>NW_028274808.1:103147558-105647558 GCF_037043125.1 Eumetopias jubatus
TATGACCTCTGGCATAATATCTTGGACACCAGGTATAAAGAGTACACCCAAGTCTCTTATTTTACCTGTTAAAATATTTAAAAATATATTTTAAAGACTCCAGACACTTCACTCTCTATTGTTTTACTTCTGACAAGAAGAAAAAGCATCATTACTAGGAAGGAGTATTATCAAATGTCTTTTTCTTTTTTAAGATTTTATTTATTTATTTGATGGAGAGAGACACAGCGAGAGAGGGAACACAAGCAGGGGGAGTGGGAGAGGGAGAAGCTGGCTTCCCGCTGAGCAGGGAGCCCGACGTGGGGCTCGATCCCAGGACCCTGGGACCATGACCTGAGCCAAAGGCAGACGCTTAATGGCTGAGCCACCCAGGCGCCCCTCAAATGTCTTTTTCAAAGTAGCCATGGATACAATGCCCTCTGAAGTTCACATGAGCAGTTTTTCAAGTTATGGCCATAATGTCGTGAAGTTGATTTAAGTTAGGCTTGACAAACATTTCTTAATGAGATACAATAGAATGGAATATCAGGAAGCATAATCTAAGTAAAGCTAAGTATTGCTCTAAGAAAAACTTGCTTCAGTTAATAGAAAGTGTATGTGTGTGTGCAAGTGTATGAGGATACAACGTCATAACATAAATTGTATTTTCTGCTCTGGCTCATGACAAGAGAATTTGGAAGTCCCTGGTCCGAGAGGTGACAGTGTAAGTGCACAGAAGCTCACTCTGTATGTAGCTCAGTGTTATTTCTTACCAACTCTCATTTTCATCCTTTCAAGTCTTAAGCTTCCTGGGGATCTGAAACAGCATTGTTCTATCTGTGTATTAAAGGAAGAGTAAGACATTTTTAGTGCCTTTCCTCAAGCAAATTTTTGTAGTAGGGCGGAAGGCAATCCCTGCTCCTCTAAGAATTTAGTTTTGTATCTTGGATGAGTTTCTTAATCTTCTCATCCTGGAAATGGGGATAATAAAATGAGACCATAAAGTACCAATAGTTCTTTGAATAAGATAATATAAAATAGGTACCGAGCACAGTGCCTGGCACATGCTGAATAATAAGTATTAGCTAAAACTGATTATGATTTTGTTATTTAACATGGAATGGTTAAATGACTTACACATTAAAATGAAATAGTAATTTTTGTGGCTTCACTTGATGAATTAAAAAAAACTGGTAGGTTAAAATAAAAATCTTTGAAACTCCAGCAGACTACCTAATAAGACAGTTGGTAAATATGCTGTTTAAGACTTTCTCTATACTTTTGTCATTTCATGGTGGAATTTTTCAAAGAATAATCTAAAATTCTATCCAAAATCAGTAGGTAAAAGTTGAAATGCAGGGTATACCAGTTACTCCTTTTTACTTTTTGCCAGTATTAAAACTAATGGTAAATCATGAGAGTTGCATCATATTGTCTCCCAAGGCATCTAGTTGTATGAATCATTTAATTATTTGTGGAAATAATTCATCAGCAGAATCCACATATTTGTTTACTTCATCTATGTATATTACTTTTCCTTATTTCTGGGAAATCATTCACCCGGATCATTTCTCATAACAAAAGCTTTATTTATTTACTTACTTACTTTTTAATTTAAAAATACTTTATTGATAAACAATATTAGCCATGATCTGAGCTTTCAGTGAGTTGTAATCACTGATCACAGATCACAGTAACACATATAATAATAATTGAAAAATTTGAAATATTATGAGAATTACCAAAATGTGGCACAGAGTCATGAAGTGAGCAAATGCTGTTGGAAAACTGGCACTAACAGATTTTCTTGACGTAGGGTTGCCACAAATTGAAGGTTTGTAAAAAACGTATCTGTGAAGGGCAATAATGCAACGTGAAAGAAAACAAGGTATGCTTGTACCTAAGAATCGAATTACTGCGTCATATAACTCTTTGCTTAACATTTTGAGGAACTACCAAAGTGTTTTCAAAAGAAACTGTACCATTTTACACTCCCACCAACAAGGTAATGAAAGTTCTCATTTCTCCACATTCTCACTACTGCTATATTTATTTTTAAACAGTAGCATTAGAGACGTATCTTTACTGTGTATCTCTAGGTATTCTTGGCATTGTTGTTCTGATTTCTGTGACAAGTTAATAAAATAAAGTCTGGTTTTGTACCAGGAGACCAGTATCTTTGGTGAGTTTATAAACCCTCGGTCTACCTTTTCCATGTATCATGATCAAAACAAGATGGCTCACTTCAAAATATGCTTTATAAACTAAATGATGAATTTGTATACAGAGAGAAAGGGAGATAAAAACAGGGAGTGAATTGTAAAATTGATCTGCACAATAAATTTTTTAACACCAGATGCTAAAAAAAAAGTTTTGGCCATTTCATTTTGCACGTTACTTTTGGCTTTACTATTCCAATTTTTATTTGAGTTTGAAGTGCAGTGGACGGGGAAGGACTTTGTAAAGCACCTAAGCACAAATTGCCAACACTCCGTAAATGAGCTGCTGCTGACCGCTGGAAGAAAAGCTGAACTAGCAACCAAAAGCACATACAAGAAGGATGCTTGTGGCCCATCTGGGCTGGGAAAATGTGCTTAGTTGCCTTTTTTCCCTTTCTTTTTGTTTTCTACAACAAGTCACTTTGTACTCCTACTTTTTTTCTATTATCTATAAATTTTTATTATTATTATTATGTTATGGTAATCACCATACATCATCAGTTTGTGATGTAGTGTTCCATGATTCATTGTTTGTGCACAACACCCAGTGCTCCATGCAGAACTTGCCCTCTTTAATACCCATCACCAGGCTAACCGATCCCCCTACCCCCTCCCCTCTAGAACCTTCAGTTTGTTTCTCAGAGTCCATAGTCTCTCATGGTTGTACTCCTACTTAAAAAGAAGGAAAAACACCATCCAAAAAAGCATGTCCTTCTGCTAGCATTTTCCATCCGGCAGTGCCCTTTGAGATGCACTGTGCGGGAGGAACCAAAGCTAGATGCACCATCCTGACCGGTAATGTAAGGGAGGGCATTTTCTGTTCAAGCAGTTTTTTTAAAGCATCAGTACATATGACTTTCTGATAAAAAGTATGAACTGGGTTTCATCTGTGGAGGGGACACAGCTTCTTCTTAGGAAGTAAATAAATGGTCATACACACGTTAGTGAAAAGATTATGTGCAGTTAATAAGGTATAACAAAGGAGAAAACATGTGTGCGGACTCTATTCTGAGAAAATAAAACCTATATAAAGATTGTCATCAAGCTATGCAATAACAGGTTGCTCAAAACTCAGTGACTTACTGGCTTAAATTACCCACAAAAAGGCAATGTTCGAGAGTTAAGATCTGTGGCAGAGAGAGAAAAAAACATATTTAAACTTGTTCTAACTTTAAGCTTACTTTCTATTAAATATGATTTTTCTCATGCTTACTTCAAAATGTCTCTAATATATTTTAAAAATCACTAAAATAAACAGAATTTCAATGGAAATAGTTAATTGAGAAAGTTCCATGATAAGCTATTATTTTTAACAACTGAGGAGTGAATGAAAAGTAGGCATGTGGGAAGCACCGAGTTAGAGATCCATCTTCTGGGACTGAAAGGAGATGCCCCTTCTCTTATTTGTGTTCATATTCATGAGACCTCTGACTGGAAGACTTTGATGGGGCTGCTAGGACCATGCCACTCACAGAATCTGCATCTTTCTCAACTAGAAAGGACTCACAAGGTACATCCCTGGAATGTTTGGGGATTGCTCAATGACTCATGGGGACAGATATTGAACCACAAAGAGTCTGGGACCTTAAATATTTTGTTTATTCTTTTGACAGTTTTCAGGAGGATCATGCCTAATTTTTCCCTGAGATCTTTTTCCTGAATTTAAAGGGAAATGAGGATCTCTAGGAGATATTTGGGAAAAAAAAGAAAAAGAAAAAGATGAGTGTTCTCCCTTGTGGGCACTATCAAGAGTTCACAGAATAGAAAATTAGGTTTTGGAATGTAAGGAGACTACTATCTGTCCTACCCACAGAAGAGGGGTGGGGATTAATTTAATTTTGATTATGTGATAGAATGTACTGGTGTGAGACTATGTTTAGAACTCTCTATCGAATCAAATGGAAACACACACACACACACACACTCACACACACACACACACACAAACCCTTTCACTACATTTTAATTCATTCTCCCTCTTTCCATGGGAATCGCCCTCAGATGTGCCTAGGGGATGACAAATTGAAGTGATTGCCCTAGGTCTTGCTCTTTGCCTCTCATTCTCTAACCCCTTAAAAGGATCAGACATCTGGGGTGAAAATGGAATTACTGAATTTGTTGAGGGAGAAAGGAAGGCAGAAACAATGTTGTCACCAGCCAACACTGAAAAATTATCTAAGGTACACAAAGCCTTCACACAACAAGTCTGAAGCTGGCTACTGTGTAACCACATCCACCACCCTGTTTCTAAAAATATGCTTATAACTTTTGCATGATTCGTTTATGATTTTTTCATGTTTTTGTTCAACATTACCATCTTTTACAAGATTTCACTTGTGTGAAAAAATAGAGGTCAAAGCATGTGGTAATTCCCTCCCCGGCTCCACACTTTCTCACAGATGATATGGTCAATTCAATTGTCCTCACAGATTCTAGAGTAACCAGAAATATCACTGCAGGTGGGCTCTTTGATGTAGACTTGGAGAAGCCTAATAAGTTTTCTTAAGTAGTTATACTTAGTTAACCCAACCATTATTACTCATGTTTACTATACACCAAGTTCTTTGCTTGGGATGGGCAAAGTCAAATAAGATGTATATTTTGTCCTCAATCAGGGGTAGTTTGGTGGGGAGATTTATTAGCTTATCTGAGAAGCATTTTAACACCATAACTACCATGATAGATGCATAAAAATATGGAGAAGTGAGAGCTAAAAAATTGTGAATATAAAAGAATTGAAGAGTGATAATAATTAGAGTAACAACTGAGTTTTAAAATAAAGTAACAAATCTCTGGTTTCTTTAGTGTGTGAAAGTTATGCCATCAATAATGTTATCTTTAAATATAAAAGTTACTTTTGTATGTAATTTGCCTGAATATCTGGACATATCCCAAATGTGTGCCTATATCATGGAACACTTACAAAAAATTTCGTTGAAAGTGCAGGAAATTATGCCAGACCCAAAAAGTAGAGGACAGAGAGGAAAATATACAATGGATGAAATAAATATTTGTTTTTGGTCTGAATGAAATTTCCTAAGGCTCCTAGCCAAGGTGCTGCAGTGAAAGTGCATTTCCCCCTAAGACATTAAATAAAAAATTGGGAGAAAATGATTGGATTTGGATAGCCTATACAATATTAAAGAGTAAAATAGTAATTACCTAATACTCTTCCTTCAGATGATTTCAAGTTTCTAGAGTACATATTTAAGGCCGTTTTTTTTTTTCCTCTCAGAAATTATTTTAAGCTACAATTTATAATAGTTAATTATAAATAATGCATCTGGCTGAATTTATTTACATAGTTTTATGTGAAATGGAGATACTAGTAACACGTTTTCTGTGTAGATAGATAAGAAATGGTTGTCATGTTCACACCTACTATACTATATGACCTAAATTTCTCAACAATAATCTCTAGTACTTATAGGGATTAATAACTTTTTTCTGTTCTGAGATCTTTTCTTGCATCAGAGATGGCCAACCACAGCTATTAATTCAGGAAGGCATTGAAAAGTAGGTATAGATTTGGTTTTATGAAGATAAAAATGTGGGATGTCATTGTGGAAGCGCTTAACTTCACATTTGTAATGGTACAGATCACGTTTCTGGGCCACGAACATCACTCATGTCTTTACTCAAAATATTGTAATGCCTCTGTAGTCTGTTGATGTTCCTTCAAAGTTAAGGTTTAGATAGGTGTTATTGGCTGTGATGCTCAAAGCACTTAACAAATGAGAATTGATATTTGCTGTCAAGCTATCTTGCTAACATCATTTTCACTCAGTTCTGCTTTTCTGTTTATCAAGTCGTTATTGTGCTATTCAAAAACGAGAAGTCAAAGTTTATTTAAAATAATGTGAATTTCTAAAATTAAATCTGATAATTTGATTTCTAGATCAGTTATTGATTGGGTGCAAAATTATTCTGAATGATAGCAAAAGTATTCTTATTATCAAAAATACTTCCCTTTTTAATGGGATAATCAAATTAAGTGTAAATATATTAAAATAATTTTAATGATCTTTATGAATTCCATTTTATGTATATAAATATGTTAAAAGGAATGTAGGAACTATAAGAAAGAAAATTATACTGTTGGGTGACACTAAAAAATACATACTGAATAAACACAAATTTTTCCAGGCCTGCATTTTTCCATTTACTGTAAAGAATAATTTTGTTTTTGCAAACATATCTACTTACATAACCCATCATCTCTACAACCCATTTTACCTATGAATTTTTTTTAATATAAACCACAAGCTTAATTACATATAAATGCTAGTTTGCAAGAATTTCCCATGGGGAAATGCCTAATATGCAAAGACTTTCAAGGTTTTGGAAGTAATATGTTCTTAGAATCAAAAAATGATTTTGTATAAAATTCTCTGGAAACAGAGAATAAACAAAGTGTATACTACTCCAATTTCAACACCTTTCACAAATGAAAAAAAATAATTGGTGCAACATCTAGTATTGGAACTCAGGTGAGGATCTCTGGATGGAAGGCCAATTTCACTGAATCAAGGCAAATTTTTGTAAGAGACAGAGGTGATAAGCAAATATTTTCAGCACACAAGAAATTATCTTTATTCAAAAATTCCCAGATAGCTATTAATCTTTATGGACCTTCAATGAGAACATTTTTGTGGGTTGGGTTTTACTGGTGTACACATTAATTCCATGCAGAGTCCTGACCAGAGTGCTCTAAGGTATAGCATAAGGGTAAGGGTCTTTTTCATGCCATTAGGTTATATTTCACTAAGCTATATTTCAAATACTGGTTTACAACTTTCATCTGTGTGGTAGGTACATTTTTCTGACATGTCTTTGCTGTGGGAATGTTTTCAAAATTGTAATCTTGTTCTCAATTTCTGGAGTCCCTGCCTCTCAGAGCCTTCTGATACCACTTTGTCTCTTTCCTATTTTCCATTTTTATCTTTATGCCATGTAGATATTGTTGCTTTTGGTGGTTTGGCCCAGCCAAATATTTTTCGGTATGTGGATACCTTGTCACTTGGTTTGGCTGAAGATATTTAAAAATGATTTTCGTTTGTTTCTTTTTGTTAACCTAGTTTCTTTGTTTATTGGGTCATTCTGGAAAACTGAAGAGTCTATGCTTCTACTACTGCTGCCATATTGCCTGTCTCTCCAAATTTTTATTTATTTTTTAAGTGATACCATAGCATCAGCCTAGATCCTTGCGCCTGAATCAGGTATCAGGATATACTTTAGGTCTGCTGATCCAAGTAGTAGCACAAATAAGGCTGCTCAGCAAAGGTGGGGCTTCAGATAGTTAAAGTTTTCAGCGCGTGACACAACCTAAGGATGAGCTTTCTTTTACTTGCAGAATATTTTTAATGTTTCGATGACACTCTCAGAGTGAGAAGGGCACTAGAAGGGAGAGCCTCCATATGTTAAAAATACATCTGTATATTTATTTATAATTATATAAATTGGGTGCTTAAAGGACAAACTGTGTCAACATGATTACCAAAAGAAAACCTAAGCATGGAGCTTAGGCCCAATTTAATCACATGATACACTTACTTATGCCTTAGGATGATGTGCATATGTGTGCTTGCACGTGTGTCTGTTTCTTTCTGAAGATAAGGTACTAGAGAAGAGAAGGCTCTAGCTCTGAAATAGTACATTTAGAAGTGTGAGGCTTCAAAGGTTGTTAGCATTACAGATGTAGCAGTTTCCCACCCCTGAGAGGTGGCGGCATAATCTCCTGCTCCTGCACCTCGGCCTTGACCTGGATCTACCCAGCTGTCATCATCAGTATGAAAAGGAAGTTGGTCCCTTTGCTGTCTCTAAATGACTTCTCTGGCAAGGTGACATGGGGACAAATGCTGTGTGACTCACCACGTGCTGCAGCTTATTTTACTTCCAAATAGATTTGGTTGAAGACTACGAATGGTACAGAAAAAAAACCCAAGGAGAATATTTTGTTCCTCTCCGGCCCTTCCAATGATGCTATTACCCCAATTCTGTCCAGTTCCACGTTATTCAGCTCCTGTACAGCACCGTGTCTCACTAAAAATTTGCAGTGTTCATTAATTCTTCATATGTCACTGAAACTTCACTGAAAACATACAAAATGAACAAAGTATACAACCAAATTGTAAATGTTAATAAAATAGGAACTTAAATAAAGTCAATCAACTGAAGATCAAACAAATTAGCTCATTATGATTTCACTCAGAAGTATATCTTATTTGTGATTAGCCTGTTGACATGGATTTAATAACGGAAATCAAATTCAGTAATTGTTGTAAATATTCTTTCAATACAAATTGACTATTGGTGATCATTTCTCAAAGTATACAAATACTGAATCATTATATTGTATACCATGAAACTAATATAATGCTATGTATCAAATACACCTCAATAAAAAAAGAGAATTACTAAAAAAAAAAAATGAGGTCTAAGATTGAGTAAAGAAATGGTAAGGGAGGAGCTATGACAGTATTCCCCGAGGACTTTGGTTACTCCAGAATAAATGGGTGATGCAAATTAAGAAAATTTAATTGACACTCCCTACCCCTATAAGTTCATTTTTTTTCTTTCTCCTTTCTTGTCAAAGACCATGGTCTCATTTTGAATTTTCTTTTTTTTTCTTTCTGGAGCTAGTGCATTAGATGACAGGTCAATGCTGGCATTCAGCATAATGATAGGTTATGTTTGGTTAAAGTTTGCAACCATTGTGTTGAATAAACAATAAAGTCTTGGCTGCAGTGGACAGAATAATGGCCCCACAAAAATGTCAATATTTTGACCCCAGAGACTTGTGAATATGTTATCTTACATGGCAAAAAGCACTTTGAGATAGGGACACTAAGGTTAGGGCCTTCAGATGGGAAGTTTAACCTGGATTAGAATTAGAGGCCCAATTCAATCACATGAGTCCTTACATGTGGAGAATAATTCCCAGCTGCAGAGAACCAAAAAGATGTCATGGCCGTGTGAGAAGGACCCAATTGCCATTGGTGGCCTTGAAGATGGTGGAAGGGGGCCACTGATGGAAGAATGCCGCCAAACCCTAGAATCTAGAAAAGGCAAGGAAACAGACTTTCCCTTAGAGCCACCAGAAAGGGATACATCCTTACCAATACCTGGGATACAGCCCAGTGAGACCTGTCCCAGACATCTAACTACAGAACTAAATAAATGTGTGTTTTTTTAAGCCACTAAATTTGTGGTAATTTGACAGCGATAGAAACCTCATACAGTGGCTAACATTGCTTGAGTACTTACTATGTATCAGGCATGATGTTTAGTCATCTACATGCCTTATTTATTTCTCATGGACTCATTTTACATATGAGGAAATTGAGATTTAGAGAGGTGAAGAAACTTTCCCAAGTTGAAGCAGAAAGAAGCCGTAGAATGAGAGTTTGAATCCATACTGTTTCAGATTCTGAGCTCTTGACTGCTCTCCTTTCTAGCCTCTTACTGCCTTGCATGGGAGTTCCATTTGTAAATAGTGTTACCTGGATCCATAAGGTCTCTAGAAATTTCTCTGGTAGTAATTCACAGAAATAACAGTGCAATGTTGTTCTGGCCTAGGCTTGCCATCATTAAGGGTAGATCTGAAACTATTTGATTAATTATTTTCTGAAGTAAGGAGAGACTTTATTCAAAAGGATTATTGAAGTAAGGGCAGGGGAACTATTGTAATAGACTGCTCAGATCATAGGCCACAAGCATCTCCAAAAATATTTATTTCTCATGAAGTAAAAGGGTAATGGAATATTTTATCAATTACTTAAAGATCAATAACACATTTAAAGAGAAGATGGATCTGGAAGTTTGGCAGGTTGTTTTCCTGCAGAAAACAAACTAAAACAATGAGAAATGCTGAATAAAATTTTTTTAAAAACTCTTCTTAAAAGCATGAAAGAGCTAGTAAGATAACAAAGAACCACTGATCAAAATCTAAAGCAAAGTGGAATCTAGGGTCCCTAGCCTCAGTTTTACTCCATCTCCCAGGGCCCTCTTTTTGGGATTAAGCATCTTTATCCACACTATCATTTGGCCTGAAATCACACCCTTACTCCCCACACTTCCTGTCTCCTTACCAGTGGCCCTTTACTGCCAGACGATCTCCATGCTCCTGGATACTTATCTCAATTCAACTAAAACATCCAGTCAACTCCAGCTGTACCGTTTTTCTCTGTTTCTTGGACAATTTAGGCATGCTCCAGGCTCAAGGTCATTGTGTTTTTTGTCCCTACTCACTTGTCTGGAGTGCTATTCCTCCAGAAATACACAGGATCATTTCGTGTTCATCCTTCAGTGAGGACTTCCCTGGCTACCCTGTCATCCATTCAGTTGTTTCAGTTCTACTTTTTTCCTGAATTATTTTTTTTTTCCATGAACACACATCATGATCTAGGTAACAAATCAACTTGAGCATCCACTCCTGTGTGTGTGGGGGGAAAGATGTTTGATGTACTTGTCTATGGACCCTTTCTTTCAGTAGAATAGAAGTTCCCTGAGCAATGCGATTTATATCTGTCTGCTTTGTTCACTGCTATGTCCCAATAAATTACGTGTCACATAGTAAGTGCTAAATAAATACTTAATATATTCATCAAAGAATCAAAACAAATAATATTCCTAGGATAATAAGTGGCTCCGAGGAAAGACAGTACCCAAGCATAAAAATAACAAATTCCAAGGAAGAGATCAGAAAACTACCTAAGATGTTAATTGTAATATTTTTTGTAATGTTGAAAATGGTGAGCAATCAAAAAAGTTAATACAAAGTTGAATAAGTTATAATATGAATTGAAGTCACATTTTATGTGAAGGTTAGTTTCTAATATCAGTAGTTAAGAATTTTGGAATATTCAGAATTACCTCTGAAAAGCTAAATTTGCTGTAGAATAGATTTGTGTACCATGGCTCATTAATTCCAACGTGGCCACTTTCTTTCTACAGTATTGTAACACATTGTTGCTTCTCAGGTTTAGCTTTTTATTTTTTGTCCCTCTCACTTTAATGTCTTTATTTATTTTTTGGCTCTCCACAAACATTCTGACTTTTTCTAAAATTTTTTTATTCTTACGTTAATCACCATACATTACATCATTAGTTTTTGATGTAGTGTTCCATGATTCATTGTTTGTGCATAACACCCAGTGCTCCACGCAGAATGTACCCTCTTTAATACCCATCACCAGACTAACCCATCCCCCAACCCCCTCCCCTCTAGAACCCTCAGTTTGTTTTTCAGAGTCCATTGTCCCTAATGGTTCTTCTCCCCCTCCGACTTACTCCCCTTCATACTTCCCCTCCTGCTATCTTCTTCTTCTTCTTCTTTTCTTAACATATATTGCATTATTTGTTTCAGAAGTACAGATCTGTGATTCAACAGTCTTGCCCAATTCACAGCGCTCACCATAGCACATACCCTCCCCAATGTCTATCACCCAGCCACCCCATCCCTCCCACCCCCCACCACTCCAGCAACCCTCAGTTTGTTTCCTGAGATTAAGATTTCCTCATATCAGTGAGATCATCTGATACATATCTTTCTCTGACTGACTTACTTCACTTAGCATAACACCCTCCAGTTCCATCCAAATCGTTGCAAATGGCAAGATCTCATTCATTTTGATGGCTGCATAATATTCCATTGTGTATATATACCACCTCTTCTTTATTCATTCATCTGTCGATGGACATCTTAGCTCTTTCCACAGTTTGGCTATTGTGGACATTGCTGCTATAAACATAGGGGTGCACATAACCCTACGGATCCCTACATTTGTACCTTTGGGGTAAATACCCAGTAGTGCAATTGCTGGATTGTATGGTAGCTCCATTTTCAACTTTTTGAGGAACGTCCACACTGTTTTCCACAGTGGTTGCACCAGCTTGCATTCCCACCAACAGTGTAGGAGGGTTCCCCTTTCTCCGCATCCACGCCAACATCTGTCGTTTCCTGACTTGTTAATTTTAGCCATTCTGACTGGTGTGAGGTGGTATCTCATTGAGGTTTTGATTTGGATTTCCCTGATGCCGAGCGATGTTGAGCACTTTTTCACGTGTCTGTTGGCCATTTGCAAGTCTTCTTTGGAAAAATGTCTGTTCATATCTTCTGCCCATTTCTTGATTGGATTATTTGTTCTTTGGGTGTTGAGTTTGATAAGTTCTTTATCGATTTTGGATACTAGCCCTTTATCTGATATGTCATTTGCAAATATCTTCTCCCATTCTGTCGGTTGTCTTTTCGTTTTGTGGACTGTTTCTTTTGCTGTGCAAAAGCTTTTTATCTTGATGAAATCCCAATAGTTCATTTTGGACCTTGCTTCCCTTGCCTTTGGTGATGTTTCTAAGAGGAAGTTGCTGCCGCTGAGGTCGAAGAGGTTGCTACCTGTGTTCACCTTTAGGATTTTGATGGACTCCTGTCTCACATTTAGGTCTTTCAACAATTTGGAGTCTATTATTATGTGTGGTGTAAGGAAATGGTCCAGTTTCATTCTTCTGCATGTGGCTGTCCAATTTTCCCAACACCATTTGTTGAAGAGACTGTCTTTTTTCCATTGGACATTCTTTCCTGCTTTGTCAAAGATGAGTTGACCATAGAGTTGAGGGTCCATTTCTGGGCTCTCTATTCTATTCCATTGATCGATGTGTCTGTTTTTGTGCCAGTACCATACTGTCTTGATGATGACAGCTTTGTAATAGAGCTGGAAGTCCGGAATTGTGATGCCGCCAGCTTTGCTTTTCTTTTTCAAGATTCCTCTGGCTATTCGGGGTCTCTTCTGGTTCCATACAAATTTTAGGATTATTTGTTCCATTTCTTTGAAAAAAGTGGATGGTATTTTGATGGGGATTGCATTGAATGTGTAGATTGCTCTAGGTAGCATTGACATCTTCACAATATTTGTTCTTCCAACGCATGAGCATGGAATGTTTTTCCATTTCTTTGTGTCTTCCTCAATTTCTTTCCTGAGTATTTTATAGTTTTCTGAGTACAGATCCTTTGCCTCTTTGGTTAAATTTATTCCTAGGTATCTTATGGTTTTGGGTGCAATTGTGAATGGGATCGACTCCTTGATTTGTCTCTCTTCTGTCTTGTTGTTGGTGTATAGGAATGCCACTGATTTCTGTGCATTGATTTTATATCCTGCTACTTTACTGAAATCCTGTATGAGTTCTAGCAGTTTTGGGGTGGAGTCTTTTGGGTTTTCCACATAAAGTATCATATCATCTACAAAGAGTGAGAGTTTGACTTCCTCTTTGCCAATTTGGATGCTTTTGATTTCTGTTGTTGATTGCTGTGCCTAGGACTTCTAATACTATGTTGAATAGCAGTGGTGAGAGTGGACATCCCTGCCGCGTTCCTGACCTTAGGGGAAAGGCTCTCAGCTTTTCCCCATTGAGAATGATATTTGCTGTAGGTTTTTCATAGATGGCTTTTATGATATTGAGGTAGGTACCCTCTATCCCTACACTCTGAAGAGTTTTGATCAAGAAAGGATGCTGTACTTTGTCAAATGCTTTCTCTGCATCTATTGAGAGGATCATATGATTCTTGTTCTTTCTTTTGTTAATGTATTGTATCACGTTGATTGATTTGCGGATGTTGAACCAACCTTGCAGCCCAGGGATAAATCCCACTAGGTCATGGTGAATAATCCTTTTAATGTACTGTTGGATCCTATTGGCTAGTATTTTGGTGAGAATTTTTGCATCCATGTTCATCAAGGATATTGGTCTGTAATTCTCCTTTTTGATGGGGTCTTTGTCTGGTTTGGGGATCAAGGTAATAGTGGCCTCATAAAATGAATTTGGAAGTTTTCCTTCCATTTCTATTTTTTGGAACAGTTTCAGGAGAATAGGTATTAATTCTTCTTTAAATGTTTGAATGAATTCCCCTGGGAAGCCATCTGGCCCTGGGCTTTTGTTTGTTGGGAGATTTTTGATGACTGCTTCAATTTCCTTAGTGGTTATAGGTCTGTTCAGGTTTTCTATTTCTTCCTGGCTCAATTTTGGTAGTTGATACATCTCTAGGAATGCACCCATTTCTTCCAGGTTATCTAATTTGCTGGCATAGAGTTCCTCATAATATGTTCTTATAATTGTTTGTATTTCTTTGGTGTTGGTTGTGATCTCTCCTCTTTCATTCATGATTTTGTTGATTTGGGTCATTTCTCTTTGCTTTTTGATAAGTCTGGCCAGGGGTTTATCAGTCTTGTTAATTCTTTCAAAGAACCATCTCCTAGTTTCGTTGATCTGTTCTACTGTTCTTTTGGTTTCTATTTCATTGATTTCTGCTCTGATCTTTATTATTTCTCCTCTCCTGCTGGGTTTAGGCTTTATTTGCTGTTCTTTCGCCAGCTCCTTTAGGTGTAGGGTTAGGTTGTGTATTTGAGACCTTTCTTGTTTCTTGAGAAAGGCTTGTATTGCTATATACTTTCCTCTCAGGACTGCCTTTGCTGTATCCCAAAGGTTTTGAACGGTTGCGTTTTCATTTTCATTGGTTTCCATGAATTTTCTAAATTCTTCTTTAATTTCCTGGTTGACCCATTCATTCTTTAGTAGGATGCTCTTTAGCCTCCATGTATTTGAGTTCTTTCTGACTTTCCTCTTGTGATTGAGTTCTAGTTTCAAGGCATTGTGGTCTGAAAATATGCAGGGAATAACGCCAATCTTTTGGTACCAGTTGAACCTGATTTGTGACCTAGGATGTGATCAATTCTGGAGAATGTTCCATGGGCACTAGAGAAGAATGTGTATTGCGTTGCATTGGGGTGGAATGTTCTGAATATGTCTGTGAAGTCCATTTGGTCCAGTGTGTCATTTAAAGTCTTTATGTCCTTGTTGATCTTTTGCTTAGATGATCTGTCCATTTCAGTCAGGGGGTTGTTAAAGTCCCCCACAATTATTGTATTGTTGTCAATGTGTTTCTTCACTTTTGTTATTAATTGCCTTATATAATTGGCTGCTCCCATGTTAGGGGCATAGATATTTACAATTGTTAGATCTTCTTGTTGCATAAACCCTTTAAGTAGGATATAGTGTCCTTCTTCATCTCTTATTACAGTCTTTGTTTTAAAATCTAATTTGTCTGATATAAGGATTGCCACCCCAGCTTTCTTTTGGTGTCCATTTGCATAGTAAATTGTTTTCCACGCCCTCACTTTCAATGTGGGAGTGTCTTTGGGTCTAAAATGAGTGTCTTGCAGACAGCATATTGATGGGTCTTGTTTTTTAATCCAATCTGACACCCTGTGTCTTTTGATTGGGGCATTTAGCCCATTTACATTCAGGGTAACTATTGAAAGGAATGAATTTAGTGCCATTGTATTGCCTGTAGGTGACTGTTACTATATATTGTCTGTGTTCCTTTCTGATCTATGCTGCCATTAGGCTCTCTCTTTGCTTAGAGGACCCCTTTCAATATTTCTTGGAGGGCTGGTTTCGTGTTTGCAAATTCCTTTGGTTTTTGTTTGTCCTGGAAGCTTTTTATCTCTCCCTCAATTTTCAATGAGAGCCTAGCTGGATATAGTATTCTTGGCTGCATATTTTTCTCGTTTAGTGCTCTGAAGATCTCATGCCAGTCCTTTCTGGCCTGCCAGGTCTCTGTGGATAGGTCTGTTGCCAATCTAATGTTTCTACCATTGTCAGTTACAGATCTCTTCTCCCGAGCTGCTTTCAGGATTTTCTCTTTGTCTCTGAGACTCGTAAGTTTTACTATTAGATGTCGGGGTGTTGACCTATTTTTATTGATTTTGAGAGGGGGTTCTCTCTGCCTCTGGATTTTGATGCCTGTTTCCTTCCTCCCATTAAGGAAGTTCTCTGCTATTCTTTGCTCCAATATACCTTCTGCCCCTCTCTCTCTTTCTTCTTCTTCTGGGATCCCAATTATTCTAATGTTGTTTCGTCTTATCGTATCACTTATCTCTCGAATTCTGGCCTCGTGATCCTGTAGTTGTTTCTCTCTCTTTTTCTCAGCCTCTTTATTTTCCATCATTTGGTCTTCTATATCGCTGATTCTCCCTTCTGCCTCATTTATCCTAGCAGTTAGTGCCCCCATTTTTTATTGCACCTCATTAATAGCCTTTTTGATTTCGACTTGGTTAGATTTTAGTTCTTTTATTTCTCCAGAAAGGGTTTCTCTAATTACTTCCATGCTTTTTCAAGCCCAGCTAGTATCTTTAAAGTCATGATTCCGAACTCTAGGTCCGAAATCGTACTAATGTCCATATTGAGTAGGTCTCTGGCAGACAGTACTACCTCTTGTTCTTTTTGCTGAGGTGATATTTTTTGTCTTGTCATTTTGTCCAGAGGAGAATAAATGAATGAGAGAACAAAATGCTAACAGGTTAACAACGTCCCCAGCAAATATACTCTATACAAATCAGTAAAGACCTGAAACCAGGGGAAAAGAAAGGGAAAGAAAGAAAAAAGAAAGAGAAAAAAAAGATAAAAGGAAAAACAGAACAATACAAAAAAACAGAATATGATCAAATATGATCAGGCTAGTGCATAGATCAGTGCCACACACTAGATTTTGGGCGTATTTTGGTCTGTTAGAAAAAAGTGCCTCCTAAAATTTTAAAGGAAGAAAGACGTATGTACAAAATAAGGGTTGATATAATGAAGGGATGGAAATGCCTATAAAGATAAAAATTATAAAAGATTTTATAAAAGGAATTGATAAGATAAGAAGTTGTTTGAAAAAAGAAAGAAGAAGATTAAAAAAAAAAGAAAAAAAAAGGGACAGAATGTGATCAGGCAGGAGAGTAGAACAAAGCCATACACTACTGATTTAGGGTATATTTCAATCTGTTAGAAGAAACTGTATCTTAAAATTTTAAAGAGAGAATAACTTATATATATATATATATATATATATATATATATATATATGCCAAAATAAGGGTAACTACTATGAAGGGATAAAATACGACTCTAAAAATGAAAAATAAAAAATGTTTTTTAAAAAAGGGATTGATAAGATGTTGGTTGAAAAGGAGAAAAAAATAAAAAAACAATTAAAAAAATTAACTTTGAAAAACTAATGAATCATAATAGAAAGAGCCATGAATTGTATGTGCAGTATTCCCCTATCGCTGGAGTTCTCCTGTTCTACTTGATCGGTAAACTTGGTCTTGTCTTGCTGGCTGTTCGAGCTGATCTTCTGGGGGAGGGGCCTGTTACCATGGTTCCCAAATGTCCTTGCCGGAGGCGGAATTGCCCCGCCCTTGCCGGTCGGGGCTAAGCAAGCTGCTCGGGTTTGCTCTCAGGAGCTTTTGTTCCCTGCAAGCTCTCGGTACAGACTTGGAGGACCAGGGTGAAAATGGTGGCCTCCCACTCTCCATCCGGAGGAGCTGAGAACTCGGGGCCCCGCTCCTCAGTGCGCCCCCAGAGAAAAGCAGTCACTCCCTTGTCCCCGGTCTCTGGTCGCACTCCGTGCTCACCCGGCCTGTGACCGAGCGTTTCTATCTCTGGCACCCGACCCCATGTGGAGTCTCCAAACCCAGCAGATCCCTGCGGTGCGCTCCCGCGCCGCTCCTCCCTGGGGAGGAAGGGGAGTCTCCCCGGATCTGCTGCTTGTTGGGTCCCTGCTGGAGGAGCAGTGACCCGACTGGGCTGCAGATCACAGTTTATGGCAACCCTGAACTGACAGCCCGCGCCTCGGCTCCGTCTCCGCAGCCGGCTTCCTCGCTCCAATACCTGGGAGCTCTGCCACATTCAGGCATCCCCGGTCTTTCTGTGACCCCGAGGGTCCTGAGACCACACTGTCCCGCGAGGATTCCACCCCCCGCTTAGCCACTGGAGCGACGTCCCTCTGCAGAGCCCACTTCTAAAAGTTCTGATTTTGTGCTCCGCGGCTCTATCACTTTCCAGAAGCGGCGCAGGCCCCCTCCCCCGCCGTCTCTCCTCCCGAATATTGCCTCCAATTCACTTCTCTGCACGTCCTACCTTCCAGTAAGTGGTCGCTTCTCTGTTCAGAGAGTTGTTGCTACTCTCCTCTTCGATCTCCTGTTGAGTTCGTAGGTGTTCAGAATGGTTTGATCCCTATTCAGCTGAATTCCTGAGACCAGACGAAATCCACGTCTCCTACTCCTCTGCCATCTTGCCTCATTTTGACATTTTAATATGTTAAAAGGAGATACAGAAAAATTACATTCAATATGTATAATTTGATTTTTTAGTCAATATACCAAACATATAATATTGTATAAATTTAAGGTGTACAACATGTAAATTAGATACATTTACATATTACAGTATAATTGCCATTGTAAGGATATTTAGCACTTCTATCACATTACCTAACTATCCTTTCTTTCTGGTATTTGGAATAATTAAGTAGTAGTCTTTCAGCAAACCTGAAGATGATATCTCTATGTAGTATGCTGCGCATTAGATCTCTGTGGCTTATTTACCACTCACTGAATGTTTGTACTCCTAAACAACATTTATCTTATCCCCCCTTTCTCCAGCCCTTGGTAACCACCATTTTACTTTGTTTATAAGGGTTTGGCTTTTTTTAGAGTCCACATATAAGTGATGTCATACAGTATTTGTCTTTCTCTGACTTACCTCACTTAACATTTTGTGCTTAAGTTTCATCCATGTTGTCACAAATGGCATGATGTCCTCCTTTCTTATGGTTGAATTACATTCCTCTATGTATATTCCACTATATAAGTTCCATTATATATAACATATATTATTATATGAATATACCACTTCTGTATCCATTCATCCATCGATGAGCACTTGAGGTTGTTTCTATATCTTGGTTTTTATGAATAATGCTGCAATTAACATGGGTTTACATATATCTCATTGAAATTCTGCTTTCACTTCCTTTGAGTACATACCCGGAAGTGGAATCGTTGGATCGTATGGTGGATCTATTTTTAATTTTTTGAAGAAACTCCATATTGTTTTCTGTAGTGGTTGGACCAATCGAAATTCCTAACAGTGTGTAAGAGTTCTCTTCATCACATCCTCGTCAGCACCTATCACCTCTTGCCTTCTTCATGATAGCCTTGCTAATGCTAATGTCTTTAAATTTGTGTTCTACTGAATCTAACCTTTTATTGTCTTTATTGTGAATTTCATTTTATTTTTTTATTTTATTATGTTATGTTATTTTTTACTTAGTATTTAAACTTTCACTCTTCTTTGATACTTATTTTAATTATCTTGTTAAATTGAATTTTATTCTTTCTTTTATTACTTGTTTTTATTTAATCACTTATAAACTTCATATGACTTTATAATTTCCCTTTCCTACTATTCTACATCCTTTGTTTTTATGAGTTGTTTTTAGAACTACCAACAGTCAGGAGTTCTGATAAGAGGAGGCCCACACTACCAGGCAATGGTTTGGATCTCTTCTTTTTTTGAGCAACTATTCCTGCTCTCAGGATCACGAGTTACCCCAAGAGTATTAAAAAATTTATTTTCCAAAATGGTTCCATTCTTGCTAATCTTCAGAGATGAAGCTGAAGTATCACTTGACAGGTCTTGTTTTTAACTGACAAGGCAGACTCCAAGTCCTAGAATTTGTTACTCTGTGCCTGCCCTCCTCCTGTCACAGGAAATTGCCAACTGCTTGATAGGTGGAGAAAAGTCTTCTTAGAAAGCAGACCACTGCATCCAAAGAATGCATCCAGTAACCATACTGGGCAGGAAACCAGTCATCTTCAAGGGTCAACGCCAAATAACTGCTCTCATTCTGACATGTCCCAGGTTTAGAAGAGTAACCAAAACACAGAGTTTTGGGTAGGCAGGAGGTAAGCAAGTGTTAAGGATGGCTGAAGCAGGTCTCTGGGTAGTAGCAACATGGCAGTGCTTTTAATCAGTACCAAATGTGGTACAGGCAAATGAAGGTATGACACTGTAGTAGAGGGACTGAAATACTGACAACTAGTCATGGCACTAAACAAGGTCCTTGGCTCCATGAATAATCCAGGAAATTATTTACATACTGGAGAGGTAGGATAAGGAGTTTTTCTTTGGAACACGGTAGAAGGCTGGTTGTCAGGGGCAGACTAAAAAGGAAGGGTGATTGCTGCTATAGTGTTGATCCAGTATCTACAGTTTCTTTTAATTTCCTAACCAAAATCACTATTATTTCTGGAGTCCAAGGGAAAAACAAGTGTCAGTGTGGGAGTCATGCCCCCCACCTTGAGGATGAGGAAGAATGCAAAGTCTGGGAGACACATGACTTGGCATCATTCAACTCTTTCCAGTATTACTATTTAATTTACAAATCACTTTCAGTATAATAATTCCCAAACACAAAAGTGATTTGTGCATGTCACAAGACTGCCAGGAGCCTTGCCTTTACTAGTTTGTGGTGTTACAGGTTTCATTAAATTTGCTAAACTTACCGTAGACCTTCTAAACTGGCTCACAAATACCCTCCCATGAGTTACCAATATTTTTATGACTTGAAACAGGTTCCCGGTTGTGCACTAATTAAATCTCCTGAACGTGAATCAAAAAGTGATAGTGTTCCTCTATTTTGTCTAATAATAGCTCCAGAATAAGCTAAAACAGTTGCTCACATATGGACATCTCTTTCCAGCAAGTAGTTAGAATCATTTGTTGTTGGGACATACCCCTTTTTATTTCCCAAGTTGGACTGGTCTCTGATGAGGTGGCTTAGGGTTGCAGGGTAACCAATCAGGAAACTTCGAGAACCCAGTGAAAGGCAGGAGAAAAGATATGAAGAGCAGTTTCCTTTTTAACTTTCCATTGAATGTAGGAATGACAATCTTGTCATGCTAAGTTTGCCACTCTGAGAACACACAACTTTGATTTAGAAGACAAATAGCTAACTATAAAATTCAGAAGGAGAGAGAGTCATTTCTTTAGAAAGCAGTAACATTTGGACTGCATAAACTTAGACTGAGTCCTACTTAACATTCACCATCACGTGACTGCACGGTGATGGCAATATTTCCCAAATCAATTTGAAATTCACCTATGGAGCCTCAATTATGTTGCTGAGGTATTAATTTTAATTCTTAATTTCTTTGAGAATGCAATGTTCTTTATACTAGAGAAAAATTCAACTCATGATATTACAAAAATAGACGTAAAACAGAATCAACTTTTGCTGGTTTTTTTTCCACTTCATTTGGAATTGCTGTAGACTACTTTTGCTGAAATAACTTCCTGGTTATCTAAATTTGTGGGCGAAGGTGTGAATATGAGAGGAAAGGATATGAAGAATTAAAGTCGCACCACTCCTGGCATCACGCCTAAGCAGAATTCTCACTGGCCCTTATGGAATGAATGAATGGAGAAGACCAGCTTTCTTTGACATTCTGTTGTCCCTCCTGAGTCCTGACTTTTGGCAGCTTAAAAGGAAGGAAAGGAAGAGGTAACACCACTTCAGAGGTGTTACGGCTTCCACCCCTACCCCTCACACCCCTTTTTTCCTTTTGGATTTTTGGTCTCGGCTGCCAAGAATATAAATTTCAAAACCACAGCAAACACAAACCCTGCTCTGTAGTCATTCACATTTAATGGAAGAAAACAAGTGAAAGTTGTACTTTCTCGCTCAAAATTTATTAACTTCAAGGTGACAGAGACACTGGGGTGTGTGGAAAACATGAAAGGAAAAGAGAGTGATGGAATGTGGACCTAGTATATGATATTTAAGAATAAACAAAATAAAACAAAACTGGAAAAATCTTAGGCGTTTTTATATTCTTTATGGAGTTTTTTCATTTTCTTTTCCTTCTAAATTACATGATAGGATTTTTGGTTTGTTTGCCAAAGACTCAAATTGAGAAAAATATTTTTTTTTTCTTCCCTTAACCCTGATCTCGACCCTGAACCTTATTCAAATCCTTAACTGACACAGGCCCTTAGCCTGTCTTCGACTGTGACCTGATTCACAGCCTTGCTTTGATATTCACCTTATAGACTTACCCAGATCTTGACCCTGATCCATTTTTTTAATTGAAATCTATTTGACATATAACATTGTGTAAATTTAAGGAGTCCATGTTGATACATTTATGTATCTTAATACATTAAATATCATAATAGGATTGCAACAATTAGCACCTCTATCATATTACATAATTATTCTGTCTTTTTAGTCATTAGAATAATTAAGTTCTAGGTTCCTAGCAAGTTTGTTGATTATAATAAAATATTGTTGTCTATGCTCACTATTTATCATAAATTTGTACCCTTAGGCAACATCTGCCCTGTCCTCTCCACTTCCCAACCCCTGGTAACCACCATTTTGCTCTCTGTTTTGCAAGTTTGGCTTTTTTAGATTACACATATAAGTGATGTCCTACAGTATTTGTCTTTCTCTGTCTGACTTATTCCACTAAGCATCATTTCCACAAGGTCCACCATGTTGTTGCAAATGGCAGGATGTCCTCTTTTTCATGGCTGTATAATATTCCATTGTATTTGTTTTTATCCATTCATTTGTTGATGGGCAATTATTGGCTATTGTGAACAATGCTGCAATAAACATAGGAGTGCATATCTCTCTTCAAAATTCTGTTTTTATTTCCGTTGTGAGTATACCCAGAAATGGAATCACACTGGATCATTGTTGGGTCTATTTTTAATTTTTGAGAAGACTTCGTATTGTTTTCCATTGTGGTTGAATCAATGTACATGCCCACCAGCAGTGTGAAAGAGTTCCCTTTGCTCCAGACCCTTGCCAGCCATTTTTATCTCTTGTCTTCTTGATAATAGGATAATAGGCTTGATAATCTCTTGTCTTCTGACAGGTGTGAGGTGATCTTTCATTGTGGTTTTGATTTGCATTTCCCTGATGATGAGTGATGTGGAGCATCTTTTCATGTGTCTGTTGGCTGTTGGGATATGTTCTTTGGAGAAAGGTCTCATTCTACCCATTTTTCAGTCAGATTGTTTTTTGATTTTCAGTTGTATGGGTTCTTTATATATTTTTGGTATTAACTCCTTATCCAAAGTATGGCTTGCAAAAATTTTCTTCCATTCTGTAGAGTGCTTTTTCATCTTGTTAATGATTCCTTTTGCTGTGCAGAAGGTTTTCAGTTTCCTGGATCTCTATTTGTTCATTTTCACTTTTGTCTTTGGTGCTGCTGGTGTCATATTCAAGGAATCATTGCCAAAACCAATGTTAAGGAGCTTCTTCCCTACATTTATTTCTAGGAGATTTAGAGTACCAGGTCCTTTTGCTTCAGTCTTTAATCTGTTTGAGTGAATTTTTCTTTTTTTCTTTTTTAAATTTTTTTATTGTTACGTTAATCACCATATATTACATCATTTGTTTTGGTGTACTGTTCCATGATTCATTGTTTGTTCATAACACCCAGTGCTCCATGCAGAATGTGCCCTCTTTAATACCCATCACCAGGCTAACCCATCCCCCTACCCTCCTCCCCTCTAGAACCCTCAGTTTGTTTTTCAGAGTCCATCATCTCTCCTGGTTCGTCTTCCCCTCTGACTTACTCCCCTTCATTCTTCCTCTCCTGCTATCTTCTTCTTTTTCTTTTTTCTTAAAACATGTTGCATTATTTGCTTCAGAAGTACAGATCTGTGATTCAACAGTCTTGCACAATTCACAGCGCTCACCGTAGCACATACCCTCCCCAATGTCTATCACCCAGCCACCCCATCCCTCCCACCCCCAACCACTCCAGTAACACTCAGTTTGTTCCTGAGATTAAGAATTCCTCATATCAGTGAGGTCATATGATACATGTCTTTCTCTGATTGACTTATTTCACTAAGCATAACACCCTCCAGTTCCATCCACGTCATTGCAAATGGCAAATCTCATTCCTTTTGATGGCTGCATAATATTCCATTGTGTATATATACCACATCTTCTTTATCCATTCATCTGTCGATGGACATCTTGGCTCTTTCCACAGTTTGGCTATTGTGGACATTGCTGCTATAAACATTGGGGTGCACGTACCCCTTCGGGTCCCTACATTTGTATCTTTGTGGTAAATACCCAGTAGTGCAATTGCTGAATCGAATGGTAGCTCTAATTTCAACTGTTTGAGGAACCTCCATACTGTTTTCCAGAGTGGTTGCACCAGCTTGCATTCCCACCAACAGTGTAGGAGGGTTCCCCTTTCTCCGCATCCCCGCTAACATCTGTCGTTCCCTGACTTGTTAATTTTAGCCATTCTGACTGGTGTGAGGTGGTATCTCATTGAGGTTTTGATTTGGATTTCCCTGATGCCGAGCGATGTTGAGCACTTTTTCACGTGTCTGTTGGCCATTTGGATGTCTTCTTTGGAGAAATGTCTGTTCATGTTTTCTGCCCATTTCTTGATTGGATTATTTGTTCTTTGGGTGTTGAGTTTGATAAGTTCTTTATAGATTTTGGATACTAGCCCTTTATCTGATATGTCATTTGCAAATATCTTCTCCCATTCTGTCGGTTGTCTTTTCGTTTTGTGGACTGTTTCTTTTGCTGTGCAAAAGCTTTTTATCTTGATGAAATCCCAATAGTTCATTTTTGCCCTTGCTTCCTGTGCTTTTGGTGATGTTTCTAAGAGGAAGTTGCTGTGGCTGAGGGCGAAGAGGTTGCTACCTGTGTTCTCCTTTAGGATTTTGATGGACTCCTGTCTCACGGTTACGTCTTTCAACCATTTGGAGTCTATTTTTGTGTGTGGTGTAAGGAAATGGTCCAGTTTCATTCTTCTGCATGTGGCTGTCCAATTTTCCCAAAACCATTTGTTGAAGAGACTGTCTTTTTTCCACTGGACATTCTTTCCTGCTTTGTCAAAGATGAGTTGACCATAGAGTTGAGGGTCCATTTCTGGGCTCTCTATTCTGTTCCATTGATCGATGTGTCTGTTTTTGTGCCGGTACCATACTGTCTTGATGATGACAGCTTTGTAATAGAGCTGGAAGTCTGGAATTGTGATGCCGCCAGCTTTGCTTTTCTTTTTCAAGATTCCTCTGGCTATTCGGGATCTCTTCTGGTTCCATACAAATTTTAGGATTATTTGTTCCATTTCTTTAAAAAAAGTGGATGGTATTTTGATGGGGATTGCATTGAATGTGTAGATTGCTCTAGGTAGCATTGACATCTTCACAATGTTGGTTCTCCCAATCCATGAGCATGGAACGTTTTTCCATTTCTTTGTGTCTTCTTCAATTTCTTTCCTGAGTATTTTATAGTTTTCTGAGTACAGATCCTTTGCCTCTTTGGTTAAATTTATTCCTAGGTATCTTATGGTTTTGGGTGCAATTGTGAATGGGATCGACTCCTTGATTTGTCTCTCTTCTGTCTTGTTGTTGGTGTATAGGAATGCCGAGAAATATATTTTTGAAAATGATAGCAGTTAAGGTGCCTGTGTGGCACTGTTGGTTAAGCGCCCAACTCTTGGTTTAGGCTCAGGTCGTGATCTCAGGGTTGTGGGGCTCAACGCTCAGCACGGAGTCTGCTTGAGATTCTCTCTCTCTCTCTCTCTCTCTCTCTCTCTCCCTCTGCTCCTCCCACTCATGCTCTCTTTCTCTCATATAAATAAATAAATCTTAGAAAATGAAAGAAAATGATAGAAATTAATATTCACCCACCACAAGATCTTTCTTTTTCTTTCAAAATAAAATTAGTTTTAGTCTTAGTTTTCAAATTAAAATTAGGCTACTTTTCTAAGTACAGAACCATACCTGTCCAGGATATATTTAGTTTAAGAACATTTAGCACATCAGAAAGGTAGATAAAAAGTTATGTATCGTCCCCATACCAAGATGTAAATATTGCTAGTATTTTTGCATCTGTTTCTCCAGATTTCTTCTACGTGTTTACTCAAAATATGATCATAGTATAAATGCTTTTTTGCAGTCTTATGTTTTCATGTAATAGTATACGATGGCCATCTTTTCATTCAAAAACCATGGAGTTATAGCAACACTTTTAAAGGCTACAAAATATTATACAATATAGATGTTCTATAAATTACTTAAGCAATCACTAACTTTTTAGGGTTTCAGTTTGTTTCTTAGTCTTTACTGTTAAAGTTTGCAGCCCATTATCATGCTGTAAACCCCCTGCCTAAATAAACAGATTTGCCTACAAACTCAGAAGAGATCAGAAAAGTAGGTATCATGCTGGCAACCACAAATGTTATTACATTATATGAAACCATTAGTCCCAACAGTTCATTATCATTCAATACCACCTTGCAATGTATTCATCCACCTGTACTTGTTAAGTATTGAGTACAAGAATCCAGGCATGGCTCTAGGCATTGGGATACATGAATGAGGACAAGACAGTGACAGTTCGGTCTCAAGAGGCTTACATCCCCTTAGGTGGATGCAATCAATAGCCATGCATATAAGTAAAATAGTAAGATAGAGATTTTATAAGAGCTTGGAATAAAATGAACAGGGTGACCTGCAGAAATCTTAGCTACAATGGCCAAGATCAAACTCTTCGAGGACTTGGCATTTGGTTGATGCTTGAATAGTGAAAAGGAATCAGTCATGCATGCAACAGGAGGGAGGAAAGGAGAAGACGGCAATTACGAAAGCCCAGAGCAGGAATAAGCCTGGCTGCAACCGAAGAAAAAAGAGGATTCCTGCGTGGCTGGGGCATAGCAGGGAGGTGGGGTGTGACAGGAGGCCAGAGAAGAAGGCCTCCCCCACCTGCAGAGCCCCCTTGCCTCTGCTGCAGTGCCGGAGTTTATGACAGGTGCTAACAAAAATCCCAGAGGGAGTTCGAAGCAGGGCGATTGATCTCACGTGAATCAACTTTTCCAAAAGGTCATTCTGGCTAAGCTGCCCGAAACAGATTGTGGGGAGAAGAAAAGAAGCTGAGAGACTGTACAAAAGGACATTTCACCAGGACTGCAAGCAGGTGCAGATAGGTGTGGGCAGAACAAGTAGAGATAAGTGAATGTTTTCAGGTATGTTTCAGCCACAGAAGTAACGGCAAATGCTGATGGATTAAAGATGGGAGACGAGGAAAAGAAAGGACAGAAGAATTATTCATATATGTTTTCCTTCAGCAGTGGGGTCCTTGGTGGAGTGACTTATTGAGGAGCAAGAGCATGGGGAGAGAATGTATTTTGAAGATACATTTAATTGGGACCCAACGGTCTGGATTACTTGGGCAACTTAAAATGGGCTTGGAGCTGAGGAGGTTTAAATTTAGATGGTATTTAACATCAGAACGGATAAGATCGCCTCAGGAAAGCGTGTAGAACGAGAAGAATCTCAGGAACCAACAATGGGACATTCCAAAATTTAGAAATGAGATTGAGCAAAAGATATGAAGGAAGAGTAGTAACTGAGGTAGAAGAAATGCCATAGGGGGTGATGACATGCAAGTTAAGAGAGGAGGACATTAAGGTGCCACTGAGTGGTCTACCATGACAAACGAGACCACGTTAGGATGCTCAGGTGTATGGATTTGGTAGTAACGTCAGGTTCATGTGAAAGAATGAATGGCAAACTTCTTTCTCTGGCAGTAGAGTGGAATAGATATACCGTAAACCCCTTCCTGGGATAGCACGTATGAAAACAATGTATAATATATTTGAGTCATATTTTGAATAAAAACCAACACCTCTTTAATGCACGGCTGAAGACAAGTGAGGGGATTTCTCAAAGGCCAGAAACTATAAGAAGCTCGACCAGGCGGTCGCTCTGCGGGATTTGCCGGCCCTGGGAACTCAGGTGTCCCAAATGGGCAATTTCAATTCATTCCTTTGTGGAATGTGACCTTTAAATTTTTTTTCTTAGAGTCTGTGGTGTGTCCTGTGGAGTCCCCTGTGCTCTGGTGATATCTCTTTCCACATTAGATTCCCGTACCTGTTGACCCAGATCAAATTTAGAGAAGCATGTTCTTCCTCTAATAGGTGCAGATTTTCTAACTGGAAGATCGTAGGGGAATTTGGACAATTTGGAGAATATTAAAGTGAAAGAGAAGGGTCCAGAAGTTAAAAATAAAAGTCTACTGCGGTCAGCACGAAAGAAGCATACATTTAACTGATCAGAAACATCAGCATAGATGCAAAACGCTAAAATAATTAGCAAACCAAATCCAGAAATTCAAATAAGAGACAATGTTCTTATCACATTGGGTTTATTTCAGGTATGCAAAATTTCTCCAGCTAGGATATCTATGACTACAATCCGCTGCAAGAACACATTTTAAAAATGTGTATGGATAAGCTCAATAGATGCAGAAAAAAAAAATCAGTTACAATTCAACTTAAAACTCCTTGAGTTTTAGCCAGGCACATGGACTGCCAGTTCCAGATTGCACTTTTCAGGATCCCTTGTAGCTAGGAGTGGCCATCTGACTAAGTCCCTGCCAACGCTATGTGAGCAGAAGTGATGCAGTAACCTCTGGGTCTCGCCCTCATAATGAACGGGGCTTCCCGCCCACCTCTCTCTCCTCTTTTAGCTGCTGTTCTGCCCAGACCTGGCATATGCACAGACATCCTTAGTTCACCATAAAATTAGAGCCAGTCAAGGTATACTTCTTAATTTTCTGGTTTTATATTGTCATCGTGGGTGTTCTTTATCTGCACTAATAAATTCTAAGCTTCCTCAAACCGAAGGTTTAACTTGTTCATCTTTATTTTCTTTTAGAACCTGACATAAAATTTAGTGCACGGGAAGTATTTTTAAATATATATTTAACCGTCCTCAACTTCATTTTCCTGTGCCTGCTGCTAGCTAAATGTGGTGCTATTTGATTGAGGCAAATTCTTACCGAGCTAAAAAATTAAGGTACAGTTTTGAGAATTTGAGTCCATTTACATCCTCATGTTACATTTAATTGCAGAGATTTAATAACCATTTGTCTCCCCAGTGGAAGAGAAATAGCCTGAAGCCCCTGGAAGCCAGAGCTAGAATGTCAGGAGCTGAGAGGTTTTTGCTGAATTTTTCTGAACTCGACTCTCAACTCTTATAACCCAGAGCAGGCAGATAATATAAATCTTTTATTTCTTGGCATTCCTAGACTAAATTATAAAGAGATCCTATATTGATTTAGGATAGGTTTTCATAAATGTCTTGGAATTTGTAGATATGTAAAAAAAAGATGAGATGTTTCTCTATTTCTAGAATCATTAAGCAACAATTATTTATTGAATGATTAGTAGTAGTGATATAACCTTCAATAATTCTTTAAAGCTACCTCCACCCAATTTCTTCATCTGTAAAAAGCTTTGAACTAGATGACTACTAACATTCTCCCGGTTATGAAAGTCCATTTATTTTGTTTTAAAACGTCATTTGTCATTAAAAAATATTTATAGAAATATATAATGGTTGGTCTCTTTAAATATAGTTCCTGTTAGGGCCATCCAGGCTAGCAATTCTCAACAGATCGAAGGTGTATGAGTGAACCTGAATTTGGATGGGCCTCCGCCATCTGGTAATGTGTTAGGTATGCCACAGGGGGAAGCAGAGAATGAGCCAGGTGAAGAAGGATACATTAAAACTCGGCTGCATAAAACCTTAGAGTATTAAAAAAAAATAATAAAATCATGAGAATAAGCAATGCACGTAGTGAATGATTCAACACAAGCCAACAAGTATCTATTGGACACCTACCATATGTCATGTACTTGGGGTTACATCACAAAGTTCCCTGCTCTCATGAAGCTACATGCAATTAAAATGATGTTTTACCTTTGGAAGACCTCTGTCAGATAAGCCACACGAGGAAGGTAAGAAGTTAACAGGAGGGCGCCTGGGTGGCTCAGTCGTTAAGCGTCTGCCTTCCGCTCAGGTCATGGTCCCAGGGTCCCGGGATCCAGCCCCACCTTGGGCTCCCTGCTCGGCAGGGCGCCTGCTTCTCCCCCTTCCTCTGCCTGCTGCTTCCCCTGCTTATTCGCGTGCTCTCTCTCTCTCTCTTTGTCAAATAAAACCTTTTAAAAAAAGAAGATAACAGGTTCCCGCAATGAGGAATTGGCATCAGAATTCATTACAGCAGGAGAGAGAGTTGTAACAGAAAGGTACCCGAATTGAGATAAAAGGCCCCATGAAGTGCTATGTGTGCATACTGTGTGGGTGTGTAGAATCTTGACAAGCACGAAAGCATTCGTAACAGTCATGAGCATAATCAGTGATATGTGCTTTTAGGAAACTAGAAAGTTCGTAGTGTTACGTCTGATGACCAGTGTTCCAGGTAGTGATGCCATTTTCTCTTTCACCCTACTAACCAGCAGCCTCCTTAAATCACCACCTCTGCATCAGAAGCAGATGCCCCAACTGAAGTTTGGGACCCGGCCTTGGACATCCCATTTGCTATATATCAGAGACAGCAGGGAATATTTTAACATGGTACATTACTTTGTACCAGAGCAATTTCATAGGACAATTTATCAATGCAGATTGTGTTCCTCAAGCCTATTGTGTCCTTTGTCACAATTTGCTTCCTAGACAGAAATGTGGACATATAGGCTCTGCATCCAGTAAACAAACAACATTAATCACGTTATAAATAAAGGCAGCGATGTCTTTCACCCTCCAACAGCTGGGTGAGGGCTGGAGCTTACCTCCCTGGCATGGTCCTCAGTCTCTGGAAATGCCATCACTATTTGGTTCAAAGTCACATCCTGCATGACTCTTTGTCTTCTGTTCCAGAGGAGAGTTCAGTAAGTTATTTCTCACATGGCACTACTCAGTATGATGTAGCCAGATAGTATTTCAATCCAAAGGCATCAAGAGATGTATATGAAGAAACATATAGTCTAGGAATTATGTAAACGAAATTTAAAAGGTTTTAGCTTTGGTATAAAGTAAACTGGCAGTTTATTTATTTATTTATTTTTTTAAGATTTTATTTATTTATTTGAGAGAGAGAGAGAATGAGAGATAGAGAGCACGAGAGGGAAGAGGGTCAGAGGGAGAAGCAGACTCCCTGCTGAGCAGGGAGCCCGATGTGGGACTCGATCCCGGGACTCCAGGATCATGACCTGAGCCGAAGGCAGTCGCTTAACCAACTGAGCCACCCAGGCGCCCCTAAACTGGCAGTTTAAATACATCTTAGCTCAGGCTCTCTTAACTGTTTCATGTAATCTGTTTATTAGAAAAAAAGATATTTCTTAACATATTATTAGAATAGTCTTACATGCACTGGTGTTCAGTCCCTTTTCCTTCTTGAATTATTCTTGTTAGGTTGTTCATGATCAAGAGAGAGAATTAATTATTAAGCAATGCGTGAATGGTGAAAGAGTGTGTGTGTGTGTGTGTGTGTGTGTGTGTGTGTGTGTGTGTGTCAGGGGTGGGGGAGAGGTCCAAATTGGTCTCTAGGAGTGAAGGATGCCTTCCTGCTTCTTCTTTAAATATGGTTCCCTTTCCAGCAAGTCCTGTGAGATTTCCCAAATTCGGTTCAGTTTGGGGCCTTTCCTGCCCTGGAATGGCCAGATATTGTTGTCTGACACATCTTTGAACCCGAGCTGAGCCAGAAAATTAGGGGCCTGGAAGCAGAGTCCAAGGGAAGGAACCGATTCAATACAACCTGGCCGGGAGTCCATGCGGCACAATCACAGTAATCTCATGCAGGCCAGGCTGGTGATTTTTGCCAGTGTATAAAATCCTCTGGAGGTGCAAGCTCAAAGGAACAATTTTTAGGCAGATATTTTGAATGCAAAACGATCCAAATAATTTTATAAACAAAGAATAACAACAATAACAACGTCTTACATTTATATGGTACCTGGCATCTTTCAAGTGTATTTCTGTATACATTTCGATGTGCTGCTGGAACAGTTATACATTATAGATTTATGCCATGTAAGATTTTCTCTGATTTTGGTTCATACAATCTATGTACACAGAACACTAGGAGTTTGCCGGGTTCCACTCATTTTTATGCAAGAAGCATCAGAAGTTAGACACAATTTGAATATATTTAAGACAACAGACCATACATACAATGAAGTGGAAATCAGTAGACTCAGAAGGCACGGGTTCTGCTAAGATTATCCTTATCTTTATTAATGATTTTAATTTAGAAGCTGTGCCTCCCTATGCCGATGTTTCCCCTACCGGGTCAAGCCAAGATCAGCCACAGGGAGTCACATAGTTGTTGCTTATTGTCCCAAGATGTTGTCCACAGAAGGCCTCCAGATACTGTTGGCAGTTTTGTGCAGTAATGCAGTTTGTGTATGCAACACCCCCAAGGGGAGTTAGTCACATCTGCAAGCAGGCAGATCAGAGACACATGACAGGACTGTGGACTGGGCTTAGTTGAGCATGCTCAGCTTTTTCTTCCAAACTTATCAAAGAGATAAATCATTCTTCCTCTCTTGGGGAGAAAAATGAACAAGAAAGCAGGGAGAAGCTGAATAGATTCCTTTCACATGGTTTTCCCTCCAAGAGAGATTGGAAAATTTCCCCTCTTTCTGGAAACAGGAAGACTGGGAAATACCTAAGCTACATTGCTTTAGTAACTACATTTATTTGGTAACTATGCATATTTGTTTACTTTAGCTGAGCTCACTTTGCCACATGATTATTTGTTCCTATTAGTCAATTTCAACAATTATGTTTGAATTTATGTTCAGCAGGTCATAGCAGGAACCCAGATTCAGTTGCTAATTTTGTGAAGTATTTCAAGCCATAGACTAGCTAGCTGCATGATACAGCGGAGTAGATGGCCATTTAATACAATATGATCCACCACTATGTTGTTTCCAGAAATTCCACCAGGAAAATCTATTCTTTTTTTAAAAAATATAAACACTGTCATTATGCCTAGGAAATTTACTTTTCATATGTTAATGAACTTTGTCAGCCTTTGCGGTGGGCTGTAGTATGTGTGTTTCCAGTGTCTCCAGTGTACAAAGTTACAAAATTGGTGTTATAGTTCAGATAAGTTAGTTTTCTTCAAAATAGAACAATGAGCCAAACCCTGTCTTATAAGTTTATAAATGATTCTTCCACTCAGTGGACATTAGGTAACATTTAATTCTTAGAAGACAAACTCTATATACACAGTTGATTATACCTCACTGTAACATTATTGTTGGGGCATAAAATGAACACTTTTAATGGCTTTTCAAAGTTACAACGAGTGCTATGTTCTTGTATTTACTTATAAACAGCAGGACATACTATCTATCTATCTATCTATCTATCTATCTATCATCATCTATCTATCTATATAAATTGAGCCAAATTTTGTGTATAGCCTTAGGTTTTTTTCTTCCTAATTAAAATTAAGTCTTCCCAAGTAAATATACGCAAACATCAATTGACATGATGCCATGATGTACTTAATGCCTGCTATTTTCTATATTCTATGCAATGCATTTGTATTTTTTATGTATTACTTTTATTGCTCTAAGAAGCAAAGTTTATTGAATGTTCTAGGCAAACTTCAAGTTTTTTCCTCTCAAAGTTTATTCATAGGCTTTATTCATTTTAAAAGGGATTTTTTGAATAATTATGCACTAGAAATATTCTTAAGAAATTAGATTGGACTGCCAGTTTCTGTTATATGATGGATATAGGGGTATAGCTGAAAAAAATTGGTCTCCAATATATCTACTGTGGCAGCAGGCTGAAGCCTGAAGGCTGATCTCAGAGAAGGGGTGAGCATGGTTGTCATGAAGATTGTAGAGCTGAAGCTAAAGGCATTTAAAAGAACTCAGAAAGGTATTTCTTACTGACTATAGACACAGCTGAAAGTTATTTGCAGTTAAATAATAGCAATTAATATTTGTTGAGAAGGAACAGTATACCATAATAATATGCTAACACTTTATGTGTGTTTGACCATTTGATCTGCAAAACAATATTTTAAGGTAGATACTAATAATAACTAATCCTGTACTACAGATGGAGAAGTGGAGAGTCCAAGCGATAAAGTAACTTTCCCAGGCTTCCTTAGTTGTGGTGAAGCCAGGATTCAAATACAAAAAGTGCAACTTAAAAATAAAATATAGGAAGAAAAGAAGATGCTGATGAAAAGAAAGGAAAAAGAAAAAAAAAATAAAGACATACAGGTTGGAAAAAGAGAAAAAAAAAACTTTATTTGCAGACGACTTGATCCTATTAGTGAAACTCCTGAGGAATTAACAGAAGAACTACTAGAAAAAAGAAATAGGTCTAGCAAGGTTTCAGGATGCATGATCAACATACAAAAATTATTTTATTTCTACATTCTAGTAATGAAAAACCCTAAAATAAAATTAAGAAAATAATTATATTTATAATAGCATCAACAAGAACTTAAGGGATGAATATAACAAAAGAAGTGTAACAGTTTTATACTCAAAACTACAAAACTTTGGCCCCTGGGTGGCTCAGTTGGTTAAGCGACTGCCTTCGGCTCAGGTCATGATCCTGGAGTCCCAGGATCGAGTTCCGCATCGGGCTCCCTGCTCAGCGGGGAGTCTGCTTCTCCCTCTCACCCTCCCCCCTCTCATGTGCTCTCTCTCTCTCATTCTCTCTCTCAAATAAATAAAATCTTAAAAAAAAAAAACTACAAAACTTTGCTGAGATAAAGAAGATCTAAATAGATAAAAAAATAATATATATTCATGAATTGGAATACTCAGTATTATCAAGATGTCAATTCTATCAGATTTTATATAAATTTAACCTAAACCTTATCAAAATGTTAGCAGTTTTTGTTGTTGTCAAAATGGACATACTGACCCTAATATGTCTGGATATATAAAGGACTTAGAATAGCAAAAATAAACTTGAAAAGAACACAAAATTGGAGGACTTACACTACCCAATTTTATTTATTTATTTATTTATTTATTTATTTATTTATTTATTTATTGTTATGTTAATCACCATACATCACATCATTAGTTTTTGATGTAGTGTTCTATGATTCATTGTTTGCATGCAATGCTATAGTGAGCACTACCCAATTTTAAAACTTACCATAAAATCAGAGTAATTAAGACAATGTAGTATGGGCATGTGAATCAATGAAACATAACTAAAAGTCCAAAATAAATTCTTACATTTATTGTCAATTGATTTTCAAGGAAGGTACTGAGATAACTCAATGAATAAGGAACTAAGTTCCTTTCTAAAAATAGTTGTTTTTGTTTTGTGGATATCCAACTGGCTCAGCTCCATATGTTGAAAAGATTGTTCTTTTCTGCAAGTCTACAATTATTTCAAAATTTAAAAAAAGAAAAAACAAACATTATTTAAGATTTTCAGACCTCGTTTCTTCTCTACTACTCCCAGATGTCTGAGGCCAGGAGCTGTGGGAAGTGTTCATGTCTCAATATACCCTCTGGCTCTGTACCTCATTTCACAATGCTATGCTGGGGAGTTGCCATAGTGACATTAAGCAGAAAACTATCACAGCTTGTTTATATGCTGTTGGGAAAGGGAAAAGGGGCTATTAATGCTGTGGGAGGGAGATGATTGCAGGAGCAGGTTTTGAGTATGTGAGGGACATGGAATCCAATGCATAAGGGAAAGGATTGTTACAAGACAGAAGCACACATAGGTCCCTGGGCCACTCTGGTGGAAGGGAAGACAGTGCGGACAGCAAAAGATGCAGGAACATCAGAAGATATGGTGCTGGGAAGGATGAGGTCATTCTTTGTGTTTTTGTTTGTTTGTTTGTTTGTTTGGTTTTTTGTTTGTTTTTTTCTATCTCTTTGTTCAATGAAAGAAGAGGTAGAGTCACTAGCTCTGTGTTGATGACCAAAAAAAAAAAAAAAAAGTGTGAATGTGTCTTCCTGGAAAATAGAACAAACAATTGGCTGCAGAAAGGTAGAAAGATTATGCAGCACTGGTGAATTACTTAAGGCTTGCTGTCATAAATTTAAAGCACACCCCAGTCAGCACAATTGTATTAAATATAATGCTTATGAAACAGATGGGATTTGTGTAACTGGGTCTGCGGTTTTGCCACTTCAGTGTGATGGAAGGAAAAGAGAGCAAAGGAATCGAGGGTGTGTGCAAGGAGTGGTCATTATGATGGGTTATGGAACCCAAGCTCAATAACAGAGGAGATATGAAAGAGGTAAACATAGAAAAGGTTGTCGAATCAGGCAATATAATATTTACTGCCAGAAAAATCATCCTATTGAAATCACTAGACATTCTGAAGGAGATAAAACAAACATTTTTTTTTAAATGCAAAACTGTGCTCACAAGATGTAGAGTCAGTTCAGAGAAGCCAAAACGGAAAAGTAAGCTGAACCCAAAATGATACGATAGCATGAAGCCAGGGTATACTATGGATACCTCACACCTTAACCTTTAGTTTCAATGGCCACATTTGGGGAGGAGGAGACAAGTGATGGTGGGGATTGAAACTTGACTACCACATGAAACTTGGAACATTTCAGGGTCTACATCCTCAGTGAAAAAGTCAATTGGCAAAGTAAATAAATACATAAGTAAATAAATTTAAAGTAATAAAAAATAATAAAACATCTGATCTCTGCTTAGATTGAAAAATGTGGATTTATAGTTTATAGCTAGCTAAATGATCATTCAAGATCAAGGGTAACATAGACATTTTCATATGAACAAAAACAGAAATGCTTGCTATTTACTTCAAGAATACAGAAAACAAACCCAGAAAAAAATATGAAATCCTAGAAGGAATGGTGATAACGGAATCAAATGTAAAGTAAATATAAACAAAAATTGCTGTATACACACACAGAAAATAATAACATCCATGGGGCACTGCAATTAAAACTTGATACAATTAAAATGTTAAAAATCAACAACAGGTGCATTGAAGGAAGGCAACTGGAATTCAAGTGCTTTTTATTTTTTAGAAAAAGGTAGAGACATTGATTAAATTTAGATTTTAGTAAATTCAATGGGTCTTGTTAAAATTTCAAGGCCGAGTACAGTGTCTAAAAGAGTACAGTCCAAACGGCCCTGAAGCGTTTAATCTGAAAGAAAGCAATGAGGTGGATAGGAAAATAGAACAGAGAAAGCACCAAAGGGTGTAGAATAATTTCAAGTATATTAGTAATAATAAGTGTAAATGGACCAAACTCGTCAGGTAATTTCAGATATACAGGTGACCATTAAGCACCTTAGGGGTTAGGGCACAAACCCCTTGTGCAGTCAAAAATCCATGTATAACTTTTGATTCCCCCCAAAAGTTAAATACAAATAGTGCACTGTTAACTGGAAGCCTTACTGATAACATAGTGAATACATCCATATTCTGTATGTTATTTGTATTATATACTGTATTCTTACAATGAAGTAAGCTAGGGAAAAGAAAATGTTATTAAAAATCATAAGGAAGAGGAGCTACATTTACAGTATTATACTGTATTTATATTAAAAAAAAATCTGTAAGTGGACCTGTGCAGGTCAAACCTGGGTTGTTCAAAGGTCAACTGTTTATTGGGAAAAAAATATAGCTATATGTCATTTCTAAGACACCATCTTAAGAGAAAAACAAATATTTTGTAAGGAGAAAGATTGAACAAATAAATATTTGTGTAAAAAATTTATAAATATTAACTAACAGAAACTATGGCAATTATATTAATATCAGGCAATATAGTCATTAAAATGAAAAGAATTATCAGGAAAAAGGAGATTACTGCCTAATGGTGTGGTTCCTAAAAGTGATAATAGGACTATCAGTGAAGAGAAAAACTGTAAGTTTTGGCAAACATTTCAGATGAATTCTTTAGAGGTATAGCAGGTGGAACTGTCTGATAATAGGAATATGAGAGAAGCTAAAGTTTTGAAAGAGAATGTGTCCCTGTAGCTGTCTTTCAAGCCCATGATTCAGGGTGGGCAAGAGAAAGGAAGCTATAAGGCTATAAGTAAAGCAGAATATGAGCAGGTTTCAATCTCATTATAAGAGAAAAAAATTCATATATGAGATTTTTAAGAAGTAGAAATAACATTATAGTTTTAAAAATTTCTTTACCCTAAGCTTGGCAAAATGACAAACTTAAAGAGAGAACAAACATTCTCAGGGAAGTGGAAGTCTGATTTCCTAAATGAATTTTTATATAAACAGGATAAAATGAATTAATAGAGCTGATTTACTGAGGTTGCTCAGGAACATGAATCTCATGTTTTGGAATGCTATTATAATGACAATACTGGATACACTTTCCTTGAGGCATTTTTGAGAGCCCCTTTTTGGTGTGAAAGAGACTCCAGATATCAGGAGAAAATAGTAATTTGTCCTAAATTATTTTTATGTTTACTTTTCTCCTTGAATTAATAGAAAAATACAAGCACCCTTTGAAAAACATTGTTTCTGACTAATTTCTAATCTTAAGAAAATTGTTCAATGTGAAGTCACTAGAAAGGGAGTGGTGAGGGGTGCCTGGGTGGCTCAATGATTTAAGTGGCTGACAATGGCTTAGGTCATGATCTCAGGGTCTTGGGGTCAAGCCCTGCATCAGGCCCAATGCTCAGCAAAGAGTTTGCTTCTCCTTCTGCCCCTACCCTGCTCATGCTCTCTCTCTCTCTCTCTCTCAAATAAATAAAATCTTAAAAAAAAAAGAAATAGAGTGGTGGATATATATTTAACCTTACCACTTGAGGAATTAATTAGAGGTTCTTTTAATTTTCTCCAAAAATGAAAGAAAAACTGGATGCCAAAGATAGTCTAAAAAAGAAATGATGTCCCAAAGTTTATTTTGCTTCAAGTATCAAGTTTCCTTCAACATATAAAAATTAGATTCTGATTTTATTCTGAATGACCACCATAGTAAAAATAGAGTTTAAAAACCAAGCAAAATGAGCTTATGGGAAGCTAGGCAATTTTCAGATTTCAGTTTCTCTATGCATTCAATCATCAGTGGTCTTTGATAATTACAAAACGAGTCTGAATAATTTTTGCTATATTATATAGATACTAACCGAAGTGATCTTCATGGCTTATCATCCACACACAAAAAACAAAAAACAAAACAAAACAAAAAAACCCCACCAAGAAACACATATGGGAACTATCATAGCTTAAAGTGTAAAAAAAAAATCAAGTCATTCACCTTAAGTGAACATAGCTCAAAAGGAAATATTAATTTCCTTTCCTTGAAATAGGAGGAGTTATATATACTTAGGGCATGGTTATTTTTTCTCTAGTTATTTAGTGAAATATTAAAAACCAAATGTTCAGATAAATATTTCTCAGCTTAGCCAATGTAATTATTAAATTGATATTTCACATGCTTTAGTAAAAAGCATACATATTCTTATTAGGCATGGTTTGTGACTTTATTAATTGAAAAAGTCTTTACTGACTTTATTAATTGAGAAAAACCCATGTCACATTTTTAGTGCTTTGAATCAATATAACACTCTCAAAAATCTATATTGTCCTTGCTACCACTTTTCTTTATAACAAGTCCAGCAATTCTCTTCTCCATTGAAGCAAATAACTCTAAAGTTTATAATCACAAAAAAGACGTTGCTAATTAGAAGAGAGCATTTTCCTGTATCCTTAATCCTTAGGCCAGAATAATACTTTTGAAACATTTACATATGATGCTTTTGTTTCCTTGGGTTTGTCCATGGGGAATTATAATAAAGATGAATGTAGATTAAGGGAAAAAATGTCCTGGCTTTATTTTTCTTAAAAAGTCTGTTTTTTGGACTTCCTTTTCCAGTTAAGATATAGAAAGCTCCAAGAGACAATTCTTCACATCCTAAAATGCAAAAGCTAGATAATCCAAAAAATGATAGATTTTGCTAAATTATCAGCTAGTTTAGGACACAAAGAAAGCTAATTGAGCTGATTTCCAGAAAGCAATCAACTCTTTCTAGAAGAGAGGGGCTGAAATCATCTTTAGATGTGCAACAATAAGATCAGGGAAGTCCAACATAGGTGGGGTTAAGTAGAAACCAGTAGGACTTCTAATGGATGTATAAGGGCTAGATTGAGAGACTGAAATCCCTGGAAGTTCCAGCTACAAAGGAGTCATGAACCCACCACCAATGTTCTCTTAAGGACAAATAAATAGAATTTGTTTTTCAAAGATTGGAAATGGGGCAAGGGAAATAAGACATTGCTCTGTGAGGTACACAAGATAATTCCCAAGTGTAATACAGCAACCTGCAGAAAGAAGAGGGGATGGCAAGAAATCTGAGAAAAATCTTTCAAGTTACACTAAATCTCACAGAATGCTAGGCTGCATTTCAATATGTCATTTGAAATCTGCGGTTGTGACAAAGGACCTGCATATGTGAAAAAAAATTGGTTACATAAAATTAAAATATAGGATAAGAAAAGCAAAAAGCATAGGGAGGGAAAATGTAATTAACTGTTATAAAGTTCTTACAATGGTTGTGAAATAATATAAAAATAGCATATTATTTGAAGTATATAATATATAATACAGTATATAATATATGGTACCTAATATATATGACTATATATAGTACAGAATATATTATTTGAACTATAAATAGTATATTATTTGAAGGTAGCCTGTCACAAGTTAAAAATGTATATTGTAATCATAGAGCAACACAAAATAACATAAAGAGATATATCTAAAAATCAATATGACGCATGAGACTGAATACAAAAAATTATGTGTGTCACCTAAATGATTCTAGGAAAGGAAGTACAAAGAAGGAAAGAAGAAATGGAATTTTAAAAGAAAAGGTAGGCACAAATGATAATAATTACATTAAGTGTAAATGGACCAAATACTTTAATTAAAAGGTAGAGATTTCCAAGCTTAATAAAAAACACAAAACACAAAACCAAACATATAATATTTACAAGAAAAAAATATTTAGATTTAGGTTGTGGTAGACAGACTCCTAAAGTGGTCCTATGATTCTTGCCTCCTTGTTCTCACACCCTCTGTGATCCCCTCTCTTTGACTACATTTGTGATTTGCTTCTAAACCTTAGAATACAGCAAAGATAATGGCATGTAGACAAAAGTTTTGAAAAACGCTATCGATGAATTTTACCTAATTGATATTCATAGACTATACATAGATATTTATGGTAACATTTCCAAATAAACATGGCGCATTCCCCGAGATAGACCATATTATAGATTATAAACATGTCTTAGTAAATGTCAAAATTGGGAGAATATGACTTCTGCCTACAATGTAATTAATTAGAAATTAAAAACAATAAATAACCTATAAAATCTCCAAATATCTTTAACTTAAGCAACAGATTTCAGAAGAGCCCATAAGGCAAAAAAATCTTATGAGTAATTAGAACATATTTTGAACTAATGATAACTAAAGGATAATGAAAGCATTTAGCAAAATACATGAGATACAGCTAAAGCAGTATTTTTAAAAGGTTATAATTTCAAATGGCTATGTTAGAAAGAAGGAAAGTGTAAAATAATTGTATGTATTTCCATCTTAAGAAGTAAAAAACAAAGTCTAGCAAATTAAACCCAAGATAAGTAGAAAAAAAAATGTCATTGAAGGCAGCTACCAATAAAATAGAAAACAAAGAAAATCAATAAATCAAAGTTTGTTCTTTGAAAAGTAAAGTAATTTTTAAATATCATGATAAAAATATTACTAATATCAAGAATAAATAAGGAATTTTTAATCATTAAAAAAGTAAGGGAATATAATGAACAACTTTATACTAATGAATTTTGCCACATACCCAATATGGAAAAATCATATGAAAGATGCAAATGAACAAAATCAATATAGAAAGAAATAGAAAAATGAATAGTCCCATATATTGTAAAAAAATTAAATTTGTTATTTAGAATTTTTCTCAAAGAAAACTTCAAGTCTAAATGATTTCACTGGTGAATTCAATCAAACTTATGTGAAAGAAACCCTACAAATCTTGAACACACTCTTCAAGAAATAGAGGAGAATATATTTTTCAACTGATTTTATACTCAAACCTTAAAATGCCAAATCAGATAAAGATATTACAAATTAAAGAATTACAGACCAATGTACCTCATGAATACAGATGTAAAAATTCTTAGCAAAATATTAGTAAATCAAATTCAGCAATACATAAGAAAATAACACAGCATTTCCAAGTAGGGCTTATCCTAGGAATTCAGGATTGGCTTAGAATTTAAATATTAATTATTGAAATTCACCATCTTAATAGGATATAGGAGAACAACCATGTCCAGAAACATGTCCAGAAAAATAGAAGCACAGACAACCTTTCATAACTTTTTGGGAGTCCCAGTGTGGATCAAAGCAGAAGAATGATTCTCAGTCCCTCAGAACCAAGTAGCAGAGTGAATGAGACATTGGACCTGTGGAAGTCACTCAGGGAAGAATGAGCAATGATAATGTGGCAAATCTCCATGGACAAAAGACTAAAGGTGGATGGATAACCCAAATACAAAAAGATACCTTGATGTACTGTGAGGCCCAGGAACTTAGTCCCAGACCTCATAAAAGCTGGGGTTGAACCTCAGTTTTATTTAGATTAACATTCACTTTCCTCAGCAAAAAGGAGATTATAATGATAACATTTTTGGTGATAGATTAGTGATGAAAACATAGAAATTAATTAAGTGAGAAAACAAGTGATTATTATTACCCTTACCTATAATGGAAGTAACAACAAGAAACTGAACAAGATAGAAAATGTCAATGTAATATTCTGTACTGTGCAATGGTGAAAATATTTACATAGTCATAATAAGGCCACCAAAAATTATAGTGTCATTATATTAAAAATATGGATAGAGTAGACACTTGTGTGTGTGTGTTTGTGTAGCTGATTGTGTCTATCTTTCCACTGTAGGAAGTCAGTAAATGATATTTTTATTGGAAAATCAAAAATTAGCAGTGTATTCATGTTGGTTTTTTCTTCCTTTTTTTTTTTTACAAACATTGGAAACAGTTTTTTAAAACTATATATAACTTTGATAAAATATCGCATTAATATATCAGTATAATATGATGAATTTACACATTTATTAAATACTTTTGAAGAAGAGTATTAGTGACATATAAGAATATATAAATGTGCTAAGTGAAATAAGTCAAGCAGAGAAAGTCAATTATCATATGGTTTCACTTATTTGTGGAACATAAGGAATAGTGTGGAGGACGTTAGGAGAAGGAAGGGAACAATGAAGGGGGAGGAAATCAGAGGGGGAGACGAACCATGAGAGACTACGGACTCTGAGAGACAAACTGAGGGTTAGAGGGAAGGGGAGCGGGGGTATGTGTTAGCCCAGTGATGGGTACTAAGGAGGGCACATACTGCATGGAGCACTGGGTGTTGTACGAAAACAGTGAATCATGGAACACTACATCAAAAACTAATGATGTATTGTATGGTGACTAACATAACATAATAAAACAAAATAAAATTTAAAAAATGCAACACTAAAAAAATAAACTAGAGAAATGTAGAATACTAAAAAAAAGAATATATAAATATGTATACATATCTCCTTAAATAAAACAGCTGAGCAATTAATTTAAAATTTCACATTAGTAATTAGTAATTAACATTAAAATTTAATTGTAGTGATTTGTGTTTTGTGTGTGTGTAATTTTCAGATTTTTAATAATGGACACATATCAGTTTATTTTACATTAGGGGAAATAACCCAATAGGGTTATTTTAAAAAGAAGAAATAATCAGAATAGAAATGAAGATAAATAATATCGACAGGACAGAAAACTTTCTGTCAGGGTTTAGACATTTCTAAATATCCCTTAAACACACACACACACACACACACACACACACACACACACACACACCATTGTGGTTAAGAATCAGTTTCTGTCTTTAGGGGAAAAAAAGGTGACCAATGTAATCCTTAGCAGAAGCGCAGACAGGTAGTTCAATGTTAAAAGGGCTGACTGTCCTCAGAAAGAAAGCACAATGTCTGTGTCACCATCGTAGCGCAAGACCCAAGGAGATGTCCCTGTAGCCTGGTGAGAAAAAAAGAGCCTGAGAAAGGCAAGGGAACTCAGCGTATTTGGCTTCTGCTAGTTCAGATGCAATTGCACATGTTCCTATTCATGCGGTGCTGAGAGCTGTCAATAATCTTAATAGAATTCTGTTATCAGAGGCTATCTTTGTGTCCATTCCTGATTTTCTTTTTTTTTAAGATTTTATTTATTTATTTGACAGAGAGATAGAGAGAGAGTACAAGTAGGCAGAGCAGCAGGCAGAGGGAGAGGGAGAAGCAGGCTCCCTGCTGAGCTGGGACCCTGGGATCATGACCCCAGCAGAAAGGCAAACGTTCAACCGACTGAGCCACCCAGGCACCCCCATTCCTGATTTTCTTGAAAACCAAGAACAACTGACTCTCTCTTAGACCCCACAAGCATCATGAAAGCAGAGCCCTGACTTACGGGTATGAGGAAGAAAAACATCAAGGGCTATTTACCAAGCTTCCTATAAGGACAACGAATGTTCATTATTCTAACTGTTTTTGTTACTATACTTTCTCCCTGGAGGAAGCCAAGTTTATAATGTTTAACATTAGATATCTCCAGGTGCCATGACATTTGAAAGGAGGGGAGAGAGTTTACCTCAAGTGGGATTAAAAGAGCCAGAAGACCCTAAAACTGTTGTCAAGAATGGCCCATTTTGCATCATTTTTGGGAGACTGCTTTAAAAATAACTCTGTGATCAGTACTCTTTCTGATAATCTTTTTCTTTCTTTCAAACCAAAAAAGCAATTGATCTCTCTATAGCTAAGATTAAATAAGGTTTTCAGCAGTATAAATTAGAATCAGCCTTTTATTTTTCATTTGTTCCCTCCATACATGGGATTCTGATGGGAAAGCAAGAAATTGGTTTTTGTCTCATATTCATGAAACATTTTTATTGAGTAAAGTTAACTCAAAAGGATGTCAAACAGCAACTCTGACTGGAACCCCGAGTTAAATGAATATGTTGTACGCTTGACATCTAACACCGAATTCCACGAGTCCTCACACCATTCTCCATTTAAAAAGACAACATCTGACTGTTTCTTGGAGTGATGGCAAATTCCACTTGGACACCTGCATGCCAGATGTGTGTAGCTACACATGCACTCTGCTATTCTGACTGCAATATTTACCACTGCAAACTGCTTTTCCCCTTTGGCTGAATTGAGGGGTAGAGCCATCAGAAAGCACCATAGCTCTTAAACATTTTTTCTCATTACTCTTTTATCTGGTCATTCACATGTTTTCAGTTTTCCTTCTAACTCTATTTTTACATAACAGCTCTTATTCCAAATCCACAAGTCATCCTTTTTCCTTTGCATATATATATATATGTAGAGAGAGAGAGAGAGAGAGAGAGAGAGAGACCTGGGGATTAATTGTGGCATTTTAAATTTATTTTTATTTTAAAAACGTAGGCAGTGACAAGTGGAGGGTTATTATGCTTCATTTTTCTGTTGGGTCAAGCATAGGCAAAAGAACAAATAGGTTTTTGAAGTTTTAATGAATCTACTCCAAATCTTCTGAAAGTATTAGACCATGTCTATTTTCAAACACTATTTAATAGAAATAATCAGTTTTTCATGTTAAATGAGGGGTTGTTCTTTCTCACAGGTCTGTGCTTCTGGCTGGAAGAGAAAGTCACCCAGCAGATGGACGTTCAAAGTGGAAAGATCAAAGGGTGACATCACTGGAACTCCAGGTCTAGGCGCGGAAGGCCAGGTGGACGCCAGAAGGATAAAGGTAATACGCTATTTTGCTGCTACCAGCAGGCAGGAAGACCAGAGCAAACACAGCTACATGTGCAGAAATCCTCTATCAGCTGTTGGTAATTTGCTTGGATTATCTCAAATGGCTTGCTTAAATCCATCTCATATAATATTACCATGCAAATCCATGGTAGTCCTTGTACCAAATCGATGTGTTAAGTTTTAAAATGAGCTGTGAATCACATGTCAAAGGTATTTAGGTAATACTGCTCAGATAAGTCCCAGATGAGTTGCCAAGGACTAATTTTAGCACTATGTAATTCCATGGGTTTCATTTTCAATATAAAATATTAAGTTTGTTATTAATGTAATAATAATAAAAACATGTATTGAACACAGTGGTGAGTACTAGTCTAAGCACGTTACATGTATTACGTCACTTCACATTCACAACAGTTTTCCACGGTAGGTAGTAATGTCATGCCCATTTTGAAGATAAGGGAGAAAAAAGACAGAGGGTAAGTCATTTCTTAAGGTGATCTAGCTAGGAAATTGTGATACTGAAACGCAGGCTGTGTGACTTGGAAATCCTGCAACCACATTTGAAGGATTTGGATTGGTACTATAGTTCAGTGAGATTTGCATGAGATTTGTGGTAGCAAGTCTTGCTTCTTAATGATTATTAGGTACAAATTTCAACAAAGTTATATTTTACCCAAGTAGGAAAATAGATCATGTCCCGGCTTTTTGAATGTACTATTCTATTTTTTTCTTCACTTTAATATCAATGATATCCTGTTGGATTTAAGTTCTGACCTCCCACTATCCTGGGAGAGAGCCACTAAACTATTTAGAAAAGGTCACCAAGTCACCTTTGAAGTAGGAGCTTTAGCTGAAGAAATCTGCACATGTGTGTTCATGATCCATTACTTATCAGAATGATATAGGCAGATGGACTTTATGCAAGTAAATTCTGAAATATTAATAATAGGAGTACACATTAAAACTTTCTAATCATTTCATTCAATTATTCAACTATCCTCATTGTCTTTTAAGTTCAAGTAGAATCCTTTCTGTGCCAAGTGGAATTATCAAATAAAAATATTTTCAGATGAACAGTTATTCCCCAAGTACATATTGTTATTTTGCCTCTCATGTGATACTTGTAAATCCAACGTAAAATATATATGCTAAATATCCCAAATAAGCAGATATATTTTGAAACTCAGAACTAATCATGAACAAGAGGCATGATATATAAGTTAATGTTTTTCCTGACAACTGGTCAGCCACACACATGGAATCCAGAAATAAATGTCTTTTATTTTAGGTTTGCATTATTATTCTACCCAACACGGAATCCATAGCAGAGGGTAATGTGTTTCAGCTTCAACCTATTATTGGTCCTCAAGGGTAATAAGACTTTATATCTTTACATTGAGAACAGTGGTTCTCGAGCTTTTGCTTGCATCAGACTGCTGGGCACAACCCCCTCGGGCTTCTGACTCATAAGACTGGGGTGGGGTCTGAGAGTTTGAATAACTGACAAATTCCCCTGGTTCAGGGACCACACCTTGAGAATCATTGGTTGAGAGTATTGGGAAAACCCTTTTGATTATCTAAGGGGAAATCGCCCTGCCTTGGGTCTTCTCTCTCCTCTGATGATTCCCATTGTTTTCATTTCATCTTTGTTGGGTCCCGTCCAGCACCTTTTTCCTCCTCAAATCTCACTGACGCATCTCTTTTTGAGTCTGGTTTACAGTCTGGGTTGTCCTTCATTCAGTTCAGTCTTTTCCGCTGCTGATGGCATACAGTTAGGGGATGGGGGAAATGCTCACTGTAGTCTCACCTAAGAGTAAAATAGCCACAATCAGACCCTGACAAATCCAAATTTCTTCTATCATATTCACTCAGAAATATTGTGTTAGATGTACTATATGTTGGTTAACTGAATATAATAAAACATAAATAAATAAAAAAATAAAAAAATAAAGATGTTACTTAAAAAAAAAAGAAGAAGAATCGAAGGGCTTCTTTTATTATTTTAGTCTGTTTGTGCCAGGATTTTCTCCCTGGAATAAAGGTAGAATGGGTTTTCTGTGCAGGCAGCTTGTGAGAACTACAATTTCCACAGTGGCTCTCTCTGCTAACTGCGTATGCCCATGAGTTAGAAAGAGGACAACTTTTGTCTTCCCGTTTCTACTCTTCTAGGATTCTCCAGGGATAGCCTGCTCATAGAGACCCTTTGGTTTTCCTGGGTTAGAAGCCCCTTGTCTTCCGTCCGTCAGCTTTCACCAGTTACCGCTTCTTTGCTGACAAAAGAGCACACGATCTTTCACCACTCTGCTCTTAACTTAGGCTCTCTGAGTACAGGCAGGCTGGGCTTCTTTCACGTTCTCAAAATCATCTGCTTTATCAGTGGCCTTATACGGGGGTTTTGGGCATGCTGATACTTCTGCCTTGGAACATTCTCACGTATACACATTCACATTCACCTAGTTAACTTACATTCTTTTTTCAAATTTATTTCAACTCACATTCTCACTGAGGTCCTAAACCTGAAAATTTGATCAGAACCCCCTCCTTTGCTCTTGTACTCTTCTTTTATTGTACACACCATGACTTTAAATAATAGGTTTCAGTGATAATTTCACTTTTTGGCTCCTCTGGTTAGACTTTGAAGTCCAGGAAGGCAAGACTCCTGTCTATTTTTGCTCATCATTGAACCCCAGGAGCCTAGAAAAGTGCCTGGTAAATCATTAATACTCAAGAGATGCTGGTTTGACTGAAGACATTGTCTATGCTTCGCAAGGATCTCTTAGGATGGGTAGCATGGAAATAGTGATGCCTTTTTGCACTGCATATTCTCATAAATTTATGCAATCTCATAAACCATGCTGATACACATAGTAGAGATCTGGGACAAGTCCACACATTTAGGAAGCTATTCTCATGAACAAATATGGCAGCGTATCATGATGGCAGCTGAGAATGCTTTTCTGATGAGGAGAACGAATCACATTTTTATATCTGCCTGCTCCACAGTGTCTCTCTTAGAACTATATGACTTTCTTAAGGTTTAGGTGAATTCCATTTTTTCTATTACTCCTGTTTCTCATCTGAGTTACTGGATTTGAGCTGTGGATGTAAATTTCTTTTGCCCCCCATTCTTATATTGGGGTGTATATCACCAAGGCTTTCTACTTATTTTTTCCCAGTTTCTCTGTTCTAAACTCTATCCTGTTATTTATCTTTCACTGGTATGTCTTTTTTAAAAATTTCTATTGTTATGTTAATCACCATACATGACATCATTAGTTTTTTATGTAGTGTTCCACGATTCATTGTTTGCGTATAACACCCAGTGCTACCCATGCAGAATGTGCCCTCTTTAATACCCATCACCAGGCTAACCCATCCCCCCACACCCCTCCCCTCTAGAATCCTCAGTTTGTTTTTCAGAGTCCATCGTCTCTCATGGTTCGCCTCCCCCTCTGATTCCCCCCCTTCATTCTTCCCCTCCTGCTATCTTCTTCTTTTTTATTTTTTCTTAACATATATTGCATTATTTGTTTCAGAGGTACAGATCTGTGATTCAAGTCTTGCACAATTTACAGCGCTCATCATAGCACATACCGTCCCCAATGTCTATCACCCAGCCACCCCATCCCTCCGACCCCACCCCCACTCACTGGTATTTCTGTTGATAATTTACTCTTCTTTTTTTGTCTTCTACTTAACAAGCATGAACATATATTGCATTATTTGTTTCAGAGGTACAGATCTGTGATTCAAGTCTTGCACAATTTACAGCGCTCATCATAGCACATACCGTCCCCAATGTCTATCACCCAGCCACCCCATCCCTCCGACCCCACCCCCACTCACTGGTATTTCTGTTGATAATTTACTCTTCTTTTTTTGTCTTCTACTTAACAAGCATGAATCCTTCAACTATCAAGCCTTTCTCAGGAATCTTTTCTTTCCGTGAGGAACACAAAGCAATATGTAAAATTCCAGGGGCCTAAGATGATGCTTCTAAAGTTGGCAAAAATCCTACAATATGGTTGGGTCACAATGCAGAATAAGACCTCTCAGATCATACAAATATACCAGTGCTTCCAAGTTGCAAGGAGTTGCTTTATCCTTATGCCTCTGGAGGCACCTGGGCAGCTCAGTTGCTTAAGTATCTGTCTCTTGATTTTGCCTCAGGTCATAATTTCAGGGTTGTGAGATCCAGTCCCACATTGGGCTCTGTACTCAGCGGGGAGTCTGCTTGGGATTCTTTCTTTCCATCTCCCCTTACCCCTCCCCCTACTCGCTCTCTCTCTCTAAAATAAATCTTTAAAAAAATAAATAAAATAAAATCCTTTAAAAAAAAAGAAAGAAAAACTCCCTCCGGCCTTTAATAGCCTACATTTATTAGTTTATATTGGTTAAGATTTGAAGTAAAGAATATTGTAAATGTACTTTTATTTATCTTATGTAATGATTCTCATGGAAGATGCCCACTTAATGGTTTCCTTTTCTAAAATAACCAGAGAGAAAGCATTAAAGGATGGAATGTCCCGGAAAATTTCAATCTTAGAAATGTCTTTATAATCACTGAAAATATAGAATTTCTGGAACCTCTAACCTGCAATAGTTTTATAGCATTAAAGCACAAGTTTTAAAAAACTTTTTATAAAATAAATAACCATTATGGGAGGAAAAAATGTTTCTTTGGCTTTCCTGGGTTACTAGACTAGACATATAAGGCTGCTACTAATGAAACATTCTACTTTAAGTGAATGCAAGAATGCCTGTAGTTTGGTAGTGACCATGCTTTTTAAAATAACGTTTATGAAGACTTAACTTCATTAAATATAGTCCTTAACCTCTTCATCTATATTTTGTCAACTTAAAATGTAAAGAAACAATCAAAAGTTCTCATTATTAACATTGCATTAACACTGAAATATCTGAATGTCTAAAAGATGTGATGAGCATTTCTCAAAAAATTCCCAAATTCAAGGATCTGATTAACAGTGAATCTAAACTTATTACTTACATGAACTTTGAGTGAGAGTTCCCAATAGTGCATATTGATAAACATACTGCTTTTTTTCTTCCAAATTATATATGTTAAAGTAATTGATTTTTGAAAAGAATTTTCTCTTAGTTCATTTGTGAGGTTGCATTCCTATTGTGTCCATTTTTAAAATAAAAAATAAAAGTTACACCACTTGTTTCCTGAGTTTATTCTTGATGACCTGGTATTGGAAACTTGATACTGTTTGTGGGTCATGGAAATTTGTACCTACAGTTCAGTGAAAGAATTCTCACCCTGATGTGATAGTTCTATTTTCAGAAATACATCTATGGTAAGTTTTTAAAAAAGTGATGCCTTTGGACATCAGCAAATATTTGTAGAAGTGACATAGATGTTTCAAAATAGATAAATGCATTTCATCTCTTTTTTGCTAGACTGTGAGAAATAAACCATTCTTCTTTATGATAATCTTGAATAGTTACATATACAGTGCTTACATGAGATGACTCAGAAAGCAAAATAAATTTCTAAAGTAAGCAGTGTTCCCAGTACTTAAAAACCGGGCAAAGTAATTAATCATTATATCATAATATTATTTCCCCTTTCTAGAGTGGTGGTAAGTCTTTCCTATTCTTTTATCCATACTCTCCAGTCTAATTCTCTTATATCAACCAGATTCCACAAAGCCTACACAAGCCTATTTGGAGGCAAGAAATTCCATTTACACACACATTGAACAATTTGACAAGTATAACATTCCCAAGTGCAATAGCTAGATTAGAACAACATCAACACCATTGCATTTGCAGAGCCTCTACTATCAGTGGGGTCTTGTGAAGGATGAAGAATGTTGTACTTTGTTGTGAACTCCAGCCATAACTGAAGTAAGCCTTCTGACCATATAAAAATACAATATGATGGATCTCACACATGACACCATTGTGTATCTTAATTCTTTTTTAGTTATCAAATCCATATATAGGGAATTTCAGCACTTAGGTCACTCATAGATACTCTCTCTTTGCCCACACTTTTCCTCTCTGAGTATTCATTCTTCTGTCCAGAGCCTCGGTTGCTTAGTTGGCACGATATAATACCCTTTCTTTTTTATTAGCTATATTGATTAAGGAAGTGATACCCAATTCAAAAATAATTATTTATAAGCTAATTTGAGACACTAAGAGGCTCTCTCTTTCTCAAATAATTAGACTAAGAAATAAAGATTAAAGCAAATGGGTGACTTACTAATCCAAACCAGCTTGCAAACCAAAATTGTGGGAGATCAAATACTAATAACTTTCTAAAAACAAGCCCTAAGCAGGAATAAGAATATAGTGGAAAATATGGAAAGAGGTAGAGATGAGAGATCTTTAGCTCCAGAGACAAACAGATGTAGATATGAAGGTCTATTGACTTTCCAAGACCAATTAGGGCAAGGAATTCTTGAAATTAGGTTCTCCTGTATCTTTTCAATAAACTTAATTTTTCTTGAATTTGAGTGGTTTTTCTGTTCTTAAAAGGAATAATTTCTAATATAATTCTTTGCATTATATGGTATCTCACCTTTCAAGGCAATAGTCTGAAATGAAGGCATATCCAGAGGTCAAACTCCTTGAAAGATACACATTGTGAAGAGTATATATTTTGGTTTCACATACAATTTGGAAGTTAATCAAATCTTTATCAAGTTAATATTGGCTGTTGCATTTAAGTATGTAATTTCCTTTTTACAAAGTTCCAAAATTGAGCATATTCTGGGGTAGAAAGAAAAGGAGCCAGTGCGCTCATGTAAACAATTAGATTCATCCACCATTAAGAATTTACTGAGTACCTATTATGGATGCGGGGGGTATAATGATAAGCAACTCAAAGTCTATGCTCATGGCCTATAAGGGTAAAACAAAAACAAAAAACAAAAATAAGGCAAAGAGAAGTACATGTCACCAGAAATGAGAACTCAATGAGAAATATTTTATTTTTATTGTTTATCTTGCTAAATCATGATCAACAAATACAGACAAAACCACATATTTTTACAGAGGAGTTTCACAGAGTCGCAATCAGAAGAGCCATGGCAAAAGGAACTTGGAAAACAATTTTAAGGGCTACCTCCCATCTCTGTTGACTTAACTTGGAAGTAATCATTATTAAGATAACGTCTACCTTCTTTTGGTTTATTTTTGTGCCAAGCAGCCATGCTGTATTAAGCCCTTTACACATGTTATTATCTCCTTTAATCTTCATAACATCCTTTTAAGGGATTACTTTTAAGGAAAAGTCACAATTTTTACTTCCCAGATGAGGAAACTAAGACTTCAATCACTTGCCCAATAGTACATGACTGCTAAGCTTTAGAGACAATTTATAAGGTCAGTTTTTATAGCCTTTATCTCTTTGTCAATAGAGACAAAGAAGAGTGATCTAGTGGAGTGAAACAAAGGGAAACATGGAGAAGATATTATAGGAAATCACTGGAAGGAGTAGTTCTTTGAATGCTGAACCCCAAGTGGATGATGTTTTTCAGTTTGTTTGGGAGAGACGTTGTTCAATTACTGAGTTGCTACAGTCTACAACATGAGTTAGTTTTATACAAATATTATCTTAAATTTGGTTAAATAAGAAATAATTATCCAATGATTATTGCTCTATATCTCAAGTAGAGTCACAGATGTCCTATTTTCAGAAAACAATAGTTGAGTAATAGAATGACATAGGGGAAAAACCAATGAGCTTGATATCAATTGCTTCTTACCAGTTACGTGAGTATGGAAAAGTTACTTAGTGTTTTTTGGCCTTATTTTCATCCTCTGCACAATAAAAAGAATAGTGTAATTGATCTTAAGGATAACAGTTCTAAAGGCAGATGGAGTTCCATGACAGCCCCTGGCAAGCAGGCCACAGTGCTAGTCTGACATTCCACTCCACACCCTTCAACAAAGTTCCTGGTGCATATAAAGACTACACACTGGAAAAAGCTAAGGGCAAAAGAGTAAGAGATAAGCACAAAAATATGAAGAAGTGTGTTCATAGTGGAAGAAATCAGGAGAGTGTTGGGTGCCTGGGTGGCTCAGTTGGTTAAGTGACTGCCTTCGGCTCAGGTCATGATCCTGGAGTCCTGGGATCGAGTCCCGCATCGGGCTCCCTGCTTGGCAGGGAGTCTGCTTCTCCCTCTGACCCTCTTCCTTCTCGTGCTCTCTCTCTCATTCTCTCTCTCTCAAATAAATAAGTAAAATCTTAAAAAAAAAAGAAAGAAATCGGGAGAGTGTTTTTAGGTAAACAGATTTAAGCCTCTTTCAGTTTCTTCCTCTAGATGTCCCTAAATTTCTTTTTTGAGCAAGAGTGGTTTGTATTGGCAGTGCCTGGGTGGCTCAGTCGGCTGAGCATCCAACTCTTGATTTCAGTTCAGGTAATGATCTCAGAGTCCTGGGATTGAGCCCCAAGTCAGGCTAAGCATTCAGTGCCGAGTCTGCTTCTCCCTCCCCCTCTGCCCTACAACCCCCACTCTCATGTGCTCTCTCTAAAAATAAATCAATAAATAAAATCTTAAAAAAAACAAGAGTGGTTTGTGTTGTTGTTAATGACCTTCAATTTGGAAGCACATTTGATTCTGGAACAATTTAAGGATGAGGTGGAAAAGCAAGAGGATACTCAATGCTTGACCTATATTAACGATGTACTTTTATGGGTGTTCGCCTTGGTTGGTGTTGGCCAGAAGGCTTTTGCTAAATTCCCCCTACAGCCACCCACTCTGAAGTTCCTGTTCTCTGTACAGTTAGTGCTTACAAACACTTGGTGTATCCCTCATGACATATTGTTCATATGGACTATTCATTTGTCTCTGTACGAGAGTGAGTCCTTCGGGATGGATGCAATTTTTTCATTTTTATCTCCAACACCTTACCTATTTCAGGGTTTGCTACTGAATGGGTATCCAGTAAATAATTCAATGAATGAATTAATCACATTATCTATGCTTGAAGAACTGGGGCAAAGTAAGAAATGCTCTATGAAGAGCAATAAAGTGGACCTTTATGTTTTAGTCTAGGAGGCCAAAATCAGGTAGGTAAAGCAGCATGAATTCTGGGACAGAAGCCCATGTGCCTGTAACTGGAGAACTTCTTAAGCTATAACAGGAGCCCCAGAGTAACAAGTGATGAATGTTTCAGTGGTATGTTTCAGTGAGAATGTTTCCAGTTGCAATGATATTAACCATGTTAACTCTGAAGGTTGACATTAGTAACATAAATTTACCTCCGATATCAAGGAGTGAGGTGATAGGGCTGTTTTAGAGTATTACACTTAACACATAAATAGTTCATCAAGGGTCATATTTAAGCTCTGATACTCTCGGTGTCTTGATTCTTTACAAGTTTGTTACTTCGTGGTGACAAGATCGTCAGGTCAATGTCAAGCACCTCATCCTCATAGAATGGCTTCCATGGTCAGGAAGAAGTAGTTTTCTTCAATATAATATGTACTATGTATTTTCCTTTCCCAAAAGATATTCAGTGGAATCCCCTTCACAGCTTACTGGCTAGAATAGGGTTATATGAGGATAATGAAGACAATCAAACCAACCATGGGCAAAAAGACTTTCCATTCTGGAGTTATGGAGCTGTCCAGTTTCCTCTGAAATCCATGACCCCCAAATTCGTGACCAAAATCTAGACTCCATAAGCAAAGAAGATTGTTTGGAACTTCTGTATATAGACAACCAACAGTGAATAAGTGAGAAATCCCAACATTAATCTTTTGTCTCGATGAGGCTGATGAAACATTATATTAACTCTAAACTTCAAAGGTCTTATAAATTTGTTAAAGTGAGTAGAAAGGTTAGTCAGCCATTCATTTGGACTGGGTCTCTCTGTCAATCATATTTGGGCCATCACAGAAATGTCCAAGATATTCTTTCTTCTCAGCACACTATATTTTATGATCTGGCAATTGATCTATTAGCTAGTATTCTATTTTCTAAGTCCTGAACATGATTACATTTTTGGCTATGATCCACAGAGTGTATTTTAAAATCTTGTCACTAGCCTCACTTGAGCCAAAATTTCTTAACATGATTCATATTGATTAATGAAGTTCCAATATAGGAAGTTTAGAGGAATTAAAAATATGTTCTTCCCAAGTAGAGGACAGGCCTTATTCCTCTTCTAATCCAGACTCCCAAGAGAAATAGCAAACTGATCTTAATATAAAAAGCATACTGTTAGTCATCAACATGTCTCCAACTAAAATAAAAAGTGTTTATCTACTAAGTGACTCAGGCAGAGTTGACTGTGAGTAGCTTCAAAAGATGTTAGGTAAATTATGTGTAGTTTGGGAATGGAGATGTTGCCTGGTAAGTTATTTTAATAATCAGCTCATTTGAAGATAATATTAATCTACCAGAATTCCATTTAATACAAAAACCTGTAAGTAAACTAAACACAATTTTAAACTTTTTTGGTCTGATATAATAGGTCTTAAGAATTTCAATTATGTAACTTTCTATGAGAAACTTATTGAAGTTCTCCTACTTCAGCATCTTATGAAATAAAAATCCTTAAATTAAGTATAGCCTAACATTGTATATCACATAATACAGGAAAAGGAACCCATGTATGAAATGAAAACAGTAAATGTAAGATAGACCTCTGAATCACTAGAAAAAATTTGGTGAGCTCTGACTCTCCCTTCCCTTCCTATAAGCCGGTGTCTCCCCACCCCCACTGCAGACATATTAATCAAATAGGTACATACCTACATTATATCCCTTTTGTGTAGAATATAGGAATCCAATGTAACTTGTGGGAGTTGCCTAATTATAGATATGTGCCTTTATTCATATTCGTTCCTTCATCCACCTGGCTTTCTTTCCCCCCTCTTTTTTTTCCTCTTTTAATATAATGGTCTTTCAAAGTGGATAGAGTTAGTTTGAATCCTGGCTCTGCCAATTCTTACTTTTTTTTTCTAAAGATTTTATTTATTTGACAGAAAGAGAGACAGCAAAAGAGGGAACACAAGCACAGGGAGTGGGAGAGGGAGAAGCAGGCCTCCAGGAGAGCGGGGAGCCCGATGCGGGGCTCGATCCCAGGACCCTGGGATCATGACCTGAGCTGAAGGCAGACACTTAACGACTGAGCCACCAGCTACCTCAACTGCTAGCTTTTTGACCTTGGGTTGGTTGGTTGATTAACTTTCTCATGTATTAGTTGCCTGTCTGAAAATGACAGTAGTATTATCTAAAGCGTCGCTCTGAAAATATATGTATATAGGGGATAGCACCAAAAATGTAGCTTAAAATGGCATCGCTAAATTCATCAGATGCTTTTTTCTGGTAAATGGTAAGAAATCTTCCTCGTTGGCTTAATAATTTAGTATTAATAACATATTTAAATATTATTCTGAACAAAGGACATTTCAAACATGAAATTACAGATGCTTTTTTACCAACTATGAAGGAGCTTGGATCAGATGATTCCTGAGCTCTCTTTCAGCTCAGGATTTGAAGGTTTTCCGTTACACCAAGCATTTGTTGCATGCTGAAAATAGAACTCTTCTTAGCCAGGTATGATGGAGGATATAAATATATTGGAAGTGACATGGTCCTTGTGTCTATAGAAGTACATATTTGGGGAAACTAATCAGAAGTATAACAGGTCTACTTACTTTCAATTTTTATTTGTGCTGCTTCTGAAAATCCAATCCAATCTTTTTCACTGTAGCATCTCTTGGTCCTGCTAGTTCTCTTTTGGCACTCTTTAATTTTAAAAACGATGCTCTCAATTTTTTTTTTCAAATTTTGAAGACTTTTTACTTTTAGCAATCGCTATAAATTGCAAATCTAATGCAGAAAATTTTAAAAGCTGATATCCATTTTCCCCCCCCACTGATCAACCTGAATACTAAATACATTGGCAAACATGCCACATCTACTCTCTGGATTTCAGTCTTACTCCCTGTGGCTTCTACAAAGAGAAGGAATGTATGTTCATCAATTTACAGTTGGGAATCAATTTACAGTTAGCAAAAGTATATTGAATGATAGTTCTTGATGGCAACCATCTCCTGGAATAAAGTGATGGATGTTTTAGCCATTTTATAACCCTGATCCCTCAAAAAGGTGAAAGCAGTGACCTATGCAGAGAGAATTACCAGCCACGAGAAACTGAAACAAGAATAGCCAGTGCTGCAAAGGGTTGCGTCACTCATCTTCACTGGGAACCCACGCATTTACTTAGATTCCCCACCATGAGTGCTGAGTGACAAAGTGAATGTTCTAGACCATGTTTCTCCAAAGTCTCCTCAAACATCTGTAAAATGGTTGTCTTCTACAAATTAGTATTTTTGAAATATCTAGTTTAAAATAGAATGAAATAAAACTCTGTAACACTTCCTGCTGAGGTAAATGCGAGCACCTGGTGATGCTCTGAGAGTTGTGGGCAAAACCATCTGGAGAATGGGGCCTGGCTCTTCTCTCAAGACCTGGCTGTATCCATTGTCACAAATGCCTCTGAGGCCTGTTTCCACCTCAGGATAATGGAAAATTAGATCGACAATTCTTCATCTGAAGTCCAAGGACCCCTAGAGGGCCTCTGAATAGATTTGAGAGAGTCTGTGAACTTGGGCAAGAAAATATTACATTTTTATTCTCAGGAATAACTAACTGAAATTTAACATTTCCTTCAATTATGGTTGTAGGCAACAAATGTATATTAGTAGTAGTGCTACTTCTAACTTTGTTAACTATAGAAATCACAGATAGTTTCATATCATAATATAGTTGTTGCAGATATATTGAAATATAATTTTGCTCATTACGACTTTAAATTCACCACAGCAATGATAGATCTGTTGCTAGATCTTATTATTTGATATATTAATAAATAAGCTAATATATTACTAGGTCAGAGTTTGTTTTTAAAGATAATAACTATTTTAGTGTAATTAATTTTCTTTGTCAGCCCCTGAATTTTATTTTGTAGGGATTGAGCTATGGGCTTCTTCAGACTACCATTGGATTTGGGCATACAAGAAGTGAAGAGTCCCTGCACTAACTAAATCTTGAAGGTCTTCTAATTTCTAAAAGTTAATAACTATAGTTTTAAAAGAATTACTCTAAATTCACTAAGTCAAAATTATATTTGACTAAAAAATAAGAATAGTCCAACTGATAAAACTTATTTCTTAGTCTGACTGTATAAAATAAAAAGGGCAATTCTCTTTCACAACTGAATGACACATCCCTTAAAAACTTGGTCAGTTGGACCATGCCATGTGAATTTTTGAAGGTTTTGATGAATGTGATTAGGATGATATATTTTCCTATCTCTTGACTATAATTAGTTTCAAACATTAGCTAATGAATAAATTCAGCCTTTGTCCAGATTTTGTCTTCATTTGAATTTCTTGTTCTAAGCACACAGGGAACAGTCCAGAACTTTAGAGTGTGATTAAGTGGATGAATTACTACAGAATAAATTACATCATACTTTTCAAATGATTGAAATAGACAAAAGAAAGAATAACAAGCAAAACTAACAGAATATAAAATTCTGACTTTGGTCCATTTCCACCATTATCATGGCAACTATTAGATTTGTCCTAACTCTTTATTCCTCTCTGAAAAACAATAATCTATCTTCAAAGCCTCAGGGAATAGAAGAGCACATTCAACAGGTTTTGATGTGAAGAAAAGGGCATGCTTTCTAAGAATGTCTGTTTTATTACAGTCACGGTTGTCACCATAAATATGATTAATTGGCTTTTTGTCACCAACAAGTCTTTTAATTCTGAGACAGTGGCAAAGATGAATAATGAAAAGACTTCATCATTCTGTAAAGCTGCAACTTTAAAGAATGGAAATCTTATGATGAAAGAAGGAAGTTGGCTGAATTATGTGCAAACTGCAATATGACCAATATTGTTTTTCATAATAACTACTCTTAATGTGTCAGCCGTATTTTTTCCCTGCACTAAAATCGTATTTCTTTGAAGTGACAGTAAATTATTTTTTCCTATCCTTATTCACTTCAGTCAGGTAGTGCTGAATGATTAAAATGAAACCTACACGTTTCAACATATGCATTTTCTTTTTTAGTGCCTTCAGTTATCATTGACATCTATTTTGGTCACAAACATCTTGCTCTTATCTACTCATTTCTAGCACATTTGGTGTAGTTTACTTTCAGTAAACTGATGTAGTAAACTACTTTCAGATTCAAATATCTTTTAAAAAGACCAACAGATGCTTTTTAAAAAATTACTACACTTGTGAAGATGTATTAACAGTAAGAGATTCTCATTATTTAATAAAAGATCCCAAGTCATACCCTGTAGATTTGGAAAAGAGGATTTCACTACCTGTTTTCACCCACATTATAAATCCTTTAATACAGTTTTATATTTGTTAATACATAATTTGGATTTTTATATAGATAAAATATAATTTTTATAATTACATAGATTATATATAATTATATAAGGTGTTTACATATTTAATATTTTGATATTTATGTGATTTTTGTCTAATCTTGAAAGCATAATGTCAAAGAAATAACCAATCACCTCATAGAATTAAATAAACTAAACATAGTCATTCTCATTCTTTTAACTCATTAAACTATCTATGATAGCTTTCAATGAAAAAAATATCTAGAGTAAAAGACTGAGAGGTCATTACCATTGAAATCCAGAAATTCATTCACTCAAGTCATTTAAAATATTTTCCTTTCTCCCCTTTGCAAAGTTTTTCATTTGTTGAAACTGGGTAAAAGAATATTGAAAGAGGATGAGTTGGAAGAAGTGCATAGTTTGGAGGGACTAAGTTGAACTGTTCTTTTATTTTTTAAAAGAAGGTGGGCATAGACTTATTTTATAAGCTTTTGGTCTTTTCAGTTAAGAAAGTAAACAAAATTATAAAAAAATTTGGCACTGATCTCATTGTAAATGGAGCAAAGAAAATTAAAAGCTGAATTATAAATGCAAAGCCATTTGTGTTTTCCCCCAAATTATGAAAGTTATAGGAGTGTTTAATACAGTCTCTGCTTTGTTTCATAGATTAAAATACATAGTGTATTTGAAATGGAGCACACATATTTAAGGACAGTTTCCATATGTGAAAATATAAAACACAGATATACATCGGACTAGGAAATTGCCACTGACAAAGCTATACTCACAGTTAAATATGAGAGAACAAAGTTGACAAAAGCAAGGGATAGAATTTTCCTTAATCCTTCAGCAAGTATATATAATCCCTTCAGCAATATATATAAAGCACCTGCTTGGTGCTAAAATCTTAGAACAACCTTAACTACATGCAGTTACTTTTGATATAATAATTTTTCAAGAATAAAACATGAAAGTCAATATTAAAGTGATGTTCTCTTATATATCATATTTAATAGATATCTATTATATTACCTAATGTAATTAATTAATATAATGGCTATTTATTGAGGACTTACTGTATATAAGGCACCATGTTATCCTGGTAGGCACTTCAAGGTATGTAAAAATGGAAAAAGGAGGGTATCTACACTCAAAGGTTTTGTCCTCTAGTTGGGAAAGACATAAGGCACAAATATAAGCTGTAAAGTAGCAAATATAAGAAAAGTCCTGATATAATGCTCTCAATGGTCATAGAAGGGAATGACCACTGTCATCTGGGAATCGGAGGAAGCCTAATGAAAGAGAGGATGTTACAACTCAAAATACATCATATTGTACCATATGGAGATGAAAAGCATTCATACTGAATGAAGCAACTTGAGCAAAATCCAGGAAAATATGGGTCAAATAAAAAAAAAATTGAACAGTCCAGGAGTTTAAACTCTACTGAGCACAATAGGTACACGAAAGTCTTTGATCAGGAAAGTATCATGATGGGAAGTCGGCTTTGCAGCAGTGTTTTCAATGCTTTGTTGTGCGGAATATTAATTTCTACATGTCCTGCTTGAAAAAGCTTTCTCTACATCAAGTTCGTGAAGATATTCTCTAATACTATCTTCAAGAAGATTTATTATTTAACCATTTCATTTAGATCTTCAATCTACCTGGAATTGATTTTTGTGGAGAATATGAGATAGTGGTTAAGTTCTCCCCTCCCCCCGAAAGGGGAGTAATGTTGATTTTTCTAATTTCCTGGTTCTTGGAGGAAGCTTTATTATATGATAAAAATATTAAATAACACTGATTAGAAGAAGGAAGGAAGGAAAGGGAGGAAGGAAGGAAGAAAGGAAGGAAGAGAGAGAGAAAGAAAGGAAGAGAGAAAAGAAAGAAAGAAAGAAGAAAGAAAGAAAGAAAGAAAGAAAGAAAGAAAGAAAGAAAGAAAGAAAGAAAAGAAAGAAACAAAGAGAAAGAAAGAAAAGTGAAATGACATAGCATTTTATTTTTTCCTGATTGGCAAAGACTTTTTCAAGACGATAATATTTAGTTTTAATAATTAGAATGGTCTTAGTATTAAAACAGTCTTTTAAAGTCTTGGCATTGGAGCTGTCTTTTGAGAAATCATTTTGGCACTACAAATCAAATATTTTAAAATATCCATAACCTTTGTGTAATTTGGTTCCTGTAATCTATTTAAAAATAGAGAAAAAATGAGAATAGCAAATAAAGAAAATAAAGTGGAAAGGGGGAATAAGGATTGCTGGGTTAGTGAGTTAAAATTTTAAAGAGTATAGTAAAATGGCCTAATAAGATGATGTTTGATAGAAGACCCAAGGGAGGCAAGGAACTCGCCAAGTGCATATGTCTGGGAGGAGAGCATTCCAGGCACGGAGGTCAGCAGATCCGAAGGTTTTGAGCACGGATTATAGCATGTGCATTTGAGGGACAGCAGGATGGCCATTCAGGGAGGGAAAAGAAAAGTTAAGTGAGGTCAGAAAATAGCTAGAACTGGATCAGGGTCCTTTTCCAGACATTGTAAATGACTTTGGTTTTTACCATGGGTGAGATCGAATCTACTGGAGGGATTTGAATTGAGGTATGGCATGACCTCACGTATGATTTCACAAATTTACTTTTATATTTGAATAGAAGGTAGGGCATAAGAAATATCAGTCAGATGGAAATGTATGATCTAGGCCAGAATTCATGGTTTTTCAAGCCAGGGTATTAGCAGGGAAGTCTGTAAGCAGGGACAGATCCTGGACATATATAGAAAGTAATTCACAGGATTTGCTGACAGACTGAACATGGGTACAAAGTAGAGATGGAGAGGAGTCAAAATGATTGTAATGCTTTTGTCCTGAACATTAGAAGAATATAATTGCCATTAAATGAGATATTTAAGACTATAAGAGAAGGTTTGGGGAAAGATAGGAAATTTGAATTTGGCATAAATTTGATGCATCCAGGTGGAATAAACAGATATATGAATGGCATTCAGAAGAAAGGTCTGGACGACAGATTTACATTTAGATATCACCATAGAGAGGGCACTTAAAACCAGTAACCTGAGTCATTCTGCCCACAGAATGCGGGTTAACAGAAGAGGTGGAAATGTAGGCTGAGCCTTAGGGCTCTCCAACATGAAAAACATGGTGACATGAGGAGCAGCTAACAAAGAAGATTAGAGGGGTACCTGGGGGGCTCAGTGGGTTAAGCCGACTCTTGATTTCAGCTCAGGTCACGATCTCAGGGTCCTGGGATCAAGCCCAGTGTTGGGCTCTGTGCTCAGTGCGGAGTCTGCTCAAGGATTTTTCTCTCTCTCTCTCCCTCTGCCCTTCCCCTGCTTGTGCTCTCTCTCTCTCTAAAATAACTAAATAAACCTTTAAAAACAAACAAAACAAAGGAAATTAGAAAGGACAGGAGAGTAAGTTATGGAGAAAACCAGAGAGTTTGGGAATCTGGAAACCAAGCAAATGAATTACATCAAGGAGGAGAAAGTTTGTAAAATTGTGATCTAATCATTATGATATATCTGTATGTAACTATTAGAATCATATTTTTTTTGGAAATTATTAAAAGATGTGGAAAATGTTCCTTAACTATTAATGTATAAAACTAAATATGAATTATGATCCCTGTGCTGAAAAATCAATATATACGATGTATATTTGAATAGAAATGAATGACTTAAAGGGAGTATACCAATAATTAGCAATGTCTATCTGTAGACAGCAGGATTATGGACAAGTTTAGTTTTTAATATTTTCCACATTTCCCCCAAAATATTAAATAACATGAATGACTCTCATAACCATGACTAAACAGAAAAAAAATGGGGTTTATTTAAAAAACTTGAAGTGGGCACTGTAATTCCTTTGTTTGTATCCAAATTTTACTTTGAAAGATTTCAAAACTAGAGAAAAGTTAAATTCACAGTGTAATGAACTTCATCTTCCACCTAATCACTGATTTGCTTTTCTCCATATATTATGTACACACTCACACACTCACACACACACACACACACACACACACACACACACACACACACTCCTCTCTTTTGGCTAAGCCATTTGAGGGAAAGTTGCCAGTGTTATAACTTTACTTCAAACTACTTCAGCATGAATCTCCTAAGAACACGGACATTATCCTGTCAAAATCATGCTCAAGCAACTATTGATACAATAATATTTCCTAGTAGATGCTTAAAATTCAAATTTCCCCAAGAGGCCCTAAAATGTCTTTACCAGTGTTTATTTCTTAAGTTACTAATCCAGGATTCAATCTATAATCACACACTGCTTTCAGTTGCCATGTCTATATGCCCCTTTTGTCTCTTTAAATCCAGATAAGTTCTATTTCCTTTTTCTTTTGATTTAGTCTGTCATGACAGTAAGAGATTTTGAAGAGTCTAGGCTAATTGTTTTGCAGAATGTCCTGATAGTTTCCTAATGATTAGATTCCGGTTAAAAGGCAGGAATATCTTCCTCCTGGAGCACCATGTTTAGAGACGCGTGCTTTCAGTTCGTTTCATTATCAATGAGGGTAATTTTGATCACTTTGTTAAGGGGGCATAGGAAAATTTCCACATTGCAGAGATTCTTCAGTTTTTTTTCTTATTAATAAGTAATTTGATAGTTTGAAGTGGTATGGATAACCAGTTCCCCAGTAACCTTGCACTCAGTGGTTTGAATATCTCCTCAAAGTTTGCTGTAAACTGGCAATTTTCTAAGTCTCTTTTTTTTATGAAACAATCACATGAAAATTTTAATTATTTGCAGATTTTCCAACATTTTTAACTGAGAATTTAAACTACTGACCTTTTATCCATAAGAAGCTTATTGCATGTAATAGTTATATAATATTTCACTTATTAATAAATATAATAAAACTGGAAGAACAAATTAACACTGCTATTAACTTTTGGCTTCAACATATATTAACATTTAAGATACAGAATTTCCCCTTCCAATTTTTCCTCTTTCTTTTTCCTTCCCTCCTCCATTTCTTCCCTTCTTCTCAGGTTATTGGCAGAATTCATTTCCTTGGGGTTGTAGGACCGACTCCCTCTTCTTTCACTGCTCTTAGCTAGGAGCTAGATAATTCTGAGAGGCTGCCGATAGTTTTTGCCATGTAACTGTCTCCAAAAGCTCTCACAGCATGGCAGCTTCTCTCTTCAAGCCAACAAGGGAAAAAAGTTTCATTTCAGTTGGCTAAGAGAATATTGTTTAATGTAACACAAAACCTAATTGAAGGAGTGATAACCCATCACCTTTGTTATAAAACCTAGCCTAATTAAGGGATTGGCATTGTTAAAAGTAAACTGCCAGTTATTTTACCAGCAAAAAAAAAAAAAAAAAAAAAATGGGTTTAGCGGTACCTGGGTGGCTCAGTCGGTTAAGCGTCTGCCTTTGGCTCAGGCCATCAAGCCCCATGTCAGGCTCCCTGCTCAGTGGAGAGCCTGCTTCTCCATCCCCCTGCTCATGTTCTCTCTCTCTCAAATAAATGAAATATTTTTTTAAATGGGTTTATTCAGGAATAAAAGAGAATTGTAATCTGGGACAAACAAGCTGCAGCAAAACTGTAGGCAAGTCCAAGGGCCAAAGGAGAGGCACACTTTTTAAGAAGAAAGAAAAGGAATAAGTTGGGAAGGTTATAAATTAAAAAGTCCATTAGAATAAACTGGGAGTTTGAAGTGTGGTGGCTTTTCATTAGCTGAGCTGTTGCCTGGGGAGGACAAGGAAAGCATTTTTTCCTCATGCTGGAGTAATAGAGTAGTATCCATTTACATGGTCAAGTCCATGTAAGGTCACGTCTATCTCTTCCTGTTGGGTCTACTAGAATTGACTATGAGTGGTAGGGCATGAGAGCTCACCCAGCCAAACCCACCCTTCTACATTTTAGTGCGGTTTCCCATCACTAATTTTCACACATCTATCATTTTGCCATATTGTATCAATTAAACAGCAAATCTTAGGTCCTGCCTACTCACAAGGAGGGGGAGATTTTACAGAGCATGGAGATGAGGGTTCACTCTAGGATTTGTTCTCCATATATGATGTTTTTGTTAATATTAATCTTTTAAAAATTTAGAATATTTATGAATGTCCTTTCTAGGTGAAGAGATCATTTATATTTCATTTACTTAGTCATTCAAAATAATTTTTATTAATTTCTAGTTTTAAAAAGGTTTTTATGATTTTTATTTTATGAAAGTTAATAATACTTTCATTGTGACCAATTTATGGCCTCTTTTAAGAAAATATTCTATATGGATAAAGATGAGGTACACACACACACACACACACACACACACACACACACACACACACACGGAATATTACACAGCCATCAAAAATGAAATCTTTCCATTTGCAAAGACGTGGATGGAACTAGAGTGTATTATGCTAAGTGAAATAAGTCAATCAGAGAAAGACAATTATCATATGATCTCACTGATAAGAGGAATTTAAGAAACAAGGCAGAGGATCAGAGGGGAAAAGAGGATAAAATGAAACAAGATGAAACCAGGGAAGGAGACAAACCATAAGAGACTCTTAATCTCAGGAAACAAACTGAGGGTTGCGGGAGTGGTGGGGGTGGGAGGGATGGGGTGACTGGATGATGGACATTGGGGAGGGTATGTGCTATGGTGAGCGCTGTGAATTGTGTCAGACTGCTGAATCACCGAGCTGTACCCCTGAAACAAATAATACATTATAAGTTAATTAATTAAATTTAAATTTTAATAAATTGGGAAAAAAAGAAAATATTCTATAGGTGAATAGAAGATAGAGTCTCAAATATTCTGAAGTTAGGGCATAAAATTCATAATATAGCCATAAGATTTACCTTCATTAGTATGTTTTTTTAGTTATTCTCTAGTCATTCTTTGTCCATTTGACTTATCTTAAACTGATATGATTTTTTTGTTAAGACTTTATTTTTTTAAAGCAGTTTTGGGTTCACAGGAAAATTGAAGGGAAGGTTCAGAAATTTATCACACCTCCCATCCCCCACCATGCATAGCCTCTCCCATTATCAACATCCCCTATCAAAGTGGTACATTTGTGACAACTGATGAACCTATAATGACACATCAAAGTCACCCAAAGTCATAGTTACCATTATATTTCACTGTTGGTGTTATACATTTTGTCAGTTTGGACAAATGAATAACGACATGTATCTACCATCGTGATATCATACAGAGTGTTTTCACTGCCCTAAAAATATCATTTGTGCTCTGCCTATTCATTTCTCCTTTGCCATCAACCCCTGGAGATCACTGATCTTTTTTATGTCTGCATAGTTTTGCCTTTTTTAGAATGTCGTACAGTTGGAATCATATAGTATGTAGTCTTTTGAGATTGGCTTCTTACACTTGGTAACATGTATTTAAAGTTACTTTATGTCTCTTTATGCTTGGATGTTCATTTCTTTTTAAGGCTGAATAATATTTCATTTTTCGGAATGTACAAAATTTTATTTATCCTTTCACCTACGGAAGGACATATTGGTTGCTTCCAAGATTTGTCAATTGTGGATAAAGCTGCTATGAACATCCCTGTGCAAGTTTTTGTGTGGACTTAAGTTTTTAACTACTTTGGGTAAATACCAAGGAGAGCAATTGCTGGATCATATGGTAAGAGTATGTTTAGTTGCTTTTTTTAAAAAATACTTATTTATTTATTTCAGAGAGAGAGCCAGAGAGAGAGAGAAGTGTGAGGGGCAGAAGGAGAAGGAGAGAGAGAATCCTCAAACAGACTCCCCACTCAGCACAGAACTCTGACGTGGGGCTCGATACCAGGACCCTGAGTTCATAACCTGAGCTAAGACAAAGAGTCAAACACTTAATTGACTGAGCCACCCAGATGCCCCTACTATGCTTAATTTTGTAAGAGATCTCCAAACTGTCTTCCAAAGTGGTGGTACCATTTTTCATTTCCACCAGTGGTGAATGAGTGTTCCTGTAGCTCTGCATTTTCACCAGAATTTGTGCTGTCAGTGTTTTGGATTTAGGCCATTCTTTTTTTTTTTTAATTTTATTATGTTATGTTAATCACCATACATTACATCATTAGTTTTTGATGCAGTGTTCCATGATTCATTGTTTGCGTATAACACCCAGTGCTCCATTCGGTATGTGCCCTCTATAATACCCATCACCAGGCTAACACATTCCCCAACCCCCTCCCCTCTAGAAACCTCAGTTTGTTTCTCAGAGTCCATAGTCTCTCATGGTTCATCTTCCCCTCCGATTCCCCCCACCTTTATTTTTCCCTTCCTACTATCTTCTTTTTTTAACATATAACATATTGTTTGTTTCAGAGGTACAGGTCTGTGATTCAACAGTCTTACAAAATTCACAGTGATCACCATAGCACATACGCCCCCAATGTCTATCACCCAATCACCCCATCCCTCCCACCCCCCACCACTCCAGCAACCCTCAGTTTGTTTCCTGAGATTAAGAATTCCTCATATCAGTGAGATCATAGGATACATGTCTTTCTCTGATTGATTTATTTGCCTCAGCGAAACACCCTCCAGTTCCATCTACATCATTGCAAATGGCAGGATTTCATTCCTTTTGACAGCTGCATAATATTCCATTGTGTATATATACCCCTTCTTCTTTATCCATTCATCTGTCGATGGACATCTTGGCTCTTTCCATAGTTTGGCTATTATGGATATTGCTGCTAGAAACATCAGGGTGCACATACCCCTTCAGATCCCTACATTTGTATATTTGTGGTAAATACCCAGTAGTGCAATTGCTGGGTCATATGGTACTCTATTTTCAACTTTTTGAGGAACCTCCATACTGTTTCCAGAGTGGCTGCACCAGCTTGCATTCCCACCAACAGTGCAGGAGGGTTCCCCTTTCTCTGCATCGCCGCCAACATCTGGTGTTTCCTGACTTGTTAATTTTAGCCATTCTGACTGGTGTGAGGTGGTATCTTATTGAGGTTTTGATTTGAATTTCCCTGATGTTGAGCGATGTTGAGCACTTTTTCATGTGTCTGTTGGCCATTTGGATGTCTTCTTTGGAAAAATGTCTGTTCTTGTCTTCTGCCCATTTCTTGATTGGATCATTTGTTCTTTGGGTGTTGAGTTTGATAAGTTCTTTATAGATTTTGGATACTAGCCCTTTATCTGATATGTCATTTGCAAATATCTTCTCCCATTCTGTCAGTTGTCTTTTGGTTTTGTTGACTGTTTCTTTTGCTGTGTAAAAGCTTTTTATCTTGATGAAGTGCCAATAGTTCATTTTTGCCCTGTTTCCTTTGCCTTTGGCGATGTTTCTAGGAAGAAGTTGCTGTGGCTGAGGTCAAAGAGGTTGCTGCCTGTGTTCTCTTTTAGGATTTTTGATGGACTCCTATCGCACATTTAGGTCTTTCAACCATTTGGAGTCTATTTTTGTGTGTGGTGTAAGGAAATGGTCGAGTTTGATTCTTCTGCATGTGGCTGTCCAATTTTCACACCATTTGTTGAAGAGACTGTCTTTTTTCTGTTGGACATTCTTTCCTGCTTTGTCAAAGATGAGTTGACCATAGAGTTGAGGGTCCATTTCTGGGCTCTCTGTTCTGTTCCATTGATCTATGTGTCTGTTTTTGTGCCAGTACCATACTGTCTTGATGATCACAGATTTGTAAAGAGCTTGAAGTCCGGGATTGTGATGACACCAGCTTTGCTTTTCTTTTTCAACATACTTCTGGCTATTCGGGGTCTTTTCTGGTTCCACACAAATTTTAGGATTATTTGTTCCATTTCTTTGAAAAAAGTGGATAGTATTTTGACAGGGACTGCATTGAATGTGTAGATTGCTCTAGGTAGCATTGACATCTTCACAGTATTTGTTCTTCCAATCCATGAGCTTGAAACGTTTTTCCATTTCTTTGTGTCTTCCTCAATTTCTTTCATGAGTATTTTATAGTTTTCTGAGTACAAATTCTTTGCCTCTTTGGTTAGATTTATTCCTAGGTATCTTATGGTTTTGCATGCAATTGTAAATGGGATCAACTCCTTAATTTCTCTTTCTTCTGTCTTGTTGGTGCTGTATAGGAATGCCACTGATTTCTGTACATTGATTTTATATCCGGCCACTTTACTGAATTCCTGTGTGAGTTCTAGCAGTTTTGGGGTGGAGTCTTTTGGGTTTTCCACATAAAGTATCATATCATCTGCAAAGAGTGAGAGTTTGGCTTCTTCTTTGCCGAATCGGATGCCTTTTATTTCTTTTTGTTGTCTGATTGCTGTGGCTAGGACTTCTAGTACTATGTTGAATAGCAATGGTGATAGTGGACATCCCTGCTGTGTTCCTGACCTTAGGGGGAAAGCTCTGTTTTTCCCCATTGAGAATGATATTCACTGTGGGTTTTTCATAGATGGTTTTTATGATATTGAGGTATGCTATCCCTATACTTGAAGAGTTTCGATCAAGAAAGGATCTTGTACTTTGTCAAATGATTTTCTGCATCTATTGAGAGGATCCTATGGTTCTTGTTCTTTCTTTTATTAATGTATTGCATCACATTGATTGATTTGCGGATGTTGAACCAACCTTGCAGCCCAGGGATAAATCCCGCTAGGTCATGGTGAATAATCCTTTTAATGTACTGTTGGATCCTATTGGCTAGTCTTTTGGTGAGAATTTTTGCATCCATGTTCATCAAGGATATTGGTCTGTAATTCTCCTTTTTGATGGGGTCTTTGTCTGGTTTGGGGATCAAGGTAATAGTGGCCTCATAAAATGAATTTGGAAGTTTTCCTTCCATTTCTATTTTTTGGAACAGTTTCAGGAGAATAGGTATTAATTCTTCTTTAAATGTTTGAATGAATTCCCCTGGGAAGCCCTCTGGCCCTGGGCTTTTGTTTTTTGGGAGATTTTTGATGACTGCTTCAATTTCCTTAGTGGTTATGGGTCTGTTCAGGTTTTCTATTTCGTCCTGGTTCAGTTTTGGTAGTTGATACATCTTTAGGAATGCATCCATTTCTTCCAGAGTATCTAATTTGATGGCATAGAGTTCCTCATAATATGTTCTTATAATTGTTTGTATTTCTTTGGTGTTGGTTGTGATCTCTCCTCTTTCATTCATGATTTTGTGGATTTGGGTCCTTTCTGTTTTCTTTTTGGTAAGTCTGGCCAGGGGTTTATCAGTCTTGTTAATTCTTTCAAAGAATATGCTCCTAGTTTCGTTGATCTGTTCTACTGTTCTTTTGGTTTCTCTTTCATTGATTTCTGCTCTGATCTTTATTATTTCTCTTCTCCTGCTGGGTTTAGGCTTTATTTGCTGTTCTTTCTCCAGCTCCTTCAGGTGTAGGGTTAGGTTGTGTATTTGAGACCTTATTCGTTTCTTAAGAAAGGCTTGTATTGCTATATACTTTCCTCTTAGGACTGCCTTTGCTGCATCCTGAAGATTTTGAACAGTTGTGTTTTCATTTTCATTTGTTTCCATGAATTTTATTAATTCTTCTTTAATTTCCTAGTTGACACATTTATTCTTTAGTAGAATGCTCTTTAGCTTCCACGTATTTGAGTTCTTTCCGACTTTCCTCTTGTGATTGAGTTCTGGTTTCAAAGCATTGTGGTCTGAAAATATGCAGGGAATAACATCAATCTTTTGGTACCAGTTGAGACCTGATTTGTGACCTAGGATGTGATCTATTCTGGAGAATGTTCTGTGGGCATTAACGAAGAATGTGTATTCTGTTGCTTTGGGGTGGAATGTTCTAAATATATCTTGAAGTCCATTTGGTCCAGTGTGTCATTTAAAGTCTTTATTTCCTTGTTGACTTTTGCTTAGATCATCTGTCCACTTCAGTGAGGGGGGTTGTTAAAGTCCCCACACTTATTGTATTGTTGTCGATGTGTTTCTTTGCTTTTGTTATTAATTGGCTTCTATAATTGGCTGCTCCCATGTTAGGGGCATAGATATTTACAATTCTTAGATCTTCTTGTTGGGTAGACCCTTTAAGTAGGATATAGTGTCCTTCCTCATCTCTTATTATAGTCTTTGGTTTAAAATCTAATTTTTCTGATATAAGGATTGCCACCCCAGCTTTCTTTTGGTGTCCATTTGCATGGTAAATTGTTTTCCACCCCCTCACTTTCAATCTGGAGGTGTTTTTGGGTCTAAAATGAGTCTCTTGCAGACAGCATATCGATGGGTCTTGTTTTTTAATCCAATCTGATAGCCTGTGTCTTTTGATTGGGGCATTTAGCCCATTTACATTTAGTGTAACTATTGAAAGATAGGAATTTAGTGACATTGTATTGCCTGTAAGGTGACTGTTACTGTATATTGTCTGTGTTCCTTTCTGGTCTTTGTTACTATTAGGATCTTTCTTTGCTTAGAGGAACCCTTTCAATATTTCTTGAAGGGCTGGTTTCATGTTTGCAAATTCCTTTAGTTTTTGTTTGTCCTGGAAGCTTTTGTCTCTCCTTCTATTTTCAATGACAGCCTAGCTGGATATGGTGTTCCTGGCTGCATATTTTTCTCATTTAGTGCTCTGAATACACCATGCCAGTCCTTTCTGGCCTGCCAGGTCTCTGTGGTTAGGTCTGTTGCCAATCTAATATTTCTACCATTTTAGGTTACAGATCTCTTCTCCAGAGCTGCTTTCAGGATTTTCTCTTTGTCTCTGAGACTTGTAAGTTTCACTATTAGATGTCGGGGTGTTGACCTATTTTTATTGATTTTGAGGGGATGTTCTTTGTGCCTCCTGGCTTTGATGACTGTTTCCTTCCCCAAATTAGGGAGGTTCTCTGCTATAATTTGCTCCAATATACCTTCTGCCCCTCTCTCTCTTTCTTCTTCTTCTGGGATCCCAATTACTCTAATATTCTTTCATCTATGGTATCACTTATATCTTGAATTCTGCCCTCGTGATCCAGTAGCTGTTTATCTCTCTTTTTCTCACCTTCTTTATTTTCCATCATTTGGTCCTCTATATTGCTAATTCTTTCTTCTGCCTCATTTATCCTAGCAGTTAGAGCCTCCATTTTTTATTGTACCTCATTAATAGCCTTTTTGATTTTGACTTGGTTAGATTTTAGTTCTTTTATTTCTCCAGAAAGAGCTTCTCTAATAACTTCCATAATTTTTTCAAGCCCAGCTAGTATCTTTAAAATCGTCATTCTGAACTCTAGTTCTGACATCTTACTATTGCCCGTATTGATTAGGTCCCTGGCAGTTGGTACTCCCTCTTGTTCTTTTTTTTTTTTTTGAGGTGATTTTTTCCATCTTGTCATGCTGTCCAGAGGAGAATAGATGAATGAGAGAACGAAATGCTAACAGGGTAAAATGACCCCAGAAAAAATATACACCAAACAAATCAGAAGAGTCCTGAAAACAGGGGAAAAGAAAGGGAAAGAAAGAAAAAAGAAAAAAAAAAGAAAACAAACAAACACAGAATATGATCAAATATGATTAGGCTGGTGAATAGATCAGTGCCACACACTAGATTTTGGGCATATTTTGGTTTGTTAGAAGAAAGTGCCCCCAAAATTTTAAAGAAAGGAAAGCTTATATATGTACAAAAATAAGGGTAAATACAATGAAGGGATGGAATTTGACTGTAAAGATGAAAATTATAAAAGATTTTATAAAAGGAATTGATAAGAAAAGAAGTTGGTTGAAAAAAGAAAGGAGGATTTAAAAAATGGAAGGGAAGAGAATGTGATCAGGCAGGAGCCTAGAACACTAGAGATTTATGGTATATTTGGATCTGTTAGAAGAAATTTTATCCCAAAATTTTAGAGAGAACAACATATATATATATATATATATATATATATATATATATATATATATATATATACACACACACACACACACACACACACACCAAAAATAAGGTTAATTACTATGAAGGGATAGAATATGATTCTAAAAACAAAAAATAAAAAAGATTTTTAAAAAAGGAATTGATAAGATGTTGGTTGAAAAAGGGAGGAAGAAAAAGAAAACTAAAAAATATTAACTTTGAAAGACTAAAGAATCATGGGGGAAAAGCCATGAATTCTATGTGCAGTATTCCCCTAGTGCTGGTGTTCTGCCATTCTCATTGATCAGTAAACTTGGTCTTGGCTGGCTGTTCTTGTTGATCTCTGGGGGAGGGGCCTGTTGCCGTGGTTCCCAAATGTCTTTGCCGGAGGCGGAATTGCCCCGCCCTTGCCGTGTCCGGGCTAAGTAACCTGCTCGGGTTTGCTTTCGGGAACTTTTGTTCCCTGCAAGCTTTCGGTACAGCTTTGGAGGATGAGAGTGAAAATGACGGCCTCCCACTCTCTGCTCCAGGGGAGCTGAGAACTCGGGGCCCCACTCCTCAGTGAGCCCCCAGAGAAAAGCAGTAAGTCACTCCCGTCTCCCTGGTCTCCAGCTGCACTCCATGCTCACCGGCCTGTGACCGAGCATTTCTGTCTCTGGCACCCGACCCCGTGTGGAGTCTCCAAACCCAGCAGATCCCTGTGGTGCGCTCCCGCGCCACTCCTCCTGGGGGAGGGAGGGGAGTCTCCCCGGATCTGCCGCTTGTTGGGTCCCTGCTGGAGGAGCAGTGGCCCAACTGTGCCGCGAATCACAGTTTTTGGCAACCCCGAGCTGAGAGCCTGTGCCTCGGCTCCGTCTCTGCAGCCGGCTTCCCCGCTGCCATAACTGGGAGCTCTGCCACACTCAGGCACCCCTGGTCTTCCTGTGACCCCAAAAGTCCTGAGACCACACTGTCCCAGCAAGGGTTCCAGTCCCCGCTTAGCCACTGGAGTGACGTCCCTCAGCGGAGCTGACTTCTCAATGTTCCGATTTTGTGCTCCGCTGCTCTATCACTTGCTGGGAGTGGCTGACAGAGGCTCACTCCCCCTGTGGTCTTTGTTCCCCAATATTGCCTCAGATTCACGCTCCACACATCCTAACTTCCAGAAAGTGGTGTCTTCTGTTCAGAGAGTTGCTGCTGTTCTTTTCTTCGATCTCCTTTTCAATTCGTAGGTGTTCAGAATGGTTTGATCCTTATCTAGCTGAATTCCTGGGACCAGATGAAATTTAGGTCTCCTGCTCCTCCGTCATCTTGCACATCTAATAGATGTGTAGAAGGGTCTTATTTTAATTTGCATTTCACTGATGACATATGATATGGAACATCTTTTCATATGCATATTTGCCATTTGTATCTCCTCTTCGGTGAGGTGTCTGTTAAGGCATTTGGTCCCCTTTTAAATCTAGTTCTTTGTTTTCTTATGGTTGAATTTTAAGATTTCTTTGTACATTTTGTATAATTATCTTTATCAGATGTGTCTTTTGCAAATTTTTCTCCCAATCTGTGACTTGTCTTCTCATTCTCTTGATGATAGCGATAGTTTGAAATCTCTTATTACTAGGTTATTTCTGCCTCCTTTATGAAGGTATATTCTATAGAATGTGACTCATAAACACAAACAATTGTCATGTCTACATTGTGGCTTATGGATTTCATTATTAAAAGTGTTCTTTTTTTTATATCTTATTCTTTGAAACTTAATCCTGATTATCTGGATTGTCTGATATCTGGGTCGCAGATCTTGTTTCCATTTGTCTGATTTACCTTTGCCTATCTGTTTATTTGTAGTCTTTCTGAGTTACTTTGTGATAGGTATGAATCTTTTATGCAGGAATACCTAGGAGACACAGCAGGTTCAACTCTAGACCACCTCAATAAAACAAATATAGTAATAAAATGACTCAAATTAATTTTTTGGTCTCCTAGTGCATATAAAAGTTATGTTTTCACTATATTGTAGTCTATGAAGCATGCAGTAGCATACGTCTTTAAAAAATGCATATACCTTAATCCAGGTGGTAGCTTCTGAGGGCTGGGGTGGCTGTGGCAATTTCTTAATATATGATAACAATGAAGTCTGCTGCATTAATCTTCCTTTCATGAAGAATTTCTTGGTAGCATGTGATGCTATTTGACAGCATTTTCTCCACAGTAGAACTTCTTTCAAAATTGGAGTCCATCCTCTCAAACCCTGCTGCTGCTCTATCAACTAAATTTATTTTTTTATTTTTTTAAGATTTATTTATTTATTTTGAGAGAGTGAGAATGAGAGAGAGAGAGAGAGAGAGAGAGCACATGAGAGGGGGGGAGGGCCAGAGGGAGAAGCAGGTTCCTCGCTGAGCAGGGAGCCTGATGCAGGACTCGATCCCCGGACTCCAGGATCATGACCTGAGCCGAAGGCAGTCGCTTAACCAACTGAGCCACCCAGGCGCCCCTATCAACTAAATTTATGTAATATTCTCAATCCTTTGTTGCCCTCTCTACAGTCTTCACAGTATCTTTATTAACAGTTTATCCCATCTCAAGAAACCACTTTCTTTGCTCATCTCTAAGAAGAAACTCCTCATCTATTCACGTTTCATGAGATTGCAATGAGTCAGTCCATCTTCAGGCTCCATTCCTAATTCTAACTCTCTTGATATTTCTACCACATCTGGGGTCAGAACACGCACAACATTTATTGATTAAGTTCTCTGTCTTTTATGGGCATGGTGTGTGGTGCCCCAGAACAATGACAATAGTAACATCAAAGATCACTGATCACAGATCACCAGAACAGATATAAAAATGATGAAAAGTTTTGAAATATTGCAAGAATTACCAAAATGTGACCCAGAGACATGAAGCGAGCAACTGCTGCTGGATAAATGGCGCTGATAGCCTTGCTTGATGAGGGGCTGCCACAGCCTTTAATGTGGAAAAAATGCAGTATCTGCAGAGTATGGAAAGCAAAGTGCAATAGAATAATGTATGCCTGTACAGTGTAATTGTGACTTGCTTTGTGAGTCATTTGAAAAATAAAATTATGGATAAGTTTAGCCCATTTACACTTATTGATATGACGAATGTGGTCTCAACTCAATCATATTATTTTATGTTATATTTGCTATGATTCTATATGCAGTTTACTTCTACTATTCGGATTATCAGCTTTATGATAACCTTTGACTCCTACCTCATATCTATGTAACAACTAACAAGATTATTTTACTTCCCCTCTCTCTTCTCATATTTTAGTCATAATATTTTTACTTTGTGAGGAGTAAATAACATTTCTCTCACCTTTCTTTTACTCTTCTGTTTACAATGAACCATATCTAATAATCACCAGTCATCCTTTGCCAAAGTTTCTCTAGTCATTTTCCAGTTGAATGAAGCTTATCTCCTAGTAGATTTATCTGGGTAGGCTCATGATTATAGGTTTGAGTTCTCACATATTAAAAATTGGTTTTCTATAGCCTTGACACAGAAAGGACAGACTGGGGCGCCTGGGTGGCTCAGTCGGTTAAGTGTCTGCTCAGGTCATGACACTGGGGTCCTGGGATCCAGTCCCCCATCAGGCTCCCTGCTCACTGGGGAGTTGGCTTCTCCCTCTGCCCCTCCCTTCCCCCCTGCTCATGAGTGCTCACCCCCCATAAATAAATAAATAAATAAATAAATAAATAAATAAATAAATACTTTTAAAAAAGGACAAACTGGTGTAAAATCCTAGGTTAATTATTTTCTTGAGCTTTTTTTTTTATGTTGCCTCACTGTGGCTTTGATATGTCCATTGTTGAGAAATCTTGTGTCAATGTCATTTTCATTTTATTTGTTAAATGACTTGGGCTTTTTTGCCTGATATTCCTAGTTATTTTATTTATCTTTAACCTCTGGTGGACTGTTTTGGGTCCATTTTCCTAATGACATGACTAAACATTTAAATGTCCAGATTCATACTTTCACTTATTTCTGGAAATTTTCTTAAATTATAGTTGTAAATATTTGTTATATTCCATCTCTAAACTTTTCTTCTTCAGGTTTCCAACCATATGAGGGTTGTGTCTTCATTGCCTATCTTCTGTACCAATCACACTCTTCCTGATTTTTACCTCTTCCTTTATTTTATTGATGCTTTCTCATCCATTTTCACACTTTTCCTTAAAAACTCTTACAGTCTTCAATCAAACCTATACTGACTTTGTAATTCAGTATAAAATTTTTAAAATTTTTTATCTTTTGCCACTGTTCTTTTTCCCGTGTATTCAAACAACTTTTACTTACCATTTATCTTTTTTTTGTCCATGTCTTTTCTGACTTTTTGAATATGATTTGAGCCTTTTTCATGTTTGAAACTTTAATTTTCTTTTGGGGCATCTGGGTGGCTCAGTCAGTTAAGCTCCAGATTCTTGATTTTGGCCCAGGTCCACCTTGGGGTCCTGTGATAGGCTCCATGCTCAGTGGGGAGCTGGTTTAAGGATTTTCTCTCTCCCACTGCCCCTCCCCCTGCTCTCTCTCTCACAAATAAAAAGTCTTTAAAAAAAAGAGCGCTGTGAATTGTGTAAGACTGTTGAATCACAGATCTGTACTTCTGAAACAAATAACGCAACATATTTTAAGAAAAAAAAAAAGAAAAAGAAGAAGGTAGCAGGAGAGGAAGAATGAAGGGGAGTGAGTCAGAGGGGGAGACGAACCAGGAGAGACGATGGACTCTGAAAAACAAACTGAGGGTTCTAGAGGGGAGGGGGGTGGGGGGATGGGTTAGCCTGGTGATGGGTATTAAAGAGGGCACATTCTGCATGGAGCACTGGGTGTTATGAACAAACAATGAATCATGGAACACTACACCAAAACAAATTATGTAATATATGGTGATTAACATAACAATAAAAAAATTAAAAAAAATAAATAAAAAAATAAAACATTTTAAAATAAAAAAATAATTTTCTTTATGAGTTAATATTGGGAGTATAATTCTTATCAGTTAAAATGTTTTGTTTCCATTTTCTGTATTTTTTCTATGATAATTTTGTATGAATATTTTTATCGGCCATGATCTGTTTATTTCATAAAGTTCTTATTTTCCTAGATTAGCAACATGATTGTGTGCAAACCAGGGAGGTAGACTTTGTTTGCTGTACTATGATTCTTACTTCTAGAATACCCTCTTCTGTTAATTGAGTGAATTATATCTTCTTTAATAGGTGACGCTTCTTTATAGGATAGGAAGAGGAGAGATGTTATGTGTCTATTTTGTGATTTGTTTGCTTGTTTTTTCAGGATATGTAGTTTTCTCATTTTGTTTTCTTCCTTTATTTATCACAAAATCTCTGAGTGGCAGCATCTGCTTCCAAGTCCTCCATTCTTCTCTGGTCTACTGCCTCTTGCTGCAGTCTCTTTTATTTCCTTCCTTTTGAACAACAATGTCAAGTGTTCTGATTTACCAGGTCTCAGTCTTGTTCTTAACAACCCACTCAGGGTGGGGCTTTTTCTTTTTAAATATGGCTTTATCTATATTTGGTAGATCCTTCATGTTCCTTTTCTCTTTTCCCTACAATCTTTACTGATTTTTTTTGATCTGCTGTGGGTGGGTTCTAGAGATGGCTTCTCTGGACTGAGGTGTTTATCTGTCTGCTTATATGTAATATGAAGTTTTTTTAATAGGCTCGACCTCCTGTTTTTTCTATGCATGGGTCATAGAATGGATTTGCTTAATGATTTCTGTGGTTTGGGGAGAATACCTGGAAAGACTTAGATGTAAGTGGCTTCGAATAACCCCCAGGAATCCAACAACTCTTCATTTTCTACTGAGTATGAATTTATTTGAATGATAGATCTATACGCCCATCTGGATTTTTGTATTTTAAAATGTTCTTTAAAATTCCTGTGTGCTGTCTTTTATTATATATACCTCATCTGGTACCCAAATTTATTGGACCCTTCTAAAAATTATTAAAATTGCCCTTGTCAAATGCTTTACCATGTAGTCACATTTTGTTTTGTGATCATAAATGAAAAACAGAAGAAAAAGCTGGTGGTTGGGGTGAGGGGTTGGGGGGGGTGGTAGAAACCCTGAGGACAAATATCAGTAACAAAAAGAAGACCTTCTAAATCTAGAATTTGGCAGTCTCCATAATGGACCAACTCCTGGTTTGTTCCTTGTCACTTTGGGGCTCTTTTAAACCTTGAAGTTATCCTGCTATTCAGTGGTCTAACCTATTATGGTTGCTCCTCACAAGGAAGCAGCTACCTTTTTCCCAAATAAAGTAAAATAACTAAATCCTAAAATTTGAGGAATTATCAGTGATGACTCATAGGGGTAATGAACTCATAAGAGTTTTAGATAGAAACCTGCCTCCTCTTTTCATGGAGAGCATTTACGTATTCTATATTTTTAGACAAACAAAAACATCCAAAAAGATTCTGGTTTTGGTACAACTGAACATGACACGACATATAAAATAATAACATTTTATACTTCAAGTCCACAGGCATCAACTCTTTAAATTATTCCATTACTCTTAATGCTGTCTATTAAAGATGTCATTTAAAAAATCCAGCTTTTTAAGTTCAATGTTCTAATGTCAATTCTGTTATGCAGCAAACACTAATGCTATCATTTGATTGGCAACTTCTTGGAAATTGAGAATTCCCAGTGTATTCATTAGACAAAGTGCTTTAAAAATATATTTAGCTTTCATACTGCTCACAAAAACATGTTTGAAAAAGCATGCCAAAAAATAACAATATGCAGTGTTTATCTGGCAGCCAACATTAATGAATGTTTCATTACCATGAATCACTTATGGATATCATGATGCTCTGAAGTTTGTATATTCGGACCTCGAATAAATTCTTCTCATGTTTTCTATTAAGTTTAATTTTGTGGGTGACATTTGGGAGATTTGCTTGAATTATAGTCATATGTAGGGTTCCAGGGGTGAAGAATGGGTGGATGGAGACTGTGAGTTTAGTTTGGGCATTATTAGTGTATTTGGAAATGCTTTTTCTGTTATTTATATAACTCTGACTATAAAAACAAATATCTATCCCTTTATTCTCTTATTTTGTTTTTCCTCACTGGCAAGGATTCATAGCTATTTTGGGGGTTTTAAATGACAAAACATCAGAAATAAGTGGGTATTGAAATGCTATGCAGCTGCTAGATGCCTTTAACTATTTATGGTTTTATTTGCGTGTGTCCACGCAATTAATTTTAACATCACTTATTTATTGTATTGGGTGCTTACTATGTACCAGGCACTCAGTTTTTACAGATTTGAATCAATGCAATCTTTACAACACAAGGCAGGCACTATTATTAGCTTACTATATATATGAGAATGCTAAAGCACAGGGTTTAAATAAATTGCCAGGTTATGCACATAGTACAGACAGGAGGAATCCACAATGTCTTATTCCACTCAGCCTACCTCAGTCCAGGTTATGGTGGCGGCTCATCTGATCAGTCTAAGATTTACCATGATTCTGCTAAAATGAAACTCCTTAACTTGGGTCACATGATTAGGGTAGCTATATAATTTATCTTTCACGCTAGGATACAATCGTGAGGAAAAGAAGTTACTAAATTTGTAAGTTTTGAAATATATTTTTACCAAAAATTTATTTTACCTATAAAATAGTTCTATTTAGAAATAATTTTCAAAACTAAGAAGTATTTCTATAAATTAAAAATAGCATACAACCATGTACACTACATACTATTTATATTGGTACATTTTCTTATGTTTGATGTTACTTAGTAAACCTGGTCCTAATACTATGTCATCAGTATTTTGATGAAGAGTTCAGTTATTTCAATAGTTTTATTTTTACTTTTTCATAGAAATGCCTTCAGTATTTTTCAAAGTAGTACATTATGGTTAATAAATTTAAAATTGCTAACAAATTTCTTTGCCTTTTTTTCTATAAGCCATGATGTTTATCATTGAAAATATATTCACTCTAAATGTATTGGTCACAATCACAGAAAATTCTGCTAAGGTGTCGTTAATAAGAATTCATATGTGTGTGTGTGTGTGTGTGTGTGTGTGTGTGTGTGTGCTGTCCATTATGAGTTTCTTTGAGAAATATTTTATAAGATAAAGCTCATTAAATTGTCTCTATTCGTAATTCATTTGAAACCATAATTGCTGCGATATTTCAGCCTTAATTTTATTTCATTTTGTCCAAAATAGAAATTTTCCAATTAAAAACCAAAGCTCCATCAAAATCTTCTTCCCCTAAACTGAAATATTCCAAAGCCCAACTCTAGAATTTTAAAATTAAATCTAATATACCATGTGAGCTTATCATTCGCTCAGTTGATCTCTTGTTTTTGTAGTGAAAATGTTTAATATGTTCTTGTTTTCAAGTGTTTTTTAGTAATTTAACAAAAGTTTTGAGAAGTGAACTCTTAGCGCTCCATTTGCTGAAAGTTTGTTAAAAATTTCTGACTTGAAAAAATGCAAACAAACTCTAGAGGATTTGCTTACAAAAAAGATGAAACCATTACAAAACACTTAGACTGATTTTCTAAATAGTTCTCCAGAATCTCACACATTTCTCAAATCCAAATGATATGGGCAGCAAAGGGAGAAGGTGAACACAGTCACACTGGTATATGATAATTATTTTTTTAAAAGATTTTATGTATTTATTTATTTGACAACGAGAGAGAGCACACAAGCAGGCAGAGTGGGAGAGGGAGAAGCAGGCTTCCCACTGAACAGAGAGCCCGAGGAGGGGCTCAATCCCAGGGACCCTGGGACCATGACCTGAGCCGAAGGCAGACGCTTAATGACTGAGCCACCCAGGCACCCCTGGTATATGATAATTAACTTAAACTCAGCTTTGTCATTAAAAAAATTGTCATTCGTTATTCTAATGATGTTTATATGCAACTCTTTATAAATTTTCTCAACTACAACTTCCATTTTCCTCCATTATCTTGAGATATAATTGACATAGAACATTGTGTAAATTTAAGGTGTACATCAGTGTTAGCTTGAAACACTTACATACTGCAATATGATTAACCACTGTAGCTTTAGCTGACATTTTTATTACATCACATAACTAACATTTCGTTTTTGTAGTGAGAACACTTAAGATCTAGGCTCTTAGCAATTTTGAAGTACATTATACAGTGTTAACTGTATTAACAATGCTGTGTATTAGATCCCCAGAACTTCTAACTGGAAATTAATGCCCTTTGACCAATATCTCCCCAGTTCCCTCATCCTTTAGCGCCTGGAAAACCAATATTCTGCTCCCTGTTTCTATGAGTTTGGTTATTTTAGAATCAACATGTAAGTGATATTATACAGTATTTGCCTTTCTCTGTCTGATTTATCTCACTTAGCAAATTGCCCTCAAGCTTCATCCATATTGTCACAATGGCCAGATTTCCTCCTGTGTCATGGCTAAGTAGTTTTACATTTAGCATATATATATATACACACACACACACACACACTTTAGGTATATACATTATATATACATTATGTATATATATATACACACAGCACATCTTCTTTATCCACTCATCCACTGATGGTCACTTAAGTTGTTTCCATATCTTGATTATGTGAATAATGCTGTAGTGAACATGAGAATACAGATATCTCATCAAGATAATGATTTCACTTCCTTCAGATATATCCCCAGAAGTGGGATTGCTAGGTCATAGGGCTGTTCTATTTTTGTTTTGAATGCTTCTCCCAGGAATTAGTTTGTGTGGGAGCGCTGTTCATTCTATCAGCAAGTGCCCTACATGCTGTCTTAAAAGAGAGGTGTTAATTACACTTATATTGAATTTGATAATGGGTGAAAAATGAGAGATTTATTTAAGATCAATTTTCATATTTAATAGAAAGTTAAAGAGATAACTATTCCTTGCTAAACAAGCCCTTGCAGAAGTTGGGTGGGTAAAGTAGAAATCCACCAAACCCATCCTGGCCTATTTTTTATTATTATTATTTATTCATTTGAGACAGAGAGAGAGAGAGCAGGAGCAGTGGGGAGAGACAGAGGAAGAGGGAGAAGCAGACTCCCTGCTGAGCAGGGATCCCGACGTGGGGCTCGATCCCAGGACCTGGAGATCATGACCTGAGCTGAAGGCAGATGCTTAACCATCTGAGCCACCCAGGCACCCCCCAACCTGGCCTATTTTAATGCAGTTCTAATAAAGTTTATTATAAAATTTTAAAATCCTAAATAAATGCTAAACTAATAGGAGATTGTGACAAAAGGCATAAACTAGGACTGTCCCAGGAAAACAGGATCTTTATATATAATAGATTCATAGTGCACTCATTGATTCCCACAGCAGAGAGCTGTGGGCAAGGCCATTCATTCTGGAAGAAAAGTTTGGCCATGGCAGATACACTGATGGACTTGTCCAGGCACAAGATACTCTCAAATTTCAGGATATAGCAGAAATCCAAGTTGGGGGTTGGGGGATGGCCATGGAGTGGAGAGACAGACTCTAAACGCTCAGAAGACCTGGAAGTGAGCATTTTCAGTATGGAGAAAATTTGACTTTCACATAATGGAGAGATAAACTCCATATGATGTCCAAATCATAACTTTTGTCCTCCTGGCTAGCAGTAATGAATCAAGCCTCCCATTGTTTATATTCCACAATCTTGCATTCAGTGACTGTCAGTGTTAAAGATAAATTTCTATTTTAACTGTGCAGATTACTCTCTTTACTGTTATGGCTTTGTTCCTGTTCATAAAACTTTGTTGTTATTAATTGAATCGTTATTTTCATGTAACACTGATTTAGGACATAAATAAATATGGAAAGGCAACACTTCTCATTTCTATAGCAACAAATTAAAAGCAAATACTGGTCATTTAAGCATTTCCTTCCTCCATGCATGGGCAATTTTAGCACAATATATCTCTGATCTCTCATCTGGAGTAGAGACAGAATCAAGAATGAATGTTCCATGTCCAGAGAACAATTCAAAAATCTGCTTGTTGGAGCAGTAAGTAGGTTTTGGAAAGAAGTGGAGTGAGGTTAGAAGTCTGGTTGGAGCCAAATTTTAGAGGAGTTTAGTTTGTCAGTTGTAAGTGAACACTGGAGGATTTTTGAACCTGGGAGGAAGATGAGAGAATGGTATTTGTAGAAAATTCACCCAGCATTTGTTCACAACATGCAATTAGAAAGGTGGGAGAGGGAAGATAGGAAGTTCATCAACCTGTGGATACCAAGATGAGGCAGAGAGTGAAAAAGTCAGTTCAAAAAATGAGTTAGCACATACACTGGGCTCCCCCCCAAAATTTATTTCCCCCATTTGAAAAAGTTCCCCAAACTCTAGACTGAAGTATGAGTTTAAATCTTTAAAAATCCACGACTTGTCAAAACTTAAGTTGTATTTATTACCAAGTACATAATAAAAATCAAACCTTAATGTAAACTTTAGTCCTCAGAGATAAAGCATTTCCAGATTCTTTGGGTGATTCTTTATCTTCTTGCATTGCTAGAAAATACGTTAATTGGAAGTTCAGTGATTTCTGAAACAAACTATTCTTACCATGTCCAATAAGATAATTGGTACCTATGTACTTTAATGTATATAATTCTTTATTTAAGCTGTTGAAAATCTAGTCTAGAAGAACTTGAGGTCACATCTTATATATCTTTGGAACATCAGCTCCAACACAGTGCGTAATGTGCAAGAGGTATGCAATAAATTGTGTATACTGAATGAACAAAAGAAATATCCTGTGGGGTTTATAGGGACTCACTAAATTTTTTATATTTTTTACCATGAAATTTATGATTCTTTGCAAATTTTTAACAAAAATACTTGAAGGAATAATTTCTGCTTCTATCATGATATTCTTTCTTTTGGGGACATTAAACGTTTTTCAAATGAGACAAGAAAAATAAAAAAAATATGGATTTTTCACATGTATGAATAGCTGAAACATTACTGAAATGAAATAGGAAAATATATAATTGATTTTATGTTATGTGAATTACACATCGATTTAGAAATGCACTGTAGTCTGTTTACCTGAATCTGAGCACTATTACTGATGAACACACCTGTAGTTTGTCTTCTAGAGCATCAATGAGATACATACCCATCCAAATAACATTCAAATTAAAACTGGCATTGGAAATAAACTGATGGAAAAAGTACACCGAATTTGTTCCATTTATCTCTATTCAGTTTTGCCATATGAAGAAAACCAAGTCTGTTGTTTTTCCACTTCGACCAAATCACCAGACTGGCTTTGCTTAATTAATTTGCTATATGGCAATTGTTTACCCCTAAACGATTTTCCTCTAAAATAAAACCTATGATTTTTTCTCAAAGTGACCTGGATGCTTACTGCTTGTGTTTATTCAGCAGCACAGACTCACATCTGACCAAGCTCCATGATGATGCCAGTTTGCTGGGTTTCTTCACAGGGAAAAGGTGGCTAGACAAGTTAGTGTTGGTAAACAGATTCTACAAACCCCCCTTCTGTCTGGACATATAGAAATGCCCATCTCAGGGTAGGTCCTGATCTCATTAGGAATTATACTGAAAGGCCTTTTGCATTTCTGTACATCACACACTTCTAAGGACAGAGAGAACATTCGACACTGTCTTTGTATGTCCAAAGAGAACGATGCTTTCAAGTCCTGACCAGCATTTTTTTTTCCCTTGGAAATGTTCTTTCCTCTTCTTCTTCCCCCTCCTTCTTTTACCTTCTTCCTCTGCCTCTTCCACAGCTTTTAAAAAATATATGCCTGTGTTTGGTATGGTGGTCACTGTATTTAACAATTCTCTCAGCGCAGCCGCTGGAGGGATCCTGGGGGGTGCAAGTCAGATCCTGCCACTTCTCTTCCAAAAACCTTTAGTGGTTCCTCCTTGCTCCAAGGAAGGTCGTGGTTTCTGAAATGGTCTAAGTGTTCTTGCCCTAGAGATTGATGATAGATGCTGCCCTAGAGATTCCTATGACTCATTCCCTCACCTCCTCCATGTTTTTCTTTAAACGTTGCTTTCTTTGTGGGATCGTCCCTGACCACCATTATTTTAAGATTTATTTAATTGAAAGAGAGGGAGAGCATGGGCAAGAGGAGCACAGAGAGAGGAAGAGAGAATCTTCAGCAGGCTTCCATGCTTAGCGCGAGCCTGAGTTGGGGTTCTAGCTCTACGACCCTGAGATCATGACCTGAGAGGAAACCAAGAGTCCATCACTTTACTGAATGCACCACCCAGGCACCCCCCCTTAACCACGGTATTTTAAAATGCAGCCCTGCCAGCCATCCCTCATCTCCTTCCCCATTGTAATTTCTCCTTAACCCTTGTCACAATTGAACTTGCTATATGCATGTATCAATTATTTCATTTCTTGTCCATCTCTCTCAACTAGAATGTGATTTTCATAAGTATGCAATAGATATTTGTTCAATTAATGAGCATATTCTTACCCACAAAATAATTGAGATAGTATGAAAGCCATTTTTCATACATTTTTATACGTCTGTATGCTGTATTACATAGAGTATACATATCCTCAGGTCATGTTCTATATACACACACTTACACTCATGCAAAATGTATTTACTAAGGGCCATTTAAGAGATATGCCAGTTTTGCTTTTTGCATTATGTTTCTTATGTGCTGACTAGAATTGAACCTCATATTAAATTTGTCTCCACTGTAGCATGGCCCAACACTTAACATTCTTCAGGAGATTACAATAATTTAAAACTTTTTGATATAAACATTACAAAATGTATAGCCCTTAATAAGCACTAATTTAAGAATCAATAGTATTCATAATAGTAGTATGTAATAATAACTAGTAGTAGTAGCAATCGAAGGGGTATTGTATCAAAATTACATATATGTGTATATATGCATATTTCTTAGGAATGTGTGTATGTGTGCGTGCGTGCGTGTGTGTGTGTGTGTGTGTGTGTGTGAAATTCGGTCAAATTTAGTAAAAGGAACATTTATCCATAACTTATACAAAATAAATTGATATTTTATTCATTTCCTGTGTCTCTTTGAGGGTAACTAAAGTTAATTTTTGAATTTTTAATAGGAGACTATAATGATAGGATTTGTAATTCCCTGCCTTCTCTTTTACATGAATCTTATCAAGTCTCTTAGTTTCAATTATCACCTCTATTTGTATAATTCCCAATCTATTTCTTTAATCTTGACCGCTATCATGAACTTCAGTATCACATTTCTAATTGCTTACAGGGCATTTCCATTTGGGAGTAGGTGTATCACTGCAAAGGCAACAGAGTCTATCATTACCCCCACACTTACCTGTTCCTCCTCCATTTACTTAAAAAAAAAAAAAAGTTGCATCCTGATTTACCCTCCAGGTATTTTAGGGCTGGCACTCTTCCTTACAAACATTCTAAAGTTCCTGCTAATTTTTTGAGTCATTATTTTCTCAACCCTTATTTCCCTTTCACTGCCATTTGTACAAACCCTCATCTTTAATGCCTGGGTTACTCTAATCATTTTTAACTAGTCTTTTCCTCTTTTCCCCCTGTCTCTTAACTAGCTCCCTCCCCGGATTTTAGACAAATTTACTTTCAAGAAGTATATGACTTTAATCATGTTACTACTTTGGTGAGAATTTTTAAAAAATTATTCTTGGAAAAAAAATTCTAATTCTATGGAATTGTTTTTGTTTCCAAATTTACCCCATTTCATTATTAAACATAAATTGTTTTTCTAGACCCAAAGTCATGCATACAGTTCCCTGAACATATCTAGTTACTTTCCATTTTGCATTGCTTCTTTATAACTCCCCGATTCCTACCCAACCTTCCAGGCTGTGCCGGGACTTCACTTCTGCAGTGAAGTCTTCCCTGATCACTGTCGCCCGTGACAGTTTTACCCTCTCGGGATAGATGGCTCTAGTTCTGACTCTGTCATTAGCTATATGGCCTTTATCATGTCATTCTTCATGGCTGACATTTGCTTCTGCAAAAAGAGAGAGTTGGGTTATATAGTCTTTTATACTTTTGATCACTCAAAATGAGACAAATTTATAACATACCCTATATGATTCATTGGCATTTGACTATTCACTGTTTCTTGTTACTATTTAACCATATGATCTTCCCAAACTGTAAGATCATTAGAGACAAAGATCATAACCATTCTTCTATCTTAGCACCATAGTTTTATATGCAGGGAGAAGGTAAATTAATAAAAATAAAGGTTTTGAACTAGTAAAATCTCAACTATATCAGCTGCCATATTAGATAAGCTTAATAATAGATAATCGCTAATTAATCTACTGATTCCAGGATATTGAGTCTGCTGTCAGCCAAATGTCTGAAGCTCTTCACAGAGTTATGATGTCTGAGGTCCAGATTCTCAGGAAATACTTTCGTGAATCTTAGGGAAACTTGAGTCAACATAGAAAAGAGTGATATGGGAGGTAAAGTGGTTGCCTTTTCTCTTACAATTTTTCCCAGCATAACTAACTTATACATCCATCAATTTGATCCTTCCCTTTTTTCAAGCTCTCGGTCACCACCAATCCTGCCTTTATCACTTCTGATTACCTCCACGCACAATTGTTTCTTTGAACTAGAGTGATTATGAGCTGTAAGAGCTAATAATATTCTAATACTAGCAAGGATTCTGAAAAAACTATTCTACATAGTGATAGAATAGATGTTTCTGAGCATAGTTGTCTTACTGTAGTTTTGGGAAATCCATTCACTTAAATATCCCATCTGAACACCTACATGGCATGTGAGGCAAGACTCCAGCAGGAAAAAAAAAAAAAAAAAAAACATGGTGATGTTTCCAACCTTGCCCTCAAGGACACCATCTGGTTGGAGAGTCATTAGATCTATACCATGCATTAGATCTACATATGTTAAGGGCAGAAAGCCATAAAGTTTCCAAGGAGACTGTGATTATAAACAAATGGGGAAAGTGAAGAAAGTCTTTATGAGAGATTGGTGGAATTTTGATGGGGCAAGGGGATGGAAAGGATGCTAGAGGTGGGAGTAAGCCCTGGAGGCGAAGCCAGAGGCAAGAACAGCCAAGGCTGACAGGGACACACACTGTGCGGCGCTTTGGATCTAGAATGCACTTGAAATGCAACAGAATCGATTCAGGTATTCTTAGCAGGTGTCACCCCATCAGTCCCAAGTTCTCTGCTCACTTTTGATAGAATCCACTTTCTGGATTCTAAATTACACTGTGACTGCTCTTGTGTCCCAGGTTGCCTGTGAGCTTTCGTACAGCCTCACTCATCCTTTCCTGCTAGTGTAAGCCACATCTTCCGTTTGGTTGTCATTTTCACTAAATATGAAAGAATTGTTTAATTCAGAAGCTAATGCTGTTTGGTGAGCTTTCTTTTTAAATTTTAAATTGTTTTTTTAAAGCACATAACAGTGGTGAGAACACAGAAAAAGATGAGAGGATTTTTCAGTTGTATCTTATTGCTATTGTCTTATTTCTACTTGCCCTTTCTTTTATTACATGCTCTGTGTGTGTATCTGTGTTTATGACAGAGATGGAAAGAGACAGAGAGAGATAGAGAGATTTAAAGTTAATATGCTTTTAAAGACAATAAGAACCTCACCGATAGGGAAAAATGATAAATCCAGGGTTCAAGAAAGACACAATTACATGCTGAAATTTTCTTTGCAATTTCAGTTCTTAAAAAAAAAAAGAGTGAAGAGAAAGAATCGTTACTAATGTGTCCTTAATGCATTTATTTATATTCGTCTTAATTTTTGGGAAGTCTTGTGAAAATCATAATGTATTTTCAGTGACATCATGGAACGCTCTGCCCTTAAATTTTTTTCTGATCCTTTCCACATTGCCTCTGAAGTCCATGATAAAACGATCTTCCTCCTTTCAGAGAATGATGTTTACAGAGTGCTATCTGGACAGACGTGGGAAAAGAAATAGATGTAAAAGTTCCCTAGAGTGCCTGGTGAATTATTTTTGAGTTAATTACATAGCTTTTTTTTTCCCCCTCAAGTAAACTGCTGTTCTGCTATTTAGCAATCCTTTACTTTTCTCTGTACCTGATTTCTCACTGATCAAGTGGAATGACAATGCTTCTGGATTTTAGAAGTTTCTTGACTCTAATATAGAAATTTTCCTGTTTTAAAATTATAGGTGGAAATAATTATTTTAATTTTCCTTGAGACATAGTGATGATAAGAATAATTTTCCCACCAACAATTCAGGAAGTCTCAAATGAGAATTAAACAGTACATACTTCAAGTTTAAACAATGAAATGGACTCTTAACCTTTCTGATTTCATCTAAGGATTCTGCTTCCCATCGTGTTCTTAATTTGATCCCATTGCTTATGACATTTTTGGACTTCAAGTGTGGTTTCACAGTTTAGATGAGCTGCTAAACTTGGCACTGAATAAGTTACAAAAACAAAGAAAAAATAAAACAACATTTTTTTTCCTCCCGAGGATCAAGGGATTTTGAAAGACTATGGATGTTTTATGCTAATATGTTTGTATAAATTTGTGAAGGAAAATGTTTAACATTTATTTGTTGTTAATCTGTTTCTACGGAAATGAGTGGAGATACCCCATCTTATTTATGTGCTTTGTTGAAAAATACTGCCTCAGTTGATAACAATCAATATATAAAAATGAGAGCATAAACACAATAACAAAGCAAAGGTTTTGCCTTGAGATTGATGTTTATCCACTGAGTTGGCATCTACTCAACTGATACGCTATTTTAGAAAACATTCAGAGAAAGATGCATTTTCCCCTTTGAGCAGAGGAGGGCAGAAGTCTCATCAGCCATTGTATGCAGCTTTACTCTTAAGCTGCAAGATTAGATAAAGCTTAAGGTGCAAGATTCCCTCCATCATGCCCAATTTCACTGTGTACAGATCGAATGCCTGAATGATGTACACTGGAGGACATAAACACCATTGTGAATGTATGTGCAAATTATGGAATCACAGGATTGTCCTCTGCCTGGAATCCTTGTGATAGGTAGCTAGAACAGCTAGATCTGTTCTACAAGCTCAAATGTAGCTTGAACCCAGAAAAACCTGATTCCATTTTTCCAATTTGTTTTTTTTTTCTCTGACAATTTAAGTAAGTTCAACTTCAAGGGAATATATTAAGTAGTAAATATAATAAAATAGAAACTTTGGGGTTACATTTATAATAGAGTATAATGCATAATAACTAATTACTTAACTATGTAAACATTATATAAAATATAAAAGAACATATTAATGTACTAAAGTTGTTTTTTCTCCCCAACTTCTGCTTCTGCTCCATTATACATTTTTGGGATCTGGCTGAGAAAACGTTGAAATGGTATACTTGATCTCTGTTGGATATGCTTATGTGATGTTGTTATTTCTATGCAAAGTTATTTCTAGCAAGGTTTCACAAGCTCGTAAGTGATAGAGCTAAGATTCAAACCTGTCTGACTCAAGATGCGAAAAATCTTTCCCCTATACTGTATTAAACATTTGAATCACCAAAATTCACTTCTGTACCTCAGTTTACATTGGCAATTTTGTGTATTCCTTTTATTAAAGAGAGTTCTCAAATTTTATAAGATTCAAACTTCACAAACTTTAGATGAGTCCTTAGATAGGTACTATTTTATCTACACTGCAGAGAGGAAGACACAAAGACTACCAATACCATGTAACTTTCCCAAGGTTACACAGCTAGAAAGAAGCTAAGCAGGGGTATATCGACCCGGGTGACTGTGAATCTAGATCTTGTGCTGGTGACCAGTAATCCAAGGCTTGTCAAATTTGCACATTTAAATCTCCAGGGGAGCTTATAAATACCAATGCCCGAGGCCCGTCCTCCACCAATGATATCATCATCTCTTGGGATCTGAGCTTTTTTTTTTTTTTTTTTTAAGGCTTTCTAGGTGATTCTCAGTGTGCAAATCACTGCATTATACTCTATCTTACCAATGAAAAGTGTTGGATTTTGTGATGGAACGTTTACAGTTTTTAAGACAGTCATGCTATATAAGCAGTTTGATTGCAGGAAGCTGTGTCAACAAATCTTCAAGGTGTCTGTAATATCTTCCCTGCTTTGTGTCCCATAGCCCTCTAATCCTCACACCTGGCATTACTTAGTAGCCATATGCAAGCTCAGCTCCATCACATTATGGGACCAACCTCATTCTTCGAAGCCTCAAGAAGGGGAGATTTGTGTCATCAGCCATGTAGCATTCCTTGCCCATGGCCAATCCCCTTTTCACTCTCTGCCCTCAATGCCTGTTGTCACATTTAGTAATTATGTAGTCTCCCATGTAGTTCAGCCTGAGCAAATGGCCAAAATTGTTGCTTATTATTTATTTTCTCAATCTTACCTTTAATATTCATCAAATTATTCCATACATCACCTTCACCTCATTTTATTTCCTGAGTTCTTTATATAAATATACAACTCATAATATAATTTATAATTAGTATATGTATTATTTTGTTGTATGATCTTGAAAATCAGAGATTTGAGTTCACTGTAGATTAGAAAGTGAAGATTAGTATTTTCAATACATGACAAAAAGCTGTGAAAATATTGGGAAATTATTAGGAGGGAATGTAATATTAACTAAACAATCTATTTCTTTTGTTTATAGGACCAAAGGAGAGCTACTTGCTGAGTAAGTTCATCCATCTCTACTCTTTGCCATAGTCAGCACTACGCTACAAATCATCTTAGCTCTGAATGTGTAGGTTTTGCTATTTCATACTATTTACAACCTCAATGCAAAAGAAGAGGAGAAAAATGAAAAAAAAAAACTTGTCAGGACTTGAAATTGTTTTTTTCTTCTTAGTAGAATTTAAAAATATAAATGGCCAATCTTCTTTGTATCCTTAGCCACAGCACAGTGCTGAGCATGTATCAGGATCCCAAGAGATGTAGCTGAACTTGCCACAGTGGCCTGTGATCCTTTCCTGTCACCTCACCCGGGCAGAGGAACCCCTTGCTTCATGTCAGGGGCACATGTGACATCATTGAAGACATTCACAGTAATTCCAGAGTGTGAATTGATATTTGGCAGAACATCATCCTCCTGCTGAGCTAGTGTCTATTTATTTGCCTTTACTTTTGTGCTTGGTTTTGATCTCTATTTGACACATTTCATTCATATTTCATATGTACTTGATGCTGGGTCATTAGTCTTAAAACCCATGTGTTGGAAATTTTTACCAAATTCGATATAGTTGTGCTGCTAATGTGCTTCTGTGCAGAGTGCAGTAAGTAGGGAGGAAGAGAAAATTTGGAAATGTTAGGCTGATGGAGCTCCTCCTCCTTGCAAGGAAACACCAGAAGTGGGGAGTATAAAATATTTACTTGAAATACCAGACATATGACGAGTATTTAATTATTTTACTGATTATGATTTATATACAGCTGGCCTGGTTGGTAAGCAACAGACTTAACATCAAAAGGAAAAAGGGAGATGGCAACTGAGATTTTCGAGGCAGGACACTTAATTTTAATAAAACTCTAAGAAGTATCACAAAAAGCTATACTTATGAAAAAATAGTTATTTGATCATGATGTTTTGTGTAATTAATTTGGGCAACTGATTGATGTTGGTTGCATGACATTTGTTAGCATTACTTAATAAACTCAGGAAAATCTCTTAACTTTTGTTTACTTTTTTCTTCTAAACCTTGTAATATGACTCATAAAAAATGACATTAAAACATTATTTTAGTTTTCATTTAGTTGTCATTGTTTATAGACTCCCAACAAACAGATCAACACAGGGCCTCTGCAGAGCTGGGCTGGTTCTCAGGGCAGAGTGGGCTGGGGGTGGCCATCTATCAGGGGACAAAGGGAGAGCCAAGGGAAAGAGGTGCCGAGACGGAAAGCTAACACGTAGTCTAACCAGCTTCTTGTGCAAAGTGGCTAGAAAGAGAGGCAGGACTCAAGCAGAAGGTCGAATGTTGGAGAAAGCATGACAGTGAGTCAGAGGAAGAATGTTAGAGTGAAGAAAGGAGACAGGGCACTGGCAGGTTCCCCAGGCCCCTCGGTCTAGCTATATGAGCCACGAGACACAACAGTGTGTTTAAGTGAGTCCAATGAGCTTGAATTCCTATCCATAGAATAGCTATTTCTTATTACAGTCTTTTATAGATTAGAAAACTGCAGTCAGGGAAGGTTCACTGATTCATGAGATAACACAGCTAGTGAATGGGAGGTCCCGTATTCTAGCTTAAGTCTGCAGATTCTCTCCTTAGAACTTTCATTGTGATTTCCTTATATCCATTGTCTCTGTCTTTGGTCTTACTCTTCTTACTCCTCCAAAATGATCTCAGACTTATTCTAAAAACTGGGGCTGATCGTATTAATTCATAATTCAAAACAATTTACTATTTCCCATCATAAGGTTTAAATTTCTACACATAACCCCCACGGTCTTCCGGTGATCTAGCCTTTCCCATCTGGGCAGCTTCCCTTGCTATCAGCTCCCCATCCTGGGCTCTGTGATCAAGGTGTATGTATCCTCCATTCCTAACATGCTCCCTGCATGTTGAAAAGGTCACAAAAAAATGTGTGGACATATCAATTATTACACTTACGCTACGGAAGTTACACATTGCTCAGATAACATTATTTGTCTAGATATTTGTCTCTTTCCTTTGCATTACAATCTCTAAGCACTTAATGTGTATTATCAGTTCCTCACAAAACTCTATGAAGGTATACAGACACTCAATAAATAATTACCAGAATGAATGAATAAGTAAATAAGTTTAAACTATGTTCTTTTTTTCCCTATATATAACATTATCTAATTCAAGAAAGTTCATCTTCAAACCTAAAGACCTCAAGTGAGTAAATCATAAACACAATTTTTATCTGGAAGATTGTACCCCAAATATGCCACTTTGAACATAATTTCTTTAAGATGCTTATTTCTTAAGGCAGAGCATCAGCTGCTTATATTTTCCCAGGACAAATGTGCACTTAAGAGCCTCTCCTAATTGAGCAATTGATTAATTAGCACACGTCTACCTTCACCAGGGAGTGAGAATTTGGAAAGTATCACTGTGCTAATAAGCTCACACTTTTCCTATTTTAAACTGTTTTCAATTTTGGGAATACAAACCCCTGAGACAAGAAAATATAAATTTTAAATCTTTTCATCCATGCAAAACGCAAAGTAGGTCACCCCACCTGTTTCTCCTTGGTTGGTTGATATTTCCCTCTCATGTTTCTGTTTCAAATCTACAGTGTATTTGTTGAAGAATTTAATATCATAACATACAAAGTAACAGAGAGCACTAAGTTATAGACTGAGGAAAAAGAAGGTATCAAAACCTCCGTCTCTCTTCTTTATTTGGCAATTCTCTTCGATAAGGAATTCAAATTCTTGTGATCCCATTGATAAATAATTTGTACTGAACCGATAGTAAATGTGTGAATATACCTGTGTTCCTAGAACTATTACGTTAAAGAAAAAGTCAGTGAATGATATCCTTTTGCAAAATGGTCCTCTGACGCTTGACAAAAACAAACAAAAACAGAGAAAGTGATAGAGAATTTATCTAACTGAGCCAGTCCTCTCTGGAAGGAAGTTCTGCCATGGAACGGGGCCTCTTTAATGGGTTTATAATGAGCTGCAGGTGATGGTGTAGGTCTGTGTTAAATTATGAGGCTATTAATGGTATTAAAGACAAAAGCAAGTAATCAGAAATTGAGTTTAATAGCACTTTCGAAATGACATTGACCCTAATGAAATATTTCCAAATCTGTAAAAGTAATAGGATTCTGTGTGCTTTTTTATGGGAAAAATGGAGAATTTTCTTAAACATACATATTTAATGGATAACCGCATAAATATAATATAAATAAATATACATATAAATATATATTTGAGGTATGAAATCGCACTGTAGACCTGACTGGTTTAATTCATCTTTATAATGCTCATTTAAAAAAACCAAGAATAGCAGGGCTCCTGGGTGGCTCAGTTGTTAAGTGGCTGCCTTCGGCTCAGGTCATGATCCCAGGGTCCTGGGATCGAGCCCCACATCAGGTTCCCTGCTCCGCGGGAAGCCTGCTTCTCCCTCTCCCACTCCCCCTGCTTGTGTTCCCTCTCTCACTGTTTCTCTCTCCGTCAAATAAATGAAAAATCTTAAAAAAAAAAAAATAGTAAGCCCTAAAATGTTCTTTTAAAACCACTCATAAGTCACAAAGTCTGCATTTATTACTTTGTAGTACAATGTTATTCAATTTATTAACTTAAAGTAAGTGAATGCATTCAGTTATTATTAGCTGACATGCATTTATTTCTTAGACTTTTTTTTCAAAAATGGGTGTCTAGAAATTGTTGGTAACAAAACGGCTAATATTTTTTCTCATGTTACCTATGACCTCCTTATCTTTATTCTGTAATATTGGAAGTGGAACTCTGGAATAAAAGAGGAACCACCCCAAACCGCATGACCTTAACTAATAAACAGACCACACAGGCTTGAAATCAGGCACCTGTGGAAGGCATCTTAAAAGACAGAGTGTCATCCAGGCCGAAAGCTGGAGGAGTGGGGTTAAGGGACCAAATTACGGGGTTTGTATCTGAAACAAAGGCATTATCCATGTGAAGATAGAATGTGTTCACTGTTGCATGTGGTGTGCAGGGAAAAGAGTCACGAAGCCAGAATGCGTCAGTTTTATTTTATTTATTTTATTATGTTATGTTAATCACCATACATTACATCATTAGTTTTTGATGTAGTGTTCCACGATCCATTGTTTGTGCATAACACCCAGTGCTCCATGCAGTACGTGCCCTCCTTAATACCCATCACCAGGCTAACCCATCCCCCCACCCCCCCTCCCCTCTAGAACCCTCAGTTTGTTTCTCAGAGTCCATAGTCTCTCATGGTTCGTCTCCCCCTCCGATTTCCCCCCTTCATTTTCCCCTTCCTTCTCCTAATGTCCTCCACGCTATTCCTTATGTTCCACAAATAAGTGAAACCATATGATAATTGACTTTCTCTGCTTGACTTATTTCACTTAGCATAATCTCCTCCAATCCCATCCATGTTGATGTAAAAGTTGGGTATTCATCTGTCAATTTTAATCCAGCACTTTTGAGAGAGCAGGTGCCGAATTCAGAAAACTGGAGAGAACCAGGTACCGTTTCAAGGTAGAGTTCACAAAACAGCTGTAAATGGATACTATCAGCTGCTCATCTTACTGTCCTTGCTCTGATTCCTTGATCGACAAAGGGCCATCAGAGGAAACATTCGCCTTCCCGTGCTCATTTCTTACTGGCCCTGAAGGAGCTAACCAAAGTGGAAGGCATAATGCTGACAGCTATCACAGTACTCTGCAAGATTCCTTAATTATCTTATAAATTTGTGTAATAGGTTTTAAAATGGGTTCTTTGGTTTATCTACTAGTCTCAACTGGACTTAGTTAGTATAAGGCAACCTTCTGAATCTACTCAACTCTGAGTGATCAGGGCACCCAGAATCTCTGGTCTAGAAATGTTCACCACATAATTATGGATCATGGTCTCACTCCATAAATACGGTGTCATCCTGGAAGATACTGAGCAGCAATTGACTTACTACATGATGTCTTTCTATCTTTTATTCTAGGTGGAATAAATGAAATAAAATAACAAAAATCAAGTCAATCCATGTCATAATGATGTAGAGAAATCTTTCTACCCCATTTTGGAAAGAGATTGAAAGTTAGGTTAGCATAATAAAAATTATACTTAGAAGCAGTGATCACACCTCAACTCTTCCTGCTGGCCCTGAGCACAGAACTGTATTAATACACCTTGGTTCCAGTACTTATATTATGCTTCCTCTCTGGTTAGTTCCCAAACTAGTGGTCATACAGACATTAACATAAAAACTTTATAAAATAGACTGCTTCTTTCCTATAATTAATGGACAGTGCCTTGAATAAATGGACCTTGAACTCACTTAGCAATAGGGCAGCCTAGATTAGTGGTTCTCAAAAAGGAAACTTTTTGCTTTGAGGGGACACTTAGCAATGTCTGAAGACATTTTTTGGTTGTCACAACTCGGGGAGGGTGCTATTAGCGTCTAGTGGTAGAGACTGGAAGTGCTATTAAATTATCCTACAATGTGCAGGACAGCTCCTACAACAAAGACCTACCTTGTCCAAATTGGCAGTATCACAAAGTTGAGAAACTCTGGTTTACATAATTGAATTATTTTATTTATTTATTTTTTTAAGATTTTATTTATTTATTTGAGAGAGAGAGAATGAGAGATAGAGAGCATGAGAGGGAAGAGGGTCAGAGGGAGAAGCAGACTCCCCGCTGAGCAGGGATCCCGATGTGGGACTCGATCCCGGGACTCCAGGATCATGACCTGAGCCGAAGGCAGTTGCTAAACCAACTGAGCCACCCAGGAGCCCATAATTGAATTATTTTATTTATTTATTTTTAAAGATTTTATTTATTTATTTGAGAGAGAGAATGAGATAGAGAGAGAGCATGAGAGGGGAGAGGGTCAGAGGGAGAAGCAGACTCCCCACTGAGCAGGGATCCCGATGCGGGACTCGATCCCGGGACTCCAGGATCATGACCTGAGCCGAAGGCAGTCGCTTAACCAACTGAGCCACCCAGGCGCCCCCATAATTGAATTATTTTAAAAAGGTGGTAATTGTTTCAGGATATGGAAAGTAAATCACAATAGACTTACACATCAGAAACAGTTTTTTTAATCGCAGTAACGAAGTACAGTAAAGGAATCCCTAACCCTAAGCCTCCCTAGGAAATGGTTGTAATTGATTCTATGGAGAACTTTTTATAGTTGTTCATTTAAAATGGTCTTATCTTTACACTTTTATTTTCAATGAATAAAGACTTCAAAAATGAAAGATTTTAAGGCTTTACTAGAATTACGGACTAGTCAGGCAGCTGAGAAATGCTCTTTGCATAAGTCCTTTTCAATGGAGCTGATTCTCCTATAAATATTTTTGTGTCCTTGCTTCCATTGGCGGGGCTGGTGAATTTCCTTGATGGTGCTTAACATCTTCTCTCTGTACAACTATTCCTTTTAATTAGACAGCGATGCCCAACTTGATCATGACACTTTTTTTCTCCATTCGTTAGTTACTGTGTTCGAGTGTTCAGCAATTAAAAAGAAGGCTTCAAAAAACAAGGCAGAGCCCTCAGACGGAAAGTGGCCCCTAAGTAAGTCACAGTGTGTAAAACAGTGCAACTGACCGCACAGTGTAACTGGGCAGCCTGTCTTATCACAAGTCATGCTGATAATAGCTCCACTCCGTATTCATGAGTTTCAAGTTTTTCGTGTAGAAGACCAGAGCATTCTCTATTCAGAGAACACTGCTTGGCCATACGCTCGCCGAGCACACCGTGGTGTGTGTGTGTGTGCTACCAGCTCTCGGTGGCTGGCCCACACAAGCCAAAGATGGTCTGCCCCATATTACTCATCTGTTTGTCTATTGATTCAACAAGTAAATGGAAGTGGTATTTATTTCTCGAGCATCTCCATAATGTAGCCACTTTTGTAACTATTTTCTTTTTTAATTAGCACACTGCCTTGAGAGATAATAGCATCAGTGTTTTACTACAAACTTAGGTTCAGAGATTTACAAATGGCCCCACAGTTTGAAAGCTAGGAGGCTATTATACTCCATTTTCCATGCAATTCTATTCTCCATCTTTCTCTGCCTTCTCCTGTGCCCTGAGAATCTGAATTCCATACATCCCGTCCCCCACATTCCTTTGTCCTCTGGCTTCTGAATCCATTGTGTTCGGCCAATGGAAGGCACTAGCAGATCAAAGGGTGAGAAGAGAAACTGTGTGGGGTATTTATTCCCTCAGCTCTCCTCTGCCTCACAATGGTTCTGGCATTACTACACTTCTCTGTAATTCCAGGTCCTGTCAGGGGGCGTTTTTCCCAGGACCCCAAGTTCTCTCAGGGTTCTGGGAAAATACCACTCACTTTCTTTGGCTTTCCAAAGATAGGATAATAATGGTTTCCTGCTGGTGGTAGTCCCTAGCTGCCTTAGGATCCTCTGGTTCGGGGCACCTGGGTGGCTCAGTCGTTAAGCATCTGCCTTCAGCTCAGATCATGATCCCAGGGTCCTGGGATCGAGCCCCACATCGGGCTCCCTGCTCAGCGAGAAGCCTGCTTCTCCCTCTCCCATTCCCCCTGCTTGTGTTCCCTCTCTCGCTGTGTCTCTCTCTGCCAAATAAATAAATAAAATCTTAAAAAAAAAAAAAAAGAATCCTCTGGTTCCCTTGATCCTGCCCACATCTCTCTAAATTTTATAGTCATTAAAATTTGGAGTGTTGTCTGCTATGACCATGGCAGGGTAATGTCAGGATTTAAACCCAAGTCTCTCTGACTTTAAAATCTGAGCTCCATTTACTCTATCATGATGTTTGCCAGTCTGCAAGAGTACAAGAGTAGAAAGGGCATGGTCTTCGTTCCCAAGTTCTGGTTTGTCTGATGGGACCCACACTGAACTACTGCAAAAGAATATGGTAAATGCCATAATAAAAGATGAAGGAAATACGCCAAACTACATCTGTATCCCTGAAAATGAAAAGCAATGAATGACACAGATGAGTCTTTGAAGACTGAATATTAAAACTTACCTCAGCAGTGGGTCCTGAGGGGCTATCAAGACTCCCTCCCTTTCTTTATAGAAGGAAACTGAGACTCTTTAAGGAGGTGTAGGGACTAGGTAAGTCTCACAAAATGTATTAGTGGTCAAGCTGGGACTAGTACCCATCTCTTAACGGTTGGGCAAGGGTTTATTCTTTTTCACTACATAACCCACACAGGCTCTGAGAAGAGAGGCCTAAGAGAGCATCCCAGCTATCAAGTGTTGTTCTACACGCACCCTACGTATATTAATCAACAAAAAGTAAATTTCTCCACTTGAAGAATATAAGCATGGAAAAATTAAAACATAGTCTTCTACCTTCCAAAAATCTTCCACAAAATAGAGGATATGTGAGCATGCTAAATATGTACAGAATCGCGTTAATTTCGAGAGTCCTCAAAACTGCAAAGTCTTCCAGAGAAATGGTTTTTCTTCCCAACTTAATCTAAATCTTGACTGCTTTTGAGACTTCTTTTCCTCATTTAAAAACAGTTAGAACTAACATATCCACATGATAGCAGAAAGAGATGCTATCGAATGCTCAGTGTGTCAGCATTAGTAATCTGCTTTTGGCCAGTGGGTGGTGAAGTGGTTTGTTTCAAGTTGAGAATTTATATGAACACCCCTTTATGTTTATTTTATTCAGAATAGGTTTCCCACAAGGATCCAAAGCAATTGAAGCACCAAGCCATCCATTGCTGCCCCACAATTTTGTTTCTTTTTATGTAGAAGAGTTGTGATATTTGAATTTAAATGTTTTTAATGCTGCTTGATTTATTCAAAAATTTCAGATACCATCAAATTGCTTATTATAGTTTTATTTAAATTAAGATCATTTGAATCACAAGCAATAGACAACGTCTACCATAAAGGGGACTTTGAATAAGCCCTGTGATCTAAATCATAACGGTGTGGCTTTGCTAGTTTCGTGTCTGTTTTTTGGGAAGAGAGTGCAAAAGCAGGATGAAGGACATTACTATTCATTGGTTTATTTTATTTTCATTTTAAACTTTTAAGTAAATCCTACTGAACTGAGATTTATCTTCCGGCTGCTCCTTTCACAAGTAATTTTTATTAGAATAGAATGCAGGTGATCTCGAAATCATCCAATGGCACACATTACTTTAAACCTTCTTATCCTTTGCTCTAAACTAAAACGTATGTCTTTACACAAAGTGCAGAGGAGATTTTTTTTAAAGACAATTTTTTACTGATGGTTTCCAGCCACACTAGAGGCAAAAGTGCCAAATGTTCTCAGGAAAGGCTGCCCTTGTGACATTTTTTTGTCAGGGATCTGAAAGGCAGGCAGTAGACGGGGTACAGAAAATCTTACTTTTCTGTGATTTCCCTTATGATTCTAAATGGATCAAGATTCAAAACAAAAATTCAAACAATGTCCAGTGTAATTTTGCTTTCATGTTCTGCACAAGCATCATGGCCTGTCAGCTCTCCCCAGTGGAATGTATCAATCAGTGATCAGTCAACATACTCTGATAAGATAGATTAGTCCCTAGTAAGTGCCAGACCTTATGTAACACACTGCATATAAGACAACTAAAAGTGCTATTTGGCCTGAGAAGACCACCGAGTCTAAAGGGAGAGAGACAGAAATGTCCTGAGAATAAAGAGGGAGAGAATGAGAACATGCTGACAGTCAAATATACTTGCCTGTACAACATGCTAAGAGCATTATGTGCATTATCTCATTTAATCTTTGTAACAACCCTGCTGCCTGAATTCTTCAAATGAGGAAGTCAAGGTTTAAGAAGAGAGGTTATTTAATGTGCCCAATCTAGTAGTGGCATGAAAGACTTCAGCCAGAAGTCAAATCCAGGAAATCTTGATTATGTTCCTTGAGCAAGGAGAACCTTCTAATATTACCACCATCCAGTCCTCCCAATCAGGAAAGCAACACTGATATGACATGAGCATCTAATCCACAGAGGCATTTCAAATTTCATCAACGGTCCCAAGAATGCTTCTTTGTCCATATCTTCCAGGATCTGTTTAAGCACATCGATTGCATTTAGTCGTCATGTTGCATCAGGATCCCTCGATCTGAAGAGTTCTTAAATATTACCTTGTCTCTCATGGGCTAGATGCTCCTTAAGAGTACAAGCTTCAGTTTGTAGCATGACCTCAATCTGGTTATCTGACCGTCCTTGGGACCAGCCTTAGGTCTTGCATTCTTGACAGGAATTCTACAGAAATGATGCTGTGCCTTTTCTAGTGCATCATGTCAGGAAACACACCGTTGTGAGTTTGTACTTCAATTCATGAGTTTGCGCTGATCATTTTGTCAAGTTTGAGCCTATCAGGTTTCTCCATTGTAAGCCGCTTACTTTATTTGACTAGTAGTTTGTGGAGGAATATTTTTATAGTACACTTCTCAGCAAACCTTGAATCACCCCTTAGCATCTAAAGATGACTCTTAATGATATCCTAATTACCACTTTGATGAGTTCCAAAATGGTTACTACCTGTTTTAATCATTTTCTCTACAGTTATTAGTTGGCATCTCATTGTAAGGAAAAGCTTTCCATTCTCCCCTATTTGTTTCTTTATATTTGTGGGTTTCAAGGATTTCTGTTTTATTCAATGAGTTATAGTCCAGTACTCTTTTGAGACCAAATTGACCTAGACAGTTCAGAGGGCACCCTGTCAAGTTGCCTATGTGTCCTTGTCTTTTTGATATGCCCTCATCATTCCATAAGCATTTCCATACTTTCTGGCATAAATTGTTCCATGGTAATTATATACTTTCCCTGGCCCAGCTGCGGAATTAGCTATTTATGCCCAAATCCACGACTCCTTTCAGTGAAAGATAGTATTTAGAACCCAAAGTTTGGATGCTCAGTGTATTCATTGCTCTTGGTGTCATTGCTTCCAAACCGACAAAGGTAGATAATATACATATGTACATATGTACATATATGTACATATACACATATATGTCCACATATACACATGAATACACATAAATCTATGTGTGTATGCATTCAAACTTATATATGTATCTATATACACACACACACATAAATTTCTCTGACATTTTCATTTCCAAACCAATATCTTAGGGTTATTTTTAGCTTTCCCTCTTTCCAGATCTGTAAATCTCTTCCAAGACAGTGAAAAATCTGGTTCTCATCATTTTCAGCCATTTGTTTAATTAACTATTTGCTCAGTGTGAAGAGTCTCTCAACTGCTCAGACTGCTCCCTCTGCCCACCATCTCTGGTCTCCCTCCCCACATGGCCCCACTTCCTCAGACACCAGTATCTCTGCATCAGGGTGGGGGAAAGAACAGAAGATTGAAAGGGATAAGGGGATGGGGCTGGCTGAGTTATTTCAAACAACTTATTCAAACTCTGTATTGATACAGTTGGAAGGCATATAATGACCAAGACAATTCACAAACTTAACGCTTGAAACCTGTATTCTTAGCATGATGACTAGTGACTTCAGTTAAAGTAGAAATAATGTTTTGTCTTATTATACAATTTGGGAACTAAGATATTTAAAAGATGCTTAGAGTCTCAAGGAGATATTTGCATGATCAGAGAAACATATTCACTATGGTCAAAAGGTAGAAGCAACTCAGCTGTCCAATAACAGATGAATGGATAAACAAGATATAGTATAATATAGAATGAAATATTACTCGTCCTTAAAAGGAAGGAAATTCTGACACATACCACAACATGCATGAATCTTGGGGATGTTATGCTAAGTGAAGCAAGCCAGTCACAAAAAGACAAATACTGCATGATTCCACTTTCATGAGGTAGCTAGAATAGTCAAGTTCATAGAAACAGAAAGTAAAATGGTGGTCGCCGGGGCTGAGCGGAGGAGGAAATGAGAGTTGTTTAATGGGTTTAGAGTTTCAGTTTCGCAAGATTCAAAAGTTTTGGAGACTGGTTGTACAACAATGTGAATATGCTTAAGACTACTGAACTGTACATTTAGTAACATGGAAAACTTTATGTTGTGTGTATTTTACCACAATTAAAAAATTTTTTTAACATCAAAAATTACTGAAAGGCAGAAGTACCCACTTAAAAAATGCCTTCTTTTTTTTTTTAATGGTCATTTTGATTAGATCGTGACACTTAAAGTCTAGAAATTCCATTTAAGAAAAGATAAAAGGAGGATGGGTCCTTTTGCTGAGGACAATAAAGGACGAGGCAATTTGGTCTTTTCTAATGTTGATAAAGATGGCATTACTGAGAGCTCTGCTATGAGAATATTATACTCAAAGTGATTTATTAAGAGTCTGTTTAGTTGTAGTGATGGGCAAGTTTAATTATCACAAGGAGGCCCTTCCTTATTGGGTTGATAAGACACAGACGATACAGATCCAGACCTGCAACAGACAAGAATAAAATCAGAAATATAACTTACTATTATATACATGACAAACTTTTTATTCTACTTAAGTTCTAAAATGAGTACAGTCTAAGTTACAGATTAAGAGTGTGACATATGATGTTTGTTCAGTTGGGTGAAACGGAGGGCAATACACCCTGCACCTAAACCAGTCTGCTACACCCCACCACCCTTTCAATATAGAGCATTTCCAAGTTACAATAGTATTTCGGGTACAACATTCTATTAGGTTTACATCAATTACTGTAAACAAATTTTATTCTTTGTGTTGACCTCCTCTTCCCTAACCACTGTCCCTTCTGAGTATGCCACCAGAAGGTGCATAATATCAGGGAGAGCTCAAACTTTAATTACCAGACTGCCATTACTACTCCAATGCCTAAAAGCCAGGAGAATGTGTTTCAACCTTTTCCCCCAGTTTCTTCAGTGGTGTGAAGTTTTTTAAAAGAAAATTTTATTTATCTGTCAGAGAGAGAGAATGAACAAGGAGAGGAGCAGGGAGAGAGGGAGAAGCAGACTCCCTGCTAAGCATGGAGCCCGATGCAGTGCTCAATCCCAGGACCCTGGAAGCATGACCTGAGCCAAAGGCAGATGCTTAACCGACTGAGCCACCCAGGTGCTCCTTCAGTGATGTGAATTTTTGAAACAGATGAGACCGTGAGGAAATGAAGGTACATGGTTTTATTACTTATATTGACTTTGACCAAGGACACAGGAAGAACAGCTGGTAAGTGCCATACCTAGAAGTTCTTACTACCACACAAGTCCAAGACAATTTAATCTAATCATGCTGTGGTACAAATCCTGCTCATCACCTCCTGGGCCTTCCCCCAAATGGAGGTAACCAATTACTCTTTCCAGTTACTCCAATCATTCTTTCTTTTGTTTGCATGCTTTATTTCCATGGTGATTGCATTAGCATAAAGTGCACACCTTATTTGCAATACAACCAGAAATCGTATATGTGTACCATCATCATTAATCAGATTTTAACTCTATTTGGTTAAATTCTCAGTTATGTTTTTGGCTCATCTCACTTTTGCGATTGCAGAAATATAAACATTCCAGTTTCCCTTTTCTTATTTTGCCTGTTTAGCCTCAACTAGTTTCATTGGCCTGTACTTGTTTCCTTGAGCTCATTGACTTATACTCTATTTCTGCTCACAATCTTGATAACGTACACTCCTTCACTGTAAAGGATCTGTCTTCCAATCAGTACTATCTACTCAGCCTATGAAATGACTGTGAATTCCAGAGAGGTCCGCAATCTTGAAGACAATACAGAGCTTGAAGCCAATGAGATATCCTGAACATTATTGCTTGCTAGAAGTATTATAATGCTAGAGGTCACTAGACAGTAACACTGAGGAGTCATGAGGAGTTCCCAGAAAGCCCATGGACATCCAACCAACTTTATCCTTGTTAAAGTGCCATTAACATATCCTCTTATTCAACTCATCCACAATGAACACTGCCCCAAACTACTTTTCTATAAGTTTATGCATTTCCAAACAGTGATCCATTTTGTATACCAATGAAATTTACAGAAGTATAAGTGATTGAAAACTCACAATACTTTAGTCCAAGTTGTTTCTTTGGATTAAAAAAAAAAAAATTCTAGACATGACCACAAAATGGTATGCATTTGTTCAAAGAGAAGCATTTCTAAAATAACTAAACATAAATTACCATTGCATAATTTGGTCAAAGGGTACATCTATCTGGATTCTGAAAACATTTAAAGTCCAAAATTCCACATTCCTCACACGTCCTTTCTGATTTTCTTTCAAGATAGAATATTATTCTAAGAATTATTTTTACGGGAAAGACTAGAATTTATGATAGGAAAAAATATAGTATTATCATAAGGAAACATGCTACAGGGCTTTGAACACAGATCTGCTCCCAGTGCCCCAGCGTGTAAACCAGAGGGACATAAATAGCAGTGGTGTATTTCATTTGTAGGCTTAGTCGTGGCTCAGCCTCCTTACAGCAATGCTCTGAATGCTGACAGGGGGCATTAAATCTTTGGTGGGTTTATGAACTGCAACGGGGAACTTTTCATGACGTCCTGGATCCCAGAAGTGAGACGCCAGTGGCTAATCTCTGAGTCACCAGGCCCCTTTGACCTGTTCTCTTCACACTTGTTTCCATATTTCATCTGCTCTGCGCTGGGGTTGCTTTATGATTTTGGTTAAGTGTGAAGAAAATCAGTGTGGCAGATGGAAGGAACTCAAGCTGTTCCTTACCAAATGCTAAATTTCTGCCAATATGTATTTTGTTTCCGTAGCGAAATCCCTGCTGTCGTTTTTCAGCATGTCCAGTAAGCCTTATCACTCGCCAGTTTAAGTAATATCAGATGTAATATTCCCTGAAGAGGACAAAGAAAGGGACTCCACGTTTGGTTTTCATGTTAAGGGCAACATGGCTCACAGCGCACATGAGCTGAAACAAACAGTACTTTAGATACCGTGCCAAAGGCGAGGCCATGGTTTGGCTTCTGCGTCCCTGGTTAGAGATGGGGCTGAAACAGGCTGGCAGCAGCTATGAGTAATGTGAGGAGCATTGAACTCGGGGCCAGAGGATCCAGACTCAAACCCTGACTCAGCCAGCTCATTACCCCAGCTGACTGACAGCTTCTTGAAGCCAGAGTTGCTACAACAGTAAAATCAAAATAAAGCAGCTCTCGGAAGCTTTAATGATGAGTAAGTGAGATAATGAACACAAACTTATTTGTGGCTTAAAAATCATCTTATAAGGGGTACTGATTCTCTTGCTACATGGTTGTAAATACTTTTTGCTGATTTCACCTACCTGTAACCAGTAAACCAATTAACTCACTGCTTTGGCATTGATTTTAACCTCGAAACTGACTTTTGTGTTTGACTTGATGCCAAGTATCCAATTGGAAACAAAAATCTTGTCAATAACCGGAATCGCATAACATAAACACATTCATTATTTTACAGAGAACATTGTTACTTTTTAATTGAGTTTTTAAATGGCATAATAGTTTAGCATAATGGTCACTCGGACTGAGAAACTCTGTAAATTGTTCCTTGTAATTTCAGAAACCTACGAGCTAAGTTATCACATACCAAATTTTATGTTTTGTTTTTATGAAAAATTAAGAACAAGCGGTTCCGAGTTCTGATCCAAATAAAGAGCTATCGTTGTCTCTGTCTGCATGTAGTTATATATAGATAAACTACTAAGAGAGGGTTGAAGCTCTATATGGAAAGTAATGAGATAATGATATACATCGTATGAATATGAACACATACACATGTATGAATATTCATATATTTATATATTGAGGTATACACATACACACACATTCTGCATAAGACCAATGCCAGGTCCCCATCCCTGAACAATTAAGTCAGAATATATAGGGGATATAGGGGTGGGGTTGCAGCACTAGTGCATATTGAAAGCTCCCCAGGTGATTTTAATGTGCAGCCAGGGTTGAGAACCACTGCTCCACATCTATATCGTAAAGTCCTTAGACTAGCTGGTATTCTGGATGCACTTAAATTCCACTAGCCCATATGTTTCCATTCAGACAAGAAGGACAATAACGATGGCAATATTAAAAGTCTTCATCTGATGCAACTAATTCACTGAACTTTTCCACTGCCTCCCAGAAAGTGAAAACAGACACCACTTACGTTTCTGGTTTCTCATGGTGGTGAATGGAGACACAGTGTGTCTGATGATCCTAACAAAGCGATGGACGGTCTTCCGTCTTTTACCCAGTCACTACGTTGCTTTTAGTGTCTCTGAGTGCTGTGAATGAAAAGTGTTAAAATGAAGGGGTCATAAAAAGACAATGATGAGAAAACCTACTTAGAGACAGAGATGTGAATGTTGAAGCCAGGAGACCAGCATAGGAGACGATTGGGGAAGAATTGGTACACGCAACACAGCATCCCCAAAAACCTAGAGAAGTCTCTGTCTCTGTAGCCTGGGAGTCAACACAAATGCCACTTGGGCCAGGCAGGATGAGGAAGGTAGATGCAGCCATCACTGCTCTCCATGGGGCTCCTGCCATGCTCAGGAAGAACAGCCACTTCAATTTTAGAGCATCGATACCAAAAGTCTTTTACTTTATGTTTGCAATTGTATGAGCATTTGGGGACAGTACCCATCCATAAGTGAAGAACCCACTTGAGATGAGTTTTAGTTAATGCAATGTTTGCATATGTGTATGTGTTCATGGGAAGCGTGATCTAACTGACCAATTAAAAATAAGACAGTCCTCTCCTCACTGAGACTTGAGATGTTTGAAACTAAAGAGGAAAAAATAAGTCACAAATATAAACAAAATGTGACATGTCAGCCAGTACAATGCACTGTGGTATCTACCCTCTTTACTCTGTGCCTATTGCAGAGTGGGGGCTCTAGAAATAGATATTTAATCAATGATCACTTGACAATTGATCTAAGAGTCCAAGTCATTTATACTATTAGATTTGTAAGTCACCCTTAGTTTCCTTACCCAACTAATTTTCATATAATGGCTCTAATGTCCTGAGAGACTGGTTTTGGCCAAACTATACTGTGCTTGCAATCACATGGGGATCTTATAAAAATGCAGACTCTGATTCAGTAGGTCTGGCTGAGGCCTAAGATTCTGCATTTTTTTCTCCACTGCCAGGTGATACCAACATTGCAGTCTGTTGACGACGTTTTCATGACAAGGCTAAAAGAAAGAAAAGATAAATCAGAATTTATATCACTCCTTTTGAAAAAGAACCTGACTACATGGGCTTTCTAAAACAAAACATTTAAGGAAGAACATAGAGTATGAACGAGAGACTTAAAAAGCAGAGAAAACTCAGCACCTGGCTTTGGAACAGTCTCTGTTTGTTTAATGGTACTCCCGAGTATTTTCGGGTTTCTTTGTTGTCCTAACTACACTTCGGTAATTAGTAAATGTTAGAGGCATGCTGAGATTTGCTGCTTGGTCCAATAGTCAATTATTCAAACTTCTATAAGGAAAAACACACACTTTAATGCACTTCTGTGATTTGTAGCTTCACAAATGTTGTTCTAATCCTATTCCTCACAGTTAGCAAAACAGGAATGCAGTAATTCCCTTATTTCAACACACAGCTCCTCATTAATCTTGGGATTCTATTATAAAAGACTGTACCCCCATGAAATTAATCAACATGCTCCATGTTTTTCCTCCCTCCCTTTTTCCCTGTGTCGTTGCTAGATCCCAGAAACCAAAATACCAATGTCCATAACAACCTCTGAAATTCTTTGCCTTGACAGAACATGTAAAGTTAGGACTTGTAGATTTTTCTTTGACTCATGTCAGAACAGACTAGCTATGCTGGATCTCTTGTTTCCTGGCAATTCTAGCAAGACTGATTTTCTGAGAGAAAGGAGAAAGGGTGTGTGGCATAGGAAGACTCTGATTCCCAGCTATTTTATTTATACGTCTAGTGTGACCTGAACCCGTCACTGACATGTCTCTGAGTCTCAGGTTTCTCATACAGAAAGTGATAGTATTAGTAATAAAAACATGACTTATCATTACTAATATCTGTAGGATATGAGGAAACACATACATTTGATTTAGAAAACTTTCTGAGTGAAATTATAAATCTTCATGAGACACACATGTGGATCATTCCTTCTCTTTCCTTGCCCTAACTTAAATGAGGTTTGGCAGCTGGGACTCTGGATACATGGGGAAAAAGTTATATGTGTTTTAGCCTCTGCCAGTCAGTTTTACTCTCTGCGATTAGTTCACAAGATGTAAAGCCTCCTGAGGTCAGGAACAATGTCTGTTACTTGCTGCTGGGTAACAGTGCCTAGTCTATAAATGTCAACCAAACACATAAATCAAAATTGTTTGCAGATGACACATTCCCTTCCTTCTAAGGGTAAAAGGTAAGAAGCTCTGCTTGGTGATTTGGAATTGAAAGAGTAATTTTAGTTTGAAAGCTTTATGATGCCAACCAATGTGTTAACACAATGTCTAACCACTACTTCATTTTAATTTTTTCATGAAAGCGAGGATTCAGTGGGAGTTAGCATTTTTTAGTAGTTCTAAATCTTCTGAAATATAAGGGCAATGGAAATTGTAGCAGCCAGTGTTGTGGTGTTTACTTGGCTATGAACAGTGTGTACTTCTCCTCTCTCCTTGACCCTTCTATCCTCCTCCAAGCTGTCTACCTACAGCAAATATGCTGTCACTACCTTCCAGAGCCCCAAAGCCTACACAGTCCCAGAGAGGGGCCAGGTGTATGGAGTCATGATTCACGCAGACTCACTTAGACTTCAGGACCACCGGGGAAGGCCACAGTTTCTGGGGTGGCATGGAAAGACAATGGAGGCTTAAAGTCCCAGGCACTAAAAATAAATACCTAAAAATAAAACTGTCAGTCCAGAACTTGGAAAGATCTAATATGTGGCTGTGAGAAAGAACAGAGGTTCTGGAGAAGAAAACATGCTAATTAAAGGATCTTATTCAACATGGACCATTCCCTGATCTCGGCTTTTCCACAGTACCTCTGGCCTCAATTATTTCTTTATTCTACTAAGGAAAATAACCTTTGTTTGTGCCTGTTGTTCTTTTTCCCCCATTTGTTTGCTAGCTTTACTAAATGTAGAAGATTGTCTTCTATAAACTTTTAGCCTCAGAAATCTAAGTAAATCACAAATTGGAGAATAAAAAGGCAGTATTCCTCAGTTGTTTATGCGACCGATGAAATATCTAGCAACCATGAGCCACGACAGAATGCGTGAAGTGTACTCCTCTGACCAGTCGGCCTTATAAAACAAAGGAAGATTTTGAAAGAGGTGAACTGGTGCAAGTGCTGAATGGTGCTCTGTCATCCCATATAACCTAATATTTTTAACCCTATAGCAGGCTGCATTCTGATCCTAGGAGGAGCTAGGTATCTTTAGAAACTGCATTTATTCCTCCAGGTAAGAAGTGTTGTATTCCTACCAACACCCCCAATGGTGCCTATTCTGGAGAATTTGATCAGTTTGTAAGGGATCATAGCAAGCCAAGAATGACATGCATCTTATCATTCTCTTGAAATTAGTACTCACCCAAACATTTCAGCCCACACTTCTTATAAACTATTGTGAATTATAAAATCATTTGGAATAGACCACCAAAGGATGGTCAATGGAAGATAACTGAATGTGCTAGGTCTGGAACAGACATAGATTTTAAATATAACTAAGACTTCAAGAGCCCAAGACTAATTTCCTAAATTGTTCTTTGTGAAGGTTTTCAAACTAAACTCCCTTTCTCAATACTCTGTATATTGATTTAAATTTTTAAGGGAAAAACAATCAAACCAGCACACATTTCTGTCACTGTCTAGTCAAACACACGAGTCTTCTTAGATTCCTCTTTGCTTTGTTATAGTCTCATTTTCTCCTATTGTTAAGTGCCCATAAGGAACAATCTTAACAAAGACTAACTGGGAATTTTGGTAAGTAGCAAATGCGACTAGAGGTCTGGGCCTCTGGGGATGATATAACCAGAGTACCTAAGCAATATACAGTGCAGTAATCAGCATGCGGAAAATTGAGAGCAACCTGACAAAACTGTAGTTGGACTGATGGGCAAACAGAGGGGGTCTTTCAAGAGAACAGACTCTTCTAAAAACTGCCAATAAAATCACTAAATACATCATCTCAAAGTGCACTGATATTCAACTTAATGGATCATTTATTCATTGATATTCTTCATTAAAATAAAAAGTTAATCAGTGATTTTGAGATACAGAGGAAATAAAATGTAAAGGGAAAGAAGCTGACTTTTGCTGCAATATTAATGGGATGCATCTCACCTGAGAATGAGATCAAGTCACCAGGACAGGAATTCAGATACATCCCTTACTGCTCGGGGCAGTTGAGAATTGGCAAAACTTCTTACCTTGATAAAGTTCTTGTGGACATAATGCTGTTATTATTTATTCCAGTTGACTTGAGAGGGTTGATTAAATCATAAAGGAATCAAAATAGCCACAAGGAGGTTGTAGTTTCCAAATAGTGTAAGTGATATTCTCATTCTCTCAACCAACAACTTATTTTGAGAACATCACAGAAGACATTTGATATGCATAAGATTGCTTGAAATTTTGCCTTTGTGCGTGTGTGTGTGTGTGTGTGTGTGTGTGTGTGTGTAACTTCAGGTAGCATTACTAGCATACAATTTGCACTCTAATCTTTTTTTCTTTTCTCTTTCTCCCACACTCTAATTTTTAAGATGAGTATAAGTGTGTCCTAGCTGTAATTGAAAAACCTAAGCAAACAATAACACTAACCGAACTTCAACTTCTAGAGAAATTTTCTAGAAAGATAATGGACTGCTCAAAGCTTCTTGAATTCTCTTTAAATCTAAACATTCACAACTAATTTTTCATCAAAGATTTTTTGTCTAGAGCGTGAGTTTTAGAGTCAAACAACTTCCATGCCAAAATTGACTCCTCTGACCACTAGCTGTATGACCTTATGTGACTTTACTGTGCTTCAGTTTACCCATCTGTAGAATGAAAATAATACTGATACCTGTTGGGAGACAATTGCCCATAACTCTCATTTTTCTGCTTGTATTTTGAGCAGAGACACTGACTATCTTTGTTATGGATTATATGTTTAAGAGTGTTGTATGGATAAGAGCTTGAGAAAAGATAATGTCTTCCTCCCAAACAATATTTACTGCCCGTTATAAAAGTTTTGGGTTCCCTATACTCCAAGTTCCTGTCCTATAATTCAAACCATTGTATGGCTCTTTCCACTTTGCTTTATAGGAAATGGGGCTGGGGGAACCGACCCAAGAAAGTGTAGGCACTTTGGCAATTACTATTACCATGAGTAATAAAACTGTTCTTTGTTTCTGGACCAGGAGTCTCATGCCTTCTGCTAATATCCGTGAAACTGTGGTAAAGCCAATTTGTTAGCTTGTGAGTATGGTAAAATCTCAGATTTTTCACAGATCTTGCACATCCTACCTTATAATATTATTTTGAGGGTCAAATGAAATGATACATGTAAAGTGCTTGCACTTTATCTGCCATATTTAAAAAACACAAATTATATTAGCTAGTATTGTTGCTGCTACTAATTGGTCATCAACTGTTTCAAGGTATAAAGACCTCAGGATATTGATGAACTCTAATTCCACTGGTGCTGAGTGATGAAAAATACAGACTAAAGAACCAACTGAGGTGTCTTGGGATAGTCTGTATTTTCTTTTGAATTGCCCAAGAAAGAAGTGGTTTGTAGAATTGGGAATTTTATGACTATCTTGGACAGTTGCTTTAAATATCTAAATGATTTATTCCAAATCAAATTATATAAATGATTACTAGAGAGGGTTATGCTCTGTATCATTTTTTCCTGCTGAAGCTGATGGTCAGCATCATGCTGATGTCCCTGTTTTAATCAAAGCTGAAGACAAATTCATTTCACTGTCCTATGAAAATGTGTATTAGCTGCCTGTCTTATCAAAATGCTATAAAGGCAGGAGTGATGATTAGTGCTTATCCCTTTGACTTATTATTAGAGATGGTATACAACCACATTCAGAGGTACCTTTGCTGAGATATTATTTAAATAATCTCACATGATTCCTGTTCAACCTCAACTTTCTTCTGTTAGAGTAAGTGAAAGAACTTCTAAGTTTCTGTGAAATTAATTTAAATGATCCTAACAAATTGATTGATCACACTGAGCTTCTGTTACATTCTAGAACATCAGTTGAAACAGAAACATGTCTAGACATGGCCTATGCATACACTCTCATTAATTATAAAAAGAATCCAATTGATCACATAACTCTTAATTGTTGAGAATTCAAGGTGCTGCAAGCTAAAGATATTGAGAGCTAAGTAGATATTTTTAGGAGTTTTTCTATGGTTCATCATCACCAAGGGAATGTAAAAAAAAAATATGGACTTGCTTCCTCTACATATACCTTCTTTAGTCTTGTGTTTTAAGGCTACCTTAAGATTTATTTGAATTTCAGTCATGGAAGTCATGGAAATAAGAATCATCCTCCCATACGTAGAGAGAATCAATATAAAGGAATTAATTCAGATAGGAAGAGTACTTGAATAATAGTTTTCAAATTATTTTTAAAATGTGAAAAAAAAATTTTAAATGTCATGCTATAGAATATCCATTTCGATCTGCCTATCCCAGAGAGTATCACAATGGGCACCCCTGAGATCCCTAAGCATTTCAAACACCAGACTCTGTAAGCCCCTTCTTCAGGTCATTCTTTCTAATTGTCCCCAAGGGTGAATAGAGGTGTTATACCAGTTCTACAAGCACAACCCATTTGAAGGGGAACTGACATGTCATGTAGTTAAGTGGTAAACACATACTTTGAATTCTAATTTGAATTCAAAAGTGCTGCCTTTTCGTTTTATGGTAATCATTATCTGTGGCTTCCATTTCACAATGTTACTCCCACATAGGGTTACCAGATAAAATATAGGATGACCAGCTATGAATTTCAGATAAACAATGAATAGCTTGTAAGTATTGTTTTGTAATGTTGAATGGGGCATATTTATCTAAAAGAATTAGTTCTTTATCTGAAATTCAAATTTAACCAGTGATTTTGTATTTTTATTTGCTAAGTCTAGAAACCTTCCATGGGAAGATTTCAGGAAAAGTGACATTTTATCCAGACCAATAAATAAGTAATACTTACCAATTAGTAAGCAACAGATTTAAATAAAGTATTTCAAGAGCAGAAAAAGGCAAGATTATCTACGTTTCTGAAACCTTATTACAGATGTGAATATGCATTTTTCTAAGTGTGAAGACAGAATTTAAAAAGTATTGAACTCTCTCTTTTTCAGGAGCCCATGTCCACCCAGGTGGGGAAAATCTTCCTTTTTTATTGTTTCGTAGGATTGTGAAGGTCACTTGAAGATTTCTACAGACACAGAGCAGAGTGCCAATGTGTGAGGAAGCAGAATATTGGCTGGATATTCATAAAATAATAATCTAATCTGCTCCTTTGTGAGTGAGAAAACAATGCCACTATTTTGTTATCAGCTTTACTTGAAATTTCTCCTTATATCATCTTTTTAGAAAGGAATATTGATATTTCACTGTAGTTAAGAATATGGTTTTTAGTCAAGCAGGATAGGAATTTAAATTCTTTCTTCAATATTAATAAGCTATGTGAATCTGGGCAAATAATTTATATGCAACTCACATTCTGGTTGGAAAATAGAGTAAATGATGCTTACTTCCTAAGGTAGTTGTCAAAATTATTTGGAACATATTTAAAAGCCCCTAGTATAGTTAAAACCTAAAATACAATAAATGGGTAAGTATCATTTCAGGTCCTGTGTAATCAGATACCATATTTTCCAAGATTATTAAGGATTTGTTTATTTTTTATAACTACTCATTTTTGTCAGAAATGCACCAAAGTAGTATTTTACCCATTTTTTAAATATTTTATTTATTTATTTGAGAGAGAGAGACAGAGATAGCAAGAGAGAGCACCACGGAGGAGGAGAGGGAGAAGCAGGCTCCTCGCTGAGCAGGGAGCCCGACGTAGGGCTTGATTCCAGGACTCTGGCATCATGACCTGAGCTAAAGGCAGACACTTAGCCAACTGGGCCACCCGGGCACCTGGGATCATGACCTGAGCCAAAGGCAGACACTTAGCCAACTGGGCCACCCAGGCACCTGGCATCATGGACAGAGCCGAAGGCAGACACTTAGCCAACTGGGCCACCCAGACACCTGGGATCATGACCTGAGCCAAAGGCAGACACTTAGCCAACTGGGCCACCCGGGCACTTGGGATCATGACCCGAGCGAAAGGCAGACACTTAACCAACTGTGCCACCCAGGTGCCCCTATTTTACCCATTTCTGTTTTTAATCTTAATCAAGAATTCTGAAGTAATATTTCTGGATAAGAATGAGAACTTTTTTTAAGGTAGAAATATTTCTGGATATTAACCAACCACTATCACAGGCATTAGCCAATCAGAATAGCTGCAGGGACAATTAGATCACATGGCCAGTGATAACCACATGGTACAGGCATGCTCCCAGGCTAAATAAAAGCCACATTCCTATAACAGAGAAGGCAAAATATCAGAGGTTCTAAACTCCCATAAAAGATGATAAGGCCCTTACATAAAAAAAGAAATAAATGCATTTCTTAAGAGTAATTAGAGTTGAGGTGACATTTTAATCCTTAATCTAAAATGTCTGTATTAATAGGAGCATAATGTTTAATGGCATATCAATTTAGACAAGTAAAAGTAATAGCAGCAATGATGATAACTCTCTTTATTGAGTCTCCGCTGCGTGACATGCACTCTACTGCACACTTTACATTCACTTAATAATTTAATTCTATCAGAACCTTGACTTTGGGTTTATCTCCACTTTATAGATAATACAGACAGAGATTCTTATGTAAATTTCCCAGGTCATACACAGCTGATAGTGGAAGATTCAGATTTTTTAAGCTACATCTCCTTATCTCCAAAACCCATGTTCTTACATACTATGTTGTGCTGCTTTCTGGTACAATCTAATAAAATAACTATACAAGATCACACATCGATCAAAATTATGTAAACAGTAAAAAAATACAGCCTTAGCCTATTTGATAGCCACCACCTGAGTGATGGATAGGTAACAACTCAAAGGAAATTCATTTAATGGATACCGCCAATCCAACAATTCAAACTTGAGAGAAAAGTTTGGGGGTGGAAGGAGCAGAAATATTGCAATGGTTTCAATCCTTTTCCCAAACATAGCAAAAATGAGCATGTTTCCACTTCACTAGATGTACCGAGGAAAGACAATACTGTAAACTAAGCAAAACTTATACAGGGATATTCCCTCTGCCAGTAGCCATCTTAACACTGGGATGTATTTTCTTTGACACCAAACCTCTCCAAGTACTGCATAATTTTTTTTTTTTTTTGGATACTATTTTGTCCCTACTCAAAAGTATGTATGTTTTGTTTTGGATGTTATTTTTATCCATACTTAAAAGGCATGTACACAGCCACAATTTCAATTAGTTGAATCAGTGTATGGACTAGAGTGTCTTCCTTTGTAGACTCCAAGGTGACTCAGGTTTGGAAGAAATCCAAATGTCATCTTAACTAAAACTCTATCTCCCTCCAGGACTGTATAGTGACCAAGTCGCCCCTGGCAGTTACACATGAGAACTAGGTACACCCAAGAGGACATGGAGATCCCATGGGTGGTTTGCCCTGTGATCAGAGGGTCTGTGGAGGCACGAATACAATCATGCAGGTAGAACCGGAGGGACTTCCCACCTTTTAGTTGGCTTCTACCAGAGAAGCTCCATCGTTGGCTTCGTGTGATGATACATGTTTTATGAAGAAAGTTTTATGGCTAAAATTATTTGAAAACCACAAAATACATACAGAAAAGACATGGCAGAGACTACTAGAAGTACCCTTAATTTTATTTAACATGATTTCATTGTTAGCCGCACCCAAGGACTTAGCTGTAAGATGCCTCCCTTTCAGCCTCTCTTCCTCTTCCTTTCTGCCACCAATGCAGACATGATTGCTGGATCTGCTGTATCTAGTTTATACCTCACAGGACAGTTTGAGAACAGAAGCCGAGCTCTATAGATGGTAAGGCAAAAAAATAGAGGGAGGCTGGGGCAATAATGACAGAACACACCAATTATACTTGCCTGGATTTTCTCTCCAGCTTGTTTCTCACCTGAGAAAAAAGGAAAAACCTAATTTATATCAGCCACTGTTTTAAGCTCTTGCTTTTGTAGCCAGATATAATTCCTAAATAATACAAAAGGTCATACTTATTCTTTCACCCTTACTTGTTTGTTTGCTTGTTTATTTATTTATATTTCATTTTTGGCGTGTGTGTGTGTATAAGTAAAACCAACCTTAAGGGGAGACAATAAATTACAATACTGTTGTTGACGTGGGCTGAAAAGCAAAGAAACTAAACTGTAGGTGGTAGAATTTAGTAAACATTTGAAAAGTTAAATACATTCAAATTTGCAGGTTCTAAGATCCCAAAGTTTTCAAAGAATTAGAAAAATATTTACATGACCTTTAGTAAGAATAGCATACTTCTAAATATATAAATTTAGAGGGTTTTGTTTTAGCTTTTGCTTTTGCCAGATTTGACACCCTGTGAGATCTCTCATACCTCTCAATGTCTCCCTCCCACTCTCAAGAGCTATTACAGGTCCCTTTAGCAGAAAAGGAGTCAGTTAGGAAGAATTTGGGATGAGCAACAAAGCTTTTCAAATTACAGAACACTTTCCATTTCAAATTCTCAAAATGTTTCATAAAAGTATTGCATAAAATTATCTACAAGATTCTAATAAAATGAGCAAATAGTAATACTTCATAGACATAAGTAATATCAAAAGAATTAGGCAAATTCAAAAAAATTAACAAAGCAATAAGTGGAAATAAAAAGTAAGAGGTAATAAAATGTAACAATGGTCATTATCTTATGAATATTGACCCTTCGTGGTTTACTAGACACCATTTAGAAATTGACTTATAGGTCAAGCCCTAAATGAGTATATATGCATATGAATATATCTACAATCAGATGGTTTTTGATTCACTAAAATCAATGCATTTGTACTTTACAAACATGAACAACACAATAATTGAGGTGAGTTATAAGTGAGCAGGAAAAAATTGCTTTGAAAAGTAGCTGATGCAAGTACATATACAAGGGAGATATTCTTCATAGATGATGTATCTTTAAATCATTATCTCTAAAAGCTTTTCTTCAGTTCAAGAAAATTATTGTTTTTGTATAATATGTCACTAGTCAAATCAGCAGAATCAACAAGGACAATTCGTGGATGGAAGATATTGCAAATAGATTAACCTCAAATTCAACATATGTTAGGGAGAATTTTCATATTTCACTGTGGAAAAAAGATTGGCCTAACGCACCTCTTTTTGTGATTATCTTGATACCAGTGAAAAGAACAGAACTTTGAAGGCAAGGAGAGTATGATTAATCATTGATTCCAGACTAAATCTGCCTAAGTGTTGTTAACACTATATTTTCATGAAATGCTTCCCGTGATTTTCCTAAAAACAGTGGGTCTCAGAGCATAATCTGACAGAATCCAAAAGTCTGTGAGGGCAGACTAAATGTACTAAGAATAGGATTGCAAAATCATTCATATCCGTATGATCATTTGAAAAAAAAATCAATGGATAAAAATTTGTTTCATTTTTTTATAAATGTGTCATAAATCTTTTCCTATTTCCACTTATCTGTTCATAAATGTTATCACACTACAAATAAACTAAAACATGAGTCAATGATTATTACTTAATAAGCTGGAAGTGTCATTAAATATTTATAGAATATTATTTTCAAGGTGTGAAAGACTGCACATTTTAAAATATAGTCAATTTTTCATTAATTTGGATAATAGAATTTAACACAGTGATGTTTCATGGTATGATTTTTTTTACTTTTTTAAATTTTATTATGTTATGTTAATCACCATACATTACATCATTAGTTTTTGATGTAGTGTTCCATGATTCATTGTTTGCATATAACACCCAGTGCTCCATTCAGTACGTGCCCTCTTTAATACCCATCACCAGGCTTACCCATCCCACCACGCCCCTCCCTTCTAGAACCTTCAGTTTCTTTCTCAGAGTCCATAGTCTCTCATGGTTCATCTCCCCCTCCGATATCCCCCCCTTCATTTTTCCCTTCCTACTATCTTCTTTTTTTTTTTTAACACATTGTATTATTGGTTTCAGAGGTACAGTTCTGTGATTCAACAGTCTTACACAATTCACAGCGCTCACGATAGCACATACCCTCCCCAATGTCTATCACCCAGCCGCCCCATCCCTCCCACCCCCCACCACTCCAGCAATCCTCAGTTTGTTTCCTGAGATTAAGAATTCCTCATATCAGTGAGGTCATATGATACATGTCTTTCTCTGATTGACTTATTTCACTCAGCATAATACCCTCCAGTTCCATCCCCATCGTTGCAAATGGCAAGATTTCATTCCTTTTGATGGCTGCATAATATTCCATTTTGTGTGTGTGTGTGTGTGTGTGTGTGTGTGTGTGTGTGTGTGTGTGTGTGTGTGTATACCACCTCTTCCTTATCCATTCATCTGTAGATGGACATCTTGGCTCTTTCCACAGTTTGGCTATTGTGGACATTGCTGCTATAAATATCGGGGTGCATGTACCCCTTCGGATCCCTACATTTGTATCTTTGGGGTAAATACCCAGTAGTGCAATTGCTGGGTCATACGGTAGCTCTATTTTCAACTTCTTGAGGAACCTCCATACTGTTTTCCAGAGTGGTTGCCCCAGCTTGCCTTCCCACCAACAGTGTAGGAGGGTTCCCCTTTCTCCGCATCCCCACCAACATCTGTCGTTTCCTGACTTGTTAATTTTAGCCATTCTGACTGGTGTGAGGTGGTATCTCATTGAGGTTTTGATTTGGATTTCCCTGATGCCGAGCGATGTGGAGCACTTTTTCATGTGTCTGTTGGCCATTTGGATGTCTTCTTTGGAAAAATGTCTGTTCATGTCTTCTGCCCATTTCTTGATTGGATCCTTTGCTCTTTGGGTGTTGAGTTTGGTAAGTTCTTTATCGATTTTGGATACTAGCCCTTTATCTGATATGTCATTTGCAAATATCTTCTCCCATTCTGTCGGTTGTCTTTTGGTTTTGTTGACTGTTTCTTTGGCTGTGCAAAAGATTTTATCTTGGTGAAGTCCCAATAGTTCATTTTTGCCCTTGCTTCCCTTGCCTTTGGCGATGTTTCTAGGAAGAAGTTGCTGTGGCTGAGGTCGAAGAGGTTGCTGCCTGTGTTCTCCTTTAGGATTTTGATGGACTCCTGGCTTGCATTTAGGTCTTTCAACCATTTGGAGTCTATTTTTGTGTGTGGTGTAAGGAAATGGTCCAGTTTGATTCTTCTGCATGTGGCTGTCCAATTTTCCCAACACCATTTGTTGAAGAGACATGGTGTGATTTAAAGAACAGCATGACTCCTATGTAGTCTACTGCCAGGCTTCTTTCAGCAGTTTGTCCTAAAACAATATTATGAAAAGGTATCTCTGAACATGGTCACTTATAAGTCAAATTTGGCCACTCTTGTCGATTTTCTCTTTTTAACTTGTTTTTATCATTAATTGCTTAGAGTGATTAATTCCTAATTTTTTTCTGGAGAATCATGAATAAACAGGTCCAGATGAGATTAGATTATTGGTTAGACCATGTTGATAGACACTTCTCAAAGTCTGCCACCAGAACTCCATTCATATCATCATCAGCTGCCACCCAGGATACTTACAATAGCCTCCTATTGGTCTCCCTAGTTCCATGTTTGCTTCCCAACAATCTCTATCAATCTTTATTCATCTACTCTAGCCAGAATATTCTCAAAGCACAAATGTGATTAAAACACCCATGAGTAAGTGTGCATGCACACACATACAGGCATGCATGCACACACATTTTGTTTATAGTACCTCAGTGAATACCTCTTCTATAAAAATCTAAATTCCTGGCAGAGCCTGCATGGTCTCTCCTCCATCACTATGCAAGAGCTACTCTGACTCTCTCACTGGACACTAACCATACTTACCATCTTTCTAGTTCTTGAAGAATCCAGTCCTTCCTTGCTACTGTGCCTATGAATATGCTAATCACTCTGCCTGGAATACTCTCAATCTAATTTAATTAACTCAATATCACTAGTTCTGAAATCTTTGGTAAATGGTTGCCTGCTTAGGAAAAACTCCCCTGATTATATGCCTATGTCAAATCTCCTTATATGATCTTATGTCTTCAAATAGTGCTTATTCAAGTAATATTTTATCTTTATTTACATAATATTTGATTAATATCATTTTTATATCCTCTAGGCTGTAAGTGCCATGAGATGAGGAACTGCATCAGTCTTTGTTCATCCTTGCCTCCCTAGTACTTTGCACATAGTAGCTCCTCAGTAAGTGGTTACAGAATGAATCATAATTACAAATACTAAAAGTTAGACTCATTTTACATAGATAATAAAGCCTTTTCCATATTCTTTTAACGACACAAATAATAAAAAGAAACACAAAAATCACTGTTTTCTTAACTATTTCCTGATGATCTTACTTTGACTTTAAATGAAATATTACTTATCCCCACGGTCAACCCAGCATGGATCCTAAACATCTATTAAACACTGAAGCATTATTAGTTCTTATTGGCCCAGATCATCTTAATAATGCATTATAGGAATAAAAGCACTTTTTCTTTATGTTAATTTACATTTTGGAATACACACACATACATGTGCCCATACACACTGGCAGAATATCAATTCATCTTAATCATGAAGACATTTTACTAATAGATTGATCAGGGATCCTCAATGTTTTAATATTTGGTTTTGTTTGTTAGAACATAATAAGAAGAAAAAGAATAAGAAGAATAAGAAAAAGACTCACCATCCTCCCCTAAGGACGCACAGCGTAACATCCCCAGGGTCTCTATCCTTTCTTATCTTTATTTCCATTACACTCTTCTTCCGGTAGTCCCTACATTTGTCTTCCACTTTTCCCTGATTTGGGGAGTTGAATTATCACTGCATTTATTTCAGTTACTTCTTGAACTAAAATGTAAATGCTTAAGATTGATCCTTTTTTTCTGTTCACTCTCCCACCCCCACCCTGTTTCTCTTTCTGCTCTTCTCACTCTTGTTTTCTAAATAGGTTTTACCCTGCATCTGGTATCTTTTTTGACCCAGCTATTCTTTTGCAGAAAGTTTTTCTTCTTTTGCAAAATTTCCAAGTGGTTGAAGTGTTATTATTACTGTTATTATGAAAACATTTATGCCAATTCCTAATTTTGCTGCATCAATTTATTAGAGAATATGGCCTATGTTATTTCTAGTATAAAAATTTGTGGATTTTTTAATGCTATATTAGATGAAAGAATTAAAAAGTATAACTATTCAGTGGGTAGTTAGAAGGATGGTGTAAACTGCTGAGAATCTATTACATCATCCTTCAATAACATTTAAAGTTCTCTATATTTATTTAATATATTGAGTTGATGATTGATTGATGCAGGGTGATATCTTATATTGTTATCATATTCTTGGCAACTGGTCTTATGTTTAAATCTGTTTTATTAAAAAAATTTAAAATAAATCTTTTATTTTACAGATTGCAATATATGCTATTTAGTAGTTAACATTTTTTTTAAAGATTTTACTTATTTATTTGACAGAGAGAGAGAGAAGAGAGCACAAGCAGGGGGAGCAGGAAAGGGAGAAGCAGGCTCCCCGCTGAGCAAAGAGCCCGAAGAGGGACTCGGTCCCAGGACCTTGGGATCATGACCTGAGCTGAAGGCAGATGCTTAACCGACTAAGCAACCCAGGCGCCCCAGCAGTTAACAGTTTTGAGTCTATGTTATTTTGAACAGAATACTTTAGCAGAATAAAATTCTTCTGTCTCAGATACATCTCTTTTCCTTTAGTTCTGCTTTGTATAATATTAAAATTATCACCTTGATTTATTTTTGCTTGCCTTTATTTCATACATTACTGTTCAACAGTTTATACAGTCTTTCTGTATCATTTTAACTATGTCTACTGCAAAGTGGGTATTTGGGGGTGGGTAGGCAAAGTCATTTCTGATGTTTTCTTTACTCATTGATTCTCACGAAAAGAGGAATATTGTATAGGAATTGTTAATGTGTGGTAACGTATGGGTCAGCCGCAACGTCTTTCCTCTTTGGAACATGCTCGCTCGCACAGAGCACGTGCTCTGTTCTGCTTTTAGCCGCGTTGTAAGTTGGGTAGAAAAGGCATGTCCACTACAAGGCCTATGATCATCCAGCTTGCTTGCTGGTCAAATCTTTCTACTTCAGTGTTTGGAGACTATTGTTGCTGCATACCTAGGCCACATTCTTCAACCATCTATCAGAAAAAAGCAGACTTTCTGATTTCTGTTTATCTAACTAATGAGTCTCACTTGAGTCAATTCACCAATATCGGGAGCACTAATCAAGGAGCTGACAAGGAGTGGGATCTGGCTAGCAGTGTTACACTTGCAGATGGAAGCCAAACATGTGGCTTTTTAAAGCTGCTAGTTTGTGATGGTCTTTATGCTCATGTGAATGGTTTTTATGATTGGGTAGTCAGATTTTAACTAATGTGGCCTTGGCAGGTAATTTTAGGAGTTAGCATACTTTTGTGGGTCATGCCAAAGACCACAAAACACCATCATGCTATTCCAGATCTTAGGTGCATGTTAAAAATTATAGAAGTATAGCTTGGTCTGGTATTGTAGGCAGGGCTGATGCATGGAATGAATTGCTATAAGAAACCCATTTTTTTTTCCACTCAAGACTCTCATTGAACCAAGCAGAGTTTTAATAATAATTTTTGATGCTTTGGATATTTCTATAGCTAGTTCCACAAAGTTCCATATGCACTGCATAGCACTAATGAACACTCACATTTTTAGGGCCAGCCCTAGTAGAGCAGAACTGGCTGGCTGTCCTCCACAATATCTGTGCTTTTCCATTTCTATAGTGAAGTTTTGGCTAAGCACATTGTCACCCAAGTAAGAATACTCTTTCCACATTGCCTTCAAGTCCTCTGTGTCCATGTGGTAGTTCTGGCCAATAGAAAGGGAGCAAGAAATTATGGGATAAATTTACAGGTCAGGCCCTTTAACAGAAAACAGATACACATCTTTGATATACCTACATATGAATAGGAAACAAGGAAAACAAACCAATTAAAAATTGGGCAAAAAAATGTACAGACACTTCATAAAAGAAGATATCCAAGGGTCCACAAATCTTATGAACATATTCTCAATCTCAGTAGTCATGAAGGGAATGAAAACTAAAACCACAGTAAAATACCACCAAATAACAAACAGAATGGCTAAAATTTAAAAAGATTCTCGATACCAAGTACTGATGAGAATGTGGACCATCTGGAACTTTCATACACTGCTGTTGTGAGTGTAAAATGGTGGAATCACTTTGGGAAACTTTATGGTATTTTCCAATAAAGGAAACCATATACTACCTAGTGCCCTAGAAAGTCCACTCCTGGGCATATATGGAAGAGAAATGAATGCATAAACTCACAAACAAACAAAAACCTGACAAAAGAATTCTCACAGAAACAATTGTTTATGGTAATAGCTCAAAGCTACAAACAATTCACATGCCAGAAACAGCAGGATAAAGAAAGTTATTCATATTAGTATAGTGCTCCATGCTGTGGTGAACATGGACAGGGGGAGCTATGAGCAACAATGATAAATCTTAGAAACACTGATCTTAAGAAGGATTACACAAAATAATTCATAGACTATATATCATTTATATATAGTTCAAACTCAAGCCCTATTGTTAATGGAAGTATACGTGGTTAACTACAGAGAAAACATAACAATTATCTGAAAATCAAGGTAAGGACTACCCATCTTCCATAGGAAAGGAAAGAGGGATATAAGTTGTAAGAAACCCATGCAGGGATTCTGGTCTGGAGACAACGTTCCAGTTCTTGACCTAAATGATGGTACATGGGTGTTCATTATGTAACTCGTCCTTAAATTCTGTGTATATTTTATGCACATTTTAATATTCATGCTACATATCACAATTACTAAATGTTAAAAATTAGTTTTGGCTGTGAAATTAAACCAAACTGGGCAAGTTCCTTAGTCTCTTGCAGTCGGTATTTTAATCTACAAAATAGTGATGAATATGGTCATTTACTAGCATGTTTTAATGATTGAATAAGATGACATAGTCAGGTCTCTGTGATTTTATCCCTCTTACAAGATAGTAAGTTAGTCTGTTACTATTTCAAAGATGCTGACAGAAGGCCTGAGATTCCTGGGTCAGAAATAGCAGACTTCATTACTCATGGCACAGCAAGTAGCATGAGCATCAGCGTGTTTGCGTGAGATATCCTTACCCAGAAGTCCGTTGAGAGTGACATTCTATGGCCCAGATGTTGCTGTGTCCACAGAGGTTTGCATCATAGTTGAGAAGCACCAAGCTTGGGAAATCCACTGATTATTGATAGGACGTAATAAGAAAGCCCACTCTTTGTCCCAGAGGAAAACATCTCATCTTTCAAGGTCACTCACTGCTAACAGAACCCTGAGAAATCACACAGGTAATGAGTGATCAGGGCTTTGCAGACTTATCACACCCTACAAGATGTGTAGGAATGCAAGTCACATATGGTGGACTCTCTCCAAACTTGCCTAGTCCCCAGGCAATAGACCCAACACCTTAGGGGAATGACATGATAATGAGAAAAACACATATATTACTTCAATTATAAATTAAAAAGTACATAATAAATGATGCTGGAGCAACTGGATATCCATACGAGGGAAAAAAATTGAACATTGACTCCTGCCTTATACTATATGAAAAAAAAAAAAAAAACAAATGGATCAGAGACATAAATGTGGAAGCTAAAACTATAATGTTCCTAGAAGAAAACAAACAAAAAAAATCTTCATGACCTTGGTGTAGGCAAATATTTTTAACACTTTAACACAATGCTTAGAACTTTAATCATAAAACTTAAAAATAAAATAACTTTTTATTAAAACTGAAAACTTTTGCTCGCCAAAGATTCCAGTAAGTAACGAAAGGCAAATCATACATTAGGAAAATAGAGTTGCAGTACAAATATCCGACAAAGGACTCATATCCAGAATATATAAAGAACTTCTAAAAATCATTTGTGTGACCCAGAAACTGCTGCGTGATCATTTGCATGGATCTTGTCTTGAGATGTGGTAGACAGAATTCTAATATGATCCCAACATCCCCATTCCCTCGTGAACCTGCCCTCTTTTTAATTCCCAGGACTGGGAATATGGCGGACTCCAGTCTCTCATTATGTTACATTATCTAGCAAAAATGACTTTAAGAAAGGGAGGCTAACCTGGGAGGGTCTGGCCTTATAAGGAAGCCCTTTAAAGTGGCAGAGATTTCCCTGGATACAGAGATTTGAAGCATGAATGGAATTTAGAGGGAGAGAGATCTTTCATTGATGGCTTTGAAGATAGAGTGTGCCGCATGGCAAGGGATGTGGGCAACTGCGCTGTTGCTGAGAAATAGCCAGCAAAGACAATTCTGCAACATCAGGGACTGAATCCTTCGACTCACCTAAATGAATTTGCGGGAAGATCCTGAGATTCAGATGAGAATGGAGCCAGTGACATCTTTCTTTCCACTCTGTGAGAGCCTTAGCCGAGAACCCAACTGTACAGTGAGTACCCAGACCTCTGATCTACAGAATTGTGAGCTAAGAAATTTGTGTTGGCGTATAAACTGCTACCTTTGTAGTAATCTGTTATGCAGCAATAGAAAACAAATACCACAGATATATACATGTGTAAAATTGTGTCGAGCCGGACACTTAAGATTTGGTCATTCTACTGTAAATAAATCATATCTCAAAAATATTATAAAATAAAAAGAAAGAAGTTCTAAAACAAGTTTGGGAAGTATTTGTAATGCAGATTAAGAATGTAGTCATGAGGCAAGAATAGGGACTTATGTATAAATTGGTCAAATTGTGTCGCTACAGAAGAAATGATTCCTTCTGGTTACCTGCATCGGTACCTGCACTGGTACCAGCTTGCCTAGGTGTCCCAGTCAGTGTCAACGTTAAACTCTAAACCTGGCAGTGCCATAGCCAACCTGCCCGATCCACACATTTGCCTCTCTGCTTAGAAGGAAATCCCAGAAATGAGGAGTCATGGCTGGGACAATGTGGATACTCATTCTTCTGATGATTCTTCTTTTGGGCAGGAGTGCAACGAATTCAGGCAGCCTGCTTCTGGGCTGTTTTTCTTTCCCTTGCTGTCACCACAGAGGGCTGGGCCCACCGCAGAGCAGAGCGTAGAACAGGGAGTCAACATTATTAGTACATAAAAGGCACCCAACAGACAAAGTTTCCTCCCTCTCATTCTTTCTCTAGCCTTCCACTTCTGTGACATATGACATAGCCACTTTCTCCCATATCACGCTTTCCTCAGACAACTCAACTCTTCCAAAAGCTTGCTTTTATTTGCAATATTTTGTGATGTTTTGCTACTTTTTGGCCCACATGGAAATGCATGGATTTGTTTACAACACACGATGACATCCTAAACGTTTTGTAGTGTCAACTAACAATTGAGGGAAAGTTTTAGTGATCCAGCTTTGACAGGTGAGCTTCTCCAGGTTAAGGCTGGGAGTCTCATGAATACCCTATGGCCCTGCTCACTTTCTTTTTGAAATACTGGTTTGTTGTAGCTCAAGCAGTTCTTTAAAGGGGTCTAAATCTCTTACAGCTGCAAAACACTCTCATCGTCCACTAGGTCTGCAGGGCTCCCCAGGGAATGGTGTGGCTATGGACAGCCAGCTGTAAGAGCAAACATAAATCTCTTTAGAGACTTATATGCTGTCATATTTTGCTAGGGCTTAGAAAGACTGAACGATTGTAATCATTTATCTCCATTTATCAAAATGCTCCAGCCCAACAAACCCCAAACCATTTTCAGCTGTGAGCCTGCCTTACAATAGCAAAAACTTACCATGGAGTATGTTGATAAGCATGTGCTTGAATAAAAGATGCCTTTGGTCATAGGAAATATTTTATTAATTTATTGCCATTGAAACAAATAATCAAAAGCTACTTTGTAACTGATGTTTTAGAGTATGTGAATTTATTATGCACACCCACAGACACACACATATATAAAATCTCATGAACTTCTTGACCAAGAAGTCACCAGCATTTCTGTTGTAAACCTTATTTTTAGCTATTTGTGTAAGTGTGAAAATCTGATGTGTTCCATGATGACTTCTTCCTTTTTTATACCATGACTAAATGGTCATTTAGAAAGAACAACATAGTACTAAGTCTTTAAGTTAATATTTAAGATATAAGTATATGATGTTTTATTATCTCTCTCAATCATTGTAAGAATTGAGGCAAATAGATATTTAATTAAAAAATGAACCTTAAAAAGAAATACGTCATTCAGAAGTAGTTAGGGGTTGTTTTGGGCAGATTATCTGTTTATTTTCTGCTATAATTAATGGAACAATATTTCTACCCAGTAAAAAGCCCTTATTATTCAGAGACAGAGTGGAAGGAGGAACAAGGAGCTTCTTCTTTCTGAGTAATCCCTAGTTTGAACTTGGGAGAAAAGTGCTTATTGATGAGACTGCCTTGTTTCCTATACCATAGTCCCAGACTGGGGGAGATGGAGAGACACCCCACCAACCAGGCCCAACACACCTTCTCCTTCCTTTCAATGTGGCTGAATCAGAGATAAAGAGATTGCCATTAGTATGACTCATTTTGTGAAAAACCTCATTGAACTCACTAGGCAGAACCACTCATGCGGTTGTTTAAAGCAAATGTAAAAGTGGTGTTCTGAGCTCTGGTGAGTATCATGCATAGGTTTAAATAAGGATTGTTCTTATTAAAAGTAGCAAAAAGGTAAAACTTGATGGGAACTGTGGGCATATTGTATTGTGTTCTATGAGCAAATTCAAACATTATATGTATTCAGAAGTAGATGTAAGATAGAAAAGGACAGACTAGGAACACTTTTATTTTTAAATTTTTTATGGAAGTAAAAAAGGTAGAAAATAGAAAATCACTCCCCAAAAGCATAGACATTCATGGCTGATGAGGGATAGATGTACTGGACGAAACAGACATCAAGAGATAAGAGGAGTTAGGAACAGATGTGCTTCGTGGAAGGATGCAGCCCTTGCTTGACTAATCCCCGTGATAAAGTAGATTAATAGAGTGCTTGTGGCCAGGTCACAGGAAGGCCATCTGATGACCAGAAAGTTGCCTGTGAGTGCTCTCATTGCCAAGTTACCCTGAAGCACCAAATCAGGATGGGGTTCTATGGTACATTTTGGAAAAAGTTTGACTCAGTTCATAGAACTCAGGGTGAGTTCTTTTCAAAGCATCCTGAAATAAAACCAGTTAGATTTTTTTTTAAAGAGTTAAATATTTGGGATCAAACAAGTACTGGGTTATTACTAAAATTTCTAATGTTGCACTTAAAGAGGACATGTTTTCCAGTGCAATTACAAAATTTTGGCAAAATTAGCTAACATGGATATTTAAATGCTTGAACATATAGTTTTATTTTTTTCAGAAAAAAAGAAGCCCACCTAAAAACCTACTTTTCCTACTTCTATAGTATACCATGCATAGAGAAAATCTAATGGTTCTGTCTAGAAGATAAATCAAATTAAAATATCTAAAATTATAGGGCCTTTGCCCTATAGACCTGTCTGGGTAGAAATTTATGATAGGAAATAAATATACTCATTATTGCAAGTTTTTATAACCCAAACATATATCACCATTCATAACAAGGATGAAAGATCATGTGCTCTGGAGTCAGGCATAAAGCTGACTCCCAGGTTTGGCTGTTATTATCTGTGTAAATTAGCACAATCTACTTAAAATCTTTGCATCTTGATTTCTTATTTGTAAAATAGGATTAGTAATACATATTCTACAGATGTTGTGAGGATTAGTGATATTGCATTTCAAGTATTATCACAGTGATCAATAAAAAAAACTGTGTAAAAAACTAATATGTTTGTTTTTGAAGAATCTACGTCAATTTAGTTATAACAATTCACAAAGCATTCATTCATCTACATTCATACACTTAACACACATTTGGATTATCTCTAGGCTTGGGAATAAATAATGGTAATAGAACATGAACCTTGACTTCTTGATAGTCAAGTTCATCAAAGTTCTTAATAAAGTATGTAGACTTTAAAATGAAATTTGTGAGTTCTTCCAATGAAAGAGTTACTTTCTTTTTTACATTTTGTTTTTCTAGAGTAGGTATTTGCTAAAGGGGCCAAATACGAGGTTACTTTGGCCGAGGTTAGAACTTTTCTTTAAATTCTTGCTAATCCAACATAAGCAAAATCTGGACATGCTAATTATGTTTTGGAAATCAAATGAGGGCGCCTGGGTGGGTCAGTCATTGGGCGTCCTACTTCCGCTCAGGTCATGATGCCGGGGTCCTGGGATCGAGCCCCACGTCAGGCTCCCTGCTCCACGGGAAGCCTGCTTCTCCCTCTCCCGCTCCCCCAGCTTGTGTTCCCTCTCTCACTGTGTCTCTCTCTGTCAGATAAATAAATAAAATCTAAAAAAAAAAGAAGAAATCAAATGAGGATTATAGAGCTTCCCCTACTCTAAATTCTGTGTGTTGAAGTAGGAAGAACATGGATTAATTAATATAACAGTGAGAAAGGGTTCATTGAGATGACAAAAATGAAAAAACAAGCATGATAATATCCAGTGCTATGGAGGGTGTGATAGCACATACATGATCTTGTTTAGTAATTTCTGTGCACATCCAAATTTGAGATCCACTGTGGTTGGCAAAGGAAAATAAAGAAAACAAAGGAAAAATTTTCTGGGTACTGAACTAATTTGCTTTTTTTAATTTAATTTAATTTTATTATGTTATGTTAATCACCATACAGTACATGATTAGTTTTTGATGTAGTGATCTACAATTCATTGTTTTCATATAACACCCAGCGCTCCATGCTGAACTAATTTGCCTTTAAGATAACTACTAAATCCCCAGGTGAAAAGAGGGTAGATGGAAAGTTCTAAAATTTTTCTGTAAGTTTTTTCTTTTATTTTACTGAGTATCTAATCTTAATATTACTGTAGACTTAAAAATAGTATAGTCACAGTTTAAGGAGGTAAGTAAGACTCGAAAGTCAGCTATAATATATAAATGTGTGAAAAAGCTCTTCAAAGCAAAACATCATATTGTCCCTCCTTCTTTCTAGGGCTAATCCCACTCTTGTACCTTGAAGTCTTCCCAGCTGGGTTCCTTACATTATTGATTTTCCTTTCTCTCCTTGACATTAATTTGGTCCTTTCCAAAGGAAAGGATTATTACATAAATATTAGCTTGTTCAAATATTTTTATTTAAAGTCAATATATAGATAATCAAGAACCTGTATAACTCTCCAGATACTGCTCTTTCTCTCCTCTCTCCCTAATCAAATTTCTTCTATTCGTGTCTCTATGCTTTCTTTCACTCACTTCAGGACAGTATCAGTGGGACTTTCACTCTTACCACTCCTGATGTGCTATTCAACAAAGTCATCAGTGACATTTATGGCAACGAATTCAACATTCATTTTCTGTGATCACTGTTTCACCCTTCTACAGTCGTTATTCCCACTTAGAATACTTTTCTTGTTTGGCTTCTCCTTATCTCTTTCTCCCTCTTCTTTGCCACTTATTGTCCTCTACGCAATCATTAAATTTTGGATGTCCTCAAACTCAGCCCAAGATTCTCTTCATGTGTCCTTTTATATCTGGTCCTTGAGCCATCTCATCAACTCCCAGAACTTCAGTCACTTTGTCTACACTTAACTCTTCCACACAAATATAATTCCAGTCCAATCCTCCCGCCTAAGCCCCAGACTCTTCCATACAGTCAATTATTAAGTGGTAGACTCTGTCCTATATTCCATATCTGAGTCATTGGTTTAGTATCCATTTAATTCCATAATCCAAAATCCCAGTCATCTTCCTTGATACCTTGCTCTTCTTCACCTCCTGTATCCAATCTTTCATCATGTTTTCCCTATCTGCTTTCTAAATGTGGATCAAATACAATCACTATGAGTTGGTGTCCACATATTCCATTCCAAACTCTCTCCAAAGCAATCTGCATTACTGCCAGACCAAACCTTTTGAAATATCATGCTGATATCTTGCATGCCCCAAACCCTCAGCTTCAAATTCATAACGAACCTAAATATTGATCACTTTTGAAACTAAAAAGGAATGGGAAAAGAAAATAGTGTTAACAATGAAAGAATTAAACAAAGAAGAACATGACCTTTGGACTTGGGGATAACCATCCTTAAAATAGTTATAGCTTCAAACTTATCATCTATAAACAGAAATTAATGATACCTACATAACAGAACTTTTGAAGACGCTAAATAAATCAGGTATAAAGTGTTAAGTTCTTTACCAAATAAATGCTTAATAAACACTAGTTCCTTTCCTTTTTGAGAAGTAGAAAGGCAACATTGTTTCTGAACAAGAAAATAATGCTGGAATAATCAATCAGTTACTTGAGGGGACAAATATTTTTAAGGTGAGACGATAAACAGAATAAAGTGTTAATAGCGAGGTCTGCTGAGATGAATACTCAAACCGACCTTAAATTTTTTAAAAAATTATGTAAATGATCTTCTTGAGACTAAGAGAACACATGCTCCAAATTATCAGTTCCTAAGTGCCAAATTGAAAGAAATATATATAAAGTGGTGTGAATGAGTCAAGTGTTGCCTGGTGATTTCCAATTAAATTGTGTATGTGCAAGAATATTTCACACCACATGGAAAGGATGGTGGGCTTGAACATTCAGCTAACATCAAATGAAGACATTAAAACTTACTGAGAACAGGAGTGAAATATATGAGTTAAAACCAATCAAATGATGGAAATATGTGTTGATATTCACAACAAAACAAAAACCATCCTGCTCTTCATACAGCAGCTTTTATCCATACTTGAAATACTTTATACAGTTCTTTCTATGTTGACAACACTGAGCTTCAAAACACTTAGAATGTAAATCAGTTTAACCTATCAGGCAGTAAACTTAACAAATATGTATGAAAAACCAAAGAAAGAGAGAAAGAAAGAAAGAAGAAAGAAAAAGAAAGAAAGAAAGAAAGAGAGAAAGAAAGAAAGAAGAAAGAAAAAGAAAAGAAAGCAAGCAAGCAAGCAAGAAAGCAGAAAGAAGGGAAGGAGGGAGGGAAGGAAGGAAAAGAAACCCTTTGATCTAGCAATTAGAGTAGTTTATCCTTGTACATAACTAGGGATGTATTTCCCAGGCTATTGCTAAGGATTTCTATTGAATTGTTTAAAATATCAAAAAATTAGAGGAAATCTATTTTTCAATGTGTATTCTTTTTCAAATTCTGTATATATATAACTTAAATTTAAAATATATTATCATTACACAAAAGTATGACTGTACTCTGCAATTTTGAAACCTGTTTTTAAATAACCTGCTTTATAGCCTGTTTTAAATATAATGTGAAGATATTATTATGTGATTATTCTTCAAATTGCTTTAAATAGCCACCATAAATAGCAAAATATGGATATAATTATTTAATGAATCATTCTCAAATTTAATCATTCATTCAAAAAGCATGTATTATGTACCCATGACAAACCAGTTGCTTAATGAATATTACATATAAGCAAAGGATGGTGGCGCATAACAGAATATATGCCTCTGAGAACCATATTCCTGTACACTGTATTCAGTGTTCAGTTTATTTAAACACTGTCAAATTCTCTCTTACTCCCTTTTTTTATGCTCCATGATGCCCTATTAGTCACAGTGTCTTCTTCTAGAAAAGGTTCAATGAAAACCATTGGTTATCAGTTTTCTCAAAAAATACTCTTAAGACATCCAATGTTCTCGATTTAATTTTTTTCAGTATACCGAACACTTCTCAATCATTTATTAACAATATCCTTTATTAATTAACAAATAAATGTGCTGGCTATTATATATCAATTTAATTAATTGGGTCTTCAAAGGTAATATTATTCCGTAGAATTTGGCATTAGGGATAATTTTTTTCTTAAATATCCAAATGCTACCAACAGGAAACTATTTTTGAGACTAAACAGAAACCGTATTTTATGTGGTAGAAAAATTCCTATGGTTTCCATAGGCTTGAGTCTGGAGTCTTAACTTGGGTTAAACTAGGGTCTCTACTGGAGCACAATAGTCAAAAGCATAACCTCTTCCTCAGCTCCATAGCCTCCTCCTCCGCCGCCCCCCAGATCTTTTGTTAAATGGATCCTAGTTGTCTATTCTTCTGAGATGTCTGCCTAAATTGGTTGGGAAAATTCCTTCTATCTGTGATGGAACAAAATGAAGAGTTTAGTATCATCTAGATTTAAAAAGTGAAAGAACACACAAAATTTGGGCGCCGGGGTGGCTCAGTCGTTAAGCGTCTGCCTTCGGCTCAGGGCATGATCCTAGGACCCTGGGATGGAGCCCTGCATCGGGCTCCCTGCTCCGCGGGAGGCCCGCTTCTCCCTCTCCCACTCCCCCTGCTTGTGTTCCCTCTCTCGCTGTGTCTCTCTCTGTCAAATAAATAAAGAAAATCTTTAAAAAAAAAAGAAGACACAAAATTCAAAATATGAAGAGCAAATAGCTATTATCTCTATGTACATACACGCACCCCTTTCTTTAATTTTTTTTACAAAATGTATTAGTATATATGAACAAAGAATTTCTTCTAACTCCCTCACACTAAGGAGAGTAGAAATGACATTATTATTACAGCCATACCTTGTTTTGTTGCACTTTAACTGTGTTTTGTGTTTTTTTTGTGTGTGTGTTTTGTTTTTTTGTTTGTTGGTTGGTTTTTTACAAATTGAAGGTTTGCAGCAACCCTGCATCAGGCAAGTTTTTTGGCACCATTTTCCCCACAGGATTTGCTTACTTTGTGTCTCTGTCACATTTTGGTAATTCTCACAATATTTCAAACTTTATTCTTATCATTATTATTACATTTGCTATGGTGATGTGTGATTGGTGATTATGGCTATGTTTCTTTTTTTTAAGATTTTTTCTATTTGTCAGAGAGAGAGAGAGAGAGAGAGCACAAGCAGGGGGAGAAGCAGGCAGAGGGAGAAGCAGGCTTTCTGCCGTGCAGAGAGCCCAATGGGGGGCTGGATCCCAGGGCCCTGAGATGATGACCCGAGCCAAAAGCAAACGCTTAACTGACTGAGCCACCCAGGTGCCCCAAGATTGGTGATTATGACTCACTGAAAGTTTAGATCATGGTTATCATTTTTTAGCAATAAAGTATTTTTAAATTAAGGTATCTACATTTTTTTAGCCATAATGCTATTGCATACTTAATAGACTGCAATATAGTGTCAGCGTAATTTCTGTATGCTCCAGGGAAGCAAAAAATTTATTTGACTCACTTTACCGCACTATTTGCTTTCTTGCGATAGTCATTTTATTGTAGTTGTCATTGGGAACCGAAACTGCACTATCTCTAAGGTATTCCTGTATTATTATTACTATTTTATATGGAAGTATACTGAAACAGTGATAGTAATTGAGGCACAATTTCACATATAAAAAAGGAATACCCAGACAATAGATGACAAGGCAATATTGAAGCATCCACTTTATCTGGTACTTGCTACTTCTCTTAACATTTATCTGATTAGCAGCTATTGGGTATAAAGACACAGGAAATAGAAAAACAGCGGGAAGAGCTAAGGAAGAGATGATCCAAATGAGACAAGTAACATGAGGATCTTTAGGAACAATAAAGAGGAGAGAAAGGAACTGAAATCTAGTCAGAGTTTTTAAAACATGGATCTGTAAGGTATCACATCTAATACATTCTACTAAATTAGGAGTGGGTTAAAATAGAACTTAGAAGGAGTTAAGGAATAGGGGATATAAAGAAGTAATAAAGATGTGAAGAATTTTGACATCCTGAATCTCTACTGAATTATTATTATAGTCCTAGCATACAACGACTAACAGAGTAGTGTCCTAGCCTTCAAAAGGAACTTACAGTTTTATTGGGAAATAATTCTACTTAATGAATGATCTGTGTACTAGACACATAATCAAGTAATTGAAGAACCATGCAAATCAGAACATAATGAAGAATTAAATCTCGTAACAAAGGGTACCAAACAGCACCAATATTTGATTCAGTAGCTGGGAGGTAGGGCCCATGAACAGACACTTTTAACAGACACCCAAGTTAATGCTGAGACAGCAGTGGATACACTGGAATTTGAGAAACACCAAAGAAGTAAAAACTCCTATGAATGATTAAAATAGAACTATTTGCATTGACACTTTTGGAGAAGAACCCATGGCGCAGGAAAAGTTGGAAGGTTAGAGAACGTATCTTTTCCAAAATTGGAAATTATAATCTTTATGTGTTTGTAAAATCGGTTTTTTTAAGATTTATTTATTTATTTTAAAGAGAGAGACAGAGTGCGAACAGGGGGAGGGGCAGAAAGAGAGGGAGAGGGAAAGAATATCAAGCACCCTCCCCTCTGAGCATAGAGCTTGTCGTGGGGCTTGGTCCCATGACCCTGAGATCATGACCTAAGCTGAAATCAAAAGTCAGACTCTTAGCTGACTGAGACACTCAAGTGCTCCACAATCTTCATGTGTTTTAAAACTGTTTAATTATAAATCTGTTCATCTTTGAAGAATTCTTAATCTTTTAAATATTGATATTCAGAAATATCTACATTATTAAATTTAAATGGAGCCTAAAAACTTACTATGGAAAATCCTTATTTTGTCTTTTTTTTTTTTTTCTGAATAAAACATCACAGTATGTTAACAAAAGCTATGGACTCACTTTGCTGAATGTTTGAAAACAGAGTCTCATTTCTCTGGCAATAGCTGTGGTTTTGCCTGAAAGTGGGAGTCTTAACTATTAAATTCTCATTCTAGGCCTGCATTTCTATGAGTCTGGTGTTGTTATATTCTCCACCACACCATGGCTTGATTGATTGCACAGATAACCCTTGAGTAATAATTAAATGTATCAGAGGACCATGGAGGTGATCTTAAACCAACTGGTGTTGACGCACAGATTGTGTTTCATAAAAGTTGTTGAATGAATGAGTGGCATCCCACACCACGAATGAGTGAGCATCCCAGGAAGGTTAAGCTGAAGAAGAAAACGTGGCTGTAATGGGTAAACAACAGAGCAGAAAGCAGGGGAGATAGTTGAGGAATATCATCTTCTATGTCAGCAACATTAAAAAAAAAATAATTATAGGGATGCCTGGGTGGCTCAGTCAGTTGAGAGTCTGATTCTTGATTTTGGCTCAGGTCATGATCTTGGGGAACTGGGATGGATCCCTGTGCCAAGCCCTGTGCTCAATGGGGAGTCTGCTTTAGGATTCGCCCTCCCTGTCTCCCTCTGCCCCTCCCCCTGCAGGCATGCTCTCTCTCTCTCAAGTAAATAAATCTTTTTTTAAAAAATCTTTTTAAAAAAGAAAATAACTATAATCCCCTCCAAAAATAGTTGAAGCATTTTCCAAATTTGAAGATTTGATAACAGTGGGTATCAATGAGAAATTACATCCATCCTGCAAGAACCAGGCTCCTGCTTACTTATGGAATGAAGGAGAGACGTAGCCACACTGGGTCTACAGCTTCTGAATTTTCACTGGGCAAGGAGTGTTGATGCGTGATTGTTAATAAACACTGACTTTGACTCAGAAAATGCTACATTAGGTCATTTGAGTTCTATAGGCCTCCATACGGTGCATTATTCCAAACATTACATTGTTACAGTACGTTAAAATCTGTGTAAATAGAGTGAGAGAGAAGAAGGAGGAGGGGCAAAGAAAGTGAAAATAGGAAGATGAAAGACTGAAAGAATATGGAGCATATTTGTGGGGTTTTTATTTGGTTTTGTTTTTTTTTGTTTTTTAGATTTTATTTATTTGACAGAGAGAGAGAGAGAGAGAGAACAAGCACACAAGCAGGGGGAGCGGCAGGCTGCAGGAGAAGCAGGCTGAGCAAGGATCCCGATGAGGGAATTGAGCCCAGGACCCTGGGATCATGACCTGAGCTGAAGGCAGACACTCAACCGACTGAGCCACCCAGGTGTCCCTGGAGCATATTTGTTGATTATGCAGTAATTCAACTGAGGTTGAATTACTATAAACTGAGGTTTATATAGTTCACTCACTCAAAGAAGACTTCTGATTTTCCATTCTTCTCCCTTGGGGTCCAGTTGAAATGCTAAAGTTCATATATTACAAAATAAAATGAATTGAAGCTTGAAACTGATGGTAAGCATGCAAATGCACATAACTTTACTATTTACTGCTACTACTACTATGACTAGTTGATTTTTTTAAACTTACACTTAACAAAAACTATTCCAAAAAATTTTTTTGTGGGTTAACCCATTTAATCTTCAAAAAAACTCCTAGGAGTTATTTACAAATTTTATCCCATTTTACAGATGAGGACCCGAAACAGAGAAATTAAGAAATTTTTTAAGTTTATGCAAAGTTTATGCTTCACATATGGTGAAGCAAGGAATTTCTTGAACAATTTTGAATCTTATGCCAGGCAGTGGAGAATCAGAAATGAATAAGACACGATCCTTTTCCAGAAGTGTAAAACACCATCTTTGTTATTTTCAGAGCAGAAGTGGGGGACAAGGGAGAAGTTAGAGGACCTACGTCCTACCACCACAACTGACTCCCTTCCCTAAGTTTGGATGTGGATTCTGGTACAATCTCCCATGTCTTGGTGATGGTGTGAACTATAGCAGAGATAGGATCAGAATCACCACTTATGAGATTATACAGATTACCCAACCAGTGGAGTGTCCTAGCATGGTGTTGCCTAGAGGAATCAGATGCTTTTTTAGCCCATAGGACAGCTCATTCTGCTTGCTGAGCTTTGTACTTGGCGTTCATGTCACTGAGAGGAGGTAACTTTGTGAAAAACCTCAGCCAGAGAAGATAGCCTTTTCTAGTTCAAATGAAGGCATCATTGGGCTAGAGCAGCCCTGGGTGGTCTGGACTGCCTGAATTTTGAAGGAACATGACCCCCGAAATCACAGATGCACAGGGTTCAATCGTGTAAGAGATGGACAATGAACTTGCTCTGATGGCGCGCACATTCTAATTATGGGAGACAAGATGACACAGGGATACTTATTACCATGAAATAAATACAGAAGAGTAATGGGGTAGAACTGACTGATGCAGCGGTGGCTATCTGAGATATTCCAGGAGTTGCTGAGCTGTGGATAATGAAAAGCAGTGAATAAGCAAAGATCTGTAGAAGCAGCCTTCTATGCAGAGGAAGATCCTACACTGAGAACTACTCAAATTATGAAATAAGAACTTATTATTCTCTTTATTGAGGTACAGTGATGAGTCACAAATTCATCAAGATAAATAGAAATTCAGAGGTAGCCTCAGATGACCTCTCAGGGAGGGACCTAACACTACCGCCTCAAATTTTCTCCTTTCAGTCTCTGACTTTCTCCTAAAATGAGATTTCGGATAGCTATTTTCATGGGTACCTAACGTATTAAGCCTAGAGAAGATACTGGTGTATTTGGGGTTTAATCTCAGATGTTGTGATATAATTACATTACATTTACATGACAAAACAAGAAGACAAGTTGACCAGTTTTAGCCAGTACCCAGTCAGACAAGTACAGGGGAGGCACAAGAAATAGGTAGATAATGCAGAGCAGGAACAGGCAAATCTCTTTGCCTCTTTTTTTTTTTTCTTTTTTAAACATAACCAACCTTTCCATCCCATATGAAGACTATCTTAGGTGACGACAACAAAAAAATGTTAACATCATCTTTTCTTATTTTCGGGGTTATCTGATAGATGTAGCCTAAAAGTATCTATAAACCAAAATTTTATATTTATTTTTGACAGTCTTTTGCTTAATAAGAGTGCTGATGACAGATAGAGATATAGTTCCCCTGAATGTCATATCATATGAGAAAAAGGGGAAATCATTTCAAGATACTCCTATAGCTAGGTATGTTGTATAAATATTCAGGGAGTGAATTACATAATGTGTGAGTTCAGCAAACCATAGGAAATGAGGAATATGACTTTGAGTGACAAAATCATTGGGAATAATATTAGAAAGAAATGTGTTTAGCTAGAAGTCATCAGAAGCTCTGATTTTTGGGGCGCCTGGGTGGCTCAGTCGTTAAGCGTCTGCCTTCAGCTGAGGTCATGGTCCCAGGGGCCCTGGGATCGAGCCCCGCATCGGGCTCCCTGCTCCACGGGAGGCCTGCTTCTCCCTCTCCCACTCCCCCTGCTTGTGTTCCCTCTCTCGCTGTGTCTCTCTCTGTCAAATGAATAAATAAAATCTTAAAAAAAAAAGAGACTGATTTTCCAAAATCCATTCAACATGCAAATGTATTTATTGCCCAACTTCTTTTGGTTTTTGTTGTTTTGTTTTTTGTTTTTTCGTTTGTTTTTACTTTTATTGTATTTATCTTTTTTATTATGTTATGTTAATCACCATACATTACATCATTAGTTTTTGATGTAGTGTTCCATGAGGCATCGTTTGCGTATAACACCCAGGGCTCCATGCAGAACATGCCCTCCTTAACACCCATCACCGGGCTAACCCATCCCCCCACCCCCCAATTCTATAGCGTTCTTGGGATGTTGTGGCAAGCAAGCACTGGTGATCACACACTGAGGCAAATAATACGGTTTGGAGTTGAGGAATGTCACACACGCACAAAAATATATTTGTTTTTCCTTGGTAAACAAATAGGCTGGATAGTAAACACATCATATTTCTTTTTTATATAGCATAATTCTGTATTTTCTGTGCAACCTGACATTTCATCTCTCTTTTGTTTGGGATTTTTATTTCATTTATTGAATCAACCATAGGAAAAGCAAGTGTATCTCTACAAAAATGGCATGGGGAAATATGTAACATAAGGTAGCTTTCAGATTAATTACCCTTTAATAAAATAGCCGCGTCTTGATTACATTCTAAACCTATAAATAGTTATGGATATTTGAATGATGAGGGTTCACTTTCTTATGTGCAAGGCGGTTCCGTTTTACAGTTAGGTGTAATTATTGAGAACATCAATGCCACCATGAGGTTAAGTATAAAAAAGAGCTTGCGCTATCTGTTCAAGATATGCAAGAACACAACTGGGTAGCAAGTGTCAAACACAGCTTGGTGTGAACTAAACAAATAGGGGAGTTACGACTCTCTTAGCTCTTATCTGGAAAGTCCTACAGCAGGATAGCTTTCAGCTTTGGTTACTCTCGTGGCTCAATAATAAAACAGTGCTTTTCATTAATATCAATTACAGAGTTTGAAATGAACACTAAGCCATAGTTAAGGCTCAGTAGCCCTTTCCCCATAATATCAATCTTGCTTGCTTTCTTTTTTACTTTACTTAGGTTTTTATCCTTTGTTGGACACAGGGCTTCTGTTTTTTTATTTGAACATATGAATATTGATTTTTTTCACCTTTAAATTAATCAACCTAAAACAGTAGAGAAGACTTGAAATAACAACTCAATGAATATTAAATGGCAATCATGTTTTGGGGATTTTTCAAAAATATTTAAAAAATTATAGACTTCACTAAAATTGGAAATTAGAAAATTTAGAACTTTCCTTTTTCTTTTACTTTTTTTATTGTCCCTTTCAAGTATTTTCCTTCTCATTATAGATCACTCCCTTTTATTCCACCTGCAGGACTCAGAGGCTCATATGGGCAACAATGACATCACCCTATTTGCTTAATTGGCAAGGCTGCTGATAAACTCGGAGACAAACATAAATGGAGTATACGCCCCTGCACACTACTAACATGACATAAAGTCATACATGGAAATTTGTGTGAAAAAAAGATCTTGGTAAAATGTACACTGGGAAAGAATAGGCTCATTTATTAATGAAAAGTAAATTATTATGTAATTTGGATTCAATTAATACTGATATTAAGCTATTAACTTTTTACTGATCTCACTCCATTCACATTATATTTGAGCTCGCTTAGCGCACCATCACTGATTAGTGTTATTAAATTTATAATTTTATGATCTAAGGGCTTCCAAGAAACAGTTAAGATAAACTGGAATAAACTTCAGACCATTTAGTTCAAATAGTTTGAGCTAACTAAAATCCCTGTATATTTAAATCATACACTGTAATATAACCGGCACTAAGTATCTAGTAAATATTTCAATTATTCTTCATTTCTTCCATAATGTAATTCTAAGATGTGTTCTCCCTCCCTTTCTTCGTTCCTCCCTCTTTTTGTTATTTTTTTCCCTAACTCCTTCAGTAGCTAATACCTTCACGACTGCCCTACAATTTTTCCCTTCAGCAGCCATTTTCAACCTTGGCTGCCCATTAGAATCACTAGCAAAGCTTTAGAAACGTTCTACCTCTACAGATTCTGATTTCTCTGGTGTGGAATGAAGGCTGCTCTTTGGATTTCTTAAAAATTCCCAGGAGATTGTAATGGGTTCAGACTGAAGACAGACAAGTAAGTCACTGGGACACAGTGATAGGAGATCTAGAACTGGACAATTCAGGAGGTGCCAGAGTGAACACACCTACCTAGATCTGGATGTGAAGTATAGGCATAACTCTCCCAGGATGAGCGGTTCTTGAGCAGGACAGGAGAGAAGGACACACTGACAAGTGGAAGATGCAATGGAAAGCAGGAGAAAGAAGAACTTTTACATGAAGAGGAAAGAATATACGGAAACATGCAAAGTTTGGAATTGCGCAGGTAGTTGAACACATTGGAAAGTAATGGGGGGGGCGCCTGGGTGGCTCAGTTGGTTAAGTGTCCGACTCTTGATTTGGGCTTAGTCATGATCACAGGGTGGTGAGATGGGTGTGGAGCCTACTTCAGATTCTCTTCTCCCTCTCCCCCTGCTTCCTCCCCACCCCCTCCCTGCCCACCTACTTGCTTCCTGTCTCTAAATAAAAAAAAAAAAAAAAAGAAGAAGATAGCAGGAGAGGAAGAATGAAGGGGAGTAAGTCAGAGGGGGAGATGAACCAGGAGAGATGATGGACTCTGAAAAACAAACTGAGGTTTCTGGAGGGGAGGAGGGTGGGGGGATGGGTTAGCCTGGTGATGGGTATTGAGGAGGGCACATTCTGCATGGAGCACTGGGTGTTATGAACAAACAATGAATCATGGAACAGTACACCAAAACAAATTATGTAATATATGGTGATTAACATAACAATAAAAAATCTAAAAAAAAATAAAATAAAATAGGTTTCTTGTAAAAAAAAATAAATAAGTAAATAAATAAAGTTTTAAAAGGGAAAATAATGGGATAAGAGGCTAAAAAAGACCAAGCAGAGGCTGAACTTGGTGTGCCAAGCTATGTGTTTAGATTTCATCCTACAAGATTTAACAGATTAGTCAGATCATGCACACACTTTGGAAATAGCACCCTGAGAAAATGATGATGGATAAATGGGAAGGCACCTAGCATGACATCAGGGAGGCCAGTGAGGATGTTCTTGCAAAAATCCCAAGACAAGAGAGAGTGGGGGAATATGGAAAGAAGGAGTAGTGATGAGGGGAAGAATGTGAGCAAGGGTTAACAAAGGGTGAAAGATTGAGAGGACTCAAATATATGTCCTCGGTTTGGGGCTTGAGCAATTAGTATGATGGCAGAGCCATTCTTCAGGATGGAAACTATGGGCATATGAATAAACTTTGAAAAGAAAACTGATGATTCACATTTGCACAAATTGTATTTTAGAGATCTAAAAGATACCCAAGTGGAAGGATACGTTTAACAAGCAGTAGATTTAGGGATCTTGATCTCCAGAAAATTCTGGGTTAAGAGAAAACATAGGAGTCATTTAGAAGGTTAATGAATTTCTGTTTGTGGATGGAATTCCTTAGGAAAGAGCATTTGGATTGAAATGAAAAGAGAACCAAAAACAGAGACCAACAGAACAACGTTTAGTTGCTTATACGCACACATGTGTGCTTGCTTTTCTGTCGCTGGAAAGTGGTTGCCCAGCCAGGGATTACATTGCCCATGCACTTGGGAGTGCATAAGGGACTGGATTTCAGTTGTGGAGTATGAGCAGAAGTTGAGCAGAAGTTGTGTGTGTCAGGTCCATAACAAGGCTCTTAAGAAGAGTGTAGTTTTTATAGGCGTTTTTTTCCCCTTCTAGCACATTTCAGAAATGATATGCCAGAGTCATAAAATGAAAGGTCTCCTAGTCTCTGAACATTCACAGCCACCAAAAAGACCAGCTTTGTAGTGTTACATGAGCAGGAATAAACTTCATTTGTGCTAAGCCACTGGGATGACCACAACTAAAACAACTGATTCCTTGCACCATATTGCGCATCAGATCTAGTCTCCTCTGCCTACCCTATGCATACAAATCCTCTTCCTCCTTCAAAGCCCAGTTCATATTCTTCTCTTGTGTGAATTCTTTTAACCATGGTCACCTTCTGTGCTGATTTCTTCTTCTGAAATCTTCGCATAATTTTTGATCACTGGTTTGGCCAATAACCATGCTTTTTAATGTGTATTATAATTTTAATTGATTTTTTAAAAAATTTTATTATGTTATGTTAGTCACCATACAATACATCATTAGTTTTTGATGTGGTGATCCAGGATCCATTGTTTGCGTATAACACCCGGTGCTCCATGCAGTACGTGCCCTCCTTAATACCCATCACCGGGCTAACCACTCCCCCCTCCCTCCTCCCCTCTAAAACCCTGTTTGTTTCTCAGAGTCCACGTCTCTCATGGTTCATCTCTCCCTCCAATTTCCCCCCCTTCATTTTTCCCTTCCTTCTCCTAACGTCCTCCATGCTATTCCTTATGTTCCACAAATAAGTGAAACCATATGATAATTGACTTTCTCTGCTTGACTTCTTTCACTTAGCATGATCTCCTCCAGTCCCATCCATGTTGATGTAAAAGTTGGGTATTCATCCTTTCTGATGGCAGAGTAATATTCCATTGTATATATGGACCACATCTTCTTTATCCATTCGTCTGTTGAAGGGCATCGCGGCTCTTTCCACAGTTTGGCTATTGCGGACATTGCTGCTATGAACATTGGGGTGCATATGGCCCTTCTTTTCACTACATCTGTGTCTTTGGGGTAAATACCCAGTAGTGCAATTGCTGGGTCATAGGGTAGCTCTATTTTTAAATTTTTGAGGAAACTCCACACTGTTTTCCAAAGTGGCCGTACCAGCTTGCATTCCCACCAACAGTGTAAGAGGGTCCCCTTTCTCCACAACCTCTCCAACATTTGTTGTTTCTTTCTCTGTCCATTTTTGCCATTCTAACTGGTGTAAGGTGGTATCTCAATGTGGTTTTGATTTGATTTTCCCTGATGGCTAATGATGATGAACATTTTTTCATGTGTCTGTTAGCCATTTGTATGTCTTCTTCAGAAAACTGTGTTTTCATATCTTCTGCCCACTTTTTGACTTACTTGTTTTTTGTGTGTTGAGTTTGAGAAGTTCTTTATAGATCTTGGATACCAGCCCTTTATCTGTAGTGTCATTTGCAAATATCTTCTCCCATTCTGTGGGTTGTTTTGTTGACTGTTTCCTTTGCTGTGCAGAAGCTTTTTATCTTGATGAAGTCCCAAAAGTTCATTTTTGCTTTTGTTTCACTAGCTTTTGGAGATGTATCTTGAAAGAAGTTGCTGTGGGCAATGTCAAAGAGGTTACTGCCTATGTTGTCCTCTAGGATTTTGATGGATTCCTGTCTCACCTTGAGGTCTTTCATCCACTTTGAGTTTATGTTTGTGAATGGTGTTAGAGAATAGTCGAGTTTCATTCTTCTGCATGTGGCTGTCCAATTTTCCCAGCACCATTTATTGAAGAGACTGTCTTTTTTCCATTGCATTTTTTTTTCCTGCTTTGTCAAAGATTATTTGACCATAAAGTTGAGGGTCCATATCTGGGCTCTCTATTCTGTTCCATTGGTCTATATGTCTGTTTTTGTGCCAGTACCATGCTGTCTTGGTGATCACGGCTTTGTAATATAGCTTGAAATCGGGCAACGTGATGCCCCCAGCTTTGTTTTTCTTTTTCAACATTTCCTTGGTGATTCGGGGTCTTTTCTGATTCCATACAAATTTTAGGATTGTTTGTTCCAGCACTTTGAAAAATGTAATTGGAATTTTGATCGGGATGGTGTTGAAGGTATAGATTGCTCTGGGTAGCACAAACATTTTAACAATGTTTATTCTTCTAATCCATGAGCATGGAATGTTTTTCCATCTTTTTGTGTCTTCTTCAATTTCTTTCATGAGTGTTCTGTAGTTCCTAGAGTATAGATCCTTTACCTCTTTGGTTAGGTTTATTCTGAGGTATCTTATGGGTTTTGGTGCTATTGTAAATGGAATCGTTTCTCTAATTTCTCTTTCTACAGTTGTGTTGTTAGTGTATAAGAAAGCAACTGATTTCTGTGCATTGATTTTGTATCCTGCCACATTGCTGAATTGCTGTAAGAGTTCTAGTAATTTGGGGGTGGAGTCTTTTGGGTTTTCCACATAAAGTATCATGTCATCTGTGAAAAGAGAGAGTTTGACTTCTTCTTTGCCAATTTGAATACCTTTTATTTCTTTTTGTTGTCTGATTGCTCTTGCTAGGACTTCTAGGACTATGTTGAACAATAGTGGTGAGAGTGGGCATCCTTGACGTGTTCCTGATCTTAAGGGAAAGGCTCTCAGCTTTTCTGCATTGGGGATGATATTCGCTGTGTGTTTTTCATAGATGGATTTTATGAACTTGAGGAATGTTCCCTCTATCCCTATACTCTGAAGAGTTTTAATCAGGAAAGGATGTTGTATTTTGTCAAATGCTTTTTCTGCATCAATTTAGAGGACCATATGGTTCTTCTCCCTCCTCTTATTAATGTGTTCTATCACATTGATTGATTTGCGAATGCTGAACCACCCTTGCATTCCGGGGATAAAGCCCACTTGGTCGTGGTGGATGATCCTTTTAATGTATTGTTGGATCCTATTAGCTAGGATTTTGTTGAGGATTTTGGAATCCATATTCATCAGGGATATCGGTCTGAAATTCTCCTTTTGGATGGGGTCTTTGCCTGGTTTGGGGATCAAGGTAATGCTGGCCTCATAGAATGAGTTTGGAAGTTTTCCTTCTGTTTCTATTTTTTGAAACAGCTTCAGTAGAATAGGTATTATTTTTTCTTGGGATGTTTGGTAGAATTCCCCAGGGAATCCATCAGGCCCTGGACTCTTTTTTTTTTGGGAGGTTTTTGATCACTGCTTCAATCTCGTTACTGGTTATTGGCCTATTCAGGTTGTCAGTTTCTTCCTGTTTCAGTCTTGGCAGCTTATAGGTTTCCAGGAAGGCCTCCATTTCATCCAGATTGCCCAGTTTATTGGCATATAGTTGTTGATAATAATTTCTAATAATTGTTTCTGTTTCTTTGGTGTTAGTCGTGATCTCTCCCCTTTCATTCATAATTTTGTTAATTTGGGTCCTTTCCCTTTTCTTTTGGATAAGTCTGGCTAGTGGTTTATCGATCTTATTAATTCTCTCAAAGAACCAACTTCTAGTTTTGTTGATCTGATCTACTGTGTTTCTGGTTTCTAATTCATTGATCTTTGCTTTAATTTTAATTATTTCTCTTCTAATGCGTGGCTTAGGCATTTTTATCAAATCTGCAACCCTCTGTTTTATGGGGGCATTTAGGCCATTCACGTTGAGAGTGATTATTGAAAGATATGAATTAATTGTCATCATGTTGCCTGTGAAGGTGTTGTTTTTATAGATTGTCCCTGTAAATTTCTGTTGTATGTCACTCTTGGGGTCTTACTCCTTTTATAGAACCCCCCTTAATATTTCTTGCAGGGCCGACTTAGTGGTCACATATTCTTTCAGTTTCTGCCGGTTGTGGAAGCTCTGCCTCTCTCCATCCATTCTAAATGAAAGCCTTGCCAGATAAAGTATTCTTGGCTGCATGTTCTTCTCATTTAGTACCCTGAATATGTCTTGCCAGGCCTTTCTGGCTTGCCAGGTCTCTGTGGATAGGTCTGACATTATTCTGACGTTCCTCCCTCTGTATGTATGTATGTAAGGAATCTCTTCCCCCTAATTGCCCTTAAGATGGTTTCCTTGGTTCTAAGATGTGCAAGTTTTACTATTACATGCCGGGGTGTTGGCCTGTTTTCCTTGATCTTGGGAGGGGTCCTCTCTGCCTCTAGGACGCGAATGTTTGTTTCATTCCCCAGATTAGGGAAGTTCTCAGCTACGATTTGCTCAAATACATCTTCTAGTCCCCTCTCTCTCCATTCCCTCCAGGATTCCAATTATTCTGACATTGGAATGCTTCATGGTGTCACTTATTTCTCTGATTCTATTTTCATGGATTCTGAGTTGTTTTTCCCTGGCCTCCCCTTTTCCCTTTTTATCTATTATATTGTCTTCCAGGTCGCTTATTCATTCTTCTGCCTCAGTTACCCTAGCTGTTAGATTATCTAGATTGGATTGGATTTCATTGACAGCATTTTTAAGTTCTGCCAATTCAGCTTTCATTTCTGCCGTTAGAGACTCTACGTTGCCACTAATTGTTTTCTCCATTCTAGCCATTGTCTTCACAATTGCTAGCCTGAATTCCATCTCTGACATCTTGGTTATACCTGCATCCATTTGTAAATCTGCAGCATAAATCATAATCTCTGAGTCTTTTCTATTTTGGGGGCTCCTCCTCCTAGTCATTCTGTTGATGGGTGTTTGAGGGAATGTATAGAGTCCAGGTTATTGACCAGAACCCAAGCAAGATGCACCTGTTTTCTTGGGACCTTAGGGTTGCTGGCCTCTTATTTTCCCAGCCTGTCTTCTGGGGGAGGGGCCTGCCACGCTGTTACTCAGGCAACCCTGTTTGGGCGGAGTTGCCCTGCCCCCCTGTGGCGGGGGATGGGCTCAGCGGGAATCAGTTTTTGGGGCTTTTGTTCTCTGACGGCTTTCTCTGGTGGCTTTCCCTGACGGCTTTCCGCGACTCTTCAGCGAGTCAGAGCAGAAGAGACCATTTCCAACCCTCCGCCTCAGAGCAGAGAGACCACAGTCTGTTCTTCAGTGAGCTCTCCTGGCCACACTATCTCCGTTTCTGTCCGTGCTGCTCTAAACTGCAGCGGCCTGGGTTGTGCACCCCTCTGCAGCGCCCCCAAGTCCTGCCTCCAGGTCGGAGCATGTCTGTGCCCTTTGTGCTTCTAAAACCGCCAGCTGTAGGGGCGCCTGGGTGGCTCAGTTGTTTAAGGCAACTGTCTTCCGGCCCAGGTCATGATCCCAGGCTCCTGGGATCAAGCCCCGCATCAGGCTCCCTGCTCGGCTGGAAGCCTGCTTCTCCCTCTCCCACTCCCCCTGCTCGTGTTCCCTCTCACGCTCTCTCTCTCTCTGTCAAATAAATAAATAAAATCTTAAAATAAAATAAAACCACCAGCCGCCCCCAGATCGCACGCGCAACCCCTCCGCTCTGAGGTTTCCACCCCGGGGGCTGCCCTAAAGTCCTTTCCCCGCCGCTACCGGTCTGCGAGTCTGTGCCCCGTCCCCAGCGCGCACGAGGCTGTCGCTCACCGGCGGTGTAGGATCCAGACGGCCAGGCACCTCCCGCTGCCGTTTATCCTCCGATATCCTCCGATATCTGCCCGTGGAATCAGGGCTTCCTGCTTCGGACCTCGAAACCAACCGCCTGCGATGTTCTCTTTGTAGAGATCCAGATCTTCTTACACCTCAGGCTGGTTTCGTGGGTGCTCAGAGTGGTCTGGTAGATATCCAGCTCAATTCCAGGGACCAGTTGAAATAGGGTCCCCTACTCCTCCGCCATCTTTCCTAGTCCTCCTTAATTGACTTTTCATGTGTTTTTGGTTTATCTCTTTCTGGAATAGACAATCAGGCTTGCATTCAGTATATTTTTCATATTTTTTTTCAAAGGATGAAAAGGGGTTTTTTTCTCCATTAAAAAAAGACAATTTCCAAACTAAACTCCAAAATAAAGAAGAAAGGGGGGGGGGATTTTTGAATTTTAATGTCGATTGAACAATTATATAAAAGTTATGTGCTTGGCAAAGAACTAATACTGTCTCTGTGTATGTGCTTTGAATAATAAGGATTATATTTTAGGAGAACAATAAACTATGGAGCCAACTAGATTTCTGTGTTCATTAATAAGCCAGCCTGAGAATTTACCTTTATTTTTGAAATAATTGTAGAACCCATCAGATGCCTTACATTCTATAGCACTCAGTTTTTGATTTTGTAAATACCAACTGAAATCAATAGTAATTAATTTACATTGTTTTGTATTATGTATATTTTTCCTAAGCTTACTGTCATACTTTTAGTCCAAGTTCCATATTCTCATATTATGATGAAATTATATTTATATATATTTATACTATATATATTAATAATATATTTATTATATATATGTATAGCATATATAAATATATATTATATTATACACAATTTTAACTTAAACTTTATGCTATAATGCAAAGTGTTAGATTTCCCAGGTCTGGGTTAATGGTCGGAATTTGGGTGGATGATGGAGCATTCTGTCCCCTTCAGACAAAGGGGTGGACGTTTCTATGCCAGGTCTCACACATCCTATAAGCTATCATCTCTGAAAGGCCCTTGGCCTGTTGCCCTATAAGTGTTTTATTCCCAAGCTTGCAGCTAAAATAAATGACTCCACATCTTTATTTCCCATCTATCAACTGCACAGTAGACTTTAAGGCTAATTTGTCACTCTACCCCTTTGGAGAAAGAAAAGGTGATAAATGGTTTAATTAGATTTCTTTTTTAGAAGAAATCATTTCTGCAAATGTGAGGCTGTGGAAATCATGCCTGAGGGACAGAATTAGGAAAAGAAACTATTTCTCTAGGAAAAGCATCAAAGTGTTATGACCATAGCCCAAGAATGATGAGACAGAAAGAGTATGCATTGTTTATGACCACACTGCTACTAAGGCTCTCATTCCATGACAACCATTTGGGTGAACAAGAATAACGGGTCAGAAGATACTTTCAGAATATTTCACTGCTTTGACTGCAATGTTAAATCTTTATTTGACTTTATTATTTGTCGCACAGAAGTCCATACTTCAGAAGAAAAATGGCGTTACTTTCAAATGGGTCTTCCCGCACATATATTTTCCCCAGCAAGGCGGCAGTGTGTTTGCAATCAGGGAGTAGCGCCCCTCGCCAGTGACTGTCCCAGCATGAGAAGGGAGTGCAGGTTTTGAGGCCGAGTTAGCCCTCACATTTCCAGTTTTCCTACCCACAGCATCTGAAATCCAGGGCTACCTTGCCTAAAACTAAAGACTGGGACTAAGTATTTCAAAACTGACAAACAAACATCAGGAGGCAAATGCTTTTATTTATAGCTCCTGAGTCATTTTAACTTGAAATGATTTGAACACACAAATGCCCAAAAGCACCATCTACAGGATGGTGTTAATATTTTCATGTTCATGAATTCTGAGCTTTAATTGCCCCATTTGGTTTACTGGCAATTAGTTGTTTATCTTCTAAGATTAATAGAGAATTGGGTTTCCATGATCCTAAGAATACTGATCTTTCTTTTAAGGTGGGATCTATGCTTAGATTTGAATGAAATTCATAGGTTTGTAGTAATAGCTATGCTGATGGTAAATTTTTCTAAAGAAGTGAGGAAGCACTAGAAATAATAAGCGGTTCAAATGAATTGTCAAGAAATCTCACATCTGGTAAGTGAATATCACTTAAAACCACATTGTAAGTGACTGATTCATAATTCGAGTCCGTTCCATTATAGCCACTGGAAAAATTTAATACTCATTAATCATCCAATAGGGGAATGTATCCTTAACATATCAGTGTTTTTGAAACTTTCAGAATCTGTGGGCCACTTGATGGATGAGGATGTATACACAGATGACAATTTTAAATTAAAAAAATACAACAGGTTCAGTTCAGTATAACTTTTAATATAAAATATTAAATACATTTCAAAAAAGTGAAATTAACAGTGAGTGGCTTTTTAAATCATGAAGATGACATAGTTAGGAATCCATCACCAAGATATTTGTTTCAGGCTCAGTATTACATACTTTGGACCAAAAATCAAGTTCTGCGTATTATATAATGATCAACAAGATGCTTTTTCTTCCTCTTTATTTCTACTAAATTAGAAAATTCACAGTCAGGATGGCAGGGCAGGAATGAGATCAAACACTGGGAGAGAGGGTATGGAGCATAATGGTCCAAGATTGGAGCCTGGTTCTGCCACTTATGAGCCATATGACCTTGGGCAAGTTTCTTGACCTCTCCGTGATTGTTTCTCCAACTGTACAGTAAGGATAATAACAGTGCCTAAATCCCAGGGCTTGGGTGAAAATTAAGACAATTAATACAGATAAAGGTATCAGAAGAATGCCTGGCACATAGCAAATGTTCGGGAGATATTAACCCTTGTCATCTGTTAATTCTGTTTGATCATGACTAAAGTTGAGCCCATGTACAACATGTGGCCACAGCAGTGGTTTGTAAGCCATGTCCATTCTAACTGGTTAGGCCTGGGCCATAACAGTTGTTGCGTGTTCAATACCACCCTCCGCAAATTCCTATATATTCGTATAGGGAGCATGGATATAAATATTATGGAAAGGATCCTCATTGCGCACTGCTTAGTAGCACCCCATTAGATAGATAAGTACTTAGAAGCTAAACATTTATCAATTTCAAAACAAAGAAGGGGGCAGATTGATTCTGAACCCACTTCCTTAGCAAATTGTTCTTTGCAAAGTAGTTCTTCCTGTTTATTTCATGAATTTGAATGTCGTTTAAAAAATGTATGTCCAAAGAAATTTTTTCTCTAAATGAATAAAATCATCTATTCAGAGAAAGTTTTACTTCAACCAGTTACCTGACAATTTGCCTTTTAAAGAATTATATTATTCTATACATTAAAACATTAAGTTACTTTTTCCTAAGTGTTTGGTTCAACCTATCAAGATATTAAGATATTAAAGTTTACTTACCTATACCACCTGAGCAAGCCATTTGAATTAAAATAAAGATCTTTCCTGGAATTATAGGACGTGAAGGAAATTTTTTAAAATTCAATTATTTTTTGGAAAATTCATGTTTGTAATGGAAGAATTATTTCTGTTAGCAGATCTATTAAGATAATTCAGCATATTAGTACATAATTACTAAAAATAAAAAAACTTGTGATGGGCCCTCATCATAAGCACACATACGGGTTAATGTATTTAATTTTCACAGTAACTCATTAGCATGGGTACTATTTTTCTCCTCATTTGCAAATGAACAGAGCCATGGAGAGGAAAAGTGATTTTCTCACAACTAGTAACAGAGCGAGTATTAAAACACAAGAAAGTTTGACTCCAGAGATAATGCTTTTAAATACCACAATAAACAAACTTTGAACACAGAAATGACTATCTTTAACATCCATTCTTAGTGAAAGCTCTTAACAAAATATGAACAGATGAATACATTTACATCATTGCATGAACATTTGTGTATGAGTATATAAATGAGTATATAAAGGAGAAATATAGTAGTTACATTAAGGCAAAAAAATAGAATTTCATATTTGTTCTGCATAAAATTGGAAAGTAGTCACATTAATCCTCACTTGCAAATGATTTCTTTGTTTACTTAGAGAGAAAACAAATCAACTGAAAGACTATCTTACAGGACCATTCAGGCAGGTCGGTGGGATTCTAAGATGGCTCTGAGATTTCCACCCTCTGGTGCACGCACCCTTGTGTGTGAGAGAATGTATGAATAACATGGGAAATCACTCATGAATTAGGTTACTAATCAATTGACTTTCTGTTACTCAAAAGGGTGATTATTCTGGGTAGGCTAACTTGAATTAAAGGCACCTTTAAGAGAAGGAGACACATCAGAGAGAACCACACCCTGCTGGCTGGGAAGAAAGCAAACAGCCATATTGTGACGACTTACAGGGGCCATGTGGCAAGGACTGCACTTGCATATTGTTGTCCTCACCCCTGCCCTGGATGCATGGCCCTCAGTGGGGAGGACAGGTAACAGTCCAATGGCAGAGATAGAAGCTTTGTCTCATTCATGCAAAGAATGATCACCCCTCGTTGGGGAGAGTTTAAGGAAAACAGAGGAGACCACAGATTACCACATGGGAGGTAACAGAGAACACGGTGAAAAGGGCCCACTGGCATCACAGAGCAACAGATAGAAAGCCATCAGATGCAGGTTCTAAAGAACCTGCAGAGGTAATGCAGTGATGGGGACACACAGGGGAAGGGACACCTGCAGCCACTCCCACTCAGAGCAGGTGCTGTAGATCAGAGGTGGGTGAGAGGCAGTGCAGGGTCTCCCGTTCAGGGCTAAATCGCATCTTGTTGGTGACCACTGGTATCCCAGAGGCCAAACTCAACCTTTTTCTGACTGATTCAGTTTGTCAGCACCATTTTGAAGGCCCAATCTCACATAATCTCATGAAAGGAATATCATGCAGGCCAGTAAGAGCTGTCCTAGCTAGCGACTGATTACAAAGGATCATACCCAAATCTTTGTTTCCAAAATTGAAGAAATAATGAGCTTATTAATAATGATCTCATCTGCTGATTTTAGAGAATTCTACGATACTGCAGTACGATATTGAACTTTGAACACGTGAACAGGGGCATTTTTTGAACGCATGAATACTTATAGCAATAGCTCTTCTTTTAAATTAACATAAGAGCAACAATGAGAGGAAACATTTAAAATGGGATGAGATTAATCAAAACAGCATCTTTCCAATGGCTTGGCATAATTGCCATCTTCTTTGAGATGGTAGGGAAATTACTCACAAGAAGTGCAGACAAGATTTTGGCTGTGCCCAGTCATCAAAATCTTGACCGTTCAAACTTTGAAACCCTGGGTGAAAGATTTGAAAATACTCTCTAGGTGACTGCCTATGGTTTCCAAGGCAATATAAGAATAACTTTGATGTAGACAGGAAAATGTATACTACATATATGTATTGCTCTTTTCTGATTGACCCTAACAGGGATGGATTGGAGATTGCAAATCCAGTCTCTAAATTTAGAGTAAATTAACAAAAGGATTCATGTTTCAGTCAAGCAAACCACTGTATGAAACTAATTGGTAACAGATGCTATTAACTACAAAAAAAAAAAAAAAGTATAACTGGATTCGATGGGAATCTAACCATGCAAATCACAGTCCAATTAGAATCAGACCCTAATAGGTGCATGTGGAAAACATTTTTGTGCATTTGATGCACCTCCATCCAGTACCTTCTGCCTCCTCACACAGTTTCCCCGACCTCTGTGTCCGCAGGGTGAATACTGAGAATTGAGATTACTGGGAAAGTGGTTAACAAATTTCTTCTATTTTAACCAGAAGTTATATGGAACTTACTCCACCTCAAAAAAAGCTTTTAATAAAACATTGTTCATTTATTGTACCAAATTTCGATTTGTGGAAAATTTCAATAGCTTTCCGGGTATATCAGAGACACTTAAAATGTCATCATCCAAATTCCATAAAACATATTTGAATGAGGGCGCCTGGGTGGCTCAGATGGTTAAGCGTCTGCCTTCGGCTCAGGTCATGATCCCGGGGTCCTGGGATCGAGTCCCGCATCGGGCTCCCTGCTCCTTGGGAGCCTGCTTCTCCCTCTGCTTCTCTCTCTCTCTCTCTCCCTCTGTCTCTCATGAATAAATAAATAAAATCTTTAAAAACAAACAAACAAACAAACAAAAAAATATTTGAATGAGAGCAGGTCTTCTTAGTTAAGGATCTTATTCCATAGATAAAATTAGGGAAATAGGAAACCAGGACATTGGGCCAGAGAAAAACACACAAATAGCCTATGTCTTAGTTTAAATAAGTGGTAAATGAATAAAACCAGTTCTCTTAGTGCTTAATGCCACCTTAAAGGTATGTCTGGAATACATGGGCAATGCCGTTTTAGACTCCCACCAATTGCGTCTTAGTTGCTGTACATTCTTGCTGTCATTTGATGTTGTCAGGTGTTTCTTTGTTTGTTTGTTTGTTTTTTAGTTTTAGCCTTTCTAGTAAGTGTGGAGTGGTATCTTACTGTGCTTTTCATTTGCATTTTCTTGATGGGTACTCCTTTCATGTGATGTTTTCTTTTCATAATTTTTTAGTTATGTTTGCCCCTCCCCCTCAACTAAATCATGAGTTGCTAGAAGGTAGGAACTTAATCATTGTTGACTTATTTTGAGAAAAAAAAGTTATCTTCATGTATAACCTTCTATCCTATTCTCCTCACATATCACACCTTGCTCAGCCGCTCTTCTCTTCACATCTCATAGTCTTCCCCCGCCAGGATTCTTTGACAGGACGGTCAAACTTGGGTGCTAACTTACCATCTGCAACACTCATAATCTTCTTTCAACTACTTCTACTTCCAGGTTTTACTGAACAAACAAAACAATGGTTAATTACCAGTTGGAGCAATAAAATGCATTTATAAGTCTCATGATGTTTAGGTAATTTATTTAAATAATGTAAAAATATGTAAAATGTGTAAAATGTAAAAGTATGTAAAAAAATGTAAAACTAATTTTATGATTGATTTTGATAAACTGCCAGAAAATACTTTATCTGAAACTCAGTAATTTTTATTTCTATAAAGAATTTTTCCTCTTTCTGCTTTTCCACTTTCCATTATTGTATATACTAATAGTGTAATTTACTTCAGTATGTTTGGGATAAAAATAAAGACATTTGGAATGTAACTATGTCTTTAAAATCTTCAATACCTTTATGACACAATAGGCAAAAAGTAGAGGTGATGCAATCTTATTTGCAAAAAAAGTAAAATAGTTTATTTTTTATTATGTTATATAAATCACCATACATTACATCATTAGTTTTTGATGTAGTGTTCCACGATTCATTGTTCACATATAACACCCAGTGCTCCATTCAGTACGTGCCCTCTTTAATACCCATCACCAGGCTAACCCATCCCCCACCCCCCTCCCCTCTAGAACCCTCAGTTTGTTTCTCAGAAAAGAAAAATAGTTTAAAATGTTGCTTTTGCACTTGGACCTTCAAAAACATGCTCAGTAATGTATAGAAAATAATGGTGTTTTTATCCTAAAATGTTAGTCACTTTCGCAGTAGGCTTTTGTATACACCAAATGAATTGTTGGGCTTTTAAAGAGGTGCTATTTTCCCTAAATGTTGTGAGGATTAGAGCTGGTGAAGAGCTTTGATCTCCAAAAGCAAACAGAAACGCCAAGCAGCCTGCGTTGGTAAATCACCCAGCCCAGAGGAAGCAGAAAAAATCACAATCCAGACGTCCTTTTGGAATGTTGCTAATGCCACCTCACCTTTCATAAAAGTTGTCCTGAAACAGCCTTTGTTTTTGCTTAAAAATTCCGCATCATTACCAAGCTTTCAAACATGAACCACAGCATAGTATGTTAATACAGTCCTATTCTTCAGTCATTTCTTCATTCGTTCTCCCTTCATTCCACAAAGCTGTTAAAAAAAAATCAACTTTGATAGTAGGTAACATTCAGGGGGTGTAGGTTTCTTTGCCTGTGAGGAGGAAAAACAATCAACAAAGAACTGGGAGCAGCAGTGGGTGCCTGTGTGTTACATTTTACACATAGAGCTCCCCTAACCCCGGGGCCATGATTAGCCCAGTTGTTGCTAATACCTCACCGAAGTTCCGAACTTGCTCGCGACCAGAGACCTAAGTACGTGTTGGAGCAAGGCTTCAAAAACCACGATTTGCCATCCTAGAACCACAGATCTTTCCACTGTGTAACACCACCTGACGGAGAGCGATCAACTTTTCCTGTTCCCTCACCAGATTAGTTTAATGATATTGAATTCTTTTCTCCCCATAATCCTTCCGAAGGGAAGTGCAATTCCCAGATAGATTAGAGCTATTTTTTACGCCATAACACATGCCAAGCCTACGGGTTTATTAAAGAATTTATTCGATTAGAATGAAAAAAGCAATCCATTCGGTAAGCTGCCTTTAGTTAGTCATGTGGATCCCGTCATAAGTGAGCAACTACGTGAACGTTTGACAGGGCTCTTTGATCCTGACAAAACTTATTTTTATTTGTTTCCTCTTCTTCCCTCTCCCAGACGATAAGTTTTCAAACAAGGAGAGGTCCTAAAAAAAATTTAAAAAAAAAAGTTGCTTACATATTTTTCTTTCTTCCAACCCCACAGTTTTCGGTCCTCAGAAGTATTGTTGACGAATCATGTTTTGAAATTACATGATTTCAGTGGACTTCTTCAAATATTTATTTTGTGTAATATGCAAAATTAACATTAAAAAAGTGAATAACATTTCTGGTGTTAAAAATATACGTGAGATGATTAAAATGTGAGAACAAAATAAATAATACTATGAAGTATAGATTCTTCATGATGTAATTACACATCTTTAGTATGTAAAGCAAACTTAGATAGTGTTTAGTTGCACGCCTTCATTTCCTCAGTGAAGAGATAAAATGACTAAGCAAATTTTAACCAGTTTTGGAAAAAACGTGACTTTTTAATAAATTCTATTATGGAGCGAATGTTTCTATCTCCCCAAAATTCATGTTAAAACTCTAACCTCCAATCTGACTGTATTTGGAGGTAGGGTCTTTATGGAAATAAGGTTAAACCAAGTCATAGGGTGGGGCCCTGATCCCATAGGCCTAGCGTCCTTATAAGAAAAGACACCAGAGAACTTGCTCTCTCTGCCTCTGCGCATGTCCCAAGGAAAGGTCACGTGAGGAGAGAGAGCTGATCCTGCTACACCAGGGGAGATGTCTCACCGGACACCAGACACTCTGCTGGCACTTTGATCTTTGGCTTCCAACCTCTAGAACTGTGAGAAAATAAATTTCTACTTTTTAAGCCACGGGCTCAGTGGTATTTTGTTACGGCAGTCTGAGAAGACTAATATAAATTCCTTATAAAAGGTTTTTACAGGGCGCCTGGGTGGCTCATTTGGTTAAGCGGCTGCCTTCGGCTCAGGTCATGATCCTGGAGTCCCGGGACCGAGTCCCGCATCGGGCTCCCTGCTCGGCGGGGAGTCTGCTTCTCCCTCTGACCCTTTTCCCTCTCGTGCTGTCTATCTCTCATTCTCTCTCCCTCTCAAATAAATAAATAAATAAATCTTAAAAAAAAAAAGAAAGTGAAATTTTAAAAAAAAGGTTTTTACAAACACCTTTCAGTCCTAATTGATTTTCAGTTACAGGAAAATTGCAAGTGAGCTGCTGAAAATTTCATTACTCTAGTTTATGATTAGTGGGATGACTTGGGGAGGATAACAAAAGGGGTCCCTCAGGACGCATTTCTCCTTTCTTCCTTTAGGAATAGAACCCCTCAATTTTAGTGGCTGTATCCCTATGCTGAATAAAGTCTATACTTTCAAAAATTCCTTGCAGCTAAGTGAGGCCCAAAAGTTCTGCCCATGGACCCTAATTGGAGGTGAAATGGCCAACTTCTGGATCTTGTCTTTAAAGAAAAGAGACATGCTCTCTAGGGCGCCTTTTCCCCGTATGCTGGGGGAATGCAGAAGTGAAGGCAGGAGTTATAGAATCCGTGTTGCACTAATGAATGGTTGAACACCACACCAAAAACTAATGATGTACTATATGTTGGCTAACTGGACATAATAATAAAAAAAAGAATCCATGTTGCACATGACATGAAAAGAGGGTGTTGAGGTAGACAGGAAGAACAACATGTTAGAACATGGATGATTATGAGAGTTATCACATCTGCACTGGACTATGTATCCAGACCTTTGAAAGAGAGAAAAACAGATTTTTACTTTGTTTAAACGACTATAAACCAAGCAATCATAAGTATATGTCAGAGGCTAGAAAAAAAAAAAAAAAAAGAAAACCAAAAAACACCAAACAGTCAAACATTCTGGTCTTAGTCTGACAGTTTTTCTGGTTCCATTGAGCTTTTAATCTGAAAAATAAAATGGATGATGATTATTAAAACAGTTCAACGTATTTCTAATGATAAGTGCTTTTATTTAATCAAACTTTAAGCTAATAAAAGGTGTTTTTCTTAGTTCTGATACCCACGGAATATAGCGAAATATAGAAGGAAAAATAAAAGGCAGAACATTTGTTTGTTCTTCATTAAAGAACTGGCATACATTTCATTTTTTATAAAACTATATGCCTTTCAAAATCAAGGACCACTGGGAATACATTTTAAATCAATGCCAGGTTTGCCCTTTTGCCTACCAAAAAAAAAAAAAAAAAAAACATCAAAAAATCCCAACCCTACAGCAGTAATGACATCACTTCCCTGATGCCAAAAAACTGCTTCAAATTTGGTAGTAAATGTTGCAAACTCATTTGTTATTCTTTGTGCACAGAAGCAAAGTAAGAGAATTATTCTTGCAAATTGCTTTGATACATGTGATTCCTCTGGGATTAAACATTCCTGAACTCTTTCTGCTTTACTGATCTCTTTCATGCAATCCTTTTGACAAAAACTAGATTCACAATTGTGTGTTTGGTTTTTTTTTCCCCACTGTTTGGAGATTTCGGTTAAATTTTCTGGTTACTTGACAAATATGCTCCACTGCTTACGGCTTTGTCTTTCATTCTCTAAAGAATAATAGCTGTTAATGTAGATGAAGAACACAGCATTATTGTAAAATGATATGGAGAGTACACAGTAAATGTGCCTGAGTATTTTATTTTATTAGTTTTTTAAGGCCAGCACTCATATCAACAATCCTTGCTTTTCAAATGGATTTTTCCTTTAAACAAGAAAAAAATTGATCATCGTTATGTTTTAAAAAGAAGCTTAACAGTATAAATATTTATAATCCTGGGTTTGGGTTGAATTGTTAATACATAATAAATCACGTTCTTCCTTCTGATTTCTGAAGAGGGCAAAGCATGAGTCAACATATTGAGATGGTTATGGATATAATTCTGTAATCTCCAGCACGATGAATATTGAACGTGTATCTCTCAGCCCTGACTTTGCTCAACTAGTACCTAACTTGTACCAGCCTTGTCTTTGCTCAACTAGTACCTAACTAACATATTCTATTCTATTTTTAAACCTATTAGTAGGCAAAAACCCTCAACATATTTTAATTTGGTTTTTTTTGGACTATGTTTCGATTTCAATTTAAAGGGTTCTATTTGGGAGTGTTCAGGTGGCTCAGTCGTTAAGCGTCTGACTTAAGCTCAGGTCATGATCCCAGGGTCCTGGGATCAAGCCCCACATCGGGGCCTCCCACTCCCTCTGCTTGTGTTCCCTCTCTCACTGTGTCTCTCTCTCTGTCAAATAAATAAGTAAAACCTTAAAAAACAAAAAGTGTTCTATTTGGATTCCTTAAGTTGCTTGGAATCACATAACTATTTGTAATAATTTTTAACACTTTGATCATTTCAACTTATTGAAACTTTTTTTTAATCAAGATTAATGTATATATTCCATTGTATTGACAAAGCAAGTCGAATGATTCACCAAAGCTTCAAAAGAATGGCCAATTGATATAGTGGTGAGCCATAGTGATACCATATTCTTTCAATTTATCTACTGTCCCTGGTTCTCTGAATTAAGAAATGAAATCCACATAGAAAAATATATCAAGCCAAAAAGTAGGAGGAGGAGGCACATTATTTTTTTTCCAGATGACTGAATAGTAGAACTTGCATTATGTTTATAGAGCAATAGAACTGGCTCTTATTTAGACATGTATTAAAAAATGCACCAAGAATATTCCAGAACGAAAATAGATCCCTGGGCTCAAGAGATATATACCCAAAACAAATTAAGGCTGCAGATAGAACAACCCAAGTGGGATGGAAGAAACATTTTCCTGAATGTTCATTATTCGGGGCTTTTTCTTTTTCTTTTTTTTTTCTTTTTTATTATTGTTATGTTATCACCATATATTACATCATTAGTTTTTGATGTAGTGTTCCATGATTCATTGTTTGCGTATAACACCCAGTGCACCATTCAGTACGTGCCCTCTTTAATACCCATCACGGGGCTAACCCATCCCCCACCCCCTCCCCTCTATCTCAGAGTCCATCATCTCTCATGGTTCGTCTCCCCCTCCGATTTTCCCCCTTCATTCTTCCCCTCCTGCTATCTTCTTCTTCTTCTTTTTAACATACAATGTACTATTTGTTTCAGAGGTACAGGTTTGTTTTCCGCCTATTGTTTCTCACAATTTGAACTGTGTGAGGCCAACATTTATACAGACCCTCCTTTCCAATACTCACCCTCAAACCTCGCCATTTTCATCTACAATAAGCAACTTATAGCTAATTACGTTTAAGTATTTTCAGGGCGCATCTGTAAATGTGTTTTGGTTAGACAGTGCCTGCTTCACATTAGTGATGGCAACAGTTCTTCCATATATTTGTTATGTTATAAAGCCCAGATGAATGTGCTCTTTGCCTCCATGTATCATCCTTTGAAGGCCATTTTGAGGATTTTTACCAGTACCTTAAATATAATGGATGGAGTATCTTATGCCTTGATAGATGGGACTCATGGAAAATGGGTATAATAGTCTATAGGCTCACACTTCCCCAGAAAACAGATAAAAGAGTTTTTGGAAAGGGAAAAATTATGTTTTATTTTTTTACTCAATTTTGATCTTTAGTTCATGTTTTAAAATGTAAATAAGAGATGACTCATTCTTGTATGTCTATGTCACTAACAGAGTCAGATGTTGGAGAAAATTTTATATGTTTGCTGCATGCCTGTAGTTATTTTATTGTGCAACCGCCTCCTCTTGCCCCCCCCCCCTTTCTCCCTTTCTTCTTCCCCGTTGTCCTCCCAGTATATAATTCCTGTATATCCACTGTATGGAAAGCACTGCTCTAGTTGCTAGATTAAATAACACATGGCTTAATTAAAAGGATGCGATTTGTTAAAGAGATGTTTAACTTAAACGCAGGACTCTTTCATCTTCTGGTTCCCACCAGCGGATTTTCTCAGCAAGTCTCATACCAGACATCTTGGCCCCAGGGCCATGTGGTTTCACGTGGAACGTGGAGCTCTCAAGCTCTGAAAAACTGTTTATTAGAAAAATAGTTTGTTAACGCCAGTGGAATGACTTGTCAACAATGGAACTGTCCTTCCCCCAACCCACCACTGTTACCCCTTACTTCCCCCCCCGGTAATCACTGTTTTTCCCCTCTTGCTCTTCCCAATGACTATGATGACTTTTTATCCTCGCAGGGAAACACAAAGATGTGTTTAGTCTGCACCCAAAATTGGCCTTGCCTTTTTCCACACTTGCAAATGTCTTTAATCCCTCCAAACCACATCACCCTCCTAATGATTCTCTCTGTCACTAAACTTAAAAGTACCGCGTGACAGCTCTGAAGCAGAGACTGGAATCATTCTACCCAGGTAGAGTCCCTCCACCTCAATGTATCTAAGATGGAACATTTCTTTTTCCTACCATGAGGAATCTTCCCCTACTCCTAAATCTTGCTCAGTGTTACCATCATTTCTCCAGTCTCCAAGCCTCAGTCTCTTGGCATTTTCCCTGATTCTCCTTATCCTTATATCACCACTTGTCCAAATATCACAGTTCTGGCCAGTGATCTTTTCTTTATTTGGTTTCAGATCTTTGGCATTTAGATTTGATTCCTGTTTCTGTAACTTGTGTCTAGAGTGACATCGCCAGTATGATAGCCACCAATCATATGTGACTACTGATTACTTGAAATGAGACTTGAATGAAAGTAATAACTAAAATTTATTTTAATATTTAAATAGCTATTTGTAGTGATAAGATTGTTAAAATGAATGAGGTTTTTATGGAAATGAAGCCTTTTTAAAAACAAAGATTGATAAAAACTTGAAAATCGTGTGGGGGGCGGGGGCAGTCTTTGTCCAGGAATATGTTTTGAAAGAATATGGACAGCCTCACTCTTAAATGACTTAGACCTCCACTATTCAAAATAGTAGCCACTCACTACATGTGGCTAAATTTAAATTAAATTACTTAAAGTTAAATAAAGTTATAAACACTGTTCCTCAATCATGCTAGCTACATTTGAAGCTCAATAGCCACAAGCGGCTAGTGGCTACAAACTGGAGAGTGTAGAATGTTTCCATTTTTGTGGAAAGTTTATTTGAACACTGCTTGTCTAGAGTCTGTTACACCATCTTTGTGTTCAGTGTAGACTGTTACCGTAGCTTTCTTGTTTACTGATCAGTTTGTAGGATCCCTCCTTTAAACACATTACAGTGTCAGATTAAATTTACCTAAGACCTCTTCAGTAAATACCTTGACCAAAAAATCTTGAAAAAATCCTACTGACTAGGAATTCATGTCATAACTTTCAACACCCAGTGCCTTTTCAACGGGCCGTGGTAAACCTCTTTAAATTTACCATACTATGGTCCCCAAAACGAATGTGCTCATCAAGAAAAAGTGGACCAGATTCATTCTAAACTCCAGTCCATTTCTCACATCCTCACAAGAATTTCCTCGTCACCTTTCCTCACGTGGTTTACCAAAATCCTGAGCCCCGTGTAACCCCCATCTTTCCGTGAATTCTCTGGGACTCTCCTGTTGTCGGTGATCCCAGGGTTTTCTTCCACTCACACTCCTACAGCATGCCTGGTTAGAAAGAAGGCTTTCTTGTATTTGCCATGTGAAAATGCTTGGTAGTATCTGCACAGAATGCAGTGCTGAGAGAAACTATGAGGAGGCGTGAGGGAAAGAGGGATGAGATCAAGCGGCAAGCAGAGTCATCAGTAGGATAAGGAGAGGATGCCAGACAAGCCATATGCCTGTCAAGCCTTCTCTGGGTAGGTATTTGAATCCCCAGGTATTCATTCTGGGCACCGGACTTGTCATGCTGTCCTCTCCCCTCTCTGCATATACAAATGTGACTTTTCCAAGGCTTGGCTCTCATATTCAGCTTCTCTGGTGAAACCCGGGAAAGACCTTGGGAATCTTGTACTTTACGAGTATACTTTATCACACTACATATTATAAATTCTCTTAAAGCCATCTTGCTTCTCTTCATTGGGCCTAAAACCTTGCAATATTTAAAGAAAATACTAAACAAACTTTTTGTGACATGAAAGAACAATTGTTACAGTTGCCATGACTCATTATTTTCATTTAAATGACTTCACTATAAAGAGAAAAAAAATAATAAATTCAAAGTAATTTGAATTTTTCTTTGCCTTGAACTTTTGCTCAAATTTAACTCCTTTTCCTTTTATTTCATGAATGTATGTTAAAAACTTGTAAGGAGGGGTGCCTGGCTGGCTCAGTTGTTAAGCGTCTGCCTTTGGCTCAGGTCATGATCCCAGGGTCCTGGGATCAGGCCACACATTGGGCTCCTTGCTCAGCAGGAAGCCTGCTTCTCCCTCTCCCTCTCCCACTCCCCTTGCTGGTGTTCCCTCTCTCGCTGTGTGTCTCTCTCTGTCAAATAAGTAAATAAAAAATCTTAAAAAAAAAAAAACTTGTAAGGAGATCTGGATTGGAAATTTTCTCTTGCTGATCTAAAATGAGAAATTCTGGACTTAGAGCTTGATGTCAAAAGATTATATCACTAGGGTGCCTGGGCGGGGCTCAGTTGGTTAAGCTTCGACTCTTGAGTCAGGCTCAGGTCGTGATCTCAGGATCCCAAGATTGAGCCTCGTGTCAAACCCCACGTCTGGCTCTGTGCTCAGTGGGGAGTCTGCTTGAGATTATCTCTCTCCCTTTCCCATTGCCGACCCCCCCACTCTCTCTCTCTCAAATAAATAAATAAATCTTAAAAAGAAGATTATATTAATAAAATCCAGATCAAATTTGAATAAATATCTGGATTTCTGAAGATTTAAAGGAAAGGAAATCACACTCAAAATAAAGCTCAGTTTATCCATAAACTAACTTAAAAGAAATTGCATTTGACCAACATGAAAAACCAACCACCTGCTCCTATTTGTGATTAATTCTTAGATTTTAAATGTGAACTAAAACATTTCTAATTGTTCACTCGCATATATAAGAAAAACTTTGGCATTAATTTAAGTAATCGTTATAGGATCATATTGGCCATTCATTTTACTTATTTTTTAGTTTATTAGAAATGCCAAGCACTAAGCTTTGCCACAACAAGTATTCAATAACTACTGAAGGAATTAACTGCAGATCTGCTGTCTTATTTTCCTAGCCCCCCAAAAAAAGACAAATGGTAGGTCTAAATACCATGATGCCCATTACTCACAAAACATTGCTTAGCTATTTTATTCAGAATGCATTTCTAGTCATTACTCAGAGCAGCAATGTGTAGACAGGAAAAGAAAAATAAAACAGTTCTCAAGAAGTCCATCTAAAGTGAGATTGATGCTATAAGGCATAGAAACCCCCAAATTAAATGTCATAGTTGACTTTACAATAGCCTAAAACCCATTGATAGCCTTGCATATTTGATCCAAAGCATTATTTCCAGAGACTGAGCCCACAAAGAGTTGCTTAAGCCCAGGAGGCTTCTTCTGGCCTAGCTCCGATGCTATTGAGCATCTATAAGTCTTCTTTGACTGTACATCCATTATACATAGTACTGACATATATAAAGCTGTGTGCATTTAATTTTATAATGATTGTTCACCTGTGGAGGACTTAAGTTATATATATACAAAATACATAAAGGTGGGATAGTAGAATGGCGGAATAATGTTTTTGGTGAAAGTGGTTGAAAACTGATTGTTTTAAGGACATGCTGCAACGTGCTTCCACTGGCAGCAGTGAGGCTCTCAAAATTAGTCATTCTCTTTTCCTCTAACAACGGAAAGTAATTGAAAACTTCTATTTTTTTTAATTTTTATTGTTATGTTAATCACCATACATTACAACATTAGTTTTTGATGTAGTGTTCCATGATTCATTGTTTGTGCATAACACCCAGTGCTCCATGCAGAACGTGCCCTCTTTAATACCCATCACCAGGCTAATGCATTCCCCCACCCCCTCCCCTCTAGAACCCTCAGTTTATTTCTCAGAGTCCATAGTCTCTCATGGTTCGTCTCCCCCTCCAACTTCCCCCCCTTCATTTTTCCCCTCCTACTATCTTCTTCTTCTTCTTCTTCTTCTTTTTTTTTTTGGTTTTCTTAACATATATTGCATTATTTGTTTCAGAGGTAGAGATCTGTGATTCAACAGTCTTGCACAATTCACAGCGCTCACCATAGCACATACCCTACCCAATGTCTATCACCCAGCCACCCCATCCCTCCCACCCACCCCCACTCCAGCAAGTATAAAATAAATAATTATCATTTATCCTGAATAGCTAATATTACTTTCTTGTGATGTTATAAAATCAAGATGATTGACATATGAAATGTGGCTTACAGTTACGAAATAACGTCAAGAGTAAAAACTTTTTGGAAAGCACAAAAAGTAAGGAAGATGTATGTGTTGATCATGAAACAGTCATGTAATAACCCAATGAACACAGAAAAATGGAAAGTGTGACAGTGATAACTTATGCGTAATATGTAGACTCAAAAGACTTCACTCTAAAATACTATTTAAACTTGGAGACATTTTCAATGAGGATTATGTCAGCATTTATAAGTGAGTAATAGTAATAACAAGAACCTGACATTTCCAGTAATCAATTAAGAGAAATTTGTCAAGGCAACATAATTTAAAGACAATCATAACTAGTGATGAAGCATGGTATTTTTTCTATAACTTGGAAACAAAATAGCAAAACACATTGGAAAACTCCAAACACACCCAAAGAGGGCACAAACAAAAGTCAGAAAAGAAGACAATGGTTATTTGTTACTTTGACATCAATGGCATGGCTCCTGCAGAATTCCACCTACAACATCAAGAAGGCAAGCATGGGTAGGAAATAGAAATTGAGAATTTCAAGGATTTTATATGATGGAAAAGTAGAACAGTGATTCCCTGAATCTCACTGATGCTGCTTTAGCTCAGTATTTATTTATTAAATATTCGTTGAGAACTATGTACTAGGCAAATCCCAGCTTTCATGAACCTTACATTCTAGTGGGGTAGACTGATTGTGGAAGAATCGACACATGGATAAAATAATTTTAGATAGTAATGAAAGCCATAATGAACAACTAAAGATAAAAAACAAATAATATATTCTATATTAAAAGAAGAAGAAGAAGAAGAAGAAGAAGAAGAAGAAGAAGAAGAAAGCAGGAAGGGAAAAATGAAGGGGTGGAATCGGAGGGGCAGATGAACCATGAGAGATGATGGACTCTGAGAAACAAACTGAGGGTTCTAGAGGGGTGGGAGGTGGGAGGATGGGTTAGCCTGGTGATGGGTATTAAAGAGGGCACGAACTGAATGGAGCACTGGGTGTTATACGCAAACAATGACTCATGGAACACTACATCAAAAATTAATGATGTAATGTATGGTGATTAACATAACATAATAAAAAAATTAAAAAAAAAAAGAACAAGCTCTGTATGCTTCTTAACCAGCAAGAGGGCCTGTGTGAGCAAAGGCAAGAGAAGGACAGATGTGGATGGATACAGAGTCAGGTTTGTGCAAAGCACTGTAGGAGGGGTAAATGAGTTTCCCCCTTAGTGTGATGACAACCACTTGTGAGTTCTGTTACCTGATTGACAATTTTACAAGTTCATTCTGGCTGCTATTATAACACTGTAGGGGAACAACAAGGAAACAGAGAAACGAATTAGGACACTTTCAAAATATTCCTGAGGAGACATAATGGTGTCTTGGGCAAAGGAGAAGTGGGGAAGGTGGTGAGAAGTTCTTGGATTTAGGTCATATCTAAAAGTTAAAATGTATAGGTCTTAACAATGGAATCATTATGAGGTTTGCAGGAGATGAGGCAAAAAAAACTTAATATGCAAAAACCTGTATCCAAGTAAATCTTTCTATACTGGAAGTTTTTAAGATTTTGCTAGCTTTGAGGGCAATGATCAAAGAAAGATCTCAGGTAAGTTTTGAGGAGTTGCCAGAGATGAGTTCTTTGAAAGTCTCCTAGGATGTCCTTGAATGTACAAGTTCAGTTACTCTCGATAAAGACAACCACACACATGGGGATCCTCACTGGCTCAGTTGGTGGAGCATGTGACTCTTGATCTCGGGATCATGAGTTTGAGCCCCACGTTGGGTATGAATCCTACTTAAAAAAAAAAACAAAAAAACAAAACCCAAAAGATAACCACAGACATAATTTTAAGTTCAGCCATATTATGTCACTGTCAAAGATAAATGTTGCCAGATGGATTCACTTAAGCATATGTGACCCATGGACGTCTCTCAAACCAGATAGTGAATGAATAAATGTAGCAGTTTAGTTACCCATCTTTGCATCCCAGCCTTCAAAAACAATTACTATTTGATCTATAGACCAGATAAAGGGCAGATAGATCATTTTTATGTTTAGAGCACAGATCCTTAGGTCACAGATGGCTTTTTGGAAGGGAACCATGAATCCCTATATGTACCAAGTATTATCTGCAGACTGAAAAAATTAATAACTATTGTACATATGTATAATATTTGAAAATATCTGTAAATCCAGTGTGACTAATTATAGACATAATTATTTTAATGTACTACTTAATAATTAGTAGTTTCCTGCCATGTATTACTCAAAGATCACACACCACAAATAACAAATCAGGAAATTTGCGGTGTTGGTTAACCAAGAATATTGACTCTTTTTTTTTTTTTTAACCTGGATAGAGGACCCAGGCACTGTGAGGAGCCTAAGATGTATAAGTTCTCAGCAGAGGGGAAATATAGTGAGGACAGTCAGGGAAGCAAAGAAAAATATGGTCAGCTAGCTGGCCTGGTAACTGGTAGTCCCTACAGTCCAGTGTGGGCCATGGCAGTGGGCCCTCCGAGTGCACTCAGTCAGAGTCTATAAAACAATCTGACGGGGGCGGAGCAAGATGGCGGAGGAGTAGGAGACCTGGATTTTGTCTGGTCGCAGGAATTCAGCTGAATAGGGATCAAACCATTCTGGACACCTACGAACTCAACAGGAGATCGAAGAGGAGAGTAGCAACAACTCTCTGAACAGAGAAGCGACCACTTACTGGAATGTAGGATGTGCGGAGAAGTGAATCCGAGGTGATATTCCGGGAGGATAGACGGCGGGGGAGGGGGCCCTCCGCCGCTTCTGGCAAGTGATAGAGCCGCGGAGCACAAAATCGGAACTTTTAGAAGCCGGCTCCGCTGAGATGTTGCTCCAGTGGCTAAGCGGCAGGAGGAACCCTCGCGGGACAGTGTGGTCTCAGGACCCTCGGGGTCACAGAAAGACCGGGGGTGCCTAAGTGCAGCAGAGCTCCCAGGTATCAGAGCAGGGAAGCCGGCTGCAGAGACGGAGCCGAGGTGGAGGCTCTCAGCTCGGGGTGGCCATAAACTGTGATCCGCGGCCCAGTCGGGCCACTGCTCCTCCAGCAGGGACCCAACAAGCGGCAGAGCCGGGGAGACTCCCCTTCCTCCCCCGGGAGGAGCGGCACGGGAGAGCACCGCAGGGATCTGCTGGGTTTGGAGACTCCACACGGGGTCGGGTGCCAGAGATAGAAATGCTGGGTCACAGGCCAGGTGAGCACGGAGTGCGGCCGGAGACCAGGGAGACGGGAGTGACTGCTTTTCTCTGGGGGCACACTGAGGAGTGGGACCCCGAGTTCTCAGCTCCTCCAGGTGGAGATTGGGAGGTCGCCATTTTCACCCTGGTCCTCCAAAGCTGTACCGAGAGCTTGCAGGGAGCAACAGCTCCTGAGAGCAAACCCGAGCAGCTTGCTTAGCCCGGACAACAAGGGCAGGGCAATTCTGCCTCCGGCAAAGACATTTGGGAACCACGGCAACAGGCCCCTCCCCCAGAAGATCAGCACGAACAGCCAGCAAGCCAAGACCAAGTTTACCGATCAAGGAGAATGGGAGAACTCCGCGCTAGGGGAATACTGCACATAGAATTCATGGCTTTTTTTTTTTTTTACCATGATTCATTAGTTTTTCAAAGTTAATTTTTTTAACTGTTTTTTTTTAATTTTTCTTTTTCGCTTTTTCAATCAACATCTTATCAATCCCTTTTTTTAAAAAAAACATTTTTTATTTTTCATTTTTAGAGTCATATTTTATCCCTTCAAAGTAGTTACCCTTATTTTTGGCATGTGTATATATATATATATATATATATATATATATATATATATATATATAAGTTGTTCTCGTTTTAAAATTTTGAGATACACTTTCTTCTAACAGATCAAAATATACCCTAAATCACTAGTGTATGGCTTTGTTCTAGTCTCCTGCCTGATCACATTCTCTCCCTTTTTTTTCTTTTTTTTAAATCTTCTTTCTTTTTTCAAACAACTTCTTATCTTATCAATTCCTTTTATAAAATCTTTTATAATTTTCATCTTTACAGTCATCTTCCATCCCTTCATTGTATCAACCCTTATTTTCTACATATATAAGTCTTTCTTCCTTTAAAATTGTAGGAGGCACTTTTTTCTAACAGACCAAAATACGCCCAAAATCTAGTGTGTGGCACTGATCTATGCACTAGCCTGATCATATTTGATCATATTCTGTTTTTTTTTGTATTGTTCTCTTTTGGTTTTTATCTTTTTCTTTGTGTTTTTTTTTTTCTCCTTCTTTTCTCTTCCTTTCCCTTTTTTTCCCTTGGTTTCAGGTCTTTTCTGATTTGTATAGAGTATATTTGCTGGGGACGTTGTTAACCTGTTAGCATTTTGTTCTCTCATTCATCTATTCTCCTCTGGACAAAATGACAAGAGGAAAAAAAATCACCTCAGCAAAAAGAACAAGAGGTAGTACCGTCTGCCAGGGACCTACTCAATTCGGACATTAGTACGATGTCAGACCTAGAGTTTGGAATCATGACTTTAAAGATACTAGCTGGGCTTGAAAAAATTGTGGAAGTTATTAGAGAAACCCTTTCTGGAGAATTAAAGGAACTAAAGTCTAACCAAGTCAAAATCAAAAAGGCTATTAATGAGGTGCAATCAAAAATGGGGGCACTAACTGCTAGGATAAATGAGGCAGAAGGGAGAATCAGTGATATAGAAGACTAAATGATGGAAAATAAAGAGGCTGAGAAAAAGAGAGAGAAACAACTACAGGATCACAAGGGCAGAATTCGAGAGATAAGCAATATGATAAGATGAAACAACATTAGAATAATTGGGATACCAGAAGAAGAAAGAGAGAGAGGGGCAGAAGGTATATTGGAGCAAATAATAGCAGAGAACTTCCCTAATGGGAGGAAGGAAACAGGCATCAAAATCCAGAGGCACAGAGAACCCCTCTCAAAATCAATAAAAATAGGTCAACACCCCGACATCTAATAGTAAAACTTGCGAGTCTCAGAGACAAAGAGAAAATCCTGAAAGCAGCTCGGGAGAAGAGATATGTAACTGACAATGGTAGAAATATTAGATTGGCAACAGACCTATCCACAGAGACCTGGCAGGCCAGAAAGGACTGGCATGAGATCTTCAGAGCACTAAACGAGAAAAAAAATGCAGCCAAGAATACTATATCCAGCTAGGCTCTCATTGAAAATTGAAGGAGACATAAAAAGCTTCCAGGACAAACAAAAACTAAAGGAATTTGCAAACACGAAACCAGCCCTCCAAGAAATATTGAAAGGGGTCCTCTAAGCAAAGAGAGAGCCTAAAAGCAGCATAGATCAGAAAGGAACACAGACAATATACAGTAACAGTCACCTTACAGGCAATACAGTGGCACTAAATTCATACCTTTCAATAGTTATCCTGAATGTAAATGGGCTCAATGCCCCAATCAAAAGACACAGGGTGTCAGATTGGATTAAAAAACAAGACCCATCAATATGCTGACTGCAAGAGACTCATTTTAGACCCAAAGACACCCCCAGATTGAAAGTGAGGGGGTGGAAAATATTTACCATGCTAATGGACATCAAAAGAAAGCTGGGGTGGCAATCCTTATTTCAGACAAATTAGATTTTAAAACAAAGACTGTAATAAGAGATGAGGAAGGACACTATATCCTACTTAAAGGGTCTATCCAACAAGAAGATTTAACAATTGTAAATATCTATGCCCGTAACATGGAAGCCGCCAATTATATAAGGCAATTAATAACAAAAACAAAGAAACACATTGACAACAATACAATAATAGTGGGGGACTTTAACACCCCCCTGACTGAAATGGACAGATCATCTAAGCAAAAGATCAACAAGGACATAAAGACTTTAAATGACACACTGGACCAAATGGACTTCACAGACGTATTCAGAACATTCCATTCCAAAGCAACGGAATACACATTCTTCTTCTCTAGTGCCCATGGAACATTCTCCAGAATTGATCACATCCTAGGTCACAAATCAGGTCTCAACCGGTACCAAAAGATTGGGATCATTCCCTGCATATTTTCAGACCCCACTGCTTTGAAACTAGAACTCAATCACAAGAGGAAAGTCGGAAAGAACTCAAATACATGGAGGCCAAAGAGCATCCTACTAAAGAATGAATGGGTCAACCAGGAAATTAAAGAGGAATTTAAAAAATTCATGGAAACCAAAGAAAATGAAAACACAACTGTTCAAAATCTTTGGGATACAGCAAAGGCAGTCCTGAGAGGAAAGTATATAGCAATACAAGCCTTTCTCAAGAAACAAGAAAGGTCTCAAATACACAACCTAACCCTACACCTAAAGGAGCTGGAGAAAGAACAGCAGATAAAGCCTAAACCCAGAAGGAGAAGAGCAATAATAAAGATCAGAGCAGAAATCAATGAAATAGAAACCAAAACAACAGTAGAACAGATCAACGAACCTAGGAGCTGGTTCTTTGAAAGAATTAACAAGATTGATAAACCACTGGCCAGACTTATCAAAAAGAAAAAAAATGACCCAAATCAACAAAATCATGAATGAAAGAGGAGAGATCACAACCAACAACAAAGAAATACAAACAATTATAAGAACATATTATGAGCAAATATATGCCAGCAAATTAGATAACCTGGAAGAAATGGGTGCATTCCTAGAGATGTATCAACTACCAAAATTGAACCAGGAAGAAATAGAAAACCTGAACAGACCTATAATCACTAAGAAATTGAAGCAGTCATCAAAAATCTCCCGACAAACAAAAGCCCAGGGCCAGATGGCTTCCCAGGGGAATTCTATCAGACATTTAAAGAAGAATTAATACCTATTCTCCTGAAACTCTTCCAAAAAATAGAAATGGAAGGAAAACTTACAAGCTTATTTTATGAGGCCACCATTACCTTGATCCCCAAACCAGACAAAGACCCCATCAAAAAGGAGATTTACAGACCAATATCCTTGATGAACATGGATGTAAAAATTCTCACCAAAATACTAGCCAATAGGATCCAACAGTACATTAAAAGGATTATTCACCATGACCAAGTGGGATTTATCCCTAGGCTGCAAGGTTGGTTCAACATCCGCAAATCAATCAACGTGATACAATACATTAACAAAAGAAAGAACAAGAATCATATGATCCTCTCAATAGATGCAGAAAAAGCATTTGACAAAGTACTGCATCCTTTCTTGATCAAAACTCTTCAGAGTATAGGGATAGAGGTTACATACCTCAATATCATAAAAGCCATCTATGAAAAACCTACAGCAAATATCATTCTCAATGGGGAAAAGCTGAGAGCTTTTCCCCTAAGGTCAGGAACACGGCATGGATGCCCACTCTCACCACTGCTATTCAACATAGTATTAGAAGTCCTAGCCACAGCGATCAGACAACAAAATGAAATCAAAGGCATCCAAATCGGCAAAGAGGAAGTCAAACTCTCACTCTTTGCAGATGATATGATACTGTATGTGGAAAACCCAAAAGACTCCACCCCAAAACTGCTAGAACTCATACAGGAATTCAGTAAAGTAGCAGGATATAAAATCAATGCACAGAAATCAGTGGCATTCCTATACACCAACAAGACAGAACAGAGACAATTCAAGGAGCCGATCCCATTTACAATTGCACCCAAAACCATGAGATACCTAGGAATAAATTTAACCAAAGAGGCAAAGGATCTGTACTCAGAAAACTATAAAATACTCAGGAAAGAAATTGAAGAAGACACAAAGGAATGGAAAAACGTTTCATGCTCATGGGTTGGAAGAACAAACATTGTGAAGATGTCAATGCTACCTAGAGCAATCTACACATTCAATGCAATCCCCATCAAAATACCATCCACTTTTTTCAAAGAAATGGAACAAAGAATCCTAAAATTTGTATGGAACCAGAAGAGACCCCGAATAGCCAGAGGAATCTTGAAAAAGAAAAGCAAAGCTGGCGGCATCACAATTCCGGACTTCCAGCTCTATTACAAAGCTGTCATCATCAAGACAGTATGGTACTGGCACAAAAACAGACACATCGATCAATGGAACAGAATAGAGAGCCCAGAAATGGACCCTCAACTCTATGGTCAACTCATCTTCGACAAAGCAGGAAAGAATGCCCAATGGAAAAAAGTCTCTTCAACAAACGGTGTTGGGAAAATTGGACAGCCACATGCAGAAGAATGAAACTGGACCATTTCCTTACACCACACACAAAAATAGACTCCAAATGGTTGAAAGACCTAAACGTGAGACAGGAGTCCATCAAAATCCTAAAGGAGAACACAGGTAGCAACCTCTTCGCCCTCAGCCACAGCAACTTCTTCCTAGAAACATCGCCAAAGGCAAGGGAAGCAAGGGCAAAAATGAACTATTGGGATTTCATCAAGGTAAAAAGCTTTTCCACAGCAAAAGAAATAGTCCACAAAACCAAAAGACAACCGACAGAATGGGAGAAAATATTAGCAAATGACAGATAAAGGGCTAGTATCCAAAATCTATAAAGAACTTATCAAACTCAACACCCAAAGAACAAATAATCCAATCAAGAAATGGGCAGAAGACATGAACAGACATTTTTCCAAAGAAGACATCCAAATGGCCAACAGACACATGAAAAAGTGCTCAACATCGCTCAGCATCAGGGAAATCCAAATCAAAACCTCAATGAGATACCACCTCACACCAGTCAGAATGGCTAAAATTAACAAGTCAGGAAATGACAGATGTTGGCGGGGATGCGGAGAAAGGTGAATCCTCCTACACTGTTGGTGGGAATGCAAGCTGGTGCAACCACTCTGGAAAACAGTATGGAGGTGCCTTAAACATTTGAAAATAGAGCTACCATATGATCCAGCAATTGCACTACTGGGTATTTACCACAAAAATACAAATGTAGGGATCTGAAGGTGTACCTGCACCCCAATGTTTATAGCAGCCTTGTCCACCATAGCCAAAGTGTGGAAAGAGCCCAGATGCCCATGGACAGATGAATGGATAAAGAAGATGTGGTATATATACACAATGGAATATTATGCAGCCATCAAAAGGAATGAGATCTTGCCATTTGCAATGACGTGGATGGAACTGGAGGGTGTTATGCTGAGTGAAATAAGTCAATCAGAGAAAGACATGTATCATATGACCTCACTGATATGAGGAATTCTTAATCTCAGGAAACAAACTGAGGGTTGCTGGAGTGGTGGGGGGTGGGAGGGATGGGGTGGCTGGGTGATAGACATTGGGTAGGATATGTGCTATGGTGAGCGCTGTGAATTGGGCGAGACTGTTGCATTACAGATCTGTACTTCTGCAACAAATAATGCAACATATGTTAATAAAAAAGAAAAAGAAGAAGATAGCAGGAGGGGAAGAATGAAGTGGAGTAAGTCAGAGGGGGAGACGAACCATGAGAGACGATGGACTCTGAAAAACAAACTGAGGGTTCTAGAGGGGAGGAGGGTGAGGGGATGGGTTAGCCTGGTGATGGGTATTAAAGAGGGCACATTCTGTGTGGATCACTGAGTATTATGCACAGACAATGAATCATGGAACACTACATCAAAAACTAATGATGTAATGTATGGTGATTAACATAACAATAAAAAAATTTAAAAAAAGCAATCTGATACCTGCTGTAGGCCCATCACTGGGATTTTCACTTTCTATTTCATATTGGGACCTGGAATCCTACACAGACCTTGAGTCCTAAAGGCTTATGTGGTTTGTATTTTATGATTTAATACAGAAATATTTGTCTCATTCTAGTAACAATTTCCAAATGGTAGATAAATTGATTTAATAGTAATTTCGTATTTAGAAATTTCCATAACATCTTATTTTTTTCTTATCTTCATACTCACCACTCATGGGCATAATTATGTTTGAAACCTACAATCTTGCCACCAGTTTTTAAACTTCATAAAGACACATTTCCTGTCTCGTTCACTGCTATCATCTCAAGCCTAAACACAGTACTAAGAACTGTTTAAAGGATGCATAATAAAGATTTCACTCATTTAACAGTTATTTTTAAGTACTTACTAAATATCTACTTGACCTAAGAGCTAGGTTAGAGCATGAATAAATAAAAGTAGTTGCTCTTACAGAGTTCATATTCCAGTGAATATTTGATGAATGATGAGCAAGAAGTTTTTGCTTGACTCATAGTCTCATACTTACTTCCTAGGTGTGGTGTTAGGATGTTTAAGAGTCCCTCAGTTGTTTATTTAAATAATACCTGAAGAACTATGTCAGAAGACATCTCCCTCTCTTTTTCTCATGCTTTCTCTCTGTCTCTCTTCTTCCCTCTGCCCCCATCTCTCTGTGTTTTCCTCAGGTGGCAGGCAGATACCAGCCCACCCAATAGCCACTTTCCCCTTATCCCACAGTAACCAAATCTTAGGGAATGTGACCCTGGGAAATTCTGCACGTCCCAGACTCAGTGATTGTTGGGCATGGCCATGCAACTAAGTTCTGGCCAACGAAACTTAACTAGAACTTATTGGTGGTACATCCGGGAAAATTGTTCAAACAAATGTGGCCTTTTGCAAGTCCCCCTAGCTTAGGGCCTGAGCTATTCTGCCACTAAACTCCATATTCTTCTTAATGTTCCCTATACTATGACAAACAGAGAAAAGTTTTCAAAATACAGAAATGGACATGATAATATGGTAGGGGAAAAAAAGCATTTGGTATATATATTCAAGCCAAAGGGCAAATTTTAAAGATTGGTGAAAGCTAATAAATATAAGCTAAAAATAAAGGAATAACCATGTAATACACAAATAGGTAATAGGTTAAGAGGAATTTTGTGCATTATTACATAGAGGTAAGAAGCACAGGTTCTGAATGTAGTCAGACCTATTCATGAAGAGCAATTACTAATTGTGCGAACTTTGACAAATTACATAAGCTCTCTCGGCCTTCATTTCTTTATTTTAAAATGATAATACTACTACTAATTTTATTGTAATGTTCCAAGGATTAAGTTAGATAAGTTTATGAAGTTTTTAACATATAGATTAAGGATTAATAGTGGAATTTTCGATTCAAAAGGCAATATATTAAGAATAATAGTATAGAACAAAATTGATGTTTGGAAAGAATAAAAATTTAGAGGATAAAGTGAGAAGTTGTAATATATATACTCATATGTTTGTGGGTATATATACACATATATATGCATACCTAATTTAACAATTGAAAAGGTCAAAAGAAAGCTTTTAAGAAGGCAAGAGTATACATTTTAGGGCTTAATCAATTTTTGCTAAGGAAAACAGGATCATTTGAGTAGTGTTTGTAAAAAAAAAATGTCCCTTGGGAGGTGGGGAAAATGGAGACATGTTTTTGAGGATACAAACTTCCAGTCATAAGATGAATAGTTCTGAGGAGGTGATGGATAACATGGTGACTATAGTCAATATTGTATTATAACCCCAAAAGTTGCTAAGAGGGTAGATCTTAAATGTTCTCATCACACACACACACACACACACAATTGTAAATATGTAAAGTGATAGTTGTATTAACTAACCTTATACCAGGAATCATTTAACAATATACTTGTGTATCAAATCATCACTTTGTACACCTTAAACAGATGCAATATTATTTGTCAATTACATCTCAGTATGGCTATAAAAAATCTATAGACGTCCAATTTGCCTTCCCAATATTCCAGGATCTCTGGCCAGATGTCTGCCAGGAGAGCTAAGGGCAGAGAGTAAAACCCTTGGCCTCTTGCTTTTTGCCTCACACTCTTGGTTGCCTGTGTGTTTAAGTAATTTGGGGCAAGGCCTAAATCCAACACCTGTCAGGCGGTGTTTACGCCCATAAAGGCAAACCCTCCCACGCACTAACGACTAGCAATCCCTTTATAAAGCCACCACTTATGGAATGTCAAACACAATATTGTGTTTGCTGCTGAGTCTCATTATTTTTCTAGTTGGATCTGCCTTGCTTTTATTTCCATGTCAATTTGCAAATCATCTTGCCAGATTTATAGCATTTGATATGCTGTAAGTTGGATTCTACTTTCTAAAACCTTGGAAACACATTTAAGAGAAACGTCACATGCAATTTCAATTTTAATATTTAAAATGGTTTTAAACTTCAGAGTGTTTTTTTCTTTCTTATTTCAGAGACCACTCACCCTTGCACTCCTATCTAGTTATATTTTAATCTGAGTATGGCCAAGAAGAGTGGAATAAAGAGTACCCAATCTTTGGCCTGAATTTAACAAGGGCACATGGCTGAACAAGAGGTAATTCTTAGGTTACACACACACACACACACACACCCTCATCTCATTGAATTTCCTAGCACCAAGGATAATGTGTAAGGGTTTTTTTGTTTTGTTTTCTTGTTTTTTTGGTTTGTCTTCTGATGTCCCAAGTCTGCAGATATTTTAAACTTTAGGTAGGAATGGGGTCAAGTTCGTAAGCAAAGAACAGCCTTACTGTGGTTTTTTTTCCAAAATATAAGTCTCCCCAGTTCTTCAAGAAAAATATTATGCGTTAACTGTGGAAAGACAGAATGTCGAGTCTCTTGTCAAAGGGCAGATTGATGTGATATGAACTGAAAGAGAGAGAAACATTAGCTAAACTATAACCCTCCTGAGACAAAAAAAAATTTAATAAAACCCAAGTAGACTTTGAAGGTTATTCATTATTTAAGGTGATTTTTTTCATGGACTTGTCTCCTTTTATATGTTATCCAAATATCCATATATTTTCCCATAGAGATAAGAAAAAAATGCACATAAGACTTTTTAAACATATGGGTTTCTAAGTTTCACACTGATACAGATAAGGTACTTCTATTAGATCTTATACTGGCCACGTGGTTAGGATGGAAGCATCCAGAGCTTGACAACCCATGGCCAGAGATACCTAAAACTACTCTGAAATGTAAAGTGCATGATTCTAAGAAGTTAGAAGAATCTCTAACCTCTCTCTCACCACTCTGGCAACTTATCCAAAGGAACATTTTCCAACATATGTTACTTAAAATGCATATCATAACCGGACGTTTGTAAAACAACTGGTTGATTTAAACAGGTTTCTTTATTGCAAACTTTCTCAGAACATTTGCTAAACTAATGTGCATGGGGAGGGACAGAAATATATATAATATGTAATATGTCAGGTCTTAGGCTTATTTTCCCATAGAAGATATTTTTCTTTTTCCAGGGCAAGGAAGGGTCAATATGTGTGAAGCAAAGGCAGGGTTAAAAAAGAGGATGAGTGGGGAAAAAAAAAAAAACTAGTGAAGGTAACAAAGGCTGGAAGAGAAAAAAGAAAATTTCCACAGGGCTTAAATTAGAGCCCCAGGAAATCAGGGCCATTTCTTTATGGGAGTTGTTAAACTTATAGTGTGATATAAATAACTGTTTTCTGAGCTGAGGACAGTCATGCTACTACTGGCTAGACTCATCCTGTTACAGTTTGGAGCAATGTATTTTGATATACTAACTCATCACACTTTCCCGCCTGCCATGTCCTTTCTGTTCTCCGTGGTCTTCCCCATGCAAACCCGCATGAAGAATCCCCACTGTCTCAGTGGGGGGCTGTTACACTACAAGTGGGAGGCGTGGGGGAGATTCAAAGACTTGATTTCCCAGTTTCAAAAAAAAAAAAAAAAATTCTGACCAGTCAGACAGTGTCCCTTTCTCAGGGACACTAGACAGGCTGGAGAGGGAGGGGTGAATCAGAGAGGACATAAGAGGTTTAAATGCAGGATAGTCCTTTGAAAGGGCCTGGTGCTCCACCCTCTTCTAGCTTCCCAGTTCGCAAAAACATCTTATGAGGTTGGGCATACCAAAGCAGGAAGGTTCTGGGTGGCTTCCCTCTTCTGGAGAGGACTTAGGAAAAAATTCCCAGTCTTTCCGGTATGGAAGGATGCAAGGCAGTTGTGTGAAGGGGCTGCAGATGTGTGTAGGATGGAGGCCTTGAGATGGTCTTGCTGAGTTTCCTGGAGCCTAGACGCAGGGGGCTGAAGTTAGCTGAGTCAGGGAAACTCTCAGGAAGCACCTGCTCACATCGAAGCTGAGGACAGGGGGATGGAAACTCAGTTGTGACATGGGGCTGGATGACCACACTGAGTCCAAGAGGGGATGTCTTTTCCTTTCCCTCGCCCTTGTCATTCAGTATCATTTCATCTATTTGTAGAAGAGAGAACCAAGGAATACAGAGATTTTGTGTCCCAGGAAAGTTCACATAGCTAGTAAGTGGCCCAACCAGAGCTCTATGAATCCAGATTTGATGCTCCTTGAACTACTTCACGGCAAATGGGAACACAGTCGGCTTAGGGAGAAAATGATGCACTGAATTAAAAAAAAAAAAAAGAACAAAACTGTTTTTGTTTGAAATCTCATTTAGAAATTTAGCAGTTGGAAATGAAAGACTCGATTTCAGAGACTAAGGTTTAGAGAAAGAAGCCATGGCCTTGGTTATAGTGTAGGGGAACACGGTGAAGGGGAATGTCGGTGGTGGTGAGGAGAGGGACGGTAGAACTGGGGCGAAAGCCTTCAGGTTGGCAGCCACGGGGGTGGAAAGAGCCCAGCTAGAAAAGGAGGGAAAGAATGTAAAGATGATCCAACAGTCAACAAAAGTTTCAAGAAGAGTGTGTCTCCTGCTTTTAGTTAAAGAGTTAACGGAGAGCCAATCACAACTGTCCTCAAGGCCTCGTGTCAGAAAGACAGGCATTAAATTTTGAGCAATTAGCCTACAGGAAAACAAGTCATTTCCTCACTCATTTACTGCATATCCAATTCCTATAAATGTAGTTATAGAATTTCCTAATAATACACAGATGACTTGGAGTAGTAAATCAGGAGGAGTAGGAAATGTTCTGGAATTAAAATAAAACATAGAATAAGTAACATGTAAAATCACCTCTACGGTAAAGAGTGCAGAAAATTATTCAAAGAAGTGACACCGCTAAAATGCAGCAACGGCAATAGGGATACATAAACACTGCTACAGACTCTCATACCTCTGAATCCATTCCCTAGAACACAAAATTAAAAAAAAAAATCAAAGATGCTTCTAGTGATGTTTCAGAATCTGCATTAAAAAATTTCTAATTAACGAACTCTGGCAAAGAAATCAGGAAAGTATGCCATTTCTTTTAGAATAAATATTCATCAGAAGTATTGGCTAAAGGAACATGGTAAAGTAACGGGAACACTTATTTACGTGGAATGGTTTGATTCTAAAGTAATTCTTCATTTTACCAGTACTTCGGTCAGTCAGGAATCTTCTTTAGGTGATAATAATGTGACACGCATGTATTTGACAAAGTATCAACACAATTTAATGTCTCCAGAGCTCGGCCTCTGGAGCTCGCAGTTGGAGTTAGTATCCTGGGTCTGATGCTCGCAGACTGTAAGACTCTGTGCAGGTTTTCTGTGTCTTTCTGCCTCAGTTTCCTCATCACAAAATGGGAATAATAAATATATTATTTTGTGGGAATTCATACAAAATAGCACTTAAAATAGTGCCTGGGACACAAGTGAACATACTATATAACTTTGTTACTGTTATTATATGCTATATGATTTTATTAATTACAACTGTCGTGAGGTTATTAGAAAATGCAGAGAGTAGAATAACTTTGAATAAATTTAATGAAAATATCCAGAAATAATTTCCCTTTACTGTGCTTTATTTTGCTGATTATCTTCTCCTTTGTTTTAGGATAACAACTTTTGCTTAACCTTAAGAAAAATAATCTAGAACATTATCATGATTATAGAAAACGAAAAGAATATTCTAAATACCATATAAGATGATCTTAGATAAATGTCTCTTAAGCTCCCCTTTCAAATCTGAATGTCTGCCTTAGGGAAACCAAATAAACATAGACCTTTCCATGTTTTGTAGATATACCATGTGTGAACTTCTGGACATGGGTACAAAAGCTTACAACATAAATCTGGGCTGTCCTGGACATAGGTAAACTAATCCTACTGTGGACTGAGGTGGAGACAGATGGAAAGGACAGCTACTGCAGGTAGGTATCAATGACTACGTTCCCATCTGCGGGGGACTGCCAGGCTTTCAGACAATGGACCCAACAGTAATTTTTAACAACATACATGTTTTCTTCTGGAAGCAATACACTAGTCTGCAAATAATCTTGTTTCTTTTTCAGTTCTTGGATTTTAAACTACTTTAGGTTTTTGACTCTGACAGGGATTGCTGTCCAATGGAAGTGGTTATTGGAAGTTTTTTACTTTCTTCCCTGATGGCTCTCCTTCGTGAAAAATCACACCTGTTTTATATATAGATGGATATAGTTGGGGGCATAAATATAGGTATGGATTAACAAATCAGTTCTTTTTGATTTTTGCTAATATTACTTTTTAATTCTATCCTAGCTTAAAATTCTTGAAAGTTCTCCCTTCATAGTCTCAAAATGAAAGCTGTAAATGTAAATAACCAGGTGAAAAAGTACCAATTAACAGTTTAGTCCTGGAAGATAACTTCTGAAATTTTAGTACAATTCTTCTTGTAACTTTTCTAAAATTAAGCGTTAGTGACTTACCCCTTGAATTTAGGTTTATCTTTATGATGTGAAAACTTTCAATCTAAAAGATAATGAATGATTTTCTATCCCTTCCTTTTCTTGTGTCTCTGAACAGATACAACTTCCAAGTAATCCAAGATCCACTATTTTTCAGGGTATTTCTTCTGTACTAAGGATATTCTTGAAGAAGACACCTCAGCCACGCAGGCTAGTGACTCTGGGGACTGTCGCTTCTCTTGAGGCAGGGTAACTTACTGGTTAAGAGCATGGATTTTGGAACAAGACTAACCTGGTTTTGAATTTCTAACACATATTAACTCATTGGTCAGTGGAAAGATATTTTACTTTTAAGAATTTCAGTAAGATTCAAAATGTTAAAAAAATAAGGATAATTAAGGATAATAAGGATAAGACTTCTTTAAATATCTCTCATACAAATTAAATGAGATTCATTCTTTCATTATTCAAATCTCTATTGAGTAGCTAATTATGTATTAAGCTCTACTCTAGAGCTGAAAGATACAATGAGGTGAAGAGGGACAGATAACCATATTCACCAGTAAAAGAAGAAAACATCAGTTAGTGATGAGAAATATGATAAAGAAAATAAAACTGTTGGGCTCCTGAGTGGTTCAGTCAAGTGTCTGTCTTTGGCTCAGGTCATGATCCCAGGGTTCTGGGATCCAGTCCCAACGTTTTCTGGGGTGGGGGGTGGTCTCTGCTCAGTAGGGAGCCTGCTTCTCCTTCTCCCTCTGCTGCTCCCCTTGCTTGTGCACTCTCTCTCCTCTTGCTCGCTCTCTCTGTCAAACAAATAAATAAAATCTTCTAAAAAAAAAAGAAAACTGTTAAATGTGAAAGTAGTTGGACTACTTTAAAGGGGTAGTTGGGGAGGCCTTCTGAGGAGGTGCTATCTGAATTGAGATCAACAAGCAAAAGGAGTAAGTTGCAAGAATTTTCTGGGTAGGAACTTTCTGGGCAAAAGGAAGAGTAAATGCAAAGATCGCGAGATGGAAACAAGATCAGTTTATTCAGGGGACAAAAAGGAGGCCAGGTTAGCAGGCATTTGATGATTAAGAGAGGGTAGTAGCTCAGTACAGAGATCAGAGATTAGAAGTAGAAGCTAAGCACCCGCGCTCGGAGTCAAACAAAAGAGAATTTGGGGCCAAATTCTCTTTACCACTTGCCAGCTCTGAGACAAGAAGCAAAGTATTTAAAGTATTTGACCACTGATTTCCTTATCTGTAAACTTATATACTATTGAGCTATGATTGTAATTTTCTTTAAAGTACAGAGTACATAAAAAGTCCCCCCAAATGGCAGGAGCCATTATGATTATTATCATTATTATTCTCTTACTACCTTTCCTAAAGTAATCCAGTACATTTACACCTAAAGGCATAGATGTATAATCCAAGTACACATCTCTGTGAAATAACTATTTCAGCATGTACCCGGCTAGGACAATATTTCAAATCCAGTTAGGATGAAAGATATTCTAAAAAATCCTTTTTCCAGTCTTTCCACAGTTCCTAGAGCTCTGTGCCTTAAAGCATTATTTTTTACCACACAAGCATAGCAAGGTTAGATGCTGGCTGGAGAAGGGCAAAGTGATTTATAAAGTCACTTTCATTTTTCAAGCGTTTTTCTTTCCAATGATAAGTGAGGAAATGTCATTGGGAATGTCAGCTGGGAATAAACTAAAATATTTCGGTTGCTGTGGGTTCACTTACTTATTGTCTGTATCCTGTACTTTGACGTTTGATCAAAAGCCACATAAATCTTGGTTTGTTTCCTCTAAACCAAGTTTATTTCTTCTGTATCCTGAATTTGATCCTTCTTTCTCATATTGTATTTCTTTATCACCCCTGTCATTGTTGGTTCTTCTAATGATCCATGTTCCTCTGCAGCTGTATTTCCACTGGACCCATTCTCTCTTTAAAACTGTTTTGAGCTCTCTCACTGGTCCTTCAGCATTTGGTCCCCCAATATTTATACACAGGGAAGATTAAACGCTAATAATGGCCATGGTCTTTTTTTTTTTTTTTTTAAGATTTTTATTTGAGAGAGAGACTGGGTGAGAGACAGCACAAGCCAAGGGAGAGGTGGAGGGAGAGGGAGGAGCAGACTCCGTGCTGAGCAGGGAGCCTGATGTGTGACTTGATCCCAGAATCCTGGGATCATGACCTGAGCTGAAGGCAGACACTTAACCAACTGAGCCACCCAGGCGTCCCAGTGGCCATGTTTTTGAAAGGGTACAAGTCATCATTTTTTCCAGGTTTGGGATATGAGAAAGAACCATCAAAAACACAAGTTATGCAGCACCAGAGTTTATATCCAAATCACAACTATTCTAATTATGCTTGAAAAAGTCAAATATATGGATATTTCCAAATATATGGAATACTGCCAATCAGATAAAGTATATCAGTGCTTCACTTAATTTCCCACTTTTTGTTCTGACATTTTGTTAAATATATTGTTGAATTACACTTTATGACTGGTTCAACAAAGGCACTTTAAGCTGAACTTAAGGAAACATTAGCTGAACTTAAACTTTTTAAATGTAAGGGTTATTTTTTGATTGTTTTAAAAATAGCTTTCTTTAGACTATAAAACAAAAATATTCATAGTGAAGAAAAGTAGAAAGAAGAAAATGCAAACCATTCCTGAACTTGGCTACATGTCCAAGCATATATTCTTAGGATGTGGCCAAACGCGTGACGGTGGATAAAAGTGTGTGAGGGGCTAATTAAGAGAGTGGCTAGCCTCTCTGACAGTATCAGTCAGCTCTGGCTGCCGTAACAAACTACCACAGACTTGGTGATGTAAACAACAGAAATTTATTTTCCAGTTCTAGAGGCTAGAAGTCCAAGATCAAAATGACAGCCAATTTAGTTCCTCCTGAGGCCTTTCCCCTTAACCTGCAAATGGCCACCTTCTTCCTGGACCCTCAGGAGGTCTTTCCTCTGTGTATGCACATCCCTGGTGTCTCTGTGTGTGTTCAAATTTCCTCTTCTTATAAGGACTCCAGTCAGATTGGAGCCAGGACTCACTCTAATGGGCTCATTTTAACTGAATCACCTATTTAAAGGCCCCATATCTAAAAACAGTCAAATTCTGAGGTAGTGGAGTTTAGGGCTTCAACATATGAATTTGGGGGGACATAATTCTGTCCATAACACCGCCTATTTTTAAGCCCCAGAGATTTTTTCTCTTTCGTGCCTGGAGCAACCAGGGCCTTAGGGACTGGCTACTCGAAAAGCAAACAAAAACTAAATCTGAGGATGATACCAGAATGTTCACTGCTTATTATGATGATAACTAAGAATGTCACTCAGACTAAAAATTCTGTTGTTGGCATCATAGAAAATGGTTCATGTGCTCAAGCTACATAGGACTTTAGAAGGTTGCCTGATCTGTTGTGTGTTTTCCAAAATCACTATGCAATTAACACAACTCTAATACTCCCTACGTAGAGACAGCATCAGATCCCACAGGTAAGGTCTCAGTCCCACAACACTACAACCTCTTCAGATGTCAACTGCAAGTCTAGTTTGTTACCTGTGCTTCTGACCAACCAGCTAGAGATTGGAGGTTCCCACAACCTCCTCCTCTGGTTTGATTAATTTACTAGAATGGCTTGCACAACTCAGAGAAACATTTACTTCTGTTTACCAATTTATTATAAAAGATATTATAAAGGATATATATGAACAGCCAGATGAAGAGGTGTATAGGGTAAGGTTAAGAAGCGTCCTGAATATAGGAGCTTTTGTCCTCATGGACCTGGGGTGCACCACCCTCCCAGCAATTGGATGTGTTCATCAACGTGGAACCTCTCCAAACCTGTCCTTTGGATTTTTACGAAGGCTTAATTACCTAGGCATGATTGATTAAATCATTGGCCATTGGTAATTGAGCTAAAATCTCCACCCCCATTCTTCTCCCCAGAGTTGGGGTGGGGATGGGTGTGGGACTGAAAGTTCCAACTCTCTAATCCTTGGTTGGTTCCCTTGGCAACCAGCCCCCATCCTTACTTTCTGAAAGTCTCATTAACATAAACTCAGGTATGGACTAATAAAAGGACTTGTTACGAAAAGGGACTTATTATGAATAGCAAAAGACACTCTTATCACTGTTATTATGTAGGAAATTCTGAGGGTTTTAGAAGCTCTGTGTCAGCAGTGGGATGAAGACTAAATAATGTACTTCTTATAATAAATCACAATATCACATCTGGTTACCTTCAACTCAAAAATATGCTTAACTAATACTGATCATCTCCACCTTTTGATTAATACCTTTTTCTTCACATTTGTTAATATATATAGAAATTTACAAATATTGTGAAGTCTTATTGGAATATGAATCACTTTGTCTCTTAGGCTGATTTTACAAACTGACTCTGACAATAACTGATTTCTCTTTGTTTTTTGGGTTAGTACCGGCTATCACAGTAAAGAACAGGATTGATAAAGACCACAAGTTAGAGTTTGTTATCTTTCTTTTTCATACATGCAAATAAATGATTTAATTATTTCTCATGAATTAACTATTCTATATCACAGAAGAGTAATTTTCACTATCACAGATGTGCATTTGTTGAACATCGATATTGTTTGCATTTTATTAGTGAATGTGCCACTTAATCATTATGAGTAGCTAATGGTTGCATAACATTCCATTATTCACTTAGAGTCAGATGTTAGATTTATGTCAGTTTTTTTTCATGGTAAATACCATTGTGAAGAGCATTTGTTTAACATGTCTTAGGATACTTTTAATTATTGATTAATTTATTAGTAAAATTGTCTCCCCAAATTTACTATGATGTGGCATATTTTTAAGGCTGTTGATATACACTGTACAAACTATCCTATACAAGGGTGGTACTAATTTATACTCCTACTAACAGTGTTGAAAAGCTGTTTCCCCATAGCTATCATTTATGAGTAATTTGGTGGAATATACTATTTTAAAAATATTTTTCCTTTTGGTATATTAAACACTGTCATCTCATTATTTTCATATGCATTTATAGTAACTAATTAAACTTGGCTTTTCATATGTTTAATATATTTTTTGAATTACCTATTTATGTCTTCTGATCCTTTTGCTCTTGAATTGTTTACCTTTTTCTGATTTGTATGAGCTCTTTGTATATTAAGTATACTAACCATCTGTACTAGTTTTTAAAAAAAAGTGTCAATTTTTTTGTTCCTGATATTTTCGATCACCTGAAATTTTTATTTTTGTGTACTCAGAAATCAATATTTTTCCTTTTAAAAGAATATTCTGATTCTTCTTTTCTTACCCAAAAGTCAGACCATTGTTTATATACATCATGCACTGTGTTTTCAAATAAAATTCACTTTAGTTTTTCAATAAATTATATGTGCTGCACAATGTCCAAAATTTCTCCGAATTTAACACTTGCAAACTCAGCAAGGGGATGATTATTTCTTATCAGAGGCTGTGTAGTATGGTATAAGAACTACCAGCTATATGACCTTGGGTAAAATTACTTGTCCTCACGGAAACCTATTTCTTACAAAGTGAGGATACTAATTACCTCACAGGGTTGACATGAGGCTAAAACAGTATTATAGATGTGAAAACATGTGAGAAACATTTAATAAATGTTGGTGACTTTCATTTTCACAGATCTGTTATTGTTGAACATCAGTACTGTCTACCTTTCACCGGTGAACTTATCACTTGGTTTATCTTTATCTTCAACATAATGCAGCCCACTCTCTAAAGCATTTGAGATTTTTTATGTACTACAATACTAACATAGTAATACAATTGTTCATCTACTTATCTATATCTTTAATACTTAGAATGCCTTACTACCATTACTTTTTTTTTTTCCTGCTAGCTATGTATTTCTCTATAGGATAGCTCCCTATTGCCAAGGAAATTGAACACTAAATCCTACAAACTGCTTCAGCAACATAGGAAATATCAGATGACAAAATATTCTATTTCCAGTTCTGTAGCAAATCAATTTTTTTAAATTAGGTTGCTTTCAGTAACTGGTGACATTTTTCAATTAATTGTAATATTAATACAATTCAAAAGAACTTAAATAAAAGGAATTGATCAGTTTTTTTTTTAAAGTTAGGATTAGGATGTCTAAGGATGCAGTTGGCTTCCGGGATCCAAGGAATCAGTGGTTTAGTCAGAAAGAATTGTCTTGCTCTCCTCTCGCTGCTTATTGCAATTTCCCCCCTCCACCCCCACCATTACGATTGGTTGTTTCCCTATGTTACAAGACATATGACTCCCCTGACTTTAAGCCACTTTTGCTTCTTATTGACTCAGCTATCGATGATAACACTATTTCACCATCTCTAACTCAGGAATGTATCGGGAAGGAGGCCAACTGCCCTTCATCTTGGTGTGGGCCACATGCTTCTGGCTTCAATCAGTGTCCACAGAGATTCAGCAGTATGATTGGCCCAGCTGAAGACACAGGCTCGATTTCATGACCAATCGCTTCTCTGCCTTTTGGCTGAACTGAAATGCAATCTCAGGACCAGCAGGAAGGGCACTGTAATTGGGAGCCCTAGCAGGACCACAAGAACAAGGGAGGAACACATCCCTAAAGTAAACATCGGAGTGTGCTACTACAGTGGATGTGAATGGGAAAACCTGCTTGGTAGGATCAAAACAACTAGTATCCCCACAGATTGTTCATTTTATCAAATCAAATCACTTTTGTTAGAACATAATAGAAGATTTTATTTATTTATTTATCTGTCAGAGAGAAAGGGAGCACAAGCGGGGGGCGGGGGGTTGAGCAAGGAACCCAAAGCAGGACAGGATCCCAGGATCCCTGATCCACCCTGATCATGACCTGAGCCAAACGCAGACACTTAACTGGCTGAGCCACCTAGGCATCCCCATGATAGATTTCTTTAATTCCGCCCCCCCAGATTTATTCAAGTGCCCACCAATGCTGACTTCACTCATACCACACTGGGCTTAATCTATAGGATTATTATTTAAAGTGTTCTTATACCCAGATTTGATGGTCCTTCACAAAGGCAAGAGAAAGGAGAATTATCTTAATTAAAATATATTTGGCACAAAAATTGTCAGGAGTATATACCTTAATTCTCACTGTCTTAAATCAAGTTTACTTTAGCTCCTGGAGTTGTTGGTTTTTCTTTTTTTTTAATTTTTTTCTTTTTTTTTTCAGTGTTTATAAGTGCCTTGCAAATTTCTGAGCAAGTGATCCATTTGTATGTTATGTTAATGGCATAAATGACTAATAATTGCATTCATAATTATCTTTACTTTAGCATGGCATTCTGAGCCTCATGAATTCAAAAACATCCAACCATGAAAATAGACCTTTAGTGGCATATGATACAATCTAATTTCCTTCCACCCAAAGGGCAATTTAGCAATATTGACCATTTAAAGGGCCAAATCAAACAAGATAATGAGGGATAATTCACTTTTCTTTTTCTGGATTACCAACCCAGATTTGGACAATATGGACAACAGAACAATGCCACCATAATTATTATTTGGCTTTCAGAGCTATACAAATGAATAATCTTTTTCAATGTTGCTTCCAAAAAAAGTTCTAACATTGTTATATAACTACATTTTTCCCTTGCCTTGGCTATTTTGGTCTTGTTAAAATGTTGTTTTTGATCAAATAGCCCATACACGATTAGCTGCAGTATTATAAAATAAATGAATCACAGCTGCACTGGAAAATACATAAGCAGGAATAAAGAATGATACATGCAAAAACAATTCCATCTCTAGCTGGAAGTATCCTGAAAGCAATAATTACAGAATGCAAGAGAGCCAGTTTGTCCATCATATATTAATTTGACTACATTCAAATATGCTGACTGACATTTAAGGAATAACTTAAAATATATTCTTCAGTTATATTGATCACATGTATCTGCTTCTGGAAAATGGAAACACAAGGAAATATGCAATATAAAGGGAGGTCATGGCATTTGAACATGGTTATAAATGGTAGAGTTCTTAAATAAACGTGTGTGTGGTATGTTGATCTTACATTTATGCCCTCTCCCACCCAACACACATTTTTTTTTTCAGACCATGTTGCTTCCTGACATTCAGAGAAAGATTCCTAGTTATTCTAGTGGGAGTGTAATCAGTTCACCCCCAGCTGTACCATGTATAACTAAGCACAACCTGCTATATCTTAATGGATCCTAATTATGAGATGAGAAGGCAATAAAATGAAAGAGAGAGAGGTGAGATAAGAAAAGTCTTCAATAAGAACAAGAGTAACAGTAGATTGTAAATCCACTCTACATGCACTAACAACAGAATTGACACTTTTTTCAGAAATTTCTTTTTTTTTCTAAGAAAGAGATGAATCAAAAATGTGAGTGGTAAATTAACTTCTACCCTCTGCACTTGAGAAAAAGATACTGTCCACCCTCCCCTGAAACAGCCACTGAGAGAAGGGATGACAAATTTGGAGGCCCCACATTATGCAGTGATCCCGCGAAAGGTACAAGATCACATGGGGCAACTACAAGGAAGTTCTCACACAGGTAAATGCTGACTTGTAATGTGCACTCAAGTCAAAGCACCTAGGTTCAAACCATGACTCTGTCTCTTCCAAGCTAAGGCACCTGGAGCAAGTTACTGAAACTCTCTGTGCCTTAACTTATGGATCTGTAAAATATGGATACTTATAATACTCGCTTCAAAAGTCTGATGTGAGGCTATAACAAGGTTTAACTCCATCAACCCGGCATATAGACAGCTCTCAATAAATGTTAGCAATGATTACAGTAAAACTCTAAAACAAATTTGTTATTCATTTCCTGCTTTCTCATTGCCTACCACGCTCTGTTGATTGAGTGAAAAATCAAAGACAGAAGAAAACATTCCTAACCTGAAAAAAGACATGCATATGTAGAATGAAGGAGCACATCATTTTCTAGGCAAAAAAAAATGAAGAAAAGAGACATAGGAGACATATTCTGGCTAGATTTTGGAACTGCACATGTAAAGAAAAATCTCTAAAGTTAAGAAAGGATAAAAGGCAGAATATTTAAAATATATACCTTTAACTCTCTCTTTCACATTAGACAATTTATCTCATTATTCTCTGATCTGCTTTTTTAACCTGCTATCTTCTGGAAGTTTTTCCATGTCATTGCATGCTTAGTTATCTCATTTTTAAAAACACACATACTAGAGTTTGATTTTTTTTTTAATATTCCCATTCATTGACTTTACCAAGGGAGAAAACACTGTATTATTTTAAATGAGAACCTAGTTAAATTTTGTGTTCTTAGACTACAATATAAAAATGCATTTCATACTTCTTCCTTTATTACACGTTGTTTAACTGTGTGTAGTTGTTAATGATCAATTTTGAAGAAATGGTTCAGAATTTGGACATAGCATTCTTAGTCATTAAAAAAGGATTAGTTTAATTGCTCCAGGATGTCTGCCATTTTGTTTGCAAATTGCATTGCACTTCTCAATGTCATCCAAAAACTGGAAGGCCATATGGCTCTCGCTTCAATATTATAACAACTTTTTAAGGAAAGGGCACCTCTTGTAAATACCCACCCACCCACACAAAAATACATAGCAGCACTAAGGTTTCAGCAAATTCTAGCAGAGAAAGTTTGTCTTTTGAGTCAGAAAGAATCATGATCAAGATGTGCACACACCAAGGAAAAAAACTAAGAGTTCACGTCTCAGGATCAGCTGTCTGTCCATATCTCTTGCCCTCTGAGCTCTGTGGCAGAGCAGTGTGGCCCCCAGTTGGATGCTGTGTATGCAGTAGGTTTGTGCCACATCTGGAGCACCCCAAACTTAGGAGGCCTCATTTTTTATAATTGCTCCCCAGAAACCTGCCCAGGCTTTGCCCCAGGCTGTTTGCTATACAAACTTGCTTTAACAGAGAGTCTAGAACAAAATGTTGTCAGTGCCTCTCCTCTCGACCTGTACAGAAACACAAGAATGACCTCTCAGCAGTTACAAAGAGTACTATCCGGGTACTTAGTCCCTATCTCCCTGGTCATGATGATTCTTGCACCCCCAAACATTGTTATGTACATAGTCTATATACTTCTTCAACCTTGTGTTTTAAGGCATTGTGATATATTAGAAGGAAAATGGAAATTGGTATAAACAGATGTAAGTTTTAATCTCAATCTATCATTACGTGTCGAGAGATATCAGATATCAGAATTGATATTCATAGAGTGTTAATAATGGCTATTTTCAATTGTAGACTTTGGGATGATTTTTAAAATTTTATATTTCTGTATCATTGGCACATTTAAAAAACAAGCATGAATTAGTCTGGCAAAGCAATGTCATCATCGTAGGAAACATATTACAAGTACAATTTTTAGATAGTAATTTATCTATATTTCTAAAATCTCTTTCATTTCTGCAGTAATTCATCCAGCAGTTTGATAATCATTATTTTGGTCAGGAACTGAGATACAACCCAGCATGGCTTCAAATGAACGAAATGACTTCTGAACAACATCAGATTAATTTTCCTGGAAGTATTATGGTGACAAAATTGTATTATTGTTCCTTGCAAAAACCAAGTTATATGACTGGAAAGAAAAAAAATGCTTATAACCTTTTAAAATGAAGATCAACCGCTATGCAAAACTATACATACTAGTCCTACATAAAATGTTTGATTTCTTTACTTCAAAAGTTGACTCTTAAACAAAATATTTTACTATCGCCTTCATGCCTTTGAACTGGTTTGAATTCTTTTTTAGTCATTTAAAGATGGGTTTCCAGTTATGTCTCCAACAACCATAGTCATCATTTTTCTGAACTTTCAAAGTGGAATGCGCTTATGCCATGCTGCACATAGATGAAATTGCTGAAAACATGAATTTCTAAGACCTAGAAACCCCCTGACCTTTTACATATAAAATGGCACGAGAATACATTGGCTGAAGAATTGCATTATTGCAAAATAGTCAACAGGATACTATAGCAAAAACTATAGTACACACTGATAAATGAGACCAAAATTGCCAGGATATTCTGCAGATATATTTTGGTTTGATAGAATAAACAAGGTAATGTACTGACCACAGCATTCCTTACAAAGCACCATATTCATCTCAAGAAATACTGTTCTACCACAATAGAGGCTTGCTGTCCACAATATCTTCTGGCAAATATGTTTACTTTGGTGAAGTACATTAGTATAGAAATCAAAGAGCACATATAATTTGCAGCAGAAGTAGAATGAATATGAAACACCAGAAGTTTCAACTATTTTTCTGACATGTGACAATCTATATCATTCATTCATTCAATAAACAGTTACTAAAGGCCAAAAAATGGATCAGGAATTTGACAGACACTAGGAATTCAAATGGGAAAATAATGAACAGAGTCTCTGCCTTTAAGCTCATGGCCCGTTCTTCATTGTGAAGAGCATATAAAATGAAGGATATATAGTTTCTGTTTTACTATAATGCTGAAAGTAATGGTAAAATATGATCTGATGCTATTTTGGAAAAATAATTTCATTGCTAGGGTGCCCCCTTATTGAGAAAAAAACATCTAAGTAGAAGATAGGGGAATTCTTACTTTCAGTTTTGCAAGCCTAAGTGATTTCCCTATAATATTTTTATTTTATTTACTTTTTAAATATTTTATTTATTTGTCAGAGAGAGAGAGTACAAGCAGCGGGAGCAGCAAGCAGAGCAGGCAGAGGGAGAAGCAGGCTCCCTGCTGAGCTGGGAGCCTGACGTGGGACTCTATCCCAGGACCCTGGGATCATGACCTGAGCTGAAGGCAGACGTTTAACTGACTGAGCCACCCAGGCGTCCCCCTATAATATTTTTAAGATAGCAATTTAGGTGACTAAAATGAAAGTGCTGTATAGGAAGAAATACAGTCTTCATCCTTCAAAATATTGAAAAGCCTAATTAAATTATTACATTCCAGTGTTCCTTTTTAACCTTAAGCCTTACTAATGGATACAATGATTAAATAAAACAAAATCATTTAACTAATATTAGTTTTCTATGCTACTTTGAAAATAGGAAGAAAGCATAATGAATCTACATAGCCTCAAGAATCCTTCTAATGTTTTGACGACAATATGAAATATATTTATTAATATTGTGTGGCGACATCAACATGGGGGAAAATGTAACTTTGCTTGGCTTTTGGATATCTCCAGACTGGTGTGGAATGTTGAGCATGACTGATGTCCCAGAAAAGTCATTTTCCAGGTAATCCTCCAGGGCCAAGGAGAATGCTTATGCAAATTAAGTAAATTGTGTCATATTGTGCATAATTTAAGAATGGTCCAGTCTAAAAGTAAAATGAGAAAATGACCGCCACAAGTAACTCCTGGTGCTTAGCTGTTCTTTCTAGCTTGACTTCCCTGCAAATCTGGCCTTCAGCAAACATACTCTGGCCTAGTCAATACGTTATGTTGAGGAAATTCTCGTGAACTGAGAATCCTGTTTCCTTCATTTTCAGTGGAAGATCCATTTAAAGAGAGAAGACCTCATTTATTGCAATTTCATTCCACCTCCCCTCCACACACATTTTTTCCTCCAGAATACTTTACAAAATTATACTCTGGTTTAGATGAGCCACTGAAATATTACTTACGGATGTGAATTTTATGTACCTATATTGCATTCCCCATGGTTGCACATTATTCTTAATTCCATTATACAGTTGACCCTTGAACAAAGTGGGGGTTAGCAGCACTGATGCAGTTGAAAACTCAAACATAACTTTTCTCCCTCCAAACTTAACCACTAATGACTTACGGTTGATCAGAAGCCTTACCAATAATATAAACGGTCAATTAACACATATTTTGTTTGATATATGTATTCCACAGTGTATCCCTAAAGTAAGCTAGAGAAAAGAAAATGTTATAAGAAAAGCATAAGGAAGAGAAAAATACATCTACAGTACTGCATTTATCGAAAAACACCTACATGTAAGTGGACTCGTGCAGCTCAAATCCATGTTGTTCAAGGCTCAGCTCTACTTTCATTTTCTTTAAAGGACTCAGAAAGAGTCTAACACCTGTTTGTTTTTTTTAATTTGCCTCTATGTGTAGGTATGATCTATGAGGACAAAGACTTTGTCTTCTCATGTATTAGGACACACACACACTCATACACACACACTTCACCTCTGTAAGATGTTAAAATGATAACAGAGAGAGTATTAACTAAGACAAAATGGGAACAGAGTCTTCAGCCAGTGAAACTATCTTTGAAACTAAGATACTTATCAAGGCAAGCGGTGAAGATTGCAGAAAGGTTGGATTGGTTGCTGACGTGGGGGCCGGTAGTACAGGATTGTAAATATTACTTCACATATACTGCAGTTACATTCAAGAGGTGAGCAATAATGTTTGAAAAAGGCATACTAAGGCTTTATCTCGGCTTCAACTTCTATAACTGTATGAACTTGAGCGAGTTTTTACATTTCTTGAATTTTTTTATTTGCATATAGCTGACACAGAATGTAACATTGGCTCCAAGTGTACAGTATGCTGATTCAGCTTCTTTATACGTCATGCGGTGCTCACAAGTGTAGCTACCATCTGTCACCATACAGGGCTGTTACAATATTATTGACTGTATTCCATACGTTGTGCCTTTTATTCCGGTGACTTCCAGTTATGGAGTTTTTTAACTTCTCTAAACCGGTTTTGTTATCTAAAAAATGAGATTATATTATATCTTATTGTGAGTCTATGTTAAGCATCATATTAGATAGTGCATGTAAAATGCTTAATGCTGTGCCTGTGGCTATTCAATAAATATTGTCAGTAAGTATTCAAAAAATTAATATTATCTATAACTGTTAATTTACATTTTTCTCAATAACTAAAGTCATATAGTTATTTAGGTTTATGTGTATGTTTACTTATTTAAATTATCCACGAGTGGAAAAAGGAAGGAGCAAAAACGTAGTCTTTTTTCAAAGATGTCATAGTATCAGAGGTGTCATTCTGTTCTACATTTTATTTGCTCTCCATTCTAGACTTTGATTAAGTGACATTATACATTCTTACGTCTTCAACTAATAACGCAGTTATGCAAAGAACTTTATCTCCAGTGTAGACCTCTCTCATCAGGTTTACACTCTGTAAAAATCTACTCATTGGATATTTCTTCTTGGATGTCCCACTGCAACCCTAAACTGAAGAGATTTTCAAAACATTATTCTGAAAATTTGTTTTTCCTCTTGGATTCATTAACAGCCACTGGATTATAACCTTACTCCTCTCTCTCTTGATCCCCACAGGTCATCACACCCCAAATCCTAGCAAGACTACCTCTTTCATCTTCATCAGTCATGCCTCTCATCTTGGTCTCCAGCACCATGTCACTTCAACTGAGGTCCTGATCATCCTCTGTGCTGAAGGCAGCAACAGCTTCCTAACACATCTCCCTGCCTCCATTCTTGCCTCCATAATTGTTCCAAAGGAATGAAAAGTGACCATGAAAGGTTCTCCATCACCTCCAGGATAAGATCTGAAGTGTTTAGCATGGCATACAATACCTCTCATCATTTAGGTTCTCTCATATCTTCAGCTCTTGCTTCTTCCCATGCCATACACTGCACGAGAATTACTTGAAGTTTATTCAATATTCCATGATTCCCTCATACTATTCTTTTTTTGTACTTTTCCCAAGTGGCTTCTACAATGTAGAATGCTAACCTCCTCCACTTTTTTAATCTAGCTGATTCCTAACTGTAAAACAAGGCTGAGACACCTTTTCTTCTAGGCAGCCTTCCCTAGACCTTCTTTCTGTATGTGCATGCCTCTTTCAGTGTTTGCCTTCACATTGCACTTACCACTTTGTACATGATGATGGGTTTGCTTCTTTTCATCCCAACTTGGGCCTGAGTTTCTTGATGGAAGGAAAAGTGGTTTGAATCTCCATATCTTATGAAATAATTCCCACCATTCCACATGCGCAGAAATGGCCATGTAGGGACGCCTGGGTGGCTCAGTCATTAAGCATCTGCCTTGGGCTCAGGTCATGATCCCAGGGTCCTGGGATCCAGCCCTACATCGGGCTCCCTGCTCAGTGCGGAAGCTGCTTCTCCCTCTCCCACTCCCCCTGCTTGTGTTCCCTCTTTCACTGTGTCTCTCTCTTTGTCAAATAAATAAGTAAAATCTTTAAAAAAATAAAATAAATGGCCATGTATTCAATACAGTGGGCTCAGTAGATTTGAATAAATGAAATTATAACTATCCAATCACATATCATGCCTTTGTGTCCTCCTTTATCTCTAACTACGTGCCCCCATCTTCTCTCAAAACTTACCCAGACTTGAAGGTAAAAAAGAAGATAAGACAGCAAGCTTCTGTCTGTAGACTGTTTCCCCAAAGCTCACTGTCATTAACAGCTGCTAACTTGAGGAATGTGGTGTGAAAGGAAACTAGTTATTGTCCACTGTCTTAATGTTGGCCTGGTCCACTAGCAAATACTATCACTTGTACTTATATGATCACCTTAAGATAGTTGAATTTATAGACACTTTATGTATACTAATTAGGAAAAAAAATCAAATTATTGAAATTAGGTTGTGTTGCCTCAACTGACAAATTCAGGTTTCTAAAGAATTACTTTTGTTCTTAGACTTATATATAGTTTAAAGGGATACCAGCCAATAGAGACAAAGTGCCCTAAACTTTGAAAGTCCCATGAAACACTTTGGGAGTGGGACTGTTGTTGCCATGACTGACATCTCGATGTCCGGCTTTAGATGGGCTCAGCAACAAATACTAACAATCTTTAGAAATCAAGGTAGTTTCATTTTTTTGCTAAGTCACAGTGTTTATAAAATTTAAGGTCATCGTAAAATGTAAGTGGTTTGCTGGTATTCTGGGAAATGATTTCCTTTACACCCCAAGTACAAGGTGTATATTACTTTGTATGATGGGCTTAATTTGAATGTGTATTGAAGAGAGCAAAATATATTCTGTAAGCAAACCAAGGCAAATTTCTTTAGAGCTTAACCTCCCTACATATGCATAATTCCTGAGCAATGAAATGAATTCATGTTGCTTGCTGGATTTATGTAGTCTTTTTGTGAATATCTGATATTGTTGACTTTATCACTTTTGTCAACATGGAGTCTTTTGTCAGTGAGCCATCATCCCAGCAGGCTCAATTCTGAGGGCAGGCATTAACTTTGCTAACGCTGTGAGGATTCTCAAACATTAGTATTCTAATGAGGCACTCATGTGTCTCATTCTATATTAAGAGCATCTCTATACTAAACCTGCTGCTTCTATGTCTACACCAAAGTCACAGATCATGGATTAAACAAAAATTGACCTGAAAACAGAAGTTAATTTTTTGTAATGCTTTTTACAGCTTGCCATCTATAACACCCAAAGTCATTTACCAAGTAGTTTAGCCAATTAGTCATCAATGAGGGACCACAAAACAGTTTGACTCTCTTTACAAACGGAAGTAAATTGTGATATAATATCTGCCTATTTTATTTGCTTGTTTGAAGAGCAAGAAAATATGTAGCTCTACTTGATCCCAGGACTTTTGAACCAGGAGTGCTTTAATGGTAAAATGATGAAACACTCCTGACTTTTTCCCAGCTCAGTAAAAGGTAAGCCAAACTGTGCTGTGAATACCAAAGCCTCAGGCAGATTTCCACCAAGAGGGCAAAGTTGTTTTTCTTTCTTTGAAGGAGTACATGTGGCTCCCGAAGAACCGTGAAACTAGGGAGAAAATGAAGAGGAAACAGTAAATCTGTTGGGGGGAAAAAAGATGTGGTAAAATATATACATTACCAATCACTTCAAAATTTGCTCCAAAGATCTAATATAATTAAAAGGCTTTGAGAAAATAGGCATAATTTACCTGCCAAAAAGTTACTTAACATACCCTCTCTATTTCATATTCTCCTTTCTCCCCCCTGGCTTGCTGAAAATTGATATCCTTATGGATGTCATTTGTAGAAACCAATTTAGCATTTCTAAGTAATTAATATTCATTATATTCCTTACACGTGCATATATTTAAACTTGCAATTCCCCCTATTATTATAAAACTTTTGCAAAACTTTAAAAGAACAGTGTTAAACAATGTATGTATTTTAAGATCTAATATTTGTGGTAAGCCTGAAATAATTTTAACATTTGGAATAAAATAATAATGATCTCTTGAGGTGGCAGAAAAGTCTTGTGTCATGTTGGAGTTATAAACGTCAGTGTAGAGATTTTTAGAATCCTTTTATATAAGAGATAAAGTGAGAATCCATCCGGCATGGCTCTTCAGTTCTCATTCCAAGCTTCCAGACTGCACTGAGAAACTCTAATTTTAACTATAATTTTGGGGTTTCCCCCCATCTAGAGCTTCAGCTGATTAAGAACATTACATGGAGAAATGTCCTTGACTGAAATACAATGCTTCCCCTGCTATCATGACAGTTGGCATCATGGGGAGGAGTTAACTGTGCAACGTGTATACTCCTTTCTGAGGTTCTTGGTTCTCCATCTTTGGGTACCCTAGAATAAACTCTGTTACGCAAATTTTAATAACGTCATTGAATTTGACGAAAAGAGAAGCATCCAGTCAACATGTATGCTTAGGGCGTTTCAAAAATATCTACATCAATTTATATAGCTACTCATGTATTCATCAAACATGGGTTGAGCACCCACCATATCCATATCCCCTCTGGGAATTGGAAATAGAGGCATGCTGGCCCACCCTTGGAAACTTTATGGCCTCATATCAGGAGCTAGCCATGTGCAAAATAAGCACAATAGGACACAGGAAGCAGAATTCCGATGATACTCTGCGTGCCTTTATGCTACTGAGGAATCCCACAATTAAATAAAAGTTCAGGAAACAAATAGTTCCTTTGATAAATTTAGAAAGTCTGAATCCTAGTTTCAAATAAGTGTTCCATAGTAACCACAATATACCAGTAATATTTTTGAATGTTGAATCTGACTCAACCAAGCTCAACTTTCAAATTAGAAAAAAAAAAACTTATTTGAAATGTATATTTTTTGATTTTCCAAGTCTTTCTTTATAAAACAAATCACCATAAAGATCTTAATATTAACTTTAAAATTTAACAATTAATCACAAAATATCTTAAGAAAGAATTTTTGTTTGTCAAGGAAATGTAGAGGCAAGAAGATAATAATATGGAATATACGTAATATAGACAATTTGAATAGCATACCACTTGAATATTCATGTGCAGTAATGGCAACTTCCAATTAAAGGGTTATAGATATTTTAAAGCTGTAATACATGGCTTTTAAAATGAAATATTAAATGATTAAAATAGATTTCTCTGATTTCATGCAGCAACTGTGATTATATGTAAATTTATCTACAATTAGATAAAATGCGTGAAAAGCTATAAAGATTGCTCTACACCAGTTGATCAAATGAGTCCAGATTTTATCCAGTGCAGACCATTTGATTATGTATGCAGACACTTATCTTGCTGTTTGAATAATGCATGGGAATGAGAAGATGTTTATTTTGAGATTTCAAAATGAACAGTGACTGTGCTCTGGAAACAAAGCATTTTGTTTATTTATTTATTTTAAATGTCACTGTCTCCTGAGCCCACAGCAGGAGAGTGTAGGACCTCCAAAGAGTCTCCTGATCTCTATCTGCTATCATATTTCAATTCATTTGACTTTGAACAACCACTTCAAAGTAAATTGCTTAAGAAAGAATTCTTAATTTGGGTCAATTAAAGATTTGGGGGTACATAAGAATTTTAAAACTTTTAAAATTGAAAACTAAAAGAAAAGTAAAACAAAAGGAAAATTGTAACCTTACCTTTTGAAATTGAAGAAAGTATGATCAAAAAGAGTGACACTTATATAAAGAGAATATGCTAACAACTCCAGTGTGCCATTATTTTGCCTATAGGTGTATGGAGAATGGAAGTGAGCAATTTGAAAAATAATACTACAAATAATGAAGAAATATATGAAAAAAACCGGTCAGCTTCATGAGAAATAGAAAAGAATCTTAAATATATACATATATGTATACATATGTACACATACGCATATATATTATACCTCTTTCTATATATACCTATATTCCTATACCTCTATCTTATATAAATATACATTTATTATAAACACAGAATATATACTCCTATCAACTAAGCAAGGCCAAAGAAATATAAGCATACCCAGCTTACAGGTGAGTTTCTGTACATGTCAAGAACAATAGAAATTAGATGAAGAATTATTCTCATGTTCTCTGTTCTGAGTATTTATCTCTTGATATGACAAAGCATGTAAACACAATTTCAAATGAGCTTAGCAAAGCATCATCATTTTTTGGTACCCCCCCACCAAAAAATCTGTCTACCATTTGCATGACTAATCAAATATTTACTTTTAATGATGGAGTTCTGTACTTTTCAAGGTGCATAATAGATTTTTAGACCAGGCAATTATTTTCCGGTTCCAACATTCAGAAGACAGGGGAACAAAACATCAATTAAGTAACCTGCTTTACGTCTTCACAGAAAGGCAGGAATGAATTGAAGTTTGAGCTCCCCTCATCTGACTCTGCCCATGTGTGAGAGCAGAGGGGAAATTGGGCTGGAGGTTTGTTCCAAAGTTTCTGAGAACATTTTCTTTAGAATAATACTCATGTAAAAATAGTCTGAAATATTCCTATTCCTCCTACAGTATTTATCCTGAGCATCTTAGCACTAGAGCCAGCTCAGAGCAAGCCTTCAGAGATACAGCACTACTCATTCCCCATTTCAGAAAAGCAAAGCATTTAAGTAAAATTGCCATTTCTTTTAGTGATAAAAAAGTATAGACTTTAAAAATCATTTACATAGAGCAAAACTGCAATGCAGATGCTGCATAATCCCTCCCTATTGAAATGTAAAAATAAAACTTTCTCTCTAACATCTTAAAATAGTTCATTTCAGAATAGAAAAAGATGAGGTACAGTCAACGATGTCACTGGGACATCTAGCTTTCAGTTTGTTTATTTATAAGAGTAAGCTTTAGGCTTCGTTCTGGTACAGAACCAAAGTTAAATAAAAAAACAGTTCAGATATTCCATTTTGATGGAAAAAAAAGTTTTCTGAAAGCTAATGCTTTGTTTAACTCTTCAGGAATTCAGGCTGAAAGATCGGGAGTGATATTTGTCTCAGGAAAGAGTTTCCGAGGGAATCAAATGTGTTATTTGAACAATTTATAGACATTATGTAGGTAGGGTTGTTGGGACTGACCCTAAGTAATTTGCCTCCATGCTGTCTTTCCTAACTTTCTTGTTTGGAATCCCCATCTCTCAATTTCCCAAGGCTGTTCCGGGCTCCCTTGGTCATGGTCCCCACAGTTACGCTTCATGGTTCAGATTTCTCCCTTCCCCAGATCCAAACTTTTGATTCCAATTTCCTTGGACCCTGCTTCATGATTATTTAAACACACACACAGACACACATAGAAAATAGCACAAATTTTCCCTATGTATACATAGGACAATGCATTACTTATTTCAAGGGCACATTAATAATTTAACCTCTGCTCACACTTAATACAAAGACATGCTTCTAACAGTTAAAATTCAGGCCCTAGGTGAAGTCGCTGGTGGAAATAAGGACATGCAAGACTTTTGATGTGTGCAATTCTATTACTAAATAAGGCTGAGCCTGAAAGTAATATGGAAAGTAAAAACTCAACAATCACCATAGTGTCATGAAATACGATGATCAATTTTTCCCTCCTCATTTCACTCCATCCCCACCTTCAGACACGGTGTCAGTGCTTCTCAAACATCAATGTATCTGAGATCTTAGTAGAATGAGATTCTGATTCGGTGGGTCTGGGGTATGGCCTAAGACTCCGCATTTTTAACTAGCTCCCACGTGATACAGATGCCTCTGGCTCATGGACCGCATTCTGAGCGGTAAGATATCGGGAGACATCGGAATGTTTTATGTTTGGGAATTAGACAACTGTGGTTTATCTAAATTAATGTATCAGGCTATAACAGGTGTTTTGCCTCCTAAGTATTAGGAAAATAATATGTCTTGATTTAAATACATATATGTATATATTTTTTCTCTGTTTACTCCCCCACTTTACCAAAATACTTCATCATGACAAAATAAATGCCTCCTTTCAAATGGAAGTTTTTTCATGGCTTGGCCAAACAGACCACACCTAACTTCTTTCTAACCATGTCAAATTGTGCTCATTTGGTCAACACTTAGTATTATTTTTATATAGTACAGTACTTTTCTACATACAGAGTCCCTCTGTCTGGGCTTTACTATCCTGAATTGCCTTCCTGCTCCCTCTAGAAATGTCCTTCGAGAATCAGATCATACACAGCCATCTTATGCCACATGATCTAGTGTAGCAAATGTTAAACAACTGACATCAAAGGGATTCTCTTAACACAATTCTCAAAAGTCAGCAGAAATTTCTAGAGAAAAAAATATATCATGGCAAAAAGTAAAACCTATTATTATATTGTTTATTAATTTCAGAGCAGCTAGGATTTTGACTGTCAATTATGCTTTCTTTTGGTACACTGAAAAATATATTCTCAAAGTAATATACAGACTTGAAGTTAAGATGGACTGATTTAGTAGTCATCACCTCCCACACCCTTTATTAACTTTCCCATGAAACCTTTATGCGATCTCAAAAGCAGATATAAATCTGCAACAGTGTTAGAAAGTAGGACTATTGATAAAAGAGATGCTAGGTCTCAGAGGGAATTTCCACACACAAAATACAGATGAAGCCCTGAGTCAGAGTAGCATGACAAGAGATACTGGGAAAATGAACTGTCCTGAACAGTGCCCCACATACATGGACACTCCATCAAGCCAAGGGAGGCAGCCATCTTCCAACTCAGAAAAGCAGATTTCTTTAGTAGCCATACATATTTTTTTTTTCCCATTCAAGACCTAACCTCCAATAGCACTGGGGACTCCAGCAAGCCCCATCAGTTGCCTACTGCAACAACAATTTCCTTTCTCTCCTTCTTTAGTGCAAAATCTGCCTCCCTCCTCTTATAAAATGGAAGCCACTTGCTTCCCAGGCTTCCTTGTGGTTAAGGGTGGTCATGTGGCCCTATTCTGACCAATGAGATAGAAGGGGTCTTCCAGGAAACTTTTTTTTTTTTTAACCTGGGAAGGGAAGAACCATCTCTCTCATCACTCCTTTCTTCCTGCCTTTGTAAACAGCTCATTTGTAAGGCTGAAATCAACCTGATGAAGATGATGAGCAGAGGAAAAAGAAGGAAAAGAGTTGAGCTGCTTATCAACTTTGGGCTTCTCTCCCTCTAAGTGTGCCCTGGCTATTGTGTTTAGTACAGCCGAAACAGGAGGTACTGTACATAAAATAGCCTGAAAGAGTGAGGGAGGGGTGCAATCTGTGCTTTATGCATATTTGACTTACTGTTGTTTATACACAAAAAGATTCCAGCAATATGGGGTATAGAAAATCATTCCCCTTTCTTCAGCTTTCAACCCATCTGTCCTGAGTCCTAGAGTTTTGGAGCCTCTCTGCATTTTATTTTGGAGTCAGTATCAGGAACCCTAGGTCAAAGGCAGAGAGTGGGAAATCCTGAAAGGAGATTTCTGGCTATCTAAAGAAGGTAGCTTTCCGTTCTGCATGAGAGATCCTCTTCACCCTGGCCTGCCAGAGGCCAATAGGACCTGTGCCTCATTGATCTATCAAAGATCAAGAGACTACTTAAAGGAGCCCAAGGGAGCTCAGTAACCAGAAAATTAAGAAAGCAATAAAATAAAAATGCACAACTAGTAAAACAGCTGCTAAAGGAGAGAGATGACATTTTGATTACAAAAATAATAATATATAGAACATTTACCAATGTTCTAGTGAAGCACTAATGAGATATTCTTGGATAAAAATAATAATTTCCTAAATAAATAATTCAGTAGATAAAGTAAAGAAAAAGTATCTGTGTAAGAACTGAATTAGTAGACTTAGAGATCAGGTGTAAATATATACTATATACTTACATTTTATATTTATAGAGCAGGGTTTTTAAATTTAAATTTTAGAGCAGTTTTAAGTTCACAGCAAAATTGGGCAGAAAGTATAGAAATTTCCCATATAACCCCTGAGACCTCATAGCCTCCCATATTATCAACACCCAGCCCCCACTGGTACATTTGTTATAATTAACTAACCTACATTGACATATACAATTATTCAAAATCCATAGTTTATATTAGGACTCACTCGTGATTGTACATTCTATGGGTTTGGGCAAATGTGTAATGATATGTAGCCATTATAGTATCATATAGAGTATTTTAATTGCCCTAAAATTTTCCTGCGTTCCACTTATTTATTTCCTCCCCACCCCCATTGCTGGCAACCACTGAATCTTTTTTACTGTCTCCATAACTTCACCTGGTCTAGAATGTCATATAGTTGGAATCATACAGTATGTTGCCCTATAAGATTGGCTTCTTTCACTTAGTAATAGGCATTTAAAATTTCTCCATGTCTCTTTTATGGCTAAATAGCTGATTTCTTTTTAGTTCCTTTTTATTTGTATTTCTTTTTAGATGTTAGCTGTAGGGTTTTTGTAGCTAGGCTTTGTCAAATTCAGGAAGTTCCCCTCTAAGATTGTTGAGAGTTTATCATGACTGGGAGCTGGATTTTGTCAAATACGTTTTCTGCATCTCTTGATATGATCATGTGGGGTTTTTTTTTAGTTTGTTGATGTGATGGATTACATTAATTAATTTTTGAGTGGTGAGTTGTCTTACATACCTGGGATAAATCCTACTATGGTGTATAATTATTTTTATATGTTGTTGAATTTGATTTTGGTGAGGAATTTTGCATCTGTGTTCATGAAAGATATTGGTCTGTAGCTTTTTTTTTTATGTGATGTCTTTGTCTGATTTTGATATTAAGGTAATGCTGGCCTCAAAAAAGGAGTTAGGAAGTGTTTCCTCTGTTTCTATACTCCAAACAAGATTGTGAAGATTTGGTATAATTTCATCCTTAAATGTTTGGAACAATTTACCAGTGAACCCACCTGGGCCTGGGGCTTTCTCTTTTGGAAAGTTGTTAGTAATTGATTCAATATCTTTAATAGGTAGAGGCCTATTCAGATTTTCTATTTCTTCTTGTGTAAATTTTGGCAGATGATGTCTTTCAAGGAATTGGTCTAATTTACCCAGGTTATCAAATTTGTGGGCCTAGAGTTGTTCATATTATTCCTTTATTACCTTCTTAATGTTCATGGGACCTATAGTGACATTCCCTCTTTCATTTCTAATATTAGTAATTTGTCTCCTCTCTCTTTTCTTTTTAGTTATCCTGGATAGAAGCTTATCAATTTTATTGTTCTTTTCAAAGAACCAGCTTTTGGTTTCATTGATTTTTTTCTATGGATTTCCTCCTTTCAATTCCCTTTATGTGTGCTCTAATTTTTACTATTTCTTTTCTTCTGCTTACTTTGGATTTAATTTACTCTTTTTTAAACATAATCTTATAAATTCACAACCTAGATTACTGATCTAAGATTATAGATCTTTCTTCTTTTCCTTTTTTTTTTAAAGATTTTATTTATTTATTCATGAGAGACAGAGAGAGAGAGAGGCAGAGGGAGAAGCCGACTCCCCACTGAGCAGGGAGCCTGATGTGGGACTCGATCCCAGGACCCTGGGATCATGACCTGAGCCGAAGGCAGACACTTAACCATCTGAGCCACCCAGGTGCCCCAGATCTTTCTTCTTTTCTAAGATATGTATTAAATGTTATAAATTTCCCTCTAAGCAATTTTTTGCTGCATCCTACAAATTTTGATATTGTCTTTTCAGATAGTTTGAAATATTTTTATTTATCTTGAAACTTCTTCTTTGACCTATGCATTATTTAGAAGCACACTGATTAATCTTCATATATTTTGGTATTTTCCAGCTGTCTTTCCATAGGCCTAGGTTCTAATCTAAAAGACAGCAATCTAACCATAGGACTAGAATGCTTCTTGTCCCCTTCCTACAGGCACATTTACAGCAGTTGCTTTTATCTGGCATGCCACAGCTGGCTATCTAGAAAAAATCTCAAGGGATACTAAAAAGCAAAAACACAATTTGAAGTTTTTTTTTTATATAAAATTTCATACCTCATCTTTAGTTTTTAAAATCTTAGTGAAGTATAAATAGATGTACAAATAGATGTACGTTCCATCAAATTCATGATAAGAATTTCTATCTAAAGCCAAGAGTCAAAACTAAATTTAATTATAAAATGTCAGACACATTCCATTTAATTCGGGGTTCACGTAAGAATTCCTATGGCAGTCGTTATGGCTCAATATTACTTTGGAAGTCCTGGTCTATTCAATAAAATTAAAAGAATAAAAAAGGTATAACTGTTACAATATAAAAAATACGTATCTTCACAAAGGTAAAAATATCAGAGACAACTTAAATTTACATAAAATGAAGATTGGTTAAAATTGAATATAGAACAATCTCACTGTCATTAAAATTATACTTAAAAATATTGAAATTGGAATTTTATAAAATATTATAACATAAAAATGTGAATTATCAATTAACGCACTGAATAAACATGTGACAGGCACTATTTTAGTCAATGGGAATAGGAGAGTTAAAACACACACACAAATTCCTGTCTCCATGGAGCTTACAGTCTAGCAGGAGAACACAGAGTGACAAATAAGTAAATATATGTTTCTGTTCATATTCATGTTTATCCCTCTCAGAGAATAATAAGTCTTTATATCTAAAACATCACGGTCGGGGTGCCTGGGTGGCTCAGTCGGTTAAGTGTCTGTCTGCCTTTGGCTCAGGTCATGGTCCTGGGGTCCTGGGATTGAGCCCCGCATCAGGCTCCTTGCTCGGCAGGGACTCTGCTTTTCTCTCTCCCTCTGCCTCTCCCCACACAGCTTGTGCTCTCTCTCTCTCTCTCTCTCTCTTGCTTGCTCACTCTCTCTCTCTAATAAATAAGTAAAATCTTAAAAAAATAAGACATTATTGTCAATTTAACTTTGATCTTTATCATTGACTTTTTTAATATAGAAATATATGTAAAAGATTAGAAATTTAAATATCAAAATATAAATTGTGGTAATCTTTGAACATTGTAATTGTGGATGATTTCGTAGTTTACATGCTTTCCTCGTTTTTCAAAACTTATTTCTATAATGAATATTGAAAATACAAAATTTAGAATTATAAAATGTATTTTAAAGTCCAATGTAAGGCATCACAATTTTTTATTCCTTTTCAATTTATTTAAAACCCAGAATGTAAATGATCAAATGTCATATCAGAGACCAAACTATAGCAATAAAGATGAATATTGGTATGATTTCTCTCTATAGTGTTGTGCTGAAAGCCATACCAAAGTTAAATTTGAAATCTGTGTTTCTCTGCAATTAAAATAAATTATATATAATCAAAAACAGTAAAGATTAAGATAGACTGCCAGTTACATCGGCATCCAAACCATACTCTGCCCCCAAATGCCATGTTGTAATTTGCCAAGTTGAAAGAACAAACATACATTATTTGTAGAGCCAGACATATGATTATCTGGATAAAAGTATGTGTACCATCCCCATAAGGCATAATCCAATACATTACTACATAGCTAAAAAAGCCAAATTCAACTCATTCTTATCTTACTGATTCATGCTTAAGAATGGAATTTCAATAAGTATTTGTGTAACCATAACCTTGGAAAGAATATATGATTCATTTATTACCCATTTGTAAAACACAGGGTTCTATACAAATGCAGCTATTCCCTCATCTTGTTATATATTCTAATATCTTGAAATGTGACAGAATGTTACAGAGAATGACTAACAATATTATTTCAGAAAAAAAGATGAAAATTTATGTACCCTGTGCTACCATAAAATACAGTAGTTATGTGGCAGAATGAAGAAAGAAGATTTGGCTTGACACCTATATGGAAAGCAAAAATATTCAATAAAGTTGTTTAATGCTTACTTCTACGAGCAAAATAAAGGCAATTATCTAGAAAAATCTTATGGGAAGAGTTGTATTTCCTGATAGAAGACACTGCAGAGGCAAACCAGCTAATTGTTTAACATCTTTCGTGTTTAGAAGATTATGCTTTTTATGGAACTCATAAGGGTGAACAAAAACTCTTCATCTAAACGGATATCTTCTCTTCTCCCCTCCCTATTTCCATCTCTCCAGCACTCATTTATTGTGTTCATACTGTGTCAGACAAGCATTTACTGAGCAGTGACAATGACAGACAGGTTCTGGTATACGAAGATGAAAAGGTATGGTGACTCGCATCCTAGTTGGGGAGCTAAGATTGTAAAACAGAATTACTTCAGTAATTACATATTTAAATATTTTTATATGTACCAAGGAAGGAAAAGGAGATAGAAATTCATGATATTCTGGGGTGTCAGGGAAAGTTTTATACAGAGGTTGCCAGAGAGTATGATTTTTCATAGTTCTGCCCTTTGAAGGAGCACAAGTCAAACAATGCCCTTTTTTACAGGACAGACATCATATATTTGATTGTGCTGTATCTCTTAGGCTTCTTTTAAGTATGTATGTTTTTATTTCATCACATGGTTCCTGGGCACTTCCTCATTTGGGAAGTCTTCCAACGGCACCCAAAGCAATCCATGGCCCCATTCAGTATTTACTGTGGAACATGCCAGCCGTTGTTCTGAGCCCCGGAGGGCAATACACCTTCAGGCAGCTTCCATTCCAGTGAGGAGAGTAAAAGCATAAGTTAAGCAAGCTAAAATGATAGTGACTTTGGCATGGGATAAATGACATTAAATCAAGGGGCCTGGAATGATCTCTTAGAGTATTATTGGGCAAACTTCAACCTGCCACCTGTTTTTGTACATAGAATTTTTCGGAACATAGCCTCGATCATTCATTCACATACTATCTCTGGCTGGTTTCCTAATATAATGGCAGATTGTGGTAGTTGAGAGAGAAACTGAGATTTTAAGACAAAGCTTAAAATATTTACAAGATGGCCCTTTACAAAAAAACTTTGCTGACCCCATCTTAGAGGAGCAGATATCAGATCTGAGGCCTGAGTGAAAAGAACAAGCATACTAATTGTCCATGGCTACAGAAGGAATTACCTCAAGACTTTGTTACTTAAAGCAACAGATGTTTATTATCTCACGGTTTCGTGGGTCAGGAATCCAGGAGCAGCTTAGCTAGGTCCCTTAGCTGGAGTCCCTACCAATACATGGCAGCCAGGGAGGCAGTCATCTCCAAGTTCAACTGAAGGAGGATTTGCTTTCAGTCTTCCTCACAGGCTGTTTGCTGGCCACAGGTCCTCACCGGCTATTGGAGGCATCAGTTTTTTGCCATGTGGGCTTCTCCAAGGGGCCACTCACTACAGAACAGCTGAAAGTATTAAAAGTTGCCTGCCACGAGGTGTCATTCAGGTAGGAAGAGCATTCTAAATGAATTGCGAAGCCCCCAAGTTAAAAATGAGCTTGATTGAAAGGGTAAAAATAAGTCTTCCAGGAACAAGAAAGCTAGCGTAATTAGATCATATGGAAGGAAAGGCAGGTAGATATCAGGGGAATAAGATTTGGGAGGTCAGGCCTAGATTATGTAGGGATTTACAAATCAGGTAAAAGAAGTCAGATATTATTCCAAGTATAATAGAAGGTCACTAGAAGACTTTAAGTTGGGGAGATGACATACTTAGATTTATGACTTGAAAAGATTTATTTAGCTGAGTGACTGTAAAATAAACTTACTAGCTAAGGCCATATAGTTAATTTTACTTGTCATGGGAATCCCTGATAATATGGATACTGAGCATGTTGGCTACTGGAAGATCCTCTAAATCTACTGATAATAGTGGATTAAAGACATGTAGGTGGCTGGAAGGTAACTTGATAAATATGGGTATGACAGTGCAAGTGTTTGAAAGTAACCAAATTTTAGCATGAAAATCTAGTTTTTGAAAAGTTGTATTTTAATTGAAATATATTTTACAAAAATTTCCAGATGTCCATTGTGCCTGACAGTATCCATTACTATAAATACACAAAGGTACGCTGTCATCCTCTTTTTGATAAAATGTTTCTAAATGGCATCATATCCTTTTCTTTGACTCTAAGCATTTGTTTTCCTTGTCCATACTAGAAAAAAAAGAGACACTTGGCATAGTCGTGCAAAGAAATATTCCATTTTGAGTTAATTCTAACTACTTATGTGAGTATGTCCTCCCCTTCACTTTGGCACAGCCTTTTTGAGGTATAATATACACGCCATAAATCATGCATGTAATTAAAATTTTATTTTCCACACATGAATGCCATTAATTAGGGCACCTGGCTGGCTCAGCAAGTAGAGCATGTGACTCTTGATCTTGGGGTCATGAGTTCAAGCCCCACGTTGGGCACAGAGCTTACATTAAAAAAAAAAGTAAAAAAAAATAAATAAAAGACATTTGTTTGTGAAATTGAATTGTGTAGAAGAAAGAATATAGACTATGTGTCTGTTTCCAAAATTCTACTAAATGTTTCTACTGTTATCAACCTTTTATGAGTCAGAGGAAATACTCTTCTTCCATGAATTATTTTCTGGCCACCTTTATAATACCTCCAATTCTCTGGAAAAAAATCTCTGCCTCTTGCTAAATCAACTGAGTAAATAGTCTCTGCACAACTCCAAAAGCAGTGGGAATATAGATACCGTTAGTGTAACGTCCATTCTGATGTGTTCGCTCAAAACTATGAACTGAATAATAATAACAAGTGTTTAGTACAAGTCTACCATCTCTCATTTTCCAGTTTATGCTCTTATACCTTTTTTACAACCATTTTTGGACCCCTTTAGAACCTCTGGTCTATTAAATGATCAATTTCTTACTCCTTACTTACTTATTCTTCCTCCTGTCCTTAACTTCCTTAAATGTTCTTTACTTAAATTCTCTCATCCCTTGTTATAATCACTTCCCACCCTCAATTTTCTTGCCCTTCATCCTCTCTCAAGTTACCTGGTTGAATCCATCTTTCAGTGTTTTCTCTGTCTACTCGTGAACAGATGAATATGGCTGCAGAAAAATCCACAACTTTGATAACTTACCTCCCTTCAATTTCATGGCCTCAAATCTCATTATTGCTCAGCAGTCCTACCAGTTTTAATTGGCCCATTCTTTTTCTCACCCTCTGAAATTAGTCTACCCTTTCTCATCTCTCCTCAAACAGGCAAAATGCCCTCCCTGCTCATCACTCTCAGCTGAATACTTTGCATTTTTGCTTTATTGAACATATAGGTGCAAACAAAAGAGGGCATTCATGTTCTTTAACTCCCGAATCTGATTACAATGAATAGACCATCAGAGGTCTAAGGTCATTCTTTTTTCTGTGTACTGAGTCCCCTAACCTCTTTGCTTTTGCAATCATTGCATCTCTCTTCAACATCATTTTCATCCACTTACTAGACCATTCCCATCAACAACCTCCACTGACCCAGCATTCTCCTCCAGTATTTTCTCTTCTTTAGAACAAAACTCATGAAAAGATTTGCCTGTACTCTGCTTTATCTACTATTATCTTCCTATTCTCTTTCAGTCTATTCTATCATTCTACTAAAAATGCTCTTTTCTATGTCATTCATAACCTCTATATTTTCAAATCCAATTAAGAATTTCTCAGTCCTGGGGCACCTGAGTGGCTCAGTCAGTTGGGCATCTGCCTTCGGCTCAGGTCATGATCCCAGGGTCCTGTGATCAAGTCCCGCATCAGGCTCCCTGCTCAGCGGGGAGCCTGCTTTTCTCTCTCCCTCTGCTGCTCCCCCCGCTTGTGCTCTCTCTCTCTGTCTCTCTCTCTCTGAGAAATAAATACATAAAATCTTTAAAAATAAATAAATAATTAATTAATTTGGGGGGGGAAAAAAAAGAATTTCTCAGTCCTTATCTCTTCCAATCCCTCAGAAGCATTTATTTGTGTCGATCAAGCTTGCCTTCATGAAGCACATGTTAATTGGCCTCTGAGTCTCTACGTTCTCATAGTTTTTCTCCTATTTCATTGGTGGCTCTCTTATTGGTCTCCTTTTCTGAATATTCTGACTTTTGTGTGTTGCCATGACACAGAGTTCAGTCCTCAAACCTCTTTTCTGTTTCCATTTACCTTTGCTGAATTTATTCACTCCAGTGCCTTTAAATGCCATATCTGTGTTGATGTCTCCAAAATTGGTATCCCATTCCTAATCAATTTTAAGTTCCAGAATTCAGCAATATTCAACTCACATGTGGTATTTCCACTGGAATGCTTAGTAGACATCTCAAATGCAATAGGCTCAAAATGGATTTACGCTCTCCAAACTTACCTTCATTGTGCTCCATATCCCAATAAATGGAACCTCATTTACCTAATTGTTAAAATACTTGGAGTCTTCCTTGACCTCCATTCTTCCTTTTCCACAGATGTAATCAGAAAATCCTGACAGCTGTACCTTCAAAACCCTTCTCCCATTCAGCAGAGTCTCAACAACTCTACCTTTACCCAACCTCCCCATTCAAACTGCCAACCTGACTCACATGGATTATTGCAAATTAAAGGCCTTGCACACACTCTGTCACCCATATAATATAGCTTTGAGCTAAAAGCTCAGATTTTGAAAGTGCATTGCAAGGATTTATGTCCTAAATCAGTTAAATACCTATTGTCTGACCTTAGGCAAGTTACTTAATGTCACTGTGCCTCAGTTTCCTCACCTGTACTATTAGAAAAATAATAGTATCTAATTCATGGGATTGTTGTCAGGACTTAACAACATCATGTATGTAAAGCACTTTGAACAGAGTATGGCTTATTAGCCATATAATAAGCAATATAAAGATATCAGCCAATAATTATAATCTTTTTAAATTACACTATAATCTTTTTAAAAATTAATCTATTGTAATTTTTTAAAAAAATAATCTATTCTCTACCTAGCTACAAGAAATATCCCTTAAAAACAAATCAAATTATGTCAGTCCTTTGTTCAAATGCTCAAATGACTTCCCCTTATATGTAGAATAAAATGTAAAAATCCTGCTGGTCTGTGTGAGTGGTCTGTCAGCCCACCTTTCTCAAATCTCATCCTCTGCCAGTGTTCCCTTCACATATTGCCTTTACTCAAATGTCTTGCTTTTGCTCAAACTTTACAAGCACTCATTCTGCTTGGGATCTAAAATCTTCCGCTCAAAATATTTAAACGACTTTTTACTCCATTTTCTTCAGTTCTTAACTCAGTCATTTTCTCTGCTTTACCTTCTCCTCCTACTCCATTTGCAATGTCATTCTCTTTCCCTACAAGTTCATAAGCCACTTTCTCGCTTGGAACCTACCTAAGGACTTGCTATTATCTAAGGTATTATGTGTTTTAATAGTTAACCTCATTAGGGGCACCTGAGTGGCTCATTCGTTAAGCATCTGCCTTTGGTTCAGGTCATGATCCCAAGGTCCTGGGATCGAGCCCCGCATCGGGCTCCCCGCTCCGCGGGAAGCCTGCTTCTCCCTCTCCCACTCCCCCTGCTTGTGTTCCCTCTCTCGCTGGGTCTCTCTCTGTCAAGTAAATAAATAAAATCTTTAAAAAAAATAGTTAACCTCATTTATTGTCTATCTTCCCTTCTGGAATATAAGTTCCAAGAACACACAGATGTTTATTTGCCTTGTTTTCTGCTGTTTTCCCAGTGTTTAAGACAGTGCTTGGCACTTAAGTACTCAAAAATACTGTTTGAATGACTGAAAAAAAAATCTATCTATAAAACAAATAAAACCAGATCTTATTAAAATGAAAAAACTAAACAACAAATAATAGTTCTTGGATATTATAAAGGTGATACCACAAAATAAAAAAAAATAGAAAGCTTAGAAGGTATATTTAAGGATATTATAAACCTTCCAAAAAGAAAGAGAAAGAAGATAAGAAATTTAGAGAAACCATCTCAGAGTGAATATATGAATGATAAGAATTTCTAATAAAAGAAGAGAGAAAATAGTGGAGAGCATATTATTAAGAAAAAAATTAAGAAAATGAATATAGATTTCTAGTTCTAAAGGGCCCACTGAGGGCAAAACATCATCAATGATAGCAAAACAAAACAAAACAAAACAACAACAAAAGAAACAACCATAGTTGGGGGAAATATCATATCAAAAAACCCATCACTGTGAAATGATAGAATACTGAAAATAAGAGTACCCTAAAAGCTTCCAGAGCCAGTTAGTTCAGGTTATAAACAAGTGATTAGAAATCAGAGATTCTCAGGGCGCCTGGGTGGCTCAGTCGTTAAGTGTCTGTCTTCGGCTCAGGTCACGATCCCAGGATCCTGGGATCGAGCCCCGCATCAGGCTCTCTGCTCAGCAGGAAGCCTGTGTCTCCCTCTCCCACTCCCCCTGCTTGTGTTCCCTCTCTCACTGTGTCTCTCTCTGTCAAAAAATAAATAAAATCTTAAAAAAAAAAGAAATCAGAGATTCTCCATAACAGCAATAGATATTAAGCAATAAAGAAAATTCTGAATGAAAATCATTTTCACTGTGCGATCCTTTGTTCAATAAAGAGTAGAGTTCAATGAGAGTAGAATAAGTACGTTTCCAGATATGCAAGTTCTCAGAAAAGGGGATCCACAGCTAAATCTAGCTCTTAGGAGGTTACCGGAGGTATGTGCCACTAAAATAGGAGTAAACCAAGGGTGGATAAACCATAAGATCCTGGAAACAAGAGAATCAAGGTAAGAAAAAAGCACAGAATGAAAACTGCAGAGAAAAGGAAATCTCACAGCCACAGCCAGGAAATGAAAGCAGAAGAGAGAGGGCTCAGGAAGAGAGCCCCAAGCAGCTGAATTTGTGGGATACCTGATGTGTTTGAAGTTACTGAGGAGAGGATTGCACTTATGGCCGAGAAAGTCTTGGAATGGATTAGTGATGAGTATACAGAAAACAAAGCAGATGAATATATAAGACACTTAACATCAGGGAAAGTAAAAGCTTTGTACAAAAGCATAATTGTAAGCATTAGCCATGAATGGTATCACACATTCATAATAATGTAGAACTATTTATTCAATCAAAGTGTATGTTCTAGCTACACTAAGTTGACAAGGAGATGAGACAATGAATGTGTGAACTAGTGAGTGTGTGCATGTGAGTGTGCTTCACATATATATATTTATGTATTTTTTTCATAATAAAGGCCTTGCATTTCTTAAGAAGCAGCAATAGCTGAAGATATGAGTACTCTGATAATATTTTCCATGATTTTCATCTTTTTTTTTTTTTTTTTTAGGTTCCAGGGTATGGTCAAAGAATCCATAATATTCTAAGTTATACTACATAAAATTGGTTTAAGATAAAATATTCAATTTAATCGACCATCAAGTGACTCATTAGCTTTAGAGTAAGATAGATAATTGACAAGAAATCTATGTGAACTACAAAGCTATGTGCCATAAAATCTAGAATGACCTAATCAGTTCCTCGACATATGATGATGTACTTTGGAGATAAATATTTCCACAACGTCTTGAAATCTTCCAAAGCCAGAGATAGAATAAGATGCCTTCATTTATAATCTCAAATTTGAGACACAACATATGTCTTTATTTTATAAGTAGTGTATTACCATAAAGGGTCAAATAGGAAAAGTAAGCTATTCCATATTATAATGGAGTCTATAGAAATTCATTTGCTTTAGTAACAACATGATTAAGCAATAGCTACAGCTATTAAAATGTAATTTTAATTCAAACTATTCAATAAATTGATTAAAAAAACACAAAAGCATCACAAGTTAAAGCATCTTCCAGTTGTAGCAAATTTTTCTTAATTAATTAATTAATTTTTTATTTATTTATTTTTTATTTATTTCACAGGCAGAGAGAGAGACAGCGAGAGAAGGAACACAGGCAGGGGGAGTGGGAAAGGGAGAAGCAGGCTCCCCGCCGAGCAGGGAGCCCCATGCGGGGCTCAATCCCAGGACCCTGGGACCATGACCTGAGCTGAAGGCAGATGCTTAACGACTGAGCCACCCAGGCGCCTTTTATTTATTTATTTATTTATTTATTTATTTATTTATTTATTTTTATTATTTTTATTTATTTGACAGGCAGAGAGAGAGACAGCGAGAGAGGGAGTAGCAACTTTTCTTTAGGAAAATATTTTTGTACTAGAAGTAAAAGGCTGACACAAAATGCATATAATTGATGACATAAATCTGTGTTTCTTATGAGACTGGTTTTACTTCTTTGGGTTTATGTATGTAATATTGATGCTTTAATGTCCTTTAGAATCAAGAGCTATCAACACAAATCTTGAAAACAAATAAATATCTTGCTACAATATTGTAAGGTTAACAAACTGTGATGTTTAAAATTCCACTAAGAATATATTTAAGAGTAAACTAACATTTTGAATTATTTCTTTATTATGCAAGAACACCCGTAGGACTTTGTCAATTAGGTTTCTTTTGCAGTATCATTTTTTTTTCTTAATCCAGTCAACTGGAAAAAAAATTACCAATGCCTAAAGTTAGTGAAAACAAAAATAATCTATAGAGAGGTTTTCATCTGTATAGACACGTTTACCATTTTCCAGGCAAGAGAAAATTGTCCTAATGACCTCTCATGTTTCCTCTAATATATTCTTGTTATAGGACCCTAGTGACTAGCAATAGAGAATATAATCTCCATTTTTCCCCCATGGAGAAAAAAGGTCCATAAAAGGCCTTTGTTACCTTTTCTAAAGTATTCATTTAGAATCCAGAAACTCGAAATATTTCACCAATCGCTAAACGTAAAGCGTTTCCTGGGTAATCAACTCTACAATGCTTTGTATGAACTTCCAAAATTTAACCATTTTTCATGCTCCTTATATTATGGAATAGTAAAGTATGAAACAAATTCCTAAGTCCCAGGAGAAGAGAAGTTCTGGGTCATACGAGATAATAATATCTGAATGTGCATCTGTGCCCCTCTGAGTGAACAAGAACAGGTCTTGATCCTTTCTACCATTAGACCTGATTGGACGAGGAATGAGATATGAGAGTTTAGCCCTGAAATCTTGAACTGGGTGTTCTGACTCCAAAATATAAGGGAGGTAAATCAGAGTCCTGCAGAGACTTTATCGACTGCAACTAGGAAGACTTGAGGCTCTAACAAACGCTGTGGAGAGCACACCATTTGTGGAGATGAGAGACAGCATTCTCTGGAGCTCTTCCAAGTGGCTGCAAATTCAGCCTGCCCTGGAGTTTTATGGAGATCTTTTTTTTTTTTTAATTTTTATTGTTATGTTAATCACCATACATAACATCATTAGTTTTTGATGTAGTGTTCCATGATTCATCGTTTGTGCACAACACCCAGTGCTCCATGCAGAACGTGCCCTCTTTAATACCCATCACCTGGCTAACCCATCCCCCCACCCCCTTCCCCTCTAGAACCCTCAGTTTGTTTTTCAGAGTCCATCATCTCTCATGGTTCGTCTCCCCCTCCAATTTCCCCCCCTTCATTCTTTCCCTCCTGCTATCTTCTTCTTTTTTTTTTTCTTAACATATATTGCATTATTTGTTTCAGGGGTACAGATCTGTGATTCAACTGTCTTGCACAATTCACAGTGCTCACCATAGCACATACCTTCCCCAATGTCTATCACCCAGCCACCTCATCCCTCCCACCCACCCCCACTCCAGCTACCCTCAGTTTGTTTCCTGAGATTAAGAATTCTTCATATCAGTGAGGTCATATGATACATGTCTTTCTCTGATTGACTTATTTCGCTCAGCATAACACCCTCCAGTTCCATCCACGTCATTGCAAATGGCAAGATCTCATTCCTTTTGAGGAAGACACAAAGAAATGGAAACACGTTCCATGCTCATGGATTGGAAGAACAAATATTGTGAAGATGCCAATGCTACCTAGAGCAATCTACATATTCAGTGCAATCCCCATCAAAATACCATCAACTTTTTTCAAAGAAATGGAACAAAGAATCCTAAAATTTGTATGGAACCAGAAAAGACCCCGAATAGCCAGAGGAATCTTGAAAAAGAAAAGCAAAGCTGGTGGCATCACAATTCCGGACTTCCAGCTCTATTACAAAGTCTTCATCATCAAGACAGTATGGTACTGGCACAAAAACAGACACATAGATCAATGGAACAGAATAGAGAGCCCAGAAATGGACCCTCAACTCTATGGTCAACTCATCTTTGACAAATCAGGAAAGAATGTTCAATGGAAAAAAGACAGTCTCTTTAACAAATGGTGTTGGGAAAATTGGACAGCCACATGCAGAAGAATGAAACTGGACCATTTCCTTATACCACACACAAAAATAGACTCAGTTTTATGGAGATCTTACATGCATTTACAACAATGCTCTTCTCAATTTTTTTTTTTAATCTCTGGGTGCATTTTCTATTTCCCGTAAGAACCTTGGCTAAGACATGATTATTTTGGGCGCCTGACTGCATAAAAGACACAGCCTGATACAGAAGAGAATTGTGGTGCATTAGTAAGGTGAACTTAGATAGGTCATTTAATCTCTCAGAGCCTTAGTTTCTTCATCAATAAAATGAGGAAAGCAATCCACTCTTCATAGGATTATTATTAAAATTTTTTAAAGTGCATTTAAGTGATGAGTCACTAAATACTATACCTGAAACTAATTTTACCATATATGTTAACTAACTAGAATTTAAATAAAAACTTGAAAAGAAAAATAAGTGCATGTAAATCTATCATTTTTCTAACACAGAATAAGAGCACACTAAATGATGTCTACTTTGTAATTATGCAATTAGGTTATCTTTCATTTGGCCCATGAAAAAGTTTTTATTTTTTACATTTAATCAAATGTAAGGTATTAAATGGTGAAGTTTTCCTGTCAAAGGTAATAGGCTATATTTCCCTAATATAATTTTTCTAGTCTGAAAGTTAATAAATATGGAACATATAAGCCATAAAAACTGCATTTATTTTTTGTGTGCTGACTTTTTTTTTTTTAGAAAATATGAATTGGTGAAGAATGAGTCTACTCATTCCTTACATTTTCTTATATTGTTCATTCCATTGTGATGCAAGTATATTTAATGGTATTGGGCTATTATTCAGTATCATGAAAGCTTCTTCAAAAAGACCAGCCCTTCATTTTCAGATGATTAGACAAGGGAACTATGTATAAATTAGCCATAGTGTGGCTTGCCTTAAACATTTACATAGCACCAGATCCATCCATAATATATATCATAATCCAAATACTCTTTTATTTATTGAAGTGTCAGAAAGAGTTTCCCCTAAACACCATAACTGAATACATTCTGCACATTTCCTTAGGCAAGAATATAGCCATTTCATGTAAATTTCCCATCTTTCCTTGTGAATATACAAAATGCCTCGTCTTGGCAAAACAGATCTTTGACAGAAGAGAACAAATGAATTGATTTTCCACTTCACAATGGGAAAAACAGCTGAAAACCCTTAACTGAAACAATGAGAGGACACACATAGTATATGTAACTCTTTCAAGAAGAGTAACCCTTAAATGTTTTCCAGTAGGAGGGACTTTAAGAAAATAAAGTGGATAAATAAACTTTTGGTGGACAAATCCCCAAATAGTCTTTTCTAAATTGAAACCATCAATGCCTAAAATGAACAGATCTCTTTTCTTTAAAAAATTCAGTGTCACTAGAAATAGCAACCTTTCTTTATTCATCTTAACAAGTAACATTTGAGTTATTGGAGCTGGTGCAAGTTCCTTGTTCTGTGCCAGAATTTCAATCATTTTTGTGCTTCTACCTTAGTGTTAGCTTATAATGATGATCTGAAGTAAAATAAAGTCCATCCTCACTCAATGCTGGCTTATTTTAAAATAATATATTGACCAGTAACTTTTAAAACTGTGAATTTAGCAACCCTATGAAATACACCTTTCCTCCCTTAGTAGCTTTGATTTTTTTTTCTTACCAAACCTGCCCAGCTTTCCAAACTATCTGCTGTTTACAAAAAAAGGAGCAAATATAGTCTAAAAACAAGATCAGAACCTCAGAAAGACCATAATTATGTACATTCCCATCTCACATAGCCTGTCTGAGACTATCAAGCCACTGGAATTTCTTTATTGATTCTAAGGTTTTTGTGGAATCATTTAAAAAAATAATTCATATGTTATAAGAGAAATCTTTCCTATCCAATGAAATTAAACAAAGTTGTTTCAACATTAGTAATTCTCCATGATTTTTAAGAATTTTAATTTACTAATAATTAGATATTTTTATGTAGAGCATATAAAAATTCTAAAATTCATAACCATTCTCCCAACTGATGTTAAATAAATTCTCGTTGAATGCTGTGAAAATAATTTTAAAAGAGAGTAGAATAAATACATTGTCTTTAGCTTCTCAGTCCTGTAGGTTAGTGTGGTCCTTAACCCATGTTATCCAATGTTTTAAGTCAAAACAAAACCCTGGTTTTGCTTTTGTGCTACACTATACCACCCATCAGAAACAAAAAGCAACGTGAATATAAAGAATCAACTAAGAAAGGCTTCTCTAGAATAGCTTTTGTTTTATTAAGAAATAAATAGTTTTCATCAAAAACTAATGATGTAATATATGGTGATTAACATAACATAATAAAAAAATAAATAAATAGTTTTATAATCTATTTCATTGCATGTGAGTATAAATGCTAAGACCACTATGTTGGTTTGTTTATAGTTTATATTTTATAGTTTATAGTTCTAAGGAAGAGAGGTCTTATTATATTCAAAATGCACAAGGTATTACAAGAGCAAGTATAAAAGAAGTGAGAATTCAAAGCAGTTCTGTGTGTAAAATCCTTCTATAAAAATAAGTTTTTAGTACAATTTTACAGTGTTTGTCTTATAAAGCAATCAAGAAACATTTTTTTGAGACTTCCAAGAGCAGTTTTCCATCTTTCTTGTAATTTCAAACATTGTCTTTGCTTGGTTGGACAGGACAATTCACTTTTTAATAGACTCATTAAAAATAGAATTATATCTTTGTATGTGGCATAATTTATATATTTTCAGATACATTTTGATATCATATTGAGTTATGAGTAAATACCATTCAAATCTGTGTTTAAGCAGAACACATGACAGCAATTTAGTTCACTGAATTGGGAGAGAATGAACAAAAGCTGTGTATGAATAGTTAACTGAATTGGAAGAAAGTAAAAAAAAAAAAAAAAGTTGTATGTGAATATGCCCCAAAATTTAATCTCTGTGGGGATTGTGACAATGATATAATTAGCTATTGGGGAAACAAAATGAAAATAAGAATTTTGGAGAAGTGAGAAAATATTAAGATTCATTCCTTAAATTTCTAACCAAAATTAAGAAAATTCTTTTCTTGTTCGTTTATATGTGTGTTCAACATTTAACCACTTAACCATTATGGCTTTTAAGCAACAAAGTTTAGTAGTGCCTTTGATTTGCATCCATATAATGGACACCTTACTTGGGTTTTAAATTGTGTTTGGATAAAAGTGAAGCATATTAGTATAGGGGATCTTATCTTAACTTCCCAAATTCCTTAATACTCCAAGGCTGGAATGAAAACAGAACTGAGCAAGGGCAATCTGCAGGCTTTTTCTTTGGAACCTAGCTTGCAAAAGATCTTTGCCACAAGACAGTTTTAAGAAAACAGACATAAAAATAAGCCCTGCACTATATTATTTCATTGTAAGGGAACATTTTTATTGAGCAAAATGAGTAATAAAAATAAACATTCATTCAGTCCCTAGAGTTATAGCCTGAGGTGACATGAATGAGGTGTCTTCCAGAAGGCCTGGATTATTGTGGATGGCTCCAAGAAAAGGCCTTCAAGGCTGTGCAACATGAATCCTTGCTAGCCACCCAAGGCTGGGTTGTTTTGTCTTCAGTTGTATACATAAAACTCCATCAGATACTTCTTTTCCTCTGTGTGTCAGGGAGAAGCAGCTCATAGTGGTTGTTTAACCACACACAGAAACGAAGATTAAATGCATGTAGCATAAGGTAGTTTTTTTACCTATCTGGAAGAAAACGAAGGACGACCTTGGTTCCTCTCCCTCTCCCTCTCCCTCTCCCTCTTTCCCTCTTTCTCTCTTTCTTTTTCTCAGTCCAGCTGTTTTAAGTGACTTTCAGGAGAAGCCAGGAAAACCTTGGTTGGAATATTTCAAAATTCAACCAAGTATTTTATTTGTTTGTTCGTTTATTGAGTGTTAGATAAAACAAGGCAAAAATTGTTTGGAGTTGGGAATAATCTCCAGGTTTTTTAGAGAGGTGACCACATCCTGACTCTAGATTTATTTCATGGGTACTAACTAACATCCACTCTTCCACTCCCATTTAATTATCAGCAGGAACGGCTAGTCAGTTTGTTTACAAATATGGAAAGGAGGATGTGAGCACTAATTATAGAAACCAACAATAAATTTTCTTCCCCTGATCAAAGAGACCAAGAGATAAACTCATGCTGAAATAAGCAGAGGTCATTTTCCCTAGGCAATCCCAGCATTTATAATGTATGGCAAACTCCACCAGGCTCTCAGCAGCTTTGCTGAATGTGACAGGCTTAATCAGACATAACACAGGCCAGATCACACATGGGCAATTAACACTTTCCACAGGTCTCTAACCCGTGACCCTTCATTCTTTCTTAATTAACACCCAGGACTCTAATCCACTGACATTGGTAAACAATTTATATCCAAGTATGGTACCTCTAAGGATGGAAAAGAATGAAGAGAGTTGCTAATCACACTCAAGTTTGCCAAAAACTGGAGGATATGCTGGACTCTGTGGATAACTATATAGTATAAACTCATTATACATCGGTATGCTGCATGTTAAAGATTCCATCTCCTGCCAGATAGGTTGTATTAGCATATTTATAATGGAATACTGGATTAACAATGTTTGACATCTTCACTGTGTTCACTTTCAGTTCTATTATTACTCTAAACAGTTCCTCCAAAAGTATTCTCTGGCTCATAGTAGAATTGTGAGCAATTGGAGGAAAAAAATGTTAAAATGCTATTTATATTTTTAGTGAGCTGCTTTTTGATGAATGATCCTAGATTAATTATAGCATTATAAAAGATGCTATAAATTTAAACACTTTTGCCTGTATTAAGTCACATGTAGAAGCCTCCTTCATAAGTTGCAAATCAAACATAATGAAAGCATTCGAATTTTTGATAAGCTTATGATGAAATACTTGGACAATTTCATACTTTATGGAGTAAGCAGAAGAAAGATTAGTTTATTCATCCAGCCTTGCCCCCAAAGGTGATATTTTTATTTCTAAATGCCTGCAAATGACTTCCTCGTAGGTACCAAATTTGGAAGATGGGGCCATGTGATTTAATAAAGAAAAGACAAAAAAACACATCAACTTTGGCTGAAAGCAAACCTGGGCTTGAATAGTTACTAGCTGTCTGACGGTGGGAAGGCTGCTCACTGTTTCCTGATCTTCTTTTTACTCATCTATAAGAAGCAGGTGATAATATTTTGCAGGAATGATTTAGGATTTAAAGTAAGTATAAGAAATGAAAGTTGACCACCTCCCCCCCAAAAAAGTAACTGTTAAATTGTTCTGAGAAACTATTCTCAAAGTTTCCATTTAATTTACTAAAAATAAATTAAATGATCCATTAAGTAATCAATCACTTCATAAACATTTCCTAATCTGACCATCTTGTTTAGCTAGGCACAGGATGGTAGTGAACACAACGTCTGGCTGATCAGACAGTTTAAAAACTCTAAAACAGCACTGGAGCTTAGAAGGTCATGTGCTTTTAAGAGTCCCTGGAGAATCGCCACTAGTCACCATAGACCACTGGTTCCAAACACTTGGCAACAGAAGCAAAACAAACCACCCATGAATTTAACCACAACTCTATTTTTTAGAAGAGACTTGAAATTTTGTTCCAGACCAGTATTTTCTGCCTGGTAAGGCCATTTCTGCCTTACCAGTTTCTTTAAAAAATAAAAAATAAATGTTTCCAAATGGTCAGTAAAACTTCTTTCATGAGAATGCATTATGGAGTTGTTTTTGTTTTTTGGTTTTTTTTAAGTGAAATGTTCTTTTTACTTTTAGATGTATACTAAGAAAAATAATTGACTTAATTGTACTAAAGGAAAACAGATCATACCTACACACACACACACTCAAAACTGGATTGGAATTATTTTCCCTGAGCCTTCTGAATACAAACTTGTTTTTTGACTGAAGCCAATTTAAGAGACCTCAGTTCAAAAGAATTTGTATTAAAGAGTCCTAAACTATTGCACACAGGGAAAGTGAAATGGTGAATGTACCCTTATGTTATTTGAAACCTTAATTTAGAGCGGGCTTAGTGGGAATTAAAATTTGTGACATGTTTGCAAATAAGTGTCAGAATATTCACATACTGTTTATCGCCAAGAAGATGATGAGATCATTAAAGTAATTTCAATAATTCTAGAATGAACAGAGCAGATTTTCTTAAAATGCAGGGTAAAATAACATCAAATTCAATGAGACTCTAAAGTCAAAATATAAGGCACATTTAAACTCTGTGTTTTCAAGCAAAAGTACCTCACAACCCTGTTATCCATCCTTATCACATCCCCATCAACCCTCCCTACCCCTTACTCTGTCTTGAATCCCAAATCTTGGCAGAGCTTCCAATGCCCAGGAGCCAGGCTTTCTTGTCAAGGATTTATTGAGTGCTCAGTACCAACTTGGCATCTGGTTTTTAGAGATTACAAATAAAATATATACAAACCAATAATATGTATTATACAAATGCATGACTCATAAAATAGTTGTCAAGCAAAACTCTTTTATATCTCACAAACTTAAAATTCATTTAATTACAGCTGACGGGTAAGGTATATCTAAATTAATTCTTGTTCTAGAAATCCTTGAAAACCCTGAAACACAAAATATGTAAGCCTTGTTTAGAATTAAATTCAATTTCATTTTTCAAAAATTTTATTAAGTGCACATTTTCTTTTTGACCCCTTAACTCCTTTAACTACAAGAAGAAACAACTAAATGAAAAACCTGAAATTTCAGTAAAGTGCTATTTATAAAGATTAAGAGAATAGTGGACCATTATTTCTTCTCCTGGCTCTCACTTGAAGGTCACTTTTCAGTCTATTTGGAGGGAAGGACAAGTCATAGGAATATCTCATTACAGAGGAGATAAGAGAAAAGAAAAATTAATATATGAAGACAGGACAGAACTAATGAGGTGGGAGGCCAATGAGGTGAACATGGTGCTAACAATAACAAAGGAATGAAAATGTGGGATTTTGTGGAACGTTGCTGTCTTTTCCCCAAAAAAATAAAGAATGAAAGGAGAAATAAGGAAAGGTGGACACTTCACAGTGCCCACCAGCCTATGCTTCCTAGCCAGTTTCAATTGGCTAGTGCAAGTTGGAATGCAATGCTTTGGCCTGAAATTGGACAAATTCACCAATTTTAGTTTTTTTTTTTTATTTAGAAATTTAATTAACATTAGAAACAGCTCCTCTTTTAGGACTGTTCCTTCTCTAATAAGAAGGGATGTAGTCACAGAATCCCTTACCAGTTGGCTTATCGTGCAAGTAAATTTACTATTTTTTTCTTACTATATATTGAATAAATGAAGAAATAGTGTAAATAATTAAGAAATTATTACAACATATAATGCTCAAATTGGGAGGAGTTTCATTTTTCAGGCTTCTTGGGCTTGAGGGTCAAAAATAAAGACAGTTTGGGGGGAAAAAAAAAAGAAGACATTCCCCCAACTTACATGTTTAGTCTTCATAAGGTAAAAGTTATGTTGAGAAGCCTTTAAAGAAACGTTGTTTTAATTAGTTTGTTTTTTAACAGCCCCTGGTTATTTTTGCTTTTCTAAAATGAAAACACAATTAGACAAGAATGTGAAATCACTCAATAAAATTTTAAAATATGTTTCTGTTTTAAATCTAGCAAAAGAAATTTCAAATGGATGCACCAGACATCATTATGCCATTAGAAACCACAAAGATTGGGAGGAAAACATTGGTCACTCCTTACAATTAGTGTGTTCATTCATGCAGTCCAATCAGATCAGAACAATTGCTCAAGCTTTAAAAACATTCATATATACTTCTAGAAAGCCCCTAACTACCACAATTGCAAAGTGAAATAAACTAAGTCTTTAGTTTGCTTTATCGGTTTCAAGATGGAGAATAGAAATTCCAAAATTCATCCAGATGTTAACCCCTGGTCTCGCCTACTCCCAGTCATTAGTTGTACTAGAGAAAGGTACAAGAACCCTTTGTTCCTGGAATTCACCAGCCACCTAAATCATATACTTTTTCTTTTTTTAAGTTACAGTCAGGTTGACCATCAATAAGTATCTTTCTCTGTTAACTTTATTCCTAAGTTATCCTCCTTAGTTTGAATTGCAATGTTACCCATATTTGTAGACCTGTTAACCTGGGATTCAACTTCTGGCTATCTAATAAAGGCATTCTTTATATATGTGCATGAATGTGCATGGATGGTGGGAGAAAAGGAAGAGCGTAAGTTCCAGTGGTATCCATGACTGGTATTGAGATATGGTAGGTTCATTAGGGGTCAGCATGCATGACAGAGTGAAGAGCCTGCTAGAGAGCATATTTCCTAGGAAAGAATGCAGGAAGGCAGGCAGATCAGGCCTAATAACAAGAATCTGGGTATCACAGAGATGAGACAGACTTTACTATTACATGGTGACAAGAAATCTGTCCATAACCAATTCCTCAGGAATTTATGTTTGAATTTTTTGGTGATATGGTTCAGCTGTAAGCTAAAATAGAAACAGTTGTTTTATTAAAAGAAGAAGAAGAAGAAGAAGAAGAAGAAGAAGAAGAAGAAGAAGAAGAAGAAGAAGAAGAAGAAGGAGAAGAAGGAGAAGAAGGAGAAGAAGAAAAAGAAAAGAAAAAAACATTGGAAAAAATAGCACTGTTTGATATCTGTGATTTGCATAATATGAAAGAAGAAACAGGGAAGCATTTATAAATGGACTTGGTTCAGGGCATCAAGAACATTAGAAAACACAAAAACAGCAGTAATAGCCTGAGAAAGAAAGTGCATTACTTACTGGGGGCAGTGGTGATCTGCTAAAAAGATGGTGGGTCAAATTTCTTGAAGCTATTGGGAAGCAGCTTTGGACATACCTGGGACTCTGGGGAGTTTCCACGTCACACTGTTATAGATACAGTGTGTTTCTCCACAGAGAGTTTTATGTAAAGAGAAGAAGATAATAGCAGGTGTCAGGTGATAGCCAATAGATCTTACTTATATGCACACCTGAGATACCCCCAGGACATCTCAGGAATACCTGAGGAGGTAGGAGACTTTGAGTAGACTACAAACCCTAAAATAAGAGGGTACATGAGCTACAATTTATTAATGCGATTGCATTTTAAAGTGGGGTTGGCATAACCTTGGGAAATATAACATCGTTCTATTTTATATATACACTTAATCCCTCCTTAGGTAAACATGTCAAAACATTAACAACTGGTGAATCTAAATGATGTGAAGACATTCATGGTACTCTTCTTTTAATTTTTTGTTGATTTGAAAATTTCCAGAGTAAGATATTTAAAGAATGGATGCATTTTTAGTACTTTAATATTTAGCATTATTTATAAAAATTTGTAATCTATTTTGTTTTGATCCATTGTATACCACTAATAAATATAACTCAATCTAGAAAAAAATAACACTTAGAACCTTATGATCAAAAGATTTTTTTAAAATCCAGACTTCAATGTAGCATGTATTTAAGATAATTAAATAGGATAATCAATAAAGGACTTTCAAGGATAAAAAGAAGTAAAATGGAAATAATAGTTCAAAGGTAAAAAAGAAATAATGTAAAATTTTCAAATGCTAAACGGTCTTTTCAAGTAATTATGTTTAAATGGATGATAGTGGCTATCTAATCACTAAGGTATTTGGCATGCATATCTCTGCTCCGATCCACTAAGAGCTGTTTGCAGGTAATCTTGGGCTCCTTATTTCTAAAATCCTAGGAAGACATATGCAACAGTACACAATATTTTCCTCTTTACCCTTCAAGATATGTGACTCTAAGATTTTAAGATTTTTCACTACTCCACGTCTGAAACCAGTCCTATCATTTTAGTTATTCTATATCTCTCTTTGCTCATTTACTTCTTGTGTCATTTTTAACTTAAATGACTGTTGCTACCGGTAAAATTTTAATAACTAATAAAATCTGAAAGAGCCAAACTGACATGGGTAGCGTCTTACACATTAAGGACTTATCATGACTTATTTGGTTCTGAAAATTTGGACATTATCAATTGAATGAAATATTTTCAGCCTTTTTGTTAACCGCCGAAATTGTATAGACTCACTTCAGTTGCAGAGTTAGGAACAGGACTGAATTTGAATTATTCCACTGTGATAAAAATTTTCTTTTCACTCAACAAACTTGTTTTGTTCCCTCCACTCGGGTTGTGGGAGGTGAAATGATAAGGAGAGGGCTGTCTTTGGGAAAGAGACTGTCAACCTAGCAACATGTTAAAGTTACACCATGAAAAGTGGCCAACATCAGAAGATGATCTGTTTGCTTTGTAAATCGATGATTCTGGAATCAGAAGGACTTAAGGCTTTTGTCAGTGACAGCTCTGAGCAGCTCCTCAAGGAGAGAACCAGGCATAACAACTATCAAGAGTCACAAGGACCTGATATCACTAAGGTAAAAAAGATAGGAGCCACCTACAGAAAGATGGGAAGGACAGAGGAAATCATGGACAGTAAGAAGAGAAAGAGAAGACAGCAAGAGAGATACCCATAGGACAGAAAAGAATTTTTTTTAAAGATTTTATTTATTTATTTGAAAGAAAGAGCACGAGCAGGGGTAAGGCAAAGGGAGAGGGAGAGGGACAAGCACTAGACATATATTGTCTCCTGTCATCTCCATTTTGCAGTTGAAGAACAAGGCACAGAGACATTCACTTTCCCAAGGTCACAGTAAATGGTACAGCTGAGTAAGTTAGAGAACATCACACTGGAAGCTACATTAGCCAACCTCTATTTAAATGAGTTGCCAGAGTAACTGAGGTTCTCCACTTCCCAGTAAATTATATTATTGTTGCCACAGGACATCAACTGCTTATAACTAATAAGGAACTTTGCAATATACCTGTGCCCATTAGCTACCACCAGCTGAGTTGTGCACTCACCAAGCATTGTTTTCAATTTTGTGTACTTTCTTTTATAATTATTAAATTTACTCAAATATTATGTTAAATGATGACTGAATTACTAGAGTTTTTATGAAAATTAAGTTGAAATCTTTGGAAAGACTCAATAAACCTGAGTTCCTAAAAATGAACAACATAATTGAATTGAATTAAATATGAGTAATACAACTATAAAATAATGGGAAAAATAATACAACAGTGAAAGAATTCTGAATTAAATTGCTGCACAACTGGGGCACCTGGGTGGCTCAGTAGTTAAGTGACTGCCTTCAGCTCAGGTCATGATCCCAGAGTCCTGGGATCGAGTTCCACGTCGTCGGGCTCCCTGCTCAGTGGGGAGTCTGCTTCTCCCTCGCCCTCTGTCTGCTGTTTCCCCTGCTTGTACTCTCTTTCACGTGCTCACTCTCCCTCTCTCTCAAAATAAATAAAATCTTTAAAAAAATAAAATAAAATATATTGCTGCACAACTTATACAGCCATAAAAAAGGATGAGATCATTCCATTTAAGACACTATGGAATGACCTAGAGGGCATTATGGAAAGTGAAATAAGTCAGACAGAGAATATGATACAAATACCATATGATTTCACTCACAAACGGAATCTAAAAAAAAATGAATAAACAAAAAGCAGAATCAGACCAATAAATACAGAGAAAAAACTGATGGTTGCCAGACAGGAACGGGTGAAGGGTTGGGCAAAATGGGTGAAGGGGAAAGGGAAATAGAGATCTCCCAATTATGGAATGGGTAGTTCACAGGAATAAAGCCCAGAGCATAAGGAATACAGTCAATGATATTGTAATAGTGATGAGATGATGTATTGGGACAGATGGTAGCTACACTTGGGGTGAACATAGCATAATGTATAAACTTGTCAAATCACTAAGTTGTACACCTGAAACTAATGCAACATTGTGTGTCAACTGTACTCAAATAAAAAAAGATGCTGCACAACTTTCTTGCTCAATTTTCACGGGTTCGTTTTTAGAAGGAAGGAAAATCCAATTTGTTCCACCTGGTCCTACATCATCTAATTAGTGAGTGAACTTATATACTAATAAATTTTAAATATATATGTATCATTTTTAAAAATAGTTCCCCTTTTCCCCCCTTGACAATTTCTTACAGACTACCGGGGCCTGATTGTTTCAGCTTCCACAGCACTTTTGAGTTAAAATATATTCGGAACGATAGTTTTTTGAAATTTTTAGAACAAAGATAGAAAAAGAGTAAGAGTTACTGAAGTGCTGTTTATTTTGGACTAGTCACAAAGAAGTAAAAGTTAGTGGAAACATTTAACCAGTATCAATTGAAAAAAAAAAAAAAATCTAGGATCTTGACTTACCTACCTATCATGAAATACAAGGGAATCTGAAATTGCCCCATAAAATGATAACATACCCACATTCTCTCTCATCAAATATTGATACAAACAAAAGGAATCTTCTTAAGCCATTCCAAATTCTTCCAATATGTCATCACTGGTCTGGGAGGCAGAATCTGGACGCGCGGTGTACATGTGAGCCAGACTGTCCTTACTGAGATGGACCGAATACAGAGACCTATGTCGTCACGGAAACTATGAGCTAAGGGGTATTTCCAGGACTAATGGAAACTTTGCTCCGAAACTTTATTTTTTTTTACTAGTCATTGTTTGTTAACAGGTTTACATGTCTATGAAAATAAAAGCTAAAAATATTTTTATAATCATAACTGTGCTAACCATCAACAGCTTTTCATCCAACAGTAAGTTTCACTCCCCAAATAGATGTTTGTTGCCACACCTGACCCTCCTTGACTTTCAGGCAGTTATAGAAATTACACCACACTGCCTACTATTCTGCTCTTCTTTTCCAACCTCCTTATTTTGCTTGTTCTTCCCCTTGTTTACAAATATTTTTGTGGGTGCATTCTCCTTCCTTATACTTCTCCACACTATCTCTTCCTCTAATTAAAATGCACGCTGCTTTGCCTCAAAGGAAGGCTATTGACAACTGAGAAAGAAAGGAGCTTTTAGGGCGCCTGGGTGGCTCAGTTGGTTAAGCGACTGCCTTCAGCTGAGGTCATGATCCTGGAGTCCTGGGATTGAGTCCCCCCTCTCATGCTCTCTCTCTCATTCTCTCTCTCAAATAAATAAATAAAATCTTAAAAAAAAAAAAAGGAGTGTTTAGATCTAATGCTACAAAAGCAATCATATTGCAAAAAGAAATGAATCAAGGGATGTGGGTCGGTAGTTAAGCGTCTGCCTTCGGCTCAGGTCATGATCCCAGGGTCCTGGGATCGAACCCTGCATCGGGCTCCCCGCTCTGCAGGGAACCTGCCTCTCTCTCTCCCACTCCCCCTGCTTGTGTTCCCTCTTGCTGTGTCTCTCTCTCTCTCTCTGTCAAATAAATAAATAAAATATTTTAAAAAAGAAAAAAACAAATCAAATCAATATGTCATACACCTTAAACTTACATAACGTTATGTGTCAAAAGTATTTCAATAAAAATAAGAAAGAGGTTGCACTGAAGGACTAGGAGAAATAAAATGTCAGCAGGCATTGAGAGGATGATGAGTATTTCAGTCTGCCTAAAGTGACAGTCTGGATAAGGGCAAGGACAGATGAGTGAGGATAAAGCTGAGAAGGGGATTTGAGGGCCAAGTTACTTAAAACAAATCCTATTCTAATGGGAAGTTCTTCCAATTGCATACACTTTAAAAATATGAGAAATTATAATTGTGTCAAAAATTATGTTCCTTGATAAATATAAACAGAACAAGTCTTTTCTTGATAGTCAAGCGCTAATAATGAAAGTGAAGATAAACACATATCCAGTGTTCAGGCAAGTTTAACTCAAGTTCCAAGATACATAAATAAATTTATTTAACTGGTAAATTGTAATAGTCTCTCTTCTCAATATTTCTTGTTGCTTCTCACATTTTATTTTTTATTTATTTATTTTTAAAGATTTTATTTATTTATTTATTTGACAGAGAGAGACATGGGGTGAGAGGGAACACAAGCAGGGGGAGTGGGAGAGGAGAAGCAGGCTTCCTGTGGAGCAGGGAGCCCGATGCGGGGCTCGATCCCAGGACCCTGAGACCATGACCTGAGCCGAAGGCAGACGCTTAATGACTGAGCCACCCAGGCGCCCCTGCCTCTCACATTTTAAAGGAGCCTCCAGCTCTATACTGGATCTCTTCTGTGTTTGTTTCCATCTCTGCAACATGTGGGGTTTGGGCATTTTTCTCCATGATGTAAAATAGAAAACTCTATGGAAAATAAATGTTGTGGATCTAAAAAGATAAAGCAAAACAACACAAAACTTGTATCATAGAATTAGTAATATTATCCAGTATCATTTAACTTCAACCTGAAATGGATCAGTTCTTGATTTCCACAAAATCTTATAACCAGTGGACATATCTTCTCAAAGAGGAGAGGTCTGAGTATTTGCTGGATTTCTAAAGATCCTAACTTCTTAGGGACAGAGCTTGAGACCAACTGATGAAGGCAATCTATATATATATAGGTCACAGAGGTTAGACTATAATTAATGCCCTGTAGTTTCTTTTATGGTATTCACTTGTCAGACTATTATTAAAAAAACATTGATTGGCTATTGTTTTTATTGTAGAAACGGGAAAATGTTTGATTTGAATTTTTAATTTTGGTTTTTCAGCTTATTCCTATTTCAATCTGTTTCATTGGTGGATCGCATCCACCAATCACAGCCATCCAGAAAAGGCCGGAGAGATCGGGGAAAAAATAGTGTAAAAGTCTGCTCATCACAAAGAGGACTCTGGCCTTCAGTTTGAAGTAATCACCAATTTCTTTGTAGAGCTTAGGTCAGATGTCACTTCTTCAGAGAAACTTTCCCAGACCTGCCTGTCTAAACAGCACAACCCGCGCCAAATCAGGTCACTCGTCAGCTCCTTACCCTACTTGAGTTTTCTTCACAGCATTATCTCCATATAAAATAATAGTTTCTATTTACTCATTTAGCATTACATTTAGCATTACATTTAACATTACATTTAACATTCAATAGTATAATAATAATAGCTAACTTATTGAGCTCTCAATATGAACCAGGGACTGTTTTCAAGGTTTTACATGTACTAAATTATTCAATCCTCATATATCCCTATGAAGTAAAAACTAATGTATTCCTCTTTTAAGAGATAGAAACAAGTACTGAAGGTTAAATAACTTGCCCAAGGTTATACAGGCAGAGCTGAGCTCCCTTCCAGAAAGTCTGGATCCAAAGCCCGGCTCTCCGCTGGAGAGTTACCTAACCTCCATAAGGGCAGGAATTTTGTTTATCCCACTGTTATGTTTATTTCCATTGCTATGTTTCTTGTGTACCTAGCACAGAGAGGTTACTCAATCAATATTGTGTTTATAGAATAAATAAGGGAATGATCGAATTAGAGAGTGAAAGTGTGAGTATAGGGGAATTAGAACATAAGTTAATTCCATATAGCATGTCACACTCGTATCAGCAGCATTCCAGAAAATTCAAATTAGCTAAGACAGCCAGGGTCTGGATAAAACAGGGGAACTGGCTTTGTTCTGAACTTTTAAAATCATTTCACTCATTTTGATCTGGAAGGATTTTCATGTTGAAGACTTTCTCCCTGTAGCAGTTAGTATCTCTAATCTTTCCGAGCCTTTTTGATAAAATGAGCATTCCAAGGTCGTAAATGTTTGAATTTTTCAGTATTGCCTTTATTTGTAACCATAGAGGAGGAAAGCCTACATCAAAATCCTGTTTCTCATGTAAAGTAATATTATTCCTGTGTCAAAAAGATCTGAGTAAATGTTTGATTAAAATGCTGGAAGAGGTGCTCTGGGTGAAAAGTGCTAACCCATAGCATGCTGTGCTAAGAGACACTATTCTTAGGAGGAAGTACAATTTCCATTTAAAATTATTGGTGATGGTTTATGTGCATAATTTGAAAGGCAAGCTAAAGGACAAAGCAAGAAAGTTTGGAATAAAACGAACTTGCATATATTTTAGCTTTACGTCTGCTGTAAAGGGGAATGGGAAGTTAAATGGCAAATTTTTGCTCTAATATTTGTAGAAAGAGCAGGCTTTGTTGACTGATGTTTGGATGAAGCCTGTGTATGTATATGACATATTTTCAACTGCAAGCCTTAAAGTGATGGTTTTCTTTCCAATGTTTCAAATAATGCTGTCATATTTGGGGAAATTATCATCTTTGGAAGACTGGTAGAACTTGGGGCTCACACCAATTTCAGCCTTTGAAACATGACTTTTACTAGAAAACTTTTGTAGAACCAAAATTCGTCAGCTTATGAAAAGCAGAGCTATGCATATGGAAGTCAGAAGGAGAACCAAACACCCCATCTGCTGACTCCTTGCCTTTTATGTGGCCTCTGCAGAACTCCAAGACACCATAAACAAGGCATTTGGGGCACAAGCAGGATAGACTAGCAACCATTTTCCTACATGGAAATGTTTATGAAGCATAAAATCACATAAATATTTTTTAATGTTTTTCTATCCATAGAACACAAAAGCTGATTTGTGTGAAGTATATCTTAGACAAAATCATTTTTCTTATCACTGACCACCAAAAGGCTTATAAAACCACACCAAACTTTCCTATCTTGTAAAAAGAACGTGTCCTTTGGAGGCAGAACAATCTATGATTGCCATTGACCTCTAGCGCAGGACCTGACCCATATTGCATACTCGATAAACTCAATTCTGTTAATATCTTCCTCCAAAATCACCTCATCTGCATGCCACAGATCTTCCCTCTGTTCCCTTCTTGCCATCCAGAAAAGCAGATGTGAATCTGCTCCTTATGAATCCCTCGCACATTCCTGCCTTCACCTTCTGCAAGTTCCATGGTCTTTGCCTTGATTCTGTTTACATGAGCTTCTCCCTCGCCACTGTCACCAGAAAGTACTCAACACAGCACCTTCCCACTTCCGTTCAGAGTAATACTAAATAGAAAGAGGCAGGTGCTTGAATTTCTTTCTTTTTTTTTTTAAAGATTTTATTTATTTATTTGAGAGAGAGAGAATTAGAGACAGAGAGCATGAGAGGGAAGAGGGTCAGAGGGAGAAGCAGATTCCCTGCTGAGCAGGGAGCCCGATGCGGGACTCGATCCCGGGACTCCAGGATCATGACCTGAGCCGAAGGCAGTCGCTTAACCAACTGAGCCACCCAGGCGCCCTTGAATTTCTTATCTTCTACTGAAATGGTACTTTTGATGCTCTTCCTTCCTTTGTGTATAAATGTTTAAGCTCTGTGATAAAGACATTATACTCTTTCAGAGCTCTTACCACTGCAGCAGTGACTATGAAACCTGTTGTCTCTCCCTTTCACAAGACATGTTTTCATCACGTGTCTTAGTTGTGTAATATTTGGTAATTATCTTTCCCATCAACTAAACGGTTTGGTCTATGAGGAAAAAGATCTTGTGGCAATGTTATACCTCCTGGAGGGGGGCAAAATGTGGTCCATGTCTGTCTCACCATTTTGTTGTGGATAGAGTAGTTATTCAGTAAACATTGGTTGAATAAGGAAGTGAAGGAATGGATGAATATCTTTCTGCTCTAAAAAAGTATTAAATAATTCAAACTACTCTCTGAAATCTCCAAATAAATATCCTCCTTGAGTGAAGTCTTCCAATAATTCCTACTTGTTCCAAAATGCATTAAAACTCATCAAAGCTTTAGATGGCTTTCAAAAGAATATGTAGGGATGATATTAAAAATAATAGTAACTGGTATTTATATCTTATTTTATATTTTCTAAAACATTTTTACATACATGACATTTTCCAATCCTCAAGTAATCCTGTGAGGCAGATATACAATTATTTTATTTTTAATGAGAAAATTGAGACTTAGAGAATGTAACATACTTACCTTTGATCTCTGTCTGACCAATAAGTGACTGGGTAATTCTAGAATATAGATTTCTCTATTCTAAATCCTGTATCTTTTCATTATATTAACCTAAGATTTTTGATTTAAAACAAATAATGTTAATATAATAGGATAGGATAGAATAAAATAGAATTACCAAGATCTCATAAAATTAATAGAAGATAGAAACTCAATGAAAAATTTACTTATTTATTAGTTCAACATGTTTTTTATTGGGTTTCAACAGGTATTGTCACTCATTAATATGCTGAAAATACAGAGTGAAAAAGACATAAAAGAACCCTGTCCTCATGAACCTTAAATTCTAATGAAAAAACAACTAACCTATGTCAAACAGAAGATTAAAAATGGACAAATATACTCCTAGTCTAGTGTTCATGCATATGAATAAATATGAATAATATGAATAGATAAATAGCAATGAACAGGTGCTGAGAAAAAAAATAACAGCATAAAATGGACAGTAAAAAAAATAAGTTTTAAAAAGAGAGAGAGAGACTGGAAGGGAGAGAAAGCTTCACCAGCACAATCCTAGATCTCCTGAGAATTGCAATACAGTGAATTGGACCACAAAATGTATACTTTTTTTTTTTAAAGTAGGCTCCATGCTGGGGGGTGAAGCCCAATGTGGGGCTTGAACTCACAATCCCAAGTTCAAGACCTGAGTTGAGATGAAGAGTCAGATGCCCAACTGACTGAGCCACCCGGTGCCCCGCAAAATGTATATTCTTAACATGTTCCCCCAAATGATCATTTTCAATCACCACTCTGGGTAAAAAATCCCAAATATGAGGTCAAATAACAATGAAGTTAAATAGTACTCAAGTTCAAGATTAGAGGATTTAAGAATTAGAAGTGCAGGGGCGCCTGGGTGGTTCAGTCATTAAGCGTCTGCCTTTGGCTCAGGTCATGATCCCAGCTTCCTGGGATCGAGCCCTGCATCGGGCTCCCTGCTCAGCGGGAAGCCTGCTTCTCCCTCTTCCACTCTGCCTACTTGTGTTCCCTCTCTCGCTGTGTCTCTCTCTATCAAATAAATAAAATCTAAAAAAAAAAAAAAGAATTAGAAGTGCTGAATTCTTTAAGCTAGATCTTGAGTACCTAGCATATGTTTTACTTCAGGTAAGGACTGTAACTACTTTATGACCCTGTTTCCTCAGTTTTTCCAGAGTTCACAATGTCTTTAATATGTGACACAAAATAATCATATTTATGGCTCTCATTTTATAATGGTATTTGCTAATACTGAAATAAATTGCCACTGTAAATAGAATCCATTGTATTTTAAACTAAAAACCTCATTCATTCCAGATTAGCATTAATTTACACATTTTATGTGGCAGATTAAACTAGCAGCTTAGTTTTCATTTCTCTGTAACAGGAATATCTTGTCATATACTTGCTATGGTATTATGGCAGGAAGGCTATACTTTTCCCAAACAGGTCTATCATGACCAGAGGCTTGAAATAGGATTGAGCCCTCTGGCTTGCCCTATTACACTTTTGCCATCACCTTTAGAGTGACCTGCTTTGTGGAACCCACTGACCCCACCTGAATGAGAAAGTGGGGCAGACATGCAACCACCCAAATCAAACCCAGCAGGCCTGGCCTGGCATTAGCATGACCCAGCCACTTTGCAGACACGTGAATAAGAAATAAGTGCATATCTTTGCATGTCACCAATATTGTTTGTTATTCAGCATTGTTTTGCTTTATTTTTTTATTATGTTATGTTAATCACCATACGTTACATCATTAGTTTTTGATGTAGTGTTCCATGATTCATTGTTTGCCTATAACACCCAGTGCTCCATGCAGTACGTGCCCTCTTTAATACCCATCACCAGGCTAACCCACCTCTCACTCCCCTCCCCTCTAGAATCCTCAGTTTATTTCTCAGAGTCCATAGTCTTTCATGGTTCCTCTCCCCCTCCGATATCGCCCCCTTCATCTTTCCCTTCCTACTATCTTCTTTTTTTTTTAACATATAATGTATTATTTGTTTGAGAGGCACAAGTCTGCGATTCAACAGCCTCATGCAATTCACAGTGCTCACCATAGCACACACCCTCCCCAATGTCCATCACCCAGCCAACCAAACCCCCACCCCCACCACTCCAGCAACCCTCAGATTGTTTCCTGAGATTAGGAATTCCTCATAGCAGTGAGATCATATGATACATGTCTTTCTCTGATTATTTCGCTTAGCATAATACCCTCCAGTTCCAACCACATTGTTGCAAATGGCAAGATTTCATTCCTTTTGATGGCTGCATAATATTCCATTATATATATATATATATATATATATATATATATATATATATATATATACATACCACCTCTTCTTTATCCATTCATCTGTCGATGGACATCTTGGCTCTTTCCACAGTTTGGCTATCGTGGACATTGCTACTATAAACATTGGGGTGCATGTACCCCTTCAGATCACTACACTTGTATCTCTGGGGTAAATACCCAGTAGTGCAATTGCTGGGTCATAGGGCAGCTCTATTTTCAACTTTTTGAGGAACCTCCATACTGTTTTCCAGAGGGGCTGCGCCAGCTTGCATTCCCACCAACAGTGTAGGAGGGTTCCCCTTTCTCCGCATCCTTGCCAACATCTGTCGTTTCCTGACTTGTTAATTTTAGCCATTCTGACTGGTGTGAGGTGGTATCTCAGTGAGGTTTTGATTTGGATTTCCCTGATGCCGAGCGATGTTGAGCACTTTTTCATGTGTCTGTTGGCCATTTGGATGTCTTCTTTGGAAAAATGTCTGTTCATGTCTTCTGCCCATTTCTTAGTTGGATCATTTGTTCTTTGGGTGTTGAGTTTGATAAGTTCTTTATAGATTTTGGACACTAGCCCTTTATCTGATATGTCATTTGCAAATATCTTCTCCCATTCTGTCGCCTGTCTTTTGGTTTTGTTGACTGTTTCTTTTGCTGTGCAAAAGATTTTTATCCTGATGAAGTCCCAATAGTTCATTTTTGCCCTTGTTATTCAGCATTGTTTTGATCATAGCTGATGAACAAAATGTAATTCTTTCCTGCAGTGTGATGCAGACTTACTCTAATTCCTGCTCAGTGTTCTTTTAGATGGCTGCTAGTATTGTTTTCTTAACTACTTTCCTAGTAAGGAAACTCCAGAAGAAAAGGAACCAGTTTCAAAAATACATTTGTACAATCACCTAGTGTTCAATTAAGAGTAAATTAATGTCATTCACGGGTCTTTATTCCATAGTATGCATGGGTTCTACTTAAAGTTTAAATAAATCTAAAATAAAACTGGCTGTTGTATTTCATTTTATTTTTTTTTCCTCTACCCCATCCCAATCCCAGTCCTCCATTTGCAGGCAAAAAGTATTATTTTTTTCCTCCCTCCCTTCTTTTATGCCCCAAAAATAGGAAAGGAAAAAAGTACTTGTACCCAAATCACATACTACTTGCTACACCTACTAATTTACACAATGGTTGAGTTTTGAGTTAAATAAATATTGTTTAAGAGCCAAAATAAAATCCATCATTTGGCATCAAATTAATGCCTGACTGATACTTCACTAAAACTTTGGGTTCCCTTGCTCCACAAACTTAGGCTAGCATTCAAAAACTGTCATTTGTGGTGAGAATGGTATTCTACATCAGGTCACCACTTTTTCCATTTTTGATATTCAGCCCTTTTGTGATCCATTGCCTCATAAACTTGGGAGAGACTAAGCCAGAGGGGTGTGAGAAGGAGAGAGAGGAAAATAATTTAAAGACCATGAAAATCAGATATGACAAAGAAAACACCTGACAACAAGTGAATTATCCACCCTTATCTTTCTCATTTCATACTTAATAATAGCAAATGACTGAGATTGTGTCAAGTTTACAGATTTTAATTGCAAATGTTTTAATAGTCTTTCCCTATATTTGCTAAACAAAATCCTCTGAAGGTTGTTCATTCATTTACAAGTTTGTATATAATTAAAGTTGATCATTAATATTTTTGGTGTGTATTCTAATGTTCATGACATTTTTTTAATTATGTTAGTCATTAATATTTTATGATATTGCCTGACCATGAGAGCACAGACTCTCAAAGCACTAGCTACAAAAAAAAAAAAAAAAAAACGAAAAGAAAAAAGAAGTAAACAAACAGCCAATATATTTCAGACTCAAACTAAGGATTGCTTATCAGAGAGTCAACAAAGATACAAAACAAATTTGAATAAAGGACATGGAAAATAATAAGAGTGATCATCTTAGGATATATGCTTATTTCTATGACTGCCTGTATTTTGAAGATTGGGGATAAAAATCCTTCATGTTGCCCTGTGAGAATGTTAGTATATTGTGAGCTGATTGGTTAAATAACACCAGGAGCTACTGTATCTGTATTCTAAATAGGTTTTCTCAGCAAATGTTCTGTATTTATAACTGTTTCCAGAAAACTTCCAGAAGCCCTTTGGAAGAGGGAAGAATTTATTAAACAAGCCCAAGTCTTGATCACATTCTCATTTGTCTTTATCTAAATGCAGATATCTGGATCCTTACAAACTACTCCAAACTGACTTTTCTTATGGAAAAGGACTTAATGGGACAATTTTAGCATCAAAATATTCAACAAATGCTTATGGAGCACCCACTAAGTCCAGGTACTGTACTAGACTCTGGGTACAGAGTAGGGTAAAACACTGAGCTACACAACCATGGTCTTTGCTCTCATAAGCACTCCCAATCTAGTGGGTAAGATCGAATTAGAAAGTTCAGAGATACAACATAGGTTATTATCAATACTGAAAATATCCCTCAAAGAAACAGTGAAGGGGAAATCTTGTTGGTGATTCACCATCATCAAATCCTAAATTGCCAAACTTTTTTAGCTGATTTTCTTAACCCTGATGGATAGTGAGGTTTTTTAGGTATTTGAGATAATTAATTGTGATCTTTTTAGGATTTCCATCATAATTTGTTGGTTGATCTATCTACACATAATGTTAAAGATAGTACCATTGAGACTTTGTGCTTTGGGGTAACTAGCCTAGGGTATGACTTACATCTTTCCCCAAAATTGTTGATGTTTATATCTTTCAAAAGCCCACAGATGTTGTCCAGGCTGAAATTGGTTTTAATCTTTCTGAAAGCAGAATATTCATGTTTTTGATGACTGGCCAAAAGTGTGTTATTTGAAATAGTATGTGCATAAATATACGCTAACTTTATCCCAGGACACTAGTAACTGAATCACCAACTTTTAAAAAATGTAGTCAGTTGTTGTTTCTAAAACAATTGAATGATTTTCCCTAATCATAGTGTTGGTGAGGATGGACTATTTTCTCTAATCTTTTGAAGTTCTCATGAGGGAAGACAATGTTTTGAAATGTTATCTGGTGATTGTTTATTCCTGGTAATTCTTGCTGCCCTGAAGTTCTCTACCCACTGCAGGAGGCATCCTTAACTTCAGGAAGAGGGCAGAGGCCAACCAAAAGCAAAGGCAATATAGTTCAGATTTTGACTTTTTAGGTTACACTTAATGCTCTCTTCACAGATGATAATTTTGAGAATCTAGGCTTTTTAGAAAAATAAAATAATCTTCTAAATTAAGATGATGATGATGATGATATAGGTGATTTAAATAGGCACAAGCAGAGACTGTCAAGCAAGGGACAGAGGGTTTTTACCATAAGCCACAGAGTAAGAAAGAAGAATGTATGATTTAGGGATACTTCCCATCCAACAGAAAGGAGAATGTCCTCAGAGCCAGACAGAAAATGCCTACTGGAATCGAAAAGAATGTATAGCTTTCTCCCTGTCCATGCATGTGTGCACGTACCCCCTCCACCCCCCACCACACACACACACACACCATTCCCCCCATTCCTCCTATGGGCTGAAATCCCAAGATACAAGGGGACCCTTTCTCAAAAGACCCAGCACAAAACAAAGTCAGGTGGAGAATGTAGCTGAGTCTTAGAAGGTCAAATAACACCAACAATGGCCCAGAGGGGATTGCCACCAGCTGGGTGATATGGCCACACTCCCTGAGGATGATCACTGTGAATTGTATTAATCCAGGGGTAAGAGAATGGATCACACCAGGCATGGAGTCTTCAACAGGGACACTGTGACAACAGCTGACATCCAGACAGCAGACTGGACTAGACATCTGGGAGCCAGTCAGTGACAAATATCCTTTCCCAACCAGAAAAATAGTATGTAAGCCCAGCCTATACCAAGCTCAGGCCTTGAGAGAAGGGCAGGTAAAGGGGGAAAGGGAGAATGCAGAATTTGACTAAATGTTTACCCATCAGGGAGTAACTTTACAAGCCAGATGGGACTGAGCTGCCTTGAAATGGTAAGATTAGGTCCTCCCACCATCACCTATGGAAGATTGAATTCACTTATTAAAAATAATTCAACTTTTGCATATATGGCTTATAGTATACACACATCTATTACACTTAAAGCAGTAATTTTATCTTGCTGTCCCTCAGTCAAGTATAAACACTATAAGGAGGAATGCCAAGGTCTACTTGTAGAGTGCACTCATTCACTTATAATATCTTCCAACAAAACAGCAGTTTGAGTCTGTATTGTTCACAGACGCCTCTTTATTATCTGGAACAGACCCCCAAATATAATGGATACTCAGTGATTTTTTAATAAATAAAATATAAAATTGATTGTTCTGGAACTATTTTATAAAAGAAGTCCCCATAAGCTTTAAAGATTTCTAATTTTCAAGCTTTTTATGCTGGTACCCTTGGTTTATTCCTGAATTTAATATGAACAGCCAGTCTGATGAAAAACAGTAAATTAGAAAGTGCTATGGACTGAATTGTATCCCTGCAAATTTTATATTTGAAGTCTTAGCAGAAGCAGAAGCCTCAGCCCCCCAGGTGAGTGTATTGGAGATTAGGGATTTAAGGAGGTGAAAAGGTTAAATAAGGTCAGAAGGGTGGAGCCCAGATCCAATAGAACTGGTGTTCTTAGAAGAGGAAGAGAGACCAGAGTTCTCTCTCCATATGTGAGGACACCAAAAGAAGGTGGCTATCTGCAAGTCAGGAAAAGGTTCCTCACCAGAACCCCACCATGCTGGCACCTGATCTTGGACCTCCAGCCTCCAGAACTGTGAGAAAATAAATCTATTGTTTAAGCTGATGGCATTTTGTAATGGTAGCCTAAGCCAACGAAGACAGGAAGTGATTATTTTTCAGTACTAAAAATCATCATTGTGAGCTATCTAAAATAAAATAGCAAATAGTAAACTTCCTTGATATGTTTAAAATGTGATCACTTTCGGGGTGCCTGGGTGGCTCAGGTCATGATCCCAGGGTCCTGGGATGGAGCCAATGGGGCCCCCCTGGTCAGCGGGGTGCCTGCTTCTCTCTCTCTCCCTCTGCCCCTCCCCCCCACTCATGCTCTCTCTCACTCAATCTCTCTCTCTCTCAAATAAATAAATAAATAAATAAAATGTTTAAATAAAATAAAATGTGATCACTTTTCATGCAAATTGTGAAGATCATGTCTACAATTACCCATAATCTGCATCAAGCCAACCTCACTTGGGGCTCTACTGTATATCCAGACTGACCTAAAAAATAAAAAATGCTCACCATAAAGTTGGTAGCTGACATCCTTGAAATTAACATTTTGGAACTCAAATAGGCATTTAATGGTCAAACACATGTAAAACTATAAGTAAACAAGTCTAATTTTCAAAGGTATAAAATTCCTAATTAAAAAAGCCTTGACCTTGCCTCTTCTTTGCCTGATGATTATGTAAAGTTTCATTTTCATTATTATGCCGATTTCCTACCTTCTCTTCCCACTCCCACTGAGATTTTCTTAAGCCTTTTCTTTTCATGTATTATGAATAAACTCAATGCAGTTGTCTGGGATTTATTCCAAGTAAAGAACAATGAAACTTTAGCTTTTGATTTTTATATTCATAAGTTGTTTTTGGAAAGGGACCATTTGAGAAACACTAGTAGTAATTGCTGGCTATGCAGAGTTGTGAAGGATCAGTACCCACAATTGCAATTCACTTGAAAGCAAAGCACCAGGAGCCCACAAAATGCTTTCAGTCTAGTGCCAAACCTAAATTTCATTCTCTGGAAAGAACTGTTCCTTCCACTGGAAAAGACAGATACCAAACTGAGAAGTCTTTTCTGTGTTTGTTTTGGGAATGGCCTACTCATTGGGCCATAAGTAAAATAATTCCATTGGGGGGGGGGGTCAGGGATGGGGAATATTGATATTAATTTACACACCTGAAATGTTTTAAAATACAGGTTATACTGCAGTAACAAACTGTCTTAAAATCTCAGTTGCTTACAAGAAGGGTTTATTTCTTGCTTGTGGAATTTATCACACATAAACTGCATTGTCACTCCTCGTCTTCATACAAGAAGCCAGGCTGATGAAGCAGCCTCTGTCTACATTTTCCTGATTATCACGGCGCAGGGGAAAGAAGAAATGGCAAACTGCACATTGACTCAAAATTTATGCCCAGATATGACACATATTACTTCTGTTCATTTTTATTGGCCAAAACAAGTCACACTGCCAAGTCTGATGTCAGTGGGTCAGGGAAATATAATCCTCCATTTGGGAGGATGTTCATATATCTGGAAACAATAATACAACTAACCACAACACCTTCCTATACAACTGGAGTCCAAAGTATGATAGATTCATTAATAAGCAAATGTAACTTTTTATTTAAGACTTTTCTATTAGAAGGAGGATGAGGAAGAGGGTGTCATCTACTCTATTTTTATTAACTGCCAGGATCAATGAGAGGCCTTTTACATGTGTTATTTCATTTAAATTAAGACATTGGTACATAATTATCCCCATTTTAAAGATGAAGCTAGTGAGGCTTAGTGACATTAACTTGTTCTGTACTGCATGCATAGTAATTGATGAGGTGAGATCTGACTCAAAGCCATTATGCATACTAACAGTAGTAACTTGTTGGTTTATATGTGTACTTGAACTTGTTCTCAAAGCTACTTTACAATTTTTTCTTTTCCTTTATAAACTAGATTACCTCAAGTGACAAAGTTCCTTTGAGTAAAACACCAATCTAAGGCAGAGAACAGCACGCCTGAGAATCAGTCGAGAATTAGGTGTCTCAAGTAAACTTAGAGCACTGTACTGTCAAATGGGGACCTGTCCGTATAGACCATGAAGGCGCCCAGGGCAATGAAAAGTTTATGAATGACCAGAGGACAATTATTCCTGACATGTGAGGTCTGATCCTGTAAAACTGAGCAAAACTAATTTTATTATTGCTAACATTTTTAATTTGTTTATTTGACTTCGAGAAAGTACGTGCAAGTACATGTGAGAGAGGAAGAGGTGTATCTTGATAGTCTTCTGAATTAAGAAATTAATTTGAGGGGCGCCTGGCTGGCTCAGTTGGTAGAGCCTGTGACTCTTGATCTCAGGGTCATGAGTTCGAGCCCCATGTTGGGGTAGAGTTCACTTTAAAAAAATAATAAATTAATTTGATTTAGTCTATTGGCAACTATGAAATATAATAAATTAAAATAATAAATTAATCTGATTAAGTCTATTGGCAACTACAAAAAAACTCACAGCAATCTAAGTTTTCTTCGTAGATTTAAAGAGTCCCCAAGAGGCATATATGACTGGGGCTACCATCTGTGTCCTTGAAGTAATGGTGGTGGCAGCATCCTGTTTACACACATAGGGCTAATACTAGGACTTAACTCATCAAGCCAGTGATCCAGTCTGAAAACTGAGTAAGTGCTCCTGAAATGCTTCTCATCAATAAATCCACAAAGAACTGCTTATTTGTTTGGTTTGATTTGGATTTGCTTGAAGTACCTTAAGGTGCCAATTCTTTCTTCCTTTCTACTTCATTTTGGAAAATTTGTTCTGACTGTGGAAAACAAATGCAAACAACTCTCCCACTGACTGTTACCTTTTTCCTGGGCCATCTGAAAATTTTATGTTCAGGTTATTTTTAACAAAGCAGGTGCTCCTGGGGTGCCTGGGTGGCTCAGTTGGTTAAGCGTCTGACTCTTGATTTCGGCTCATGTCATGATCTCAGGGTTGTGAGGTCGAGCCCCACACCCGACTCTGTGCTCAGTGGAGAGTCTGCTCGATATTCTCTCTCTCTCCCTCTGCCCCTCCCCCCATGCTCTCTCTCTCTAAAAAAACAAATAAAATCTTTAAAACAAAACAAAACAACAAGCTTCTTGGAATCTCTGAGACCTTTATGAGCATTTGAAGCAGAATATAAAGAGTGGTCTCACCTCCGTCCTTAAGTTATATATACAATAACTTATTATTGGAATTTTCCACTTGTAGTATAGATTTTTACTACCAATGTTTTCTTCTGCTTTTAAATAAAAGTTGTTTATGAATGTGGGGATCCTATTTCTTGTTACAGATATGAATTATATACATAAACAACATAATAAGTAAACAATAACAAATTATCTTTATAGTCACCAAGATTGCTTATTTCTGAGATGTCAGTACACCTTAATTGTTAAAATTTGCATTGCTTCCTTAGTCTGTGCAAAGAATGATTTTCGTTTGGGCTCTCACATGCTGACCCACTTACTATCTTTGGCATGTCCTCTGCTTCTTGTTGTTGACCACTGACCACCTGTTATAAACCCACTGGTACCAATGGACTAAAAGACACCTGGTACTCCAGACTTAGAAAGTGTTTTACTAATCTCACCTTCCATGATTCAGTCTAAAAAGAATTGAAACTAATGCTTCCTTCCCTATCTCAAAAGATGCTTTCATGTACATTCATGGCTTTAAATCACTAAGTGCAGGTAAGTACGTATAGTTTTCAATCATATAAAAGAACTAAAGCATCAAGTGCATTAGGCTTCTTCAGAAAAACACAATCAATAGGAGATATATACATATATTTTATATATGGAGATTTATTATGAAGGATTGGCTCACATAATTACGAAGGCCAAGAAGTCCCATTACTTGCTATCTGCAAGCAAGAGACTCAGAAAAGTCGGTGGTGTAGTTCCAGTCCATCTCCAAAGGCTTGAGAACCAGGATTGCTGATGGTGGAAATCCTGGTCCAAGGTCAAGAGAAGACCAATGTCCAGACCAAGAAGAAAAGCAGAAAGAAAAAGGGGTGAATTCCTATTCCCTCCAGTTTTAGTTCTATTCAAGCCCTCAACAGACTGAACGATCCCTTCCCACATTGGGGAGTGCAATCTACTTTACTAAACCTACTTACTCAAATGCTGGTCTTACCCAGAACTAGTCTTAGAGATACACCTAGAAATAATGTGTTATCTGGGCTTCCCATGGTGCTGCCAAGTTAATATGTAAAATTAACCATCACATCAAGTAATCTAAAATAATCATTCAAAATTGGGAGTGTCGAAGTCCATAAGAAAATACATTTGCTATAATTGCTGAGCTTTTTTTAAATTCTAGTGTATATTGCTGACTAATCTAAGATTAACTTTCCAAAGCGAATGTTCTCTGTAAAGTCAGATAAAATTTAAAAAATAAATTAAAACTATTTTGAATATTAATTTCCTAGGAAAAGACATCATCATCAAAAAGAATGGCTCCTTAAAAACGGAATGAAAAAATATTTCTTTTTTTTGAAGATTTTATTTATTTATTTGAGAGAGAGAGAGCACGAGTTGGGGGTGGATCTGGAGGGAGGGGCAGAGGGAGAGGGAGAAGCAGACTCTCCAGCTGAGCAAGGAGCCTGACATGGGGCTAGATCCCAGGACCCTGGGATCATGACCTGAGCCGAAGGCAGACACTTAACAATTGAGCCACCCAAGTGCCCCTTGATTTTTTTTTTAATTTTTAACGTCAGGTTTTTTTATAGAATGTGAAATGAGTCATTATTTCATTTATGTCATTTATTACTATGAACAAATATTTCCTTTATATGAAAACCCAGAATTCAGTAGAAGAAATTTTGTTAACAGTGAGAATTTTCAGAGTCAATATTCATTTTTCATTGCCTGGTGCATTATATCCATTCAAATATATAAAACAACTTGTTTTAATCAACATTAGATCTTTATTTGTATGGCTGGACATCACTGACTGAAATAAAAATACAAAATGCTTTTGACTGAGTTCTTTTTATTAAGATTCAAAAATATCACAATGTTTTTAAGAGAAATACAGTAAGTTGAAAAACTGTTTTTAAATGTGAATATTCTTGTGAATTTTATAGACTCCTTTCAACAATCCTATATAATAGTACAAGACTAAAGTGATAAGTGGGGTGAAAAGTTGGAAACCTCCAGATTTCAAATGTTTTGTTTCATCTTAGGCTATAGCTCAGAAACCATGATCCCTATTGTTTGAAAAGGAATGCAAACAGAATATTTTTTAAATGAGAGAAAAGATATTGATTATTGAAGCTAGCTGCAGGTTAATTTATTGTATATATAACTAAACGTTATCAAAAAATTCACTTTCTACGTATAATTCTTTAATAAATTTCATGGACTTCAGGTCTGTAAATAGGTCAACGGAAATCTTACTGTGCTCCTTGTCCCTCCAAAACACAAAGCCAACTCCACATGACAATTTTTTCTTTGAGTAGAACTTAGGATTGAGAATCATCTCAGGATTGATAGCAAATTTATTTAAGAAATTTTCGAACGGTTTCAATCAATCTTTAGTAGGTCTATTTTGGTCCTTATTGAAACGAACTTATCCCTTATCCCTAAAATGAGGGGACTTTAAAAGAAACCAAGTAGACTTTTTAATTTTTGAAAAATGTATGAGTTATTACTTTATCCAACTAACAGATACAGACATGAACAGGTTAAGAAGAAGGATGACCGTTCTCGATATATCTAAACAACAAATGAAATGAGGATATCCTATGCAGATGACTCCAAGAAGTACAATAATAACTGACAAATCACAAATTCCCCTAGTGGAAGATATCTGAGGATCACTAGAAACAACTAAATTAGAAAAGTTGAAATGGCCTGCCACACCTCAGAAAGCAGAGAACAGACGTGTGTAGACAGAGTGCACACTGACACCAGAATGACAAACAGGTAACTTTGTCATGACATTTTGTGACGTCAACAATCATGCATCAGGACTTTGATGTTCATCTCCACCTTTCTCACTACACAAACATGCACACACATACATACCCTCACACTCCTGCACTTAACTAGATCTATTTGCAGATCCAAACAACCTTCCTACAGTCAATATATCTTTAAATAAATTGGACCAAACAAGGTAACTTAGAGAGGCTCGGAACTCACCAAAAGCAATTGCTTGTTCACCTTCTAGAATAAATGTTTCCTACGGTTCTCCTGATATCTTAATGACAACTTTCTGATAAGCCACTAGTGAGAAAGAATCTTTATAGATTCATATTTCATAACTATGAAACTCAACCCTACTGTAGAAATACAGAAATTAACTCATTTCGCAAAGAAGGATAACAAGTCACAAACTTGCAAAAATTTAATTCATGAAGCAAATAAACAAATGGCCTAACTCTCTGGAATTGCTGAAATTGGATTTTTAAAAAACCTAGCATCTAAGTTCATATACCACAGAAGGTTAAATAATTCATATTATTTTATAACACTTGCTTTCTAGAGTTTTTCTAATTATTAAAACCATTTCACTGAAGTGAGTTGCATACTTTGTAATCAAGTAGGATAAAAATATGATGCTTTTGGGGGAAGTGAGCAAAACAAAATCAGAGAGCAAGATATCTTCTAGTGAAAGATGATACTTACCTGTGAGTCTCACTCCCTGCTGTTGTTGTTGTTGTTGTTTTTTAAAGATTTTATTTTTAAGTGACCTCTATACTCGATGTGGGGCCCAAACTCACAACCCCAAGATCAAGAGTTGAGAGGTCCACCAACTGAGCCAGCCAGGCGCCCCTCTCACTCCCTGTTGTTAAGTGAATTAATGTTACAAATAATTCACATTCCAGTCCTCAAGTATTTTACTTTCTGTTTTGTGTCTGGTGGTATATCTGGACACATCCTGAAGAGAAGGTCTATGGGAGCACCGACCCTACTAGAGGTTTCTTGTATTTGTGGCATATTTTTAGAATTGAGCAATGGTCTACCTTTGGGGAGGTAGCAGAGATATTGGGGATGCCATGCTGATGCGGAAAGGCAAGATACTGCCAGGTGGGAAGGCAAGAAAAATGTAGAATTACTGAAGATGTGCTCAATGGCAATGGACTAAAGGGCTACTAAAAAGGTTCAGTATAAAGAGTTACTGCCTAAGAATCACTAAGCCTCTTTGCATTACTTAGCTACTGTGAAACAATATATTGAGAGGGACTCAGTGAATGGAAGACTGTTCCCAGTTCACAAAAATCCTATATTGGGCATAATATTTTGTTCTCATTTCGACTTTAGTTCAACAACGGCTAAGTAACTATCATGTACAATGCATGAGGTTATATGTTTGGGGGAGTCAAAAATGAATAAGCCACAATCCTCCCCTTGAGAAATTTTTGATGTGAGAATCTGAGGAAAAAATGAGAAAGAAACATTTCTACAGCACTTACTATTTACAAAGCACAGAATTCAAATGCATCCTCTTATTTAAGCCTCATAACAACCCCGTGAAACATCTCAGGTACTTTTCATCCCATTTTATTGATGGTTCAAAGAGGTTCAAGGAGGTTAAGAGAATCTCCTAGCATTTAAAAATTATTTAAAGGAAGAACAAGAGCTAGAGTCTAGATTATCTAAAATTAGAATTAAATTTTTACCATTGCTCTTTTTTCCCCAAGATGTGACAGGTGTGTGGTGGGGGGGCAGTGTATGAGTGTGTGTGGTTAATACACAATTTCTCTACCTTTCTATGGAAACATTCATGAAAATATAGAGACACCACGGTTTTAATTGTAGGAAAACCAAAACTAACAATATGAAATTTTCCATATTGTAAAGGGATTTTTAACTTACCAGAGGTGGGGCTTTAAAACAGAGAGAATCTCATCCCTTAGGGGGATACTAAAATAATCAGAGCTCAGTACCTAGCAAGTTTTAGGGCAGTAAACCCGCACAACCTCTTTCCACATTTCATAGGGGTAAGGGCTTTTTGAAATTTCCATACCATGTAATATCATCTCTAGTATTCCCCATGAGTGTGTTTGTTTCTACCTGCACCCAGCGTAACACATCCCCCATGGGGACATTTCTTTCCCCATCCACCCATTCTGCAGCCAACATTCTCTATCAGCTAGAACTGAAAGTGAACAGTTCAAACTGATGACATAGGGACTTCCCTCAGACATTAAAATTGCACTAGAAAAGGGAGGGACGTGAAAAGTCAAGAGAACAACATATCTGAAGATTGTGTTTTTTCCATGCACAGCCTCTAGAAAGAAAGTTCAGTAAACTGCTTCAAACTGTCCTTGATCCATGGAACCATTTTTCCCAGCTATGACAGACTATATAGGCTATATGGTTCAGAGTCTATACAAAATCTTGTATGATAGAAACCCAGCCTCCCAGGGTATGCCATGTTCTTCTAGGTGACTGGGGACCCTGAGACCAATATATCTTATGGGCCTCACTTCTTTTTCCATAAAATGAACTCCATCACCAGTAGCAATGATATGTAAAATATCATGACAAAGAATAAGAACTCAGCAAATGCAGAGAAACATGAGAGGGAAGTCCATATTAAAAAAAAATAAGCATCTATTCCAATGAGAACAATTCTCTACCCCTTCCACGAAGGAAGGGAAGCTGGTCCAGGCAAGGTATTGTGCCTCTTCAGAGGCTCAGTGTTACTCATAGTTGACAGCCTGGGTACTCATCTGGGACAGTAGCCAGCCTGGTGAGAGGGAAGTCCATGCTATTGAACGCATGTATGACCTCCACCCTGCTACCTTGTCCATGAGTCCACCGTGCAAACCCTGGGGAAGTTTCCAACTTGTCCGCCCATTACCTCTTTTGCAGACTCATTGCAGAGCCTCTTGTTCCTTCCAAGTCACTTCCAGTTCCAAACTGACAGTCACTACCAATGAATATATGCAGATGAATACTTCTAAAGTGAACAAAAACCAGATACACTGTTCAAATGTCTGCCTTTTGGGAGGCTTTTCCTTCCTCAGTTTTTTTCCCTAGGTCAAATGGCAGCCTACTTTAGGGTTGTCCCGGAATCATCTGTAAAGAGGCTCAATTTTTCTCTCCCTTAGTTAACTGATTCTAAGAAACTCTAGGAGGTCTTAGTTGTGGTTTGAGGGAAAGGTGGTGATGCAGCAGAAGTGGGCGCCGTGGAGATCTGGGTTATCCTTTTCATACCTGTAGGACCTGCTTAAGCTTTACGGCCCATATACCACTTTTTCTTGATTATGTACAGCAGCTGCACTTTTCACACGATTTCTGGATGGATTATATAACACCCTGTTGGTAATGGACACCTCAGGTCTTATGGTCACTTTGTGGCCTGTGCCCAGCTCTTCAGTCTCTGTAAGAACCTAGCAGCAAGCCAAGAGCCATTTTTCAATACATGCTTGACAAAAAGGAAATGGGTTCTCCCACACCTCTCGAATTCCACACTGTGGCTGTCACTGGGGCTTGCCGGAGACTCCGTTTAGCACAATGATCTGCTGCACACTCTTAAGCATCACTGTGTGACCTGCACAGCAAAGCTGCTTATACTCCAGCATGTACCAGCTACAGAACTGCCTCTGGGCTTCACCAGAATGGGCAGCTTTATGAGTGACCTGTCAATGGGCTGAAGCAACATTTGCAAATATGGCATATTTGGTCTCCAGATTGAAAGATGCCAACAAGCATTGTGCCTCTTTCATAAAGGTGGGTGTTCCCAGGTAGGGTAACACCATTCACACTGGAGAGGCTATAGACATGCTGCAGACTGTAGAGCTCTGAGGGACTTCACATGGCATATCCATCTCTGCAGAGGCTAAACAAGCATGTTAAACTGAGATTTGACAGAAACCCATATCTATGGCTCTTTCAGGTGCCACTTCCCTCAGCTATTCCCTTAGAGATACAGTGTTGTTTTGATTTACGGTTTTAGCAGGTTGGGGTGGGTTCAGGGAGCTAGCCTTTCCCATATGCTAGGCCTCACCCCTTGGGCCAGTGAGCCAATAGATACCACTCTACAACTCTGCTACTTTAACTAGGCATTCTCTCCAATAGATACCCTGTAAAAGAAATTGTGGCCAGTATAGTACTGATGATATGACTCCCTTAAATTCCTACACTGGTGAACCACGGTGGCATTTCATTTTCCCAGGGATTTGAATAAGTTCAGAGACAGTGTTTAATACCATCCTGGTATTCTGAGTATAGCTTTTTCCCAGTATATAAAGCCATTCTAAATGGTCACTGGTTTCTTTGAGAATGACTGGAAAGGGGGGAAGAGGGAACTTAAAAGGAATTTGAGAATACAAACTCATGATACTATCACAGTGTCTTTCCTTTAGGGACTCCATCCTCTCTACTATTTAAGGGAATTTGAGTCTGGGAACAAACTCAGGTCACGGAATTAGATGAGAACCATAACTCTTTATTATTGACTTAGGTCTGTGTTCCCTAAATTTAGTGTTTCATTTTTTTTAATGTTTTTGTTTAAATTCTAGTTAACATAGAGCATAATATTCGTTTCAGGTGTACAATATAGTGATTCAATACTTCCATACAACAGGTGCACTCCTTAATCCCTATCACCTATTTAACCCATCTTCCCATCCACCCCCATTCTAGGAATCATCAGTTTGTTCTCTATAATTAAGAATCTGTTGGAGGGGCGGAGCAAGATGGTGGAGGAGTAGGAGACCTGGATTTCGTCTGGTCTCAGGAATTCAGCTGAATAGGGATCAAACCATTCTGAACACCTACGAACTCAACAGGAGATCGAAGATAAGAAAAGTAACAACACTGAACAGAAAAGTGACCACTTTCTGGAAGGTAGGACGTGCAGAGAGGTGAATCCGAGGCGGTATTCGGGAGGATAGACAGCGGGGGAGGGGCTTCTGTCAGCCACTTCTGGCAAGCGATAGAGCCGTGGAGCACAAAATCAGATTAGAAGTCGGCTCCGCTGAGGGACGTCGCTCCAGTGGCTAAGCGGGGGGGTGGAACCCCCGCAGGACAGTGTGATCACAGGACCCTCGGGGTCACAGAAAGACCAGGGGTGCCTGAGTGCGGCAGAGCTCCCAGGTATTATAGCGGGGAAGCCGGCTGCAGAGACAGAGCCGAGGCGCGGGCTCTCAGCTCGTGGTTGCCATAAACTGTGATCCGCGGCCCAGTCGGGCCACTGCTCCTCCAGCAGGGACCCAACAAGTGGCAGAGCCAGGGAGACTCCCCTTCCTCCCCCGGGAGGAGCGGCGTGGAAGCGCACCTCAGGGATCTGCTGGGTTTGGAGACTCCACATGAGGTCAGGTGCCAGACATAGAAATGCTCGATCACAGGCTGGGTGAGCACGGGGTGTGGCTGGAGACCGGGGAGACGGGAGTGACTGCTTTTCTCTGGGGGCTCACTGAGGAGCAGGGCCCCGAGTTCTCAGCTCCTCCGGGTGGAGATTGGGAGGCCACCATTTTCACCCTGGTCCTCCAGAGCTGTACCGAGAGCTTGCAGGGAACAAAAGCTCCTGAGAGCAAACCCGAGCAGCTTGCTTAGCCCAGACCAACAAGGGCGGGGCAATTCTGCCTCCGGCAAAGACGTTTGGGAACCACGGCAACAGGCCCCTCCCCCAGAAGATCACCATCAACAGCCAGCAAGCCAAGACCAAGTTTACCGATCAAGGAGAATGAGAGAACTCCAGCAATAGGGGAATACTGCACATAAAATTCATGGCTTTTTTACCATAATTCATTAGTTTTTCAAAGTTAATTTTTTAACTGTTTTTTTTTTTTTAATTATTCTTTTTCCCTTTCTCAAACAACACCTTATCAATCCTTTTTTTAAAAAAAAAAACTTTATTTTTCATTTTTAGAGTCATGTTTTTATCCCTTTATAGTAGTTACCCTTATTTTTGGCATATATGTATAAGTTGTTCTCTCTTTAAAATTTTGAGATACAATTTCTTCTAAAGATCAAAATATACCCTAAATCACTAGTGTATGGCTCTGTTCTATTCTCCTGCCTGATCACATTCTCTCCCTTTTTTTTTCTTTTTTTTCTTTTTTCTTTTTCTTTTTCAATCTTCTTTTTTTCAAAAAACAACTTCTTATCAATTCCTTTTATAAAATCTTTTATACTTTTCATCTTTACAGTCATCTTCCATCCTTTCATTGTATCAACCCTTATTTTCTACATATATAAGTCTTTCTTCCTTTAAAATTTTAGCAGGCACTTTCTTCTAACAGACCAAAATATGCCCAAAAGCTAGTATGTGGCACTGATCTATGCACTAGCCTGATCATATTTGATCATATTCTGTTTTTTTTTGTTTTGTTTTGTTCTGTTTTTGTTTGTTTTTATCTTTTTCTTTCCCCCCCCCTTTTTTTTTTCTCTTCTTTCTTTCCCTTTCTTGTTCCCTGGTTTCAGGTCTTTTCTGATTTGTATAGAGTATACTGGCTGGAGACGTTGTTAACCTGTTAGCATTCTGTTGTCTCATTCATCTATTCTCCTCTGGACAAAATGACAAGACAAAAAAATCACCTCAGCAAAAAGAACAAGAGGTAGTACCGTCAGCCAGGGACCCACTCAATACGGACATTAGTACGATGTCGGACCTAGAGTTCAGAATCATGACTTTAAAGATACTAGCTGGGCTTGAAAAAACCATGGAAGTTATTAGAGAAACCCTTTCTGGAGTAACAAAAGAACTAAAATCTAACCAAGTCGATACCAAAAAGGCTATTAATGAGGTGCAATCAAAAATGGGGGCACTAACTGCTAGGATAAATGAGGCAGAAGAGAGAATCAGCGATATAGAAGACCAAATGATGGAAAATAAAGAGGCTGAGAAAAAGAGAGAGAAACAACTACAGGGTCACGAGGGCAGAATTGGAGAGATAAGCGATACGATAAGACGAAACAACATTAGAATAATTGGGATCCCAGAAGAAGAAGAAAGAGAGAGAGGGGCAGGAGGCATATTGGAGCAAATAATAGGAGAGAACTTCCCTAATGTGGGGAAGGAAACAGGCATCAAAATCCAGGAGGCACAGAGAACCCATCTCAAAATCAATAAAAATAGGTCAACACCCCGACATCTAATAGTAAAACTTGCGAGTCTCAGAGACAAAGAGAAAATCCTGAAAGCAGCTCAGGAGAAGAGATATGTAACCTACAATGGTAGAAACATTAGATTGGCAACTGACCTATCCACAGAGACCTGGCAGGCCAGAAAGGACTGGCATGAGATCTTCAGAGCACTAAACGAGAGAAATATACAGCCAAGAATACTATATCCAGCTAGGCTATCATTGAAAATACAAGGAGAGATAAAAAGCTTCCAGGACAAACAAAAACTAAAGGAATTTGCAAACACAAAACCAGCCCTACAAGAAATATTGAAAGAGGTCCTCTAAGCAAAAAGAGAGCCTAAAAGCAGCATAGATCAGAAAGGAACACAGACAATATACAGTAACAGTCACCTTATGGGCAATACAATGGCACTAAATTCATGCCTTTCAATAGTTACCCTGAATGTAAATGGGCTAAATGCTCCAATCAAAAGACATAGGCTATCAGATTGGATTAGAAAACAAGACCCATCAATATGCTGTCTGCAAGAGACTCATTTTAGACCCAAAGACACGCCCACATTGAAAGTGAAGGGGTGGAAAACAATTTACCATGCTAATGGACATCAAAAGAAAACTGGAGTGGCAATCCTTATTTCAGACAAATTAGATTTTAAAACAAAGACTGTAATAAGAGATGAAGAAAGACACTATATCCTACTTAAAGGGTCTATGCAACAAGAAGATCTAACAATTGTAAATATCTATGCCCCAAACATGGGAGCAGCCAATTATATAAGGCAATTAATAACAAAAGCAAAGAAACACACTGACAACAATACAATAATAGTGGGGGACTTTAACACCCCCCTGACTGAAATGGACAGATCATCTAAGCAAAAGATCAACAAGGACATAAAGACTTTAAATGAAACACTGGACCAAATGGACTTTACAGACATATTCAGAACATTCCATCCCAAAGCAACGGAATACACATTCTTCTCTAGTGCCCATGGAACATTCTCCAGAATTGATCACATCCTAGGTCACAAATCAGGTCTCAACCGGTACCAAAAGACTGGGATCATTCCCTGCATATTTTCAGACCACAATGCTTTGAAACTAGAACTCAATCACAAGAGGAAAGTCAGAAAGAACTCAAAAACATGGAGGCTAAAGAACATCCTACTAAAGAATGAATGGGTCAACCAGGAAATTAAAGAAGAATTAAAAAAATTCATGGAAACCAAAGAAAATGAAAACAAAACTGTTCAAAATCTTTGGGATACAGCAAAGGCAGTCCTGAGAGGAAAGTATATAGCAATACAAGCCTTTCTCAAGAAACAAAAAAGGTCTCAAATACACAACCTAACCCTACACCTAAAAGAGCTAGAGAAAGAACAGCAAATAAAGCCTAAACCCAGCAGGAGAAGAGAAATAATAAAGATCAGAGCAGGAATCAATGAAATAGAAACCAAAAGAACAGTAGAACAGATCAACAAAACTAGGGGCTGGTTCTTTGAAAGAACTGACAAGATTGATAAACCCCTGGCCAGACTTATCAAAAAGAAAAGAGAAATGACCCAAATCAACAAAATCATGAATGAAAGAGGAGAGATCTCAACGAACACCAAAGAAATACAAACAATTGTAAGAACATATTATGAGGAACTCTATGCCAGCAAATTAGATAACCTGGAAGAAATGGGTGCATTCCTAGAGATGTATCAACTACCACAATTGAACCAGGAAGTAATAGAAAACCTGAACAGACCTATAACCATTAAGGAAATTGAAGCAGTCATCAAAAATCTCCCAACAAACAAAAGCCCAGGGCCAGATGGCTTCCCAGGGGAATTCTATCAGACATTTCAAGAAGAATTAATACCTATTCTCCTGAAACTCTTCCAAAAAATAGAAATGGAAGGAAAACTTCCAAACTCATTTTATGAGGCCACCATTACCTTGATCCCAAAACCAGACAAAGACCCCATCAAAAAGGAGAATTACAGACCAATATCCTTAATGAACATGGATGCCAAAATTCTCACCAAAATACTAGCCAATAGGATCCAACAGTACATTAAAAGGATTATTCACCATGACCAAGTGGGATTTATCCCTGGGCTGCAAGGCTGGTTCAACATCCGCAAATCAATCAACGTGATACAATACATTAACAAAAGAAAGAACAAGAATCATATGATCCTCTCAATAGATGCAGAAAAAGCATTTGACAAAGTACAGCATCCTTTCTTGATCAAAACTCTTCAGAGTGTAGGGATAAAGGGTACATACCTCAATATCATAAAAGCCATCTATGAAAAACCTACAGCAAATATCATTCTCAATGGGGAAAAGCTGAGAGCTTTTCCCCTAAGGTCAGGAACACGGCATGGATGCCCACTCTCACCACTGCTATTCAACATAGTATTAGAAGTCCTAGCCACAGCGATCAGACAACAAAATGAAATCAAAGGCATCCAAATCGGCAAAGAGGAAGTCAAACTCTCACTCTTTGCAGATGATATGATACTGTATGTGGAAAACCCAAAAGACTCCACCCCAAAACTGCTAGAACTCATACAGGATTTCAGTAAAGTAGCAGGATATAAAATCAATGCACAGAAATCAGTGGCATTCCTATACACCAACAACAAGACAGAAGAGAGACAAATCAAGGAGTCAATCCCATTTACAATGGCACCCAAAACCATAAGATACCTAGGAATAAATTTAACCAAAATGGCAAAGGATCTGTACTCAGAAAACTATGAAATACTCATGAAAGAAATTGAAGAAGACACAAAGAAATGGAATAACGTTCCATGCTCATGGATTGGAAGAACAAACATTGTGAAGATGTCAATGCTACCTAGAGCAATCTACACATTCAATGCAATCCCCATCAAAATACCATCCACCCTTTTCAAAGAAATGGAACAAATAATCCTAAAATTTGTATGGAACCAGAAGAGACTCCGAATAGCCAGAGGAATATTGAAAAAGAAAGCAAAGCTGGTGGCATCACTATTGCGGACTTCCAGCTCTATTACAAAGCTGTCATCATCAAGACAGTATGGTACGGGCACAAAAACAGACACATCGATCAATGGAACAGAATCGAGAGCCCAGAAATGGACCCTCAACTCTATGGTCAAGTCATCTTTGACAAAGCAGGAAAGAATGTCCAATGGAAAAAAGAGAGTCTCTTCAACAAATGGTGTTGGGAAAACTGGACAGTCACACGCAGAAGAATGAAACCGAACCATTTCCTTACACCATACACAAAAATAGACTCCAAATGGTTGAAAGACCTAAACGTGAGACAGGAGTCCATCAAAATCCTAAAGGAGAACACAGGCAGCAACCTCTTCCACCTCAGCCACAGCAACTTCTTCCTAGAAACATCGCCAAAGGCAAGGGAAGCCAGGGCACAAATGAACTACTGGGATTTCATCAAGATAAAAAGCTTTTGCACAGCAAAAGAAACAGTCCACAAAACCAAAAGACAACCGACAGAATGGGAGAAAATATTTGCAAATGACATATCAGATAAAGGGCTAGTATCCAAAATCTATAAAGAACTTATCAAACTCAACACCCAAAGAACAAATAATCCAATCAAGAAATGGGCAGAAGACATGAACAGACATTTTTCCAAAGAAGACATCCAAATGGCCAACAGACATGAAAAAGTGCTCAACATCGCTCAGCATCAGGGAAATCCAAATCAAAACCTCAATGAGATACCACCTCACACCCGTCAGAATGGCTAAAATTAACAAGTCAGGAAACGACAGATGTTGGCAGGGATGTGGAGAAAGGGGAACCCTCCTACACTGTTGGTGGGAATGCAAGCTGGTGCAACCACTCTGGAAAACAGTATGGAGGTTCCTCAAACAGTTGAAAATAGAGCTACCATACGATCCAGCAATTGCACTACTGGGTATTTACCCCAAAGATACAAATGTAGGGATCCGAAGGGGTACGTGCACCCCAATGTTTATAGCAGCAATGTCCACAATAGCCAAACTGTGGAAAGAGCCCAGATGTCCATCGACAGATGAATGGATAAAGAGGAAGTGGTATATATACACAATGGAATATTATGCAGCCATCAAAAGGAATGAGATCTTGCCATTTGCAACGACGTGGATGGAACTGGAGGGTGTTATGCTGTGTGAAATAAGTAAATCAAGAAAGACATGTATCATATGACCTCACTGATATGAGGAATTCTTAATCTCAGGAAACAAACAGGGTTGCTGGAGTGGTGGGGGTGGGAAGGATTGGGTGGCTGGGTGATAGACATTGGGGAGGGTATGTGCTATGGTGAGCATTGTGAATTGTGCAAGACTGATGAATTACGGATCTGTACTTCTGAAACAAATAATGCAATATATATGTTAAGAAAAAAAAGAAGAAGTTAGCAGGAGGGGAAGAATGAAGTAGAGTAAGTCAGAGGGGGAGACGAACCATTAGAGATGATGGACTCTGAAAAACAAACTGAGGGTTCTAGAGAGGAGGGGGGTGGGGGGATGGGTTAGCCTGGTGATGGGTATTAAAGAGGGCACATTCTGCGTGGAGCACTGGGTGTTATGCACAAACAATGAATCATGGAACACATCAAAAACTAATGATGTAATATATGGTGATTAACATAACAATAAAAAATTATTAAAAAAAAAAGAATCTGTTTCTTGGTTTGCTCCCCTCTCTCTTTCTCTGTTTTTTTCCCTTTGCTCATTTGTTTCTTAAATTCCCCATGTAGGTGAGATCATATGGTATTTTTCTTTCTCTGGCTGACTTATTTCACTTAGCATAATACTCTCTAGCTCCATCCATGTCATTGCAAATTATAAGATTTCATTCTTTTTATGGCTGAGTAATATTTTGTATATATATACCACATCTTCCTTATCCATTCTTCAGTTGATGGACACTTGGGCTGTTTCCATAATTTAGCTATTGTAGATAATGTTGCTATACACACCAGGGTGCATGCATCCCTTTGAATTAGTATTTTTGTATTCTTTGGGTAAATACTAGTAGTGCAATTGCTGGATCATAAGGTAGTTCTGTTTTTAGCTTTTTGAGGAAACTCTATACTATTTTCCTGGCTGTACCAATTTGCATTCCCACCAACAGGGCAAGAGGATTTAGTGTGTTATTTTTTGACATACATATTAAGTAAGAGTCAGTATGAAGCTCGTACAGATGTTACGTGAGTCCTAAGGACATGGGGATTCCAGTGGGTCTAATCATTGCAGTTCATGCTTTGGACCTGTTATTGAAATGCACTCTGTGCCCAATGCTTAAGAGCTACCACACAGCACTGCCTTTCTGGTATTGAATCATTCTGCTGAAATCAGGCAGCCCATTACATCATGGCATCTTCCTCTGTAAGTGGAAGTGCCTCTTTCAGGAGGCACTTACAATAGACCTTCCCAAGGTAGTTAACACTTCTCTTGTCAATGTATTTTCCAGTATTTTGGTGAAGGCAGTATTTTTGGAAATTTTCTGGGGTTCTGGTTTTGAGTAAACAAGTGATGCAGTGGATAAATGGAAAACATGATAAACTCTCAATATTTCACTTCTTCTAGGTCAAGTCAAGATAAATTAAATTAAGCTTGTAGATTCTCAACCCTCTCTCAGGAGCCTTCCTGGTGTAATCTAATACGCAGGGAGAGACTGAAGAAAGAAGCAGCCACTCCAGGCAGGAAGGTAGCAGTTGTAATAATAGCAAAGAGAACTTATATGCCACATTTACCTTGGGTAGCAGCAAGATGAATGGATCCCTGCACCTGCCCTCCAAATCTTAAAAGTTTGCAAAGAGGCCCTAACTGGGCTCAGTTACATACACCGTGCAGGTGCTTTCAGCATCACATCACCATCTCAAGCCTCTGTCCCTGGGAGAGGGAAAGGCAAGTGGAACCCATGTTCCATGGACAGAGGAGGGAGTGAGGAGCCTCCAAGTGCCCGGTCCAGGTTAGGGGCCAATCAGGGGTCAGGTCTTTTTGTTCATGTTCCCCAGAAATGCTGTAGTAAACAATCCTCAAATATCAGTGCTTTTATTTATATATAAAAGGTTTATGTTTTACTCACACCGCTTGTCCATAGCAAATCAGCAAGGGAGTTCCACTCCTGGAGTTACTCAGTGAACCAAGCTGATGAAACATCCACCATCTTGAACATTGCCTGTCACTGTAGCAGAGGGAAGAAATGCTCTGGAAGTGTGGATTCAGTAATTAAATGTGATAGCCTGCAAATGATGTGTATCAAGTTCTCTCACAGTTTACACACCCCCTACTAACTAACAAGTGCACTTTTGTGATGTTCTCAGTACAGGACTTGAAATATTTGTCAACAAAAATGAACGTCTACCACAGCCGCCATTATGCCAGGGAAGTCTGGCATCCTACTTTAACCTAATGAAGGCCACCACTGAGATTTCTCTTTACCAACTCAGCAGATTTTCAGTGCTGATCTCAGATGCTCAAGTACATTGAACACACTGAATCCACATCTCTGGTAATTGCCTGTATAGATAAATTCAATTCCCATTAACAACTTTCTTCCTTCCTCGTCAGCACTCTTAGAATTGATTCTTATATTCTGCTCCAGTTTCTACCAAGGTAAATTCATAAAATCTTAAGATTTTTTGCTTTCCACTCCATTAATTGTTCTCCCAAGACATGCTGGAATCTGACTTTAATGTGGATCTGATGGCAACGATGAAGTGGACGTGAAGAAAATTAGAATCTCTTTGTAGGTACCCGCCTCAGGTAAAAGCCTTGCAGGATCTTCAAGCAAGACAGCACAGGCTTCATCTGTCAGAAGGGACTACTGATAGCAAAAGAGCTCATGGACACTAAGCATCAGGGAAATCCAAATCAAAACCTCAATGAGATACTACCTCACACCAGTCAGAATGGCTAAAATTAACAAGTCAGGAAACAACAGATGTTGGCGGGGATGCAGAGAAAGGGGAACCCTTCTACATTGTTGGTGGGAATGCAAGCTGGTGCAGCCACTCTGGAGAACAGTATGGAGGTACCTCAAAGAGTTGAAAATAGAGCTGCCCTACAACCCAGCAATTGCACTACTGGGTATTTACCCCAAAGATACAAATGTAGGGATCCGAAGGGGTATGTGCACCCCGATGTTTATAGCAGCAATGTCCACAATAGCCAAACTGTGGAAAGAGCCAAGATGTCCATCGACAGATGAATGGATAAAGAAGAATGGTATGTGTATACACACACACACACACACACACACACACACACAATGGAATATTATGCAGCCATCAAAAGGAATGAAATCTTGCCATTTGCAACGATGTGGATGGAACTGGAGGGTATTATGCTGAGAGAAATAAGTCAATCAGAGAAAGACATGTATCATCATCTCACTGATATGAGGAATTCTTAATCTCAGGAAACAAACTGAGGGTTGCTGGAGTGGTGGCGGATGGGAAACATGGGGTGATAGACATTGGGGAGGGTATGTGCTATGGTGAACACTGTGACTTGCGTATGACTGTTGAATCATAGCCCTGTACCTCTGAAACAAATAATACATTATATGTTAAAAAGAAAAAAAAGAAGAAGATAGTAGGAAGGGAGAAATGAAGGGGGGGAGTCGGTGGGGGAGATGAACCATGAGAGACTATGGACTCTGAGAAACAAACTGGGGGTTCTGGAGGGGAGCGGGTGGGGGGATGGGTTAGCCTGGTGATGGGTATTAAAGAGGGCACGTTCTGCATGGAGCACTGGGTGTTATACGCAAACAATGAATCATGGAACACTACATAAAAAAAACTAATGATGTAGTGTATGGTGATTAACATAACATAATAAAAAAATTTTTAAATAAAAATTAAAAAAAAAAGAGCTCATGGAGGCTTGGTGATTCACAAACCCAGATTCATCCAAACTGACGGTCCCTCCTATCGCATTCTTTGAGTCACACTCTTATCTAATCAGTGTCCTAAATTTCATAGAAATTTGGTGAAGCTATGAACTCTAACTGCAAGATCGGATTCTATCTTATTTTTTAGCTACGTCAACTCTGGGTCTATGAGAGAAGACATTCTTACAGCAGTCATAGAAGGTCTCCTGTCCTCAGGGTATGCTGTGAGATCACCATTTATAATTCAGAACATGTTATTCTCTTTCTTTCTTTTATTACTTCCGGAATTAACCACTGACCCAAAGTGGAGATAGGTATCCTTTAGTTCCATCACAATGGTTTTAGGAGAGCAGCTCCAGAACATGCCTCAAATAGCCCCTTTCTTCCAGGCAACCTCAAATACTCATGCAATAGGCAGTTTTTCTACTTACTCAGTTAGCCACCGGTATCTCATTTTTCAATGGCAATTGGGTCATTTTTGCCTTTGGGCCAAACTGCTGAGATAATCTCAGATATCATACTTTGTAAATCTGTTTATGAGAATGAGTTTCAGTGTGGGAATGAGAAATCAGCCTGGGTGTTTCATACAGAAAAGGAATTGGGTACTTAAAATTTTACTGAAATTAATGGAAGAGTGGAAGTCATAAGACTACCATCAGATTGCAAGGCCATGCCATACAACTACTATCCAAATATCAGAAAACTGTTGCTGCTATTCTCAAGGACTTCTCAGGAAGCATCTGGAAATGGGTGTTGCTATCACAGCTGCCCATTCCACCAGAGAGTGACACGTGCAATCTGGCCTTTAAATAATTTGTGTTTGTCAGAACCTGTCCGCCAGCTATTACCATCACAGGAAGAAGAGCCCCTATTTCATTTACCTTCCAGATTTCATGCCAGTGCATTTCTTTGAAATGTATTTAATCCTGCAAGGTAAAAATGACCTAGAAAGTACAAATTTTATTTTGTTCTAATTTGTAACAAAAGGTAATTCCCATGAAAACCTTTTTTTAAAAAAATGGGTTGTTGAGAAACTGATTCTAAACTTTTGAATAAACAAGTGAGTTGGAAATACCTATAAAAAAGAGGAGTAATGAAAAGAGTTTGTGCACTCAGAAATGAAAATGCATGGTAAACTTTTATCAGTACATGTTGTGATAATGATATAATATGTGTGAGATAGGGGCACCTGGGTGGCTCAGTAGTTAAGCATCTGCCTTTGGCTCAGGTCATGATCCGAGGGTCCTAGGATCGAGCCCTGCATGGGGTTCCCTGCTCAGTGGGGAGCCTGCTTCTCCCTCTCTCACTCCCCTGCTTGTGTTCCTGCTCTCGCTATCTCTCCATCAAATGAATAAATAAAATCTTAAAAAAAAAAGATGTGTGAGATAGACCAGTGGAAAAGAACAATCATCTAGACAGAAAGTAGTATGTACAATTACATAATAGGGGATTAAAATGGATTCACAAATCAATGAGAAAGGAAGTTGCTTAATCTATCCAAACAATTTTTGGCAATTTGTAATGATACTAAAAACTCAAGTTTGTACCATTACTTCCTTAGTCTACATATTCTTTAGATAATTTTATGTAAAATTATAAGTCAATAAAAATGGAAAATTGTATAGGTAAATACAATTTTTATGAATGAACTTCCCAAAAGTAAATGCCTTCCTATTGCTCAGTTATTGAAATCTGTCTTATCAAACTTTACCCATCACCCATGGGAAGCTTCTGCTTTCCTAGTGGTGGTGATTGGTTGGGGGAGGGATAGGTAATTAAAGGCTTTTTAATTATTATCTGAGGATATTTTCAACTAGCATTGGGGAAAAACTTGCTAGTTAAACATTGTTTTTTTTGTAAAGATTTTATTTATTTGAGAAAGAAAGCGAGAAAGAGCACCAACAGTGGGGGGAGGGGCAAGGGAGGAGTGGGGGCAGAAGGAGAGGGAGAAGCAGACTCTCCTTGGAGCAGGGAGCCCAACCCGGGAATTGACCCCAAGACCCCGAGATCATGCTGAGCTGAAGGCAGACGCTCAACCGACTGAGCCACCCAGGCACCCCAAAAGTTAAGCCTTCTTAATAAGTTTCTAAAATTCAAAATCAAGACTATTTCTTTAAAGTTAAAATAAAATTATAATCTACAGGAAGAACGTTTCTTGTAGACAGAAGAGCCATGCAAAGATCTTAGGTGACAGCGGGTTCTGATGTGTTCCAGAAAGTAGGTAATGCATACTTGTTGAGTAAATGAATAAAGTTTTCCCAAAACAGTGAGGTCATCTTAGAGTAACATTAAGCCAATGATAAAGTTTGAGTTCTCGAGTATTTTCTTGGGTAAAATTGCTTTTAAAAACTCAATAAACAAAATAAAAAATGAAATCATTTTCTATCTTGCTTTGCCTGAACTTTTGGTCTGTAAGTTCTTTTGAAACTGAGATCAAACCCTAATTTGCTCTGTCTTGTATTGATGAACCATCCATACTATGGACTCCTTTCACATTTTCAACCCATCTCTCACTATTTCTCAACACAAGTCCTCCAGCTCAGCCAACCATTGCTTATTTGCTGGTTGTCAAGCACACCATATTCATTTCCATCCCAAATCCTTTGTTCATACTGTTTCTCTGACCTGGAATGCCCTTCTTCTTCCTCCCCTGCTCTGATTTTTTTTTTTTTTTATGAAAACCCTGTCAGAGCTTACTTCTTTCTTCAGTCACTGAAGTCTTCACTCATTCTATCCACAGACTTACCTCATACAACTGTAAATATCTTTTTCACTCAGCCATTAAATAATATTATTATTGATATTACTTTCCATTTTAGGTTGACAAATTTCTAGGAAGTTATCTTGAATTTAAAACGTACAGAAAAGTTGTAAGAAGAGTACAAAGAACTTTTGTATTTCTTTCACCTACATCACCCAAAATTTGTTAACTATCTCACTATACACACACACACACACACACACACACACACACACACACACACATATATATGAAGTTGAGAATACAATATGGTGAAACATATGTACAACTCATTAAAATTTGTGGCCCCAGAACTAACAAGGATCTCATATTGCATTAGTTGTCATGCATGTTTAGTGTCCTATTCAATTTGAAACAGTTCCTTCATCCTTCCCTGTATTTCATGACTTTGAGAGTTTTAAAGAGTATAAACCTTCCTACCTGGAGGATGTGCTTCACCTGTTTACATCTGATATTTCCATACATCCAGACTTAGGTCATGTATACTTCACAGGAATCTCACAGAAATAATGCTGTAATCCCAAGACATCATAGCAGAAAGCACACAATCAAGTTTGTGCCAGATTTTTTCAACATAAAGTCATCATTTTCCATATGTAATTGATAAACATTTTATAGGAAGGTACTCTGAGACTTTTTCAATACCCTGTTCCTCATCAAACCTTTACGCCACAGCTTTCATTTCCACTGATGACTCCTACCTGAACCAAACACCACTAAACTAATTGACAAAGAATGACTTTCTTTATCAATATTATATTTATTAATTGGCAGTCTAGTCTAAGGATGACCTTTATTTTCTCACCTCCATATTAATTTTTTAATTTGTTTTTATCAGTGTAGATTCATAGGCTTCTATTATTTCCAATGGGTAATAAACTGTTGATATTATTATTTATTTCAGTGTTTAAATTGCTCCATATTTGGCAAGTTAGAGCCCCTTCAACATAGCTCCTGTGTCTTTATGAAGTGTCTCCATCATTTTTTTAATAAGTTTTTTACTTTATGGCTCCATATGATGTGTAGGCTCAACTTGTACTCTCTGTCTCAGCCTTGAATCAGTCAATTATGCAAAGCGTCCTGGTTTATTTTAGTGGAATATGTTATATAGAAACAGACATCTGGTCCTCCATGTTCTCATTGCTACTGAGGTATCATTGAGTCTAGGCCTTCTCAAGTGGATATATTTAGAAAATAAATGTATACACGCATAGACCCATACATGTATCGAGATCTACTTCTGTATCTATTCACCTATTGGGTTTTTGTAAGTTCATGTCAACAACTCCAGTTCCAATTCAATACTTTTCTAGTTTTCTTCCTTTCCATAGTTGAAGTCCTCCCTCCAACAGTGAGAAATTTGGCTCCTAATATCCTTAATATGTTTGCTTACTTTTTCATTCCTCCTGTATGCAACACTTCTCCTAACCACCCTTCTACCACTTCCCAAGCTCCACATTTCTTTGGACCCACTGTCACTTCGTTGTCCTTGCAGCTTCCTGGGCCTGGCCACCAACAAGACCCTCAGTCATACCATTGCCTCCAAAGAAAAGCAAAGCACGTCAAGGGAAAGAAAAAGAAAAAAGAGGTGAAAGAAAACATTTTTATATCATTCTTAAATAACCACAATTACTTCCTAATGAAATGAGTGTGCCTAACAGGGCACCACACAACTTTTCAAACCTTGGAATTATTGGGCCTAACCACTGTCATTGTCTGCTCCACTTTGATTTTCTCACAAAATCTGTTTTGATTATAACTACCAAACCTGAAGTTCGTAAAGATAAGAGGTCATCTAAAGAATTGTATTTCGAACTATTGTTGAAGCTATATACTACCTCAAGCTAGTAATTGACATAGTCTCCAACAAATGTTCAATTGGATTGAAATCTCCAATTCTAAAATTTTCCATTTTTCTGAATGCAGGTAAATTGTGACCTCAGGCAAAATTTTTAGAAAACTTTCCATTCTTCTCAGTGAAGCTGTAATTGAGTCCAAGCTTGTTCTGCTCACTGCAGGACCGGCCAGTAAATTGAGGGGTAAAATGTTGGGGTAAGAGAAGGAACCTTATTCAAAAAGCCAGCAAACCTAGGAGACAGTGGACTACCTTCCCAAAGAATTATATCCCCTCAACTTGAAATTCAAGCTTCTTTTATGTAGGAAGAGATGAAGCTTCAGGGTCAGAGTCAAAAGGTCAGGCACCCACAAGGGTCTGAGAAGGTTGTGAAACTGTTTTGTCCTTGTCGGTTATCTTCACATGCAAGAATCTGGTCCTGTCACGCCTGTAAATCTTAAACATAATATATTCATTTCTGTACATATTTCCTTTTCTCCTCCAATGAGGTAGGTTTGGGGTAAAGAGCAGTTTTTGCAAATCTTACCTGTGATTTGTGCAAGGCTAAGCAGAAATTTCTAAGCTACAGGTCACAGCAGCAAAGGAAATAGAAGCAATATAGAGTCAGACATGCTAAGTTTCTCCCTGATACAGAGCCATTTTGAATATCCACTTTTTATCATTTATTTTTTGCTCCCATCTTTGCTATATAAATGAAAACTAACACACAAGCTATTAACTCTCCAAAGAAGCTTTGGAAAGAGAATATGGGGACTATCTTGGCTCTTTCTTTGGGTGTAAACATCTTTGAAAATCTCAAGTGAAAGAAGTATAGAAATAGAAATAATCTACTTAATAGGATTCATGGTATTGTCTTTATAATAATTATCTTTGCTTTTGTTGTTGTACTTAATAAAACATTTCAGATTACTTCTCCTATACGCTATAACTTAAATAAGGAATCTTGTTTACTTATTTTTAATTATTGTCAACAAGCCCAACTTGGAATTGTAATGTGAGCTTTGTTAGAACATTTCATCCTGCAAGAAGACATCAGTGTATTCATAAGTTCTAACATTATAGAAAGAGTGTTCATTTAGGCTTTTGCCTAAATTTGTCTGGCCTTCAACAGGGTTCAAATCCAGTTAAATTCTTATTTCATCTAAACAGCTGCTATCTCCTTTTGCACATCTTTGCCTCAACTATAATAAGGCAGCAGTCTAAATTTGCATAACAATTGGCCCCTTTCCCAAGAACTTGAAGTGTGTTCTAGCCAAATGCAGATTAAATTGGCAAAGTAGTAATGCCCTTCAATTTGTTGTACCCTGTTTCAAAAATGAAGTATAACTCCTAGAAACTAAAAAACAAGTTGTTCTTCAACTTATGTGTTCTTCAATAACACTGAAACATAGCTTGGAGCTTTAAAAACATCCGCAGAGAGAAAATGGGATCGACAATGAACCAACTGTGACCTCCACTACTTAGTAGTTGTGCACATTTTTGGCAGAGGTCACACCAATCCACTGATCCATCAAGCCTACCTGTTAACAAGTGAGCACAGGGGAGGCTTTACCACTGGTGATTTTTAAAAAAGTTTCAGTAATGTACATGTACAACTCTGGAGTTACTAGCTAGAACTTGTTTTAGAATTCAAGTGCTCAGCATTAAAGAACATACTATGATTGAATACAAAAGAAACCCAGAAATCTCAGGTTCTCTAATAAAGATAGAGAAGGTGCTCTGAATGTCACCCACTCACATTTTGCTTTGTTTTGTTAACTACTTATTTTATTACATGTGAAGAATATAAGACAAGATTGTCTTTTTTTCTCATTTTCAATTCTAGCCCTAAAATGTTAAGGCTCTTACAGGATGAAATCACCAGACTCAGACTGGCCCTTCAATAGGAGGTCAAGGGGGATGGTGAAGTCACCTCCATCGATAAATACCCAGACACTTCCTAGCTGAACAAGTCTGGGCTTAATTCTTGCCATTTCCAAATTCACAGTTCTCTTGGGATGTGTCATTCAATGGAGCTGCAAAGGATGAGAAATTCCACTCCAGAGAATTCTGTTTATAAGAAGTTATTCACATTTAATAATCTCAGGAGATATGAACACAGCAATGTTGAAATTACCTATTAATTGTTAATCCTTGGAGAAAAAATTAGACAATTATTTTTGAAAACATGAAAAGCCTCATTATAATAAAAATTAGAAACCCACATGTGATTCAGCTTCTACTCATTAATTATGGAAAAGTTAATAATTACTAAATTGCCAGAAGTGAAAAATAAATCTTTCATCACTGGAGAAGTGCTGAGTTTTTACCAGAAATGATCAAGAATATTCTATTGGCTTGAAAGCTTTTGGAGTTCTAGAATTTTTCTAACATATACATCAACCTGCTTAACTTTTCCAGTGCAATTTAAGGCTGATTTTCTTTTACTCTTACAGTAGTTAAGATTTTATCTATTTCATATTTAAAAGCTCATTAATTAGTAGTTTAGTGTATTGTTCTTTCTGACAACTCCATTTCACTTTTAGAGATAAGACTCTCTTGGGACCAAAGTTTGGCTTTGAATTTTCATAACATGGACTAATTTTGAAAACATGCCAATTTTTAAAAAGTCTTATGGCTAAATTCTAACATCTGTAGATGTTGGCCAAAAGTCTAGCCCTCAAAAAGGAAACAAACAAACAAAAAAAAAAAAAAGAAGAAGAAGAAGCATAAAGGGAGGGTACTTACCTTTATGAATGACTGTATGTGCCCTTTAATAGATACTTGTTTAAAAATGATGCATTTCTGCAAGGTAGTTATTTACATTTTGCTTAGAGTGCAAGTCTCTGTAGCAGATAGAATCAAGATAAATCAGAGAAAATGTTGGTCACACTTGCAGTTAAGTCTTGAAAGCCTTATAAAAGTAAAATAAAATAAATCCAAATGTGTCACACCAATATTCACCAATATCCAGGCCCTTCTCACCTCATAATAACATTAGCAAAGCTGGAAACCCTCTGTGGTCAACATGGTTCAAGTCCTCTTCCCAGTCACTCCAGTGCCTTCTACAGTGAGACTTTTGCCTGCCACTTTTCTATTTAAAACCTTGCAGGTTTTTGGTCTCCTCTAAGTAAAACACTAATACTGTAGTCTGACATTTATGAGCCTGGGTACTCTGGTCTGACTCGAGCACTAGCTCCACACTGTTCAGGTGCTGACATCATTACCCATTATTATTTGTAAGGAAAACAGCCTCTCCCTTCTTTCCTGGGGACTTATTAAGTAAGGAAGAAGTTTTGAGAATGACAGCTCCTGTTCTTCTCTCCAGACCCTCACTTGGTCTTTTCTAATGAGGCAAGGAGGCGTTTCTAATTGGAAGAATTTATAATCTGCATACCTGTATGAAACATGCATTCTCCTGGCCTTTCCTGCTGAAAGTGCATTAGCTGAGCAGGCTCTGCCTTATCAAACCAGAAAGACTGCAATTGGAACAAGGCAAATTGAAGTCCTAGAACAATTATTAAAAAGTGCTTTTGCTTGCTTTTCCTAAGCCATACACTGTTACCCAATCTTTGCAGGAATCATTTTGGTTCTATCTGTCTTTTCTATTGCTAAACTAATTTATACTTCTTAATATGATGAAGGATGTGCCTAAATATCACTCTTTAAATTCAAACATTAAACTACATAAATCTCATATTTGGATCCCATTGATTACTTGTTAATCACTAAATACACCATTCCTTACCTGTTACTGTCCAAATCATGTTGTCCCCCCGCCTTCTTAAACAGCCTCCTTCCCATCCTCACCTGATCATTTTTCATCCTAGTGAAGAGCATCAGTATCCAACCAGCTGCCAGTGTCAGAAATGCAGATGATACACTTGACATCTCTTCATCCTTCTTCTCCTTAAACCCATCAACAATCCTGCCAGTATCATCCTACAAGTCTCCTTTGAGTGTTTTTGCTGGTCTTCATCATCACCACCACCTGAACAGAACCCGTTCCTTTGTGGGCCACTGCGATAGACCCTTAAGAGGTCTTCTTGCTTCCATAGTTGCTTTTTGCCTCCAAAGGCTCTCAACCTTTCAGCCAAAATATCTTTTTGTAAATGCCGATCTGATCATGCACCACATCAAGATGCCCTGCCCAACAACATTTACTTTCAGAAATATTTTATATATTCTAATTGTACATAAAGATATACTTTTTTTAAAAAGCCTCTCCAGGATTAATTTACTCCTTTGGCCCCCTAGCTTCCTGGAAGCCAATTACCCTGGCTTTCTTATATTGTGGACACTTGTCATGTACCTTGTCATAGGGTTTTATACTTGCTTTTCCCTGTGCCTGAAATGCTTTCCTCTGTCTTCTCCACATGCTTAACTTTTAAAATTTCAGTTCATTTGCAACTTCTTTGCAAATCTTTTTTACTTTCTTGACTAGGAAAATGTTTCCATTTTATCCTCTTATTATACATCATTATGCCTCTACTCTATGCAATTTATTCCATTTGTAATTTGACATTTAATTCTGTTCTTACTTCTAAAATGTGTGCATGTATCACCAAATGTAAACCCCATGAGGTCAGAGGCTGGGTCTAATTCTTCTCACATAACACAGTTCTAGTACACAGTAGTTGCTCAGTAAATGTTTAAGTGAATGTAAAAATGTACAAATGGATGCCAAACTCCCAAAGTAGTTGCAGAATTGCATTAAAGCTCATTCTGGCCTATTGGGTGATTTCCTTGAGAGCAGCGAAGATGACCACCCAAGGCCTATCTTCTTCAAGACTGTGTTCTGATGGCCCTGCTTGGTTACCACATCTCTTGGGAACAGCTTTCTTTAGCAAAGAAGAGTCAAGGAAGAAAGGAAAAATTTTTGGCAGAAGTAATCATACATGTAAAGAAACAGAACTGTGGAAAAGAAAATGGTGTTCAGAGAAGAACAAGTAAATTGATTTCACTACAATGTGATTTTCAAAGAAATAATTGCCTAAATGTCAATATCAAATGCATTCGTTAATTAAAAAATCAACTGGAAATATAGTGGAATGAATGGAATAAAAGGTGTCAGCTTTCATAAAGCTTACATTGTAGGGTTGATAAGATAAAGACAATTAAAGAGTAAAAAATTCCTCATCCATTATGTGTGATAAGCGTGGGACAACAATTTTAGAAGACTGTCACTATTTACCCAAACTGAAGATACACATACCTTTCATTTATGTTTACATACCTACAAAATTTCACAATTTTTTTCTAAACAAATATGTGTAGGTATATTCATAGAAACACTTTAAAGAAGCTGGGAAGGGTGCCTGGGTGGCTCAGTTGGTTAAGCGACTGCTTTCGGCTCAGGTCATGATCCTGGAGTCTCAGGATCGAGTCCTGCATCAGGCTCCCTGCTCAGCAGGGAGTCTGCTTCTCCCTCTGACCCTTCCCCCTCTCATGTGCTCTCTCTCTCTCTCTCTCTCTCTCTCTCTCTCTCTCATTCTCTCTCTCAAATAAATAAATAAATAAATCTTTAAAAAAAAAATAAAGAAGCTGGGAAGTCCTCAAAATGTCCGTAAACAGTTGAATAAATAAATCGTAGTATTCTCATATAGTGGAACATTGTACAGCAAAGAGCATGAACAAACCACAATTACACGTAACAACAGAGATGAATCTCACAGATGTGATGTTGAACAATAGAAGCCAGCCAAAGATAAGAACTCACTGTATGAATTCATCCATATAAAGTTCAAAAACAGGCAAAATTTATCCATGCTATAAAAATACAGGATACAGATTGCTCTTGGAGGATTGGTGATTGAAAGGGAGCATAAGGGAGAGGGCACTTCATGATTGTTAATACTCTTCAGTCACCGAGTGCTGGTTTCATGGGTATATTCATTTTATAAAAATTAATTGAGCTGTTCTTTCATAATTTACACATCTTTCTATATGTGCATTAAAAGATAATATTTTCTACTTTTTCTATTTACTTTTTAAATTTCTTCTTGAGTAAATTTTTATCATTTATATTTTCCTAAGAAATAATCATTTCATCTAAAGTTTCAAATTTCGTGGTCTAAAATTGCAACATTATCGTACCATATTCAAATCTTGACTGTATCTATAAATATTCCCTTTTGTCTTTCCTATTCTTTCTCTTGAAAGAAATGTATCTACTTTACTAATATTATTTTAAATAGACTTTATTTTTTATGTTCACAGCACCATTGAGAAGGTACAGAGATTTCCTGTATACTTCCTGCTCCTACACATGCATGTCCTCCTCCACTGTCAATATCCCTCACAACAGTGGTACTTTCATTGCAATTAATGAACCTACATTGACTCATCATAATCACCCAAAGTCCATAGTTAACGTTAGGGTTCACTCTTGATGTTCTACGGGCTTGGACACATGTATAATGACATGTATCCACATGTATAATGACAGTACCACACAGAGTAGTCTTACCTCTTTAAAAGTCCTCTTTGCTCTGCCTTTTCATCCCACTTGCTTCTCTAATCCCTTTTATCCACTGATCTTTTCACTGCCTTCCTAGTTTTGCCTTTTCCAAAATAACATATCGTTGCAATCATACATGTAACTTTTTAAGATTGGCTTCTTTCACTTAGGAATATGCATTTACATCTCCTCCATATCTTTTTATTAGCTTGATAGCTCATTTCTTTTCAGTTTTAAATAATATCCCATTATCATAATTTATTTATCCATTCACCTACTGAAGGACATCTTGGTTGCTTCCAGGTTTGGGCGATTATGAATAATATTAACCTTTTCAAAGGATAACATTGGTTTCATTGGCCATGTTATCCCCAATTCACAGATGAGTCCTACAGAGGTAATGTGACTTGCCTGAAGTTATCCAGGTAGTCCGAGCCGGCTCTCCTAACTGTACAACATACTGCCTCACCCAGTGAACACACACACATATTTCTAAATAGAATATCACACACACACACACACACACACACACACATACACACACAATTGTGTAAAGATAAACCATTAATGGGGCGCCTGGGTGGCTCAGTCGTTAAGCGTCTGCCTTCGGCTCAGGTCATGGTCCCAGGGTCCTGGGATCAAGCCCCGCATCGGGCTCCCTGCTCCGCGGGAAGCCTGCTTCTCCCTCTCCCACTCCCCCTGCTTGTGTTCCCTCTCTCGCTGTGTCTCTCTCTGTCAAATAAATAAATAAAATTTAAAAAAAGATAAACCATTAATTTACATAGTTTTACTTGCAGAAGGGACATAAGAATTGACTGATAGTGTAGAAAGTCATATAGAAATTAACATTCTCTGTAATGTTTAAAATACATTCATATGTTTTTATGTAACTCATGGAATTTAATTAGCCTAAAAATAAGAAATTATATAAAAGATACACACACCAAATCATCCCCTCCTGATCCTCCTCTTGCCCTTCACATTATCTCATCAAAGCAACCATTTTGCAGAGCCAGACCTTCCCGCATAAGCAGCAGGTCCCTTCTTCTTTTTTTTTTTTTTTAGTAAATGAAGTAAATTTATTTATTTACTTATTTTAGAGAAAGAGAGAGTGTGCAGCAGAGTGAAGGGCAGAGGGAGAGAGAGCTGAGCGCAGAGCCTGACATGGGGCTTGATCCCAGGCCCCTGAGATCATGACCTGAGCCAACACCAAGAGTCAGCCGCTCACCTCACTGAGCCACCGTGGCACCCCACAAGAGTTCCTTCTTACCCTGAAGCCATGTTAGCTCTGCAAAACCACATCTCTAATATTAAAGAAGGATTTTTGCATGACATTTGTGTATGTAAAGATCCATTTAGTTGCTTTTCGGAATTTGTCTCCTACAATGATTTAAAAATATTGGTGTCTGGCAGCCAGGCAGTCAGATGCATGAGGGTAGGAGAAAGGAACTCAACAATCCATGTGCTGTGTCAGCTTAGTCTCACTGCTACATTTATCCCAACATGTTCTTTCTCCACAAAATAGAAAATTTCTTAGGAGTTTGGTTTTACACATCTTTAAATCCAAACATTTCCAAAAAACCTTGCATTGTGCATAGTACAAACTTATTTAGGGTTCATAATAAATAATCTATTGGGAAATGTTCAAAACAAAAGCAAGGCATTCTTTTTGTAGAACCTGAAAGTACTATGAAAAATCAAATGTTTAATAAAAGTTTATTGATAATTATCTGCATAATTATGTTTTCTAACATCAGTTAAGTACTTTTGGATACTTAACACCATGCTAGAGAAATATTACGAAAACTGTCTCCAAATTAATCTGGGACTCCAAGGGGCTACATATTATATAAACTCTCCTTGTGCCCCCAACACTAAGAAATGCATACAATTACTTACAAAGATTAGAGTCCAGAAAATATAATATATATTACAGAATATGTATGAGTCAACCAGAAAATTAAAAAAAAAACATTAAAATAGGACAGATGACAAGTCTTAAAACAAAATAACCAATAAACCTGTGAAAAATTCTAACTTTGTTAGTAAGGAAATCCTAATTAAAAATAAAAACTACACAAATCAAGACTTTTTTTATTATTTTACTACATTTTAGCTTGTAGAATTATATAGAGGTTAATGTATAATATTCAGGGAAGACTATTGGAAGTTTAATGTTAGCCTGGCACTCTTTGACAAAATTAAAATTTTAGTTTTAAAATTGTGATAATTATAATTACATATAAATTGCCACATGAGGATGAAATGTAAAATCTGACTTCAGTGGAGCATACCTTGAAAGGCAAAGCCACAAAAAGAAAAAAAAAAAAAAGGAACGAAAAGTTGCATTTGGTAAAAGTCCGCAAGCCCTACTAAATAATTTATAGTTCACAAGGTGGAAGTCTGTGAAATGTGGTTAACATGCAAATAATTGAGTGTTTGTGAACTCAAATGCCCTTCTACCAATGTGTCTCCAATTAGAAAAAGACATCAAATGAATTCAATGTTCATTATATTTGGAGTGTGGAATCAAGCCATAGTAATCCATTGCACATTCGCCAGTTTTCTGATGTTTTGGCTCTGTTTATTCAATTGTCCTGCTGAGATGTTTGTATACTGTATGTGAAAAATATGTATTTGCATGTCCATTACAGCAAATTCATATAATCCACACTACATATTGCTCCTGGCTGTGTTTAATGGAATCTATCCATTGAGTGAGGAATGTCTTCAAGTTACAAACAATATTCAAAGAAGACTTTTATCTCAAGCAGATACTGTGTTTTGTTCATGTTATTTACCCAGATACTGTGTTTTGTTCATGTTACTTACCCAGGATATTTCTATATACATATAATTTGAGCCAGATCTCCAATAAGGGAGATTTGTTTAGAGGAAGAACTTTGTGCTTTGAAGGCCAAACTTATTATTTGATTTATTTCATTTCACTTTTCTATTTTATTTCACTTTATTTTTCACTTACTTGTTTGTCATATCTCTAGAACTAGGTCTAAATAAAACTTTGAAGATAAAATGCCATGAAAGAAATCTGTTGAGAAATCATGTTTTATTCTGGGAATGGACAGCAATCACATATTAACAAGCTCCCCTTGCATTCACCTCACTACTAATTCTGAATTGATCTCCTGTATGTATTTAGGAGACAAAGTGATGAAAGATTAAAGAACTGTTTTGTCTTTCAGAAGACAGGCTTATCTGAGGAAAAAGCCATTATCTATACAGAAGGGTATCTCTTCAAAGTTTAGTTTTCCTTCCACATGTACACAGTGTATTGTGCTACTGTTTGGTTTTTTAAATGGCAGCCATGGTGACTATCCATCAGGATATATTTTGGGGCTTTGTATGATTTATGTAACAATTTAAAAACTCAACAATGTTTTATATAAAATTGATGTACATTAAAAAAAATTACAAACTACCATAGGGTTTAGCAAATTCTTTATGTATATAACAAGTTAGATCAATATCCCTACTTTTTTTACTTTTTATTTTTTAAGGTGGGGGAGGGGCAAAGGGAGAGGGAGAGAGAGAATCTTAAGCAGACTCTACACCCATTGTGGAGCCCAGCGTGGGGCTCGATCTCACAACCCTGAGATCATGACCTGAGCCAAAATCAAGAGTTGGATGCTTAAATGAGCCACCCAGAGACCCCAGTATGCCTTCATTTTTTAAAAATATTCAAATGGTTTCTTGGAAAAGATTGTTTTCTTAAAAAGGTAATCACAGATTCAGGCTTGTCTTCACGAGGCAAAATGAAGTAGGGAAATGTGCAGTTCACCATACTTTGTGGGTGCAGGCATTCAATCTGAGTAGATCACACTATATCCAATATTTCAATCAAAATTACTTAGCAGATTTAAATGGCTGCTTGGTTGTTTCTTTTTTTTTTTACTTTAAAGATAGATATACTTTTACAACCATTTCATAAATCAAATCCAATATCAATCAATATAAAATATTATTGCTTTATTTATTAGCAGTATATCTATATGAGGTCAAATATCCATTCAAAATGGATATTTTTCAACCATAATTTGGTGCTTCAAATACCAAAAGAAGTCTGGTTTCAATCAGATGAAGTTTTGGGATAGCTGACTAATTTTGTTTCCCATTTTGAATGATGTGTTCAAACTCTTTCAGCCTATCCTAATATTGATTGATGATATGTAAACAAATCAAAATATTTCTCAAATCTCATAGACCTGTTAAATTGTTGAAGTTGTTTTTAATAAAAATATTTCTGTCTTTCATTGTTATTTACAGGGATTCAGATCTAGACTAATCTGTTCAACTTGTTAATCATTGTCAGGTGCCAGATTCCAACTGGTTTTGAATGTGCCTGTATGGCTTTTCTTTCCATATTCTTTGAGTTAAATTTCTATTATTTATTTGAATGTTATTTAATAAAGCTCATACATTTAAAATAAAACCACCAGGTAAAATGAGTTCTGGCTTAGTATAAAGAAGCTGTTAGCAAATTAGCTTTACATATACAGATGGATGTGGCTCAATGCTGATTTAGACAAAAGAAACAATGACTTGAACTGACATGTATCACCATGACGCAGCCCGTAATGTGTTTGTGAGTAAATCCAGATTTCAGCACATTATTCAATTCCTTTCAGGACCTCTAGAAGGTGGTTTATCAAGTATCCCCACACTACTGTTGTGGAAAACAGATTCTGCTGTTAACCAAGAAATCAACTGGAAGGCATTTTTATAACCAATACCACATTAGGAAAAACTGAAAAGTAATACTAATAAGTGCAAACTATATCACTTGGAAAAGGGAGATCTTAAATGTCACTTTCAGTATTTGAGAATTTGGATTTTTGGATTTAGATTACCATCAACAAGAAGAAATAAAAAATCTTTAAAAAAATGCAAAAATCCTAACATCCACCAATAATCTTTTTGTTGGGAGACTCTGACGCCGGGCATTTTGGTGCACTACATACAGCTCTTTTGACCACATGGACATGGTGACAAAACTATTCAGATTTAATTTGAGTGAAAAACACCCACATCATGAAAGTAGTGCTTTGTACTCTCTGTGATACACATATAGAGTAGCTCTGATCTTCAAGCCAACATAAATGGCAATCCATGCCTCAGGCTGTCCCAGACGGTGGCCTCACTTAAGCTCAAAGACAGGGTGAGAGTAAGTGAACACTGGAGTGGCAGAAAGCAAGAGGGACAAGATAGGACCATCAGCTCTAAGGCTCAGAGGTTGCCTGGGGGCCCACAATATGGTGATGTTGGGGACCTACTGAAACTGTCAACTGTGAACAGTACAGGGTAGTAATAAACATAAAAGGCTGAAGACATCATGGTTAAATTTGGGAGGAAAGAGTCTCTGGGGTCAAAAGAATTTTGCCAAAAGGAGGACGTCAGAATGACGCGCTCCTAAGAATTATTGAGAGAAATGTTTACAGGCATATTAGTATACGTTCCTAATCTTATTAACAACATCCTTTTTTTGTCATGTCAGCTTCCCCATGCTATAGTTGCCACAGAGAACCTAAAACAGTACCTGATACACAGGAAGCAATTAGTTCTTAAATTAAAAAAAAAAAAAACTTGCAATGATTTCATGTATTTCATTGAAATCTGTTTCCTGTACAAATCTCATCCAAAGGCCCTATCCAGCATTTCTTTTCCCTCAGTCTTTTCTGGCCTCTTCTGATGCCTAATCCTAAACCTTATTTAATTCCAGCCATTTCTAAAGCCCCAGATGAAGTAATAAAAAGAGAGCAGAAATAAAGCCAAATTACCCCAATCAGTCCATGTCTGATATATAGGACAAATTCATTCTAAACCCCACAAGCCAAAAAACAGTAGGTTTGAAATTTAACCTAAATTCAGCAGGCAAAATTATTTGCTAAAATTAATAATCACAACATAGAAACCCTAAATCTGTTATTGCAGGCAAAATAATGATATTCACACTTTGTCATTTTCAGGAAAGGATACACATGTTAAATATGACAAAACATATCTAATTAATCACAATAAAATATCTTTGAAATAGAAATGATTTATTCTTATTCACAAATATTTACTATAATGTATTTAGATAAAGACTTTGGGTAAAAAATATTCATAGCTATCGTGTATAAATCAAAACTGCCCTCTGGGGAGAAAAATGATAGTTTTATTAATAATGGAAGTTGAAGTTCCAAGGATGTAAAATAATTTTCTCCTGGTCACACAGCTAATGACCCAAACCAAGCTCAAACGTGTCTGACTCTAAAATTGTGCTTTTCCCACTGTGGACAATGACAATGTGACAGCTGGATCTTGGTCTCATAGTTAGTGGTTGGGAATACATCAACATAAGTACCGTCATCCTTTGTTCGGTGTCCTTTGTCATCAACTTTTTCTTCTCTGATATGTCAACATTCACATTTTGAACACAGCCAACTTGTTCTTACGTCTACTATAACACGATCTTAAGTTGGGAATTGAAATTGTCACAAAATTTTCTGTTGTAAAAGCATGTACATTTCTTGAGTTTCAGCTCCATGTTACACTTCCCATTAATTCCAATTTTTTTTAAATTCCTGATACATGGTCAAATAAATTTCTCAAATTAAATATTTTATTCATATCCACAATGGTCTGTATTTCAGTTCCTCATTATATTTACTTTTGGCTAAATCTGGCTTCTCCAAGTAAAAATTAAAATTTTATTTCAAAAGTTCAAGGGCCTTAGGCTTACTGGCATCCAATGGTCTGCAGTGAAACCAACAGACAAATAAAAACTCATCTTTTCATCAATAATACTTTAATTGTTTTATGCATAAGCCCCTAAGCACCAAGGATTCTGGATGATATTGAGTGTATATTTAAATCAACAAGGTGGAGATGATCTTTAGAATCTAACGAGTGATAGATGGGGCAGCATGATACTTGACAAAACCATTCAGGATATGTTTGCCAAACAAGAAGAGACTGTAGGACCATGCATTGCCTCTGTAAAGAATCTTCTCTCCCAAATTTTAGTCTTTATCCTTCGTCTCACAACCACTTCACACTCACATACCCAGAAAAAGAAAAATTAACTCCTCTTTCTAGAAGGAAACTTTCTTGCCTTTATTTTTAGGACATCTGTTCTACATAGCTGTGATGGTGTCACTGAAACCACCGTTCTTCACCAGAAGATTACATGAGAGAATTTGAATGGATGAACACTGGAGGGGACCAGCCCAGCACACTCACTTGAATTGTCCTTTAGCTTTTCAGGCAGTTCAAGTGCCTTTGAAAAGAGTGGGAATAAAGTGACTGCTGATTAAGCAGAGGGGCTGACATGGGAATAGGTTTGTCAATTGTTTGAAAGTCACACTGCATAGACTACAACTTTTAAAATGTAAATGCATGACACAAATACCCCACAACACAATGGGATGAAAATGATTGAGACAGCCACAAAGGACAGCCAAAGCTTTATTCTAGCAATAAAGAAAAATATATATCTGGTGTCAGAGCAAGGTAATTTGAAGCATTTCATAGTCGTTAGTTGCAGTTTAAGAACCTAAAATTATTTTTAGTTTTAGTTCCTATAAAAATTGTTTCCTAAGTATTTTCAATTTCTAGGCAAGATTTCCAATCGTGTACTCTGTCAGTTTATATTATTTTGAATAGAATAGAATAATTTTGAATACGATGGAATGAAATACTCCCCACCAAAAATCTACTTTTCTGGTACTAGATCAGTTCAATTTCCAGTTTAAACAATACTTAGATTTTACGTAATTCCATGCTGGCCAATGTGATCAAAGCTTCCCTCATACAACTTGGGGAGCTGGTACAAAGAAGCAGTTTTTTTGGTGGGTAGGAAAGGAAAGGCTTCATTGCCAGTTGTCCAATTATCCTTCGACTGACCAAGGTTGATTTTGCTCCCTGTTTTATCTTCTAATTATGTTAATGAAGAAGTAAATAATAGTCTTGAATCTAGAAAAAAACATTAATGCCTACATTCTCTAACTAGCTAAAATATTTACCAAAAAAGTCATGAAAAGGAAAGTATTTAACATAATTGTAATTTATACTTTAAAATTACAGTCATTTTAAAAATAAAAAAAGAGAAAGGAAAAGGACAGACATAAAGAGAAATGAAAGAAAAGGAAGGAGAGTGAAATATCAAATGTACGGCAGTCGAAAGGAAGAAAGACTACTTAAACTTTATCCCAGAACTTCTCATTTTCTTTTTTTTATTATGTTATGTTAATCACCATACATTACATCATTAGATTTTGTTGTAGTGTTCCACGATCCATTGTTTTCATTTAACACCCAGTGCTCCATTCAGTACGTGCCCTCTTTACTACCCATCACCAGGCTAACCCACCCCTCCACCCCCCTCCCCTCTAGAACCCTCGGTTTGTTTCTCAGAGTCCATAGTCTCTCATGGTTCATCTCACCCCCAGTGCTCCATGCAGTACGTGCCCTCTTTAATACCCATCACCGGGCTAACCCATCCCCCCAACCCCTCATCTCCAGAACCCTCAGTTTGTTTCTCAGAGTCCATAGTCTCTCATGGTTCCTCTCCCCCCACCGATTTTACCTTTCATTTCTCCCTTCCTACTATCTTCTTTTTTTTTTTTAACATATAATGTATTATTTGTTCTCATTTTCTACTTGCCCTACAAACACAATTTTCAATGTTACAGGATGAGGCATATTTCCTGAATTTAAATTTTAGGGAAAAAAAGAAAGGAAGCACAAAAGAGATCTTCATAATCCAGATGTTTCTGCGTCTTTATATGTTATTTCTGTTTTAGAAGAATAGCAAATCAAAAATAGGAGTCTCTCTTTTTCTAAATGAATTAAGCATTAGCCAGTAGTGTAGAACAAACTGAACATTTTGTCAGGCAAGCTAAAGAAGTCTATACTCCTCACTTCACTAGAAACAGCTTTAGACTTCTGTCTGTGGCATATCTGTGTTTCAAATTTCCATCATGGCCAGCCTACAGAGTTATTCCTTTTTATTTTCCTCCACACAATATGTCCACAAAGCAGCTGTTCCTCCCTCTTCTGTGTTTCCTCCCAGAAACTTCAAATCCCTTACTGTCTAGGTCCTCTGCACCACCTGCTTACCCTCTCAAAGCCATAATTGGACTCAATGAAACGAGATGTCTTCTAGTTAAGGACCCAAGCATTGAGAAGGCATTGCCCCTAGAGTCTCATTTCTCTTTAGGCTTCTTCAAGGTAAAATTATTTAAACAAATAAAAAGCTGTCAACAAAAGAAATGGTAGATGGTCTTTCCCATCGTTTTATAAAGGTTTGAAGGCAATTTTCATCTTTAAAATCAGTTGTAAAATATAACTGTAAAGATTATGACTAGAGGCTCATTATTTAAAGAGGTATTTGATTAACTAAAACTCACACAAATGGAAAAATATTATGTATTCTCAAATGTGTCTTCCCTATATCTCTTAAATATCATCTTAATATATATATCATATACTATATATACATGCTATAATATTACCGTTTCAATTCCTCGGGAAACGGAAGCACATTATGAGCAATTGAAACTGAGAGGAGGATAATGTATTCATTAAAATAATGCTATCTGCTGTAGCTGATAAACACTGAAATCTCAAGGGCTGAGCAAATAAGTGTGTCTCTTGCTCATGTCACCATCCCCTGTGGGTTTTCCCGGTTAAGAGACCATCATCATGATCTTTCAGGGATCAAATCTCCTTTCTTTTGTTCTTTTCTTTTTTTTTTTTTTTAGCTTTGTGAAAAATTCTTTTTTCTCTATGCTTTTTTCCCCCCTCAGAGCAGTTTTTTATTGTTATGTTAATCACCATACATTACATCATTAGTTTTTGATGTAGTGTTCCACGATTCATTGTTTGTGCATAACACCCAGTGCTCCATGCAGAACGTGCCCTCTTTAATACCCATCACCAGGCTAACCCATCCCCCCACCCTCCTCCCCTCTAGAAACCTCAGTTTGTTTCTCAGAGTCCATCGTCTCTCATGGTTCGTCTCCCCCTCCGACTTACTCACCTTCATTCTTCCCCTCCTCCTATCTTCTTCTTCTTTTTTCTTCACATATGTTGCATTATTTGTTTCAGAGGTACAGATCTGTGATTCAACAGTCTTGCACAATTCACAGTGCTCACCATAGCACATACCCTACCCAATGTCTATCACCCAGCCACCCCATCCCTCCCACCCCCCACCACTCCAGCAACACTCAGTTTGTTTCCTGAGATCAAATCTCCTTTCATTTACCGCTTGCATCCTCCTCTTTGTGCAGTCAATAGATGGGGAAAGAGATGCAGAGAAGACACATATGCTTCTTCTTTTTTTTTAATTTTATTATGTTAGGTTAATCACCATACATTTATCATTAGTTTTTTATGTAGTGTTCCATGATTCATTGTTTGCGTGTAACGCCCAGTGTTCCATTCAGTACGTGCCCTCTTTAACCCCTTCACCAGGCTAACCCATCCCCCCACCGCCTCTCCTCTAGAACCCTCAGTTTGTTTCTCAGAGTCCATAGTCTCTCATGGATCGTCTCTCCCTCAGATTTCCCCCCTTCATTTTTCCCTTCCTACTAACTTTTTTTTTTTTAACATATAATGTATTATTTGTTTCAGAGGTACAGGTCTGTGATTCAACAGTCTTACACAATTCACAGCACTCACCATAGTACATACCCTCCCCAATGTCTATCACCCAGCCACCCCATCCCTCCCAACCCCCACCACTCCAGCAACCCTCAGTTTCTTTCCTGAGATTAAGAATTCCTCCTATCAGTGAGATCATAGGATACAAGTCTTTCTCTGATTGACTTATTTCGCTCAGGATAACACCCTCCAGTTCCATCCACATCATTGCAAATGGCAAGATTTCATTCCTTTTGAGGGCTGCATAATATTCCATTGTATATATATATACCACTTCTTCTTTATCCATTCATCTGTCGATGGACATCTTGGCTCTTTCCACAGTTTGGCTATTGTGGACATTGCTGCTATAAACATCAGGGTGCACATACGCCTTCAGATCTCTACATTGGTATCTTTGGGGTAAATACACAGTAGGGCAATTGCTGCATAGTATGGTAGCTCTATTTTCAACTTTTTGAGGAACCTCCACACTGTTTTCCAGAGTGGCTGCACCAGCTTGCATTCCCACCAACAGTGTAGGAGGGTTCCCCTTTCTCCCCATCCTCGCCAACATCTGTCATTTCCTGACTTGTTAATTTTAGCCATTCTGACTGGTGTGAGGTGGTATCTCATTGAGGTTTTAATTTGGATTTCCCTGATGCCGAGCGATGTTGAGCACTTTTTCATGTGTCTGTTGGCCATTTGGATGTCTTCTTTGGAAAAATGTCTGTTCTTGTCTTCTGCCCATTTCTTGATTGGATCATTTGTTCTTTGGGTGTTCAGTATGATAAGTTCTGTATCGATTTTGGATACTAGCCCTTTATCTGATATATTGTTTGCAAATATCTTCTCCCATTCTGTCGGTTGTCTTTTGGTTTTGTTGACTTTCTTTTGCTGTGCAAAAGCTTTTTATCTTGATGAAGTCCCAATAGTTCATTTTTGCCCTTGCTTCCCATTTGGCGATGTTTCTAGGAAACCTTACGTGGAAAACCCAAAAGACTCCACCCCAAAACTGCTAGAACTCATATAGGAATTCAGTAAAGTGGCAGGATATAAAATCAATGCACAGAAATCAGTGACATTTCTATACACCAACAACAAGACAGAAGAAAGAGAAATTAAGGAGTCGATCCCATTTACAATTGCACCCAAAACCATAAGATACCTAGGAATAAATCTAACCAAAGAGGCCAAGATTCTGTACTCAGAAAACTATAAAATACTCCTGAAAGAAATTGAGGAAGACACAAAGAAATAGAAAAACCTTCCATGTTCATGGATTGGAAGAACAAACATTGTGAAGATGTCAATGCTACTTAGAGCAATCTACACATTTGATGCAATCTTTATCAAAATGCCATCAACTTTTTTCAAAGAAATGGAACAAATAATCCTAAAATTTGTATGGAACCAGAAAAGACCCCGGATAGCCAGAGGAAGGTTGAAAAAGAAAAGCAAAGCTGGTGGCATCACAATTCCAGACTTCCAGCTCTATTACAAAGCCATCATCATCAAGACAGTATGGTAGTGGCATGAAAACAGACACATAGATCAATGGAACAGAATAAAGAGCCCAGAAATGGACCCTCAACTCTATGGTCAATTCATCTTCGACAAAGCAGGAAAGAATGTCCAATGGCAAAAAGACAGTCTCTTTAATAACTAGTGCTGGGAAAACTGGACAGCCACGTGCAGAAGAATGAAGTTGGACCATTTCCTTACACCACACACAAAAATAGACTCCAAATGGTTGAAGGACCTAAATGTGAGACAGGTCCATCAAAATCCTAAAGGAGAACACAGGCAGCAACCTCTTCAACCTCAGCCGCAACAACTTCTTCCTAGACACATGTGTTTCTTAGCGACACATTACCTCTACTGCATTCCACAGAGGGAAGTTAATCACATGCTCCCAGCTATCTTCGAAGTGAGGAAGGCTGAGAGTGGTAGCTCCAGACTGGACAGACACCTCTCAGCAACAAATCTGTACAAAAGAAGTGTGCATCTTTGTTTTAAAGTTAGCCACCTCTTCCTCATAATAAGCAAATGCAAAGAGACTGAAATGGTGGTGATTAAGTAGATTTATTTTGTCCCTATCGTTGAAATTCATACAATATATGGCTATATAAGATAGCAAATAGCAGAAAGGGGAACATTATTTGAAATAAGAATATCATGGATAAGATTATCTTGTAATTAGAAAGCATAAATATGAAGACCCATATTAGTAGTCCCACTATAGCTCAAATAAACCAATTCTTTCTTTAAAACTAGCCTTTTCCCTAGAGTCCCCATCTCCATTGGTTCAAATGAAAATAGTGACTGCAAGAATTTTCCTAAGTATAGTCTCTGCACTTTTACCTGTCTCTTTTAGCAAAATCCTACCCCCTCATCCATCCCAACTCTGAGTGACACATTGATGTGTATGGGAACAAAAACTGCTGCCATTTATAGGTTTACTTAAGGGAATAAACCATGTGGTAGAGGAAGGACGGATGTTCTGAAAATATAGAAAATTATTTCCTGGAAATTAGAATGGTAGGGAACAGACTTTCCAGACATCTTCACCAGCAACTTCTGACTAATTTTCTCTCATAGAAATTTTATAAAGTACAATTAAAAACAGTTACAATTTTAAATACTCATTACTCTAGAATGTTTCTCAATAGAGGAATAGAAGGGTGGTTCCTTCATCTGACAGAGTATCTATAAAATCCTACAGTAAATAACACTTAATGGTGGACTACTAAAAACCTTCTCACAAGATTAGGACCAATCGTGTGAAATCAGTTATAACAATTTATGTTCAACATTCAAGTGGGGTCTTAACTAGGTCAAGAAGGCAAGAAAAGAAAATAATGGTTATATGGATGCAAAGGGAGAAATAAATCTTTAATTATTATATATTTTTACATGCTTTTCTGTGTAGAAACTTCAAGAGTCTTCAGAAAACTATAAGTAAAAAGTAAGCTTAATAATATTTCTGAATATGACATCAACAAACTAAAATGAATTACATTTATATACATCTAAAATAAAAAACAGAAAATGAATTATATTAAAAGATATAATTTAGGGGCACCTGGGTGGCTCAGTCGGTTAAGCGGCTGCCTTCAGCTCAGGTCATGATCCCAGCATCCTGGGATCAAGCCCCACGTCGGGCTCCCTACTCTGTGGGGAGCCTGCTTCTCCCTCTGCCTCTGCCTCTCTCTCTCTCTCTCTTTCTCTCTCTCTCATGAAATAAAATCTTTAAAAAAAGATATAATTTAGAATGACATCAAAAAACATACACCTAATGAAATATGTGCCAGAACTTTATACCAAAAATTAAAAACATCAAAGATACTAAAGATGGCCAAAATCAATGGAAGGGTGTATCATGTATGCACAATGAAAGTCTTAATAATATACATGTGTCAATTATGTGCCAATTGAAATATAGACTCAATGTAATTCTAATCAAATCCCAGCAGTTTCTTTTATGGAAATTAACAGGTTGATGCTAAATTTATATATAATAATGAAACTAAACCAACTACAACTTCATGTAACAAAAGGAACACACAAATGTCACACTGATCAAAAGACGCCAGCTAAAAGAGTATGTATTTTATGCTTCCATTTTTTTAAAGTTCACAAACTAAGGGACAACTAAGGGGGTTAATTACTAAAAAAGTTAGGAGGCAGTTTCTGGAGGGCTGTTAATATTCTATTTCTCTATCTGCTTCCTGGTTATATCCATGTATTCAACTTAAAAAATTCATCAAGGTGTACGCTTGGGTTTTATGTATTTTTACATATGTACATAGTGCTTAAAACTCATGTTGAAATTGAGACCATTCGTTGAGCATAATTATAGATCACTGTTCTAAGGTCAGATGTCTAGTGCTCACAAAGCGAGGACTACAACAGAACCAGTCTGTGCCCACTGTCCACATTTCTCAAACACTACAGTATCGTTGTCAATCCCATCTTATTAATAACCAGAGTTTTTTCACAAGGTAGAGCAACTCAATACCCATTACAAACCATAATTTCTTTGGAAACATCTGCTCCATGTTCCAGGAAATCAACATAAAATAGAATTTGTTAGAATAAAATCCGATCCTAAGTTGAGAACCATTGGCTTCAATATTTAAATATAGTTAAATATAGAATTACTGTTTAGGGCAACATGATAGTAGTAACAGCACATACTATGAGGAAACAAAATACATATTTTTGACCACAAAAATTTGGAGGACCCTAGTACGACATTTTCACAAGTTTTCTATTCTTTGAGAGTTATCCAACTAACAAAAATACCTTATGCCATCTTGTGATGGAAAATTATAGGGATTCAATTCAAAACACCTGGTAAAAGCTAAGTGATCACACAGTGGATCAGCATTCCAAGAAACTTTGGAAATTAATGCAGTTAAAAATGCAAACAGTGTTTTAGATTAAAGGAGATCATAGTTACTGATGTATTGAAAAGTTCATTTGAGGTTTTTAAAAGGTTTTGAGCCAATTTTATTTTTTGAAAGTGTGTCTAAAACTTGCGTTCCTTTAAAACTCTGCTGAATCTTTTGAAAGCATAGTCATCACTCAACAGAAAAATAAATCTCTAAGTATAAAACAACTTTTAATTCCTTCATTCATCCACTCAGTCATTCAACCATCCACTGACCCTTTCTAAGCGCCAGGTACTGTTAAGAGCTAGATATAAGGGGATAAGTGAAACATGGTCCTTGCCACAAAGCACCTCCCAATCTAAGATTAATACTATGACAGAGTGTGAGGAGTTATAGCTGAAAACCAAGAAGTGTTGAATACCATGATCTAAATTTTAATTTCTTAAGAGTCCCATTATAATAGTAGTTAATATTTATTGAGTACTTACTATGTGTCAAACATGGAAACTGAGGTTCCAGTACATTGAGCCAAGTACCCAATGACACCAAGCTAGTAATTCCAGCCCTGGTTGTATGTGTCCAGAGTCCTTATTCTGGGCTGTTTCACTAAATTAACACTGAGGTCCACTGAAATATGGAATATGGCGGCTAAAAAAACCAACAACTTGAAAGAAACTTCTGGAGAAGTTAACAAAGGGGTTGCACTGTGGTTTTCACCATAAAGAACTGTTCTTTTTGTGACATGATCCTTTGTCCTTCATTCTCATTCGGTTCTAGAGGACTAGAGGACTATTCTACCTGTATTCATACTGTCTAGATTCATACATCAAGTCTAAAGTTAAATGACTAACTTAATTCCATGAGTTACCTTTAACAAGAAAAGGTTTTTCACTGTGCCCTGGCTTGTGCAATTAAACTGCCTCCTGTCTCAGCATCGGAACTGTGGGTGTGCTCAGTGGTTTCCTGGCAGCCCCAGGCCAGGGAGTCGGGTAAGGGAGATCGTTCCCCTTCAACTCTGGTCCACCCACCCCCGTTCTGGGCTCTCAGGTGCTCCCATTTGCAAGGCTGAATACCCAACAACAGAACCTCATTACCGCAGATGCAGACCTTCGCAAGAGGGTACGGGTCACATTAGCTCCTTTGTTCTGTGCATTTTCCAAAACATTCCGTCTCTTTCAATTTCCCCACCTTTCTCCCTGGCTTGCCCTCCCTCTTCCTTCTACAGATCCACCCCTTTCTGCCTTGATGTGCTTCCCCTATTATGTTGCTTTTCCTACAAAACAAAATTTAGCAAGTAGGTACCGAGTCCAAATTCGAATGGTTGTTCGAGATAGATGTGATGCGGCACAAAGAAGATGGGGAATCTGCAACTGTCTCCTGTGAAGAGGACCACAGACAACTCTGCCAGTGTCCTAACAGACACCAGAGACCTTGCTGAGATCTCTGGATATTAAAAAGACTACTCCAGAACTTTCACCATCCCAGGAGAAGTGTACTGTCGTGGAGGCTTGGGGTCCACACCATTGACACAATATGGGGGAATTAATACAGCAGCGTAAGCCTCCTCCGCATCCTTCACACTGCTTCCGCTTGATGCAAGCATGAGATTCAACAAAAGTTAAGCTCCTTTGATGATGGTGCTATCAGTAGCCATCACAAAATCTAAATGACTTGTTTCCTATGCAGGTCTTTCCTACCACTGTTAACACCACAGTCTTCTCTGATAATAACATAGCATTTCAGCTTCATGGATACGGGTGTTCATGCTCCCCACCCTGCAATTCAGTGTCACCAACAGTAACTGTCACAGGTCTATCACAGTGAAAACACTAAATCACACTTCAGGAAAGACTTCTAGAAGACACGCAAGTGCTAAATATGCTCCAAAACCATCTGAAAGGTGAAACTATGTTTGTTTAAATATAGTTACGACATCACATGTTTACCTATACCAGCATTCCCTACCTAATCTAAGTTTTTGAGGAGCAGAGCATTATAGAAGTAAGAAAATAGGTCTCTGTATCATAGCCACTAAAGACAGGCTTTTGTCCATGATACAGAAAGGGAAGTGACTACCTTAAATCTGTGAAACAGCACAGTTGCTTCTGTTGCTCAGCCCATATCCACATTTGCACAGCCACTGAATGCTCCTGACTCACATCTCCCCGGTGACTCATAAAGAGAAATGAAATGGATTAAAGGATGACAAGGGTGAAAGATGTATTTGAGATTTTCACAGGCAACCCTAGTATGGTTTCTTTGCATTACTAATTGCTTGGTGTTCAGCGATTTTCCTACTTAGTGAAGCTAACAAAAACCTACCAAATCTTGTGCTATTTTTTTTTCAAGAAAGGAAGGAAGTGACACATTTGAAACTTTCTTTTAAAAATACAAAATGGGCTCCAGATAAAGATCTCCCTAAGCTATTTTCTCCCATCCCCCAATGTATGGTACATCTACCTTCAAAGTAAATATTTGAAACTATTTTTAAAAGTCATTTTAATGGGCCTTGGTAAGTGGTCTTTTAAAGATACAATTTGAAAGAAAACTCTCATTATGTTCTCCTCTTCTATAATGCTTTGAGAGTTGTATTAAACAACTGACTGCAGAAGATCCTGAGGCTGCAAACGTCTCTATGTGTTACAAAGAATAGGGAAGATGTAGCATCCGTAATAGGCTTTGAGCTACTTAGGGAGCAGAGTTTTGGTCAAGTTTTTTTGGTTTTTGTTTGTTTTTTTAATGGTGAACTTCGTATGTGAATACAGCTTTGCTTTTCTCTTAGAACAAATAATAATTTCCCAAAGTCCTAAGCTGATCCTGGATATATCTGCAAAGTTTATATTCTGTGATGAGACAAATTTCCTGCAACTCAGGATTTCTCTTCCCACTTTTTGATGTTGGGTTGCCTTGATTGGACAAAAACAAAAAAATAAGGAGCTGTCAATCTGTTTTTTTTCCCAGATCTTTTCTATTCCTTTTGAAATTAGTTACAGCCTGCTTTTTGTAGCGTTGTAACCAGCCTGACCTAATTTAATTACCATGACTTGTGTGGTTTAAAGATAAATACTTTTATTCAGTCCGTCTACTTTGTGTACGTTTTCCTCCCTTTCATACACCCCTCTATATTTTAGCATTCAAGACCCTTGTCATTTCTTTCTTTCTTGGGCTAACACAGAGTTAGTTTTTATAGTCTATATTCACGAGTTTTCTTTGATGCCATGTTTGCTCTCTCCCTGCTTTGCTGTATGTGTTTCTGTGCTGGGAATCGAGGGCTTTTGTGGGACCCAGACTAAACATTCTTTGACTTGAATCACAGAGCATCACTACTGTACGTGTCCCTGGGCAGACCCAACTGCTCTAATTTGGAAATAGAAGGGGCGGGGTGGGGGGGGGAACTGAAAGGAACATGGCAGGGACTTGGGGCTTAGAAACACTGCATTGAAAATTTCAGCCCACAGAATGTACCACCAGGCCCGGGGAAAAAGATTAGACATTCACTCAGGCTATTTAAAATGGGAACCCTATTTCTGTTATTCCAGATTCACTGCAAGTCTTGTAAAGGGAATACTTACCATTTTATTGGTGCTTTCTTCCCGAGAAAAGAAGGCATGCGGAAAGATTTTCACAGTAAAAAGATCACGCGCGCTCCGACTATTGAGCTATAAGCTCTAATAAAATGAACATCATCATAACAAGGGTAGTGAATAACCAGCATTAGGGCCTCACGAGGGAACGCTTAGATTGATTGGAGTTAATCTATTAACCTCCTTGAGCTCACTTGATATGTACCATCTGAGGGAGCCCTTTATTTTCACAGAAAGGAACATATGCCGAATACTTATGGGGAATCAAACAAAGTGTAAAATCAGCTCTGAGTCCTCCACAGATTGTGTCTTGCTACAGGTGTTGTGTAGCCCTTTGCCCGCCCCTACAGACCCTCCTCTTAAAAAAGGTTCCCACAGCACGGTGCCTTTGCAAATTGTCCCACAGAAAACGTGAATGGGGCCTATTCTGCCACATGCAACACCATCTGAAATGGCACAAAAACCTGCCGTTCCACAAAACAGACCATTCTATTAAAAAAAAAAAAAGTCAGAGAAAAAGAAATTCAAGAATGCTGTTTCCCTTCACAATCCCTGGTTTGCTTGGGCACATGAAAGGAGTTTTTTTATCTTGCAAATGAAGTAAAAAAAATAATTACAAAGACGTCATTAAGAAAAAAGTTCTATTTGAACTGTACAAATAATATTGTACCTTAAACAAACAGAAGGAGGTTTTTTGTAAAAGCCAAAAGCCAAAACCCGACAGATTAGCAGTGAACCAGTTCCATTACCTGGATTTTCACAAGGCATCGAAATTGCCAGGAAAACAGTTTCCTGCCACATCAGTCTTTAGATAGTGACAAATCCCTTTAAACTAATCTGTAGCCAGAGATTACTGAGCATACATGTAATAAAACAATGCCAAAAATCCCGCCGCAAGAGGTCACAGTTTATACCAAATTAATTAGTATGCTCAGGTTACATTTAATTTGGGGAAGCAAAGATCTCTGTAGCATCTTAAGTAGTTTATGGTTAATACTCAATACTTTTTTTCCCTCAGTCATCTGTGGAGCTATAGCTATAGCTCCATTGTTCACGAGAGTCAGTTAAAGATGTAGAGAACTTGATTTCGGAACTACTAACTCTGATGTTCATCACAGAAAGTACAATAGGAGGCTGATACCCATCAAAGACAGCAAATGTTACCACCAAAGACGGGGCCGGTTTCTGGTGCTCTAACCCCTCCGTTATGAAGGGCACAGGGACTGTACAGAATTCATGAAACTGCTGAAAGAAGCTTATACTTTGACAGCATGCACCAAGCTATATAAATTTTCACCTGCATAGAGCATGAGCTCAAAGTACGTGATTTTCTATAGTGGCTCCTAATTATTTCTAAGTTAACTATACAATTTATCCAAAATTTAAATATTAATATAACCATTATTTATTCATTAATTTTCCAATTTGTGACCAGCTCCAGAAGGTCTATCCACAAGCTTATTTTAAGATAACATAAGGATAAATTAGCACCAGAGCTATAAAAAAAAAAATGTAAATATAGTAAGAATAGAAGAAAGAGATCTTAATATTACTTGATGATATAAAAAGAAGCTATGAAAAGTTTTTTCCCTGAAATCTATATGAAATACCACACATTTAGAATTAGGAGAATTTTAAAATAAAGATATTAAGAGTGGATTTTGAAAGACTGAATATTAAAGCATAATTTAAGCTGGAGTAATTAAAGTTCAGTATTGATTTAGAGATAAATAGACTAAACAATGAAATAAAATAAATAAACCAAAAAGAGAACCAACTATGTATAAAATTTGGTTTATAAAAATTGGTAAAACTTTAAAAAATAGATTATTCAATAAATAATGTTGAGATAACTGGCTAATCTTCAAGGGGAAACATAAATTGCATCCCCACATCACTCTCACAAAATTAATTCCAGGTGGATAAAGGACTTAAAGTCTAAAGAAAAAAATAGAAAAAGTAGCCCTTGAAATACAGGGAGAAAATGTGTGTTTTTAAAATAATCTTGGCGTGGGGGAATCCTTTTTAAACAAGACTAAAACCCAGAAATAATAAAGAACAACACTGATCAATTTGACCACATAATTGTGAAATCATGTCATAAACTTAAAATACATATTTAAAAATTTAGAAGAAAGTATTACCAAAAAAATGGCAAAAAAGAAAGAGTTGATGCCTGAAACATACAAGAGCATCTGCAATAAGAAAAAGTGAATATTCCGAATATTCCAAGAGAACGATGGAAGCATATAGTCAATTCAATTGATAAAGATAATAACAATAACAATGATAACAATTGATGCGTTCCAAGCTTTGTGCTAAAGAAATGAGATGTGTCATATTATTGGATTATCACAAAAATGTATATAATTTGCATGTGCTCTTATCCCAGTTTTGTAGATAAGAAAATTAAAGCTCAGAAAGTCCCACATCCAAACTTACATAATGACAGAGTAACAGAGAAGGGATATGATTTGTCTGACTCCTAAATCTGTGATCTGATACTGTTCAATAACACCTCCTATAAATAAAAATATTAAATTCTATACCCTGCTTTCCTATGCAAGCTCCAAGAACCAGCAGCATGGGCATCACATGGGAATCTATTAGAAATGCAGAATCTAAGGCCCCATTCCAGGCCCACTGAACCAGAATCTGCCTTTTTAAAAGATTTCCATGGATTCTCATGCACTTTAAAATTTAATAAGCACTGGTGCTTGTCAAACTTCAATAATCATTAACTTCGATTACTAAACATTAATCAAAAATGACTTTAAAAAGTATTTTTCAATGGTGTAGACGAAAAAGATCCTAAGTGGGGTTGGGAGAAGTGGAGAATGGGGAGAGAAAAGCCACACCGTGTGTAGTTAGAAATCTGTAGAGGAATTTTGTTGATATGCAACAAATTTAAAATGGTTTGAACTTGCAATCTCACTTCTGAGCATTTATCCTAATTGGACAGAGTCCAAAAAGATGCACTATATTAGTTTCCTATTCCTGTGACAAATTACTATAAACTCAGTAGCTGAAAACAACACACATGTATGACCTGAGAGTTCTGAAGGCCAGAAGTCCTAAAATGGGCTTATGGAACTAAAATCAAGTGTCAGCTGTGCTACATTCTTTCTCTATTTCTTTGCCTTGTATAGCTTTTAGAGGTTGCCTGCATCCCTTCGCCCATGGCTCCTTCCCTCCATCTTCGAAGCCAACACGGCATCTTCAACACTCTCTCTCTCTTTCTCTCTCTTTCTTTCCCCTTCATCCTCAATCTCCTTCTCTGACACTGATTTTTCTCTCTCTTATTTCCTTCTTATAAGCACTCGTGATTGCACTGGGGCCACCTAAATAATCCAGGATACTAGCTCATCATACAATCCTTAACTTAATCACTTCGGCAAAGTCCTTTTGACCTGTAAGCTAGCATACTCACAGGTTCCAGGGATTAGGAAGTAGAGATATTTGGAAGTCCATCATTCTGTCCGCCACAGACACTATAAGATCTTTTTATCACAGTTCTATTTTAATAGTAAACAATTAGAAACAATATAAATGTCCATTCATAGAAGGAACTGTGGTCTTTTCATGTAATGCAATACTATGTGGCCATTGAACATTATGATGATCACCTCTATTTATCGAGGGAAATAGTCCATATTTTGATGTGAAAGAAAAAGTTAGCTATAAAACAGTTCACACACATATGCAGAATCAGACAGACAGATCTACAGGGAGACAGAGACACAGAGAGACAGAGAAAGAGAGAAAAATGAAATTGGAAGTTTCACCATTATATTAACAGTATTTAGCTCTGAACAGAGAAATTTGGGGCGGTTTTTACTTGCTTCTTTATACTTGTCTACATTATTTGTAGACAAGTATATGTGCTAAAGTCTCTACCTAAAATTAATATTCTCCTGCTTTATCACCCCCCTGTGTGAAGTAATTCATATTCATAAAGGAGAGGCAATAAATATACACTATTCTTTTTTAAATATATACTATTCTTGTCATCATATAAAAAGGAGAAATTTTCATTTACTACACACATTTTACTAGACATCTACATGATCACGAATATCTTTTTTTTAGACCAATTATTAGCAAGTTGACTTTGACATGAAACATGAAAAAGTATAATGTGCACATTCTGATTTGGTATTTCAGTCTTAGGCCACATGCTGCACAAAATGCCAGGATATCTGGAAGGAAGTGACAGATTTAGCTCGAGTGTGTATAAACATGTAAATAAAACCTAATAATACCTAACTTTTGGCAACAAGGTTATAGCCTTGATAAATATTCTTTTCCTTCTTGGAGCACAATTACACTTAGGCCTAACTCACTTTTCTGCATAATATGCAAGATCAGATAAATACTCCTTACCTCCTTGGATATGGGCTCATAAACAGACCAGTAATTTATTTTTGTAGTAAGAAACCTATAACCAGTATATTAGGCCAAAAAGTCCTAGATGTCCTAGAAAACAAATTAGCCTGGCAGAAAAGCCTTCAGTGAATCTAGCCCATGTAAAATACCTAAGATTTAAAACATTTTAGAGGGGAGCCTGGGTGGCTCAGTCAGTTAAGCATCTGCCTTTGGCTCAGGTCATGATCTCAGGGTCCAGGGATAGAACCTCACATAGGGATCCCCTCTGAAATGCTTCTCCCTCACCCTCTGCCCCTCCCCACCATTTGTGCTCTCTCTCTCAAATAAATAAAATCTTAAAAAAAAAAACCCAACATTTTAGAATGCATTTGAAATCAAAGGAGTTTAGAACCAACCCAACCTTCTAATAGCCACCAAATATCTCGGTTTAAATTAGGCCTGAACATTAAGGCAAGTAACTTGTGGAATTAAGACAATATCCTCTCATCTGGAAAATTCATTCATTGATTAAACATCAAATAGTTTCTTTTCAGATTAAATGAGATACAACATGTAAAGCACCTAGTGCAATGAATAGTACATAATACGTTTGGAATATTAAATTTCAAACAAATATTTAAACTCATTAAATATTAGTTATCTTTTTTCACCCATCATTGATATGTAGAGAGAACTATGTTTAGTGAGTTATTATTCGTCAGGAAAAGAATGCCTTTGAACCGGAGACATATGAATATGGAATATTGAAAATCAAAATTTCAGACAGGATTAGGGGACATGAAACATTTCTACCAAAGGGTTAGGAGAAGTCAGTTGCTTAGCTGGTGTATTAGGATCATTATTGTTGCAAGCCACATGTTTGCTATTTCTTGTACACTAGCACTTGTAATGTAAGCTGTCTATAGACAAATGTGGTTGGAGGTGGGGGTATTTTTCTCATTGGTCTAAGAGCAAAACACAATGTTGCCTCTCCTTTATGAATATGAATTACTTCCCACAGGGGGGTGATAAAGCAGGAGAATATTAATTTTAGGTAGAGACTTTAGCACATAAAGAGGACTGGGGCTATTAATGAAATCAAGAGGCTCTGTCCAATTAGATATTTTAGGAATGCGCAGGGATGGCACTCCAGCTTTTAGAATGTGTGGAGGTATCACATGGGATACATAGAAAAGTACCTCCCACAAGTCCTTAGTAATGACATCAGCCAACCTTAACTGATTCTTTCCCATGGTCCAGACTCCTTCCTCTGCACTTCACTTGCAATGTCTCACTTAATGCACATGTGAACCCCACGAGATACATACTATTAATAACTGATCTTTACAAATGAGAAAACTGAGAATGGCAGGTTGTGGGACTTGCTGAAATTCACACAGCTATTAACTATCACAGACAGGATTCAAACCTAGAAAATGAGACTCCAGAGTTTTGTGGTGAACCATGAATCCACACTGCCTCCCTTGCTGTTCACGTTTCTGGGGCAATACATGGAAGGGCTCTTCGCAGCTGAGCTTGGGAATACATTTTGTGATGAGTTCAATCTGTTGGGCTTACAAACTACTTTTTTTTTTAAACTTCCCGAGATTGATAACATTAGGGAAACTGAGGCAATGTAGGAAAAATCAGGTTGGTATTTGGACCAGTTGTATCTTGTTCTGAGTCCCTTCCATACTAATCTAATCTAGCAATGTATTTTATACCACCTGAATTTATTTGTACTAAACATGACAAGGTCCCAAGCAGTAAATAGATGTAATCTAATTTTGAACCATCTAGAATCTCATACTGAGTACTTTGAGAGGCATGTAGAGGCAAGTCATAATTTTCTGAAAAAATATCACAGCTGGACACAACTCAGTGACAAGGTGCCTCCCCATTACCACTACTGAAGATTTTGTCCGTTTTTATTTCCTTTAACCTTGCTGGATCCACTCTTTCCTGAAATAATCTCTCTACTTCTTCCAACTGAGCTATGGTTTCTTCCCTTGCCTGATTTGTGATCCTCAGGAGCTCAATTGCCATAATAAGGTTGAAAAAAGAGGGCAATTTCAAAAACAATTCCTGATCTTACTCTCCTCCCACATGCTCCACATGGCTGTTCATAGGCTCTAAGCTGGTCCCCAGCAACCTTCCTGCCCCCCAACCTCTCTTACTCACTTATCCTGGCAAAGACGTAGTACTCGGTATAACAGCCAAGTCCCATCTTTTGGAAGCCAAGAGTGGTCTAATGAAGTCTGCCTTCATTAGAAGGGGACACACATGGAAAAGGCTTGGTGAGCACATGGGGATGCTGGGAAGGTGGCATACCTGAAGAGAGCATGGAAGCTCCATATCCCCTCCCCTCCCCATACCTTGCTCTATGCATCTATTCCATTTGAGTTGTATCCCTTATAATAAACCAGTAAGCCACATGAGGACAACTGAGAATTTGTTTTGACTCTAGAGAGAAGTTCAGGTGAAGAAGAAATCGACAGGCAACCAGGGAAGAGAGAAGAAGGAGAGGAGTCCAAAATGGATATTTAGGGGAATGCCTGGGTGGCTCAGTCAGTTAAGCATCTGCCTTTGACTCAGTTCATGATCCCAGAGTCCTGGGATCAAGCCCCACATCAGGCTCCCTGCTCAGCGGGGAGTCTGCTTCTCCCTCTCCCTCTGCTGCTCCTCCTGCTTGTGTGCTCGCTCTCTCACTCTCTCACTCTCTCGCTCTCTTGCTCTTTCTCTCTCTCTCTCAAATAAATAAATAAAATCTTTTTAAAAAATGGATATTTTGAATGAAGATATATGAAATAGATTTTGGTGAGAAAGAAATACAAGAGTAAAAGCAGATGAAGCAAAGTCCCTGATAATTTAAGAGGGATTTGGATCAAGAGCAAAATTGAAGGAGGGACACTAATCCCTCTAACACTAGATGAAAGAACATAAAAGTGATATCAGGCATAAATAAGTGTGAGGGACTTTTGTGGGCCATGGGAAGAAGCAGGGTGGAGGAGGTGAGCAAAATTCCCAAAACTTATTGAGCTGGTGGGAAACAAGATTATCTACCAAGAATAAGCAGGGTTTGAAGCTGTAGAGTCTGAGGAAAGAGTAAAGGTTTGAAATACTACTATGGGGAAGGGTCAACTTTACCAGTCAAAAGAAGTAAAATTTTATAAAGCAGCACTGGTGTTGATGTTGAAGAACTTATAATTAATATTAGAGAAATTTCTATCAAAACTTTTGTGTACCAGGATAGGTCCAAATATTTTGCCTATTTGGGGGCCATTTTTCATAGAAGGATGACATAGGTGCATGAACATTAAATGTCCCAATTAGACCATAGTTTAAATGACTGATTATGGGGTTGAGCTCAAAAAAGAGAAAAAGGAAACCAGGAAAGAATTGTTAAACAGAGAAAATGGAGTGGCCAGAACAGTAAGTCTTCTTAAGGTTGAGGAGTAGAGTGAGGGACAGAATGAAAGAATAGCAGATTTTGTTCAGAAAATGTCCACTTAGAGATTACAGTTAAAGTTTACAGATTAAAATTACAGTTAAAGATTTCAGACGTGGGGTGATTACAGTGATAATAAATTCAAGCTGAAACATCATGAAAGTGGTAGCAGAGGGGAAAAATGTGTTTATTGAAGTTAAAGAGACAAAGGAAATCTGAGACCAGATAGTAATTGATCACCATTTTACACAGATGTTGGAACCATCCAGTATGATGGCCCTAGATGACAGTGGAAGGTCTGTGAAAAATCTGTCCTTAATAAATGTGACAGAGTGACAGTACCCTGGAGGCTCTGTGAATATCTCCAAAACAAGAAATGTACAGAAGTACGAGGTTTTGGCTGTGGCTCAGAGGAGGGCCCACTTCCATTTATGGTGAGGAGTTGGATTTGTTCTATGAAAACCTAAAGATTTAGGGCATACCAATCTGCACTTACAATAATTATATTTCATGAACACTATAACAAGCAAAAGAATAAATATATTCCATACCTACACAGCTAGTGCAATAATTCCATGCTTTCCGTCAATACCTCTTGTCTTTTAGGATAGAGTAACAGTTCTTTATCACAACCTTGAAAATAGGGGGGATTGCATGTGCATATTATATATTGTATATTATAATACTATATCTATCTTTCTCTCTATCTAAACTTTTATAGAGTAAAAGTTAGAAATTAAGGATGGCTTGACAAAAGTGAAAACAGCCAAGACTATGTAGAATCCCTACTAACCTACAGTATGTCTTCCTTCAACTTTTTTGAGCAGGGAGTAGTTCATAAATGAAGACCACCAAAATTTTAATCTTCAGAAAGAGGCCAAATTAAAGAATTTAAGAAACTCTAGAAATTTTATTACTATTTGTATATACAACCTTTGCATCATAAAATTTACAATCCTAGTTGAAAAACAATCAGATTGTGTTAGATCCTTTGTATTTCAGTTTATTTCTCTACCAAGCAATGCTTCACTTACTAAATAAACACATATTTAGCACCTACTATATTCTGTGTTATGGGCTAGGTATTTTAGGCATGGTGGTGTATAAGGGAAATTTGCCCGTAGAGTCTAGTCTTGGATGTTCAAAACTTAATCTCAGAAAATGTAATCACTGTTTGAGATATAGGAGCACGTGCAGAAGTTTGGAAAGTAAAAAGACAGCTAAATTTTTTTTTTTTTAAAGAGTCATTTATCTTTATTTTGGGACTGTTATCAATGATTACTTAAACAACCTGAAACTTGAAAAATAAAATCTCTAGCCCCTGTCATGCTTACTATATGCATGACAGGATAATATGACTTTTAGACAATATAATTCCAATTTTTAACTTCTTATATGTAAAAAATGTGATCAAGTGATTGACATAACAATAAATAATGGAAAAGTAATTATATTTCTCTCTATCTTATTTATTAAAATTATATATCAAGTAGTATAAAAAGTTTAAATAGATTCCTTTTTGACTAATACCAAATCATCCAAAAACAGTTTTAACATTTAATAACAGGGATGAGCTTTCTCTTTAAATTAATAATGTAAATTATAATAAAGAATATCTCAAACTTTCTAAAGAATATGAGACATTTTCATCTATAAAGACTTTGCATATGTGTTATTTAAAGTCAAATCATGTACACAGGCTTAATACTGTCTTAAACTGCTTTAATTAAAATGTGTAGCATTTAAAATTACATAATGTGACTTATGTTGTGCTTTCTCTGAAAAGCACAAACACTAATGAGACCTAGATTTCTCATCATTACTTTGAATTGAAGAAAAGAAGAAGGTAAAACTTTCTAAGTATAAAGTAATATATTTTGAAACCACTAACAAAGGGAATCATTCCTGGGGCGCCTGGATGGCTCAGTTGGGTGTGTCTGCCTTTGGCTCAGGTCACGATCCTGGGGTCCTGGGATCAAGCCCCACATCAGCTCCCTGCTCAATGGGGAGCCTGCTTCTCCCTCTCCTTCCCACTCCCTCCTCATGCTTTCTCTCACTATCTGTCTCTCAAATAAATAAATAAAATCTTAAAAACAAACAAACAAACAAAAAGAACCCAAAGGGAATCATTCTTATTAAGTCTGACATAACACATATTTTAAAAAACAAACAAACAAACAACCGTGAAACTTAAGACAAACAAAACAATTAAAAAATATTTTGTGAGCCACATGAATTATTTTGTCTACAATGAAATAGAATGATGATGGCTGTTATAAAAGTTAAGATAGGTCTGTGGTCACTAATATCTCCAGCTAATTTGTAAAATAATATTCCTGAATTCAATCTTCCTGTCCCTTCTCTCCATTATTCCCTCCTTCAGTTATTCCTTTCCTCATGCCTACCCTCCCCATCTATGAAAGAAGCAAAACGTCTACACTGACCAATATAAAATGTTTTGCATTCTGATTTTTAAATAATATGGTTTGGTAAAGGTTAAATTTTTAATTAAAACAGAGAACTGATTTCAAATTATTCCTAAAACAATACATGATTATGACAGTAGAATTAGAATATAAAAAATTAAGAATAAAACAAATCTACAAAGAGTGAGAGTTTGACCTCTTCTTTGCTGATTCAGATGCCTTTTATTTCTTTTTGGGACTTCCAGCTCTATTACAAAGCTGTCATCATCAAGACAGTATGGTACTGGCACCAAAGCAGACACATAGATCAATGGAACAGAATAGAGAGCCCAGAAATGGACCCTCAACTCTATGGTCAACTAATCTTCAACAAAGCAGGAAAGAATATCCAATGGAGAAAAGAGTCTCTTCAACAAATGGTGTTGGGAAAATTGGACAACCACATGCAGAAGAATGAAACTGGACCATTTCCTTATACCACACACAAAAATAGACTCAAAATGGTTGAAAGACCTAAATGTGAGACAGGAGTCCTTCAAAATCCTAAAGGAGAACACAGGCAGCAACCTCTTCGACCTCAGCCACAGCAACTTCTTCCTAGAAACATTGCCAAAGGCAAGGGAAGCAAGGGCAAAAATGAACTATTGGGACTTCATCAAGATAAAAAGCTTTTGCACAGCAAAAGAAACAGTCAACAAAACCAAAAGACAACCGACAGAATGGGAGAAGATATTTGCAAACAATATATCAGATAAAGGGCTAGTATCCAAAATCTATAAAGAACTTATCAAACTCAACACCCAAAGAACAAATGATCCAATCAAGAAATGGGCAGAAGACAAGAACAGACATTTTTCCAAAGAAGACATCCAAATGGCCAACAGACACATGAAAAAGTGCTCAACATCACTTGGCATCAGGGATTTCCAAATCAAAACCTCAATGAGATATCACCTGACACCAGTCAGAATGGCTAAAATTAACAAGTCAGGAAACAACAGATGTTGGTGGGGATGCGGAGAAAGGGGAACCCTCCTACAATGTTGGTGGGAATGCAAGCTGGTGCAACCACTCTGGAAACAGTATGGAGGTTCCTCAAAAAGTTGAAAATAGAGCTGCCCTATGACCCAGCAATTGCACTACTGGATATTTACCCCAAAGATACAAATGTAGGGATCCAAAGAGGTATGTGTACCCCGATGTTTATAGCAGCAATGTCCACAATAGCCAAACTATGGAAAGAGCCAAGATGTCCATCGACAGATGAATGGATAAAGAAGTGGTATATATATATATATATATATATATATATATATATATATATATATATATATACACACACACACACATACACAATGGAATATTATGCAGCCCTCAAAGGAATGAGATCTTGCCATTTGCAACGATGTGGATGGTGGAGGGTGTTATGCTGAGCGAAATAAGTCAATCAGAGAAAGACATGTATCCTATGATCTCACTGATATGAGGAATTCTTAATCTCAGGAAAGAAACTGAGGGTTGCTGGAGTGTTGGGGGGTGGGAGGGATGGGGTGGCTGAGTGATAGACATTGGGGAGGGTATGTGCTATGGTGAGCACTGTGAATTGTGCAAGACTGTTGAATCACAGATCTGTACCTCTGAAACAAATAATATATTATATGTTAAAAAAAAAAGAAGATAGCAGAAAGGGAAAAATGAAGGGAGGAGAAATTGGAGGGGGAGACGAACCATGAGAGACTATGGACTCTGAGAAACAAACTGAGGGTTCTAGAGGGGAGGGGGTGGGGGGATGGGTTAGCCTGGTGATGGGTATTAAAGAGGGCACATATTGAATGGAGCACTGGGTGTTATACACAAACAATGAATCATGGAACACTACATCAAAAACTAAGGATGTAATGTATGGTGATTAACATAACAATAAAAAATTAAAAAAATAAAATAAAATAAAAGACAACTTGCCAAAAAAAAAAAAAACTAATGGTGTAATGTATGGTGATTAACATAACATAATAAAAAAAAATTCATGAAGAGAAAAAAAAAAAAAGAATCCAAAGTTGTTTTTCTTCATGACTGTGTTGTGTTCCTTTGGTATCAAAAAAATGTTCTGTTTCCCACCAACCATTTACTTAAGGTTAACAACAATTGATAATCTTATTTTGAATCAATTAAATTTATAAAGGGATGATTTCCTAATCCCATCATTTCTTCTAAATATATTATCTGGCATTCCTCTCTCAAATAGTGTTTTTTGTTTCATTAGTTGAGACTATTTTGTTAGCCTAAAGTAAAATTCTTGTTTGAAAGGCAAAAACAAATAAACAAATAAAAATAAAAATAAAACAAATCTACATATATGAAAGTCCATCGCACACAGACACATATATTTTGAATGCATATATCTCATATTTATTCACATTTATACTCAAAAAATTTTATGAAATCATATTATAACACATATGATATTCTGAAATGTGTTTTTTTCACTTGAAAATATAATACAAAAATGTCTGACCACCAATAGTGTTCTTGCTTACCAGTGGACAAATCCTTTTTTTTTTTTAATGATAGCTACCCAGGGTCGATGAGGATATACATAATTTGGCACTCCCATAGCTAAGACTGTAAATTAGTTCAGTCTCTCTGGAGTGAATTTAGCAATGCATTTCAAGAGCTTTAAATGTAATTCAATGACGGTAAAATGTGAAAGTCTTTACACCTCACATGATGTGTATGAATTTCCATTAAAAGGATATTTGTTACAATATGCTTTATAATTTCCCAAAATAATAACAGACCAATGTATATAACCAGAGGTGTCTGGCTAAGATATGCATATGTAAAAATACCTTAAAATTATGTAGATCAAGGAAGAATATGAAAATCCTTCCAAGTTTAGTTCATATACAATTTTTACACAGATTTTGTAAACGATTACAATCTTAACACAGATTCTTATTGATAGTCCCACAAAAAGGACAATGGGAATTACCACTTAAGTACAGTCTATTTATACAGCATTCTAGAGAATACAGACTAACACAGAGAGACAGTTGCTGGGGTGATGGAGTGGGGGAGTAGTGAGAGGGAGGGATGGCACAAAGGGATCTTTGGGGTGATGGACATGTATACTCTCTTGATTGTGGTAATGACTTAACAGGGGTTATACCTATGTCAAAATATTAAGTTGTATGATTTAAATATTTACATAGGTACGTATTTTTAAATATGATTTTACAATGTGTGTACTTATGGTTTATCAATGTCTGACACAACTAGGTGTTGGTGAGGAAGTGGGACACCTGGAACTCCCATATATACTTTTGGTGCAATGTTTGATTCAGGTGCATTGAAAAAAGTCTTGTCATTTCTTAGAAAGTTAAATATATGACCAGCAATCCCACTTCTATATATTTACTTAATGGATATAAAAAATATATGCCAACAACAATAATAACAAAAAAATGTTCCTAAGATTGACAATGATCCTGTCACAAAATGTAATGCCTAAATTTATTTTTAAATGTTTTTAATTTCTTTAAATATTTATGTATGTATGTAATCTCTATGCTCAAAATGGGGCTTGAACTCACGCCCCCGAGATCTGGAGTCCCATGCTCCACTGACTAAGCCAACCAGGCACCCCTATAATGACTAATTTTAGTCCTGATCTTTTTGATTCCTCAGTCAGTCATTAGCAGTCCTGACTGCTCGTTACTTTCAGTTCTCTTTTCCTTGTCCTCCCTAAACCATATTTTCTTTTTTTTTTTTTTAAGATTTTATTTATTTAGGGCGCCTGGGTGGCTCAGTCGGTTAAGCGACTGCCTTCGGCTCAGGTCATGATCCTGGAGTGCCGGGATCGAGTCCCGCATCGGGCTCCCTGCTCAGCGGGGAGTCTGCTTCTCCCTCTGACCCTCTTCCCTCTCGTGCTGTCTCCCATTCTCTCTCTCTCAAATAAATAAATAAAATCTTAAAAAAAAAAAAGATTTTATTTATTTATTTGACAGAGAGAGACACAGCGAGAGAGGGAACACAAGCAGGGGGAGTGGGAGAGGGAGAAGCAGGCTTCCCGCTGAGCAGGGAGCCCCATGTGGGGCTCGATCCCAGGACCCTGGGATCATGCCCTGAGCCGAAGGCAGACGCTTAACGACTGAGCCACCCAGGCACCCCGTTTGTTTTCTTCCTACATATTTGATACTTCCCTCTCTTTCACCTTTGAGATCTCATCATCCTTAATCCAGCCATTAAATGCTAACTTGGTTTACTTTTAATTGCCTTCTCTTCTCACACTATGCTCTTTCTCTAGCCCTCATTGCACCCATTTCCATAGTTTCTAATTTAGTATCTCACCATTTCTATCTCCTAAGCTCCAAGCACCTATGGAACAGGCCATGTGAATTTCTCTATTAATAGTTCTGCAAAGTCAATACACCTTAGGATAAGCATGATCCTACCCACACAAACCTGACAATCTTAACAGTATTCACTATCTTGGTGAAGGGCAACATCCCGTCCAATTCCTTAAAATCTAACCTGCGGTCAAGCATCCTTGACCCCTCCCACTGCATCACCTCCCACATCAAAAGAATGAACTAAGCTCAGGCAACTCACACATTGTTTCTAAATTCCATTCACGTCCCTTCAGCTATACTGCCTCTCGTTTAATCGAATTTGTCTTCATCTTTCACCTGGACTACTGCAATAACTGGCCTCCCAAAATTTATTCTAGTCCCTGCCCAATCTGTTCTCCATGGTAAGGTAACTTTTTCAAAATGTAAGTCTGATCTTAACACACCTGCAATCCTTCTTCCCCTACACAGCCCCATTATAGTCTATTTTTTTCCCTGTTGTCTTAAAATAATGACTGAAATCCTGAATTTGGCAAACAGGGCCCCATTATTTGTGTGGTCTGGTTCTTGCCAACTTCTCTAGCTTTTTTCCCTCCACTTCCACCCTCCTCTCTTTTCACCAGTCACTCTCTTCTTTCTGGGCTTCCTTTCTCCACAGGGATCTCGTATGTACTGGTGCTGCCATACAGAATTCTCTTGTTGCTCCTCACCTTCACCTGGTAACCCTTACTCAATCCTCTGATCTCATGGATCTTTACTTTTCCAGATTAGGTCAAGTTTGTCTGTTGTGTACTTTTCCAGAACTGAGTTTTTATTTTTAAATTTTCTTTAAACTTATCACATTTTAAATGATATATTAATTTGATCAGTTGCATAATAACAGCTTCCCCTCCAAAGTGTAAGCTCCAGGAACAATGTTTTAGCTCATCTTTATCTCCAAAAAGATAAATTGCACCTACAGGTAATATTTCTTACAAATAAGCTATGGCTCTGGGAAACAGATCTCATCATGACTCTTTTTAAAATTATAGCAATTTTCATATTGTTTCATATGTCCTGATTGGTAACTGCTTCAGGTAAGTAGAGTTTTTAAACAATTTTATTAAATTTGTTTTAATATACAAGTATATTTGTAAGTTTTTATAAAATGTGGATCACAAATGCACAAAAAGCTTCATTACAGTAGGTGTCACTATCAAAGCACTGGAACACTTGGTTCCAGATTGTTATTTTCCTGTTTTATTTTTTTAAAAGATAGCCTGTTGTCCTTTGATCTTGGTCTGACACCTGCACCAACCTACTTCTCTCTTCTTAAGGGGTCCCTGTAGGATCCCAGGTCATGTGGATAAAATTAAAATGGAGATCATGTGATTGAAAGTATTCTTTACAACTTCTCCCAAAACACACAGACACATATTCACACAGACACTTGGATCTGATTTTCAAAGTGTCCAATTTGGCTTTTAAATTTTATATCTCCACTGAATGGGTTTTCTCACACCAATAACAAAACAGAAAGTGCCTAAGTGTAATGTTTCAAAATTAATAGTTTGTGACACTTCATAATCATTTCCCTTTCACTGACATTCTAATATTTCCCTACTTCTTCAGTACATTTCCATTAAACCATTTTTTAATTCCTTTTTTTTTTTTCCCCAGCTGGCTTTTCTAAAAGGTTGACTCGTCCATCAGTATGAAGTGATCTGATGAATGTTACAATTGCTTAATGTTTCCTCTGTAAAATGTAAACAAATGGGATGGAAAGTAGGAGATTCTTTGAGGATCTAGCTAAGAATCTTGTAATAATTTTCCATCTGTTTCTCGGTAATATGTTTATTGTTTTCAGTAAAGGCAAAAAAAAAAGTGGTCTTAGACATAAGTCAACAAATCCCTTGCAAAGAAAGGAGAATTACATAGAATTTCTGAGAATATTAATTTATAGAATTGATAGAACTACTACAACCAATACCAATGAACAAAAACAGAGTAATATTTATGGTAAAATATGAAATTTAATCTTTAACTCTGTAGAAGAATCAAAGAAAGTTACTTTTTAAAATACCAAGTGACTTGAAACAACTTTATGAATTTCAAACACGTTGGATAAAATTTTTCCAATTATATCTCTACTTCCAGGATTAGAGGCATCATAATTCTATATACTTTCTGGTGACACTGGTTTCTGAAGCATCATTTAATACTGACACACTTTGGCAATAATTTAGTAACTCAATAGTCTCTGAAGATAGGAAAAGAGTTAAAATTAATTTTGTATCCTTCTCACACTTCCTCCTAGCTTCCCTAATCAATTTAACATCTTTTGGGGCAGTTTCCAAAAAGAACTCTTAATTAAACAATCCCCAGATTAAATACAATCCCTTTTGCTTATTCTCTATCAGGCCACTGTCTCTGGTATAGCTCAGCCAAATGAGAAATTCAGGGCTAATTTGAAATACCTCTTGTTTTCTTACAGCTTGAAGAAAAGATAAAGGTCAGAAGCAGGCTTAAGGAGATGGACAGAAGTCATGAGTGAGAAATAAACAAAGGAAGTTCCTCGGCAGTAGAACTATTTAAAACATATGCCAATAAAATGTTCAAAGGATTCCTACAGGGCTCCAAAGATAAACACAGGCAATAGTTTTTTCTTGCAAAACTCTACTTACCTGAAGCAGTAAACTCAAATATCCAGCATGGTTCTGTGGAAAAATACAAGAGATAAACATATACTATTTTATTCATTTACCAGGAATTAAAACCTTTAGGGCGTGTGACCTCGAAGGTTTATCTCTCAGCTCAACCTGCTGTTAGCTATGTGACTTGGGGTGAGTCCTTTAACATCTCCTTGCCCCATTTGCCTCATCTGTAACGGGAAATAATGACAAATACATCAGGGAAGTCTTAAATGAATAATAGACACCAAATTCTTATACTCAGGCCAGTCACACAGTAAATGTTCACTAAATCCCAGCTATTATTTCCAGTTTTATTATTATCCTCACTATTCTAGTGAGGTGGCACATTAAAGGGGCTGGCCATTAAAACTCTTAACTTGTAAGAAACAAGCAGCAATAAGTCTGTGGAAAGTGATGAGACTCACTTCAAAACACATTGAAAAAAAATAGAGAGCACTTATAGTCCCTCCTTACTCCTTGCACAACGAGAGTTAGGATTTCAAATGAAGGGCTATTTTTCAATATGTTTACTGCTGGCTGCCCTAGAGTTCAGGAGTTTGGGAGAAAACAACAAACAGGAATATGAGAAAAAATGTAAGAGACGTTAAAAACAAATTCAGAAGGCCCAGAAACAATGAAAAGAGATGGGGGAGGGGGGTTATTAAAGAAATAATGAAGGAAAATGTTCTAGAGTTGAGAAACAATGGACTCATCTTGGGTCCCCCAGCACGGTTACTGGCTTCTCATTGACTACATTAGATGCTAGGAAGCAACAGAGTAGTATCTTCAAAGTTCTCCAAATCCTAAAATTTCAAAAATTGCTTGTGTCTTTTCTGTATGAAAATCCTGAATGCACATTTGTTTTTTTATAAGTTTTGTCTTGTATTTGCTGGTCTTATTAGTTAGGTCTGTACTACTATAACAAAATGATCCCTGGGGCACCTGGGCGGCTCAGTCAGTTAAGTGTCTGCCTTCTACTCAAGTTCATGATCCTGGAGTCCTGGGATTGAGCCCTGTGTCTTTGAGCTCCATGCTCAGCAAGGAGTCTGCTTCTCCCTCTGCCCCTTCCCCCACTCATGCTCTCTCTTCTCTCTCTCTCTCTCTCTCTCTCAAATAAATAAACAAAATCTTTTAAAAAATGATCCTGAAATAAAAGCTTCAACATAAGACAGAAAACCTTGTTTACTGTCTCAGAAAACAGTCTGGAGGCTTGCAATTCAGGACTGGTAGGATTTCTACACCCATTGTGGTTTCTGGAGATCTTCCAACATATTCATAATGCAGTGGGGAAGGAGTGAAAACCAAGTTTAGTATATATCTATTCCTTTTAAGGACATGACTTAAAATAACCACATATTATTTTGGTTCACCTTTCTTCAGGTATAAATTAGTCATAGGGCCAAATCTGGATGCAAGTGAGTCTTCCTGGCCCTTGCTGAGTGACTATGCACCCAACTAAAACTTGGAAATGTAACTTCAAAAAAAGAAGAGAGAAATTAATCCTGGTGGAAAAGTAGCTGTCTCTCTCACTGGTCTTCACCAAGAACCATATAATACTTTTTAGACTTCTGCAGCATTTTGGGACATTTTCTTTTTTTTTTTCGCCATATACCACACTAGATAGACATAGATATCAGAGATAATATTTGACTAATATGCTTTATTTATTGAAACCACATCAATCAAATAAAAGTCTACTGTGCAATAGATAAATAGAAGGTATTACATAAGATTATTTATAAAAAAAACAGAATAATTCCCAGTACAAATGTGGGTAATACTATTAAATAATTTATTTAAAAGCTCTTGAAAGTTTTTCTATAATTATTTCAAGTTATGTGGCATTTTTCCTTTATTAATTCATTTTAATAATCACTATTATTTTAATTTTAATGATCTAATTACTTTAATTAAATTATTTAATTTAATAATTACTATTAGCATGTATATGGAAGAACACCTTTTTTTAAAATCAACTATATCTTAAAAAATTTTTTCTAAAGATTTTATTTATTCATTTGAGAGAGAGAAAACGAGAGCACAAGCAGGGAGAGGGGCAGAGGGAGAAGGAGAAGCAAACTCCCCACTGAAGAGGGACCCTCCCCACACACAACATGGGGCTGAATCCCAGGACCCTGAGATCATGACCTGAGCCAAAGGCCAAATTTTAACCAACTCAGTTACCTAGGTGCCCCACATCTTAAAAATTTCTAAGGAAGAAGAAAAGGGTACAAATAAACTAATGAAAAGATGTCCAATTTTTGAGAAAAATAGACCTAAACTATGTGAAAACAGAATATCAAGGAGTAAAGGGATGCATAAAATATCTTTTGGATGTACTCGTTTACTAAGAAAAAATAGAGGGAAATGTAAAAAAGTAGCTACAATTAACTACAAAAAGATTGAATTACCAAAAATATGTTGATGTTAATTTGAAAGTAGAGAGTTATCTACTAACATGGAATGATAGAAATAACATCAGTGTTTTGCTTGAATTACTCAAATACTCTCCTCAATCGTATATTTTGCCTTTAAAAAATTCTTTTGGATCAACAACTGTATTCAATAACAATAGACAGTACTGTATTTTATTATTTCCTGAAGATAGAAGATTTTTAAGCTATTATGAGACTATTGCCATGACTCTTATTAATTTTAATTTAAATTTCTTCTTTAAATCTGCATTATGCTCTGACACACTGCCATACAGCTAAGTCTAAATCACTCATTCATCCATTCAACAATATTTATTTTGGGGCTACTGTATGCCAGACATTTTTCTAGGCATGTGGGATACAAAAATGAACAACAAAAAAGGACACAGGAAAATCCTTGCCTCAGAGAGTTCACATCTTGCAGGGGAAGACAAATAATGAATAGAGATGGGGAATAATTAAATTATGTGGTATTTTAAAAGATGACAATGTGCTATAGGCAAACACAGAAGGTGACACAGAAGATCAGGAGGGCTGGGACTGGGAGGAACTGGCAATATTAGATAGGATGACCAGATAGCCCTCAGGGGAAATGCTGTGAAGCATGGAAATATCTGGAGAAAGAGAGCTTTTTACACAGAAAGAGCCAATATACAGGACTTAAGCTGGGAGACTGCCTGGTTTGTTCCAGGAAGCAACGAACTCCCAGAAGGAAATAAAGTGGCAGACATGGAAAGGCCTAAGGGGAAATGATCTGGGCAGAAGACCCAGAGTCTGGAAAGAGTTGGAAAGTGTCTGAGAAAAAGCCAAAGGCCTGAGCGCAGAGGCCTTGTAGGCCACAGGGAGGATGCTGAATTTTATTCTATGTGTGGTGAGAAGCTATGGCAGATTTGTAAACAGGAGAATGACCTTATGTGCTTTAATTTTACAGGATGGTTATGACTGCTGAGGGCAAAACAGAATGCAGGGGCAAAAATGGAGGTAGGAGGCTCCTGAGGGGTCCAGAGCTAGATAAATGTTGGTTTAGATCAGCAGTAGAGGAAGTGGTCAGTAGAGGTCGGTTGAGGGTTAAATTTTTATTTATTTATTTTTAAGGTTTTATTTATTTTTGAGAGAAAGAGAGCATGAACGGGGTGGGGGGGGTAGGTTCAGAGGGAGAAGGAAAAGCAGGTTCCCCGCTGAGCAGGGATACTGACTCAGGGCTCCATCCCAGGACCCTGGGATCATGACCTGAGCCAAAGGCAGACAACTTAACAGACTGAGCCACCCAGGCACCCCGAGGGTTAAATTTTTAAAACAGAGTGAAAAATATTTGATAATGGATTGAATGTCAGATATGAAAAATGAAGGATGGCTCCTAGGTTATTTCCTAAGCAACTAGGCAAATTGAAGTAATATTTACCAGGCAGGTCCTTATTTGTTTTGTGAAAAAAATCACCGCATAATTCTTTTCCAAGTTTCACATGTGCATTAAAAATATAATGGAAATAAAGGTTTTGGCACTTAAATCAAGATATATATGTTTTTATTTAATATTTCTTTTCTGTGTTATATATAAATGTTAATTAAAAATTTAATGAATATTATCTATGAATCTACCAATGCAGAGGACAGAAAAATCTGGAGACTAGTTTTGAATAATCTAACATCACTGTACTTTCTGCCTAATGAGAGTGAAAATGAGGTAACCAACACTACACACCTGCTATTAAACTGAAGAAAAGGCCATTTTATAAGCATTAAACTCCTGTGGTTTGCCAAATGTTCCTAGTCACTCACCTATTGGGAGGGTAATTACCATTCTAAGATTGCTAAAGCAATAGAATATGCCTTTATTTTCCTTCAGGCTGAAAATTTTTAAATGTTTTTAAAAGTTCACTTTCCAGGCTCTTTATTTGATTTATGGGAATTAAGGTGACATTACTGTATCACCTCAATCAAACCTGACAATAGTTTTCTTAATCTAATAAAAATTCCCCCATCATAATAACAAGTTTATTTTGCTGTGAGCCATTTTTAATTGCATAGTGTGCGGCTATAACTGAACTGTACCCATTTTTGGTTGACATTTTAATTATCCCATTAGCCAGAAAATAGATGTTATGAAACTTCGAAAAATAATTTTCGGTAGTTTAGAACTGTTTTTAGCCATTCTTACAAACATTCAATTAGATTTCTCCTGAAATCCTTTAAACATGGGAGAATTTTCTTCAAGTTAACTTCTTTTCTCAATACTTTTAGTATTTTCCCTTAAATGTTAACTTCCCCCTTCGAGTTCTCAAGAAAAATGAAACCTTATTATATCTTTCTCTCATCCTTAATCTGATCTTTCTGGAATCTTTTTTGCCCTCGGTTTTGTACAAAAATATCTGTCTCACATGGTTCATAGAATCTCCAAACTTTTAAAGCTCACGGTTTTTGATCTTGGCTCTGTGGCCATGAAAAATGCATGAAAAATTTTATTATTATTTTGCAAAGAGGCCCAAAAGTAACAGAAAAGGACAGGTAAGCCCTGGACCTAAACATATTTAAGGTTTTCACCTAAGAGAGAAGGGTAGCCCAGTGATAGTCAGGAAGTAAGCCTTAAATTTAGCTCTACTAAAATGTTTAATGCCCAGCAAGAGATTAATCAGACACAGAAAGGCAAAACTCATCAATGTAGAAATCTTAATGATTTCCAGGAGAACTGGGTGTTTTGGGGACTGACTTGGGAGTAATGTCCCTTTTGGGGAACAATACCCCAGCTCCTCCTACCTTATGCTGCCGTATGTAAGACAAAGCAGGGAATGTTTCTGGGTGTCAAGGGTTGGAGGAGGGAGAACATTGTATCTATTTCACAAACTTTTGCATCAAAATTTACTTTAAACTTTTATTGGTGAAAAAGAAAAAAACCGACTTGAGCTAGTTTACATGTGGTGTTAGTCCCTCCGGACTGGGTGATGAGGATAGTTGGCCAGAAGAAAATCAGTTAACACACTGAGGTGACACCAGAGAAGGCTGAGATCTTACTCTCCTCCATGGCTTCCTATGATTCTTAAGTCTTCTCCTCGTATACCCTAGATTTTAAGATTCAATCCTTAAACTTTTTTCTTTCTCTACTCTCTCTTAATATGTATTTCCAAAGATCTTCTACTGTGAGGCAAGACATCAGCAAAAGATACATGTGACCCCAATATTAAAATGTATCCCAAATACAAAATTGTGAAAATGTGAAGCATAGAAACATTTCAATCAGGCAACATAATACTGTGTATTAGTGATTCCCAAATCTAAAATTTTATTCCCATCAAATTGCCTACTGGTCCTTTACAGGTGTATATCCCACCTCTAAACCCTGTTTCCTCTCTTCTCTTATGATTTACAGAAATAGTAAATAAAGAGTGCTATCGTTGCTCTCCAAGTCAGAGATACCCTTTAACCTCCACTTCCAATGCTCCATGTCTAGTCTGTCATCAACACTTTGATCTATGCCTCATATGTGTTCCTTTCTTCTTTTTTTTACTAAGTTCTAGCCCGCATCACGGCATGCTTAGAGTATTGACGCACAATCTCAGTTTCACCTTGCCTCTAGGCAGAAGCAGGGAAGACATCATCATGGTAAGTACTGTTCTTAAGTCAGATTTCCTTTTACTTCACAGGTCCACCACTTAATATGTGTGTGTGGTTTGGGACAAATTATTTTCTTCTTATGATTCTTTTCCTCATCTAGAAACTAAGTATAAGAATACTACTTCCCTCATGTAATTGTTATGATTATATGAAGCAATACCTGGAAAGTGTTAGAACAATATCTGGAATTCTAGCAAGCATTCATAAGATACTAGTGACTAAGACATCACATTCCAATCCACTTGACCCAAATGTGTCAGCATCAGCCTTACTAAAAATTCAGCCATTAATCATAAATATATTTAGCAAATGAGTGTCTGGCTTTTATTCCAAAAGATTTATGTATTTGAGAGAGAGTGTGAGTGGAGGGAGGGGCAGAAGGAGAGAGGATCTCAAGCAGACTCCCAGTGAGCACAGAGCCCGACATGGGGCTCAATCTCATGACCCCAAGATCATGACCTGAGCCAAAATCAAGAGTCCAATGCCCAACTGACTGAGCCACCCAGGCACCCTGAGTGTCTGTTTTATAGTAGGCATTGTTGGCAAATAAAACCAACAAATTCACCAACAAACAGATGGGGTAGGGGGAGACATGGCTACTAAATAAGAAAACAAATATGTGAACAAATTATTTATATTGTGACAATGGTTATGTTGTTGTGATTAAGATAAGATCAGATGTGATGGATGTGGAGGTTGTGGCCACTTTAGATTGGGAGGTTAAAGTAAATGTCATGGAAGAGGTGACATGTGTCTTTTAAATAATATCACATAACTGGCATTGTTAATAGGTAAGCTTTTGAGAGTGGCTTTAACTCAGAATAATGCCTTTGAGATTCATCCAAGTTGTTATAATTTCTTATTTTAACTATAAAATATGTTTTAAAGAACTCAGGAGTTTTTACACAGATATTTACCGTTTCTGTTGTTCTCCCTTCAGATGGTACAACTTTCCTTCTGGTATCATGTTCCTTCTTCTCTAAAGAATTTATTTTAGCAATTATTTTATAAAGTTTTTGCTAGCAACAACTTCTCTTAGTTTTCCTTCATCTAAAAATGTTTTGATTTCACTTCCATTCTTGGGATGGGATATTTCTACTGAATATAGAATCCTGTGTTAACAGTTCTCTTCCTGAAGCACTTTAAAATTTTTGCTCCACTTCCTTCTGAGCTCTATAGGTTCCGAAAACCACTTGTCATTATTCCCTAAAAGTAATGGATCATTTCTCCTGGGTGCCATCAAGATTTTTTTCTTTGTATTTGGTTTTTAGCCATTTGATTATGATGTGTCTAGGTTTCCCTGTGTTTATCATGAACTCCTGGAATCTGTAGATTTATGTCTTTAGTCAAATTTCACTGGTTTTCAGCCATCATTTCTTCAAATACTTTTTAAACACCATATTCTTTCTCTTCTTCTCTGAGTCTAATGACATGAAGTTTATGTTCAATGTCAGTTTCATTTTCAAACCTTTACAGGGTTGCCCATATCTGTGGCATATATGAGCCCCTTAGTTTGGTACATGGGTGGTCACTGGTGGTCCATCTGTTAGTTCTCAGTATCTTTTGTTATGTGTTTAGAATCAGATCCACAAATTCAGAGCTCAGGAGTGAACCCAAGAGTCTATAATGACTTTACGGTCTCCCCTTTCCAAGTCCTTTCCCTTTTTTGGTCCTTTACCAGAAAGCTGAGGTTTTAGTTACTGCACTCTGCTGCACTCTTTCTGTGACTGTGTGCACATCCAGAACAATGGGCAGTATGACAGAACATGACAGAAAGAAGAAAAGCAATAGGTGTTCACTCAACCTTCTTAGGATTACAGCTTCTCCAATTAGAGAGGAAGATCTTCTTCCCTGTGAGTTTTTAACACCTCCAGGCTCCTATTGCCACATATTCGTGCTGCTCATTCCACAGCCATTGTGTTCGTCTGGAGGCTAGAGTATGAGAAAACTGAGAAACGAAAAACATGAGGGGATTCCCCCAACTTTCTCTGAATATTTGGAGACCTTTATTCCACTCCTCAGATGGAACACGAGGGTTTCTCCTAGAACTCTGTCTGCACCTTGCTGCCCTCTTCTGGCGTTTGAGTTCTCTTACGTGCAGGCCAGGGTATACCAGCGGAAAATGGGAAACCCTTTGCCAGTTCGGTGTATGTTGAATTCTGGTCTTCTTCCCCTGTCTGCCAGCCACTACTTATTTTTCAAACACTTCAAATGAATTCCGTTCCCTGAACTCTGTCCAGGTTTTAGAGCTATATCTGATGAGATATACAAGGTAGAATCTACTTAACCCATCTTACCCAAAAGCAGAATTCCCACTTTGCTCATTTTAGTAATTAATTTTCATATAATGTATCTATTGGATGCTGACTTGGATAAGTATTTGGTTTCTTAGTATAGCAATATAGAATGTGGCTACAGAAAAAGAATGCAGAGGGATCTAGTAGAACAAGTAGATCCTGGCTCCAAGAGCGAAAGTAATATGTAGGCTAAAAGTACTGGGTCAAAAAGCTAGACTATGAACGATGTGTTCCTCATAGCAGGGACTAACGTATGTTCATTCTTGTGCACCCAGCACCCACTACAAAGTCACATATGTGGTACCCATCAAACATTTGTTTCTTATTGGGTTGGTTCAAGAGAGGATAAAGAAATATCAAGGCAAAATGTACTGCTGGAATTCCTAGGATTTGGTTACTCAATCAGCAAATAACTGATGTAATCTTATTACCATCTATGGAACATTTGCACTTCTTAATCCTTTATGGGCAAAATTTATCCTAAAAAACATTGTCAAATAACTTGTTGGGACAGATATAGGTAGTTTGCATGTTTTCCTCCAATCTAAAAGTCTAGTGCTTATTTTTAAAGAAAATGGGATTTATTTTGGAAAACTTACATTTAACAAATACATTTTGGCTTCTAAAGGTGATGGTGTCTTTTGAATGATTGCCCATGTCAGTTTTTTAATTCTACCTTCAAAAATTGTGCAAAAGCTTATTTATGGTGTCTGAATTGTTAGTGGCCTGTCATTGTTGAAAATGTGAACAAATTGTATTGCTATATGTACTTATGGCATTCCAACTGAGAAATGTAATAATCTTTTACCTAGCCCCATGTACTTGTTTTAGAAATAAAGAAATTAAGACTCATAAAGATTAAGGAACTTGCACAAGATTATATAGAATACTAGTAAAAGGAGCAAGACTCAGAAGGCCTCTTGATCCTGCTCTAACTGTTCTATTCTTACTGTAGTCTCTTACAGTTGTTTTAACAGTTGTTACAATACCTGAGAGATCTGAACTAGTTTTTACCTTTAGAAGGTAAAGATAGTTCTTTTATTTTACACTTTGGGAAAATGTCAGTGGTTTAGAAAAATGGGTTTATGTTTGTCTCAAGATAACTGCAGCTCTAAGCATCATGTCTTCAAACTGCATATGAAGACATGAATGTGCTGGAGGACACACGATGCCAACTCTTCTAAATCACTAAATCTCTTCTAATCACTTCCTTCCTTAAACTCCTAACACACCTTTCTCTCTGTTTTTTGTCTGGAAAATATCATTTCTCTAAACTGAAACAGATCTCTGCCTTTTCCATTACTATGCACTGAATCCTAATTGTATATGGAAAGAAACATGCCACCATGCCAACTCCAAAATATCTATCTCCAGACTGGACTCCTCTCCTGAACTCCCCATTAACAGAATTACAGACTACTGACATCTGCACCTCAATGTATAATAAACATCCCAATGTTAACATGCCCCTAACTAAGCTCTGGGTATTTTTCTCAAAACTGTACACTTAGTGTCCTTTTGAGTTGTTAAAATTTTTTATCCTTAATATTTTTATTATTTTTAATATTCCAGGTGAACGTTTCCCATTCTCTGGCTTTCCTATCTTTAAATATATCACCATAATTGTTCTACAATATGACTTGATCATTCCAATATCTGAAATCTCAGCAGGTCTCTTTCTGATATGTGTGCTTCTGCTGAGCCTTGCTGTTTCCTGGTGTGTTTGAGCATATTTGTATACCACTCATTACTCTAGTTCAAAGTTACACACGAAGGCAGACCAGCTGGGTATAATGAAGCATTGGCTGATGTCGTCTCTTTAGTGGTTTCTAATCTTTAATCTTCAGGAAATTAGAGCAAGTCCCATACATCTGCCTATCTTCCTTTATTACAGTATTTGCAATTAGAATAATCACTTTTTCATCAACTATTTGGGAAAACAAATGTGTTTCTTAATGTTTTATTCTACAGCTGTTTTGCCACACAATATTTTAGGAATTGTCTATAAAAGCTTTTTTTCTTTTTTTGTAATAAAATTTTGCTGAAAAACACACAGGTGGGAAAAACAAAGTATATTTAGTATATTTTGTTTGAGATTTCTCCTTCCTTCATTTTGTTTACTCCAAGTCAAAATAAAAGACACTACATCAAAAACTAATGATGTAATATATGGTGATTAACATAACATAATAATTAAAAAAAGAGTGAAAAAAAGATAGTACATAGTTAACTTCATGTTTATTCTCAATATACATAAACACTTAAGCATGTTTTCTAAAACTAACTGATATTTATTATAAAATATCCAGTGTCAAGACACGTAAGAACTGAATAAGTAAAAATACTAACAACATTCTTGGTTGGGAAAACTCAACTTTGTAATCTCTAAATTCTCAAAAATTGTACCTGAAAATTTAATGTGTTACCAATCAATATCCCATGAGATAGTATTTCAGAGATTGACAATATGACTCCAGAATTCACTTTTAAAAAATGACTAATAAAAAGAGAAGAAATTTTTTGGTTTTGTTTTTTAAGGTTTTATTTATTTGACAAAGAGAGAGTGAGAGAGCACAAGCAGGGGAAATGGCAGAGGGAGAAGAAGAAGCAAACTCCCTGCACGGGGCTCCCTGCTTCTCCCTCTGCCCCTCCCCCTGCTCCCAATGTGGGGCTCCGTCCCAGGACCCTGAGCTCATGACCTGATCAGAAGGCAGCCGCTTAGCTGACTGAGCCACCCAGGCACCCCAAAAGAGAAGAAATGTTGAAAAAAAATAAAGTTAAAGAAATTTGTCCAAACAGATGGTAATATATATTCCTAAACCAGAAATAGATAAATCAGTGGATGAAATAAAAAGTCCAGGAACAAAGTTAGTAGATGATACAGAGATCACAGCATATCAATGGTGAAAATAATTGATTATTTAATTATTGGTATTTGGAAACTAACCACTTGGAAAAAAATTAAATAATCCAAATACTTACTATACACATTACTATAAATTCCAGAGTAATAATAATTGAAAGTAATAAATATGGTATGATGCAAGAGTGGTGCCCTACAAACTTTTGTAATGTGGCAGCCTGGGAATAAGAGATTACAAAAATGCTAGAAAAATACATGGGCAAGTGATTAGCTAATCTTAGAGCAAAGATAATGACAGGAAAATGACTTTACTATGTAAAATTTTAACACTAGATAATGAAAAACACAAAAAATTGAAAACATTTGGGGCACCTGGGTGGCTCAGTCAGTTAAGCGTCCAACTCTTGATTTCGGCTCAGGTCACGATCTCAGGTCCTGGGATTGAGCCAGCATTGGGCTCTGCACTCAATGGGGAATCTGAGGATTCTCTCCTTCCCTCTGCCCCTCTCCCCGACTCATGCAAGTGCTCTAAAATAAATAAACGTTTTTAAAAAACTGAAAACATTTAAAGATAAATGATAAACTAAGAAAACACATTTTCAACATATTTACCAGACAAAATATTTATATGCCAAGTTTAAAGTTTCTATAAAACCTCAAACAAAAAAGATGCATATCTTCCCAATAGTAATGGAAGTATAAGATAAGAATATATTTACAAAGAAATAATATAAGCAACAAATAATATTATGTAGAAAAATATTTACCCTCATTATTAATAAATAATAAGATACTTTTCCATCATAAAATTGGCAAGTATAAAATATTTATATGCAATACTGAAATTGGTGAACTTTTAGAGAAAATAGTCAATCTTATAAATTATTATTGAGTAAACTGTGCTATTTTTCTGACTTTAAGAATCTTGTTTCATCTTTAACCTATCAATTTCACATCTGGGAATTTGTTCAAAAATTTTTTTTAATTTTCTGCCTTTATATTTAACTATGATAAATAATTTTAAAGCAACCTAAATACACAATATATTCAGCAAATAAAATACACAATATATTCAACTGGATCCCTGCATGAATATATGTTGTATACTAATTTTTATCACTAAGAAATATGTTTAACTATTATCAAATAGAATAGGTTGCTGGGCAGTATAGTTGGTCTTTATACATACGCCTGTCTGATTAATTTTAAGAGTAGGATAGAATTGGGTAGCAGGGGAATCTAATAAACCTGGTAGCAAACCTGAAGAGGCCACTTGCTAGGTATATGAACATATTCCATGGCAATAAAATTCTACTCCTTTGAAATCTAATACACACAAATTTCAGGAAACATTTATAAGAAAGGTCACAGCAGTGTTGTTCCTAATAGCCCCATCCACAATAGAATGGGTACAAAAATGTAGCACATTCACATAACAAGGAAAGTAAACAGAATACAGCTACACAACAAGTATAATTCATAAACATAATGTTGGGCAGAAGAAACATGACACATGCATACAGTATGAGTCTATTTATATAAAGCTTAAAAATCTAGTAAAGCAAAACTCTCTTATTTAGGCAAACAAGCATATGTGAAAAAAAACTATGAAGAAAAATAGCAAGGAAACAATTATCACATAAGGATCGTAGTTACCTCCAGAGCAGAGGTAAGGGGGCATTATAACCAATAATCCCACGGCCCCTGGCGTGCTCACTGTGTTCTATTTCTTGACTTTGGTGAAGAGGGAGGTAAGTGCATGGGAGATCACATTATAATAATTTACTTATTCACATATTTATATTTTTATGCTTTACATGTATTATATTTCACAGTAAAATAAGGATTTTTAGAAGCTGGCATTTGTTTCTCTATCAGAAGCATCCAGGTCCTTTGATCATCTGATTAATGAGCTATAACATATGATGAGGTAAGGAGAAAGGACATGATCCCCGCAGCATCTATCACTCCATTCTGAGCCACTGCTCACCCACCCGATTTGTCTCCCATTGTAGAGAATATACTTGAGTTTTTCCAGGAGCGGGATGCATTTTGCTGCACCATGCCTACTCCTTAGCCTTGTTGCCATAGGGATTAACATGAGGCATTTATAAAGCAGATGGCCAGGTTTGCATGCCATCACTTTCACAGGGCCAGATGTGGCCTGAACCTGTGACCTTGTTAGTACCTACAGTAAATAACTGGAGGAACCAACTCGAGCAAGCCCTAAAAGAATGGTAAGTGAATAAAAAAAACATAAGGAACATAGGAATGCCCTTTAAAGTAACTAATTAAAGCATCTATTAGTTCTAGAATGAAAAATAGATGAATAGAGTCAAGGCAGACAATTCTTATATGGAGTTAGACTATAATATGGAGTTTTATCTTTGCTCTGAGCAAAAGAAAGAAAAGAAAAAGGAAAAACAGGTTAAGCATCATCTTTATATGTGAGATACAGGACATTTTAATTATTACTCTCCATACAAGACACATAGTTGACTATAGGTAATGGCACTTAAAAATTATTTTTCTAATATCCAGAAATGAAGAAAAACAAATAGGAATACTAGTAACTATATTTCATAGAAGAATAACTGTTGACAAACAGAATCTAGATGACATATTTGCATTTTTTAAAATTAATGGTTAAAATTTTAAGAAAGTAGAAAACGCATGCAAAAGAATATAAATAACATATTAATATTTTATACCAACTGTTATTTAAGTTCCAAAATGCTGCTGTAATTAAGTTTGAGAATAAGCACTATAATTTCCTCAATAACTTAATATGTAAAATTAGCTACCTCTGGAAAGTGCGCTTGCTTATATAAAATATTAAAATCGTTCTTACTTTTCGGCTTTATTATATAAAATTATGACTAAACCTCTTGAAGACATTTTTTTCTTAAATGGAAAATTTCAAAACTTAAAACAAATTGCTGCTTCTAACACACTTTACACTTATATTTTCTTCAGCTTTCATTGACCATTGGCTAAATTTCTATCCATTTCTATCTACCCAATTTCAAAATGCTGAGTCTCTTTTGTATTTGTACATTGTTATAAAAATAGAAATTTTTTTCTGAGTTGAAATTATTTAAACATAGTTTGCTTTAGTGCTTGCCTTAGTTTAGCCTTCAGCTCCCGCCACCCTTCCTGATGCAGAAATGATGAAAGGTAGAATGACCCTGAGAATGCATCCCATCTCTTTAAGTCTAAATATTCAGGAATGGACAATGTTTCTTTTCAAGGCAATGACCCTTCCTGATTTATTAGCTTCTCCTTCTGGATTTATCCACGTGGGAAAACACTGCCAAAGCTCATTTGTCTTTTCCTGCCTGTATCTTTATGTCATGACATTGAGGTACTTTGTTCTGCAAAAGTATTTTTAAAAGGTGACGAGACTTTCCCTGCGGAACATTTAAATAATAATAAAAACCACTTTTAATTAGGATCTGGAATAACTGCTAAGAAGAAAGTGGGAATGGAGCATAGCTTTCCACAGCTGCCACATAGTAGATGGATTTTATGTTTCTTGTCTATACTTGAACATAGCTCTGCTGTATCGAAATTGTTTTTCTTTAAGAATATTCATATCCGGCTCTCTCTTTCTTTGTAGGGCTGAACATTTTCTTTATTAAGGATTCTAAGGATCATATTTCATTGTTCCTAGTACTGTTTACCAAAACATTTCTGTTTCAGCTGTCAAAAGCATTGTTCCTCTCAATATTCAACTTAGAACATCAAGAAAAAAGAATAGTGGGGCACCTGGGTGGCTCAGTCGGTTAAGCATCTGACTCTTGGTCTCAGCTCAGGTCTTGATCTTAGGGTTGTGAGTTCAAGCCCCACGTTGGGCTCCATGCTGGATGTGGAGCCTACTTAAAAAAAAACAGTAAAATGATTTTTATCATCCTAATATTTGAAGCAATGTCTTACTATATGTCTAGTTAAACATTTAGAATATTTTTGTTGGGAGAAATAAAACAAGATTATATAATCCACCTTAATCATTTTATAGAATAGAAAACCAAAGCCAAGAAACAAAGTAGAAAATTCAGTATGGTGTTAGTAGACAATACTAAATCTCTTTGGTTTTCCACCATAGTACACTCATTTGATGAGTATTGATCTAAGGCTGTTTAACAATTTTTAGTTTCAAAATAATAATAAAGACAAAAGAACTTAAAAATAATTTAGACTGATGAAATTCAGGAAAAAAATCATGACCAAATTTTTGCCATACTATCTATAAAATAGTGTCATGGACAACCTTACTCAGACCTATGATTTTTCTTTACAAGTAAGATTTCCTCACGAAAAAAAAAAAAGTTCCTCATCTCCTCTTATTCTCTCCTCCTGTATATATCATATGTACCAAGCACAAAAAGGAATGCAAATGACATCTCATCTATGAAGTCTTCCCAAGACTTCCCAAGAACACCTTGGGGTTCACATTCTATACTTTCATCTATCCATATTGTACTGCAATTATTGGTTCATATTCCAGTCTTCTCTATCTAAAATATGAGTTCCCCCAGAGTAGAAAATATGGCATTCATTTTTATATCTATGGTGTTAGCACCACGGTGATTATTCAGTTAGTATTTACTAAGTGAATCAATATATGAATGATTGCTTCATGGTAATTTTCCAAAGCATTCTTGAACTTCCTATACACACACACACACACACACACACACACATATTATGTTTTATATATATATATATTTCATATTTTTTCAAGACGTTCTCAGTATGAATTAATCCACCTACCTAGCTTTTAGAACAATAAACCATCTATTTTCCCTCCCCCACTCCCCTGAACATAACCATGATTTCAGCCTTCAAAGAGGATTATTATAAGGCATTCACTTAGTAATTATACTTTAGCAAGCTATGGAATTTCAAATAGAGATAAATTTAGGTTCACTATCCCCTTTATTATGCTGTCAAATTATTTCCAGTATGTTTCAAAGCCTAATAAAAGGCATTAATTGATATTCTGATGGCTTAAAAGGAATGAATGTAGCCTTCAAAATTTTAATGAACTACCAGGGAATAACAAAGGTCCAAAGGAAAAATATGTAGAATCAATATTAACAACAACAGCCAATAAAATGTTTTATCCAGTTGGAGTTTCACAACATAAGAGAGATATGAGGAATTTAGAAAGGGTATAAAAAGGTATCATAATTCCAGAAGTTAAGAAATGAAAACTAGGAATGAAGAAGGGAACTGTGAAAATGGGAAATATGCCTGGATATTTCCTTTTTCCAACACATAGAGAACTAAATAATATGATATCAAGAGGAATTATTTAGGTATCCTGAAGATAATGGGAGTGGGGGAGGGTGTTCACAGTTTATTAATTTCTGTAACTTTCAAAATACCAAATGAACATTTGTTACTTTTATAATCATATGAAAATAAAATAAATACCAAGAGAAAATGTTCCATACTCATAGCTCTTAAGCATTGAAACATTTTACTGCAAGAGGTTCTGAAATATCCATCCCTGGAGATTATTAGAAATAGGATAGAGACAGATTAGTTTGGAACAGGTCAAGTAAAACTTACTTAAATGGTGACCTCTACATCTGCCTTCCATTCCGTAATGTCTACGATTGATCCTGAGTGTTGTTTGAGACAGAAAAATTGCTATTTTTAAAGAAACATAATCTAGCATGCAATAGAAATAAATTTTTGTTTGGGGAACTTGTAAAATCCATAAATTCATATTTTACTACATTATCAAATAAATCTTTTTCCTTTTGTTTTCTGAGATTTCTTTAAATTTCAGATCTTTTCCTTCTTTCCTTTCCATTAAATGATCCTTTAGAGGAAATTCAGAAAAGAATATCATAATAACACTGCAACAATTGATTATTTACTGCAAATCCCTATAAGGTACGAGTATAACCAGAGAATGGATAAATGGCCTTAGCCGCACATTAACCTAAATTTATTTCTTACACTGTACGTAAGGAACTATATCATGAACCAAAGAAATCAAAGATTTCTCAATACTCCAAAACCATTACCCAATAAAAACACATACAAGAACAGAAAATGAAGCTCTGGCACATTTATAGATCAAATATCTCGAAATTATTGACATTTGACTGTTTTGACCTAAATAAAATTCAATCTCATATGATTCAATATAAGGCATGGTTATTTCAAAAATCACAAAAATGAATTATTATTATTATGTAGTACCGTATACGATGAAATAAATAGCATTAAGATACATACTATTCAGATATGAAATGGGAACTTTCTGTTTCATTCCTTTAAGCTCTTTTGATTTGGAAATTTTGTTTTTACTTTTCTATAACTATGTTAATCAAACATGCTTTCCGATAGAGCCTTAAAAGGAAGTAGACTAGAAAGAGAATAGAAAGAATTTCATGATGGATAGAGATGGATACGAAAAATTTTTAAAAAGTACCAAAAAAATTAAATAAACCAGGGAAAATGTAGTTTTCATTGATAAGTAACTTGCATATCATACTACATAATTTTATTTTATTTTTTTAAAGGTTTTATTTATTTGAAAGAGAGAGACACAGCGAGAGAGGGAACACAAGCAGGGGGAGTGGGAGAGGGAGAAGCAGGCTCCCCACGGAGCAGGGAGCCCGATGCGGGGCTCGATCCCAGGACCCCGGGATCATGACCTGAGCCAAAGGCAGACGCCCAACGACTGAGCCATATTACATAATTTTAGTTTAAAACTTCAAATGAACCTTGGTTAAGTGTTACTTTTCTAGTTATTTTCAGGTCTCTTATATGACTGATACAAATATTTATTGATCGAAACAAGTAACACATGCTTGCATTCATGTAAGGATATCAGTCAATGATTTTTGCTGCATTTTCTTTATTTCATATATATGTTGTGAAGTTTCTAGCTTTAGTTGATAAAATCCCCAAACTAGAGCACTGAAGGTATTTCTCTCAAGATTAACAGAATCAATCCTAAAATCATTAGGTAATAAATAGATTTTAAGATCTAGAAAAAGGTATTCTAAATGAAAATTCTGGGAAAGTAACACTAAGATATATTATTAATTCATTATATATTTAATGTATTTTTGAAGATTGATTGATTGATTTTGAAGAGAGAAAAGGGAGTGGCAGAGGGAGAGAGAGAACCCTCAAGCAGGGAGCCCAAGACCCGGAGCTGGATCCCAGGATCCTGAGATCATGACCCGAGCTGAAATCAAGAGCCAGCCACTTAACTGACTGGGCCACCCAGGCGCCCCTATTTAATGTATTTTAAATATCCAACACAATCCCCCCTACAATGGCAAGCAATATTTATAGATAATGTTATTCCACCTTTGATTCATAAGGAGGTACACACTATCCTCCACTTCATATTAAAAGCCTTCAGCCAAAGCAAATTCCATATTGAGGGTATTCATTTTATTTATAGAAAGAATATTTCTACCTCATCTGGGAGTCTGATTTCAATTACACCTGATCAGGTTCCTGCATCTATGGTTCTTTCTGTCAAAAGAGAGTACCTCAGAACATTTTGGCAAGATTTATACACCAAATCAATCCCTGCCAGCACTTCTCAAACTGAAGTCATAAAGCTATTTGTTGATGTTTAAATCTCCAAAAGCTCAGGGTGGATGGGATACTAAATGAAACTGGATAGAGGGAATATTGTACATCCCTCTGTCTTTTAACCAGCTCACCTTTGTAACAAAGTTTGGGCACTCTATTCAATATTCTTTTTGATTTCCAACCTCTGTTATGTTTTCCGTTTTTTTCCATTTGTGCTAAAAAAAAAAAGTCAAAATTCTTCCTCTGTCAATTCTAAATCATTAATTCTGATTTCATGCCCTCATTTGTAACATTATTATTCCTGACACCTTGATACAACCTAATTCTTTCTCTCTGTAGAAATGCTGAAATCAGCCTTTCACCAATTACAGTAGGGCACAAGATGATGCCCAATTTTCACGACTAAGCCAGAAATAAGCCAACTAGTTAATTAAACTTGTCTCGTGTGTGTGTGTGTGTGTGAGAGAGAGAGAGAGAGAGAGAGCGAGAGAGAGCGAGAGAGAGGGTAGGAGAGAGAGGGGGAGAGAAGGAGGAGGTGGAGGAGGAGGGGCAGAGGGAGGAAGTGAAGGAAGATAGAGGAGAGGAAGGAAGAGAAGGGAGGAAGGAAATCTGTGGGCAGATTCTTGTATATTTGTATGTTGTATATCCAAAGACACCTAAATTAATGAATTATCTGAGACCAAAACTCCTTTATACAAAGAAAAGACTTTATATAGTGTCATACAAAGTTACACAATACCAACGACAACGAGCAAACAAATCATAAAACTTGAAAACTCTGTTTGTAGCAGCTATGAGACCACAAATACTTCAGTGAGGCCCTTTTATTTATCTCCTGCCTCAGGGCATATTGAATACACAATTCGTGCATGCTTGTAAAGCCTCTGGGAGTTTATTTAGCTCCCAGCCTTCTCTTTCAGCGCCCTTCCTCCTTTCCTAACATCGTGGACCTCGAGGACCCCAGCGCCCTCTCGTTGTCTTACTCTCTCTTGACCTTCCATTATCGATTTAGAGATGAGGACATGCACATTTGTAAGATGAACAAAAGTTATTCACAATAAGATGTTCCATGAACCAGACATTTGTCATTTGAGCCTTCTAATTCTCCTTACAGAAAAGAAAGATTGCTTATTTGTCTCTGCTCCTCACATTTCCTTGAAAAAAAAAAATTCTGGTGAGTCTCAAGCTAGAAGGTGAAGATACCCGGGCTTAGCTGGGTTGAAGAGAAAAAAAGAAAGTTCATCATTGAGAACAGCATTTCTCAAACCAAAATCAACTGAATGAGAATTATCTGGAATCTTTGTGAAAATGCAGAGCCCTGGGCGACATCCTATACCCACTCAGTCCTAACCTCTGCCAGAATGGCACAAGAACCCCCACATGGCCCAAACACGCAGGTGATTCTCACATCCTGAACACCAAGAATTACTACCTGTGGATGACAATTCAACTTCTATTCGTGTAAAAAGACAATGTCACAGCTAAAGCTATTTTTTCTAAAATGAACTTTTCCTAAGATTTGTCTTTAATTTTTCTTCATTGTGCCATTTCTGTTTTATTTTCTGCAGTGTACTATTTAGTGCAGGAAAACTGTTACCACAATCCTCTTTAAATAAAAAAAAAAAGCCCCCCACTGGGCTGGTTTTACAACTAAAGAATGATGTCACTGACATCTCTTTCAACATCTCTGATCTCAACATGTAATACAAATTAATTTAATGAAAACAAAGACCATCAAAGGGATTGTAAATTAATTTTCTCTTCACTAAAATGAACAGCAGGAGAAAAGATTTTTTTCTGTGATTAAAAATAACATCATGCTGTCTTCCACAAAATAACATCCCCCAAAGTAATTCCATTTAAATTTTTTAAAACTTTGTCCTTCGTCTTTAAAACTACATCATTTCAGGGGCGCCTGGGTGGCGCAATCAGTTGAGGAGCTGACTCTTGGTTTCAGCTCAGGTCATGGTCTCAGGGTTCTGGGATTGAGCCCCAAGTCATGCTCTGCACTCAGCGTGGAGTCTGCCTAAGATTCTCTTCCCCTCTGCCTCTGTCTCTCCACCCCCCACACACATACATGTGCTCTTTCTTTCTCTTGCAAATAAACAAATAAAATCTTCTTTTAAAACTACATTATTTCAAAGATTTTTTTCTTTTTTTAAAAAGATAAAGTTAAATATTGTTAGTTACATCACCTGGTGCCGAAAGTTGGAGGAATTAATGGGCTACTTGACATTATGCTATGACATTTTTCAATTTTAGGGTAGATCACTTTATTGTAATTAATGCTCTAACTTAACAGAAAAAGCGGGGTGAGCCAATATTTAGCAAATGTTTCTCTCCATCAGATCACCCCTGGGCTTCTACTTCTGCTGGCTGACAAGGGAATTACACACACACCCCACTCCTGCTATGCAAACTTGAAGAGAGTTAAGATTTCCAAATTGCTCTGGCTACATTTTCTAATCATCTGAAAAATGCAAAGTTTGTGGGCACGATTGTGTGTGTGTGTGTGTGTGTGTGTGCGTGTGAAAGAGAGAGAGTTGAAGAGGAGAAATAAATGCATCAGTTTTTCTCAAAGAAAGAAAATGTATTAAAATTTATACTGGAAAGTACTATCATATCCTCATTCTATATATGGTCTAAACCAAATGCATCATTTTCTTCTTGAGTATAATAAAGTGTGGACGATAGAGACACCACAGAGTCATCCAGTCAGCTTGAAGTCCAGGAAGCAAGCCTGTACAGAAACTCCCTATATGCTATTAAAGGAGCCATTCCATGGGCCTTGTAGTATTTTCAGTACTGGGGCATACATGAAACACGCACACACACACACACACACACACACACACACACACACACACACACAACGTACAAAGGTCATTTTTAAGAGCAATAAATAATTGTTTTGTTTGTTTTCAGATTATTCCAATGCTAGAGTCTTTCAAACTTTCTATTCTGGCAAAATATTTGCCAACAGTTGATTTCACTCAGAGGCAGATGAGCACAGAAAGAAGCTCCAGAAAGGAAAATAATTTGCCACAGCTTCAAATCAATAAGCTCTCTTCAGAAGCAATTTAGCATCAGCTCCAAAGCTATACAGAGCGAAGGAAAAACCAAGAAGCTCACCACACCCACACTCCTTATAAGGCAATTCACTTATACGTGATCGTTTATTGTTATTGCGGCAGCCCTTGGAATTAGCTCAAGCCTTCCTCACCCTTTCGCCAACCCCAAGCATCTTATCAATTCATCCTACCAACACATCCTGTGGTGGAGGTTCAATGTGTGATTGCTAGCCTCAAGTGGTCCCTTAAATGTTGCCAATTAATCCTGCTGTATTTCCTTAATCCATTCACTCTCCCATTCACTCCAGAAATATTTATTGAGTGCTCCCTAACTTTCAGGTATTGTTCTAAGAACTGTTGCACAGCCAGAATCAACACAAAAACCTGTGTCCTTGTGGAGTTTACCTTCCAGCAAGGGAAGACAATTTAAAACTACGTAAATTATGTAACATATCAGGAAACTTCAAATATTATGAGGAAATAAAGGAGGAAAAGGAACATGTGCTTGCTGGAAGGACATTATTTGCAAATTTTGGTAGGTAGGCCAGGTGCCTAGTCATGCAAATATCTGTGGGAGGGCTTTCCACGCAGAGGATCAGGCAGTGCAGATGCGAAAGGAAGGAACACATCAGGCATGTTCCAGGAACACCAAAGAGTCCAGGGAGCAGGAGGCAGAGTGATTGGAGATAATGTCCCAGAGGAAGCAGGGGCTAAAACCTTATAGGTCCTAGTAAATTCACTGTCAGGTTTGGGCCTCTGAGTATGATGGGAAGCCCCTGAGGCTTTGAGCAAAGGAGTGATGTCATCTGATATGTTTTTAAAGGGTCTCTCTGGCTGTTTTTCTCGATGCACCATAGAGACCAAGGGTGAAAGCAAGATACCAATTAGGAAATGACTGAAATAATCCAGGAAAGGGAATGGTGCAACTACCAGTGAGGTAGTGGTGTAGGTGATGAATGATGCTTGGCTTCTTGATGTCTTTGGCATAGAATTCCATGATAAATTGAAAATCAAGTGTGAAAGAGTAGGAAAAAAATGCCCCAAATATTCTTGGCTTTCTTCAAACACCCAACAACTACAATCCACTCTCAGATGATGACCTTGCCTCCTATTTCACTGAGAATTTACAGCAGAACTGCCTAAAGACCTCCCTTTATGTATGCCCCTGCCTTTATTTATGCCTGTATTCTCTGCCTCTAAAGTCTCATGGCTTTAGATACTATATTCTCTTCCAAAATCATGTCTCTAGCTTGAACCTTTACCTTCACATTTATATTCATACAATAGGCTTGGATATATATAACAGACATCTCAAATTTAGCATGTTCAAAACTGAGTCCAGATCTTCCCTACCACTACAAACAGAACACCAGAAATGACCTACCTTTCCCATCTCAGTTAACAACAACCACATCCTTTCAAGTTCTTGGGACTAAAATTTTAGAGTTCTTTATCCTTCTTCCTCCTCATTACATCTAATTCATAAGTAAATCCTGTTAGCTCTACCTTCAAAATATATCTGGAGTCCAACCAGAGCCTCTCAAGTTCACAATTATCCCTCAGGTTCAAGTTGCCATAACCTCTCATCTGGATTATTAGCTTTCCAACTTTTGACTTTGACTTTTGCTTCTCTTCAATCTCTTCTCAGCACAGCAGCTAGAGTGGGTCTGTAAGTTAGATCTTATTTCTCTGTTGAGAGTAAAATCCAAAGTCCTTACAATGGTCTATGGTGCTCTACAACACCATGCAACCTAATAAGTTTAATGTTTCACTCACTGCACAACAGTCAATCAGCCTCTTTACTGTTTCATAACCATGTGTGGCATGCTTCCACTTCAGAGCCTACGTATTTGACATTCCCTTAGCTTAGAATGCTCTTCCCCTAGGTATCGTCATCACTAGCTTCCTTAGTTCCCTTAGATCTTTACTGAAATGTTTTCTCAGTGAGGTTTTCCCTAACCACCATACTTAAAATTGCAAACACACTCTCCATAAATTCCCAATCATTTTTTCTTCATCTTCATAACACTTACTACTACTATTATATTTTACCATATATTTAGATCTATATATTTGTTCCTGGTCTTAGAATATAAATTTCATGAGGACAGGCTATTCATCTGTTTTGCTCTTTTCTGTATCCTTCATTCCTAAAAGACAACTGTCTAGTAGCTCTTCAATACATGTTTGTTGAGTGAATCCATAAAATACACACCCTGAGAAACACTATGGTGTTACCTTCTCTCAGATGAAAATGTACTTCATTTCTTATACATGTTTGTGGTTACAGACCCAGTGGCACTAATTGTTTTTTTAGAAGGAGAAACCGCTAGCATTATCACTAATCAGAGCTCTGCCTATAATTTCATTTTAAAGGGTAGTATGTGTTAACAAGATCCTACAATTTTACTAAAGGTGGCATCATTTGAAAACTATAACTTATTTTTAATCCCTTCTAAATTCTGTGAAAGTCAGGGCATCTGGTTGCCTCAGTCGGTAGAACATGCGACTCTTGATCTTGGGGTTGTGAGTCTGAGCCCCATGTTGGGTGTAGGATTACTTTAAAATAAATCTCAAAAAAAAAAAAACTGTGAAAGTCAAACATACTCATAGGTTATATTGCTTTTATAGATACACTAATAATTTTAACAAAAGCAAGTTAATCAATCTCAATTTCATTTGGTTAATATATTTAGATTTAATTTTAATTCATTGACATGATTGTTAGTTATTTTGTTTAAAATGATTAAATTATTACCCTGAAAATTACTCATTTATTAACTTTAGAAATTGTTTACTGACTTCCATTAAATTAGATGAAGGTTCAGTTCTCTTACACCCTCAACCACTGCTTTTTCTACTATCCTTCTTCCATTGAGTAATACCAAATTTTTAATTAATTCAATAGCCATTGCTAACATTACTGTGACTATCTTAATATTATTCATTACATAGTCAAGTAATGTTTTCCTTTTTTGACTATTTTAATTTCTCCCGGAAGAAAATGGACAATTTTCCCACTTTTCTTAATTTTCAACGTGCTTCAACTTCTAATACCAGCTTATTGATTTCTCCAGTACATGTGTCAAATACCTACCAATATTATTATGTGAATGCTCACATATCAATCACCTATCATTGCTTTCCTTTTCGTTTCCCTGAGATCTCCTCCCCAAAGTCTTATCTTCCTGCTCCAATTTAGACAGAATATTTCCTGAGCCTTGCTGCTCAGCTGTCATTCTGGAACTGCCAACAGTCATCACTGGTGTTTGGTTCAACAGTCTTTAATTTGGAATCTCCTGGTTTCTTCTACTTTCTTGAGTTAATCGTTTTTGCTAGAGTCCATCCTTCAATAGTTTCCTCAGCTAAAATACAATGGGAGGTTGAATCCTTGCTTTACTTGTTCTACTCTTACACTTGATTTAGAGTTTGGCTAGGAGGAGAATTACGGAATGAAAATACTTTTCTCTTCAAATTATGAAGTTATAACTCCACTCTCTTCTGTCTTCTAAATGATGCTATTGAGATTCCCTCCCACCATCATAACTGTTCTTTGTACACTACCTGTCCTTCCACTCTGTAAATTGTCAATAGATACTTTTTCCCATGTCCTAAAATTTCCCAGTTATGTGCCTTGGTGTGGTTTGTAATTACTACTAGTGTTTATTTTGCATCATAAGATTTTCCAGGGCCCTTTAAAGAGTGAAATCTTTAATATCTGGGTTTCTTTTCCTATTCTATAATTTCCTCTCTCGCTCTTCCCTATTAACATTTTTATCACTTTTTTTTTCAAACAAAAGTTCTCACATATTTATTACTGAATCAACCTACTGGCGTAGAAGCATAGTAACAGAGAAAAATGATTTTCCGACTACAACATGTCTATTGTTCAGGTAGTAGGGATGTTTACAGAGTGATAGGATAGGAACAGGTGACCTTCACGCAGCATAAATGTATGCTATCTCATGTGTGATCCCTTATAGACCCAGCTTGGCTCTTCTCCAGTGCCTCCTCTTGGAGTTGTACCTGATTTTACTGCCAGTTTTCATCCAGATTTACCGGGGAATGGGATGATTCTGCTTTTGTTTCATGGCCAGGAATCGCTTGGTCTTGAAAGTCTTGTGAGAAGACATGGAGAGGAATACTCAACTACGCACACCACGATGGTGGGGGAAAGGAGCTAAAATTTCTATCACCTATTTAGATTTCCTGCTCTGACCTTTTCTTATACACTCTCTTCAAGTTTCTACCTCTTTCTCTTTGGTTCTGGGAAAATACCTGACGCTACTTTGCAAAATTTCTGGCACTTATATTTTTAATTTCCCAAGGTTTTTTTTCTTACCGTGTTTCATTTTCATAGATTCAGGTTTCGATTTATGGAATAACATACCTTCTCTTATGTGTTGAGGGATATTAATTCAAGGGTTATTTTTTAAAGGTTTTTTTTTTAAGTTTTCTTTTTTTTTCCTGCTGCCTGACTTCCTTTTTTACCTCAGATGTAGTCTTCCAATGACAGTTGTGAAAATAATCGCATAATGAAAAGCATACAGACAGACAATCTGTCTGTCTCAACTGAAGTGCCCCTAGAACATATAGCTATCCTTGGCTGTCCATTCGTATTTAAAAGTAAAGCACTAAAGCTGACTGGAACTTTTATGTTTAAAGGTAGTAATTGTTAACTTGAGGCTTCACTATAAGGTCTTTATGTGACAAACCATATTTTCCTTTTTACTTTGGGGATAGTTCTATGTCAGTATCTAGATGTAGTTTATCTGTGACCTTTTAGAGAAGAAGCCTAGTTTCTCTTACTCTAGGGGAGACAGACCATATATTCCAGATATTCTGCTGATATCCTGGAATTTGAATAGTAGGAGAAAGAGTATCTTGCAGATTGGCTCTTAACTACCATTTTTAGAGATGTCACCCATACCTGTAGCTAGTGTTTCCTGACCAGCCAATGTGATGAAACTAATGTTTCCTTGACCAGCCACGCTGATGATAGCCACTCACTATCACATCATGCTATGTTTAATCCTCTGCATAATTCTTATCACTAATATTTTTCTTGTTTACTTACTATTTCTTTATTTTATCTCTATCCCCTTCTAGAATGAGACCTGAGCCATCATCATCTGTTTTATTCACTGCCTAGTACATAGTAAGTAACTAACAAATATCCACTGGATGAATAAATGAATATGTAAGTAAATAAGATCTAAATTTTCTATCAGCAAATTTCTCAAAAAAAAAAAAAAATGCAGATGGGGGATAGTTGGGAGGGAGGACAGAATTGCATGACTCTCCAGCTGGATCTCCTGTCTCCTCCATTCCACACAGTTTTTAAAACCTATGTCCACATTTTTATTTTATTTTTTTTAAGATTTTATTTATTTATTTGACAGAGAGAGAGCACAAGCAAGGGGAATGGCAGGCAGAGGCAGAAGGAGAAGCAGGCTCCCCGCAGAGCAGGGGGAGCCCAATGCGGGACTCGATCCCAGGACTCCGGGATCACGACCTGAGCCGAAGGCAGTCGCTTAACCAACTGAGCCACCCAGGCGCCCCCTATGTCCACATTTTTAGCCCAGCATCTCAACCATACTCTCTGGGGGTGTTTGAGGCCTTCGAATTCTGAGTCTTTGTTGATACTCTGTGCACAAATTGGTGGCTTCTCATGGCTTTCTACTCCGCACCGCTATTTTAGCTACCACTCCTCTATCAGCTCTGGCTACTGCTTTTCTCTTAGTCCTGAGGAGTTTATACTTTTTATCCCTGCTGTGTTATTTAAGTTGAAGAAGGACAGATGATCTAAATAATTGAGGTCTCTCTATCGTGCTTACTTAAAACCAGACCATTTTAATATTAAAACTGTTTTATTTTCCTTCCTTTCCCTTGCCTCACTATAATGAGTGATTCCTTTCCCATTTATTCACCTCTCTATATTCAGAATGATCTTTTAAAATTGCAAATATATTTATGGCAGACTCCTTACCCTCTTAAAATATTTCAATGGCTTTGCATTACTTTAAGGATGAGGACAAAAATTCTCCATATAAAACAGCCCTGCATTATGTAGCCTGCCTCTCTAGGCTCAGTTCTTATAGCCCAGTACGGCTAAGCAAGGTTTTTTTAGGCCCACACATGACCAGTTTTCCCTCTGCTGTAAGACCTTCTGCATGTACTTTTAGCCCTACTTCAACTATCACTTCCTCCGACTATCCTTCCCTGCCTTCCAGACTAGGTACACTCTATCACAATATCATTATCATTAAACCATTGTTGTAAGTATAATAGCACCTATCAAGTGGGTTTTTAATTGTATGCTTTTCATTATGCAATTATTTCATTACAGCTAGTGAGAGAGAAATGTTAACCTCCATGAGGGCATTAATGTATGCCCACAGCCTAGCCCGGTCTGTGGCATGATATAGGTTCTCAGTAAATATTTTCTGAATAAATAAATGAAATCCCAAAGTGCTATGAAAAGACAGGAGGCAAGCCTACAGGGCAGAGAGATCTTTGTCCTTTCAATTCTTAGTTTGCTTATTGGCTTCGGGCATGATTATCCTGCTCTAGCCTTGGCCTGCAGGAAAATCTGGAAGCTTTATACATAATGTTACCAGTGACTTGTATTTTTTGATATTTACTCTCCTTAGATTTGATTCCAAATAGGCACAGATTTTAAAATTCCAATATTAGATTTGTTCTTTTGTGGTACCTGCCAACCAAAGAAAACTAGTCGTGAATCTGCATTGTTCGAATCTATCATTTCCACTATTATGTCACTGCACCATTGGTCTCTCAAGAAAAGGCTTCTTATTTCTCGTAATTCCTGTAAGTTCCAAAAAATGGGTCTGAAATGGCCATGTCAGATATTTAATAATAGTGAATTCTCATCCTAAAAGAAATATAAATTCTACTATTTTATTTCATAATTGGAAATAGAAATCAAGTCTGCTCCAGTGTATCATAGGAATTCACATCCTCACATCAGGCTGTCAACAGTCTCACACTTTGTGTATCAGATTTTGTGAAAGCACGGACGATAAGAATCCTTATTAAGTTATGAGCTAATTACAGCACTAAAAATTGAACCAGGATAAATTGACCTTACTCGGGGCAAATATAAAGAAAACATCTATAGTTGTGGCACAGAATTAATTAATTATTAATTAATAACTTTGGGTTTTCATTGTCAACTGTGTAAGGAAAATGAGTGGAAGGCACTTGGTTGACACTTAGGAACACTCTTTCTCCTTTATCTCATCCTTCAGTGATGCATCCATGAATCAAGCAGGTACACGCTAAGGAAAAGTCACTGGATATTCTTAAGGCCATAATTTTGTGGAAAATGCTTTTTCTTTTTCTTTACACAGATAAAAATGCAGATAAGAGAGATATTAAGTCCTCAGATTTGAAATTTGAAAACCTCATCAAAGAAGGTAATTTTCTTACAGTGAAGATTTTGTACATTCAAGTGTTTATTACTATATTGTATAAGATAGAGCCAAGAAGGAAAAAGGTGGCTATGAAAACCTCATAAAGGACTCTTGTTTTCTTGGTTTCCATTTATTATCTGCCATTTCCTAAGGAAGAAATGAGTTGAATAGAGAAGCAAACTTGTTGAAGGAGGTGTCTGATTTTAGCTACTTACCTGGTTTTTAATTGCTAATTTATTTTTTAAATTAACAGAGCCATGTTTGAGGTGATTATCTTCAGAATGTTTCCTTAATTACATGGCAATCTTTCTTAGACCTTGACTTGAAGATAGCAATGTGTAACTTGTCTTTAGTGTTAGTCTGATGTTCAGACTTTGCTTATTTTATCAGTACATGATAATGCCTTTCTTTTGTGTGACAGAAACCTTGAGTCCATTACAAGACACATGCTTAATAAGTTAATAATAGGATCACTTGGGAATAATATTCAATGCTGAAGCTTTCTATTTTCCTAATGTAAATCATGTACTTGGCATGCCTGCATGTAATCAGCCCATAATCAGATAAGAGATGAACAAACACTTCATCTGAAAGCTCATTTTCATGCCATAGATGTATTCCTGTAATGCTGATGGCCTGATTTGAACCTCCAGCTCTGAAATGACAAAAGATCATGAAGGTAGATTTCTTTGGTTAGCCTTGATATTTTGCAGAATGTATCACTTTCACAATCATAAGAGAAACATAAACTGTATTTGATTTGTGAGTTTTACGCTACGGCTAAATAGGAACATGGTTCTGGAGTTCACTAGGGACTTGCAGGCCACTCCGTCATTCTCCTTTTGCCATCTGACATCTTAAAAGAAAGACAAAGTGGAGGTAAAAGAAATTACTACGAGGTGAGTATCAAATGCTGTTAACTCTCAAGGAAGGTGAAATATTACTTCCATGCAGATTTTTCTGATAGAACTCTGTCTTTCTAAGAACACAGCGTCTGATCAGGTAACCTGACTGTCGGTGTGCCTCTCCAGTGATATTTTACCCGAATGCAGTGCACAGCGAGGAAACTAATTAACTTTGACTTCACTGCATCTATCCCCAGAAGACTCAGCTCTCTTGCTGTGTGGGTAGAATAATCAAGGAAAGCTAGAATTTCCCCGAAGAGAAGAACTTCTCGTTCTATTACTGTGAAACATGGGAAGTGGAATAAGTTGTTAACCTTGGAAAGTAATGAACTGCAAACTCTTTCCATCTGTTTATTTAGGAAGGAAGGCAGGTGACCTCACCCTCACTGCCAGAGATGATTAGCTCTTTTTGTTCTGGCTCCTGCAGTATGCAGGACTGCTCATCTGTCAACAGCTTCACACTGTACCAGGCCTGGCTGTGCCTATCCTCACCAAAAGATGGGCAAGTCAACTAAGATGCCCAAAGCTGCAAACAGTAGTGAGCTAATGTCAGCTAGCCAGGCAGCTTTGTTACATGTTTCCCAAACACGCTCAGAGGAGGACATGAGAATTTAAAGCTCCTGGTCACAAGACCCAGGCACAGCATTTCCAGCTCAAATCCTGAAATGTCATCCCCAATCAATCAGTTGTTAGGGATCACCAAATATTTCTGTAGCTTTTATATTTAGAATTGGCTAGAGTTGAGTATCACTTGAAGAAACCAGAGCTTATCACACATTCCATCAATATCATTTTTGCAAGTGAGATAATCAGTGGATAAACTTTGTCATGGGTGGCCAAAGTCTTGTTAATTGGACAGAGCACTTAGATGTTGGGTAGAAGATAACTTTCCTAAATTAGAAGCAGTTTTATAAAATTAAAGCCAACTTTGTAAAAAAAAAAAACTTCTGAAAAGCTCTGATCTCTTTTCACCAAGTCCCATGAATTGCAGGACTTTCTAGAATTGTTAATTTAAGATAATAAGAAAGGTTTGTGCACCCGATGGCTTTGATTTACTTTTTAGGCTACGAGTAAAATTTATACAAAACAAACCTACCACCCACATTCAGAATGATCGACAAAAATGAATACAGAAACCAAAGGGATTTCTAAAGGATAAAAAAAAATTACCCTGCACGTTTTGAAAACATTAAAAACTTTTTTAATTGTTAGGCATTCTTATTTGAGACCGTCAATAACTTGTGATGATCAATTCTGACTTGACGACGGTTAGGAGGTTAGCAATTTTTTGTCTCCAACATTCTGAAGCTCCTGAAGAAAGATGTGAGATCTCCCCATGGAAACTTCAAGTTCCACGATTTGGGTTAAATCACAATACATGAGAATAAGCAAAGTGCTTTTGATACTGCGGCCCCTCACTGTCAAATTGCAAGGAAGGCTGCCATTAAAATTCTGCTTGATCCACACATCAGCTCTTCCTTCATGGCTTAAACATAAAACAAGTTTTTGGCCTTCAAAGAATATCGAACAAAAACATCATATGTCTTTGACATTTCATGCTCAATAGACAATGTTTTCTGTTTTTCTGTTCTTAATTTTGACAACATTTGCTTATTTGAGGCATGGTACTCACGGGAACCACATTCTTTTGCTTTTGCTCACAACACCAAGGACCCAATTAATTAACATAGTAGATAAAATGGAAATCGATGCTGGCAATACATAACTTAAGCACAGTTACAGGATATGTTAACTTCCAGAGACAAAACTTGAAGAAAAGCCATGAGAAGTTTTGGCGATCTGCCTCCTTTGGAGATGTGGCAAGGAATCTAACACATTCCAAATATATTCTTTCATACAAGTATTTAAATCTAAATCCTGGGCTCTCGAGTCGAATGTTTTAAAGGAATGTTCCTGTGGACTCTGGGGTGGGCTTCAGCCCCCCATATGTTGGGGGTACAACCAGTTCATCGGGGTATAGTGGCAGATACAGCAGTGCTCTGGTAACAATGCTGTCTACTAGCTGAGGGAATATCTGTGGTCCCACGCTTTTGCCTCCACTCATTCATAAAAGAGGGCAATCTATACTCCGTGCCCTCAAGATGGGGTCGCTAAAGGAATGGGGGGAGAGGGGAGGATAGTGTCAATTTTTAGCTTTTGAGTTTCAAATTGACTTTGGAAATACATAGTGGGGCAGTTGTTTTAAAGAAAAAGCTTTTCAATCTCAAAAGGCCAGATGCTGAAGGAATCAAAGCCCAAAGCTAATGCCAAAAAGAACATATTTGGAAGAACACATGAGATATAAGAGCAGACTTTTGCTCTTCAGTCATTAAAAAAAGAATCCCTTTGAACTGGAGGTGAAGCTGAATTTGAGGAAAAATGTGAGAGGATGATGTGGGCTCTGAGAAGAGGCAGGGAGCACAGGGCAACAGAGCCCTCTATAGGTTTGGAGTCCAAAAGTAGGTGCCTCACTTCCCATTATGAGCCCTGGAGGTGGCCGACTTGCAAGACTCCCACTCCACTACAGTGTGCAAGGTTGTGTACAGAGATGGCTGCACGGATGACAGTGCTGGGGACAGAAATGCTGAGTTTGTCATAATCCCCGTGTAGTGTTGTAGAGCAGTTCAACACTTCACAAGCCCCGAGTGGGGATGCAGTTTAAATGAGGAAGAATGGTGAACTTGAAGAGGCCTCAAAGTACAGATAAAGAGGACGTAGAAACAATCACGGCTATCACTACAGACAAGATAGGAAATGGGGCGTCCAACGTATCACCGTGGAGGGCTGACAATGACCATGGATGGTCACTGGACCATGGATCATGACATTTTAACAGATGCAAGCATGGATAGATGCCACAAAAGGACTAAGTGCTATACATGAGGCCTTGCCTTAGTGTTATGTAGTCTTCCAGAATTTAGATACAAGCTGGGAGAACAGGCAGAGGGAAAATCCTGAACTGCTCAGGACTGAGCGTTCAATGCCTAAAGAAAGGATTTTGAGGTATCAAGAAAGTTCTGTTATAGAGGACATATTTGTACTGAAATTGACCTTTCTGCGTGTATGTGTTTGGGGGTTCTTAATCTCATACTCCCTTCCTGTATGAAAGACTAACTTGAGTAGATCTGCTGTCTAACTAGATAGAGGAAACACTTCCATAAGCTCCATGATTACAGAGGCAAAGGAAAAGGCTGACACCTGAGGAAAAGTTGTGCTACTTCGGGTTATGTAATGTAGTCTTTTCCATAAGTGGTTAGTTAACATATCCATGTTTGCTCATTTAACACAGGATTTGTCAAAAGCTCCTGGACCAAATCCAGCTGATGGCTGCCTTTTTTGTTACTGCTCGCCAACTAGAATTTTTAAAATACCTTCAAACAGTTGAGAATAAATCAAAAGAACATATTGTGACATTTGAAAACCATATAAAATTCAAATTTCAAATGCCCCCAAATAAAATTTTGTTGGAGAGAACCACACCTATTTGTTTATGAAAAGTAGCTTTTAAGCCACAATGGCAAGGTTACATAGTTAGACTATATAACCCGCACAGCCCAAAATATTTACCATCTGTTCGTTTACAGAATAAGTTTGACAAGCCCAGATCTAGTAGCAACTTCCAGGTTGAACAGACACAGAACCCAGAACATACTTTCTAGTTCATCAAATATGCTTGCTAGAGTTCCCCAGCAGTTGTATATTAAATTAACTAAGCTCATGTTGACTTTGAGTGAATTATATATGAGTGTATATAAAGGTCTTAGAAGCAGAGTCTGACACACAATAAGCATCATCTAAGTGACCTAGTGTTCTCATTAGTGATCCTGCATAATTTGAAATTGTACCTCTAGCTGCTATTATTCTGTAGTTTCAGTATAATTATTATTTTTTTTAAACTTGAAGGTCCAAGTTTCTATTCAACTTGCATGTCAATTAATGTAAAAAGTCACCTCTACTTTACAAGTAAAACCAGTAACTGTCAATCATCATGCCTGTTTACTCTAAAATGTGGACCTCGAGTATGAAAAGATGTCAGTATTATTCCACAATAAGTGATAAATAAATGCCTTGACTTTTTGGTTTCCAAAAGAATGATATTTATTATATTTATTGCACGCCTTCCAAGAGTTAAGCATTCTAAGTGCATATTTTCACTGAATTCTAATCCCATTCCTACAAAATAGTGCTGTCTCCAGTCTACAGATGAGAAGAGTGGGGTTCAGAGAGACAAAAGCACTTGCTCATGGTTGTTGTTCATAAGTGACAGATCCCAGATCCAAATACTAGTCTAAATCTGTGCTTACCCCACTAAACTGTATCACTTTTTCTTTACAATTTCTAGTTTTGCCTATCATTCCCTCCCCTACTCAGTCTTCTTTCAACAAAACTCCCATGAACACTCTGGTTGAGGAGAGCCAGTTGTCCAATTGGTAACCAGAAGCAAACTTAATTCTGTGAGCCAAGACCCTGCGTGTTAATCAAGCTCACAGCCCTGCCCTCGGTGCGGCCATCTTTGGACCAACGGCCTCCTGGGGGCAGCAGCAGTTTGAATTGTCCATCCTCCTGTGGTGACAGTTCAGAATATGGAAAATATGTGATTATTCTGATTTGTCTTGTGACATCGAGACACCATTTTCTTGGCCTTTGCTTACAGAGGTGGTGCCACCACTGTTGTTCTTCCCAAGAAGATAGTGAAAAGATTAGTGAGTCCTCATATCCCTTGACTCTAACAGGTACATTGGCTACTCTTTATTGGACATTTTGGGTTTTAGAACCTCATCGCTTTGATCCCCAGGTGAGCACTTTCTGGGCATGATAGGCTTCTATGTTCTCTTTAAAAGTTTACTACTTAAAAACTGAAGAGAACACAATAGTTTCAACCTAATTTTCCAAATTAACCAATTTATTAACCCATCTGAAAGTATATTCAACTGATAATTATTTTCTTCCCTCACTCAGACCTCCCCAAATTGAATTTGCCAGTCTCTGGTGGCATGTTTAGGACTTTCTTCTCTGCCAAATTGAGATTTTTAAAATGTGTTGATTAATAAACATCCCCAAGTTTGAGGCTTTATGACACCTCACATATCATTGATGCTTAATAAATCCTTCTTGGCAGCCTTGGGATATTTCTTATGATCTTTCCAAATATGTTTAGGTAAACAGTTTGATTCAGTTCAGCATAAAGTTGAACATTGAGCAAATGTTATGTGCAAAGCAAGTACAAAGTAAAGAGGCACTCTGCCCAGGGAGAGCTTTACTAGTCAGAGTGGTACAAAGATAAAGATAAAAATGGACTTAGTGCTTGCCTTCAAGTGTACTGGTATATGAGTTAAATTGTGTCCCTCAACCACCACTGCCAAAAAGATATGTCAAAATCCTAACCCCCAATATCTAGGAATGTAATTTTATTTGGAAATAGGGGCTTTGCAGATGTAATCAAGCTAAGATGAAGTCATTAGGGTGAGCCCTGATCCAATGTGACTGGTGTCCTGCTAAGAAGGAAGCTTGGACACACACACACACACACACACACACACACACACACACACACAGGAAGAACACCAGGTGAAGGCAGAAGCACACAGATAGGAGAACACCATGTGAAGACGGAGGCAGAGATTGGAGTTATGCCACCACAGCCAGGAATACTTGGAGCTTCTATAAGCTGGAAGAGGCAAGGACAGACCCCCTAACCCCCTGCCCACCCGCCCAGAGGCTTCACAGGAAACATGGCCCTGCCGACAACTTGATTTTGGACTTCTAGCCTCCAGAAGTGTGAACGAATACACTTCTGCTGTTTAAGGAACCCAGTTTGTGGTACTCTGTTTTGGCCCCATAGGAAACAAATACTGTGGTATACACAAGTCCTATACACAAATGAGTGGTAAAGAGTGAGTGATCAGAATCCTGTAAGTGGGATAAAGATGTGAGGAAGACTCAGAATTGGGTATCAGGGAGTTTCCTGGGGTAAAGACATAACGTCTTAAGTTCTGTAGGAATGGTAAGTTTTAGATGTCTGGAAATGGAGTGCAGGGAATTCTAGATGGAGGGAATTGCATTTGGATAAATGTCAGAGGCAAAGAGGAGAAGCACAGCATGATAAGGGAAAAGGAGAATGAAGGGGGAAGCTAGAAGAAGGTGTGCAACCAGATGATGGGTGTGGAGGGATTGAATGCTAAGGATTTTGCTGTTAGGGAAATAAGGAAACTATTGAAGGGTTTTGACGAGAAGGTGAGTGGCAATAGCAGGACTCTGTTCTAAGGAAAATGCCTAATCACTTTTGTGTAGGTTAAGTTGAAAAGGGGAAAGATTTGGAGGCAAGGAGACAAGATAGAAGGCTATTACAGTAGCCCGATATACCTGCAATGAGGAATTTATCTAGAACAGTTGTAATGATAATTGAAAAGGACAGAAATGTGCATGAGGTGATATCACAGAAGTACAATGGATGTCACTGGACTTGGATTTGGGAGATTTGGTTTTGGGAGATGAGTTACAGACAAGAGTTATATGTGTCATCTCCTGGCACCATAATCCTGTGTAACAAGAATCATAAAACCTCAGTGACATACAATAAACAGAAAACATTTATTTTTACTCATGTGTTCATGGGTTGGCTAGACAGGTCATCTACCTGAGCTAGGCTGGCGGAGGGGAAGGGAGGCTGACTCAGGCATCTGCTGATCTTCCAGGCTCTCTCCTCCATGTAGGACCCTAGCTGGGACAACAAGGCTGACTCTGCCTTTCCCACTGTCTCATCCTCTAACCAAATGGTGTGGGTATGTCCTCATGGGAAAGACAAAGAAAGAAAAGCATGAGTATAAATGTGCAGAATGCTTTGAAGACTCTGTTTGCATCATGTTTGGTCTCACTGACCCAAGAAAATTACACAGTGAAGCTGGCGATCAGGGTGGGAGAGGACTAAAAAAGTTACAGAGCAAAGAGTATAGATATAGGGAAGTCATTAACTGGGTCCAATAATACAATCAATATACTAGAGGAGTTAAATACGATTTCAAAATTTTGTGGGAAGAATAATAAAATTGTTATCCTTGTAAAGTCCTAGTCTTTCTTCAAAACTCAATTCAAGCATCACCTCTTCTGTAAAATCTTATCTCTAGCTCCTCTGAACTATGATGGCTTCTTGTACATATTTCCATTATTTAACTGATCATGAATTCTATTTGGCTATTTCTGTGTCTGCCTCCTTATACTTAGCTATGCCTCCCTAAGGGCCCAGACCACACTGCTCTGAAGTCTCAAGAACTAAGTTCAAATGCCAACTCCACACCTTACTAGCAAGTTCCTCTCTATGCATCTCTATCTGTAGTCAGGGCATACGAGCAATGCCCACCACACGTGTTGTTGTGAGAATAATGCAAAGTAATGTGTGAAAAGCCCCAGAAATGTTAATGATTATTCTGATTATATGTCATTATTTTAATTTTCATGAATACATGCTCCATGCAGTGCTTAAGACATAAAAGACATTTTTTTTTAAAAAAAGTCTTGAGTGAATGTGAACAGATAAAATATATGAGATGAAGCAGGTACTACTGAACATGAAAGCCAATGGCAGGATATTGGATGGACTGAGCATGGAGGAGGCAGAAGGGCATGGGATTCAGAGAATCAAAGGAAAAGCTGGCCTTGGAAAGAGGAAGTCACATGCCTGACTAAGCACATGTATGTTGACAGTCTTCTTTGAATAGCAAGCGTTTTAATTATCATAATTACAGTTTTGGTTATTGATCTTGTTTTTTGCTGTTTTAATGTGTTTAAAGGAACAGAGGGCACATCAGATGATGCTTTCTCTAGATCAGTGAGGATCTGAAAAGAAAAACCTACCTACCACATCCTGATCAAGAAAAACCTACCTATTGGGACGCCTGGGTGGCTCAGGCATTAAGCGTCTGCCTTCGGCTCAGGTCATGATCTCAGGGTCCTGGGATCAAGCCCCACATCAGGCTCCCTGCTCAGCGGGAAGCCTGCTTCTCTCATTCCCCCTGCTTGTGTTCCCTTTCTCGCTGTGTGTCTCTCTCTCAAATAAATAAATAAAATCTTAAAAAAAAAAGAAAGAAAAACCTACCTGTCACATCCTGATAGCATGTTTCACCTCAAATGTAATGGGATGTAGAAGACATCTTTAGACATATTAAAATATTTCACCCTCTACGGCTCTGCACCAGGTTTCACAAAAACACACCGTGATCATTGCTTTGCTTGACTTGTTCCAACAGCCGCTTTCTTGACTGACAGTTGGGGCACAAGTATAGTTATGCCCCCATGTAATTGGTCCTCTTTGCTTATAACAAAGTGAAAAGCTAATTAAGAGCAATATAGCTAATAATGATCTGCCAGGATTAATAAAATTTAATAGAGTACATGAACTGTCCAGGTGTCAGAAGCATGTATTAAGAAACAGATATAAGATATAAGATATAAGAGGGAAAAAAAGTCTATAGTTACCAATATGCAGGAGAGAAGCACTGGGGGGTGTGGGAAACCATACCATATTTTCATTAACTTCATATTTTAGAATGGGATCTTTGTCAGAGTTAAATGGAACAACAGAGAGTTACAGTTGGATAGGAACTTAACAATTCCTTTCATTTCTCTGATAAGCAGTGTTAGAGGCCAGGGGAATGTGCCGAAGAGCATGAAGAGGAAGAGCCAGGTAGGATTGTGTTGGTTCACTGCTGTAAGGCCAGCAACAGAGAACTACCTCGTGTTCAGTAAGCACTTACTCAGATAACAACTAAATGAATAAATGATTGATTGAAACTCATGTATTCTGACTCATAGCTCAAACATTAAGCATAACACTTTCCTTTCTATTATGATAGAGGAATTATAAAGAATATGTAATATATCTTTTTAATCAAAAAGAAATTGTTTTTATCTCTTACTCAATTTTTATCTCAATAATGCTCTAGAAAAGAAACTAAACCAGAAAAATGCACAATTGAATCCAAGGATAATTGGTGCTACAAAAAAAAAAAAAAAATCATTTTAAATGAGTCTGCCTAAACTGGGGATGAAAAATTTTATATTACATCATGAAGAGAGATGAATTAGACTTCAGTCTTGAAAACTGAAACTATGAATAATGAAAATAAGTTGGTTTAATTTGTATCTTTAAAAAATTCATGTCGTAATTGCAATTTTGCACTAGTTTTTAGAACAAACAATGAATCAAGTGTTCCTTGATTTTTGTGAGAAATATGTATTTTCTATGGAAATTGTGTTATGACACGTTCTATCCTCCAAATCTAAATTTCATATCACAGATGCAAAGATGCTATTTGTCTTCCAGGTTCACCTCTTAATCTTATGGTTCTCAAATTATTCCTTGTTGAAAGCCCATCACGTGCAAACCATGTTGCTCCTCTCCTCAGATCTAAGCCTCACATTTCTTGGGCCATTTGACAGTCAAGCAGTTCTCCCATGTCACTTTGGAAAGCTTGGCTCTTTTGTGCTTTCACTTTTCCGTCAAACTGAATTGTATTCTTGAATTACATATATGTCTGATAATCTCAAGGCACTGACTGACAAAGATGTGGATTAACACCAAAACAGGTGTTACAAAAAGAGGGGTATTTGATTGGGCATTAATTTTACTGACACTCAGTTACTAATTAATATTTTTGTATTTTGAATATTTGTGCTTCTCAACACAATTTGATGATCTACTTTCAGGTAACAAATAAATAAATTAATGATATTTCTTGAGCACTTTATATAGACTAGGAGTTCCAGGGGATGTGTCCAAAAATGTCTTGGACATCACATTCAAATGGAATTTCCTGAGAAATACCACTTTTTGGATCATCTTAGAGGCTGCTCCTACCTTCAGCTTACCTGCTTCTCCCCTCCTCCCTTCAACACCCATAAGCACAAATCTCTAAAGTCTATTACTTCTGCCACACCCGACTTCTTCAAATTCACTCACTAAGTTAGTTTTTTACAGGGGCACCTGGGTGGCTCAGTTGGTTAGGCATCTTGGTTTCTCTCAGGCCCTGATCTCAGGGTCCTGGGATGGAGCCCTATGCCTGGCTCCATGTTCCACTCAGAGTCTGCTTGTCTCTCTCCTTTTGTTCCTCCCCTCCACCTCAAATAAATAAAGAAAATCTTTAAAAACTAGTTTGTTTGTTTGTTTTACAGAAAGCCCCCACTTTTCCAGTTAAATCAAGTTTAGAGGCCATGAAAGAAAACAGGAGTTAAAGTACATGACATTTCTCCCATCATACTCTAAGAATAAAAGCTTTCCAACCATCTTCAGTTTTGATTCTCCTTTCTGAAAGTTGGAAAGTGATCTCACTAGCAGATATATATTCACTGAGACCATCTCTGGGGCTAGATATGTTATATTCTATAGGTTTTAATACCTATATAAAATTATATATGTTACTACCATAAATCATAGTTTAAAAATGACAAGCTGGGGCGCCTGGGTGGCTCAGTCAGGTAAGCAACTGCCTTTGGCTCAGGTCATGGTCCCAGGGTCCTGGGATGGAGCCCGCTGTCGGGCTCCCCACTCAGCGAAGAGCCTGCTTCTCTCTCTCACCCTCTACCTGCTGCTCTGCCTACCTCTGCCCTCTATCTCTCTGTCAAATAAATAAATAAAACCTTTAAAAAAATGACAGGCTAACTTCTTAATGGTAGGAGTTATAAGCCTTCAAATATCTTAACTATGTATTACTTACATATAGAATGACTTAATTTATTATGTTGAAAACAAGCGTAGGCTGTAAGTTGAATAAAATAACCGTTCCCCCTTTCTCATATAACTTGTTTGGTTGTATAACACTCAGAGAAAGACAACATTAGGAGTCTTAGTTCATGATTTATTCAAACTCTGAACCATAATGCAAACAGCTAGAAATGCAAATTCTGATGATTATTCTCTTTTCATTACAAGGGGAAAATATTTTCTGATCAGTCTATTTTATATGAATTCTGATAACAGTTTCATTTGTCTTTCTACACAAATTTCAACATAATTTTCTTTTTTAAAAAAAAGTATTTATTTATTTTAGAGATAAGAGAGAGAGAGAGAGCACAGTCAGGAGGGGCAGAGGGAGAGAGAGAGAGAGTCTCAAGCAGACTCTGCGCTGAGCAAGGAGCCTGATACAGGGCTCAGTCTCACAACCCTGAAATCACAATTGAGCTTAAACCAAGAGTCGGATGCTTAGCCAACTGCACCACCCAGGCACCCTTCAACATAATTTTCTAAACGTCTTTAAAAAAGTAATATATGTGCTTTAAAAACGGTTGACTCTATATATTTTCTTACAGTAACAATAATGTTTGATGAGCTTTCTTATAATTATGAAAAAACAGTCTTTTAATTCAACTTAATTTACTGCCATCCAACTGGTATTTATTGAGCACCTGACCTAAGGCAGCAACTGTAGAGATTTAAAAGATTATAAAATTAATTTGCTCCCTCAATTAGATTATAATCTGGTAGAGGAGTTAATGTTTACAGATATGAAACTATCACAGACTTAAGAGATGAATTAAAGTTGGCTTAAAATTGTGTGACCTCCATAGACAGCTACCTGGGTGTCCCCAACTCTTTGGCATCTCCCTTCTCTTTAATATTTAAATACAACTTGGCTTTTTCTCATGTACTATGAGAAACCCAGTAACCATTCCAATAGCTGAAAATGATTGGTGAGGCATATCTCCTAATTTCCTCTTGCTTCAGTTTTCTTTTCTTTTCTGTTTTTAAGATTTTATTTATTTACTTGACAGAGAGAGAGAGAGAGAGCACAAGCAGGGGGACTGACAGGCAGAGGGAGAGGGAGAAGCAGGCTCCCCACTGAGCGGGAAGCCCGACGACGACAGGGGGCTCCATCCCAGGATTCTGGGATTATGCCCTGAGGTGAAGGCAGACACTTAACCAACTGAGCCACCCAGGTGCCCTTGCTTCAGTTTTCTGATTCTAGTCTCTAATAATTTCATATGTGGCATCTCACCTCTGCAGCTGCTATCCTTGGGCTGTGCAGCTTTACCCCCACCTGGCCATAGCTCTGATTCCTTCACTCCTCCAGAAGCCACTGATACAAGACAGAACTTTACTTAAGAATGGAGAGAATGGAAGGTGGGGTTCACGGCACAGGACAAACATTAAAATTAAATGTGTATATTCTTAGCCAGTCCCGGGCATGAATACTTCTCACTGTCCATACTTCCCTAGGGCTATGGACTTAGCTACATTGTCTCAGACTCTCCTGTCCTGTCTTCTTCCCCAGCATTTCCAAACTTACTCTCTCTTATACACAATCTCAGATAATCCACATTTCTACCCTTTAATTCTGAAGAACAATTTGGCACCCTTTTGTAATACATGCTATAGGGAAGTCTCACTACTCCCAAAGAGCCGTCAAGCAATCTCTCTTTAAAAAGAATCATCTCCCCTTATATAAAAATGTTACTTATCTAGTATGTGAAAGTGGTTATAGCCTTTTAGTCAGTTCTGGCTTTGAATATAATTTTTTTTTTTTTTATCTTCATGTTACATGAACAAGTAAGAATCAGTAAGAGAAAACTCCCTGGGTTGGACTAGTCTGTCAGGCTTTGTGGAGAAAGTAGGAATTGGGCCAGATCAAAGGGTCATTAGTACCTGAGTAGACTGAAAAGAGGAAGATATTCCTATATAGCCAAACAAACAAATAAGGATTGAAATATGGAACTGTGCCTGAGTTACATGGGAGAGAGAGAGGAGAAGTGCTTGACCAGAACTGAGACATGGTGAAGAGCAGAATGTGAGCTCAGAGAAATAGTTTGGTGACTTATAGCCAATTGTAGCATAACTAGATGGCATGAAAAAAATTCAAACTTGGAACAGGAAAAAACAAGAAATGGAGCTTCTGTGAGATTCTTTAACAGATGTCCGACATGGTAAAGAAATATTTGGAAAAGATTAGTTGATGTAATGGAGATGTGTCGATGGAATAAAAGCCTAGAGGCAGAGAAGTCAGTGTGTATGATAGGGCAGTATTTGTGAGGTGAGGCTGAGGACATGAGCGAGCCTGCCGATACTGGGAGGGAGGAGGGTGGTGAGAATTGAGAAATAATGGCAAGGATCCACCATGCTTAAGCTCAAGGCTGCTGACCAGCATCACTGCCCGGATAGATTTGGTGATGAGCTGGGACAGGGAAGTGAACAGGAGGGGAGACAGCTACCCTCCAAACTGGAGGGATTGTGCCAAAGCTATTATTTAGTGGCAATTTCTACTCCAGCTACCTCTCAGGACTTCCCTTTGGACCTTTCCAGATTTATGTACCCCTGTTTGCTAATATAACTATGGATAACTTCAAAGTATGTATATATTTAAACTTTTACAAACTTTTTATTGTTTTATATAACAAAGGTAGTGAATGCTGATTGAAGAAAATGGATAAAGGTAATATAAAATAAATACATCAATGATCCACCATCTAGACATACACCCTTCTGACATTACGCCGTTGAATGTGCTATATTTTTACAAATTGATACATAAACACATTAAACTCAAGTTGGTCTTCTATCTGGCTCATACTGTTTTTTAAACTTTGACTTCTGTAAAAGCTTTTTTAAAAAGGCAAGTTCATTAAGCTTTCTTTGTTTTGTTTTCTCCATTTAGAGCAATAAAGAAAAGAACAGTTGGTATTAGTATTGCCAGGGTAGAGTGGTTGAACAAAGCAAGCTGATATGGAAAAGCAAGTTTCTCCAAAAGAGCCCCATTAACAGGCATGTGTTTCAAGCTTTGTGATTTCGTTCTTTTCAGCCCATGACATGAACCTTCTCAGAAACTTCATATTTTCAAATCACCCATGTTTAATAAAGACAAGCATTGAAAAAGTACCTAAAGCTAAGAAAGATATCTTGTACCCTGAATTTACACTTACCCAACATTCACAAGGATTTGTTTTACAGGCACTATTTTTTTTAAAGAAAGGTTTCTTTCTGCCATTTATGGTAGCCAGGAGTGAAAAAACATAATAAAATACGTTATTTGAAACCAAAGACAACAGAACGTTCTGAGATGTCATTTATTTTGTTTAGTAACTTTAGCTACAGAAAGCTCAACAAATCCTACAGAGAGCTATTCTTTAGAATGGAGAACTATTTTCTATCCCTTAATGATGACATATTTCTAAAGAAGAATGACTTGCCATTATCTCCTTAGGGTTCTAAACATAGCTAGAAGTCAATTTTAAAGTCTGCTATAAGTTGTAAGGTTTTTAACAGTATAACCCTTGTTTTTCTAGTCTCAGGTCTGACAGCAAAATATATCTGTTATTTTCAAGAGTTTTATAGACCTTCACTACTTCCCAGAAAATGCGATTTATAGGAAGAAAAAAAATGAGCTAACTTGGTAAAGTAACTTGGGGATACAGAGATGAGATCCGGTGCAAATTTGTCAATGACCAGTGTGTTGACCTCGAAAAGGTCATTTAATCTCTTTATATTTAGACTTGATGCTAGCATATTTCCAACGATTCTTCTCATTTAACGAAGCCATTACTTATATGGAATACTAGAAAAAAATCAAACCAAAAATGATTTCTTAAGCACAGAGTGTGTAAAAGACTGTTTACATGTTAAGCAGAGTTACCTACCCATTACGCGGAGAAGTCAAGCTGCCCACACATCCCACAGGATGCCTTCATTGTACACTCTTGAAAATGGATGCCTAATGATCTAGGAGCAAAACACAACAGCCACACACCTGTGACTTCTTCAGTATTCAAAAATGCCGAGGAGCAATTTTAACTAAAAACTACTATGGATAAACGGCCTCAGGAACAAACAATTTCACATCTTAGAAGAAGGTCAAAGCAATGCATATGTAACTCTGGGTGAACGTCTACTGATGCTTTCAAATTAAAGAGAGCTTGCATGGCATTATCCTCAGCCTCCTCTTTCCCCTTACTTTCCCTTAAAGAGGCTTATGACTTCAGTACTTTGGGCCATGCAGTGCTTTTATGTCCATGAGTTGAAGAGGGCACCAGTCCTACAATACATTCTAGCTCGACAGGGAAAGCAGGGGAGAGGTGAACAAAGCCATCATCCCAGTTCGGTGACTTCTAGCTCAGCCCTATCATTTCAGTTTGCTACTCTGAGTTGTTCCAGATCAAATTACAAGTTGAGAAGAGGGTCGCTTGTTGTTTATGCATCCTGAGAGAAAAAAAAACAGGTCACCAGAGAGCAGTGAGTCTTTACTCTTGATATATCTTCCAGCAAGGAACATATATTTATCGAGCACCCACTAGATGCCTAGTGCTGTGCTTGGCCTTGCTGGAGAACAGATGAAGTTGGGTTTCTTTCCTCACGTTTTCATTTAATTCGAGAGAAGAGTTGAAAATACATCACATCGATCATGCCTGGCAAACAAAGTGAGGATCAGTGGGCCAGCAGCACCAGGTCACCTCGGGTTTCTTGGAAATGTGGACACTTGGGCCTTACCCCTGCCCTGCTGAGTCAGAAGCTGTATTTTACCAAGCTCCCCAGGTAATTTTGTATGCAAATGAAAGTTTAAGAAGTACTGACAAACAGAACAATATTTTCTCCTCTCACAAATCTATGCACAATGTTATAGCCCAACTGCGTGCCAAGACTGAATGTGCATGTTGTGGGAGACAAGGAATCATTTAAATGAAATATGCCTACAGAGCTGGAGATACAGTAGACCAGCTTAGCAAAGAGGCTGTTGTTCATTTTTAGTGCTCTCGGAGTATAAAAATGAAGACATTATTTTATTTAGCTTGCTATTTGTAGACCACTAAAAGCTAAAAATGACTTCATTAGAGGGAAGAAACATCTACAGTCTGAAATATGTTTACATTAGTTTACAAGGCTAAAGAAGATAGCATCTGGGGGTTACTCAATTCTATAAAAGATTTTGTGATTTAGTGATTAAGATTCTTGTCTCCTTATCCTTTTTCTGGAATTAGCATATCTCTAGGATTTATCAACAAAAAGAGACCTATCAGCTAATGAAGGATTTTACTCAAAGGACGTTTCTGTTTGTATGTAGGAAAACAAAAGGTAGCAGGATGAGTTGTGGAAAGCTACAGCATGTAATTTAAGTACATCATAGGCAATATAATATCAAAGTATTTTCATATTTAAAAGTTATTTGAAATCAAAGACAGCCAATTTTTGTACTCAGTAAGATAAACTGAAAATCAATTTTGAAGTGATGATTGATATTGGTATAAAATATACAACACTTGTTTTTTATCACTGGACTATGAGGGAAACACCTAAGAATTTTTAATGATTACTAAATTGCTCTTTCAAGGTACTGATTACACTTTGCACTATATTGTGCAATTAGGTAGATGTATAATTATTACACATTACCATCATATTACTATTCTTATACATTCATTCTTTATTCTTTTAGATCCCTTAAAGAATCAATGACATTCCTGGAAGCTAAAATAGATTTCATTTACATTAATGAAGATTGTGATTAGTTAATGGAAAATAATTGTATGCAAGTTCCTATACAGAATTATCCTTTACAGGCTTTTCACATAACTCTCTACTCTTTGTTTGATATTAGTATTTGTGGAGTGAAATGTAGTTCAAAAGAAGTAAGGAGTTCTTGCTTTCTTCCTTTCTGGATTTCCTCTTTTCAGGATTAATCACATTAATCACTAAATGCAATTTATGAAAATCACATTTGGTCACTGAAGAACTATTTTTTTTCTCTTTTGTGTACTTCAATTCCCAATAGTGATTATATCTTACCCTTAGCTATGAGAAGGAAAGTAGAGTCGTGCTCCTAAAAGAAATTAAAAATATACTCTATTCCTGGTATATCTGTATTTTTTTTAAAGATTTTATTTATTTATTTGAGAGAGAGAATGAGATAGAGAGAGAGAGAGCATGAGAGGGAGGAGGGTCCGAGGGAGAAGCAGACACTGCTGAGCAGGGAGCCCGGTGCGGGACTCGATCCTGGGACTCCAGGATCATGACCTGAGCCGAAGGCAGTCGCTTAACCAACTGAGCCACCCAGGCGCCCTGGTATATCTGTATTAATAGGAATATAAATTTGTAAGAACACTGCAAAGGCATTTGCTTCCATCCAAAGTATTTGTCTTGCTTACCGTGATGCCATGGGATCCGTGTTAAGATACGTACATAAAAGGCCCATGCATTCTTAGACTAGAAAAAGGGGTTTTGTGCTGTTGTTCTATTTGTTTGTTTTTGGTTTTTAACGAGTTTAACTATTACTACCTCTAAAGTGTGAGGTGGGTCGAGAATACAAATACTTCAGAAAAAGGATATAAATATGTAAGTATATGTTTAGGGAGAAATGTGAAATATATTTATATTTCTATAAATGCCTATATTTATGTAAAATGAATAAATGTATATAAAAATGTCAAACAGTAAGACAATTAGTTCCAGAATATAAAAGTTCAGGTGTGTCATACTCTTTAGTTAGATACTAAGATATTTCTTCTCAAAGTTACAAATTTACTGTAAAAAATGCAATTTGGATTTCATGTTCATCATGAATGTTTTACAATTTGAGACATATAAAAATTATTTTTTTAAAGTAATATCTACACCCAGCATGGGACTCGAACTTATAGCCCCAAGATCAAGTCGCATGCTCCACCAACTGAGCCAGCCAGGCGTTCTTAAAAATTATTTTTAATAGGGTGAGTAGTTTCTATTTTCTCAAGCAGACTTTCCAATATTGATTTCATAATCATATCCTCATAGTTACAGTTACCTTTAATTACAAAAAAAAAAGACCCTATTCTAACAATTTGCTGTATGCATGGAAGAACCACCAATATCTCATCTTTTCAGTATGAGCTAAGTTGACTTGTGGGACAGTCTCATACAGATTCATGGAGATGCTGGTTACCAACATAAAGAAAACTTAAATATAGTTCAGTGATATTTTAAGTCTCAGAAATTAATAAATCAGACAAAATAAATTTTTATGAGAATGGCCTAAAATAAGAAATCACAAAGGAAAGGCAATACTACTCCAACAACCTACTGTAATGAAGCCAGGATCAGGATAAGAAGAAAATTCTTCAAGGTTAAGGCATACTAAAATTTCTCTGTTCATTTTCTCGATGTTTATATAGGAATCACAACCAGGGTTTTTCCACACACAATTTTTTTGTAAGTGGAAATCTGAATCTTCATGGAAAGTTACATATTCTCTAAAATTGTGCCTTACCATTACAGCTTCTATAATGATGGATAAAGAAAAGGGCATTCTGGAGACATAATGAATACCTATTTGGATCCACAAGACTGAATCATCTGCTTTACAGAATTCAGGGTAAATTCTCTGCAAAACTCTCATTATGTACCTGACAGAATTATCCTAGCTTTGTTCTTTTGCTTAAAGTTCTTGTTTACATGGGAACTCATTCACATATGTGATAAAGAACTATGTGATGCTACTTTGTCCTATAATGTGGCATATGAAAGGGTCTTTTCTGGAATACAAACTAAATGGTATTTTCTTTACAATTCAGTTAATTTCATAACCTAATATATACAGAATACCTACCATGCGAGAAGTACAAGACCCTGTGTTTGACCCTACAAGGGATGGGGATATAACAGGGTAAATGTGACATAATCTAACAAGATTTCAATCTTATAAAGAAAACAGAACAAATGGCATTAATTACTCTACTATAATCTCCCCCCAAAAGTGTCATGGGAATGATTTAACCAAGGAATAGAAATGTAGAGGACAGAGATAATTTCTTAATAGAGAAGGCTGGAAAAGACATTTGATTCCACAATCTATATAGCAGTTATGATGTTTTCAATCTACATATTCAGGCATACATTAAAAAAATGTTACAAGCTTAGTTTCATAGTTTTTGGTCAATGGCATCATACCGCATGGGCATCTGCTGGGACATCCAAATTCCCCCATGGTCTCCCTCAACAGTCCTGAATTTATTGTCCTCCTCACCCCCACTGGTAGGCCTCTCCCATATTGCTTCCATGACACAGCATCTGGGACCATCCCAGACCCCTCTGCTTAGACACACTGAGCTGCCTCCTAGGATTCTCAGTGGGAATAGGGAAAGTCCTTTTTTAATTTCTCTATTCTTTGGAGTCCTCTAAATTTTTCTGCAGCTGTTATCACATCTTTCCTTTAGGGGACACTACCTTGAGGTGGAGAGACTTTGTGGCAAAGATCCACAGTAGTGTGCACAAATGTATAGCATATTGAAAAATGGTTAAGATTTTGCCCTGCAGAGATGACAGAGTGCAGCACTCTCTACATACTGCAAATAGGAAAGTTTGGAGGCCAGTCATTTTCAACCTACCACCTCAAAAAGATGGGCTGGATGGGGAGGGGTAGAGGGATGCGTACTTTGTCTGGTTTGTTTGGGTGAGATGACAAGTAAGAGGAGACAACTCAGTCAATATCCTGTGCAGAGTGAAGTCATGTACATGGTAGAACAGCCATTCTCTCATTCTTTCTTCCATGAACCATTCTTTCTTCCATCTAACCTATAGATGTATCTTATGCTCTATCCAAGCACATGTATGTTTGAAGTCAAGCCTAATTCATATCTGAATCCTCAACACCTAGCTAAAATGATGGGGATATATAATAAATTAATGATATACACTGATGATATATATTGAATTATGGTATTAAGTAGTAAATCAACCCATACTTGGAAGGAAAGATTAAAGGAAGACTATACAGTTCTGATGATGTTGCTTATATGCTCTCTATTTCACTTTGTACACCTAATCAACCAATTATGCTCAGAAGTTTTCACCTTGATTTAAGTGCAGAACATGTAATGGACGCTGACATCATTGATCTGGTGCCTTAAAAAGTATAAAAGCCAGATTATAATATTAAGTCTGTATGAATCAGTCACCAGTAACGTTTAAATATACAACACCTTTGCTAGAGTTAACAATGAATGGGTTCTTAAAAGATTAATTATAATAGAGTGTTCTTTATGTACATCTAGGAGCACCCAGGAGTTAATTTTTAAGAAGAACCTACCATTGATGAGTTCATGTACTCACCTACTCACTCACCGTGATTCCCCACTATTTACAAGATAACATCTTAATTACTAGTGAAGCATTTAAGACCACTGATATGTAATATGGCCTCAACTCCCCCACTACACCTGTACAAACATATTTTCTGATCAAATCAAAATTACATTATATATTACACTTTTCCATCTTTGTATATTTATACATGGCTCTCCTGTTCTCTCCTCCCTTTTCCTGATCATATCATTCAAAGCCCAGCACACAGCCCATCTCCATCAGGAAGATTTTGCTGATTATGCCTCTTCCAAACCCTAAAAAACATTTGTTATCATTAATCATTATTTGATATTCAGTAAATTCATGCATGTGCATATATGTGTGCATGTATGGTTTGTGTATTTAAATGCAGATATCTTCTCTCCCCAGTCAGGCTGGAAATTGCTATCCGAGAAAATATATTTCACTGATTTTTAAATATCCATATTGTCAACAGGTAATTTTTAATTACCTCATTGATTATTATGATCATAGTTTTATTTTTTATTTTTTTAAAGACTTATTTATTCATTTTAGAGAGAGAGAGAGAGCATGTGAGTGGGGGGAGGGGCAGAGAGAAAGGGAGAGAGAGAATCCTGAAGCACACTCCCGAATGAGCTCAGAGCCCGATGTGGGGCTCAATCCCAGGACCCTGAGATCATGACCTGAGCCAAAATGAAGAGGCGGTTGCTTAACTGACTGAGCCACCACGGCACAGCATGATCACAGTTTTAAATGTATCTTAGAAAAACATCAGAAATACAATGGATATTTTCCTCAATAGAGAATTCAAAAAACATGAATAAATAAAAACAATTAAGTACATTAATCACTCTGAACTTCATCTCATTTTGAGTCCCCTGTTTCTTTGCTCTGATCTTCCTATTTTTAATTTCTGGATTTGGTTGGGTGAATCTTTAGGAACATTATAAATATATATTTACAGAATTCTATTAGTATGAGTCTTCATTTTTAAAACTTTGTAAAGTTTTTGGGTTTTTTTTTACTTTTTTTTTTATTTTATTTTATTATTTTACATTAATCACCATACATGGCATCATTAGTTTTTGATGTAGTGTTCCATAATTCACTGTTTGCAGATAACACCCAGTGCTCCTTGCAATACATGCCCTCCTTAATACCCATCACCAGGCTAAACCATCCCTCACCCTCCTCCCCTCTAAAACCCTCAGTTTGTTTCCTGGAGTCCATAGTCTCTCATGGTTCATCGCCCCCTCTGATTTCCCCCCTTCATTTTTCCCTTCCTATTACTTTCTTTTTTTAAAACATATAATGCTTTATTTGTTTCAGAGGTACAGGTCTATGATTCAACAGTCTTAAACAATTCACGGCGCTCACCATAGTCAATGCCCTCCCCAATGTCTATCACCCAGCCACCCCACCCTCCCACCGCCCACCACTCCAGCAACCCTCAGTTTCTTTCCTGTGACTAAGAACTCATATCAGTGAGATCATATGATACATGTCTTTCTCTGATTGACTTATTTCGCTCAGCATAACACCCTCCAGTTCCATCCACATCGTTGCAAATGGCAGGATTTCATTCCTTTTTATAGCTGTATAATATTCCATTGTATATATATATACCACCTCTTCTTTATCCATTCATCTGTTGATGGACATCTTGGCTCTTTTCATAGTTTGGCTATTGTGGACATTGCTGCTATAAACATCAGGGTGCACGTACCCCTTCAGATCACTACATTTGTATCTTTGGAGTAAATACCCAGTAGTGCAATTGCTGGGTTGTAGGGCAGCTCTATTTTCAACTTTTTGAGGAACCTCCATACTGTTTCCAGAGTGGCTGAACCACCTTGCATTCCCAACAACAGTGTAGGAGGGTTTCCCTTTCTCCACATCTCTGCAAAACATGTCGCTTCCTGACTTGTTAATTTTAGCCATTCTGACTGGTGTCAAGTGATATATCATTGAGGTTTTGATTTGGATTTCCCTGATGCCAAGCGATGTTGAGCACTTTTTCATGTGTCTGTTGGCCATTTGGATGTCTTCTTTGGAAAAATGTCTGTTCATGTCTTCTGCCCATTTCTTGATTGGATCATTTGTTCCTTGGGTGTTGAGTTTGATAAGTTCTTCATCGATTTTGGATACTAGCCCTTTATCTGATATGTCATTTGCAAATATCTTCTCCCATTCTGTCTGTTGTCTTTTGATTTTGTTGACTGTTTCTTTTGCTGTGCAAAAGCTTTTAATCTTGATGAAATCCCAATAGTTCATTTTTGCCCTTGCTTCCCTTGCCTTTGGCAATGTGTCTAGGAAGAAGTTGCTGTAGCTGAGGTCGAAGAGGTTGCTGCCTGTGTTCTCCTCCAGAATTTTGATGGACTCCTGTCTCACATTTAGGTCTTTCACCATTTTGAGTCTATTGTTGTGTGTGGGATAAGGAAATGGTCCAGTTTCATTCTTCTGCATGTGGTTGTCCAATTTTCCCAACACCATTGGTTGAAGACACTGTCTTTTTTCCATTGGATATTCTTTCCTGCTTTGTCGAAGATGACTTGACCATAGAGTTGAGGGTCCATTTCTGGGCTCTCTATTCTGTTCCATTGATCTATGTGTCTGTTTTTGTGCCAGTACCATACTGTCTTGATGATTACAGCTTTGTAATAGAGCCTCAAGTCTGGAATTGGGATGCCACCAGCTTTGCTTTTCTTTTTCAACATTCCTCTGGCTACTTGGGGTCTTTTCTGGTTCCATACAAATTTTAGGATGATTTATTCCATTTCTTTGAAAAAAGTGGATGGTATTTTTTTTTAAAGATTTTATTTATTTATTTGGCAGAGAGAGAGCACAAGTAGGCAGAGTGGCAGGCAGAGGGAGAGGGAGAAGCAGGCTCTCTGCTGAGCAGGGAGCCTGACACAGGACTTGATCCCAGACTCTGGAATCATGACCTGAGCTGAACACAGCCATTTAATGGACTGAGCCACCCAGACGCCCCAAAAGTTGATGGTATTTTGATAGGGATTGCATTAAATGTGTAGATTGCTCTAGGTAGCATTGACATCTTCACAATGTTTGTTCTTCCAATCCATGAGCATAGAACGTTTTTCCATTTCTTTGTGTCTTCCTCAATTTCTTTCATGAGTATTTTATAGTTTTCTGAGTACAGATACTTTGCCTCTTTGGTTAGATTTATTCCTAGGTATCTTATGGTTTTGGGTGCGATTGTAAATGGGATCGACTCCTTAATTTCTCTTTCTTCTGTCTTGTTGGTGTATAGGAATGCCACTGATTTCTATGCATTGATTTTATATCCTGCCACTTTACTGAATTCCTGTATGAGTTCTAGCAGTTTTGGGGTGGAGTCTTTTGGGTTTTCCACATACAGTATCATATCATCTGAGAAGAGTGAGAGTTTGACTTCCTCTTTGCCGATTTGGATGCCTTTGATTTCTTTTTGTTGTCTGATTGCTGTGGCTAGGACTTCTAATACTATGTTGAATAGCAGTGGTGAGAGTGGGCATCCATGCCGTGTTCCTGACCTTAGGAGGAAAGCTCTCAGTTTTTCCCCATTGAAAATGATATTCGCTGTGGGTTTTTCAAAGATGGCTTTTATGATATTGAGGTATGTACCCTCTATCCCTATACTCTGAAGAGTTTTGATCAAGAAAGGATGCTGTACTTTGTCAAATGCTTTTTCTGCATCTATTGAGAGGATCATATGATTCTTGTTCTTTCTTTTATTAATGTATTGTATCACATTGATTGATTTGCAGATGTTGAACCAACCTTGCAGCCCAGGGATAATTCCCACTTGGTCATGGTGAATAATCCTTTTAATGTACTGTTGGATCCTTGGCTAGTATTTTGTTGTTTTTTTTTTTTTAAAGATTTTATTTATTTGACAGAGAGACATAGCAAGAGCAGGAACACAGCAGGGGGAGTGGGAGGGGAGAAAGCAGGCTTCCCGCTGAGTGGGGAGCCCAATGCGGGGTTCGATCCCAGGACTCTGGGATTATGACCTGAGCCGAAGGCAGACACTTAACGACTGAGCCACCCAGGTGCCCCCTGGCCAGTATTTTGGTGAGAATTTTTGCATCCATGTTCATCAAGGATATTGGTCTGTAATTGTCCTTTTTGATGGGGTCTTTGTCTGGTTTGGGGATCAAGGTAATGGTGGCCTCATAAAACGAGTTTGGAAGTTTTCCTTCCATTTCTATTTTTTGGAACAGTTTCAGAAGAATAGGTATTAATTCTTCTTTAAATGTTTGGTAGAATTCCCCTGGGAAGCCATCTGGTCATGGGCTCTTGTTTTTTGGAAGATTTTTGATGACTGCTTCAATTTCCTTAGTGGTTATAAGTCTGTTCAGGTTTTCTATTTCATCCTGGTTCAGTTTTAGTAGTTGATACACCTCTAGGAAAGCATCCATTTCTTCCAGATTATCTAATTTGCTGGCATATTGTTGCTCATAATATGTTCTTATAATTGTTTGTATTTCTTTGGTGTTGGTTGTGATCTCTCCTCTTTCATTCATGATTTCATTTATTTGGGTCATTATTCTTTGCTTTTTGATAAGTCTGGCCAGGGGTTTATCAATCTTGTTAATTCTTTCAAAGAACCAGCTCCTAGTTTCGTTGATCTGTTCTACTGTTCTTTTGGTTTCTATTTCACTGACTTCTGCTCTGATTTTTATTATTTCTCTTCTCCTGCTGGGTTTAGGCTTTATTTGCTGTTCTTTCTCCAGCTCCTTCAGGTGTAGGGTTAGGTTGTGTATTTGAGACCTTTCTTATTTCTTGAGAAAGGCTTGTATTGTTATATACTTTCCTCTTAGGACTGCCTTTGCTGCATCCCAAAGATTTTGAACAGTTGTGTTTTCATTTTCATTAGTTTCCATGAATTTTTTTAATTCTTCTTTAATTTCCTGGTTGACCCCTTCATTCTTTAGTAGGATATTCTTTAGCCTCCATGTATTTGAGTTCTTTCTGACTTTCCTCTTGTGATTGAGTTCTAGTTTCAAAGCACTGTGGTCTGAAAATATGCAGGGAATGATCCCAATCTTTTGGTACCGGTTGAGACCTGATTTGTGACCTTGGATGTGATCTATTCTGGAGAATGTTCCATGGACATTAGAGAAGAATGTATATTCTGTTGCTTTGGGATGGAATGTTCTGAATATATCTGTGAAGTCCATTTGGTCCAGTGTGTCATTTAACATCTTTATTTCCTTACTGACTTTTGCTTAGATGATCTGTCCACTTCAGTGAGGGGGGTGTTAAAGTCCCCTACTATTATTGTATTGTTGTTGATGTGTTTCTTTCCTTTTATTATTAATTGGCTTATATAATTGGCTGCTCCCATGTTAGAGGCATAGATATTTTAAAACTGTTAGATCTTCTTGTTGTATAGACCCTTTAATTATGATATAGTGTCCTTCCTCATCTCTTATTATAGTCTTTGGTTTAAAATCTAATTTGTCTGATACAAGGATTGCCACCCCAGCTTTCTTTTGGGGTCCATTAGCATGGTAAACGGTTTTCCACCCCCTCACTTTCAATCTGGAGGTGACTTTGGGTCTAAAATGAGTCTCTTGCAGACAGCATACCGATGGGTCTTGTTTTTTTTTTTTTTTTTTTAATCTAATCTGATACCCTGTGTCTTTTGATTGGGGCATTTAGCCCATTCACATTCAGGGTAACTACTGGAAGATATAGTGTCATTGTATTGCCTGTAAGGTGACTGTTACTGTATATTGTCTGTGTTCCTTTCTGGCCTATGTTGCTTTTAGGCTCTCTCTTTGCTTAGAGGACCTCTTTCAATATTTCTTGTAGGGCTGGTTTCATGTTTGCAAATTTTTTTAGTTTTTGTTTGTCCTGGAAGCATTTTATCTCTCCTTCTATTTTCAATGATAGCCTAGCTGGATATAGAATTCTTGGATGCATATTTTTCTCATTTAGTGCTCCCAATATATCATGCCAGTACTTGCTGGCCTGCCAGGTCTTTGTGGATAGGTCTGTTGCCAATCTAATGTTTCTACCATTGTAGGTTATAGACCTCTTGTCCAGAGCTGGTTTCAGGATTTTCTCTTTGTCTCTGAGACCATCGTAAGTTTTACTATTAGATGTCAGGGTGTTGACCTATTTTTATTGATTTTGACAGGGGTTCTCTGTGCCTCCTGGATTTTGATCCCTGTTTCCTTCCCCAAATTAGGGAAGTTCTCTGCTATAATTTGCTCTGATATACCTTCTGCCCTCTCTCTCTTTCTTCTTCTGGGATCCCAATTATTCTAATGTTGTTTCGTCTTATGGTATCACTTATCTCTTGAATTCTACCCTCATGATCCAGTAGCTTTTGTCTCTTTTTCTCAGCTTCTTTATTTTCCATCATTTGGTATTCTATATCTCTAATTCTCTCTTCTGCCTCATTTATCTTAGCAGTTAAAGCCTCCATTTTTGATTGCACCTAATTAATAGCCTTTTTGATTTCCACTTGGTTAGATTTTAGTTCTTTTATTTCTCCAGAGAGGGTTTCTCTATAACTTCCATGCTTTTTTCAAGCCCAGCTAGTATCTTTATAATCGTCATTCTGATCTCTAGTTCCAACATCGTACTAATGTCAGTATTGATTAGGTCCCTGGCAGTTGGTACTGCCTCTTGTTCTTTTTTTTGAGGTGATTTTTTCCATCTTGTCAGGTTGTCCAGAAGAGAATAGATGATTGAGAGAACAAAATGCTAACAGGGTAACAATGACCCCAGAAAAATATATACCACACAAATCAGAAGAGACCTGAAACCAGGGGAAAAGAAAGCGAAAGAAAGAAAAAGAACAAAACAAGAAAAAAGAAAAAGATAAAAAAAAAACAGAATATGATCAAATATGATCAGGCTGGTGCATAGATCAGTGCCACACACTAGATTTTGGGCGTATTTTGGTCTGTTAAAAGAAAGTGCCTCCCAAAATTTTAAGGAAAGAAAAAATTATATATGTACAAAAATAAGGGTAAATATGATGAAGGAATGGAATATGACTGTAAAGATGAAAATTATAGAAGATTTTTATAAAAGGAATTGGTAAGAAGTTGGTTGAAAAAAGAAAGAAGAGGAATTAACAAAAGGAGGGGAGAGAATGTGATCAGGCAGGAGCCTAGAACAAAGCCATACACTAGAGATTTAGGGTGTATTTTGGTCTGTTAGAAGAAACCATATCCCAAAATTTTGAAGAGAGAACAACTTATATATATACCAAAAATAAGGTTAACTACTATGAAGGGATAGAATATGACTCCAAAAATTAAAATTAAGAAAGATTTTTAAAAAAAGAGATTGATAAGATGTTGGTTGAAAAGGGGGGAAAGAAAAATTCAAAAAACAATATAGGAAAATTTAAAAAATTAACTTTGAAAGACTAAAGAATCATGGGGAAAAAGCCATGAATTCTATGTGCAGTATTCCCCTAGCACTTCCGTTCTCATTGATGGGTAAACTTGGTCTTGGCTGGCTGTTCTTGCTGATCTTCTGGAGGATGGACCTGTTGCCGTGCTTCCCAAATGTCTTTGCCAGAGGCGGAATTGCCCCGCCCTTGCCTGGTCCGGGCTAAGTAATCTGCTCAGGTTTGCTCTCGGGAGCTTTTGTTCCCTGCAAGCTTTCCGTTATAGCTTTAGAGGACAAGAGTGAAAATGGCGGCCTCCCAATCTCCACCCCCGAGGAGCTGAGAACTCGGGGTCCCACTCCTCAGTGCGCCCCCAGAGAAAAGCAGTCAATCACTCCCGTCTCTCTGGTCTCCGGCCGTACTCCGTGCTCACCCGGCCTGTGACCGAGCGTTTCTATCTCTGGCACCCGACCCCGTGTGGAGTCTCCAAACCCAGCAGATCCCTGTGGTGCGCTCTCCCGCCGCTCCTCCTGCGGGAGGAAGGGGAGTCTCCCCGGAACTGCCGCTTGTTGGGTCCCTGCTGGAGGAGCAGTGGCCCAACTGTGCCGTGAATCACGGTTTATGGCAACCCCGAGCTGAGAGCCCGCTCCTTGGCTCCGTCTCTGCAGCCAGCTTCCCTGCTCCGATATGTGGGAGCTCTGCCGCACTCAGGCACCCCTGGTCTTTCTGTGACCCCAAGGGTCCTGAGACCACACTGTCCCGCGAGGGTTCCACCCACCCTTTAGCCACTGGAGCGACGTCACTCAGCAGAGCAGACTTCTAAAAGTTCCAATTTTGTGCTCCGCTGCTCTATCACTTGCCAGAAGCGACTGATGGAGGCCCCCTCCCCCACTGTCTATCCTCCCATGTATCGCCTTGGATTCACTTCTCGGCGCATCCTACCTTCCAGAAAGTGGTCGCTTTTCTGTTCAGAGCGTTGCTGCTATTCTTCTCTTCGATCTCCTGTTGCGTTCGTAGGTGTTCAGAATGATTTGATCCCTAAATAGCTGAATTCCTGGGACCAGATGAAATTTAGCTCTCCTACTCCTCCCTCCACTCCTGACATGAAGATGACATTGTGCCAAATGTACCTGCTGCTTCCTCTGAACGCTGACATCCTGTGACAAGCTGCATCACTGACTCAGATGCTGATGTTCAAAACTTCGGGTCTCATGGAGCCAGAGCAGAGAAGTGCTGTTAGGTGGGGATATGTAGGCACCTCTGACCTATGGCCTGCACACCTGCTTCGGTTTCTGCACTGTCTGTACCAGGGGACAGGGGGCACCCAACTGAATTTGGAGACTGTGTGTGGTCCTTACGTGCACTCTTCCCGGGGAACACGGGAAACCCGGAAGTGTCCACAACCCAGCCCACAAAAGCTCAGGTGAGCAGGCACGCTGGAGTTCACAGGTCTGGGGGTACAGCCAGCTGACAGACATCGGGCAGAAGAGACTAGCCAGGAACTCCACAGGTCATCTCTCTCGGGATACCTTTGTTATCTCAACTCTTTGTAAAGTTTAACATGCTGGCACCTTTGTCTGTTAGTCCTTCCTTACATTCCTGTTCTTAAAGACTCAATTCAAATGTCACTTTCCTCAGAGAGCAACCCTGAAGTTATCTCCACACCGTCTTACTGAAAAAAAGTAAGGATTTCTGCTCCTACCTCTATTTCACTGCTATCGTTTACACACATCTCAATTCTTGTATATATATAACACTTTCCTATAATTTTCACTTTACAGATTTAACTTCCTTTACTAGATTTTAAGATCCATGAGGTCAAGGATTATTTCTTTTTAATCTTTGTCTCCTTAACTTCTAGCACATTGCACCTTTGTTTCAGAAGTGAATGAATCAGTGCCTAAATCTTAAATAAGGCAAGCACAAAATCACATGTTTTTATTTTGTATACAAAGAAATCAAGGCTATGATAAGAAAGTAAGCAGGTTAAAAAATCAGTGACAAGGAGGCGCCTGGGTGGCTCAGTCGGTTAAGCGTCTGCCTTCAGCTCAGGTCATGATCCCAGTGTTCTGGAATCGAGTCCCGCATTGGACTCCCTGCTCAGTGGGAAGCCTGCTTCTGCCCCTCCCCACTGCTCATGCTCGCATGCGCGCTCTCTCTCTCTCTCTCTCTCTATCTTAAATAAATAAATAAAATCTTAAAAAAATATCAGTGACAAATACAATCAGGATCTTAACCTCTGGACATTGTCCAGCGAGTCACTACCATCCCCTACACAGGGCTGTTTTCACAGCAACTAGTCACAGGAATGTAAAGGCAATTTCACATAACTACCCTGAAGGACTTACTCAGTTACAAGTGGTTTCCCAGGGTTAAAACCCATCCTATACACATCTAATCTTTCTTTATCCAATTTCAGCAATAAAAATGATTGTGTTCATTGAATCCTTAACATATGCTAAGTTCTATGCATTTTTATCATTTAATACATTTAATTACCACAACTTTTCATTTGCTACATATTTTTATCCCCATCTCAAGGATGTGGAAAATGAAACATAAATTCAGTAATCTACTCAATCAAAATGGGGTAAGTAAAAAAATAAATCATATTCTGTACCCTTAAAATTAAGCCCAGTGTTATTATTTAGATTGTCAACAATTTTAAAAATCAGAGTTGTCATGGCCTAATATTTCTCCTGCACATGCATAGTGTTCATCTGCACATTTGGCCAGAGAGCACTATTAAATGACTGGGAGAAAGATTCTCTATTCTCAGTTCCTTACCTTGAGCACATAAAACCTCTGAGCCTCTTTATCACTGAAATGGGAAAAATAAATTACTGCCTTTCTTAATTCATTGTGTTTTTATGAGAAAAAAAACAGACAGGAAGGATTGCAGGAACTACAGAAGATCATACAAAGGTAAATGATATTCTTAGATCTGATTTTCACCACACTGCTCTGCAGTGAGCAAGGACTGTATTGTGTACATTGTACAGATGAGGAAATAGATTCCATACGGCCAAAGGACTCTTCATGGACCATAGAATGCATGGAGAGAATGCAATGAGATTGGATCCCAGTGACCTGCCTCTCTTTCCAGTGCCCCTTCTACTGCACCTTGCGACATTTCAGATGGCTTTGCATACAACATGATTCAATCCTCATCTCTGAATTAGAGAGAAAGCCTGAAATTTTGTGCTTTAACTTATTGTTCTAAATTTTGGATGCATAACTGAGTAAACATAAGAGACCACGCTATCAACTTGTGAGCGTTTTTTATCCATTAAACAAAGGCACCACCAACCTCAGCTGTGCAAGTTTTCACATGCCACCATGATGATCAATTTCATACCTCTCTACCAAGTGGGAATGGATTTGAAGCTTCATGTTAATTTAATCATTTCCTTCTCTACTGAGACTATCAACAAGGCCACTAGTTGGCATCCTTTTGATTTAGTATTTAAAATAGCTCTTGATAATAGCAAAAGATCCTCTCATCATTTGTACAGGGGTCTTGATGATTTCCACTCCAACTCCAGTCATTTACACATTTTGTACCTACCACAGAGCAGCAAACCACCTGAACAGCCTAATTTGATAGAAGGGGGGACATATGTATGTGCCTCTGACGTGTCCTTGGGTCCCTGTGTTTGGGTTTCCCCTCTGAAAAATAAAAACAAGGTAATTATGCGCAATTAGATTAACCACATAAACATGTTTACATTTTTCAGTCTCACACATACAAATATAACATTTTTAAATTTTTCACTTAATAAGTCATTAAGAAATAAAAAATGTGTTTGCTAGATATGTTTGCTTTGTCACTTTCCTTGAGAATCCTGGATTTCTATTTTCTTTTTGGTGTATCACGTGGTATCCATTTTTCTTACTCTAGTTAGGATGTAATTTCAATTGTTCAATTTCTGTGGAGTTTGGGTTCATCATAACAATAGTAATAAAAATAAGAGATAATAATAGTGAGGGTGATGCATTCAATATCCATGTCTACCAGTTTCAATTATGAAACACTGTATCTCATGCACTGGAGATGGAGCCTGGATTCCACTTTCTGTTTTTTACTAACTGCAGAGCCATTTTGACCAAGTCTTAGGAACTCACTGGATCTGAGCTGTTCAGCTTTAAGTGAGAGGATAGGTTGACATCTTACACCTCTTCCACTTTTTATTTTAAGTTTTTGACTTTTTTAAAAGATTTTATTTATTTATTTTTGAGACAGAGAGGGAGGGCATGAGCAGGGGGAGGGGCAGAGGGAGAAGCAGACTCCCCGCTGAGCAGGGAGCCCAATGTGGGACTCCATCCCAGGACCCTGGGATTATGGCTTGAGCCAAAGGCAGCTGCTTAACCCACTGAGCCACCCAGATGCCCAGACCTCTTCCACTTTTAAAGGTGCTGTGAGCCTATGAAATATCTAAGGATATACTATACAAATAATATATGCTGGAGGATACAAAACTATTGTCACTGTCCTCTGAGAGCTAATGATAAAAATAATGTAGAATAAATGTAAGAAGCTAAGGACAGAGACATTGGGAGTGAAAACCTTAGCTCTTGTATTAGGTTGTTTGGGCTGCTAAAACAAAGTATCACAGACTGGATGGCTCGAACAACACAAATTTATTTTCTGGCAATTCTGGAGGCTAGAAGTCCAAGAGCAAAATGACATCAGGATTTATTTCTGATGAGACCTCTCTTGTTGGCTTGTAGACAGCCACATTTTCATTATGTCTTCACATGGCTTTTCCTCTGTGTGCACAGAGAGAGAGTGCTCTGCTGTCTCTTCCTCTTCTTATAAGGACACCAGTTCTGTGGGGTTAAGGCCCTACCCTTATGACTTCATTTAACTTTAATACCTAACAGAAAGCCCCATCTCCAAATACCATCACATTGAGGATTAGGGCTTCCGCATTTGAATTTGGGAAGCGAGAGAGAGACCTAATTCAGACATCACAGCTCTCTAAAGAGATATATAGCTGAATGACCAGGACCAAATTATTCAACCTCCAATTCTTATTTTCCTCATGGAGAAAATAATCACTCATTCTTCAAAAAGAGATTGTGAGAACTGAATAAAATAAAAGATTGTAATGTGCAATATTAACTACAAAATGCTAAAGAAAAAAACCGTTCAAAATGATTATAAAAATGATTAGTGCTGGAAAAATTAAGTGTATTTGGAGTTGAAAACTATTAGCATAATTTATGGACCAGAGTTGTCAAAAAGAAAACACTGGGGCTAAAATAAGAATATAGAATCTTAGTTACGAGTATTGATTTTGGGATCACACAGCCCTGAACTTATATCCCATTCTTGATTTATTTACCGTGTGAATTTGGACAAGTTTTAAAACACCTTTTTAAGGCACAACTTTCTCACCTTTAAAGTGAAAATAATATTGCTTCTATCAGGCTATCATAAAAGTGATAATACTACAACTTAATAAGTTATTAGTAACTTAGCAAATATTATCATTGAAAAGACCATAAAGGATATGTGAAAAAAATGGAAAAGCTGTGTCAACAGAAATGGGCAAGTGTGTTTAGGAAATGAACCAAACAGGGAGTCATAAACAGAAACAAATTATATATTTGAAAAGATGAGAAGGAGCTAATGTAAGCAGAGCTTCCTGCATAATAAACCACTCCAAAACCTCAGTGGCTTAAAACAATTATTTATTCTCACTGGGTTGGCTGAGTGTTGACCAATCTAGAGTGGGCACAGGTAGGTAGCTCTGCTTCAAGCCACAGGTCTGGCCAGGCTGCGCTCTCCACCCTGTGTCGGGCTCACATCTGTTCCACATTTCTCTCATCCTCCCTGGATCCACAGTCTAGCTGGGCCACGTGCCTCTCACAGCAGTGGCAGAAATGCAATTAGGCAAACCCAGCAACCTAAGTGCATTCATGCCTCCACTTGGTCATGTCTGCTACAATTCTATTGCCAAAGTCAGTCATGTGGCCAGGCCCAGTAGCAAGGTGTGGAAAGTATACTCTGCCCATCATAATTCCAAAACAAGTCTAAGATGAAATCAAAGCAAAACCAAGGGAGGAGGGGTGAGTAATTCTGAATGAGAATCGAATATACCGCACTAACAAACACAAGGTTTGATCTGGAAGGCAAATGGGAAAATTCTAGTTTTGGGGGTTTTGGGTTTTTTTGGGTTTTTTTGGTTTTTTTTGAGCAGAAGAAACGTATGGTATCCACGTAGGTTTCAGAGAAAAATAATCTATAAGTGTACTACAGAGACTGAAGAAGGAAATCAGGGAGACTGGTTAAAAGGTTAACATTGCAGCCATCTGGGAAAGGATAGTCTGAACTAAATTGAGGGTAACATGGCAATCACATGTCAAAGTAGGGACAGATACCAAAATCACATCAAAGGAAGAAGACGAGACTTAAATATTCTTCCGATATCGGCAAAGATGTGAATGTGGGAAAAGTGATGGACTAGCTATCAATTGTTGCACAAACAATGGCCCCAAAACTTTGAGACATAAAATAACAATATTTACAATCTGAGATCATTTTGTAAGCTGGGAATTCTGGAACAACTTAGCTTGGTGGTTCTGGCTCAGGGAGTCTCATGGGCTTGCGTCAGACAGATGTCAGCTCGGGCTACCATCTAAAGGCTGACAGAAGCTGGAGATCCCTTTCCAGGCTAGCTCGCACACACACACACACACACACACACACACACACGGCTGGCACATTGTTGGGGCTGTGACTGCAAGCCGGCAGTTCCCCTCCACACGGACTGTGGAGACTGTCCTTACAATATGCTAGTTTATCCCTGAGGGAGCGACCTCAGAGGAAGCAAATCAGAAGCAACAACATCTTTTACGACCTAGCCTTAGAAGTCACACATGTCACTTCTGCCATGTTCTATTCATTAGAAGGGATTAAGTTCTTTGCACATTCTTTTGAAGAGTGTCAAAGAATTTTTGGACATAGGAAGATAAAAACACCATGGGAAAATATAGTATTAAGTTCGCGATAATAGCAAATGGACAACTTAGCAATTGCAATAGATTTTGGGCCAAAATGATAACTTCTGGAGTCATCTACATGGTTACAGCAGGTGAAGGGTCTTTTATCAAATAGATTTTTGGTTTTCTTTCTTTGAAGCTGAGAAGTAGTAAGGTAATAGGAGGTGAATCAGGAAATTGTTCAGAGGTCTGGGCAAAGCAATTGAAATATTGTTAACACAGCACTACCTAAATTCAAGACAATTTTATAAGCTATAAATCATTCTCGAGGCAGCTATAAAAGAATATTCAGAAGAAATATTCTGGATTACATAGAAAAAGCAAATTAATAACAAAATCACAAGGCAAACCAATATCTGTAATCGTTAAAATGGAGGTTTGAAAAAGGATTTTTTTATACTACACAATACAGTATAGTTGTGTGTTCGATATATCACGAGTCAAAATGTGAAGAAGAAATACTGCTCAACCTGACATCTGCCATCCTAGCACTCACACTCACAAGATGTTTTCAAATATGCAGTAGTGAGCAAAGGCAATAGCAAAAACATGTCCTTCTTTTTATCTTTGTTTCTTTAGTGCTTGCAATTAACTAAATCGACTACAGTATAAAATATGTGGTAAAACTTTCTACTAAAATTTCCATCAGGAGGACCAAAGGATTACCAGACAAAAATTAAAAATAAGAAACACTTTCTCCAAGAAAAAAAAAAAGAAAGAAAGAAAGAGAAGACTTTCTCTGAATTAAACTTCAGCCAAACAATGAACAGGCTGTGTTTGATTCCATTTCAAAGACTGGGACTGACAGCCATTAGGTTGTCAGCCAGGTACAAAACGACATCATCGTATAAAATCCCCTCCGCATCCATGGCCTGGTTTTTTCAAATAACTATGACATTCTTAGGCTGGCTTCTCAATAGCTAAAAGAACCCTTTATTTAATATTTTTTTTCTCCAGGCAAAAGGGTTCTAAGTATTTTGCTTAAGGGTTTTGGTCCCTTTGGTTCTTTAAACTAAGGGAACGACGCACTGGCCCCCAAATCCATAAACACAGAAGTCAAGCCTCAGCTTCCAGGTTCTAAAGAAGCTGCCTTTCCACAAAGTGGCCTTGTGATGTCTGTCCGTCTGGGTTCTGTGCAGGTTCAATCGCTTCATTGAAAACATAATAAAACGATGGAGAATGGAACTTGGTGACCCTGTTTCACAGTTTTCCAAAGCACAAAAAAAGAATCGAGGGCATTGAAAAGTGAGTCCAAACTTTTATGGGTTTTCTTTCCCCCAGACCTCAGACAACAGCATTGTCATGAAGCAGCAGTATTCCTAAAAGGAGTCTGCGCATTGATATGCAAATGTGGACTACAAACATCCCATTGGGCTGCAGAATCCCTGTGTCTAGCACTGTCACACAAATAGTTTTTGAATCTGAGCAGTTTATTCAGGACCATAAATATGTGTTTCACCCTGTGAACAAATTCTGTTTGCTCACAGAGTTCGCAAGCAGTGAAATACAAGGTAGACTATAAAACAGCCCCATTTGATAGGATGCGCCTCTGAGCAAAGATACTTTTAAATGGACCAGATTTTTATTTACTGCCCAAGATTGTCGTACAAATGTAGCATACCCCAGCTGGTAAGGTTTTGGGTTTTTTTTAAGTATTATTTTAAGGTAGATGCTCTGTCTTGAAATAACCTATTTGGTTTTAAAAATAGAAACGTAAAAACAATTTGAGTTAGCGATGTTACCCCATTGTTAGTAAAATCATAAAAACCTTGCTAATGCTTCTGAATAGATCAGTGACAGTGGAAGGAAGGAAAATGATTTTTAAGACATTTTTAAGACAGGAAGAGATGGAACAGGGGGGTAGAAATTTACTTCCAGAAACATGTAAATTAACTTTTAAAATAGTTTGAAAAAACATTCCAACAACCAGAATTCTATCTAGCCCACAAAATTTGTATAGACTCTACCCACATTTTCCAATGCTGTTTCCAGCCCCTCCCAACCATCCCACTTCTTTCTCTAACCACTCCGCCTCTAGGTAACTGCTTGCATGTAGCCGACCCACCAAATTCTCGTATTTTCCACATTACCACTGAACACACAGAGAATAGTGTAAGGCAGAGTACAGAAAAGTCTTTTTCTATGAGCTCCATCCTGATTCTTTAAAACACTAGACTCATGAGTAAATGTCTATTTTCATAAGAAATCAAAGCTGAAGAAAATTAACAGAAAAACCTAAGATTCTAAAGGAACATATAAAGCCTACATGCCTATATGGATGAGTCTGACAGAGTACATAATACCAAAATAGAAACCAAAATGCTTTAAAACACCCATCACCAGTAAATTTTTTTTCTGATGACAATGAAATTAGGAGAGAAAACTTAAGTCTGTAAGTACACGTCATGCAGCGAGGACTGTATTGGCTTACCTTCTGTTTTGATTTAATCGTCAATGTAAGATCATATGGTTCTTTGTCCTACACTAAGACCCTCATTCTTGATTGTCCTTCTCTCTGTTCTTTATGTACTCAAGCTGACGACACCAGATGGAAGTGGGAAATGGATGAGTCACTGAGTCAGGGGACGAGAGTCATCTCTCAGCAATTTCAGGGAAGTCACAACAAACTACATTTTTGAGACTAAAGAATTCTGTCTCTTTCTTTGAACACCATTATTAAATTATTGAATTTTAAAACGAATAAATTTCTCCCATTTCCACTTATATTTTTATATGTTAATCCTTAATAATTTCATTGAAAGCATGATAGAACGATAAAAGCTTTCTAAATTGCTTCTCAGAGAATTTCTTAAATCTCTTAAGTAGAGGTGCTACATGAAGATCTAGGTAAAGGCAACTAAATGTTTATGCACTCCCCCAACCATTAATTTGATCTAATTGAATAAAGATTAGTTATTATGTTAACACAATATGTTATCACATACTCATAGCTTATTAGGAAATCCTGTTTTCTAAGAGTTGTTGATTTTAATCAACTAACAAAATCCATTAAATTTGGACAATTGAATGTAAGAAATGATGAATCTATTATAGTTAAAAGTTATATATAGTTAATATCTCAGTCTTGTTTCACATAATAAGAAAGGAAGGAAGGGGATTTAAAAAATAAAATTACAAAAAAACGACATGACATTTCAAGAAATTGTGAGTAAACATTTATTCATTCTAGAGTTTAAAGAAAAAGAAAACTGTCAATCACCCCTCTGGGGAAAGGAACATAATAGTACTCAGGAAAGAGGATGTTAAGAATATGAAGCAAGGCTTTCGATGCCAAGAAGACTTTGAACAACATTAATTTGCTCGGGGTTAAATTCTGCAAGCGCCTAGTGCTCTTCTTCTCTGATTTTCCGCAGGACCTGGTGTGTGGCTCTCTTTCATAGTTGTACACAGTTGGTGAGCTACCAAAGTGTAACAAAAGCAAGGGACAACTTAAGAAAAGGAGAAATTAATCTTTATTCCTTTTTTGTGATTATCTTTATAAATTTTATGGAGAAGATACAGCCGAAAGCATCTTAGAAACTGTCCTGACCTTGGTGGAGGCTTTTCTGTGGAAATCATCACCCAGTTTGTATCTGTTTTTTTTCCAGTCTTTACTCCCCAGAGTAACTGCCATGAATTACAAGCTGGAAACTTGGAGAAACTTTTTAAAAGATAAACACTCCTCCAACTATTTCATTTAGTATTTAACTGTGTAGGTCTGAATATTTGTGTAATATTCTCCTAGATTTTAATGACATGGGCTTAGTTTTAAATGTGCTCAGTATCTGATACCATTGTTTTTTCCTCAGGCGGGGCTCTTCTTTGAGGCCCTGGTGCCATCTGCTGGACACAAATAAAATTAAAGACTGGGGAACCATTGTTTGGTGTGTGAGAAGTCCAACCAAGTGTGTAGCCCTTGTCCCTTAAAATTTAACCTTTGTAAAAACACTCATTCTTGTTTCCATTGTCCCCAGAAAAATAGTTTCAGCCCTGCGTTTCAACTGAGTGTAGCAGAAAATAAAGCGAAAAGTTTTTTTGGAATATTTGCCACAGAGAATAGAGTTTAAAAGTACGTTCAACATTCAAATAAAACATGCTCTGAGTGTTCTGGGAACACACGATGAAGAGGGCTCAGCAGCCTGCCTTCAAAATACTAGTAGTCTCTGACTGGTATGAGGTGGTATCTCATTGAGGTTTTGATTTGGATTTCCCTGATGTCGAGCGATGTTGTGCACTTTTTCATGTGTCTTTCGGCCATTTGGATGTCTTCTTTGGAAAAATGTCTGTTTGTGTCTTCTGCCCATTTCTTGATTGGATCATTTGTTCTTTGGGTGTTGAGTATGATAATTTCTTTATAGATTTTGAATAAATGAAGGGGGGAATCGGAGGGGGAGACGAACCATGAGAGACTATGGACTCTGAGAAACAAACTGAGGGTTCTAGAGGGGAGGGGGGTGGGGGATGGGTTAGCCTGGTGATGGGTATTAAAGAGGGCACATACTGAATGGAGCACTGGGTGTTATATGCAAACAATGAATCATGGAACACTACATCAAAAATTAATGATGTAATGTATGGTGATTAACATAACATAATAAAATAAAACAAAAAAACAAAATACTAGTAGTCTCATGAGCTGGTAGGTCGAAAGAAAGAAATGTAATGAAATAAAAATGCTGCAACAGAATAATTCCATCACTCAAACATGTGAAAATTGATGGAAAGATATACTCACTCTTAACATAACAAAGGGAACAATAATTCTGGGATTTTAGACAACTGCCTACTTCTTCAGTCAAGAAAACTAAAACTAAAATATCTTAATCAAACCAGAACCCAGATCAATCAGTGCTCTTTCCATGGTTTCCCCTCTCTGCACCCTGATTTCTTACTGATTATTTTACAGATGACAAAGTGAAGGTAAAAATATTAATAAAAATAAAGGCCTATGATATGTCATAAAGATAATATCCAAAAGAGGATGTGGTGTATATATGCATATAATGGAATATATATACATATGTGTGTGTGTGTGTGTGTGTGTGTGTGTGTGTGTGTATACATATGATGGAATATTACACAGCCATAAAAAGAAGGAAATCCTGCCATCGGCGACAACATGGATGAAGTTTGATGGTATAATGCTAAGTGAAATAAGTCAGACAAAGAAAGACAGATAACATATGATGTCATTTATATGTGAAATTTAAAAAACAAAAAACTGAGTTCAAAGACGCAGAGAACCCACTGGTGGTTGCCAGAGGCAGGGGGGTGGAAGTTGGGACAAATGGCTGAAGGGGTCAAAAGATACAAACTTCTAATTATAAAATTAAAATAAGTAAGTTCTGGGGATGTACTATATATAGCACAGTGACTATAGTTAACAATACTGTATTATGCATTTTAAAGTTGCTGAGAGAACAGATCTTAAAAGCTTTCATCATAAGAAGAAAAACTGTATGTATGGTGATGGATATTAACTAGACTTATTGTGGTGATCATTTCACAATATATACATATGTTAAATTATTATGTTGTACACCTGTAGCTAATATAATGTATGTCAATTATATCTCAATTAATAATAATATCCAAGACATAAAAAAATGAGAAAGAGTATGGCAAAATCTTCTGCATTTTTTAATCATACCTTTTTATTGTTGACTGGTTTGATGATGTCCTTTTCTACTAGATTATAATACCATATACTTGAGCTCAGCAGAATGCCTGCCATATGCACAATAGGTTTGTGATAAATAAATGAATGAATTCATTCTAGACTTGTTTTTGTTCTCTTAGCCTAGTGAGAAGGGAAATATTAAGTTAAATTGACAAGTTGCTGAAGGAAAGAGAGGACTGGTGCACATAAATGGAATGAATTAAATTTTATAGGCTAAGAAACAAATTTAGAACTTGCTCTTATTTTTCTCAGGTACACATTGAAATACCTATGGATACTTTAGCTATACTTAAATGAACATCAAAAGATTAACACTGCCAAAAGATTTGATCAAACTAAAAGATATTCCATACTTTTCTCTCTTTAAAACAAATAAATATTAATTTGGATAAGAAAAGACATTGAAAACCAGGAATAGAGGAAGGTAGAGGAAAAAAGCATTTTCCTCAACACAAAGGTTAACTATTCCCTGAGGTAGGCACTATTGTAATTGCAAACCTGCATTAATTTATTTAATCCTCAAAACATCTCTAAGAAATAGATATTATTAATTCCGTTTTAGAGAAGAGCACACTGAGGCATACGTTTAATAACTTGCCCAGGATCATAAAGCTAGAAGTGAAGAAAATTTGTCTGCACACATAAACAGTGGGGAAGGGCTTAAACTCTTACTCCCTACATTAATGCTTCTTGGAGCATGCTCCAAACACCACTCAGGGAGTATCTGAGACTCTTTCAGGGAGCCTATGGAATCAAAACAATATTAACCATATCATTTGAGACACTGACCATCATGATAAAACCACAACTCCATAAGTCCATCCTAGTTCAGGCTGAAGTTCAATTATACAAAAGTTATCAATAAGAGTAGAGAAAAATAATATTGCAAGGGTAGGTTGAATTAGATCATTTAAGGTTTCAAATGCTAGGCTAAAAATGTATTTCTGCATGCCACAGAAAGTCAATTAAGATTTTGAAAATGAGGGGCGCCTGGGTCCTCAGTCAGTTAAGCTTCTGACTCTTGACTTGGGCTCAGGTCATGATCTCATGGTCCTGAGATGGAGCCCAGAGATGGGGCTCCACGCTCAGCAGGAAGTCTGCCTGAGCTTCTCTCTCTCCCTATCCCTTTGCCCTTTCCCCCAACCCCCCATGCTCAAGCGTGCTCTCTCTAAAAATAAATAAATAAATCTTTTAAAAAAGGTTTTGAATATGTAATGGTGCTAAATGGGAGTTTGAAAGAAGTGTATAAAGTGAATTGGAGATGCGAAAACAAAGGTAGAGTAGAACTGACCAACAAAAGATAGCTAGTTGAATGGACCAAAAAATTACTGCAAGAAAGTAATGAACGTCCTACAAAAAATACTAAAGACATTTGGAAAAGAGATGAAAAGTCAAAGAAACTTTTTTTAAATGTTTTAAGTATATAGAAAGTTATTATGTGGAAAATATAACTCACTTTGTCATTAATGCATGAGTCTTCTTATGGAGAAATGGACTTCAATTTCAGCTAAATAATTTGAATAAATTATAAAGTAAATTGTTGATCAATGAGGATGATTAAATATTGGACTATACCATAAACAGAAGGTCAACAACATCTCTCCCTGCAAATACAGTAGATGTTATGCTTCGTTTGATCACCGGCTAGAGCAGATATCTATTGAGAGGCAGTATAATGAAAAGTGTGGTGAATCACAGCTCAGAAGTTCTGGCCTCATTATGCCATCTGTTAAGTTCCTCATCAGTAAAATAGTTACATTCTGAGTGTCTTTTTTTTTTTTCCATCTCCCATATGTTTTTTATAAGGACCAACTTGTACACAAAGGCATATGGTAAGTATAAAATACCGCTCAACAATAGACGCTTATGTTGATGCTGACAATGGCAATGACAACTCAAAAGCCCACCCTTTCCTATGATTTTATGAAGGTCTAGTATTTATTCTTCTTCTACTCGTATATTTTATTCCAGAGTCTGGGAAAATAGTGGTGAGTAAACAGACAAGACCTCAAACTAACAGAAACACAAGTTTTTAATAAAAACACTTAAGTGTACACTGGGAATCTGTTTGTTCCCAGATCTATTTGCACTAACAAATATAAGTACAAAAGTTATATGGAGTCCATTTTCAAGGATATTTTCTTGATTTTTGCGGGGTGATTTTGTAAAAAAAAGTTTAACAAAGGAAGATAATCTCAAAATGGTACAAGATACAGAAGTTTGCAATTTGTTGATGGGTAGGTTCCAAAAGGTACAGCATGCAGCCTGAATTTTATCCAGACAAAAATCACAAAAGAATTCATTAAAAATAAACAAAATCAAATAAAGTTGGTAATTTAATCAAGTATTGTGGTTTATTTTCTTGAAATGGACTCAAATACGTTAAAAGATAATCCCCTTTGAGAGGATTTCCTAGATTTGCGTTCTATACTATAATGAAAAGAGGTAAGGATATTGTATACATGGACATAAACAAAAAAGCTGCTTTTACATAAATACATATGCTGTATATACATATCTTTGAATAGAGGGATCTATTTAGGTGAAATATATAAGAGGCTTTTGAAAAATGCCTTTAAAAATTTTCTTTCCTATAATGAAATACAGTAGGAAAAAGGATCATTATACAAGAGTATTTTATTGTTGCCTTGAAGAGAAACCAGAAGTTAGTCTTACGGCAGTTCCAGGCTCTGATAAGCAATACTATTTGGGTTCTGATAGCAGACGTAGCAATAGATAATAATATTGCCACTCTTTGACTAAATAAGCAGATCAACTGGCAGTAAGATCAACATAAAGATATTAAAGCCTTTCCCCAAATACACACTCAGACACAGAACTGTTTCACGAAGGCATATAAACTTAAGTCATTTGAGATTGATTCCCTAACAACTACTTCGCAAAACAGGAAGGAGAAACTATGGACTTAAGTTGGTGACTCTGTGACCACAGTGTGACCGCAGAAATATTTCATATTACAAATACCAAAAAGGAAATTCACTTGTTTCCTGCAGGAGCCAAAGCCAGGAAGATATTAGTCACATATTGAACTCTCACTGTGATGAGAAAAAAATATTTTAATAACTATGGACAATGTTTATAACCAGCGGACACTGGGAAAATTATCTAAGCCTTGCTTGCATTTGAGAAAGTATCTTCAACTATATTCATTTGAAAGGTCTTCATGATAAAAAAATAAAACTGATTTTTAAAATCTCTAAAAGGTCAAAGTTTTTCTTTGAAAAATCACCATTTACTGAAATTATTTTCTTCTACAGTTTTCACCTCCTCAAATATGTTTCTATTATACATAAGGAATTAACATGTCAAAATAAAATTCTCCAAAGTGGGAATTTAAAATTTTTTAAGCTGATTTCAGTAAAGACAGAAAATACACAGTTTGAAAGTGATATTCGGAATCTTCACCAAAGACATGGTCATTTCTGACCTTCACTGAGAAAATGAAATAAAATACACTGGAATGTTCATTTAATAGGGAATTTACCGCTTAATGACAGAGGAGAAACTGTCCAAAACAGATGAAACAATCAACCATAATTGTGAGCAGCTGCACACCTTCAGAAAACAAGCAAAAATTCTAACAGAAAAAGCAAAAAGAAGCATTTGTTCTTATTAAAGCCAAATGATTTCCCATGAGGAATAAAGCTCATAATAATTGGTCAAAACTCTATTGGCCAAGAGAAAACTCCATGAATTAAGAAAAGAACATGCATATGACAGGGGGAAAAAATTCAACAAAGCAGAGCTTAAATTTACTCTTTTAGATGAAAAAGGGCTTCTTATGCCCAATGTTTAAAGTGGCACCTATGCCAAAGGTCTGAGAGGACCAACTCGTATGGATTATCAGATCACCAAGAAAGATGAAGCATGAAGCTGTGATGGCTGGGGGATGAAGTATCTAAATGTATCCTCTGTGGACCAAATGTCAGCTCCATGTGATCAGGTTCATGGAATGTTCCCTCCATCAAGTCATTATATTTTTCCAATAATTTCTCTATAAGAGACCTCTACAGTTTATCCTGCTGAACTTAGCAGACTCTCTCTGGACCAGCAGACTTAAAAATTTACTATGCCTTCTTTTGTTAACACCATAGGATGATGCATCTTCAAAAACGGAATCCAGGAGAAATGACACCAAAGATGATCTTGGCCATTTACGTACACCTGACTCAAGTTCAGTTGTTCTTCCTCTACTTCATCCTCCAGGCAGTTGCCAAAGGAGAGTGCCAGGGGGGCAGTTAATGCAAGGTAAGCATGGACACCCGTAGGAATATTCATCACTGAGAGATGCCCCTGGCCTAACACATCTGCCATTAGCATAAAAAATATTTCTAACACTAAGCACTGAAATATTTCCCCGGTCCCACATCCTGAAAGCAGAAAAATCCAGCCCTCTACTGAGCCTACTTCGGAAGGTCCTGAACTGCAGCAAAATTCCTTTCTAAAGAAACTTTTCTAAAGAAAATTTGCACTTTCTCTTTTAGCTTACTTGCTGTTAAGTGACTATACTATATTACCCAAATGGAAGCTTGATAGAAGTATGATTCAGGTAATACTTCACAAATGTAGAACATTTAAGTGTGATTCTTAAGAGTAATTTGCTTCCATTTTAAATTTAGTTTGTTGGGGCGCCTGGGTGGCTCAGTTGGTTAAGCGTCTGCCTTCAGCTTAGGTCATGATCCCAGACTCCCACGATCTATCCCCGAGTCGGGCTCCCTGATCAGCAAGGAGTCTGCTTCTCCCTCATCCTGCTCATGCTATCTCCTTCTCTCTCAAATAAATAAATAAAATATTTAAATAAATAAATAAATTTAGTTTGTCTTTTAAAACACTCTTGATATTTTTGTTTTTTCGTTTAATTGCTGCTAGTTAAGTGAACATGACATTGTGTATATTGAAGCTTGGTAGAATTAGAATTCCTAAGATATTATTTTATAAATATAGATTATTTAAATGTACCTTAATGAATAAATTGTCTACATTTTATTCCACTTACAGACAGTGTAAATGTAGCATACTGGTTTTAGTTTTCAACAAATCCCCTATAACATGAACTATAGTGAGAATTTTACACGAGTAATTCCGCAAGCGGAGACGTGTGACACTCAAGGGTCGTGTTTGTACTCCACAGGCTGTGTTTACTCTAATTATAAGACAAAATAAAGTAGCTTGGTATCTGTATGAGTACATTTTAATTTACTTTCAAAAGTAAGTATTTACATCAAAAACTAATGATGTGCTATATGCTGGCTAACCAAATCTAATAAAAAAATAAAATAAACAAAAGTATTACTTGGTTTCTACCATTGTATCTAATCCTCTGTTATGCCCTGGGAATTATTAAATATATGTATATATAACGGACAGTCTTAGAGAGGTTTTTTTTTTTAAGATATTATTTGACAGAGAGAGACACAGCGAGAACAGGAACACAGAGGGAGTGGGAGAGGGAGAAGCAGGCTTCCCGCGGAGCAGGGAGCCCGATGCAGGGCTCGATCCCAGGACCCTGGGATCATGACCCGAGCCAAAGGCAGACGCCCAACAACTGAGCCACCCAGGCGCCCCTACAGTCTTAGAGGGTTAACAATAAAAAGTAACCACTTTAAATTTTCTAGTTAAAATTAAAGTTTAAAATTTTACATCACTGTCTCTGAGAGCAGGTATCCAGCTTCCACTTTTCTATACTGAATGACATCAATTTTTCCTGACAAAACATCCCTTGTAGGCAAGGACCATCCTATAGTACAATATCTTTGAACACAGACCTATAAACATTCTAAATAGATTGGTAATATGATATGAACCTAACAGACATTTACACAACATTTATTTGTGTAGGATTCAGTGCTAAGTACTTCATGATAACTAATTTAATCTTTATAATATTTCCTCTGAAATTGGTACTATTACTACCCTTTATTTAAATCTGGGAAACTGAGTCATGGGGAGGATTAGTAACTTAGCCAAGACACACAGCTCTTGATGGCACTGATAGGATTCAAATCTGAATGACCCAGATCTTGAGTCAACCCACTGAAACACTCTGCCGTGCTGCTTAGATGAAGAGCAATAGCATCTAGTGATTGAAGCCTGTATCAGTACCGGTTGCTGTGTTATTTTCATCAAAATTCTAATATGCTCCTGGTCTTAATTCTTTTTGATCCAGGTAATTTCTTTTACTCTCTGAGGCTCTAATATTTGGCTAATTATTATATACATTTGAGATAGAAATTTGCCAGTAATAGCAACTTGGTATTTGAAAAATAATGATATAAAATGTTCTATCGAATGTGGATGAGTTCATTTATATAATGTCGTTCTCCCTGAAAGAAACATCTCCTTTTCTGCTTCATTCTTTAGAGGTAAGGTCAAATGGTTTGCCTTTCTAATAAAATCATTCCTCAGAAAATCATTCGACTTTCCAAAAATGAACTAAGTATCTCAAGGTAAAATAGGGTCTCTGAGAAAGAGAGAAATTATCCTAAAAGAAAAAGAGTATATAACATTTTGAAACAATAGTGTGTAATAAATCTAAAGAATCTTGGCATTTTCCCCACCATAAAATGCTAAGGTTATCACTGAGACATTATCAAATGCTTTTCTCCCTCATAGGGACAAGGCTGCCCACCTGGAACTGAGCAGAAGGCTCAGGTCTCTACAGAAACTATTCAATATTCACGACTGTAAGAAACCCAACCAGTGTCTGGGTCATGGTTCACAGGACGAAGGGCTCCTGCCTTTCCCCTTGGTACTGAGGCTCCCACTTATCTCTGATATATGACAAATGACTTGTTAGTCCGTAAGTTCACATAGCTTTAGCAACTGTTATATAATTCTGTCAGCACTTACACATAGGCTTTAACCAAGGTGACCAGGAAGGCTCCGGTCTGGAGGTCAGACAGACATCCTGTTTCAGAGAAGAACTGGGGAGAGAATAGGAGTTTTCTCATCCACCATTCAAGTTTATCCTATGGGGCCAGAAGCTGAATCAATCATTGGTCTCTTTTGGAAAAAGAGTTGAATTAGCCCCTATTCCCAGAAAAAAGATTTAGCAAATAGCCACACAACATAGTGATTCCACTAAAGATTAAGAATAGTGTCCATAATAATTATATGGAATGAAAAGATAATTATACATCTTGCTTTCTGTTTTAAAAATAAGTCCAATTAAAACAAAGTCAGAAGTCAAAGAGTAAGAGAGTTTCACTACTATAATAATTTCTATCCCTAAAATTAAAATAGACACATTTAGTCAAAGAAATTGAAAATAAAATAAAATAAAATAAAATATAGATTCTGAAGACATCTTTCAATGAGATAACTTCAAAGCTAGAAAACAAAACTTTTCTTTTTTTCTTCCTGTTTATCAATAAGAAAAGACCTTTGAATATCACAAAGTAGGGAGAAATGAAGCTGGGAGACACAAGAAGTCACCTTGCCAAATTACTTATGAGCCTTTAGACTCAAGGCAAATCTTGATAGGTGGGTAGATAGATAGATATGATCTATTCTAAGGGAAAGGGTAGAAGTGGCTAATAAATAATGAATAAATAATAAAACTGATAATTTGTATCTAGGGATACCTGGGTGGCTCAGTCGGTTAAGTATCTGCCTTCAGCTCGAGTCATGATCCCAGGGTGCTGGGATCGAGCCCTGCATCAGGCTCCCTGCTTAGCAGGGAGCCTGTTTCTCCCTCTGCCTGCCACTCCCCTGCTTGTGCTCTCTCTCTCTCTCTCTCTGACAAATAAATAAAACCTTTAAAGAAAAACTTATATCTAATAAACACTCCAGATTTGTGAGCTAGAGACTCTTACAGCATATATATAGATATACATATATATATATATATATATATATAAAGTTGGAGTCGGTATCATACACAAGAAAGTACATGGGCTTGGGAAACAGAAGGACTTTTGTTTAGATCCGTTCTTGGCCACTTACTAGCTATATGACATTTGCCAGTCAGTTAAGCCTTCGGGAATTAACACAAGAGAGTAATACTTTAGAATAAAAAGAGATCTTTAACTCAAAAGACACTTTCAAATTCGGTGTGGAAGACTACCATAGCAGAGGTATGGATAAATTTTATAATGATTTCTAGAAAAGGCCCCTTCTTAATGAATTCCTAATTGTATTTGTATAAAATGAGATAATGTTTTCAGTGAATGATGGTTTAACAAAGTTTTATTGCCTCAAAGCCATTTGACCCATTGATAAAATTTCTAATATTTATGACACTGTGTAGAACATTCAAAAGCATTCCAATGGAAGTTCTCACATCATCCATCAGTGACTTTGGAAAACAGGCAGAGCTCTTTATGGTGACATCTGGCTTGTCTCGCGATAACCTTTGATCTTTTTATCTGGGATGCATCTACTGCAGCAATCACAGGCTTCTGTGGCTATCCAAGTTAACAACTTAGTACATTTGGGAAAATGCAAATTTGGTATCTTTTCAAGTATGTTGTTAATTGAATGTTTTTATTACCTTGGAAGGGGAAGGGGAGGTTCAGAAGTAGGGATAAATTACATTCTTCTCTTCTCTGGTTAATACTCAAAGAACTTCTGGAAAGTTCATTTTACTCCTTCACCTTTAAGATGGAAGGCAGTGCGGTAAAGTGAAAAAAGCAGCGAACTTGAAATCAGGAGTGAGATGAAGCAGCTATCATACTGAGTATCCATGATGTGCCAGGTACAAGCATTCTATAAATGTAAGTACTGTGTATTCAGTATTATATATAGTATGTAAAGATATGTCTGTGTGTGTTTGTATACACACAGTGTGTGTGTGTAATTTATTTCAATAATGATATTCCAATCTGCCTTCAAATCTCAACTTCAACTGCTTACCAGGTGGACAGGGGCAAATTACTTAATTACTCTGGCTTTTAATTTCTTATTAAATGAGTTATATTATAATATCTCTTTCACAAGATTGTTCTGAGGATAAATGGGATAAAGCATGAAAAAGTATGGGCGCCTCGGTGGCTCAGTCATTGAGTGTCTGCCTTAGGCTCACATCAGGATCCCAGGGTCCTGGGATAGAGCCCCACATCGGGCTCCCTGCTCAGAGGGAAGCCTGCTTCTCCCTCTCCCACTCCCCCTGCTTGTGTTCCCTCTCTCTGTCAAATAAATAAAAAATCTTTAAAAAAAGAAAAAGTATTTAACAAGCTGCCCAGAACACAATAGGCACTCAATAAAATCATCATGTTCATTAGGCAAATGTTTAGCACTTAACATAGGCCTAGCTTTATTTGCAATTTTACAAATACTAACTTTTAAAATCTTAATAACAATCCTTAGGCCACCTATTATTATTATCTCTCTTTTACTGATGAAGAAACCGAGAACCTGAGAGGTTAAATGACTTGCTCAAGATCACACATTTAATAGAGACAGAATTAAAATTAAAATCCAGATAATTTCATTCTAGAGTTTCTGTATCTAACCATCAAGCTCTACTGTCAGGGCTGTCTATGAACTGTCTAGCAAAACTTTTTTTTTTTTTTAAGGTTTCCTTTAGACTTTTTAAAATGAAATAATATGAATCCAGCTTTTAAAAATTATGTCAAGATGATTGCAAACTGTATTATCAAATTATATAGACATTTCAAATAACCAATTACTCAAGAAGAAGATTAACAATATACAGGAAGCCGTTGATGCACAATTAGGATACTTCAAGGAGGGTTTAAGTGAAAAACCTATTTACAAAAGTGTGAGCGGGCCATAGGGAAACCATAGGAGAGAGGACAGTATCTCAGGTCAGAAACAGTGAGGCTGAGTAGATCAGAAAGTACAGAAGGAAGGAATCTTACTGGAACCCAGAAGGAGCAAGTTGTGTATGGAGCCCCCTGATGATAAAATGATTGGGTCAAAAGAGGTAGCCAACCCAAAGTGACCAGGCAGGGAGGGAGGCAGGGGAGGGGACACTCTGGCCTTATTATGTCCCTCCTGAGGGTGTCCTACCAGGTCCCTCACTGGCATCTAGAAGCCAAAGAAGTCTGTTGATGTAGTCTATACAAATCAACCTCCTGGGGCAGAAGAGCAAAGGGAGAAGGCCGGCTGATGTATTTTTCTAGTTTTTTAAAATACTAATATTAATTAATATTAAAGTTAATACACTTTATGTACCATAACTTATTTTTTATCTTATCAAATATCTTCTTAAAATTTGTAATAGTTTCTTGTCTTCTAAAATAAGGTACGTAGTACATAAATACATTTTTGTACTAACTCTAAAATAGTAGCACCCTCAGGAATAATAAGCATGTATAACCACTGGCCCTACACTAGTGTTCACAACATTTTGTAAACTGTTTTCTGATCTCAATGTAAAATTTACACCACAGTCTTGTCCAACTGAGAGTCTAATTTGCTGGAAATCTCAAAATAGCACAATGGAACTCATCTCAATATTAGAATCAGACAGATCATTTTGAATTTCAGCTTCTATTAGTATAGTTCTGAACTTGAACTGATGGACCTGTTGGAAGAGATAATGTATATAAGGACTGACTGTAGAAATAGTGCCCAGCACAGTATAGGCACACAATTCATAGTTAAAATTATGAGTTATGGGCCAAATGACATGGGTAACTTGATAAAGTTCTTGAACCAAGGTTTTATAGGTAATTTCATTAGCTTGAGCTTAGGTGATGGTTCCTTGGAGCTACGGACTGAACCCTGCCGCCCCACTCCCATTCATATGTTGAAATTCTAATCCCTAGTATCTCAAAATGTGACAGTATTTGGAGATGGGGCTTTAAAAAGGTAATTAAGGTAAAGTGAGGTCATTTGGGTGGGCCCTAATCCAATGTGATTGGTGTCCTTATCAGAAGAGGAGATCAGGACAGAGACACACACAGATGGAAGCCTAGAAGACCAGGTAAGGGTTCAGGGAGAAGGTGGCCATCTAGACAAGAGGGGGAAACCTCAGAAGAAGTTAATCCTGCCAGAACCTTGATTTCAGACTCTTGGCCTACATAATTGTGAGAAAATAAATTTCTGTTGTTTAAACTACCCAATCCGGGGTACTTTGTTTTAACAATCTAACTCACACAGCTTCCTGAAATGCAGAGCTGATGGGATTTCTGAATACCAGTGATTGTGGTCAAGTAGATACAATGGCCCAGGCCCCTGCAAACTTAGAGGACCAGAAAACACCACTTGATCTTACTCGAGTGGTAAAAGAAATTCTTAGAATATTTACCATCACTGTTGGGGTTTTCTTTCCTCCCTGCACCTCCTGGATATCTGCTAGTAGGCAGCAGTGCCCCCACTGCCTCCAAGAACATTGAGTCTTATAAGAAAAAAAAGATTTCCAAACTAGGCTTTAACATTTTAAAAGGAAATTCCCTGAGGTGAGCAGAGCATGGATTGTATGCCAAAGTAAAGACCAAAGAGAAATAGACAGAAAAGTACCTCAATATGGACAGAAGAGATGGGGCCCTGCCTTGGAGGCCTTGGAGGCCAGGAGAGGGAGGATGAGATCTTCAGAGAGAGTGGAGATGCCTTGTAGAGTGCCCTAGAGTATCTGAGACGGCCAGCCAAGGGGCCATGTGGGAACCAAGCCAATGCCCTAGGCCATTCCTGGCATGCACAGATCCTCATCCACAGGAGGTATCAGCCACAGAAGCCATCTGTGGATTATCCAGCAAAAGGGAGTCAGCCTGTGCTATATAACTTTGCTGGGCCCCATTTGAACTACCCCCTGGGACCATAACCTCCCTGCTAATCGCCCCAAAAGAAGTGGTTCATGGCAGCCCCCACATCCTACAGAGTGATGGTACCTAATCAGGTGGAAGGACTGGGCAGAGTTATGCATATATTACTCACCCTTTGGTAAACTCTTCAAATTTAGACAAACTGCTGCTGAAAGACAATTACTTTCATTTTTTTAGATGAAAATTAATAATTTTCATTAAGACGAGACTAAGTAAGAGAAAAATTTTATTAATCCTGAATTATGTGCTGGAAGTTTATTATGCTCCTACTGGCAAGCTTACAAAGTAGTCGTTTAACTCCCTCTTACACATGAGAAACTGCTGCTCACAAAAATTAGGTGTCTTGCCCAAGGTTAGAAAATCAGTTAATGACAATAATGAAAACAGTCAAATATTGAGTTCTTTACTACTCTATGCCAAGTAATTTTAAATGGTTTACTTTCTGTTTCTTGTAACACATGCCATTCTTAGAAGGTATTATCAATATTATTATCATTCCCAAGGTACACTGAAGGAAAACTGAAGTGGGAAAAATTAAATGATTTACCCAAGGTCACACATCTAATAAGTGACAGAACTGGGTTATGAACCAAGGCTATTTGAGTTGGGGCCTGTGTTCTTAGCCACATTCTCTATACTCTTGTCTTGGTAAAGAAATCTCTCAGCCATCAGAAATAACATTTAGGTATTTTATGTATTACAGGAACATCTGAGATACATTTTATAATTACACAGAGGTAAAACATTCTTTTCTGTCATATCATCTTAGTGACCTGTAACGTTGTATAATTCAATTTACAGATGCTCTTATAAAACCTATCCATTTATAACAATGCTAGGTGGCCTTCAAATATTTTTGTGGATTGTGTTGAAAGCATAAACTAAAACTACATAAAGTATCCAATGTCTTTATACTTTTCAATGACATTAATTTTATTTTAGGTAATAACTGCTCCCATAATTACCTACCATATCTTTAAAATTTCCAGGAAATTGTTTTTTTTTTTTTACTATCCCCTCAAAACTTTAGCTGGTACCAAAGGGTGTGTGTGTGTGTGTGTGTGTGTGTGATTTCTAGCCTAAATCTTTTTTTAAATTTAACACATTCCTCTTGGGTTGTTTTCAATGAAAAATGGGGGGAAAAAAACTGGTCATTTTTCTCTTTATAAAAATTCTCTACCTATTTGAACACAGTTGTTATTTGCAGTCTTCCCTCTGGGAGGCAAGCACCAGTCTAGAGATACCTTGTAGTTCTAGGATTACTGAATTGGGAAGGCAGCAAGATGAATGGTAAGAGATTGAGATAAAAATGTATAGTCAGAAAAATAAGAGGATAATAAAAACATTTAATTTTTGATATTGGATTCTACTTCACTATGTTATAAAGATATAATGATCTACTAACTTTTTGTCACTAAATATATCTATCCATCTGTAAAAAGGGAATAAAATACTTGACTCTATGATCTGTGTATAATATTTTCAATACAAAGTTGAGGAAAATTTTCTTGCACTCCAGTAAAAAATGGTTAACTTCAGAACCAGAGATATTTGACCGGCGTGAATTTTCTCTGTTTCAACATGAACAGCTTTTGTCTTGCTGGCCACCTCCCACTGACCGCTGACCTCGCCTTCTTTCCCTACTCACTACCGTGATGGCCCCAATCCCTTTCTTCTCTGGATAAGCCTTATTCTTTGTGTGCCCGTCCCCTGATGGGTGGGCCCTGCTCCTCCCCTCTGGAGCTACCACCGAGCTCTGTATCAGCCCTAACTCTTCCCCGGCTGACTTCATTCACTAACCGAAATTCCCAGCACTTGCTCCTGCCCAGCCTCTCTCTCTCACTGTTAGTTAGCAGGTACAAGAGCAAAAATCTCTGGCAGCCAAGGAAACATAAGAAAGCCGGTCCTGTAGCTAAAGAAGATACACCCATAGTTTATCAGATTAATATTTTATGCTACAGAATACATGTTAATGGGCAGCATGTTAATTAGCCATCAAAAGGAAACTGTTTATATGTTATTCTTCCAAGATTTTGAACAATTAACCACAGGCACTGAATAAGCAAATGAGGGCTAGAGACATAAATAAGAAGACAAATTATTCCGACCATATATTGAATCTCAGCCAATGTTCATCCAAATACCTTATTTCATCTTCCCAGCAAAACTTAACTAAAGAAGTTCGATATTTTTATGGTTCTTTTTCAGATGAAGAAATTGTGGTGTAGAGAAAATAAGAAACTTACCTGAGACCACTGAGCTGGTAAATGATAGAGCTGGTAGTCAAACCTCATCCTTGGATACCCAAAGCTTAAGCTGTTCACTACCATGCTGTAAATCTCCAAAATATATCAGCCCAATGGGGGGTAGTTGTAGATCTTCTGTATCTCTCCAAAGGCCTCAAGAACTCTTTAGAATTTTTCCTCAAAATTTAAGTCCTTACACAACACCATTTATGGATAGTACATAATTGGGACCACAGCGGCATGTGGCTTTTTGTAGCTAAGTATAGTAGAAGATGTACCCGTGGTCAGAAACAACAACCATGTTTGAGAAAGCCTCGATATAGTAAATCCAATTCCAGAAAATATCTCTTCCTATGAGAAATAAACAATAAAGCTTCATGGAAGATTTTTGTAGTAGAAATTAAAGACTTTGGAAAATTTAAACTTTGCTTTTCGATTATACATATTGTGTAAGTACATACTTTATATTGAGTGAAATAAATGTCAAAGGTAAGCATAATTCTTTCCCAAGATTCAAAAAAAAAAAAAGATTTTTAGCTTCTACACCAGATAAATCAAAGTTATGGAAGATTCCTAAAAATCCTTTTTTGAGGTCATGCCCTGTTGATTTCATAATCAAATTATTGTCACACTAGTTTTCCACATCTGTAATCCTAAAAAGCCAGATTTCTAGGAAGACCCCCAAATTCCTGGAAAATAATATTTCAAACTCTGGATATTTCTCTCAGAATGACAAAAGATAAGTGATAACTTTCTTAGTCTTAGAATCTTCAGCATTTAACCTCTGAGAAGCTTGAATAAGGCCAAATATTACGAAGATCTTCATCCAAGACAGAACAGTAAAAATTTCACTAAATACTGCTTCTAAATACAGATGCCTTTTTACTGAGGCAATTTATACATATTCCCTTCTAGGAATAGAAGGGAATTTTGAAATTTATACATATTCCCTTCTAGGAATAGATTTTTGTGACTTTGGAAATATTTTCTTCTATGAATCACTAAAAAGATGGTATCTGTTTTCCCAAATTTATAAACTTTTTCTAACAACTTCAAGTCATCTTGAATATTCAATATACACTATACCTCTAATATTATTATAGAACTATACGATAATAATTATACTGTACTATATTAGAATGAGTGTCATTTTTCTGAACAAAACAAGGTTTTCTTTTTTTTTGAAAAAGATCCACATTATGAATTGTATACCTGTTTTAGTAAATATTATGCTTGATTGTGTAACACAAATAAAGAGTTAAACTGAACTCAAGAATTTTCAAAATTGACAGGCTTTCTAAAAGCTGCAACTTGGGGGCGCTTGGGTGGCTCAGTCGTTAAGCATCTGCCTTTAGCTCAGGTCATGATCCCAGGGTCCTGGGATTGAGCCCCACATCGGGCTCCCTGCTCCACAGGAAGCCTGCTTCTCCCTCTCCCACTCCCCCTGCTTATGTTCCCTCTCTGGCTGTGTCTCTCTGTCAAATAAATAAATAAAATCTTTTAAAAAGTAATTATATAAATAAAAGTTGCAACTTGATCACAAAATACACTTTAGAAATGTGAAAGAAAATGAGCATAAACGGCGCTTGGTTTTTGGAAACACAAGGCAAAAGATTAAAATTACAGGTGATTAAGTGATCTCTTTTCTTTGCTGACTCTAAATAAATATATTATTTATTGCTCATTGACGATCTACTCAATTGCTGTATCTCACACTCATTTCTTCACCACTTTTTATTGTTATATCTCCTAAGTAGATAGCCCAGAGACTTTAAAGGAAGCAAAAGAGATAAATAAATGGCAATTTGCAGAGATTGTAAGTGAATTTTACCAGTGACATTCTGTCAAATGGAGTTCTTGTACCTCTCACTGCAATTCAGTGAGGACAGGCTCCTAGAGATGCTAAACAGCTTTAGACAGTCTGACGCTTAACAGCAACCAAAGCATTGACAGCCATTCTGACCAAAAGACAGTGTTTTGCCCTTAGAAACAATGTTCTATATATAGCCTGCCATCGTTCAACACTATGTTCAAAAAAAAACAAATATAAGAGCATACACAAGCTTTTATAAAACAGCAGTGAAAGTCTACATTGATACTTTTCTCTTAAAAATGCTTTAGATTTATAAATCAAGATCAAATTTGTGGGGCTAAACCAATGAGTACTGGAAAACCCTTTGCTTTTTTTCTTATTTATTTTGATTACGGAAGTATAGTTGACATACAATGCTGTATTAGTTTCAGGTGTGCGTATAGGGGCTCAACAAGTCTATGTATTACTCAAGGTTCACCATGGTAAGAATAGTAACCATCTGTTACTGAAAATCTCCATATAACAATATTACAATATTATTGACTATAATTCTTAGGCTGTACTTTTCATCTCCATGACTTATTTATTTTATACCTGGTAGCTTATATGTCTCAATCCCCTTCACCCACCCTATTTCACCCACCCCGACCTAGCTCCCTTCTGGCAACCACCAGTTTGTTTTCTGTATTTAAGAGTCAGTTTGTTTTTTGTTTGTTTTATTTTTTAAATTCCATATATAAGTGGAATTATATGGTATTTGTCTTTCTCTGTCTTAACTTTTTTCATAATACCCTCTAGCTCCATCCATGTTATCACAAATGGCAAAATTTCATTCTTTTTTATGGTTGAGTAATATTCCAGTGTGTGTGTTATATATATATATATGGAATATATATATACCACATTTCCCTTAACCATTTGCCTATTGATAGACACTTAGGTTGCTTCCATGTCTTCGCTATTTAAGTAATGCTGCCATAAACATAGGAGTGCATATATCTTTTTAAATTAGTGTTTTCCTTTTCTTTAGGTTAATACCAAGTGTTAGAATTATTGGGTCATATAGTATTTCTATTTTTAATTTTTTGGGGAACCTCCATACTGCTTTTCACAATGGTTACACCAATCTACATTCCCACCAACAGTGCATGAGGGCTCCCTTTCTCCCCATCCTCGCCAACATTTGTTATTTCTTGTCTTTTAATTTCTAGTCATTCTGACAGGTGTAGGGTGATATCTAATTGTAGTGTTGATTTCCATTTCCCTGATGATAAGTGATGTTGAGCATCTTTTCATGTGTCTGTGGGTCATCTATATGTCTTCAAATATCTTCTCCCATTCAGTAGGTTGCTTTTTTGTTTTGTTGATGGTTTCCTTTGCTATGCAAAAGCTTTTAATTTTGCTGTAGACCCAATAGTTTATTTTTGCTGTATTTCCCTTGCCTCAGGAGACATATCTATAAATATATTGCTAAGGCTGAGATTCAAGGGATTACTCCTTATGTTTTCTTTTAGGAGTTTTATGGTCTCACATTTAGATCTTCACTCCATTTTGAGTTTACTTTTATGTACCATGTAAGAAAGTGGTCCAGTTTCATCCTCTTGCGTGTAGCTGTTGTTTTCCCAACACCATTTATTGAAAAAACTGTCTTTTCCCAATTTTATATTTGTGCATCCTTTGTCATAGATTAATTGACCATATAAGCAAGGGTTTATTTCTGGCCTTTTTGTGAAAAGTCCACACGATGAAAGCCTACATCAATACTCTTCTCTTAAAAATGTTTTAGATTGGGGAGCCTGGGTGGCTCAGTTGGTTAAGCGACTGCCTTCGGCTCAGGTCATGATCCTGGAGTCCCAGGATCGAATCCCACATCGGGCTCCCTGCTCAGCAGGGAGTCTGCTTCTCTCTCTGACCCTCTTCCCTCTTGTGCTCTCTATCTCTCATTCTCTCTCTCTCAAATAAATAAATAAATAAAATCTTTAAAAAAAAAGAAAAATTGTTTAGATTTATAAATCAAGATCAAATTCATGGTGCTAAATAAATTAATAGTGAAAAATCCCTCCATTTTTTAAGTGCTGTATTAGCCTAGCCAGTTTTGCTGCATAACAAATACTCCAAAAGTTCAGTGACTTACTAAATAAACATTTATTTCTTGCTCATATTACATGTCAATGACTGAGGGTTAACTGCTTGGTTCTGATTGTCTCTGCTCCATATGTCTCATTCCTGCAGCCAGGCTAAAGAAGCAGCACTTTATGAGACAATCTCATACATACTTGCAGAAGAGAAAAGCAAGAGGCCTAGCTAGCTTAAGCAACATAATTGCATTGAAAGCTTTGGTTTCTATGTGGCAAATATCATATTTCATTGGACAAAGTAAGCCACATGACCAAGACCAAAGAACATGGGGAAAGGATTTATACTCCTCCTACAGGAGCAAGCAAGTCACACAGTAATGGCGATGATATGTAATCCTCTTGCTTAGAAGGAAGAAGTGAGGAATTGTGAATATAATCTATCTCAGTTCACCTTCTTGGTCACAGATACTTTCTACACTTACACACACAAAATTCATTCACACCTATAAGGAAGACGTCCTAAAAGCTTCAGCCAATCAAAACATCAGCCCTGAAGTTCATGATTCTATCTACATCAAATCGAAATAACTCCTCTTGATTTGGACACATGTGAACTAAATAGACAAATTACCTTCTCCACATGCACTCGACATACAGTGGTGGAAGAGAGGCAAGATAAACACAGAAGCAGTCCCATTTGAAGGAGGAAAAAGTGGAGAACACAGCACTCATTGGTTCAGAGACGCTCTGAAAGCCCACTGGGCAAACACAAGAGCACTGGGGCAAGGGAAAACTACTTTCAGTCAGTCTTTGATTAGGAGTCTATAACCTGAAATTAGCTCCTCAGAGAATTTTCTCCAGGGCAACTGACTCCGACCTCTTCCTTCCTTTTCCTTTACCCTCCTGACCACATGTGAATAAAAATTTGCCCTCCTTAAGAGCTGAACGGCTCTTTTGGCCTACTTCCTGCCCAGAGAAAACTGGGAGTTCACATGTCATTTCAAGCTAAAAAAAAAAAACCACAAATCTGTTATTTCAGGCTGGCAATAGTCTTGGCATTAAAACTCTCTCAACATTTTGGGGCGCCTGGGTGGCTCAGTCGTTAAGCGTCTGCCTTCGGCTCAGGTCATGATCCCAGGGTCCTGGGATAGAGCCCCGCATCGGGCTCCCTGCTCGGCGGGAAGCCTGCTTCTCCCTCTCCCACTCCCCCTGCTTGTGTTCCCTCTCTCGCTGTGCCTCTCTCTGTCAAATAAATAAATAAAATCTTTAAAAAAATATTTATCTTTATATATATCTGTTTGATGTCTTCGGCTCCATGTACTAATAGACACACTCACTTTTTTTTTTTTTTTTAACAAATCTGTTTTCTCCTCTAAACTTAAGTACAGGTATTTGAGCTCAGGCTTCATGAGATCACTCTTTTGTTTTTTCCTTCCTGAGCCATTCTGTCCAGCTGAAAGGATTTATTGAGGGCCACCTTAATCCAATCAGGTTTTGTGCACAAGCCAGTAATTTGGTCTTTGTCCCTAAACTGAGTCTTAATCTGCGTCTTAATTAGCCTTGGCTGCTCACAGTACTTAATCTTTTAACCGGTTAGAGATGAGGAACAGTTTGATTTTCTAACCTGTAAGTCCTGGACTTCCTCGGCAATTTAGTCTCCTTGTCATCCTTTAGGTTAAAGTCACTTAACGTTTGAGTTCATTCTCGTTCTTATATTACCATATCAAATGCAGCTCTTAACAACCAATTCGCAGCTCTTAACAACCAATTCACATTAGTAACATTTCAAATCCTCTTTACAGAAAGCTCTAGGTACATTATTATATAAGTGTTTGCCTTCCAAGTTATCTCAGGTGACAGCTTTACCAAATGTTTTGCTCCTGCATAAAATGTGTCACCAATATTCCAGCCTCCAGTAAGTTTGCTAACTGCTAGCTGTTTAGGCCCTAAAATCTAGGCTACATATTTAAAGTTTGTATTATGGTAACACTCCACTTCTAAGTATCAAATTCTGTACTTTTCAACTTTGCTGCCTAACAGCTGTAAAAATCTCACGGGCCTTCAAAAATAAGCATTTTGTTCTTGTTAATGTTTCATAGAGGCAGCTATTGGACAGATGCAGCTATGTCAGCTCAAGTTGGCTCAGCTCCATGGATCCTACTTGAAGACCCAGGCTGAGGTTGAAAGCTGTGTGTGGTGCAGCACACCATTTTAGAGACTAAGAAGAAAAGCAAGAGGCTGAGCCAATTCTCAGAACTTCCTTTAAAGTTTCTAATTGGATATCGTATAGTCATATCTGTTCACATTCCAATAGTGAGAAAAAATGACATGGTTAAATCCAAAATCAATGGCAAAGGAGGGAGCATATATACTCCCTGCAACAAGAAGCAGGCAAGTCCCAAGGCCATGGGCTGGGAGGCAAAAACTGTTTATGAGGAGTGGGTACCATGTATAATTATGAGCAGTAATACAACCTATTCGATGTATAGGCTAGCAATTTCTTCAAATGATTCAAATGATTTTTTATATGATGCAAACATCCCCAATGAAAAGAGTAAAAATTAGACCATACACTCATGCCACTTTTCCAGAAAAGCCAATCATCAATGGAGCTTCAGAAACAGCCCATGGTTTTAAAAAATGGTACTGAGTCTTGCTTTAAATTTCTATCATCCATAGGCACTGTTTAGGAAGTTCTTTTTCTGTGTCAGAAAACCTCCCTTTCTCTTATCTCCATCAGGGCAGCTCAGCACAGCTGAGACTGTAAGACTCTTATTTGCAATGATCTCTGGCACACATCTGAAGACAAGGGCCACCCAACCGGAAACAGAAGTTCAGAGGTCAAATCTTCTCATTGCTGTTCATTAGTGTCCTTACGACCATCACTGGTACTACCAATATGGGCACTGCAGTAAGACATGCCAAGGCCTCTGAGGCCAGCCAGTGACTGGGATATAACAGACATTTTGTAGCCATTTGTTGAACGCTGTTAAATCATCTAATGTTACCAAAGTATGGGCTCGAATCTTTAAGTGGTCCCCACCATCATGCCAACCTGCTGATTTTGAGTAGATAAGCAACATAGTTCCATCATGGCCCTCACCCCCTTCACTCCCAAACCATTGTCTAAAGATCTAAGTATATAATGATGTTGTTTACTTTCAAAAATAATTCAATCTAAGATGTAATTGATTTCACCCTTTTAAAATATGTTTGATTTTACAGGAAGAAATCTTTTTATCCAAGTCTGTTTTTCTGGTAAAGGAAATATTTTGGAGACAGAGAACTGCTTTTCCCTTCCCAACTTCAGAGTTCTGTCCCATCAACTTGTGAACAGAACAGGATGTTCGTTTCTGTCTCAAGAACAATGGACATGAGGTTCTTCTTCCTAGAGCATTCTCCTCCACACACCACACTTCCTCATGTAATTAATTCCTTAGAAAGCTAAGCCAAGGGAAAATTGTCATAACCCCTGGCAGTTTATGACCTTCTGATGTGACCTTTGATAGAAACATGTACTTCTTTTTCATAATGCTGACCATACTTGAAAATTTTACATGATCTCTGTAATTGGTAATGATTGATTGTCTCTCCAAGTGGAATTTTAGCTCCATGAGAGCAAAGTCCATACCTAACTTCTTCACAACTGTATACCCAATGGTTATTCTATGTGTTACACATCATAAATATCACAAATATATGTTGAATATATGGCTGTATAAGTGCATAAATAAATGAGGATTTGGGACTCTTGTTACATAATTCCTCTTTCTAAAGAGAGCAGCAACTTTCTATATAATCTCCTGATGGAGGAAAAAAGGCAGAAAAGCTCCTAAGTGCTTTCTTACTTCCCCTCTGGATGTATCCACCCAATCTTGGTGGCCTCTTCCTGTTGGTTTACCTTTAAATATCCTTTCTTACTTTCTGAACTTTTAGCACCTCATGACCACCCCCCACGACCAAATATGTCCTTAGAAATTCCTCCAGTTACATGATTTTAAATTGCACTGTGTGTTTGTGCATGTGTGTGAGTGTGCACACAAATACATGTGTGTATTTGTGTGTGATTTAGGAATTGTCTTTCTTAACTTAGGACATGATAATGCTAAGAGAAACAAATAAATACAAGGGTTATTGTATTTTTTTTTAATTTTGCAATCTGGGAGGTATTGAAAATGATGTCATTCCCTAATGACCTCATTCATGATGGAATTGTGAAGTGGGTTATGACAATGAAAGCATTACTGGGAGAGCTTCCAAATCCATCTGGCAAGCACAGAACATATATTTTTAAAAACGATTGCTCAGTTTCTAAATGTAATGTGCTAAGATTTGATGTCAAATCAGTGGGAAAGTAAACAGAAAAGACAACAAACATAAATGATTAGTGTAGACCCAAAGCAAGAGAAAATTTTATATTTTGTAGCTTGGTTATCAAGGTTTTCACATATGAATATCATGAACACACATTTTATAGCACTTCTGAATTATGCTTCAGGAACTCACATTATTCCACTCTAATAACTTTTAACAGATTTTTTTCCAGGGAATGCATTTTTAAAACAGCTTTATTAAAGTATAAATTATATGCAGTAACATTTGCCTATTTTAAATGTTCAATTCAATGACTTATAATGTAGTCTCGACATATTTTTTCTTCAAACTAAATTTGTAAATTTCATGGAAAAGAAGATGTATATGATATGAAATGGCATTCTAATTAAAATTACTTAAGAGCATACTGGTGTGTACATACATTTTTATTTCTCCTTACTCTGGAACATAAATGTTACATTTTCAAACAAAACTAAAAGTGTTAAGTTTCACATATCAAAAATTCCTTTTGAAAGTAGATTTTCAAAACCACATAGGTTTTTCCTCTATTAAGAGTTTTCCCTATTACCTCAGAGAAATAGTCAAAAGGTAAGATACCTGGTAGTAGAAAAGCCAAAATAAATAAATAAATAAATAAAATTTAATTTAATTTAAAAAGTAAATAAAATGCAGCTTCTGTATTTAATTTCTAAATAAAGAATGTGATATTATTCATTATGAAATCATTACTTTTCATATCATCTTGAAAAGAAATTGCATATAATAACTCTAAGTCATCTAGGACATCATCCAGTTTATCAGACTTGATCCCTCACCCACTGGCTTGCTCAGGCACGGATCAGACCCTACCTGGTCTGCCATGACCAGCAGATGGCTGAAACTCAAATGGTTTTTTCAAAGCTCTTCTCTACTGACTGAGTATGAATGGGCAAACATCTCCATCCTGCCCACTGTGGGTTAGGAGAGTTAACAGCACCCAAGTACCCCCTCTCAAAATCTTCCTCTCCATCTTTAATTCTCATAAACCTTTTATCTCAGTGCCTCAGCCAAAATTTCAATCGAATTTTAATTATTTGTACATACTGCTGCAGCAGAGCATCTTACTAAAGACTTGACTAGTGGGTTATCTCCTGAGGCCTTAAAGAAAACTTTGTTTTTCACTGCTGTACAAGAAATGTTTCCTGACTATCCTTGGGATGTTTGTAGTAAATTATTAATGGTGGTTAAGTCTAGGAGGTGGGAATGGAGAGGATCAGAGAATTTTCATTTCTTTATTATGAAGTTATATATATGTGTGTGTGTGTGTATATATATATATATACATATATGTAGTGTTTATTTATTTGCCTCCAGAAGCACATCTTACTTCTACAACATAAAACATGTTGGAGATTTGAAAGACAGGTAAAACATGGCTATAAAAAGCTTAAAAATGAAACAATTAGGAAAGAAGAAAGTAAAAATTGTCTTGTAAGTAAAGCATGGAATAGGGATAGAATAAATAGAAGGGATACCTTTTACTAATAAAAAGCTGGAATTTTCATATTTTCAGAGTCATTTTGATGTGACTTCACCAAAGCTATGTTATGAAATTTTTTTCTCAGGCAAAATAACTGTATCAAAATGAATGTGAAAAGTGGTTACATCAGAGTGTTCTGCTGACCTCACTATGGGAACATCTCCCACCAACAAAAGTAATCAGCAAAGCAACTCACCCTCTGACAAGTTTCTCAGAGCCACCCTTGCTTACTTTTAGCCTGTTTTTCTTGGTACACATGGACGCCCACTCAGCTCCCTGATGTAGATTTCACTTACCTCCCTGGGATCTGTTCTTGTGTGGTACCTAGCTTCTCTATCTGATAAAAGATTTAGCTTGACCCTGGAACAAAAAATCTAGAATGTTGCTTCTCTATGTAAGTGCCTCTTGCTGCTCATATTGATTGTTCCAAACTGTCTCCTGAATCTTGAAATATAAGCCTCCTTACCTGCTCCTTTTACTGTCCAGACATGGCTGCAGACTCTAATTCTAAAACTGTTCTATCAGTCATTTTCTGAGTTTTTTTTTTTTTTCTACCTAAGGAAGGGCACCTAGGTGCTGTGCATCTTCCAGTGTCTTCTTCATAATGCGAACAAGGACATTGAATGATGTGGTCACCAATCATCAAAATGATATCGCCCATCATTGCTGTCTCCTGCGGGTTTACTGCTGTTACACAGAAACTGTCATGGTGCTGGGCACCAGTGAAGACATTTCAGGTTAGACTTCAAATTCAAAATGACCCCCACGGAAAGGAAGGTTAAATATCCCGCCCGCCACCATGACTCAAACGCCTGTTTATCCTGATAGAGACCCAAAACCTTCAGAGACAGTAAGGCATGGCACTCAAGTGAAAGACCAAGGGCTCTCCTACCTAAACCATTCCAGAATTACACATAAAAAGAACATCCAGATTTACACGGGATATTAGAATAAAACAGCACTTTTCTAGAAACAGTTGAGATTCAGAGCTTAAAGGATGTGCTTTCTTAAGCAAAGCAGGACAAGTGTATACAAAAAAGTAACTGATGGTGTTCCACAGCTTGGGACTTGATTGAGAATGTCTGCATCCATGTTCTAATCTGAGAACTGCCCTTAGTTAACTATGTGAGTGTATACACCAACTCTGCGGTCTCAGCCAAAGCCCAGGGAACTAGAAAGAGCCCACCTCCTATTATATTTCATTGAGAATTAATATTCTTTTTTTTAAGATTTTATTTATTTATTTGTCAGAAAGAGAGAGCACAAGCAGGGGGGCAGCAGCAGGGAGAGGGAGAAGGATCATGACCTGAGCCAAAGGCAGGTGCTTAACCAACTGTGCCACCTAGGTGTCCCAAGAATGAATATTCTTTTAGAGAAAACAATCAAGTGGTCAGGAGAACAAGCTGCATTTTGTCATAGCAGTCACAAGTTGCTTTTTTACACTGAGAACCGAGAAGTTGGATTTGGTGAGTGTCCAGTTAAATTAGATTAGAATTGTCATCCCATCCACACTTATTTCAATGTAATTGCTACTTAAGCCAGTTAGAACAAATACAAGTAGGCATGCCACCCATCAGACTTCTCATTGAGTGCCCAAAGTATCTTGTTTCTCTAGTAGAGTTGAAAAATAAAAAAAGTTTAAAAAATTCATCTTCATCCAGTGTAGGAGTGAAGGGAAACTAATAAAATCAAAGATCTTTATGGAGCTGAGTTCATAGAACCCATCCAGTAAAATCCTGAATGTGCTCCTTAGTTTCTCAGACATTTAAGGTATACCCAAAATGTTTAACCTGGCATCTTCAGAAATCCTGCTGCTTCCATATTCTGGAAAATATAGGAGCCAAAACTTTTCTTCACCTCCATCCCTTGCAACTCCATTAGCTTGCCATGCCGGAGGAACACAGATGCTGCTGACTATCCTACTAGCATGATAGTTTATCATTAAGTCTATCAGACTTTTTCACGTAATAAAAATACCCAAGAATTTAGGAGCATCTGCTTTGGTATCAACTCTTAGATCCCTACTGAATCACACCAAATAGATATCCATATTGAACTCACATAATTGCCATAATCTCCAGTGATATTTGGCCAGTCAAGGTTTAATTTCCTACTGTTACAGCCTACTCTGTTTATTTGAAAATAGTCTGGATTCAGAGGGGGGGACACACACAGACTCCAGGGACATGTACTTGTTTGGTGTGAGACAAGGTGTTTGATTTCCTCTCTGAAAGATCCAAAAGCTGCACAAGGAAATAAACGTAGGCTAGCAGAGACCCACTGGGGACTTTTTTCTGTTTGGTCAGTCATTTCTCTTGCTGGCACATGGCACTACATGTGCGACTTTTACTGCTTCCCCCTCCCCGCCCCCCCCCCGCTATCCTCATTACATGAGAAAATGTAATAAAACCTTTGTTTTCCTGAGAGTAGTCCTATCCTTCACTTTCAACAGCACCTGAGGGCTCTTCACACATTCTAAAGGAAAACTTACAGCCGGGCAGATGTCTCCACTCCTATATCCCTGCAACATACAGTGGCCACATAAGAGAACTATTTCCTGGTATGAATTACATCCAACAATTCATTTACAACAGCATGCTTAATGAGGCAAAACAGTCAACATGGAGAAGAAAACTCCATGCCATGAGGAGCCAGAAACATGGTTCTATGTAAGTAACTTCCTTCTCAATCAAACAAAACAGAAACGTTAAATTATAGAAAATTCATAAGAATGAAAAATTGTAATATTATAATTTAACAGGAAGTGTCAACCAAAAGGAGGAGCTAAAAAGAATGTTCCATATTCAATTTTTTTTTTTTTTTTGGTTAGCAAGAATTGAAAATAGTCCATATAATGACTGGATGTATGCCTTTTAAAAAGACCCTCTTTGAAATGATTATCAGTTGATTCTTTCTTGATTTGAACTATAGGACAAAACCCATAGAGATTGAAGTTGAAATAGCATGTATGGTTTACCTAGTTTAAACATCTATAAAATACTACATAAAGAAAATGGGGAAGAAGTAAGAAAAAAGTAGCAAGCCTAAAAAAAAATACTAATAAAAATGAGTCCAAATATTTTACTCTAGTTGACTAAGCTTTTGGCTTTGGAGTTTCAAGCTTTTTTAGGCTAATCTTCAGTAGCAGTTTAAAACATCTGTGTATCATCATTTTCCCAACTCACAGGGAATCATAAACAAATTGACTTCAACAGTATGTTAGGGTGGGCCACCATAACAAATACCATAGACTGGGTAACTTAACAGAAATTTATTTTCTCACGTTTTGAAGGCTGGGAAGTCCAAAATCAAGGTGTGGGCAGATGGGGGTCCCGGTGAGAGATCTCTTCCTGGCTTGCAGATGCTGTCTTCTTGCTGTCCTCACATGGCAGAGAGGGGAAAGCAAGGTCTCTAGTGGCTCTTCCTATGAGGGTACCAATCCCATCATGAGGGCCTCACCCTCATGACTTCATCTAAATCTAATTACTCCCCAAATACCCTATCTTCAAATACCCTCCCATCAGGGGCTATAACTTCAACATACGAATTGGTGTGGGAGGGAGACACAATTCAATCAATGGCAAGCAGCAATACTTCATCGCTCCCTACCACGGCACGCGCGCATGCACGCACTCACGCACTCACGCACTCACAAGGCACGGCCCCAGGAAAGGGGACTAGGGTTTATCTGTCCTACATCACCACCTGGCAAGGTGTGTAGGCCCCTCTCTTCCTTCTCTGGTCCTTACAGGGGTCCTAGCCTGCTGCAACGGATAAGTTAAAGGGGTTTATGGAAGATCTTGAGGCACACTGGGCAACACTCCATCTGGTCAGTCATCAAAAAAGTTCTAAAGATCATTGAGTAAAAAATATATTCGCTGGACATAGATTGGAAAAACAGCCAGTCTGCTTAGTCCCTGTGCACAAGACATGGACAGTATTTGGAGGCAAGAGTACAACATAAGGAAATCATCAGAAGCACAGGCAAAGAATTATGTACTAGGATGTTCATAGAAGCATTATTTAAAATTGCAGAACAACCAAAAAAAAAAAAAAAACCTGGATTCAAACCAAATAGCCCAAAATATGGGATGGTTAAATAATATGGACTATTAAACAGACATTAAATATTATGTTTTCAAAATATATTTAATTAAATGGAAAAATACGAGATACTGTAAAGTTAAAAAACATGCACAGCCATATATATAGTATGTTTTAAATCAGTGTCAAATGCTACATTCAAAATGAGCTGAGACTTGTGAAAAATACTTAGGACAATATAAAATACTCTTCCATCATGTTTTAGGCAATGAGAAAAGAAAAGGCAGGAAAAGAAGAACCCTACTGCTTGGGGAAGAGAGCAATTTGCTAGCAAACATTAGAATTTCTTTTTCTCCAGCCAGGAAAATGATCTTCAAATTCTAAAAATAGAATATACAAAGAAAACAAATTTCAACACCAAATGGTGAAGAAAGCTAGTAGTCCACAGTTTAGATAAAGGTAAAAATCCTGTGTTTGTGTACCATCACATCTATGACACTGGGCACATTGGCACAGAATACCATCTCAGTTAAAATTGTGACAAACAACTAAATACAGGAATGAATACACCCTGAGAAGTATCCAAAATGGTGGTAATCAGTAGCTTAGAAGTGGTAGATATGCAAAGATAATTGATTAAAGGGTATAAACTTCCACTTACAAGTTCAGGGGCACCTGAGTGGCTCAGTGGGTTAAGCATTTGCCTTTGGCTCAGGTCATGATCCCAGGGTCCCAGAATTGAGCCCGGCATTGGGCTCCCTGCTCAGTGGGGAGCCTGAGCAGGGAGCCTGCTTCTCCCTCTCTCCTCGCTCTTGCTCTCTCTCACTATCTCTGTCTCTCTCAAACAAAAAAATAAAATCTTTAACAAAACTAAGATTAACAAGTTCTGGGGCTCTAATGTATAGCATGGTGATTATAGCTAATAATACTTTGTATTATATATGTTTATATTTATATTATTATAGCTAATAATATACTTTAAAGTTGGTAAAAGAGTAACTCTTAAATGTTCTCACTACAAAAAAGAAATGGTAATTATGTGACAGGACAGAGAGGTGTTAGCCAAGACTACGGTCATAATCATTTTACAATACACAAGTTTATTAAATCAACACCCTGTATACCTTAAACTTACACAATGTTATATGTCAATTATATCTCAATAAAGTGGGGTAAAATTTTTTAAATATATATATTTTTAAAGTATCAAGGACTTCAAAAAAATTCAGTGATCTATCAGGTTGCTCAAAAAATGTCCAGGTATGTCCTCAGTATTTGTAGATAAATTTCAAAAGGTCAACGAATTTCTTGAGCAGTTTCAGAAGAGTGTGTAGAGATTTTCCAATAATTTATCCTGGAAATGAAAACTGATGTATTCGATACATTCAATCCTAAAGATTGAGATGTTAGAGCAGATTGCCATACAGATGATTGATCAGAAAGGATTGTCGTGCTTAATGTCAAAACAATTATATATCCTTTTATGCATATGTGACCCAACAGAACTCATACTCTGCTGGTAATTGTCTTTCATTTTTTGGTTAAAAAAATTTTTTTAAACAAAAATAGGGAACCACTGGAGATTTTTGAACAGGGAAAGACCTCTCATTGATAAGTTTAGTCAGTTCTGTACCTAATACACTGGAAATTGAAGAGACTGGAGGCCTAAAGATCAAGCATATGACAAACTAGAATATTCTAGGTAAAAGCTGTAGTACAGTAAGAAATACAAATTAAAGGTAAAAAGGGTGTTAATAGCAGAGACGTAAAGAGAAAAGCAGCAGTACAACTGACCTAGCTGGAAGATGGAAACGGAAAAAAATCAAAGACTATGCCAAGATTTCAAAATTGGGTGGCTAAGTGAATAGTTGTGCCATGACTAGAAAGAAGAAAGTAGTGTTTCCTAACTTAGAGTGAGGTGATGCTTAATTCGATTATTAACCATTATACGTTGGAACTCTCAAATAGCCCATTGAAATTATGGACCCGGCCCTCTGGAGAAAAGTATATGCAGTCCTGCGCCTACGCTGCGACAGAACCCAGGAGTTGGGGGTGGGGGGGGGGGCGCCGAGGTTGTGCACACAGCCTGCTGGGCCAGGTGGAGCATGCCGTCTGCTGTAACTGATATTCGCAAAAATGAGTCCCCGTGTTCTATGAAAAAGAAGTTCATTGAGTTTTGAGCGTAGTCCACGTCCGCTAACTGCTTCCTCTTACTCCATTCTTTACTGTGTGCTGAAGACCCATCAACGAATAAAGCAGTCTCTTGAGGTTGCCACAAAGCACAAAATTTTAGAGATTTTTTTTTTCAGTATTCTCTATATAAGAATAACAGTGTGTTGTAGAAATACTTCTATCAGAAATAGTAAAAAAAAATAGGCTTGTCATTTAAATGTACATTCTTCGGATATCTGGGAAATTTACTGGCACGGAACAAACTTTTCTTGAGCAATGCTGGGAAAATGAGGTGTTGCTGTATTGGGTTAGCAATATTAAATCAGAGATTATATGTAGACAGTGAAGGGATTGAGAAGTAATTTTGGTTTTCTTTTCAGAACAGGGAGATCAGACAGACTTTTTTAAATAATAATCATCAAGTACGGTAATGGCAAACACTCTGAAAATATTAAGTGTTGCAAGCAATTTATTATGTCTATTACATTTTAAGAAAGATAATCAGTCAATACTGCAATCTTAAATATAAACTTGCAGAGTGCTAAATCCTCTTCCAAACTAAACTTCAAAACCCTCAACGATGATTGTCTACAATAAACAAGACAGAGTAGTTTACTTATGGCCCAAAGTTAGGCTTTGAAGTTCACTTTTAAAGAACGTATTTGTTAGTAGTTCTCCAAAAAAAATGTTAATTATGTGAATGAAAAGAAATATTAAGTCCTGTAAAATTTTATTTTTCAAAGAAATGCTTCAATGCCTCCTTTGATATATGACTCATGTCACCACTTTTAAAAGCCATAGCAACAATAAAAACTTCTTTAAAATTAGCAACTCAAAAATTCTAAAATCTCATAATCTATGTTCACCTCAGAATCATAATACCATAATGATTGTAAGGATGTCATTATTGTATGGTCCACAAAGAAGGGAATAAAACAGAGCTACACAAGTTACAACACATGTTTTTTGTAACTCAGAACTTTCACTATATACTTATTGAAAGAGCTTTATAATGCCTACTGAGATATAGGTTTTTATCTTATGCCCTTCTTGAATCTATATAAAAATGAAAATATAAGAGGGGCGCCTAGGTGGCTTAATCAGTTAAGCATCCGCAGGACTCTTGGTTTGGGCTCAGGTCATGGTCTGGGGGTCATGGGATCCAGCCCCAGATTGAGCTCCGCGCTCAGGCAGGAGTCTGCTTGTCCCTCTCCCTACCCTTTGCCCCTCCCCCTGCTCCCTGTTCACGTGCATGTGCGCTCGCGCTCTCTTTCTCAAATAAATAAATAAAATCTTAGAAAAATCATAAAATATAAGCAAAACAAATCGGTTAGGGTATTCCTAAAGCTTACTTACATCCCAAATCCAGTATTTCCAAACATGTTCAACTCAGAGTCATGGATGACCATGTTTCCCAAACAATACTATCATCTATGCCATCAAGAGCGCTCGTGATACAGTATCGTCTCTGCAATTTTATTCCAAGTTGCTGATATTCATACTGTAAGTTGGCACGTGGACTAGCAATGACAAGGACATCAGAACCACAAGCCACAACCTGTTTCCAGAAATGTTAAAATGTAAAAAGAAATGTAAATCCTAGAATCTTTGAAGTATGATGTATCTTAAGAGCTAAGATATAGTAAAGAAACTTGATTTACAGCTCTAATTTCTGACCCCCTCCCCTCATGGAAGTAGAGTTGACACCCGGTTACATTAGTTTCGGGTGTACAACCCAGTGATTCAGTGACTCTACACCTTGTGCTGTGCTCACCATTCAGCTCTAATTTCTTACAGGCTCTTGGAATTTCTCCGTTGTTCACCGGAAACTGTAAATTTGACATTTGCAAAGTGTTAACCTACTCTAAAGGGTGAATTTGGAACTTTAAAAAGGAAAGCAGTGCCCTTCTACTGCTTCAATTATGGCAGCACCAACAAAGGAAGCAGCACCGGCATCCTCACCAGCTGAGGCAAAACCATCTATTTGTACTTACATCTCAGGGCCTGTTAAATTTATGTGGAACTGAACTCATCCTACCCCCACATTCCCAAGACTTTTAAAACAAACAAGCAAAGTCCTTGCTTCTCAGAGGTTATAAGTAAATCTAAGGGAAATGGTGTTTTCTGTTGGGGTTGTTTGTTTGTTTGTTTTGAGAAAACATTGTCTTCTTATTTCAAGTTATAGACTGATTTCTAGAAATGAGATTCAAATTTTTTGAGGCTATAAACACCAAGCCAAGCAACACTCTTGGAGTAAACATCCTAGTAGTCAGACTAGTATGATACATATGATTAAGGCATTGCTGTGCTCACTTTTGCAAGTTTATACTTCAACCAGAGAAAATCAGCTACAAGATGGATCTAAACAAATAGTATGCTGGAATATATTATGTACACTGAAATTTTAGTTTTTCAGCGTTCATAGCAGTAATGACTCAGATCAGCTTTGAGATTTTTTTTCAAACTTACCAAATATCCCAGAAAGTAGAAAACACAGAAATAGCAAAATACTTTCTAGAATTTAAATGTAAAATGTTTTTAAATGCTAAATTCTGATACGTTTGCCACTGGGAAAATCACATAATTTGCAACTAGATTTTGAGAAAGGAAGATTAGGAAAAAAAGTAAAAAGCAAACGACATGTTTTACTAGACATTTTTCTTCATGCATATGTTTATTACTTCTTTAAGAAACATAAGTTTTATCAATCTTTAGTTAAAAGCATGAAAGAAAAGCAATCTAAAAAATATAGATTTTTTATATTCAACTGAAAAAATATATATAATAACAACGAAACACTAAAAATAAAATTACATTAGCATGTACCTCTATTTCAAATAGGAAAGTAGATTTAGCTTGAGATGATATTCAAAATTTGTAAGTTCTGGGCACAGACACCAGTCAATGAGAATGGCACTGCTCTCAATGGCCAGAACAACCATATGTGTTATCAACTGGATACCAAGCCAACAAGTCAGCCTGTGATGTGCTCCACCAATTGCTCAACATCCCAATATATGGGAGAAATAAATGAAAGATGTCTACTACTTATTGTTTGTTTTACTTACTAGAAGATTTTTGCATTTTCTTGGACGGATCAGTTAATGTGGGGAAAAAAATCTTGATTTGTTTGTTTAGAAAAAATTGTGCACATTTTCCATTGATAGGCAAGAGATGACAGAGAAATGGTGGCCAGTTACTTGAATTACTAGAGATGACAGGACCATCCAACAGAGGGAGGGAAAAAAAGGAATTCAGAAAAATGACAACAGAGAAGAAAGATGGCAAATGAGAAATTTCTAGTAGCCAACATGGCCAGAGGACTTTTAGGAACTACTGTCCTGATTTAATTTGCTTTTTTAATTCTTTCTGTGTTTAATCATCCTGTATTAACCATGAAACCTATGCCACTTACAGAAAATCCCTTGTAGTATAGCTTGGGGAAACTAAAAACCCAAGGCTGAATCCTATACTTAAGAAAGAAGCAGAGGAAAGAAAGAAGAAAAGAAGAAAGGAAAGAAAGAAAGAAAGAAAGAAAGAAAGAAAGAAAGAAAGAAAGAAAGAAAGAAAGAAAGAAAGAAAGAAAGAAAGGAAGGAAGGAAGGAAGGAAGGAAGGAAGGAAGGATGGAAGGAAGGAAGGAAGGAAGGAAGGAAGAAAGGAAGAAAGAAAAGAGAAAGAAAGAGAAAGAAAGAAAGAAAGAAAGAAAGAAAGAAAGAAAGAAAGAAAGAAAGAAAGAAAGAAAGAAAGAAAAAGAGAAAGGAAGGAAGCAGAGTAGGAAAAGGACAGAACCTAAGAAAAATGACAAATAGGAATTGAGAAATATACAAGAGCAGTAATTTAGAGCAGGCTGGAAATCATCCCACCCAAACCAAGAATTAATAGAAATACTGAGTAAGGCAATAGGCCTCTCACAATACTTAAAATGGGAGTTCATCTGTTACATTTGGACATAGAAAAAAAATGTAGTTAATATCAAAAAGCTGGAGTACATGGGACATCTTTGCTTCACTATATAACACTTTACCATATAATAATGGTTGTCATTAGTTTCTTACTTCCCAGGTGTCAAAGAACCTAAGAAGTTATTTTAGAATAAGTAGATTTATGGCTTATTTTGTATTTATATCTTTGACTCAATGTTTTCTACTATGTTTCATCATTTCACAATATGAAATGTTTCCATCAAAAAAAAAAAAAAGAAAGAAAGAAAGAAAAACCCTCCTCTCTCATCCTAAAAATACACCCAAATCAATCAGTGTTATTCTCACTCAAATGCATGGATAGACTGTCACGTACTTATGGACCATTTGGATGGAAATACAGAAAAGGAACATTCTTAATGTCAGTTAAGCATAATCACTCGTATGGACCATAACTGACACTGAAACCAGTTTCTTCGTCAATGTTTGTGTAGGAGATGGCTTGGAAATGGGCCAAATTTTTAAGGCCAACCTGTGTCAAATCAGACCGTGGGAATTGGTGTAGAGGTAAGGATCATGCAATGCAGATAACATTTTTATTTACTTCTTGGAATTCTATTCTACGTCTAAATATCTGACATAAAAAATCCTGGAATATTGCAATTTAGAATATTTGAGTGAAGTAAGCAAGTTAGACAAAACAAAAGGTTGAAGAACATCATGAATCCCCACATCAGATAAGATCCTTGATTTTTGTGAGGTAATATTGTATTAGGTAGAACAAATAAAGAACAGAACAAATAAATGGAACAAAGTTGAAGAGTTGAAGAATCCTAAGTATAACTCCAATCACTGCTGTTTCAGAGGATGAGCAATAAACTTCTCAAGACGGAAAACAAAGTAGATTTTGGTTTCTATGTGGGTATTATACACAACTCGATATCCATGAAAAAGTGATACATACTCATAGGGAGGCACTTGATTTTTCAACTAATGCTAAAACAATTCAATTTAGCGAAACTCTACTGGTAAGGGCCATTTTCCAATTGATTTTTGTGTGTGTTGATTTTGTGTCTTACCAATTTGCAAAATTCACTTATTAGTTTGAATAAGTTTTTGCAGATTCAATTGGATTTTCTACAGAGACAATCTTGCCATCTGTCAATAAAGACAGTTTTACTTCTTCCTTTCCAATCTGTAGGCCTTTGGATTTTGAGGGAGTACAATATTGAATATAAGTGGTGAGAGCACACAACCTTCACTTGTTCCTGATCTTAGAGAGGAAAATACTCAGTCTTTCATCATGGAGTATAATTTTAATTAAGGTTTTTTATAATTCTTTAGCAGGCTCAGGAAGTCCTCTTTTAATCCTAGCTTTCTGAAAGATTTTAACTAGGAATGGATGTTGGATTTTGTCAAATGCTTTTTCTGCATGTATTTGAGCTTATCATTGGGTATTAAATTGATAGATTTTCAAATATTATACTAACCTTGCATTCCTGGGTTTATCTTGGTCATGACATATTATCACTTCTGTATACTGCTGTAATTGATTTTTTTTATTGTTAGTTAATCACCATACATTACATCATTAGTTTTTGATGTAGTGTTCCATGATTCATTGCTGTAATTGATTTTTAAAAATTTTCTTTGATAGTTTATGTCTTTCAAGAAATTTGTCTATACCAATTAAGTTACCTTAATTATTAACATGAAATTATACATAATATTCCCCTATTATCTTTCTTTTTTGAGATCAAAATGACATATAACATTGTATTAGTTCTAAGTATACAACATAATGATTTGATACATGTATATATTGTAAAATGATCACCACAATAAGTTTAATTAACATTCATCACCGTACCTAGGTACAATTTTTCTCTTGTGATGAAAACTTTTAAGATTTACTCTCTTAGCAACTTTCAAATATACTACAGTATAATATTGTTAACTACCATCACCGTGCTCTACAGTATATCCCCAGGGCTTACTTGTCTTATAACTGGAAGTTTCTACCTTTTGACTGCTTTCAACCATCTTTTCTACACCCCACCTGCACCCTCCACATCTGACAACCACCAATCTGTTCTATGTATTTATGGATTTAATTTTTTTATTTTTTTAATTCCCCATATTAAGTGAAATCATACAGTATATGTCTTTCTCTGTTGGACTTCTTTCATTTAGCATAATGCCCTCATGGTCATCTATGTTGTTGCAAATGGCAAGATTTCATTCTTTTATATAGTTCAGTAATATTCCATTACTATATAATATATATATATATATATATATATATATATAAAGTGTGTGTGTAATATAATGAGTATGAAGTACATATATATATACCACATCTTCTTTATTCACCCATCAATAGATACTTAGGAAATTTTCATGTCTTAGCTATTGTAAGTAATGCTGCAATGAACATGGAGGTACATAGATCTTTTCAAGTTAGTGTTTCATTTCCTTTAGATATATACCCAGAAGTAGAATTGCTGGATCATATAGTAGTTCTATTTTCAATATTTTGAAGAACTTACACACTGTTTTCCAAAATGGCTGCAATAATTTACATTCCCATCAAGAGTGTATGAAGAGTTCCCTTTCTCCACATCCTTGCTAGCACTTGTTATTTCCTGGCCTTTTGGTAACAGCCATTCTAACAACTGTGAGGTCATTGTGGTTTTGGTTCACATTTCCCTCATTATTAATGATGTTGAACACTTTTCCATGTATCTGTTGGCCATTGTATGTCTTCTTCCCTAATTATCTTTTTAAATACTTGTATAATCTGTGGTGATGTCACCTCTCTTATTCCTGACACTTGCAATATGTGTCTCCTCTCTTTTTTTTTCCTGACCAGTCTGACAAGACTGCCCCATAGCAGTTTGAAACCTCAATACCACTATCAGATTGGCCTCTCCAGATCTAATGATCTATCACTGACAGCTGGATTTCCTCAACCTACAGCCTCCTTCATCACCAACCAAACCCAGGGCCCAGTGAGTGAGGAATAAGTCTGGGGTGTTCATATAGCCAGATCCTGTTGGTCTTATCCATTAGACTGAGTGTCTGGCTCTGTCTCCCTCTCTACATTCTGCCAAATTAACTGGCCTAGAATTCCAGCCCCCATGTTTACCCTATTTCATACCACCCCACACACAAACTGTAGAATTGGGATTCTGCCTTGAACCTCAATAAATAACAAGAGGTCTCTAGTCTTTTGCCTCAATTATGATAAGCCATTTTCTCTACCTGATTAGTAAACTCTGAATTTGTCCACCACTGGCAGGGGATCTGGAGATTTGGAGACATGCACCCTGTTTTTCCTGACTTCCAAAATTGCTATTTAATATTCTTTATTGCTGGTCTCCAGCAGAAAGAATGATTCCTGTTACTATAATTTCCCATTTGTTACTTAGGCTTATGCCTTTCCATGGACCAAACTATATACATGGGAGTCAGCTTGCCAAGGCTGTTTCATCTACACTATTTCCTCCTTTTCCTTTCTGATGGAACATCACTCTCATCCCAGGATATCTTGAACTTACGCCCATCCAAATTTAATATAACTATCATCCTGCCATTTAAAAATACTCTTTATTAACATCAATACATACTGAATAAAGTCCAAACAACTTGCTCCAAAGTGAAGTTTCTCAGCAATCTGGTCTCAAGTTTCCTTTTTCAATTATCTATTACTATCAAACAAAGCTGGTCATTGAGCTGTCACTGAAATATTATTGACTTCTCCCCACCTTTGGGGCTTCAGCTGACAATTTTTCCTTGAGCAAGCATAACCAACTACCCTCCCTCCTTATATTAAAATTATATTCCTATTTCAGGACCCAATTTAAATCCTACCTTCCCTCCCAAGTGATTGGTTTAAGGGTATCCTCCTGGGCTGAGATAGAAGAACAGAATGATAAGTTAATAGAAGCTACACTAGAAGAAAGTTTCCCAAGGAAGGGACCTCAAACATCATAGACTATAGGCCTTTTGAGAGCCAAGCCATAAAGAACACATCCTTATCCTTTGTCCAAGATGCCTTGTGGACTTTTCTTCATCAGACAAGAAATAGCTTCCAGTATGGCCAAAAAGCATTGTTTATATTACCCTAAACTCCCTTTTTAATTAGTGATGGCAAGATCAGAAGCAGCGCAAATGAAAATGGCATAAAGACACAGCCTGTCACTTTTAGAAGTGTTAATGAATGCCCTGTGGATTTTTTTTTTTAATTTCATGAGAACAGACAAGGAAATGTCTCCATAAAACTGTCGATTCTCAGGGAAACGTGTTAATGTTATGTAAATTAAAATTTGAAAGTCTACTTAACTGAAATCAGTAACACCAAGAGTTGTGCATATGGAAAACACAGTTCCTCAGTCCCAAGAACAGAGCTGTCCAATCTGCTGAGAGCTCTACATTATCTCCAGCTTGGCCATTTTAGGAATTGCTCTCATTCTATGTCACAGTGTAAGCGAGGAGTTCTAATTGACTTCAAAGAGATTTTCCCTGGTTGGTAACTGGTGGGGTGAGGGTGTGTCGGTCCAGAAGCAGAAGACAAACCTGATTTCTCTCTTTGAGAAAATTTCATAAAGGCTAAAGTATTCTTGAGAAATGGAAGTAATTACACACGTATGCCCTGAAGACTCTTTTCATCCAGTGTGATTCTTAAATTTTTCCATTAGACAAATAGGATTTTTTTAAAAGTTTGAAATGAACTTTTTGTGGGGATTTGGCTACAGATATTAAAATATAAATTGAGTAGCATTCTTATTCTTTTCTTTATTTTATTTAAATGTTAAAAAGGTAGTTATATTTCCATTCTTTTTCTCATTCCTTACCAGCTTCAGGCAAAAAACTTTTTAACCATGTTACCCTCTGATAGCACAGTTAAAAGAAATCATGAAATTATAAGTCACAGTATGTATAATATTTATAAATTTTTAGCATGGCATTAGCTAAGAGAAAGCCTGAGGCTTTCCAACCTGGCAGAGATATATTGCTCTGTTAAAAATTAATAGATAGATTATGGATATATAGTTGTTGTGGTGTGCCCAGCTACATCACTGAAGAAAATTTAAGAAGGGTAGGATTATTTTACATAAAGAAATGCAAGATCAATAGTTTAAGCCAAAAAAGCCCCACAACTTTTTTTAAAAAGAGATTTTCTTTATTTATTTGACAGAGAGAGACACAGCAAGAGAGGGAACACAAGCAAGGGAAGTGGGAGAGGGAGAAACAGACTTCCCACCAAGCAGGAAGCCCGATGCGGGGCTTGATCCCAGGACCCTGGGATCATGACCTGAGCTGAAGGCAGACGCTTAACAACTGAGCCACCCAGGTGCCCCAGCCCCACAACTTTTCTATTTACTTGGAATAATATTTGCTATACAGAGTGATTCACCACTTTTCAGAAGTACACATCACAGTTTAATTTATTCCAGAAATATTTAGTGAGCACCAGCCAGGTGCCCTTTGTGTAAGGAACTGTGCAACTTATTGAAGAAACAGAGCCACAGCACTTGACTTCAAGGAGGCCTGTCCAACAAGGAAGACAATCGAACATCAGCTGCAGTGCAAAATGATACCTGCTGCAATAAAAGCTATTTACAAAATGCTATGGGGAAGGGAGAAAGCAAACATTTGGAAGTTGTGGTGGTGAATGAGATGAGTGTTTGAAGAAAATTTCATAGAGGAAGTGACCTTTGAGCTATATAGTCCTTGAAAGAGGAGAATGATTTCATGAAGCTAAGAAATAAGGAAAGGTCACTCTGGAGACAGTGAAATCAGACAGATGAGAAAAGCCAAAATTAAAGAAACCCAAAATAACCTTGCAGGAACTTTATGTACTCTAGTGCTATGATTCTCAAAGTGTGATCCACAGATCAGCAGAAAAGCATCCCTGGGAGCTTATTAGAAATGCCAAACCTCAAGCCTCAACCAGATCCCCAGAATCAGGGTTTGCATTTTAACAAGATCCCCTGGAAAGCTGTAAGCACATACAAATTTGAGAAGTACTACTCTAGAGCCAAGCATAACTGGGAGAAGAATGATGTGAGAAATGATGATGCAAAGACAAATAATGTCCTTTGTATGTGCCATGAAGTTTGTACCGATGAGAAGGACTGGAGGGGTTTCTTAAGGAAAGGATTGATGTGATGTGTGACTTATAAAGATAGTTCTAGTGACCATGTGGAGATATATGTTTGTGAAGAGAGCATGGGACATGGAAAGTTCAGTTACGGGCTATAATAACATGATAAGAATGATAACTCCTATTTATTGAGTGCCCAGTACACGCCAGACATCATGGTATTTATATTTTATATTTATTTATATTTATATTTATATTTTATATGTGTTGTGTATAATCTTCCCATAATCCCCAACATGGGCCTCAAACTTACAACTCTGAGATCAAGGGTCACAAGTTCTACTGACTGAGGCAGCCAAGCATCCCCCAAATGATCTTTTAAAAATAGAAATCCTCTGTTTAGCATCAAAATTAGAATAAAATGTAAATTTTGTAACCCAAGTCCACAGGTCCATAATAATTTGGCCCCTGCCTCTACCTGAGATCTCATTTTGTGACACACTCCCTCATCACTGTATTAATCACACTGTTCATTGAATAACATCAAGCTCTTTTCCCCTTTCAGGAAGGATTTTGCACTTTTGCTTTGCCTAGATCACTCTCATCCCAAGGGTTTAAACTTGTTATTTAAATATTTTAAAAAATATAATCAACTATTGAAAGTAAAAATGATAACAACATACTAGGGGCTTAATAACATGTATAAGTAAAAAAAAAAGTATGTGTAAGTAAAATGCATGACAGCAATAGCACAAAGAGAGGGAAATAATGGAAGAACACTTTATTTAAAGTTCTTATGCTATATGTAAAGTATTAGAATATCACTTAGAGGTAGGCTGTGAGAAGTTAAAGAGGTATAATATATACCCTAAAATAACCACTAAAATAATATAGCAGAGAGTTATAACTAATAAACTCACAAAGGAAGTAAAATGGAATCCCATTAAGTTAAACTGCCAGATTAACGATCTATTAAATAACACAAATTTAAGAGGGGGAAGGAATATTGTATATATCTGATATGGCAAATTAATTTTGGAATTTTATGATACTTCTTGCTCTTAATGCACTGAGTTATAGTCACAATAATATAATTTTCTCTCTACCTCCTATATTACAATCACTTCAAATTCCACCGTCACTTATTTAAAAATGTAAATCAGTACATCTTATCATGGACCACACTATATTTTAAATTGCAACATTTGTTTCCAAATATAATCAATGATTCTTCTTTTGGTCATGATTCTCAAACATTCTTCAACAATTCTCAAATTATCTCTATAGAAAATAAAAATAATAGAAGACAGATATCTCAACGTCTCATAAAACAAAACGAGAACATTTTCCCCAAGTTATACCTAGCTTCCACAGAATTTGGCAGGAAGCTTCCTGGTGGCATGAGGAATGCTAACTGGTCATTCCCATTTCTTTTTCAGTAATTCAAACTGGAGAAGACAAAATGAAAGTCAAACAACAAGTAATTTGATTTGTCCTTTCTAACTAAACCTTCTGTTATTTAAATTTGAACCTTTCCACTGACTAGTAGGTTATCTTCATCATCTATTATCATTTCTGTTCAGGGATGAGACTAGATGTGTTCCTGGTACTTTCCTCTGCGGACTGCTTAATCTACTGAATTAGTTGTCTTTTTGCTAATTACCCAGAGTTAAGATTGGGGGATGGGTGCTGAAATTACCTCTCACATATGGATAGAGAATATATCTACTGGGAGGGGAGCTCCACTTACCTGGTTTCAGGTTCCACGTGGAAGTTTATCCACTGCAGTAACCTTTCTGACCTCTGTTCCAACCAGATAGGGAGTGACTTATCGGATTGGAAATTTTAGAACAGACTGGGTGGTTCAAGATGAGCCATTCCTCTCTCAGTGGCAACCTGACCTTGGAAAATATGCCTTGGGGTCAGCTCTCTGTGATGGAGAAAGGGATCTGCCCTGAGAGGGAGGCTTGTGCCAGTGGCCAAGTGGGTGAACCTGTCTAAATTGGAGGTGCACATACTTATTTGGCCATGGATCGTAAGAAATCCAAATTGTTATTTTAAACAGGTAAAAGGAGATTAATGAATAAATAACAATTTATTGATGAATAAATAACACTTAGTGAAGGCTTATATTATGAGAAGAATACATTGAATTTGGGGGTTAAGAAAAGTAGAAATACTACTCAATGAACATACGGAATCCAGAGGCTAAGAGTTCAATTTAAAAGGACTATGCTAGAATACTCTGATTCTAGAAAGCAGCTTTCTCTTTAATAAAAGTGATATATTAAGTGATTATTTTCTTCTCTCAAAATCCTGCATCTGTCTCTGGATTGGTTCCAGACTTAGGGTAAGGACAAAAGAGTAGTACTTAGTGATCCAGTCAAACTCCAACACCTTGGTAAATTGGCAGGAAACCTTGAGAAATAAGTAAGAGATGGATGAGGGAGGGGAAAAAATTGCCCCGGAAATCACAGCGTTTTGATCAGGGCTGGAGATTTAGTGTGTTGGGCTATGTGGGCTTTCGGTCCTGGGTGGGGCATGGAGTCTGGCAGGTAACTTGAGACTCTTGACAATTCTGGCTGACCTTGCAGGTGTGGCTGAGGCAGGGATTAGGTGTTTTCAGGCATTTTGGGGTGTAATAATATTTGCAGCTTCTGTGGTGTTTTTGAGTCAAGTCTTCAGGCCTTCACTTTAAGGTCCAAAGGCAGACATTTGGCATGGCCTTAACATGTGGCTGCTACTGGTTTAGTTCTGAGGTATGTGTCACCAGCTCTGGGAACTCAAGTATATAGTCACTGTTCTTGGAATAAGAATCATGTGGTTGCAGAATGCGTGGGGGTGGGGGAAGCTACAGCTTTTCACAAGGTCCACTCCAGTCAGAGAGTCTTTAGCAGCAGATGCAAATGCATCCCAGAGGTTTTTGTTGCCTACACAGCAAATAAATGATGAAGAAGGTGAGCGAAACAGAGGGAAAAGTTATGGAGAGTTCTTTGATGATAATTATGACTACCTAGAGGTCAGACTGAAAAGTTGTTTTTTTTTTTTTTAAGATTGTATTTATTTATTTATTTGAGAGAAAGAGAGTATGAGCAGTGGGGAGGAGCAGAGGGAGAAGCATACTCCCCACTGAGCAGGGAGCCCGACATGGGACTCCATCCCAGGACCCCAGGATCATGACCTGAGCCAAAAGCAGACACTTAACCGACTGAGCCACCCAGGCACCACAGACTGAAAGTTTTTAAAAAAGAATTATATGATTTAGAAAGACTACTCCCATACTAGTGTGCAGGATATATAAAAGCCAAGAAAACCAGCATGTAGAAGGAGGAGTGGAAAGGCTATCACAAGGACAGACATGAGATGGTCAAGGTGTGAGCTAGTGTGATGGTATTTGGGATGAAAACTTGGACCTGAGAGGACTTGGTGAAAGCACGGATGGAGGCAGCACAAAAGTTGGAAAAGCAGCGTTTCCCTGGTACACAAAGTGAGCACAAGGAATCACTGATATAGTATGAAAGATGTCATAGGCCTGTGAGCTGCAAAAAGATGGACATCTGGTTGGAAATGTACAGAGAATACCTGGAAAATGCAGAACCACAGTCTGAGGGAGAGACTGGGATTGAAATTTAACTATGGGAATCACAGAGGTTATGGCTAATTGAGAGAAAGTAGGTAAAAAGAGAAAAACAGTAAGGAACAATATAGAACTTCATGCTTACCTTAAGGAACTAGAAATTAAAACAAAAAGCCATGCAAACCAAGAAACAGACTCTTGATAATAAAGAACAAACTGATGGTTCCCAGAGGGGAGGGGAGAAGGGGGGAAATAGGTGATGGGGAGTAAGGAGTGTACTCATGATGAGCACCGGGTGATGTATGGAATTGCTGAACCACTATATAGTACACCTGAAACTAATAATTCACTGAATGTTAACTAACTGAAATTTAAGTAAAAACTTAAAAAATAAAGATAATAAAATATATGCATAAGGGGGAAAAAAACCATGAAAGTAGATAAGAAAGGAATAGTCAAGGAGGTGAGAAAGAAGCAACTGAGATTTATGACAAAATCTAATTCAAGAAGGATGGATAATCTCAAAATATACAAGGTTCAGGAAAATATTCTGGGGAATCTAAAGTGCATCAAATGTTCAACAGCATTGATTTAGTCATATATTCAGCAGCTTTTCCAGAGTTCTTAACCTGTGCCCAACACTGTGCCCTTTTCCTGGGCAGAAAATAGAAAAGCCAGCTCAGACCCTTCTTTCTTGGAGTTTACAGTATAGTGAGAGAAACAGTTATTAATCAACTGATTGCATATATACAATGGAATATTACTCAGCCATCAGATAGGATGAATACCTACCATTTGCCTCAACATGGATGGAACTGAAGGGATTATGTTAAGTGAAATAAGTCAAGCAGAGAAAGTCAATTATCATACGGTTTCACTCATATGTGGAACATAAGGAATACTGCAGAGGACAATAGAGGAAGGGAGAGAAAACTGAATGGGAAGAAATCAGAGAGGGAGACAAACCATGAAAGACTCTGGACTCCAGGAAACAAACTGAGGGTTACAGAAGGGAGGGGGGTGGGGGATGGGGTAACAGGGTGATGGGTATTAAGGAGGGCAGGTGTTGTGATGAGCACTGGGTGTTATATACAACTAATGAATCTTTGCACACTACATCAAAAACTAATGATGTATTATATGTCAGCTAACTGAACATAATAAAAAATAAAAAATAAAAATAAAAAAATAAAAACCTAGCTAAAATTAGGCATGAAAAAATCAACTGACTGTACAAATAAATAATTATCAACTACAATGAGCACAGTGTGTGGAAATCCAAGGCTGTAGAAATGAGATTGCACAATAGGGGAACCTTATCTATTCTGGGAGAGTATGAAAGGTAAAGGATGGTTTCCTTGGATCTTGAATATATTGATAGCCACATCTGCAGAAATCCTCTAGTGTGGCTGTTGGACTCGCAAGCGAAGAGTGACATTACTGTTTTCATCATAAAAAAAAAAAAAAGAACATGAAAACGTATTATCTACATTTCCTAGTGGAAACAACCAGATATCAATTTTAAAAGAAAAGGGATTTTAAAGATTAAAAAAAAAAAGATTTTTTTTTTATAATTAGTTCATTGTTAGAACATTTTGTACCGACGTTTACAAGGAAAAGAGACATCATCAAAACAATGTGTGGGAACATTCTAAATTATTTTTAATAATATGTGACATATTATATGAGTGCCATAAAAAGAAATGCGTAATTTGGATTTGATTTCTGGAATACAAATTCACCACTGAAACAAATATTTTCTTTTGGAAATCAATATTTTGGTTCTCAGGGCTCAAGCAAAGGTTTTATTCGGAAATTACTTTCTTTTATACTGACTGTGAAGACAGAAATCTGGGAAAGTAGATCACCATGCCAACAACCATTGATCAAACATTTATTGATATTCCCATGCAGCTCATATCTGTTTAATAGATAGAGATAAAGTTATCTCAAAAAAAGATAAAAAGCAAAGGCTTTAAGACCTCATCCATGCCGTAAAAGTAAACGTGAAAGTTGATTCACCTAAAGAATTAAGAAATCAGGTTCAGGGGTGCCTGGGTGGCTCAGCTGGTCAAGTGTCTGCCTTTGGCTCTGGTCATGATCCCAAGGTCCTGGGATGGAGTCCCGAATCAGGTTCCTTGCTCAGTGGGGAGCCTGCTTCTCCCTCTGTCTGGTGCTCCCCCTGCTTGTGCGCTCACACACTCTCTCTCTCTCTCTCTGACAAATAAATAGAATCTAAAAAAAAAGAAAAAAAGAAAGAAAGAAATCAGGTTCAGAAATGTGAGCAGTGTTTGTCGGGAAACAACTTCGGTGCAGATTAAAATGTTACCCTCTTAACCTTGGGATTGTGTTATTATTGTTGCAACATTATAATTTATTTTTTTAAAGCAAAAATTAGACTCCTTTTAGAAATCTTCTTGGAGCTAGTTTCAAAGGTATTAAAAGCTTGTTGATATAGTTTCAGATTCCACATTGCATGGGATCTTCAACAAACTAGTACTTGTGGAGATTTGGAGTAATATTAAAGAAGAATACCCACAATTGTCTGAAAAAATTAGTAAAATGTCCCTCCCTTTTCCTCCTGTACATTTGTATGAAGCCGAGTTTTCTTCATATACTTCAACCAAAATACCACACTCTAAGAAATTGAATGCAGAAGAGGATTAGAGAGGCTAGCAGTCTTCTGCTAAGCCATACATAAAAGACATTTACAAAAATGGAAAATAGTGCCATTCTTCTTAATATATTTTACTTTGTTTTCAAAAAACTATATATGTGTGTTAACATATAATGTGTGTTCACTGTTATTTTTAAATGAATTAAATGAATATTTTTAAATGAATTAATACATATTTCAAAAATAGCTCAGATTTAATGTGATAAATACCCATAGATATAATAAAAACAAAACGTCTTTGGGGGTTTTCAATAATAAAACTACAAAGTGCTCCTGAGATCCTGAATAGGTACAATTCCTGTTTACCATGGTTACCAGTTGTTATTTTGGATCATTCCCGGGATGCTTTAAACACAACATGCTTCTTCCAGTTAGAATTAAACTGTAACTTTCACAGAGTGGTTTACTTCAACATCACGGCCAAAGTGGTAGTGCTCAAGGAAAGAACAGAATATTGGCCTTTGCAGGTATTTGCCCTTACAGAGATTTCAGAGGACAGGAGAAAATCATGGTCAAACTATACACTATCTATGCTGGGATCATAATATGTCTGTTATTTAAAACTGAAAATAGTTACATTTTCTTCCTAATTATAAAAAAATCATTAAAAAATGTAAGCTGATTCTATAAATAACCCCAAATTTATCCATCACCCAGAGATAGTGTTAACATTTTGGCATGTTTTCTTTCAGACTTTTTTTTTTTGTATTATAGTGTTTGCGTGCGTGTGTGAATGTGTGTGCATGTCTAAGGAATAAATAATCCATGTATACACTTAGCTACGAAAGCTCTATGATCAGAAAAAGTTTCAGCTTGAAAATCTCTGGATTCTGAAAATCAGTGGGGTCTGACTAAGAAAGCTGTCATATAAAGCTAAGTGTTAATTCCACTAAATCAAATGTAAACTGCCTTACATGCTACAGCAATAAAATGAAGTTTTAAATCTTTAAAATATAGCTGAGTTGAGATGCCTGGGTGGCTCAGTCGGTTAAGCATCTGCTTTCAGCTCAGGTCATGATCCCAGGGTCCTGGTATCGAGCCCCACGTCAGGCTTCCTGCTCAGCGGGAGCCTTTCTCCCTCTCCCTCTAACAACTCATTTTTTCTCTCTCTCTGACAAATAAATAAATAAAATCTTTTAAAAAATAAAAAAATAAAATATAGCTGAGTAACAGATTGGACATTAAACTGTTTTCCAGTTAAAAACTTTGGGGATCTTAATACACAGAAGCCATTCTACTAATCATATTAAAATGCTATTATGAGTTAGAATAAGCACAAGTAAATTGTCACAGTTCTGTTCTGGTATTTGGTATTATTAAGAAGGCCTGTATTAAAAAAAAAAAAGAATGCCTTTATTTTAAAAATCTCATCTCACTGGATCTCTATCTTATCGACCAAATTTAGCCTTAAAACCTTTCTTAAAAAAGTAATGTAATCTTATACACTCACCAACATTTAAGTCATGTGAAAGGTAGGAAGTAATTAGTATCAAATGTTTCTTAAATTAAAGGCCATCTGCTTTTAATTTTTCCTCAGATGTCTTATCCACCTTCACTATGGAAAATATTAACTTTCCACAGATTAGGCATGATTGAAACAATTTTTAAGAGGGGAGAAAACTAGGTAGAACTGACCATTATACAATAAAGTTGAAATGAGAACATCCCAAATATACAGGCGAATGCTTTTTTTCTTAATTAACTTGCAAATGTTTCAACTCAATGCTTTTAATTATGTGACTACTCTCTTAAAAAAGAAAATAAATACTCCTGTGGCCTTCTGAATTATTTTATGTATCACATTCAGGCCTTACTGATGAGTTCCAGCAATCAGATTTTGAACAATATTATCTAAAATAATTTACTGAAGTCTTAGAGTTTTTTTGTTATACCACAGTGAAAGGTATGTCACTATATTTCAGTCTATCATATATGAAATGAGTTGTTTTGAGCAAAACAAAGTCAATCTATGGTTTTGACTTAATATATAGTTTATAAACTTTACTGTTAAATGATTTCTTCTTGATTTCAAAGTTGGCTTGCACACTGCTCATTTACACATGGATGTGACTATGAACTGAAAAGGCATCAGACACGAAGAAAGGCATTTACAGACTAATGTAAATGTACGCCAAACAATAAATGTTAAGAATCATGTTAACTTGCCATTGTATTTTCAGTTTAAAAAATGCTAACCTAATAAGTTATACTCGTTAAGGAGTATATTTAATTAATATGAAGAGCACTTACTAAAAACATATTCACTAGTTTTAGATGTTTAATTCAAATGGCCATAAAAATGTTGGACTTCAAATAATTCCATTTATATGCATGTAGATGTTCTCACAGACTGTATAAAGTCCCCACCATGTTCATTTTAAGATGGAGATATACAACATTTACTTCAGTTCACAAAGTGTGGGCATAAAACAATCTACAGAAGCTTTTTATAGGGTTTAAAAGAATTCTAATCACCCATGCCAACTGCACTCCTCTCTCAACACAAAACTGCTTTTGAAACCAAGCATTCATTTGCTAAAACAAGGCATCTGCTGTTAAAGAGATTGATTATCCTGGGGCCTGACCTAATTGGGAGATTAGATATGCTTCTCTACTATGGATGGCATGGTTTATAAAGAAAAAAAAAAAAAAATTAGACCAAAAAAGAGCAAACTTCTTTTAGACTCCAAGTGCACTTTTATTTATTTCTAATTTTCTTTAATAGAAACAAACAGTATTGCGAATGTCAGGTTGGTGAAATTAGTGTGTTATGAGTTAAAAATGCATGAGTTCATGTCATTTCTTTGGTAACAGGTACACGTTCACTTTCAACACATAAGCCAAATAGTACCAAAAAATGCCTTTTTTGTCATATCCTACTGAATTAAGATCATTATATAATAGATACACACACACACACACACACACACACACACACACACACACACACACACAAAGTCTGGCCTTTTACTGATGTTATCATTTCAGTGTTTTCTATTGCCAGTTAGGTGTCAGTTTTTTCCCCCAAACACAGACATCACCTCATTGCTGTGGCTAATTGCATTTTTCTTTCTAGCCTTTGACAACCAGACCTTTGTTAATGCTATTCACCAATATATCAGACTCAGGTCATCCATCCAAAACATGACAAAAGACCCAGATGCTCATGTAAATTGCACTCCCCAAAAGTACTGCCCTCTTCCTCCATGCAGATACAGATCTGTGACCCCCTCCCATTTTTGTTCACTCCCTTTGTTTTCACTTAATCTTTCATGGTTAGAAAAAGTGGTTATTTGTAGGCTTTAAGAAACATTATACTTTGTTTACATAATAAATCAAATAATCAAGTTAATTATGAAGTCAGATAAATTTTCTATACAAAATTCAAACATTGCTCATTCCCGTTGAGATGGATTCATTTTCCACAAAAAAGACTTCGTGCTACCCATTTTTTACCCTTTCTTGAGCTCTCAAGATAAAACCAAGTTTGATTGTCCTCTTCCACTGGAAAAAAAAGAAAAAAGAAAAAAGGTTTCATGTGGAAGTGTGGAAGCAGAAGTGTAGGACTGAATCATTTATAAAATATCTCATAATTAAAAGTTGATCTTACAAATGCTTTCTTACTGCCTTTGGTAAATTTGTAATAAGCACTAATTATTCAAAATTTCTACTTTCTTAAAGCCTTAACTTAAAAATAATTTTGAGATACTTAGAAACTACTGCAATGATGCTTTTAAAGGAAGGTTATTATGGATTCAAATGGCGTAGGGACATATTGTGTATGTGTGTAGATATATCCATATTCTAGATTCAAGACTTCTTCCTATTCATTTTCATTCATTTTTTTTATATATTTTCACCTCATATATTTAAATGTTCACTATGTTTTGGATACTAAGTCACTGTAAGAGAAGACGGAAACTGATAATTTATTAAATAGAAAAACAATGTAACTAGATAGAAACCAACGGCAATATTTTAGTATTTTAAGGAGAACATCAAGTTCATGTATATGATTTTCTGTCTTTAATTTTAAAGGCTTTCAAATTTGAATAAAATTATGTGAAAACTTAATAAAACGATAAGTAACATAGAGGGTTACTAGAGCTACTCTCCTTATTTTCTATTCACAAACACAAAATCTATCATGCTCCCCTGTTAGTCATAATGCCATGGAAAAAAGGCAGAAATATTTTACTTAATTTAAATAATAAAATGACATCAAACATTAGTAACCATTACAGCTAAGCAAATATTATGGGATATAGCAGTAACATAAGGAACGGAGTGAGTCAGGCCCTCAGTTGATTGAAATCACTGTGGTGGGGCTGAAATGTGCCGGCCTACTCTGAATTGAGTCAGATCAGAGCCGAACAGCTCACACACATAGAGCAGTGGAAGACAAGTTAACAAGGCCAAGAGGAAAGGGTAGGAGCTAAGAAGAGTAAAAATTTGGAGGAATTAACCAGAAATCAAAGACACCAAAGATAGGGAGAAAAGAGGGGAACCTGATGAATCTATGATAATGAGGCCAAAGGAAGGATTCTCCTGATGATTACAGCACGTGCTGCAATTTAAACAGTGAAGAAACAGTCTTAAGTGCTTCTTGCCTGGACTGTTACATAGCTTTCCAATCTGTAATTCATGGCAGCTACCATCATGTTACTAAAACATCACTATAATTAAATTCTTCCAAAGTTCCAAAACTTCCAATGGCTTCCTCATGTCTCCCGGGAAAAGTCTCACCTTTTCAGCCTGCCACATAAAGGCTCTCCAGAAAAAGGACCCAGATGTGATCTGATTACATGAAGACTGTGTCGTGGGTAAAAGTGAGCTGGTTTGGTGCTTACGTACTTTTGGTCTATTGATGTTAAGTTCTGTGCCTGTAATGTCCTACCTGTATGTGTATATCCAAAACGGTTATCGTCCTATCTTTTCTTTATGACCCACACCAGACTGAATCGTTCTCAATTTAACCTTCCCCAACAGCCACCCATCTTTGCCTGCTGAAGTTCTAAACACCCTTCAAGTACTGCAATGTCCTCCAAGACACATTCCCATAGTTATTTTTGAATTCATTTTGCATTTACTGCATGCATTCACTTGGTTGTTATCTCATCCCTCCTTCTTTGCAGCTATTTTGGTATATTGGGTCCCCAGCTACATTTGCCTGGAAAAGAAAGGCTTTTTCCCCCCCTCTTGCATCCATATAACTCCACATCATGAGATAAATAGTACTCAGTAAACATCTATCGAGGAACAATGCTCTGTACTATTACTTCTTCTTGGTTGAATTCTCTTCCCATTCTGCACAATGGCTGCCCCCAGAATCTTTCCAACCCTTTTTTCTTGTCTGCCTATCTTTGCCCTCCCCCACTTCCCTATCTTGCCTCCTCCTCCACTGAGAAACTGAAGGTTATTCCTCACTTCACTTAATATTTCACATCAAGAATGAAGGGAGGGACAGGACATAAGGACCCACTATGCATCACCTCATGATAGATTGTCTAAAATATAGCCAGCCCTTTCATACTTTCAGGATTCATATCCTGAAAGCTACCATCTGGATTGCTTGGACTTGACTGCAGTTCTCTGAGTTGGGTGATCTTGGGTAAATTATTCAACTTCCTTCTATAACATAGTTTCCTTAGCTATAAAACACAAGTAACTAAAGTACCTAACGTGTGCTTGTGAAAGGATTAAGTAAGTAGATTCACATAAAGCACTTGGAAGTGTCTGGCAGAAAGGAAGTGCTCAATAAATGCTAGCTATTATAATTGTATCTTGTGTGCCATAGTGGTAGGAGAGTATCTGTCTTCACCTTTATCCTGAGGTTGCATTACCTCAGGACTCCTCTAGTTACCCTAGACTACACACGTATCAGACTCAGGAAAGGTGCTTGGGAAAGTGGAAGAAAAGCTATCTAAATAATAATAACAATAATTTATAATAACAAGAATACAGCAATAACAAAAATATATTAACAATAAACCAAAGCTTCAGTTATATTATCTCCTGTAATCCTCACAAAAATTTTATGTGATAAGTATTATCGCCATTGTACAGATGAGGAAAAAAATATCCTTATAGAATTCTTCTTAAATTGTCCGGATATTCCACCTCTAAAATATTTCTCTAGAACATGCGAGGATGACACCTTTTTCTTGCACATGTGACTATGAACTCTGCTTCTGGTAGATTGGTTGGAGATTGTTGCTTCCTTAGACAATGCCATGACCTTCCACCTCTATGCTACAAGTAGTAGTTTTTTCATGTGATCCAAGTGGACTTTTACCATACAAGAATCTCTTGAAACTCCGAAGAGGGTTTTTATTGTGTCTTCGGCAGGTTTGAGTGGAAAATGAATGGTGTTCAAAAGTCTGGGGCACCTTTTCCCAATAAAAATAATGTCTTTTCCTCACAGGATTGGTCTGGCAGAAGCTGGCATGGAGAATGAGAGCTCACATTCCACGCAGGCAAGTCAGTCATCCAAGCTACATTTGTCCATTCCATGTGTACCTGAGAGAGGGGGCAAGCAGGGAACACTACTATCCCCAACTCAGGGTGCCTTATCCTTCAGTCAATAGGACTTCTGTAAACGTACTTTTAACTAATGATTTCCAAAGTGGAATATGTGCACAAAATAGTCCTTTGGGGGTATAAGAAGTACTGTTAGAATGTCTACTTATATTGATTTTTTAATCTAAGAAAATATACTAAACTGTACTAAAATGTAACAAATGGTTTGACACCAGCACCCTATCAGAAAGTTACAGGTCACTGTTGGTATATTGAGGAAATGAAGGGCTCCTGGGTGGCTCAGTCGTTAAGTGTCTGCCTTCGGCTCAGGTCATGATCCCAGGGTCCTGGGATCGAGCCAAGCATTGGGCTCCCTGTGCGGGGGGAAGTCTGCTTCTCCCTCTCCCACTCCCCCTGCTTGTGTTCCCTCTCTTGCTATGTCTCTCTCAAATAAATAAATAAAATCTAAAAAAAAAAAAAGATGATAGATCTCATGTTACATGTCCTTATAAAAAAAAAAACTGTTTCAAATTTACTCACCCTTTCTCTATGTAGGTAACACTCGGTACTGTGCTAAGAAGAATTTCAGAAAAATTAACACTCAATATGTTCTTACAAAGGAAAAGTGACTTTTTTAAGTGAATGAGCAAATGTTTTTCAAAAGACAGTCATGCTGCTGAGAGAGCATGTTTGTATCGATTATTTTAAAAAAAAAAACTTCATCTATACAACTGAAAAACTTGGAAACAAATTTTTCTAATCCATTTATAATTTTTCTAAATTACAAATTAGTCCCAAAGGCAATTAAAAGATGGAAACAATTAATTCCAAATAGAAAGATGTTTTTTCATATTTTTAAGAAATGGGCGAAAACTGCTTATATCTTCGGTTTTAGACCATTTGTTAAAACTATAAAAATACAGATAAAAAAAATAAATAAGTCGTTAATGGACTTCTTCCATTTGTATCTTCCTGTCTTTGTGATGTAACTTTTTTAGCTCTGATGGTCAAAAGAACAAAAACAAAAACTTCAAAAACAAACCAAAAAACTCCCAAGTATTAAAATAAACTGAACTCAGTATCAGACTTTTAAATCATTCTTTACAAATAATTAAACCAATTTTTTTAAAAAATGAGGCATATTAACCACATATATGATGGACTCTGAAAAACAAACTGAGGTTTCTAGAGGGGAGGAGGGTAGGGGGATGGGTTAGCCTGGTGATGGGTATTAAAGAGGGCACATTCTGCATGGAGCACTGGGTGTTATGAACAAACAATGAATCATGGAACACTACACCAAAACAAATTATGTAATATATGGTGATTAACATAACAATAAAAAATTTAAAAAAAATTTTAATATAATTACTAATACATTTAGTGAACATAAAAATAATTTTCTAGTGATATAACAAGAATTATTTTTAAAGATTTTATTTATTTATTTTAGAGAGAAAGAGAGCGAGCCTGAGTGGGGGGAGGAACAGAGTGGGAGAGATTGGAGAGGGAGAGAGAATCAGGAGCAGACTCAGAGCTGAGATGAGCTCAGAGCCAGAGGTGGGGCTCGATCTCACAAGCCTGAGATCACGACCTGAGCTAAAACCGAGTCAGACGCTTAACCTACTGGGCCACCCAGGTGCTCCAACAAGAATCATTTTTAAAAGAAACATTCATCTCATCTTTCTTTAATTTCTAACTTGTGTATGTTTTAAATATATACATATTTATTATGTTTAAATATAACATATATAAAATATAACATTTGAAATACATATATATTTTAAATATATATAAATATATAGTATATACTACATGTACCTAATAGTCTGGAAAAGTTTATAATTTAGAGATAAATAAACCTATATTGGTATATATTCATCATTTTTTCAGTTACTAATGGGACACACTATTTTTTTTTTTAAATGTTGACTTACCAATCTGGTTTTATTTATTTATTTATTTATTTTTAAGATTTTATTTATTTATTTGAGAGAGAGAGAATGAGAGAGAGCACGAGAGCTTCCAGCCTGAGCCACCCAGGTGCCCTGGGACACACTATTTTAAACAAGATCTTTGAGAAAGAAAAGAGGAAGGTATATACATTTCCAAGGTCCTTCAAATAATCTTCCGTCAAGTTCCAGGTGTACCTGGGCATTAAGTAATGGCCTGCCCTTCCCGCACTCCTGATCTTTTTCCTAAGGCAGCCAGCTATCCGAGAGATAGCAGCACATAACTTCTTAAGTCCCTAAGATGTTTAATTTAACAGTGTTACAGTAGTATATTCGGCTGTCTTTAGGAGTTAAATATTATAATTTCTTATTAATTCAATGGAAACTAAAGATAACTCAAATTTAGTAAGAATCTTAATGTAAGATTCCAAAACCAAAAAGGAACCTATCTCATCAATAACTCTTAATTATACAAACTCATAACCACACCTCACTTTTGAGAATATCAAAATTCTGTGAATACATTTTGAATATCTGAATGCTACAGCCTGTTGTTTCTCAGACAAGGGTCTGCAAGAATATTCTTGTAGATAAACAAATTAATGAAACTTCAAGTTTCCTTTTGATATGAATGTAACACAAGCTTAAAAAGGTATATTCTGGATCATCCAAAAGACAACCTTACAACAGATAATTGCCATCTATTTCAGTGTGAAAAGTTAGCATCTTTATTTACAACTATACTGAAACTAAGCAATAATAAAAAGATACCATTTATTTTTTAACCCAATTGATCTCCAACACTAAACCAAAAACTCTAGGGTTTAGTAAGAAACCAAAAACTCTAGGGTTTAGTAAGACGTTTTGTTGTCAGTTGATGTTAAACAGACTATGTACATTACTCAAGAATAAAAAACACTGTCATAATCAATTTTTAAGTGGGAAATCCCAGCAGAAATAATAGAATTAACGTGCATGACTGATCTGTAACCTGATAAATATGGCTTGACTACTATATTGTTTGAATGAGCTATAAACGCAAGGCAGCTTATAAGAGAACAGCTCCAGTTGACAGAACCAAGTTTATCTAAATAGAAAAATATAAATTTAAAGTAAAGTGATTTTCCATGTTTTCACAAAGCTTTTTCTTCTCATAAGTGTTTTATAATAAAATTGGTATTCACAAATATTTGAGAAAGACCCAAATTTATGGTTTATTTTATTTTGTCTGTAGAACTCCTCAAAAAATATCTATTCAGATACCATTTTAGTCTAATTATTAGTTGACAGATTTAGCAGAACTAACTCACCTTTATTTACATATGGGCAATAATAAAAATAACCCTATATACAGAATATTCAGAAACAACAAACAAAAAAAGTATGATAGGCCCATAAAATGTTTGATTAGATCTAATAATTATAAAATCACTTAAATTAAATCTATTTTTATTAATTTAATAGCAACCATGGCTTTTTAATTCTTCATAGAGGCTTTGTGTTGATAGTTTCTGTACCTGAAACTGTTCTAAGTTGTTTTGAACTTCAATTACATTTTAAAATACACTGTCCTGTCAAATCCAACTGATTGCAGAACCCATTCTTCATATATATATATATATATATATGACACACACACACATATTCCATCAGTCTGGGGATTAAATATGAATAAGATTATCACCTACCTTTCAAATTATACCTTTGATACCTAATCATGGTTGAGCCATGAAAAGACTTCTAAGTGATTATATGCCATTATCATAAGAGAATTATAATATCAAAACAAAACCATAACAAAACACAGTAATACTTTCTGATAAGAAACAGCCTATATTTTTCATTATAAGAACTTATGGAATTATTACTATGTTCTCAATAATATTTGGTTCTCAATAATATTTTCTCAATTTTTACTAAAGAAAAGATTATAATATCCTATATATGCAACTGGATCATTAAAAATTATAAATTACACCAGTATGGGGTTATAATTTGTTCACTCTATTAAGCCATTGCTCATTAATACAGTGTCATGGTTCAAATTTGTTGTGCTATCTTTTTGAACATGTGGACCAACCATCAAAGAAAGTCCTTAGCGGGAAAGTATGTGAGGAAAATAGGTCTTTATGACAACATCCTTTTTTAAAAAGAAAAAAGCAAATTCCGCAAACTGACATAATTAATAATTAATTTATTACCTATGTGCACAGTAATTTTTTCAAAATTTAGTAAATGCATCTTATTAATATTATCATAAAGTATCCCTCTGCTTTAACAGATTTAGAACAAACTGCTTTATGTCAAGATGTTGGCCTCAAGAATAAAATAACACCTAGTGATTTGAAGGAAAACTTTTCTAAGTCTGTGAGAATAATGATTCAACTACCTAAAATGTTTCCTTTTTCCATGTAAAAAACAATATGCAAATTAAGTGTAAATATAGTGAGCATCCATATACTAAATGTTTACAATATATGAATTCTGTAATATATTATGATCAAAATTTCATTCTGATGTATTTCACATATACAGATACCTTAGAAGCCACTAAATACATTTTCCCTTAATTTTACTTTGAACTGAAGCACAAATTGTAACAGATATGCACTGAATTTTTAAAAGGTATTATTTCACGTGTAAACAGTGCCATCTTCTGGCGCAGTTGAAACAATTTGTGTATTAACATAAAATGCATTATGGATTGTAACTGCCGTTTTCTTGACAAGTTCTGTGTAGTTTATTGAATAAAAACCCTTAATCTTGGGGCACTTGGGTAGCTTAGTCAGTAAAGGGTCCAACACTTGGTTTTGGCTCAGATCATGATCTTAGGATCCTGGGACTGAGCCCCATGTGGGGCTCCTCACTCAGCATAGAGTCTGCTTGAGATTCTCTGTCCCTCTCCCTCTTCCCTTCCCACTCATGCTCCTCTCTCTCTCTAAAATAAATAAATAAATCTTAAAAAAAAACCTTACTCTAAAATCAGTTGATTTTTTAAAAATAGCCTTTAAAAACAAGAGCATTAATTAGCGTATCTTCAAATTGACAAAATTTAACAAGAGACTAAGTCAGAAACTCTAGATTCTACTACTAAATCTTCTAACTAGATGTTGAATCTTAGACTAACAATGTATCCACTCAGGACCTCAGTTTCCTCAACTATAAGATTGTTCTACTAAGTCATTAATTTACTTTCAGTCTAAAATTCCATTTGATTCCAGCTTTAGAAATTTTCATTTCTGGTTTTAGCATCCTAATACTGAATTTAAGTCTGTTTATGACACACTTTTTCATAGTTATTTCTTTTGGTGATATGGGTTTGTTGGGTTATGCTCTCTGCTTGAATTTTCTTCAGAAATAAATCTTAATTTATATTTATACTTCTCACAGTCCAAATAGCCTCCCCCCAAATATTAGAAAGACTTCACTGAATTATAAATAAAACTAAACTCAAGTAACTAAAAACAAGTTTTTAAAAAAAACATTCTGTAAAGATAAGATGGTTTAGATAAGATAGGTCAATGTCAAATGGAGCAATTAAAATTAATAGGAAAGACATCTCTCCTAAGTTTCTGGAACCTTCAGTGTTTATGTGATAAATAAGAAATAAAATAGGCTGAGTTTGGGCAGTTCTTCCTAACATACCCATAGACTTCACCAACACTAGCCTGTATTGCAGCCTTGCCACCTTGGATTTATCTGTACTACCAGTACATTCTTCTCCCTTTTAAGTCATCGATTCAATTCTTGCCTCAAAATATCTTGCTCTCATACACACACACACACACACACACACACACACACACACACACACATATACACCATCTTTTTTTTTTTTTTTTTTTTTTAGTTTTTGATGTAGTGTTCCATGATTCATTATTCAAACTCTTTGGCATCCATCTAGTCCAGGTTCTCAACCTCCTAGGCCCTCTAGGCCTGCAATACTAAAATATCCATTATGGTCTAACGCTTTTCTAAAAGTAATGTAAGGATCATTTGGGAGGTTGGTTAAAACATGTCATCTCCTAGACCCCATAAAGTCGACCAGCACTGTCCAACAGAAATCTCACAGGATTCACATATGTAATTTTAAATGTTCTTGCAGTCAGATTAAAAAACTAAAATGAAACAAGTGAAATTAATCCAATACATGTGAAAATATCATTTCAATATGTAATCAATTGAAAAACATATCACTGTGATACTTTACATTCTTTTTTATACTAAGTCTTTGAAATCTGGTATTTTTATACTTGTAGCATATCTCAATTCAGACAAGCACATTTCAAGTGCCTAAGAGCCACCTGTGGCTAGTGGCTATGGTACTGGACTGAATTAGATTTGGAGAAGGGAGAATAAAAGTCAGGAATCTACATATAGCAAAACACCCAAGTGATTCTTTCGTACTCTCAAGTTTGAGGACCACCACTCGAGACTGTCCTATATACAATGCATTCTACAACCACTACTGAATTTACACTTGAAAAAAATACCCCTTTAATTATGTCAGTTCCAAGAGCCTAGAAATCCCTGGTACGTCCAACTTATTTCAGATGGATATTCAAAGCTCCCAAAATGTGTCCTCACCTCATCCATCCAACCTGCTCTCCAATTTGAAAATGTCTTGGGTTCTTCCATGAAATTTTCCTAGGTAAATATTCAAATGATCATTCATTCAACAAATATTGTTGGACTAGCCACTGTCATCATGGATCCTCCAGGGTGACAGGGAAGATATAACACAAATCATTACATAATTATTACAATGTCATTGTTTTCATTGTTAAGAATGAAAACAATGCTCTGAAATAGTGCTCTGAGATGCTATGAGAATGCATAGGGAAGGATTTTATAATCCGAGAGGTCAAAGAAAATTTCTAGAATACAGTTACATTTAAGTAAAAAAAAAAAGTATAAATATAATTAGCAATTTGAATGGATAGAAATTTCTAGGCAGAAAAAAGCACATTACGAAAAGCCCTGAGGTGGAAAAATGACTAAAGGAACGGGCAGATTAGGAAAGTAATCTGAAAGGCAGCCGAAGAGTTAGGCAGAAGCCAGATAAGGCCAAATTATGAGTTCTTCCTAACATACCCATGGACTTCAATTTTTCTTTTTTTTCAAGTATGCATATTTATTTATTTATTTATTAAGATTTTTATTTATTTGACAGCAAGAGATAGCGAGAGCAGGAACACAAGCAGGAGGAGCAGGAGAGGGAGAAGCAGGCCCCCTGCTGAGCAGGGAGCCCAATGCGGGGCTCAATCCCAGGACCCTGGGACCATGACCTGAGCCAAAGGCAGATGCTAAATGACTGAGCAACCCAGGCGCCCCTCAAGTATGCATATTTAAACAAAACTAGATTGCAAATTCCTCAAAAAGTACAGACTTGGTCTTCTAAATGTAATTATCTCTTACATCTCACAGAGCACAAAAAAAGTATTTAATACTTTTTCTATATATGGAAAACATCTATTTTGCCAGCCTTTTAAGCTCTAGAATCTCCAAAATTATACGAACAATTATTTGTATCTTCAGGTAATTTCAGAACTATATTACCATGAAACTGAAGGAAATCTTTCCTGAAGTGCACTGTACTGACATAAAGTTCCTTAGAAAGAGAAACAATTTTTATTTGTCGTAAGGTTGGGCATCATGCTCTACCAGCGTGATGCCAGAATCCTAAGTTCCTGGTGGACGGAGTGAAAAGATGGTGATTCAAACACACATACACACAGGTACAAGAGACTAAAGGATGTAAGGAAAATATTTTAGGGTTACTCAGCCTATTACCTATGTTTTACTCTTCAAACTGATCAAAATCTGATATATAACACTGTCATAAACAGCATTCTAAGATGGCCACAAAATCCATGGCCTCTAAGGAGCACATCTTATATAACCTCCTCTGCCTGAGTGTGGCCAGAACCTGTGAATATAATGGGATATCACTTCCCGGATTAAATTCATCAAAGAGGAAAATTATCTGACTAGGTCTAACCTAATCAGATGAATCCTTAAAAGGGATCTCCATGAAGTCTGAGAAACTGGAAGTATGAGAAGGCCTATGGAAGAACTACCTGGCAAAGGCACAAAATTTGCCTCTGGCCAACAACTAGCAAAACCACCTCAGTCCAAGAAACAAGGATATCAATTCTGCCAACAACCAAGGGGCTTGGAAGAGAACCCCAGATCTTCGATGAGATTCCACTTGCAGACACCTTTATTTCAACCCTGGGAGACTCTTAAGCAGAGCATCCGGCTGTATCATACCAACTCCTGATCTACACGACTAAGATAATAAATGGGTGTCATTTTAAACCATTAATTTGTGGTAATTTGTTAATAGAAAAATAAAACACTAAGGCATTTCTCATATAATTAAATAGTATATCTGGTACATAGTTTTTGAGACTCCATTTTACAAATAATTTTTCTAGCTGTTTTAAGAATAAAATTGTTTCGCAATTGACATGAACAGTAATCGTGCCCTTTAGTACTTCTCATCCTAACAGGAAGTCAATGAGTTTGTGAGTCAAAATTCCCTGAAAAGTTCTTCAGTGTACGTGGGCCTTTTTTACGAAGGAGATCTTATTCCTGACCGGCGTCTGTGGGTGCAGCGTACGCGCGGGGTAGACCAAGCCTAAAAGTTCGACTGCAAGTCCCTGCCGCTCCAGACTGCCTCACAGCGGAACTGGGTGGAAATAGGCTGAGCCCAGGACAAACACAAACACAGGACAAAATAGGCTGCGGCTCGTCCCTTTAACCCTAACCCAATTCCTCAAGAAAAGCCGCGATTCCATAGAGTAATCAGGCTCTCTAAAGCTGTGGCTTGGCTACCGCGCACGCGGTTTCTTTACTGACTCCCAAAGCATCTAGGAAAAGTTTCAATCGCTAGTTTCAATCTAGGGATCACTGGCGCCACTTAAGATGCACCTGGCGGACAGTTCGTATCACCTTGAGAACAGCTCTGAAACTGACAAATTGTGCTCCTTGGTCGCTCACTCCGCACGCCTATGGAGCGGCCATTAAAACCAGGCTTTGGCGTCTCTTTCCCTCAGGCCGGTCTACGCCACAACTGCACGCGCCCAGCTGGGACCCTCCGGAGCTTGACGACCCGGAACTGCGCGACCACGCCTACCCACTGCGCCTGCGCGAGAGGCCAGCTCCGGAAAGCTCGGAGAGGACCTGCAGGCCCCGCCGCGTGGGGCGGGCCCTAGAGGCTCGTCGCGCCTGCGCGGAGGGCCCGACGGCGCGCTGCGTCATTACTTTTGAAACGAGTGGCGGGGAACTGCTGTGGGAGTCTCTGCTGTCGCTCTCTGCCGGGTGGAAGCGCACTCCTTCGTCTGTAGGACTGGCCATGGCGCTGCAGCTCTCCCGGGAGCAAGGCATCACCCTGCGCGGGAGCGCCGAAATCGTGGCCGAGTTCTTCTGTAAGTCCTCCTCGCGCAGGCCGGAGGGCGGGGAGAACTGAGGTCAGGCAGTCCGGTAGGCCCGTGGCTCAGCCACGGAGGCGGGGGAAGCGGTGGGGGGTGGAGGGGAGGCCGAGAGGCCTAGAATTAAGCTCTCTCTGCCCCAGCCTCCTGCCCGGCGGGAGAATCTAGGAAGAAGCGGATGCAGACGCCGCCCCCGGACTCGTTGCTAACGGTGGAGCTGGAGGCCTACGTGCCGCTGAGGCCTGCCGCGCGATGTAGCACCTCCACCTGCAGCGTTGCTTTAAACTGCAGATCCTACGCACTTTCCACCCTCCGCGACTTAAGGCGGAGTAGGACCGGGATGGGGGCCACGTATATTTTTAACAACCCCTCGGCCACTCTTTGATTCTGGTATTTTGGTATATTGGCGGTGATGGACTAGATTTAGGAAACGACGTTCTGGACCAGGACAGTTGTACCTTCTGATAGAATCTGGCAGGATTTGTGAGGAGAAAAGGAGGAAAAAGTGGGAAAGGCTTGCTGAGAGCATTGGAGGGAACAGTTAATCAGTTGCTAACTCATATGCAAAAGGCTATTTTGACACTCTCTCACCACATATTCTGGAATTGGGACTTGGATTACAGTGAGTTGTAGTACTACTTTGACAGTAAATTAATGCAGTTTGGCGTTTTTCTTTCTTTTTTTTTTTTTGCCAAAGAAATGCAGGTATCGTGTTCTCTCTTATTTAGAAGCAAGGTTTTAAGAATGTTTAATGCCACTTTTTACCTACTCTGCTTTCAGCAAAACACCCACAAATACGTTAAGTCATTTACAGTTTTATACCATTAATGAAATGTAGCCACATCTAAATATGTTTTATTTTCCAGAGTTACAAAATGATAATGACTTTTCTTTAACATTCCTTTTGTTTTCAGCATTTGGCATCAACAGCATTTTATATCAGCGTGGCATATATCCATCTGAAACCTTTACTAGAGTGCAGAAATATGGACTCACCTTGCTTGTAACAACTGATCCTGAGCTCATAAAATACCTAAATAATGTGGTGGAACAGCTGAAAGGTATTTAATTGTTGCAAACCATTTTGAGTTTTGCAGGCCTTGTAGAACCCATATTTTCTGGCATCTTGGTGGTCATTTTTCAGCTCTTTACAAAAAGGTATAAAACACTACAACCTCAAATATAGTGATTCTTTTTTTTTTTAAAGATTTTATTTATTTGACAGAGAGAGACACAGCGAGAGCAGGAACACAAGCAGGGGGAGTGGGAGAGGGAGAAGCAGGCTTCCCGCTGAGCAGGGAGCCCGATGTGGGGCTCCATCCCAGGACCCTGGGATCATGACCTGAGCCGAAGGCAGACGCTTAACGACTGAGCCACCCAGGCACCCCAAATATAGTGATTCTTAATTGGAAGGAAGCAAATAGTATGTAAATTCAAAGAAAGTCCACCCTTCCCATACTGCAGTTTGAGTGGGTTGAATATTTTGATATTAGGAATCTGATAAGGCTTCACAAAACTCTCCATCAACTTCCTTAGAAATGATTTTTGTAGTTCATGTAGCCAGATGGAACAGGTTGGAATTTTCCGTACTTATGATGGTATTCATTATTGGAGAAAAATCCACTATATATTTTTAACATATATTTTCTGTAACTGCCTAGAGTTTAAAGCCATCATTACTTTAAGATAAAGGAAAATAAAATTGGATACAACCTGGAAACTCAAAGAAAAGAACTACAAAGTAATAGAGCACCCAATAGTTTTCTTATTTTTTTTATATATTTCTATTTGTCTTTTTTAAAATCCTGCCCTTAATCAGTAAGCCTTTTCTATCTGAATGCTCAGTTTTTCTTTAGCTCAAGAAATTACTGTATTGAATCAATACTTGTTCTCCATCTATTCCTTCCCCCCCCCATATTTTTCTCTACTTAGGATTCTCACTTCTAATTTTTCTGTTGTAGGATGTTTCTCCCTAGCTCCCCATTTGATCTTCCAAAACTAGTTCCAAAACACACTAGTCATCTTTTTTTTTTTAATTCATGAGTCATATATATTTCTTTGTATCAAGTAGCTTCATTTTTAAAATTAGATTAATTGGGTTTTTTATTATCTTCAGGGCTAAATCACCCATAGTCATTCATAGGGCTGTACTCAGATTATTTAGCTTGAAACCTGTAAGCAACTAAGAATCTGTGTCATCTGAATTTGATGGAGAAGCAAGCCCCACCTAAGCTACTGGTTTTTGGGTTATCTCTTTTAAGACTACACTGAGGATATTTCACCTCGGATGTATGCAGACCTTCCTATTTAATTTCTCCCTTTTATTTTAGTTCAAATGGAGGAATTGCTCTTCTTAGAGACAAATTGTTCATTCTGAATCCCCGTTCCTCTAGCCTTCCTAAGGATTTTAGCCTAGTTCTTCTCTGGTACTTTTGATTTCTTTGTTTTGAGTTATTTTCATTGGTTTCATCTCTCTTCAGTTTTAAAAGAAAAAAATATCCACCCACTCCAAATCCTTAAGTTACTACCCAATTTCTTCCTCTTCAGAGCTAAATTGAGAACAAGTTGATATATGTCAAGAAAAAGTTGATACATATGACAGCCCGTGTCCAGCAAGTGGCCATTTTTGTACTGCCTGCAAACTAAGAATGTTTTCAGATTTTTAAAGGGCTGTTTTTTAAAGACTATGCAACAGAGTTCCTAGGTGGCCCAAAGCCCTAAATATTACAAAATTGTTTTGTCTCTTAAAAAAAAAAACAAAACAAACTACAGATTCCTGAGTATACTATCCCAATTTCCAAGATTAATTCAGGGCTCGTCCTGAGGCCCTCTTCTCACTCTATTCTCTCTCTAGGACGGTCTCTGACATGTACATAGCTTCACTAACAACCTTGGTGTAGTTGACTCACAGATGTACATCCAACCCAATTCTCCTAATTGTGCTCATATATTTAGTGGCTCCCTTGATATCTTCGTGTGGCTCTCCCAGTGATACTTGAAAGCTAAACTTAAGGCGCTCATGGCTGGCTCAGTCAATGGAGCATGCAACTCTTGATCTCGGGATTTTAAGTTCCAGCCCCATGTTGGGTGTGGAGATTACTTAAAAATCTTAAAATTTAAGCATCATCTCCCATTTGCATTCTTTTTTCAGTGAATGGATCAACCATCCAACTGGTGATATAAACTAGGAAGTTGGGAGCTATCTCAGTCTTTCCTCTTCTTTACTCATAAGTAATCAATAAATCTTAACAGTTTTAACCATGAAATCTCTTGAAACTATCTACTGATCCATCTCTACCAGCTTATCCTTCTGTAAGCCTTTTTTTTTTTTTAATTTATTTATTGAGAGAGAATGGTAGAGAGAGAGCATGAAAGGGAAGAAGTTCAGAGGGAGAAGCAGACTCCCTGCTGAGCAGGGAGCCCGATGCGGGACTCCATCCCGGGACTCCAGGATCATGACCCGAGCCGAAGGTAGTCGCTTAACCAACTGAGCCACCCAGGCGCCCCTACATTACCTCTTGCTTGAATTGCTAATTAGTGTCTCTAGATCACCTCTTTACCTCTACTCTACTTTCCACATCCCAGCCAGAAGGATAGTTCTGAAATACAAATTTAATTACATCACACCATACTTCAAATACCATAATGACTTCCCTGGTTCTTGAAGTGTAACTTCTTTAATTTGGCCCACATAGCCTTGCATGGTCTGACCCTTATGTATCCTGAACAAACTGACCTTGTTCATTCTCCCCCTTTTTTTTTTTACTGCAGTTGTATTACCCTTCTTTCAGATGGAACAGATGTTATTCCCTTTTCAATATTTAAGACCTGTACCCTTTTCTGTATCATTTTGCATATTTAATGGTATTTATTTGTAGAACTGAAGTCAAGTGAGAACTCCCTGAATCCAATTTTCCTATATTATGCTCTCATTGCATCACATACTGCACCTTCATAGCGTTTATCACAATTATAATCTTACATTTATTGGTGCAGTGATTAGATTAATGGCCATCTCCTGCATCTTACCTTGGATTAGGGTATACTTCATGTTTTCTACTCTGTCTTCAGCACTCAGTACTATATCTGGTACAAATACTGAGAATTTGAAAACAGGAGCTATGTTATTGTGGGGCAGGTTTTCAGTACAGGTTGGCAGAGTTCCAAAATACTAGCGGTAGGAATTTGCTGAGGATAGAAAGTGAGACCTGGGAAGAGAGTTGTTTTGTAATGCAGTGAAACAAAAGATTCTTTGTTATATATTGCAGATTGGTTATACAAGTGTTCAGTTCAGAAACTGGTGGTTGTCATCTCAAATATTGAAAGTGGTGAGGTCCTTGAAAGATGGCAATTTGATATTGAGTGTGACAAGACTGCAAAAGATGACAGGTAAGTATGAAGTAAATTGCTTCCATTTTTACAGATTTTTTCCAAAGCTGTTTTCTTTTACTAAATGAGTTCTAATTATATTGAACTAGTTTCATATAAGGTAGTTTGTTTCTAAGTATGTTAGATTTGATCTTTAATCTCCTGTGGAGAAGGATTGGGCTCACAAACTGTGTTCACGAAAGAATTTTGCCTATCACGGACTTTTAACATAATTGCGTTTAGGCTAAATCCATAAATTTCAAACTTTAGTATTTATGATGCTATATGTAAAGCTACACATGGTGTCCATCCTCGGTGGGCCATTTCATGAATCGTTGAAAGGTACTTTTAACCATGAAGTATTATCCTAGACTTTCTCCCAGCTTACTGTTCAGCTCTACTGTATTTCATTTAATGCTACAAACTTCCTTAGACACTCCCTTTTTTTTTTTAAGATTTTATTTATTTATTTAATAGAACACGCGAGAGAGGGAACATAAACAGGGAGTGGGAGGGGGAGAAGCAGGCTTCCCTCCAAGCAGGGAGCCCAAATGCGGGGCTCGATCCCAGGATCCTGGAATCATCTGAGCCAAAGGCAGTCGCTTAGCCAACTGAGCCACCCAGGCGCCCCTCCTTAGACACTTAGTAAACTGAAGTTTTTAGATTCTCTGGGTGGGAGATGCCCATCATTATATGCTAATTTCTAGCATTGTCCTAGGCATGCTTACCTGTAAACTCTGAACTATCTCTCATAATGAAATGGAGTTTGTTCCTGAAGCCTTTGGTCTGTTTTAGAAAATGTTTAATTATAAAAATAACGCCATACACGATTAACATCCTATTTGAGGCAATAGGAAATTAGACATTTAGGCATTACTAAAAATGCCAAAATGATTATACTGATTAAATATTTTAGTTACTGCTTGTTATCTTTATTTTAAGACATGCTGAAGCTTTCCTGACTTGAAGTACTTGGCAGGTTTTCTAGTCATCTGTTATTTAATGACCTGATACTAAGATCAACCCTAAAAAATGATTGGAAGGATAAATGAAATAATAGAGATACATATTGTGCCTACTAAGTTTCTGAAGGATATATATTTATTTTCATTTAAAAAAAAAACTCCTTTTGACTGCATTACTTATTTGATTTCGGAAGCATTTAATCAGATAAATAATCTTACCTGTGTTTCAAATAACTTGTTAAAACTTAAAATGAATTAATTGATTTCTTTGATAGTGCACCCAGAGAAAAGTCTCAGAAAGCTATCCAAGATGAAATCCGTTCAGTGATCAGACAGATCACAGCTACGGTGACATTTCTGCCACTATTGGAAGTTTCTTGTAAGTATGATAGAACTTCACACTGGTTAAATTTGTTGTGGAAAAGACTAAGCTACCACTTGAAGAATTAACACGTTCATTAAAATTTTTCTTAATTATCAATGTCTTGTTACATGAATGAGAAAACTGTTATAAAGCTAAAGTAATGGTATTTGCATTTTATTTACAAGTGCTGAAAAGGAAAGGAATGAAAGCATTCTACAGTACTCACTCTTGAATGTGATGTAATTTCTTTCATTTTTATTTTCTACACACTTCTATGTATGTAATAAAGACTTACAGCTATAATTGTGTCTTTTCTTAGTTACTCCTTCATTCATCAGATATATCCTAAATACCTACTACATGCCAGATGTTGTTCTGGGCACTGGGATACAGCTGTCACAGAACCAAGGTGTTATCTTTTTATGGCTTAGATTCATGCTGTCTCATGATTAATTTTATATTTTCTGCAAATATTTTTAGTGGTTTTTCTCTTTAAAGAAAAAAAACTTGAGTTTTTCATAAAGTAAAAGGAGTACAGTATTTTCTGTACTAAAATTTCCATTGAGGAAAAGCAATTAGCTAATATAATTGATTAGAGACCAAGGTAAACTAGCTTTTCTGACACTATAGACAGTTCAAATGTGAAAGACACAGGAAGGGTGGTTGTACTTTTGAAAAAAATAATTGTACTTTAATGATCTTATCCCCAATTTAGGTTCATTTGATCTACTGATATATACAGACAAAGATTTGGTTGTACCTGAAAAATGGGAAGAGTCAGGACCACAGTTTATTACCAATTCTGAGGAAGTCCGTCTTCGTTCGTTTACTACTACGATCCACAAAGTAAATAGCATGGTGGCCTACAAAATTCCTGTCAATGACTGAGGATAAGATAAGGACAGTGATGTACTTATAACTCTCAGATGTGGTTTTCCTAAAACCAATTCAACTATAGTTGATACATTTTGTTTCACTGGTTAATTTTTAGATGGGGAAAACTTAACATTATACTTCTGTTGAACGGTGCATAATTGTTCCATTTTTTGATACCTGTATGACTTTATACAGGGTTGGTATAAAGTATTGCACATTGTTCAAAAGGGAACTAGCAGATTACATCAGCATTGTTATGTCAATTCCTTTAAAGGTGGTAACTCTAGATGGAAAACTTGCTATAAAGCTAAATGCCTTCTTAAACCTTTTGGTCAAGTACCTTGACTCAGAATATAGGTAGGGAGATATTTAAATATAAAATGCAGCAAAAGAAGTCCGAATATTCAGATTCTTTGTTCAGATGCCGAAATTATCTAATGATAATCTGTAAGTAATGAAATACTGCTCCTAGTAGGTCCTTTGGCCATTTATTTCATTTGTATATTTTCCGCATTGAAAGCATTTCCAATTGTTTGATCTTAATTTATATAACTTGAACCTACAAAGCTATGTATATTGCCACTGTTTAAATTCCTGTGATACAGAACTCTTAAAAAATTTTTTTATGTTTTATAAAATCAAGCTTTAAATGATGATGTAATAAAGTTAAACATGTATGTTTTAATTTGTCTGAACATATTTTTATATTGGTGTGGTATTAACACAGTTAAACAGTAGGATGGATTCAGTATAGCAAATCATATCTTGTACCTACCAGGGCCTAAGAATACAAACTTGAGTAAGTCTGGAGGTACTTCAATTTAATGGACAAGCTTTGATTATACCCCTTTAACCTTATAACTGTGGACTTAAAATAAGCATCATTCTTTGTATAAAATAATACATGTCATTTGGACTTAATTGATTTTAGCATATGTTGGACTGTAGAACTTTTCTATACTCCTAACCTTATTGCCAGCCTAGTTTTCCTTATTTTGCCAAGGTCAGTTGAAGGCAGACTTCTAAAAAGTCTCTTCTAATCTCTGTTCTAAATCTTATCTCATTTTGTAATAATTAAGTGCTTAGTATCAGACACTGTTCTAAGCTCTTTATATGTATTAACTCATTAATCTTCACTATAAAGTAAAAACACATAGCCTGTATCCATTCCTTCAAAAATTACGACGTGAACACCTGTTAATGTGCCAAGTACTGGGATGAATGAAACAGGGTCCTGGCCTTTCTGAAGTTGGAGATATGAAGGAGAGGAAAATACATGGCAAGCTTCCAAGAAGTAACTATACAGCTTTATCACATATGTATTTGTCTTTGTTATTTCACCTGAATAATCTGATCTGTTTGATCCTGTTGCCTGCTTGTTAAGAATAAAGGGCAATTCTCTCACTACAAAACAAGTACAGGTGCCTATATTTGATGATGGGTGTAGTGAATGCTGTTGTGAAAGTCCATTCCCTTGAGAGTTGAAGCTATCTAATTTTAGAGATCCACCCACAACTCTTTTGCCTGAATAAGAAAAGCAGTTATGCAGAAATGGAAATGATTTTGAATTAGGTATGGTCAAGAGTCTGGTTTTCCAACATGAGATATAGTACAAAGTGGACACTAGTAAGATTAAAACATTTGAATTCTTGGCTGTTAATAACTTTCATAACATGAAACATTAGGTTGAGAAAGAAAGCAGAAATGGAAGTTCAGTAAAAATAATGGAGAGAGTTGAAAATTCTGGAACTACTTTTGGGACAAAAGTTTGAAATTCTTTTTAGAAAGCAGCAACTGCTTTAGGAAACACAATGCCTCTGCCAAATAGCTGGAGCCACAAAAGCTCACTGGTAGCAGCTTTCTTAATATATCATTGATAATACTTAAATTTCTGTCATTTGTGTTTTTATTTACCAAATTAAATGACCCTAATATCACTTTTAATTTGTGATTTTTAACATTGCTGACTCCCCCTTTATAGATTATGAATCATTTAAGAAATGCATATATCAGAGTTGAGTAGGAGCCAAGCTATGAGCTTTATTGGTAAAGCTCAGTTGGAAAAGCTTTGGCCTATAGCTCCAACTAAACTTGTCTTGCCTGCTTTCCTATACCTTGAAGCTCACCTTAGGAGGGAGATATTTAAACCAACAGGTGCAAGAATTGTGAATGCTGAGCTCTGGGCGTTATATGTAAGTAATGAATCAGTAAATTCTCCTGAAACCAATATTACAGTATATGTTAAGTAGAATTTAAATAAAGATTTGGAAGGAAAAAATAAACCATGCATGACTTCCATACCATGTTAAACAGAGAAGCCAAGATTCCAAGAGAGTCTGATAGGCCTGGCCTGGACTCTGACTCAGTTTTGCTTACCGTAGGTAGAGGAATGAAAACATGTTCCGATTGGGCCTGTCAAGGTCTGAAATAGAGCCCCAGAAGGGACTGAACCACATCTGCTCTTCAGGATTTTTCTCCCAGTGTCATCAATTGGACAGAGAAGTCAAGCCTTGATGGGAATTTTACACAGAGGTATAATGATCTCATGTTTTAGTTGGCTTTTGCTTCATAGCAAACAACCATAGGATAACTATAAGCATTTTTTTTTTCCCTGTAAGTCTGTGGATTATCTGGGGTGCTTGTTTTATTCTCATGCAAATCTGCAGATCGCATGTTTCATTCTACATTGAAGGGGCAATGGCTAGCCAGGACTTCTAAAGCTTAGCTTCCAAACTTTCACACTGACATTTTTGCCCACATTCCACTGATTGGGCCAAGTCTCGTGGCTGAGCCAAACATCAGTGGGGCAGGGAAGTATACTCCTCCCGTGGAGTTCGGGTGGGTATGTGAAAATGTGATGAAAGTAATATCACTATTATTAGGAAAGATCAGAATAGCCATAATGCTGCATTGTAACTCATATTTTCCACCAGATGTCACTAATGCTGCAATATTCAAATTGAGGTGAACTTTTGACTTTAAAGACTGTAATATTCAGCTTTTCTTATTGGAAATGAACATTGGGATTTCTGGCTACAAAAATATAAAGACATCCAAGGAAGAAAACACAGCATCTGTAATTTGGCTAAGCCCTTCACATGAATTACTGCATTTAATTCTCATGCTTTAGTGCACAAGTAGAATTGTGGAATCAGCGGGCATGCAAACTGCACTACATTTTTTGGAGTTTAGATGGTCTCTTCTGTCCATAACCAAGGAAGCTCATCTGGCTCCTCAGCAAGCACATCAAAAGGAGTGTTTCTTCACCTGTTTCCTAATGGCTCTTAACCTTTGACATTCTCTTAGCAATTGAGTGTCCAGAACAAACTGGTTTTCATTTACTGCGCTTTACAAAACTCCACGTCTCTTTGGGTGCATTTGTATTTACACTTTCCTCAGATGACTTCCTGTAACTTATCCATACTGTGCAAAGAATAAATCAAGTGTGCATTTGTGAGCAGTTGTGAAACACTACCCACCAGTCAAAAGAATTGTGTTAGGGAATTAATTTTTGGCTAAAGTTGTAAATAATTTCTTATTCTTTTTTTAATTAAGTATGTGAAATTAGATTTTAAGTTATTTTGTTCAGTGTAACCGTGATAAAAATTTGTGTTGGAATAACCATGGAATAGAAATGCTGCTAAATTTCAGATTTTATTAGCTACATCTTCTAAGAACAGATCTTTAAAGATCTTTCCGTTGTTCATGAACATGGCTTTGAAAGCCAGCAGTATTAACTGATGCTTATTAAAAAAAATCTAGTTGGGAAAGCTACTTAATCTTCATTAGAGTTGACAATCCTGTTCCAATCTGGCAAAAACACTGTAGCCTTAGCAACAAAACTATTAGAAAAGGCCTAGAGAGAAAAATGTCAAGAGTTGACCCTCTGATTACACAAGTCAGTTTATGTTACCATTTCACCTATTTTTGTGCTCTTACCATTTGATCTATTTTTATACTAGAGAAACATAATTTCATTTATTTGTATAAAGTCCATTTTCATCTGCGTTTATCTGCACCATTTTGCTATGCAAGTTTGTTTGCACAAAGGAACACATCAGATCAAAACCTTTATTGTTTTGGCATTTTATCTGTGCTAAAAAAGGCCTCTGAATATAAGCACGACCACTCCTGCTCCACTTCCATGCAAGGGAAAGATCTCAAGCCTCTTTAAAAACTATCTAGATATGGACATGCCCAGTGGATACCTAGACATGGATCTGAATTTCTTTCTGAATGGCAGTCTCACTCACTCACATGCATTTCCTTTAATCCTCACAACAACCCTAGGAGAGTTATTGTTGCCATTTTACACACGCAAAACCTGAGATTCAGGGAGGCTAGGTAATTTGCCCAACTTCAAACATCCAGAATCTGTCCCCAGGCCTGACCCCAAGGCCAATATTCTTTCTAGTATATCTCACTGCTTCTCAGAGACTAGGGAACAAAGGAGGGTGCCCCTGCTCCAGTGTGCACAGACTCAGCCAAAAAGACTAGACTGCTACATGACTCTAACCCCAAGTTGGGGAAGGAGAACTCAACAATATTTGAGTATCAAGTTGCGTTAATTTTTTTAAAAAACACTTTTTTATAACAAGCGATCATTAAATGTTTATATACAAACAGTATTTCGCTGTATGATAGCCGCATGCATTTTCTTCCATCAACATTTTCTTCTCTCATTCTTTCACTTGTTTTTGTAACTACAAGCTGTGTTGGAATTTGAACCAGCTTGAGAAATAGAGGAGACAGAAGGTGATTGAGATGTATGTAATCATCCAAATCATGGGGTTCCCTAGCAAAGCTGGGTAGAGTGAGGCTTAGATCTCAAGCAGAAACAGGGTTTGCTACTACACCTCCAGAAATGAGCCGGGGAATGGCCAGGCAACTGCAGGCGTCCTCACTCAAGCCCACTCCAACATGGGAGCAAGAAGTCCTGCGTCCTGAACGCCAAGGGCACAATAAGAAAGCACTTGACTCGAACTCCTATAAGTCTTAGAAAGGTCTTTTCTATGTTGCTTGGGATGGTGTGAGAGAGAAAGTGGAGAGAGGGGCCCAAAATCTCTGTCCAACACCACCTTCTGTCATCAGGATTGGAGTGGAAACCTGGAGAGTGGAGTAGCGTGCATCCCTCTCATTGGATATTTGCCAGCTTTTTAAGCTTTTTAGTGTATTACACTGTGCGTTCCACGGGCGTCGTATGAGTTGCTTTAGGTAGCATGCTCACGGGCATTTTTTTTTAATTTTAATAACTATGTATGTATTTTAATCTGTATTTAGAAAAACGTATAACACATTTTAACACATTACCATGAGCGAAGATTCTAAAGTCCACTCTGAATATTTAAAGAAAAACATATCAGTATTTTGTATGGATGATGCAAATGTAGACAAGGCAAGAAGGCCGCGCATACATGATGGAAGTTCTGAGAAACAATGTTGTAGCCCATTGTGCTCCAACCTCAGAAGGGAGCCAGGGCAGCAGTCCCCTTAGCGGAGCCGCGCGTGCGCATGCTACTGCTGTGCTCACACACTCCTGAACTCGGCCCCCACAGAGTCCTGGAACTGCTGCAGGGCATTTTGCTTTCTGCCCACAAAAGACTCCGGCCCCATGAGTCAGGCAGAACTCCATGCAGCACCCGAAGCTGAAAGTTCACTCTCCGTTCTATTTCTTATCACTAATTATGTCCAGTTATGTTGTCCAAAGTGGCTCACTGGACTTTTATGAAATGAACACAGAGACTGTGTCCACATGAAAATGTCCCAAATTTAAACAATAGGAAACTCTTTGTTTATGACTCCACTTCCCCCCAAACTAAATCCCCTCGCAAATAAAAGCCCATAGAAATTAAATTCCAAATGCCTTCATTCTCAATCATATACAGTTGACTCAGTGTCAGCCAGAGGCTTTTACTCAGAGCCTGGGTTCTGGTAGCTGTAGCGTGTCCTGGGATTTCACAGGAATGGGCGCAGCTTCTTCAGCCTCTTCGAACCTCTAATAGTTCTAGTCTCCAAGGGGTCAGCAGTCACAAAAGAAACTGCATCTCCCCTATAGAAGTTGTCACAAACAAAACTGTGGTCCCCCAATTAAGTGAATAGGTAATGGCGTGGCAAGTAACCTAGTGCTCCCTCTATTGGAGACAGCAAGGACCTGGGAACTGTTGGGTTTCAGTCCCACAGCAAGCCAGCCAGTGGCACCTGCCTTGAGTCCACAGCCCGTGAGTCCCTATTCACTGAGCACACAGCGCCCAGCAACCGTTGTGCTTCCACATGTTTAATATGTGTGTGTATTTCTTTGTGTTTGTTGTTGTTACTGTTTTGTTTTGGTAACTCGTGTGTGGTTATCTACCATATATATTGCCTACTTTCTCTCAGAGAGTGACTTTTCTTTTTTTTTTTTCCTTTTTATTAACATACAGCATATTATTTGTTTCAGGGGTACAGGTCTGTGATTCATCAGTCTTCCACAATTCACAGTGCTCACCATAGCACATCCCCTCCCCAGTGTCTATCACCCAGCCACCCCATCCCTCCCACCCCCCCACCACTCCAGCAACCCTCAGTTTGTTTCCTGAGATTAAGAGTCTCTTACGGTTTGTCTCCCTCTGGTTTCATCTTGTTTCATTTTTCTCTCCCTTCCCCTATGACCCTTTGCCTTGTTTCTCAAATTTGGAGAGTGACCTTTGAGACATTATTGCCTTCTTCGAAAATTTGGATACTCTGGTTTCATTTCCTTGTGTCTCGTGTCCCATGCTTTTGGCACTTTGGTGCAAGATTGTGGTCTAGAGAAAACGTCTACTCCCAAACTCCTCCGAGTGTGTTCTCTCCAGAACAGTGGAGTGAAGCACATTCTTGTCTGTCAGTGCGTGAGGAATGGGGTAATGAACATCACCCTCCTCCCTTAGCACTATGTTTAACTTACTAATATACCACATCTTATTCATTCTGATAGTAGTAATTGTTATCACTCTTCCATAGACTTTTCATTCCTACCTAGGCAGGTTGAGTTGGACCTGGCTAGGAAGTAGTTGACCAGAACCAAGATTCTAAGAAAATAAAATACCATGATCAGAGTAAGAGCTAATGAGTCAGGATTACTCTTTGTCAAGAAGTAACAGAAGGATAACAAATTTTAGCAAGACTTTAAGAAGATTCTAGATATCACAGATGAAAGTAGTCAAAAGTTAGTATTCCAAAGAGTGGCACCATTTGAAAAGACAGAACACAAGCACAAACAAACAAAAAAGATTCCAAGACACTTAAATTAAGGGCAGAAACTTTTCTGTTCTCTCTTACTCCTTCCTGTCTCAGTAGGATCTGACCACTGGTGTAAGGAGAGAGACTGCAGCTGGGAAGGAAGTGATGCCAAGAGCTGCAGCTGCAAAAAGTCGGGTTTTTTTTTCTTTTAACTTTTATAGTGTAAAATTAATACATACACACATTTTAAAAAATCAAGCAGTACAGAGTGGTACCAAATGAGAAGTAAATTCCCTGCCTGAACTTGTTCCGTGACTCCTCATTTCCAGCTCCATATTTTTAAATATTTTCTGTTCTGCTGGTGGTTATCACAATACCTCTGAAACCTATGCTAATACTTTCATTTCTTGTTTTATCAACTTGAAATAGCATCTATTGAAAGATGAGAAACTTATTTCTTTTATCCATCTGCTTCTACTTTTTCCAGTCACATTATTTTGGTTTTTCTGGTTATTATCATTTTAAAGAGTATGCTTATATCTGTATTTTGTTACATCAATTTTAGACAGTATATCTTGATTTTGTGCTATATAAATAGGTGAAAAAAATCTGTGACATTATCTCTTCCACGTCTCTGCTGCCTTAATATTCAGACTTCCATTTTTTTATATTATCAATGTTAGTCAGATTCTCTTTTACAGTTGTTGTTTTCCATGTTTTGTTTATACGTTGATTCTACAAATTAAAATAGCATTTCCATTATTCCAATGATTAAATTACTCCTTACCGAAGGACCAAATAGCTCTAACTTACTGAGAAAAAAAGGGTAATCTTATGTCATTAAAACTGAAAGATGAATGTACCAAGTGTCAAAGTCAAGTGGGATTCCTTAAACTCAATCTTCAAGACTTTCTAGTACATTTAATTTGGTCGATGGTACCTTTAATTTCCAAAAAATCTCTGTTTCTTTGTTCTTATTTCATAGCCACCCATTCTTTGGCTTCTTTACTCTGAAGATGTTAGTTGGTTTTGTTTTCTTAATCAGTTTTTTTTCCTCTTTTACTTGTTTTCTTTAGGATTCGACTGTTATAATATCTGTTCCACTTGGACCTTCTCATTTTTGTTTATCACTTACTCTAAATTTTCTGGGGTTTTTTTCCCCATATAGGTGAGTGATGAAAAAGGTTGACCAGTATTGGTAGCGTGATTTGCCACTGCGGTATTAGACCTCTTTCTTGAATGAAAAGATGGATGGCAGGGTCTGTGTACATATAAGCTAGTAGTACTATTTTAGGGTACATTTAGGTATTTTGTTTACCATGTATTTTTTGAAAATTGACTTTTTAAAATATTGCATTAAAATTAAAATATCATATCTTATTTACTTAGTTTTTTGGTGCACCTCAAATTTTGTGTGCCTGGTTTCACTTAGTGTAGTATCTATTTGGGCCAAGGGCCTGAAAGGTTAAATGTAATTTCCAGATATGGTCAATAGAGGGCAGCAAAGGGTAGTGGAGTGAGCACTCACAGCCAAGGCCTGGGCATCCCTTTTTTCCCCTCTCTTTATAGAGATAAAAATCAATCAGTGGTAGTAGAAAGTCCAGAGTGCCAGAATCAGGAGAGAAATTACTCATAGGGATACTGACCCAGAATGGGGATCAGCTGAGAAGGCACAATTCACAGCCTGGTATCTCTCATAGAGATGTGAACCACTAGACATCAGGAGGGGAATCATTAGACTTTCCCAGTCCTGACTCCTCCTACTCCCCACCTGTCTAAAACCTCAGATCTGGCTCCGTAAAGTAACAGGAGTCTCCTGTCCATCTTGGGAGCTGATGCAAATTTCCTGAGAGTTAGGACATGGTACCAGCAGTGGCTAAGTGTTCCTCAACCAGCCATTTCAGGGAGGAGAGACTGAGTGGGATATGGGCACCATAGGCAAACACTGACAGTTGATGAAAACACTCACATATGTGTCAGTTAAATAATTTGGGAGCCAACCTAAATGGGATGTGGCTTAAAATATATTTTCTTTCCTCCCTCAGGAGGAAAACATTATTTAGGTGAGGAAAAACTATATGACTTTGAAATTAGACAAACTTGACTCTGCAGATTATTTGGTATGTGGTTCTCAGTTACTTAACTACTGAGCTTTGGTTTCTCCATCTATAAAATGGAAATAATGATTCTTACCTCACAAATCTGCTGCAAGGAAATGAGATGATGTCCATAAACTGCCTGGCAAAGAACTTGGCAATCTGAAGTTACTCAATTGGCATTACTACCTGTTCTCTCTCCCTGTCTTTGGTCATGGGAGAATACCCATTATATTGTTGCTATTTTTGAATAAAAAGTCTCATTGTCTCCTATAAGCATAACTAAATTATTTGAAGGATTAATCTGTTAGGTACCATACTAATATTTCTGCAGTATGATCTCATTTAATTCTCATAACAACCCTATGAAGCAGATCCTTTTATCATCATTTTGATTTTACAGATGAGGACATTGAGGCTTTACCCAGTGTCATGTAAGTAGTAAATCATAAGGAAGGATTAAAACTAGGTAATTGGATTCCAGAGCTCATGCTCTTGACACTACATAATGTTCTCCAATATACACATTTAATCAAAGATTTAAAATTTTAAGGGACTAAATCAAAGAAGAAATTAAAAAATACATGAGACAAATGAAAATGAAAACACAATGGCCCAGAAACTTTGGAATCCAGCAAAAGCTGTTCTATGAGGGAAGTTTATAGCAATCCAGGCCTACCTCAAGAAGCAAGAAAAATATCGATGAAACAACCTAACCTTACACCCACACAAGCTAGAAAAAGAACAAACAAAACCCAAAACCTAAAGAAGGAAGAAAATAATAAAGATTAGAGCAGAAATAAATGAAATAGAAACTAAAAAAACCCAATAGAGCAGATCAATGAAACCAGGAGCTGGTTATTTGAAAAGATCAACCAAACTGATAAACCTTTAGCCGGATTCATAAGAGAGAGAGAGAGGACTCAAATAAGCAAAATCAGAAGGGAAAGAGGAGAAAGGACAACCAACACCACAGAAATATGAAAGATTATAAGAGAATATTATTAAAAATTGTATGCAAACAAATTGAACAACCTAGAAGAAATGATAAATCCCTAGAAACATATAACCTCCCAAAACTGAATCAGGAAGAAATAGAAAATTTGAACAGACTGATTACCAGGAATGAAATTGAATCAGCAGTCAGAAAACTCCCAACAAACAAAAGTCCAGGAGCAGATGGCTTCACAGGTGAATTTTACCAAACATTTAAAGAAGAGTTAGAAGGAAAGCTTCCAAATTCACAAATTCATTCTGTGAGGCCAGCATTACCCTGATACCAAAACCAGGTAAAGACACTTAAAAAAAAGGGGGGGGCACCTGGGTGGCTCAGTTGGTTAAGCGACTGCCTTCAGCTCAGGTCATGATCCTGGAGCCCCGGGATTGAGTCCCGCATCGGGCTCCCTGCTCAGCCAGGAGCCTGCTTCTCCCTCTGACCCTCCCCCCTCTCATGTACTCTCTCTCTCTCATTCTCACTCTCTCAAATAAATAAATAAATCTTAAAAAAAAAAAAAAGAGGGATGCCTAGGTGGCTCAGTCAGTTAAGCGTCTGCCTTTAGCTCAGGTCATGATCCCGGAGTCCTGGGATCGAGCTCCCCATCGGGCTCCTGGCTCAGTGGGGAACCTGCTTCTTCCTCTCCCACTCCCCCTGCTTGTGCTCTCTCTCTCTCTCTCTCTCTCACTCTTGCTCTACTGCAAATAAATAAAATCTTTAAAAAAGAAAAACTACAGGCCAATATCTCTGATAAACATAGATGCAAAAATCCTCAACAAAATATTAGCCAACCAAATCCAACAATACATTAAAAAAATCACTCACCATGATCAAGTGGGATTTATTCCTAGGATGCAAATGTGATTCAATATTCACAAATCAATTAACATCATACATCACATCAACAAGAGAAAGGATGAAAAGCACATGATTATTTCAATAGATGCAGAAAAGCATTTGACAAAGTACAATATCCATTCATGATAAAAACTCTCAACAAAGTAGGTTTAGAGAGAACATATTTCAATATAATAAAGACCATATAAAAACCTACAGCTAAAATCATACTCAATGGTGAAAAACTAAGAGCTTTTTCCCAAGATCAAGAGCAAGGCAGGGATGTCCATTCTCACTACTTGTATTTAACATAGTACTGGAAGTGCTAGCCCCGGGAATAAAACAAGAAAAAGAGATACATGGCATCCAAATGGGCAAGGAAGAAGTACAATTTTCACTATTTGCAGGTGACATGATACTATCTATACAGAAAACCCCCAAGACTCCACCAAAAATAGACTAGAACTGATAAATGAGTTCAGGAAAATCACAGGATACAAAATCAACATACAGAAATCTGCATTTCTATACACTAATAATGAAGAAGCAGAAAGAGAAATTAAGAAGCAGTCCCATTCACAATTACACCAAAAATAATAAACTACTATGGGCGCCTGGGTGGCTCAGTTGGTTAAGTGACTGCCTTCGGCTCAGGTCATGATTCTGGAGTCCCGGGATCAAGTCCCACATTGGGCTCCCTGCTCAGCGGGGAGTCTGCTTCTCCCTCTGACCCTCTTCCCTCTCGTGCTCTCTATCTCTCATTCTCTCTCTCTCAAATAAATAAATAAAATCTTAAAAAAAAACAAAATAAACTACCTAGGAATAAACTTAAACAAGGAAATGAAAGACCTATATTATTTTTTTAAGATTTTATTTATTTATTTGACAGAGACAGAGATAGCAAGAGCAGGAACACAAGCAGCAGGAGTGGGAGAGGGAGAGCAGGCTTCCTGCTGAGGAGGGACCCCAATGTGGGACTCGATCCCAGGACCCTGGGATCATGACCTGAGCCGAAGGCAGACGCTTAGCGACTGAGCCACCCAGGTGCCCCAAAAGACCTATATTCTGAAAACTATAAAACACTGATGAAAAAACATGAAGACAACATGAATGGAAAAATATTGTATGCTTATTGATGGAAGAACAAATATTTTAAAATGTCCCATACCCAAAATGATCTACAGATTTAATGCAATCCCTATCAAAACACCAATAGCATTTTTCACAGAACTAGAACAAATAATTCTAAAATATGTATGGTACCACAAAAGGCCCCAAATAGCCAAAGCAATCTTGAGAAAGAACAAAATTGGAGGTATCACAATCCCAGATTTCAAGATATATCACAAAGCTGTAATAATCAAAACAGTATGGTACTGACAGAAAAGTAGACAATAGTCAACGGAACAGAATAGAGAATCCAGAAATAAACCCATGGTTTTATGGTCAATTAATGTATAAGCAGGGAGGCAAGAATATACAATAGGAAAAGACAGTCTCTTCAAAAACTGGTGTTGGGAAAACTGGCAGCTATATCCAAGAGTGAAACTGGACCACTCCCTTACACTATACACAAAAATAAAATTCAAAATGGATTAAAGACCTAAATGTGAGACTTGAAACCGAAGAAGTCCTAGAAGAGAGCACAGACAGTAATTTCTCAGACACTGGCTGTAACAACATCTTTCTAGATATGTGCCCTGAGGCAAGGGAAACAAAAGCAAAAATAAGTTATTGAGACTACATCAAAATAAAAAGCTTCTGCACAGCAAAGAAAACCACAATAAAACTAGAGGACAAGTCACTGAATGGGAGAAGATATTTGCAAATGATATAAAAGGTTAGTATCCAAAATATATAAAGAACATATACAACTCAACACCAAAAAACCAAATGATTCAATTTAAAAATAGGCAGAAGACATCAACGGACATTTCTCCAAAGAAGACACAGATGGCCAACAGACACACAAAAAGACGCTCAAATCACTCATTATCAGGGAAATGCAAATGAAAACCACAATGAGCTATCCCCTCATATCTGTCCAAATGGCTAAAATCAACAACACAAGAAACAACAGGTTTTAGTGAGAATGTGGAGAAAAAGGAACTGTTGGTGGGAATGCAGACTGGTGCAGCCACTGTGGAAAACAATATGGAGGTTCCTCAAATTAAAAATAGAATTGCTATATGATCCACTACTGAGTACCCCCAAAATAGAAAAACACTAATTCGTGGGATGTCTGGGTGGCTCAGTCGGTTAAGCGTCTAGCTCGTGGTTTCAGCTCAGGTCATAATCTCAGGATCATGGGATCAAACCCCACATTGGGTTCTGCACTCAGCACAGAGTCTGCTTGAGATTCCCTCTCCCTCTTCCTCTGCCCCTGCCCCCACCTGTCTGCTCACCCTCTTTCTCAAATAAATAAATAAGTAAATAAAATCTTTAAAAAAAGAAAAACACTAATTTAAAAAAATATATGCACCCCTATGTTTATTGCAAAATTATTTACAGTAGCCAAATTATGGAGTCAGCCCAAGTGTCCACTGATAGATGAATGGATGAAGAAGATGTGATATATATATATATATATATATATATATATATATATATATACACAATGGAATATTACTCAGCCATAAAAAAGAATGAAATCTTGCCATTTGCAACAACATGGATGGATTTAGAGGGTATAATGCTAAGTGAAATAAGTCAGAGAAAGACAAATACCATATGATTTCACTTATATGTGGAATTTAAGAAACAAACAAAAAAGAGATAACCAAAAAACAGACTCTTCGCTATGGGAAACAAACTGATGGTTATCAGAAGGAAGGTGGGTGGGGGCATGGGTGGTAGGTGATGGGAATTAAAGAGTACACTATCATGATGAGCACTGAGTAATGTATAGAATTATTGAATCACTATATTGTACACCTGAAACTAATATAACACTGTTAATTATACTGGAATTGAAATAAAATAAAGATAAAAAATTAAAAGAAAGAAATTGAATTAAGAAAATAGTCTAGGGGCACCTGCGTGGCTCAGTCAGTTAAGCATCTGCCTTCGGCTCAGTTCGTGATCTCAGGGTCCTGGGATCGAGCCCCGCATCAGGCTCCCTGCTCAGCGGGGAGTCTGCTTCTCCCCTCTCCCCCGCCCCTCCCTGCTCATGCTCTCTCTCTCTCTCACTGTCTCTCTCAAATAAATAAAATCTTCAAAAATTTTTTTTTAAAAATAGTCTTGTCTTTGCAACATGCTTAAAAATACTGGTATTATGGGCATAGGATCACCTTATACTATCTCTTCTATTTGATATTTAGGGTGAAAAGTTAAGTGTTCAATGAAATAGATGAAAACAGACCCTATCACTATTATTCTATTTAGAGCTCATTCATCAAATTAAAATAAATAGCAATGGTATTTTGGAAGAAATTAAGCTTTAGCTATTACTGTAAAGGTAACTATTACATGACTAAGGAAAGCTCCCTCTATCTTTCTAAGAAACCTTTTCTCTCCTTGGCTTTACTAGAAGGGGAAGATAGTATCAGAACACTACATCTTTCTCAATTAATTCCTGAAGACTAGTAACTCACAATCCTGGTTACATACAAGAATCACTCAAAAAGTTTTTTAAAAATACAGGTTTTTCTGGATCTGATGAATCAGAATCTCTGGGGGTTACAGAAGGAGTGCCTGAAAAGCTCCCCCAAGTGAAACTGATGCATCTCAGAATTGATAAGCAGATACTAGATTCTAGAAGGAGAGAAGTGTTCCTGGTCTCTAAATCTCTAACTTCTCTGAAGGGAGAGGCAGAGAAAGGGGACATAATCTGGGAATTGGGGAAGGTGCAGAGACAAGTTTGCCTACATTTTTACCTTAAATAAATTTTGACAGATGCTTGGTGGGAGGCCGGAAAGTGTTGCCCAATGAGCCTCCATGGTTCTAATACAATCAAACATGTCTAGACTAGCACTTGTCCCTTTACAAGTGGTGAGAAGAGGGGTCTGTGTGGTGGCTCAGTCGGTTAAGCTTCTGACTCTTGATCTCAGCTCAGGTCATGATCTTGGTTCAGGTCATGATCTCAGGGCCGTGAGATCGAGCCCCAGGTCAGGCTCCACTCTCGGCACTGTTTGTGCTTGTCCCTCTCCCTCTGCTACCCCCCCCCAAATAAATAAATAAAATCTTAAAAAAAATAAAAGTGGTGAGAAGTCTGAAGGCCACTATCTACATGTCACTTCTGTGCTAGTTTGGTTTTAAGATGAGAGGCCTCAAAAAAGTCTAAAAGGTCTACCAGGACTTGTGCTCTCACCTCTACCTACCTTTTCAGGCATATCTCATGCTACTGTACCTTCTGCCTGTGTCTCCAATCTAGCAAACTCTTCCATGCCTCTGAAACATCACATATCCGCATTCTGTCCCTTCAGCTGAAAAGTGTATCTTCCCTTCCAATACACTTCTCTTCTTGTCCCTTCCCTCTGCCTTCCTCTTTTCTCTCCTCTCTCTAATTAATCCCTAATTATTCTTTAAAGCTCATTTTAAAGGAGCTCTTCAAAGGAGCCCTCCTCTTCACAACTGAAATCAGGTGTCAGGGTCCCTCTTTTAATTTCTCATCTCACTCTTTAATTTTTCTCTGCAGTACTTTCCAGAGTCTGGTGTTACACAGTTACTGATAACACTCTTTGTTTAATTTCTGCCCCTGCCCCCCATTTAAATCCTGGTTTTGTGAGAGTTGGGCCTGGCTCTCTGTTGCCCAGACCTAGCAAGTGCCTTTCTCCTAGTACAGGTTCAAACACTATCTGTTGAATGAATGAAGTAAATGAGAGAGAGAGACTAGTTTAGGTCATGCCTTTTCCCCGTCCATCCGTGCCAGAAAACTATTTCATGCAACCATTCAAGAGAATTTTTGAATTCCTCCAACGTGCCAATGTTTGTAAGAATTAAAATGATAAATCAGACATAGACTCTTTCCTTGAGGTCCATAGAGTCGAGTGGGGAATAAAAGAGGGATTCACATACCTGTTAGAGGTGCCTATAAGGGAAACCGCGAAGTCTGTTAGTAGGATCAAATTTCAGTCCTCCACTGTTGTCAAAGGAAAAGACACCGTCCATGTGAGAAGAGTGGAGGGCCCTCAAAGGAAGCTGAGTGAGTGACCTCCAGAGTCACCTGGATTTGAATCCTTCATGTTATGTCACAGCCGCTTGGATTGAAAGCGTCTAAACCTGCCCGTGCAGCACCTCCTCATCTGTAAAATGGTCAGTTTTCTAGTGGACAGGGAACACCGTCTTCACGGAAAATGTTTTTAACAGACTACTGTAGGTTCCGCCACACTGAAGAAGATGTCCAGATGGCAAATAGATGTTTAGCATCACTAACCATTGGGGAAATGCACGTTAAATCCACAGTGAGATATCACGACACAGCTATCAGAACAGCTAAAATAAAAAATGACAACACCCAATGCTAGTGTGGATGTGGGGAAACTGAATCACTCCCACAGTACTGGTGAGAATGTGAAGTGGCAGAGCCACTCTGGAAAATAATTAGACAGTTTTTTAAAAAACAAAACAGAGCAGCTTCCCTAGGACCTGGCAGTTGGACTCCTGGGCATTTAGCCCAGAGAAGAGAAGACCAACGCTGACACAAAAACCTGTACACAGATATTTACAGCAGCTTTATTAGTGAAAGCCCAAGCCTGCAGACAATCCAGAATTCCTTCAGCAGGTGCTGAAGCAAACTGTGATACAGCCATATCCTGGCATACTACTAAGAGACACAGAGAAATGAACTGTGAGCACCTGTGGCAATCCAGATGACTCTCCTGTTATGTTGAGTGGAAAAAAGCAAATCACAAAAATGTTACATACTATATGATCCCCTCTGTATACCATTCTTGAAATGTCAAAATTATACACATGGAGAACAGATTTGTGATTGCCAGGGATTCAAGAGGTGGGGGAGGTGGAAGGAAGTTTGTGTGGTTGTAAAAGGTAATAGGAAGGATTCTTGTGGTGATGGAAGTGTCTGGAAGTCTCTATCTGTAGAAAATTGATGTAATTATTTCTTACAGCTGCATATGAATCTATAGTTATCTCAAAATAAAAAAGATTACTTTTAAAAACTCTAAACGTGCAGGCCAAATCAGGGAAACAAGTATGTCAGTTTGGCAGTTACGACATGAGCCTTAGATCTGTGACATCATAATGGTAGTGATCTCAGGCGATTGTGGAATCCTCAGGCTTCAAGCATTTTACAGTACTCTGCCTAGTGCTGTAGACTCAATTGATTTTCAGTCCTGAGAACTGAAGACAAAAGGATGTTCACGTCATTCAGAAAGCATGCTGACCTTATAGGTGGTTATTCAAGGCTTCACCGCATAAGGTAGTCTTTTGATATACTATTTTTGAGCCTCAAAACAGATTGACAATAAGAGGGAGTGTTCTCTTCTGTTTCTTCTAATACATGTAAACTAATGAGTAACTTCAGCACCAGCTTCATGAAAAGCTACTCAGGTTCCTAAAATTCAGTGCTGCTGAGCTGAAGAGAGCAGGCTTTACATTCTCAGGGGAGACACTTTCTTGGCTCCATGAAAGAGAATTTTCCCAGGTCTATGAAAATAACTGTCCTATTTATGAAAGAACTTTTGCATTCTGTTCAATTTAGTTGTTTTACCTATGATGACCAGAAAGTCCGATCAGAGCTCAGTCAGAGCTCAGCCAAGTAATAGCTAAACTCTTGTGTTTAGAAACTTCTCGATGTTTCCAGTATTTTTGCCGATCTTTGAGAATTTTTCCCCCAAGTTTGAATATTGATTTAGATAAGATTTAGATAGATTTAGGTAAGTAAATTTCCAGAATCTTCAGTTGTCTTCATTTTTATCTTAACATGAAAGCAAATTGTAATTAATTCTTCACATACACCATACCCTTTTGTTTTATATTAGGCCACAAATTGTCCTGTTTGTTGTTGTTGTTTGTTTGCCTTCTCGTAACACACTCTACCTCTTGATTCTCCCCTTCCTAACAGCTCATGATTAGCTTTGCTGCTTTCTCCACCCCACCTCTAAGTGTTGGCATGCCCAAGGGCTTTGTCCTTGAAACTGTTGTCCATCTGCATCAATTCCCCAAGTGACCTCATCTCTCTCTTTTTTTTTAAATATTTTGTTTATTTATTTGAGAAAGAGAGCATGTGAGAGAGAGAGAGAAAGCACAAACAGGGTGGAGGGGTAGAGGCAGAGGGAGAAGCAGGCTCCCCGCTGAGCAGGGAGCCCGACGTGGAACTTGATCCTAGGTCCCTGGGATCACGACCTGAGCTGAAGACAGACGCTTAACCGACTGAGCCACCCAGACGTCCGTCCTCATCTCTTTCAATAGCTTTCTCTAACTCAGTGATCCCTGAATGTGAGCTCTGGAGCTCTGCTTTCAGGGTTGAGACTAAATTTTAGTGTTGTGGGAACCTTGACATTTAGCATAAAATTCTATTGTATATTTGACTAGTAACTAGCTGCTCTGTGGTGTTTGATGGGTTGCAGGAAGTGCTCTTCTATTAAGGTGGACACCCACAGCGAAAGCACTACATCATCTGAGGGTGCCGCCTATACCCTGCTTATCCACGGCTCTGTTGAGCTCAAGAGAGGCTGGAGGAGGCAGAAGGTGCAACTCTTCTTGTTCAGCGATTTGTTGCTGATTTCCAATACCAAGTATGTATACTAAGCAACGTGCCCTTGTGATGATCACGAAGTTACATTTCCATTAACCCTTACCATAAGAAGACATAACATTTTTTTTCTTTTGTTTTTGCCCATGTTTTGATCCTTCATTCATCCAACAAGTACTTATGGAGGTCTTGTTTTGTGCCATGACCCCCACCCCCCCGGCCCGCAGAGAATACAATGGAGAATGTGACAAGCAGTGTCTCTCTTGCCTGGGACTTACAGACAAATGATAAAAAATAAGAGGGGGGATTATAGATTGTGATTAATGCTTCTGATAGAAGGTAGATAGGGGGCCGTGTGGAGATGATGGGAATGTATGAGAGAGGGGTAGTCCAGGAGGGCCAATCTGAGGCCCTCTGAAACTCGATCTATGGGATGAGAAGCAGTCACATTCCTAGACAAGGTGCCTGAACCTTCTAGGCTGAGGGACCGGCGGGCTACATGGGTGCAACCTGACCCCTAGGGGGGAGGGGGGAGGGGAGGCTGATTTGATGGGAGCCGAAAGCATGGGGCATGTGATCAGATGTGATACTGCTCTCAGGGTCCAGTCACACACGGTCTTTACAGGCCATGGTGAAAAGTGGAAATATTTTGCCAAAGCGTTTTTAACTAGGACTGACTGAATCTGATTTATATCTCTAGCAAATTTTTCTGACTGTTGTTAGATAATGGATGGATGGTTAAGCAAGAGTGGGATCAGGGAGACTGGTTAGGGGAGGCAGTAGTCCTGATGGATGCTCTCAAGGGCTCCAGGGTAGGAGTGCAATAAAAAGGAAGGAGGCAGCAGACAGATTTAGAATATATGCTGGAGACAGAACTAACTGCGTGCACTTTCCTCTCAACCCTGAAAACAAATGCAACTGATATCCAGCCTGGAACCTGATGATTGCTCAATAAATGTCCGAAAGCAGGTGGATGGGAGGTCAGCTGTTTACTTGCTCCATCTCTGTTTTCATTATTCACAAAACATCATGAAAGACAAAGACTATTCCAACAAACCAAATATCAAGAAGCTTTTTAGTCACCAGAAAAAAAAACTACCCCCTTTTATTTTGCTGCCCTCACTAGCTCCCAGGTATGCCATGCCATTAGTAAGACATGCAAGTACTAATTTGGCAAAATGCTATACTCAATCTGAGTGACGTTAATGATAATTTATCAGGGGCTTACTACATGACAGGTGTTATGCTAAGAACTTCATGTATGTAATCTTGTCCAACCTTACAACTACCCTGTGAGATGGGATTATTTTTATTTTAGAGAATACCTCTGAAAATCAGAGGTCTAAAGGTTTTGCCCAGTCACCATATTAGTGATGAGTAGAGTCTACATTTGAAATTAGGTCCGTTTCTTTCAAAGTACAGAATTTTATTCTATGTGTGGTGCTGCTGTTTCTATTCTATTTTTCTGAATTTCATAGAACATTCCATGAACACCTAGATTCTCTTTCATTATTGAAATCAATCTTTCCTTTATGTTGAGTAAACAACTCCAATCTGCTTGGTATCTGGTAAGAAATAGGTCAGAATGCTTAGTGAACTGAGAAATGAAGGAAGTGTAGCTGTCCAAAAAAAAAAAAAATCAGAGGCCAAGACTAGTAAAATATATTTGAGATGAGTGAAATTGCCTACAGATGTAGCCTTGGAGGTGGTGATGTCATGAGGAGGACAGAGAGAAAAAGACTGTCCAGGTCCTGGCATGAGGTTCATATGAAGCACTCTGCTCCTCCTGATAGAGGGCCACATCATTATTTTTATTTTTTTATTTTAAGATTTTATTTATTTATTTGAGAGAGAGAGAATGAGAGATAGAGAGCACGAGAAGGAAGAGGGTCAGAGGGAGAAGCAGACTCCCTGCTGAGCAGGGAGCCCGATGCAGGACTCCATCCCGGGATTCCAGGATCATGACCTGAGCCGAAGGCAGTCGCTTAACCAACGGAGCCACCCAGGCGCCCCCACATCATTATTTTTAAAAAAGCAGACTAGTTACCATTCTCTTTATTTAACCAAGGTGAGTACAGGAGACTAAAATGTGTGGGATGCATGCTGGGGACCACACGAGGAGCATTATAGATTCCTCGTGTAATTTCCCCACAGCCCTCCAAGGCCAATACTGTTATCATCCACTGACTGCAGAAATGAAAATGGGGATGGAGGAAGTCTCAGGAACAGGCTTGTCATCCATAGGAAAATGGTGGGAGAGACTCCAAGCCAGGCCTGCCTTCATCCCAACGCCACACTCTTCCTGCCACACCTACTCCTCCATGCTCAGCCCAAGAGACACACTAACAAACAGCAAACTCCTTTCCTGCTCCTTGGGACCTTGCAGACCACTCACATTCGATTTATAAGGGGAACAGGTTGTCCTTCACTTTGTTTTCACCTTTGTAATTATTATAGCACTTAGGGAGAGGAGAAGACCTTTCTTTTCCTACTAGAGCCATTTATTGTCCTGGATACTGCTTACCTCTCAAGAGGGTTTTATGGAACCTACTGTGGTCTGCTGAAAAGATTTTATATAAAGGCAGTGTTCTTTCTCCATGAGAGAACTGCATCCTTTTAAGAGCTGAATTTTTAAATTTGATTGGTTCACTATTACAAAAGAAGTGCAACATTTTTCCTCTTCACATATTGCTTTTGAGATAGGTCTTTGTGTCTACTCAAGCGTTTTTATGATGTGACAAAATCTATATCAATGTATTTAATAATGTTCTCTTTAAGAGACTCAGCTCCTGAAAGATTATCTTATATACTTTTTACATCCATTAAGAATATTAGAAAATGTAAGTGATCTCAGGAACTTGAATTTGGTTTCTAAAACCAAGGCCCTTGACAGAGAGAGAACACAGATTTTTGGAAGTCCAAGGTCGGGACACCATCAGGGTCAGGTTCCCACAAGAGCTGTCTTTCTGCTTGCAGATGGCTGCCCTCTCGCCTATGCCCCATGGGGTTTCCTCAGCGCCTGCATGTACACACACACACACACACACACACACACACACACACACACACACACACACGGAGCTCTCTCTTCCCTCTTCTTACAAGGGCACCAATCCTACTGGATTAGGCCCTTACCCTGATGGCCCCATTTACACTTAGTTACCGCTGAAAAGCTCTCTCTCCAAACATGGTCATATTGGCAGAGAGGGCTTCACCGTAAGACTGTGGGGAGCAGTGGGGGAGGGGACACAATTCTGTCCCTAGCAGTCACAAGCGGCACTTCATGCTGTGGCCGCGTACAAGTTTTTGCCATAGTTTTTAGGAAACGACTATGAGAACATTCCCATGGTAAATATTTGGGTGTACTTATGATCACTGTTAATATTGAAAACGTTTACTTTTTTTTTTTTCTAGAAGGAAACAACTAAAAAGAAATAGCTCCTGCATTAACAATCTTGTTTCTTTGCTGTCGTCCTTGTTCTTGGAGGATTGTGTTATGCCCAGAATCAATCTGTTCAAATTAATAATCTGAATTTAGGGCCTAGTTTTTCCAATTAGCCATAAGAAGGGGTTGGGGTGACCCAGGTTCCATTTTACCTCAGCTCACCTGCAGGCTTCAGCTGGAAACTCTCATCTTTAGGTTGACACTATAGAAATTAACACAAATTGGGTAAGTAGTTGACTAATTGCTACCTACTTATTCTGTCAAAATTAGTGAATTTTAGTTTGTGTGTAATAATAAAAGGAATTTAAATGTTTGTTTCTTCACAAAGAAATTATATTTCTCTAGTCGTACAGGATGTTAATAATAGTGAAAATTTTGGGGGATTTTTCTCATACACCTTTAGAAATTTCTCAAGAATTGAGGTCAGATGGAACCTTCCTTATCACTTTTGATATTCATTAGAATACTAAGTAAGTTATCTTTCAAATAAAATTATTACTTTATTTTTAAGAACAGTATCTGCTTGATAAATATTGATATTAATACTAGTAGAGGCCCATGAAGAATTTACAAAAAGGAAGGGACTGAACTTAGTTCTTTAGACATCACATTCCTCATATTTAGTTATTAAAGAATATAAAATGAAACAAAAAATGAATTTAAATTAGGTCAAACGATGAAGATGACTATTAACTCATTATCAGTGAAATTACAAAGAATTACTTACAGAATATAACATGACCCCCACTCCCAACATCTGTAAAAGGATACCCCTATCTTAGAATAGGGGAAATCTCCCTAGAATCCTGTAAATTTTCACAGTGCACTGGGGCTTCCCTTCTGGTATAAAGGTTGAGGTAGCAGAAAGCAAGAGTGATATCCATCATGTTAATACAAATATAATAAAGGACTATTTTTAGAAGTAAAAACCGCAGTTCTTTCTCCTCCTCTTTCTTCTCCTCAATTCAGTTTACATGAGATTAATACTTTCTAATTTCCAGTTGGGTCAGTGATTGAGAGTGAAGAAACACCGTAAGATCCTAGAAGAATCCACTGAAGTATGAAGCTTTGTTGTAATAAACTTTAAATATTTCCAAGCTAGCAACTAGCTTTGTTAATATAATGTCTTGAGATTTATCTTCTCACTCCCCAGATAATCCCATGAGAAAGCCTGATGGCTCTGGGGACTGAAGTGAGGCTGAGTGAGGGTAGGAAACATGAGAAGGGTAGTTCATGGAACGACAGGTCAGCACCCACAGAGGCCAAGTGGTTACAAACATGGGCTCATGAGTTAGGCTGTCTGGGTTCAAACTCTCTTGCCTTTGAAAATTTATTTAACCTTTCTGTGAGTTTCCTTATTTGTAAAATGGAGCTGAGTCCACCTAGTGTAGTTGTTTGAGGATTAAATTTTTTATATTTGTATTTATAAAATATTTAGAACAGTGCTTGGCATATGGTAAGTGCTCCAAATGTTATAGGACAGGAGAAACCATGCTCTGAGCTTTGGGATAACTCCTTGGTTCAGAGTAGATAATCCTGGCGCTTTCTTGAACTAAGGAGAGAATTATTGAAATTCCTTTTTCCAGGTCAATGTATTTGGAAGTTTCCACACAGTACCTTAGGTGTCCTTATATACACAGATACCTATATTAGAAGAAAAAAAAATCTGTAAAAACAAACAGATATATGTCTATCTTTCCTATTAGCCATATATTTTTAGCTTGACAATGCCTTTGGAGTTATTATCTAGAAAAATGATTTTATCTGATAATCAGACATCTTATATCTGATAAAGATTTTATCTGATGATTTTATTCATTGTGTCATAAACTTTGAATCTAGATTATCCTTCAAGTGCTCTTCCAGCAAAATTATTTGTGTTTCATAAATCCCATTGGAAAGTCTTAGCTTTGTTTCATGAATCATTGGAGTCATAGGGATTTTTGCACATGAGGTGTCTTTGATCTCATTTTAGTTTACTGTTTCTACATGTGTTTCTGAATAGTAAGGAGTTCCAGAGAGGTGTGTCCAAGTTCCCTAAGCATCCCTCAGAGGGCTTATAACTATTTAAATCTCAAGCCCACCTGAGAGTTAAAAGTTGTGAATTAACCAAATTAATCAATATGGTGGTTTTCATGTTAGAGATCAAAGAAGATTAGGCAGAAATTATCAAAAAGCAATTTCACCACTGACAAAGTTGATCACCTTCTGACTCCTCAGAGAAATGGGAAGTATACATCACTCACATATAAGACCTCCTGACCACTGATCTGGGATTGATTGATGGATGGATTGATGATTTTTAAATTGGGTTCAATCTGTAGGCTCACAGTTTTTCAGTTTTAGCCAGAATCTAAGTGAAAATGATATGGACAAAATTTTAAGAAGGGAAATTAAAAATAACCTATGCCTTAAAGGCTAGAAAGTTTTTTTTTTAAATTAAGGTTGAAAATAATTTTTAAATCTTTCTGATCCAAGTTTATTTTTTGTTCTTGGTTTGTCTCTCTCTCTCTCTTTTTTTTTTTTTGAAGATTTATTTATGTATTTATTTATTTTAGAGAGAATGAGCATGAGCTGGGGGGAGGGGCACAGGGAGAGGGGAAGCAGACTCCCCACTGAGAGGGGAGCCTTACATGGGGACTCGATCTCAAGACCCTGAGATCACCACCTGAGCCAAAACCAAGAGTTGGATGCTTAACCGACTGAGCCACCCAGGCGCACCCCCCTGGTTTGTCTCTCTTAAGAAAAAAATTGTATGACTATTTTTATAAATCGTGTCTCAGGTACCTTTGTTCAGCCCCTCAAATACTTTTCAAAGTATGCAAGTCATGAATGAATAATTAACTATAATAATAACCATAAAACTATATATAATAGGAAACAAATCTAACAATAAGAAATGAACTAATGGTTTTCTTAAAAAGCTCTGGAATATATAGTCTTTACTCAACACTCAACATTCAGAAAAATGGCTACTTGCTGCCATTTGAGGAAGTGTTTTCAGGGCCTTCCTAGGGCCAGACTTTGCTCAACACACACTTTGTAAAGGTCATGTCACCATTTGCTGTGCTGGGCACAGAGGGTAATAGAGATGAGGGAGGCAGGCTGTGCCCTGGAGCAGTGAGAACTGGTTTCTGATGAGCACAGCTGTTCCCATAACATTTATGAAACAAACTAACAGAGGTCTTGTTTGGGTATCTTTCTAGGTATAAGAAAAAGTTTAAGATAAAAAATCAAATACCACTGAACACCATGTGGACTGCCAACTGTATGGACAGAGTGGAGGCTGCCAACATCTGTGCTGGGAGGTCCTTTGTCCTGGGCTGGCCCACGGTGAACTTTGTGGCCACCTTCAGGTAAGACCGACTGTTTGGTCTTGTATTTACATGGGTTAAAAAGGAAAACATTTTAATCTGATTGTATATCAAGTCAGTGACTCACTTTTTGACTTCCCATAATGACTCTCATTTGCCTTGTACTTTCCCCCAAGAGGTATGTACAAATGGGAGCAAGTAGATAACATAGAGTGGGAACTATTGTAATTTCTTTTGGTTTTGATCAGTGGTTTTTCACATGGGCTCTAGGAGCCACTTTAGGAATTGGGTGTTCTAGGCATATGGAAGGAGAATCAAGAGAGTGAGGTTCTAGATCCCCTCTCCAATAGCCTGCCCTCTAATTCCCAGGGGGTATCTGTGTTTCTAAATCACTGGCGTATTTTTCTTGAGCAAGTACTATTAAAGAGTCCAATTAAATTTGAAAAATTGCTCTTATACTCCCAAGTTCATTCCTTTAAAAATAGTATGTAATTATACAAATAAATTAATCATGTCATTGAATATGAGGTTGTCTGAATTGCTGTGTACCGATTATCTTAGTTGATGTCTCTAGAGAGGTGACCATCTAAAACAAAAGTATGATTGCATCGAGTAGAGGTTAGTTGTCCAAGACACATTCTTAGGCTGACATGAGGATGGGGAATGTGACTCTCTACCCCGGACAACCTGAGCAGACACTCCTGAGTTTACAGGGGGTGGTGCAACACTTACGTCTGCTGTTTGAAACAACCACACCCCAAGTCTCATTCTTGTTTTGCACAATGAGTGTTCATCACATGCACTTAACACCCTTCTTTCTTCTCCTCAGCCCACTCCACCAAAATCTCACATGTCATCGCAAAGGGAAGACAACAAAAATGTTTGCAAGTCATTAATTTATTAAGCCCTATAATGCAGCGTTGACTTAATGAAAAATTTTCAAAGCTTATTGGGAAGAAATATGTATTTATATGCTCTCCGCATGTCTTCTTTTCCATGACGTATTTCTGTAAAGATTCTCAGTTCCTCTTGCTTACTGTCTTCTCCATGTTGCAAATGGAAGGAAACAGTTTCAGTTAGGAATGTATAAAGTCTTTGACAGGGGAGTTTCCCAGAAACTTTTTTCCCTAAGGAGGAGGAAAATGTGGAAGCCAGGCTTATACATGTTATATTAGTTTAAAAAACTGTGTAAACATATAGAAGGCATTTATAACAATTTCCGGCACCTAGTGCTTTTGCTATTTGTTATTATTGCTGTTCTGCCGATCAGCATGGCTAACTAGAAGCTGTGTCCATGCGCATAGGCAGGCTGGGACGCTAAGTGGGTGTTCCATCTTCCGGATGGGACAAATCCTGGAACAGCGATGGAGGGGGTGGGGAGCAGTGTTGCTGGGAGGAGTATAAAATGTGGCAGCCACTGTGGACAGTTTGATGGTTCCTCAGTAAGTCAAACAGAATTACATACAGCCCAGCAATGCCACCTCCAGATATATATACCCAAGAGAAACATAGGTCCACACAAAAATTGATACACAAACGTTCATAGCAGCATTGTCGACAATAGCCAAAAAAAAAAAAAAGTAGAAACAACCCAAGTATTTATCAACAAATACACAAAATACGGTACAGGAGCTAGAAACAGGAAGGAAGGAAGAGTGACTGCTTCATGGACACAGGTTTGCTTTTGGGTGATAAAAATGTTCCAGAACTAAACAGTCATGGTAGTTGCACAAAACTGTGAATGTACTAAAGGTCACTAATGGTCAATTTTATTTTGTATAGTTTACCGCAGTAAAAAAATGCTAGTAAGTGCAAGGCCATGTATGAGTGAGGCTTAAAACATTCACAACTTTGGATATTAAATGCTGTGAAAACTTTAGTTGAGAAAAGACTAACCTTTAGTACTTTAGCACTGGCTGGATTGATCTTGCTCAGAGGATCACAGTAATGAAGAATGTTTTCTAGGAACTAATTTAACATATTACAATCTGCTATGTGTATAAAGAAATAAAAATATTACAGGTGTTTTTTCCTAAAAAGATATTCTTGTTTCTGGGCCAAGATAGTTCCATCCAAATGCCAAATTCCTTAAGTATGATTTAATTTGAATAATAATGTTCTTTATATCTGAATAGCACTTGCAGCTGCAGCGACACTCGGGGTATAATGAACCCTTTTCCAGTTCTGGAAACTGAAGATCAGTGAGGTTAAGCAAAGTGCCTGTGATCACATAGCTTGCATCACATAGTTACAATTAAGTGTTCAGATTCAAAACCAACTTTTCTTCCACTTTAGGATCTACTTCCCATTGCTTTAATACGCTCATAAAAGAGTGGGGTCCCTCCAAAGCCCAACTACGAGGAGACTATGGTATAACACATGCATCCACATCCTTAACAACTGGCTGCTGCTATTTTTTTCTGGAATGGTGATCTTATTTTGCTAGTATAAGTATTGTATGTATCTTAATTTTTTCTTCCCATTTTTTTTTTAATTGCAGTTCTTCGGAACAAAAGGAAAAATGGCATTCTTTCCTTCAAAGGTATCTTGTCACTATACATATTATAAATCTTTAACCCATGAGAAAAGAATAAATCTCTTCAAAGCAGTGCCCCACACACTATGCTTCCTCTCCTTAGTAGAAATTGTTAGACTATCCTCAAATAATTTCTTATTTAGATGTACCCTGGCTGCCACTGCAAATAATCTGCTCTCATACACATGCACATATTGCTTATTCTTGATGAAATTCTGGTTATCACTCTCATCTTCCCCTTCTCTCCGACCTAATGATTGGAGCTAACATTATTCGCAAAAGATACATATTAAATTTTCTTAAGTGCAGTTTACTCTCCTGAGTGATGCTCAAAGCACCTTCTCATTCCTACCCTTGAAGGCGCTGGGCCCTCCAGTCTAAGCAGGAAAGCTTTGATGACTGGATCTCCTACTCAGATCTTACATGACAAGAGCAACCTGTTGTTTTGAGTCATGTCTTATTTTCCTGCAATAGTTTTGCATGTTTCCTTCCAACCCATAGTTTGATTTTGCTGAGTTTATTTACGTGCATTTAAAAATAACAGAGTATGTTGAAAATTTTAGCCACATAGATCAATTTGAAAGTAAGCTAATAGCTAATTCATCCTATTCTCTTTGGGGTTATTATTGAATTTGATTAGGTACATCAGTCTAGCCAAAGAGAAGGACCAGCCAAAAAGCATTCCTCTCAGAATCTTCACTGAGGACATCAAGAATTGTGCCTGTGTAAGTGTTTTTAAGACCAAAAATTAAATTCCATGTTCCTGATTCAGATAGATCGAAAGAGATGGAGATGGAGATTGAGATGGAGATGGAGACGGAGAGAGAGAGGGAGGGAGAACGGGGAGGTAGGAAGGAGAGAGCAAAAGATAAGAAGAGAGAGAATATTTAGAAAAGTGCCATGTGGGAAAATGTATTTTCCTGTCTACACGTGTCTTTGTTTACATAAAAAGTGAATACTAGGTAATATGAAGCGAGAGGAATCCATGGCACAGTACTTAAGCATGGAAAGAGTATTGCATGTTAAATATCCATAATATTTCTCTGGATCCTTCTAACAGCAATAACACTGGCTTGTAATAAGGTGATTTTCACATGCAGGTATTTCCTACTAGAATTAAAGATTTTTCCCAGTGGTTACTACTTATGTACAGAATGGTTTGGATTGTTTCCACAGTTCTCCACCCCCCTATTGATATTTTATTTGGTATAACTGTAAACTCACAGAAAAGTTGTAAATATAAAAATAAAACAAAAATCACCCATGCACCCTTTACCTAGATTCAGCTATTAGTAACATTTTACTCCACTTGCTTTATCATTTATTTTCTTTCTCTGTCCTTATTATGTGTATGTTATACTTATTTTTGAGGGTCATACAAATGCCATGGCCCTTTATCCTTAAACCTAAGTATTTCCCAAGAATAAAGATATCCTCTTATATCACCATCATACGGTTATCACCTTTAGTAAATTTAACATCAGTATAATACTTTACTCTGCCTTCCATGTTCCCATTTTGTCAGTTGACCTCAATAATGTCTCTGTTCCAGTACAGGATCTACTCAAGGGTCAGGTATTTCACTTAGTAGTTATGTCAACTGCAGAGGGGTTTTGAAAGGTCTTTTGTTCCAAGGAATCTCAGGGTTGAATTGAGCTCAGAGGGATGACACTTTTAAGGGATCAGCATATTTCTATCTCATTTTCTTTGTGCTGTTGGGGGAAAAAAATCAAACCAATTGCCCATTATTTGTGTAAAATTTGATTTCTGAAATTGTAGTGCAGTAGCCAAGACATTTGCAATGATGAACAAGATACTTTGGGTATCTTTAAGTGACATTTTTTTTTTCCTGTTATACTTTACAGTAGCTCTAGATCACACAAAATAGTATTTGAAGGTGGAAAAAGAGGTAGTTATTCCTGGCCAAAGCAAAAGCCATGCAAATATTTTGATTGGTTTCTAAGCACCAGGTAGATGCATTGCATGAAGGAGATAAGGCCAGAGGGTTCTCTAGCAGCAGAGCACACTCTTGTCTCTGCCTGCTTTGATTTCAGCTGTGGCAGTGGGTTACATTCAGAATTTTCCATGGAAAATTACCTTGAAATTTTTAAAAATCAACTTTATTTATGTATAATTTACACAAAATAAGCATTTCTAATGTTCTTCACTCATTCCTAAAGATCCAAGTTTCCCTCTAACACTTTTCATTTCATCCTAGAGAGATGATCCTTAGCATTTCTTGTGCGGATCTGGTGCAAACAGATTTTCTTAATTTCTTTTATCTGAATATGGCTTTATTTCACATTCACTCTTGAAAGATATTTTGAGGGATGTAGAATTTTGTTTGCAAACTTTTTCCTTTCAGCCCTTTAAAGGTGTTCCACTGTCTTTTGGTCTTTGTGCTTTCTGATGAGTAGTCTGTGATCATTCAAACATTAATCCTCTGTAGGTGATTTGTCATTTTTCTCTAGCTGCTTTCAAGAGTTTCTCTTTATTTTTGGTTTTTAGCAGTGTGGCTATGAATTATCAAAGCATGGTTATCTTTGCATCTGTCCTATTTGGCATATTCTGAACTTCTTGAATTTATAAATTTAATTTCACCAAATTTGGGAAATTTTAATCATTATTACCTCAAATATTTTCTTCCCCATTTTCTCTCTTCTCTCCTCCTGAGAGTCCAGTTATATGTATATTAGACCCTTTCATATTGTTCAGAGATCCCTCAGACTCTGTTAATTTTTTCAATCTTTTTTCCCCTTTTCTTCTTCAGACAGGAAAATTTCTATTATCTATTTTCAAATCACTGACTTCTTTTTGTCATCTCCATTATGCAATATAGCCTAGTCAGTAAATTTTTTCTTTAAGATATTTTTCAGATAAAAAATTTCTATTTTTAAATATTTTTAGTTTCTATGCTAAGATGCCTCTATTTTGTTTACTGTGAGCATATTTTCATTTGTATCATTGAGCATTATTATAATAGCTGTTTTTGGCTAACAGCCTGAACATCTAGATCATCTCAGGGTTGGCTTCAACTCTTGAGAATTGATCACATTTTCCTGGTTCTTCATATATTAAGTAACACTTTGACTCAAGTAAAAAAAAAAGTAACATTTCTTTTTCTTTTAAATTATTTCCAAAAAACAGCTTATTTTTCTGAAGTTATTTGTTTACAGAGAGCTCTATCTACTGGAATTTATCTGTTTTGGAGAACCTACAACATGCAGGAAAATATACATACATCCCTGGAATTACTATTTTGAACATAGTATGTTCCTTATACCATGAAAACCATTATCTTGCAGACCAGATAAATTAAAAAGTGATTATTAGTATTTTGAAAGAGATTTTTTTTTTCTTTAAAAAGATTTCATGGGAGGGATGCCTGGGTGGCTCAGTCAGTTATGCATCTGCCTTCGACTCAGGTTATGATCCCAGGGTCCTGGGACGGAGTCTTGCATCAGGCTCCCTGCTCAGAGGGGAGCCTGCTTCTCCCTCTGCCTTCTCTGCCTGTGGCTCCCCCTGCTAGTGCTCTCTCTCTGACAAATAAATAAATAAAAATCTTAAAAAAAAAAAAAAGATTTCATGGGAAAGTTTTTAAGTTGTATTGAAAGGCTTTCAGACATCTTAAAAAAAAAATAGCAGAGCCATTACTTCTAACTAAATTTCAAGCTAAGACCCAGTCTTGAATCCTCTAGACAATTTAACATAGGAAGCCCCTCCTAGACAATTTAACATAGGATATCCTTGAGTTTGGGTGCTCTGAGTCCTACTGCTAGGTTCTGAACACTTTTTTTAATAATCCTTAAAGCTCAAGTAGTTTGAAATCAATGAATACTTTTGTTTATAAAAGTTCGATTATCAAACAACTTTTGGGCCAACTGTCATATCAAGCAATTGCATTTCAATTCATAAGAAGAAAAATACAATGAAAGAACAAGTTTCTTTTAACTTTGTTTTTAATATTTTTAAGGTCTGTGAGTGTCCACTTCTGTTGCTTGTCTTCTTCATGCACTGTTTCTCAAAGGACACAGGCCTCGTTGCCTAATAATGGTATAAAAACTGTATGCATACTTGGTTACATATTGTCTTATTTTAAAATGTCTTTTGAAATTCGGATAGTTTTATAGATATCATCTCAGATTCCTATCAATCCCTTTCAGATAATTTTCAATAACTGTTTTCCTTGTTGTATGGAGCAGTCTCTCAATATAAGGTGTGATAGAGAGCTATTATAAGTAACTACTCACTGTCAGAGTTGTGAATGGAATATAAACTTCTAAAATTTTCAGTCTCATTTCCTAGACTCATCGGTTTTATTTGTCTCAACAGATTTCAACAATGGAAATCTTAGTAACCATGATGACACAAAGAAAGTACTGACTAAATAGTAGTTTTTTTAAAAAAATGTCTGTCACAGACAGTTCTTATTCTGATTTTGCTGAAACTGAGTATGTAATTGCAAAGAAATAAATCCATACTGTAAAAACACAACTCAGGAAGAGAGAAAATTATCTAGCTCCTCCTTTTTAAACTATCTCCCCCATCTATTTTGGAAATAGCCTTATGGAGCTGAGGGTCAGCTCATGACCCCTTGTGGAATTCTGTTTTTCTCTTTCTTGCTTAAGCTGCTATATTTTGTAAGCCACAAATCCTTGAAGGGAAATATATGTTTTACTGAAATGTTTCCTACTAGCTTCATGTTATGTAAAGAAATGAAAATATAATTAAGGATGTGTGCTCTACATATGCTTTACTTTGTCATTAACTGAAAACAAGCTTTGCTTTGAGAGTATGGATAATAATTTGACAATAATTATTTGGTTACCTGCTTTAAATTTTTAAAAATTTATAGCAATTTTTCTTATTTCTTTTTTACAGTCTGTAACTGTAACAGTAACAAATTCAGACACAGCAAATGACATTATCAACATGTCATTACCAATGCTAGGAATAACTGTAAGTTGCCTTGCAAACTATTTTTAATTTAAAAACCAACTTTGACTTTTGAGATTTGTGTGTGTGTGTGTGTTGTGTACCTCCCATTATAAGACAGCTGATTATTATAGATATCATAGTTATATTTTGTCCCCCAGATTTAGAAATTGAAGGCAGCAAAGCTATATTATTAGCCTATACATGGGTGCTCTTCTTGTCTTCCCATTTTAAATTTTCTGCGAATTCAAAATCATAGCATAAAATTGGGCTATAATTTTAGAGTGCTAATAACAACATGCAGTTTATTGTATATATTTTATATGCAGACAATAAAATATTTCTAAGTTTCTAAATATCTCCTCCTCTATAGGACTCTTCTCTCTGTGTCTTTGTTCCTGATTCCTCCCCATCCCTATTTACCCTGGTCATCACCCAAGGTAGATGAATCCCAGTTAGATGAATCCTAAATTACATGTTTTATTGTACATTTTGACATAAAGACCACCTGGCTAGAAGCTACCTCCTCTTGATGCAGTTCCTTCAGATGAGGTGGCTCACACCCCTTATGAACTGGTAAAGAGGACAAGTTCTGAATAAGACCATGGATCTGGGGGCAGTTGCGTACAAATCACTTTCATCTTGTTTTGGTTTTAACTGTCTGTTCCTTTATGTTTTGATGGTGCTGGTGTGAGTTGTCGGATTTTTTTTTTTTTTTTTTTGAAGAAAGACATGGACGTATTTGAGGATGAGATTTTCTAAGGGAAAAGAGAGGGAGAGTGACAGTCAGATGGACAGAACTGAAGGGAGCACTTGTAAAGCACAGCTTCTTATATAAAATCCTCTATAAATGCAAAAATGTCTTGCTATTATGACATGACATAATTACAAGATTCTTACTTAAATTCTGTCTGACCCAATGGTATAATAAAGCCCCTTAAAAATTCAGAGCAACCAGAATTTGGCATAAGAAATCAATGATTTCTGTACAAACAAAATTTAATAATATATCTGAAATAAAATTGAATTTATATGTACTGAGTAAAGCACATATCTACACTGATTTATAACCTGTATGATATATATACCCTAAATAGGAATTAAGTCTTAGAAAGAGAGTGAGTGGTTTTAGGGATGAAGTTGGGGAGATTGATTAATGATGAAGCTCATTTTATTTCATGTTTGTGATTTTCCTTTGCATAAAGTGATCAATTTCACCACACAAAAAATTTCTGTTTTAATGAAGAATTGGGGTTATTTGGCTTTATGTATGCCTGATTTAAGGGATTCCAGCATAGCATTTCCAAACCCTACCCTACCTTATTAGCTCTCACTTCTTATTTGCAATACAATTCTGAGCAGATTTAGCTACGTGTGTGTGTCTGTGTGTCTGCGTGTGTCTGTGTGTGTCTGTGTGTGTGTCTGTGTGTGTCTGTGTGTCTGTGTCTGTGTGTCTGTGTGTGTCTGTGTGTGTCTATGTGTCTGTGTGTGTCTGTGTCTGTGTGTCTGTGTGTGTCTGTGTGTGTGTCTATGTGTCTGTGTGTGTCTGTGTGTCTGTGTGTCTGTGTGTGTCTGTGTGTCTGTGTGTGTCTGTGTCTGTGTGTCTGTGTGTGTCTGTGTGTCTGTGTGGGTGTCTGTGTCTGTGTCTGTGTGTGTGTGTCTGTGTGTCTGTTTGTGTCTGTGTGTCTGTTTGTGTGTGTGTCTGTGTGTCTGTGTGTCTGTATGTGTCTGTGTGTCTGTGTGTCTGTGTGTGTCTGTGTGTCTGTGTCTGTGTGTCTGTGTGTGTCTGTGTCTGTGTCCATACCTATCCTATGACCTTTCTTCATAAAGGTAAGACCATGATTTTTAATCAGGAGTCAAGGGCAAGCATAGTACCTATCACCAACAACTCCATGTCAAACATTTTTTGCTTTAGTCTCCTGGAAGACTCTCTAAAATAGTTCAGTGATCTTTATCATTTAGATGTGTTTGTTTCAAGTAGGACTTCCAGGTTTACTGGGCGGTAATTCTGCTGGGAGTAATTGTTTTCTGCATCTGATATGTTGTCTAGGTTAGAGTCCTTCTTTCTCTCCCTGAAGTGGGGCTTGCCTGCACCAAAGCCAGTGGCTGACTTCAGTCCACTATCTCCTCAAGGCCTCTTGGGCATTTGTCTCCTTTTGCTCAAGGCTGTTGAGCTATTGATGCCTTTCAAGTTACTTTGCTCAGGAATAGTCATAGCAGGGTATATGGCTCTCTGGACAATATGCATGTCAGGGCAGGGACATTTGGTGGCAAAAGCCAACATTATCCAAGGAATCTAGAGACAGTGGAAGGCAGGCCTCTGAGATTAGAACTTTCCTCCTTAGTGAAGGGGCACAACTGTGATTTCTTACGCCATGGGCCACCCACACAGTGAGGGGCTGATTGTACTGTGGTTTCCTGGCCTTTATCAAAAATGACAAGAACCTGGGACGGTCCACTGGAGGCTATGAGGGAACAAGTTAACAAGTACTGTAGCTACCCCCATGGACGAAATAGCATTTATATTGGCCCCAATTCTTTCTTTCTGGAAACACAGAAATGCAAGGAAATGTGTTCTTCAAGTACTGTGAAAGATTTGTTATGATGCATAGTTCTTTTTGTTTCCAAGGGCTCTGAGAAGGACTACCAGCTGTGGGTGAGTGCTGGCAAGGAAGCGTCCCCACACCCACTCATTGGTAAGTGTCAGGGAAAATCTAAGATGGGATTGATTAGGTTCAAAATTGTAACTCTACATCTCAAAGTAATGGTTGTTCTGTCTTAAGCTTAAATACCCTTAAAAGTGAAAATCACATGCAATATTCACTCTCACGTTTATTAAAGAATTACCAGGTACTTACTTTTTCCCCGGCACAGAGGACATCTCTTCATTCATCAGCTTAAGGTCTAGTTAGGGAGAGAAATGTAAGTTTTTCATTTCTACTTCATTTTACCTGACAGAGTTGTCTTAAAAATTGTTTTGTTTATTGTTTACTTACTTATTTACTCACTTAGGTATGAAAGCAAAATGAATTGGAATTTCTTTTTCCCATACATTTATTTTTCATATTCCAGTCTTGAATTCCAGTTCCTAACAACTAAATAAGCCTCTATTTTGTGAGAATCCGCTAAAATCCAATCATGTCTCTGAATCCAGGTATAGGTATGTATTTAACACCTGCTCTGTGCCCAGAAGTTTTCTCAGCATCATAAAGAAAATGAGATAATCACATTTAAACTCCTCAAGTCTTCACTGACTAAACTACCTGCACTTTGCTGTTTCTCAGGCTTTTTCCATCACTGTTCTTAAGGTTGTTGATAAACAGATTATACCTCCCCTAAAATAGTTACTAGCACAAGTTCTCTATAAAAAAAAAAAATCTTTGGATTAGCAAAATTGTTCAGTGCTTACCAGAAATAGAAGGATTAAAAAACAAGAGAAAAAAGAGAGGATCTGTAGCAGACCTTGAAGTATAGTAATGTATGGTAATGGTGACAATGATATCTGCTAGAAATCTTAGAGCATTCCTTCTTACATGCATTTTTTTTTTTTATCTTTTTAATAATCCTGTGAGGTGGGATGCCTGGGTGGCTCAGTTAAGTGTCTGCCTTTGGCTCAGGTCATGATTCCAGGGTCCTGGGCTCCTTGCTCGGTGGGGAGCTGCTTCTCCTTCGTCCTGGCGCTCCCCCTGCTTGTGCTCTCTCTCTCTGACAAATAAATAAATAAAGGGCTGCTGGAGTGGGGGTGGAGTGGGAGGGATGGGGTGGCTGGGTGATAGACATTGGGGAGGGTATGTGCTATGGTGAGTGCTGTGAATTGTGCAAGACTGTTGGATCACAGATCTGTACCTCTGACACAAATAATGCAATATATGTTAAGGAAAAAAAAAGAAGATAGCAGGAGGGGAAGAATGAAGGGGGGTAAATCGGAGGGGGAGACGAACCATGAGAGAGGATAGACTCTGAAAAACAAACTGAGGGTTCTAGAGGGGAGGGGGTTGGGGGGATGGGTTAGCCTGGTGATGGGTATTAAAGAGGGCACGTTCTGCCTGGAGCACTGGGTGTTATGCACAAACAATGAATCATGGAACACTACATCACAAACTAATGATGTAATGTATGGTGATTAACATAACAATAAAAAATTTAAAGAAAAGAGGTGCCAGCCACATAGGAGGCGTGATCCCAACCACTGGGATCTTCAGGAATGTATGTGTAACTCCTTCTTGTTCAAAACCATTTGGATAAAATAAAATATACCCTTTTAAAAAATAATAATAAAAAATAAAAAATAAATAAAATCTTAAAAAGAAAATAATCCCGTGAAGCTATTACTCTTTTTCAAGTTATCTAAAGAATATTTTCAAGTGATCTGGAAATCTAAACAACCAATTTCTTTGTATGAAATGTATATTCCCAGTCTTAGAATACAGAGAGTCACCAAGCGCATAGCTGAGGAAAAAATCCCCCCCACCATTTCGTGTTTCGTATTAATATTGACATCTCTGTAAAAGTCGGCCAACAACAAAAAGGAAAAAAGTCAAATACTTAAATATATTTATTTTAATAAAGTGCATTAATTTAGGTAAAACAATATAGATGATAACTTTTTAGACTTTGAGCAGCTTCACACACCAAGACAGCTCTAAGGAATCCGGAGAGCCTGTCATCCATGATGATCCATTAGCACTAATATTCAAAATGCATTTTTTAACAATGCTCTCAATTCTCAATTGCGGATTATCTCCTGGTTATCTTGGTGATTTGGTTGTATTGCTGTCGTACGTAGAAGCTTCTTTTTCCTTAAAAGAGGGAAGTCACTGTGATTCTTGTGAACACATCACTGACACTGCATCTATGACAGATGAAAAGGAACAGCAAAAGCTCCCCAAGTTACATTCAATAATAAATCAGAAATGACAGAAAGAGAACTTCCATTCTGTTCTTAAAAAATGAGATCCATATCATATAGCACAGGACCTTTGAGAATTCTATAGAGAGGAAACAATTTAAAGCATACAAGAACAAAACAAATCACTTGGCAGGCAACTCTCACTGACTCTGGGTGCAGTTTTCCACTCTGTAAACATCGTTTTGCACTTTGCTTCTGGGTTCCCAACACTGTGCAGCCTTCCCTCTGATCATCACCTGGCAGGACTCCCCTTGGAGGAAGGGCAGTAGTGGGAGGGAAGTAAAAAGCATAAAGGCAACCCATCCCACTGCCCTTGAGTAGCTCTGGCTCTAGAAATTGACAAAAGGAAATGAAAAAAATCTGTTCAACTGACATTATGTGAGAGAGAATAGCAATTCTTAATATATATGTTCAATTATTTAAAAAATATTAACCACCAATGCTTATTAATATATTTACTCTGATCCTTATAAGTCTGTGTGAGGGCAAACATTTCAAAGGATGAATGTAAGGCTCAGAGGGGTCAAGTAATTCGCCTAAGATGTGCAGATCTCGTTAGTGTCAAGGCAGAAACTAGAAGGCCTTAAATATTCTCAGATGGAAACACAGCAAAAGTCAGCATTGTGCAATGCACTGTTGAATCTATGTATTCCAAGTAAAGTAACATGCTTTAATTTTTTTTTCTCTTTTTAAAATCTTCCTTGGGCACCTGCTTTTTGCAGGGTGTCCCCAACAAGAGCGAAAATGATGCTCACTCAGGAGGCACTTCTTTATCCAGAAGCCCCAGGAGAACAGCAGCATATACCAGTGTGATGCATACACTCATGGTAAGGGGGATTTGATTAGAGCCATCACCATCAGCCGGAATCTATATTTTTTTCATATAGGACATGAACATCCCTATGTAATTAAAATGAGCCATCTTCCATCTACCACACTGCTGCCGCAGACACCAGAGGACTCCATCTCTCCTTCCACCCTCCAGGAGTCCCTCCTTCTGGAGCAGGGGCTCGCAGAGATGCAAGGCCAGTTAATCCTGAAGCCCAGGCACCCAACCCAGAACAAGCAAGGGAGAGGTGAGCCCCTTCCCTTTCTTCAGGTGTCTTCTCTTGGCTCATGTCTCCACTCTTGACCACAAATTCAGGACACAGAGCTCACTCTCTCTGAGGGGTTGGGGAGGAATAGTAGAGGCAAGAACCCAAAAACTGCACAGAATCAAGCTTAGAGAAACCCAAAGATCTTAAGACCCAACTCACTTCGAAGAAGGTTGTGTGCTTATTTTAATTCTCCTAGGTAGACTGTTACTCCTTTCTCTGTATCCCCAGAATGCTTTCTACATATAATTATGTGAGTACACATCTGTGTGTCTTCTTAAAGCACAAGCTGTTTGTGACCTGGAAACAGGTCTTCCCCATTCCAGGGTTTTATCTAGTATCTCAGGCCATCACAGGATGGAATAAAATGACTGCATGGCTTAGACGCACCTGGAATGGAAGAACTCCAGTGGAGTAAAGAGTTACGGAACTGAATTGGATTTATTCTGGGCTTAGGCTGAAGTGGCCTTGGGGTTACAGTTAGAATTCAAGTCTCAATTCTGCCCCCACTTTCCATGTCTGCTTCAGACACAGGTCAAGGCTGGAGCTAGACTGAATGTCTACGGTCAGGGCTTTTTAATCTTCCTTCTTGCTATATTTTTCCCTACCATTCCAGTATTCTCCCATTGATATTTCTTTCTCTGATGAAAATGTGTTATTCATCAGAGAACTATTGGGCCAAAAGAAAGCATTTTATTGCTATTATTGTTATTCTAGAAGCACAAAGTTTCAAAAAAATTTTTTTCTTTAACTTTTTTATTGTTATGTTAATCACCATACATTACATCATTAGTTTGTGATGTAGTGTTCCAGGATTCGTTGTTTGTGCATAACACCCAGTGCTCCAGGCAGAACGTGCCCTCTTTAATACCCATCACTAGGCTAACCCATTCCCCCAAACCCCTCCCCTCTAGAACCCTCAGTTTGTTTTTCAGAGTCCATCATCTCTCATGGTTCGTCTCCCCCTCCGACTTACTCCCCTTCATTCTTCCCCTCCTGCTATCTTCTTCTTCTTTTTTTTTCTTAACATATATTGCATTATTTGTTTCAGAGGTACAGATCTGTGATTCAACAGTCTTGCACAATTCACAGCGCTCACCATAGCACATACCCTCCCCAATATGTATCACCCAGCCACCCCATCCCTCCCACCCCCCCACCACTCCAGCAACCCTCAGTTTGTTTCCTGAGAGTAAGAATTCCTCATATCAGTGAGGTCATATGATATATGTCTTTCTCTGATTGACTTATTCACTCAGCACAACACCCTCCAGTTCCATCCACATCGTTGCAAATGGCAAGATCTCATTCCTTTTGATGACTGCATAATATTCCATTGTGTATATATACCACCTCTTCTTTATCCACTCATCTGTTGATGGACATCTTGGCTCTTTCCACAGTTTGGCTATTGTGGACATTGCTGCTATAAACATTGGGGTGCACGTACCCCTTTGGATCCCTACATTTGTATCTTTGGGGTAAATATCCAGTAGTGCAATTGCTGGATTGTATGGTAGCTCTATTTTCAACTTTTTGAGGAACCTCCATACTGTTTTCCAGAGTGGTTGCACCAGCTTGCATTCCCACCAACAGTGTAGGAGGATTCCCCTTTCTCCGCATCCCCGCCAACATCTGTCGTTTCCTGACTTCTTAATTTTAGTCATTCTGACTGGTGTGAGGTGGTATCTCATTGAGGTTTTGATTTGGATTTCCCTGATGCCGAGCGATGTTGAGCACTTTTTCATGTGTCTGTTGGCCATTTGGATGTCTTCTTTGGAAAAATGTCTGTTCATGTCTTCTGCCCATTTCTTGATTGGATTATTTGTTCTTTGGGTGTTGAGTTGGATAAGTTCTTTATAGATTTTGGATACTAGCCCTTTATCTGATGTCATTTGCAAATATCTTCTCCCATTCTGTCGGTTGTCTTTTGGTTTTGTGGACTGTTTCTTTTGCTGTGCAAAAGCTTTTTATCTTGATGAAATCCCAATAGTTCATTTGTGCCCTGGCTTCCCTTGCCTTTGGCGATATTTCTAGGAAGAAGTTGCTGCGGCTGAGGTCAAAGAGGTTGCTGCCTGTGTTCTCCTCCAGGATTTTGCTGGACTCCTGTCTCACATTTAGGTCTTTCAACCATTTGGAGTCTATTTTTGTGTGGTGTAAGGAAATGGTCCAGTTTCATTCTTCTGCATGTGGCTGTCCAATTTTCCCAACACCATTTGTTGAAGAGACTGTCTTTCTTCCACTGGACATTCTTTCCTGCTTTGTCAAAGATGAGTTGAACATAGAGTTGAGGGTCCATTTCTGGGCTATCTATTCTGTTCCATTGATCTATGTGTCTGTTTTCATGCCACTACCATACTGTCTTGATGATGACAGCTTTGTAATAGAGTTGGAAGTCTGAAATTGTGATGCCGCCAGCTTTGCTTTTCTTTTTCAACATTCCTCTGGCTATTCGGGGTCTCTTCTGGTTCCATACAAATTTTAGGATTATTTGTTCCATTTCTTTGAAAAAAGTGGATGGTATTTTGATGGGGATTGCATTGAATGTGTAGACTGCTCTAGGTAGCATTGACATCTTCACAATGTTTGTTCTTCCAATCCATGAGTATGGAAGGTTTTTCCATTTCTTTGTGTCTTCCTCAATTTCATTCATGAGTATTTTATAGTTTTCTGAGTACAGATACATTGCTTCTTTGGTTAGATTTATTCCTACGTATCTTATGGTTTTGGGTGCAATTGTAAATGGGATTGACTCCTGAATTTCTCTCTCTTCTGTGTTGTTGTTGGTGTATAGGAATGCCACTGATTTCTGTGCACTGATTTTATATCCTGCCACTTTACTGAATTCCTGTATGAGATCTAGCAGTTTTGGGGTGGAGTCTTTTGGGTTTTCCACATACAGTATCATATCATCAGCGAAGAGTAAGAGTTTGACTTCCTCTTTGCCGATTTGGATGCCTTTGGTTTCTTTTTGTTGTCTGATTGCTGTGCCTAGGACTTCTAATACTATGTTGAATAGCAGTGGTGAGAGTGGACATCCCTGCCACATTCCTGACCTTAGTGGGAAAGCTTTCAGCTTTTCCCAATTGAGAATGATATTTGCTGTAGGTTTTTCATAGATAGTTTTTATGATATTGAGGTATGTACCCTCTATCCCTATACTCTGAAGAGTTTTGATCAAGAAAGGATGCTGTTCTTTGTCAAATGCTTTTTCTGCATCTACTGAGAGGATCATATGATTCTTGTTCTTTCTTTTGTTAATATATTGTATCACATTGATTGATTTGCGGATGTTGAACCAGCCTTGCAGCCCAGGGATAAATCCCACTTGGTCATGGTGAATAATCCTTTTAATGTACTGTTGGATCCTATTGGCTAGTATTTTGGTGAGAATTTTGGCATCCATGTTCATTAAGGATATTGGTCTGTAATTCTCCTTTTTGATGGGGTCTTTGTCTGGTTTTGGGATCAAGGTAATGGTGGCCTCATAAAATGAGTTTGGAAGTTTTCCTTCCATTTCTATTTTTTGGAAGAGTTTCAGGAGAATAGGTATTAATTCTTCTTGAAATGTCTGATAGAATTCCCCTGGGAAGCCATCTGGCCCTGGGCTTTTGTTTGTTGGGAGATTTTTGATGACTGCTTCAATTTCCTTAATGGTTATAGGTCTGTTCAGGTTTTCTATTACTTCCTGGTTGTAGTTGATACATCTCTAGGAATGCATCCATTTCTTCCAGGTTATCTAATTTGCTGGCATAGAGTTGCTCATAATATGTTCTTATAATTGTTTGTACTTCTTTGGTGTTGGTTGTGATCTCTCCTCTTTCATTCATGATTTTGTTGATTTGGGTCATTTCTCTTTGCTTTTTGATAAGTCTGGCCAGGGGTTTATCAATCTTGTTAATTCTTTCAAACAACCAGCTCCTAGTTTCATTGATCTCTTCTACTGTTCTTTTGGTTTGTATTTCATTGATTTCTGCTCCGATCTTTATTATTTCTCTTCTCCTGCTGGGTTTATGCTTTATTTGCTCTTCTTTCTCTAGCTCCTTTAGGTGTAGGGTTAGGTTGTGTATTTGAGACCTTTCTTATTTCTTGAGAAGGGCTTGTATTGCTATATACTTTCCTCTTAGGACTGCCTTTGCTGCATCCCAAAGATTTTGAACAGTTGTGTTTTCATTTTCATTTGTTTCCATGAATTTTTTTAATTCTTCTTTAATTTCCTGGTTGACCCATTCATTCCTTAGTAGGATGCTCTTTAGCCTCCATGTATTTGAGTTCTTTCCAACTTTCCTCTTGTGATTGAGTTCTAGTTTCAAAGCATTGTGGTCTGAAAATATGCAGGGAATAATCCCAACCTTTTGGTACCAGTTGAGACCTGATTTGTGACCTAGGATGTGAACTATCTTGGAGAATGTTCCATGGGCACTAGAGAAGAATGTGTATTCCGTTGCTTTGGGATGGAATGTTCTGAATATGTCTGTGAAGTCCATTTGGTCCAGTGTTTCATTTAAAGTCTTTATTTCCTTGTTGATCTTTTGCTTAGATGATCTGTCCATTTCAGTCAGGGGGGTGTTAAAAGTCCCCCACTATTTTTGTATTGTTCTCAATGTGTTTCTTTGCTTTTGTTATTAATTGCCATATGTAATTGGCTGCTCCCATGTTAGGGGCATAGATATTTACAATTGTTAGATCTTCTTGTTGGATAGACCCTTTAGGTAGGATATAATATCCTTCCTAATCTCTTATTACAGTCTTTGTTTTAAAATCTAATTTTAAATTGCCACCCCAGCTTTCTTTTGGTGTCCATTAGCATGGTAAATGGTTTTCCACCCCCTCACTTTCAATGTGGGGGTGTCTTTGGGTCTAAAATGAGTCTCTTGCAGACAGCATATTGATGGGTCTTGTTTTTTAATCCAATCTGATAGCCTGTGTCTTTTGATTGGGTCATTTAGTGCATTTACATTCAGGGTAACTATTGAAAGATATGAATTTAGTGCCAATGTATTGCCTGTAAGGTGACTGTTACTGTATATTGTCTGTGTTCCTTTCTGATCTATGCTGCTTTTAGGCTCTCTCTTTGCTTAGAGGACCCCATTCCAAAAATTTTATTTATTAATATTCATACCCTAATTTGAGCATTAGGAAACATTAACCCAAATCTTACCAGGACTGTTTAAGAAAGAATAGGTTTCTATAAAGTTAGCTTGTTTAGTCATTCCTATATTTTTCATGGCTATAGCAATATTTTTATTAGTAATAGTGGCAACATGAACTCCAACAGCAAATAATGTACATTATAAAACATCCAGCTAAGCCTGAAAATACCTTTGAGAAAGTATAGGACTCAATGTGTACTTATTTTCTGTATATACTCATAGAGTAGCTAGATATATAGCTTTGTACCAAAGGATACAACATTCTTCTTAAGAGCATTCCTCTTATTAAAGCTGAATAATGGAATATATTTGGGTAGTTTTAGAAATAATAAAACTAGGGTAAGAGTAGGTGACCCAGGTTGCATACAACAACTCAACTTACATATTAACATGTATCTTAAGCAAATTCATACATTCTGCTGTACAGGAATCTCCTCCTGGATTTAAGAATGTATTTGCTTTCTTTCTTCTCTCCTTTTAAAATGGTAGGGGTATCAATTTCAGGGCAGGAAGAAAGAGCCTTAGTTAAGTAAAGTGGTAGCAATCCTTCATGATTGCCTACCTTCTAGAGGTTGCAAAATCAAATAGAGAATGGGAGTGATGTCTGCTTTGGAGGGGGAAGAGACTGATGTCTAGACTGCCTGAGGCCCTCTGATCAAGGAAATTACTTTTACCAAGGCTGCCATGAGCCATGACTTGTGCTGAGTCGTACATTACATTTAGTTCAATGAGTTGTAGGCAGCAGCATTTATGTTAAAGTTGAGCAAACCAAAGCTTAAAAAATTTTGAGTAATCTAACTAAGTGGCAGAACCAGGATGCTTCTGGTTCTTAGATCCTGGTCTCTCTGGTCAAGTGCCATCAGTGTTCCCACACACATGAGTGGATATGGTGATGCACTCACTACATCCCAGAAAAGCCCAGTGGACAGGTGTTTATGGGTGTTTGGTGAAATGTTGCTCATTTGTTTATCCTTCTACAGCTTGGCTCCTCTGTGGACTTTTAAAGAATTCAGTTATTTAAGCAGATTATGTAAATGCAAATGTTAAGGTATCTTATAAGGAAAATATTCATAGCTGAGCAGTAGAAACTTTCAACTCAGCTTTTCACTGCGGATCACCTTTTCTTTGTAAAGCTCTTCTTTTGCATTCCTTTGATAGGGTATGTTGGGTAATTCAAAATCATCTCTGGAAATTGGGGATAAATCAGGCATTCATAATCTCTCATTGTTTTTCTTTTTGTGTTTTCTTTCAAGCCCTGTACTGGTTTGGTGTATATACATGTATGTTTGAGTATGTGTGAAGAATTGTGTGCAATTCATTGTGGATTAGACTCTTTTCAGTAAATATCAAACATAGTTTACAAAAAAAAAAATCATCTCTGGGTAGCTTGGTGGGGTATCACAAGAAAACACAGTCACCTGGAATCTTACCACATAGCATGTAATGACTATTTCCCAAGAACCCTGACTGCAGCAAGGCATTCTTGGGGATGGCCCAGAGCAGAGACACCAGAGGCTGCCTGAGAAGTGGGGTCAGGCGGGTCATGTCATGAAAGGCAGATCCTTTTGATCATAGAAAGATGAGCACTCAGGGGTGCCTGGGTGGCTCAGTCGTTAAGCGTCTGCCTTCAGCTCAGGTCATGATCCCAGGGTCCTGGGATTGAGCCCTGCATCGGGCTCCCTGCTCAGTGGGAGTCTGCTTCTCCCTCTCCCATTTCCCCCCCTGATTGTGTTCCCTCTCTCGCTGTCTCTCTCTGTCGAATAAATAAATAAAATCTTAAAAAAAAAAAAAAAAGTTGAGCACACAGAAAGCAAAAGAGGAAACCTAAGGCAGGAGGAGACTCACTGTGCAAGCAGATAATTACCAAACTCAGCTTGATTTGAATACCAAATCTTTTGAGCTTTTAAAATTGGATCTGACACCACTGAATCCACTAATCATACTTACCAACAGGAAACAAACAACAAGTTAAGTGCCTCATGATAAAGCACAAAAGACAGTAGATGGCATTGGAAGCATTGACACTAAGTCTAATCAAGTCTCTAGGATTAATCATCAGTTTCCAGGATCTGGGGAAGAACAGATTAAGATACCATAAGAATGGTATTGGCCAATTTCAAAACATGCAGGATTCTACACAACAAATGCCTCAGTTTCCCCCTTCTAGCCATTACAATGAATGTACTGTAGAATAGGAATGCTGAAAATAAGGTTAAGTGGGGTGCCTGGGTGGCTCACTTGTTAAGCGTATACCTTGGGCTCAGGTCATGATCCCAGTGTCCTGGGATGGAGCCAGGCATTAGGCTCCAGGCTCTGCAGGAAGCATACTTCTCCCTCTCCCGCTCCCCCAGCTTGTGTTCCCTCTGTTGCTGTCTCTCTATGTGTCAAAAACAAACACACACTTTAGAAAAAAAAAAAAAGAAGGTTAAGCAAATAAAAGAACAACAACTACTACTACTAATCTCACTTCTTCCCTAGATTGCAGCCGGAAGAGAGATAAAACATGTCCTTTAAGAACGTGGGCCATTCAAAAGGGCTCCACCACTTCCAAGGGGAACCAGTGCAGAGCCCCAACTTCTGGAAAGCCAGGACAGCTCTTTGGAGTTTCCCTCATGGATGTGTGTGATAAAGACAACCTGCCCACCCCGGTTCTGGTAGGTCATCTCATTTTGACTTCTACAGCCCTCCTAAGGTAGGGAAACTATGAGAGGCCAAGCGTCCTCATCCAAATCTATCCCCAAATGGAGAAGTCATTAGACAGCGCTGGGCTTTGACTGAGAAGCTCTGTTACTGTTATTTCAAAGAATGGAATCTGATTTAGGTACTGCAGAGTCATGAGGCGCATACAAGAGGAAAGGGCATTCTGCTCCATGCCACTTGGGTCATGTTTCCAAAAAGACCCACGTAGGACTGTTCAGATCAGTCAAAATGGACTCTGTGTCTGTGAGTCTCTGAGAGGCCACCTCGTCTTCCCACTCTCCCTTCACTGCCTTCCCGAACTCACAGTAGTCTCAAGTCTCCTTCAGCAGAGTCTACTCAGTCTAACAACTGCAAACATATGACACGAACATCAGGACGTATCCTCTGGCAAATAGGAATCCATTAATCCTAACAGAATATGTCAAACGAAAGCCACAGAGTTTGGACTGTGTTATCTCAAACTGGTGGACTGAACTGTCAGTGTTGACATTCACGGAGTATTCGGTATCTCTGCAAGCACTGTGTTGGATGTAGGGCACGTTCTGCTAGATATGAAGGAATGTATCATATTCGCTAGCAGGTGACATGCTAGCTACTACCCCAGTTCCTTGCATCACAGCAAATTTAGGGGGTAGCTAGGATTATCAACCTCCGCACTTCCCAAATGAATCAGAAAAGCCTCAGTACAGTACGTATGTGCCCCAGGTCACACAATAGATAAGTAGCATAATAGATTTCAGATCCGTTGCATTACCTGATTGCAGCCCTTATTAAATTTCTACACAGCAGGGAGAGGACATGAAGATAGAGCAAAAGACAATGAAAGACTCATGAGAAGGGAGTGTAATCAGAGAACGAGAAGAGGGTTTTTGAGCCTGATTTTAAAAGAGGGAAGGAAATAGAAGAAGTAGGAATGGAGTATACAGTCACTTAAAGAGAAATAAACACATGGGAAATGAGTATTTCCTAAATAGACTTCCATACTTGGGGGAAGAGCATCTATGTAAGGGAATAATGAGAAAAGAATGGGAAAGTAGGAAACAGACGGCGATTCCACAAAAGCCTTGAAGCAGAAAAGTTTGATTTAAAAGTGTAAATTCAATGGAAAGGAAAATCTGATTAAAATAAGTGTTTAAAATGTTTCAGTGTATGACTGTAAAATGGATTTTTGGGTAGAAAATATAGAGAGAGACACTGAAAAAAAAAAAAAAAAAATCCAGATCGACTTTCATCCTTCCCGCTCTAAAACAGTGTACCATCACATTCCCCCGCTCATTCAAAACGGAGGCAAGCTTGTGCTGAGGGTTTGTGGATATGACACGTCATATACTTTCCTTTTCTTCCTACAGGATATGCTTTCCTTTATTAATCAAAAGGGGCCACTCACAGAAGGCATCTTCAGAAAATCAGCCAATATAAAATCATGCAGAGTCCTAAAGGAGAAACTAAATTCTGGGGACAAAGTGAACCTGGACAGCCAATCTGTTCTTGTGGTCGCATCCGTCTTAAAGGTAGGGAAGGTTCCAGCATTGTCCACACACGAGTCACTGAAGCTATGATTAGGGTCCTTCATCATGACTGCTCGAGGACCATAATGGGCATAACAGATTAAGAACCTGACAAACTGAAAAGCGCTTGACAAAATCAAAATTTAAGGAAGCTACTTTAGGAGTTAAAAGCCCCATATGTTAGAAATACTTTCTGTTTTCACCCCACACCGCCCTCCCCACCTTCACTCCTGGAGACTCCATGCAAAATACTCATACTAAAATGACTACTAGTAATGATAGTAAATTTCAAAATACGCGCTTACACATACACAATTGTTTACCAAAGCAAACATCCTCACCACCCTCCTAATGAAGGCAAAGTTTCCAAAGGCAATAGAACAGAGAAAGAATTTAGTCCACCCACCGTGGCACTTATTACCAGCTCTGAACAACTCTATGTCAATGTAGTAATGACTACAATCTTAGAATCTCAGTCACATTTGGTCTTTCCTTGTCCCCCATTAATGTTCGACGATACGATAAAAGCAACGGTTCAGAAATGACTTAGGTAACCACTCCTACACTGGGGCCATAGCAATATCCACTAGTAATATACATATAGGCATCGCGAGGCAGGAGAAGAATGATGATACACTAGGTGGCAAGATGAGTGTTGCCCTCTGTCAGGTGCACGCATGGAATTGATTCTCTAGCAAGAGGCACTAGGTTCTTTCCTAATTCCGTGTTGTAAGCACCGACTAGGAAGAGGGTGAGCACTTGTGGGCATAGTGCTTAGACATTTCTAAAGTTTTCTCTTCCTAAAGTTGACTGATCTTGGTGGAGAATCAGACTCTGCACCCTTGGCCTTGATAATATCGTGTCAAACTAACTGGAGAATTGGCCTAAACTAGGAATGAATGTATCCTCAGGACCACAATGAGTCTGCCATTAGACTCTCGACTTTTGGACAGTTAAGAAAAGGAAGAATGAAGCAATTATGAGAGTAGCTTTCTTCCAGGGAGCACACATACCCCAAATCAGAAGACCTGGTTCTTTCCTAACATGTGTGCAAGAGCACACCTGTTTGTGTTTTGTTTGCTTCAGAACTTTCCTTGCTAGAATTAAGAGCTAGCACTGTGTCTAAAACAAGCAAAATGGGCATGTGTATTTCTGTCCAAGAAACTAACAGGATTTAGGATGGTCTATAGCCAGACCCTGTCAGTTTGTGGTACTTTGCACAAAAAAACACACGCAAAAAAACAAGTTCCAGATGACAGAAGGGAGCTTTATCTTCATTTCCACCACAGCCTAAGCTCTGCTTTTATGCTTCTAAGTTTTAGCGGGAGAAAATCCAAGCACCTGCTTCTGTGTGTGCAAGTCAATGGAGAGTCAGAGCCGAGCTCTTGACTGTGGGTCACAGTTTGGGGATCTGTGAAGGAAGTGGGGGCTGAACTGAAATTTTTAACTACATATTTTCTCTGTAATAGTTCCAGTACATATTTTCTATAATATCTATACATATTTCTTTATCTCCATAAGGATTTTCTTAGAAATATCCCAGGAAGTATATTTTCATCCGATCTCTATGACCAATGGCTCGGTGTTATTGATCAAGGGAGCGAAGAGGAGAAGATAACTGCAGCCCAGAGGTAATGATGCAACGATGACTCTCCTCTGGTCCCATCTCCAAAACACAGCCAACATACTATTAGGAAAATATTGGCTTACGTTTTGCAGCTTTGCCCACTAAACTCCTGACCAATGCCCAAGAGTTTCAATTCTTCCCACCCATGGGGGCCAGCTTCAGAATAGAGGCACGCTTTAGGGCTATTATTGTTCATCTCCTGACCTTACTAATGTGGAATCCTTGGCCGTTTTACACCTTCTGGATACATGAAACTGGTAGACGAAATCCATTGGTCCAAGAGAGATGCTAGAGCATCGGCTGCCAGGGGTATGCCCTTCATAGTCTGTCAAACATTTACCTAACCGGAGAAGTTTTTATCTGGCTCAGGAACTGAATTCAGTGAAACAATTTTGTATACATTCATGCCTGGAACTCTGCTACAGCGGGTTGTGTACTAGATATACAAGGATGTATCCTGGTCCCTGTCTCTGTACTTCCAGCCTCCTAAGTGGAGTGACTTGCCGAATTTAAAAGTGTATTTTTCTGACCTTAGGCTTTTAGCGCAGCTGCCAAGAGCAAATGTCGCTCTCGTGCGATACCTTTTTGGAGTGTTATACAACATTGAGCAACATTCCTCATCCAATCAGATGACAGCTTATAATTTATCAGTGTGTATAGCCCCAAGCATTCTTTGTCCACCTAATTCCTGCAGCTTGGAATTGGAAGGCAACTTCATCAAAAAGGTAATGAGAGCTCTCATTTTTGTCCCCCCGGGGGGTAGAATCCCTACTTTGAACCGGAAATGTGCAGCAGTAACTCTGATGGATGGAACTTTGTGAAGTGCACCTTCTCATTAGGCCCCTGTGGAGTGGCAGAGTTCTTTATCCTACTGTGGTGGGGTCTGGGAAGGGGTGTCGTTAAACGGGAAACTCGGAGCAGTTGAGTCACGTCTTCCCCATCCAGGAGACTAAACACTAGACTGACTAAACAAGACGGAGAAGAGTTGTGGGATACAATAGAAAAGGACCTGGGCCTTGGAGCTTCACAAGGCAAGGTTCAACTCTCAGCCTCATCCTTCAGGGACTTGTCACCTTGGGCAAAGCCGTGGTTTCCTCACTACACGATGGCGACAACACCCAGCTCCTCCGGTCACCACTGGCACCTCCTAGGTGGCTTGGGCAGTATGAGCACCCATGGCTCCAAACACACTGGCCTTCCTCTGCACATTGTGGCTCACTTCGAAAAACACTCGGCTGCTATTTCACCTCTGCTACGTCATACGGCAACTAGTAAAAGATTCCGGAACATCCTCATAAGATGACAGGTCTTCCCCAAGCTCACACAGAGAGCCAGCAGGAGGCAAAGCAATGCATGAGAAGGGACTGAAGTTAGACAGACAGATACGTTTTCTCTCCAGCTCTGTGGGTTTTCCCTCACGACCCCACAAAAATCTCTGCTTCCCAACTTTAAGATACTTCTTCATTTAAGAAACGGTTTTCTTAAGTTTTTGTTCCTACTTTATAAATTTTAATAAGATGTTATAGATCAGTTACGGCTCAATAAAACTGGAAACAAAATTTAAAATCAACAAATAAGTCAACTTTCATAAGGCAGGCTACTTTGAAAATTATCCTAGTTTTATGTATGTATGTACGTATGTATGTACGTATGTATGTATTTGTTTTTTTTGATGTGTATTTATTGAGAGAGGGAAAGAGAGAGCGTGAGCGGGGCAGGGGCAGAAGGAGAGGGAGAGGGAGAAGCCCAAGCAGATTCCCCACAGAGCACAGAGCCCAATGCTGGCTCCCTGTGGGGCTTGATCTCACCACCATGAGATCGTGAGCTGAGCCAAAATCAAGAGTCAGATGCTCAACTGAGGCACCCTGCAATTTATCCTAGTCTTAAAGATGCAGCCACTGATACCAAAATGTTAGCTATTAAACTAGGCCACGCATTATAACCTTAGCCCACTGATGAGCACTATTTTAAAATCTGTACCCAAAGTACACGGGAAAGTATCACGCTTTCTAAGTTATTTCTTAGAGAACTCTGGTTTCTATGTTTCCACTTCTTTATGATTTTATTTATTTACATGACAGAGAGAGACACAGCGAGAGAGAGAACACAAGCAGGGGGATTGGGAGAGGGAGCAGCAGGCTTCCCGCGGAGCAGGGAGCCCGATGTAGGGTTGGATCCCAGGACCCTGGGATCATGACCTGAGCCGAAGGCAGATGCTTTTCCGACTGAGCCACCCAGGCGCCCCTGGTTTCTGTGTATTTTTATCAACTCTGAATTTTTCTGGGAAGTCTTTCACATTTTTTCTTAGGTCCAAGGTCGATACACAAAATGTGATTTTTAACTATGCCCTATGAAAAAGAGCACCCCATTATTATCTTCTGTGTTACAGATTTCTCTTGTACAATTTCTCATTGAAAATTGCCTCAGGATATTCGGAGAAGACATCACTTCCCTCTTGGGAGAGAACTCAATGAGTCTTGATAACAGCGAGAAGGCTGCAGGTACCGTGAATAATTTAATTGGCTTTAGTGAGAAGCAGACAGCAAGGTTGCCAGGGGTCATGGGAGATGCTTAGACAGCGCTGTTCTGGAGCCCAGAGCATCGCCAGGGCAATGATTTCCATCTGCTCCTTCTTCCGAAGGCTGGCTCACAGGTCAAGGGAGGTTCCACACTGTTGTGAGACCAAAGAAAGGATAACATGAGGTCTCTCATTTCAAGAAGTTTCTAGTGTAGATCATAACGGCATTAGGACTCAACATGGTATGCTACCGTGTTTGGGAATTTTTTCTAACAAAATTCCAAATGGGTGCTAAATATCTATCTATCTATCTATCTATCTATCTATCTATCTATGTATAGATAGATAGAGAAAACATCATACATATAACTGTATTTATACATATAACTGGATACTTATACTATATAAATATATAAACATAATATATATATCTATGGGTAGTAGAGGTGCTCTGGTTGAAGCCAGAGTGAGGGGCCTTTCTTCCCCTCCCTCCTCTTTTTCTCAGGGGCTCTTGAGGCACCATAGGTTTCCAGTGCCCTTTGAAACGGGTTGAAAAGAACTGGCATCATTGAGAAAAAAGGACTTGACTCGATGTCAAACGACCTCTCCAGAATCTAAATTCCTGTGCCCCTGTTTTCCAGCTATATTATCTTTGGCCAGTTATTCTAGCTCAGTATTTGTTTATTCAGCTCTAAAATGTGGATAAAAATACTGTCTAAATCTTAGAATTGTTGTAAACATTAAATAAGTTGATGCATGTAAAATAAATTTCAAAAAAAAAAAAGCCATTAAGAGGACTAGGAGAAGTGTCCCTGAGACTAGAGAGCTAGTATTATTTGAGCCTAGCTCATCAGAGCTAACTGGCAGCAGTCCACCTTAGAAGGTCGACATTCCATTCAGAACCTGGAGACATGTATCATCAATCCCTCCATATTTTTGACATTTCTTGGTTTTATGACGTTTACCACATTGCTTTCAGGAAATCTTTAGGAAAACTTAAGTCATCAGGATTTAAGATGAGTCTGGGGCACCTGGGTGGCTCAGTCGTTAAGCGTCTGCCTTCGGCTCAGGTCATGATCAAGGGGCCCTGGGATCGAGGCCTGCATTGGGCTCCCTGCTCCGAGGGCAGCCTGCTTCTCCCTCTCCCCGTCCCCCTGCTTGTGTTCCCTCTCTCGCTGTCTCTCTCTCTCTGTCAAAAAATACATAAAATGTAAAAAAAAAAAAAAAAAATTGAAAAGCAAAAAAGAAGGTTAAGCGAATGAAAGAACAACTAAGACTACTAGTACTCTCACTTCTTCCTTAGACTCTGGCCAGAAGAGAGTTAAAATGCATGCCTTAGGAACCTGGGCCTTTCAGAAGGGCTCCAGAACTTGCCAGGGGAACCAGTGCAGAGTCCCACCTTCTGCAAAGCAAGGACAGCTCTTTGGAGTTTCCCTCATGGATGTGTGTGATAAAGAAAACCTGCCCACCCCGGTTCTGGTAGGTCATCTCATTTTGGTCTTTTCTAGCGCTCCTGAGGAGGGGAAACTCGGAGAGGCCAAGTGTCCTCATCCAAATCTATCCCCAAATGGAGAAGTCATTAGACAGCCCCTGGCTTTGGCTGAGAAGCTCTGTTACTGTTATTTAAAAGAATGGAATCTGATTAGGTACTGCAGAGTCATGAGGCGCGTACAACAGGACAGGGCATTCTGGTCCATTCCACTTGTGCCTTGTTTCCACAAAGACCCACGTAGGCCTGTTCAGATCAGTCAAAATGGACTCTGTGTCTGTGAGTCTCTGAGAGGCCACCTTGTCTTCCCACTCTCCCTTCACTGCCTTTCTGAACTCACACTAGTCTCAAGTCTCCTTCAGCGGAGTCTACTCAGTCTAACAACTGCAAACACCTGACACGAGCATCAGGACACATCCTCTGGCAAATAGGAATCCATTAATCCTAACAGAATATGTCAAACGAAAGCCACAGAGTTTGGCCTGTGTTATCTCAAACTGGTGGACTGAATTGTCAGTGTTGACATTCACGGAGTATTCGGTATCTCTGCAAGCACTGTGCTGGACGTAGGGCACATTCTGCTAGATATGAAGGAATGTATCATATTCACTAGCAGGTGACATGCTAGCTACTACCCCAGTTCCTTGCATCACAGCAAATTTAGGCGGTAGCTAGGATTATGAACCTCCGCACTTCCCAAATGAATCAGAAAAGCCTCAGGATAGTACGCATGTGCCCCAGCTCACACAATAGATAAGTAGCATAATAGACTTCAGCTCCGTTGCATTACCTGACTGCAGCCCTTATAGACTTTCTACACAGCAGGGAGAGGACATGAAGATAGAGCAAAAGACAATGAAAGACTCATGAGAAGGGAGTGTAATCAGAGAAGGAGAAGAGGGTTTTTGAGACTGATTTTAAGAGAGGGAAGGAAATAGAAGAAATAGGAATGGAGTATACAGTCACTTAAAGAGAAATAAACACATGGGAAATGAGTATTTCCTAAATAGACTTCCATACTTGGGGAAAGAGCATCTATGTAAGGGAATAATGAGAAAAGAATGGGAAAGTAGGAAAACAGACGGCGATTCCACAAAAGCCTTGAAGCAGAAAAGTTTGATTTAAAAGTGTAAATTCAATGGAAAGGAAAATCTGATTAAAATAAGAGTTTAAAATATTTCAGTGTATGACTGTAAAATGGATTTTTGTGTAGAAAATGTAGAGAGAGATACTGAAAAAAAAAACAAAAAAAAAACAATCCGGATTGACTTTCGTCCTTCCCGCTCTAAAACAGTGTACCATCACATTTCCTCGCTCGTTCAAAACGGAGGCAAGCTTGTGCTGTGGGTTTGTGGATATGAGACGCCATATACTTTCCTTTTCTTCCTACAGGATATGCTTTCCTTTATTAATCAAAAGGGGCCACTCACAGAAGGCATCTTCAGAAAATCAGCCAATATAAAATCATGCAGAGTCCTAAAGGAGAAACTAAATTCTGGGGACAAAGTGAACCTGGACAGCCAATCTGTTCTTGTGGTCGCATCCGTCTTAAAGGTAGGGAAGGTTCCAGCATTGTCCACACACGAGTCACTGAAGCTATGATTAGGGTCCTTCATCATGACTGCTCGAGGACCATAATGGGCATAATAGATTAAGAACCTGACAAACTGAAAAGCGCTTGACAAAATCAAAATTTAAGGAAGCTACTTTAGGAGTTAAAAGCCCCATATGTTAGAAATACTTTCTGTTTTCACCCCACACCGCCCTCCCCACCTTCACTCCTGGAGACTCCATGCAAAATACTCATACTAAAATGACTACTAGTAATGATAGTAAATTTCAAAATACGCGCTTACACATACACAATTGTTTACCAAAGCAAACATCCTCACCACCCTCCTAATGAAGGCAAAGTTTCCAAAGGCAATAGAACAGAGAAAGAATTTAGTCCACCCACCGTGGCACTTATTACCAGCTCTGAACAACTCTATGTCAATGTAGTAATGACTACAATCTTAGAATCTCAGTCACATTTGGTCTTTCCTTGTCCCCCATTAATGTTCGACGATACGATAAAAGCAACGGTTCAGAAATGACTTAGGTAACCACTCCTACACTGGGGCCATAGCAATATCCACTAGTAATATACATATAGGCATCGCGAGGCAGGAGAAGAATGATGATACACTAGGTGGCAAGATGAGTGTTGCCCTCTGTCAGGTGCACGCATGGAATTGATTCTCTAGCAAGAGGCACTAGGTTCTTTCCTAATTCCATGTTGTAAGCACCGACTAGGAAGAGGGTGAGCACTTGTGGGCATAGTGCTTAGACATTTCTAAAGTTTTCTCTTCCTAAAGTTGACTGATCTTGGTGGAGAATCAGACTCTGCACCCTTGGCCTTGATAATATCGTGTCAAACTAACTGGAGAATTGGCCTAAACTAGGAATGAATGTATCCTCAGGACCACAATGAGTCTGCCATTAGACTCTCGACTTTTGGACAGTTAAGAAAAGGAAGAATGAAGCAATTATGAGAGTAGCTTTCTTCCAGGGAGCACACATACCCCAAATCAGAAGACCTGGTTCTTTCCTAACATGTGTGCAAGAGCACACCTGTTTGTGTTTTGTTTGCTTCAGAACTTTCCTTGCTAGAATTAAGAGCTAGCACTGTGTCTAAAACAAGCAAAATGGGCATGTGTATTTCTGTCCAAGAAACTAACAGGATTTAGGATGGTCTATAGCCAGACCCTGTCAGTTTGTGGTACTTTGCACAAAAAAACACACGCAAAAAAACAAGTTCCAGATGACAGAAGGGAGCTTTATCTTCATTTCCACCACAGCCTAAGCTCTGCTTTTATGCTTCTAAGTTTTAGCGGGAGAAAATCCAAGCACCTGCTTCTGCGTGTGCAAGTCAATGGAGAGTCAGAGCCGAGCTCTTGACTGTGGGTCACAGTTTGGGGATCTGTGAAGGAAGTGGGGGCTGAACTGAAATTTTTAACTACATATTTTCTCTGTAATAGTTCCAGTACATATTTTCTATAATATCTATACATATTTCTTTATCTCCATAAGGATTTTCTTAGAAATATCCCAGGAAGTATATTTTCATCCGATCTCTATGACCAATGGCTCGGTGTTATTGATCAAGGGAGCGAAGAGGAGAAGATAACTGCAGCCCAGAGGTAATGATGCAACGATGACTCTCCTCTGGTCCCATCTCCAAAACACAGCCAACATACTATTAGGAAAATATTGGCTTACGTTTTGCAGCTTTGCCCACTAAACTCCTGACCAATGCCCAAGAGTTTCAATTCTTCCCACCCATGGGGGCCAGCTTCAGAATAGAGGCACGCTTTAGGGCTATTATTGTTCATCTCCTGACCTTACTAATGTGGAATCCTTGGCCGTTTTACACCTTCTGGATACATGAAACTGGTAGACGAAATCCATTGGTCCAAGAGAGATGCTAGAGCATCGGCTGCCAGGGGTATGCCCTTCATAGTCTGTCAAACATTTACCTAACCGGAGAAGTTTTTATCTGGCTCAGGAACTGAATTCAGTGAAACAATTTTGTATACATTCATGCCTGGAACTCTGCTACAGCGGGTTGTGTACTAGATATACAAGGATGTATCCTGGTCCCTGTCTCTGTACTTCCAACCTCCTAAGTGGAGTGACTTGCCTAATTTAAAAGTGTATTTTTCTGACCTTAGGCTTTTAGCGCAGCTGCCAAGAGCAAATGTCGTTCTCGTGCGATACCTTTTTGGAGTGTTATACAACATTGAGCAACATTCCTCATCCAATCAGATGACAGCTTATAATTTATCAGTGTGTATAGCCCCAAGCATTCTTTGTCCACCTAATTCCTGCAGCTTGGAATTGGAAGGCAACTTCATCAAAAAGGTAATGAGAGCTCTCATTTTTGTCCCCCCGGGGGGTAGAATCCCTACTTTGAACCGGAAATGTGCAGCAGTAACTCTGATGGATGGAACTTTGTGAAGTGCACCTTCTCATTAGGCCCCTGTGGAGTGGCAGAGTTCTTTATCCTACTGTGGTGGGGTCTGGGAAGGGGTGTCGTTAAACGGGAAACTCGGAGCAGTTGAGTCACGTCTTCCCCATCCAGGAGACTAAACACTAGACTGACTAAACAAGACGGAGAAGAGTCGTGGGATACAATAGAAAAGGACCTGGGCCTTGGAGCTTCACAAGGCAAGGTTCAACTCTCAGCCTCGTCCTTCAGGGACTTGTCACCTTGGGCAAAGCCGTGGTTTCCTCACTACACGATGGCGACAACACCCAGCTCCTCCGGTCACCACTGGCACCTCCTAGGTGGCTTGGGCAGTATGAGCACCCATGGCTCCAAACACACTGGCCTTCCTCTGCACATTGTGGCTCACTTCGAAAAACACTCGGCTGCTATTTCACCTCTGCTACGTCATACGGCAACTAGTAAAAGATTCCGGAACATCCTCATAAGATGACAGGTCTTCCCCAAGCTCACACAGAGAGCCAGCAGGAGGCAAAGCAATGCATGAGAAGGGACTGAAGTTAGACAGACAGATACGTTTTCTCTCCAGCTCTGTGGGTTTTCCCTCACGACCCCACAAAAATCTCTGCTTCCCAACTTTAAGATACTTCTTCATTTAAGAAACGGTTTTCTTAAGTTTTTGTTCCTACTTTATAAATTTTAATAAGATGTTATAGATCAGTTACGGCTCAATAAAACTGGAAACAAAATTTAAAATCAACAAATAAGTCAACTTTCATAAGGCAGGCTACTTTGAAAATTATCCTAGTTTTATGTATGTATGTACGTATGTATGTACGTATGTATGTATTTGTTTTTTTTGATGTGTATTTATTGAGAGAGGGAAAGAGAGAGCGTGAGCGGGGCAGGGGCAGAAGGAGAGGGAGAGGGAGAAGCCCAAGCAGATTCCCCACAGAGCACAGAGCCCAATGCTGGCTCCCTGTGGGGCTTGATCTCACCACCATGAGATCGTGAGCTGAGCCAAAATCAAGAGTCAGATGCTCAACTGAGGCACCCTGCAATTTATCCTAGTCTTAAAGATGCAGCCACTGATACCAAAATGTTAGCTATTAAACTAGGCCACGCATTATAACCTTAGCCCACTGATGAGCACTATTTTTAAATCTGTACCCAAAGTACACGGGAAAGTATCACGCTTTCTAAGTTATTTCTTAGAGAACTCTGGTTTCTATGTTTCCATTTTTTTTAAGATTTTATTTATTTACTTGACAGAGAGAGACACAGCGAGAGAGGGAACACAAGCAGGGGGATTGGGAGAGGGAGCAGCAGGCTTCCCGCGGAGCAGGGAGCCCGATGTAGGGCTGGATCCCAGGACCCTGGGATCATGACCTGAGCCGAAGGCAGATGCTTAACCGACTGAGCCACCCAGGCGCCCCTGGTTTCTGTGTATTTTTATCAACTCTGAATTTTTCTGGGAAGTCTTTCACATTTTTTCTTAGGTCCAAGTTCGATACACAAAATGTGATTTATAACTATACCCTATGAAAAAGAGCACCCCATTTTTATCTTTTTGTGTTACAGATTTCTCTTGTACAATTTCTCATTGAAAATTGCCTCAGGATATTTGGAGAAGACATCACTTCCCTCTTGGGAGAGAACTCAATGAGTCTTGATAACAGCGAGAAGGCTGCAGGTACCGTGAATAATTTAATTGGCTTTAGTGAGAAGCAGACAGCAAGGTTGCCAGGGGTCATGGGAGATGCTTAGACAGCGCTGTTCTGGAGCCCAGAGCATCGCCAGGGCAATGATTTCCATCTGCTCCTTCTTCCGAAGGCTGGCTCACAGGTCAAGGGAGTTTCTACACTGTTGTGAGACCAAAGAAAGGATAAGATGAGGTCTCTGATTTCAAGAAGTTTCTAGTGTAGATCATAACGGCATTAGGAATCATCATGTTATGCTACCATGTTTGCGATTTTTTCTAACAAAATTCTAAATGGGTGCTAAATATCTATCTATCTATCTATCTATCATCTATCTATCTATCTATGTATAGATAGATAGAGAGATAAAACATCATACATATAAATGTAGTTATACATATAATTGGATACTTATACTATATAAATATATAAGCATAATAAATATATCTATGGGTAGTAGAGGTGCTCTGGTTGAAGCCAGAGTGAGGGGCCTTTCTTCCCCTCCCTCCTCTTTTTGCTCAGGGGCTCTTGAGGCACCATAGGTTTCCAGTGCCCTTTGAAATGGGTTGAAAAGAATTGGCATCATTGAGAAAAAAGGACTTGACTTGATGTCAAACGACCTCTCCAGAGTCTAAATTCCTGTGCCCCCGTTTTCCACCTATATTATCTTTGGCCAGTGATTCTAGCTCAGTATGAGTTTATTCATCTCTAAAATGTGGATAAAAATAGTGTCTAAATCTGAGAATTGTTGTAAACATTAAATAAGATGATGCATGTAAAATAAATTGCAAAAAAAAAAAAAAAAAAGCCATTAATAGGACTAGGAGAAGTGCCCCTGAGACTAGAGCTAGTATTATTTGAGCCTAGCTCATCAGAGCTAACTAGCAGCAGTCCACCTTGGAAGGTCAACTTTCCATTCAGAACCTGGAGACACGTATCATCAATCCCTCCATATTTTTGACATTTCGTGGTTTTATGACATTTACCACATTGCTTTCAGGAAATCTTTAGGAAAATTTAAGTCATCAGGATTTAAGATGAGTCTGGGGCACCTGGGTGGCTCAGTCATTAAGCGTCTGCCTTCGGCTCAGGTGATGATCAAGGGGCCCTGGGATCGAGGCCTGCATTGGGCTCCCTGCTCCGAGGGCAGCCTGCTTCTCCCTCTCCCCGTCCCCCTGCTTGTGTTCCCTCTCTCGCTGTCTCTCTCTGTCAAAAAATACATAAAATGTAAAAAAAAAAAAAAAAATTGAAAAGCAAAAAAGAAGGTTAAGCGAATGAAAGAACAACTAAGACTACTAGTACTCTCACTTCTTCCTTAGACTCCGGCCAGAAGAGAGTTAAAATGCATGCCTTAGGAACCTGGGCCTTTCAGAAGGGCTCCAGAACTTGCCAGGGGAACCAGTGCAGAGTCCCACCTTCTGCAAAGCCAGGACAGCTCTTTGGAGTTTCCCTCATGGATGTGTGTGATAAAGAAAACCTGCCCACCCCGGTTCTGGTAGGTCATCTCATTTTGGTCTTTTCTAGCGCTCCTGAGGAGGGGAAACTCGGAGAGGCCAAGTGTCCTCATCCAAATCTGTCCCCAAACGGAGAAGTCATTAGACAGCCCCTGGCTTTGGCTGAGAAGCTCTGTTACTGTTATTTAAAAGAATGGAATCTGATTTAGGTACTGCAGAGTCATGAGGCGCATACAACAGGAAAGGGCATTCTGGTCCATTCCACTTGTGCCTTGTTTCCACAAAGACCCACGTAAGCCTGTTCAGATCAGTCAAAATGGACTCTGTGTCTGTGAGTCTCTGAGAGGCCTCCTCGTCTTCCCACTCTCCCTTCACTGCCTTTCCGAACTCACACTAGTCTCAAGTCTCCTTTAGCGGAGTACTCAGTCTAACAAGAGCAAACACCTGACACGAGCATCAGGACGCATCCTCTGGCAAATAGGAATCCATTAATCCTAACAGAATATGTCAAACGAAAGCCACAGAGTTTGGACTGTGTTATCTCAAACTGGTGGACTGAATTGTCAGTGTTGACATTCACGGAGTATTCGGTATCTCTGCAAGCACTGTGCTGGATGTAGGGAACGTTCTGCTAGATATGAAGGAATGTATCATATTCGCTAGCAGGTGACATGCTAGCTACTACCCCAGTTCCTTGCATCACAGCAAATTTAGGCGGTAGCTAGGATTATGAACCTCCGCACTTCCCAAATGAATCAGAAAAGCCTCAGTACAGTACGCATGTGCCCCAGGTCACACAATAGATAAGTAGCATAATAGACTTCAGCTCCGTTGCATTACCTGACTGCAGCCCTTATAGACTTTCTACACAGCAGGGAGAGGACATGAAGATAGAGCAAAAGACAATGAAAGACTCATGAGAAGGGAGTGTAATCAGAGAAGGAGAAGAGGGTTTTTGAGACTGATTTTAAGAGAGGGAAGGAAATAGAAGAAATAGGAATGGAGTATACAGTCACTTAAAGAGAAATAAACACATGGGAAATGAGTATTTCCTAAATAGACTTCCATACTTGGGGAAAGAGCATCTATGTAAGGGAATAATGAGAAAAGAATGGGAAAGTAGGAAACAGACGGCGATTCCACAAAAGCCTTGAAGCAGAAAAGTTTGATTTAAAAGTGTAAATTCAATGGAAAGGAAAATCTGATTAAAATAAGTGTTTAAAATGTTTCAGTGTATGACTGTAAAATGGATTTTTGGGTAGAAAATATAGAGAGAGGCACTGAAAAAAAAAACAAAACAAAAAAATCCGGATCGACTTTCGTCCTTCCCGCTCTAAAACAGTGTACCATCACATTCCCCCGCTCGTTCAAAACGGAGGCAAGCTTGTGCTGAGGGTTTGTGGATATGACACGCCATATACTTTCCTTTTCTTCCTACAGGATATGCTTTCCTTTATTAATCAAAAGGGGCCACTCACAGAAGGCATCTTCAGAAAATCAGCCAATATAAAATCATGCAGAGTCCTAAAGGAGAAACTAAATTCTGGGGACAAAGTGAACCTGGACAGCCAATCTGTTCTTGTGGTCGCATCCGTCTTAAAGGTAGGGAAGGTTCCAGCATTATCCACACACGAGTCACTGAAGCTATGATTAGGGTCCTTCATCATGACTGCTCGAGGACCATAATGGGCATAATAGATTAAGAACCTGACAAACTGAAAAGCACTTGACAAAATCAAAATTTAAGGAAGCTACTTTAGGAGTTAAAAGCCCCATATGTTAGAAATACTTTCTGTTTTCACCCCACACCGCCCTCCCCACCTTCACTCCTGGAGACTCCATGCAAAATACTCATACTAAAATGACTACTAGTAATGATAGTAAATTTCAAAATACGCGCTTACACATACACAATTGTTTACCAAAGCAAACATCCTCACCACCCTCCTAATGAAGGCAAAGTTTCCAAAGGCAATAGAACAGAGAAAGAATTTAGTCCACCCACCGTGGCACTTATTACCAGCTCTGAACAACTCTATGTCAATGTAGTAATGACTACAATCTTAGAATCTCAGTCACATTTGGTCTTTCCTTGTCCCCCATTAATGTTCGACGATACGATAAAAGCAACGGTTCAGAAATGACTTAGGTAACCACTCCTACACTGGGGCCATAGCAATATCCACTAGTAATATACATATAGGCATCGCGAGGCAGGAGAAGAATGATGATACACTAGGTGGCAAGATGAGTGTTGCCCTCTGTCAGGTGCACGCATGGAATTGATTCTCTAGCAAGAGGCACTAGGTTCTTTCCTAATTCCGTGTTGTAAGCACCGACTAGGAAGAGGGTGAGCACTTGTGGGCATAGTGCTTAGACATTTCTAAAGTTTTCTCTTCCTAAAGTTGACTGATCTTGGTGGAGAATCAGACTCTGCACCCTTGGCCTTGATAATATCGTGTCAAACTAACTGGAGAATTGGCCTAAACTAGGAATGAATGTATCCTCAGGACCACAATGAGTCTGCCATTAGACTCTCGACTTTTGGACAGTTAAGAAAAGGAAGAATGAAGCAATTATGAGAGTAGCTTTCTTCCAGGGAGCACACATACCCCAAATCAGAAGACCTGGTTCTTTCCTAACATGTGTGCAAGAGCACACCTGTTTGTGTTTTGTTTGCTTCAGAACTTTCCTTGCTAGAATTAAGAGCTAGCACTGTGTCTAAAACAAGCAAAATGGGCATGTGTATTTCTGTCCAAGAAACTAACAGGATTTAGGATGGTCTATAGCCAGACCCTGTCAGTTTGTGGTACTTTGCACAAAAAAACACACGCAAAAAAACAAGTTCCAGATGACAGAAGGGAGCTTTATCTTCATTTCCACCACAGCCTAAGCTCTGCTTTTATGCTTCTAAGTTTTAGCGGGAGAAAATCCAAGCACCTGCTTCTGTGTGTGCAAGTCAATGGAGAGTCAGAGCCGAGCTCTTGACTGTGGGTCACAGTTTGGGGATCTGTGAAGGAAGTGGGGGCTGAACTGAAATTTTTAACTACATATTTTCTCTGTAATAGTTCCAGTACATATTTTCTATAATATCTATACATATTTCTTTATCTCCATAAGGATTTTCTTAGAAATATCCCAGGAAGTATATTTTCATCCGATCTCTATGACCAATGGCTCGGTGTTATTGATCAAGGGAGCGAAGAGGAGAAGATAACTGCAGCCCAGAGGTAATGATGCAACGATGACTCTCCTCTGGTCCCATCTCCAAAACACAGCCAACATACTATTAGGAAAATATTGGCTTACGTTTTGCAGCTTTGCCCACTAAACTCCTGACCAATGCCCAAGAGTTTCAATTCTTCCCACCCATGGGGGCCAGCTTCAGAATAGAGGCACGCTTTAGGGCTATTATTGTTCATCTCCTGACCTTACTAATGTGGAATCCTTGGCCGTTTTACACCTTCTGGATACATGAAACTGGTAGACGAAATCCATTGGTCCAAGAGAGATGCTAGAGCATCGGCTGCCAGGGGTATGCCCTTCATAGTCTGTCAAACATTTACCTAACCGGAGAAGTTTTTATCTGGCTCAGGAACTGAATTCAGTGAAACAATTTTGTATACATTCATGCCTGGAACTCTGCTACAGCGGGTTGTGTACTAGATATACAAGGATGTATCCTGGTCCCTGTCTCTGTACTTCCAACCTCCTAAGTGGAGTGACTTGCCGAATTTAAAAGTGTATTTTTCTGACCTTAGGCTTTTAGCGCAGCTGCCAAGAGCAAATGTCGCTCTCGTGCGATACCTTTTTGGAGTGTTATACAACATTGAGCAACATTCCTCATCCAATCAGATGACAGCTTATAATTTGTCAGTGTGTATAGCCCCAAGCATTCTTTGTCCACCTAATTCCTGCAGCTTGGAATTGGAAGGCAACTTCATCAAAAAGGTAATGAGAGCTCTCATTTTTGTCCCCCCGGGGGGTAGAATCCCTACTTTGAACCGGAAATGTGCAGCAGTAACTCTGATGGATGGAACTTTGTGAAGTGCACCTTCTCATTAGGCCCCTGTGGAGTGGCAGAGTTCTTTATCCTACTGTGGTGGGGTCTGGGAAGGGGTGTCGTTAAACGGGAAACTCGGAGCAGTTCAGTCACGTCTTCCCCATCCAGGAGACTAAACACTAGACTGACTAAACAAGACAGAGAAGAGTCATGGGATACAATAGAAAAGAACCTGTGATTGGAGCTTCACAAGGGAGGGTTCAACTCTCAGCCTCGTCTTTGAGGGACTTGTCACCTTGGGCAAAGCCATGGTTTCCTCACTATACGATGGCGACAACACCCAGCTCCTCCGGTCACCACTGGCACCTCCTAGGTGGCTTGGGCAGTATGAGCACCCATGGCTCCAAACACACTGGCCTTCCTCTGCACATTGTGGCTCACTTCGAAAAACACTCGGCTGCTATTTCACCTCTGCTACGTCATACGGCAACTAGTAAAAGATTCCGGAACATCCTCATAAGATGACAGGTCTTCCCCAAGCTCACACAGAGAGCCAGCAGGAGGCAAAGCAATGCATGAGAAGGGACTGAAGTTAGACAGACAGATACGTTTTCTCTCCAGCTCTGTGGGTTTTCCCTCACGACCCCACAAAAATCTCTGCTTCCCAACTTTAAGATACTTCTTCATTTAAGAAACGGTTTTCTTAAGTTTTTGTTCCTACTTTATAAATTTTAATAAGATGTTATAGATCAGTTACGGCTCAATAAAACTGGAAACAAAATTTAAAATCAACAAATAAGTCAACTTTCATAAGGCAGGCTACTTTGAAAATTATCCTAGTTTTATGTATGTATGTACGTATGTATGTACGTATGTATGTATTTGTTTTTTTTGATGTGTATTTATTGAGAGAGGGAAAGAGAGAGCGTGAGCGGGGCAGGGGCAGAAGGAGAGGGAGAGGGAGAAGCCCAAGCAGATTCCCCACAGAGCACAGAGCCCAATGCTGGCTCCCTGTGGGGCTTGATCTCACCACCATGAGATCGTGAGCTGAGCCAAAATCAAGAGTCAGATGCTCAACTGAGGCACCCTGCAATTTATCCTAGTCTTAAAGATGCAGCCACTGATACCAAAATGTTAGCTATTAAACTAGGCCACGCATTATAACCTTAGCCCACTGATGAGCACTATTTTAAAATCTGTACCCAAAGTACACGGGAAAGTATCACGCTTTCTAAGTTATTTCTTAGAGAACTCTGGTTTCTGTGTTTCCACTTCTTTATGATTTTATTTATTTACATGACAGAGAGAGACACAGCGAGAGAGGGAACACAAGCAGGGGGATTGGGAGAGGGAGCAGCAGGCTTCCCGCGGAGCAGGGAGCCCGATGTAGGGCTGGATCCCAGGACCCTGGGATCATGACCTGAGCCGAAGGCAGATGCTTAACCGACTGAGCCACCCAGGCGCCCCTGGTTTCTGTGTATTTTTATCAACTCTGAATTTTTCTGGGAAGTCTTTCACATATTTTCTTAGGTCCAAGGTCGATACACAAAATGTGATTTATAACTATGCCCTATGAAAAAGAGCACCCCATTATTATCTTTCTGTGTTACAGATTTCTCTTGTACAATTTCTCATTGAAAATTGCCTCAGGATATTCGGAGAAGACATCACTTCCCTCTTGGGAGAGAACTCAATGAGTCTTGATAACAGCGAGAAGGCTGCAGGTACCGTGAATAATTTAATTGGCTTTAGTGAGAAGCAGACAGCAAGGTTGCCAGGGGTCATGGGAGATGCTTAGACAGCGCTGTTCTGGAGCCCAGAGCATCGCCAGGGCAATGATTTCCATCTGCTCCTTCTTCCGAAGGCTGGCTCACAGGTCAAGGGAGTTTCTACACTGTTGTGAGACCAAAGAAAGGATAAGATGAGGTCTCTGATTTCAAGAAGTTTCTAGTGTAGATCATAACGGCATTAGGAATCATCATGGTATGCTACCATGTTTGCGATTTTTTCTAACAAAATTCTAAATGGGTGCTAAATATCTATCTATCTATCTATCTATCTATCTATCTATCTATGTATAGATAGAGAGATAAAACATCATACATATAAATGTAGTTATACATATAATTGGATACTTATACTATATAAATATATAAGCATAATATATATATCTATGGGTAGTAGAGGTGCTCTGGTTGAAGCCAGAGTGAGGGGCCTTTCTTCCCCTCTCTCCTCTTTTTGCTCAGGGGCTCTTGAGGCACCATAGGTTTCCAGTGCCCTTTGAAACGGGTTGAAAAGAACTGGCATCATTGAGAAAAAAGGACTTGACTTGATGTCAAACGACCTCTCCAGAGTCTAAATTCCTGTGCCCCCGTTTTCCACCTATATTATCTTTGGCCAGTGATTCTAGCTCAGTATGAGTTTATTCATCTCTAAAATGTGGATAAAAATAGTGTCTAAATCTGAGAATTGTTGTAAACATTAAATAAGATGATGCATGTAAAATAAATTGCAAAAAAAAAAAAAAAAGCCATTAATAGGACTAGGAGAAGTGCCCCTGAGACTAGAGCTAGTATTATTTGAGCCTAGCTCATCAGAGCTAACTAGCAGCAGTCCACCTTGGAAGGTCGACTTTCCATTCAGAACCTGGAGACACGTATCATCAATCCCTCCATATTTTTGACATTTCGTGGTTTTATGACATTTACCACATTGCTTTCAGGAAATCTTTAGGAAAATTTAAGTCATCAGGATTTAAGATGAGTCTGGGGCACCTGGGTGGCTCAGTCATTAAGCGTCTGCCTTCGGCTCAGGTGATGATCAAGGGGCCCTGGGATCGAGGCCTGCATTGGGCTCCCTGCTCCGAGGGCAGCCTGCTTCTCCCTCTCCCCGTCCCCCTGCTTGTGTTCCCTCTCTCGCTGTCTCTCTCTGTCAAAAAATACATAAAATGTAAAAAAAAAAAAAAAAATTGAAAAGCAAAAAAGAAGGTTAAGTGAATGAAAGAACAACTAAGACTACTAGTACTCTCACTTCTTCCTTAGACTCCGGCCAGAAGAGAGTTAAAATGCATGCCTTAGGAACCTGGGCCTTTCAGAAGGGCTCCAGAACTTGCCAGGGGAACCAGTGCAGAGTCCCACCTTCTGCAAAGCCAGGACAGCTCTTTGGAGTTTCCCTCATGGATGTGTGTGATAAAGAAAACCTGCCCACCCCGGTTCTGGTAGGTCATCTCATTTTGGTCTTTTCTAGCGCTCCTGAGGAGGGGAAACTCGGAGAGGCCAAGTGTCCTCATCCAAATCTGTCCCCAAACGGAGAAGTCATTAGACAGCCCCTGGCTTTGGCTGAGAAGCTCTGTTACTGTTATTTAAAAGAATGGAATCTGATTTAGGTACTGCAGAGTCATGAGGCGCATACAACAGGAAAGGGCATTCTGGTCCATTCCACTTGTGCCTTGTTTCCACAAAGACCCACGTAAGCCTGTTCAGATCAGTCAAAATGGACTCTGTGTCTGTGAGTCTCTGAGAGGCCTCCTCGTCTTCCCACTCTCCCTTCACTGCCTTTCCGAACTCACACTAGTCTCAAGTCTCCTTTAGCGGAGTACTCAGTCTAACAAGAGCAAACACCTGACACGAGCATCAGGACGCATCCTCTGGCAAATAGGAATCCATTAATCCTAACAGAATATGTCAAACGAAAGCCACAGAGTTTGGACTGTGTTATCTCAAACTGGTGGACTGAATTGTCAGTGTTGACATTCACGGAGTATTCGGTATCTCTGCAAGCACTGTGCTGGATGTAGGGAACGTTCTGCTAGATATGAAGGAATGTATCATATTCGCTAGCAGGTGACATGCTAGCTACTACCCCAGTTCCTTGCATCACAGCAAATTTAGGCGGTAGCTAGGATTATGAACCTCCGCACTTCCCAAATGAATCAGAAAAGCCTCAGTACAGTACGCATGTGCCCCAGGTCACACAATAGATAAGTAGCATAATAGACTTCAGCTCCGTTGCATTACCTGACTGCAGCCCTTATAGACTTTCTACACAGCAGGGAGAGGACATGAAGATAGAGCAAAAGACAATGAAAGACTCATGAGAAGGGAGTGTAATCAGAGAAGGAGAAGAGGGTTTTTGAGACTGATTTTAAGAGAGGGAAGGAAATAGAAGAAATAGGAATGGAGTATACAGTCACTTAAAGAGAAATAAACACATGGGAAATGAGTATTTCCTAAATAGACTTCCATACTTGGGGAAAGAGCATCTATGTAAGGGAATAATGAGAAAAGAATGGGAAAGTAGGAAACAGACGGCGATTCCACAAAAGCCTTGAAGCAGAAAAGTTTGATTTAAAAGTGTAAATTCAATGGAAAGGAAAATCTGATTAAAATAAGTGTTTAAAATGTTTCAGTGTATGACTGTAAAATGGATTTTTGGGTAGAAAATATAGAGAGAGGCACTGAAAAAAAAAACAAAACAAAAAAATCCGGATCGACTTTCGTCCTTCCCGCTCTAAAACAGTGTACCATCACATTCCCCCGCTCGTTCAAAACGGAGGCAAGCTTGTGCTGAGGGTTTGTGGATATGACACGCCATATACTTTCCTTTTCTTCCTACAGGATATGCTTTCCTTTATTAATCAAAAGGGGCCACTCACAGAAGGCATCTTCAGAAAATCAGCCAATATAAAATCATGCAGAGTCCTAAAGGAGAAACTAAATTCTGGGGACAAAGTGAACCTGGACAGCCAATCTGTTCTTGTGGTCGCATCCGTCTTAAAGGTAGGGAAGGTTCCAGCATTATCCACACACGAGTCACTGAAGCTATGATTAGGGTCCTTCATCATGACTGCTCGAGGACCATAATGGGCATAATAGATTAAGAACCTGACAAACTGAAAAGCACTTGACAAAATCAAAATTTAAGGAAGCTACTTTAGGAGTTAAAAGCCCCATATGTTAGAAATACTTTCTGTTTTCACCCCACACCGCCCTCCCCACCTTCACTCCTGGAGACTCCATGCAAAATACTCATACTAAAATGACTACTAGTAATGATAGTAAATTTCAAAATACGCGCTTACACATACACAATTGTTTACCAAAGCAAACATCCTCACCACCCTCCTAATGAAGGCAAAGTTTCCAAAGGCAATAGAACAGAGAAAGAATTTAGTCCACCCACCGTGGCACTTATTACCAGCTCTGAACAACTCTATGTCAATGTAGTAATGACTACAATCTTAGAATCTCAGTCACATTTGGTCTTTCCTTGTCCCCCATTAATGTTCGACGATACGATAAAAGCAACGGTTCAGAAATGACTTAGGTAACCACTCCTACACTGGGGCCATAGCAATATCCACTAGTAATATACATATAGGCATCGCGAGGCAGGAGAAGAATGATGATACACTAGGTGGCAAGATGAGTGTTGCCCTCTGTCAGGTGCACGCATGGAATTGATTCTCTAGCAAGAGGCACTAGGTTCTTTCCTAATTCCGTGTTGTAAGCACCGACTAGGAAGAGGGTGAGCACTTGTGGGCATAGTGCTTAGACATTTCTAAAGTTTTCTCTTCCTAAAGTTGACTGATCTTGGTGGAGAATCAGACTCTGCACCCTTGGCCTTGATAATATCGTGTCAAACTAACTGGAGAATTGGCCTAAACTAGGAATGAATGTATCCTCAGGACCACAATGAGTCTGCCATTAGACTCTCGACTTTTGGACAGTTAAGAAAAGGAAGAATGAAGCAATTATGAGAGTAGCTTTCTTCCAGGGAGCACACATACCCCAAATCAGAAGACCTGGTTCTTTCCTAACATGTGTGCAAGAGCACACCTGTTTGTGTTTTGTTTGCTTCAGAACTTTCCTTGCTAGAATTAAGAGCTAGCACTGTGTCTAAAACAAGCAAAATGGGCATGTGTATTTCTGTCCAAGAAACTAACAGGATTTAGGATGGTCTATAGCCAGACCCTGTCAGTTTGTGGTACTTTGCACAAAAAAACACACGCAAAAAAACAAGTTCCAGATGACAGAAGGGAGCTTTATCTTCATTTCCACCACAGCCTAAGCTCTGCTTTTATGCTTCTAAGTTTTAGCGGGAGAAAATCCAAGCACCTGCTTCTGTGTGTGCAAGTCAATGGAGAGTCAGAGCCGAGCTCTTGACTGTGGGTCACAGTTTGGGGATCTGTGAAGGAAGTGGGGGCTGAACTGAAATTTTTAACTACATATTTTCTCTGTAATAGTTCCAGTACATATTTTCTATAATATCTATACATATTTCTTTATCTCCATAAGGATTTTCTTAGAAATATCCCAGGAAGTATATTTTCATCCGATCTCTATGACCAATGGCTCGGTGTTATTGATCAAGGGAGCGAAGAGGAGAAGATAACTGCAGCCCAGAGGTAATGATGCAACGATGACTCTCCTCTGGTCCCATCTCCAAAACACAGCCAACATACTATTAGGAAAATATTGGCTTACGTTTTGCAGCTTTGCCCACTAAACTCCTGACCAATGCCCAAGAGTTTCAATTCTTCCCACCCATGGGGGCCAGCTTCAGAATAGAGGCACGCTTTAGGGCTATTATTGTTCATCTCCTGACCTTACTAATGTGGAATCCTTGGCCGTTTTACACCTTCTGGATACATGAAACTGGTAGACGAAATCCATTGGTCCAAGAGAGATGCTAGAGCATCGGCTGCCAGGGGTATGCCCTTCATAGTCTGTCAAACATTTACCTAACCGGAGAAGTTTTTATCTGGCTCAGGAACTGAATTCAGTGAAACAATTTTGTATACATTCATGCCTGGAACTCTGCTACAGCGGGTTGTGTACTAGATATACAAGGATGTATCCTGGTCCCTGTCTCTGTACTTCCAACCTCCTAAGTGGAGTGACTTGCCGAATTTAAAAGTGTATTTTTCTGACCTTAGGCTTTTAGCGCAGCTGCCAAGAGCAAATGTCGCTCTCGTGCGATACCTTTTTGGAGTGTTATACAACATTGAGCAACATTCCTCATCCAATCAGATGACAGCTTATAATTTGTCAGTGTGTATAGCCCCAAGCATTCTTTGTCCACCTAATTCCTGCAGCTTGGAATTGGAAGGCAACTTCATCAAAAAGGTAATGAGAGCTCTCATTTTTGTCCCCCCGGGGGGTAGAATCCCTACTTTGAACCGGAAATGTGCAGCAGTAACTCTGATGGATGGAACTTTGTGAAGTGCACCTTCTCATTAGGCCCCTGTGGAGTGGCAGAGTTCTTTATCCTACTGTGGTGGGGTCTGGGAAGGGGTGTCGTTAAACGGGAAACTCGGAGCAGTTCAGTCACGTCTTCCCCATCCAGGAGACTAAACACTAGACTGACTAAACAAGACAGAGAAGAGTCATGGGATACAATAGAAAAGAACCTGTGATTGGAGCTTCACAAGGGAGGGTTCAACTCTCAGCCTCGTCTTTGAGGGACTTGTCACCTTGGGCAAAGCCATGGTTTCCTCACTATACGATGGCGACAACACCCAGCTCCTCCGGTCACCACTGGCACCTCCTAGGTGGCTTGGGCAGTATGAGCACCCATGGCTCCAAACACACTGGCCTTCCTCTGCACATTGTGGCTCACTTCGAAAAACACTCGGCTGCTATTTCACCTCTGCTACGTCATACGGCAACTAGTAAAAGATTCCGGAACATCCTCATAAGATGACAGGTCTTCCCCAAGCTCACACAGAGAGCCAGCAGGAGGCAAAGCAATGCATGAGAAGGGACTGAAGTTAGACAGACAGATACGTTTTCTCTCCAGCTCTGTGGGTTTTCCCTCACGACCCCACAAAAATCTCTGCTTCCCAACTTTAAGATACTTCTTCATTTAAGAAACGGTTTTCTTAAGTTTTTGTTCCTACTTTATAAATTTTAATAAGATGTTATAGATCAGTTACGGCTCAATAAAACTGGAAACAAAATTTAAAATCAACAAATAAGTCAACTTTCATAAGGCAGGCTACTTTGAAAATTATCCTAGTTTTATGTATGTATGTACGTATGTATGTACGTATGTATGTATTTGTTTTTTTTGATGTGTATTTATTGAGAGAGGGAAAGAGAGAGCGTGAGCGGGGCAGGGGCAGAAGGAGAGGGAGAGGGAGAAGCCCAAGCAGATTCCCCACAGAGCACAGAGCCCAATGCTGGCTCCCTGTGGGGCTTGATCTCACCACCATGAGATCGTGAGCTGAGCCAAAATCAAGAGTCAGATGCTCAACTGAGGCACCCTGCAATTTATCCTAGTCTTAAAGATGCAGCCACTGATACCAAAATGTTAGCTATTAAACTAGGCCACGCATTATAACCTTAGCCCACTGATGAGCACTATTTTAAAATCTGTACCCAAAGTACACGGGAAAGTATCACGCTTTCTAAGTTATTTCTTAGAGAACTCTGGTTTCTGTGTTTCCACTTCTTTATGATTTTATTTATTTACATGACAGAGAGAGACACAGCGAGAGAGGGAACACAAGCAGGGGGATTGGGAGAGGGAGCAGCAGGCTTCCCGCGGAGCAGGGAGCCCGATGTAGGGCTGGATCCCAGGACCCTGGGATCATGACCTGAGCCGAAGGCAGATGCTTAACCGACTGAGCCACCCAGGCGCCCCTGGTTTCTGTGTATTTTTATCAACTCTGAATTTTTCTGGGAAGTCTTTCACATATTTTCTTAGGTCCAAGGTCGATACACAAAATGTGATTTATAACTATGCCCTATGAAAAAGAGCACCCCATTATTATCTTTCTGTGTTACAGATTTCTCTTGTACAATTTCTCATTGAAAATTGCCTCAGGATATTCGGAGAAGACATCACTTCCCTCTTGGGAGAGAACTCAATGAGTCTTGATAACAGCGAGAAGGCTGCAGGTACCGTGAATAATTTAATTGGCTTTAGTGAGAAGCAGACAGCAAGGTTGCCAGGGGTCATGGGAGATGCTTAGACAGCGCTGTTCTGGAGCCCAGAGCATCGCCAGGGCAATGATTTCCATCTGCTCCTTCTTCCGAAGGCTGGCTCACAGGTCAAGGGAGTTTCTACACTGTTGTGAGACCAAAGAAAGGATAAGATGAGGTCTCTGATTTCAAGAAGTTTCTAGTGTAGATCATAACGGCATTAGGAATCATCATGGTATGCTACCATGTTTGCGATTTTTTCTAACAAAATTCTAAATGGGTGCTAAATATCTATCTATCTATCTATCTATCTATCTATCTATCTATGTATAGATAGAGAGATAAAACATCATACATATAAATGTAGTTATACATATAATTGGATACTTATACTATATAAATATATAAGCATAATATATATATCTATGGGTAGTAGAGGTGCTCTGGTTGAAGCCAGAGTGAGGGGCCTTTCTTCCCCTCTCTCCTCTTTTTGCTCAGGGGCTCTTGAGGCACCATAGGTTTCCAGTGCCCTTTGAAACGGGTTGAAAAGAACTGGCATCATTGAGAAAAAAGGACTTGACTTGATGTCAAACGACCTCTCCAGAGTCTAAATTCCTGTGCCCCCGTTTTCCACCTATATTATCTTTGGCCAGTGATTCTAGCTCAGTATGAGTTTATTCATCTCTAAAATGTGGATAAAAATAGTGTCTAAATCTGAGAATTGTTGTAAACATTAAATAAGATGATGCATGTAAAATAAATTGCAAAAAAAAAAAAAAAAGCCATTAATAGGACTAGGAGAAGTGCCCCTGAGACTAGAGCTAGTATTATTTGAGCCTAGCTCATCAGAGCTAACTAGCAGCAGTCCACCTTGGAAGGTCGACTTTCCATTCAGAACCTGGAGACACGTATCATCAATCCCTCCATATTTTTGACATTTCGTGGTTTTATGACATTTACCACATTGCTTTCAGGAAATCTTTAGGAAAATTTAAGTCATCAGGATTTAAGATGAGTCTGGGGCACCTGGGTGGCTCAGTCATTAAGCGTCTGCCTTCGGCTCAGGTGATGATCAAGGGGCCCTGGGATCGAGGCCTGCATTGGGCTCCCTGCTCCGAGGGCAGCCTGCTTCTCCCTCTCCCCGTCCCCCTGCTTGTGTTCCCTCTCTCGCTGTCTCTCTCTGTCAAAAAATACATAAAATGTAAAAAAAAAAAAAAAAATTGAAAAGCAAAAAAGAAGGTTAAGCGAATGAAAGAACAACTAAGACTACTAGTACTCTCACTTCTTCCTTAGACTCCGGCCAGAAGAGAGTTAAAATGCATGCCTTAGGAACCTGGGCCTTTCAGAAGGGCTCCAGAACTTGCCAGGGGAACCAGTGCAGAGTCCCACCTTCTGCAAAGCCAGGACAGCTCTTTGGAGTTTCCCTCATGGATGTGTGTGATAAAGAAAACCTGCCCACCCCGGTTCTGGTAGGTCATCTCATTTTGGTCTTTTCTAGCGCTCCTGAGGAGGGGAAACTCGGAGAGGCCAAGTGTCCTCATCCAAATCTGTCCCCAAACGGAGAAGTCATTAGACAGCCCCTGGCTTTGGCTGAGAAGCTCTGTTACTGTTATTTAAAAGAATGGAATCTGATTTAGGTACTGCAGAGTCATGAGGCGCATACAACAGGAAAGGGCATTCTGGTCCATTCCACTTGTGCCTTGTTTCCACAAAGACCCACGTAAGCCTGTTCAGATCAGTCAAAATGGACTCTGTGTCTGTGAGTCTCTGAGAGGCCTCCTCGTCTTCCCACTCTCCCTTCACTGCCTTTCCGAACTCACACTAGTCTCAAGTCTCCTTTAGCGGAGTACTCAGTCTAACAAGAGCAAACACCTGACACGAGCATCAGGACGCATCCTCTGGCAAATAGGAATCCATTAATCCTAACAGAATATGTCAAACGAAAGCCACAGAGTTTGGACTGTGTTATCTCAAACTGGTGGACTGAATTGTCAGTGTTGACATTCACGGAGTATTCGGTATCTCTGCAAGCACTGTGCTGGATGTAGGGAACGTTCTGCTAGATATGAAGGAATGTATCATATTCGCTAGCAGGTGACATGCTAGCTACTACCCCAGTTCCTTGCATCACAGCAAATTTAGGCGGTAGCTAGGATTATGAACCTCCGCACTTCCCAAATGAATCAGAAAAGCCTCAGTACAGTACGCATGTGCCCCAGGTCACACAATAGATAAGTAGCATAATAGACTTCAGCTCTGTTGCATTACCTGACTGCAGCCCTTATAGACTTTCTGCACAGCAGGGAGAGGACATGAAGATAGAGCAAAAGACAATGAAAGACTCATGAGAAGGGAGTGTAATCAGAGAAGGAGAAGAGGGTTTTTGAGACTGATTTTAAGAGAGGGAAGGAAATAGAAGAAATAGGAATGGAGTATACAGTCACTTAAAGAGAAATAAACACATGGGAAATGAGTATTTCCTAAATAGACTTCCATACTTGGGGAAAGAGCATCTATGTAAGGGAATAATGAGAAAAGAATGGGAAAGTAGGAAACAGACGGCGATTCCACAAAAGCCTTGAAGCAGAAAAGTTTGATTTAAAAGTGTAAATTCAATGGAAAGGAAAATCTGATTAAAATAAGTGTTTAAAATGTTTCAGTGTATGACTGTAAAATGGATTTTTGGGTAGAAAATATAGAGAGAGGCACTGAAAAAAAAAACAAAACAAAAAAATCCGGATCGACTTTCGTCCTTCCCGCTCTAAAACAGTGTACCATCACATTCCCCCGCTCGTTCAAAACGGAGGCAAGCTTGTGCTGTGGGTTTGTGGACATGAGACGCCATATACTTTCCTTTTCTTCCTACAGGATATGCTTTCCTTTATTAATCAAAAGGGGCCACTCACAGAAGGCATCTTCAGAAAATCAGCCAATATAAAATCATGCAGAGTCCTAAAGGAGAAACTAAATTCTGGGGACAAAGTGAACCTGGACAGCCAATCTGTTCTTGTGGTCGCATCCGTCTTAAAGGTAGGGAAGGTTCCAGCATTATCCACACACGAGTCACTGAAGCTATGATTAGGGTCCTTCATCATGACTGCTCGAGGACCATAATGGGCATAATAGATTAAGAACCTGACAAACTGAAAAGCGCTTGACAAAATCAAAATTTAAGGAAGCTACTTTAGGAGTTAAAAGCCCCATATGTTAGAAATACTTTCTGTTTTCACCCCACACCGCCCTCCCCACCTTCACTCCTGGAGACTCCATGCAAAATACTCATACTAAAATGACTACTAGTAATGATAGTAAATTTCAAAATACGCGCTTACACATACACAATTGTTTACCAAAGCAAACATCCTCACCACCCTCCTAATGAAGGCAAAGTTTCCAAAGGCAATAGAACAGAGAAAGAATTTAGTCCACCCACCGTGGCACTTATTACCAGCTCTGAACAACTCTATGTCAATGTAGTAATGACTACAATCTTAGAATCTCAGTCACATTTGGTCTTTCCTTGTCCCCCATTAATGTTCGACGATACGATAAAAGCAACGGTTCAGAAATGACTTAGGTAACCACTCCTACACTGGGGCCATAGCAATATCCACTAGTAATATACATATAGGCATCGCGAGGCAGGAGAAGAATGATGATACACTAGGTGGCAAGATGAGTGTTGCCCTCTGTCAGGTGCACGCATGGAATTGATTCTCTAGCAAGAGGCACTAGGTTCTTTCCTAATTCCGTGTTGTAAGCACCGACTAGGAAGAGGGTGAGCACTTGTGGGCATAGTGCTTAGACATTTCTAAAGTTTTCTCTTCCTAAAGTTGACTGATCTTGGTGGAGAATCAGACTCTGCACCCTTGGCCTTGATAATATCGTGTCAAACTAACTGGAGAATTGGCCTAAACTAGGAATGAATGTATCCTCAGGACCACAATGAGTCTGCCATTAGACTCTCGACTTTTGGACAGTTAAGAAAAGGAAGAATGAAGCAATTATGAGAGTAGCTTTCTTCCAGGGAGCACACATACCCCAAATCAGAAGACCTGGTTCTTTCCTAACATGTGTGCAAGAGCACACCTGTTTGTGTTTTGTTTGCTTCAGAACTTTCCTTGCTAGAATTAAGAGCTAGCACTGTGTCTAAAACAAGCAAAATGGGCATGTGTATTTCTGTCCAAGAAACTAACAGGATTTAGGATGGTCTATAGCCAGACCCTGTCAGTTTGTGGTACTTTGCACAAAAAAACACACGCAAAAAAACAAGTTCCAGATGACAGAAGGGAGCTTTATCTTCATTTCCACCACAGCCTAAGCTCTGCTTTTATGCTTCTAAGTTTTAGCGGGAGAAAATCCAAGCACCTGCTTCTGCGTGTGCAAGTCAATGGAGAGTCAGAGCCGAGCTCTTGACTGTGGGTCACAGTTTGGGGATCTGTGAAGGAAGTGGGGGCTGAACTGAAATTTTTAACTACATATTTTCTCTGTAATAGTTCCAGTACATATTTTCTATAATATCTATACATATTTCTTTATCTCCATAAGGATTTTCTTAGAAATATCCCAGGAAGTATATTTTCATCCGATCTCTATGACCAATGGCTCGGTGTTATTGATCAAGGGAGCGAAGAGGAGAAGATAACTGCAGCCCAGAGGTAATGATGCAACGATGACTCTCCTCTGGTCCCATCTCCAAAACACAGCCAACATACTATTAGGAAAATATTGGCTTACGTTTTGCAGCTTTGCCCACTAAACTCCTGACCAATGCCCAAGAGTTTCAATTCTTCCCACCCATGGGGGCCAGCTTCAGAATAGAGGCACGCTTTAGGGCTATTATTGTTCATCTCCTGACCTTACTAATGTGGAATCCTTGGCCGTTTTACACCTTCTGGATACATGAAACTGGTAGACGAAATCCATTGGTCCAAGAGAGATGCTAGAGCATCGGCTGCCAGGGGTATGCCCTTCATAGTCTGTCAAACATTTACCTAACCGGAGAAGTTTTTATCTGGCTCAGGAACTGAATTCAGTGAAACAATTTTGTATACATTCATGCCTGGAACTCTGCTACAGCGGGTTGTGTACTAGATATACAAGGATGTATCCTGGTCCCTGTCTCTGTACTTCCAACCTCCTAAGTGGAGTGACTTGCCGAATTTAAAAGTGTATTTTTCTGACCTTAGGCTTTTAGCGCAGCTGCCAAGAGCAAATGTCGCTCTCGTGCGATACCTTTTTGGAGTGTTATACAACATTGAGCAACATTCCTCATCCAATCAGATGACAGCTTATAATTTGTCAGTGTGTATAGCCCCAAGCATTCTTTGTCCACCTAATTCCTGCAGCTTGGAATTGGAAGGCAACTTCATCAAAAAGGTAATGAGAGCTCTCATTTTTGTCCCCCCAGGGGGTAGAATCCCTACTTTGAACCGGAAATGTGCAGCAGTAACTCTGATGGATGGAACTTTGTGAAGTGCACCTTCTCATTAGGCCCCTGTGGAGTGGCAGAGTTCTTTATCCTACTGTGGTGGGGTCTGGGAAGGGGTGTCGTTAAACGGGAAACTCGGAGCAGTTCAGTCACGTCTTCCCCATCCAGGAGACTAAACACTAGACTGACTAAACAAGACAGAGAAGAGTCGTGGGATACAATAGAAAAGAACCTGTGATTGGAGCTTCACAAGGGAGGGTTCAACTCTCAGCCTCGTCTTTGAGGGACTTGTCACCTTGGGCAAAGCCATGGTTTCCTCACTACACGATGGCGACAACACCCAGCTCCTCCGGTCACCACTGGCACCTCCTAGGTGGCTTGGGCAGTATGAGCACCCATGGCTCCAAACACACTGGCCTTCCTCTGCACATTGTGGCTCACTTCGAAAAACACTCGGCTGCTATTTCACCTCTGCTACGTCATACGGCAACTAGTAAAAGATTCCGGAACATCCTCATAAGATGACAGGTCTTCCCCAAGCTCACACAGAGAGCCAGCAGGAGGCAAAGCAATGCATGAGAAGGGACTGAAGTTAGACAGACAGATACGTTTTCTCTCCAGCTCTGTGGGTTTTCCCTCACGACCCCACAAAAATCTCTGCTTCCCAACTTTAAGATACTTCTTCATTTAAGAAACGGTTTTCTTAAGTTTTTGTTCCTACTTTATAAATTTTAATAAGATGTTATAGATCAGTTACGGCTCAATAAAACTGGAAACAAAATTTAAAATCAACAAATAAGTCAACTTTCATAAGGCAGGCTACTTTGAAAATTATCCTAGTTTTATGTATGTATGTACGTATGTATGTACGTATGTATGTATTTGTTTTTTTTGATGTGTATTTATTGAGAGAGGGAAAGAGAGAGCGTGAGCGGGGCAGGGGCAGAAGGAGAGGGAGAGGGAGAAGCCCAAGCAGATTCCCCACAGAGCACAGAGCCCAATGCTGGCTCCCTGTGGGGCTTGATCTCACCACCATGAGATCGTGAGCTGAGCCAAAATCAAGAGTCAGATGCTCAACTGAGGCACCCTGCAATTTATCCTAGTCTTAAAGATGCAGCCACTGATACCAAAATGTTAGCTATTAAACTAGGCCACGCATTATAACCTTAGCCCACTGATGAGCACTATTTTTAAATCTGTACCCAAAGTACACGGGAAAGTATCACGCTTTCTAAGTTATTTCTTAGAGAACTCTGGTTTCTGTGTTTCCACTTCTTTATGATTTTATTTATTTACATGACAGAGAGAGACACAGCGAGAGAGGGAACACAAGCAGGGGGATTGGGAGAGGGAGCAGCAGGCTTCCCGCGGAGCAGGGAGCCCGATGTAGGGCTGGATCCCAGGACCCTGGGATCATGACCTGAGCCGAAGGCAGATGCTTAACCGACTGAGCCACCCAGGCGCCCCTGGTTTCTGTGTATTTTTATCAACTCTGAATTTTTCTGGGAAGTCTTTCACATATTTTCTTAGGTCCAAGGTCGATACACAAAATGTGATTTATAACTATGCCCTATGAAAAAGAGCACCCCATTATTATCTTTCTGTGTTACAGATTTCTCTTGTACAATTTCTCATTGAAAATTGCCTCAGGATATTCGGAGAAGACATCACTTCCCTCTTGGGAGAGAACTCAATGAGTCTTGATAACAGCGAAAAGGCTGCAGGTACCGTGAATAATTTAATTGGCTTTAGTGAGAAGCAGACAGCAAGGTTGCCAGGGGTCATGGGAGATGCTTAGACAGCGCTGTTCTGGAGCCCAGAGCATCGCCAGGGCAATGATTTCCATCTGCTCCTTCTTCCGAAGGCTGGCTCACAGGTCAAGGGAGTTTCTACACTGTTGTGAGACCAAAGAAAGGATAAGATGAGGTCTCTGATTTCAAGAAGTTTCTAGTGTAGATCATAACGGCATTAGGAATCATCATGGTATGCTACCATGTTTGCGATTTTTTCTAACAAAATTCTAAATGGGTGCTAAATATCTATCTATCTATCTATCTATCTATCTATCTATCTATGTATAGATAGAGAGATAAAACATCATACATATAAATGTAGTTATACATATAATTGGATACTTATACTATATAAATATATAAGCATAATATATATATCTATGGGTAGTAGAGGTGCTCTGGTTGAAGCCAGAGTGAGGGGCCTTTCTTCCCCTCTCTCCTCTTTTTGCTCAGGGGCTCTTGAGGCACCATAGGTTTCCAGTGCCCTTTGAAACGGGTTGAAAAGAACTGGCATCATTGAGAAAAAAGGACTTGACTTGATGTCAAACGACCTCTCCAGAGTCTAAATTCCTGTGCCCCCGTTTTCCACCTATATTATCTTTGGCCAGTGATTCTAGCTCAGTATGAGTTTATTCATCTCTAAAATGTGGATAAAAATAGTGTCTAAATCTGAGAATTGTTGTAAACATTAAATAAGATGATGCATGTAAAATAAATTGCAAAAAAAAAAAAAAAAGCCATTAATAGGACTAGGAGAAGTGCCCCTGAGACTAGAGCTAGTATTATTTGAGCCTAGCTCATCAGAGCTAACTAGCAGCAGTCCACCTTGGAAGGTCGACTTTCCATTCAGAACCTGGAGACACGTATCATCAATCCCTCCATATTTTTGACATTTCGTGGTTTTATGACATTTACCACATTGCTTTCAGGAAATCTTTAGGAAAATTTAAGTCATCAGGATTTAAGATGAGTCTGGGGCACCTGGGTGGCTCAGTCATTAAGCGTCTGCCTTCGGCTCAGGTGATGATCAAGGGGCCCTGGGATCGAGGCCTGCATTGGGCTCCCTGCTCCGAGGGCAGCCTGCTTCTCCCTCTCCCCGTCCCCCTGCTTGTGTTCCCTCTCTCGCTGTCTCTCTCTGTCAAAAAATACATAAAATGTAAAAAAAAAAAAAAAAATTGAAAAGCAAAAAAGAAGGTTAAGCGAATGAAAGAACAACTAAGACTACTAGTACTCTCACTTCTTCCTTAGACTCCGGCCAGAAGAGAGTTAAAATGCATGCCTTAGGAACCTGGGCCTTTCAGAAGGGCTCCAGAACTTACCAGGGGAACCAGTGCAGAGTCCCACCTTCTGCAAAGCCAGGACAGCTCTTTGGAGTTTCCCTCATGGATGTGTGTGATAAAGAAAACCTGCCCACCCCGGTTCTGGTAGGTCATCTCATTTTGGTCTTTTCTAGCGCTCCTGAGGAGGGGAAACTCGGAGAGGCCAAGTGTCCTCATCCAAATCTGTCCCCAAACGGAGAAGTCATTAGACAGCCCCTGGCTTTGGCTGAGAAGCTCTGTTACTGTTATTTAAAAGAATGGAATCTGATTTAGGTACTGCAGAGTCATGAGGCGCATACAACAGGAAAGGGCATTCTGGTCCATTCCACTTGTGCCTTGTTTCCACAAAGACCCACGTAAGCCTGTTCAGATCAGTCAAAATGGACTCTGTGTCTGTGAGTCTCTGAGAGGCCTCCTCGTCTTCCCACTCTCCCTTCACTGCCTTTCCGAACTCACACTAGTCTCAAGTCTCCTTTAGCGGAGTACTCAGTCTAACAAGAGCAAACACCTGACACGAGCATCAGGACGCATCCTCTGGCAAATAGGAATCCATTAATCCTAACAGAATATGTCAAACGAAAGCCACAGAGTTTGGACTGTGTTATCTCAAACTGGTGGACTGAATTGTCAGTGTTGACATTCACGGAGTATTCGGTATCTCTGCAAGCACTGTGCTGGATGTAGGGAACGTTCTGCTAGATATGAAGGAATGTATCATATTCGCTAGCAGGTGACATGCTAGCTACTACCCCAGTTCCTTGCATCACAGCAAATTTAGGCGGTAGCTAGGATTATGAACCTCCGCACTTCCCAAATGAATCAGAAAAGCCTCAGTACAGTACGCATGTGCCCCAGGTCACACAATAGATAAGTAGCATAATAGACTTCAGCTCTGTTGCATTACCTGACTGCAGCCCTTATAGACTTTCTGCACAGCAGGGAGAGGACATGAAGATAGAGCAAAAGACAATGAAAGACTCATGAGAAGGGAGTGTAATCAGAGAAGGAGAAGAGGGTTTTTGAGACTGATTTTAAGAGAGGGAAGGAAATAGAAGAAATAGGAATGGAGTATACAGTCACTTAAAGAGAAATAAACACATGGGAAATGAGTATTTCCTAAATAGACTTCCATACTTGGGGAAAGAGCATCTATGTAAGGGAATAATGAGAAAAGAATGGGAAAGTAGGAAACAGACGGCGATTCCACAAAAGCCTTGAAGCAGAAAAGTTTGATTTAAAAGTGTAAATTCAATGGAAAGGAAAATCTGATTAAAATAAGTGTTTAAAATGTTTCAGTGTATGACTGTAAAATGGATTTTTGGGTAGAAAATATAGAGAGAGGCACTGAAAAAAAAAACAAAACAAAAAAATCCGGATCGACTTTCGTCCTTCCCGCTCTAAAACAGTGTACCATCACATTCCCCCGCTCGTTCAAAACGGAGGCAAGCTTGTGCTGTGGGTTTGTGGACATGAGACGCCATATACTTTCCTTTTCTTCCTACAGGATATGCTTTCCTTTATTAATCAAAAGGGGCCACTCACAGAAGGCATCTTCAGAAAATCAGCCAATATAAAATCATGCAGAGTCCTAAAGGAGAAACTAAATTCTGGGGACAAAGTGAACCTGGACAGCCAATCTGTTCTTGTGGTCGCATCCGTCTTAAAGGTAGGGAAGGTTCCAGCATTATCCACACACGAGTCACTGAAGCTATGATTAGGGTCCTTCATCATGACTGCTCGAGGACCATAATGGGCATAATAGATTAAGAACCTGACAAACTGAAAAGCGCTTGACAAAATCAAAATTTAAGGAAGCTACGTTAGGAGTTAAAAGCCCCATATGTTAGAAATACTTTCTGTTTTCACCCCACACCGCCCTCCCCACCTTCACTCCTGGAGACTCCATGCAAAATACTCATACTAAAATGACTACTAGTAATGATAGTAAATTTCAAAATACGCGCTTACACATACACAATTGTTTACCAAAGCAAACATCCTCACCACCCTCCTAATGAAGGCAAAGTTTCCAAAGGCAATAGAACAGAGAAAGAATTTAGTCCACCCACCGTGGCACTTATTACCAGCTCTGAACAACTCTATGTCAATGTAGTAATGACTACAATCTTAGAATCTCAGTCACATTTGGTCTTTCCTTGTCCCCCATTAATGTTCGACGATACGATAAAAGCAACGGTTCAGAAATGACTTAGGTAACCACTCCTACACTGGGGCCATAGCAATATCCACTAGTAATATACATATAGGCATCGCGAGGCAGGAGAAGAATGATGATACACTAGGTGGCAAGATGAGTGTTGCCCTCTGTCAGGTGCACGCATGGAATTGATTCTCTAGCAAGAGGCACTAGGTTCTTTCCTAATTCCGTGTTGTAAGCACCGACTAGGAAGAGGGTGAGCACTTGTGGGCATAGTGCTTAGACATTTCTAAAGTTTTCTCTTCCTAAAGTTGACTGATCTTGGTGGAGAATCAGACTCTGCACCCTTGGCCTTGATAATATCGTGTCAAACTAACTGGAGAATTGGCCTAAACTAGGAATGAATGTATCCTCAGGACCACAATGAGTCTGCCATTAGACTCTCGACTTTTGGACAGTTAAGAAAAGGAAGAATGAAGCAATTATGAGAGTAGCTTTCTTCCAGGGAGCACACATACCCCAAATCAGAAGACCTGGTTCTTTCCTAACATGTGTGCAAGAGCACACCTGTTTGTGTTTTGTTTGCTTCAGAACTTTCCTTGCTAGAATTAAGAGCTAGCACTGTGTCTAAAACAAGCAAAATGGGCATGTGTATTTCTGTCCAAGAAACTAACAGGATTTAGGATGGTCTATAGCCAGACCCTGTCAGTTTGTGGTACTTTGCACAAAAAAACACACGCAAAAAAACAAGTTCCAGATGACAGAAGGGAGCTTTATCTTCATTTCCACCACAGCCTAAGCTCTGCTTTTATGCTTCTAAGTTTTAGCGGGAGAAAATCCAAGCACCTGCTTCTGCGTGTGCAAGTCAATGGAGAGTCAGAGCCGAGCTCTTGACTGTGGGTCACAGTTTGGGGATCTGTGAAGGAAGTGGGGGCTGAACTGAAATTTTTAACTACATATTTTCTCTGTAATAGTTCCAGTACATATTTTCTATAATATCTATACATATTTCTTTATCTCCATAAGGATTTTCTTAGAAATATCCCAGGAAGTATATTTTCATCCGATCTCTATGACCAATGGCTCGGTGTTATTGATCAAGGGAGCGAAGAGGAGAAGATAACTGCAGCCCAGAGGTAATGATGCAACGATGACTCTCCTCTGGTCCCATCTCCAAAACACAGCCAACATACTATTAGGAAAATATTGGCTTACGTTTTGCAGCTTTGCCCACTAAACTCCTGACCAATGCCCAAGAGTTTCAATTCTTCCCACCCATGGGGGCCAGCTTCAGAATAGAGGCACGCTTTAGGGCTATTATTGTTCATCTCCTGACCTTACTAATGTGGAATCCTTGGCCGTTTTACACCTTCTGGATACATGAAACTGGTAGACGAAATCCATTGGTCCAAGAGAGATGCTAGAGCATCGGCTGCCAGGGGTATGCCCTTCATAGTCTGTCAAACATTTACCTAACCGGAGAAGTTTTTATCTGGCTCAGGAACTGAATTCAGTGAAACAATTTTGTATACATTCATGCCTGGAACTCTGCTACAGCGGGTTGTGTACTAGATATACAAGGATGTATCCTGGTCCCTGTCTCTGTACTTCCAGCCTCCTAAGTGGAGTGACTTGCCGAATTTAAAAGTGTATTTTTCTGACCTTAGGCTTTTAGCGCAGCTGCCAAGAGCAAATGTCGCTCTCGTGCGATACCTTTTTGGAGTGTTATACAACATTGAGCAACATTCCTCATCCAATCAGATGACAGCTTATAATTTATCAGTGTGTATAGCCCCAAGCATTCTTTGTCCACCTAATTCCTGCAGCTTGGAATTGGAAGGCAACTTCATCAAAAAGGTAATGAGAGCTCTCATTTTTGTCCCCCCGGGGGGTAGAATCCCTACTTTGAACCGGAAATGTGCAGCAGTAACTCTGATGGATGGAACTTTGTGAAGTGCACCTTCTCATTAGGCCCCTGTGGAGTGGCAGAGTTCTTTATCCTACTGTGGTGGGGTCTGGGAAGGGGTGTCGTTAAACGGGAAACTCGGAGCAGTTGAGTCACGTCTTCCCCATCCAGGAGACTAAACACTAGACTGACTAAACAAGACGGAGAAGAGTTGTGGGATACAATAGAAAAGGACCTGGGCCTTGGAGCTTCACAAGGCAAGGTTCAACTCTCAGCCTCGTCCTTCAGGGACTTGTCACCTTGGGCAAAGCCGTGGTTTCCTCACTACACGATGGCGACAACACCCAGCTCCTCCGGTCACCACTGGCACCTCCTAGGTGGCTTGGGCAGTATGAGCACCCATGGCTCCAAACACACTGGCCTTCCTCTGCACATTGTGGCTCACTTCGAAAAACACTCGGCTGCTATTTCACCTCTGCTACGTCATACGGCAACTAGTAAAAGATTCCGGAACATCCTCATAAGATGACAGGTCTTCCCCAAGCTCACACAGAGAGCCAGCAGGAGGCAAAGCAATGCATGAGAAGGGACTGAAGTTAGACAGACAGATACGTTTTCTCTCCAGCTCTGTGGGTTTTCCCTCACGACCCCACAAAAATCTCTGCTTCCCAACTTTAAGATACTTCTTCATTTAAGAAACGGTTTTCTTAAGTTTTTGTTCCTACTTTATAAATTTTAATAAGATGTTATAGATCAGTTACGGCTCAATAAAACTGGAAACAAAATTTAAAATCAACAAATAAGTCAACTTTCATAAGGCAGGCTACTTTGAAAATTATCCTAGTTTTATGTATGTATGTACGTATGTATGTACGTATGTATGTATTTGTTTTTTTTGATGTGTATTTATTGAGAGAGGGAAAGAGAGAGCGTGAGCGGGGCAGGGGCAGAAGGAGAGGGAGAGGGAGAAGCCCAAGCAGATTCCCCACAGAGCACAGAGCCCAATGCTGGCTCCCTGTGGGGCTTGATCTCACCACCATGAGATCGTGAGCTGAGCCAAAATCAAGAGTCAGATGCTCAACTGAGGCACCCTGCAATTTATCCTAGTCTTAAAGATGCAGCCACTGATACCAAAATGTTAGCTATTAAACTAGGCCACGCATTATAACCTTAGCCCACTGATGAGCACTATTTTTAAATCTGTACCCAAAGTACACGGGAAAGTATCACGCTTTCTAAGTTATTTCTTAGAGAACTCTGGTTTCTGTGTTTCCACTTCTTTATGATTTTATTTATTTACATGACAGAGAGAGACACAGCGAGAGAGGGAACACAAGCAGGGGGATTGGGAGAGGGAGCAGCAGGCTTCCCGCGGAGCAGGGAGCCCGATGTAGGGCTGGATCCCAGGACCCTGGGATCATGACCTGAGCCGAAGGCAGATGCTTAACCGACTGAGCCACCCAGGCGCCCCTGGTTTCTGTGTATTTTTATCAACTCTGAATTTTTCTGGGAAGTCTTTCACATATTTTCTTAGGTCCAAGGTCGATACACAAAATGTGATTTATAACTATGCCCTATGAAAAAGAGCACCCCATTATTATCTTTCTGTGTTACAGATTTCTCTTGTACAATTTCTCATTGAAAATTGCCTCAGGATATTCGGAGAAGACATCACTTCCCTCTTGGGAGAGAACTCAATGAGTCTTGATAACAGCGAGAAGGCTGCAGGTACCGTGAATAATTTAATTGGCTTTAGTGAGAAGCAGACAGCAAGGTTGCCAGGGGTCATGGGAGATGCTTAGACAGCGCTGTTCTGGAGCCCAGAGCATCGCCAGGGCAATGATTTCCATCTGCTCCTTCTTCCGAAGGCTGGCTCACAGGTCAAGGGAGTTTCTACACTGTTGTGAGACCAAAGAAAGGATAAGATGAGGTCTCTGATTTCAAGAAGTTTCTAGTGTAGATCATAACGGCATTAGGAATCATCATGGTATGCTACCATGTTTGCGATTTTTTCTAACAAAATTCTAAATGGGTGCTAAATATCTATCTATCTATCTATCTATCTATCTATCTATCTATCTATGTATAGATAGAGAGATAAAACATCATACATATAAATGTAGTTATACATATAATTGGATACTTATACTATATAAATATATAAGCATAATATATATATCTATGGGTAGTAGAGGTGCTCTGGTTGAAGCCAGAGTGAGGGGCCTTTCTTCCCCTCTCTCCTCTTTTTGCTCAGGGGCTCTTGAGGCACCATAGGTTTCCAGTGCCCTTTGAAACGGGTTGAAAAGAACTGGCATCATTGAGAAAAAAGGACTTGACTTGATGTCAAACGACCTCTCCAGAGTCTAAATTCCTGTGCCCCCGTTTTCCACCTATATTATCTTTGGCCAGTGATTCTAGCTCAGTATGAGTTTATTCATCTCTAAAATGTGGATAAAAATAGTGTCTAAATCTGAGAATTGTTGTAAACATTAAATAAGATGATGCATGTAAAATAAATTGCAAAAAAAAAAAAAAAAGCCATTAATAGGACTAGGAGAAGTGCCCCTGAGACTAGAGCTAGTATTATTTGAGCCTAGCTCATCAGAGCTAACTAGCAGCAGTCCACCTTGGAAGGTCGACTTTCCATTCAGAACCTGGAGACACGTATCATCAATCCCTCCATATTTTTGACATTTCGTGGTTTTATGACATTTACCACATTGCTTTCAGGAAATCTTTAGGAAAATTTAAGTCATCAGGATTTAAGATGAGTCTGGGGCACCTGGGTGGCTCAGTCATTAAGCGTCTGCCTTCGGCTCAGGTGATGATCAAGGGGCCCTGGGATCGAGGCCTGCATTGGGCTCCCTGCTCCGAGGGCAGCCTGCTTCTCCCTCTCCCCGTCCCCCTGCTTGTGTTCCCTCTCTCGCTGTCTCTCTCTGTCAAAAAATACATAAAATGTAAAAAAAAAAAAAAAAATTGAAAAGCAAAAAAGAAGGTTAAGTGAATGAAAGAACAACTAAGACTACTAGTACTCTCACTTCTTCCTTAGACTCCGGCCAGAAGAGAGTTAAAATGCATGCCTTAGGAACCTGGGCCTTTCAGAAGGGCTCCAGAACTTGCCAGGGGAACCAGTGCAGAGTCCCACCTTCTGCAAAGCCAGGACAGCTCTTTGGAGTTTCCCTCATGGATGTGTGTGATAAAGAAAACCTGCCCACCCCGGTTCTGGTAGGTCATCTCATTTTGGTCTTTTCTAGCGCTCCTGAGGAGGGGAAACTCGGAGAGGCCAAGTGTCCTCATCCAAATCTGTCCCCAAACGGAGAAGTCATTAGACAGCCCCTGGCTTTGGCTGAGAAGCTCTGTTACTGTTATTTAAAAGAATGGAATCTGATTTAGGTACTGCAGAGTCATGAGGCGCATACAACAGGAAAGGGCATTCTGGTCCATTCCACTTGTGCCTTGTTTCCACAAAGACCCACGTAAGCCTGTTCAGATCAGTCAAAATGGACTCTGTGTCTGTGAGTCTCTGAGAGGCCTCCTCGTCTTCCCACTCTCCCTTCACTGCCTTTCCGAACTCACACTAGTCTCAAGTCTCCTTTAGCGGAGTACTCAGTCTAACAAGAGCAAACACCTGACACGAGCATCAGGACGCATCCTCTGGCAAATAGGAATCCATTAATCCTAACAGAATATGTCAAACGAAAGCCACAGAGTTTGGACTGTGTTATCTCAAACTGGTGGACTGAATTGTCAGTGTTGACATTCACGGAGTATTCGGTATCTCTGCAAGCACTGTGCTGGATGTAGGGAACGTTCTGCTAGATATGAAGGAATGTATCATATTCGCTAGCAGGTGACATGCTAGCTACTACCCCAGTTCCTTGCATCACAGCAAATTTAGGCGGTAGCTAGGATTATGAACCTCCGCACTTCCCAAATGAATCAGAAAAGCCTCAGTACAGTACGCATGTGCCCCAGGTCACACAATAGATAAGTAGCATAATAGACTTCAGCTCTGTTGCATTACCTGACTGCAGCCCTTATAGACTTTCTGCACAGCAGGGAGAGGACATGAAGATAGAGCAAAAGACAATGAAAGACTCATGAGAAGGGAGTGTAATCAGAGAAGGAGAAGAGGGTTTTTGAGACTGATTTTAAGAGAGGGAAGGAAATAGAAGAAATAGGAATGGAGTATACAGTCACTTAAAGAGAAATAAACACATGGGAAATGAGTATTTCCTAAATAGACTTCCATACTTGGGGAAAGAGCATCTATGTAAGGGAATAATGAGAAAAGAATGGGAAAGTAGGAAACAGACGGCGATTCCACAAAAGCCTTGAAGCAGAAAAGTTTGATTTAAAAGTGTAAATTCAATGGAAAGGAAAATCTGATTAAAATAAGTGTTTAAAATGTTTCAGTGTATGACTGTAAAATGGATTTTTGGGTAGAAAATATAGAGAGAGGCACTGAAAAAAAAAACAAAACAAAAAAATCCGGATCGACTTTCGTCCTTCCCGCTCTAAAACAGTGTACCATCACATTCCCCCGCTCGTTCAAAACGGAGGCAAGCTTGTGCTGTGGGTTTGTGGACATGAGACGCCATATACTTTCCTTTTCTTCCTACAGGATATGCTTTCCTTTATTAATCAAAAGGGGCCACTCACAGAAGGCATCTTCAGAAAATCAGCCAATATAAAATCATGCAGAGTCCTAAAGGAGAAACTAAATTCTGGGGACAAAGTGAACCTGGACAGCCAATCTGTTCTTGTGGTCGCATCCGTCTTAAAGGTAGGGAAGGTTCCAGCATTATCCACACACGAGTCACTGAAGCTATGATTAGGGTCCTTCATCATGACTGCTCGAGGACCATAATGGGCATAATAGATTAAGAACCTGACAAACTGAAAAGCGCTTGACAAAATCAAAATTTAAGGAAGCTACTTTAGGAGTTAAAAGCCCCATATGTTAGAAATACTTTCTGTTTTCACCCCACACCGCCCTCCCCACCTTCACTCCTGGAGACTCCATGCAAAATACTCATACTAAAATGACTACTAGTAATGATAGTAAATTTCAAAATACGCGCTTACACATACACAATTGTTTACCAAAGCAAACATCCTCACCACCCTCCTAATGAAGGCAAAGTTTCCAAAGGCAATAGAACAGAGAAAGAATTTAGTCCACCCACCGTGGCACTTATTACCAGCTCTGAACAACTCTATGTCAATGTAGTAATGACTACAATCTTAGAATCTCAGTCACATTTGGTCTTTCCTTGTCCCCCATTAATGTTCGACGATACGATAAAAGCAACGGTTCAGAAATGACTTAGGTAACCACTCCTACACTGGGGCCATAGCAATATCCACTAGTAATATACATATAGGCATCGCGAGGCAGGAGAAGAATGATGATACACTAGGTGGCAAGATGAGTGTTGCCCTCTGTCAGGTGCACGCATGGAATTGATTCTCTAGCAAGAGGCACTAGGTTCTTTCCTAATTCCGTGTTGTAAGCACCGACTAGGAAGAGGGTGAGCACTTGTGGGCATAGTGCTTAGACATTTCTAAAGTTTTCTCTTCCTAAAGTTGACTGATCTTGGTGGAGAATCAGACTCTGCACCCTTGGCCTTGATAATATCGTGTCAAACTAACTGGAGAATTGGCCTAAACTAGGAATGAATGTATCCTCAGGACCACAATGAGTCTGCCATTAGACTCTCGACTTTTGGACAGTTAAGAAAAGGAAGAATGAAGCAATTATGAGAGTAGCTTTCTTCCAGGGAGCACACATACCCCAAATCAGAAGACCTGGTTCTTTCCTAACATGTGTGCAAGAGCACACCTGTTTGTGTTTTGTTTGCTTCAGAACTTTCCTTGCTAGAATTAAGAGCTAGCACTGTGTCTAAAACAAGCAAAATGGGCATGTGTATTTCTGTCCAAGAAACTAACAGGATTTAGGATGGTCTATAGCCAGACCCTGTCAGTTTGTGGTACTTTGCACAAAAAAACACACGCAAAAAAACAAGTTCCAGATGACAGAAGGGAGCTTTATCTTCATTTCCACCACAGCCTAAGCTCTGCTTTTATGCTTCTAAGTTTTAGCGGGAGAAAATCCAAGCACCTGCTTCTGCGTGTGCAAGTCAATGGAGAATCAGAGCCGAGCTCTTGACTGTGGGTCACAGTTTGGGGATCTGTGAAGGAAGTGGGGGCTGAACTGAAATTTTTAACTACATATTTTCTCTGTAATAGTTCCAGTACATATTTTCTATAATATCTATACATATTTCTTTATCTCCATAAGGATTTTCTTAGAAATATCCCAGGAAGTATATTTTCATCCGATCTCTATGACCAATGGCTCGGTGTTATTGATCAAGGGAGCGAAGAGGAGAAGATAACTGCAGCCCAGAGGTAATGATGCAACGATGACTCTCCTCTGGTCCCATCTCCAAAACACAGCCAACATACTATTAGGAAAATATTGGCTTACGTTTTGCAGCTTTGCCCACTAAACTCCTGACCAATGCCCAAGAGTTTCAATTCTTCCCACCCATGGGGGCCAGCTTCAGAATAGAGGCACGCTTTAGGGCTATTATTGTTCATCTCCTGACCTTACTAATGTGGAATCCTTGGCCGTTTTACACCTTCTGGATACATGAAACTGGTAGACGAAATCCATTGGTCCAAGAGAGATGCTAGAGCATCGGCTGCCAGGGGTATGCCCTTCATAGTCTGTCAAACATTTACCTAACCGGAGAAGTTTTTATCTGGCTCAGGAACTGAATTCAGTGAAACAATTTTGTATACATTCATGCCTGGAACTCTGCTACAGCGGGTTGTGTACTAGATATACAAGGATGTATCCTGGTCCCTGTCTCTGTACTTCCAGCCTCCTAAGTGGAGTGACTTGCCGAATTTAAAAGTGTATTTTTCTGACCTTAGGCTTTTAGCGCAGCTGCCAAGAGCAAATGTCGCTCTCGTGCGATACCTTTTTGGAGTGTTATACAACATTGAGCAACATTCCTCATCCAATCAGATGACAGCTTATAATTTATCAGTGTGTATAGCCCCAAGCATTCTTTGTCCACCTAATTCCTGCAGCTTGGAATTGGAAGGCAACTTCATCAAAAAGGTAATGAGAGCTCTCATTTTTGTCCCCCCGGGGGGTAGAATCCCTACTTTGAACCGGAAATGTGCAGCAGTAACTCTGATGGATGGAACTTTGTGAAGTGCACCTTCTCATTAGGCCCCTGTGGAGTGGCAGAGTTCTTTATCCTACTGTGGTGGGGTCTGGGAAGGGGTGTCGTTAAACGGGAAACTCGGAGCAGTTGAGTCACGTCTTCCCCATCCAGGAGACTAAACACTAGACTGACTAAACAAGACGGAGAAGAGTTGTGGGATACAATAGAAAAGGACCTGGGCCTTGGAGCTTCACAAGGCAAGGTTCAACTCTCAGCCTCGTCCTTCAGGGACTTGTCACCTTGGGCAAAGCCGTGGTTTCCTCACCACACGATGGCGACAACACCCAGCTCCTCCGGTCACCACTGGCACCTCCTAGGTGGCTTGGGCAGTATGAGCACCCATGGCTCCAAACACACTGGCCTTCCTCTGCACATTGTGGCTCACTTCGAAAAACACTCGGCTGCTATTTCACCTCTGCTACGTCATACGGCAACTAGTAAAAGATTCCGGAACATCCTCATAAGATGACAGGTCTTCCCCAAGCTCACACAGAGAGCCAGCAGGAGGCAAAGCAATGCATGAGAAGGGACTGAAGTTAGACAGACAGATACGTTTTCTCTCCAGCTCTGTGGGTTTTCCCTCACGACCCCACAAAAATCTCTGCTTCCCAACTTTAAGATACTTCTTCATTTAAGAAACGGTTTTCTTAAGTTTTTGTTCCTACTTTATAAATTTTAATAAGATGTTATAGATCAGTTACGGCTCAATAAAACTGGAAACAAAATTTAAAATCAACAAATAAGTCAACTTTCATAAGGCAGGCTACTTTGAAAATTATCCTAGTTTTATGTATGTATGTACGTATGTATGTACGTATGTATGTATTTGTTTTTTTTGATGTGTATTTATTGAGAGAGGGAAAGAGAGAGCGTGAGCGGGGCAGGGGCAGAAGGAGAGGGAGAGGGAGAAGCCCAAGCAGATTCCCCACAGAGCACAGAGCCCAATGCTGGCTCCCTGTGGGGCTTGATCTCACCACCATGAGATCGTGAGCTGAGCCAAAATCAAGAGTCAGATGCTCAACTGAGGCACCCTGCAATTTATCCTAGTCTTAAAGATGCAGCCACTGATACCAAAATGTTAGCTATTAAACTAGGCCACGCATTATAACCTTAGCCCACTGATGAGCACTATTTTAAAATCTGTACCCAAAGTACACGGGAAAGTATCACGCTTTCTAAGTTATTTCTTAGAGAACTCTGGTTTCTATGTTTCCACTTCTTTATGATTTTATTTATTTACATGACAGAGAGAGACACAGCGAGAGAGAGAACACAAGCAGGGGGATTGGGAGAGGGAGCAGCAGGCTTCCCGCGGAGCAGGGAGCCCGATGTAGGGTTGGATCCCAGGACCCTGGGATCATGACCTGAGCCGAAGGCAGATGCTTTTCCGACTGAGCCACCCAGGCGCCCCTGGTTTCTGTGTATTTTTATCAACTCTGAATTTTTCTGGGAAGTCTTTCACATTTTTTCTTAGGTCCAAGGTCGATACACAAAATGTGATTTTTAACTATGCCCTATGAAAAAGAGCACCCCATTATTATCTTCTGTGTTACAGATTTCTCTTGTACAATTTCTCATTGAAAATTGCCTCAGGATATTCGGAGAAGACATCACTTCCCTCTTGGGAGAGAACTCAATGAGTCTTGATAACAGCGAGAAGGCTGCAGGTACCGTGAATAATTTAATTGGCTTTAGTGAGAAGCAGACAGCAAGGTTGCCAGGGGTCATGGGAGATGCTTAGACAGCGCTGTTCTGGAGCCCAGAGCATCGCCAGGGCAATGATTTCCATCTGCTCCTTCTTCCGAAGGCTGGCTCACAGGTCAAGGGAGGTTCCACACTGTTGTGAGACCAAAGAAAGGATAACATGAGGTCTCTCATTTCAAGAAGTTTCTAGTGTAGATCATAACGGCATTAGGACTCAACATGGTATGCTACCGTGTTTGGGAATTTTTTCTAACAAAATTCCAAATGGGTGCTAAATATCTATCTATCTATCTATCTATCTATCTATCTATCTATCTATGTATAGATAGATAGAGAAAACATCATACATATAACTGTATTTATACATATAACTGGATACTTATACTATATAAATATATAAACATAATATATATATCTATGGGTAGTAGAGGTGCTCTGGTTGAAGCCAGAGTGAGGGGCCTTTCTTCCCCTCCCTCCTCTTTTTCTCAGGGGCTCTTGAGGCACCATAGGTTTCCAGTGCCCTTTGAAACGGGTTGAAAAGAACTGGCATCATTGAGAAAAAAGGACTTGACTCGATGTCAAACGACCTCTCCAGAATCTAAATTCCTGTGCCCCTGTTTTCCAGCTATATTATCTTTGGCCAGTTATTCTAGCTCAGTATTTGTTTATTCAGCTCTAAAATGTGGATAAAAATACTGTCTAAATCTTAGAATTGTTGTAAACATTAAATAAGTTGATGCATGTAAAATAAATTTCAAAAAAAAAAAAGCCATTAAGAGGACTAGGAGAAGTGTCCCTGAGACTAGAGAGCTAGTATTATTTGAGCCTAGCTCATCAGAGCTAACTGGCAGCAGTCCACCTTAGAAGGTCGACATTCCATTCAGAACCTGGAGACATGTATCATCAATCCCTCCATATTTTTGACATTTCTTGGTTTTATGACGTTTACCACATTGCTTTCAGGAAATCTTTAGGAAAACTTAAGTCATCAGGATTTAAGATGAGTCTGGGGCACCTGGGTGGCTCAGTCGTTAAGCGTCTGCCTTCGGCTCAGGTCATGATCAAGGGGCCCTGGGATCGAGGCCTGCATTGGGCTCCCTGCTCCGAGGGCAGCCTGCTTCTCCCTCTCCCCGTCCCCCTGCTTGTGTTCCCTCTCTCGCTGTCTCTCTCTCTCTGTCAAAAAATACATAAAATGTAAAAAAAAAAAAAAAAAATTGAAAAGCAAAAAAGAAGGTTAAGCGAATGAAAGAACAACTAAGACTACTAGTACTCTCACTTCTTCCTTAGACTCCGGCCAGAAGAGAGTTAAAATGCATGCCTTAGGAACCTGGGCCTTTCAGAAGGGCTCCAGAACTTGCCAGGGGAACCAGTGCAGAGTCCCACCTTCTGCAAAGCAAGGACAGCTCTTTGGAGTTTCCCTCATGGATGTGTGTGATAAAGAAAACCTGCCCACCCCGGTTCTGGTAGGTCATCTCATTTTGGTCTTTTCTAGCGCTCCTGAGGAGGGGAAACTCGGAGAGGCCAAGTGTCCTCATCCAAATCTATCCCCAAATGGAGAAGTCATTAGACAGCCCCTGGCTTTGGCTGAGAAGCTCTGTTACTGTTATTTAAAAGAATGGAATCTGATTAGGTACTGCAGAGTCATGAGGCGCGTACAACAGGACAGGGCATTCTGGTCCATTCCACTTGTGCCTTGTTTCCACAAAGACCCACGTAGGCCTGTTCAGATCAGTCAAAATGGACTCTGTGTCTGTGAGTCTCTGAGAGGCCACCTTGTCTTCCCACTCTCCCTTCACTGCCTTTCTGAACTCACACTAGTCTCAAGTCTCCTTCAGCGGAGTCTACTCAGTCTAACAACTGCAAACACCTGACACGAGCATCAGGACACATCCTCTGGCAAATAGGAATCCATTAATCCTAACAGAATATGTCAAACGAAAGCCACAGAGTTTGGCCTGTGTTATCTCAAACTGGTGGACTGAATTGTCAGTGTTGACATTCACGGAGTATTCGGTATCTCTGCAAGCACTGTGCTGGACGTAGGGCACATTCTGCTAGATATGAAGGAATGTATCATATTCACTAGCAGGTGACATGCTAGCTACTACCCCAGTTCCTTGCATCACAGCAAATTTAGGCGGTAGCTAGGATTATGAACCTCCGCACTTCCCAAATGAATCAGAAAAGCCTCAGGATAGTACGCATGTGCCCCAGCTCACACAATAGATAAGTAGCATAATAGACTTCAGCTCCGTTGCATTACCTGACTGCAGCCCTTATAGACTTTCTACACAGCAGGGAGAGGACATGAAGATAGAGCAAAAGACAATGAAAGACTCATGAGAAGGGAGTGTAATCAGAGAAGGAGAAGAGGGTTTTTGAGACTGATTTTAAGAGAGGGAAGGAAATAGAAGAAATAGGAATGGAGTATACAGTCACTTAAAGAGAAATAAACACATGGGAAATGAGTATTTCCTAAATAGACTTCCATACTTGGGGAAAGAGCATCTATGTAAGGGAATAATGAGAAAAGAATGGGAAAGTAGGAAACAGACGGCGATTCCACAAAAGCCTTGAAGCAGAAAAGTTTGATTTAAAAGTGTAAATTCAATGGAAAGGAAAATCTGATTAAAATAAGTGTTTAAAATGTTTCAGTGTATGACTGTAAAATGGATTTTTGGGTAGAAAATATAGAGAGAGGCACTGAAAAAAAAAACAAAACAAAAAAATCCGGATCGACTTTCGTCCTTCCCGCTCTAAAACAGTGTACCATCACATTCCCCCGCTCGTTCAAAACGGAGGCAAGCTTGTGCTGAGGGTTTGTGGATATGACACGCCATATACTTTCCTTTTCTTCCTACAGGATATGCTTTCCTTTATTAATCAAAAGGGGCCACTCACAGAAGGCATCTTCAGAAAATCAGCCAATATAAAATCATGCAGAGTCCTAAAGGAGAAACTAAATTCTGGGGACAAAGTGAACCTGGACAGCCAATCTGTTCTTGTGGTCGCATCCGTCTTAAAGGTAGGGAAGGTTCCAGCATTATCCACACACGAGTCACTGAAGCTATGATTAGGGTCCTTCATCATGACTGCTCGAGGACCATAATGGGCATAATAGATTAAGAACCTGACAAACTGAAAAGCGCTTGACAAAATCAAAATTTAAGGAAGCTACTTTAGGAGTTAAAAGCCCCATATGTTAGAAATACTTTCTGTTTTCACCCCACACCGCCCTCCCCACCTTCACTCCTGGAGACTCCATGCAAAATACTCATACTAAAATGACTACTAGTAATGATAGTAAATTTCAAAATACGCGCTTACACATACACAATTGTTTACCAAAGCAAACATCCTCACCACCCTCCTAATGAAGGCAAAGTTTCCAAAGGCAATAGAACAGAGAAAGAATTTAGTCCACCCACCGTGGCACTTATTACCAGCTCTGAACAACTCTATGTCAATGTAGTAATGACTACAATCTTAGAATCTCAGTCACATTTGGTCTTTCCTTGTCCCCCATTAATGTTCGACGATACGATAAAAGCAACGGTTCAGAAATGACTTAGGTAACCACTCCTACACTGGGGCCATAGCAATATCCACTAGTAATATACATATAGGCATCGCGAGGCAGGAGAAGAATGATGATACACTAGGTGGCAAGATGAGTGTTGCCCTCTGTCAGGTGCACGCATGGAATTGATTCTCTAGCAAGAGGCACTAGGTTCTTTCCTAATTCCGTGTTGTAAGCACCGACTAGGAAGAGGGTGAGCACTTGTGGGCATAGTGCTTAGACATTTCTAAAGTTTTCTCTTCCTAAAGTTGACTGATCTTGGTGGAGAATCAGACTCTGCACCCTTGGCCTTGATAATATCGTGTCAAACTAACTGGAGAATTGGCCTAAACTAGGAATGAATGTATCCTCAGGACCACAATGAGTCTGCCATTAGACTCTCGACTTTTGGACAGTTAAGAAAAGGAAGAATGAAGCAATTATGAGAGTAGCTTTCTTCCAGGGAGCACACATACCCCAAATCAGAAGACCTGGTTCTTTCCTAACATGTGTGCAAGAGCACACCTGTTTGTGTTTTGTTTGCTTCAGAACTTTCCTTGCTAGAATTAGGAGCTAGCACTGTGTCTAAAACAAGCAAAATGGGCATGTGTATTTCTGTCCAAGAAACTAACAGGATTTAGGATGGTCTATAGCCAGACCCTGTCAGTTTGTGGTACTTTGCACAAAAAAACACACGCAAAAAAACAAGTTCCAGATGACAGAAGGGAGCTTTATCTTCATTTCCACCACAGCCTAAGCTCTGCTTTTATGCTTCTAAGTTTTAGCGGGAGAAAATCCAAGCACCTGCTTCTGCGTGTGCAAGTCAATGGAGAGTCAGAGCCGAGCTCTTGACTGTGGGTCACAGTTTGGGGATCTGTGAAGGAAGTGGGGGCTGAACTGAAATTTTTAACTACATATTTTCTCTGTAATAGTTCCAGTACATATTTTCTATAATATCTATACATATTTCTTTATCTCCATAAGGATTTTCTTAGAAATATCCCAGGAAGTATATTTTCATCCGATCTCTATGACCAATGGCTCGGTGTTATTGATCAAGGGAGCGAAGAGGAGAAGATAACTGCAGCCCAGAGGTAATGATGCAACGATGACTCTCCTCTGGTCCCATCTCCAAAACACAGCCAACATACTATTAGGAAAATATTGGCTTACGTTTTGCAGCTTTGCCCACTAAACTCCTGACCAATGCCCAAGAGTTTCAATTCTTCCCACCCATGGGGGCCAGCTTCAGAATAGAGGCACGCTTTAGGGCTATTATTGTTCATCTCCTGACCTTACTAATGTGGAATCCTTGGCCGTTTTACACCTTCTGGATACATGAAACTGGTAGACGAAATCCATTGGTCCAAGAGAGATGCTAGAGCATCGGCTGCCAGGGGTATGCCCTTCATAGTCTGTCAAACATTTACCTAACCGGAGAAGTTTTTATCTGGCTCAGGAACTGAATTCAGTGAAACAATTTTGTATACATTCATGCCTGGAACTCTGCTACAGCGGGTTGTGTACTAGATATACAAGGATGTATCCTGGTCCCTGTCTCTGTACTTCCAGCCTCCTAAGTGGAGTGACTTGCCGAATTTAAAAGTGTATTTTTCTGACCTTAGGCTTTTAGCGCAGCTGCCAAGAGCAAATGTCGCTCTCGTGCGATACCTTTTTGGAGTGTTATACAACATTGAGCAACATTCCTCATCCAATCAGATGACAGCTTATAATTTATCAGTGTGTATAGCCCCAAGCATTCTTTGTCCACCTAATTCCTGCAGCTTGGAATTGGAAGGCAACTTCATCAAAAAGGTAATGAGAGCTCTCATTTTTGTCCCCCCGGGGGGTAGAATCCCTACTTTGAACCGGAAATGTGCAGCAGTAACTCTGATGGATGGAACTTTGTGAAGTGCACCTTCTCATTAGGCCCCTGTGGAGTGGCAGAGTTCTTTATCCTACTGTGGTGGGGTCTGGGAAGGGGTGTCGTTAAACGGGAAACTCGGAGCAGTTGAGTCACGTCTTCCCCATCCAGGAGACTAAACACTAGACTGACTAAACAAGACGGAGAAGAGTTGTGGGATACAATAGAAAAGGACCTGGGCCTTGGAGCTTCACAAGGCAAGGTTCAACTCTCAGCCTCATCCTTCAGGGACTTGTCACCTTGGGCAAAGCCGTGGTTTCCTCACTACACGATGGCGACAACACCCAGCTCCTCCGGTCACCACTGGCACCTCCTAGGTGGCTTGGGCAGTATGAGCACCCATGGCTCCAAACACACTGGCCTTCCTCTGCACATTGTGGCTCACTTCGAAAAACACTCGGCTGCTATTTCACCTCTGCTACGTCATACGGCAACTAGTAAAAGATTCCGGAACATCCTCATAAGATGACAGGTCTTCCCCAAGCTCACACAGAGAGCCAGCAGGAGGCAAAGCAATGCATGAGAAGGGACTGAAGTTAGACAGACAGATACGTTTTCTCTCCAGCTCTGTGGGTTTTCCCTCACGACCCCACAAAAATCTCTGCTTCCCAACTTTAAGATACTTCTTCATTTAAGAAACGGTTTTCTTAAGTTTTTGTTCCTACTTTATAAATTTTAATAAGATGTTATAGATCAGTTACGGCTCAATAAAACTGGAAACAAAATTTAAAATCAACAAATAAGTCAACTTTCATAAGGCAGGCTACTTTGAAAATTATCCTAGTTTTATGTATGTATGTACGTATGTATGTACGTATGTATGTATTTGTTTTTTTTGATGTGTATTTATTGAGAGAGGGAAAGAGAGAGCGTGAGCGGGGCAGGGGCAGAAGGAGAGGGAGAGGGAGAAGCCCAAGCAGATTCCCCACAGAGCACAGAGCCCAATGCTGGCTCCCTGTGGGGCTTGATCTCACCACCATGAGATCGTGAGCTGAGCCAAAATCAAGAGTCAGATGCTCAACTGAGGCACCCTGCAATTTATCCTAGTCTTAAAGATGCAGCCACTGATACCAAAATGTTAGCTATTAAACTAGGCCACGCATTATAACCTTAGCCCACTGATGAGCACTATTTTTAAATCTGTACCCAAAGTACACGGGAAAGTATCACGCTTTCTAAGTTATTTCTTAGAGAACTCTGGTTTCTGTGTTTCCACTTCTTTATGATTTTATTTATTTACATGACAGAGAGAGACACAGCGAGAGAGGGAACACAAGCAGGGGGATTGGGAGAGGGAGCAGCAGGCTTCCCGCGGAGCAGGGAGCCCGATGTAGGGCTGGATCCCAGGACCCTGGGATCATGACCTGAGCCGAAGGCAGATGCTTAACCGACTGAGCCACCCAGGCGCCCCTGGTTTCTGTGTATTTTTATCAACTCTGAATTTTTCTGGGAAGTCTTTCACATATTTTCTTAGGTCCAAGGTCGATACACAAAATGTGATTTATAACTATGCCCTATGAAAAAGAGCACCCCATTATTATCTTTCTGTGTTACAGATTTCTCTTGTACAATTTCTCATTGAAAATTGCCTCAGGATATTCGGAGAAGACATCACTTCCCTCTTGGGAGAGAACTCAATGAGTCTTGATAACAGCGAGAAGGCTGCAGGTACCGTGAATAATTTAATTGGCTTTAGTGAGAAGCAGACAGCAAGGTTGCCAGGGGTCATGGGAGATGCTTAGACAGCGCTGTTCTGGAGCCCAGAGCATCGCCAGGGCAATGATTTCCATCTGCTCCTTCTTCCGAAGGCTGGCTCACAGGTCAAGGGAGTTTCTACACTGTTGTGAGACCAAAGAAAGGATAAGATGAGGTCTCTGATTTCAAGAAGTTTCTAGTGTAGATCATAACGGCATTAGGAATCATCATGGTATGCTACCATGTTTGCGATTTTTTCTAACAAAATTCTAAATGGGTGCTAAATATCTATCTATCTATCTATCTATCTATCTATCTATGTATAGATAGATAGAGAGATAAAACATCATACATATAAATGTAGTTATACATATAATTGGATACTTATACTATATAAATATATAAGCATAATATATATATCTATGGGTAGTAGAGGTGCTCTGGTTGAAGCCAGAGTGAGGGGCCTTTCTTCCCCTCCCTCCTCTTTTTGCTCAGGGGCTCTTGAGGCACCATAGGTTTCCAGTGCCCTTTGAAACGGGTTGAAAAGAATTGGCATCATTGAGAAAAAAGGACTTGACTCGATGTCAAACGACCTCTCCAGAATCTAAATTCCTGTGCCCCTGTTTTCCAGCTATATTATCTTTGGCCAGTTATTCTAGCTCAGTATTTGTTTATTCATCTCTAAAATGTGGATAAAAATACTGTCTAAATCTTAGAATTGTTGTAAACATTAAATAAGTTGATGCATGTAAAATAAATTTCAAAAAAAAAAAAGCCATTAAGAGGACTAGGAGAAGTGTCCCTGAGACTAGAGCTAGTATTATTTGAGCCTAGCTCATCAGAGCTAACTGGCAGCAGTCCACCTTAGAAGGTCGACATTCCATTCAGAACCTGGAGACACGTATCATCAATCCCTCCATATTTTTGACATTTCTTGGTTTTATGACGTTTACCACATTGCTTTCAGGAAATCTTTAGGAAAACTTAAGTCATCAGGATTTAAGATGAGTCTGGGGCACCTGGGTGGCTCAGTCGTTAAGCGTCTGCCTTCGGCTCAGGTCATGATCAAGGGGCCCTGGGATCGAGGCCTGCATTGGGCTCCCTGCTCCGAGGGCAGCCTGCTTCTCCCTCTCCCCGTCCCCCTGCTTGTGTTCCGTCTCTCGCTGTCTCTCTCTCTCTGTCAAAAAATACATAAAATGTAAAAAAAAAAAAAAAAAAATTGAAAAGCAAAAGAGAAGGTTAAGCGAATGAAAGAACAACTAAGACTACTAGTACTCTCACTTCTTCCTTAGACTCCGGCCAGAAGAGAGTTAAAATGCATGCCTTAGGAACCTGGGCCTTTCAGAAGGGCTCCAGAACTTGCCAGGGGAACCAGTGCAGAGTCCCACCTTCTGCAAAGCAAGGACAGCTCTTTGGAGTTTCCCTCATGGATGTGTGTGATAAAGAAAACCTGCCCACCCCGGTTCTGGTAGGTCATCTCATTTTGGTCTTTTCTAGCGCTCCTGAGGAGGGGAAACTCGGAGAGGCCAAGTGTCCTCATCCAAATCTATCCCCAAATGGAGAAGTCATTAGACAGCCCCTGGCTTTGGCTGAGAAGCTCTGTTACTGTTATTTAAAAGAATGGAATCTGATTAGGTACTGCAGAGTCATGAGGCGCGTACAACAGGACAGGGCATTCTGGTCCATTCCACTTGTGCCTTGTTTCCACAAAGACCCACGTAGGCCTGTTCAGATCAGTCAAAATGGACTCTGTGTCTGTGAGTCTCTGAGAGGCCACCTTGTCTTCCCACTCTCCCTTCACTGCCTTTCCGAACTCACACTAGTCTCAAGTCTCCTTCAGCGGAGTCTACTCAGTCTAACAACTGCAAACACCTGACACGAGCATCAGGACGCATCCTCTGGCAAATAGGAATCCATTAATCCTAACAGAATATGTCAAACGAAAGCCACAGAGTTTGGCCTGTGTTATCTCAAACTGGTGGACTGAGTTGTCAGTGTTGACATTCAGGGAGTATTCGGTATCTCTGCAAGCACTGTGCTGGATGTAGGGCACGTTCTGCTAGATATGAAGGAATGTATCATATTCACTAGCAGGTGACCTGCTAGCTACTACCCCAGTTCCTTGCATCACAGCAAATTTAGGCGGTAGCTAGGATTATGAACCTCCGCACTTCCCAAATGAATCAGAAAAGCCTCAGGATAGTACGCATGTGCCCCAGCTCACACAATAGATATGTAGCATAATAGACTTCAGCTCCGTTGCATTACCTGACTGCAGCCGTTATTAACTTTCTACACAGCAGGGAGAGGACATGAAGATAGAGCAAAAGACAATGAAAGACTCATGAGAAGGGAGTGTAATCAGAGAAGGAGAAGAGGGTTTTTGAGACTGATTTTAAGAGAGGGAAGGAAATAGAAGAAATAGGAATGGAGTATACAGTCACTTAAAGAGAAATAAACACATGGGAAATGAGTATTTCCTAAATAGACTTCCATACTTGGGTAGAAAATGTAGAGAGAGATACTGAAAAAAAAAACAAAAAAAAAACAATCCGGATTGACTTTCGTCCTTCCCGCTCTAAAACCGTGTACCATCACATTTCCTCGCTCGTTCAAAACGGAGGCAAGCTTGTGCTGTGGGTTTGTGGATATGACACGCCATATACTTTCCTTTTCTTCCTACAGGATATGCTTTCCTTTATTAATCAAAAGGGGCCACTCACAGAAGGCATCTTCAGAAAATCAGCCAATATAAAATCATGCAGAGTCCTAAAGGAGAAACTAAATTCTGGGGACAAAGTGAACCTGGACAGCCAATCTGTTCTTGTGGTCGCATCCGTCTTAAAGGTAGGGAAGGTTCCAGCATTATCCACACACGAGTCACTGAAGCTATGATTAGGGTCCTTCATCATGACTGCTCGAGGACCATAATGGGCATAATAGATTAAGAACCTGACAAACTGAAAAGCGCTTGACAAAATCAAAATTTAAGGAAGCTACTTTAGGAGTTAAAAGCCCCATATGTTAGAAATACTTTCTGTTTTCACCCCACACCGCCCTCCCCACCTTCACTCCTGGAGACTCCATGCAAAATACTCATACTAAAATGACTACTAGTAATGATAGTAAATTTCAAAATACGCGCTTACACATACACAATTGTTTACCAAAGCAAACATCCTCACCACCCTCCTAATGAAGGCAAAGTTTCCAAAGGCAATAGAACAGAGAAAGAATTTAGTCCACCCACCGTGGCACTTATTACCAGCTCTGAACAACTCTATGTCAATGTAGTAATGACTACAATCTTAGAATCTCAGTCACATTTGGTCTTTCCTTGTCCCCCATTAATGTTCGACGATACGATAAAAGCAACGGTTCAGAAATGACTTAGGTAACCACTCCTACACTGGGGCCATAGCAATATCCACTAGTAATATACATATAGGCATCGTGAGGCAGGAGAAGAATGATGATACACTAGGTGGCAAGATGAGTGTTGCCCTCTGTCAGGTGCACGCATGGAATTGATTCTCTAGCAAGAGGCACTAGGTTCTTTCCTAATTCCGTGTTGTAAGCACCGACTAGGAAGAGGGTGAGCACTTGTGGGCATAGTGCTTAGACATTTCTAAAGTTTTCTCTTCCTAAAGTTGACTGATCTTGGTGGAGAATCAGACTCTGCACCCTTGGCCTTGATAATATCATGTCAAACTAACTGGAGAATTGGCCTAAACTAGGAATGAATGTATCCTCAGGACCACAATGAGTCTGCCATTAGACTCTCGACTTTGGACAGTTAAGAAAAGGAAGAATGAAGCAATTATGAGAGTAGCTTTCTTCCAGGGAGCACACATACCCCAAATCAGAAGACCTGGTTCTTTCCTAACATGTGTGCAAGAGCACACCTGTTTGTGTTTTGTTTGCTTCAGAACTTTCCTTGCTAGAATTAAGAGCTAGCACTGTGTCTAAAACAAGCAAAATGGGCATGTGTATTTCTGTCCAAGAAACTAACAGGATTTAGGATGGTCTATAGCCAGACCCTGTCAGTTTGTGGTACTTTGCACAAAAAACACACGCAAAAAAACAAGTTCCAGATGACAGAAGGGAGCTTTATCTTCATTTCCACCACAGCCTAAGCTCTGCTTTTATGCTTCTAAGTTTTAGCGGGAGAAAATCCAAGCACCTGCTTCTGCGTGTGCAAGTCAATGGAGAGTCAGAGCCGAGCTCTTGACTGTGGGTCACAGTTTGGGGATCTGTGAAGGAAGTGGGGGCTGAACTGAAATTTTTAACTGCATATTTTCTCTGTAATAGTTCCAGTACATATTTTCTATAATATCTATACATATTTCTTTATCTCCATAAGGATTTTCTTAGAAATATCCCAGGAAGTATATTTTCATCCGATCTCTATGACCAATGGCTCGGTGTTATTGATCAAGGGAGCGAAGAGGAGAAGATAACTGCAGCCCAGAGGTAATGATGCAACGATGACTCTCCTCTGGTCCCATCTCCAAAACACAGCCAACATACTATTAGGAAAATATTGGCTTACGTTTTGCAGCTTTGCCCACTAAACTCCTGACCAATGCCCAAGAGTTTCAATTCTTCCCACCCATGGGGGCCAGCTTCAGAATAGAGGCACGCTTTAGGGCTATTATTGTTCATCTCCCGACCTTACTAATGTGGAATCCTTGGCCGTTTTACACCTTCTGGATACATGAAACTGGTAGACGAAATCCATTGGTCCAAGAGAGATGCTAGAGCATCGGCTGCCAGGGGTATGCCCTTCATAGTCTGTCAAACATTTACCTAACCGGAGAAGTTTTTATCTGGCTCAGGAACTGAATTCAGTGAAACAATTTTGTATACATTCATGCCTGGAACTCTGCTACAGCGGGTTGTGTACTAGATATACAAGGATGTATCCTGGTCCCTGTCTCTGTACTTCCAACCTCCTAAGTGGAGTGACTTGCCGAATTTAAAAGTGTATTTTTCTGACCTTAGGCTTTTAGCGCAGCTGCCAAGAGCAAATGTCGCTCTCGTGCGATACCTTTTTGGAGTGTTATACAACATTGAGCAACATTCCTCATCCAATCAGATGACAGCTTATAATTTATCAGTGTGTATAGCCCCAAGCATTCTTTGTCCACCTAATTCCTGCAGCTTGGAATTGGAAGGCAACTTCATCAAAAAGGTAATGAGAGCTCTCATTTTTGTCCCCCCGGGGGGTAGAATCCCTACTTTGAACCGGAAATGTGCAGCAGTAACTCTGATGGATGGAACTTTGTGAAGTGCACCTTCTCATTAGGCCCCTGTGGAGTGGCAGAGTTCTTTATCCTACTGTGGTGGGGTCTGGGAAGGGGTGTCGTTAAACGGGAAACTCGGAGCAGTTCAGTCACGTCTTCCCCATCCAGGAGACTAAACACTAGACTGACTAAACAAGACAGAGAAGAGTCGTGGGATACAATAGAAAAGAACCTGTGATTGGAGCTTCACAAGGGAGGGTTCAACTCTCAGCCTCGTCTTTGAGGGACTTGTCACCTTGGGCAAAGCCATGGTTTCCTCACTACACGATGGCGACAACACCCAGCTCCTCCGGTCACCACTGGCACCTCCTAGGTGGCTTGGGCAGTATGAGCACCCATGGCTCCAAACACACTGGCCTTCCTCTGCACATTGTGGCTCACTTCGAAAAACACTCGGCTGCTATTTCACCTCTGCTACGTCATACGGCAACTAGTAAAAGATTCCGGAACATCCTCATAAGATGACAGGTCTTCCCCAAGCTCACACAGAGAGCCAGCAGGAGGCAAAGCAATGCATGAGAAGGGACTGAAGTTAGACAGACAGATACGTTTTCTCTCCAGCTCTGTGGGTTTTCCCTCACGACCCCACAAAATTCTCTGCTTCCCAACAAGATATTTCATTTAAGAAACGGTTTTCTTAAGTTTTTGTTCCTACTTTTTAAATTTTATAAGATGTTATACATCAGTTACAGCTCAATAAAACTGGAAACAAAATTTAAAATCAACAGATAAGTCAACTTTCATAAGGCAGGCTACTTTGAAAATTATCCTGGTTTTATGTATGTATATATGTATGTATGTATGTATGTATTAGTTTTTTTGATGTGTATTTATTGAGAGAGGGAAAGAGAGAGCGTGAGCGGGGCAGGGGCAGAAGGTGAGGGAGAGGGAGAGGGAGAAGCCCAAGCAGATTCCCCACAGAGCACGGAGCCCAATGCTGGCTCCCTGTGGGGCTTGATCTCACCACCATGAGATCGTGAGCTGAGCCAAAATCAAGAGTCAGACGCTCAACTGAGGCACCCTGCAATTTATCCTAGTCTAAAAGATTTAGCCACTGATACCAAAATGTTAGCTATTAAACTAGGCCACGCATTATAACCTTAGCCCACTGATGAGCAGTATTTTAAAATCTGTACCCAAAGTACACAGGAATGTATCATTCTTTCTAAGTTATTTCTTAGAGAAACTCTGGTTTCTCTGTTTCCATTTTTTTTAAAGATTTTATTTATTTACTTGACAGAGAGAGACACAGCGAGAGAGGGAACACAAGCAGGGGGATTGGGAGAGGGAGAAGCAGGCTTCCCATGGAGCAGGGAGCCCAATGTGGAGCTCGATCCCAGGACCCTGGGATCATGACCTGAGCCGAAGGCAGATGCTTAACCGACTGAGCCACCCAGGTGCCCCTGGTTTCTGTGTTTTTTTTATCAACTCTGAATTTTTCTGGGAAGTCTTTCACATTTTTTCTTAGGTCCAAGGTCGATACACAAAATGTGATTTATAACTATGCCCTATGAAAAAGAGCACCCCATTTTTATCTTTTTGTGTTACAGATTTCTCTTGTACAATTTCTCATTGAAAATTGCCTCAGGATATTTGGAGAAGACATCACTTCCCTCTTGGGAGAGAACTCAATGAGTCTTGATAACAGCGAGAAGGCTGCAGGTACTGTGAATAATTTAATTGGCTTTAGTGTGAAGGAGACAGCAAGGTTGCCAGGGGTCATGGGAGATGCTTAGACAGCGCTGTTCTGGAGCCCAGAGCATCGCCAGGGCAATGATTTCCATCTGCTCCTTTTTTCGAAGGCTGGCTCACAGGTCAAGGGAGGTTCTACACTGTTGTGAGACCAAAGAAAGGATAAGATGAGGTCTCTGATTTCAAGAAGTTTCTAGTGTAGATCATAACGGCATTAGGACTCATCATGGTATGCTACCGTGTTTGGGAATTTTTTCTAACAAAATTCTAAATGGGTGCTAAATATATATCTATATATCATCATACATATATATGTAGTTATATATATATTGAGATACTTATTCTATATAAATATATCAACATAATATATATATATATATATGGGTATTAGAGGTGCTCTGGTTGAAGCCAGAGTGAGGGGCCTTTCTTCCCCTCCCTCCTCTTTTTGCTCAGGGGCTCTTGAGGCACCATGGGTTTCCAGTGCCCTTTGAAACGGGTTGAAAAGTACTGGCATCATTGAGAAAAAAGGACTTGACTTGACGTCAAACGACCTCTCCAGATTCTAAATTCCTGCGCCCCCATTTACCAGCTATATTATCTTTGGCCAGTTATTCTAGCTCAGTATCAGTTTATTCATCTCTAAAATGTGGATTAAAAATAATGTCTAAATCTTAGAATTGTTGTAATGATTAAATAAGATGATGGATATAAAATAAATTCCAAAAAAAAGACATTAAAATGACTAGGACGATTGGCCCTGAGACTAGAGCTAGTATTATTTGAACCTAGCTAATCACAGCTACCTGGCAGCAGTCCACCTTATAAGGTAGACTCTCGATTCCGAACCTGGAGACACGTATCATCAATCCCTCCATATATTTGACATTTCTTGGTTTTATGACGTTTACCTCATTCCTTTGAGGAAATCTTTAGGTAAATACATGTCATCAGGAATTAAAATAAATCTCGTGGAGTGTCTGAAAATATGCTTATATAAGACAACTGTTTGTTTTTCATTCCATCAGTGACAGAAAAACAACCTCTTGAATCCAAGCCAGTGAGAGTGGTAGTGATTTACAAAAAGGCACAACTGCAGTATGATACCAAGACCGCATCTGGCATGGGTCCACCCAGCTACCTGTCTACAGTTTTCTAATTCACTGAAGACTAGAATCTCCATAATGACACTTGACTCTTCCTTTTTATTTTTTATAAAATAGAAAATGAAATGAACTCCTTTTCCAATGAATAAAAAATGAGCCCCTTCCAAGGAACTCGCTCATCCCATTTGAATTTTTCTTCTCCCTCATCTCGTATTATCCATATTGAGGAAATCTTCCCACAAAGTATCTCCTCTGTCTTCAATGCCTACCATATCATATTATGTACTCTTTGTACTGTAGTGTATTGTATATTTTTATATTGATGTAATAAAAGTAATTCCATAAATCAATGGGTTAGACAACTATTTTGTTTGCTTATGATTCATATCAACACTTCTGTGGAGTCACATCTGAGCAGTTCTGGTCTCAGCTGAGGTCACTTGTGCACCTGAAGTCAGCTGGCAGCTCATCTGGAGCTAACCTAGGAGTCTGTTTATTGGTGTTGGCTCCCCGCTGGTCCCCATGTCTTCAACATATGGTGGAGGAAGAGTTCCTAGAAGCTAGAAAGGCTTTTCAAGAGGTAATGTGGGAGAGGACTGTGCAAAGGACCATGCCAAAGACAGTGATTTACAAGACAAGGAGGCATTCATTATTTATTAAGACCACACATGATAATCAAAACTCAAGGCAGCACCACTACTACACATATCCTTCTATTCATTGACCTTTAATCCTCAGTGGGTAATAATCAGCATTTCCTAAAAGGCATTCCAAGTGTGGTAGAAAGTATCTTTGAAATAATAACTGATTTTTTACCTCATGTATTCTTTGCCTCTATCCTTCTCCCTGTCTTCAGCTGTCTTACGGACAACTAAATCACTTACTCAGGGAATAGAAGCTAGAGGAGAATATGAGGAAAAGGGAGCTCTTTGTTTCTTATGAGTTTTAAAAATTTAGCTTTCTAGGAAACAAAACTTATTCATGGCATAAAGTAGAAGATTTAGGTGGAAATTTCATGGGAAAAGCCCAAAACCATTAGGTACATGGGACATCTGCCCCTTTTCCTGGATAGAAGCCAAAGAAAGCAGGAAAGCCTCACAGAATAGCTAACTGACTTGTCTAAGAAAGATGGGGCCCTGTGGGTCCACAGAGAGTTTCGTATACCTCAGCATGGAACAGATCAGTAAGTAAAGTGTTCCCATCAATTCCAGAAGAGTATGGAAGAAATACAGAGAGCCACCAGGTTTGAAAGACATGTCTCAACAACAGTAGTACTAACCAATTCCTCAGGACAAGAGAGGAGTTAGGACATGTCAGCAGATGCTAGTATACATCAATGACACAAAGCACCAGATAAGTGCCATCTCACCATTTCATAGCTTCCTAACTCCCTAGCACTAGAAGACTCCAGAACATAGACACACTCCTGGGGGAAATTAAGAGATCCTGAATTTCTACCAATCTGGGAACAGAGAATCAAACTAGACACCAAGCGACCTATTTCAAAATACAGAATTGGACATTTATTACATATGTCAGTGTATAGACTGAGATTGGTATCAATATATATAGAATATATGATCTGAGCAGTTTTCCTAGAAATGGTTCCCTGGTCAAATAGGTTTGGGAAATTCTGTATCTTCCTTTTGGAAGTCAAATGTTCCAGTTTTTTCCACATTTATTTGACATTACTTGGCTCTTTTGGAATAACCCCATTAATTAATGATCCTGGGAACATACATTAATAAACATTGCTCTGAATTTATTTCTTCTTGTCACAGATTTTACCATTTTACTCACCTGCTAAGAAGCCATCAATGGATTTCAATAGAACTTTGGATTTTTTTTTTTCAGAAAAAAATGTCCTTTTTTAGATCCTCCACAATGCAACCTGCTCTAGTAATCAAATTTGTCTTCACTCTTTCCCATTGTAGATCCTTTGCTTTAGCTAGGTCAGACACTTTCCTGGTCCCTGAATAAGTCACACTCACTTTTCTAACTATAATTCTCACCTCTCCTTGGTCTCTATGTTTCCACCCACTAACTAGGTAGCCATCTGGGTTCTCCACTCCCAGAAATTTCACAAAGTCTTCCTAATCTCAAATTAATTGTTCTTTACATGAGCGCTTGCCCCTACTAGAGGTGGGCTCGTATGCTGCTTTGCACCATCAGGAATTATGCCAGTGTGTTCATACATTATTCAGCAAATCCAAATTCCTGTGGTAAACAACTATATCTTGTGTTAGTTTTATATTACTTTTAATGCCTGGCTAAACTTCTACTCAAGAAAATGTATGAATGAATATGTTCAATTTTCAAAGAGTGTAGAGATTTTATATATACTGCAAGTTTTTAAAACTGAAGAGGTAGAACACAGCACATATGGAATTTCAATGGGTGGCAATAAGACATCATCAGTTTGATCAATTTTTTTAGATATGACTTCACAGCCTTATTCACAAGTTCTGAGATATACTATTTTTATTCATTATGCAAAAAATGTGATATCGGTGTGATGCATTTGAGAATAACTGCATTTTTGTATGAAATTTCTTTTAAATATCAACAATCCAGAATAAAAGGGGCAAAAAACATGGCTGGGCAATGCATCTGTGAGTTTTTAAGCCAAGGAAGATATTTAAAAAAAAAAAAATGAAAAGAAGAGGAGCTAGAAATACCAGAAGGTAAAGAAAAGCTGAAATTGAACTTATTTGTCAATGGCAATTCAAAGAAGAGATTCCTGACCTAGGAAAATGGTTAATAAGTGTTAGTATTTCCCATAGGAGACTCAAGCATAATATCTCCTTGAGAACAGCAATTTATTTCTTAAATTTGAGGAAAAGATCCTGGGAACTCTGATAAAGTATAAAAGAGCTTATTTGCCTAATCTAGAATGGATAAAATGTAATTAGATGTTCTGATATTGGCCTTTACCGTACCTGGGAGTAAGATATGTGTAATCATCAGTCAATCTGCACTTAGTGATGTAGTTAAGGTTAAACATCTCCAGAAGTAAAATAAAGGTACTTAGAATGACTCTCTTATTTTATTCCCAAAAGAAAGCGACTCACAGGCTACCAATAACAGAAAATTAATATCATGGATGGTTGGGATTAATTACCATGATAAATTAAGTGGTATATATATATAAAATCACTCAATTTTTATTCCACAAAAGCAACATGTAAGAATTTGGTGAATGGAATATATATTAGTACAAGAAGCCACCTTTATTCAGAGAGCACTGAACAATGCCTTTTATATTTTTCCGTAATTCTTTCTATGCTAGCCGAATGGGCCAGTAATACTCTGAAGATTTATAGTGGATGGTGACTCTATTTTCCAGTTTTGTTTTGTTTTACTTACCCACTACATAATTGGTGCTAAGAAAAAATTGGTTTCCTTATGGTCCTGGACCTAAATGTCAGTATTAACTTAGTTGGTTTAATCTTTAAAAAATGGTATCATTCCTTTGTCAAATAAAAGAAACAACTAGAAAACCAAACTGTCAAAGGAAATTTATAATTTCCTAAAATGGAAAAAGAGAAACTGCTCTGTAAGAACGGGAGTTTTTCCAAAATGTAAAAATATAAAACTAGTTGGGAAAGAAAAAACAAAACAAAGCAACACCATCTTCAGGATAATGATTACCTCTGGAAGAATGGGATTGAGTAAAGGGGGAAAAAAGAAACTCCAAGCACACATATATTAATTTAATTTCTTGAAAGATTTAAAAATGCTAACATTTCACCACATGCTACACACTTCTTAAGAAAATGTTAGAGGTGATTTTATTACATAAATATCCACAACATACCCATGCATACATACACACACACACACACACACGATTTGTATATATAAACATACAAAACATTGTTAAATGAATAAGTAAACTACAGAAATTCTTATCATTCAGCAATTTTATCTTTTCACCATGTTTTGTGATTCCTCTGTACTGATGACCTGGTTCACTCCATCTAGTATTCCATTATATGATAATGCATTTATGTGTGTATACATCTACCTTGATCAAACTTTCTAGAGGCTTGCCTAGTTTATTAGCTTTCAAAGAAATAGATTTTAAAAATCATCTCCATTAATGTTTTTTCCTAGGTTATTAATTTGTGTTTTGCTTTTACAATTCTGATGCTTCAACTTTCTTACTGTTTTCACTTCTTCATCTAGCTTCTTGGATTAAATGCTAGCTCATTTATATTTAGTAAATATATTCAATAAGACTATTCATAACTTCTAAGTACTGCTTTATATCTCACAAAATTTTCGTATTTTAGTTTGTTGATAAAACCATTACAGTTTATGATTCTCCTTGTGAAGTATTTTTTAACTTATTCATTGTTTAAGCTTTCGGGTTTTTTTTCAGATTTTCTAACCTATAGGATTTTAATTACTAGTTGTAGTAGTAATTTCTAAATAAATTGCATAGTAATCCAATAATATGGTTTGAATAACTATGACTTTTTGTGACTGAGAGTATACAGTTAATTTTATAAATATCTAATGTGTTGCATGCATGCTTTAGGAGAATGTGTATCCTCTGTTGTATTGTCTTTTGAGTGCAGGCATATGTAAATTCACAATTATGTCATATGTGTTCCTCAGATTCTCTATATATTCTCCAAATATGTAGTTTCTGAAAGAGGTGTTAAATTTTGCCATTATGCTTACATGTGCTTTTCAATTTTATTTTATAATTCTGAATTTTTGTAGTTGTTGGCTTTTGGTGTTTTATGGTTTATATTGTTAGGTACATACAAATTTATAATTTCTATAGCCCTTTCATGAAGTATAGCTTATTTGCTTTATTCACATTAATGTGTTGACTTCATATTCTATTTTCACAGATATTGTTACACCAGCTCTTTCTTGGTTCCTACATGCTTAGTATATTTCTTTTTTTTCCTTTTTATATTTTCTGTTTTAGAGTGTGTGTGTGTGTGCATGTGTGTATAGCAGTGTGCCTTATAAGCAGCATATAACTGATTTTTTTATATCCATGCTGATAATTTCTGGTTTTTAATAGAGAGACTTAATCTATTTAAATTACATAGATTTAATCTATTTAAAATAAGTAGACCACCTTATTTTGTATTTTTCTTTCATCAGAGATTTCTCCTGGTTTCTTTTTTCTTCCTTTCCTAATTTTTGTTGGATTGATAAATTAAAGTTTAGTATTTTCTCTATCAATTTTATTTATATATATTAAAATTTCTCAGCTATTATATCTTTGATTACTTTGCTGCAATATTCCTCTATTATCTTTTACTAGAATCCACTAAAATTTTATGAAACAGTGATTCTCAAAGAACACTCCATATAAACAACTTTCAATTTTTCTCTTTATACTGCATCCTGAGTAAAATTCTCAGTTCTTTCTTCCAGTTTATTAATTCTTTAACTTTGGTCATTCTAGAGTTAATTCTTTTAGTTTCACACCATTTTTTTTTCACGCCTATATGTTTTCTGGGATTACTAAACAGATCTTTTTCCTATTCATATAATTTTATATTTTTTCAATAAAGATCATTTCAGGGGCGCCTGGGTGGCTCACCGGGCTGAGCATACGATTCTTGATTTTGGCTCAGGTCATGATCTCAGGATCCTGAGATGTAGCCTTGACTGAGGTTCCCTGCTCAGCAGGGTGTCTGCTTGAGATTCTCTTTCTTTCTCTCCCTTTGCCCCTCCCTGCTCTCTCTCACTCATGAGCTCTCGCTCTCAAGTAAATAAATAAATAAATAATCTTTTTAAAAAAATAAACATCATTTCATTCATTTTCCTCTCTGATTTTGGACCAAGATGTAGGGTACTGCTGTGACAAATACCTAAAAATGTCAAAGCAGCTTTAGAATTGGGGAAGGGGTAGAGGTTGGAGGAGTTCTGAGGGGCATGCTGGGAAAAGTCCACATTGCTGTGAAGGGATTGTTGGTAGAAATAATAGATGTTGAAGGTGATTCTGGTAAGTGTTCAGAAATAAAAGCGAGAGCTTCAGGGATAGACTCTATCTTCTTAGAGAGTATGTAATTAATCAGAAACAGAATGTTAGAAATATGGATGTTGAACATCTTTCTGGTGAGATCTCAGATGGAAATGCGGAACATGCTGTTGGAAACTGTAAGAAAGGAGATCCTTGTTATAAAATAGCAAAGAAGTTGGCTTAACTAGTGTTCTAGTGTTTTGTGGAAGGTCGAACTTGCAAGCAATAAGATTGAGTACTTACCTGAGGAGATATCTCAGGGAAGTTTTAAAGGAGTTTGTTTCTTCCTGACTGCTCATAGTAAAATGCAAGAAGAAGAAATGAGTTGAGGAAGGTATTAAGCAAAAGGAAATCAGGACTTGAAGATGTAGAAAATTCTCAAGTTTTCCAAAATCAGTTTGTCATTTCTACTCTAGCACTTGTGCTCACGCTGCTACTGCCCCTAGATGGTTCCTCCTGTTGTCTTCCCATCCAAATTCAACCTATAGAGTGTCAGCTTCCCAACAAAGTCTGTCTTGATTTGTTCAGTCATGTTGGCATTTTCTCTTGTAAATTTTTATAGCCTTGTAATCATTTTCGTGTAATGTTTGTGACATGTAGTCTTTAAGGCACATCTTTTTTTTTAATTTTACATTCTCTGAAACTGAAGTACCCCCTCTGTCTGTGTATATATGTTTATTTTTTTCATCAATTCTCTGTCCACCCTCAAATGCTTTTAAATGGATAACACATGCATAATCCATGGGTTCTAGAAAATGAGGAAGTAGGAAACTTGACTTCACAATTGTTCTCAGGTGGTCCTCCATGGCACCTCCTGGAGCTACCAAGAGCAGGGCTAACGTAGTGGGAAAGTTAAGTAAACCAGTGGAGCCCTGCTCTGGTCACTCTTACAACCTTGAACAAGCAGATCACCTCTTTTTTTTTTTTTGTACTTTTTTGCTTTAGTCTTTTATTTATGGGTCTGAGGCAAAAGGTTTTGTGAACCTGAAAATATTGGTATAAATATATAGTATGTTTTAGATTTGTCTCTCTCATTAGAACACAGGCTTCTGTACCCAAAGGGACTGACACAGTTATAGCTAGATAATTGGGTCAGCTTGTTCTTGTTTGGTTTGTGTGCAAACATGCAGACTACATCCACAGTGAGCATTCCTCTTAATCTTTTCAAACAACTGTGTGCCAATCTCCTAAATGTTAGTTCCTTTCTCTGTCTTCATTTTCTTAAAAAAGTGGTGTCTTAGGTCTCCCAGAATGAACATGAAATATTGCTCTAGTATTTCTTTATAGACAGCAAGTTTTAGACTTCTTTCCAAAGCACATGCATCGATTTTAAGGAAATCTTAAACGGCTATAATTTAAGATCAGAAAGTATTATCCTTAAGATAATATTAGAATTTGGAAGGAAAAAAACACAACTTTTATTTAGAAACTTGTTATCTCGAACATAGAATTCTGTTCCTGCAGAATTTCAAGTTATATACTTAGTCTGGATGCAATAAGCAAATGTTGGAAAACTAGAAGTAGGTGAAGTTTGAAAAGACTACACAGTGAATGAATTTACATTGTTATCTACTTTCCCCCTTTTATTTGGGGGGGTGAGAAAGAAAACAAGCATACACTGTATTGTAAGAAATTGGCTCACATGGGGTACTGGGATGACTCAGTCAGTTAAGCATCCAACTCTTGATTTCGGTGCAGGTCATGAGATTGAGCCCCACATCAGGCTCCATGCTCAGTGTTGAGTCTGCTTGAGATTCTCTCCTTTCCCCCTGCTTTCATGCTCTATAAATAAATAAATAAATAAATAAATAAATAAATAAATAAATAAATAAATAAATAAAATCTTAAAAAAAAAGTAATGGGCTCATACAGTTGTGGAGGCTGGCAAGTCTGAAATCTGTAGGGCAAGCTGGCAGGATTGAAATTCAGGTAAGAGTTGATGTTACAGTCTTGAGCCCAAATTCCAGGCTGGTCAGACAAATGAGAAATTCAGGCAAGGTTTCTATTTTGCAGTCTTGAGGCTGTATTTCTTCTTCTATGGAAAACCGTTCTTTGCTCTTAAAGCCTTCAACTGATTAGATGGGGCCCACACACACTAAGGAATGTAATCTGCTTTACTCAAAGCCTACTAATTTAAATGTTAATCACACCTAAAAAATACATTCACAGCAACATCTAGACTAGTGTTTGACCAAACTATCGGCCACCATAGCATAGCCAAGTTAACATATAAAATTAACCATCACAGTGTCTCATTACCTATTAGGCTCCGTTTTCTGACATCTTTTCTTCACTCAGCTCTACTTAGTTTCACCTTACTCCACCAAATAAAATGCAACATGATTCCAGCCTTGTAGGGTCTCCAATTTGCTACAGACCTGAAATCCCCGAACTAATCAAGATTTCAGAGAGCTCTCTAGATGACACAGCCACAAAGACCAAATCCCCAGGATCTCTGTATGTCAGAGGTTTTCCTGCATGGTAGGTTTGGTGGAAGAGACAATGAGTGAAAGAAGTGGATTATGTGAGGCAGGTTGATCTCAAAATGTTAATACAGATTTGTCCCTGAATTGACCTTATGGACGGTGTATCATTTGTGTCATTATTTCTAAAAGTAAATTTTCATGAAGTCTTTAAGGGAGTACCTTGATACATATGTCAAGACTGATGAAGTGTGGGTAAGTAAAGGTGGATCTGAACTGCTCTTTCCTGCTACATTTGGAATCTCAGCGGTCATCTCCTGGATTTGTTTAGAGCAGAACTGACACAGCACATTTCAAGCTCTCAAAATGACATCTGAATGCATTCAAATGAATGCAAGTAGCTGTATAAAGTAAGCACTAAAAAATGAGATTAACTACTGCTAGGCTTTATGAGCCCTAGCATGTTTTTCTTCTAGCGCCATGGTAATAATAAAACCTACTTGTAGAGGTCTTGGCAGTTTAAAAGCAGCACATTTGTATTTCCACATTTGATTCTCCCTCCAAATAGCATGATGGTGGGCGGGGGGAACGACTGGGTGGCTCAGTCGTTAAGCATCTGCCTTTGGCTCAGGTCATAATCTCCGGGTCCTGGGATCCACTCCTACATCAGGCTCCCTGCTCGGCGGGGAGCCTGCTTCTCCCTCTCCCTCTGCCGCTCCCCCTGCTTGTGTTCTCTCTCTCTCTGTCAAATAAATAAATAAAATCTTAAAAATAAACGAATAGCATGATGGATAAAATATTGTTCTACAGATATGGAATTTGGGATTCAGAATTCAGATTTCATTTGCTGAAGGACAAATAGTAAATACTGGGGTCGGAAGTAGACCACAGCTTTTTCCACTACATCATCCAGTTTGTTAAACATTCTTAATTGCTGTTCTGGGAGATGAAAGTCATTATGTTTCTAAAGTAGATTACGAACAGCACTGCATGACTTGTTTTAGAGTTAGGGGTTCTTACACAGGAAACTAAAAAGCAACTACCTGTGGTATTACTGTGAAAGCCCCTTACTATGAATTATCAGAGAAAAAAGTTAAATTGACATTAATTTCATTGATTTAAAATGTAACATAAAAATACTGGAAGAAAAAAGAAATGGTGTTTTTCAGTTATGAGAATAAAGGAAGTAATTTTCTTTTGTGACTGGTAATTGCATTGGAAAACATTTACAAAAATAAGTGCAACTCAAATTTAACTAGATCTTTGAAGACGTGGAGGAAGGAGGAGATTCATTCTGAGGATCAGCTTGATCTTTGTTTCTTTCACAGAGATCAAAAGATTTATTGTTACTTGAGAGGGAAAAGCAGAATTCAATTAGGACTGAGATGAAGGATGCTGGGAGCAGAATAGCTGCCTTCTCTGTACTTCCTAATTGGGTATCCTGTCTCCAACTAGATACTCTTAACTGATTCTTCAAATTCTTAATTTCAGTAATTAAGTCATTTAGACATCGGAAGGATGTTAACAGAGTCCAGTAAGAGCAACAGGATTCAAAGTCATTGCAAATGCCTAGAGGAGCAAAGAGATGAAGGAATTGGAAAAGAGGAAAATTTCTTTCCTGGCCCTCCAAAGTCAATCTGCAATGCCTCAAATGAGTTCATTTATGATTCACAAGCCAGATAATAGGTCTCAGAAATCTCAGAACAGATTCTCTCCATATAAATCCACCCTTTGTTTTAGGTACAAAACCTAATTATTCCCATTCTGTCATCATCAGCTCGCAGACTTCCGAGCCCTGCCCAAATCAGAATTTGCTGAATGAAAGTATAGGGGCCTGAACTTTGTGGCAGAATGTTCTTAACTTTCCTAAAATCAAACTCATCACACACAATACATTAAGTTCTGAAGTTGTGTTTTTTTAAAAGCACAACCATGACAAAAGGAAGTGATAAAGCCCCAACTGCATTTCATTTTCATGACATGAACAATGAAATGTTCTCTGTTTCTAAGGGAGGATCACATGTTCTACAGCACATAATTTTTTTTTAAAGATTTTATTTATTTATTCATGAAAGACAGAGAGAGAGAGAGAGAGGCAGAGGGAGAAGCAGGCTCCCAAGGAGCAGGGAGCCCGACGCAGGACTCGATCCCAGGACCCTGGGATCATGACCTGAGCCGAAGGCAGACGCTTAACCATCTGAGCCACCCAGGCGCCCTACAGCACATAATTTAAGAAGGCAAATTTTAGAGCAGTACAGACATTTAAAATTTGGGCCATGTATTTAATTATGTTTTAGACTGCAATAATTGTTATTCATTCTCTGTCTTTTGCCCTTTGCTTATCTCAGTTGACAAGCATATTCTCAATAGTCTTCCATCTTTTTCTACATATATGGAATTCCAACCACATAGAGTTGAGAATTAGTGAGGAGGGAAATTAGTATTCCCTAAACACCAGTCACTTTCTTTCATAGTGCTTCATTTTATTTACCTCAGAGCTTTTATCAATATTGCCTCGAATGACCTTGCTCTTTTGTTCAGTTGTTCATGGTTGATTTTTCCCTCAACAGAATGTAAGTTCCATGAAAGCAGAGCCCTTCTCTGTCATGTGCTCTTCTAGATCCCGAGCCCCCAGAGGTGTGCTTGGCACACAGTAGGTATTTATACTTTGGTTTGTTTTTGTTTTTGTTTTTTTTAGAGAGAGAGAGAGAAAGCACATGCACGTGGGGGGAAGGGGCAGAGAGAGGGAGAGAGAAAATCTTAAGTAGGCTCCACGTTCAGCATGGAGCCCAATACAGGGCTTGATCTCATGACCCTGAGATCATGATCTGAGCCAAAACAAGAGTTGGACGCTTAACTGATTGAGCCACCCAGGCACCCTAAGGTATTGATGTTTATTAATAAACTCCAGGCACAGGATTAGACACATTGTGAACATTACCTCATATAATTCTCAAAGTGATCTTGAATATAAATGTATTATCCCTTTTTCACACTGAGGAATCAAGGCTTAAAGGAATTAACTAACTTGTCAAAAATCAAACAATTAGGAATTTAGGTCTGATGTGTGTTCTGTTTGGGGTCCATGTTATAAGGAATGTTCCCAAAGTGGTCCATGGCTGTAAGCGAGATGTTTATAGGTAGTAAACAAAGTGGCATTAAGTAACGACAGCATTAGACCATAAGAAAATTATTCCCTCTAAAACTTCTTTGTAATTAATTTTATTACATCAAGGATAAGGTCTCAGATTGGTGCCAGTGCCATTAATCTGGTGCTCAGATTAATGCTTCCCCAGTAATTGCTACTCTCTCCCTCTCTCTCTCCTTATTTCACTTAAGGGCGGCAGGTAAGACTATAAAGCCAGAGTTTGTTGGCAGTGTATAAATTTTCTACAACTTAAAGCAAGTGGTTCTGGTTTCCCATTTGCAATAATTACATAGTTCCTTCAGAAATAAAATTTTAGATAAAAGTCCTGAATTTAGGGGTGCCTGGGTGGCTCAGTCATTAAGCGTCTGCCTTCGGCTCAGGTCAGGATCCCAGGGTTCTGGGATCGAACCCCGCATCGGGCTCCCTGCTTGGCTGGAAGCCTGCTTCTCCCTCTCCCACTCCCCCTGCTTGTGTTCCCTCTCTTGCTGTCTCTCTCTCTCCGTCTGTCAAATAAATAAATAAAATCTTTAAAAAAAAAAGTCCTGAATTTACTTAAGGAAAATATTAATGAGATAATGGTACAGGTGACATATTTGGCAAAAATTGTGGAGGTGGCACACAGTGTCTGGTTTAGAAAACCCTGCTCTAAAGCAAATTTACAAAGCCCTGAAATAGAAACAAGCAACAGAAGGCATTGCTATGATAGGGAAACTCAGACACATAAAATAATTATCTACAAAATGCTTTAAAAGTGCTGTGCTTGAGGAAGAAAAAACTAACTCGACATAACTGGGGAAAATACCACTGAGATACAAATTCTGGATGTACAATGAAGTTATAGTTCCTGACTAATGGTGCCAAAAATATAGTGGGGGACATATATAAGTAACCAGAATACAAGTAGGGAAACAAAAAATGCCCAAAAGAAGAAAAAAATACATGTGGATGTGAGAAATCACAGTTCTACGGTATTAGTTACCTTTAATTACCTTCAGTTATCATTAAATTTGTTAATTATAATTAATAATTATTTGCATTAATTATATATTTCTTTAAAGTCATAATATATAAATTATATAAATATTATAAATTAACTTACTTAATTTCAATTAATAATTTTGTCATGCATGCTCAGAATAATGAGTATCCTTGCTAAGTCTGTCATATAAAAGGAGAAATAAGAACAAATAGCTTTAATCTCATTTTTGATGGCATACAAATGCAAAATATTCCCACTTGCAAAAGGGCTGGGCACTCTTTCTTACAACTGCAAGAAAAGCCTCATTGGGTTTGGCAAACACGACCTGCTAAACTGCCAACCATATCGGATTCATAACCCCAGTAAAGCTGCCACGTCTTTAACACGGCACCAAATCTGGGCTCCACCAAGGTATGGTGCTGCCCGAGAAATTGTCATCACTTAGTATACTTCTGGGTAAACCTCTACTAATGAAGGGACTGGATTTGCTCTTCTAGTCTTTATGCTGACATCTGTTTGTAGGGAGTATCGGAGTAAATTCACATGGTCCAAAAGCTGGGGCTTTCTGTGAGGCCACCTGTCCGTGGTTTGCTCCTTGTTCTGCCATCAGCTTCCAAGGTATAAGCTAATACAGGACATCTGCCGCTCTCTAGCTCTGGAGAGGCTATCTGGTGACAGGGCGGGCAGGGACCCGACAGCACAGACTCCACGTTCAAATTCTGATTCTCCCGCTTATTTGAGCAAGTTGCTTAATTTCTCTAGGCCTGAAAGTCTTCAACTGCAAACTGAGTGAAAGGATCTTTTTTTTTTTAAGATTATTTATTTATTTATTTATTTATTTATTTATTTATTTATTTGAGAGAGAAAATGAGAGAGAGAGAGCACGAGATCCAAGAGAGTCAGAGGGAGAAGCAGACTACCCGCTGAGCAGGGAGCCCGATGCGGGACTCGATCCCGGGACTCCAGGATCATGACCCGAGCCGAAGGCAGTCGCTTAACCAATTGAGCCACCCAGGCACCCAAGTGAAAGGATCTTATTAGGAGATTTTGAAAATTAAGTGAAAGAAAGCAATAGGATATTCGGTGAGGTCAGGCACATAATAAGTAAAATGTCAATTATCAATAGCTACTATTAGCCTGTGTTAGAAGTACAGTGTTCTCTCCTCTGGGCGTTCCAGAGCCCTTGGGAAACAGGAGCCTTTTAATCTTACTCTCTTGTGCCGGTACTTATGTTAGCACTTCAGGCCAGCTTCCCACATGTGACTTTTGGCTGTTTCCTCAGCTCCTCTGAGTTCTCTCTCTCTCTCTCCCTGTACCTTCCTGGCCAGAAGAGTGACTCTGGAAGCACTACCTCCCTCAGTGACTCAAATCCCTTTCCTTCTGCTACACCACCAAAGAGAAAGCCGGCATTAAAATTCAAACAGGGGCTTTGATTTCTCCAGAGAGGCGACTTTCACCATAACCTCCGCAGAATCTAGTCTGGAACATTCTTCTCATTTGCCACTCGCTTTAGTTGGCTAAGAGTTAACATTTAAAACAATGCTTGTGCTAATCTTTTTATAGCCACTGACGGCAGCTCCCTGGAAACTTCTACATTTTGTTTCTGACAAACAGTATGTCAGACATTTGCCCAAACAAAACATAAAGAAAGTGCCTGAACTCAGCCTGTGCTATTTTTGCATACCTTTCACTTTATAGCCAAGTGCTACGATAAAGACGATGTATAAGTTCAGTGAGATAGAGTATGTAAGACTCTTAGACTCATTCGCCTGTGTATAGAACAAAATGTTTAATTCTTCAGAATATCTATCTGGAGAAAGAATCATTCCCAAATGGTATATTTCCAGAGTGTATATGCCGAGTGGGCAGTAGGCCCCCCGCTGCTGTGTTCTAAAGCCCTGCCAGGCTGGCTTAGCCGTTTGGCTTTCTGAGAGCCAACTAGAATGAAGACACGACAGAACTCTTACTCATTACCTTGCTTTTACTCATCCTGAGGCTTGATTGTTCAAATCTCCTCGGATTCTCAACATACCGGAGTACCCTTATTATAAATTACCTCTTTGGGCTTAGGCGAACAAAAGTAGATATCTGCCATGTATAATGAGAATTCAAATTTAAAACTGAAATTTAAAAAATTTTAAGGATATTAAGTTTATCAGCAATATATTGGGCTTTTATATATCTTAGTACATTTTTTTTTTCACTGTAAAAATTCGACTTGTTTCAAGAGCCAACAGGTAGGGTTAACTGCCTCTAAAAATATCAGTAAAGAAAAACACTCTTATTCAGTGAATTTCTCAAAGTAATGAGGCATATAAAAACACACATACATAGCATTTCAGATTTCATTTTACCCTCACCAAAATTATCTTCTCTTTAAAATGACCTAAATCTTTTGAATTAAAATAATAGGAGTTTCTTATGATACTCAATATTCAATATTCTTGTGATATTAGTAATATGTGCAAACTCTAGAATTTTAAGTGGTGATATGATATACTTTTGCAAATACGTATCATTTATTGTAGCAACAGATTTTAAGCAATTTGAGGTACTGGGAAGTCACAGTAGCTGCTTTACTTCTTTTTGTAATGTATACGCTAAGAATTTAGACCCACCATCCTTCCTCAGGTTCTTCTTTGACTATTTACACATACTCTTCCAACATACTATGCACTTTCTTGTCTCTGCATCTCCCCCTTAACTAGGTTTGCAAGGAAAACTTCTAATCATCCTGCAGGACGTGATTTAAATATCACCTTCTGGGCAAGTATTCTCTGCACTTTCTGTCTATAGCTCTCTGAACAGAAGTAATTTTTTACTTCCCATTTATTTTTCATCATATCACTTTGTAAAAACATCTAGTATTTTTATATCTGTTCTATTAGTAATTTCAGGTCTGTCACCCCAAGTTATCTGCAAATCCCTTTATGGCAAAAACTAGGTCATGTTCATAATTGTGTCTTTCTAGCACATTAGACAATTTCTCCTTGATGACTGACATTTAGGACATGTTTGTTGTTGTAAACAAGGAATTTCAGTTCAGAAAAATGTGAGGAAAGTTTCAGGTGGTCCTCGAGTAATGGTTTTGAGAATTATTAAAATGTTATTAAAAATAGTACTAGGGCCTTTTCTGGTTTAGACCTATTTTTTTCAATTTATGATTTTATTAAAGCTTGCCAAAAGTTTTTCAAAGTAGTTTTATCAATTTCTATTCCAAGCAACAGTGTATGAGAGTTCCAGTTGTTCCCTACCTTACCAAAACTTAGCATTTTCACATTATATTTATATACTTATATACATACACACATATTGCTTGATTTGGTTTGACATCTTATTCAGCATTTTTGTTTCTAATGTTTATAAGTGAAGTTGGACTATATTAACTAAACTTTTCCTAATCATTTCCTTCATTCCACTTTGGGTACACGCTTCCTTTTTTCTAGTTTCTTATAGTGAAAACTTAGGTTCACACAGATTCAATAGTCTCTCTGTATTTGTATATGTATGTGTGTATACACATATGCATGTACGTATACATATATTTATGTATTAGATATCATTAGATATATATCTTAATATATTAATAGTGTTTATATTATATAATATCAATCTTATGTCTTACATATTCTTATTAATATCTACTGTTTACTGTATTATATTAATATGTAATATAATGAGTATATAAATATTAGCTATAGTAATATCAGGAAAAATATATCTTAAGGTAAAATTATTTTCTGAAGAAGTTTAAGTTCTAATGATAAATATTTAATATATGCAATATATATGTAATATATAATACATATAATATATAATCTATTATATAAGATATATATTAATGACACAAGTTTATCATATCTTTAATTATACATAATTAATATGCATGTATTAAATGTATATTATATATTATATATTTTATATTTGTATTTGTATGTATATTGTATATTTATATTGTATTTTAAATGTATATTATATATTTTATATATATTACATATAACATATAAATTATATATTAGATAAGTAAATAATAGATAAGAAGTTTAAGATCTAATGATATATATCTAATATATACATAAATATATATTAGATTTATATATATGAAAGACATATTCAATTATATATTAGACTATAATTTTATACCTATATGTAACTTAATATGTAATATGCACATGTTATATAATGTGTGATTGATATATATTATATGTCTATACATTATATATTATGTAATTTATACCTTTTGTGTAATCTGCCAAGAGAGGTGAGATTCTTTCTCACCAGATTAGCTTTCTGTGCTTATGCTACTGTGTTTTCTCCCAATTACTCAAAACAAATAAAACCCAGAAGTTCCTTACTTCTGAGACAGCTCAGATTGCTTACAGTTACCCTAATTTCTGCTTATGTTCATTTATAAATATTGTGCTGTCATTTCAGTTACCAAGAAACCAAGCTACAACCATTCATTGTTCTCAGGTACTTATGCATCCATGTTAAAAATCAAGTGACCAATCTCCTCTGCTAATGCTTTTGACTCTTCTCAAAGTCAGACACAGAATTCAGGAAAATCAAAGATGAATGAATAAGCAAATTCAAGATGTCTTTTCAAACTCTTTTGTTTTCTTTTTTTCTTACCCTACAAAGGAAACATTACTAGAAATAATCTTTTTTCAATAATTCATCTTTCATAATTAGCTCAATAGTATCATAAAAGCTTCAAGGGAAGAATTGTGAAATCAGACAAGTTTCACCCTTATTGGTTGCTACATTCTGGTAAAAATGTTATTAATTTAATGTATTTCAGAGATTATATACTTTATAGAAAAGCACTCATATATCATACATAATATGTTACTATCCTAAAGGGAAATTGATGTAATCCTTATGTAACATTTGTATATTATATCCAAAAAGAGGATTTTACTTTCCTCCATTCTGATGTTGTCGGTCACTGATATAATTAACCACAGTCATTCATCCTTATCCTCAACAGGTAAAAATTTCCTTTCCTGCTTGCCCAAAAGCTCTGACATTAGGCAGAGAGGCCGAACACTGTCTTCTATAAGGAAGGACAGTTTCAGAGCCTCATGAGAAGGACTGTACCAGGAACTCTAATGACACTTCAAGGAATGGATTCAAAATATAGCACAGAAGCAGCAGTTTGAAAGACACCTGAAGGAGACTGATTTCCTGATCTTGCAACTTGTGCTGGGGGTATAGGGATCTTTAGGACATTTCTCCAAGAACAAAAGAGCTGGTGAGTGCAATTTCCCTCCCCCGCCCCCCAGTCTAAATAACTGGACAACTGCAGGATCCAGCATGAATACTCTTCACTTAGCTTGCTAAGACTGTATGCCTCACCCCTGCATTCTCCTGCGGACCTGCCCACTTCAACACACCCTCAGCAAGAGTCCATCCAAAGCCGTATCACAAGCCTGGCAGTGTGTAAGCAGCCCTAATAGGGGCCAGTACCACTCCACAGTGACTCCTGCCCCAGGGAGAGGGGAAGAAAACCACATACACCAGTTTGTCTGCAGCCCCAGCAATGGGCTGGGGGCAGACATCTGGTCTGACTGCAGGCCCCATCCACCAACAAAAGCTCCTCAGGGGACAACACAGGGAAAGTGCCCTACAGTTCAGTGAGACTGAAGCTCTGGCAAATTGCTGATCTGAGTAAACTCAAGCCCAGGTAGGCCTCCAACTGGCCTATTAACAGCACAGAGACAAAACCCTGCCCACAACAGGCAAAGAGAGCCATTGCAGATGACTGGACTAAAGACAATCACAGGTCAGCCACAACAGTAGGGCACATACAACACACATAGGAGACGCCTCTGAAGCATCAGGTTCTGGGCAACAGGGGACATTGCACTGCAGGGCACAAAAGGATCTCTTCTTCGTAAGGCCACTACCTTCAAGAGCAGGATATGTGGCTGACTTTCCTAACTCAAAGAAACAAAGAATTAGACAAAATAAAGAGATAGAGGAATATGTCCCAAATAAAAGAACAGCACAAAATCACAGCAAGAGAGCTAAATGAAATGGAGATAAGTAAAATGCCTGATAGAGAATTTAAAGTAATAGTCATAGAGATACTCACTAAATTTGAGAAAAGAGTGGAGAACCTCAATGAGACTCTCAACAAAGAGATAGAGAACATAAAAAAGAACTAATCAGAGATGAAAAACTCAATAACTGAAATTAAAAATACACTGGATGGAAAAGAGGAAGCACACTAGAGAAAGCAGAAGAATGGGTCAGTGACCTGGAGGAGAGAGTAACAGAAAGCAATCAAGCTGAACAAAGAGGGAGAAAGAATAATAATAAAAAATGAAGCTAGACTTAGGGAACTCAACAACACCATCAAGCATAATAACATTGCATAATAAGGATCCCAGAAGAAAGAGAAGAGGGGGCAGAAAATGTATTTAAAGATATAATAGCTGAAAACTTCCCAAATCTGGGGAGAGAAACAGAAATCCAGATTTAAGAGGTACAGAGGGCCCCCAACAAAATCAACCCAAGGAGGTCCACACCAAGACATACAGCAATTTAAATGGCAAAAAGTAGTGAGAAAGAGAATTTTTGAAGCAGCAAGAGAAAAGAAAATAGTTGCATACAAGGGAAACCCCATAAGGCTATCAGCTGATTTTCAGCAAAAACTTTGCAGGCCGGAAGGGAGTGACATGATATATTCAAAGTGCTGAAAGGAAAAAACCTGCAACTAAATATTCTATCCAGCAAGGCTATCATTCAGAATAAATGGAGAGATAAATAGCTTCCCAGACAAAAAAAGTTAAAGAAATTCAGCACAGCTAAACCAGCCTTACAAGGAATGTTAAAGGAGATTCTTTGAGTGAAAAGAAAAGACCATAAACAGGAATAAGAAAAGTTAAGAAGCACAAAAGCAGTAAAATCAAGTATATCTACAAAAACTAGTCAAAGGAGTCACAAAATAAAAAGATGTAAAGTATGTCACCATACACCTAAAATGTGGGGAGAGAAGAGTAAAAATTTAGTGCTTTTAGAATGAGTTCAAACTTAAGGGGAACCATCAACTTAATAAAGACTGCAATATGTGTATAGATGTTACCTGTAAACCTAATGGTAACCACAAATCAAAATCTGGTAATATATATGCAAAAAATAAAGAGAAAGAAATCCAAGTAATCCACTAAAGAAATCCTCAAACTGTGAGAGAAGAGGGGTATGTTCCCTCTAGACCTGCTTTGTTGAGGGTTTTTATCATGAACGGATGTTGTACTTTGTCACACACTTTGTCTGCATCAGTTGAAATTGTTGCATGGGTTTTATCCTTCCTTTGTTGATGTGTTGTATGATGTTGATTGATTGCGAATATTAAACCACCCTTGCATCCCAGGAATAAATCCTACTTGATCGTGGTGAATGATTTTTTTTAATATATTGTTAGATTCTGTTTGCTAATATTTTGTTGAGGATTTTTTGCATCTATGTTCATCAGAGATACTGGCCTGTAGCTCTCTTTGTATTTTTGGTAGTGTCTTTATCTGGTTTTGGTATCAGGGTAATACTGGCCTCGAGTGAATTTGGAAGCTTTTCTTCCTCTATTTTTTGGAATAGTTTGAGAAGAATAGGTATTAATTCTTTAAATGTTTGGTAGAATTTGCCTGTGAAGCCATCTGGCCCCGAATGTTTGTTTGTTGGGAGTTTTTTGGTTACCGATTCAATTTCATTGCTGGTAATCAGTCTATTCAAATTTTCCATTTCTTCCTGATTCAGTTTTGGTAAGTTATTTGTTTCTAGAAATTTATCCATTTCTTCTAGGTTGTCTAATATATTGGTATGTCATTTCTCATAATATTCTTAAAATCCTTTGTATTTCTGTGGTGTTGGTTGTTATTTCTCCATTTTCATTCTGATCTTGTTTATTTGAGTCCTCTCTCTCTTTTGATGAATTTGTTTAAAAGTTTATCAACAAAATTGATTATCAATTTTGTTGAAATCAATTTTGTGGATCTTTAAAAAAAACAGCTTCTGGTTTCATTAAGAAAGACTTTTTGAGGTAGCAAACTTTGAATACAGACTTAAAGAGTGAGAGATGACAATCTATGTGAAGACCTGGACAAAGTATATTCCAAGCAGAAGAAATAGCAAATCTGAATTTCTGACACAGCAACAAGTTAAGGGAAGAGCAAGAAATCTGGTATGGCTGAAACAGTAACAAAAAAAGAGGAAGTAGCAGGTAAGTTCATTAAGGAGGTAAGGACAAGATCATATAGGGCCTTGTTTACCATGGTAAGAAATTAAAATACAATTCCAACCAAGATTTAAGCAGAAGAGTAACATGAGTCAATACAATTTTTAATAAGATCACCCTGGCTGTTATGTGAACAGACTGCAGAAAAACCAAGAGTAGAAACAGGGAGATAAGTTAGGTAGTCCAGATAAAAAATGATTATGAACTGAGCCAGAGTGGCAGCTGAATAGACGGTGAGAAATAATTATATTCAAAACATAGTTTGAATATAGAGCTAGAATGGTCCATTTCAGAGCCCAATCCTAATGAAGAAGAAGCTCGAGCTCAGAGAATTGAGTTCTCTCATGCTGGCTCACAGGACAGCCTTAAGTTTTCATGGTAGGTTAAGGACCTTGCCAAAGCTTAATGGGAGCTGAATTTCCAAAATATCTGAGCTGGCCATAGTGTGTCCTCAAAGCTGGGACAAGAGTTCCCATAGCTGCATATTTGACTGAGTGACTGACAATACTGTTCTCTGTGAGTGCCAAAATAAGCAGTTCTTTCTCCTATCATTTGCCCATAAGGATCCATTATTAATACTTCATCTTTTTCATATACCTTGTTAATTGGAGGAGTAAATGATTTTGTAAAAAAATAATTTTCCTTTTCTTGGTAATGGAAAAGTGTTCATGTTATCCAAGCATAATAACTATCATTTATTAAGTGTTCATATAAGTCAGACTACACCAAATTTCTTACATATATTATCTCATTTATTCATCTCAGTATGCCTATGAAGTAGGTATTGTTATGACCCTATTTTTTTTTACACATGAGGTAACTGAAGCCCAGAAAATATAACTGACCTGCCCAGAACCACATGGCCCATAAGAGTAAGAGCCAATGTTCAAACCCAGAATTTTTTCCAAAGTCGTTGCTCTTAACCTGTATCATATGCATACACAAAAATATGCTGTGGATAGCAAGAGGATACTGATATAAATATTGTGAGATGGAAGAATATTCTAGCTTTCCCTTCTCATTCACATGTTCATCCAAGTCCATTATACTTAAACAAAAAATTCCCCATTTCAGATCTGTGGGGGTCTTCTGGGGATTCTTTTACCTACCAGGAAAATTTTCCTACAATGGTGGAGATTTTTTTTAATAAAAAGGAAGAGAACAAAAGTTAGAAATTAGAAGTGGAAGTGATAGAGAATAGTTTCCCCTCTATGTCTAGGTAAATGCATTTCACTTAACAGCTCTCTTTAATCTTGGTGAAGATAGAGACCCTGAGCGAGTAAAACTAGTACTGTTCCTGACACCTGCTCTCACAGTATGAGGACTAAAGATAATCAGGGAAGAACCTACTCAATCTGCATAACATGCTTCACTAGACTGGCATCGTTCCAGACAAATAAATTACTTGACTACAGAAGGTGCAGTTATATTGGAATTTCAACTAAACAACAACGATAAGAGCAAAAAATAACAAAATTAACAACTATGGATTTGTGCACTTATTAATTGTTCAGAAATGTGAGGTCCACAACTCTGATGTGTCTGTTGTCCAATGCTTGGTCTGTGGTATAGAGCAAAAACTTTTCCCTGAAAATTCATGTGAAATTTACATACAGTGAGATTCACAGAACCCAATTTTTTATTGTCCATTTTGTCCAGGACTAATTGCCTTATTAAAATCACCCTCTGTCAGCTATTTTTTTTCTAATGTGTATTGGTTTCTTATTTAATCAAACTTACACATTTTATTTCCACTGAATATGGAATTCTAATTCCTTATTATTTAACCTTAACTCAAATCTTACCCTTTTTTTGATAAATTAGGACACACTGGTCTTATAAAATATTATTTGTAATTATCTACTAGTACATTCCTCTCTCTTCTTTCATTTGACAAGTGAGACATACAATAACTCAATCTTTATGTAAAGATATTTGATGAAATATTATCGATTTTACAGAATACTGTGTATGTTATTTCTATTGCATAATTCATTTTAGTGTTTCCATCCATCAAAATATAGTATTCATATAGAGTTTCTCTAATAATTTTTTTGCTCCTTATGAACAGACATATATAAATGAAGTAAGTGCCTTATAACATGAACTTGAGTTGACTTATTTATTTGTATGTGGGGATTTATACAGTGATTTGTCTCCAAAGAGCAATTGAAGTAATTTTTAAAAATGGAAAACATAAAAATTTTAATGTGAAGACTACAGGGAAGATTTCAATTGAGAAGGCTGACAGATTTTCCCGGTGATGACAACACAGACTTGTTAAATTTCTTTGTGAGGACAACGAGAGAAAAGATAGAGGGTGCTTTTATAAAGTTATTGTTATTATTACTCGTCAATGAGCTGTTAAGTACAAGCTTAATTATGACCTCTGTTTGTCATCTTGATACTTAAAAATGCACCAGATGTGCTTTTCCTGCCTGATCTATCAGTTGACTGAGCATTCCCTGCCAAATGTGTGACTATCTTCCATCTCCAGAGGAGATAGATGGTTTACCCACTTCTAGCCTCCAGGCAAGTGCCAACTCATTTTCTTCTCAAAAGATCTTGCTCCCTGGGACAGGTTCCATCAGAAATTAGGCTGGAAATTTGTTGCTTACTCACCACTTCGTAGGTCAGAAGAAACACAGGAAACAGTATCTCAACTTGATAAGTGATTGACCTATGTCAGATGACAGAATAACTTTAAGTTAAACAGTTATTTTTGACATGGAGTCTTTCCAGAAGATTCACTAGCTCCAGAAGTTAATGAAATGAGTGCCCCACACAGATACAGCAAAGGAGCACTACTAATTCAAGTGCTGCTCTGCAGCTCACTATTCCGTGGAAGTCTTTCATTTATTTCTCAGAAAAGTCGAGCTCAAATTGAATAAAGAATTGTATTTTTTTAAAGATAGAGAATAAGAGATTATAAAAAGGAGTATTTTAGATTCTTATAAATGGAAAGATATAAATTATCACTTTTTCATTCTAAACTATCCTTTTACTAATGAAGAACACAAATCTCCAATTTTCAAAGAGTAAAAATTGATATTAAATTCCAAATTTACTTACCAATTGAATTACCCCTTCAGCTATTTCAGGTGCTCACTATTTTTTATTTTTGGTTTTCATAAGAAAATTTAGATCATAGTTTAGGTCAAACAACAGCCTTACAATTTTTTGTTTTATTTTGCTTTGGTTAGGTAAAGTATTCTTAACTCAAAACTCAAGAGTTAGTCGTCAGTATTGTACTGACAAATACGGCCTAGGTAACATACACAATTATTTTTGCCTTTCAGAGTAAAAGGCCTTTGTTCTTTAGCAGATACACACACACACACACACACACACACACACACACACACACACACCCCTACAACTTGAAAACTGAGCTTCTGTTAAGCCCTTTCGCCATCTGTCTGTAGAAGAAATCAGTAACTTGATAGGCTTTGTCATATAGACTGACCATCTGCAATCCTGGTAACAGTATTTAAGCTATGAGATCCCAGTAGGAAATCTGTTTAAATGTGCTTTCTCAGGTCATCCAATGCTTTATGTTTTCAACTATTTTAAAAGTAAATAAAAGGGAAACCTTGGTTATATTGGGAGAAACTTCCTTTTCAAGCAGAATGATCTAAGTAAGCACTTCTGAAGATTATACCTGGATGCATACAATTTGACATTGTGCATTTCTGCAAAAATATGAGATTAGTTGAATATATCAATTAATAAATAGGGATTATGAAAAGCCATTTTAACAAATATAGAAGTTGATTTTGATATATTCACAGGATTAATATAATTTTGGATATAATATTAGATAATTTTAGTTCTTTAAAATTAACATAAGTTAACATAGTTACTTTCAGTAAATTTAATTCCAGAGCTGAAATAGGGCTGCCTATTCCATACTGTCAAAGATATAGCTAGAACAAGCAGAATGTGCTAGAGAAGAAAACGAGAAGATGACTTCGTGAAGAATTCCATGGCAAAAGTCATTTCTACAAATTATAGAAAGAACTATTAGCTTCCTCTCATAAATATACAGTAAGAATATTTAGTTTGTTTAAATTGTGAAAGGCTATCCACTCATGAAGGCTATTCATTAGATATTTAATTAAATATAAGGCATATTTTACAAAGGTACATTTTATGTGTAGCATATAATTTAATATTATAAAAATGCCTTAGTGTCTCTCAGGCTTATAAAACTTAATATTCAAGAATGGGTCTGATTTCACTGTTTGTTCTTCATAAAAGCAGGAAACAGAGATAGTTGCAAATAATCCAAATTGTTCCTTATATTATTAGGCATTATGGAGTCCCTGCAGCATCTGTGGCTCCAACAATCCTGCTTTCTAACTATAGACAGTCACCATGAGCTAGTAGATATACCTATATCCAGTAGATAACATAGAATGGAGCAGAGAATAAACACCTGTTCTTCGGGATCAGCACTCACTACTAGCCCTGGAGTCCTTCGTAGCAATTCCCTGATCTCTTCTACTCTACATCTGGCCTTTTTTTACTCATCCCTAACCCTAGCCAAGTTCCCTGAAGGTTACTCCTTGTCTCCTTACTCTGCTCTCTCTCAGCCAGACTCCCTATTGAACTCTCTTGGCCATTTTGCCCAAATGCCACTTAACAGCTCAGGATGATCATCTGTGTCTTGTCTCTCCTTCTAGATTTAAAGTCCCTTGAGGGTATATACCATATTTTATGCCTCACTGTGATCTCATGTAAACCTACAAAGTACACTCAGTAAGTTTACATTGAGTTGATCCTAGGGCCATACAATTTCAACATAAAATTCATTGGACTGGATCAGAAAGAGTCAGACTTTAATTTACATGTTTTATTGGAGTTGGCTGCCTGAGGAGCTGTGCGGATAAAGACTGAGCAGCAGTTATCTGCTGTGTCTGTAGGACATGAGAAAGATGACAGCCATGCAAATAGTTGTGATCTTAGCATGAATTCGAGGCAAAGAGTTGCAGCTTCTCATCTAAATGTTTTCAAAAGATTCTGTAGAAGTGGTCTTGCATGAACTTTTATAGGATAATATGTACTCTTGGTCATGCTCTGCGGGAGTGCACCGCAGGGATCTGCCGGGTTTGGAGACTCCACACGGGGTCGGGTGCCAGAGATAGAAACGCTCGGTCACAGGCCGGGTGAGCACGGAGTGCGGCCAGAGACCGGGGACACGGGAGTGACTGACTGCTTTTCTCTGGGGGCGCACTGAGGAGCGGAGCCCCGAGTTCTTGCCTCCTCTGGGGCGGAGATTGGGAGGCCGCCATTTTCACTGTCCTCCTCCAAAGCTGTACCAAGAGCTTGCAGGGAACAAAAGCTCCTGAGAGCAAACCCGAGCAGCCTGCTTAGCTGGGACCAACAAGGGTGGGGCAATTCCACCTCCTGCAAGGACATTTGGGAGCCACGGCAACAGGCCCCTCCCCCAGAAGATCAGCAGGAACAGCCAGCAAGCCAAGACCAAGTTTACCGATCAAGGAGAACGGGAGAACTCCAGCGCTAGGGGAATACTGCACATAGAATTCATGGCTTTTTTTACCATGATTCATTAGTTTTTCAAAGTTAATTTTTTTAACTGTTTTTTTTAATTTCTCTTTTTCCCTTTTTCAACCAACATCTTATCGATCCCTTTTTTTAAAAAAATATTATTTTTCATTTTTAGAGTCATAGTTTATCCCCTCATAGTAGTTACCCTTATTTTTGGCATATATATATATAAATATATATATATATAAGTTGTTCTCTCTTTAAAATTTTGAGATACACTTTCTTCTAACAGATCAAAATATACCCTAAATCACTAGTGTATGGCTTTGTTCTAGTCTCCTGCCTGATCACATTCTCTCTCCCTTTTTTTTTCTTTTTCTTTCTTTCTTTTTTCAAACTTCTTATCAATTCCTTTTATAAAATCTTTTATAATTTCCATCTTTACAGTCATCTTCCATCCCTTCATTGCATCAACCCTTATTTTGTACATATATAAGTCTTTCTTCCTTTAAAATTTTAGGAAGCACTTTTTTCTAACAGACCAAAATACGCCCAAAATCTAGTGTGTGGCACTGATCTATGCACTAGCCTGATCATATTTGATCATATTCGTTTTTTTTTTGTATTCTTCTGTTTTTGTTTTTAATCTTTCTCTTTTTGGTTTTTTTTTCTTTCTTTCATTCTCTTTCTTTTTTCTTTCTTTCCCTTTCTTTTCCCCTGGTTTCAGGTCTTTTCTGATTTGTATAGAGTATATTTGCTGGGGAAGTTCTTAATCTGTTGGCATTTTGTTCTCTCATTCATCTATTCTCCTATGGACAAAATGACAAGACGAAAAAATCACCTCAGCAAAAAGAACAAGAGATAGTACCCTCAGCCAGGGACCTACTCAATACAGACATTAGTACGATGTCGGACCTGGGGTTCAGAATCATGACTTTAAAGATACTAGCTGAGCTTGAAAAAAGCGTGGAAGTTATTAGAGAAACCCTTTCTGGAGAAATAAAAGAACTAAAATCTAACCAAGTCAAAATCAAAAAGGCTATTAATGAGGTGCAATCAAAAATGGGGGCACTAACTGCTAGGATAAAGGAGGCAGAAGAGAGAATCAGCGATATAGAAGACCAAATGATGGAAAATAAAGAGGTTGAGAAAAAGAGAAAGAAACAACGACAGGATCACGAGGGCAGAATTCGATAGATAAGTGATATGATAAGACGAAACAACATTAGAATAATTGGGATCCCAGAAGAAGGAGAGAGAGGGGCAGAAGGTATATTGGAGCAAATAATAGCAGAGAACTTCCCTAATGTGAGGAAGGACACAGGCATCAAAATCCAGGAGGTACAGAGAACCCCTCTCAAAATCAATAAAAATAGGTCAACACCCCGACATCTAATAGTAAAACTTACGAATCTCAGAGACAAAAAGAAAATCCTGAAAGCAGCTCGGGAGAAGAGATATGTAACCTAAAATGGTAGAAACATTAGATTGGCAACAGACCTATCCAAAGAGACCTGGCAGGCCAGAAAGGACAGGCATGATACCTTCAGAGCACTAAACGAGAAAAATATGCAGCCAAGAATACTATATCCAGCTAGGCTCTCATTGAAAATTGAAGGAGAGATAAAAAGCTTCCAGGACAAACAAAAACTAAAGGAATTTGCAAACACAAAACCAGCCCTCCAAGAAATACTGAAAGGGGTCCTCTAAGCAAAGAGAGAGACTAAAAGCAGCACAGATCAGAAAGGAACAGAGACAATATACAGTAACAGTCACCGTACAGGCAATACAACGGCACAAAATTCACACCTTTCAATAGTTACCCTGAATGTAAATGGGCTAAATGCCCCAATCAAAAGACACAGGCTATCAGATTGGATCAAAAAACAAGACCCATCAATATGCTGTCTGCAAGAGACTCATTTTAGACCCAAAGACACCCCCACATTGAAAGTGAGGGGGTGGAAAATCATTTACATGCTAATGGACACCAAAAGAAAGCTGGGGTGGCAATCCTTATATCAGACAAATTAGATTTTAAAACAAAGACTGTAATAAGAGATGAGGAAGGACACGATATCCTACTTAAAGGTTCTATCCAACAAGAAGATCTAACAATTGTAAATATCTATGCCCCGAACATGGAGGCAGCCAATTATATGAGGCAATTAATAACAAAAGTGAAGAAACACATTGACAGCAATACAATAATAGTGGGGGACTTTAACACCCCCCTGACTGAAATGGACAGATCATCTAAGCAAAAGATCAACAAGGACATAAAGACTTTAAATGACACTCTGGACCAAATGGACTTCACAGACGTATTCAGAACATTCCATCCCAAAGCAATGGAATATACATTCTTCTCTAGTGCCCATGGAACATTCTCCAGAATTGATCACATCCTAGGTCACAAATCAGGTCTCAACCGGTAGCAAAAGATTGGGATTATTCCCTGCATATTTTCAGACCACAATGCTTTGAAACTAGAACTCAATCACAAGAGGAAAGTTGGAAAGAACTCAAATGCATGGAGTCTAAAGAGCATCCTACTAAGGAATGAATGGGTCAACCAGGAAATTAAAGAATTAAAAAAATTCATGGAAACAAATGAAAATGAAAACACAACTGTTCAAAATCTTTGGGATACAGCAACGGCAGTCCTGAGAGGAAAGTATATAGCAATACAAGCCTTTCTCAAGAAACAAGAAAGGTCTCAAATACACAACCTAACCCTACACCTAAAGGAGCTGGAGAAAGAACAGCAAAGAAAGCCTAAACCCAGCAGGAGAAGAGAAATAATAAAGATCAGAGCAGAAATCAGTGAAATAGAAACCAAAAGAACAGTAGAACAGATCAACGAAACTAGGAGCTGGTTCTTTGAAAAAATTAATAAGATTGATAAACCCCTGGCCAGACTTATCAAAAAGAATAGAGAAATGACCCACATCAACAAAATCATGAATGAAAGAGGAGAGATCACAACCAACACCAAAGAAATACAAACAATTATAAGAACATATTATGAGCAACTCTATGCCAGCAAATTTGATAACCTGGAAGAAATGGATGCATTCCTAGAGATGTATCAACTACCACAATTGAACCAGGAAGAAATAGAAAACCTGAATAGACCTATAACCACTAAGGAGATTGAAGCAGTCATCAAAAATCTCCCAACAAACAAAAGCCCAGGGCCAGAGGGCTTCCCAGGGGAATTCTACCAAACATTTAAAGAAGAATTAATACCTATCCTTCTGAAACTGTTCCAAAAAATAGAAATGGAAGGAAAACTTCCAAACTCGTTTTATGAGGCCACCATTACCTTGATCCCAAAACCAGACAAAGACCCCATGAAAAAGGAGAACTACAGACCAATATCCTTGATGAACATGGATGCAAAAATTCTCACCAAAATACTAGCCAATAGGATCCAACAGTACATTAAAAGGATTATTCACCATGACCAAGTGGGATTTATCCCTGGGCTGCAAGGCTGGTTCAACATCCGCAAATCAATCAATGTGATACAATACATTACAAAAGAAAGAACAAGAATCATATGATCCTCTCAATAGATGCAGAAAAAGCATTTGACAAAGTACAGCATCTTCCTTGATCAAAACTCTTCAGAGTATAGGGATAGAGGGTACATACCTCAATATCATAAAAGCCATCTATGAAAAACCCACAGCAAATATCATTCTCAATGGGGAAAAGCTGAGAGCTTTTCCCCTAAGATCAGGAACGCGGCAGGGATGTCCACTCTCACCACTGCTATTCAACATAGTATTAGAAGTCCTAGCCACAGCAATCAGACAACAAAAAGAAATCAAAGGCATCCAAATTGGCAAAGAGGAAGTCAAACTCTCACTCTACAGATGATATAATACTGTATGTGGAAAACCCAAAAGACTCCACCCCAAAACTGCTAGAACTCATACAGGAATTCAGTAAAATAGCAGGATATAAAATCAATGCACAGAAATCAGTGGCATTCCTATACACCAACAAGACAGAAGAGAGACAAATCAAGGAGTCGATCCCATTTATAATTGCACCCAAAACCATAAGATACCTAGGAATAAATTTAACCAAAGAGGCAAAGGATCTGTACTCAGAAAACTATAAAATACTCATGAAAGAAATTGAAGAAGACACAAAGAAATGGAAAAACGTTCCATGCTCATGGATTGGAAAAACAAACATTGTGATGATGTCAATGCTACCTAGAGCAATGTACACATTCAATGCAATCCCCATCAAAATACCATCCACTTTTTTCAAAGAAATGGAACAGATAATTCTAAAATTTGTATGGAACCAGAAGAGACCCCGAATAGCCAGAGGAATATTGAAAAAGAGAAGCAAAGCTGGCAGCATCACAATTCCAGACTTCCAGCTCTTTACAAAGCTGTCATCATCAAGACAGTATGGTACTGGCACAAAAACAGACACATAGATCAATGGAACATAATCGAGAGCCCAGAAATAGACCCTCAACTCTATGGTCAACTTATCTTTGACAAAGCAGGAAAGAATGTCCAATGGAAAAAAGACAGTCTCTTCAACAAATGGTGTTGGGAAAATTGGACAGCCACATACAGAAAAATGAAACTGGACCATTTCCTTACACCACACACAACAATAGACTCCAAATGGTTGAAGGACCTAAACGTGAGACAAGAGTCCATCAAAATCCTAAAGGAGAACACAGGCAGCAACCTCTTCGACCTTAGCCGCAGCAACTTCTTCCTAGAGACATCACCAAAGGCAAGGGAAGCAAGGGCAAAAATGAACTATTGGGATTTCATCAAGATAAAAAGCTTTTGCACAGCAAAAGAAACAGTCCACAAAACCAAAAGACAACCGACAGAATGGGAGAAAATATTTGCAAATGACATATCAGATAAAGGGCTAGTATCCAAAATCTATAAAGAACTTATAAAACTCAACACCCAAAGAACAAATTATCCAATCAAGAAATGGGCAGAAGACATGAACAGACATTTTTCCAAAGAAGACATCCAAATGGCCAACAGACACATGAAAAAGTGCTCAACATCTCTCGGCATCAGGGAAATCCAAATCAAAACCTCCATGAGATACCACCTCACACCAGTCAGAATGGCTAAAATTAACAAGTCAGGAAACGACAGATGCTGGCGGGGATGTGGAGAAAGGGGAACCCACCTACACTGTTGGTGGGAATGCAAGCTGGTGCAACCACTCTGGAAAACAGTATGGAGGTTCCTCAAAAAGTTGAAAATAGAGCTACCATACGATGCAGCAATTGCACTACTGGGTATTTACCACAAAGATACAAATGTAGGGATCCGAAGGGGTACGTGCACCCCAATGTTTATAGCAGCAATGTCCACAATAGCCAAACTGTGGAAAGAGCCAAGATGTCCATCAACAGATGAGTGGATAAAGAAGAGGTGGTATATATACACAATGGAATATTATGCAGCCTTCAAAAGGAATGAGATCTTGCCATTTGCAGCGACGTGGATAGAACTGGAGGGTGTTATGCTGAGTGAAATATGTCAATCAGAGAAAGACATGTGTCATATGACCTCACTGATATGAGGAATTCTTAATCTCAGGAAACAAACTGATTGTTGCTGAGTGGTGGGGGCTGGGAGGGATGGGGTGGCTGGGTGATAGACACTGGGGAGGGTATGTGCTATGGTGAGCGCTGTGAATTGTGCAAGACTGTTGAATCACAGATCTGTACTTCTGAAACAATGCAAGATACATTAGGAAAAAAGAAAAAGAAGATAGCAGGAGGGGAAGAATGAAGGGGAGTAAGTCAGAGGGGGAGACGAACCATGAGAGACGATGGGCTCTGAAAAACAAACTGAGGGTTCTAGAGTGGAGGGGTGTGGGGGGATGGGTTAGCCTGGTGATGGGTATTAAGGAGGGCATGTTCTGCGTGGAGCACTGGGTGTTATGCACAAGCAACGAATCATGGAACACTACATCAAGAACTAATGATGTAATGTATGGTGATTAACATAACAATAAAAAATTAAAAAAAAATAAGTAATTGTACATCTAAAACCTTTAGAGTCTTTTCAGTTTCGTTGCCCTGTCATTATAAATATGCAATGTATGGTTTCTCTTTTTTAAGAGCTTAAATATAAGACAGGCATATACATTTCTGTCAGCACCATCCCACTCACATCAACTCTCTCCCACGTATAAATAGTTACATAAGGTTAATTTTTACCTGGATTTAAGAATGTTCATATTTTGTATCCATACGATTTTAATTTTGTAGAATATGAGGTTACTTTACATTCTCTGTAGTGGAATGGAGAAGGAGACAGAGTGGCAAACATCTTTTCCAAAAGTGGATTGAAGTTCAGCTGGATCTTAGAACTTACCAAAGCATCTTGGGACCTTACCAGTTCCATTTGTATGAAGGGACCTCAATTTTCTCTGTTGAGGTCCCATCAGGTAAGTTTGATTTGGATTCAAATACATTTTGCAAGTGAATATTTGCAAATGTAAGTAATTCCATAAATTGTAAAGTTATACCAGATATGGGAGTAATTTTTTAGCAAGATCTCTTTAGCAATACAATTTGATATAACTATCACAAATTGGTTTCAACTCTTTCAGGTTTAATAGCATTTATCTTAATAGCTATGGCTTCGAACATACTGAGAAGACTGAGTGAATATTGATAATAAAAATGTAAGAAACTACCACTATTCTGTAAAAAATATAACTTGTTTTAGATATATTTTGCGCATGCATAAGATATTTTGTCAGCCCCCCTTTTTTTATTCCATTGTTTTAATCCTAGGAGTATTTGGATATTTGTTTATGAATGTAAATATTTAAGAACCATATCTGCATTGGAATTTTGTTTGAAAATATTCATCAGTTATCAATTACTTTCTATAAACATTTTACATGAAGTTTTTCTTTGATTAATCGATTTGTTTTTCATACCCACTTTTAGACTTTATAGCTTTTGCCTTTTTAAGTGTGCTTTTGCAGTCATGAATCTATCAGATCAGAATTTCTCCATTCAAATTTTGTAGTTTTCCTGCATGTAGTTTTTATTATCAATTTAATTTTTGTTATTTTTACTATTAATATTCACTATGAATCCTCACATGTAATTGAGAATTTCCATATTTATCCAGGATAAATTCACTATAATATTATTTAATACAACTTACTTATATTATTATTTTATTTTGTGAGAGAGAGAGAGACTGGGGGAGAGGCAGAGGGAGAGGGAGAGAGAGAACCCCAAGCAGGCTCCACACACAGTGTGGAGCCCAACACAGGGCTCACTCTTATGACCCTGAGATCATGACCTGAGCTGAAATCAAGAATTGGATATTTAACCAACTGAGCCACCCAGTCACCCCAAAACCTACCTATTTTAATATAGACTTTTGAAAAAAATTGTTTTCACAGTGACAGGAAATATTGGTACATCTTAGATTGACTCTTTTTAGAGCTAATGGAAGAGTAATTAATTTTCCATACAATTATGTTCACTTTGGATATAATGTACAAATTTACTATTGCAGACCAAATGAAGATCAAAAAGGCAGGGGCAAAGTGCACTCAAGATCAAATTACTAGGTACAAATTGCTATGTGCTCCTTTTCCCCATTCTCTATGGTTTCAGTTAAGCAACCAGAAGTTTGTTCCCTCTCCTAAAATGTTCCTTATGCTCCATTCAAACTCATTTCAGCCAACTAAAATACTTAGTCAAATACTCACAGAATCACCTTTTTGTAACCTTTTGGGACTATTTTCCTTCTGCTCCGTTACCTAAAAGAGGTTATTCTGTCTTAACCCAGTGCCAGCCACAGAGCATGAGCTAAATAAATGTTTAAAAGCCAATTAATATGTAGATTCTAAAGATGTAGATACAAGTAATTTTCTAAATCAAGGGAATTGTATGTATTTATGACATTAGACATCAGTGTGGAAATACCACATCATCTCAACACTTTGCAAGCCTTTAAATAAGCATTTTGGATTTCTTGATGCTCATTTCCACTGTCAGTCTATTGGTCCATCTATGACAAAAAACTGTAAAAAAGATTAGCTATATTTTATTTATGTGTTATTTTAAGCAAAATTAACAGTAGGAGTTATTCAAAGGAGCGTAGAGCTCAATCAGTAAATTAGAAGCTGCTGGAGAACACCCAACTGACATTAAGAGCATCCTTTATAAAGGGAATTCTCCCTTCATAGCAGGGAAGGGAGACAGAAAGGGTGATAGAAAAGTCCACAAGCCTGTTATCTCTGAAAGACTGTAGAAATCATTTAGACCAGAATGGAAAGACATCCCATGCTTATGGATTAGAAAAACAAATATTGTTAAAATGTCTTTACTACCCGGAACAATCTGTACATTTAAGGCAGTCCCTACCAAAATACCACCAGAATTTTTCACAGAGCTAGAGCAAACAATCCTAAAATTTATAGAACCACAAAAGGCCCCAAATAGCCAAAGCAATCCTGAAAAAGAAAAGCAAAGCTGGAGGCATCACAATTTCAGACTTCAAGCTATATTACAAAGCTGTAGTCATCAAGACAGTATGGTACTGGCACAAAAACAGACACACAAGTCAATGGAACAGAACAGAAAACCCAGAAATGGACCCACAATTATACGGTCAAATAATCTTTGACAAAGCAAGAAAGAATATCCAACGGGAAAAAGACAAATCTCTTCAACAAATGGTGTTGAGAAAACTGGCCAGCAACCTGCAGAAGAATGAAACTGGACCACTTTCTTACACCAAACACAAAGATAAATTCAAAATGGATGAAACACCTAAATGTGAGACAGGAATGCATCAAAATTCTAGAGGAGAACAGGCAGCAACCTCTTTGACCTCAGCTGTAGCAACTTCTTACCAGATACGTCTCCAGAGGCAAAGGAAACAAAAGCAAAAATGAACTACCAGGACCTCATCAAAATAAAAACCTCCTGCATAGCAAAGGAAATGATCAACAAAACTAAAAGGCAGCCTACAGAATAGAATGGGAGAAGATATTTGCAAATGACATATCAGATAAAGGGTTAGTATCCAAAATCTATAAAGAACTTATCTTTAACTCAACACCCCCCCCAAAAAACACAAATAATCCAGCCAAGAAATGGGCAGAAGACATGAACAGACATTTTTCCAAAGAAGACATCCAGATGGCTAATGGGCACATGAAAAGATGCTCAACATCACACATCATCAGGGAAATCCAAATCAAAACCATGATGAGATACCAGCTCACAACTGTTAGAATGGCTAAAATTAACAGCTCAGGAAACAACAGATGTTGGCAAGGATTTGGAGAAAGGGGAACCCTCTTACACTGTTGGTGGGAATGCAAACTGGTGCAGCCACTCTGGAAAACAGTATGGAGGTTCCCCAAAAAGTTAAAAGTAGAACTACCCTATCGTCCAGCAATTGCACTACTAGGTATTTACCAAAAGGATACAAAAATACCGATTCGAAGGAGCACATGTGCCCTAATGTTTATAGCAGCATTATCAACAACAGCCAAATTATGGAAAGGGCCCAAATGTCCATCAACTGATGACTGGATAAAGATGTCACACACACACACACACACACACACACACACACACACACACACACACACACACTGGAATATTACTCAGCCATCAAAAAGGGTGAAATCTTGCCATTTGCACGATGTGGATAGAGCTAGAGTGTAGTATGCTAAGCAAAACAAGTCAGTAAGAGAAAGACAAACACCATATGATTTCACTCGTATGTGGAATTTAAGAAACAAAATAGCTGAACATAGGGGAAGGAAAAGAAAAAGAGAGAGGAAAACAAACCATAAAAGACTCAAACTATAGAGAACAAATTGAGGGTTGATGGAGGGAGGTAGGTGGGGATGGGCTAAATGGGTGATGGGTATTAAGGAGGGCACTTGTGATGAGCACTGGGTGTTACACGTAAGTGATGAATCACTAAATTCTACACCTGAAACCAATTTTACCATATATGTTAACTAACTAGAATGTAAATAAAAACTTGAAAAGAAAAAAAAAAAAAAAACAGTAATGTAGTTCTTCACCCAGAAAAAAAAGTCTATCTGCATTTTAAGTTCTGGCCATGATAGAACAATGACATCAACAACTATGGAACTGGAAAAACTATGTAAAGCAACTGTTTTCAGGCATTAGACAACAGAAACACTTGATATAATTCTCCAGAGAAGAGAAATGCCTGAGGAATGCTACACATTCACTCCGATTTTCTCCTGGGAAGTCCTCTTTCCAAAAGGAAGTGGAGGGAAGCAGTGTCCAAAAAGAAAGCAGCAATCATGCAAGGTGAAGGAAACAGAAATCAGTGTTTGGGGCTGCCAAGGTAACTGGAATTTTCTGGGAATGTACCAGATAGGAGAAACATGTTCAGAGAAGGAATATCAGAAATCAACATAGAGAGCCACTAGAAAGACTTTGGGCCAAATACTATTTTATACTATGTACAGAGCAACATTTTACAAGGACTAGAGCAGAACAGTTACTGGGTGACTGCGAGTTGAATGATTCTGGACATAACATGGTGCTGGAAAAAACTGGAGTTTCAACTATCCACAGTAGAGAAAACTTGTTGAATACCTTGGGAATTCAGTTGAAAAGTCTAGAAGGATATACTTAAAGAGGGTTACAGTAAAGTCATCTTAATACAACTAAATAGAGTCTTAAACCAAGCCTCAACAGGATCAAGCTGATCCTCTAGTAAATTAATGCCCAGTAGTACAAAACTCAATGGGCTTTACAGGAAGACAAGAAATCTAGATTCTCAGTAACATCACATCCATATTTCCCTGCATATTATCAAAAATTACTAGATGTGTGTTGACCCAAGAAAATATAACATCTAACTATGAAAACAACAGATGAAAGACACAGTCTCATAAATTACCTAGATTTTGGAATTGGTAAAGAAGGTTTTTAAAAGAGTTCTTATAAATAGATGAAGAGATAAAGATGTACATTTCAAGATAGTAAAGGGTCAATCATCAGGAAATCAGAATGCTCTTTATCTGGGCTCTCTATTCTGTTCCATTGGTCTAGTAACTGAGTTTCAAACTACATGAAGAAAACACTGACAGAATTAAAGAGAAGCACTGACAAATCCACATTTATGTTAGATATCATAATACTTATGGTTTAGTAATTGATAGAATAAGTAAACTGAAAAATCACAAAGAATATAAAATAATTTAATAACATTATCAATCAATTTAATCTAATTGCCATTTATAGAATACTATACCCAGCACCTAGAGAATACAGAGTCTTTTAAAGTGGACATGTAACATTCACAAGACAAATCATGTACTGGGCAATAAAATGAAGTCTCAGTAAATGTACTAGAACTGAAATCATCTAGAGTATGTTCTCTGACCATTATAAAATTAAATTTAAAATCAATTAACATAAAGCTATGATGATAATATCAAAGTATTTTAAAATTAAGCAATATATTTCTAAATAATCCATGGTTTCAAAGGGAAAACAAAGAATAATTAGGAAATATTTTAACTTAAATGGTAATGAAACCACAACAGGTCCAAATTTGTGTGATGCTAACTAAAGTAATAAAGGGAAATGTATAGCTTTATATTAGAAGAGAAGACCAAAGTCTATAAAAAGAAGACTGAACATTTATTTGCACTTAGCAAATAAACAAAAGGAAGAAAATAATAAATATAAAAGCAGAAATCAATGGAATAGAATACAATGAGTTGGTAAGGGCGATCAACAAAGCCAAAGTTGATTCTTTGAAAAGATTAAAAGAATTGATAACCCCTAACTAGAGTGATCAAAAATAAGAGAGGGAGGAACAAATATTAATATCAGGAATGCAAGAGTGTATCACTAGGGAAACTGCAGACATTAAATAAATAATAAGATAATATTATTTGAAAATTTCTGCTAAAAAATGAGACAACTCAGATTAAATGTAAAAATTTCTTGGGGGGAACACAAATTGCCAAAATATTTAAGAAGTTAGAGAATCTGGATATCCCAATATCTGTGTGAGTTTGGAAATAAAAGCTTTTACTTAAAGAAAATTCTAATCTAGACTCTGATAAATTCTACTAGCACATTAGGAAGAAATACATTTCTTTCCTTTGTTTCAGAAAATATAGGAAGAAGGAGAGGGAACAATTTTACGAGGTCAGAAAAACCTTGATACCAAAACTAGGTAAGAACATAACAAAAAATATTTTACAGACCAGTATCTCTCATGAACATAGACACAAAAAACTCTAACAAAATATTAATAATTGAAGTTGTAGCATTGTATAAAAAAGAAAATATATCATAACCAAGTGAAGCTTTTCATAGGAAAGCAAGGCTTGTTCAACACTAGAAAATCAATTAATCTCAATAAAAACCCGCATCTCAATAGGTGCAGAAAAAGGATTTGAAAAAAATTCAATGTGGTTTTGATGTGAATTTTCCTGATGGCTAATGATGATGAACATTTTTTCATGTGTCTGTTAGCCATTTGTATGTCTTCTTTGGAGAAGTATCTGTTCATGTCTTCTGCCCATTTTTTGACTTGATTATTTGTTTTTTGGGTGTTGAGTTTGAGAAGCTCTTTATAGTCTTGGAAATCAGCGCTTTGTCTGTAAAGTCATTTGCAAATATCTTCTCCCATTTTGTGGGCCGCCTCTTTGTTTTGTTGGCTATTTCCTTTGCTGTGCAGAAGCTTTTTATCTTGATGAAGTCCCAAAAGTTCATTTTTGCTTTGTTTCACTAGCCTTTGGAGATGTATCTTGAAGAAGTTGCTATGGCTGATGTCAAAGAGGTTACTGCCTATGTTCTCCTCTAGGATTTTGATAGATTCCTGTCTCACATTGAGGTCTTTCATACATTTTTTTAGTTTACCTTTGTATATGGTGTTAGAGAATGGTCACGTTTCATTTTTCTGTATATAGCTGTCCAATTTTCCCAGCACCATTTATTGAAGAGACTGTCTTTTTTCCATTGTGTATTTTTTCCTGCTTTGTCGAAGATTATTTGACCATAGAGTTGAGGGTCCATATCTGGGCTCTCTATTCTGTTCCATTGGTCTATATGTCTGTTTTTGTGCCAGTACCATGCTGTCTTGGTGATCACTGCTTTGTAATATAGCTTGAAATCTGGCAACGTGATGGCCCCAGCTTTGTTTTTCAACCTTTCCTTGGCAATTCAAGGTCTTTTCTGATTCCATACAAATTTTAGGATTGTTTGTTCCAGCACTTTGAAAAATGTAATTGGAATTTTGATTGGGATGGCGTTGAAGGTATAGATTGCTCTGGGTAGCATAAACAATTTAACAATGTTTATTCTTCCAATCCATGAGCATGGCATGTTTTTCCTTCTTTTTGTGTCTTCTTCAATTTCTTTCATGAGTGTTCTCTAGTTCCTAGAGTATAGATCCTTTACCTCTTTGGTTAGGTTTATTCCGAGGTATCTTATGGTTTTTAGTGCTATTGTAAATGGAATTGTTTCTCTAATTTCTCTTTCTACAGTTGTGTTGTTAAAGAAAGCCACTGATTTCTGTGTGTTGATTTTGTATCCTGCCACATTACTGAATTGCTGTATGAGTTCTAGTAATTTGGGGGTGGAGTCTTTTGGATTTTCCACATAAAGTATCGTGTCATCTGCAAAGAGAGAGCTTGACTTCTACTTTGCCAATTTGAGTACATTTTATTTCTTTTTGTTGTCTGATTGCTGTTGCTAGGACTTCTAGTACTATGTTGAACAATAGTGGTGAGAGTGGGCATCCTTGTCATGTTCCTGATCTTAAGGGAAAGGCTCTCAGATTTTCCCCGTTGAGGATGATATTTGCTGTGGGTTTTTCATAGATGGATTTTATGAAATTGAAGAATGTTCCCTCTATCCCTATACTCTGTAGAGTTTTAATTAGGAAAGGATGTTGTATTTTGTCAAATGCTTTTTCTGCATCAATTGAGAGGACCATATGGTTCTTCTCTCTCCTCTTACTAATGTGTTCTATCACGTTGATTGATTTGCAAATGTTGAACCACCCTTGCATCCTAGGGATAAATCCCACTTGGTCCTGGTGGATGATCCTTTTAATGTACTGTTGGCAGGGAAATTCAAATCAAAAACACATTGAGATACCACCTTACACCAGTTAGAATGGCAAAAATTAACAAGACAGGAAACAACAAGTGTTGACAAGGATGTGGAGAAAGGGTAACCGTCTTACACTGTTGGTGGGAATGCAAATTGGTACAGCCACTTTGAAAAACAGTGTGGAGGTTCCTCAAAAAATTAAAAATTGAGCTACCCTATGACCCAGCAATTGTACTACTGGGTATTTACCCCAAAGACACAGATGTAGTGAAAAGAAGGGCCATATGCACCCCAATGTTCATAGCAGCAATGTCCACAATAGCCAAACCGTGGAAAGAGCCAAGATGCCCTTCAACAGATGAATGGATAAAGAAGATGTGGCACACATATACAATGGAATAGTACTCAGCCACCAGAAATGATGAATACCCAACTTTTACATCAACATGGATGGGACTGGAGGAAATTATGCTAAGTGAAATAAGTCAAGCAGAGAAAGTCAATTATCATATGTTTCACTTATTTGTGGAGGACATTAGGAGAAGGAAGGGAAAAATGAAGGGGGCAAAATCGGAGGGGGAGATGAACCATGAGAGACAATGGACTCCGGGAAACAAACCAAGGGTTTTAGAGGGGAGGGGGGTGGGGGGATAGGTTAGCCCGGTGATGGGTATTCAGGAGGGCACATACTGCATGGAGCACTGGGTGTTATATGAAAACAATGTATTGTGGATCACTACATCAAAAACTAATGATGTATTGTATGGTGACTAACATAACAGAATTAGATTAAATTTAAAAAAAAGAAAAAATTCAAATAGAAAGAAAGAAAGAAAACATAAATATTAGAAAGGAAAAACTAAAATTCTCCCAATGATACAATTGTTTATATAGATAATACCAAGGAATCTATATAACTACTAGAACTATTAAGTGAATTTAACAAGGTTACAGGATACCAATACAAGTCAAATACAAAACTAAGTTGTTTTTCTAAATTTAAGCAGCGAATAATTAGAAAATGAAATTTAAAACCATCATATACACAATAACAACAACAACAAAAAATGGTTCTGTGATGTATAGCCCGGCCACAGAACACCATTAAGCAGCACAAAGGAATGGCTTATGTATGCAACAACATGCATGAATCTCCAAAGCATTATGATGAGCAAGAAAAACCAGACACAAAATTACAAATGCTTAGTATATACCTTCACTCATATGAAGATCTAGAATAGGCAAACTACTCTATGGTTTTAGATTTCAAAAGAGTAGTTTCCTGTGGGAAAGGGGGTTGACTGGAAAGGAACATGAAGGAACTTTCTGGAATGAGGGAAAATTTCTGTATCTTGAAGATGGTATGGATTAGAGTCATGTGAATTTGTCAAGACTCTTCAAACTGTACACTTAAGATCTGGACATTTCACTGTATGTAAATTTTACATAAATAATTTTTTTAAAGGAAAATACATCTACCCGTGGTTTTCTCTAAGATCACAATTCTTTTTGAAAAAACTAACAATGTCATCGCACTCTCAGACAAGGTGTTTTGTTCATTTCTGGCGAGGCTTTTGCTTTTGCATTAGTACCTAGTCTTGATCATATTTCATACAATTAACAACTATTTTTTGAAACATTACTGATTTTTCTCAATATTATTAGACTTTTGTCACACTTTCTTTTCCCACCACTTGATAAACAATAAACCATTCTTGTGGTTGAGCATCTAGTCAGTAGTAATGGAGTTGTTTTCAGTGGGGATTAGTCCCTTGCCTGAGGCATTAACTCCATCCCGTATATCCTGTCCCTCAGTAATAAAATATCTGCCATTTAAACATACCTTCTTGCATCCTTGAACCTGGGCAGCTCTTTTCCCTGCTGCATTTTGATCTGTGCTGTGCCCACAATCTGCAACTGCTTCTTTCTTTTGCATTTGTCATTTATTCAACAAATATTTATCACACAGTTACCATGTGTCAGGTGGTGGGTGACTGTATGCAAGGCGGTAAGCATTCAATGCTTAAAAAAAAAAAAGCAGATAAGTTCCTGTCTCTTTTTAGTTTACAGTTGGGAATATTTGGGTTCAGACTATAATCATGCCATCACACAGGTAACATGTATAATTAGAACCATGAAATTGCCCAACATAGGCCCTGGGAAGCAAAGTGCTCCACGACAGCAGGGAGCAGATCTCATTTAAACGCAATAAGTGGATTTTTGTCTGCAAAGATAAATTTTGAACCGAAATTAAGAGGGTCTGTAAGAGCTAAATAGGAAATACAATCAACATGGCGGGTGGAATGGGTTTCGACCAGAGGCAGTGGCTTGTGCAGAGACGCTGAAGCAGGAGGGAGCATGGCGTTGTACACGAGCCAAAATAAGGCCCCGGGGAGCTGGACTGCAGGGAGGACAGGGCAACATAGAGAGGCAGGCATGCTAAATATTTTAGCCATTGTTCCTGAAAAGTTCCAAGCCACCAAAGGGTTTTAAGAATGTGTTAGGGAGAAGAAATAGCTTTTTTCTAAACAGATTGGGTTTTGGAAAATGTCACTTTAGCGGTCACAGCTTATCAAGGTTCTTTTACAAACGACCCCGCCCATTAAGCCTTTCCCCTCAAGCAGAGGTGATTTCTTTTTTTTTTTAATTTTTATTGTTATGTTAATCACCAGACATCATTAGTTTTTGATGTAGTGTTCCATGAGTAGAGGTGATTTCTATTTTTGAACTGCATAGCCATTTTCTGTATCTCTTGTAGAATCCTTGCAATAATGTTGCCTTGTACTATTGCTTACTTGTTTAATCCTTGCTACACTATAAACCTTTTGAGGGTCTGGACATTTTTATTTCACCTTAGAATACTCTGCTGTACCTAACAGCCATAGTAGGGGTACAACATATTTTTGTGAACTCTATGAAAAACAGTAAGGGAAAAGGTACTTCTCATCCAATGACCAAACACAAGATGATCCAGAGCATGCCCGTACTTGGGTTAATCAGTGGTAACCAGCAAATGGAACATAGGACATCGAGGTCAATTGTCTCTTAGGAACCTGTTGGGTTCCTAAGAGGAACAGGCCCACGTAGTCAGTAGGACCTTGGGGCTATCTTCTCATTCTGGTTGAGCTTGGGAAGTCTGGGAATCTCATTTCAGTACATCTGTAATATAACACTATCTGTCAACTAACTAGAATTAAAGCAAAAACTTAAAAAGCCAAATAAAAATTTCTGGTACATCCAGAAGGAATCACACTCTGGAGAGCTGACTCACAATAACCAGATGGAGAAGCAAGTGGCATTAAAAAAAAAAAAAAAGATGTTACCCTTATTTTTCAGAGGACAATACAATTATGACTTGTGTTCCTTGATTAGCAAATTGTTTTCCTATAGGTAGAGTATACTCAAGATGCCAAATTATATGCACAAAAAGCAAGGAATCAGAGCAAAGTACGGTAATTGTCTCCTACTGATGGCTAGTTTTCAAGTTATCCCACTGGTATGTAGCAAGGGCTACATAATCACATTTGTTGACCAAGGCAAGCTTTTCCTGGTGAGTGCTGGAGACACACCAGGAAAATTTACATATGAATTTTTCTTTCCTAAAAGGGGCATGTTATTCTTTTGCATGACAGTCCTTTTTCTTCAATGTGTAAAAACTTTCAATTAGGTTATGGGTAAGCCTGAAATGAGGAGTATGTATACAAAACATTTAAAGCAATGCCTAATAAATTATCTGATTCATTTAAAGTAACTTCTCAAATATCTCTTCTCTGATCCAGTATGAACTGATTTAATAATTTAGCTCTGAGAGGAAATTTTATTTCTCTACTTCCATGTTCTTGGGAAAGGAGAAATTCCCTCACCATTCCTCATTAGGAGCAAGCACGACATTTTGAATAAGTATAGCATCTTTACAGTAGTTACCCAAGCAGTATTTCCTAAATAGTGCAATAAAGTATCCTGCTAGCTCAAAAAAGTTCGGTAAGAATCCTAGAGTGCCTAAATTACTTCAAACTTTATTAAAAGGAAGTGGGAATATAAGATTATGAGAGCCCACACTTTTAACCATCAATTTTATGAAGATTAAACCCTTACACCTTACAAAATATCTGGCATTAGTAATAAGAATGCCAGCACATCACTAGGTCAATTAGAACAAGCTTGTTTATTTTGTTCTCCACTTGTCTGGGAAACTAGCAATTACTTTGAGATGTGTGTACATGTATTTCACTATGGTTATGTATTTATCAAATTTGTCATTATGTATTTTGAGGCTATTTTATTAGGTACATTATAAGTTTAGGGTTGTTGCAGTTTCTGGAGAATATTATAATATTGCTATCATTTTTATCCTCAGTAGTGCATTTTGCCTTAAAGCCTACCTAGCCTGATGCTAACATATACATGTTTCTCTTTCCTTGTACTTTCTTTTTTTTTTTAATTTTTTCCTTGTACTTTCAACTTATTCTTGTGTTTTAGACATTTTTCTTATAAGCGGCACATACCTGTGCTTTCTTTTTAGTCCAATCATATAATCTCAGTCTTAAAGTGTGATTTTCTAATTGTGGTCTGTGCCTCTGAGGATCCCCAAGAACCTTTGGTGGGTAGAGGATGTCTTAGTCTGTTTGGGCTGCTATAACAAAAATATAATTGACTGGGTAGCTTAAACAACAAACACTTATTTCTCACAGTTCTGGAACTGGGAAGTCCCAGATCAAGGCACCAACTGATTTGTTATCTGGTGAGAGCCCACCTCCTGATTCATAGACAAATGTCTTCTTGCTGTGTCCCCAGATGGGCAGGGAGCTCTCTGGAGTCTCTTTATCCAGGCACTATTCCCATTTATGTGGGTGTCATCCTCATGACCTAATCACTTCCCAAAGATTCAACCTCCTGAACTTCAACACATAAATTTTAGGGGAACACAAACACTCAGTCCACAACTTGGGGTATGTGAAATCAAAACGCTTTTTAATTAGTATTTTTCCCAGCAATAAAATATTGAGATATGATTGACATATAGCATTGTATAAGCTTAAGGTTGACAATGTGCTAATTTGATTCATGAATATATTGCAAAATGTTTACCACAATAAAGTTAGTTAACACACCCTTCATCTCACATAATTATCATTTTGTTGTTGTTGTTGTTGTTGTCGTTATGGTGAGAATATTTAAGGACTGGTCTCTTAGCAACTTTCAGGTATACAATACAATATCATCAGCTATGATTATAGCTGGTGTACATTAGATCCCCAAAACATACTCATCTTGCAACTGGAAGTGTGTATGCTTTCAACAATATCTCTTCATTTCCCCCAATTCCTGGCCATTGGCAACCACTGTTACATTCTCTGCTCCTATGAGTTCACTTTTTTTGGATTCCCCATATAAGAAATATACCGTATTTGTCTTTCTCTGACTTATTTCACCTAGCATAATGCCCTCAATTTCATCCATGTTGTCACAAAGGGCAGGATTTACTTGGGTTTTTCTCATGGCTGAATAATAATCTGTTTTATATATATGGAATATAGAGTGTATATATTGTGCGTGTGTGTATATATACACAATACACATGCACTACATTTTCTTTATTCGTTTATCCATTGATAGACATTTAGGATGTTTCTATGTCTTGGCTACTGTAAATAACGCTGTAATAAACATGAGAGTGCAGATATCTCTACAATATACTGCTTTCATTTTCTTTAGATAAATGTCCAGAAGTGGAATTCTTGGATGATATGGTAGTCTTATTTCTAATTTTTTAAGTAACATCGACAGTGGAGATTTTCCACAGTGGCTATCCCAATTTACATTTCCACCAACAGCAACACAAACATGTTTTCTCCACATCCCTGCCAGTGTTTGTTATCTCTTTGTCTTTTTGGTAATAACCATTATAACAGGTGTGAGGTGACATCTCATTGTGGTGTTGATTTGCATTTATCTGAAGATTAGTGATGTTGAGCATTTTTTCATGTGCTTGCTGGCTATTTGTTATGTCTTCTTTGGAAAAATATCTATTCAGATCCTTTGTGCATTTTAAATCAGATTGTTTTGTTTGTTTTTGTTTTTGTGTTGCTATTGAGTTGTGTGAGTTCCCCATATATTATGGGTGTTAACCCCTTATCAGATATATGCTTTCCAAAGGTTTTTTTATGGCATTTTTATTGAGAGGATATTTCAGTTTACCAAATCCATCAATTGTCAAATTATCCTCAAAAAAATTATGTTCAATCTCCTGGCTTTATTTTTGGAACCCATTCATACTCCATAATTGGCAGATAAGAAATAGAGATATAATTCTACTTGTTCACCTTTTAAAGGTACATTCAACTGTTTGATTAAAATATTTACAGATCCTTATAGGAGTACATTGGAAACTACGTCATGACGAAAGTTTGGATTACTGACATAGTGGAGTATTTCTCAAAATGAGTTTGGTAGGACAATTTCCAAAATAGGATAATATCTTAATTATGAAAATAACTGTTGTAAGATCAAGTTAGTAAAGTAGCTAATTTGTTACTAAACTAAACAGTTTTCTTAAGTGCAAGGCATGTACAAGCTGAATCTCTGAGAAAGTATTTCTCAAACTAATTTTCTTGGAGTATCATGTGGTATTAAACATTTAGAGACATGCACCACTTCTAGAAACCGTGACTTCCATGTTTAAAGTTCAAATTTCCAATTTTTCCATCAAGTTATATAAATCAGATCATTATCATATTTTGGATCATGACATATAAATGATTCACCAGTTCATAGAATTAATAATGGGCTCTGATTCTTGGTAGCTACAATATTAAGATACCTTAATGAAAGCTAAACTTAGATTTCTTTTTCATTTTTAATATTACCATAATCTGATACATATTTTTATATACCAATAATCATAATAAAATTAAAAATTAGAATACTTGTATATTTTGGTATGTAAGATTATGAGAGTTAGCAAAAGGAATTAGAGATCTCAATACAGAAGGGAAAAAACATTTAAGAAATAAGTTTTCCATGCAACAGAGTCATATTTATCCCATAGTGATTATACCAAAATAGCTTATCTGAAAGCCCTGGACATTTTGAATTAATGGAAAAATTGAAAAGAACATTAAAGTCTCATTACCCTAGATAGTGATTCATGAATTAGGTTTAATAGCCTAAGTATTCTCCCATCTGCTGAGAAATATATCTATAGAGGTTTAACATTAATTTCAATAATTCCAGTTTTAAATGCAGTTTTTCACAAACAGAACTTATTAAAACATTTGTAACACTTCTTTGGAAAAATCCCTAAAGTTTCATATGACTGAAATCTGCTCAGAAATATAAAAATAAAGAAACCATGAAAATAGATGTAAATTTCAAAGGAATGAAAAGGACTTCATAAGAAACTACACAGTTCACTGGTTATTATAGGACTGATTTTCCTTTTTTGTAGATCATGGTAATTCCTAGATTTTTCTTCTGATTTTTTTCTATTAACTAGTCATATCCCTGTTAATCAACAACTGGATCAAAATGTAGACAAAACTGAAAAATTTTAAAAATCACAAAATGTTTGAGTAAAAAGTGTCCTCAGAGGGATCTATTAAAGCCATTCAACTGACAAATGAAGAAATTGATGACCCGTGAATTGATGACCCGTGAGGTAAAACACTTACTCAAGGTTGCAGTGACTTAGTGATTTCATCCCCTATTTGAGCATTTCAATTCCATGACTCAGAGCAATTGTTTATTAACTTCAGTTATCATACTGTTGAAGGTTTTCAGTGATATGTAAATAGGTGGGCAGATAAATTGATAGGTAGGTAGATAGATAGGTAGACAGATAGATAGATACACCACTAATCCTTCCCCAAAAATATTTTACTCGTGTGTGTGCATGAGAGTTAGCAAAAGGAATTAGAGATCTCTGAGTGTGTATACCACTGACCTCCAAAATTTCAAATCTAAGTAAGACTCTGAGTATCAGGTATTGTACTATAGGACCAACTAGTTACTCTCCCTAAAAAAAAAAAAAAAAAAGATTTCTCTCTTTTTTCTCTATCTTCATCCATCCCTATTCTTTCAGTCTCTTAGTTTCTCCGTTGTTTAAATTTTAATAAATTCCATTCTCATAAATGAATAAAACTTAAAATAAAATGACCTTATGAGAAATCTCATTTCATGGTAATTCCAACCAGACAATAGTAAAGAATCACTACATTGCTTTAAAAGAATTCTGTATTTGCAAAATATATGACTGCTATTGGTCACATTTCTCTACAAAGGAAGACAGCACTTACACTAAGAGTATCACAGTTGTGCTTCAGGTTTTTGTTTAGTTTTTATTCTAAATCTTAAAATCTTTCCTTTCTCTTAGGGCTATCGTAAAAACTAAATGAGATAATGGAACCAGAGTGTTTAGCTAAGAGCCTGGGGCATAGTAGGTAGTCAAAATAAATATTGCTTTACTTCATTCTCTGTTTTGTAATTGCATAATTATTTTAATTCCATAAAAGAAGAAAAAAAAGTTTGGTTGAAATGTAATAAAAAGCATAAAAATAGATGGAAAAGTATATAACCCACGTCAAATTACTTTCTCCAAGCTACTCAGGAATTCAAAATGAATTGAAAGCTAAACATAAAAGATAAAGAAACAAAGAAATGTCCCACCTTACTTGTGCTTACTTGGAAGAAATAAGACAGGTTATGCTAAGGCTCCAGGTTTGTCAATGAAAGCTCAGGCTATTTGTCTATCCTTATTAGTACCAGATTGTAATCTGAGGGAGATTTAGAAATTCCGAGACCACCCAGATTTGGTCAGTTTTCAGTAGCTCTATTCTAAATCAGGCACTCAATATATGTACATTAGTGAGCACCTGCCATGTACTACCCCTGGGATAATTGTTATTGGATATAAAAACTAATAAGAAATCATCTTTGTCCTCAGAAAACTGACAGAGCTATTGCTGCTATTTAGCTCAGTGTAGTAAATAAAGTATGAAGGAAGTGAATAAGATTGAAGCATAACACATAGAGAGCTCAGCCTGCTTGGAGGTAGGAGAAATTAGATCTGAGCCTAGTCTTACTCTACTCTAAGTAGGAATTAGCCAATTCAAGACTAATTCTGAAAGAATTCTGAAAGAAGAACATTCCATCTATGGACAGGCAGAGACAAGAAATCAGGTGTTATGAAATGGATCAGAAAACCGTGACTAGTGTAAACCTGTGGGACATATGGGAACTTCAGGCTATTATTGTGGAGACTTGTTGATTTCCCTTAACTTTGGCTGACACTTCTTTGTGATGGGAGTGAGAGGTGTTCAAAGAAGAGGCTTGCCAAGTGTAAATTATAACAAAAAGGCAATTGACTAACTGCAAATTTAAATACAGATCATCAAATAAACAAAGATAGTGAAGTGACAGAAAAGGTGGCCAAGACAGGCTTCATAAGGGCAAGAAGGATAAAAGAATACACTGCATGAAGCCACTGAAATAAGAAGAATGCAGAGGTATTGGAACAAATGGGAAGAGGTTTTTAGGTAAATAAAACAAAGTCAGTGGACTGACACTACCTTAGTTCAGGGCTTTATAAAGCTACAGTTATCAAGACAGTATAATATTGGGGGGGGGAAAGACAAATAAATAGAACAGAATAGAGAACTGTGTAAAAGACAATTTCAAGAGAATAATACAAGCCACAGATGGGAGAAAATATTTGCAAAAGACACATCTGATAAAGTACTGTTATTAAAAATTTACAAAAAATTCTTAAAACTTAGCAGTAAGAAAATGAATAAACTGATTTTATTATTTATTTACTTATTATTTATTTATTTATAGAAAAAGTGAGAGAGCGCACGTGCACACTTGTAAGGGGGAGGGGCAAAGGGAGAGGGAGAGAGAGAACCAAGCAGACTCCATGCTGAGCACAGAGCCCTACATGGGGCTCCATCTAATGACCCTGAGATCATGACCTGAGCCAAAATCAAGAGTCAGGCGCTTAACCAACTGAGCCACCCAGGGGCCCCAACAATCTGATTTTTAAATGGGCCAAAAGTCTTAACTGACACCTCACCAAAAAAGACATAAAGATGGCAGGTAGGCACATGAAAAGGTGATCAACATCATATGTCACTAGAGAACTGCAAATTAAAACAAGATACCACTACACAACTATTAGAATGGCCAAAATCTGGAACACTGACAAAGCAAATGCTGGAGAGGATGTAGAGTAACAAGAACTCTGATTCGCTGCTGATGGGAATGCAAAATGGTTACAGTCACTTTGGAAGACCGTCTGGCAGTTTCTTACAAGACTAAACACACTATTACCATATAATCCAGGAATCACACTCCTTGGTATTTACTCAAGTTAGTTGAAATCTTTGTCTACACAAAAACCTAAACATGGAAGTTCATAGCAGTTTCATCCACAACTGCCAAAACTTGGAAGCAACCAAGACATCCTTCAGTAGATGAATGAATAAGTAACTGTGAAACATCCAGACAATAGAATATTAGTACCAAAAAGAAATGAGCTATCAATCCACAAAAAGACGTGGAGGAATCTTAAATACATATTACTAAGTGAAAGAAACCAGTCTGAAAAGGCTTTATACTATTTGATTCCAACTATCTGACCTTCCAGAAAAAGCAACACTGTGGAGGCAGTAAACAGATCCGTGGTTGAGAGGGATTAGGAAAGAGAGTGGGATAATAGGCACAGCACAGAGGATTTTTAAGGCAGTGAAAATACTCTGTCTGATACCATAATGGTGGATACATGTCATTATACATTTGTCTAAACCCATAGAACGTACAACACCAGGAGCGAACCCCAATGCAAATTATGGTCTCTGGGTGATAATGATGTATGAGTGTAGCTTTATCAATTATAACAAACATACATTGGTGGAGGATGTTGATAATGGGGGAAGCTATGCATGTGTGGGGGCAGGGGATATATGGGAGATTTCGTATCTCTTAATTTTGCAGTGAACCTAAAACTGCTCTAAAAGATAAAGTTTATCAATTTAAATAAATAAATAAATACACACTACATCAACAGTCCTATTTCCAGATGTTGAGACATTGGTTAAAATCAGCCTTTTCAAATTCCCCAGATCATGTAATTCTTTTTTTATTTTCAAAGAATGGTTATTTTGGATCACTGACCACTTTAAAATCTGAGATATTTTATCACTCTTAATTTAACCCCCAAGGGATAAGTTTCTCAGATTACTTGAGTATAGATAAAAGACTAGTCAGAAATGAGTATTTTGACATTTCTATTTTAAGAAGGCTGCTTATTCTTGGAATAAAGTCAATCTCTTTAAATGAAAAAACTTAGGTTGCCATTGATATAGGTGATAAAATCTCATTCAGAACTGTGTGATCCTGAGAGGAATTGAACCTACGTTCTAGTGTTACTCTGTGTATTCCAGGTTCTCTTCCCATATGTATCAGTTCAATTTCCAGGATAGTGAGGGACATAATAACTGAAATTATTGTCCAATTATAAAATGAGTATGTTTTTCCTAAATGTATAGTCCTGAAAATGCATATGTTGAATACATTCTCCCCAAATTGAATCATATTTTAAATATTCTATGAAGAAACTAATACTTAAATAACTCTAATGAATTAGTTAGAAAAGGATAATATATAATATTGAGCTGAGTGTGTGATTAGATTATAATTTTTTTCTCGGACTACCTAGAATAAATATTAAAGGAGAAGACTGTCTTAAAATTAAACTTCAAATCTACAATCAAATACATATCTTCTATGTTGTCCTCTTGGCCTGAAGAAAAGTTAATTCTATACAAAATACACATCAGAAGCATTACTATCACATTAAAACCTATTTTCCTTCGTCTACTTCATGTGCATCTGAGTATATACATCCTGCGTATAAGACAATATTTATGTATTTAGCTCTAAGGATCAAAACTGAAGAACAAATATTGGTAAAAGGGAATTAAGTTAATTTGAAAACCCATAAATTAACATGTCTTTGTAGTTCTGTTGCAAAAAGCAGCCATCACTTTCAATATGACCTCTATGTCTTGATTTAAAGTATTGTTATGAATTTCCAGCTATGGCAGGCAAATAATAAGGACCAAGATTCAGGAGAAGAAAGAAACACACGGAGGGGAGTTTAGCACTTCCCACTGTAGTATCTGCCGATTCTGTTAAAGGTGATGAGAAGCTGAGCAGTGCTTTTGGCAGCCTCTTGGAGCCATAGTGGATAGTGTTAAGAATTCAGAATAGCTTTTTGGAAGGAAGGAGAGACTAAGGATTGAGAAAGGGCAATAGTCTTTTCATTGACCTTAGTGGTGGTTAGACAGATGTTCACCTTGCCCTAACTCACTGAGCTGCACATTAGTATTTTGTGCACATCTCTCTATGTGCATTATACTTCAAAGTAGATAAGTAAAAACATTACCACGCTAAGGAATGGCAACTCATGCTTCCTCCCTTAAATTCACTTCAATAAACACATTGAGCATCTTCTCATGCCAGTCACGGTGTCAAGTGCTAGCATTACAACTTTAAATAAAAGACAAATCCCCTATGATTTCACTCATATGTGGAATTTAAGGAACAAAACAAACAAACAAGGGAGGAGAAAAAAAAGAGAGGAAAACCAAGAAACAGACTCAACTATAGAGAACAAAATGATGGTTACCAGAGGGGAGATGCCTGGCAGGATGGGTTAAATAGGTGATGGGGATTAAGAAGTGCACTTGTGATGAGCACTGGGTACTATATGGAAGTGTTGAATCACTAAATTCTACACCTGAAACTAATATTACACTGTGTATTAACTAACTGGAATTTAAATAAAAACTTTTTTTTAAGATTTTATTTATTTATTTGACAGAGAGAGAGACAGCGAGAGAGGGAACACAAACAGGGGGAGTGGGAGAGGGAGAAGCAGGCTGCCTGCTGAGCAGGGAACCCTATGTGGGGCTTGATCCCAGGACCCTGAGATCATGACCTGAGCTGAAGGCAGTCACTTAACCGACTGAGCCACCCAGGTGCCCCTAAATAAAAACTTTTAAAAAGGCCATAAAAATTTTAAAAATAAACTTATGTGTAGAAACAAAAACAAAAAAAGAGAGAGACACGTCCCTATTTTCATCAAGCTTACAATCTAGGAAAAATATGGCATTATAAAATGCCATAGTATGAAAATTCAAGACTTTAGCACCTACGTTGAAAGCCACTAACTTAATAAAGGAAATGATGTCAGTTCTGAACTGTAAGTTCCGAAGCCCAAGTTATAAATTTATAAATTGAATATTTAGTTTTATATGGTCATGTTTTTGCTGTGGTTTTTTTAAAGATTTTATTTATTTAAGAGAGCATGAGTGGGGGGAGGAGCAGAGGGAGAGAGAGAGAGGGAGGGAGAAGCAGACTCCCTGCTGAGTGGGGAACCTGACGCAGGGCTTGATCCCAGGACCCTGAGATCAGACCTGAGCCAAAATAAGACCCTTAACCAACTGAGCCACCCAGGCGCCCCTTTGCTATGATTTTTAAACATATTAACTAGATTGTAAACTGCTTGAGGTGAGAGGACATGTCTTATTCACCTGCCAATCCTCTGTTTACTGCACAAGGTCTAGCCAAGAGACATAAGTAAATAGATTGGTTGAAGAAAAATTCAAGATATATAGAACATCTCCTTTAATGTAACTCATTGTCTGTGTGATTTTTCCTTTTTAAATATAAGCCAATTCAAGGCAAGAGACTTTATTCTTTAAATTTTCTGGAAGAAATTAAATACCATGCATAAATTTAGTACTTAATAATTCTTTCATGGTTATTAAATATCCATTGTTCAACTTTCAATTTTTAATCTTAGACTGACTCATGGCAATCAAACAATAACTAATTTTCAGCCCTTTAAGGATTTATAATTTAGTCCAAGTTTTTAATTTCATAGATGAGGTAAATGAAGCCCCAAGAACTCATAAAGTAATGCATAATACTTAGACAGCTCTGACCTGCAAATTCTCTTATACTCAAAGATGAAAAGTTAGTCTGAGAGCACTTTATATGTTTCCAAATCTCTACTGTACTGTACTCGTAGTTATTTAATTCATAAAAGAAAAACACTTCATATTCAGTGTAAGAGAAGCAGTGTGATTTACTTCAAACAGGAAGCAAAAAGAAGGTGAGATTTACACAATCTTTATGTGAAAAAAATCTACAAGTGTGCATCTTTAATATGAAAAACTGGTTTTGATAGGGTCAATGATATTTTCTGGGGATATGCAATTGCAAGTTTTTTTTTAAATTGTCTATTGTAAAACTTGGAAAATAATCTACATTCACAATCTTTCTATCAGCAATCAAGGAACTTATAGTCTACCTAACCACAGATTTCATATTTGTTGTTATTTTAATAATTGCACCACTAGTTTGAAAAGATTCAGCCAAAGAACTGAGTATCTACCTTGAACTATCTTACATTCAGAAGAAAAAGTCAAATAGACAACCAAATTCATTAAACTAGACTCTTGGGATATGTGACCACTTTCAAAAAGAAAAACCGCATTACATTCACAAAGCAGAGACAGGCTTTCACTTAGAAGGCTTTTTCACGAGACAGGGCTGAGAACTGACAGTGAGGGCCTCCAGAGACCATCTCACTAATTAATCTCTGTGGTATCCAAGCGTTTTTATCTCCATTGGGGCCTATTCATAGGTGGAAAATAATCCTGAAGGTAGATTCATTTCCAAGTTGTTATGCTAAACAATAAAACTAGTCATGACCCAATATATCATTTCTCCTTACTAAGAAACTACTTCAGAGATTTGAGATGATGAGTTAATGACATATAAGATTTAAAAAATTAATGTCATTTAATGAATCATGGGTTTAATGATGAGTATATGAAAGAAAAGTATCTGATTATTAAAAGATTATCTAAAATTACAGATTATACAACTTCTTGGGTACTTGATCTTTTTAATCAAATTCAGTTAATAAAAACTGAATAATGAGTCATTTAATAGGAAAATTCTCACACCAAAGAGATAATCTTCCTAGGTTCAAATGTTTCTTAGGGTTAAAGGTTGATTTAGAAAGAGATGAATGTTACATGAGGACAAAATGGATAATAAACTCAGAGAAAAATCTTGTTTTGCCCAAACATTTTGTAATCTAGAAATTAGAATGAAAATTAGCATATAGAATATTTTCATAATCAAAAAGTTACAACAGAGTTTCTATCTACTTTCTTGTGTTACTGTATTAGTGTCCATTTTTTTCTCAAGTCACACTATTTCACAATATTCTTCCATACATGACTATTTTTGGTGTTTTATACTTAGAAAAAATATGTTAGCTTCTTATTTTTCAGAGATAATATCCAGAGAGAGTTAAAGAAGCTGAAAACTTCATAATCAAAATCCTTACTCTCTGACATAAGTGAAACAATATTTCTTTGAGTTATATTCTGGCACCAAATAGTAATTCTGGAGGAAAAAATAAATAGTAGTAAGAGCCCTGGACGTCATCAGCAACAGAAAAGACCAATATGTAAGACTCTCTCAGAGCTTTGCTACTTTAAAGATAACCAACACCCCATCCAACCTCTTGGGAAAACTCAAAAGAGCAGGGGTATTGCATGGAAATGTGGCAATAGTGAGCAAAGACAATGCTCCCACTCCTGGCCACTATGGCGTGTGAGGGAGGACAAATGATGCCTCAGTCAAGGCAAAAATAAAATAAGGAAGTACAGATAACATTTGAAAATATGGTTGAGGCTCTTAGGAGAGTCTTTTAACCTTAGAAAATGAATTCCCTGAGATACAGTGGAGAAATTTTGAAAGGGAAGATGAAATAGAAGGATAAATAAGAGGTAAACAAATATAGAGAAAAGATGACAGCATCATGTGGACAATGGTTCCAAAGAATTAAGGAGGGCGGTAATTAAAGTTGGGTTTTGTCTGATGAGAATAATTACAGGCAGTTCAGTGAAATTAGCCTATGAAGGCTTTTTCTACTCACGTTTACTTCCCCTTAATTTTTCCATCCACATCAATCTAGATTCCTTTTCCACATTCCACTGAAATTGCTTTTGCTAAGTTCACCAATGGCTTTCACATTGCCAAAGCCAGTGAAACTTTTCTTCCAAATGATCTAACCTTAAGCATGTTGGATCACTCTGACCTTCCTTTCGCTGCTTTCCCCGCACCACACACTCATGCATTCCTCTTAGTCCACTGGCTGATTTTTCTGTCTTCTCCTGTCTCTTCTCCTCTTACCTTAATGTAATATTTCCTTCTCTTTCTTCACTGTCTTCTGAGCTAATACCAGCCAATTTCATGACTTAATACCATTATCTCATGATGATCTCCAAATTTACATCTTCAGTCTAGGCTTTTCCTCTGAGATTGAGTTACATTTATACAACAGTTTACTTGCCATTTCTATATGGGTGTCTAATAAGCATTTCAAAATTAATGTGGCTCTCAAATTCCTTTCTCTTCTATCCTCCCTCTACCACCACAATAATGTTGGTAGAGTAAATAAATGAAGGAAAAACTACTAAGTTTAAATGGTACACTGTTTCTTCTCCCACTTTTAAATTGCTATTTCCAGCAGTCCCTTTCCAGTTCCACATGGACTGCTAACAAAAATGTAATTACTGCTGTTCCTTCATGTCTTTTTAGTCATTATCTTCCTCTTTCCCTTTCCCTCTTCTGTTTCACAGTGAAGATCTGTGAAATCAGTGACTTTGTTATTTTTGCCATATGGTGCCATGAGAAAATAAATTATCAATAGGTTTTTGTTTCCATACTTTTACTATTTATCAGAGGTGGGAAGATGCTGGCAATTTTTTTGAAGCTACATTAAGTAAGTACTTGCCTAGAATTTGGCATTGCTATGACTTGGCCTTTATCAGTCTTTCTCCCTACCCTTCTATCGGAAGGAAGTTCCTTTCTGTGTGGGAGAACAGGTAGGGCCTTTGATGTACTGGTGGAGAAATGTGTCAAGATTCAGAGGAAGCCTAGAAAAGGAGGTAAGTGGTCCTATATAAATAAGGACATAGGGTGTCTCTTCTAAAATAGGCAGAAGATGGGGCACCTGGGTGGCTCTCGTTAAGCGTGTGCCATCGGCTCAGGTCATGATCCCAGGGTTCTGGGATCGAGGCCCACATCGGGCTCCCTGCTCAGCGGGAAGCCTGCTTCTCCCTCTCCCACTCCCCCTGCTTGTGTTCCCTCTCTCGCTGTGTATCCCTCTGTCAAATAAATAAATAAAATCTTTAAGAAAATAAAGATAAAAATAAAATAGGCAGAAGAGACAGAAAGAAAATTATAGAAACAGCAGCTGCCACATGAAACGGGACTGAGGGAACACTGTGTGTGTTAATGTGGGGTAAATTCTCTTAATTGCTTCTTGAGAACACCTGTAAAGGTCTACATCTTTCTTCAAGGCTCTTGGAGTTGAATTTGTAAATATTTTGGATGTGTTACTGTGGGTCCTAAGATCAAAGCAATGTTATATTTGGATTATACAATCTTACACACAAAATTTACTTAATTAAGCTATATTTAATTAAATACACATTAGTATATGGCCCTGTTCTAGATGCTTATAAAAGAAAAAAAACTGCATTTCAATGATAATACCAAAAAGTTAAGAACCTGCACACTAAGTACTGTGTTTCTTCTTGATTTTAATATGATAAATTTATATTATCTTTATTTTAATTATTATGTTCTCTATATAATCAAAATAAAGTTAAAATCTCACAATAATACTGATTAGTGACTTATTTTGTAAACTAGAGCCACAGTGATCTTGAGTCATTTGGTTTGACTATATCCTCCCCCCTCCCTTCTTTTTCTTACTTTGGGAACAATCTCATATGTTTTTCTGGAGAATTTTCTTTTAGTAGCAGTAATTTAGAGTTAAGCTTGTAGACTTCCATTTTAATAAATGACTTGCCTCTGTGTTTTCATCAATGATATGGGGATACTAATAATTTTATATACCTTACAGGGGTGTTATAAAGATGAGTTAATGCACACAAAGCTCATAAAGTAGTGTCTGACACACTGTTTATATCATTACTTACTGCTCTAACTCTCCCACACCTCTGGTTCTTGTATGCCAGTGAAAGCAGAAGCCTTGCCTAGGCTATCACTCATATTAGTTGTTTTCAAATAAACATTATTTTCACTATTAACATTAATTTCACCTCACTCATAGCTACAATTCTTGAGGAAAAAATCAACAACTTGATATTTTAGAAGAGACAGATTATTTTGAGGAAAAACAAACTTACTAAATGAAATCCTTTAACCCACCATTTATAAATCAAACTAATCTTGTTTCACAATAGTGAGAAAAGCAGGTAATTTATTATACATTTTCAAACCTCACTTTAAGTAGGAGAATTCTTTTTGGAGTTATCTATTCAAACAAAAATTGGGTCTAATGAAGAAAAATCAGAGTTACAAAATTGAATGGCATCATACTTGCAGTTACAATATCCACCTATTCTAATTTGAAAAAAAGTATTGTCCCTACAAAATAAACAGCTCAAAAGGTTCTCAAACATGGACTGACTGACCTATAGCCTAATTTCTAAAAATTAGAAAAAATATTTTTAAAAATGTAAAATCAGTCCCCTCATTTTACTTTTTTGGTTTCATTTTTACAAATGAAAAAGCCCTCAGGTTTTAACATTGTTTTCTTGTCAGAATCATGCAAATTTAAAACATTCATATTAAACTGAACTAAAAACAGAAATCAAGATAGCCTTGAAAACATAAACTTACCTTTTACCAAGTAAGGTTCAAGGAACTTATTAAGCAATACTAGGCTCAGGTACCATTTTAAAAAAATTTTGGCACAAACACTGGAAAAATTGAGAGCTTAGAACTGACTGTGTCACACACAGTGCCAGTAAGCTTTTATTCTGCCTAAGTGCACAGATGATAATCAGATGGATTATTCCAATAATCCCATAAAAGAAGAACAAAATTGTTTCTTTTAAGGTTTTATGAACTTTTACTAGCTTAAAAATGTTATGTAAGTGTATTCTCTAGATTACCCATCTGTCAATTATTAAACTATAAAATACAAGTAATTAGAGTATGATGCCCTTCAGTCCTGTTGGCTTTTCCTCTTTTAAATGCAATAAAATAAAATTAGTGCTCTTATCAGACAAATGGGGAATGCCCGCAGCAATGACAGTCTTACTGTGGGTTCTTTTGAGCTTATAGTAGTGATAAAGATTTTTTAAATGAAGGTAATAATCAATTAGGAGACAAGTTTGGAAGATGCTTAGAAGGTTATAGGCAAGTGTAGATAGCACCACTATTGTGACTAAATTCTAAGTAATTGCTAGTTAGCCAAACACACTAGAATAATTAGTAGTCATCAATAAATTTAATCATTTTATTGCCAAATGTAATTTACTTGTCATGAAAATATTCTGCATTCATCAAAATAATGCTTAAAATAAATTAAGAGATACATGAAGTTCATTATATATTTTCTAATTTTACACATTTGTCATAGTAAGTATTCTTATAAATGGTGGTACAAATTTTCATTTATCAACTCTGAAGTCGAGAAAAAAAAACCTTCTGAGTTAAAAGAGTAGGTTTAACAAACACATCCAATTTCACTGTCTCAAAAACTGTCACTATAACTGCATATTTCAAGGACAAAAATTCATAAAAGAGAGATGACACCAGTAACAAACATCTGAAATCTGGAAAATAGAAAGATAGAACCAGAATGACTAGTCCAAAATCAACAGTAGTGAAATCTAAGAATTTGGGTTTACACAGAAGGATCTCAGAAGGTTCAGAAATTGTAACAACAGCTTTTTTTTTTTTTATTTGAGAGAGAGAGAATGAGAGAGAGAGAGCACATGAGAGGGGGTAGAGTCAGAGGGAGAAGCAGACTCCCCGCTGAGCAGGGAGCCTGATATGGGACTCGATCCTGGGACTCCAGGATCACAACCCGGGCCGAAGGCAGTCGCCCAACCAACTGAGCCACCCGGGCGCCCACAACAGCTTTTTTTTTAGAATTTGTAGTGGACAGGGGAAATTAAAATAAGGATGTTTGGGTAAAAGATGTGTGATAACTTAGGGTCTTAGGGTTTCCTAGACGTACTTTCCTCTTCATACTCTGATGATGCCCCTCCTCAATCCTGATTGAAGACTGGAGAATTATTTTCTGGAGAAATGAAGGACTGACTAACTAATATTGACTAACACATATTAAATGTTGAAGGCTGAACCACAAAATCCAGTTTCCCTACTCAACTACCAGAGCACTGACCCTTTACACTCCAAAGAGGATTTTATAAGAAAACTGTCTTAGAAACCTACAATCTTATGAAAACCTAAAGTACTGAGATTCTCCAACAAAAATCCCATTCAGATCATTCTAGAACAGCTAAAGTCAATAATTTCCACCTATATTTTCAGTCAACATTTTAGTTTCTCACTCTTAATTATGACAATGAAATCAAAAACAGAAATGTGATAAAGTCTTTAACATGGTTTCAAACAAAGTAACTTTGAAGAAATTGACACTATAGAAGAAAAAACCTAAAAATTTATTGTTAATATCTTCAGAAAGGTAAGAAAATATATTACTTCTGTGAAATAAGAAAATGATGGTAGTTTAAAAAAGGAACACTCAGAAACAATAAAGAAGTCTTCCAAATAAATATAGATATCCAGAAATGAAAAATTCAATAGAAAATTTGAAAATGAAGTTAAGAAAATCTCCAAGAAAGGGAGCAAAATGATAAAGAAATGGAAAGCAAGGAAAAATATATGAAATTAGAGAATCAAGCAAGATAGTTAACACCTGGATAATGAAGCCTGAAAGAGATGAGAGACAGAGTGGGAAAATGGAAGTATAGAAGCCATTAATAAAATAATTTAAGAAAAAAAATAAAATTGAAAGACAAATTTCTAGGATGAAGTTTCACAAAGTACTTGGATGAAGGAATGAAAATAAACCCTCTTGAAGGTATACCATTGTGATATTTCACAGCACTGGGATGAGGCAGGGAGGTTACTTTATACATAACAAGGAATCAGATAGTCTGAGAGTACTCAAGAGTAGCAATGGAATTAAGACAATTGAAACAGGGGCACCTGGGGACTCAGTCATTAAGCATCTGCCTTCAGCTCAGGTCATGATCCCGGGGTCCTGGGATCGAGCCCGCATCAGGCTCCCTGCTGGGTGGGGAAGCCTGCTTCCCCCTCTCCCACTTCTCCTACTTGTGTTCCCTCTCTTGCTGTGTCTCTCTATGTCAAATAAATAAAATCTAAAAAAAAAAAAAAAAAAGACAATTGAAACAATTCTATCAAATTCAGAGGAAAATACTTCCAACTTTACCCAAACCATAAATCAAAAATAAGAGTAATATGAAGACTTTTATAGGTGCCTAAATTTTCAAAACTGTTCTCTCTCCTATATATATTTGCTCAGAAATTAACAGAAGGATGTCCTCCAACAAACAAGGTAAATCAAGAAAGAGAAAAAAAATAGGATATAGAAAACAAGAGATTCAACACAGGAGAGAAGCAAAAGATTCTATAAAATTGAATTCCAGGGGGATGCCAAGATACCAAGTATTCAAAGTGTAGCGGAAAATGAGTCCAATTAGAGCAGAGGGACTGAAGAGATATTCATATTGAGGTCAATTATCAAAATGCCCCCTTCCTTATATCATCTTTTTAACATGATAAAGTACTGGAAAATGTGTTCCCCTAAAACAAGGGAACACATGCAAAATGAGAAAGAGCAAGAGTGGGGAGCAAGAGAATGAGACATATGAAATAAACTTAGAATCCAATTTAGAAGAATGGCATAGGGAATTTTCCAAAGATAATCAGAAAGATCCTTGTCAACACTTGTTTCTTGTGTTTTTGATTTTAGCCATTCTGACAGGTGTAAGGTGATATCTCATTGTGGTTTCAATTTGCATTTCCCTAATGATTAATGATGTTGACTATCTTTTCATGTGTCTGCTGGCCATCTGTATATCTTCCTTGGAAAACATCTTTGCCCATTTTTTAATCAGATTATTTCATTTTTTTGACGTTGAGTTGCATAAGTTTATATATTTTAGTTTGGTAATTGCAATTATTTATTTTTGCTTTTGTTTCCCTTGCCTGAGGAGACATACCTAGAGAAGTGTTCCTACAGCTGATGTCAAAGAAATTGCTCCCTATGTTTTGTTCTAGGAATTTTATGGTTTCCAGTCTCACATTTAGGTCTTTAATACATTTTGAGTTTATTTTCGTGTATGGTATAAGAAAGTAGTTTAGTTTCATTCTTTTCTATGTAGCTGTCCAGTTTTTCCAGCACCATTTGTTGAAGAGACTGTCTTTTACCCATGGTATATTCTTGCCTCCTTTGTCATACATTAATTGACCATATAAACCTGGGTTTATTTCTGGGCTTTCTATTCTGTTCCATTGATCTATATATCTGTTTTTGTGCCAGTACCATATTTTTTTGACTGCTACAGCTTTGTGATATAGCTAATATCTAAAGTTATGGTATCTCCAGCTTTGTTCTTTCTCAAGATTGCTTTGACTATTTGGGGTCTTTTGTGGTTCCACACAAATTTTAGGATTATTTGTTGTAGGATTATTGTTCTAATACCATGTTATTGGTATTTTGATAGAGATTGCTTTAAATCTGTAGATTATCTTGAGTAGAACTGACACTTTAAGCAGTTTCTTGCTCTTTTTTTGTTTGTTTTTTTCTTAAGTTTTTATTTTAATTCCAGTTAGTTAACATACATGTTATATTAGTTTCAGGTGTACAATATAGTAATTCCATACTTCCACACATCACCCTGTGTTCATCATCACAAGTGCATGGGAAAAATAGTTAGGTTTTTTTGGTTGGTTTGTTTTAATTTTTTATTTAAATTCAATTTAATTAACATATAGTGTATCATTAGTTTCAGAGGTAGAATTTAGTGATTCATCTGTTGCGTATAACACCCAGTGCTCATTACATCAAGTGCCCTCCTTAATGCCCATCACCCAATTACCCCACCCACCTCCCCTCCAGCAACCCTTACTTTGTTTCCTATAGTTAAGAGTCTCTTATGGTTTGTCTCCCTCTCTGTTTTTGTCTTATTTTATTTTTCCTTCCCTTCCCCTATGTTCATCTGTTTTGTTTCTTAAATTCCACATATGCGTGAAATCATACGGTGCTTGTCTCTCTCTGACTGACTTATTTCGCTTAGCATAACACCCTCTAGTTCTATCCACATCATTGTAAATGGCACGATTTCACTCTTTTTGATGGCTGAGTAATATTCCATTGTGTATATATACCACCTCTTATTTATCCATTCATCTGTCGATGGACATCTGGGCTCTTTTCATAGTTTGGCTATTGTGGACATTGCTGCTATAAACATTGGGGTGCAGGTGCCCCCTCAAATCACTATGTTTATATCCTTTGGATAAATACCTAGTAGGGCAGTTTCTAGGTCATAGGGTAGTTTTGTTTTTAACTTTTTGAGGAACCTCCATACTGTTTTCTAGATAGCTGTACAAGCTGGCATTTCCACCACAGTGTAAGAGGGTTCCCCTTTCTCCAAATCCTTGCCAACATCTATTGTTTCCTGAGCTGTTAATTTTAGCCATTCTTTTTTTTTTTTTTGATGTAGTGTTGAATGATTCATTAGTTGCATATAACACCCAGTGCTCATCACCACACATGCCCTCCTTAATACCCATCACCTGGTTACCCCATCCCCCCACCCCCTCCCTTTTGTAACCCTCAATTTGGTTCCTGGAGTACAGAGTCTCTCATGGTTTGTCTCCCTCTCTGATTTCTTCCCATTCAATTTTTCCTCCCTTCCCCTATGGTCCTCTGTGCTATTCCTTATGTTCCACAGATGAGTGAAACCATATGATAATTATCTTTCTCTGCTTGACTTATTTCACTTAGCATAATCCCCTCCAGTTCCCTCCATGTCAATGCAAATGGTGGGTATTCATCCTTTCTGTTGGCTGAGTAATATTCCATTGTATATTTGAACCACATCTTCTTTATCCAGTCATCTGTTGAAAGGCGTCTTGGCATTCTGACTGGTGTGAGGTTATATCTCATTTTGGTTTTGATTTGTATTTCCCTGATGCTGAGTGATGTTGAGTATTTTTTCATGTGTCTGTTGGTCATTTGTATGTCTCCTTTGGAGAAATATCTGTGTGTGTCTTCTGTCCGTTTCTTGACTGGATTTTTTGGGTTTGGGGTGTTGAGTTTGATAAGTTCTTTATAGATTTTGGATACTAGCCCTCTATCTGATAATATATTTGCAAATATCTTCTTCCATTCCGTAAGTTGCCTTTAAGTTTTGTGGACTGTTTCCTTTGCTGTGCAAAAAATTTTTATCTTGATGAAGTCCCAAAAGTTAATTTTTGCTTTTGTTTTCCTTGCCTTTGAAGACATATCTAGCAAGAAGTTGCTTGTGGCCGAGGTCAAAGAGGTTGCTGCCTGTGTTCTCTTCTACAATTTTGATGGATTCCTGTCTCACATTTAGGTCTTTCATCCATTTTGAATTTATTTTTGTGTATGGTATAAGAAAGTGGTCCAGTTTAATTCTTCTGCATGTGGCTGTCCAATTTTCCTAACACCATCTGTTGAAGAGACTGTCTTTTTTCCATTGGATATTCTTTCCTGCTTTGTCAAAGATTAGTTGACCATAGAGTTGAAGGTCCATTTCTGGGTTCTCTCTTCTGTTCCATTGATCTATGTGTCTGTTTTTGTGCCAGTACCATGCTGTCTTTATGACTGCAGCTTTGTAATACAGCTTGAGGTCCAGAGTTTTGATGCCTCCAGCTTTAGTTTTCTTTTTCAACATTCCTTTGGCTATTGGGGGTCTTTTCTGATTCCATACAAATTTTAAGATTGCTTATGCCAGCTCTGTGAAAAATGCTGGTGGTATTTTGAAAGGGACTGCATTGAATGTGTAGATTGCTCTAGGTAGCATAGACATTTTAACAATTGTTCTTCCAGTCCATAAGCATGAAATGTCTTTCCATTTCTTTGTGTCTTCCTCAATTTCTTTCATAACTGTTCTATAGTTTTCAGAGTACAGATCCTTCACTCTTTAGTTAGATTTATTCCTAGGTATCTTATGGTTTTTGGTGCAAGTGTAAATGGGATCGATTCCTTGATTTCTCTTTCTTCTGCCTCATTGTTAGTGTATAGAAATGCAACTGACTTCTGTGCACTGATTTTATATCCTGCCACTTTACTGAATTCCTGTATGAGTTCTAGCAACTTTTGGGTGGAGTCTTTTGGGTTTTCTACATAAAGTATCATGTCATCTGCAAAGAGTGAAAGTTTGACTTCACCTTTGCAGATCTGGATGCCTTTTATTCCTTTTTGTTGTCTGATTGCTGAGGCTACAACTTCCTGTACTATGGTGAGAGTGAACATCCCTGTCGTGCTCCTGACCTTAGGGGAAAAGCTCTCAGTTTTTCCCCGTTAAGAATGATATTCACTGTGGGTTTTTTGTATATAGCTTTTATGATATTGAGGTATGTTCCCTCTACCCCTACACTGAAAAGAGTTCTTGTCCTTTCTTTTATTAATGTAGTGTATCACATTGATTGATTTGCAGATGTTGAACTACCCCTACAGCTCAGGAATAAATCCCTTTGGTCATGGTGAATAATCCTTTTAATGTACTGTTGGATCCTATTAGCCAGTATCTTAGTGAGAACATTTGCATCCGTGTTCATCAGGGATACTGCTCTGTAATTCTCCTTTTTGATGGGGTCTTTGTCTGGTTTTGGGATCAAGATAATGTTGGCCTCATAGAATGGTTTGGAAGTTTTCCTTCCATTTCTATTTTCTGAAACAGTTTCAGAAGAATAGGTATTAATTCTTCTTCAAATGTTTGGTAGAATTCTGTTGGGAGGCCATCTGTCCCTGGACTCTGTTGGGAGATTTTTGATAAATAGTTTTAAGAAAAGTCAAAAGTGGTTGCTTCTTGGGAGGGCAATCAGACAGTGAGAGTTGAGAAAACTGTGCATAGAAATCAATGTGTTTTGTGAGACACAGCTGACTAGAGATTCTGAACTGGAGGATTAGAAGAAATTGTACATTACCCAGAAGAGGGACAAATGGAAACAAATATGAAAGAGAGGTTGAGACAAAAAGGATAAAATGTGAAGTTTTTTTTGTTGTTAAGATTTTATTTTTAAGTAATCTCTACACCCAATGTGGGGCTCAAACTTACAATCCTGAGATCAAGAGTCACATGCTCTACCAAATGAGCCAGCCATACACCCCTAAAATGTGAAGTTTTAAGAAATATCTGATTGGAGTTCCAGAAAAGAGGCAAAAGAGAATGATGAAAAAAGGCAGTATGTAGAGGTAATATCTCAGGATGTTGCATTTGTAAAGAAGTACAGAGCAGCACAGATTCAGGATGCATAACTTATCCCAAACAAGATAATTATAAATAAATTAACCCTTCGATATTTAAAAATAAAAACACAAATTACATTAAGACCTAATGAAAATGACAAATTACCATCAAAGGAAAAATAATGACATCTGACTTCTTAAGAGAGAAATCAGAAGATATTGAAAATAACTGTAATAACTATAAACCTGAAATTTCATTCCCATAAATAAATATAAATTTATATATGTATTTTATGTATTGGTCTTTAAACATTCACAGAAAAATTATACAGAATATACTTCAGAAAGAAGGAAGTTAACTGCAAATGGAAATTCTGATAAACAAGGAACATCATTTTTTTAAATGTGATAATATATGGGTAAATTTAGATACTCTGTAAATACAGAAACACATATCTTTCAGTATAAAAAAGACCAGAAATATATGAAAATAGGAAATCATAAAACTTATTAGTGAAAAATTATTTTAAAAAATTGTAAAATTTATTGGTGAAAAATTAAAGCTTTCCATGGTACACTGCGTAAAAGGAGGACAAAATATTAAATAACTTCAGATTTTGATAAGTAAAGTATGGATGATAAAATTTATAAGGCAACTACCAAAAGAATAGAAATTGTGTATCACTTACAGACTAATAGCTAGAGAAAAATATTGGTAGAGGGAAATATTAAATCAATCCAAATGAATATGAGAAAAAAAGACAAGAGCAGAGAGAAGAAAGGCAGCATACATAGAAAACACAAAGTAAGATAATATTAATAAATTAAAATACATTAGTAATGACAACAAATCTAAATGCCTAAATTATTCTGTTAAAAGACAAAGACTTTCAGACTTGAAAAAAAATTAAGCTATATGCTGTTTAAAAGAAACATTAAAAACATAAGAATACAGACAGTTTGAAAGTAAAAAATATATATACAGAAGATATGTCAGGCAAATAATAACCAAATAAATTTGTTTTATTAATAAAGCTGTATTTATGTCAACAAATTAGACTTCAGTGCTAAAACCCTCACCAGGGATGAAGTATGCCACCATACAATACAAAGCATATATGCAAGTAATAACATAGGACCAAAATATATAAACAAACATTGATGGGACTAAAAGGAGCAATAATCATAGTGGGGATTTCAATGCATTTTTCTCAGCAATTATTATGTCAAGAGGGTTTTTTCAGAAGCATGTGTATTCTAATTACAGTTAAGAAGCTTGATTTATATGTAAAATACTATATACAATTATAGAATATGTATTCTTCTCGAGTCCACATGGAATAATTTAAAATTGACCACACGTTGTACCTTATGCTCACATAAAGCCTTTTATGTGAATGTTCATAGCATCATTATTCATAGTAGCTTAAAATTGTAAACAATCCCAATGTCCATTTGCAGGTGAAAGGAAAAACAAAATGTGGTATATCCATATAATGGAATACACTAAAAAATGGAACAAACTACTGATATATGCAATAAAGGTACTATGCTACTGAACAAAGCCACTTACAAAAGTCTGCATATTCTATGACTAAACTTATATAAAATTTTTAGAAGAGGCAAAATATTATGCAGTCAGAAAACAGATATGAGGTTGCCTAAGGCTAGGAGTAGGAGAAAGGACTGACTGCAAATATACAGAAAGGAGCTTCTTTGCGGGGGGACGTCTGAAAAGGCTACCTAGTGTATGATTCCAACTTCATGACATATGGGAAAAAGAAAAGGTATGGTGATAGTATAAAATCACTGGTTTCCAGGGGTTCGGGGTATGGAGGAATGATGAACAGGTGAAGCACAGAGCATTTTAGAATGGTGAAACTATTCTGTATGAAATTGTTATGGTAAATACATGACATCATGCATTTTTCAAAAGTCATAGAACCTTAAACAACACAGATTAGTTGACTGCATATGTATAGGTCTACACCATATTCTATTCTTAGTTGACTGTATATGTAGAGGTCTACACCATATTCTATTCTGTTCTATTGCTCTATTTGCTTATGCTTACACCAAACCACACTCTTAATTACTGTAACTTTAGAATAAGTCTTTAAAGCGCATTACATAAATGCTCCTTTTTTTTTCTTTATTCTTGGTAGTACTCATTGACTTGAAGTCTACTTTACTACTCAAATAGCTAAATTGATTTTTTTATAAGTGGATTTCCAATCTTTCTATTTCCAACCTCTTTGTATCTTTATTTTTAAAGGCTGAATGTCAGAATGGCTTATAAAACAAGACCCAACTATAAGCTGTTTTGTTGGATCTCATTTTCAAATCCAATCTGACATTTTCTGCATTTTCAGTAGAATTTTTATTCTATCGATATTGATGTAATTATTGGTAATGGTTATGTCTTTCACCTTGATAACCGATTTCTCTTTGTCCGTCTCTTTTTCCTTTGCTCTACATTTCATAGCCTCTTATTTCTTTTTAGTATTTCATTTTATCTATTCTATTGGATTTTTCATTGTGTATTACTTTTCAGTGGTTAAATATTATAATATTCATCCTTAATTTATCACAGTGTACCTTGAATTAATAGTATACAACTTCACAAACAATGTAAGAAACTAACATATGCCCTTCTTCCCACTGTGCTATTGGTATATATTTTATGTCTACATATTTCAAATTTCACAATGCATTGTTATTGTATTTTCTTTACTTAGTATGTGGGGAGGGGAGTCCTTTTTTTTTCTTTTTTCAAGCTTTTACTTAAATTCCAGTTAATCATATTTTCTCCAAACAGCCAAGAGTCTTTTAAAGAAAAATTTTAAGATACATTTTATATTTATCTACATATTGACCCTTTCTTTCCTGTGCCCTCCATTTTTCCCCTGAAAATCCAACCCTCCATTGGGATTATTTCTCTTCATCCTGTCAAAACTTCTTTAATCTATTGTTCATGCATGTCCTCTGTTTCTGCTAGTGCATAATAATCTTGCTCTTTGTCTGAAAACATTTTTATTTCACTGTAATTATAGTGGATACTTCATCAGGTAAAAAGTATGTGTTGACTTCGTTTTAGCATTTAAAAGATGTTATTCCATTGTCTCTGGCTTCCATATATTTAGTCAGCCATCTATTATTCTCAAGTAAGATTGTTTTTCAGGTTTTTCTTGTTGTTTCGGTTTTGAATAGCTTGACTATGATGTACCTAGACAAGATTTTCTTTGTATTTATCCTGCTTGGTGTTTACTGAACTTCTGTGGTCTAAGACTTTAATCAATTTTGAAAACTTTTCAGCTACTCGCTTTTCTTTTTTTTTTTTCCTGTCTTATTCTCCTTCTCCTTTCCTGGGACATCAATTACATGTATACCAGGCCACCTGATATTTTCTTTAGACACTTGCTTTTCTGTTTAGTAATTTTATTTTGTTTTATTTTATTTTATTTTATTTTATTTTATTTTAGAGAGAGAGATAGCATGCACATGCGAGTCGGGTGGAGGGGCAGAGGGAGAGGAAGAGAGAGAATGTTAAGCAGACTCCATGCTCAGCATGGAGCCCAACATGAGGCTCAGTCTCACGACCCTGAGATCATGATCTGAGCCGAAATCAAGAGTCAGATGTTTAACCACCTGAGCCATCCAGGTGCCCCTATTTAGTAATTTTTAGATCATCTTTATCCATGTGTTTCAGTTTTGATTATTTCTATTGACCTGTCCCAATAATTTATTCTGTTTAATTCAGTCTGGTGTTAGTCCAATCCAATAAATTCTACATGTCAAATGTATTTTTTTAATAAAGTTTATTTTCTGAGCTGTTTTAAGTTCATGGCAAAATTAAGCTTACTTAGTATAACATGGGAGCACCTGCGGGGGAAGGGAGGGCTCTTAAGGCTTTTTCAGATTCTTATCCAACAGCCCAGTTTGGCTGTCTTCCCCTTTCCTTCACAGTTTTTCTTTGCCTATAATAAGCTTACTATTGCATCTGCCTATGATTTTCAGACTACCCCAAGATGAAAATGGCCACTGACCTGTGAAAACTAGGAAAGATTTGTTTATCTTTGGAACTTTTTAGACTTTTTTGATTCTATAACTATTTGATGACTTAAAGTAAAATACCTATTTTCAGTTCATCTATTTATTTCTCACAGCTACAGTGAAATTAATGGTCTGTTTGATGTCCTACATCCTAACCAGAAGTGTAAACAGTGTTTGATACATTTGGCTATTCACTGATCTTTTTCCTTGGCATCCAGGATGTCATAATATTCAAATTTTCCCTTGCCTGAAATTCTTTCTTTTTCCTAATGTTGGCTTTCCTCAGGGCTCTTTCCTCTATCTTATTCTTTTTCTTATTTTGTTTTCTCTCTCAGGATGCTCTCTCTCTTCCATATGTCAGTGATCCCCAAATCCATTCTTTGTCTAAGCTTGAGGGGATCACATGATAGCATTAAGCCTTTTTGAAACATAGAATAGCTTTGGAAATTAGAGACTTCTTAAGAACAAAGAATAAATGACTCTAGTTTCTAAAAAACAGAAAAGAGTAAGATTTTAGGGCAGGAGTGTTTATTTAAGGAAAAAAACCCATACTTATTGACAAATCATATGTTTAAATGTTTCACTATAATTTGCAGTCTAAGGAAGAAATTACAAATTTTATACAGATTCTTTCATCAGAACCAGACAATTTACAAATATAATTTTCTTTCAAAGAATCATAGTTTTATAAATAACAAAGTGAAGTCTCATAGTGGTTAGGCAGCCTTGTAAATAGCTTTCAAAAATCATATTAAAAATTGTAATTGGTCCATGAAACTATATATATGATGACAACATAGATTTATTATTGTGTTATACTCCAATTTACCAATTTCTTAGGAAAAACAAATATGGATATAAAATAACACTTTTATTAGACCATAAACATGTTTCTTGTTAGATCTGTCGTTATGTTTGGACCATGGAAATACACACTATCGCTTAATGTTTCAGAAAAGGAACTTACACTATCTTACAGTCATTTGTGGAGCTCAAGTCAAACTCTGCAATAAAGCTTCCCACTTCAGATAATAGATAGATAGATAATCCTGTCTCTTACACAGTTCAGAATAATCAAATATTCAAAATTTTTAAAATTGGACATCACTGCCAATTCATGTATTGCCCATGAATTATTAAAAACAAAACCCATGTCCACCTCAACTTCTTAAGGAGCTATATTTCACAAGTTTGTCCAGTGAAAATATCAAAGGAAGGCCGTCCATAATCTCACATTCAAAGCTATCCAAATAAGGATCAAATCCAAGTAAAAATAGTGACCTTGTTATGAAAACACAGCTTCAATACAAGTTTCCTAGAATCTCCTTCTAAATAGATTCAGAAATTCTGGAACTACTACTCCATAGTAGTTTTGCTTCTCAACCATGATATAAAATTAGACTTAAATCTTGAAATGGTTTCTGAGTCAGAACTTTATAAGCTGTGAACACTTATAATCTCTGAAATTTTCAGAATAACAAATGCATGTGTGAAATTTGCTTTAAAATATTTCAACATAGATAGTATGGTATTATGTATCTCCTCTTCAGCTTAAGTTATACCCTAGATTCTATCAATTATCATAATTGAAAATTCACATTCCAGGGATCATCACCTAAGCATTATATCAGAAGATCCACACTTCAGATGCAGCTACTCCAAGGCCTTCAGCTATCTTTATTTCTGATCAATACTAGATTTTTCTAATTAAAATAATGAGTATTAAAAATGGGGTTTCATTAGTGAAATTAATCCTTCTTTGCCAGCATGAATATTAAAAATGAATTCTCAAGGTAATATTACTGATATTTGAGATATGTGGATTACGTTACATTTTAGGGACATCCTTACCCTTGCGTGAAATGTATAATAATCTAAGAAGCCCTATTACCTGCATCTTTGGGCACAGAGCTTGAGGCCTGGGTCTTACTGTTCTGAGAACCAGACTGCGAAATGGAGGATTCTGCTTTTCTTTTCTTATTTTCTTATTTTATTTTATTTTATTTTATTTTATTTCATTTATTTGACAGAGAAAGTGAGAGAGCACAAGCAGGAACAGTAGAGGGAGAGGGAGAAGCAGGGCCACCAATGAGTGGAGAGCCTGATGCGGGGCTGGATCCCAGGACCCTGGAATCATGACCTGAGCCAAAGGTAGACGCTTAACCGACTGAGCCACCCAGGTGCCCTGGATTCTGCTTTTCTGATGCTAGAAATAAATTAACCAAATCCTGCCTTCAGAATATTGTTGCAATTGTTTCAAGTAACAGTTTTATGTAAGATGGTCTTTAGGGCACTGAAAAAGACTGAGGCTGGAACTTTATCAAACTTTCAGAAGAGGATGTACATACAATTTTGCTCACCCTTGATAATCTGTGTTTGTTTAATAATTTAGTTTGAGATTTGCATTTATTATAACCCAGTAATGAGGTTGTAGAGAAATAGCTAAACTGCACCTCACCAAAAACATTTTGGCAGCCACTGTGTTTTAAAGGGACCTTAACAGTTGAACTGTCTCAAGTCTGTTTGCATCAGTATTTATCTGTAAGCTCAGAGCCCTGACAGTAAAGGTTTCCTAAGACTCATTTTATAAGCTTCTCTGAGAAGCTGGGAAGTAATGTCTGAAAATACACCAGGAATTAGTATATGGAGAGGTGTTAGCAATTAAACATCTCATAAGGTGTAAAAATTTCAGCAGTTAATAGTGGGAACGTATTGAATACAAGTTCAGGAGGCTTCAGCACCATAATTTTGCACATCAACTATGATGGGAGGCATCACAGATGTAGGAGAAACTAGTGAAAGGAGGAAAGAGCAGCAAACCTTTGCATTATAGGCTGTTGGGAATCTATGAATGTTCTAAGTGAAGGACAGAAATATACCTATAAAGAAACACTTTGCCTTAGACAATAGATAATTAATGCTTATTACTAGTTTGATAACTCATTAAAAGAAACCACAAGTTGATTCTTTCAGAAGCAAGCAGATTTTCCCTCATTCAGCTTTCAAACATCCACAAAGTGTGCTCAGTCACATGTTTTCCATGCATTTACTCATAGAAGGCCATTAACACACAACCTTATGCTAAGCATTCTGTTCCCTAACACAGTGCCTGAACATTTTCCTCTAATCTCAGGATCACCTGTCTCCAGATTGTGATTTCTCTCTGGTTCCCTTCCTTCCTAGGTTGTCTGTGTTTTAGAAAGTATTTGGTGATATTTGAACAATTGGCATAAAGTTTACTGGCAGAAACAAGAGATGGAACAGGGGAAAAAAAGAACAGAACTTTTCTCCAAGTACCAGAACTAAGAAAAATTCCCCAATTGCGAGTATTTTCTTTTATATCAAGAGCCTAACATTTAAAGCAATTCCAAAAAAAAAAAAAAAAAAGATTTTCTGTATCTGTTTTGGGTTGAAAGCAAAAGAAATGAATTCTGATTAACTTAAGCTACAAAAAAAAAAAAATTGGAAGTATCCTTAGTGTCTTACTGCCCCATAGGTAGAGCTTAATAATCAAAATTCGAGAAGAAAAAGAAGGGGACTTAGGAGAAAGTGTTGGTAGTCTCTACAGAGTCACTCTGCCATAAATTACTGTTTTAACTGTTTTTGTCCTCGTCTATATCCACTAGAGATTTATATTTCTAGGATAAAGACTCATTTTGGCATTGCTAAGATCATTTGCCCACTCATATCATATGAGAGTAGAGCACGTTTTGTACTGGGCAGACAAATTAGCTACTACACACTGAATCAGGGAAAATACAACATTCCTATACGTGAATACATTTAAGTATATCTGTGGAGTTAGAAAAAGTATGAATTTATAGTCATACCATCTAGTCAATCATTAAAAATATTTGATTAAAGAAAAAGAAATGCTCTGTTGACATTTTCAGTCCTTGATTATAAGCCTCCTACATTTGAAGTTAAGGTGAAGAGACATTTGCCACTATGAATTCAAGATAAAACTGATTTGTATATGCTTTCTGAATCTCAAAGTTTCAAGTCATATCTTTATGTTTATTTTCAAACACTGAGAAAGGATCAAAGGAATGGAAAAGTAATTGTAACTAAGAGTTTGTCATGCATTTCAAGAGCAGATACTAAGTTTTGCAATGTCTTTTGAGGAAGCTGCTATAATGTTGATGAAACGGCAGCTCAGGAAAACAGATTTAATTCTGCAAATACTCATGGAATATTACTAGCCTATGCATGGCACCACAGAGAGACACAAATAAGCATAATCTGCCCCCTGGGGAGCTTGAAACATAATGGGAAATTTAAACTAAATTCTCAAATAACCATAGAGAGTGTGGATTATAAAAAGAAGGGATAGATTACAAGTAATTAAGAGGTCCAGATATGACTTAGGAATGAGCAGAATGTGAAATGAGGACTTCAACAGGAGAAAAAAAAAAATCAACACTTTCTTATTTCTTACTCTTTTTTAAAAAATATATATATTTTATTTATTTATTTGACAGAAAGAGAGCACAGTCAGGGAAAGCAGCAGGCAGAGGGAAAAGCAGGCTCCCCACTGAACAGGGAGCCCAATGTGGAGCTCAATCCCTGGACCCCGGGATCATGACCTGAGCTGAGGGCAGACGCTTAACCGACCGAGCCACCCAAGCGCCCCTTACTTCTTACTCTTTTATAGAGACTTTACATTCATCACCTCATTTAATCCTCAACACTATCCTCTAGAGTATTTTTGTGCACATACACAGACAAACTGAAGCATACAACAATTAAGCAACTTAGCCAATGTTACCCAGCTAACAAGTAGCCTAGTTCTGCCTCATTATAGAACTCCTCACTCATTCTTGCAGTCGTGCTTTGAAACATGATAGTGGATAGACTAGGTTTTAAATACAGGAAGGGGGGAAATCGGAGTGGGAGATGAACCATGAGAGACGATGGACTCTGAAAAACAAACTGAGGGTTCTAGAGGGGAGGGGGGTGGGGGATGGGTTAGCCTTGTGATGGGGGTTATAGAGGGCACATACTGAATGGAGCACTGGGTGTTATACGCAAACAATGAATCATGGAACACTACATCAAAAACTAATGATATAATGTATGGTGATTAACATAACATAATAATAAAAAAAAGAAAATTAAAAAAAAATAAATACAGGCTCAACAAAACAACCTTGTCTTTTAATGCTTAGGTTTGCTATAAAGAGATTTACAAAGACAGAGAAAGAACTGTAAACTAGGTATGTTTCAGTCCCTTATTTAAAAAAATCAAATTGGAAGAACTTTTAGTTCGAGCTGGTTGAATAAAAAAGCACTATTTACTATTACTTTGACTCAAAGCCCAGTTAAAACAAAGGAACAACGTTTTTAAAAATAAGGGAGGGATTTCTGATTTTAGTACAGAGTAAATACCATTCCAGACAGCTCCCCCCACCACAGAAAATAACTGTAAAATTCAGACATCATACAAAAAGCAATTGCCTGAAGGTACTGGAGTACAGTGGACAGACTATTGCACTGTGTAAATATCTGCAAGGGAAGAGAGGAGCTATACCAAGAAAATTCCCATTTTCATGGCTATTAGCAAGAGGCTAAGTAGTATTGGCATGTCATACACAGGATAGGTGCCAGTGGGAAGATTATAGTTTTTCTGCCCAAAAGAACAGGAAAACTAAAATCATGTATACCCTGGATGCTAAAGAAAGTGGGGAAACCCTTGAAAGGAAAGAGCCATTTGGAGACTGAATCCTAAATGCTGTCTACCCATAAATTTACTGGCCCCCGAAACATGCATGTGTGGCACAAAATCAAAGCAGATTAGCAAAAGCAAAAAAAAAAAAAGAAGAAGAAGAAGAACAAGAACAAGAATTGACACTATGACTTTCCATTAAAGAAACAGAGTGCACATGTCAATTTCAGCCAAGATAATACCCTGATAAAACAAAGAAATGGCACTCACTGGGGAAAAATAACAGAATCCAAAATCCCCACAATTTAATAGCCATAAGTATCTGGAATTCAATCCAAAATTGCTTAACATACCAAAAAAAAAAACCTTAAAAACCACACATACACAAAGTGGAAGACATTTCAACAACAACAAAAAAAATCAAACAATATCAATCCTGAGGTGAAAAAGATGTTGAAAATAACAGGGAAACTTCTGGAACTACTCTGAATGAAGTAAAACAAAATAAGCTCACAATAAATAAAATGATAAGAAATCTCAGCAGAGACATGTAAGTTAAAACTAACAAAATGAAAACTTTAGAACTGAAATATACAATAGCTGAACTAAAAATTTCATAGATTGAATTTAACAACCTAAGCCTAGAATAGATAACAGAGGAAAGTAAAAAAAAACTTGAATATGGATCAGTAGTAATTATCAAATATGAAAAATATCAAATTGTGAAAACAGAACAGAGACTCAGGGACCTGTTAAATAGCAAATGATCTAAAATACAGGTAATGGGAATTCCAGAAGCAGAAGAGGGAATGGAATAGAAAATTATCTGTATAAGTAAGGGCTGAAAATACCCCAAATTTGATGAAACAAAGAAACTTACCGATACTAATGATGTTAAATGAATATCAAACAGAGTAAACACAAGGAAACCCTTGCTGATCCTTCTTATACCTATCAAACATGTATTAATTATTTATCTTAATCTTAAGATAAGTTTAAGATATGAAATAAGATTTAAGATAATCTTAAAATAAGATAAGATAAATATTTAATCTAAGATAGGTAATATTAGTATCTTCATTTTTAGATTAGAAAATGGATACACACACCAGAAAAAAAAGGTTAAAATACATATACAGGGTCTTAGAGCTAACAAATGACCAATCAATGATTTAACCCAGCAGCCTGACTCTGGAGGCCCTGCTTTTAATATATAGCCTTGCACATACACTGATTTGATATCCCTGAACTCTTGAAGAGCAAACTAAAACTATGGAACAAAAAAAAATTTATTCATATAATAGAATAAATGGAGACATCATGGCCAAAGAAAAACTGATAATGATTACCACTGACCCATGTCTGGTGAAGTTATTTAATTTCGCACACACACACACACACACACAAAGAGGAAGCATGCGTATCCAAATAGAAAAAGCAATTCATAAGCAAGTTAGAAAATATTAGACTGGCCTTAAACTCTCGTACAGCTGGGAGTAGAATACATCTAATCTTTAAAAAAAAAACAGTTGAAATCCAGCCAACTAAATACAATTCAAAACTTAAATACTGAGAAGGGAAAAATCCATATTAAAAAGGACTGTTCATGAGTTCTGAAATTTTTATACTTCCATTGAAATACAGTTAATTAAGACTAAAAATTAGATCTTATGGTCACAAAATGAAATATAAGATTATAAATCTTGGTGATATTAATATCAAATATTAATATCAAATTAGTAATAAATACATGGAAGCAGGCAAGAAAGTAAGAATTAGCATAGGTGTGTGAATCAGTTAGTGCCAGGTAACAAAGTGCCTCAGAATTTCGCTGTTGAAAATAACACACATTTATTACCTCACATAGTTTCTGTGTGTCACACAAGTCAGCCCTATTCAGTGAGAGAGGGAACCGCACAAGCGTGTGAATGCCAGAAGGAGAGAATCGTTAGAGGCCATCTTGGCAGCTGGTGACACTATGTGTTCATTTCCTTAGCTTTTATGATAGGGAACTTATTAATATTGTCCAAAGTTGAAGCATGAGATTACAGAACAACTCCAAACTTTCAATAGTTTTTAAACAGCATGAAACTATTAAGGAGATTTATCTTCAAGTGGCTTTAATTCATTTTGGTAACTACATTAGAATTTTTTCTGTCATTTGTCAATAATTTATAGCAGAATTATTCAGTATCATGACAAATTCTCTTAGAAAAGTTTATAGCTTATATGGAAAGATGCTATGTTTAATCACAGGATGTCTCTATGCAGTTTAATGTTATTTTATTTTGGAAATATAATTTAATATCTAATCTCTCATTTTAGCAAAAATGTGAAGAATACCGAATAGAAGTGGGCTTTTATACCTTTTTAAAATCTATTTTACAAACTTCAAGATTAAGAAACTAACAGAAGTATAGAAAATGTCCAGAAATAATATAAAAGCACTGACATGTCAAGGTAAAATAGAGAAAAGTCGCCCTTTTGCAATATGGAAAAAAAAATTCCTTTGGTCTGACTTTGGAGTTCTTCCATTCTCTATCTTGATCTTCTCATTCTATCTCATTTCCCATTTTTTCCCAAAAGAGGACTTAATTCTTTAAGATCAACATCTTCCTGTCATAAACGTGCTATTTAAAAACTATTAAGAATTTGGAGTTGTTAAATAATGTTACCCCGTATTTCAACTTTGGACAATAAGTTCCCCAATATGAAAGATGAGGTAATAAACACAGAATATAGCCAGCTGCCAAGATGGCCTCCCAGTGATTCTGTCCCCCCTTTATTTTCTATAGTGGTTCATATCGTGTCCTTAAAGGAATGTGATTTAAAGCATGGACTTCCTCTCCTAACCTTTCCTAACTTCTATTTCTCTATCAAAACCTTAGGTGCTAGTTTTCGAATTTGTCCTATTCTGCCTTCTCCTTCTCATGGACTTTCTAAGGCAGAAGTATTCCTAACCACCCCTTACTTAGAGGAGGGGTATGACATTTAACCAAAAGGACGCTGTCGCAACAGGAACACCCTAGAAATTAGGCAAATATAAGGATCCCTGGACACCCTCTTTTTACCCCTGCTGCAGTCATCTAAGATTCTGTTTGTGCACTGAACCTAAGAAAGAGAATTCTAAAACTGGTCTCATGAGGATGAAGTGATATTCTCTAAAGTTTATTGTTTTTGATTAGTTTTCTAGCTTTTGCTGCCCTGGAAGGCTGCCATTTCATTTTAAACAAACATTTAAAGCAATTTTTCCTCTGGTTATTAGTAAGCAAGAAAAGTGTGCTAAAGTCAGGTATTGGCTGGATTTTATGGAATGGAATGTTATAGGACTTACTATTTATCCATTCAGTCATTTCATAAATATTTATTAACATTAACTATGTGCCAGTCACTACTCTAGGTCCTGAGACTCAGTGATGAACAACAAGAACAACAAAATCTCTTTCCTCACAGAATTTACATTCCTATGAATTGCTTGTTGCCCTTGCAACATTAATTGGTATTCCAGTTATACACCCATGGGAGAATTTATTTTTCTTTTTTTTCTAAAGATTTTTATTTATTTATTTGACAGAGAGAGACACAGCGAGAGAGGGAACACAAGCAAGGGGAGTGGGAGAGGGAGAAGCAGGCTTCCCGTGGAGCAGGGAGCCCGATGCGGGGCTCGATCCCAGGACTCTGGGATCACCACCTGAGCCGAAGGCAGACGCTTAATGATTGAGCCACCCAGGCGCTCCTGGGAGAATTTATTTTTCAAATGAATTGGCCACAACACTATCTCCCACCCAACATGCTGTAAATACAATATGACTCTGACGCTCCTTCAGAACATGGGGTTTAGTAGGGTGACCAATTCATCCTGGTTTGCCTAGAACTTTTCTGGTTTGAGCACTGTAAGTCCTGTGTTCTAGGAAACCCCTCAGTCTCAGGGAAGACATTCTGGACTTGGGCACCTGAAATTTATCTTGCCCTCCCTTAATCTAGGTGGCTTACGAATGCATCAGAAAGAACATATGTGACTTCCTAGAATAGGTCATAAGAGGCAACAGAGCATTCACGTCTCTTAGAACCTAGCACCCAGCTCTGAGGAAGCCCATACTAGGCCATGTAAAGAGGCCATATGGAGAGGCCACAAAGCTATATGATGTTCCACCCAACAGTCCAGATGAGGTCCTAGCTAACAGTCAGAATCAACAACCAGAAATGGAAGGAGAGCTGTCTCCATATGACTCAAGCCCTCAGCCATCAAGTCATCCCCAGCTTTCAAGTATTCCCAGTTCAGACATTGTGAAGTAGAGATACCCCTGCCCTGCTGTGCCCTGACTTCCTGACCCACACAAACACTGAAATATAATGGTTGTTATTGTTTTAAGTCACTAAGTATGGGTGTGATTTGCTATTGAGGAATAGATAACTGACACACTTTCCCAAATTTTGGTGGCTTAAAAAAACAACCATCCTAATACAGCTGTCGGTTTTATGGACCAAGAATTCAGGCTGACTTCGGCTGGGTGATTTTTTTGTTTCTCACAGCACTGACTGCGGCTACTTAGTGGTAGTCAACTGGCTAACAGACAGCTTTGAAGAGTCCAAGACAGCTTCACTCACCTACTTGGCAGCCAGGAAGCTGTAGCTGGAAATGAGGGCTAGCTGGGACTGCCAGCTGAAGCACTTCTCCAGCATGGCAGGCTCAGATTAAGCAGATTTCTCATGTGGCAGCTCAAACCTTCCCTAAAGTGTTCTGGAAGGCCCCAACAAAAGCTGCAAGGCTTCTTAGGACCTACCTTCAAAAGTCCCAGAAAGTGGTTTCCACCACTACTAGTTAAGCAAGTCACTAAAGCCAGCTCAGATTCCAGGAGAGAGGCTTTGGACCCTACCTCTCAATGGGAAGAGTAGCAACCAATTTGTAGTCATGCTGCATCTTCCATATTTGGTATCACAAGAATAATACATGAGCACCAAGAGTTAGGATGATAAGACTGAGACTTTCAAGGTAACAGTGCCTCCCTTTTCTTTATTTTTAGGTTGAGATATACCCCTCAAATGCTATTTGGACACTCAACCAAATGTTACTATTTTACAATTTCAAAGGCCATTATATTAAGGTCAGGATGTTATGCTAATTATCTAAAAATGCCAAATGCCAAGCTTCTGTGTGTACATATTAGGAATTTAAAATGGGCCGTGTGGATTACTACTATAAGTAAATGTTACTTTTGTATAAAGAAAAATAATAAAAGCTATTTTAAAACTAAGCTTCTCTGAATCTACAGCTAATCTTTATTAACAGTCTGAATATAATGAATTTACAATTCATTAATTGTAATGAATATAGGAATCAGTGGAAATTCCAAGTATAAGGCAAGGGATGAATGTTCTAAATAAAATAAATTTCAGAAGATATTTTCACACGTGTTGTTGCAAAGTATTTTGCTTTGTGTTGTAATTGCAAGTAGGATTCTGCCAAGGAGTTATTAAAAGCAAATTTAACATTAAGCAATGATTTTCACATCAATAGTTGCCTTCCAGCAAGCTTTCTGTCTTAGGCGCATGGAACTAGTGGTTATTTCAATGATTTACAATCTTCATTAACTTAATAATCAGTGAATGGCTGTTGGATTCCGGCTTCTTGACTTCAGTAGTTTCAAAGTCTCCAATTTCCAAACTACTATTTATTTGATTTGTACATTCCACACTAAGAATCTAAGAATGATTTCTTAAAGAAATTTTATTTGAATGTATTCCTTTTTAAATCTATAGTGTATCTTCCCAGATTAAGAATAAAAAAAATTAAGAGAAGCTGAAACTAATTAGATATATTCTTCACATGAGCTCTCTTATTCTTTCAGCCTCTTATTTTTCTTCATCATCATTATTAATACATTGATTTAGGGCCCACTATATACAGGGTTTGCTGAAAAACATATCATAATTTCAAAAAGACACAGAAAACTAAGCCTATTTTCAAGGGTTTACAATCTTGTTGAAGATCTGTGACATATATATTTAAATAACATTACAAGGTAATTTGGAACTGAATGTCAGAAGGGCAGATGCAGGGTCCCTTGAATATAGATGAACTTGAATGATGTTCTCTAATCTAAGAAATCATGACCCAAGACATTATCTCTCCCTTTCGGAGAACCATTCTCTGGTCACCCCAACTACTAGGGACATCACTCAAGACCTCTTCAGAGTTAACCTCCTGCTATGATGCACTCTTTATGGAAGAGTCCTCATCTAATTCTCCAGATGACTATTGCAAAGAGTTGCCTTTGATAAAGAGGCACTGAAAGAAGCTATTATTTAAAAACTAGGAAATTAATATCAAAAGGAATAAGTGAGAGATAGAAAAACAGAGAGAGAAAGAATACTAAAATAGTCTAGAAATGGTATGGCTAAGGCATGAGAAAGAGCAGAAAGAGTGAAAAGGCTGATACTATTAAGGGAGCACAAGTTCCCTTAATGTGATTTATTTAATAAGAGGTCAACATGAGTTATCTAATAAAACTGAAATGATATTGACAAATAATCACAAGACCTTGGTGACATACAATGAGAGTTTACTGCTTGCACAAATGTGGTGATCAGGCAGTTCTGCTCTGATCTTTCATAGGCTTGCTCACAAGATATCTGGAGATGAGCTGGCTGTCAGCTGATCTAGAATGACCTTGGCTGCCTCATCTGTGGCAACTTGGATCAGGTCACTCATTTTCCAGCAGCCCAGGGCAAGGCAAACAATGTACATGTGCTTTACAGGACTCTCTAATAGAAACAGAAGCTTAGTGCCAAAGAAGATCATGAGTGTATACATTATCCTACATGACCTGAAGCTTTGCAGAAATCTTGGAAAGGAGACTGAAGCCAATCTTACGTTGATTTAAAAAGAGAAACCAGCTGACACCTAGTGTATTAATTTTCTGTTGCTGCAATAGCAAATTACCATGAATTTAGGAGCATAAAACAACACAAATATATCACAGTTATGTAGGTCAGAAGGCTGGGTTGGCTCCATTGGTTTCTCTGTTCTAATTTCACAAGGTCAAAGTCAAAGTGTCAGCTATCTGGGTTCTAGGAAGTTTTATGAAAAATCCACTTCCAAGTTCACTTAGATCACTGGCAGTTTCCCTTTCCTTGTGGTTGCAGGACTGACTTCCTGGGTCTTTGCTGTCTGTCACCCAAGGGTTATTCTCAATGTCTAGAAGGCACTTACCTTCCTTGCCTCCCTTCACCTTCAAAGTCAGCTATAGCACGTTGTGTCCTTCTCATACTTTGAATCTCCCTGACCTTACCCTCTAGTTTATCTCTACCACCTCCAGCCAGAGAAAGTTCCCTGTTTAATTGGGCCCACTTGAATAATCAAGGATAATCTAGTTTAAGGTCTCTAATCGTAATTACATCCAGAAAATTCCTCGTGCCATGAAATATAACATGCTCACAATTCCCACGAATTAGGGTGTGGACATTTTTGGGGGGCTGGTCACCTACCATACCTGGAATCATGTTTCAAAACCAATCTTTTCCCATGAATAGCTTACCACAAATTCTGTAGCCATAAGCTCACATTGCCTCGTCCTGATTTTGTACATTTTATCAATTGCCAGTCTGTGTGTTATACCACATGCTCTCCTTTGGGTTTGAAAAAAAATGTGATGGCTATAACTAGGGAGGAGGATCTGTTCAATTCATGATCACATTTTTTCTTCACCACTTGTTAAAAAATACCTAGGGCAAAGGAATAGCCAGTAACTTAATTATCTTAGAGCATTTCCTTTTCAAAGGCAACACTCTGTCACCCCCACCACTAGACCCAGATTTTCAGACCAAGAATTCTAATTCATCTATAGGTTTTCAACATGTCCAACTGTTTTGGATTGAAACTGTGTCTTCCCCAAAATTCTTATGTTGAAGTTCTAATTCCCAGTACCTCAGAATGTGACCTTATATGGAAATAGGGCTGGTGTACTTGCATTTAGTTAAGATGAGGTCATATTGGTGTAAGGTGTGAGTCCCTACTCCAATATGACTGATATTCTTATAAAAAGGGAAAATTTGAACAAAGACACAGGGAGAACCCCATGTGAAAATAAGGGCAGAGATCTGCAAACCAAGAAATGCCAAAGATTGCCAGCAAACCACCAGAAGTTAGGGAGAAACATGGAACAGAGTCTCCCATATAGCCCTCAGGAGGAGCCAACACTGTCAACACCTTATCTTGGACTTTTAGCTTCCAGAACTCTGAGACAATAAATTTCTGTTGTTTAAGCCATCCAATTGTGTGACATCCAATTTGTAATGGAAGCCCTAGCAAACTGATACTCTAATTAATTTAGATAAATCTCTGGTAAAATCCTGGGCATAATTATAGCATTTTTAAGGAAATGCACATGTAGCTACTTTTAATTATAACCAGTGGCTTTAAAAAAATGTATTACCTAGGACAGTTGTAAAGGAATAGCTGGGAGGGGCTATGCCAAGCTACGAGCAGAAATAAATATTTATAATAAATATAAATAAATAAACAAAAATAAATATTTATGCCAAATTATTAGGATTCTTGACCTTTTGCTCATGCAGAAATTAAGCCCTTCCCCATCCCCTTCTCCTCCATCTAGGAATCTCCCCTATGTATTTCTGAAAGTCTTGTTTGAGGTCTTGCATTTTCTTGTAACCAATCTGCTCCTCTGATTCCCTCTCTTCATTTTTCCCTTCCTACTATCTTTTTTTTTTAAACATATAATGTATTATTTATTTCAGAGGTACAGGTCAGTGATTCATCAATCTTACACAATTCACAGCACTCACCAAAGCACATACCCTCCCCAGTGTCCATCATCCAGCCACCCCATCCCTTCCACCCACCACCATTCCAGCAACCCTCACTTTGTTTCCTGAGATTAAGAGTCTCTTATGCTTTGTCTCCCTCTCTGGTTTCATCTTGTTTCATTTTTTCCTCCCTTCTCCTATGATCCTCTGTCTTGTTTCTCAGATTCCTCATATCAGTGAGGTCATATGATACTTGTCTTTCTCTGATTGACTTATTTTGCTTAGCATAATACCCACTAGTTCCATCCGCGTCATTGCAAATGGCAAGATTTCTCTTTCTGATGGCTGCATAATGTTACCTTGTATATCTTCTTTATCCATTCATTTGTTGATGGACATCTCAGCTATTTCCATAGTTTGGCTATTGTGGACATTGCTGCTATAAACATTGGGGTGCACGTACCCCTTCAGGTCACTACATTTGTATCTTTGGGGTAAATACCCAGTAGTGCAATTGCTGGGTCATAGGGTAGCTCTATTTTCAACTTTCTGAGGAACCTCCATACACTTCCAGAGTGGCTGCATCAGCTTGCCTTCCCACCAAAGGTGTAGGAGGATTCTCACCAACGTCTGTCGTTTCCTGACTTCTTAATTTTAGCCATTCTGACTGGTGTGAGGTGGTATCTCATTGAGATTTGGATTTGGATTTCCCTGATGCCGAGTGATGTTGAATACTTTTTCATGTGTCTGTTGGCCATTTGGATGTCTTCTTTTCAGAAATGTCTGTTCGTGTCTTCTGCCCATTTCTTGATTGGATTATTTGTTCTTTGGGTATTGAATTTGATAAGTTCTTTATATATTTTGGATACCAGCCCTTTATCTAATATGTTATTTGCAAATATTTTCTCCCATTCTGTCAGTTGTCTTTTGGTTTTGTTGACTGTTTCCTTTGCCGTGCAAAAGCTTTTTATCTTGATGAAGTCCCAGTAGTTCATTTTTGCCCTTGTTTCCCTTGCCTTTGGTGATGTTTCTAGGAAGAAGTTGCTGTAGCTGAGGTCGAAGAGGTTGCTGCCTGTGTTCTCCTCAAGGATTTTGATGGATTCCTGTCTCACATTTAGGTCTTTCATCCATTTTGAGTCTGTTTTTGTGTGTGGTGTAAGAAAATGGCCCAGTTTCATTCTTCTGCATGTGGCTGTCCAATTTTCCCAACACCATTTGTTGAAGAGACTGTTTTATTTCCACTGGACATTCTTTCCTGCTTTGTCGAAGATTAGCTAACCATAGAGTTGAGGGTCCATTTCTGGGCTCTCTGTTCTGTTCCATTGATCTATGTGTCTGTTTTTGTGCCAGTACCATACTGTCTTGATGATTATAGCTTTGTGATAGAGCTTGAAGTCTGGAATTGTGATGCCACCAGCTTTGCTTTTCTTTTTCAACATTCCTCTCGCTATTCGGGGTCTTTTCTGGTTCCATACAAATTTTAGGATTCTTTGTTCCATTTCTTTGAAAAAAGTGGATGGTATTTTGATGGGGATTGCATTGAATGTGTAGATTGCTCTAGGTAGTGTAGACATTTTAACAATATTTGTTCTTCCAATCCATGAGCATGGAACGTTTTTCCATTTCTTTGTGTCCTCCTCAATTTCTTTCATGAGTATTTTATAGTTTTTTGAGTATAGATCCTTTGCCTCTTTGGTTAGATTTATTCCTAGGTATCTTATGGTTTTGGGTGCAATTGTAAATGGGATTGACTCCTTAATTTCTCTTTCTTCTGTCTTGTTGGTGTATAGAAATGACACTGATTTCTGTGCATGGACTTTATATCCTGCCACTTTACTGAATTCCTGTATGAGTTCTAGCAGTTTTGGGTGGAGTCTTTTGGGTTTTCCACATAAAGTATCATATCACTTGCAAAGAGTGAGAGTTTGACTTCTTCTTTCCGATTTGCATGCCTTTTATTTTTTTTTGTTGTCTGCTTGCTGAGGCTAGGACTTCTAGTATTATGTTGAATAGCAGTGGTGATAGTGGACATCCCTGCCGTGTTCCTGACCTTAGAGGGAAAGCTCTCAGTTTTTCCCCATTGAGAATGATATTCGCTGTGGGTTTTCATAGATGGATTTTACAATATTGAGGTATATACTCTCTATCCCTACACTCTGAAGAGTTTTAATCAAGAAAGGATGTTGTACTTTGTCAAATGCTTTTTCTGCATCTATTGAGAGGATCATATGGTTCTTGTTCTTTCTTTTATTGATGTATTGCATCATACTGATTGATTTGTGGATGTTGAACCAACCTTGCAGCCCAGGAATAAATCCCACTTGGCCGTGGTGAATAATCCTTTTAACGAACTGTTGGATCCTCTTGGCTAGTATCTTGGTGAGAATTTTGGCATCCATGTTCATCAGGGATATTGGTCTGTAATTCTTTTTGATGGGGCCTTTGCCTGGTTTGGGTATCAAAGGTAATGCTGGCCTCATAAAATGAGTTTGGAAGTTTCCCTTCCATTTCTATTTTTTGGGACAGTTTCAAAAGAATAGGTATTAATTCTTTAAATGTTTGGTAGAATTCCCCTGGGAAGCCATCTGGCCCTGGGCTTTTGTTTCTTGGGAGATTTTTGATGACTGCTTCAATTTCCTTAGTGGTTATGGGTCTGTTCAGGTTTTCTATTTCTTCCTGGTTCAGTTTTGGTAGTTTATACTTCTCTAGGAATGCATCCATTTCTTCCAGATTGTCTAATTTGCTGGCATATAGTTGCTCATAATATGTTCTTATAATTGTTTGTATTTCTTTGGTGTTGGTTGTGATCTCTCCTCTTTCATTCATGATTTGATTTATTTGGGTCCTTTCTCTTTTCTTTTTGATAAGTCTGGCCAGGGGTTTATCAATCTTATTAATTCTGTCAAAGAACCAGCTCCTAGCTTCGTTGATCTGTTCTACTGTTCTTTTGGTTTCTATTTCATTGATTTCTGCTCTGATCTTTATTATTTCTCTTCTCCTGCTGGGCTTAGGCTTTATTTGCTGTTCTTTCTCCAGCTCCTTTAGGTGTAGGGTTAGGTTGTGTATCTGAGACCTTTCTTGTTTCTTGAGAAAGGCTTATATTGCTATATACTTTGAGGAGGTAAGATTTTTAAGAGGAAACTGTGGGATTTAAATAAATGGAGAGACAAAAGGCATTCTAGGCCACTAGTAAAGAGGAAAAATTTGGTGGAACAAAATCAAAAGTAAGATTCATTTCACTCAGTCACTGCAATTTGTCACAGCTATCCAGGAGAAGAAATCATCTTTAACTCAAGCCCACAGAATCTCCTTTCACTGTCTCTTATTCTCAGAAAGAATGTCTATATTCCTGGGAATGAATTAGACAAAAACTATTCCATTCCCATTCTCTTAAGACAGGAAATTTTAGTGAGGTTTTCTTTTGTTTAGATTTTTAACCCAGATGACTCACCCTGGCTTTGTCTACAATGAGTAATTTCAGTGTTTCACTTCACCTATGCCACAATTTTGTTTTCAACTGAATTTCCATGCACTCTCCTCAGGCGAATTTGTTTTCCTCTTTTCTCCTCATCAGCACCACCACAAAATCCAAATGGCTCTTTCTACCTCTCTGTAAACCTTTAAGGAGTAGAAACCCATCTCCCTCTATTAGCTTTTCCTAGCCACCTCAACCTTGCTCACTAGAAGTCTCAGTGGCAGCAGGACAGAGTAAGTTACCTGTCATTCACATTTAAAGCAGAGCGGACCATATCTGGGAAAAGCGTGTCTTTTCCACATCTCAAGGATCTAGGCCACTGTGAATCCAGACCTGGCTTCCATACTCAGGCCTCTCTGCAATCATGATAGCTACAATATAGGTTTTGGTTTATGCCATATGAGGGGTGTGTGTGTGTGTGTGTGTGTGTGTGTGTGTGTGTGTGTGTGTGTGTGGTGTGCTCTGGACAGTGCTTATGTATAGTCACTTACCCTAAAGCAGAACACACAGAGGTTCTAGAGTTAGTAATACCAGGGATCCTTTTATTGTGGCTCATTTTATGGCTGTAGCAAAACTCAGAGGAACATGTTTTAGTGAACAGAATCTACTCAGGACTTAAATTGCTCTAATCATTTACTGTATCAAATGTTCTTGTTCCAAGAAAGGGAAAGTTACTTGCTTGTTAAGAAAACAAGCATTACAATTGATTGACAAAACCCACCTTGAATTAGTTATGAAAGGTCATATAAACAGACACATGTTTTTGTAGGGCTTTTTAAAATGCAAAATGTCTATAGATAGTAAAATAATTCTGGTGGTGATACAGCAGCACTGTGAAGTCTTGTTTAACAATCTGTTTAATGTAAAAGAGATTAAACTCACTCATGCTGAAAAGGTAGTTAAATACACACTAATCTATTACTGAAAACTCACCAAGTAAGGGTTTCAATCTGTTACATTTCAATCTTGATTTTTTTTTTTTTTTTTTTGCAGTCACTGAAATACACTTGCATTAAAAAATAGGTATGGTAGTGTGTGACCATCACAGTTGTTAGGGTGAAGCTGAATCCTGTTTAAAGTTTTCAAAAGCGTTGTGTGGTTTTTGGGGGGGATTTTTTTTGTTTTTTGTTTTTTTCGAGTAAGTGTTATTTGGAACAAAATGACACTTGTCCTTAGGAAGTTTAACATTCTTTTATATTGCTGTTATCGCTCTGACTTTTGTAAGGAATTTATCTAAAGTTATAAAATGTTGGCAGGAAAGAGAAACATTTTCTGAAGGTCTATGATGTCTTGAGCACTTTGTCATAGAGAGCTTTAACTTGCACGCTAATTTTCGACACAGACATTATTATTTTGATTTTATGAATGTGAAACTAAGAATCCTAGGTAAAGGAACTTGCCCACTTAGGTTCATAGATGACTGTGTTTAGATTCAAATCTAGATCTAACATGCCAATTTTTCCCACCTCAAATTTTTCCCTTTGGTTTATTGGTCTGGAATACTCTCCAGTGTCTAGGCTCTGACTCTCCTTCTTACCTCTCAGCCTCTTACTTTGTTGGTGCCCTCTCCAAAGTTCCTCTGTAACCCTCCACTTCTCCACCCAGCCCTATCTCAGCACCTTGTTCCTTTCCTATGAAGCACTGAAAATATCTCTTTACTTGGTTGTTTAGTTTGTTTAGTCAGCTGGTGTTTTGCCTATAGCCTAAAATGTCAACTCACTGAGGACAGGGACCGTATCTGTCTTACTCACCTCAGGATAGCCAAAGCTTAGCAAAGGCTTGCCATATAGCAGACAATTCAGTAAATACTAGTTGATTCTAAATGACTCCTGGCTTTTTTCACTCACTACACTCCCTGTCATGAGCCATTAATTCTCCAGAAAAAAAAAAAAAAAAAAAAACTCTTTTGTTTATTAATTCCCAAAGTAAAAAATATTAATGATAAGATAATAACAAAACGTCCCTGCTAGATACTTTATAGTCTCATATAACTGTTTCTCATACAAATCTTTCTCATTTCTTGTATCACTGAAAATCAAGATGTTAACAACATCCCAGTGATAAAAATGAGTATGGGTTTATCTACCCTCTACAAAAGATCAATGTGGAACAATCAGAGAAGAGACAATCCCAACAGAGTCCTGTGTTTTGTGGAAGGTCCAAAGTTCTGTGTTTATGACACTACTTTTCATCTTTTCCATGATAGAGGAGTTGGCAGAACTGTATGATGTGTGCTACAGATATATGTGAAATGGCATTATGTTGCCCTTGGGCAACTAACATAAGCTAAGCATTGTTCTCTGGGGATTCAAAGTATCAAGAGTATACAATTCCCTGTCCTTAAGGAACTCACAGTCAAGTAAATCAGTTCATGTTGATGTTAGTTTTCATGTTTGTACTTACTAAAGATTAACATTGACAGTCACCTATCTCCTAGGAATACAGAACTGGAGGAATGGAGGACAGAGGAAGGAGTAAAGAGCAATAGGATTACAAGTCTTTGTTTATTTCTCCTTTAATTATAATTAGCTGCAGTGCAGTGAATGCGCCATAGCTGACCTTAAGGAAGGACTTGATTTGTGAGAATTTGCCATTTGTTTCTCACTATTTCCCATTGCTGGTTGCCTAGTCATAGTCTAACTTTACTAATGCCCAAGGGAAGTTAAGAAAGCATATTTCATTTTTCACTCCATTAACAGTAGGAAAACTATGGGAAAGTAGATATAACAACACTTGCTGCCAAAAGTCTAAAAGACCCTAAAGCATGAGCATACCCAGGAGGAAGCTCCACACACATGTGTGATTACACCACAGATCAAACATCGTTTTGAATTGGAGATGTAATTTAATTAAGTTTGCCTAGTTTATGACAAATTTTGCTGAAACTATTTATCTGCCTAGTTTTATGGCACTGAGGTCCAGAATGAGTGGCCTTTGTGTTGTATTCTCTCATATGGTATTTTATGTATTTAAGGCAATGGAAGCAGAATCTCAGAGAAGCAGGCATAGAGAAGGGCTTCGGTTGTTTACTGAATTTTGCAGTAACACCTGCTTACTATTGTAATTTTATCTTAAAGAATGTTATCTCTAAATGGAAAGATCAATGATGGAAAAATGGTCTCTGCTATCTATAGAGATGTTCGCTGATTTGAACCACAGCCTTAAGGAGGTATTTCCCAACGCTTGCTTTCCTCTTTCCTTTTTTTTTTCTTTTCTTTTTTTTTAAATAAATGGGAAAAAATGTTAAACCATTTTTAGAACAAGAAATACAAGACATATTGTTCTAGTGTCTGCTTTAGCGACAACTCCAGCTAAAATGCTATTACACTCAATGGTGAAATGACATCCTTTATCCTAGATTTTTGAACAGCCTTTAAATTCTATGAGTATGTGTGACTTTCTCCAACTCCCTACAGTACTCCAATATTCCAGTTGCGTGGGAAATGTTTAGAGGTGATGTTAACAGCTGCATGGGCCATATAAGAACACCATACCCAACTATCACCTGTTTGAAATAAAAAACCACTACCCCTGAGATTTTCAGTACAGACAAAGCAGTGCCTCTAGGTTCTAGCTCTTAAAGTAAGGGAGTTTAAGGGCATCATATTAGAGTCAGCATCTTATTTTTCTCTCCATGAAATGCCAATAGGAGACACACCTCAAGATTTTCAGACACAAGTTCCTTACTTATATTCTTCTGTCTGTCCTTTCCTTTCCTCTTCCTACCTCCTTTCCTGTTTGGAGATATTTTCCATCCAGATTGAAAACCAGTTTTGTTTTTCTTTAACTCAAGATTGCTTACTTGATATTATTCCATGTGACTTTTCTTTTTATTTATATTGTAGTAATTGTTATCTTTCCATCTTTACTCTAGTAACTTGTTATTAAACTGTTTAGTTTACTTGTTTAACCTTTATTTTCCTGTTCATTTCCTTTTATTTTATCTTTAGAATTTGAGATCTATTTATTTTTAAATTTAATTTTCTTTTTTCTAATATCCATTCTTTATCACTGATTTTATCAACTTCTACAACCTGATGTTGCTACTAAGGTTCATATCATAGGCAAACAATGGATCATGGAACACTACATCAAGAACTAATGATGTACTGTATGGTGACTAACATAACAAAATAAATAAATAAATAAATAAATAAATAAATAAATAAATAAATAAACAAACAGCTTAACTGCAAAGTTCCACTAGAGAACATCAGATAACTTTATTTCTCATTAATTATATTTTCAAAAGCTATTTCTAAAAATAAATAAATAAAAGAAAAAGTTTGATTTTCAAAAAAAATATTCGTATCAGTAAGACTCTTTTCCTTTGTAAGTAATCTGTTGTCTTTACAGAAACTTTAGGATTTTTTCCCTTTATCCTTCACGCTCTGAAATTACTCTACCACGTAGCCAGTAGTATATGTATGTGCCCTGAGTATATCCCACTCAGGATTTGTGGATTTTCACCACATCTTCATTTCTGGAAAGTTTCTATCTTTTCTTTCCCTTCAATATCGCTTCCATTCTATTTTCTCCATCTGGCACTCATTAATATAGATGTTAGAACTCCTAATGCTATCATTCATGTCTCCACTTTTGTTTATCCCTTTTTGCCATGTGTCATTTTATGTCATTTCTCACATTTCCAGCTCATTACTTTCTTCTTCAACAGTTTGTGTTGTTGTTCTGGAAATGGAGTCAGAGTTTAATGTTAATAATTAGACTATATGTCTTATATTCACATTCTCTAATTTTTGCCATTAGCATCTATTCTTGTTTCATAAATTCCTTATCTTACTCCTTGTGTCTGATCTTTGCTTATAAGTCTTAGGACATATGTGATACCTATTTTAATTCCCTGTACTGATATTTCTATTAAGTCTGTTCCTCTTTCTTCATGACCAGGCAGAGTATCCAATGGTCTTTTGGACCTAGCTATCTGTGCCACCAGGACATTTGCAGAAACAAGGGCAAGAGCTTTTCTTTTTACTTGAATTTCCACTCACACATCTCTGGGCCCCAAAGCAGATATGTGACATATGCTGCCTGGTTGAAGAATGGGTGATGAGGGGCAGAGACCCAGAGCTTGACCTGATTGACTGCTCTGCTGCAGAATCCCTGAGTAAATGTCCTGGCAGATGTCTGCTAGGATTCATCTGCTCCTGGCTTCTGCTCTTGGCAGCAGGAGAAGAGCGCTCTCCCCACACAAAAGTATTCCATTAGTCCACATGGACTAGAGGCTGGATCCTTCATTATAGTCACATGAACCAAAGTACAGGATTTAGAAGTGATGGCTCTAGATCTCTGAGTGGTGGATGCCAAAATGTAATTCTACTGCCGTGGGTGTGTGCATGTGTATACTCATGTATGCTAATACATTTATATAGAGAAAAAGATCCAACTTTTAAACAATCTTGAAAAGTAGAAATGCATTTTTTATTGTATTTATTCATATTACTTAAATTTTTTACACACAGCTCTCCTATTTATTTTTCTAAGATTATTAATTTTTTATTATGTTCAATTAGCCAACATATGATACATCATTAGTTTTTGATGTAGTGTTCAACGATTCATTAGTTGCATAGAAGAGCCAGTGCTCATCACAACCCGTGCCCTCCTTAATACCCATCACCCGGTTACCCCATCCCCCTCATGCCCCTCCCTCTGTAACCCTCAGTTTGTTTCCTAGTCCAGAGAGTCCAGGGTCTCTCATGGTTTGTCTCCCTTCTGATTTCTTCCCATTCAGTCTTCCCTCCCTTCCCTTGTACTCCTCCACGCTATTCCTTACGTTCCAGCTCTCCTACTTTAATTTAAAACAATTATTTAAAACTGAAAAGAATTATAATATTTGTAATGAATACATTTCTGAATACTCAAATCTACAAGTTAGCAGGAATCTGCAGCTGAACTGTTCCACTCTCACTTCCACTGGAATACATTTTAAATGAATTACTCTTCAGTGTTATGTCATTGATTTTATTAAGAAAAATGTTCAAAAAATGTCTCTGTAAACTTTGTTGTTTTATTTATCCTATGAATATTGTTAAGAAAACAAGTCACATTTTAACCCACTATTTTTTTTAAGATTTTATTTATTTATTTGAGAGAGAGAGAGAGAGTCCATGTGAGAGAGAGAGAGCACCAGCAGGGAGTAGGAGGTGAGTAAGAGGGAGAAGCAGACTCCCCGCTGAGCAGGGAGCCCAGTGCGGGACTCAGTCCCAGGACCCTGGCATCATGACCTGAGCTGAAGGCAGACGCTTAACTGACTGAGCCACCCAGGCGCCCTTAACTCAGTATTTTAGTACCAGAGATATTATACAGGTCTCCTGAGCAGTAGCCTTGTTTATATCTTAATGAGTGTGTGATTCTTGCAGCTAATTACACTTCCCTGTCCACAATGGTTGCTAGAAAGCTCTGAGCAAATAGCCAACCCACTTTTAGCAAGCAGAGAGAATCCTGCAGCAAGCATTTGTCACATTCTTTCACTCCCCACTTCATTTTGTTTTTCCATAACATTTTCCCTTTACCTCAATTTCCTCACTTATTTGTTTTTTATTTTGTATATTTTTGTACATTGCCTGAAATCTTTTTTTAAAACAAAGTAGGTTATAAATAACTGAAATGGTAAATATGCAAAGCAAACAGTGCCAGGACAAAGTGACATTTCCATTTATGACCTAAATATTACTAGTTTTACTTTGGTCCTAATACCCATGATTCTTTCATTTCCCCTATAGCCCTAGGAAAGTCGTTTAGTCTTAATATACTGTTGAGTCTTTTAAGCATTCATGAGTGCTTTGAAAAGAAGATTGGTCAGGGAGGAGGCAAAATTTCATTGTAATTTTCAGTGGGTTCCCAGATGAGAAGTTTCTTCAGGAGGATCATACAGGGAAAAGACTATATTTATCACATGTTGAATAATAAACAATGTGGAGTTTTAAGTTGTCATTTGCATTTCCCACTAGTTAGATCCCAAACAAGATAATCATCCATCTAAATTTACTGAATTCATTCTTTTTATGCAGTTGCTATTGAGCACCACTGACATGCAGAAAAGGGTTAAAAGCCACATGACTGAAAAGGAATTTGACTTCCATCTTATTATAAATACTCTGAAGGAGAAAAATCTAAAATATTCCTTTCAATCTCTTTCCTATTTCTATGTTTCTGGCAAGTATGTCATGATACATTGTTTTTAATACACTATACTAGCTGAGTCTACAACATGACAAGGACCAAGAGGTAGAAAAAGAAAACTCTAATAAAACTGGAATAGTCATGATTCCAAACCATAAACTGTAAAGAGTATCTGCCAAATCCAGAGAGGACGCCACAAACTAGTAACATACACCTCTCCAGAGTCCCTGTAGGGAATGGAGTTCTCAACAAGTAGATGGCATAGCCCAGACTCAGCAACTATTATTTACTTGCATCGATGAGCTCTGTAAGTGCCCAGTTCCACCCACACAGAATGGAAGAGTAGAAAGGACCAAAGGAAAAACCATTTATACTTGCCACCTTTACTTCCTGAGACATAGTTTCCTAACTCAACAGTTAGAGTGGGGATGAGGCAAAAAGTACAATCGTATTTGCAGTAGATACCAGAGTCAGTTAATAAGAGAACTAAATAAACACAAATTCACAATTTGAGAAATTATTGATAAATAGCCCTTCACTCTCTATTTGTCCAAGTGAAGGAGAATGTGCCCCAAAAGAAGACACAGAGAGTAAGTGAGAAACGTTTAGAGATAATGTTCACAAACTGATGCTGGTGGCTGCCCTAGATCATGCTCCCTGTTTTTCTCCAAACATATTTTTTAGTAAATAGCTTGCACATTCAAAAGAGTAATAGCAGAAAAGTAGAAACTACCTTTCCCAAATGAACTTGCAGACAGAGTTCCAGTGTGACTTAGATTCCACTAATTAATGCCTGGCTTTTTTTGAAACTTGAATTCAAGAACTTAGAAAATGAGAAGAGAATCAGGGAATGAAACGCCCCTTTTCCTCCTGTGGGTCATAGCAGCTGAAGCATGGTTCTGGAGCTGGCAACCATAGTGATAGCTTCCCAATTTGGGGGCAGTTTCCTAATTTTGACAGGAACACCAGCTACATTGGCAACCAGTTCTGCTCTGTGGTTTTGGGAATCATTTCTGGAAGCTCATCCTGGAACATGCTTCTTTAACCCTTCCAATATTTTTGTGCCTATATAATATGTTTATAGTAATTCTTTTTATTCAATAAGCTAGATTTTGCCCTCTGCAACTGAGTATCAAAAAATGGCAATTTAGGATTTTATATCTGATTTAATAATTTTCAGGAGAGAAAGGCCTCCTGCTAGAACTAAATGGTGGGACCAGGAAAATCCATGGTCTGCATTGGTAAAATAGTTATTTAAATCATCACCTGTGATCACTTGCAATGAAGTGCCTTTTGAAGTCGATGCTTTCACAGCCTAAGTGGCTGCTACACAAAATATTATGATAAAAAAGAAGAATCCAAACTTCATGAGACTGTCAATAATGTCTTCCATGTTTCGAGGCCAATAAAAAAGGAAATAACTAGTTCAAGATTTTAAATTCCCAGCTCAAGTTATGATGAATATAAATCAATGCTCAACCACATCAGGTCTTTCTGGAAAATCTAGGACATTGACTGGGAAAGAGTGGTAGCCTGATGATTTGAATGGATACATTTGGATGGACTCACATAACTTGGAGTACCCCCAGATTCCTAAGTGCCACCTGGTCAGCAGAAGTTCCTCCTTCACCTGAGCAGGATACCTTCCAAGAGAACAAGTTTTGTCATGCTGTACTCCTTTCATTTTTCATTGCCTCAAGATCAATAACTAAAATCAAATCCAAACATGTCATTTTAAGGATGGTACAAAGTGTAATTTAGAAAGTGAGCAGCCTATACACCAAAAGAATTAAAATATTTTTTTGTTATTTTTACTCGGTGGTTAGCCAAGGAAAATATCATGGAAATGGATTCTAAGACCACTGGGGAAGGAATAAAATTATAGACCAGGATGAATTTACAGATATGGAAATCCCAAGATTTAAAAAAGTAGAAATATTAGAATAGATTAGTCAGGTACAACCATCTCCTAACTAGATCTCCTAAGAGGGCTCAGAGTATATTGCCTACACCAAAGCACTGAGAAATACATTGTTTTAGTCAATATCCTGTCAAGGAAGACTGAAGTACACCTTCCCTGTAAAGCTCTGTAGCTCCATAGTGGCTATCCTTCCAGACTGAAAGATGCTATTTAACCAGTCTCTCTGATTTCAATGAACCAAAATAGGCCATCACTTAAGCATGATGGACAGCAAGACCAGAGCAATTATCAAAATGATTTGACCTGCAAACATCTTTGGTATGAGCTAAATGATGAAGGGCTGAGACATAGGAACAGAACTAAGGTTCTACTTGATTTGTATAACACTAATAAAAACCTTCTACATCTGATGAACAGAGGCCTGTCTTTAGTTAACATAAAGGAGTTAAGGATCCCCATCCAATTTCCAGGCCTGGGTCAGTAAACATACCCATAACCTCTGAGTGAAGATGAGACTAGGTAGATTTTAGGAGGACCTTGCAATAATATCACAAGTATAAATTTTCCTAGAAGATTCTTAGAAGCCTACTCCAAAGGCACTAGGGTCATTTATCAGGATGTGATGGTTAATTTTATGTGTCAACTTGACTAAGCTAAGGGATACCCAGATGCAGGTAAAATATTTTTTCTCCGTGTATCTCTGTGAGTATTTCCGGAAGAGTTTAACATTTGAATCAGTCAAATGAATAAAGAAGATCCACCCTCACCAATGTGGGCAGGCATTATCTAATCTGTTGTGGGCCCAAACAAAACCAAAAAAGGCAGAGAAAGGGTGAATTCTCCCACTCTTTTCTTGAGTTGGGACATCACCCATCTTCTCCTGCCCTTGCTTTTAAACTCTAGGACTTAGACCTGTGTATCCCTGGTTCTCAGGCCTTCAGCTTCATACTAGGAGTTACACCATCAGCAACCCTGGTTCTCAGGCCTTTGGACTCGAAACTGAATTATACCACTAGCTTTCCTGGTTCTCCAGCTTGCAGACAGCAGATTGTGTCATATCTCAGCCCCTATAATTGTGTGAACCAATTCCCATAACAAATCTCTTCTATATCTATCTATCTATCTATCTATCTATCTATCTATCTATCTATCCATCCATCCACCCACCCACCCATCCATCCACCCATCCATCCATCTTATTGGTTCTGTTACTCTGAAAAACCCTAATACACAGGGTAACTATGTGTTGAGAAAAGGAACTATCCATACCTTCCAGTAATAATTGGATACTGATTCTGAGATGACATAAACCCCTGAGGGCCCAGAATGCCATTGGTTTAAGAATTAGAAAAGATTTACTTGGGGTAGAGTTATAACTGGAGCTTTGGCTCAATTCCATCTCAGCAGAGGCTAAGTGCATCTAAAAGCATGCTTTTGGTTATTTTCTCAGTTCTGGAGTGCTCAGTTGGAATAAACATACTGTTACAGACAAAATCACAACATTGGTCCCCTGAATTATAAAGTAAAGGATGTTATGATAGAAACAGCAAAATGAAAGCCTCAGGGATAACTCCTCTCTACCAAATAGTAAGTCAAAATCAATTCTTCACTTTTAAGGGGATTTCATACATTAGTGCCTGCATCGAGTACTTCAAAAATACTAGAATTATAAATCCTCCTCCATCCTCATTTAACTGGCCCATGTAGAAAACAAATTGGCCTTAGAAAAATTGTTAACTTAACCATGTGGTGACTGAATCATAGTTGCTGATCCATATGTAGGCTCCTTAAAGGAACAAGGCAGTGTGGCCCCTGATACCTTGTATGCTCCAATTCTCTCTCTCTCTCTCTCTCTCTCTCACACACACACACACACACACACACACACACACACACACACATATAGACACACACACAAATACTTACCTCCAGCCAGCAGGGACAGAAGGTTAGGTTATCATTATTCCTCTACAACTCCTGACTCTGTGCCAGAGTTTAGTCTGTTAATACTTGTATCATCTCACCATTCCATAGGCCATCATGCTGATGCCCCCATATGATGATGTAATGCTAACAGAATCTCGTAAGCAGGAAATATCAGGTACCGTCCAGGGTACTCAGTAGCAGTAGAATCCCTAGACACATGAAGAGATAATTCTCAGGAAAGCCTAATGTCCTTCCAACTCTTTGAAGTTTTAGTGAGTTCAAGACATATCAAGATATCTCCTCAAAAGTGAAAGACTGATATACTTTGCTTCCTAATCACAAAAATAGAGACAAAACTTTTGGTGGCCTTTTTGGATTTTATAAAAAAATATTTGGGTGTGTTTCTTCCTTCAACTCATTAAATAATTTGTAAGGCTGCTAACTAACTAGGAGCCAAATCACAGTAAGATACTCCAGTTAACCCAGTCTGCAGTTCAAGCAGCTTCATAATCCAGCAACTTGAGTGGGGATCCAGAGGATCTATTAGTGATCCAAAGATCTTTGACAAAACAGACTATTGCATGGACCCAATAGCAAACCCTGACTAAAGATTCACAGACAGACCTCTAGGATTCTAAAGATATGCTATACCATTTTTAGAAGATAAATGCTCTCCTTTTACAAGATAGTTGTTCTCTTGCTACCAGTCTCCTTGGCAGAGACTGAGACTTAACTCTGAGATACCAAGGAACATGAAATGTGACTATTCATCATGAACTGGGTATTATCTAACCTAGAAAGCCATAAAGTTGGCGTGTGAAAATGACCTTTTTAACACTGTACACTAGGGGCACTGGATGGCTCAGATGGTTAAGCGTCTGCCTTTGGCTCAGGTCATGATCTCAAGCTCCTGGGATCGAGCCCCAGGTTGGACTCCCAGCTCGGTAGGGAGTCTGCTTCTCCCTCTCCCTCTGCCTCTGCTTCTCCTGCTTGTGCTCTCTCTCTCTCAAATGAATAAATAAAATCTTTAAAAAAAAAAAAAAAGACTGTACTCTAGCAGGATCCAAAGGCACAAGTAAGTTGTATGAACATATGGCCCCTGCCTGTTCCTGCTGTGCTATCACTTCTCCTTGCAGTAATACCACTTATGAACACCTAGGGATGTCCCCAGGGCCAGTTAACTGAGGAAGGAAACACCTCATGATACACCACACCAGCAAAGTAGTCTACTGAAGCATTAAATATTTTTTACTCACACTCAAAGCAAAGAATATCACTGAAGACACACAAAAAAAATCCCAATAGAAGTAATGGAAAAACTGGGAAACTCTGTTGCTCTGCACACTTTTTTTTTTCCTGCACAGAGTCACGCACATTAAAATAAAAATTACTGAAGTCAGGAAGTCATGTTAACAAAAACTGCTGTAAATTTTTTTAAAGATAGTAAAAATGCTTTTAAATTTTTGTCACAATAAGAAGTATATAATTATCAATACCTTGAGATATATATATTTGTAATCCATCTGGACACATGGGTTCAGATGGCTACAAGATGCACTGAAGGGGACTAAGTTGAGGTGGGAGCCTATCAAGATCATAGAACCACAGAGACATGTGGTACTTGGAAATGTCAGGCCTGAAGAGGGTAGGAGTGAGATATGGTACTGAAAATAAACAGATAAGTTGAACATTTGTATACACAAAACAATCAACTCCCAACTCTGCCCTCTACCTTCATACACACACTTACATATCACAGAAACATACATATCACACACAAATTTCTGTCCCCAGGCAAAGAATTAGACATAGCAATGTAAACTTTCAGAACAAAATCAGATTGGTACAAATTTCTTATAGGTAACACTGGGGCTAGAAGACATTTTCTGATACTCAAAATTTATTTCTCATATTCTCTCCCTTATGGAGCTATGAGAATAAACTGTAGCAAAATGAAGAAGTAAACGAAAAATATGTTGGAATGAATCCAGAAAAGCAAGGAAGGAAGCACTAAGAGCTGAGATGACAGCTGTGTGGTAAGATTAGAAAGCAGTGAATCTGGAGAGGAGAAGGGGGGTGGAGCTCCCAGAGTGGGGGATTTCCATAATATCATGAACAGTCTTAAAACGAGAAGAGACTTCCACTGTAGCTTCCAATATGTAAAGAGCTTGGAAGCTGTCACTCTCATCTTCACAAGAGCGAAGTTGTACAAACTGCAAATCAGTGACTTCTCTTAGATCAGTCAGAGAATAGAGACTATAGGACAAACCACCACCTCAAAATCCAGAGAGATAGGCAAATACAGCAAGAATCACAGCTGAGACGTACAAACCAGAAGCAGAACCCACTGGAGCGCTAACTGGTAGAGACACGAAAATGACAACCTCAGTGAATTGGTACCGGCTGAATTGGACTAGCTTGAGTGAGGGGCCTAGTCTTAAAAGATCCACCACATTTTCATGGGTTTTACCTCCAGGAACTCCAGAAGATTCTCACCTTGAAGATCAAAGAAAAATCCTCTCATATTTTGGGCTAGGAGAGGTGGATATTACCATTCCAGTGAAATATGCCCAGGGTACTTTCCATAACAAGGTCTTCCCTCCAGAGGAAATGACCAGAGCCTTAAAGGATCTGAGGGAAAAGCAATTAGTCAACTCCAGGCCTCTCTAGCCTCCCTGTCTCAAAAAAAAAAAGGCTAAGAAATGCTTCGAAAGCCACAGCCAAGGGACTCAAGTCCATTAATAAAAATGAAATTTAGGGGTGCCTGGATGGCTCAGTCAGTTAAGCATCTGCCTTCGGCTCAGGTCATGACCTCGGGATCCTGGGATCGAGACCTGTATCAGGCTCCCTGCTCAGCAGGAATCTGCTTCTCCGTCTCCCTCTGCCCCTCCTGGTGTTTGCACTCTCTGTCTCTCAAATAAATAATCTTGAAAAACTGATATTTAATCAAATTAAGATTATAGAAGAATGCCCTTCCCTTGCCACCCTGCTGCCACATCAACAGGGCTTCAATATAATAATAGTGAAATTATAATGGAGAGAGCTGCAAAACACAGACGACTCAATTTAAGAAGAAGTTCTTAGGGAAATCCAAAGAAAACAGGGAGAAAAAAATAAACCAGAGAAAACTGAAAACCTCTGGCACTTCCAGCTATAGCAAACATTTAAACACAGCCAGCTCCTAACCAGATTAATATAAAACCTCACACTAAAGGCTTAATTGCCTTGGTTCCTAGTACCTGATTAGATCGCATGTACTTTCAACAAGATTATAAGGTATGGTAAAGCAAGAAAAACACAGCTGTAAGAGACACAGCAAGCATCAGACCTAGGCTTAGATGTGACACAGAATTTGGAATTATCAGATGGGGAGTTTAATATACTATGATTAACATGCTAAGGGCTCTAAAAGAAAAAACAGACAAATATAAGGAAAGATGATTAATGTAAGTGGAAAGATGGAATCTCTAAGAAAATGCTAAAAGTCAAAATCATCATAACAGAAATAAAGAATGCTTTTGCAATACATGGATGGACTCATCAGCAGAGAACTGGTGAGCTTAAAGATGTAGCAATAGAAACTTCCCAAACAAAAAAGCAAACAGAAAAATGAATGGGAAAAAAAAAAAGTATATCCAGAATAGTATGTCCAAGAACTGTGGGACAATTACAAAAGTTGTAATATAATGATAATTATAAATTTGTAATATATTTATAAAGTTGTAATATAATGATAATACTAGAAGGAGAAGAAAGAGAAAAAGAAATATTTGAAGTAATAATGGCTAAGAATGGTCCCAGACTAGTAACACATACTATAAACCACACACCCAGGAAGCTCAGAGAACACCAAGCAGGATGAATACCAAAAAACATTTACTTCAAAGGATCTATATTCAAAGTACAGAAAGCAAAAGCCAAAGAGAAAATCTTGAAAGAAGCCAGGGCACAAAAACACTTTACCTATAGAAACCAAAGTATACTGTACACTTATAAATTCCCCTTATTCAATAAATTCTCTTAAATGTTTCTGATTTTTTGTTTATATAGACTGGATGGTAAAGATGAGGTCCACAGACCAGTATGGTCACCTCTTAACAAGTCCTCTGAGTATCGGTCTCTCTTGAGAATGTGCAGGAGATACTTCGTGATTTGTTATCCTCATCTTTCAGGCTCAGTCAAAATACCAAGAAAACAGGAAAATTCCTATTGAATGTTCAGTTAACATATATATTAGATATATATTTAATTTTTCTTATACTTGCTAATATTATCTGATGTTTATCCTCATTCAGGCAGTGGCCAGTGTCTCCATGTCTCCAGAAGAGGATATAGAGAAGAATCTACAGAATTAAAAAAAAAAAAAGATTTTGGCTTTTGGTGTTCAGTAGCAAAAGCCCAACCACAAGCCAAAATTGTGGGAGAAGAAATGACCAGGTAGGGCCACAGTGACAACCAAAAAAACAGAAAGAATCAAAAGGTGGGGTCTGGTACATAAACATGACTGTGATCCAGACCAGATGCCCTTGACACTATTCAGTCTCCCAGTACTCAGAGATAATCAGGATAATGGAAGCGCCATAAAGAAATGAAGTTCAGGTACAAAAATTAAAGTTAGATATGTTCACAACCAGGTATCTACTGATTTATATGGAAAATATCTAGAAGAGCACTCAAGAAACTGTTAAGAGAGTTTATCTCTAGGGAGTAGAATAGGGAGTCAGTAGGGAGGAATAAGAACTACTTTTCTCTCAGAAACTTCTGAAATATTCATGTATTTTTAGAATTTCACTCATTTATTTAACAAAACATAAGTTATTTTTATAAAAACAATTAACAGGGAAAACAATCACACACAAAATACATGCTAAGAAAATGATTTAATACAGATTTTGCTCAGATCTATGAAGATGACATAAAAGAAAGTGAATGGGGACTCAGTAGGAAAGAAACGCAATGGAGAAGGTATGAAAGACCAGGAACCACAAAAAGAGAGCCAGCAATAAGGAAAAGGAAACATCATCTTCTTGTACAAATAGCACAAGATCGAGGGCCTCAATTAATGTGTCTATGCCACCGTACTATTAGAAAACATGGGAAAACTGGTGTGTACCCAAAAGGAGATAAGCAGGCAAGTTAAGGAACTGGGATCTACATGGGCTAAGGAAAAATGACACGCTGGTATTTAAGGAGGACATCAGAAGCCTGATGAGGGACTGCAGCCACCAGCAAATAAGTGAAAGTTCATCAAATGGCGAAATGACTACACTTAATTTTTGCATCTAGAGCAAAGAATTAAAACTGAAGAGTCAATAAAAAGGAAGCAGATTTATATTCTCTAGTGTTCCCTTAAAATTAGATACATTAATTAAAAACCAATCCCGGACATCCCTACGAAGTAGAGTCAGAACTGCTGTGAACTGTTAATTCCTTTGCTTTGCTTTGGACTTAATAGCAAAAGTAGCTGTGCGTATGCAGAAGGAAAATTTAAAATAAATACATGACATGAAAAGTGAAGATGAGTCTACTGTGGAGAGGCAGCCCTCCACTGGCGAAGCAATAGAAATTGCTTTTACCTTTTATAGTAAAGAGGAAGGCATAGCTGTAACCAGCTCCAGATAACCAGGGTAGCATGACTAAAAATGCGATAGAAAAATTTCTGCAGAGAGGGTGTGCAAAAAAGAAAGTATCGGTAAAAGAGTGATGGGACCTGAGAAAACTGTGATGATTAACCTGATGCGCTTTCACAACGTTGCCTCAAGCCAGACTTTCCACTCCCTTCATGACTTCCTTTCTTCTTCCCTTTAGTAGAAGGCCTACCAGTGAGCAAAGGTAAGTCTTAATTCTGAATGTCAGTCCTGAAACTTTATGTGTTAGCACAAGCTCCCCTGCATTAGGTTTCAGATGGCTAAGAAGTGTTCAGAATAGTTTAGCATGATAATCAAATGTCAGCATTATTTCAGTATGGCAAAATAATAGTCCAAAAACTGTCTATGTCCCAGTTCTCTTCTAAACATTAATCACATGAAAATAAGCACTCCAAATTATCTTTATTTTTTTTATTTTATTATGTTATGTTAGTCACCATACATCATATCATTAGTTTTTGATTGTAGTGTTCCATGATTCATTGTTTGCATATAACACCCAGTGCTCCATGCAGAACGTGCCCTCTTTAATATCCATCACCAGGCTAACACAACCCCCCACCCCCTCCCCTCTAGAACCCTCAGTTTGTTTCTCAGAGTCCATAGTCTCTCATGGTTTGTCTCCCCCCTCTGGTTTCTCCCCCTTCATTTTTCCCTTCCTACTATCTTCTTTTCTTTTCTTTTTTTTTAACATATAATGTATTACTTGTTTCAGAGGTACAGGTCTGTGATTTATCAGTCTTACACGATTCACAGCGCTCACCATAGCACATACCCTCCCCAATGTCCATCACCCAGCCACCCCATCCCTCCCACCCCCCACCACTCCAACAACCCTCAGTTTCTTTCCTGAGATTAAGAATTCCTCATATCAGTGAGATCATATGATACTGTCTTTCTCTATTTGATTTATTTCACTCAGCATAATACTATCTTTAGTTAAGAAGGAATTCATAGGGATGCCTCGGTGGCTCACTCGTTAAGCATCTGCCTTTGGCTCAGGTCATTATCCCAGGGTCCTGGGATCGAGCTCCACATTGGGCTCCCTGCTCGGCGGGAAGCCTGCTCCTCCCTCTCCCACCCTTGCTGCTTGTGCTCCTGCTCTCACTATGTCTCTCTCTGTCAAATAAATAAATAACATCTTTAAAAAAAAAGGAATTCATAAATGACAGCTTGTTATTTGCATGTCAAAATCAAGACAGTATGTGCTATTTAACAATATGAAGGTTGGAACATTAAATTGATGGAAAGGAGAGAGAGACCAGATACAAATCAAATTGGTAGTTGTTTCCTTATTAGGTGTTTGCAGGGGGCACTGAATAACTAAATAGCAAAGGACTTCATTAAAACAAGAAAAGTTTTCACACTTACTAGTCATGGAATAAACAATAATTCAGAGACTTGGTTAAATGTTTTCCCTTGGAGTCAGATGCAGCACCAAGAGTGTCTAAACTATGAAAAACCCACAGCGAATATTATTCTCAATGGGGAAAAACTGAGAGCTCTCCCCCTAAGGTCAGGAACATGGCAGGGATGTCCACTATCACCACTGCTATTCAACATAGTAATAGAAGTCCTAGCCTCAGCAAGCAGACAACAAAAAGAAATAAAAGACATCCAAATTGGCAAAGAAGTAGTTAAACTCTCACTTTTTGCAGATGATTTGATACTTTATGTGGAAAACCCAAAAGACTCCACCCCAAAACTGCTAGAACTCATACAGGAATTCAGTAAAGTGGCAGGATATAAAATCAATGCACAGGAATCAGTGTCATTTCTATATACCAACAACAAGCCAGAAGAAAGAGAAATTAAAGAGTCGATCCCATTTACAATTGCACTCAAAACCATAAGATACCTAGGAATAAATCTAACCAAAGAGGCAAAGGATCTATACTCAAAAAACTATAGAATATTCATGAAAGAAATTAAGGAAGACACAAAGAAATGGAAAAACGTTCCATGCTCATGGATTAGAAGAACAAATATTGTGAAAATGTCTATGCTACCTAGAACAATCTATACATTTAATGCAATCCCTATCAAAATGCCAACAACTTTTTTCAAAGAAATGGAACAAATAATCCTAAAATTTGTATGGAACCAGAAAAGACCCCCAATAGCCAGAGGAATGTTGAAAAAGAAAAGCAAAGCTGGTGGCATCACAATTCCGGACTTCAAGCTCTATCACAAAGCTGTAATCATCAAGACAATATGGTACTGGCACAAAAACAGACACATAGATCAATGGAACAGAAAGAGAGCTCAGAAATGGACCCTCAACTCTATGGTCAACTCACCTTCAACAAAGCAGGAAAGAATGTCCAGTGGAAATAAAACAGTCTCTTCAACAAATGGTGTTGGGAAAATTGGACAGCCACATGCAGAAGAATGAAACTGGGCATTTTCTTACACCACACACAAAAATAGACTCAAAATGGATGAAAGACCTAAATGTGAGACAGGAATCCATCAAAATCCTTGAGGAGAACACAGGCAGCAACCTCTTCGACCTCAGCTACAGCAACTTCTTCCTAGAAACATCGCCAAAGGCAAGGGAAACAAGGGCAGAAATGAACTATTGGGACTTCATCAAGATAAAAAGCTTTTGCACAGCAAAGAAAACAGTCAACAAAACCAAAGGACAACTGACAGAATGGGAGAAGATATTTGCAAATGATATACCAGATAAAGGGCTAGTATCCAAAATCTATAAAGAACTTATCACATTGAACACCCAAAGAACAAATAATCCAATCAAGAAATGGGCAGGGTGCCTGGGTGACTCAGTTGGTTAAGCAACTGCCTTCTGCTCAGGTCATGATCCTGGAGTCCTGGGGTCGAGTCCCGCATCACGCTCCCTGCTCAGTGGGGAGTTTGCTTCTCCCTCTGACCTTCCCCCCTCTCCTGCTCTCTCTCTCTCTCATTCTCTCTCTCAAATAAATAAATAAAATCTTTAAAGAAAAAAAAAAAAGAAACCGGCAGAAGACACACTTCTGCAAAGAAGACATCCAAATGGCCAACAGACACATGCAAAAGTATTCAACATCACTTGGCATCAGGGAAATCCAAATCAAAACCTCAATGAGATACCACCTCACACCAGTCAGAATGGCTAAAATTAACAAGTCAGGAAACTACAGATGTTGGCAAGGATGCGGAGAAAGGGGAACCCTCCTACACTTTTGGTGGGAAGGCAAGCTGATGCAGCCACTCTGGAAAAGAGTATGGAGGTTCCTCAAAAAGTTGAAAATAGAGCTAACCTATGACCCAGCAATTGCACTACTGGGTATTTACCCCAAAGATACAAATGTAGTGACCTGAAGGGGTATGTGCACCCCAATGTTTATAGCAGCAATGTCCACAATAGCCAAACTTTGTAAATAGCCAAGATGTTCATCAACAGATGAATGGATAAAGAAGATGTGGTATATATATATACAATGGAATATTATGCAGCCATCAAAAAAATGAAATCTTGCCATTTGCAACGACGTGGATGGAAGCGAAATAAGCGAAATAAGTCAATCAGAGAAAGACAAGTATCATATGATCTCACTGATATGAGGAATTTGAGAAACAAGACAGAGGATCATAGGGGAGGGAAGGGAAGGGAATAATGAGACGAAACCAGAGGGAGAGACAAACCATAATCTCAGGATTTGTTTTTGTTTTTGTATTTGTTTCTTAATCTCAGGAAACAAACTGAGGGTTGCTGGAGTGGGGCGGGGAGGGATGGGGTGGCTGGGTGATGGACATTGGGGAGGGTAGGTACTATGGTGAGTGCTATGAATTGTGTAAGACTGATGAATTACAGACCTGTACCCCTGAAAAAATTAATACATTATATGTTAATAAAAAAATTTAAAGAGTTCTCTAAACTGATTGTTGCAATAATTTCTCAACACATACATATATCAAATCATTATGTTACACACCTTAAACTGACACAATGTTATATGTCATTTATATCTCAATAAAACTGAAAAAAAGGGAAGAAAACCCAGATTTCTACATAAAATATAAAAGAGCTCCAAAATGAGAATCATAAAACTGAGTAGTCATAGCTACTATTGTATAGCTGTACACAACTGTACAAAACTTGCTCATAAGTTAACTTGTTTAATCATCACAAGAACAATCTTCTGTCCTCACCCTCTTTCCTAAACACCCTCTTCAAATTAGAGGTGAAAAAACCAAGGACTGGAGAAGTCAAATTCTTAGCTGATGCATTAGAGCCAAACGGCTAAATCAGAGTTCAACACTTGGTAACCTCGGGCCCATAAACATTCACCTTGGAACAATGCCTCCCTCTCTGAGATACTGGTTCTGTCATTAACAAGCCCCATGACATCAGATAAAATGATTAATTTCTCTGGATCTTAGTTTGCTATGTAAAATTTTCTGAAGACATGAATTCCAAATTCTCTTTTTTGTCTGCTATAACAATCCATCATTCCTCTGTTAAAAACAAATCATAAAGCCAGAAATAAAGCATGTGATCATACTGTGAAGTCTTTTTTAACACGGGTGATTATTCCCCTTGGGAAAGTAAATACTACTTGGAAAATCAATAAATATGAAATCATTAAATTAATACTTATTGAAGGCTGTGTACCAGAATGATGCCTGTGATTGACATGGAGAACGCAATGATAAAAAATAAGAAGATGACTGCCTTCACAGAGCTCAGAGACAACTGGAGGAAATGGGTAAAGCAAGAAAGAATTACAGCACCATGCGTTAGGGCAAGAAACTGCGCATGAAAGATGAAGCATGTAATAGAAACCAGGAAGTCAGGACAAGCCCCCTGCAAACCAGTGTGGAAATACACCTTCAAGGACTAGAGATTAAATAAACAAATAAAGGGGGCGCCTGGGTGGCTCAGTCGTTAAGCATCTGCCTTCAGCTCTGCTCATGATCCCAGGGTCCGGGGATGGAGGCCCGCATCAGGCTCCTTCCTCAGCGGGAAGCCTGCTTCTCCCTCTCCCACTTCCCTTGCTTGTGCCCTCTCTCGCTGTGTCTCTTTCTGTCAAATAAATAAATAAAATATTTTTTAAAATAAATAAATAAATAAATAAACAAGGAAGAGAAAGATGTTTTATGCAGACAGCTGAAGATAAATATGAATAAATATCCTAAAATCTAATTTGCATATTTAACTATTCAACTTCCCAAATATACCCATAATTGCCTTTTAAACCACAAGACCTGATATAGCAGAAGTCATCCTAAATAAATCCAATTCTACATTTGCACAAAATGATTTTCATAGAAGTGGCATGACAAAGGTAATCCAGTGTGCCTGATTCCAACATTAGAAGTCTATGTTTTTTTACCTCTAAGCATTGCCACCTTCCGACACATATTTTTCCTTGAAGATCACTAAACACAAAAACGATCCTGGTGCAGAAACACATTTAAGGACACTGGATCACTGAAATAATACTGAGTAATTCAAGAGAAAATACATAAATATAAACTTGGCTGAAGAACCAGATATGAACCTGCTCTAAAGCCATTTGGAAAGCCTCCTGATTCTATGCTATACCCACATACTAGGGCATCTCAAATAAAGACACTTTTTTATGGTAGAGAATTTTCTCCTCTCTGAGGTTTAAGAGGGAAAGCCATCCAGCCATCAAGCCCACAGAACTGTAAGAGCACAATCAGGTTCATTTTACATAAGCAAAAGCATAATTTTACTTGTGGCTTTGCAATAAATGGTAATTTTTGGATTTAGATATTTTAGTAAGGTATTACCATCCGATAATTTTTAAAGCAAAAAGGTAAAACAAATTTGAGTTTTCATTACTGACTTTTACATCCCAAGGAAGGATGATCAATGATTCTTTCCAAAGTCCATCACACGATATTCACTTCTTAATTGTGTGTCTGGTGTAGTGAGAAAAAGTAAATGCCTTAAGCATGTGGACTTTATATTTAACAGGTGTTTCTCCAAACTTGCCTGGCTTGGAAAAAGGTACAGACCTAGGAGTAACATTCTCAATGACAAACAAAATAAAAAACCAATACTCCAGAGATTTAAGCCCCAAAGAGAACCTTCAAATCACCCAAGAACCCTCTTTCTTCAAGAAGAATCCTGGGTGGGGCCTGGGCTGCATGAAGGACCCCAGTCTCTCATGGCCTCACCTTTTCCCCCCAGCCAGGGCAGGAAGCCAGGTTCTTTCACAAGATATATAGCCTAGGATTCCCCAGCATTCCTTTGAGAAACTGATTGTGGTCACAATAAATTTCTACAGGCAGTTGACATAGAAGATATAGAATACCCACCATTAAAAACAGAAATCAGTAATAACTCACACTTTGGCTTTTTTTTTTTTCACATGCCACTAAAAATACCAAACACTTTATTTTTAACCAATGACTATATTCTACATATGTATGTGTGAGTCTGTATATCTGAAACTTTATGCAATACTCAGTGCATAACTAACTGTAAGTAGGCCCATAACTAATCAACCAAAATGTTTTCAAGGTATAAGCTTAAAGTACAACTTGAAACTTATATTTAAGTTATATCCACCTGTCATCTCTGCACCTGTTCCAGCTCCTAGTTCCACAGTGACCAAGGGTGGGCATGGCTGCTTTTCACTTGTTTTCCAAAAACTTCTCCCAAAAATGTGTGCATGCAGCAGACTTTTCCAAAGTTTGGTGCTATCAAAGTGATTTATGTCAGAGGAAGTTAATAACTTAAAATCATATATTAAACAATTGTGCTTTCTGAAGACCGTGGTCATCCTGCCATGAGAAACTGTTCACCTCTTAACTGGTAAGTACTTTTTTTTTTTTAAAGTTTCCAGAGTCCCACAGATGCATGGTTCCCTTCTCCAACCTCTGATTACTAGTAACATCTTAACAACAAGCATTTTAATCTAGCAACTTGTTTCATCTTAGTGGTATAAAGCATTCCTTGGTGTCTCCCCTGTCCTAACCAAAGTAGACTATATAGGGATTTTTCTTGAGGAGAAGCTCTCTTTCCAAAAGGAACTCTATGCAAGCTGTTAAAAAAAAAAAAAAAAAAAAAAAAAAGCTGAAAATTTTATCCACTAAAGTAACACAATAGTTCTGTTTAATTACTTTTTAAGAGTTATTATGAATGGTGACATTAGCAAGGCAGATAAAGAAAGACCCAAGATGGGATACGCCAGTTCTATAAAACCCCTCATTTCACACTTACTCAATAAACTTTTATGGAGTGCCTGCTCTCTGCAATGTGCTATTGTAGACGAACAGCAATAAGCCAAACAGATGTGGACTCTGGAGATTACAGTCCCAAAGGAGTGATGTATCATGTTTTTTAAGTATACATACACAGACTTGTGGAAGGTGATATGAAGAAAATAACTGAATTCAATGGTAGAGAGTAGTAAAGGAGACCTTGGAGAGGATGGTCAGGAAGACTGTCTGTAAGGAGGTGACATCTGGGCCAATCTCCCTGGATATAACTCACGGATATAACATGAGTTCAGAGTCTCGCTAGCCCGACAAGGTTCTGAGGAGAAAAAGGCTGCCTAGCACCACTCCGAGGCATATAGGTACACATCTTTTTCCTCTTCTGAGTCTACCCTTTATAACATGGAATAGCGACCTGGCCTGGAGAAAAATATGATCAACCGACTCCCAAAGATTCCGCGGGCTGCCTGCTAAGAAGCAGTAGTAGCAGGAGTCCCTTTTAAGTGGAAATTTTAAATGCTGTATAGTAGTGACACCAGAAAACATCCGCCAAGCCCTCAGGACACGTCAGGGAACTGTAAATAATGATCCATCTGCAACTCATTTGTTTCCCCTTCAAAGAATAGACAAGTGACAAACTTGACTGATGGCTAGTTTTTTGTTTGGTTTGGCTTGGTTTTTAAATCTTGCTTATTAGTAACAGAGTCACCAAAATGCTATGCTTAGGCAGTGGCCTGTGGCAGTTACTTGATGAAACGTAGCAACCGACATTAAGATAAGAATCAAAACCACTTTATAAAAGCCTTTACAAAAACACATGTGGATATGATAGCTGATGTTTTTCCAAAACACATGATATTGTTTATTCATGAGTTAGTGTAGTTCCGGTTGGATTTAAAGTTCAAAGCTACTTCCCTTTCTATTCCAATGGATGGATAACTTCTATAAAGAATACCACCGGGGCATCTGTGCCTTATAACTTACCTCTTTGGAACCACCAGTAAAGGCAGAAATAGGTACATGGAGCAATTTTTTTCAGGATCAATTTAACTTTTCTTTTTCAATTAGAGACACTTATCTGTAGTCTCACCAATGTGTCCTCACAAAAATGAGCAGGGAAAAGTAGATAAAGCCATAATGGCAATTACTACTATATGCAAATCTTGATGGTGATTCACCTAAAGTGTAGAGTCCCCCCAAGGCTAAGAAACTTTAGATTATAAGACTTTTTATGTAATCATAGGAAAATGAGAAGGAGCTCAAAAAGCATTTGAGAAGTTGAGATCTGGAAATTGCTACTTCTATTTCATGGAAGCCCTCAACAGCTATCCCAAGTCTTATCTTTGAATGTGAACTAGATGAACATATATTTATCTGAAAAGCAAATCAAGGAGCATCTGGGTGGATAAGTTGGCTAAGTGTCCTACTCTTGGTTTTGGTTCAGGTCATGATCTTGCCGTTGTGAGATTGAGCCCTGTGTCCAGCTCTGCATTCAGCACGGAGTCAGCTTCAGATTCTCTCTCCCTCCTCCTTCTGCTCTCTCTCTCTCTCTCTCTCTCTCTCTCTCTCAAATAAATAAATAATAAAATCTTTTTTAAAAAAAGAAAAGAAAAAGTAAAGCAAATCAAATTCCATGGTTTTCTCAACTTGTCCTTATCTGTAAAAGAGGGTAGACTTGATACATGAAAAATAGGGCCTCCCCATAAATGAGCATGTCTATTCACAAATGAGATTCTTCCAGCGATTACCTTCCACCCTGCTTATTGGTATTATTATTATCATTTATAACAAAGATACATGTCTATGGCTTTGTGTGAAAAGGGCTTGCACACGGTGTCCATCAGCAATAAAAAACCCATGACCTTACTCATGTGGTAATTAAGTCTACGGTCTATCAGCTCTCATATACAGAGAGGCTGAGGCTGTTCTGGGTGGTAGAAGGGAGGAACCTAGGACCCTAAGAGGAACATCACTCAAATTCCTTCCATCCAGGAATATGCATCCCAGTTGGGCAGGTCCTGGTACAAACAGGAGGTAGGGAATTGGCAAGGAGTGCCACTTACTCATGGGAAGAAGAGCCAAACTAGAGCTGAAACTCTCAGCAGACTGGGCTGAGTACAGGGGGCAGCAGCATCCAGCTCTTCTGTAAAACCACAATCTGTGTTATAGCTCTTGGTTGCATTGTGCTTAAGCAGAGATTGTCCTACAACCCTGGGGGAGAGGAAGACCCAGGTTGGGTCGGGGTGAGGGAAGAAAGCCACCAGCACAGGCCCTAGTAGGAGTATACATCAGACTCAGGAAATGCAACACTAAATATAAGGAACTATTCTATCCTCAGCTCTACTGCTTCCTTGCTTTGTGATTTTGAACAACATAATCCCACCTCTCAGTCTACATTCCCATGTCTGCAAATGGGACATAATAGTAATGCCCATCTTTGGATGTTGTGTTTTCTTTTCTCTTTTCTTTTAATTAAATGAGTTAGTGCCTATAAAGTCACTCTTTTGAAAACTGCCGTGCAAAAAATTGGTCACTATTTAGTAAATCCCTGGCATGTACCCACACATACAGCTGAGGAGTTTACATGTGCAATTTTCTAATTTAATCCTCACAAATACCTTAGGAGGTTTAGCCACTTAGATATCAAGAGACTGAGGAATAGGGAGGTAAATTAACTTACTCAGAGACATACAATAAGCCATCTGTCTGACCCCAGCTCTCCTGTTCTTTACCACTATAATATAACAACTCCATACAGCTAATTCTCAAAGATGCTCATTATTAGCATTTCAGTGGCCAATATTCTCACTGATTTGCTTTCATTCAATAAAACAATAAGCTGCATTGTTTATAAAAATAGTCTTTTTAAAAATGAGATCCAAAGCTGTTTTTCTTTCAAGTGGGGAAAACACTTTTTTTTCTGAAAAGACTGTTTATCTAAAGGTTATTCACAATCAACAAATACTATCTCACTGTAATATCATAACAAATCTACAATGCAGGAGAGGAGTCTAGGTTTTGGAGATGTTAAGTGATATCAAGTACATAGTAATACTAGTAATCATTTACTGACACTCTACATTTAAGCATGATTTCTGGTGCTTTAGGTTATGTCTAATCCCCATGATAATACAAGGCAGTGTCGTTCTCACTTTCAGAAATGTAGAAAGTCAGGAAATGTTTGCCAGGTGCTCAAACCCTTAAATGATGAAGCTAGGTTCAAGTTCAGGTTTCTCTCACTCTTCAAGCTGTGCTTTTTCTAGTTCAACAAGCACTGCCATAAACAGATACCTTCTTACTCTTTCTTAATTGCTCTTCCTTTCCTTGACTCAATTATCACCCAAATTCAAGCCTTTATCACGTCTTGCTGAAGCATTAAAAATGCCTCTGGATTTGTTTCTCTCAAATGCACCCTACACACTGCTACCAGAGTTATATAAGTAACAGCAGTACAAATTTGACTGTGACTGCTATTCTTAACATACTTCAACAAGTCCTTTCAAGTACATGCCAAAACCCAACCTTCATTTGGCCTATGAAGCCCTCTGTAGCTGGCCCCACATCTCATATTTTACTTTCAAGTAATACAAAACTGCCCAGAGTTCCCCAAGCATACCCTGTTGTTCATTTGGTACTGCCTTTATACTCTCTGTGGCTGAGTAATCTTCTGACCTTTCAGTTGCCAACTTTTCCCCATCCCCCAAACCTGCCACACATGTTTACCTCTTAAGAATCATCCCAGACATCTCTAGAAATAGCTGCCCACCCTTTATTCCTCAAGCTGAAAAAGGAAGATCTCTGTCAAACTCACAGTGCTCTGCACATACTTCTCACAAATTATTTTGAAATGTTCTATGTATGTCTGTCTCTCTCCAGGACTCTATTTTATTTAGCTTTGTTTCTCTGGTGCTTGGTAATGATAGAAATTTAGTAAAGAATTTATTGAAATACACTTAACTGGCTTGCCCAGGTATAACATCTGAGAAACAGAAGAAGGAGGACTTTAACTTCAGGTTTTCTAAGGCTAGGTCCAGTGCTCTGTTACATCCAGAAATAAACACATCTATACAGTATCAAATTATGTTGCATAGACACAATCTTGAAACAGAGATTGGGGCAGAAGAACTAGATCAAGTGCCCACCACATGCCTGAAATTATTGTCATCTTGGAAGCAAATGACAGAGAAATATTTTTAGGCAACTTCTAAACTACTGGTATCAATATGTGGTAAATCTGTACCAATTTTTCACATGGATCAGTGTATTTATGAAGTGTCTATAACATAGCAAGAAAAGTTTGCATAAATGAAATATATTTATACCAACAACAACCTTTAGTAATTGCATAATTACTGCATTGCCTGGTACTATTTACAGACATTCAGTTATTAAACACAGATTCAGAAGCAAGGGAGGAAATCACAATTTTTCTGGGTAGGCTTGTAATTAAAGACTTACTTAAAAGACAAAACATGAAAGACCCTCCACAAACCGAACAGTTAAACATACATTCAATGAACATTACATTTTACCTTAGAATTAGGAAAATGAAAAATAATTTATCTACTGCCTGTAAGGTATGAACATATAAATTAAATATTGAAAGAAATAATTTTAAATCGTCTCCTTCAGTCTGATATTGTTTCCTTGCTGGATTTCAAATTAAAATAGTTTGCCCTATTAAGGGAAATACCTTCACTAGATTCCTTCTTTAGTCTTTCTTTTAAATGTGAGTGCCTCTTGGATACTGCCCTTGGCTCTTTTCTTCTCTCTTTTGCACTCCCTGGTGATTTCATCAAGGAACTCGCTTTTAACTGCCATTCAGAAGTAGATTATTCCACTCCTACAACTCAATAGCAAAAATACAAATAAACTGAATTTTAAAATGGGCAAAAGACTTAAATAGACATTTCTCAAAAGAAGACATATAAATGGGGGCGCCTGGGTGGCTCAGTCAGTTAAGCGTCTGCCTTTGGCTCAGGTCATGATGCCAGGCTTCTGGGACTGAGCTCCACATCGGGCTCCCTGCTCAGCAGTGAGTCTGTTTCTCCCTCTCCCTCTCCCCCTCTGCCTGCTTGTTCTCTCTCTCTCAAATAAATAAATAAAATCTTTAAAAAAAAAGAAGACATATAAATGGCCAACAGGTACATGCAAAGGTGCTCAACATCACTAATCATTAGGAAAATGCAAATCAAAACCACATTCACCTCATACCTGTTAGGATGGCTATTATCAAAAACACAAAAAAATAACAAATATTGGAGAGCTTGTGGAGAAACAGGCACCTTTGTACACTGTTGATAGGAATGTAAAATGGTGCAGCTGCTATGGAAAATAGTATGAAGGTTTCTCAAAAAATTAAAAATTACCATATGATCCAACAATCTTGCTTCTGTTTATATAACCAAAGAATTGAAATCAGGAGATATAGCTTATATATAAATATCTGAAGAAATATTTATATTCCCATGTTCATGGCAGCATTATTCACAATAGCCAAGCTATAGAAACAACTTAAATATCTATCAACAGATGAATGTGTTAAAAAAAAATGTGACAATGGACTATTATTCAGCCTTAAGACAGAAAGGAAATCCTGCCATATGCAACAACATGGATGAACCTGAAGAATATTATGCTAAGTGAAATCAGTCACAGAAGGACAAATACTGCATGAGTCCACTTATACAAGCTATCTAAAACAGTCAAACTTACAGAAGCAGAAAGTTGAATGGTGGTTGCCAGGAGCTGGGTGGAGAGTGAAATGGGGAATTGTTCAATGAGTATAAAGTTTTGGTTATGCAAACTAAATAAGTTCTAGAGATCTGCTGTACAGTACAGTTGCCTACAGTTAACAATACTGTATTATACGCTTAAAAATCTGTTAAGAGCATAGGTCTCATGTTAAGTGTTCTTATCACAATTTTAAAAAGAGAGAGAATAAGATTACTCCCAAGTTTATGACTTCAATCCATTTGTCACTCCTGGTTCTCCATACTCATACAAATGCCTTCCAGGTCAGAGAGAGGGATAAGGCTCAGTAGGAAGAGTCTGAGCTCACCTCATCTCATAGACATGATGAGGCAATAGCCACATCTATACAACTAACTCTGAAAACAACCTGTAGACTGGCAGAACATATTTTCCACAACTAGTCACAGAGAGAAGGCCACATTGCAAAGGGTAGGAGGGGTGGAGGCACAGTCTGGAACCAACCCCTCTCCCCTACCCCCAATTATGACTAACCACAAAAGGGAGAGATATCCCAAGCATGGAGGAACACGATCCTGGCCTGGGAATCTACACTGGGAAGAGTCCTCATAACATCTGGCCTTGAAAATCAGTGGGGCTTAACTCCAGGAGCTTTAAAAATCAGTGGAGTTTAACTCTGGTTGAGCAGGAGGGTGACAGGAAATCAAGTCCTCACCATTAAAAAAGCCAACATGCTAAATAACTTGTCTAAGACACAGTACAGAAGTAGCAGTTTGAAAAGCACCTGGGGTATAAGGAGACTTATTGACTAATCTTAGGATGTGTACCAAAGGGACAGGGATCTGCAGAAGATTTCTCTGGGAAAAAAGGTGCTATTGAGCACCCCCTTTCTTGTCCTTCCCCAGCTTAGACAGCCTGATGTTTGCAGGAACCAGTTCTAACATTCCCCATTTACCTTGCTAGCACTGTGTGCCTCACCCCAGGGTTCCCCTACAGACCTGCCCTACCCAACCCACCCACATTGCCAGGCATCCTTCCAAAGCAGCTCCTTCCCCACTACACCAACAGGCAGCCCCAGCAGACTGGCACCATTCCAAAGTGACTCTTGCCCTGGAGAGCAAGGGAAATAACTCCACACACCAACATGTACACACTTCCTGCAATCAAGCCTCTTAGATGATTGTGCAGGGAGCAAGCCCTGCCTTTTGGTGGGTCTGCAGCTGTATGGCAGAGACTAACTGCAGACAGCTAGACTAAATGCCAACCCTGCCCACCAATGAGCCTGCAGTGGCCACAGCTGAGTTTCTTGAAAGCTTGAGGAGCAAACTCTGTCCAGTGCATCTACAGCAGGTAAAGTGAGTTCCTGCAGCTAGCTGGTCTAAAGGTAATCACAGCTCAGCCACAAAAGGAGGGTGCACACAGCCCAAAGACACCCACAGAGCACTTGGTTCTGGTGACGAGGGAAGATTTACTTATAAAGCACCACAGGATGTCCTCTACACAAGGCCACTACTTTCAAGACCATGAAATGTAGCTTATCTACCTAATACATAGAAACAAACACAGAGAGACAAAATCAAGACACAGAGCAATATGTCACAAATGAAAGAAGAAGACAAATCACAGAAAAAGAACTACATGAAATGGAGATAAGCAATCTACTTGATAAAGAGTTAAAAGTAATGTTATAAAGATATTCACTGGACTTAAGAAAAAAATGGATGAATTCAGTGAGAACTGCCACAAAGAGATAGAAAAAAAAAAGTACCAATCATAGCTGAAGAATCTAATAACAGAAAAAAAACACACTAGAGGGAAGCAAGAGCAAATTAGAAGATGCAGAAAATGGATCAGCAATAAGGAAGACTGGAAATATCATCGAAGCTAAACAGCAAAAAGAAAAAAGAATAGTAAAGAATGAAAATAAGTTAAGGGAATTCTGTGACATTACCAAACATAATAACATCTGCATTATAAAAATACCAGAAAGAGAAGAGAGAGAAGGGGACAGAAAATTTACTTGAAGAAGAAATAGCTGAAAATTTCCCTAACCTGGGGAAGGAAACAGACATCCAGGTCCAGGAACACAGAGAGCCCCCCTAACAAGAGGAACCTAAGGATGTCCACCCCAAGACACAATAATTAAAATGGCAAAGAGTAATGATAAAGAGAAAACCTTTAAAACAGCAAGAGAAAACAGCTATATACAAGGGAACCCTTGTAAGATTATCAGCTGATTTTTCAGAGTGCTAAAAGGAAAAAAACCTACAACCAAGAATACTCAGCAAAGTTATCATTCAGAATTGAAGGAGAGATAAAGAGTTCCCCAGACAAACAAAAGTTAAAGGAGTTCATCACCACCAAACCAGCTTCACAAAAACGTTAAAGGGACTTCCTTAAGTGGAAAGAAAAAGCCATAACTAGAAGTAAGAAAATTATGAAAAGAAAAAATTTCACAGGTAAAAGCAAACATAAGAGTAAAGATAGTAGATTGATTACTTACAAATGGAGATTAAGACACAAAAGTAGTATCTACAAAAATTAGTCAAGTGATACACAAAATAAAAAGATGGAAAATATCGTATCACATATGTAAAATGTGGAGGGGAGAGTAAAAATTTAGTGCTTTTAGAATGTGCTCAAACTTAAGCAATCATCAACTTAATATAGACTGCTATACACATAGGAGGTTATATATGAACACAGAGGTAACCACATAACAAAAACCTACAATAGATACACAAAAAATAAAAAGGAAGAAATTCAAGTGTAACACTAAAGAAAGCCATCAAAGGAAGAGAGCAAAAGAATAAGAAAAGAACAAAGAAGAACTAAACAACCAGAACAAAATTAACAAAATGGCAATAAGTACATACCTATCATAATTACCAATCAAAAGACACACGGTGACTAAATGGATACAAAAACAAGACCCATCTATATGCCACCTAAAAAAACATTCACTTTAGGGACGGCTGGGTGGCTTAGTCAGTTAAGCATCTGCCTTTGGCTCAGGTCATGATCCCAGGATCCTGGGATGGAGCCCCACATCAGGCTTCTTGCTCAGCGGGGAGTCTGTGTCTCCCTCTGCTTGCCGCTTCCTCTCTGTCAAATAAATAAATAAAATACTTTAAAAAAAGGAAAGAAAGAAAGAAAGAAAAAATTCACTTCAGATCTAGACACAGAGACAGAAAAAGAAGAGCTTGAAAAACATATATCATACAAATAAAAGGAAAAAAAAGCAAGGGTAGTCAGAAAAAAATAGACTTTAAGACAAAGACTGTAGCTAGAGACAAAAGGGGGCATTCTATGATGATAAAGGGGTTCATCCAAAAAGAAAATGTAACAATTGAAAATATCTATGCACCCAACATAGGAGAACCCAAATGCATGAGCAAATATTGACATACATAAAGGGATAAATTGACAGTAAATTAACAGTAGGGGACTTTAGTACCCCCACTTACATCGATGAATAGCTCATCCAGACAGAAAATCAACAAGGAAACAAGGGCTTTGAATGGCACAACAGACCTGATAGACCCAACAGGTACATACAGAGCACCCCATCTAAAAACAGCAGAATACACATTTCTTTTCAAGTGCATATGGAACATTCTCCAAGATAGATCATATGTTAGTCCACAAAACAAGTCTCAATAAGTTTAAGAAGACTGAAATCATATCAAGCATCTTTTCCAACCACAAAGGTCTCAAACTAGAAATCAATTACAAAAAAAAGTGGAAAAAACAAACACATGAAGGCTAAAAATCATGCTACTAAACAACCAATCAATGGGTCAATAAAGAAGTCAAAGAGAAAATTTAAAAAACACATGGAGACAAACTAAATTGAAAACAAAACAGTCCAAAATCTTTGCACAGTAAAAGCAGGTCTAAAAGGGAAGTTTATAGTAATGCAGGTCTACCTAAAGAAACTAGAAAAATCTCAAGTAAACATCTAACCTTACAACTAAAGGAACCAGAAAAAGAACAAAGCCCAAAGTTAGTAGAAGAAAGGAAATAATTAGAATTAGAGTAGACATAAATGAAAAAAAAGAACACTAAAATCACAGTGGAAAAGATCAATCAAACAAAGAGCTAGTTCTTTGAAAATATAAACAAAATTGATAAAACTTTAGCCAGATTCATCAAGAAAAAAAAAGGACTCAAAGAAAATCAGAAATGAAGAAAAAAAAAGGACTCAAAGAAAATCAGAAATGAAAAAAAAAGAAATAAAAAGAAGAAATAACAACAGACATTACAGAAATACAAAAAAATTATAAAAGAATACTATATAAATTATATGCTAACTAATTGGACAATCCAGAGGAAATGGATAAATTCCTAAAAACCTACAATCTTCCAAAACTGAATCAGGAAGAAATAGAAAATTTGAACAGACCAATTGCTAGCAATAAAATTGAATCAGTAATGAAAAAACTCAAAACAAAAAAAGTCCAGGACCAGATGGCTTCGTAGGTGAATTCTTCCAAACATATAAAGAAGAGTTAATACCTAGTCTTCTCAAACTATTCCAAAAAATAGAAGAGAAAGGAAAACCATGAAATTCATTCTACAAGGCCAGCATTACCCTGATACCAAAACCAGACAAGGACACCATGAAAGAAGAAGGGAAGGGAAGGGGAGGGGAGGGGAGGGGAGGGGAGGGGAGGGGAGGGGAGGGGAGGGGAGGGGAAGGGAAGGGAAGGGAAGGGAAGGGAAGGGAAGGGGGAAAGGAAGGGAGGAAGGAAGAAAGAAAAACCACAAGCCAGTATCCCTGATGAACACTGACTCAAAAATCCTCAAAAAATTTGGGCAAACTGAATTCAACAATACATTAAAAGAATCATTTACCATGATCCAGTGGGATTTATTCTAGGGATGCAAGAATGGTTCAAAATTCACAAATCAAGGTGATACATCACATACAAGAGGAATGATAAAAGCCATATGATTATCCCAATAGATGCAGGAAAAAAAAATCTGACAAAATACATCTGTTCATGATAAAAACTCTCAATAAAGTGGGTTTAGAGGGAACATACTGCAACATAATAAAAGTCATATATGAGGGGCGCCTGGGTGGCTCAGATGGTTAAGTGTCTGCCTTCGGATCAGGTCATGATCTCAGGGTCCTGGGATCAAGCCCCATGTTGGGCTCCTTGCTCAGCGGGGAGTCTGCTTCTCCCTCTGCCTCTCCCCCCTGTTCTCTCTCTCTCTTTCAAATGAATAAATAAAATCTTTTTAAAAAAAAAAAGTCATATATGAAAAACTCACAGCTAATACATTCAATGGTGAAAAGTTGGGAGCATTTCCCCTAAGATCAGGAGCAAGATAACAATGCCCACCCTCACCACTTTTAGTTCAATATAGTACTGGAAGTCTTGGCTGCAGCAATCAAACAAGAAAAACAAACAAACAAAAGGCATCTGAATTGGTAAGGAAGAAGTTAAACTGTCACTATTTGCAGATGACCTGATTCTATATATAGAAAACCCTAAAGACTCCACCAAAAAACTATTAGGATTAATAAATGAATTTAGTAAAAGTTGCAGGATACAAAATTAGTATACAGAAGTCAGTTGCATTTCTATACACAAATAATGAAGTAAAAGAAAGAGAAATTAAGAAAACAATCCCATTGACAATCGCACCAAAAAGAATAAATTACCCAGGAATACATTTAACCAAGGAGGTAAAAGACCTATCTCTGAAAACTATAATACTGATGAAAGAAACTGAAAATGAAACAAATGGAAACATATACCATGCTTATGGATTAGAAGAATTAATATTGTTAAAATGTCCATACTACCCAAAGCAATCCTAAGATTTAATGCGATCCCAATCAAAATACAAATAGTACTTTTCACAGAAGGCAAACAAATAATCCTAAAATTTGTATGGGACCACAAAAGACCCTAAATAGCCAAAGCAATCTTGAGAAAGAAGAGCAAAACTGGAGGTATCACAATTCCAAGATATACTACAAAGTTATAATAATCAAAACAATATGCTACTGGCACAAAAATAGACACATCGATCAATAGAACAGGACAGAGGGCCCAGAAATAAACCCACATTTATATGGTCAATTAATTTATGACAAAGGAGGCAAAAATATACAATTGTGGAGAAAAGCCAGTCTCTTCAATAAACAGTGCTGGGAAAACTGAATAGCAACATGCCAAAAAAAAAAAAAAAAAAAAAAAGTGAAACTTAACCACTTTCTTACACCATCTCAAAAATAAACTCAAAATGGATTAAAGACCTAAATTAAAGGCCAAAATGTGAGACCTGAAGCCATAAAACTTCTAAAAGAAAACATAAGCAGCAATCTCTTGGAAATCAGCCTTAGCAACATATTTATGGTTATGTCCCCTCAGGCAAGGGAAACAAAAACAAAAATAAACTATTGAGACTACATCAAAATAAAAAGCTTCTGCACAGCAAAGGACACAATCAACAAAACAAAAAAGCAAGCCCCTGAACAGGAGAAGATACTTGCAAATGATAAATCCAATAAGGGTTAATATCCAAAGTATATAAAAAACTTAGATATATAAGTCAATACCAAAAAAAAAAAATCCAATGAAAAAATAAGCAGAGGACCTGAATAGACATTTTTCCAAAGAAGACATACAGATGGCCAACAGACATGAAAAGATGCTCAATAACACTAATCATCAGGGAAGTACAAACCAAAACCACAATGAGGTATCACCTTGCACTTGTTAGAATGGCTAAAATAAAAAAGACAAATTTTGGCAAGGATATGGAGAAAAAAAGAATCTTCATACACTGTAGATGGGAATGTAAATTGGTATAGCCACTGTGGAAAACAGTATGGACATTCCTCAAAAATTTAAAAATATAAATATCATATGACCCAATAATTCCACTATTGGGTATTTACCCAAAGTAAACAAAAAAACATGAATTCAAAAAGATACATGCACCCTTATGTTTACTGAAGCAACCTAAGTGTCCATCAATAGACAAATAGATAAAGAAGATGTGGTGTACACACACACACACACACACACACACACACACACACACCACACACACAGAGGAATACTATGAAATCATAAAAAAGGATGAGATAAGCCATTTGAGACAACATGGATGGATCTAGAGGGTATTATGGTAAGTAAAATAAGTCAGACCGAAAAAGACAAATACTATATGATTTCACTCATAAGTGGAATCTAAAAAAACAAAAAACAAATGAATAAACAAACTGAAAGCAGAATGAGACCAAGAAATGTTATCTATGGGACAGTCCAAATTATGTGAATGGAGGTCTCAGCACTTGGATTCCCCACTAGATTTATATGGGATCTGTACTAGAATAAGGACAGCCGGAAGGAAAGTAACAAGCACAAAGCAGTTTGTTAAATAAAGCAAAAGTATACTGTGAAGGTAGGAGAGGGGGCATGTTGCAAGAGGTGGAACTGGCCCTAGGTTGTTTCGGGATTGGGTATTTTGTCAGCTCTCTGGGCTGAGAGAAGATATGTCCCATACCGGGGTGGTCTCTAATGGAGGCTGCTTCCAGTCATTTACGAAAACCTTCCCACAGAATGGGAGGGGGAGTTCTTGACCTTACAAAGTTTGTACTAGAACACTCAAGGCAGGCTTTGCAAGGGGGTGGGGGAGGTGATGTTGAGGATGTACTATTTGTTTTAATTTTTTATTGTTATGTTAATCACCATACATTACATCATTAGTTCTTGATGTAGTGTTCCATGATTCATTGTTTGTGCATAACACCCAGTGCTCCACACAGAATGTGCCCTCTTTAATACCCATCACCAGACTAAACCATGCCCCCACCCTCCTCACCTCTAGAACCCTCAGTTTGTTTTTCAGAGTCCATCGTCTCTCATGGTACGTCTCCCCCTCCAACTTACTCCCCTTCATTCTTCCCCTCCTGCTATCTTCTTCTTTTTCTTTTTTCTTAACATATGTTGCATTATTTGTTTCAGAAGTACAGATCTGTGATTCAACAGTCTTGCACAATTTACAGCGCTCACCATAGCACATACCCTCCCCAATGTCTATCACCCAGCCACCCCATCCCTCCCACCCCCACCACTCTAGCAACACTCAGATTGTTTCCTGAGATTAAGAATTTCTCATATCAGTGAGGTCATATGATACATGTTTTTCTCTGATTGACTTATTTCACTCAGCATAACACCCTCCAGTTCGATCCACGTCATTGCAAATGGCAAGATCTCATTCCTTTTGATGGCTGCATAATATTCCATTGTGTATATATACCACCTCTTCCTTATCCATTCATCTGTCGATGGACATCTTGGCTCTTCCCACAGTTTGGCTATTGTGGACATTGCTGCTATAAACATTGGGGTGCACGTACCCCTTTGGATCCCTACATTTGTATCTTTGGGGTAAATACCCAGTAGTGCAATTGCTGGATCATATGGTAGCTCTATTTTCAACTGTTTGAGGAACATCCATACTCTTTTCCAGAGTGGTTGCACCAGCTTGCCTTCCCACCAACAGTGTAGGAGGGTTTCCCTTTCTTCACATCCCCGCCAACATCTGTCATTTCCCGACTTGTTCATTTTAGCCATTCTGACTGGTGTCAGGTGATATCTCATTGAGGTTTTGATTTGGATTTCCCTGATGCCGAGCGATGTTGAGCACTTTTTCATGTGTTGGTTGGCCATTTGGATGTCTTCTTTGGAAAAATGTCTGTTCATGTCTTCTGCCCATTTCTTGATTGGATAATTTGTTCTTTGGGTGTTGAGTTTGATAAGTTCTTTATAGATTTTGGATACTAGCCCTTTATCTGATATGTCATTTGCAAATATTTTCTCCCATTCTGTCCGTTGTCTTTTGGTTTTGTGGACTGTTTCTTTTGCTGTGCAAAAGCTTTTTATCTTGATGAAATCCCAATAGTTCATTTTTGCCCTGGCTTCCCTTGCCTTTGGCGATGTTTCTAGGAAGAAGTTGCTGCAGCTGAGGTCGAAGAGGTTGCTACCTGTGTTCTCCTTTAGGATTTTGATGGACTCCTCTCTCACGTTTAGGTCTTTCAACCATTTGGAGTCTATTTTTGTGTGTGGTGTAAGGAAATGGTCCAGTTTCATTCTTCTGCATGTGGCTGTCCAATTTTCCCAACACCATTTGTTGAAGAGACTGTCTTTTTTCCATTGGACATTCTTTCCTGCTTTGTCGAAGATGAGTTGGCCATAGAGTTGAGGGTCCATTTCTGGGCTCTCAATTCTGTTCCATTGATCTATGTGTCTGTTTTGGTGCCAGTACCATACTGTCTTGATGATGACAGCTTTGTAATAGAGCTGGAAGTCGGGAATTGTGATGCCACCAGCTTTGCTTTTCTTTTTCAATATTCCTCTGGCTATTCGGGGTCTCTTCTGGTTCCATACAAATTTTAGGATTATTTGTTCCATTTCTTTGAAAAAACTGGATGGTATTTTGATGGGGATTGCATTGAATGTGTAGATTGCTCTAGGTAGCATTGACATCTTCACAATGTTGGTTCTTCCAATCCATGAGCATGGAAAGTTTTTCCATTTCTTTGTGTCTTCTTCAATTTCTTTCATGAGTATTTTATGGTTTTCTGAGTACATATCCTTTGCCTCTTTGGTTAAATTTATTCCTAGGTATCTTATGGTTTTGGGTACAATTGTAAACGGGATCGACTCCTTGATTTGTCTCTCTTCTGTCTTGTTGTTGGTGTATAGGAATGCCACTGATTTCTGTGCATTGATTTTATATCCTGCTACTTTACTGAATTCCTGTATGAGTTCTAGCAGTTTTGGGGTGGAGTCTTTTGGGTTTTCCACATACAGTATCATATCATCTGCAAAGAGTGAGAGTTTGACTTCCTCTTTGCCGATTTGGATGCCTTTGAGTTCTTTTTGTTGTCTGATTGCTGTGGCTAGGACTTCTAATACTATGTTGAATAGCAGTGGTGAGAGTGGACATCCCTGCCGCGTTCCTGACCTTAGGGGAAAAGCTCTCAGCTTTTCCCCATTGAGAATGATATTCGCTGTAGGTTTTACATAGACGGCTTTTATGATGTTGAGGTATGTATCCTCTATCCCTATACTCTGAAGAGTTTTGATCAAGAAAGGATGCTGTACTTTGTCAAATGCTTTTTCTGCATCTATTGAGAGGATCATTTGATTCTTGTTCTTTCTCTTGTTAATGTATTGTATCACAATGATTGATTTGCGGATGTTGAACCAGCCTTGCAGTCCAGGGATAAATCCCACTTGGTCATGGTGAATAATCCTTTTAATGTACTGTTGGATCCTATTGGCTAGTATTTTGGTGAGAATTTTGGCATCCATGTTCATCAAGGATATTGGTCTGTAATTCTCCTTTTTGATGGGGTCTTTGTCTGGTTTTGAGATCAAGGTAATGGTGGCCTCATAAAATGAGTTTGGAAGTTTTCCTTCCCTTTTTTTTTTTTTTTTTGGAAGAGTTTCGGGAGAATAGGTATTAATTCTTCTTGAAATGTCTGATAGAATTCCCCTGGGAAGCCATCTGGCCCTGGGCTTTTGTTTGTTGGGAGATTTTTGATGACTGCTTCCATTTCCTTAGTGGTTATAGGTCTGTTCAGGTTTTCTATTTCTTCCTGGTTCAATTGTGGTAGTTGATACATCTCTAGGAATGCATCCATTTCTTCCAGGTTATCAAATTTGCTGGCATACAGTTGCTCATAATATGTTCTTATAATTGTTTGTATTTCTTTGGTGTTGGTTGTGATCTCTCCTCTTTCATTCATGATTTTGTTGATTTGGGTCATTTCTCTTTTCTTTGTGATAAGTCTGGCCAGGGGTTTATCAATCTTGTTAATTCTTTCAAAGAACCAGCTCCTAGTTTCGTTGATCTGTTCTACTGTTCTTTTGGTTTCTATTTCATTGATTTCTGCTCTGATCTTTATTATTTCTCCTCTCTTGCTGGGTTTAGGCTTTACTTTCTGTTCTTTCTCCAGCTCCTTTAGGTGTAGGGTTAGGTCGTGTATTTGAGACCTTTCTTGTTTCTTGAGAAAGGCTTGTATTGCTATATACTTTCCTCTCAGGACTATCTTTGCTGTATCCCAAAGATTTTGAACAGTTGTGTTTTCATTTTCATTGGTTTCCATGAATTTTTTTAATTCTTCTTTAATTTCCTGGTTGACCCATTCATTCTTTAGTAGGATGCTCTTTAGCCTCCATGTATTTGAGTTCTTTCTGACTTTCCTCTTGTGATTGAGTTCTAGTTTCAAAGCATTGTGGTCTGAAATTATTCAGGGAATAATCCCAGTCTTTTGGTACCAGTTGAGACCTGATTTGTGACCTAGGATGTGATCAATTCTGGAAAATGTTCCATGGGCACTAGAGAAGAAGGTGTATTCTGTTGCTTTGGGATGGAATGTTCTGAATATGTCTGTGAAGTCCATTTGGTCCAGAGTGTCATTTAAAGTCTTTATGTCCTTGTTGATCTTTTGCTTAGATGATCTGTCCATTTCAGTCAGGGGGGTGTTAAAGTCCCCCACTATTATTGTATTGTTGTCAATGTGTTTCTTCGCTTTTGTTATTAATTGCCTTATATAATTGGCTGCTCCCATGTTAGGGGCATAGATAGTTACAATTGTTAGACCTTCTTGTTGGATAGACCCTTTAAGTAGGATATAGTGTCCTTCCTCATCTCTTATTACAGTCTTTGTTTTAAAATCTAATTTGTCTGATATAAGGATTGCCACCCCAGCTTTCTTTTGGTGTCCATTAGCATGGTAAATGATTTTCCAACCCCTCACTTTCAATCTGGGGGTGTCTTTGGGTCTAAAATGAGTCTCTTGCAGACAGCATATTGATGAGTCTTGTTTTTTAATCCAATCTGATACCCTGTGTCTTTTGATTGGGGCATTTAGCCCCTTTACATTCAGGGTAACTATTGAAAGGTATGAATTTTGTGCCATTGTATTGCCTGTAAGGTGACTGTTACTGTATATGTCTGTGTTTCTTTCTGATCTATGCTGTTTTTAGGCTCTCTCTTTGCTTAGAGGACCCCTTTCAGTATTTCTTGGAGGGCTGGTTTCGTGTTTGCAAATTCCTTTAGTTTTTGTTTGTCCTGGAAGCTTTTTATCTCTCCTTCAATTTTCAATGAGAGCCTAGCTGGATATAGTATTCTTGGCTGCATATTTTTCTCGTTTAGTGCTCTGAAGATACCATGCCAGTCCTTTCTGGCCTGCCAGGTCTCTGTGGATAGGCCTGTTGCCAATCTAATATTTCTACCATTGTAGGTTACATATCTCTTCTCCGGAGCTGCTTTCAGGATTTTCTCTTTGTCTCTGAGATTCATAAGTTTTACTATTAGATGTCGGGGTGTTGACCTATTTTTATTGATTTTGAGAGGGGTTCTCTGTGCCTCCTGGATTTTGATGCCTGTGTCCTTCCTCACATTAGGGAAGTTCTCTGCTATTATTTGTTCCAATATACCTTCTGCCCCTCTCTCTCTTTCTTCTTCTGGGATCCCAATTATTCTAATATTGTTTCATCTTATCGTATCGCTTATCTCTCGAATTCTGCCCTCGTGATCCTGTAGTTGTTTCTCTCTCTTTTTCTCATCGCCTTTATTTTCCATCATTTGGTCTTCTATATCGCTGAATCTCTCTTCTGCCTCATTTATCCTAGCAGTTAGTGCCCCCATTTTTGATTGCACCTCATTAATAGCCTTTTTGATTTCGACTTGGTTAGATTTTAGTTCTTTTATTTCTCCAGAAAGGGTTTCTCTAATAACTTCCATGCTTTTTTCAAGCCCAGTTAGTATCTTTAAACTCATGATTCTGAACTCTAGGTCTGACATCATACTAATGTCCATATTGAGTAGGTCCCTGGCTGAGGGTACTATCTCTTGTTCTTTTTGCTGAGGTGATTTTTTTCATCTTGTCATTTTGTCCAGAGGAGAATAGATGAATGAGACAACAGAATACTAACAGGTTAACAACGTCCCCAGCAAATATACTCTATACAAATCAGAAAAGACCTGAAACCAGGGGAAAAGAAAGGGAAAGAAAGAAAAAAGAAAGAGAAAAGAAAGAAAAGAAGAAAAAAGAAAAAGATAAATACAAAAACAGAACAATACGAAAAAAACGAATATGATCAAATATGATCAGGCTAGTGCATAGATCAGTGCCACACACTAGATTTTGTGCGTATTTTGGTCTGTTAGAAAAAAGTGTCTCCTAAAATTTTAAAGGAAGAAAGACTTATATATGTACAAAATAAGGGTTGATAAAATGAAGGGATGGAAGATGACTGTAAACATGAAAATTATAAAAGATTTTATAAAAGGAATTGATACAATAAGTTGTTTGAAAAAAGAAAGAAGAAGATTTAAAAAAAAAGAAAGATAAAGAAAAAAAAGGGAGAGAGAATGTGATCAGGCAGGAGACTAGAACAAAGCCATATACTAGTGATTTAGGGTATATTTTGATCTGTTAGAAGAAACTGTATCTCAAAATTTTAAAGAGAGAACAACTTATATATATATGCCAAAAATAAGGGTAACTACTATGAAGGGATAAAATACGACTCTAAAAATGAAAAATAAAAAATGTTTTTTTTAAAAAAAGGGATTGATAAGATGTTGGTTGAAAAAGGGAAAAAGAAAAATTTAAAAAAAAAACGTTAAAAAATTAACTTTGAAAAACTAATGAATCATGGTTAAAAAAAAGCCATGAATACTATGTGCAGCATTCCCCTAGTGCTGGAGTTCTGTTCTCCTTGATGGGTAAACTTGGTCTTGGCTTGCTGGCTGCTCGTGCTGATCTTCTGGGGGAGGGGCCTGTTGCCGTGGTTCCCAAATGTCTTTGCCGGAGGCGGAATTGCCCCGCCCTTGTCGGTCCTGGCTAAGCAGGCTGCTCGGGTTTGCTCTCAGGAGCTTTTGTTCCCTGCAAGCTCTGGTACAGCTTTGGAGGACCAGGATGAAAATGGTGGCCTCCCAATCTCCACCTGGAGGAGCTGAGAACTCGGGGCCCCGCTCCTCAGTGCGCCCCCAGAGAAAAGCAGTCACTCCCTTGTCCCCGGTCTCCGGCCGTACTCCGTGCTCACCCGGCCTGTGACCGAGCATATCTATCTCTGGCACCCGACCCCATGTGGAGTCTCCAAACCCAGCAGATCCCTGCGGTGCGCTCCTGCCGCCACTCCTCCTGGGGGAGGGAGGGGAGTCTCCTCGGATCTGCCGCTTGTTGGGTCCCTGCTGGAGGAGCAGTGGCCCAACTGGGCCGCAGATCACAGTTTATGGCAACCCCGAGCTGAGAGCCCGCGCCTCGGCTCCGTCTCTGCAGCCGTCTTCTCCGCTCCAATACCTGGGAGCTCTGCTGCACTCAGGCACCCCAGTCTCTCTGTGACCCCGAGGGTCCTGAGACCACACTGTCCCGCGAGGGTTCCACCCCCCGCTTAGCCACTGGAGCAACGTCCCTCCGCTAAGCCGGCTTCTAAAAGTTCCGATCTTGTGCTCTGTGGCTCTATCACTTAAGTGCCAGAAGCTGCCTACGAAGGCCCCCTCCCCCGCCGTCTATCCTACTGAATATCGCCTCGGATTCACTTCTCCGCACGTCCTACCTTCCAGTAAGTGGTCGCTTCTCTGTTCAGAGAGTTGTTGCTACTCTCTTCTTCGGTCTCCTGTTGATTTTGAGGATGTACTATTAATGCAAATGCATTTTAATAAGTCTAGGGGTTACCCTGGGGCAGAGGTGGAGGAAGAAAGGGCATGCTTTGCACCTGTGGCTCTTGATCTGTCCGCCCCAAGGTCTTGGAAGCCACAAAGTCAGGATGTCATGCCCCTGGGGCTTTTAATGTGTAGCTTATTTATCACCATCCTTGCCTCCAGCCCCTGTCTGTATCATTCCCCTTCAAGGACTTGGGACTCTGCCTTAGGATGTTCCTTCCTTTGCTTATGTCTAGCTTCTTTCTTCCTAATATAAATACACAGAACTGATGGTAGCCAGAGGGAAGGAGGATGGGAGATTGGGCAAAATGAGTGAAGGGGAGTGGAAATACAGGCTTCCAGTTACAGAATAAATAAAAAAAGTCATGGGAATAAAAGGCACAACATAAGAAATAGAGTCAATGATACTGTAATAGCATTGTATGGTGACAGATTGTAGCTACACTTGTGAACGCAGCATAATGTACAAACTTGTCAAATCCCTATGTTGTACACCACAAACTAATGTAACATTGTGTGTCAACTATGCTCAAATTTAAAAAATAGTAATAAAATTATGGGGCGCCTGTGTGGCTCAGTCGTTAAGCATCTGCTTTCAGCTCAGGTCATGATCCCAGGGTCCTGGGATCGAGCCCCGCATCGGGCTCCCTGCTCGGGGGGAAGCCTGCTTCTCCCTCTCCCACTCCCCCTGCTTGTGTTCCCGCTCTCGCTGTGTCTCCCTCTGTCAAATAAATGAATAAAATCTTTAAAAAAAATAAAAAATAGTAATAAAATTGTAATAATGTATGGTGAGAGATGGTAACTACACTTACGTTGGTGAGCACTGAATGACATAATAGAACTGTCAAATCACTATCTGTGCACCTGAAACAAATATAACATTTTATGTCAAATAGACTTCAGTATTTTTTAAATGCCTTCCAGTCACATGCAGATGGATCTATTACAAGTTCCTCAGCCTCAGCATATCTATTGAACTTCATGATCTTCTGCACAAAACCTAGTCCTCATATACACATTCCTTATACTTGTAAATGGCTCGACCCAGTTACCATCCTAGCCTCCTGCTCTCTCCCCTACATCCAGGTTTTACTATAACTATGTTAACTGTCCATCTCTTAATCTGACTCCTCCTCTTCCACCCAGTGGTAACTGCCTTAATTCAAGCACCCTTTATCTCTCACTGTGCATTGTAATAACCAATTTTCCAGCCTGTACTCTCTTCTAAAAACCCCTACTTTATTCTGCGGCCAGAGACAGACATATTTCCACCCTGACAATCTGATCACATTACTCTCCTGATTGAAACATTTCTATGTACACTCACCCACACGAAAGAAAATCCAAAGATACCTCTTCTAATGTGATTCTGGCTTACCTCTCCAGTCTCACCACCTACTATCAACATCTTTAATTGCCTTTTTCCTTCAACCTTAAATGGCTCATTCCTCTATATATTTGCTTATACGATTTCCTCTGCAAAATTACTCTTCTGTTTTCTCCCTCCTACACCTTCCATTTTTCTCTACTCCTCATATTTCTGGAAAAAATTTACTCATCCTTCAAAATCAGCTGAAGTTGAATCCTTTCTTGGAATCCTTCTGTGATTTTCCTAAGGCCTTCCTGCTCAAACTGTGATCACAGAAGCATCCACCTCTTCTGGAAGCTGGTTAGAAATGCAGAATCTCAGTTCCACCCCAAACCTACTGGGTCCCACTCCAGGTAGTTTTTACAGATGTTAAAGTTTAAGAAGCAGTATGCTAGATCAGAGCTACTCCCAACAGCACAGATGCCTTAGCAGTACCTGGGAGCTTACTGGAAATACAAATCACAATCTGATTAAAAAAAAAAAAGCAACCTTGAATCCAGAATTTATAAAGGATTCTGAAAACTCAATGATAAAGAGATGACCAATTTTTTTAATGGGTAAAAGACATGAACAAACATTTCACCAAAGAAAACATACAAATGGCAAATAAGCACATGAATAGATGTTCAACCTAACTAGACACTCTGAGCTATCACTATATAAACTGTCAGAATGCAAAGAATAACAACAGCAAATCCTGACAATACTCAGTGCTGCTGGCAGGAATGTGGAGCAACTGGAACTCCATATATTGCTGGTGGGAATGCAAAATGGTGCAGCTATTTTGGAAGGCAGTTTGTCAGTTTCTTATGAAGTTAAATATGCAGGCAGCATATGGCCCAGCAACCCCACTGAGCAGCACTTACCCAAGTGAAATAAAAACAATGTTCAGACAAAAAATTATAGATAAATGTTTATAGAAGCTTTATTCATGGTCTCTAAAAACTCAAACCAACGTAAATGTTCTTCAACTGGTGAGTGAATAAGCCAACTATATTCTATCCATAGAGTGGAATACTATTCAGCAATAAAAAGAAATGAACTGTGGATATACACAAGAACATTTAGCAAATTTATCATGCTAAGTGAAAGAAACTAGACTCAAAAGCTACATTATTGCGTTAAATGACATTTTGGAAAAGGCAAAACTATCTGATGTAGAACAGATCAGTAGTTTCCAGGGCCTGGAGATATGGGTAGGGACTGACTACAAAGGAACATGGGGAAATTTGACAGGATGATGGAACTATTCTACACCTTGCTTTTGGTGGTGGAGTGGTTATATGACTCTTTACTTTTATTTTTTTTTTTTTGTATGTTTGTTTTTAAAGATTCCATTTATTTATTTGACAGAGAGATAGAAAGAGAGCACAAGTAGGCCAAGTGGCAGGCAAACGGAGAGGGAGAAGCAGGCTCTCCTCTGAGCAGGGAGCCAGACGTGGGGCTTGATCCCAGGACCCTGGGATCATGACCTGAGCCAAAGGCAGCCGCTTAACCGACTGAGCCACCCAGGCACCCTGACTCTTTACTTTTGTCAAAACTCACAGAACTATACACTAACAAAGATAAATTTTAACATATATAAATTATGCTTTAATAAAAAATAAAAGAGTATTTATATGTATATCATATACACACTATATGTGATACCCACCTTAAAAAAACATGAATAAACTTGTTAAACATGAAAATTGACATAGTTCTCTTTTTTACTTGACCATGCAATTCCATTCTACAGATTTTAACCCTAATAATATAATATTTTATACTTGGAAGCCTTTTATTGATCATTTTACCATACTTTCCTATACCAAAAATACATAAAAACATTTAAAGTTTGTTTTTATTCTTTTTTTTAAAGATTTTATTTATTTATTTGAGAGAGAGAGAATGAGAGATAGAGAGCACGAGAGAGAAGAGGGTCAGAGGGAGAAGCAGACTCCCCACCGAGCAGGGAGCCCGATGCAGGACTCAATCCTGGGACTCCAGGATCATGACCTGAGCCGAAGGCAGTTGCTTAACCAACTGAGCCACCCAGGTGCGCAAGTTTGTTTTTATTCTTATGACCAAAAGACTTTAAAGTTTCTTATGGCTTTTGAATTATCATTACAACTATTATTGGTTCATAATTAATCAAAAGAACTTATATATATATTACAAATTTTAGAAAATAGTCATTAAATTTAAACATTTTACTAGAAGTATACATCTTAAGCTGAATGGGGCTATTTTTTCCCAATTAGTTCAACTATTTACAAATAAATAAACAGGATTATGAATAGATCCATGTTTAATTTTTCTTTTTATAGTTAGAAATACTAAGTAAATTAACTCACACAAATAAGTAGATAGAAACAGAAGGGGTTTTGTTGAACATTAGCACCCATTTCTTTTAACTCTTCCAGTTTCATGACAAATAAAAATCACATAATGATCTATTACAAAAGGGTTCTTTTTCTTAAGTAATCAGCTGAAAACTCGGTTAGGTGCCCGTTCAATTTTATGGAATGCAAAAAATTAGGAACTGTTTGACATGCAAATGTATTTGTATTGATTACACTGAAATATAAATCTTATGTACCTTCTCCAATTCTCTTGTCCATCTCCTCCTTTTATGGTCTTTGTCAGTATTTTACTTAAACAAAACCAATCTTCCACTTTCATCTTTAGATGAAACATCGTACTTCAAGGCATGGGGCCTGGTTTCCTGAGTAGCCACCAAGATGCAACCAAGAAGCCTGGGGGAGATCCTTATGGAGGTAAATCTTGATCAAGAGGAAGAGCAGATGGGAGGGAGCCAAGGAGAAAATGTCCCCCTCCTTCCTCTCTTTCTTATGGACTACTCCGAGTGAGTTGAAGTTCCTCCATTTAATCCTTCCAGGAAAGTCCCAAATGCAGAGTGAATTGTAACTGCTAATGTCTCTTTGCAGTTCACTATGGTAACCAGTATAGCAACGCATATTTATTTGCCTGCCTTCTTTTCCCTGACCTTTGTACCTCCCAAATAAAGTGTCCTATCAAGAACTGTAAAAGGCTTGAGATATCCCCCCTGCTGGTGAGCTAACACGTGAGCCTGCCACAGTTCACAGATGCTGAGAGAAGACCCAGTCAGATGAAGGACTTTGTTACTCACAGCACAGCCGGCACTGTGTACTTTATGTTTATGTTGGCTCTCCTTGCCCACCAAGAAACGGGGGCGGGGGGGGGTGGACTGTGTATACAGTAGATGTGTGTTACCGCGGAGAAACTCCAAGCTTTGGAAACTTACAATATATTAAAGGGGTTGCTAAGAAACCTGTCCAACTTTTTTCCCACAGGGGCATATTATCTTTATTATCTTGGTCAGAAAAAAAAATCTGCACTCTGCTCCCAGAGTTGACAGTATTCCTATCTTTCGAGGCTGCTTGCCACACAAACATCTTTCTTTTTTTTTTTAAGATTTTATTTATTTATTCATGAAAGACAGAGAGAGGGAGGGAGGGGGAGAGAGAGAGAGAGAGAGGCAGAGGGAGAAGCAGGCTCCCAAGGAGCAGGGAGCCCAATGCGGAACTCGATCCCAGGACCCCGGGATCATGACCTGAGCCGAAGGCAGACACTGAACCATCTGAGCCACCCAGGCACCCCACACAAACATCTTTCAAAACATAATCTTGGACAAAAGCTATCACAGATGTACAGAAACACCACGGAGACTTGCTCCCCAACAAGTCTTTAATTGCCTTCAGATCCACTTTCTCAAGGACCAAAGCTAAGATAAACAATTATCATAGTCATGCATTTTTTTCAATTGTTGGACATTTCCCAGATCTTCTGGATCCTCATTTCACCCTTTTTCACTCTATTCAACGTTATGGGAGGCTTTATGTGTGTTTAGCCAATGAGAGGCACCAGCATCAGATCTGAGGGTGGAGAGTGAGTTCAGAGTAGTTTTTTCTTCTGTACCCTCCTTGCTAGGTCATGGTGTCAGCTTCTTTCAGGTGGCAGCTGGTGTGACAGCTACTGTCTAATTTTATACTTTGATAATAAGACACAGAAAATGTTTAACTTCTTTATCAAATGAGAATTCATGGTAATTAGAATAAATCTTACATGACATGACTTCAAAAAGCAAATTTTAATTACTTTAGTGAACAATATGCATTAGATCTGAAGGAAATCACACTGAAGTCTTATCCAGAGTTTTTTCCAATATATTTTGAAAATTTTGATATTTTCAGAATAATCAAATTATATATTTTTAAATTTCCTACTCTGTATTCTTTGGCTATTCTTGGGTACTTTCAGGTACTAGAGAATAATATTGAGAAGAGTGGAAAAGGACTTCCATTATTTAAATAATGTAGAAAAGGCCATTTTTAAGCATTTAAAATTTGTTACTGATGCTCTTTCTACTTTTTCCTCAATGGATTCTTCCTCAGACGCCATCAATTTTTTTGAAAATAGCCAGGAGATGAAGGAAACATTGTTTAAATAAAAAACTGATATTATTCCCTTACCTTCTATGCCACATATCTGAATTCACCACATTCTTAAGTACCAAAAGTACCAGTTTCCACCCCAGGCTTTATCCTTAACAGAGATATGTATAAACCCAGCAAAGACTCAAAGCCCTATAGGTTCATGCTACTGTGATTAATCATTGCAGGAGGCTTCTGCTTTGTAAGGCACCCAGAAAGGTTTACCCTTCAGGCAATGTTCCTTAGTAAATTATAAGATAAATGAGGAATTTGAATATCCTTTATAAAGTGGAATTTGAGCTTTTGTGAATATAGGCTTGTTTCCAAGCAGATCCATTTTGGGGAAAAACTACATTTGGAAGTAAAGTATAAGGAAATTTATTGTCTTAAAATCATTCATGCTTAGTTTCTTGGAAAGGCACATTTCTCCAGATTTATGATCACAACACTATGCTATATCATACTTCCAAATATTGGGAAGAATGTTAAAAGCTCATGAAAATCATGAGTTACTACTAATTCATGAAAGTTCAAAACTAACCAGCAAAAGGATAAAATCTATTTTTTATTGTCCTATTGAAAAATACAGTATAATTAACATAATGCTAAAAAAGGAGGGGCCAACCTTAGGTAAATCCATATCATCCTACCATATTTATCAGGCTCAAAGTCCTTTTGGCCCTCTATCACTCCCATACCTCTCCCTCCAGGTATCCATGTACCAAACAGCTTTACTTGTTTCAGCAACATACATTCCTAAATGGAGTGTGAATCAGTGAGCCCATTATCCTGATTCTCTAGGGTATATTCTCAACTCCCCCACAAAATCTGATGGTGGTTGGGTTGTAGACCCCTCTTATTGTCTCTTCTTTTTCTAGGCACTGAGAAAATGCATTAGAGTAAAATAAGGAAACCTCCTCTTTTTGCCACCCTGAAATACGAGCACCAACTATATTCAAAACACTGAGAAAATCCTGCATAATTATTGGTTCTTTAAAATATGGTTGGTTTGTAACCTCATTGCTTTTATTGCATTAGGGCACTGTTCAGTGAAGATGGCATGTTTCAGAGCTTCCAAGTATAATTTTATAGTGTTTGATGAATAGGTTCTACATTCAATTCTAAGTCTGCGTTTAAGATACATTGTAATTGTACACCATTTAAAAACTTCTTCAATCCCTAATTAGGATACATTGCCACCAGGTGGCAGGGGAATACCTTCATTTCATGAACTGAACCATTTGGCAAAAACTAGTACTGCTATTTTAATTATTTGCTTTTTATTGTAATCTAGACTTGGTTGGAGACTAATATTAACAACGTGATATTAATAATTTTTAGCACTAACTGATATAAATTATTCTCCCTTTCTGTATACCCATGGCACTTTGATTACATATCTACCATGGCTCCAAACATCATGATTTTCTAAGTTCATTGATGGGCCAAAGTAGGGTCTCTGGGGGTCAAGACCATTTCAGAGGCTTCATTAAGTTCTTAATTATGCTAAGACATCATTTGCCTTTTTCACTGTCATTTTTTCACAAGTGTACATATAAGAGAGTTTTCCAAAGGCTACACAACATGGAATAAAATTGTCGTTCTGTTAAAGAATTGTATCACTGTTTGTATTTGAAATTTTCTCAGTTTTAATTTCTAATGTGGTAAATGCTGATAGATATGTTATACAAACAGACATTCTTTGGGATCTTCAATAATTTTAAAGAGTCCAAAGGAGTCCTGATATCAAAATAACTTAAGAAAGTCCTACTCTAATTAGTTAATTCATTTCAATTAAATGTTGATGTATTTTTCTGTTTCTTCTGAGGACAGAGGTCCTGTCATATTTACCTCTGGATCCATCCCATTGAGAACCTAACACTAACCATGCATACTACATATTCAATAAAGATGTGCTGAAAAAACACTTATAGCTAGAAGATGTTACTAGAATTGAACAAGTATTAATGGAGGGAGACACATTTTTAAGTTTACCCATTAACATTGAATAATAAAATATTTGATTCAAATATAAGTCTTCATGTAAAAGCATGTAAAAGCCAATTATAATTTGGCTCCTTTATCACTAGTCTTCCACTGTATTAACAAATATATTTGACTTCTCTCCTAAAGTCAAATTTTTAAAGGCATTTTCACATGTTAAAATTTACTTTCCTATATATAACCTGTCAAGTTTTGGTCCTAAAATATCTCTAAGTTTCCCCCTAACAACCAGTTACAGTTCTCATCACTGTTCATTCTAAAATTCTAGCTTGTTACTTTTTTTGAAATTAAGATTTAACAGTGGCACTTTGCTGGTAAATATGACTTTGACGCCCTGTAAATTATCTTTAATACAAACTCTTTTTTTTAAGTTAGCATATTTTACCATGGACCATCACATTCTAAACACCCTTTTTTCCCTATAAAAGTCATAAAGGTTTTTACAAAAGAAAAACTTTGAACAGAACTATTATAAACATTTTATCTCAGTTCTAATGAAAATATATCAGAAACCATCAAAACTGAACAAGAAGTCATGCTTAATTATGCACTGAGGACATAAGTATCCAAAGTATTTTAAAACACAAAGGTACTGTTATAACACAATATCATGAAATTGGAAATTGATCACTTAAAATGGTAATTATATGAGATATGAAGAAAGAGCATGCTGAGGACAGCCTTTCAAACCCAGGCAAGTACAACTTCTTCGAGAAAAGCTAGGCTAAGAAACAGCCACAGCCAAAGAGAAATAGCCTTTCAAGGCCCCTCCCTACTTTCGGAAGAGTTGGGGGATGACATACCACTTCTGACCACTGTCAGTACAAATCTTGATTGAAACTGTCAACTGGTTTTACTCAATTCCTATATCTAAAATACTTAAAGGAATTCTTTCCTTACTTTATAAAATCCAGAGTTAAAACATTGATAGTGACTGGATCCACGGTATAGAATGAAAACACCATATAATAAAGTTTAATTGGGTATGATTATGGATAGGCCAAAACCTTATAAATAATATTATGTGATTCTGCCATTTGACTCAATTATTTCAAGCTAAAGAACAAGTTATACTCTTAACTTCAGGCAGGAACTAGGAAAATGTTTCATAAGTCAAATAACATCTTTCATTTTTTATCACCCAGAGATTTTACTATAAACTAACCTCCTCTGTATTCCACACTATTCATATCTCATATGAAACTTGTTATAATTTTTTTAAATCAGTAATTGAAATAAATACCAAATATTATTAGGTTATCCAACTGCAATTGTTCTAAGTTTCAGTTTTATTTAAAGATTATCCATAAACAATTCCTGTAGCTTTTGAACTCTGTTGTTAGTTGTATAGAATTTATGATCTTTCTTCCCATCCAGTATGTGCTGTAGAATCTTGCTACAGCTGTTTATATGCAAGAAATGGGACCTCTAGTTGTGCGGCACATGGCTTTCAGCTTCTCTTTTTGTTCTACCTGCAGGCTCCCTGGGTTTCTCTACAAGGTCTAATATAGTCCTTCTTTTCTGTGTTTGTTTCTGGAACCCCTCATCTTTTTATTTGCTTCATATTGCATCAGTGGGAAGGATGAAATAGATAAACATTTGCCTTTTTAGTGAGATTATCTTGGTAAATATTTGACACAAAAAAGACTCCCTCTCACCAATTTCACATGATATTGTGTCAAATTCAATTCCTATTAGTAATAAATTATGATTCCATGACATTCTCTTAATCAATCAAAAATCCTCTCTTACCACTGACACCATTTAATGATCACTACAGTGGGGACAATACTTAGCCCTTTTTCATCATGCCCCTTCTCAGTATAGAATCCATATTCCCAAAATGCACTTTTTACATTTTTCAAAAATACCCACATTTCCAATGGCAACTTAAAGAACCTTTAAAGAAATCTGAACTCTTGTCTAGTTCCATGGGTAACAGCAACAAAACAGCAAAGTATATTGTCTGAAAATGGCCAAAGATTTTGTCGCTTTTACTTTAAACCTGTGGGATGTTCTTAGAAGTCACTGGGCATAATCTTTATTTCCTGAGTAGAAGCAAACTTCCTGCACTAGGAGGTTGATGACAGGCTTCCCAGCTGGACTCCTCATAAGCCCAGCAATGCCTACTGCTTTTCTCTCTGATATGAAAAAATAAAGTGAAGACTTGACATATTTATTTAGGTTATTCATGGAAACAAAAACTCTACTACTGACAATAAAGGGAGACTTAAGACTATATTAATTAATCAAATTTTCTGTTTAATTGCTCTACTCCCCCCTTTATTTTTAATAATCCTCAAATTGTAGTGCCCCTTTAAGACACCCAAATTCATCCAAGGGTAGATCTGGGAGGTGGAGAATAAATCAGAGAGAGCCAGGCTAAGGCCAGATAGTCTTTATCTTGTCCATTCTCTTCCAACCATCGTGTTGCTGTAGGTTAATTGAGGATTCATATTTCCTAAAATCTCCGTTTCCTCCCTGGTTTAGCCCCAAGAATCAGGAAACCACCCCTAGATGTAATTTAGGGGGTGGCCGTACCATGAGAGTAACCAAGCCTAGCAGGGTCTCGCTGAGTGGCAGGAAGGATGGAACTGATTTGTCCAGAAGTGCTGACAAGTTTGAATAGCAGACAGCTGCCCTCTAATTACAAATGTCCCCTCATTCCTTCTCAGGGCATGTTATCAGCAAGTTACCAGAAGGATTAACAGTACAATTCAAAGAGACAAGATAAGAAAACAATCCAAAAGGCCAAAACAACAAGCAATACATGAATTAAGGTAGATAATCAATAAAAGCTCTTGACTGACTTAATAGCATACATCTGTTTTTGTAGTATGGCGGGTCTTTAAGGAGAAGAAAATAAATCATTCTAACAAAACAACACAATGTATGAATTCATTTAACACAATTGATGATGATGATAATCACAAAGAGACTGATGATAAAGGATGTTTAATATAGTTCAGGTACTTTTATCGAAGAGGTAAGGTACATTATCTATATCCACAAACACAGAACTTTCTTTTTCCTCTCTTCATCTATTTCTAAGTTCATAAGCATATTCATTCATCTGTTCAAAGAAATAAATAATGCATGCCTGTTACATGCAAGATTCCAGGCTAGTTATTAAAAATGAAATAAAAATAGATCAAATAAGATGATCTTTATGAAAGCACAGATAGTTTTAACATGTTATACATATGTATGATATTATTACCATTAATACAAAGAAGACTTATATGCTTTAACAAAATACATTTTGGTCCTCTTCTGGGGCTTAGATTGGCCTAGTTTGTAGCCCAAGGCAGATACTGACAGGCAGAAAGTCTCTGGATTAAAGTTGCCATTAGGAGAGCCCTATCCTGAGTAGACTGAAGCTAATAGTAACAAGAGGGAGAATCTCTTTAGGCAAAAATGAAATATATGACTAGGCTAGGAATCTATGCCCAACCATGGGCTAAAGAGCAAGATCTAACAGAAGAGGCCAGAGTACTGAGAATAGGTTGGTATGGATTACTACTGATCTGGGATTTGATCTAACCCTATTTACAAGCCAGGATATTTGCCCGAAACTATTTAATAAATACTGGTAGGAGATATAAGACTTGTGGATCAGAAATAAAAGACTTTCTCATGCACAGCAGGAGAGAAAACATTATTTCATTCCTCAATGATGTTCCCTGAAAATAAAACCATAAGAAATGGTCAGGTAGAGTAGTCACAGCCTTGCCTTCTTGGTATACCCAACAAGATGTGAAGGAGTGAATCATGAGGCACATCTCCCAAAAAGTACTAGAGCACATCAGGTAAATGTGTCAGATCTAAGACAGCACAATGTGAAAGGATACTAGAATTCTATTTATCTACTATCTGGCTAGTAGATTTACTGATGACTTAAAGCAATCATCTCTCAGCCTAGCCTGGATATTACAATTGGAACATTTAAAAAATCCACATCCTACAGGAAACAAACTGAGGGTTTCAGAGGGGAGGGGGCTGGGGGGATGGGTTAGCCCGGTGATGGGTATTAAGGAGGGCATATATTGCATGGAGCACTGGGTGTTATACACCAACAGTGAATCATGGAACACTACGTCAAAAACTAATGATGTACTGTATGGTGACTAACATAACATAATAAAATTAAAAAAAAAAAACACACACAGGTGATAAAATTAAAAAAAAAAAAGAGTTGGCTTGAAAACATGGTTCCAACCTAGATAGTCACAAGGATTATACGAGGAGTTTTAAAAACAGATATTTAGACTCTGCCACCGATATATAATCCAGAATCTCTAGATTTCTAGGGCCAGGACCACAGAATCCTTCTTTAAAAAAGCAAAATAAAACAAAATCATCTTCACATGTTGTAATATAAGTACATGAGGAAACCTCTGGTTAAAATAAAAATTCTTAAAGAACTCTTTTTTAAAAAATTAATTAATTAAAAAATAATAAATCCACATCCTAATGATTCTAATCAGAATTTAATCAAAATGGTGTATCGTGTAGTGTGCCATGAGTATTTTTTAAAGATTTATTTCTTTATTTTAAAGAGAGAATGTGAGCACATGTGCCCACACGAGATCGGGGAGAAGGGCAAAGGAAGAGAATCTTCAAGCAGACTTCCCACTGAGTGCAGAGCCGAATGGTAGCCCGGCTTGATCCCTCAACCTATGAGATCATGACCTGAGCCAAAACCAAGAGTTAGATGCTTAACCAGATGAGCCACCTGGGCACCCTGCCATGAGTATTAAGTGACTCTAACATACAAAGTTGAGACTCCTGATTTTAACAGCCCATGTGGGATTAGATCATGTGTCTCCATCTTCCCCAATGATAAGAATCATATATAGCAATGGTTCTCAAACTTTAGCATGCATGATAATTACTTGAAGGGCTCTAAAATACAGATTGCTAGGCTCCATAGTTTTTGATTTGGTAGGTGTAGAGTGGGGCCTAAGAATTTGCAATCCCAGTAAATTCCCTGGTGATGCTGATGCTGCTGGTCTGGAACCATTCTTTGACAACCACTGATTTAAAGCAATGCCTCTCAAATTTGTGTGAATACCTGAAGTCCTTATTAAATTCAAATTCTGATTTAACTTAAGTTGAGGTGGGTTCCCAGAGTCTGCATTTCAAACAAGCTCCAGATAATGCCAATGCTATTGATACATCAACCACATTTTAAATAGCAAGGATCTGGGATTCCAAAGACCCACTGAATCAGAATCTCCAGGAAGAGACCTGGGTTATGTTAGCAAACACCCCAGATGATTCTTTTTAAGACAAGGAATAGTTACAATCTTGAAAAGTTGAATGTAAATAAAAATAATGTGATCAAACCTGAACTTCTCATTAACTTACATCTAATTCCAGATAAATTTAATTTTATGATTCATGTTCAACTAGCAGTAACTTTTAAGCCCCAGCAGAAAGCTTATGAAGGGTAGCAGAATATGCTGCCCTCAAAGTATGCCACTTTGGCATAGGATTATTTTGAGCCAAAACAATTAAGCAAATACAAAAAAAGCTCTCTTCCCTCCCCCTATTCGCCTAAAAGCAGAACATAAACTCTCTACTGGGAAGGACAGTAAGTTAATCACTGAAGAGAACTCTGGACCCTTATCAGCCCAAAGATGGCAGCAGAGGAATCTATATACAACAAATCTTCTAAAACTAGCCCTTATTCACCATTAGTTTCTCCATGTATTTGCCTTCCCACAATTTGCCACCCCTAGAAGCTCAAAGTCCTTTTCCTTTTCCTTGTCACTTCTATAAAAATTTATCCTCCTGTTGTTAAGAAGCTACATAAGCCCAAGTTCTAGCCATCCCTTTGAGTTACTCACTGTTAAGTGTTTCCCCTATGTATGCACAATGCACATTTCAATAAATTTCTGTTTGTTTTTCTCTTGTTAATCTGTCTTTTGCTAGTCTAATTTACAGGGCCCCAGTCAGAGAACCCAAGAGGAAAAGATGTTTCCCCTCCCTTACATTTGGAATGAGGGAAGCACCCCTTGTGTGGGGTCCTTCTGAATGGGGGCCAACATGGAAGCCAGAATTTGAGCAGCTAAGATGCAGCCACAGAGAAAGTTGGTCACAAGAGAATCCTGTGGAAATCCTAAATATAAAGAGAACCTAGATTCCAACAACAAAAGCCAAATGTAAAGGCTATTCAGAAAGATGTTCATTATGGAAGCAGGAGGAGATGCTGAAAGGACTCTAGCTTACAAACCAAATAATCCAAGGATGGGAGAAGAGGCTGCAAAATAGACCAGGGGACAGGCACAAGCTGTGGTAGAGTTAGCGTGGTTTGAGAAACATGAGGCCATACAGTGGCAGCCCAGAATAACTTCCACTGAAGCTGTTTTGTTAGTGTTGTTTTAAGCCTCAAAACCCCATCTGCCCCTATAAAATAATTAAGGATCTTCCAATAAGTGCTTAAATGCTAAATAAATCTATAAAGCAAATATTTTTCTTTAAATATAAATTAACACTTCTGAGTTTATGTTTAATATATTTCCACCAACTTGTGTTTCTTAAAGCACATGTCAGAGTCCTAATATTTAAAAGAATAGCATGTTTAAGAGAAAAAAAAAAGGAAAGCAGAGAAAAAGTTATCTAACCTATATTTTTATTATTATGATATTTTCCCATGGTTCTCTAATGTTCCCTTTTATATTATATCTACCACATACTTTGCTTGTTGCTGTTAGTAAGTAAAAAAACATGTATATGTTTAAGCTTTTAATCTAACAAGAAACTGAAACAAGTTTAAGGTGCTCTGAAGTCAGTACACAGGAGTCAAAACATACATCTAATCATCTCTGATGAACTTCAGTATTAAATAATTATTAAACATGCTTTACTCTCAAGAGGATTCATTTTTATGCTTGACATTACAAATCTTTATTAAAGCAGATAGCAAAAGATGAAGCTCAGAAGATGACTAAATCATGAAGCAGAGTTATCGGTTGAAACGTGCACTTTGGAGTGTGTATTTTTAGCAAATGGCTGACATCCATAAGTATGGAAGAAAAGTTTTGCCTTTGCAGATTATACATGAGAATTAATAATTCAGATACAGTGCTTCTATTATGTTTGAGAGAACTTAATATTATTATCAACTGCCTCCTAACCGTCTTTATTTTCCAAGTTTGCCTCATATATGGTTCTTTCTTCAATGATTATATTAACTTCCCAACCTCAATCATCATTTCTACTCAGATGACCCTAAATCTACACTCCCATCCCAACCTTCTTTCTGGAGTTTCAGACTCACATTCTCAGCTGTTTATTGACTGTTATTCCCTAGATTACTTATCTAAACCATAAATTCAGTTTATCCTAAACCAATTTAACAACTTTCTTCCCCAAAGGAGATCCTTCTCTGGTTTGCAGGTAATAGAAACTCCATTTTTTCATACTTTCATGTTCACAACTGCTGATTCATTTTCAACTCTTCTTTCTTCATCCCTTAAATTCTGGCAGTCATCAAGTCAAAATTTTTCTTGTGTTCTCTCTCTCCTATGATTCTTACTTCCTCCATCTTGTTTATGCCCTTATTACTTTTAACTGAAGTTCCATAGCAGAAGAGGGAGAGGGTGTTCTCTTTTCTTGTCTATCCTGAGCACAGTTGACAGATTATTCTGCCTTATCTGCAGGTCTTAACTCTGTGGCTCTGAAACCTTTAAAGGCTCATCATTGCCCATGATATTAACATTTTCACCCTGGTATTCAAGATCCTTCTAATATGCAGGCCTGGCACATATTCCCAATCTTATTTCCTACTATTTTCCCTCATGTTCAACATGGTAGAAAGAAGAGCTTCAAGCTTTGGACTCATTGCATTAAAATCCCTACTCATCAGGTACACACCTGTGTAACTGTGGGCAAATTACTTAATTTTTCAAATCCTCTGTTTCATAGTCTGTAAAATGTATATGATTCTTACCTCGCAGCTATAGTTTGAGCTTTAAATGAGATAATCCAGCAAAGGAGGTCAGTACATATCATTCATTGCTCTTAACTGCTTCCTTCATGTAGACAAATCTCAAATATTGTGTTCTCACTCCATTAAGTTTTCTTCATCTTCTAAACTAGATGTGATCTCTGCCTTATTTTTTTAGCAATTTATATGAACCTTAGAGCACTAACTTTACTCTATTAAAATCATCTACCTAAAAAACAATCATTTACAAAATTATAGAATCTTTGAGGTCAGTAATCCTCTTTTATCAATCTCAGGATCTCTGAGGCACTCCACATAGTGCCTTGAATCTAGCTTAGTAAATATTTGTGCAATGGAACTAATTTGACTATTTCCAAGAAAAAAACAAGATGCAAGAAAAAAGCCCCTAACTAATCCTGGGTCTGTCAGGGATAATCTACTAATAAGAGATGAGGTTGCAGGATGGAGAGGTCACATATTCAACTACAGAGAGCAAGACTACATGCTTTCTTGCAGAATTCATTTCCAGTTATGGAAACATCAGACTAAACCTTAGGGCCCTGTCCCCAGGAGGGCTCAGGAGAGTAACTGTTCTGTCCCATTTGAAGGATCCAATGCCACTATAGGGTAGACACCAAGAATTACAAACCCAGGGAAAGCCAACAGAGGTGATTTCACCAGATGATGCCAAAAGTGACCTATGACACAAATACTGTAAACAAAATCAGCAGAGTCAGGCATGGGTCTATCAGGTTAGATACACTTTCAAGCTATTTATTACCATTCTATAAAATACCTCTCTTCATTTTTCTTATATTTTCTTATATATTTGCTTTTCTTATATATATTTCTTAATCCTTATATTTCTTATATTTTTGTTATATTTTGCTATTAATTCAGATTTCACATGGATGAACATGCGGTATGGTGAAAGGCCATTTATTGCCTATATATCAGTCCCTAAATTCTTGCAAGGATGGCTTTGGTAAAGCCATTTTTATCTCATCAACTAGAATTTCTTCACATGCACTTTCAATGCCTTAAGAAGCATGGAGGGGTGCCTGGCTGGCTCAGTCGGTTAAGCGTCCAACTCTTGATTGGTTTCAGCTCAGGTCATGATCTCAGCTCAGATTATGATCTCAGGGTTGCTTGATCAAGCCCTGACTTGGCTCCATACTCAGCGGGCAGTCTGCTTCTCTCCCTCTGCCTTTCCCCCTCCCCTCCTCCCCACGCGGCTCGTGCTCTCTTTATCTCTTTTTCTCTCTCTAAAATAAACAAGTAAATCTTAAAAAAAAAAAAAAAAAGGACGTACAGAAGAACCTTCTTCTTTGGTATCAATTCAAAGAAAAATATTCTTGATACATGTGCCCTTTGATCTGGAGATTACTGTGCTTTAATCTACATTGTCAATGATGCTATTTCAAGCAATTTTAATTAATAGCCACAGAAAAAAACAAAAAGAAAAAACAATAAATGTGTAGAGAATTTCTTAAGGTTTATTTTATAGTTATTTCACTCTGGGAGATAAGAAAAGGAGTATAAATATCAGGTGTATTCATAAACTCAGATTAAAGAAGTACCAACTTTGTGCTGGAGGTTGCTGACCTGACTGCCAGGAAGTTTTGGTTCCAACAGTTTCTAAGCTTTGTTTCCCAATTGAACCAATAGTAGTAGCAACCTAACTTGTAAAGAATAGGGCTTGAGAGAAATGGAATTCCCTCTTTTAATGAAGAAGCCATGGAGAAGGAGCAGGCCTCCACTCTGGATTACAGAAGCAAAGGAGGACTCACCAAAGGAGGATCAAGGCCTGGTCAAAGACCCAAGCAATACATGTCTTCCTCACTCAGAAAACATAACAAAGACACCCCACCCTTTGGCTTTTGCTGGAATAAAGATCCTTGGCAAGGATGCAGTTGGAATCACTAACACTGCATCCGCTACCAGCCACATCTATCCCAGTAGATTATAATTAACTCATGAAAATATCCTGCCTTCTGACCAAGGGTACAAAATCAGAGCAATTGGTGCGCTTTAATTTTTCCTTCTTTTCATTGCACTGAATAGACTCAGACCCCCTTTTTTTATAACTTAGTGGTAAGTATTCATTTTTTTGAGATTTATTTTTATTTATTTTAGAAAGAGAGAGCGGTGGGGAAGGGCAGAGAGGGAAAGAGACTCTCAAGCAGACTCCCCACTGAGCACTGACATGTGGCTCAATTCCAGGACCCTGAGATCATGACCTGAGCTGAAACCAAAAGTCAGACACAACTGACTGAGCCACCCAGGCACCCCAGTAACCATTTATTTAAATGAGTTCATACAAGTGGGTTAGGAAAGAGTGGCATAAACTAAATCTTTCTACTTTAAGTGCTTTAGCTAATTCAGTGGCCATCTCTAAAAATCCTTCACAATATGCACATCATGAACCAGTTAATTTTGACTAGAGCATTATTAGTTTTAGGGTTTGCTCTAAAGAGTTTTATTGAAAGTCATTTTAAATAAGGGTAATAGAAATTTTAAAGAATGCTTAATGAAAGTACCAATTTTGTCCAGATGGCAGGTTAGCATTCCTGTGATATGAGGAATAAAAGTTACTGCAGAGCCTAGGATGGTGTTTCATACACAATGCTGTGCATCCAGTCTCAATAATCGAGAGATAATCCATATTAAGTTTAGTCAAATATGTAGCATATGCAGTTTTCCCCTAGATCAATGCTTCAAAAGAGAATAGAAGATTTATGTAACCTAAAGGAAAAGGGAAATTTGTTTTGCAACCCACACAGTAGATAAAAGAGTGATCCTCTGTTCTGTGGCTGCTATTTCTTGCCATATGTTTAAAGTATGCGATATTGTGAAATCATGATCGGAATGCTTTCTATTAAAAAAAAATTTCTCCTAAGGAAAACTCCCAAGAAGTAAAAAAAGCTGAAACTGGGACACCTGGGTGGCTCAGTCAGTTAAGCGTCTGCCTTCAGCTCAGGTGACGATCCCAGGGTCCTGGGATTGAGCCCCGCATTGGGCTCCCTGCTCAGCGGGGAGCCTGCTTCTCCCTCTGCCACTCCCCCTTGCTTGTGTGCTCTCTCTCTCTCTCTGTCTGTGACAAATAAATAAATAAAATCTTAAAAAAAAAAAAAAGCTGAAACCTTCAAATAAGAATGTATTGAGTAGTAGCTGGTCTCAGGATTTGTCATCTCCCTGTTCAATAAGTGAGAATACACAAATATGATGATTTTCTTTACCTGCCCTAACCTCCAGTGGCTCCCATTTACCCCAGGTAAAATTCCAAGTCCTGCATATGACTTGCAGATCCTCCTAAGACTGGCCTCTGCCTCATCTTCCAACCTCCTCCTTGCCTCCTGTTGTCTGTCCACCCTCTCCCACCTCCTCTCTTTCTGGCTCTAAGAGCCACACTGAGCTCCTTTTCCTGGGCTTTGTGGCTTGTGCACACTCTTCACCTTTTCCCTCTTTTCCACCTTCTTCACCTGGCTAAATTATCCTTATCTCCCATGTCTCTGTTTGAATGTCAACTTCTTGCAGCCTTCGCCCCCACCCAGCTTGGGAGACCCTCATTGATGTTCTCATAGTGCCCATAGTTCCCTCATCACACACTACTGTAATGGTGGGTCTGTTTTTCTTTGTCTGTTTTACTGTCTGCATTTCACATAACATTATACATAATTCAGTGGGGTCAAGAACCGTGTCTGTGTTGTGTAATAGCATTTTTCAAACTAGGGTACTGGGTGTACACAAAAAGTTTCCCAAAAACTCATGGGTAAAAGTAGTTTTAAGGTACTCTGCTACCAGACCTTCCACTTCCAGGTCTCCTTTCCCAAAACTGATCTGCCTGAAAACCTGCCTAAGATCAAGGCATGGATGCCAGTCCTCATTTCTCACTCCCTTTTCAAAATGACCCTTTTCTCACTTCCTGAAAGAAAAGCCTACCTCTCACAGATGCCAAATCTTAATATGGAGCATTTCATAGGATATAAAAACCCTCAGGAAGGCACTCTTCAAAGCAAATTTGAATAATGTTACTGCAGCCTTCTTTAATTGAGGAACCATCAACCCATAGCACCAGTTTAGAATCGTCCCTATCTTTCAGAAATTTCTGTTAATATAAAATATTGGTGGGAAACTGTGGTATTTGGCCAATGTATCTAAATCAAATTTATTCTGTGAGTGACACAGTCACAGTGATGATCATTTTTATTCTGCTCACCAACTATTTTCTCCCCCCCCCGAACTTTACTGAAATGTAACTGACAAATAAAAATTTTATATATTTAGGGTATACAATGTGATAATTTCATATACATATACATTGTGAAAGAATTACCACAATCAAGCTAACACACCCATCAGCTCACATAGTTGCCTTTTGTGTGTGTGTGTGTGTGTGTGTGTGTGTGTGTGTGTGGTGTGAGAATACAAAATCCTCTCTCATAGCAAATTTCAGGTAGACAATACAGTGTTATCAACTATAATCACCAGGCCTTAATTTGATCCCTAGAACCTATTCGTCTTATAACTGAAAATGGTACCTGTTGACCAAGGTTTCCTCATTCTCCCACTCCCCCAAGCCCCTAGTAACTCTTATTCTATTCTCAAGTTCTATAAGTAGTCAATTTTTTTAGATTCCACATATAAGAGAGATCATATGGTATTCATCTTCCCATGTCTGGTTTATTTCACTTAGCATAATGTCCTCAAAGTTCATCCATATTGTTGCAAATGGCAGGATTTCCCTCCTTTTATGGTTGAATCATATTCCATTGTGTATACATACTTTTCTTTATCCATTATCCATCCATCTTAGGTTGTTTCCATAAGTTGTTTCCACATCTTGGCTATTGTAAATAATGCTGCAGTGAACATGAGAGTGCAGCTGTCTCTTAGATTTCATTTCCTTTGTATATATATCCAGAAGTGGAACTGCTGAATCAAATGGTAGTTCTATCTTTGATTTTTTGAGAAACCGTCATACTGTTTTCCATAACAGCTATACCCATCTGCCAACTTTTTTCTAAGAATTGATACTTGGAGGTTTCTTTTTTTTTTTTAAGATTTTATTTATTTATTTATTTATTTGAGAGAGTGATCAAGAGAGAGAAGGAGAGAGAGTGAGTGGGGGCAGAGACAGAGGGAAAGGGAGAAGCAGACCCCTGCTGATCAGGAACTCCCCCTCCCCATCAGCCATGGGGCTCAATCCCAGGATCCTGGGATCATGACCTGAGCCAAAGGTACTTAACCAACTGAGCCACCCAGGCTCCCCAAGAATTCATACTTTTGAAAGAGAGCCCTTTGAAAGTGAAGCAAAAGGAGCTTTGAAAAGAATTACTGAAGAAGGAAAGCTTATTTCCAGGTTATAAATTCATCCACACATGACCCTACACAAAGACTCATCTCTGATTCTCAAACTATTCATTTCCCTAATTAAGAATTAGAATCCCCACATGAGATGCTTGTCATGAGCATGAACATTAATACATTTATTTGAGCTTACTCTTTTTTTTAAGTTAATAAATCTGATTTAGATGACTGACTTGACATTTTCAATGAATTGAATAAACTAACTGGAACTCCAACTACTAAGTGGTAGGGATGGGGCAAGGGAGAGTAATACACACACACAGTATTGTCACTGCATACAAACATTTTAAATTAACACACTCTACTATCAAAGTTGTATTGAAATGACAACACTTCCATTTTTCCAACCCTTTCTGTGTCAAAAACCAAAATAGGATGTGTCTAAGAGAAACAGTAATACTATGATCAACTGTCATTTGTTAACTCTTCAAAAGATCCTTTGGTGTATTTTCCAAATATTGACAAAATAAATGACTCTAAGATTAGGTAACAAATTCTTTTGCAAATTCGAATCACTTCTTTTCAATGAAACTGAAAGAGGACTTGATTGTTAGCTGATAGCAAATTGAAAATATTTGACAATAGGCACATATATAATGAATATTTTCTAAGTTTGTAGATGTTATCACTATTTTTTCATTCTCATCTACCTTTTATGGGAATGAAGCTTTTTAAGCACTTATATCTATATCAGTCATTCTCAAAATGCAGTCCAAAAACACTTAGCAGTGCCTGAGACTCTTTCAGGAGTCCATCAACTCCTCCCTTTTCCAGCTACATATCTGTATGCAGCCAGATTTTCTTCACATATTTCAATCAAAACAACATACTGCAAAAGATTTAAATGCGTAAGTAGAATGAGAATCCAGTTGCCTTTTTAAAGGAAGGCATTAGATTTGCAAATATGGAAAATAATGCCAATATTTTCACTATTTTTTAAACATACGTCCTTAAAAATGTTACATTACTTACAGTTATATGTAATGGGTTTGTTACTTCTATTTTCAAATTAATAAAACAAATCTTTTTTAATTTCTCAATTATAATTTCTAATGCAGTAAATATTGATAAATAAAACCCATATAAACTAAAGCTCTTTGGGGTCCTCAAAAAAATTTTTTTTTCAGCAAAGCAACATGGTTCTTTATTTCCCTATCCCTTCCCCTTAATCTTCCTGCAGGATGGTGATGGGCAGGGAGGGTTCCTTCTGAGTTTGGCCCTGGACACTCTTAGGAATTCCCAGGGCGGGAAAGTTGGGTAGGTTAGATGACTGCCACCCCAGCTTTATTCCGACTCTGGCTTCTGGGAAATCACAAGCCCCTTCTGTCCCCCATTCCCAGCTAATGCTGCTGCTTTTTTTAAAATTCCAAGTGGCCTTAAAAAGAGAGAGGGGGAAAGGGCTTGAGGGGGAAATCAGAGGACTACCCTGTTTGGGGAAGGGACCACTGGGAAAATGGATCAAGCCAAAGCTCAGTATTGAGTGTAGGGGGTCCACCCTGGTTTCCTGGGGCAAGCAGGGGACTGGAGAAGAGATTCAGAGAGGGAAGGTGACCAGCAGGTCCTCCTGCTGCCTCTGCTGCTCCTGCCCATGAGGCTTCAATAATTTTTAAGAGTGTAAAAGGGTCCCTAGTTCAACAAGACTGAAAAATGCTGATCTATATAAATAAGAAAAAACTAATGCTTAAACCAACCTCAATACAGCAATATATAATACTTATCATTCATAATTTAATAATTAAAAAAATACCCAGATCAATATATTTATTAAGATGTACATTCCCAATAAAGTTTCTCCATGTTTAATAACTTATCAAAATTTGTAATATAATTATTTGGCACTAATCAACTGTGTAACAACAATAATTATAATGCAGCATAATCCAGAGCAGAAACATTAACATGTCAAGCCTATTTTTACTAGACATATTATTTGGAGTAAAGTATAACAGGCTGATTAACAAAAGATTTTCAAGCAAAAACATATATTGCATTAGGATAATATTATGTGGGGTAAATGGAATAGAGTGATGTCGTTTACGAGAAAAGAAACAATGTGAAAATTCTGACAGTTAAAGAAGAGCTCATCAAGTATGACAACATCCCAGTACATCACTATTTCCAGAACCTAAAACATTATGTGTTTATTATTCAATGAATGAGATGATTTGGAAGCTCCTTATGGACAAAATGCATTCACCATTTTGCCCCCCAGAATTTTCTTACTTTCCCTTGACTCTTTTAGCGAGTAGCACAGACATTTCACCAAATGGCACTGGCACTTCTGGCAACCCACCAAAAGCAAAATTCTAGGGCATATCCATTGTTTCTCCTCTTCTGTCAGCATTATTTCCTCTTACCATTAAGTTCTAAAATGTTTATTAATTCAGTCCCCTCCCTCCCAATCCCTTCTGCATCCATTGCTTTTATTCTGGCTCCATAATCTCTCACAACTGTACCATTGTAATGGCTTGTTAACCGTTCTCCGCAGCCGTAATCTGCCCTCCTCAAATCTACCCTCCCTGTCCATGTCTGTCTCCTTTAAATATCATTCAGTGGCTTCCCATCTAGCAAAGGATCAAGTATAATCCCTTTAACACCATACACTAGGACCCCCACTTCCTCACCTCTGTCTCTTCTAATACAATGTGCCATATTATGCTCTAAAAAGACAAAACTGTGTGCAATTTTCTAAACCTAACAATCTTTTTTTTTTTTTACAATCTTTAATTTGCTTGATCCTTTGTCTGAAGTGTTCTGCCCACACTTTTTATCTTAGATAATTTCTATTCATTTATGTCAAGAAGATTTCGCTGATCTCATCAGTCTGGAGACTAAGAGTCTTCACGTATAGTTCTAAATTATCTGTACAATACCTATATTTATATATACGTATCTTCCACTAGATTATGATCCCATTAGGACACGGATATTGTCTTACACATCTGTTTGTCCCTGGCACCTTATCACAGTGCTTTAGCTATAGTCACTGCACAATCAATGTTGAACTAAAGTTTGGGATAACTGCACACAGTTCAGGCCCATACTTGGGTAAACAAACAAGATGAAATGATTGCTCCTGGGGAAAGTTAAAATCTGTTTTAAATGAAGCTTCCCTAAGAACCTAAAAGAGAAACAAGAAGTAAAGAAGGAAAGTGCAGAGGCCTTATAAAGTAAGTTTGATAATCCTAAAATAATTCAAATCTAGTTATAGATTGTCTAGACATATTAATCTTTTCTATTTCAACTCTATCAAGTTTCAATGCTAGTTGCATATTCCCTACACAGAAAAACTAAATTATCTGGAGGTTTAGGATATGCCATCCTCTTTCCCATCCCTATAACTTTACCCATGCTGCTATTCATTACATAAAAGACCCATCCCACTTTTCTTCACCAGGCTGACTCATACATCTTCAGTCTCACAGCTTATTTGTATGTCTAAAGACAGACATCACAATAGTTAACTGCAAAAAAGCATTTCACAAAGCAGTATGTATGGTTTGCGTCCATCTCAAGATATATTTGTCTCTGTACATTCAATCCAAATGTGTATTTTCTTACACAAAAATATTCAAGAAGGGTACAATATCTACCTCTAAGGAGTGGGATGGAAGAATTTATTCAGGAAATCTTTACTTCACTTTCATAATGTTTGGAAAGAGTTCATATTTCACTACTGGGAAGTCTGATGGACCTGTCCATATTGGATTAGATGTTCTTCCCTCCTGCTCCATGACTCCCTGCACAAACTCTAGTGATAGCAGCATCCCAAGGAGTTTTTGTAGTATGTTATTTGAGTATCTGTCCCACTATCCACAAGCTTTTTGAAAGTGAAATTTATTTCTATACTCCAACCTGAATACAGTACATGATGTATAATGGAAACTGATTTTTCTATTCTAGAAAGTCAACAAATATGAACAATTGAATTGAATTCCCCATGACTATCAGTCCTGATGTTCCCCCCCCACCCCCCAACCCCGAACAAGAACAGGAGTAGTCAGTTTTGAGAGAAAAAAGTGCTCAAAGCTTTGGAATTTAGTTTTTTTAGATACACCCTGAGATAAGAAATTGTCTCCATTCAGTCAAATTTGCAAACAGCTTTCCAAAATTTAGGAGACTGGCTATTATATCCTTATCAAAAATACACCAATCCGTTGAAAATAGGTACTCAATTATTCGTACATGGATGTTCATAGCAGTACTATTCACAATGTCCGAAAGATGAACATGACCCAAATGTGGACACATAGATATACAAATTGTGGTGTATATACACACAATGGAATATTATTCAGCCATAAAAATGAAATACTGATACATGCTACAACATAGATGAACCTCAAAAACATTACTCTAAATGAAAGAAGCCAGACACAGAGGCCACATATTATATGGCTCCATTTATATAAAATAGCTGGACTAGGTAAATCCATAAAAACAGAAAGCAGATTGGTGGTCACCAGAATCTGGGGCAGGGGAGAATGAAAAGCAACTGCTTAATGTATACAGGATTTATTATTGGCATGACAAAAATGTTCTGAAACTAGACGGAGGTGGTGGTTGCACAACACTGTGAAGGTACTAGTAGGCACTTAACTGTTCACCTCAACAAAGCTAATTTTATGTTATGTGAATTTCACCTCGATAAAAAACAATACTTCTGATTAGAAGCAAGACAAAAATAGTTACATAGGGGTTAATTTTATAAATATTTCCCATCATAAACCAAGCTTTTATTAAAGGGGAGAAAAATTAGCATGTGATATAAATCTTCTTCATTTATGGAGAGCTAAATTTCTGTAACCATATTCTATTTTGTTCATTTTAAAGGTTTGACAGAGATGACAAAACAGAAGAACAGAACTCTTGGGATACAAGGTCTGTATCAATTAATTTTTGGTATGCCCTAACTGCAAGAGAAATTAGATGAATTTGCAAGGTTCATTTTTCCACAGCTCTTAAATTTGTTTTTAAAAGTTAAACTTAGCTGAGCTCTTTCTCATAACAATCAGAATAATTCTTTTGTCATTATTAAATAATCTATCTCAATACGTGCCATAAATTTGAAACTGCAAAAATAGATGACTCAAGAATATGAGACTTAGATTCCTTGAGAATGATGTAATCAAATTTATTTGGATTCAGCTATTAATGTTATCCCAGATGGCACTGCCTTTGCCGTCATTTCCATGAGAATAGAAGTGGTTTTTCCACTTGGAAAATATTAAGGATTTTTAGCACAAAATAACATATGTATTTTGTTAATAATAATAAATGGTATCTCAAAGACATAGAATAATAGATGTGACTCCTTATATGCTTAACTTATGGTGAAAATTACTTAGGTTTAATAGAAAGTTGCACAGGAATACACAGTACACAGTAAGGTGGTATTAAAACGTATGATATCATTTCTAAAAAAACTATTAATATCCCAAGGGGAATTGTCTAACTATGGTTTCGGTTAAGCCAGCTCAACAAATGCTGACACTCTGTTATATGCTGAACATTATAATAGGAGATAAACAGAATTACTACCTTTCAGAAACTTACAATCTAATGAGAGCCACAGAATCCAGACAGCTGTAACTAGAGAGCTTTCTGTATAATGAAGTACGGGCACATTACAAAAGTAGTACAAGGAAGGCAGTAATGAATTCAGTTTGGAGAAACTGGAGGGAATAGTATGAGAACTGGCCTTCATAGGATGAAAAGGAGTTCAGTGGGTGGGGAAAGTGTTTCAAATGGCCTAGACCTATAAAACAACCCTTGTCATCTTCAGAGAACTACAAACAATTTAATGCTGAAAGAAAAGGAAGAAGAGGAGGGTATGGAGAGAAAAAGAAGAAAAAGAAGGGGAGCAGAAGGAGGATGAAAAAAGGAGTAAGAGAAAAAGGAAAGAAGGTAAAGAAGTAAGAAGTAGTAGGAAATGAGGCTGGAGAAGTAGGCTGGGACCAGATTACGAGGATTTTGTTGAGCTGGAACCTCCTCTTTTAAGCATCAGGGAGTCACTGAAGGAACTCATCTGGAGAAAGACATGGTCAGATTTGAGATTTGGAAAGGTCACTCTGGTAACAACGTGGAAAAAGAAAAAATTGCATGGGCAAGTCTGAAATCAGGAAGATCAAAAAGCAAACTATTCTAATAGTTCAGGCTGGAGGTGAGCAGTACTTGAACTAACACAAGGTCACCGCTGATGCTGCAGAGAAGACAGACTTGACAGATCACTTGATGACTACCTGGGTATTGAAGGTGAGAGAACAGAGGAAGCACTGGATAACTTAGAATGTTCTGGACTTTGGATAGCAGTGACAGCATGTGACTAATGCAGACAGCGAAAAGAAAAATGGAATAGTTTCAGAGTGGAGAAAGGGGACCACATTGCTCAGCTCTGGGTATGCTGACTAAGGGACTTATACGAACTCCAGCTGAAGGTACATATTTAGAGCTATCTGTTTTTAAATTATACTCAGAGACAGATGATATTATCCAGGGAGAGAATATAATGAGAAGAGGACTAATAACCCTGGAGAAGAGCAAAGTTAATCATACTTCAAGGAAAGGGTGCTCTAAAGAAATGTCACAGAAATACAAAGAAATCCAGATTATATTGTCATGGAACTCAAGGGAGAAAATAGTTTAAAGGAAGAAATAATCAACACTGTTAAATACCACAGAAAAACTGAGTAAAACAGTGACTGAAAAATGTTAACTGGATTTGGCAATTGAGGTAAAAATAATATAGTGGTAATTTCAGTGGAATTGCGAAGTTGGAATTCAAATTTCAAATGGAGGGCAATAAAACAGAGGTATTTTATTTTATTTTGTTATGTATTTATTATTTTATTTATTTATTTTATTCAACTTTTTAATGTTTTATTTTATAAAGGTATTATTCCAGGAAGATGGTGGAGAAAGACAGAAATAAAAAAGGCATTACCCCAGGGAAACAAAAGTTTCAAAGAATATTTTAGGCTTCTTTTTTTTAAAATTTTTTATTGTTATGTTAATTACCATACATTACATCATTAGTTTTTGATGTAGGGTTCCATGATTCATTGTTTGTGCATAACACCCTTTAGGCTTCTTTTTAATGTCAATTCATAGTCTTTCTTTTAAGAAAATAGAATCACTAGCAGTTTGGCCTCTAAAATGTTCCTGGTAGCAGGAAAATTCACTACTAAAAATTCTGAAGTCGGGGCGCCTGGGTGGCTCAGTTGGTTGAGCGACTGCCTTCAGCTCAGGTCATGATCTCAGGGTCCTGGGATCAAGCCCCGCATCAGGCTCCCTGCTCGGTGGGAAGCCTGCTTCTCCCTCTCCCACTCCCCCTGCTTGTGTTCCCTCTCTTGCTGTCTCTCTCTCTGTCAAATAAATGAATAAAATCTTAAAAAAATAAAAAAAATTTTGAAGTCATTTGAAACAGAAATTTTAAGTTTAAGAAATCCTTGGGAACAGAGAAACAAACTTCTGAGAGCAGAGCAACATAATAATGTCAGATACTGGCATGAAGAGCAAAAGAATGTCTTTCAGAGGTGCTACATATCAAGAAGCTATTGACACTGTGGAGGAAGTAATGCATGGTGGCTAAGAATGGTTCTGGGGGCACCTGGGTGGCTCAGTAGGTTAAGCGTCCAACTCATGATTGCAGCTCAGGTCATGATCTCACAGGTGGTGAGATGGAGCCCCATGTTGGGCTGCGTGTTCAGTGGGTAATCTGCTTGAGATTCTCTCTCTCCTTCTCTCCTTCTCCCCCTCCGCCCCTTCCCCCACTCACGTGCATGTTCTCTCTTTCTCTCTCTCTAAAATAAATAAATAAATCTTTTTAAAAAAACGGTTCTGGAATCCACCTATCCAGATTCAAGGCCTGGCTCTACCACTTTCTCTGTGACCATGCCAGAGTTACTTACATTGTCTTAGATCTCAGTTTTCTAATCTGTGAAATGGAGACAATAACTCAATCTACATAACCAAGTTCTTCAGGAGTAAATAAGATAACATTACTCTGGCACTTAGTTATAAAAATGGTATGGTATATTTTGGTAATTTGGTATATTTTGCTGATTTGGCATGTTTTACTAATGAAGATGATGATGTTGATTACATGGATTTTGTATAGCTCATATTTAGAGCTATGAAATTGGATGAGACCATGAAGGCAGTGAGTGTAGGTAGAAAAGAGAAGTCTAAAGACTGTTCCAGGGCTATAAGATATTAGGATGTTGAGAGAGAACCAGTGCAGGAGACTAAATTGGAGCAGCCAGTGAGGTAGGAGGAAAAGTAGGAGAGCAGAGTCATGGAAGCAATGGAAAGTGTTTCAGGGAATGATCAACTGAGTCAAATGATACTAATAAGTCAAGTAAAACGAAGACTGAGAATTGATCACTGGATTTAGCAGGAAACAAAACAGAAATCTTTGGTGACTTTGACAAGAGAGAGTTGGTGGACACACTTTGTGTCCCTATGTTAGCGCATGTGTGTGACCTTGATCATTTATGTGCAAGCCACTGAGGAGGGCAGATTTTTGTCCATTACTGCATGCGATCCAAAAAAAGAACATGAAATGTGTTTGATGTTTGCTGGGGGCTTCTGGGAAAGAAGTTTACATCCTCTTCTCAGATAGCTAATGGAAAGACACACTTTCTGCCACTGGATGTGACCAGGATCACTATCCCTGGGAATTGTTGGCAGACAGACATCTTACAATCTTGAGAAGGAATAGTTCTGCCACAGAAGGAATAGAAGCTAAACAGAAATTAGTCACTGATGACATGATTAATTATCCAGTTATCCAAAGTTCAATAGATCTCTACTTATTTTCCCCAAAGTCTGTTTGGCTTAAGATACTAGCAGATACCATTTTTTATATAAGCCTAGCCTTATTATATTTTTCTGTTATTTGCAAAAGAAATATTCTTAAATGATAGTTCAGTTTATCAAGGCTGAAACTGCATGAACTGGCTGAGGGGAAAGGCAGTGGTTACTGTTAGAATTTTGGACAGTCAATAAAAATAACTCCTATCACAATCTGTACATGACCAAATCCTGACCTTTTTCATTTCTACTTCACCATTTTAAAGACATTCTAACAGTGTATAAAATTAATTAATTTTTAAAAACTAGAATCTGTTTTAAGAGAATTTTAGGACAATAGTGATCAAATTTGAATATATTATTTCCTATCCATTTCTGGCTTAAATATATCGGTCTACCTTGAGCCAAGCAGCAGTTGGTGGTGGTGAACCACTGAGTGTAAGTAAGTTGTTGAGTTCTTAAAAGATCTTGGCAGAGGAGAACATGTGGGGCTTTTTCCAACATGGGCGAGGCATGAGTTTGAAAGCCAAACTCAGAGACTCTCAAGATTAAGTTTGCTTTTGATGAATGCTGCGGATAGCTTCAAAGTTCTGTGTACTCCAAGAATCTAAGGATGACTTGGTCCCTTGTGGGAGTTCTTAGTTTGACGCCCAAGAAGCCCAAGGAGTATATCTGGTAGGCCAAAACTTCCCTTTTTCTGAGGGCAGCAAGTTGTGAAGAGAAAGAGAGGCAGGAAGATTCTGCTGTCTAGATAGTCTGGCTGTCTACCTTCTACACAATTCCCCAGGGAGTTAGGCAGGTGATGCTTTGCTTCCCATCACTTATGGAACCTTCAAGATTTGTACCAGGTCTACATCCAGAAAAATAACAACCTGTTAGAATAACAACCTGAAAGTGAAAGATCAAAGAATGTAGGTACCCAGTGAAATAGAGCTGCTGGGGAGATTTATGATAAGTGGGCCAAAAAACTTGAAGAGCATTTTAGTGGAGTACATACACACACAATCTAAATATACATATAAGTCTAAATAGATATTGGTAGACTGGGAATGTGTTTTTAAAAGTACTAAATAAGAATTCTTGAAATGAAAGTCAAATCAGTTTAGAATAAAAGTATTTAATTATCTCAGCAAAACCTAGAAGTTGGGGATGGTGGCAGGGTGGGATTAGGGTGGATAGATTGGATAATAAAAACATTCCAAACCTCTCATCTGGTGGGACGAAACAGAGAAAAGAAGCAAGGGAAAGTTTGCTAAAGTGTTCATCTTACTGGTGTGAGTGTAATGATAATTAGGAGAGATGCCTCCATGGGAAAAAAAACTGTTATCTCTTTTCACAATGTATATATACATCAAATCATCGCATAGTACATTTTAAATGTACCGCAATTTTGTCAGATATACCTTAATAAAACAGAAAAAAATGGAAGAAAGCACGGAGAAACAGAGAGAAAACAAGAGTCTAGTAAAGTTTTTAATTTCTTCATCCTGCCATACCTCTTGGACATCATCTTCTGTGACTCAGTCTAGTTCCTTTAAATTTGGGTTTCAAAGTAGATATATCTTGTTTTTAAACAGTAGCAGAGCGATGTGTGTCTGACTTAGAGCAGCAGAAGAGGGGTACATAAAGTCAGGTAAAAGGGAACAGAATGAATAGTAACTTGAACAAACCAGAGGAATAAGAATAAATTACAAAAATAATGTAAAATAAGAGAAAAATTAAGGAAAATAATCAAATCAATCAATATACTCAATGTCAGTGGACCATACACTTCCATGAAAAGAACCAGTCATATTGATTTTAAAAAGAAGAAACAAATTAGAGAAAATGATTTAAAATAATTAGAAAGCTGATCATAAATAGGCAAGAAATATCAGATGAATGCAAGCAAAATAAAAAAGAGGAATAGCAAAGTTAGTATCAGACAAGACAGAACTTAAGGTATAGTCTTAAATTGGATATACAGGGAAAAGCACTAAACTAGATAAAAGAAGGGAAGTCATATCATCATAAAAGTTACAAAAGAATGCACTGTATGAATGCACCAGTCAACAAAGGTGCTAACCATATAAAGCAAAAACTATTATAATGGAAGGAGAACTTGACTAAAAATACTTTTATAGTGTGACATTTAAATACATCTCTTTTCAAATCAGAGACCTAGTAGAAAAAAAGAGAGAAATTGAAAAGTATAACCAACAATTAAAAATACATGGCTTATATATCTTAGTAGAGAATCAAACATCTCTCCACACTCTACCTCAGCATAATCTTATTAGTAGAAGAAACAAGCATGTTGGAATGACCCAGCATCTCTCTCTGGCAGCCTAAGGCAGGAGAAAGGGAACAGAAAGAGAAAGAGACAGAGAAAGAGGATCAGGGAAGAGGGAGAGGGAAATGAAAGGGGGAGGCGGAGACCATGAGTTGAAATTCAGCCCCTGCCTCTCTATAGCCTCTGTGTAATGAGCAGCGTGGCACATTGAATGAATGTGTTTTTAGAGTTTTAGAAGGTAATAGTATTTAGCATTGAGACAAACTTTTCTGCCTATTTATCACATGAAAAACAAAGAACACACTGAAGTGATACACATAATGATACTTTATTTAGATTTTTTGGTTCTGCACAGTCATTAAATTCTTTTCCTGGAAAAGCTATTATTAACTGTGCTAATTGTAGTTCAGTGCAACAGCTCTCAATGGCTTGTCATGTTTAGAGGGTGTTTTTCAGTAAGCTTCTGAAAGCCCTAATTAATGGAAAAGACCAGACTCTCACTGCTTCTTCTATACATGCTTAAAGTACAAAAGATTCTTGATGAAACCATACTACCAAATGATCAAAATGGACTTTTTCCAATCCAACAAATGTGGTTTACACAACCACAAAACTAAGTAAGACAATACATGGGCTAAAATATTTATTATCTCCAAGAATATTGTTAAATGCTTTCATCAGAATATCTCAATTCCTTTTTTCCCCTCTCATCAAAAAGAAAGAAGTAGGCTTGAAAATTATACTATTTAAATTCCATTATATTTAGTTATTTAATTTTTCAAAAATGCTATTATGGAATTTTTCAAATATTTATAAGTTGAAAGAATTTCACAGTGAAGACCTAAATACTCATCACCTAGATTCTAACATTAGTATCTTACCATCTGGTTTCATTCCATATCTATCCATCACTCTATTCATCCATTAATCCACCTTGCTATTTTTTTTATGCACCTCAAAGTAAACGGAAACATCAGCCTACTTTTTCCTAAGTATTATGGCAGACACTAGTGATTTGGTTTTTGACACGGACAAGATGCATTTATCTCCACTGCAGTAAATAGTAAGATGCAGGGCACATATACTGGTGAAGGACCTAGGATCCTGGATATATGACTTTCTGCCCATGTCTAGAAAATAAAGAAGGCAATAGCTAAAGTAACATCTCAAAGTTCTGTGGAAAAATGAAAGCTACAGAGATTATTAATAATCCTGCATTTCTAAGAGGAAAGGCAATAGTTCACATTTCCTTAGAGTTCTTCATCTAAACCTATCACAGAATCCTATAAACACAAGCCAAATCCCCTGATTTGTCAATGAGGAAAAATAATATTTAAGAATTTTGCTACTTCAGCAATAGAGAAGATTATAAAAAAGGAACAAAAAGCACCCGAAACCTGTAATTGTTAATATTTTGGTGACTATCCTTGCCCAAACATCTCCATTCGTTTATTCATTCATTCAGCAAATAATTTTTGAGTGCCTACTGTGTGCCATGTGACACAAAGCCTATGTCCTCAAGATGTTTATATTCTAGTCATATGTCAGGTGGCAAAAGATGCTCTAAAGAAAAACAAAGAAGGGTATTAGTGTCAGAGAGTAAAGATGTTACTTTGGATAGGGTCATCAGGAAAATCCTTCTTAAAGAAGTGACATGTGAACAGAAGTGTGGAGGTGAGGGCAGGAAGATGGACACTGCAAAGGGGACTGCAAGTACCAACGCTGTGAGGTGACATGGCGTTCAGGACATCTGAGAAACACTGAGGACCAGCGTGGCCAGAGTGTCCTGGGGGAAGGGGAGGGAATGACACGAAATTAAAGAAGTTACAGGGGCCAGATCCTACTCTGAGTGAGATGGAAAGCCTCAGGAGAGTACTGATCAGGACAGCACTGATCAGAGGAGGATCATGATCTGGCTTAGCTTTTCAAAGAACCACTCAGGCTCCTGTGCAGAGTGCTCTAAGAAGGCAAGTGTGGAAGAGGGAAATCAAAAACAAGATTCTCGCAGGAATCCAGGTGAGAGCTGATGGTGCTTCGACTTGGGTGGGGGCCGTGGAGGTAGTATATACACATACATATACAGCCATATACTTAAATCGTTTTACATGAATGGGACCATGTACATGCTGAATGTGTTGTTCAAACTTTCCTTAAGTACTCCTTCTTCTTTTATTTTCCCATTCCCTGGTCCTCCATCCCACACTCCATGATCCTCCCTTCTAGCAACTAATGTAAGCCAGCCATCTATGCCACCTTTCATATTTCTCTCCATTTTCACCAATTATCCATGGGGGATTTCTATTTAATGTCTTGCCTTACAAAAACTGAATCATATTATCTTACTTTGTTGTATGAATGGCTAATATTTTTGCTCACTTTTCTATTTGGTTATTTGTCTTTTTCTTACCTTGTAGGCACATTATAGGTATTGACTCCTTTTGTGTTTTGTTTCCCAATTTATCATATGAATTCTGACTTTATGGTTTTATGGCATTTTGTCATTCTTTAAAAATATTTTGCATAATTAATAACATCTATCTTTTTTGTTGTTAATTTTTTGTGTGTGTTTTAAATTTTATTTTATTATGTTATGTTAATCACCATACATCACATCATTAGTATTTGATGTAGTGTTCCATGATTCATTGTTTGTGTATAACACCCAATGTTCCATTCAATACAAACTGAGGCTTCTAGAATGTCTATCTATCTTATAGCTTTTGGGTTTTCTAGTTTTCTTTAAATCTTCTCCCCTTAGCTATACATATATTCCAACTTCTCCTAAAATTTACTTTTTGTTTTGGTAATTACACTGTAAAATACAAGTCCAATCAATATCTGATTTAATTCCTTGTACAAATTCCATTTTGAATACCAGAACTTGTATTTTATTCGGTTCTTGTTGTTTTTAAATTATCATGCTGTTCCAGAAAGTATGGATCTCTCCTTTATTACAGGTATCTGTATGCATGGCTCTTTACCAAAATGCAAGCCAAGCCCCTTGAGGGCAAATACTTGTCATTTCTCCTTCTGTCTCTGTGCTGGCCCTGAGCTTGTTGGCCCTCAATTCCATTTCTCATGCTCACCACCTTCCACCCTCAGGAGACACTGGGGCGAAATGTTGATTCCTGCTGCCTGCATTTTCCCTGCTCCCCTCCAGTTAATTTCAATTAATAGGAGACACTAGGTTGATGCGTGGGAGGAAGAGAGAAGTCAGGACATTCCTCCTCCTTCTCTGAGTCAGCCAGCATCTCTGGAGACAGCTAACTCTCCTCTCTGATCCCAGTTCCATAACCCTGGCCCCCAAGCTCCTATATGATCACCTCCTCCCTTTGGAACCCCAGACGGTAGTGGCTTCCTGGTGTTGCTAATCTCTGGTTAGCCTCACTGTCCCTCCTTTGGCTTTTCAGCTTTCCCATCATCTAAGTAGACCAATTCCCCGCTTTAAATTTCCTATATTTTCTTGGTTCAGCCCCGATACACTCTTCAACAGTATTTATCCTTGTGCCTCAATCAAAGGAAAAGCTCAAATAAGTATTTGTTTAAGCAATGATTATAATAATGACCTTCCACACTTCAGTACAACTGGTGGGAACTGTTCATTCTTACTTACTCGACACCACACGCAATATAATCAACCAAACATTGTTGACTGAGTATCACTTAATCACCACCTCCAAAAATATAGCATCCAGTTTCCCCATCACCATATGATGGTACCATCCTCTGTAGAGGCCAGACCGCCCCAAGATGGGCAACTTTGGCATGAAGATTACTATGAGTTAAAAAGCAATCAAAACTTAGCAGATTCAGGAAAAGTTCTTTATCTCCCCCACAGCTGCCTGAAATTAGTTTAGATAGAGAATCTGCTCCAGGAAGAGCTATCACCAGAGCTAACTACATTATACTATAAACTAGATATGGTAGACAGGAAAGAAGGTAGCAGGGCCTGTTTGATCAAAGTCCTCTATGTCCCACTGTTTCTGAGTGGCCCAGCAAATATTAGTTTACCAAACATTTATTCTTTTACATCTTCCTGTGAATTGCATACCTTCCCTTTGAAGTTCCAGGCCCTTACCCCCTTTTTCTTAGTTCAGAATGACATATATACCTCGTTTGGCCTGACTCTTTGGAATTTCCAAGTCTGTGTGGATTCTCCGTACACAGGAAATTAAATTTGATTTTTCTCCTATGAATCTGTCTCATATCAATTTGATTTAGTCCACCTAGAAGGACCTAGTAGGTAGGGGACAGGAAATTCTTGCTCTCCAATACCTCATTAATAGATTCTGTAGATTCTGGATTTAGTTCAAAATTTCTCTGTCCTTCATTGCCATTTGGCAACATCTTTTCACCTATGATTCTACTAAATGTATTGGTTATTAAGATCTTTTCTCTCACTATGGACTCTGAGAAACAAAGAGGGTTTTAGAGGGGAAGGGGGTGGGGGGGGATGAATTAGCCCAGTGATGGGTATTAAGGAGGGCACATATTGAATGGAGCACTGGGTGTTATACGCAAACAATGAATCATGGAACACTACATCCAAAACTAATGATGTAATGTATGATGACTAACATAACAAAAAAATAAAATTAAAAAAATATATCTTTTCTCTCTAGTTCTCCATGCTCTCTACTATCCAAACTGAACTGTCAACATTTATTAGGTGACTGACAGGTATCCATTGAGAGTCCAATATCTGCCAAGTGCTATGCAAAGCAGAAGCTAGGGTCACCAAGAGATAGTCTTTCTGGGATCTCAGCAATTTTGCAATTATAATACAATGTGATCAAGGATATTTTAAAAGGCAGAATTCTGAGATGGCTCCCTAGATCCCCTACCCCTGGTGGACACACCTAGTATGATCCTTTCCCCTCGTGTATGGGCAGAATTTGTGAATATGATGGGATAGTCACTCCCGTGAATATGTAATGTTACACATAAGCTCCTATCTTAGCAGATCTCCTGCTGGTTTTGAAGTACCAAACTGCCATGTTGTAGAGGGCAATATGGTAAGGACTTGAGTTGAGAGTGGGTCCCAGCCCACAGCTATTAAAAAAGTAGGAACCTCAGTTCTACAGCTACAAGGATATAAGTTCTGCCAACAACCTCAGGGAGCTTGGAAGCCTAATTTTCCCCAGTCAAGCCTCCAGATGATGACACAGCTGGCCAACATCTTGATCTTAGCCTTAGATTCTGAGCAGAACATCTGCGATACCTGGCCCACAAAAACTGGGAGAAAAGAAAGTTTGTTGTTTCAAGCTACTACATTTGTGGTAATTTGTTACCTGGCAATAGATAAAGAAAACAGATTTGACAGGAGTAAGTAGAGGATATTATCCATACACACAGGAAAATACCTAACCCAGCCTATGGTCAGGGAGGACTTTTTAAGAAAGACCTGAAGTTTAGACCTGAAGACTATATGGATTAGTCAAGCAAGGAGGAGGGGAGTGGGGAAAGGAGGGATAGAGAGAGAGTCCAGATAGAGAATATGGAAGTGTGAGTGTGGTGGGGGGAGGGGTAGAGGGATGGAAGGAGGGAGAAAGAGAAACACAGACCATACACTCTTCCTCTTTAGATTTCTGGTAGTTTGCTAATTACCCTGACTCTAAATCATACTTAAACCATATCCTTTAGGACTCTTCACCCTATGTTTCTACTCCGCCCAACCACTCCCATCTCATTCTACACTTTAGCCAACAACCTTCCTTGGTGCTAGGAAAGCTCTGTGTTTTTCTTATTCTGCAACTCTTATCCCAGAAATTTTACCATAAATATCCTAGGTGCAGAGAACAGCTTATTTGACTCAGCAACAGGTCTTCCCCATCTGTTTCACATAACAAGTGCTTCATCATCTCCAGGATGCTATCCTGTAGTACCTCCTTAGTCTTTACCCAAGATGCCATACCTCACCCCCAACAGTGCTTTTGTGTAATGACTGTGTGCACCTCTCTTCATGGTATCCCTGGCTACATAGTCTCTTCCTTGGCTTTTCCATGGTTAGGACCATGTCTGATTTATGTTCTGTGTTGTTTTAGTTAGTTATCATATCATAACTGCCCACTGGCTGCTTTATTTTCTTGCAAGCAAGGCTTAAAGACATCTGAGCTATTCAAAGAAGAAAGGAAGACTTTCTCACCCGGGCGCCCAGACCACCATTCAATCTTCCTTTTACATGAAATATTTTTATGGTTTGGAGATATGAACAATGGGCTAGGAATTCATTTTTGTCTTTGTTACCAGTCAAATGTATGCACAGCTAAGCTTTTCTGAGTGCATACTACATGCCCAGCATTGTGTAAAATACTTTCCATGGATTACCTTATCCCATGCTCACAGCAGACCTGTAGACATATGTAATAACATATTCTTCATTATACAGACAGGGAAACTAAAGCCTCCTAAGTAGTAAAGCAGGGCTGCCAGCCTCAGCACTGTGTGTCCACAGCCCAGGTTTTCAACCACTATCCCATGATGTTCCTTCAGGTCTCAACCTGGTCATTAGTGCACCCAGGAAGTCCTCCCTGACCACAGAGGCAACCAAATAATGTTGAGTCTAGGAAGCTGTCCCCTCATCAGAGGGTTCTACATTCTGGCACAGAGCTGGGAAACTGAATTGATACTGCTTGGATTTTTCCACAGTTCTGCCATTTATCAACTCTGTGATCTTAATCCCATAGCCTCAATTATTTCATCTGTAAAATGGGGTCAGTAATAACTATCTCATAGGGTAGCCATGAGAATTAAATAAGATGATGCACATAAAGTGTTTATTCCTGAGATTGGCAGCTTGTAAGCACTCAAGAAAAATATGATTACTATTATTCTGATCCTCAAGGGAACCAAAGCAGCTACAAATACTTAAGATAATGCACTTCTTACTTGTTGGAAAAGCAAAATTGCTCTTGAGTCAAGCATTCCTTTCTAAGCATTAAGATGATAAATGTCATATATGTTGAAAATTGAAATGTTCCTTTGAAACACTATCTTAACATTATTTAAATAATTTATAACCAGAGGGAAGACAGACTAGAAATGAGTATCTTTATCTTTGTGATTTTTAATGGCGAACATTAAATAACATTGTTGTAAACTATGAAATATTTCAGTTGATTCCCAAATTCCCAAAAACTCTGCAATAAGGTAAAGAGGATAGAGAGAGGCTCAAAGCAGCTGCAAACCAAATACACCAGAGAGGAGCAGTACATTCAGGACAGGAGGTCGAACTGGCTTTTTCCTTATTTTCAATGTAGCTAATGAAAGGCAAACCTCAAAATGCTCAGAGCTCCAGGCCTTTTCAGATAAACACTGGAAATGGTGAGTATAATTCATGTCCGAGGCTGATTTACTGAAAAATACAGATGTGGAGAGAAAATTTCAGCATTTTAATCTTTCCTAAATATGGTCTCCTTGAAGTACAGTGGGGAAGGTCTCAGCTGCAAGCCAAGAGATATGGGCTCCAATGTTGCCTCCTCCTTAACTAGCTGTGTGGCCTTGGCAAGCTGCACCATCTCACTAGGCTTAGCATCCTTATCTTTAAAAAAAAGAGAGGATGAGGAGCCCCAACTGCAGGCCCCCACTTTAATATTCAGTGGACTAAATGACTTTGTTTCTTTGTTTATTTTTGGTGTCTTTTATTTTTAAAGTGGGAGATCACCTTTGAAAGCATCTCGATGGCCACTGGCTGGAGGAAAATAGACTGCAATTAGCAACTGGAGCCAATACAAAATTAAATGACACAGCAAGAGTGTTCAAATATTTTCCTATGCATAGAAATAGATCTTTCAGGATTATCATTTTTAAAATCATAACTATTTCCAAAGGTGCATGGCTAGCAGCCATGTGAAAAAATAAGGTACAGCATGTTATAAATAAAATGTATTTTACATGGAAACCTCAATTATAGAAAGCAAAGCCTCCTTATGAATTATTTTCAGACACTCAAGTTAGATTTTCATTCATAACAGCTCAAATTTCCAATGAACTTCTATTTCAAAGTATTATACAAATTTTAAAATAGGCTTCAATATAATTGACTTCTAGAATTCATCTGGATATTCTTGCTTCAGAGAGCTGCGTAAACCCAGAGAAACAGACTAACCCTTTATCACTCAGTGTCACATATGAAATGGGAATACAAACAACAACGTCGTACACAGTCCCTCCAACCTTCCCAGAGAGGAATATGTTCCACTAAGCTAGACTGGAAGCCAGGATTGGAAGCACTTGTCAATGGTCAAGTGGAAAGTCATTTCAAAACTGATGAAATGGCATTTCCCTTGGCGACTCATGTGAATGTTACTAGCATCCTGCAAAATCTCTGACTGATTCCTGGTTTAGGAATTAAGTTTATGTTTTTTGTTTTAAGATTTTTATTTATTTATTTAACAGAGATCGAGAGAGAGCACAAGAAGGCAGAGCGGCAGACAGAGGGAGAGGGAGAAGCAGGCTCTCCGCTGAGCAGGGAGTCCGATGCGGGACTCGATCCCAGGACCCTGGGATCATGACCCGAGCTGAAGGCAGCCGCTTAACCGACTGAGCCACTCTGTTGCTGTTATTGACAGTGTTACATCCCTTGTTTTATTTTTGATTGGGTCTTCTCTCTCCTGGGAACTATTATGAGCAGATGTGTTAATTTGTAGGCGTATTTTGAAACTGTATCTTTCTCATCGCTTTCTTTCTGTCAGAAGATGATCTAATCTCTGAGTCAAACTATATTACAAACACCCAATCTTATTCCAGTCCTCCCGATGAAATCAAACCCTTGAAATACGTCTCCAATCCTCAAATCTGTCCTCCCTGCATTCCTCAAGATAATTAAACTAAATTGCCAAACCTCTCCCAGGAGAGCAGAAGGAAGGTACCTCAACACGTAAGAGGGTAAGCAAATAAAAGACATATTCTACACAAGGAACACGCGCAGACACACACACGTGTATACACGTGGATTCTTATCTATGTTTTGACCAAATGCCACAGTTAGGAACTATTAGGAAATTTTATATGTGCTATGTCCATGTTAAGCGTGGGATTACTATAAATATAGTTTTGCAGTTACCATTAGTAAATGGCAGTTATCTGTCTTCTAGGTGGTCTTGACAAAACTCATCTCTGAATGGAAGGAGTTTCCTTCCAACATGGGTGATCTGCTGCTTTGGAGCTTTTACTTTGGTTGCTCTGGGAAGTTTAACAGTCATTTAATCAACCTTCAAGTACTCACTGAACAAGCTCTAACTAAACATTGTGATTTGAGTGCTGAGATTAGTGAGATATTGCTCCAGGGAAATTGATGTTTTGAGTGTTTCTAGGGAAACAGTTAATCTCTCCCAAAAGCAAGTCTGTTAGAAAATAAGGGGATGGGAATATTGAAACCCTTTTAAATTAAAGGAAACACCATATTTGAAGATGAAGGTCGACGAAGAGATGCAATCAAACATACACTAATGATGCAAAGGAGCAGGCTGTTTAAGTAATGACATAGTTACTCAGAAGAGCAGAAATCGAGAAAATTTCACTTGATTAAATAGTTTTTTGTTTGGGTAATTTGGGTTTGGTTTGATTTTGTATGTTATTTTCTGTGGTTTTTTGATAGAGTTTAACTACTGATGTGCCTAGAGATTTGGGATCAGGAGAATCTAAAGGAATTGTATAGCCCTGGTGGCAACAGAGATGAGTCTAGGTGCAGAGCTGTAAAACATTTAAGCAAATCCAGAGAAGAACAAAGACAACTATTTATTTGCCTTTCTTTTTTCCATTCCCTATGATCCTACCTTTCTTAGAATGACCTTTGTTCCCTATTATTTAATCTCCATTATTGTAAGCCTGGAAAACAAAGATTCTTTAGCAGACTATTCACAATTATAGTATTGTTTTTCTCTTCTGAAGTCCGCAAAGGCTCAGATCAGGAACTAACAGTTTCCTAGAAATGAGTGTCCTTTTTACACTTTTTCCTCTGGTTCATGGTGAGCAAGGGGTTGGGAAGAGGAAGACACAAGTAGTTTTGATATTATATACCTTAAAGGGAGGAGGATGGAAGTCTTTCCATCTTTAGGAATCCTGTTGCGTTATGCAAATATGAGTAGAAAGGACCCAACTGTTACCGACTGACATAATATTTCACCAATTGATGATACTCCAGAGAGAAGCAGAAATTCAAAAGGCTTTACAGAATAAAGAGGGATGCTACAGAAGGAAATCTGGGAAGAAAATTAAAGGGAACAAAATCACATACATAATCACCCTGTCACCCACCAGATTAGTAATCTCCCTGGATGGCTAATTTGTTTGTTTGTTTACTGTTTGTTTTGGTGGGAAGGGTTCAGATGTAGAGAGATTATAGTTTTAAGTACCCATGATACTCAATTCAAGGAAAAAAGATAAGCTGATTTAACACTTGACACTTGTTCAAAGACAAGAAAGTCCTCAGGAAGTTTGTATCCAGGAGAAAATATAGGTTTAAAGGTTTCAGGGTGGGAGGAGTACTCATTAATTTAGTGTACCAGTTTACCCTACCTTCTTCTTTTTAACAAATTTATGCTGGAGGTACATCATGATCTCCTTCTAACATGCACCAAGAGGCAAAAGCTTTGTTTTTCTTTTTTCACCGAAGTAGCTACAGATAAGGAAGTGCTTTATTTTGTTTAGTAGGGTAATTTGAAGAACAGCTCCCTAAAGAATCAGAGTTTAACCTCAATATACATAGAAACGAAAACCTAAGTGAACGGAAATTTCCAAATGTACATTGTGTGACTGGTGACCTCTGTAAGATGTGTATCTGTTTGTTTTCCTTTTAAAACAAATGTGCTACTTTAACACCTATTCATCTATCAAATGTTTCCAACTGATAAACAGCCAATGCAGAAAGATTAGGAAGAACATTGATTAATCATTTCCTCGGAGGTGGAAAGAAAAATTATCAGTCACCATGTGTTTAAAGGCAGCCCTTCTGCAGCCTTAAGTCCTTGGGGAAGGGAGAGGCCCCAGTGCTTTACAAAATAAATTTTAAAGGATCAATGCACTCCATTTGCTTTACCTATCTGAGTACCTCTTAAAGCGCAGGAAAGAGAAGTGTCATTTTCTTACGTTTTCTCTGATCCAATCATTCTTTTTAGAACCACCTTTCCTCTTCATTGTTCTAGAGCATCACCATTATGCCTCTTCTGTATTTGAGCAAAAAAGAATAGATGAGAGAGGACTAGGCAAGTTAAAAAATATAAGCTCTTAAAAAAAAAAAAGAACACTCAGTAAAGATTATTTGATTATGTTCTTTGGTAAATCTATTTCTTGGCTATACCTAAAAAGGAAAGATCACACCCAAGGACCATGTGGTAGAATACATTTATTGTGAAAACACTGCTTATCAGTTGCCAATTAAGGAAACAAAAATCTCAAGCAGTAACGAATTTAGTTAACATGGAGTCCCAGGCCTGAGCTGCTGAAAGGAATGAATAAAGTTAAGAAGCTTTTTCTTGTAACGTTTAATTCTGGCAGATTAAACAACTAAGTCTCTTTTCCCTAAATTATTAATGTTTCCAGGTAGGGGAGGATTATTCAGAGGTTATTTTTCAAAAAATTCCCCAAACTCTGGCACAGGATTAGCAAAATCTGTCTAATGTTCTTTTCATTTAAAGAGTGGTGTTGAAGGAGAAAAAAATATCATTTTAGTTATATACTGTAAACAGTCTAGCTGACAAAGAACTTTCATAAGGATATTTATTTTGGTGAAATAAATTGGCCCTCATGCACAGAAACTGATTTGAGGGAAAAAGGATACCAAAGAACACACAATGAAAGAATATAAATTAAAAAGTAATGCAAGGAAAAGATTCAGTGATTGACAGTAAATCATCTATTCATGTCCATTTATTGATATTATACTTCCAACAACATGCTATAACTAATACTAAAATCTTTATTTTTGAGGCACATTTATTATCTCAAAGTCTTAAGGAACTATTCCCTCCATTTAATATACTTTTTCAATATATTTGGTATAAGAGTCTAATTGTAGCAAATATAGTAGAATTTTCCCATTCTTCTCCCTATTATGTTTTCCCTTTTTCTACAGATACTTGGGATGATCATAAGACAGAGTATTTGAGGTTCCATGTCCATGTTAGATAACTGATTTGACAAACTCATAAGCTCTGAAGATCATTTTATGGCTTGTACAAATTCAGTCTTGGCTGGAGGCTGACTCATTCTGCGTTGTAAGAGCTCATTATTAAACTCTCAGGAGGTTTGCAAGCCAGCTGACATCCCAGTGGTAGTTTGAAACTGGCCATGTAGGAGTATTTACACCACATTAATTGTAAAATGCTATGAATCAGAACTTCCCTAACCCCCTCTCCAGAGCTAGGTAATAAACATGTACCAGTTAGTACACCACTGGTCAGAGCTATTCTTGACTTTTTCATAAAACGCCAAGGAAAATAAAACCTATTACATAATACAACTTTGACCAAAAAGCCTTCTAAAACATTTTTTTTTCCGATCAATAACTTCAAAATTTCAGGAATTGGTACTACTACTAAATTTAAAGAATATGGGCCAATTGAATCACATTAGATTATGCTTAAACCGTTTTTATTTTAAAGTTGGAAATGACGTCCTTCAAAGATATATGTTCACTTTATTCAGACACGGTAAGTTAGTGAATTTCTCCATTCACTCCAGTCTCTTCCTGCTGTCCCACCTGTTCTGAAGATTTAGCTCTACTGATACAGCAATTTGGCATCCTAAGAATACATTTATCTTACAAGTAACTTTATATATGAAAAATATATATATCTACATAATTAGTCATTGGACATTATTCTATTGAAGTAAGACCCAAAAAAGTCAGCAGACAGTGGTCCAATCAATAGAAATCAGAGTAAACGCAAATGTAAAATATAAAAATTCCCAAGGAGGAGAAGCTTCCCAGGCCCAACATTACTTGGTGACAGTGGTGGCCAGGGAGGACTTCCAGCATAGAGGAAGGACCAGACCCAGCCCTAAAGAGACACCATGCTTTAGTAATTAAGATTTGAACTCTTGAGAGTTCCCAATAGGCAACCAAAACATATTAATACTCTTTGTAGGGGCACCTGGGTGGCTCAGTCGTTAAGCGTCTGCCTTCTACTCAGGTCATGATCCCAGGGTCCTGGGATCGAGCCCCGCATCGGGCTCCCTGCTCCACGGGGAGTCTGCTTCTCCCTCTCCCATTCCCCTGCTTGTGTTCCCTCTCACGCTGTCTCTCTCTCTCTGTGTCAAATAAATAAACAAATAAATAAATCTTTAAAAAACAATATTGTTTGTACATCAACCTATCAAAATTTTCTCCAACTGAATTTTCATAGGAAAATTAAGGTTGTTTCATTCACTGCGGCTTCAGTTTCACATCTGGACAAAGCACAATGCTGGTCAAGACAGCTCTTATTTTCCTGGCGAAAAATGGGCCCTGGGTCTCTGCGTGATAAATATTTAGCGCCTTTGTGGCAGTGTTCAGTTTAAGCCAGATTGTTAAGTAAGAGAGTCATCTGTGTTCAAACATGGAAAGGGTTCACAACAAGGGGAGAGATCCTAAACTTTTCTTTTTTCCTGGGTTTCGCTCTTGCTTAGTATCCCTCAGGAAGTGAGTTGTTTAGGGATGTGCTACCACATCACAATTCTGAAAGAAGATACCTTCAAACCACCAAAGTAAACCTTCCTCTGTGGATAATTTAGCAGGCTGATTATAGCACATTTCATCACTGACCAACTGAACAGAAATAACTACTAAAGCCGAAGGCTCATTCCAGAAACATTTCTAACCAGTTTTCTTGAGCTTTAGCTTCACAGTTTCATATTTAATCACTTCAGCATTTTGCTGGTTAAACAACTCTGATATGAAATGTGAATCCCAGAAAGTGCTGTTTCATTCCAAACAGCTGGAAAATTGGTAATTCTTTTTTCTCTGCCACTTGTTACAAATTCAAAAGGATCATTCCAAATCCCCGCTATTTATTCTGTTCATTAAATTGTCTCCTTCCATGGTTTTTCAGAAACTTTAACCAGCAGTTCTAACGTCTCATTTTAAATAACTGCTTTAAACAAATATTCTAAACTCACTACCAAATTAATGGCAGCAGATTCAGACTGGAGCCCTCCAGAGCACTTGATCTTCACTCCACATAACACCTAAGAGCCAAGTCTTCTAGGTCACGCAGGGCAAGCCCTTCCGATCAGTGGACTGTCACCTCTTCTCTGATTCACATGATCACCACAATTTTTCTCTAAATTATTTTTAAATAAATCAAGTATCTTTGTAAAATTGTATAATGTAGACATTATAATACTATTAATTTTCTTTATTAAAATCCTACTTCATTGGACTTTAACTCTGAAAAGTTAAATGACAAACTGCTTTTTCTTAGAATGTACCAGAAACGAGAAACATTGTTGTTTCCCGTGCACCAGTGATATTCATGAACTTGATCAATGTGCAATCATTTAAGAATCCATGAGGTTAGGATATGAGACAGTTGGTGTGAGATCTGGCTGTGTCCACCACTTTTTATCATCTGTGAGGGCATTGGGCAAATGTCAGGTACCTGCTAATTCTCTGCTAAATTCTAGTTGCAGCGAACAGCAGGTGACCAGGAGGGACAGAAATGCAAGGGTTCCCTGACCATGTGCCGTTGCCTCTGAGTAATTTGAGGCCATGGATTATATGCATTATAACACTAGAACTCTGGAGCGTCCAAGTACAAGGTGGTCTAGTCCAGACTGAATCCTAATCAAGTAAATCTCTGAGTGGGCCGAACCAAACCAGCCCTTTCTGTCCCTTCCCTGGGATCTGAGAACTGGTGGTCTTGGAAAGCACTCCAGCTCTGGCTCTAGGTCTATCCCTCTTATCTACAGACCCATTTTTAAACTGATAGGAAATTCTGGGTAGGCTATATTTCTATATGAACTGCATATCTATATGATCATTCTCTGGATGTGTTTGGATTCTTCACTATGAAAAAGGCATCGCAGATCCCACATAGCCATCTGATTCCAGGTTGGTTCCCTGTTAGGTTCCAGGCATTTGAAGCAAAGGAAAAGCCTTTCACAGTTGGCCTTACATTCAGATGCTGGCACGTTGGTTCTAGGTATCCCCACAGACCTAACCTATGGTAAGTCCAGCAGAACATTATATGACTCACAAACTTTCTTCATGTTGGCCACAACAGTTTGGATACTGAGAATAAAGTTGTGGGGTTTTTTTTCCTCCTGTTGGATCACATATTTTATCAGTAATCTGAAAATCACAATATTAACGTGTTTGTGCTGCTTAGTCAATGCTAGTAAGTTTGCAATGTCAGCATTTTGCCTCACTATTTATACTTAATATTCCTTCTTGGATGTGCCTTTGAACAGAACAAAGAAGGATAATTCTTCCTGTTTTTCTATTTTCCTTCTTCATCTCCCTATCCTTTGGGCTGCTATTTTACAAAACAATCTAATTTATGAAAATTGCTATGTGTGTTTCGAATCTTACAACACTGAATTCTAATTCAGTGCTCAACGTTCTAAATTAACATTCCAAGAATTTTTTTTAATCTAGCAATGATGCAAAATATCAAGTTGAAAATCAATCACAAGAAGACATAACTTTTCCACACAATTTAGGGTTTGTTACTTTATGTGCTCAGATGCCCGCAAAAACACCAGGGAAAAAATGTATGCCATTTTCAGGTCACAACAGCTTTCACTGTGCAAGACACAACCAATTCAAAAGAATTTTTTTAAAAAAGAATTGTTAGCATTCTTTTCATTTCTTACCAGATTTTCATTCAGTGAGATACAGCATGTATATGAATGTGTTAGCTTATGTCTAATTTTCCCGAAATTTATGATATTATTCTTTAACTTACAGGCCAAAAGTGGAAAAAGATTCACATTGTTTATATTTGCTTTTGCCTGACTAATGGCAGTTGTATCATAAGGCCCTGGCCAGCGTTTGGGGAAAGCTGCCAAGTACACACAAACAAGCCAAAAGTCACTAAAGATAAGCAAGTTACAGTGCACAGTCTGTGGTGGCACCAGATACCTGCGTAAAATAATTCCTCAAAATAAAATACACGTAAGAGAAACGCAGCTTGTTTAATAAACTTTCCTCCGAAAATTGATATCTTTTTAGGAAATCCCATTAATACCCTGCTGGATATTCATGACCGTTTGGGCAGCTTTTCATATGAGGGCCATAAGTCACAAGGAGACACAGTCTTGGTTCCCTCTGTCCCACACAAAGACAACCCGGGACCCTTGAATAATGCCTTGCTTTCAAATTCATGCTAAATGTTGTTACATTAACCTAGTAATCAATTAAGCTATTTTTAAGAAATAATAGATTTTCTTTACAATAACCAGGCTTTAGTTGAATAAGCTGAGCTATAGAAGTGTAGCTATACCTCCAATAACACTTGGATTAACCTAAAGGAGTTACAACTTAATACAAATAGATGAGATTGCAAAATATCTTCTGCCACTTTTATGTAGTTTGTTTTAAAATACGTTAACTCAGTCTTTGGAATTTTAAAGATATTTTTGTATCTTCTATAATCTAATCATTTATACGTGTATTAATATAACCATCGCATTGGCACATACTTACTAGACTCTTACTAAGGTTAGGGTTATGGATTGAAATTATTGCTTTAACCACTTGAATTGAGACAGCTCTACTTTCAGCACTTGAGTCAAACGTGGCCATCCAACTTAGGTTCAATACCTGACTGACCCTGAATCACAAGTATCTTTGATTCTATTGCCCCTCCCACCCCATTGTCTCTGCTTAGTTCCAACCTTCATTATTTCTAACATGGCCCACGAGAGTAGCCTCCTCTCTAGCCTCTGGGCCTCAAATCTACCGTCTACCCCACAGGAATGTGGCCATTTGACACCTGTCCTTAGAGCTTTGGAAATTGTTCAATTATCTATACTCCTTAAAGTTCAAACTCTAATAAGTCAACCAATTTTCTGTTAAGCAAATCAACTGATAAACCCATTTCTTCACAATTTGTCTCTAACCTATCTCTTCAGCCTTATGTCTAACTATACATATGCACTCCCAAATACCCTAAATTGTAATTTTTATCACAATGGCTAAAATACAGACTGTGTAATCAGACTGTCTGGGTTCTAATCCCAATAGTACTACCTTCGAGATGTGTTAGCTGGAAACAAAGTACTTAATTTTTTGAAATTTCAGTTTTCCCATCTGCAGAATGGGGATCAAAAGGTTGTTGTTAATGTTAAATGACACATACTAATTAATACTCAATAAAAAGCAGCTAGCAAAAATCACAGCAAACACTTAATTCATTCTTACATCCATGCCATTCCCCAAAGTTTTCTGGCTGATGTGTTCCTCCCACCTGGCATCCTTTTCTCAATGAACTCCTATTTGTCCCTCAAAACCTAGTTCAAATGGCAACTGCCTTTGAAAGCCTTCCTTTACCATTTTACTTGGGAAAAAATGTAGCTTTCCCCACTGCAGTACATTTACAGCATTTTGTGAATATTACAGTATTACAACCTGCATCTTCATAAATCTACATGTAAGCCTTCTCCCTATACTATAAGAGTGCATGGAAAGCAATAATATCTTTTCATCCCTGTATTCTGTTATGGGTGAACTATGCCCTCCCAAGAAAGGTATGGTAAAGTCCTAATACCCAGTGCCTCAACATGTGACCTTATTTAAAAATAGGCTTGTTGCAGATGTCACTAGTTAAGACAAGATCAAACTGCTGTAGAGTGGAGCCTCAATCCAATGTGAACAACGTCCTTATAAGAAGACAGCAATGTGAAGACACAGAGTCACAGAGAAAACACCATATGAAGCTAGAGGCAGAGATTGGAGTGATACATCTACAAGCCAAGGAGTACAAAGAATTGCTGGCCTTCATCAGAACCTATGAAGAGGCAAAGGATTCTTTCCCAGAGCCTTCAGAAGGAGTGTGGCCCTGCCAATACATTGAGTTCAGACTTCTGGCCTCCAGAACTGTGAGACAATAAATTTCTATTGTTTTAAGGCACCAGTTTGTGGCACTTTGTTATAACAGCCCCAGGGAAGCAACACATATTCCCAGATTCAGGGGAAAAAAATTAATATATTTGTGTTGAAGAAGCAAATGACTTTAAGGATTTCACTTAATCAATTTGGACTTACCTAGAAAAATAGGAGTATATATAGATGGCTATATTAGAACATCTTAAGTCTGGCTTTAAGAATCTATAAGTATGCAATTTCATAATTGAGTGTCATATTTCAACTTCCTTCCCCATCTAAAAATTTAAGATGATTGATTCTGAAGACTTAGAAAACGTTGCCATATTCCTCCTTGCCCTGCACCTGCAGTGACTGTTCATAAAATGGAAACTATTATTATTCATCAAAGCAATGTATAAGTTTTTCAACAGATGATTCATAAAAAAATGACACAATTATTCATCTCTGTATGATATCTATAATCTAAGGCTACTGTGTCTGAGACTCTAGAAAACTTTTTTCCAAAGCATTTTTATTTACAACATGTTTGCTCTTAGTGATCTATTAATTTATCATAATGTAGTTATGCTGATAAGTGCCTTGCCTAGAAACATTCATTCACATGGAAATAACAGTGTAAAGACAGATAAAAGTAATCTTATATTCTAGGCCAGAATCAAGGTCTACTCTCTACTTTAGTAACTGTAACTAAGAAGAAGGGGAAAAAAATCTAGAAGAATTTGAAAAGAGAAATATAATTTCAGTTACTGTGGTTAGAAGGGACATTTATTATATAATTGAAAATTCCAAAGTATAGAAGGAAGGCAGAATGCCATACTATTTGGTGCCTAAAATAACATGTTATTATAAAGTAAAGCAATTTCATTTTTGGAGCATGGAAAAATCCAAGACTATGAAAAATGGGCTTTCTGAGATCTCTGAGCCTTAACTTCAAGAACATGCAGTGAAGGTGCTAAGTCTATCATGAAAAAAAAAGTTCTGCCCTTTCTGAGTCAAACATCCAGTTTCTGACACCTCCATTTAATGTTGCCTCGAAATAGGTGTCTCATCTTTTACATTCAGGTCTTTGAGCATAGGCCTCACAACGAAGGAAGCCAGTAAGCCACAGTCTGGTTCTCCAGCTTGTGGAACTCCTACGAGTGACTGAATCCAGTCATCTAATAATCTAACAGTCATTCAATAATCACCAGTTATGTCTTATCCTAGGCCCACCACTGATTTGCTGTTGGCAGCTTTGGGTAAGTTCTGTTTCTCTGAAGCTCAGTATTCTCATTTGTAAGCAAGGATAATGGTGGTATCTGCTTCCCAGGATTTGTTATGATAATTAAACAAGAGAAGGCTCATAGTGCTTCACATAGAGCCTGGCATATGATAACTACCCAATAAAAGGTAATTGCTAATCAGAGAAAGACAAGTATCCTATGATCTCACTGGTATGAGGAATTTGAGAAACAAGACAGAGGATCATAGGGGAAGGGAGGAAAAATCAAACAAGATGAAGCCAGAGAGGGAGACAAACCATAAGAGACTCTTAATCTCAGGAAACAAACTGAGGGTTGCTGGAGTGGTAGGGTGGTGGGGGGTGGGAGGGATGGGGTGGCTGGGTGATGGACACTGGGGAGGGTATGTGCTATGGTGAGCGCTGTGAATTGTCTAAGACTGATAAGTCTCAGACCTGTACCTCTGAAACAAATAATACATTATATGTTAAAAAAAAAAGGTAATTGCTATCTTTATCATCATTATTACTGGAATGCATTATGGAACTAGTAAGCAAGTTGAGAGTAGGACTGTGCCTATTACTTAACGGATGCCCAACACTAACACCTGAGGCCAGTGAATAGTAGAGTAAATCTGTGTGCCAAATCCAGCCCAATGCCTGCTTCTGCAAATAAATGGTTATTGGAACACAGCCGCTCCTGTTCTTTTATATGTTGCCTATGTCTGCTTTACCCAGAAGATGTACATAGTTGTAAAAAAGACTGGATAGTCTGCAGATTCTGAACTATTTGTTATTTGGCTCTTTAAAAAATAAGTTTGTTAAGCCTGCACTAGAGCCTTACCACTTACAGTGTGGTCCTCAGCTCATTAGAAATGCAGACACTTAGGCTCCCTTGACCTACTGAATCAGAAACTACACATTTTCACAAAATCTCCAAATGATTCACATGCACATTAAGGGTTGAGAAGCAGTGGTCTAGGCCAGGGGTTAGCAAACTTTCTGTAAAGCGTCAGACAGTGAATACTTAAACCTTTGTTGCAAGACTGTTTTACCTGTTCAACTCTGCCTTCCTAACTCAAAAGGAGCCATAGAAAATATGTAAATAAATGGGTATGGTTCTATGTCAATAAAACCTGAAATTTCAATTTCACAGCATTTTCATGTATCACAAAATATTCTTTTAATTTTTTTCAACCATTTAAAAATGTTGAAACCTTCCCTTAGCTTGTGGACCATACAAAAACAGGTAACGGGTGGGATTTGGCCTGCAGGTCAGAGTCAGCAGTCTTGGTCTAGGCTAATGCCATATCACTGCTCAGTCAACACTTTGCCCCCCCCACTCCCCCCAAGACTCTGAACACCTATTTATATTTTCTAGCATATGTGACTTGAGAGAAGTTATCTGTTACTTATCTATCTTATCCTAGAAAACAGTTCTGTTCCTCCTGTATAATTCTAACTTGTAACGTAAAGTTCCTGCCAAATGATGTGATGGCGTACTATATCCTCTTCATTGCAGAATAGAGTACAACAGAGAGAGGCTGAGCTAGGAAGCTACAGGTATGTAGACAGACAGACAGACAACTAAGATACCTGCCTCCAAAGGAATGGGAAACTGATCACTATGAAAAACTCTTTGCCCCTAAATTCAAGCCAACCATACCAAGCACTTCTAAATATATAGTCAGGATTCCTGTCTATTTGATACACAGTATCCTCCTTCTTGGCCCTTAAAGGGGGCTGAAGCCTTTGGAAAGTATCGTGAAAGTCCCCACATCTTGCCCTTCCTTCTTACAGAGGCTAGTGGGTCATAAGCAACTGAGAAGGAACAGCCACAGAGGGCTCCCCCTCTGAGAAAAAGAGCTTTGCCCCAGCCTCAGGCCCCTGGGCCATGCTGCTGTGGGAGAGAGATGGCTAGAGGAGGGGATTCCCACCTGCCTTTTATTTAAGCCAGTTTTCTTTGTTCCTGCTTATACTGAGATGATAAATCAGTTTCATAAAAGAAGCTTAGTTCATAGAAACCTTTAATTTATGTTCAGAGTTTATTGCAGCTAAGCTCAATATATGGGCAGATAAGAGGACTTTGTTGAGTAAACACATTAATAATTTAGGTTTAGCAACTTAAGAAACATGAAAGTATTCAAGATTCATCAGAAGCACAAACTATATGAACTATCTGAACAATCGCAAAGGAACATATATGTATATATATTTATATATACATATAAGTTGACAGCATATATATATTTTACATTTTGAATCTGAAAGAATGTGTTAGAATAGACTCTGACTCCTGGTCTAGGCTACTGCCACATCTTTTTTGTTGTTGTTTAACCTTACTGACTCTGTTTTATCTTTCTACCATCATCCAATTTTCCCTCTCCTTTCTAAAATAATTTATTCTGTGGGACAGGCTGAGATAAAAACCTTTCTATATAATCTGATAAATCCTTTAATTGTAAATCATTAACTAATGAAGTATTTCTCCTAGTGTATTAATTAGGAAAATTTCAGCTACAAGAAACAGAAAATCCTGACCTAACTAGCTGTAGTCTTATGAAATTTATCATTTCATATGAGAAATTCTGCAGTGAGGTAGCTTCAGGGTTGCTTAATTCAATGCCTCAACAACATCATCAAGGATCTTTCCATTTCTCTATAATGCATTAGGATGTAGGCTTCTCCTTAGGTCAACTACCTCATATCGTAACTGGACAAGGTAATATCCAGTAAAAACAAAATACTGTCTTTTTGTGTTTCTTTTTAATTGTGACAAAGTTTTTCCCTAAGTCCCCAGAAGATTCCACTTCATAGCTCATTGACCAGAAATGCATCATACCTATTACTAAAATATGAACAACCAAGGAAAATGAGATTACCATGATTGTGCTGAATGGGAAAAAATGCAGCCAAGAATACTTTATCCAGCAAGGCTGTCATTCAGAATAGAAGGAGAGGTAAAGAGTTTCCCAGACAAACAAAAACTAAAGGAGTTCGTGACCACTAAACCAGCCCTGCAAGAAATATTAAGGGGGACTCTTTGAATGGGGAAAAAAAGACCAAAAGCAATGAAGACTAAAAGAAACAAAGAATATTTACAGGTAACACAATGGCACAAAATTCATATCTTTCAATAATCACTCTAAATGTAAATGGACTAAATACTCCAATCAAAAGACATAGGGCATCAGAATACATAAAAAAACAAGATCCATCTATATGCTGCCTACAGGAGACTCATTTTAGACCTAAACACACCTGCAGATGGAAAGTGAGGGGATGGAGAACCATCTATCATGCTAATGGGCATCAAAAGAAAGCCAGAGTAGCCATACTTAAATCAGACAACCTAGATTTTAAAACAAAGACTATAACAAGAGATGAAAAAGGGCATTATACCATAATTAAGGGGTCTATCCATCAAGAAGATCTAACAATTGTAAAATATTTATGCCTCCAACTTGGGAGCACCAAAATATAGAAGTCAATTAATAACAAACATAAAGAAACTCATTGTTAACAATACGATAATAGTAGGCAACTCTAAAACCCCACTTACAACAATAGACAGATCTTCTAAGCAGAAAATCAACAAGGAAACCATGGCTTTGAATGACACATTGGACCGGATGGACTTAACAGATACATTCAGAACATTTCCATCCTAAAGCAGCAGAATACACATTCTTTTATATACAATGGAACATTACTGAGAATGAAATCTTGCCATTTGCAACAACGTGGATGGAGCTAGAGTATATTATGCTAAGCAAAATAAGTCAGTTAGAGAAAGACAAATTCCATATGATTTCACTCCTGTGTGGAATTTAAGAAACAAAACAGATGAACGTACAGGAAAGGGGGGAGAAAAGGAGAAAAAAAAAAAGAGAGAGAGAGAGGGTAACAAACTGTAAGAGAATTCTAACAACAGAGAATAAACTGTGAGTTGATGGAGGGAGGTGGATGGAGGATGGGCTAGATGGGTGATGGGTATTAAGGAAGGCACTTGTTGTGATGAGCACTGGATGTTGTATGCAAGTGATCAATCACTAAATTCTACTCCTGAAACCAATATTGCACTGTATGTTAACTGGAATTTAAATAAATTTAAAAAATAAAGATTACTGTAATTGGATTAGGAAAGTATATGGCCATGTGAAAGAGATTAAATTACCTGAACAAAAATCAGCATTAGAAAGGAGAAAAATGGGCACGAGTGCAGGAGCTATTACTGAGTAGTCAAATAATAATAATACAACCAATAAGAGGTATCTTGTTCATCAGCCACTGAAGACAGCCAATTAATTTGCAAGAAATAGACAGCAATTGGGAGATTCTGACTGTGACTATACAACCTGAGTACTGGAGCAACATAGATCAGAAGCAGCCTAAATATAATTACAGACTCAAAGGCACATTCCATAATCTGAGAATAGCTATAGAGTCTGGCAAAACCGGGGCACCTGGGTGGCTCAGTCAGTTAAGCATCTGCCTTCACCTCAGGTCATGATCCCAGGGTCCTGGGATCAAGCCCTGCGTCAGGCTCCCTGCTCAGCGGGGAGCCTGCTTCTCCCTCTCCCTCTGCCTGCTGCTCTACCTACTTGTGCTCTCTCTCTTTCTGTCAAATAAATTAAAAAAATCTTAAAAAAAAAAAAGAATTTGGCAAAACCTAGCCCTGATACCTTTCAGTAAACCAATGTCCATCAAATGACTCAAGCAGTTGTAATTTGTAACCCCAGCTCAGGCCCCAGCCAACTTTCCCCATGGTACGATCAGTTGCAATTAATATAATTGCTGACCAATTAGAATCTGCATTCTTTTTAGATACTGTTTTGTTCAGCTCAATCAAAATGCTTGTCACTTTAAGAACTTTCCATTGACATCTGTATTCCTCTCATATTTTTGTTGTTTCCTTGGGCTTCTATCACAACTTTTCAGTCATGCTAATTTTCACTATTATACTTGGCAACAGCAACCAACACTTGCCTTCACAATTGGGTAATAGGGAGTGGTAGGGACTGTATAAAGTGAGAGCATATGTTCCACTCAAAGGATCAGCTGCTTCTCAGTTTGGCTAACTGATGCTAGTGGCAATGTGGGCTCAATATGGTGGGATTTTCCAATTTTCTGAAATAAATCAGGAATCTGGATGTTTATGTAGTAATCTCCCAATTCGCTAATGTTGGCAATTAGTTATTGGATACTAATTACACAAAGGTATTCATTTTATGAAATTCCTTGAGCTGTACACTGATTTGTGTTTCATTCCGTATTCAAGTATAACATGTGCTTGAATACAAAGTTTACTTTAAAATAAGCAAAAAAAAAAAAACCACGTTGAATTAAAAAATCAAAAATAATAATATGACCTAGAGGCTATCAGTTTGTGACTGCTGGGGTGGGGGGCAGTCTCTTACAGCTTCATTTCAGGGTGCTGCAAGTGGGTAGAAACAAGGTTTGGTCATTCGTGGCTGATGGAAGATAGAGGACTGAAACTGAAAGAGAAGTCTGTGCATTCTGTTCCTTCTCTCCCTCCCTGTCCACCCTTAGTGTCCACCCAGCAGCAGAAGTATAGAAACTTGGTTTCTGTAAGCCAAGAGGAAGAGCAGAGCACTGTTTCTGAGACCCAGCTGATGGAGGAGGAGCCATGGTACACAATTACTATTTACTTTTTTCAACTATTTCCTCAAACTAGGAAAAAAAACCTATTCCAATCTATTCTAAAATTATTTTAAGTTTTCCAAATACGAGATAGAAAACATCTCAAACGAATTTTCTTTTATAATTTAAAAGTGCAAGTTAGAAACTGATACTGGGGGTGCCTGGGTGGCTCAGTTAAGTGACTGCCTTTCAGCTCAGGTCATGTTCTCAGGGTCCTGGGATCGAGCCCCACATCGAGCCCTGCATGGGGCTCCCTGCTCGGCTGGGAGTCTGCTTCTCCCTCTCCTTCTGCCTCTGCTCCTCACTCATGCATGCGCTCGCCTCTCTCTCTCTCTCTCGCTCTCAATAAATAAAATCTTTAAAAAAATGATACCTGTTAATATATATCAAGACCTAATGTGTTTCAGAGACAGTTATTTATCTTACCTTCCTGTTATATTTTGCTCTTTTTTACAGGAATGTACTTAAGTAGCCAGTAATTTAGGATGAGATTATCCCTAATGGGCTTCACAAGTAGTTTTGTTGGACAGCTACTTTTTTAGTGTTTTGCTGTTAATAATGTGACAGAGCTACTCTGTTTCTCCCATGAGTGTTCTGAAGACACATTTAAATATTTTAACCTATGAGAATCTGCTTAATTCCTCTACAGAATATTGAAGGAAAAAAAGTTACTATTTGACCAGGAAAGACGAAGGCATTTAAATACGATGAGATCTAGAAATAAAATAGCACCTTCCATGAAGAAACTGAGAAATCACAACATAGATACATTGTACATGAATAACTCAGAAATTTGGCATAAAAGAAGAGGAACATAAGTGATGTTATTAAAGTAAGCTTATTAGAATAGGAAAATAACACCAACACCACATTAATTCTACTGGCTTTTCTTATATAGAACAGAGGAAAAAACAAGTAAAGATAAAAATTGGTCGTATTAAATTTCTCCATTCTTTCCCCTTAGGGTAAGATCTAGCTTGAGAATGTTCTGAGAATTTCTATTTATTTATTTATTTATTTATTTATTTATTTTTTAGTAGGCTCCATGCCCAGTGTGGAGCCCAGTGAGGGGCTTGAACTCACAATACTGAGATCAGGATCGGAATTGATATCAAGAGTAGGACACTTAACTGACTGAGTCACCCAGGTGCCCCGAGAATGTTCTGAAAATTTAATGAATTATTTCCCTTAAATCCAAAGTTTTTCCTTAATAACTTTTTAGAAAACTATCTGCTCCTCAATAGTACTCAGAAAAGTTAGAGAAAGTGTCTTTTATGTATGGACCTTTGTGTGCATGGGCACGTGTGTGTGTGTGTGTGTGTGTGTGTGTGTGTACTTGCATATCTGTCTATAATGGAAACGTATACAGAATAAGGATAAAATTACTGATTGGATTCTTAAATGATGTAACTCCTGCCTCAGAGTCTTGGGAAAACTGTTGCTCAGAAGCTGCCAAGATTCTAAGAAATCAACCAGTAAATCTACAAGCAAATGTGGGGAAGTTTTATTAAAAGTCCACTATCTAATCTAAGGTGATTTGAGTACTTCTACTGGTGTTTATGAGATATTATCACAGATCATTATGGTTCATAAAACACTTCATTTATACAAACAATAACCACATAAGTCAAACTCTCTAAACTTTCAAGTTACCACTAGCTAAAGCAATCAAATTACTTGCTTTGATTTAGTACATTGCTCTGGAATTTTCCTGCATGGGAAAGAACAGATATTGAGAAAGCAGTTAAAAACAAGATAAGCTTCTGATCTTTATCTTTTCTCCCTAAAAGGCATTTAATAGTACTTAGCTGTTGCAGACAGATATGATGTTCATTCACGTATATTTTCATTTATATCAAGTGTTAAGACCTTGGAATCCAAAAGATCATTTTGGTTTTTCTAAAAACAAGGGGAAAGTAAGGCTAAGGCATTCCCCCATATGTGTGCTTTACTCAGTTACTTTTGCTACTTTGGCTTTTTGAAACAGAAAGTGAGATCACGATGAATATCAGACCCTTAGCTTACCCAGCTAACTTCTTTTTCTTTTCATTCCAGTATAATCCCAGCATAATACCTAGCTCATTTCTTAAAGGCCCTTCCAGTCCTGTGTAATCCAGGATCCCATGAAGACTTGCACAACAAATTTAAATTGTTTGATAACAAGACACTCTTCAGATAAATGTGACTTTTAGTCTGTGACTTTTACTCAAAAACAAAATGCAGGGTATGGAATTTTCCAAAATCTCATTCTAAGACTTGTTGTATAGACTATTAACCAATGTTCCACGTACCTTTATTTAAATCTTCTTAAATGGAAGAAAAGTTGAAATCTTCCCACCACCAATGTCAACTACCATCTTAGAACTACAGATGAGCAGCCTCATGTGTTCACAAAGCACCTTACAGATCCCAAGAATCTGGAGCACTCCTTGTTCGCATGCCTCAGCCTCTTCTGTCCATAGAGATCATTGAAAAAGCAAATTCACTGATCAACATCAGTTGGTTTTCAGATGACATTTTGTGGTATTGTAGAGAATATTTCACCAACATCGTAAACCACTCATGTGGAATTCTAAAATAGAGAATACAAAATTGTATTGTTTTTATGATTCCAAATATCAATATGTGATAGAAAAAATATTAATAACAAAAATCCACATTATGAAACATAAATCAAGACATACTCTCTTACTTTGTGTTTATTTCTGAAACTATTTCCACTTTATCCAGTTCTGGTACTTTAAGCCCAGTGGATGGGAGAAAAGGACAACAATGAAGCTTTCTATCACTAAAGCAACAGGAAGAACATAGCCCTACGTATTTGTTGAAAAGATTTCTAGAAGCTAAGAATGGAATGCAAAACAGGAAATGATAGTTTATTTATAAATAGTTTATTTATGGACCCAACAAGAGTTATTCCATATAAGCCCTATTTCAGTTATAGTCATTGTTAAAATATCCCCTAGTTTACAATTACTCCTAAATTTCACTCTTTGCCTTAGTGGTATTTCCCCTTCTCTGTTCTCTTTCTCAACATGGTGGTAAGTAATCAAGAGCTGAACCAAAATTGTAGGCTTCTCATGACCCAGGTCTTTTTCTCACTGACTTTGCCAGGCATGGCCTCTGCTCCTTCTCTGTCCCTCCTACTTGCTGAGAGTGAGCCTGTCTCTTCAACCACCCACCGGCCCTCCACTTAACCCAAGTATCTTCCAATTCCTGAAACACCTCTGACTGCTGCTCTTTTGAATAAACTCTGGGACCCAGTTGAGTTGTTGTTTCCTGGATTGTTGTGTTGTTGTTGTTGTTGTTTTCTCATCCTGTCTCTAATGAATTTTCTTTGTATTTTCCCACACCAGTCTGACCTTCCCACCTACCCCACCACCCATTTCCACCTCATGAGTGACTTCAAATGACAAAAGGGGAAATCCTGAAAAAGATCAAACTCACGAAAGAATGAGGGAGCATTAGGGACACTCCTAGAGTTGCAGCCCCCCGCCCCTGCAGCTTGTGATTGTATTTGAGGACACTGAAATGAAGGATAAAGTAGAATGCACAGTTGTTTCGTGAAGTTCAGGAGTAATGACCAACTGGTATTTTGCCAGAAATTCAGTTTTCCCTCCTGTTCTCCTAAACACCGTTAACATTTTTTTTAATGTGATGGATTTGCTAGGTAAAGTCATTCCATCTAAATAGGAATGCTTTATTCATTATTATAGCCTGAAGTTTTAAAAGTCTTCTGCAAAAAAATCCCCATGGTTGTACCTTTACCCACCTTCCCCAGAACTTTCCATCACCAATTTTTATTAAAACCCTCTCATTGTGTGGTTCCAAAGACTTGTCTGATTCCACCCTCACCCTCGCCGGGCTAGGATGCCAGACGTACCTTGGCCACTGGAGGCACCGGGCAGGTCAGTGTGGCAGGGACAGTGATTTGTGTGAGCCCAGGAGCCCAGGTGGTGTCTGGAGGGAGCCATCCTCAGTAGTGCAGCAAGGGGAGACTGAGAACAGTGGCCTGGGTCAGGAGCCGCAGTGCCGGGTATTTTCAAGCAGGCTCCCATTCAGAGGGTTCCCTCACCACAACCCCTTAATTTCTGATACAGGCTGGAAACAGTCACCGAGCCCTCGCTCCTCTGCCAGTGCGTGTGGGCGCCTGCAGCCCTGCCTCCCGCCCCTAGTGGCTCCCCAGAGCCTCTCTGCTTGCGCACCTGCAGTCTGCGCCTCAGAGCGGGCTTGCGCCAGTCGGATCCGGTCAAGACCTGTTGGACCAGAGCCGGTTCCGCACAGCTGAGTGGAACTCAGGACCTCACCCCCGTCCAGCGGAAACCCCCAACCCCGCTCCCGTTTGGCGAGTGGTAGAAAGCAAGCTTGAGCCAAACCCCTTCCTGCCAGGTACTAGAACCCTCCATGTAGGTATACAGATCTGTTTGCTTCGTGGAGGCCACTGCCCCAGGCGTGTGCTGTTCCAAACCCAAGGCCCTCTCGCAATGGGCGGCAGCGCGGGGAAGAACTCTCTTAGTACCCCCGTGTTTCCCAGCCAGGCTTTCCCCTCGTAACCCTCAGTGCAGCTCTCCGCGACCCCTGACATGCACTGAGGGACAAGGGCCCAGGAGAAAAGGGATCTCTCCTCAGAACAGGAGCAAGAGGCTGGAGAATTTGATACCCATCCCTGCCCTGCCCTAGGAGAAGGGGGGGTCAGCAAACAGCCCGTGGCATCCAGCCTAGCAGGCGGAGAGAGAGGAAGACGATGCTAGCTCCCGCACAGCCCGGCTTGCTGCTTCCGTGCCAGCAGTGTAGGAAGGAGGAGGCTGAGGCAGCAACAACCTAGGAAAAGCCATCTCGTCCGAGAGACGAAACCATTTTCGGAGCCAGAAAAGAAAGACTTCGGGATACTTTCCTCTTCACTCGGGTCCTTAATTAATAGCAGTAATTTTTAAATTATCATCTTCTCCTTCAAATAATATTATGCTAAATCACATACGTGAATTTTCCATTTCCCTGTTTTATTCTCTGTGCCCAAATTTTCATACAATCTACGTCATTTTTTTTTAAACACCACGATACATTACTAGTGTTTCCTCAGACACAGTGGATCCTATGGTAAGTGTATTAGTTTAACTTTTTAAGAAACTGCCGAACTGTTACACAAAGTGGTTGCAGTGTTTTCCATTCTTACCAGAGATATATGGGGGTTCCGGTTTTCTCTACATCCTTGTCCAAAATTGGATTTGTCAGCCTTCGCAATGTAAGCCATTTTGATGGATGTATGGTGGTGTTTTGTGGTGATTTTAGTTTGCATTTTCCTAATGATTGATGATGTTGAGTATTTTTCGATGAGCTTGTTAGCCACAAAGTGTCTTCTTTTATGAAGTACCCATATCTTTATTCTTTTGCTCATTTCTTAATTGAAATGTTGCTCTTCTTATTATTGAGTTATACAAGTTCTTTGTATACTTTGTGGCTATGTGTATGGACCCACCTTTAGTCAGATGTATGTTTTGCAAATATTTTCTCCCATTTTGTGGCTTGCCTTTTCATTTTTAATAGTGTCTTTTGACAGGTAATAGTTTTGGTTTTGGTGAAGTCCAATTAACAAAATTTTCTTTTATGGCTTATGATTATGTCGTGTCTAAGAAATCCTTGCCTAAATCAAGGTTATAAAGATTTTCCCCTGGGGGCGCCTGGGTGGCTCAGTTGGTTAAGCGACTGCCCTTGGCTCAGGTCATGATCCCGGAGTCCTGGGATCGAGTCCCACATCGGGCTCCCTGCTCAGCGGGGAGCCTGCTTCTCCCTCTGACCTTTTCCCCTCTCATGCTGTTTCTCTCTCTCTCTCTCTCTCTCTCAAATAAATAATCTTAAAAAAATTTTTTAAATAAAATAAAATAATAAATAAAAAAAAAGATTTTCCCCTGTATTTTCTTTTAAAAGATTTGTAGTTTTAGCTCCTATGTTTAGGTATAGGAGTTATTTTGAATTATTTTGGGGGGATGGTGTAATGAGAAGGCAGAGATCCGTTTTTGTGTGTGTACATATATCCAGTTATTCTAGCACAGTTTACTGAAAAAAAAGGCAATCCTTTCCCCCACTGAATTTTTGACACCTTTGTTGAAAATCAATTGATTATGTAATTGTTGGTCTATTTCTGGATTGCCATTTCTGTTCCTTTTATCTATATATCTATTCTCTGCCATTCCTATACTGCCTTGGTCCTATAACTTTATAATCTTGAAATCAAATGCTGTAAATTCTCCAAATTTATTATTTGTAAAAAAAAATCACTTGCAAATTCTAGATCACTTGAATTTCCCTATAAATAATATAATCAGCTTGTCAATTTCTCCTTACCCTCATTTTTTTGTTTTAAATCAGCCTGGGGAAGGACTTTTATTTTATTTTATTTTTAATTTTTTATGAACATATAATGTATTATTTGTTTCAGAGGTACAGGTCTGTGATTCATCAGTCTTACACAATTCACGGCGCTCACCTTAGTACTTACCATCCCAAATGTCCATCACCCAGACACCACATCCCTCCCACCCCCCTCCACTCCAGCAACCCTCACTTTGTCTCTTATGGTTTGTCTCCCTCTCTGGTTTCATCTTGTTTCATGTTTCCCTCCCTTCCCTATGATCCTCTGTCTTGTTTCTCAAATTCCTCGTATCAGTGAGATCATATGATACTTCTTTTTCTCTGATTGACTTATTTTGCTCAGCATAATACCTTCTAGTTCCATCCAAGTCATTGTAAATGGCAAGATTTCATTTTTTGATGGCTGCATAATATTCCATTGTATATATATATATACCACTTCTTCTTTAGCCATTCATCTGTTGATGGGCATCTAGGCTCGTTCCATAGTTTGGCTATTGTGGACATTGCTGCTATACACATTGGAGTTCATGTGCCCCTTCGGAGCACTACATTTGTATCTTTGGGCTTACCCTCATTTATGAAAGATATTTTACTGAATATAGAATTTTGAAAATTTTGGTCAGCATTTTAGAGAGATAAGCCTATTATCTTTGATTTGCATAATTTCTGACAAAAAGTCTGCTGATCTGTTTATGTTTCTATCTCTGCATGCAATGTGTCTTTGTTTTCTTGATGCTTTTGTTTGTTTTGTTTATGCTTTTAAGATTCCCTCTTTTTTTATGACAGTGTTTTAATTAATTGCTAAAGTTGAGCTTTATGGTATGAAAATGTGCTTGAATACTTTTTTACTTGTTAACTTGATTCCTTAAGTTTTGCGTCTGATGGACCATCTTCTAGGCCATTCTCATTAATGCTGCTAAATTTTTTCTTTTAAATAGTAAGCTTCTTTTTTTATGTTATGTTAATCACCATACATTACACCATTAGACTGTGATGTAGTGTTCCATGATACATTGTTTGTGCATAACACCCAGTGCTCCATGGAGAACATGCCCTCTTCAATACCCATCACCAGGCTAACCCATCCCCCACCCCATCACCTCTAGAACCCTCAGTTTGTTTTTCAGAGTCCATAGTCTTTCATGATTCATCTCCCCCTCTGATTTCCTCCCCTTCATTCTTCCCCTCCTGCTATCTTCTTCTTCTTTATTTTTTTTATCATATAATGTATTATTTGTTTCAGAGGTACAGATCTGTGATTCAACAGTCTTAAACAATTCACAGTGCTCACCATAGCACATACCCTCCCCATTGTCTATCACCCAGCCACCCCATCCCTCCCACCCCCACCACTCCAGCAACCCTCAGTTTGTTTCCTGAGATTAAGAATTCCTCATATCAGTGAGGTCATATGATACATGTCTTTCTCTGATTGACTTATTTCGCTCAGCACAACACCCTCCAGTTCCATCCACGTCATTGCAAATGGCAAGATTTCATTCCTTTTGAAGGCTGCATAATATTCCATTGTGTGTGTATAGATATATAGATATATAGAGAGATAGATATAGATATATATATATATATATATACCACATCTTTATCCATTCATCTGTCGATGGACATCTTGGCTCTTTCCACAGTTGGCTGTTGTGGACATTGCTGCTATAAACATCAGGGTGCACGTACCCCTTCGGATGCCTACATTTGTATCTTTGGGGTAAATACACAGTAGTGCAATTGCTAGATCGTATGTTAGTTCTATTTTCAACTATTTGAGGAACCTCCATACAGTTTTCCAGAGTGGTTGCACCAGCTTGCATTCCCACCAACAGTGTAGGAGGGTTCCCCTTTCTCCACATCCCCGCCAACATCTGTCATTTCCTGACTTGTTAATTTTAGCCATTCTGACTGGTGTGAGGTGATACCTCATTGAGGTTTTGATCTGGATTTCTCTGATGCCGAGTGATGTTGAGCACTTTTTCATGTGTCTGTTGGCCATTTGGATGTCTTCTTTGGAAAAATGTCTGTTCATGTCTTCTGCCTATTTCTTAATTGGATCATTTGTTCTTTGGGTGTTGAGTTTAAGAAGTTCTTTATAGATTTTGGATACTAGCCCTTTATCTGATGTCATTTGCAAATATCTTCTCCCATTCTGTCAGTTGTCTTTTGGTTTTGTGGACTGTTTCTTTTGCTGTGCAAAAGCTTTTTATCTTGATGAAGTCCCAATAGATCATTTTTGCCCTGGCTTCCCTTGCCTTTGGCGATGTTTCTAGGAAGAAGTTGCTGCGGCTGAGGGTGAAGAGTTTGCTGCCTGCATTCTCCTTTAGGATTTTGATGGACTCCTGTCTCACATTGAGGTCTTTCAACCATTTGGAGTCTATTTTTGTGTGTGGTGTAAGGAAATGGTCCAGTTTCATTCGTCTGCATGTGGCTGTCCAATTTTCCCAACACCGATTGTTGAAGAGACATTTTTCTATTGGACATTCTTTCCTGCTCTGTCAAAGCTTAGTTGACCATAGAGTAGAGTGTCCATTTCTGGGCTCTCTGTTCTGTTCCATTGATCTATGTGTCTGTTTTCATGCCACTACCATACTGTCTTGATGATTACAGCTTTGCAATAGAGCTTGAAGTCCAGAATTGGGATGCCGCCAGCTTTGCTTTTCTTTTTCAACATTCCTCTGGCTATTCGGGGTCTTTTCTGGTTCCATACAAATTTTAGGATTATTTGTTCCATTTCTTTGAAAAAAGTGGATGGTATTTTGATGGGGATTGCATTGAATGTGTAGATTGCTCTAGGTAGCATTGACATCTTCACAATATTTGTTCTTCCAATCCATGAGCAGGGAATGCTTTTCCATTTCCTTGTGTCTTCCTCAATTTCATTCATGAGTATTTTATAGTTTTCTGAGTACAGATTCTTTGCCTCTTTGGTTAGATTTATTCCTAGGTATCTTATGGTTTTGGGTGCAATTGTAAATGGGATCGACTCCTTAATTTCTCTCTCTTCTGTCTTGTTGTTGGTGTATAGGAATGCCACTGATTTCTGAGCACTGATTTTATATCCTGCCACTTTACTGAATTCCTGTATGAGTTCTAGCAGTTTTGGGGTGGAGTCTTTTGGGTTTTCCACATACAGTATCATATCATCTGCAAAGAGTAAGAGTTTGACTTCTTTCCGATTTGGATGCCTTTTATTTCTTTTTGTTGTCTGATTGTTCTGGCTAGGACTTCTAGTTCTATGTTGAATAGCAGTGGTGATAGTGGACATCCTTGCTGTGTTCCTGACCTTAGGGGGAAAGCTCTGTTTTTCCCCATTGAGAATGATATTCACTGTGGGTTTTTCGTACATGGCTTTTATGGTATTGAGGTATGTACCCTCTATCCCTATACTCTGAAGAGTTTTGATCAAGAAAGGATGCTGTACTTTGTCAAATGCTTTTTCTGCATCTATTGAGAGGATCATATGTTTCTTGTTCTTTCTTTTATTAATGTATTGTATTACATTGATTTGCAGATATTGAACCAACCTTGCAGCCCAGAAATAAATCCCACTTGGTCGTGGTGAATAATCCTTTTAATGTACTGTTGGATCCTCTTGGCTAGTATCTTGGTGAGAATTTTTGCATCCATGTTCATCAAGGATATTGGTCTATAATTCTCCTTTTTGATAGGGTCTTTGTCTGGTTTGGGGATCAAGGTAATGCTGGCCTCATAAAACGAGTTTGGAAGTTTCCCTTCCATTTCTATTTTTTGAATAGTTTCAGAAGAATAAGTATTAATTCTTCTTTAAATGTTTGGTAGAATTCCCCTGGGAAGCCATCTGGCCCTGGGCTTTTGTTTGTTGGGAGATTTTTGATGACTGCTTCAATTTCCTTAGTGGTTATAGGTCTGTTCAGGTTTTCTATTTCTTCCTGGTTCAGTTTTGGTACTTGGTACACCTCTAGGAATGCATCCATTTCTTCCAGATTATCTAATTTGCTGCCACAGAGTTACTCATAATATGTTCTTATAATTGTTCATATTTCTTTGGTGTTGGTTGTGATCTCTCCTCTTTCATTCATGATTTTGTTGATTTGGGTCCTTTCTCTTTTCTTTTTGGTAAGTCTGGCCAGGGGTTTATCAATCTTGTTAATTTTTTGTTGATCTGTTCTACTGTTCTTTTGGTTTCTATTTCGTTGATTTCTGCTCTGATCTTTATTATTTCTCTTTTCCTGCTGGGTTTAGGCTTTACTTGCTGTTCTTTCTCCAGCTCCTTTAGGTGTAGGGTTAGGTTGTATATTTGAGATCTTTCTTGTTTCTTGAGAAAAGTTTGTATTGTTATATACTTTCCTCTTCAGACTACCTTTGCTGTACCCCAAAGATTTTGAACAGTTGTGTTTTCATTTTCATTGGTTTCCATGAATTTTTTAAATTCTTCTTTGATTTTCTGGTTGACCCATTCATTCCTCATAGGATGCTCTTTAGCCTCCATGTATTTGAGTTCTTTCCAACTTTGCTCTTGTGATTCAGTTCTGGTTTCAAAGCATTGTAGTCTGAAAATACACAGGGAATGGTCCCAATCTTTTGGTACCACTTGAGACCTGATTTGTGACCTAGGATGTGATCTATTCTGGAGAATGTTCCATAGGCACTAGAGAATAATGTGTATGCTATTGCTTTGGGATGGAATGTTTGAATATATCTGTGAAGTCTGTTTGGTCCAGTGTGTCATCTAAAGTCTTTATTTCTTTGTTGATCTTTTGCTTAGATGATCTGTGCATTTCAATGAGGGGGGTGTTAATGTCCCCCACTATTATTGTATTGTTGTCGATGTGTTTCTTTGGTTTTGTTATTAATTGGCTTATATAATTGGCTGCTCCCATGTTAGGGGCATAGATATTTACAATTGTTAGATCTTTTTGTTGGTTAGACCCTTTAAGTGGGATATAGTGTCCTTCCTCATCTCTTATTACAGTCTTTGTTTTAAAATCTAATTTGTATGATATAAGGATTGCCACCCCAGCTTTCTTTTGGTGTCCATTAGCATGGTAAATGGTTTTCCACCCCCTCACTTTCAATCTGGGGGTGTCTTTGGGTCTAAAATGAGTCTCTTGCAGACAGCATATTGATGGGTCTTGTTTTTTGTGTCGAATCTGATACCCTGTGTCTTTTGATTGGGGCATTTAGCCCATTTACATTCTGGGTAACTATTGAAAGATATGAATTTAGTGCCATTGTATTGCCTGTAAGGTTACTGTTACTGTATATTGTCTGTGTTCCTTTCTGGTGTATGTTACTTTTAGGCTCTCTCTTTGCTTAGAGGACCCCTTGCAATATTTCTTGTAGGGCCTGTTTCGTGTTTGCAAATTCCTTTAGTTTTTGTTTGTCCTGGAAGCTTTTTATCTCTCCTTCTATTTTCAATGACAGCCTAGCTGGATATAGTCTCCTTGGCTGCATATTTTTCTCATTTAGTGCTCTGAATATATCATGCCAGTCCTTTCTGGCCTGCCAGGTCCCTGGGATAGGTCTGTTGCCAATCTAATGTTTCTATCATTGTAGGTTACAGATCTCTTGTCCCAAGCTGCTTTCAGGATTTTCTCTTTTTCTTTGAGACTCATAAGTTTTACTATTAGATGTCAGGGTGTTGACCTATTTTTATTGATTTTGAGAGGGGTTCTTTGTGCTTCCTGGATTTTGATGCCTGTTTCCTTCCCCAAATTAGGGAAGTTCTCTACTAAAATTTGCTCTGATATACCTTCTGCCCCTCTCTCTTTTTATTCTTCTTCTGGGATCCCAATTATTCTAATGTTGTTTTGTCTTATGGTATCATTTATCTCTCGAATTCTTCCTTCGTAATCCAGTAGTTGTTTCTCTCTCTTTTTCTCAGCTTCTTTATTTTCCATCATTTGGTGTTCTATATCACTAATTCTCTCTTCTGCCTCATTTATCCTAGCAGTTAGAGCCTCCATTTTTTATTGCACCTCATTAATAGCCTTTTTGATTTCAACTTGTTTAGATTTTAGTTCTTGTATTTCTCCAAAAGGGGTTTCTCTAATAACTTCCATGCTTTTTTCAAGCCCAGGTAGTATCTTTAAAATCATCATTCTGAACTCTAGTTTTGACATCCTACCAATGTCCATATTGATTAGGTCCCTGGCAGTCAGTACTGCCTCTTGTTCTTTTTGTTGAGGTGATTTTTTCCATCTTGTCATGTTGTCCAGAGGAGAATAGATGAATGAGACAACAAAATGCTAACAGGATATCAATGTCCCCAGAAAATACACACTAAACAAATCAGAAAAGACCTGAAACCGGGGAAAAAGAAAAGGAAAGAAAGAAAAAAAGAAAAAGATAAAAACAAACAAAAACAAAACAAAACAAAAAACCAGAATATGATCAAATATGATCAGGCTGGTGCATAGATCAGTGCCACACACTAGATTTTGGGTGTATTTTGGTCTGTTAGAAGAAAGTGTCTCCCAAAATTTTAAAGAAAGAAAAACTTATATATGTACAAAAATAAGGGTTAATACAATGAAGGGATAGAACATGACTGTAAAGATGAAAACTATAAAAGATTTTATAAAAGGAATTGGTAAGAAGTTGGTTGAAAAAAGAAAGAAGAGGATTAAAAAAAAGGAGAGAATGAGATTAGGCAGGAGACTAGAACAAAGCCATACACTAGAGATTTTGGGTATATTTTGATCTGTTAGAAGAAACTGTATCCCAAAATTTTAAGGAGAGAACAATTTATATATATATATATATATATATATATATATACCAAAAATAAGCGAACTAGTATGAAGGGGTAGAATATGACTCTAAAAATGAAAAATAAAAAATATTTTTTTAAAAAGGGATTGGTAAGATGTTGGTTGAAAAAGGGAAAAAGAAAAATTAAAAAAAAAAAGACAGTCAAAAAAAATTAACTTTGAAAGACTAAAGAATCATGGGAAAAAAGCCATGAATTCTATCTGCAGTATTCCCCTAGAGCTGGAGTTCTCCCATTCTCCTTGATCGGTAAACTTGGTCTTGGCTTGCTGGCTGTTCTTGCTGATCTGGGGGAGGGGCCTGTTGCCGTGGTTCCCAAATGTCTTTGCCGGAGGCGGAATTGCCCCACCCTTGCCGGTCTGGGCTAAGTAATCTGCTCAGGTTTGCTCTCGGGAGGTTTTGTTCCCTGAAAGCTTTCCCTACAGCTTTGGAGGACGAGAGTGAAAATGGTGGCCTCCCAATTTCCGTCCTGGAGGAGCCGAGAACTTGGGGCCCCGCTCCTCAGTGAGCTCCCAGAGAAAAGCAGTCAGTCACTCCCGTCTCCCTGGTCTCGGGCCGCACTCTGTACTCACCCGCCTGTGACCGAGGGTTTCTATCTCTGGCACAGGACCCCGTGTGGAGTCTCCAAACCCAGCAGATCCCTGTGGTGCGCTCCTGCGCTGCTCCTCCCTGGGGGAGGAAGAGGTGTTTTCCTGGATCTGCCGCTTGTTGGGTCCCTGCTGGAGGAGCAGTGGCCCAACTGTACCGCGGATCACAGTTTATGGCAACCCCGAGCTGAGAGCCCGCGCCTCGGCTCTGTCTCTGCAGCCGGCTTCCCCGCTCCAATACCTGGGAGCTCTTCCACACTCAGGCACCCCCGGTCTTTCTTGACCCCGAGGGTCCTGAGACCACACTGTCCCGCGAGAGTTCCACCCCCTGCTTAGCCACTGGAGCGACGTCCCTCAGCGGAGCTGACTTCTAAAAGTTCCGATTTTGTGCTCCGCGGCTCTATCACTTGCCAGAAGCGGCCGACGGAGGCCCCCTCCCCCGCCATCTATCCTCCTGAATATCACCTCGGACTCACTTCTCCGCACGTCCTACCTTCCAGAAAGTGGTCGCTTTTCTGTTCAGAGAGTTGTTGCTATTCTTTTCTTCAATCTCCTGTTGAGTTTGTAGGTGTTCAGAATGGTTTGATCCCTATCCAGCTGAATTCCTGGGACCAGAGGAAATCCAGGTCTCCTACTCCTCCGCCATCTTGCTCCTCCTCTTAAGATTCCCTCTTTACCACCTTTTTGGCAGTTTGATTACAATAAGACTTGGACAGATTTGATTGATGTTTATTTTACTTGGGTTTCAGTTTGTCTTTTGGTTCTGAAATTTCATAACTTTTTAAATCAAATTTGAAAAAAGTTTGGCCATTATTTCATCAAATATTTTTTCTCTTCCTTCCCTTCTCTTCTGGAATTCCAGTTGCACAAGTGTTAAATCATTTGTTATTTTCTCAGAGGTCACTAAGGACTAATTTTTTTCAGCCTTTGTTTTTCTCTGTGCTTCATTCTAGACACTTGTATCACTATCCAATATGTATATTGGATTTGTGCTGTTTTAAAGTTCTTGTCTATCGATTAATTTGATTATCTTTTTAATTTGGGTCTGTTTTATTTACTGACTTTTCTCTAAGTTATGGGTCGCATTTTTCTGCTTCTTCATATATGCATTGATTTTAGCTGGATGTGGAACATCATGGTTGTAGGTTCTTGAACGCTGAATTTTGTTATATATTTTTGGGTGAATTTAGTATATTTTTAATGCTCATTTAGCCCCACTTTTAAGGTGAGGTTTTTCTGGGCTCTCCACTAAATGTATCATATATTCATGATGATCTCTTCACTTGGACTTATGGGAACTTGAATGATTCTCAGACCTTTACTAGCTCCAGGAATTGTTCAGCATACAGCTTGCTGGTAATTGTTCTGTCCTCTGAAATTATATTGAAATTCAGCCAAAGATTTGACGGGACTCCTATGAAGATATCTGGAGCACTTCTGCATAGCTCCTTCCTCTTGGGCAGTCTGCCCCACAAATTCTAATTGCTTGGCTTCCCCAAATGATAGTTTCTGTCTCCTCAATTCACTGATATTACCCAAGTTTTGTTTGGATTTCCCTTCCTGTACTTCAGTGGAAATTACACAAATTCTGCAAAGGTAGAGCTCACCTCATTTGTTTCTCTTTCTTCCAAGATTATTGTCCTGTACTGCAGGCGCCCGACTAGCTCAGTCGGTAGAGCATGAGACTCTTATTGTCCTGTACTGCTTACCATCAAGTTTCTTAAAATAGTTATTTCCTAAACTTTGTCCAGTTTTCTAGTTGTTTATGGATGGAGGGTAATTACAAGTCCTTGTTATCCCTTGTGGCTAAATTCTGACAAAACTTAGAATGGAGGTTGGTTTTAGAAAATCCTGAAATTTAGTGTTTTTGACATATAATAGAATTGAAGGTAAATTCAGCTGTAAAAAAAAAAACAAAAAACAAAAAAGCAAGTTAACTGCCTTTGTTATTTAATCTCACAAATCCTCTGGAGTCCAAGTCCTTCTACTAGATGGAAAAAATAAAATTGACCAAATAAAACTAACTCAACTTCTTTTGGTTTTAAAATATTTTAGGGAAAAAAATCAGTCAATTAAATGTTAGTCACAACTGTGTCTCCCCTCTACAGAGTCTTCTCTAACTTTCTTTCCTTTACAGCTGGCTTCTGGGTCTATGGCAGTGTGGTGTGTATCGGGAGGTCCACATGCTGTCTTCTGGAATTTTCCTTTCCTTCTCTCATCAGTAGATAGCCCACAACAGTGCCTTCTGAGGTATGACTGGTCTGGTCTTGTTCTGTGGTGTTGTGTCTGTTAATGCCTCTGGATCTTGTCATGTTTCCTCATCCTAACGTCCCCACAGTGACTCTTTTTCATTCTGCCGATTGTCTCAAATCTATGATCCTCGTTGGAGACCCAAGAGCCATCAGCTGATTTTCCTCATCATGCCACAGTATGCAGAATTCTTTGAGGCAGCCTTCAAACATTTCCTCAGACATTGCTTTTGCCTACATAGCACCAACACAAGGCTGAATTTAAGGCTTTGCTAAGGAGTTTACAGCATTCCTTCTTCCCTCTCCCCAGGGCATTAGTACCCAAGTAGGTGGGTAGGTCACTAATATCTATACTCTCCTTTTTCTCTAGTTTCCAAATCCTATTCTTCTTAGTGAAGGAAAGTTTCCTTCCTGTCATAAGGAAACTTCCTTTGCAGTATGGTCTCTTTTCTCTTTATGCTGTGTGTTCTTATAAATACAAAACTATAGGAATTGAGTGAATCAAGCCCAGACTTTCAACTGTAAAGAGAAGTTTTTGGAATTTAAAAACACTCTTGTTCTTTAACAAAGTATGCCTTCCTGACTAAACTTTTGCAATGGATTAAAAGAAGTCAGCTTGAGGACTCAAAGAGGAGTAAAAGAACTCTTTGTTCTATACCTACTTTCACTCTGAAGCAATACCATTGATTCAACAGGTAAGGCAGCCAGTAAACATCTAGGACTGGGAAACAAAAAATAAAGAAAACACTTATTTAATACCTGAAAAAATATTATTTTCTACAGTAAGTCTTTGCATGAGAATTAACTTTCATTATATCCTCCTCATCCTTACTAGCATCCCCATGGCCTAGTTGTAATAATAGTCAGAGCTAAAACATAATGATTGTGTAAGGTATATAATCACTGGTCTATGTATATACTGCTGTAAATGCTTTAAACTCAACCCCTCTAACAAGCTTATGTCCTATGTATTATCATTACCCCTATTTTATAGAAAGGAAAGCTGAGACACAGAGAGGTTAAGCAACCTGCCCAAGATCACACAGACACTCTCTTGGATAAAATTACTTAATCTTCATTTTTAAAATATTCATTTACAGAGTGAGGATAACAGTTGCAATAATATAAGTGAGGCAGTATGTGTAGCAATGAAGCAAAAGCTTCCCACATCCACACTGTCTGGATCCAAATTCTGTGTCTCTGAGTAACTAGCTGGTACCTTTGAGTTCCTTGACCTCACTGTACCTCAGGTGCATCAAGTATAAAGCGAGAAGGATGATAAATGTATATGCCTTTCAGGATTATTATGAGGATAAATGAATTAAGATCAATAGAACTTGGACCAAAACTTGACCCACAGCAAGTTCTCAATAAATACTAGCTTTTTTCAAAGTCTGCCCTACGTGATCTAAAATCCTGGGGGCCAGGTGAGTTTTCAAATTTGGAGACTTTTTTATAATGGCAATACAGAGCATTACCCAAGTGGGATCTAAGAAACACCTCATGACCAAACATTAAGGTTTCTATAGCAAAATGTATGAATATACATTTTAAGTGAGAGAAATAAAGACTAAAAATAGTCGCATGTCAGGTCAGGTCAGATTTTGTTGCTGAATCAATTATTTCAAAATTTTAATTTTCAGAGATTTTTTATTATAAAATTTCAGAGGAGGTATTATGGACTGTATGATTCCATATTGCTGTGAGAATTAAATGAGGTAATTTATGTAAGCTAAGCTAAGCACAGTGCCTGGCCCATAGTAAGTTCTCCATATATGTACATTTGCCATTGTTATTGAAATTAATACTATTTAATGTTATATTAATTCCGCAAAATATTTACAGCTAGAGCAACACCTTTATGGTTTTTTTTTTTTAATAGAGTTTTCCTAGACATTCCCACAGATAACTTCCTGTGACATTCCCAGGTTTCCTTACTGTATCATATTTTATGCCTGAGCATGAAATTCAACTCTCCATACCCTTTATGTCCTTCGTCTTCCTTGGTGAACAGTCCTTGTTCGATCCTCCAACTTTGTCCATGTCTCATCAGTCACAGTGAAAGAAGGACACAGTCTCACAGAAAAAAAAAAGGAAGAAAGAATAAAAGAATGGCTGTTATTTATTGAACATTTGCCCTGGAATCTGTGCTAGGTACTTCATATAATTATTGAATTTAGTTCTTGCAGTTACTTTGTGGAGTAGGTATTGTCATTCCCATTTTACAAACTGAGAAACTGAGACACACAGAGGTTAGGTGATTGCCTAAGGACTTTGGAAGGAAGTCCCTGAAGTTGTTTATCTGCTTCTTCCCCCCCACTCCTTCCACTTGTGAGGAGGAACCATAGTTTATTCACATTTTCTAAGGGACACATGCTGTTCCAAAGTTTAAGAACCACTGAAATTCAGATGTCATGAAACTACTAGACACAATGGGTGGACTAATGAGTGCTATCAGATTCCAGATTTGGGTGGAATTTCTTCACAAATTCTCCCTCCAACCTAAATGGTAGACCATTGGTCCCTCTGCAAGGATGGGGATTAAAAGACATCCCAACAACAGCATTTCTGTTCTCAGAACCACAGGGGTACAACCTTCCCTTTGCAGCTCATCTTCAGCAATTTCCCACAAGTTCAATCTTGTTCCCTCCCTAAATCTGATTTGCTACTCCCTTCAGTCAGTCATATTCACCAGGTTAAAATCTCCTTTGAAAGTGGGGGCCATTCCTAATTTTTCTTTCTATCCATCTCCAAACTACAATATTTTACACATAGTCACTTCTTGGTCTCCTGAGCCTCTCTTTGGTGTTGCCACTATTCATATGCCACTTTATGTATTAAACTACATTATTGGGGTGCCTGGGTGGCTCAGATGGTTAAGCATCTGCCTGGCTCTGGTCATAATCCCAGGGTCCTGGGATTGAGCCCCACGTGCGGCTCCTGGTTCAGCAGGGAGCCTGCTTCTCCCTCTGTTTCTCCCCCTGCTCATGCTCTCTCTCTCTCTCTGTATCTCTTTGTCTCAAATGAATAAATAAAATCTTTTAAAAAAAGTTTAAAAAAATAAACTACATGATCCCTCCACTGAAAAATGTAAATAAATTTTGAATTTTAAATTAATAAGCATTGGGAAATAGAAAGCATTTCTTTTCTTTCTTTTTTTCTATTTTATTTTCAAGGCCATATCTATCAACTCCACTACATTTTCTGGATGATACAAAGAAAGATACCAGAGATTTTGGAGTAGAAAGTGTATGCCTAACCCTAACATTGGCGCATAAAACTCCTCAAATTGCACCTTGCAACCGTTGTCAAAGGACTCATTGAAACAGCAATATTAATTTAATCATGTATGGTTTTAGTTTTTGTGATGAAATAGTTCAGAGGAATATGTTTGAGTAAATTCTTAGTGTTTTATCTGAAAGTCCATTCTATAATAATAATAATAGGGAGGTACACATGTTTTTTCCTAACTTCCAATTAAGATGCTGAGATTTGGATAGGGCAAATCGCTTATCTAAAGTCACCCAAGAAAACAGAAAAGTTTTTGGGAAGAGAGTTTCTTTTAACTTACTAATAGGAAATCCAAATCAACTGGAGGAGCCAAGGAATAAAAAAAAATGCAATAAAGAGGTTCAATTTCCATTTCATTTTCTGTGCAGTGAACATTAGAATTTTCTTTAAAATTTTTTAGAGAGATGTCATCTATAACTGTTAAAGAGATGATTTGAAGCACTTCCGATTTATATAATCAAGTTTTTTTTTAATTTTTTTATTGTTATGTTAATCACCATATATTACATAATTTGTTTTGGTGTACTGTTCCATGATTCATTGTTTGTTCATAACACCCAGTGCTCCATGCAGAATGTGCCCTCCTCAATACCCATCACCAGGCTAACCCATCCCCCCACCCTCCTCCCCTCCAGAAACCTCAGTTTGTTTTTCAGAGTCCATCATCTCTCCTGGTTAGTCTCCCCCTCTGACTTACTCCCCTTCATTTTTCCTCTCCTGCTATCTTCCTCTTTTTCTTTTTTCTTAAAATATGTTGCGTTATTTGTTTCAGAAGTACAGCTCTGTGATTCAACAGTCTTACACAATTCACAGCGCTCAGCGTAGCACACGATTTATATAATCAATTTTTAAATTGAAATTTTATCACAAAGCTAATTTAAAAAAGAGACAACAATAAAAAAAAGAAAAACAGGATGAGTGAGACATTCTACAGTTTCTCAGTTGAAAGGAACAGCACTTCCTTTTCTCATGATACCAGAAGCTCCCTGGATAGTGGACCATATCTGATTAGAATGTATGTCCCTCCAGCAAAGCAGTTGTGTTACTTTTCCCAGCAGCTGATTGGGTCACAGGGCATTCAACTGACCACCAGGTTATTACATTCCCAAGACTGAAGACTCTCCTTTTTTTTCCCAGCACTTAATGCATCATTCCTCTCTTTAGAATCTCAGGCTCCTTGCTCTGAAAAGTAATACAAAAAGACTGCTTAATTGTGGCTCTTTCAAAGTGGAGCATGATCAGTTTTCTCCTCTTTAATTCCTGGAGAGTAAATGGAAAATATGTTTAATGCCTGTTGTAACTATGACCTCCATTTGCTCAATTAAGAGAATGGGCATTTGAAATTTTTGCACTGAAAAAATAATTACTACACAGTTATTATATTTCAGCTTTATTTCAGGAAGACAAGAATTCCATTGGATTGAAAATTAACAGTAACATTAGGGAATAAAGGACTCATTAACCAGGAATTAGGTCACTAACCTAGTTTATTTCCAGTGCTATACGTTCTACAAAAGAAAGATAATCTCATCTAGCTTACACAGAAATGAATGAAAGAATGTGCGATGTGGGATCATTTCCGTGGCTTACAACTCTGGAGGGTGGTGGTTGTAGCCTGTGGAGCCAGAGTGGAGAAATGAAGCTGAAAGTGCTTTGATGTCTAAATTCCATTGATAACTTTTAAGCAAAAATAACTAAAGTGAGCTGTGGAAATAGTAGTAGAAGAGAGAGGATGTTTCAAGAAAAACATTCACACAATTGTTTAACATTGAGCTGATCAAACAAAATAAAATTGTGAGCCATTTTCTTCTAAGGAAGAAAATAGGATGTTTACATTCTTAATTTTTCCTTTCATCTGAGTCCAAGTATGAAGAATCCAGCAGTCTAAGCCTGGCTGGATCTTTCAGTAATTCTCCTTCAGAAAAGCCTTCAGTGAGGAATGAAGAAAGCCAATGTCAGGGAAAGGAAGCTGTTTTAATGGGAATGGGGAAAGCTGAGGAGAAAGAGATGAGGATATGAAACAATGAATTCAAAAGGGGAAATACCTCCAAAAATCTAATTTTTTTCTCTGTGGTTCTTAACCAGGCATAAGCAGCAGAATTACTTAGAGAGCTTTTTCATTACACAGTTGTCAAGATGCCACCCTAGGCTTCCTAAATCAGAGACCCTGAAAATTGGACATGGGCCTGGATCTTTTTTAAACGTTCCACCAGTGATTCTGAAGCACACTTCATCTTCAGAACATCTTAAGAACATCTTAAAAACTACAGGATTACAAGCCTGTAATCCACCTTTCCCCCAGGCTTGGCCACTCTGTGCTTACAAAACCACAATAACAGCAATGGCTAAAAACTCATGGTCCTCCATGCATAATTGCACAGTCTCATCTACCTATTTCTGTAGTCCCCAAATGCATAGCATGGGGTTGGAAAGAACTCCTCCCAGATTTTTTGGCTTCTCATCCCTTACTGAGTTCTTGGCTAGCAGAACCATTTAAGAGTGGTACTTAACACTGGCTCCTTGCTCAGAGAGCTGACCCCTAACCTGGTTCTCTCAGAGTGCAAACCCTCAAGCTCGAGCAGCATTTGCCATCTCAGAGCCAGGCTGTGTTATGCCTAGACATGGTGAAGTGATGCTCCTCCATGTCCCAGAAGCACAGGCTCACAAAGACTGAGACCCAATCTCAGGACTATATAACACTTCTCCTCCCCATCCCCCCCCCCCCGCCCCATACCTTACCACCACATTACTAAAGCCTATTTACAACAGTTGCTTTTACTGGGTATATCATGTCCAACTATCACAAAAAACTTGCAAGACATACCAAAAAACAAAAAACACAATTTGAAGAGATAGAGTAAGCATCACAACCAGAAATGATAGGAATATTAGAATTACCAGACAGAGAAATTAAAACAACTATTAATATGCTCAGAGCTCTAATGGATAACATAGAAACCATGCAAAAACAGATGGGCAATGTAAGGCTATAGATAGAAATTCTAAGAAAGAACCAAAAATGCTTGAGATAAAAAACACTACAACAAAAATGAAGGATGCCTTTGATGGACTTATTAGTCAAATGGACAAAGCTAAGGAAAGAATCTCTGAGCTTAAAGATATGACAATTGAATCTTCAAAAAGCAAAAAGCAAGCTGGTGCAGCCACTCTGGAAAACAGTATGGAGGTTCCTCAAAAAGTTGAAAATAAAGGTACGCTATGACCCAACAATTGCACTACTGGGTTATTTACCCCAAAGATACAAATGTAGTGATCCGAAGGGGTACATGCACCCCGATGTTTATAGCAGCAATGTCCACAATAGCCAAACTGTGGAAAGAGCCAAGATATCCATCAACAGATGAATGGATAAAGAAGATATGGTATATATATATACAATGAAATATTATGCAGCCATCAAAAAACATGAAATCTTGCCATTTGCAACAACGTGGATGGAACTAGAGGGTATTATGCTAAGCGAAATAAGTCAATCAGAGAAAGACATGTATCATATGATCTCACTGATATGAGGAATTCTTAATCTCAGGAAACAAACTGAAGGTTGCTGGAGTGGTGGGGGGTGGGAGGGATGGGGTGGCTGCGTGATAGACATTGGGGAGGGTATGTGCTACGGTGAGCGCTGTGAACTGTGCGAGACTGTTGAATCACAGACCTGTACCTCTGAAACAATACATTATATGTTAAAAAAAAAAACATAGTAGGAAGGGAAAAATGAAGGGGAGGAAATCGGAGGGGAAGACGAACCATGAGAGACTATGGACTCTGAGAAACAAACTGAGGGTTCTAGAGGGGAGGGGGGTGGGGGGATGGGTTAGCCTGGTGGTGGGTATTAAAGAGGCACGTATTGAATGGAGCACTGGGTGTTATATGCAAACAATGAATCATGGAACACTACATCAAAAAAATAATTTTTTTTAAAAAGGCAAAAAGAACAAAGACTGAAAAAAACAATACCCAAGTACTGTGGGACAGTTACAAAAGGTGTAATATATGTGTGATGGAAATACCAGAAAGTGAAGAAAGAAAGAGAGAAACAGAAATATTGTAACAGTAATGACTGAGGATTTCCCCCAAATTAATGTCAGATGCCAAACCACAGGTCCAGGAAGCTTAGAACACCAAGCAGGATAAGTGCCAAAAAAAAAAAGAGAGAGAGAGAGAGAGAAAGAAAAAGAAAAATAAAATCTACACATCACCATATCATTTTGAAATTACAGAAAATTAAAGATAAATTCTGAAAGAAGCCAGAGGGTAAAAAACACATTACTTGCAGAAGAACAAAGATAAGAATGACATCTGACTTCTCAGAAGCCATGTAAAATAAGAAGAGAATGGAGCAAAATATTTACAGTGTCGAGAGAAAATGATGCTCTTCCCTAATCTGTTCCCGCTTCATCACCTAGGTTTCTAAGCCACATGATAGGTGCTTCTCTGCCAGTGAAAACAGAACCCTAAGATTCTTTCCTGCAGCCCCTGTCTGCTCACTCTATGGGACCCATTAATAACAAAGACAGCACCCTGCCCACTCATATCCCTTTCCATATCTGTGTCCAGATGCCTTCCTCTTTGGAGACACTTTCCTACTATATAAACTACTCCACCCAGATAGCCTCTGTAAGCTTTTAGCTGCACATTTTCATCAAACACATGCCAAAATTTCAAATTCCAGTTTAGGTTGAGATGAGATCCCTATTACTAGTAAATCTTCTATGACACTATCCTTTTCTCCCAACTTAGGGAAAATCTAGCTACATCCAAGAGAATCACAAGGTCTTTGATCAAGTGAGTTGCTGAATACCAACCTCTATAGTTGCCCAGAAAATGCTGTTAACATCTGTATTTTCAAACCAAAGCCCAAGTACCATTTGGGTTGCCACACGGGTAAAGGGAAGGAAAAGGGTGAGAGTGCATTTGGTAGAAAATGTATCCTCAGATCTTCAGTCCTAAAAACTGAAGAAGTTGCCTGTACCATGTCAGCACTTTATGATCTCCTTCCTCCCTGCACCCTTGCTGTGCTGTCTCCTTCACCCCCACTTCCCAAATCTTCTTGTCAGGGCTTTGCATCTTTGCAAGTGGCCCCACCATTCAGCCAGTTCTTTAAGCCAATAATTGGTTGTCAAATTGCTGTCTTTCTTCTTCTTCCTCCCACCTCCCACAGCAAATTTATCACTACAACCCATTGGTTCTGTACTCTAAGTTTCTATTGATTCTATTCTCTCCTTCTCTGCATCCCCGTAGTCTCTAGTCTGAGCCAACATCATAACTTTCTGAGACTAATGGGATAAGCCACAGCTGATTTCCTCACATCTAATTTTGTTCCCTAGACATTTTTTTCCTATGATACAGGCTATTTTTTTTAAATGTCTGCATCCCCTACTCTTAGAAATCTTAAAATCTTCCTGAATCTTCTGAATGTCAGGGCCTTCAACTATAAACTAAAGGATAATGATTTCTCCACTGATGGTTATTATAAGAATTTGAGAGAATTGAAAATATGTGTATAGAGAATATGTATATAAAAAGATTTATATAATATTTGTTTGGCATGTGTCAGAAGATCCTTATTTTTTTCTAAGGTAATTGAGGGCATTGGACTAAATGAAGAAACAAAAGTCCATTCTAGCTCCAAACTATTATGATTGTATGTGACCAAAAGAAGCTGAATGAACCTAAAATTTAAACTTGATGCCATACTTTAGATGTACTATTGGTAATAAAATACTGAACCAGATGGACGTGGATATGACTCATATTAGGCTATGTCAAAGGTGATAAAAATCACTCTCATATCCATACTGCATGTTGCTAACCCCAGCTCTGTCATCTTTGTATCTGCTGGGTCATAGGTTGTTGACAGATTGCTCAGGCTAGGGAGTCAAAGAAGGGAGGCAGTGATTCAAATAAGTCAAGCCTTTAAACAAATTGAAATAAGAAATTTAGTATAAGCACCGTTCATCTCATCTTTGCTTCAAACAGGGGTGGGGGCAGGAGGAGAGTTTCCAAAGGTGGAAGTCATCGTTTTTCAAGCTAACCCAGAAGAAGGGAGAATGGAACAATCAGAGTGATTGAACAAATCAATTTTTAACTGAATTAAACTGAATTTAAGGAGCCTGGTGGGTTCTCCTCCACGGGAATTTGAGGGTCAAAACACCAAGGAGTGAGAAGTTTGTAGTATTTTCTCTGGTTCCTAGAACTCTTTCAGGTGTTCTGGACCTGTATGTGTATGATAGCCAGAGAATAGGCTGGCTTGGAAGTGTGGAGTAACTACTTAGGAGCCAGCCTAAGGAATGTGGTGTCCCTCAGCACTTTGAGATTCAAATTGAAGATGTGAAACCTGTATAAGTGTGTATATAGTACCTTTTCCAGAGGCATAAATCTGTGTTCTAGTCTTTCTCTGATCCTCTTTTCTAGATTCTAAACTCCTGCTCCATCATCCTATTCCTGAAAGGAACTTCTTAGATCAGTGACCCATCACATACTCAATCATTCCTGGAGTTCCTGCAGACATGGGAATTGTGCCATTTCCTTTTTAATCTGTAGTAGATAAATATATCTTTCTCAATGAATGAAGCATTAGTTTATTTGCTTAAGATAAATAAATAAATAAATAAATGAGTTTGAGAACTCCCCACAAAGCTGGTTCTTACAGCCTGCATCACAAAGTCTTCCATCTACAAATTGTGGGTAGAATGCCTACCTTGTTGGTTGTTACAAGAAACTGAGAGTTATAAATGAAGAACCTTGTATTCTGCTTGGCACAGAGTCTGGAGTTATCTTTTCCTGTAATAAAGTTCAATGATATCCCAAATTTCGAAATTAAAATTTTAGGCCTATCCCCAGAACAAGCATCATAATGATTTTTCAAATAGTCCATAGCTCGTGGTCTGAATACACATGTTTTAAAATGTCATATAATTGATGAGATGCATTAAACTTCCAAGGACATAGTTGGCTTTCTATTATGAATTCCAATACTTGAAAACCTTGAGGTAGAGTCTTCTGTAATAGGGTACGTCAAATACAAGCTCTGTCTTTGCTTATTTATACAAAATAGCCTCTAACCCCCAGTCCACTATGCTGCACAAGATTTATTTACAAAGTTTTCAGCCAGAGCTAGAGTTCCAGGAGTTCTGAGTATACATGAACTTCCCTCCAGCAAATAATTTGGGGTTAGTTTTTGTGATCTGACTTTGATTTCAACATATTTGTCCACTTATGTTTAGAAAATACATAGTTATGAACAATTTTTTTTCCAGCGAGCAATATTTTCATTTTAGGGTACACTATGTAGAACAAAGACTAAATGTATTAAATACATTCCTGCATGGGTTATACATTAAATTTCTGGACAGTGACATGATCCCTACATCCTAAGCAAGACAGAAAGTTATATAATTTTTCAAAATGTTTAGTGAGATCAGCTGACCCATATTTTGAAGAGCATTCAAATTTCTCCCCATGGAATAATACAAATCCCACATAAACCCACATTTATCTAATTTTCCTATCTTTTAAAATGTAGAAAAATTCAGGTTCCTTTGCTAAGTAAATAACATGTTGTTCTTCAAGATAATTGTCATGTGACTGCATTAGTTGGCTAACCTTGTGTTCTTGCTAAGATACATTATTATTTGAAAAGAAATTGTTTTCATATGAGGTATGGAGAAAGAGATTCTAAAAGTACAAACATCCTCATCCATAGCTTCAGTATTTAATCAGGTATTTTCAGCACACTGGTAAAACTGTAAATGGTAAGCATATTTGAAAGTGACATTTATTCTTTTCCATTTTAATTTTATTTTATTATGTTTGTCACCATACAGTACATCATTAGTTCTGTTTTTGTTTTTTTAGATTTTATTTATTTATTTGACAGAGACAGTGAGAGAGGGAACACAAGCAGGGGGAGTGGGAGAGGGAGAAGCAAGCCTCCCACGGAGCAGGGAGCCCGATGTGGGGCTCGATCCCAGGACCCTGGGACCATGACCTGAGCCGAAGGCAGACACTTAAAGACTGAGCCGCCCAGGCGCCCCAGTACATCATTAGTTTTTGATGTAGTATTCCATGATTCATTGTTTGCGTATAACACCCAGTGCTCCATGCAATACGTGCCCTCCTTAATACCCATCACAGGGCTAACCTATCCCCCCACCCCCTCCCCTCTAAAACCCTCAGTTTTGTTTCCTGGCGTCCATAGTCTCTCATGGTTCATCTCCCCCTCCGATTTCCCCCCCTTCATTTTTCCCTTCCTTCTTCTAATGTCAAAGTGACATTTATTCTTAGAATTCATTTTGATACTATTTTTTGTACAGCATTTATAAAATAATTTCCTAAATGAGATATTCATATACAAAATTTCACATAGTAGAAAAGCTACTTCCTGCAGAAATCTGACTCAAGTATAGATTTAATAATAAGCTAAAACATTGGTTTATCTTGAGACTACTGGTTGTGCGTAGTGATAATATCCCCATAAGCACCTGTAGAGCACTTCATATTATTTAAAATGCTTTCACATACATTGTCATTTATCATTTAATCACAAATAGTTACAAATGTCAATAAATTATTTGAATTGGTCAAAATGCAGAAAAAGACCTAAATTCATATTTCAAGTAACTTTTATTAGCATTTTGCTGATAAGTAGAGCATTTAACCAAAAGAAATAAATTTAGGTTTGGAGCAAATATGTCAGAAAAGTGGTTTCTCATTAACATATAAAAATGCCTATACCACGACTACTATCAATCTTATTTAGTTCACTCTTAAATATGTAACGGCATTATACTAAATGGGCTCAGCTGGGGCACTGGCCAGACACCACAAAGCCTAGGGACTAGAACCTGACATGTTAAAGCAGGTTAGGAATTCAACAGGAAGGAGCCAAAATCCGGAAAGGAGATGGAGGGTACAAATCATTGTCTTTAAGAAGTACAAGGAATCATAGCTGGGAAAACCAAGTATTACTAATAGAACCACAGTCTGGAGCAAGGCTGCCCATGAGAGTGTGATCCAAGGGGAAACAGGTGCAACTGGAATTGGATGGCAAGTCCTGGGATTACTGGGTATGGAATGTGGGTTGCATTACCTCATGGGTCAGCTGGTATGAGGCATAAGAGGTGGACCTTACTTAAAGGTGCACGCTGGGAAAGACAGATAAAACATATCAAGTCTTGTTAGTATTAACTACATACCTGGTTATGATAACAGTTATTAAAATGTAATTCTACATGGAGATTTGTTTTCTTATCCAGAATGCTATATTAGGAGTAGTCATGCAATTGCTGACTTCTACTTATTGATTTGAAATATTATTCGAACTAAATATTTAGGAATCCTATTCTGTAATTAACATTTATAAGTGATTAGAATGAATTAAATATCTACTAAATTCCAAATAAAATTACTTATATGTCATTTTGAAGAGAATGAAGCTTAAATCCTTCATCCTGATAAATAAGAATAAAAGAATTTCATCACTTTGACTAACACGAGATAGAAAATAAAAATTATGTGTTGTTCAAAAATGAACTGTTTCTGATTTGTTGCAATTTGGGGTGTGATTTAGTCTTATCATGGTGCTATTAGGAAGTAAAAAAAGGTACTCCAATTCAATATAATTTTTTGTTGTCCTTTTCACCTATGTATGATTATATAATTCCAGCCAAGCCATTTACATGATTTTTAAATTCTGGATCCAGGGTCTTCTCTTTAAAAACTGTACTTAATTATCCCTCCTCTTGGTTTTCACAAAGAATGTTTCAGCCTCATGTTAGTTTTTGATTTGCAATACATGCATTTTTCTGAAAAATGTTCTGAGACACTTTTGTGTGTAAGGGAAATAATTCTCTCCTAGAGGACGTTGCTTGATGCAGGAAAAATAACATGGTAAAACAGCAACTCACAGGAATACTTTCAAAATGTGTATCTCTATTGATATAATGTGAATTTGTTTGATTCACAAAATCAAACTCTGGAATTAATGGTGAGAAGAGAAACTAAAGAGCACACAAAAAGAACAGAAATACGCTAAGGCCTCAAGGGAAATTTCAGGAACATAGGAAAATTCCTAAGTACCTAAAAAAAAAAACCAAAGTTGTACTTTCCTGAAATTTGTCAGTAACATGTGCCATGAATTAAATATTTGAAAAAGCATAGATTTAAAAATAAAGTTAAAATTCCCACTATTCCCAATATAAAAGATCCATGTTCTTCTACTCTTCTCCTGACCCCTCTCCATAGTAGGAGGCTGAACTTCACTCTTCACTGGCACAGGAAGGGAAATGAGACATCACTCCAGAGGGTGACCTGACCAGGGCAGAAAACAGTTTTTCTGGGAACTGCACAGCATTTATAAGTCTCTTGATAATTGCACCTTCAGTGTCTTGGTTTGCTTCTTGAGCTCCTATTGTGCTATGCCCTGCCAACCAGTGCGAACACAAGGGCTTTTCCCTAGTCTCAGTGCAACCAGCAGTGTGGCTGCCCCAGACACAAGAAGTTGAGGGATGTGGTTGATGTGGATTTATTTAAATTCTGATTATCAAGACCCGGTTTGTGAGAGGGTTTAGGGTGCTAGATTTCTCTTCTGTGCCCAGAACAATATGTCTTTGCACTCTGAGACGCTGCATGGTAAACATAACGGACATTTATGTGTATATGCCTGGGTGTTTTGCAGTATCCCAAGAGATTGCTGAAAATACACACACACACACACACACACACACACACTCACACACACTTAGCAGTAAGGCAAAAAGTCAAGTGAGTTGTAATAAAACTTAGTTCAGTCTTCAAACTAGAGAGACGGCATCATCATCAATTAAAAAAAATTCTTTGGAGTAAGACTGCCTGAAACCTCACCCAGGCCAGAGGTTTCTTTCCATCATGGCAGCTTTGGAGATAATCAGGAAAAATCTCTTAGAGATTCTAGCTGTTTAACCCCAAGTGTCACTAGTGGGGTCAACAGTTAGCTGTCCTTTTTGCCTCCCCTCACCTGCTCACCACACACACATACCCACACACCCGTACGCACATATTCTCTACAATCCTTACCTTCTGTTTTGAGGTCGGTGGTCCTACATTTGTCTTCCTTCTGCTCTTTCCTCAGACCAGAGAGTCAAGATTTGTGCACATGTATACAGAAACACATAGGCAATCTCCTAAATATTCATTTGGCTAACAGTCCAGCAAATTCCAGTACTCTAAGGATTAACTAGTCACTTTATTTCTTTTGGAGGGCTCTGCTATAACCGAAGCCCAACATTTTGTTTATCTTCCACTGTTTATCTTCCAAGGAACATGCTCAAATGCACTCATCATGACAAAGTACCTGCTGTGGAAATACATTTTTAAATGGTGAAAAGGCTTTTTTGGAGAAGGGGGTTATTATCTGATTTTTAAATTTTTTTGATTCTTTGTAGGAATGGACAAAATACAAGATTCTTAGAGATTTTAAACAACTTTTAAGCAGTGTTTCTAGGCCCTCTTTAGTGTATAAAGTTAAGCAGATCTACCTTTATGTTAAATGGACATTTGAAATCTATAAATATAAATAAATTTCATCTAAGTTAATTGTTTTGACCTGCTCCTCCTGCAACAAAACTTTTTGGAGAACTGCTAACAAACAGTAAAAGAAATATTTGCATTTCAGAGCCCTTTATTTCCCCAATCATGCATTAGTGTGGGTTCTCATGAATAATGCAAAGATTCAGTGGCAGGAAGACAAAAAAGAGAGAAAAGTAAAGCAAAGATGGAGATAACAAATGACTCCACAAACTATACCATTAATCCTTGAATGACTGAGAATTGATTATTAGTGAGCTCATTTTTTTGTTTCAGTTATTGACTAGAGAAGGATGACTTTGCAGAGGATCATAAAGCATGGTTGAACAGAGGCTCTCTAAAAATGCTCAAGTCTGTATTTTTTCCCTAAATGGATGTCAACCCTAGAAATATTTAAAGTAATATGTTATCACTGAGAAAAGAAATTAAGATTTTAGTTCCTTCTCTAAATATATCTTCTTGGAAGTAAATTGGAAGTAAGGGAGCTAAGGAACTCGATTGCTTGTCTCAATGGCTAGATTTTGGCATTTATATGTAAACAAATAACTCTAATATGATGTAAGTGCTATATCCACAATATGTGCTTTGGGAGAACAGACAATAAATTATATCAATAGCAATTAAGATATATATTCTTAGCCTTTTCTCAACCCACATTTTACTCAATTAACATTCAATAAATATTTAGTGGGCACATATTATATGCCAGACATTTACATTTTAACAATGCCAACTATTATCTCAAAATTTTTTAAAAACAAAGATTCTTAAATAAATGGGGATTAAGGAGATAGCCAATGATTTGCCTTGGGAACGTGAGAGAAAGAATCCAGAGACCTGCCTGGGACCAGAAGTGTGCTAGTAAATGTTTAACGACTGGCTCTCCAGGTTTAAAAAAAAAGGAGGTGTGATTTGTAGCATTCATGAATTACTGTGATATAAGTATGATTGACATGTTTGATTTCAAGCTACATCCTGATATCACTGAATGCAAAATTGGGAAGAGATGCACACAACACCTTCTCCTGATTCATTATGAACCCACTGTAGCCATAATTCCATAATTGTTAGTACCCACCAGACAATTTAAGACTGAGAGCCTATTTATGACTATGAAACAGGTAGACCTGGGAGACTGAAGAGCTTTGCAGAATGACTCCTAAATGCACACAGATATATTTATCTATGCTCCCATTGTCTTTATCTCTTATCTTCTCTTGATTTTAGAGTGTCCACACTCATATGTTGTCTCTCTTTAGCCCTCTGCTACGTTGAGCACCTGACCTCTGCTACTACAAAGAGAAAAACAACTTCTGCTATGGGAAGCTGACAATAACCTTGAGTGACTTCAGCAACATGGTTTACCATTTTGTCACACAATATTAAAAAGCTGTGTACTCAGCATTGAGATTTAATAAAATTAGTAAATATTTCTACTTCATCAAGGAAATTCTTAAATAAAACTTGGAGTTTTTCATCAAGAATATGTTGAAATGAAAAATTCAGTAACTATAAGCCTTCAAGGGAGCTAAATTTTCAGTTTACCCATTATTGCTTTGTACCATCAGTGCAAATGTCAGAACAATTTAAAGGGCAAATAATACCTTAGTGTTATTATGAAAATAACTTTTAACCTTGCAGGCCCTGTGAAAGGACCTCTGGTTGCCCTAGGGGTCCTTGGACAGCATTTTGAGAGCTACCCGCTAGTCCAAAATCACAAATGTCTCTTGGTTTTGGTTATTGCAAGAGGTTCCCCTCATCAATTCTGGCCACTTTGTAACCCATTCACCAACAAAAAGCCAAAGTGGACTTGCAATAAGGCAATTCTAATCATGTCTCTTCCTACTCAAAACCCTTTTATGACTTCCCATTACTCTTATGATAAAATTCAAACACTTACCAAGGCTGACAAAGCCGTCTGTGATTTGGTCCTTGCCTACTTCTGCATTCTGCAGACTTATCCCCCTTCTGTTCTCTTCAATCTATTTGCAACAGACACACTAGCTTCTTTCTGTTCCTCAAACACAGGATCTTTGCACATGCTTTTCTTTGTACTTGTAATCCTTTCTCCATTCTCCATTTATGTGATCCTGCAGATGTCAACTTAAGTCTCACTCTAAGAGGCTTTCCCCACATGACCCCCATTAGATCAGATCCTCCCATTGTAAGTGCTCATGTTCTTATAATTATATAATTAGTGTTGTACTTATTTTTAAGATCTACCTCTTCCATGAGACTATAACTGTTCTCATGGATGAGACTGTGTCTGTCATGCTTCCCACTGTATCCCTAATACACAGAGTAAGGGCTTTGAATGCTGTCTGATTTTATTAAAGGGTGTCACCTACCATGAAAAAGAAGGCATGGATGATTATCTACATTAAATGTCAATCTATCTGCTCCTTTGACCATGTATAACACTGACCCTATGGGCTTCAATTGAAGGAGCAACAAAGCACTTTAATCCAACACCAACGTACCTCATAAATACTTTCATCATTTAAAAGAAAGTGCAAGCTGGAGGTGAAGAGAACACATCTCTCGTTCCCTACAGGAATCAAATTGGAGCCAGACCAGTATGGCTATACTCAAAACTGAAACTCATCTCCAATAATAAGAGTATTGTTACATAAATAAATTTGTTATATCTAAATTCCTCTTTCCTTTAATTTGATGTATTTCTAAGAAAGTTCCTAAATTCTTTATATAAATATACTTTCAACAATCAGCAGTCATTCTACTATCTCATCCAATCCTCCATTTCAGTAAAAATGTTGAAGTCTGTACTAGCTCTGAGTCAAGTCTGTAGCTTCTTGACTTTCTAGAAAAATTATTGTACTCCCAAGCTTAACACCACAGTAAGTCTTACCTTTAGAAAATACTGTGGGTCTCCTCCTACTAAGGAAAAATATGCCAGAAATCAAGTAACTCCAGGAGGCTCAAAGTTCTTTAGAATCTGCTGAATATGGTGTGCACATGTCTTATGCCAAAAGGACAACCAGCAGGTAACTAGACACAGTAGTTTAAGAAGGTACCATTAGATATTTTAATTTTTAATATTTATTTTTTGCTCAGTTCAAAATAAGCCACTAAAATGATTTAAGACTTCCTGAAATACTCCTGTAAATATTCTCTGTTAATTCTACTTAAGATGAAATTGATGTATCTTACACAATGCAGTGTATAAACAATTCATAGTAAGTCATAAAACTCAGGATTGCTTGGTGACAAAAAATTTTGGTTAAATCACTAAACATTTTATTTATAATGTCTCAACTACATTTGGAAGCATGTGAGACATTGTTTCCTTTTCTGTTTCCGGCAGTGTTCCTCCCAAAGCTAGAGTTTGTTTTAGAAAGGCAAAGATTAAACACTGCAGTGAATTATTTCTCTGCTTATGTGCAAACACCTTTTTCTTTTTGCTTGTCCTTGTGATTTTTTGAAATCTAGTATTTATTACATTGTGTTTAAAAAAGAGACAGGTTAAAATGCAGCTTGAAAAAAAGAGGATGGCAACTGTAAGATATCTAATTACAGTGACCTACCGCAATCGGGTCAGCAAGAGGCTAGGAATGAACGTATTTGTAATGGAAATAGGGACTTTTCTGGAACATTTAAATAGCTGATATTGTGCCATTGCCTTGGAAACTCACTTGGACGTAATCAGTCTTTTTTTTTTTTTTTTTTTGGTTAGGTTTGAGAAAGGAATCCCAGATGGAAAAGTTCAAATAGGAGATTACTATCTAGAGGAGAGCTAGTGGTTGTGTTTGGAAACCTAGACATCAAGAGCCCACTGAAGGGGGCTGATTGCTGAAAGAAAGGAAGCACTGGGAATCTCCACTCTGTAAGTGTGGAAGCATCACAGAAAAATTCTCTCCTCTGCAGCAGTTGAATGACAGTGTTATTGAATGGCTTGGAATTTACCTGTATCCTTTTATATTAGCTGTTTCTAATTTTCTTTTTTATTTGTACTATTTGATTGTAGGCTAATCACCCAACTGATGAGTCACATAGGACTCTATAGTTCTATTATACCTCCTTTAAGGAAATTTTTACTCACCAAAAGTTGTAAGACTAAATGACTCATCTATGGTGTATTATAGACAACTTTCTTGATCTCATAAAAACTGATTGTACAATTTGTGCATTATCTTGCTTGCTTTTGCTTTCCCTTTTTAAAGACTTTATTTATTTGACAGAGACAGAGAGAGAGAAAGCACAAGGAGGGAAAGAGGCAGGCAGAAGGAGAGGGAAAAGCAAGCTCCCCACGGAGCAGGGAGCCCAGTGCAGGCTCCATCCCGGACCCTGGGATCATGACCTGAGCCGAAGGCAGATGCTTAACCAACTGAGCCACCCAGGTGCCCCCTTACTTGCTTCCTTTAGGCATGCTTTTTCCATAGCTAGTGCCTTCTCCAGACCTTGAGCAAGAGGAAGGTAAGACTTCAAATTTAGGCCAGCCATGTTATTAGAAGAATGTTTGGAAGGGGTTATGGAAAATAAGAAATTGCCAGCAAAAGTGAAGTTTGTAAATTATCTATGAATATCATTGATTCATATTAAAAATTCTCCCTGTCTTGGGACACCTGAGTGGCTCAGTCGTTTGAGTGTCTGACTCTTGGTTTTGGCTCAGGTTATGATCTCAGGGTCATGGGATCGACCCCCACATCAGGCTCCAAACTCAGTGTGGAGTCTGCTTGAGAGATTCTCTCTCTTCTCCCTCTCCCTCCTTCTCTGCCGTCCCCTCTGGTTATGTTCTCTCTCTCTCTCTCAAATAAATAAATAAAATCTTTTTAAAAAGTCTCCCTTTCTTTAGAACAAAACTGTCTGATAGAATGTTTTTTGATGATTGAAATGTTCTGTACCTGTGCTCTTCAATGCAGTTACCACTGGTGCAAATGAATAACAGAATTTTTTTAAGACTTATTTATTTATTTTAGAGAGAGAGAGAGAGAGAAAGAAAGAGCACTCAGGGGGAGGGGAAGAGGGAGAGGTTGAGAGAATCTGAAGCTGACTCCGCGCCAAGCGCTAAGCCCAACGTGGGGCTCGATCTCACGACTCAAAGACCATGACCTGAGCCGAATTCAAAAGTCCGACACTCAACTGACTGAGCCACCCAGGCACCCTGAGTAACTGAATTTTTAATTGTATTTCATTTTAATTGTTTTAAATTTAAATAGCCACATGTAGCTAATAGCTATTGCAGTGGTTAATGCCTTTCTAATTATCATGTTTGGCTATATGGTATCATTTCATTAACTCCAAAACTACTAATTTAGAAACTATGATTATTTGACTTGGATTGAACTAGTCTATCATCAATGACTTCTTGAACTATGAAGAAATCAAGAAATGGCTGATGAAGAAATGACTGATAATCAGATTAAGATCAAAAGTTGCATAGGAGCAGAAACCTAATACAAGAACTAATTTAGAACCATTAAAACTATTTATAAATTAATAACAGATTTGTTAGATGATGAATCCCTTTTATTATTCATTGATGTGAAGCAGGTCTAAATGAACTCTTACACGGAAACACTCTGGAGATGGTTAATTCTATGTGTCAACTTCATTGGGCTAAGGGATGCCCAGACAGCTGGTAAAACTATTTCTGGGTGAGTCTTGTGAGGGTATATCTCAAAGAGGTTAACATTTGAATTAGACTGAGTAAAGAGATCTGCCCTCACCAGTGCAGGTGGACATCTTCCAATCCATTGAGGGCCTGAATAGAACAAAAAGATGAAGGAAGGGCAAGTTCTTATTCTCTCTTCTTGAGCTGTGAGATTCATCTTCTCCTGACCTCACATATCAGAGCTTCTGGGTTTTGGACATTGCAACTTTGGCACTTACACCATCAGCTCCCTTATTTCTCAGGCCTTCAAACTCGGACTGAATTATACCACCTGCTTTTCTGTCTCTTCAGGTTGCAGACTGCAGATCATAGGGCTTCTTGGCCTCCATAACAGTATGAGCCAATTCCCATAATTAATCTCCTCTTATATATATATATATATCCATATATAGCCCATTGATTCTATTTTTCTGAGAACCCTGCCTAATACAACTTCTTAATATTTATACATTTAAGCATTTACTCAAACTATGTGACAGACACTGGGCTTATACAGAAGATTTTTTTTTAACTTGCTGTGAAGAAGCCCATTTTTGCCCTAGAGATTAGATGTCTGCCTTTTTGGACCCCTCAATGGCTCAGTTGGTTAAGCCACTGCCTTTGGCTCAGGTCATGATCCTGGAGTCCCTAGAGCGAATCCCACATCGGGCTCCCTGCTCGGCAGGGAGTCTGCTTCTCCCTCTGACCCTCCCCCCTCTCATGTGCTCTCTCTCTCATTCTCTCTCTCATAAATAAATAAAATCTTCAAAAAAAAATAAATGTCTACCTTTTACTTAGTAGAATTTAATATTAATATATTTGACACCTTGAAGATATACAAGGACATTAAACCATTTAACATAAAAAAAACTCACTTTCATTTTTAAACATGTCACCAGCACTTTGTTTAATGTATTTCATATTTCATACTTTTCACATAAATAATACTGAACCTTTCTCAGATGAGTACAAAATAATGATGTTTTTTAATATTTTACTTAATTGTATTTTATAGTGATTATTTATGTGATTGTTTCTTTAGTATAATATATTAGCATATGGTATAGTATAAATATATGTGTATTATATCAAATATTTAAGGTTTTTGCTACATTTTTATGTAATAAGTTAAAAATGTTCCCAATATTTAAACCATGATTTAGTTTTATGTATAATGGATAGCACTAATGTACTAATGTAAGTATAAATACTAATATAAGTACTATATTTCCCATAATAAATACTATAGATTTAACTATACTTATATAACCATAAGAATAACCATAAGTATATGTACTAATATAAAGATAAGTACTAATAGTTTCTTTTTCTAATTTCTTGCATTAGGTATTATTTTAACACCTGACACATAATATCATTAATAAAAATGATGAATTGATTTGCAATGAATTAATGAAAGGGACTTAATATAAGTTAACCTTTCCAGATACATTGAGCATGGGCTATGGAGCCAGACCGCAACACTGTTCAATTCCCAGCTCTCCCACATACTAGAAATACCTTTGAACAAGTCATTAAACTCATCTGTGCTTCAGTTTCCTCAGTGGGAAAGTAGAAAATAATATTTATCTCTTCATAGGGTCATAGTGATAGTTACATAAAAAGATTCGTGAAAATTGCAAGGACGGGCGCCTGGGTGCTTCAGTCAGTTAAGCATCTGCCTTCAGCTCAGGTCATGATCCTAGGGTCCTGGGATTGAGTCCTGCATCAGCCTCCCTGCTCAGCAGGGAGTCTGCTTCTCCCCTCTCCCTCAGCTGCTCGCCCTGCTTGTGCTCACTCACTCTGTCAAATAAATAAATAAAATCTTAAAAAAAAAAGAAAATTACAAGGTAAACTAAATACATTTGGGACCCTGTGTCATTTACTTAGAGGAGATATTTGAGGAGGGGGAGCTTGCCAAAGTCAACATATTATTATAGTATCTGTTTTCATGGAAAACTAAACCAGAGTTTACATACTGGAAGATTTTTATTCCAGGTATCTAAATTGGTAGATAAAACCTTTGAAAATTTTCATTTCCTTAAGGAATGTTAATTTACTTATCTTTTTCCTCTCAGTACAAGATTGGAAAATCCATACCCTTTTGTAATTTTTGTACTTTGTTTTGAAGAATATAGTTTGGACATAGAGTTATTGCTAAAGATGTCCCCTGTGTTGAAAACAAATGTATTTTTCTCTGAAGGACATATGCATGAAATTTGAAAATAGGGGCTTTACTCTATCTGCCTATAAAGCCAAAGAACGGATATATTAAAAATGGGAAAAACTTCGGGCGCCTGGGTGGCTCAGTTGGTTAAGCGACTGCCTTCGGCTCAGGTCATGATCCCGGAGTCCCAGGATCGAGTCCCACATCGGGCTCCCTGCTCAGCAGGGGGGTCTGCTTCTCCCTCTGACCCTCTTCCCTCTCGTGCTCTCTCTATCTCTCTCTCTCTCAGATAAATAAATAAAATCTTTAAAAAAAAATGGGAAACACTTCTAAGCAAACTTTGCTGTAATGAATACTGCCCTAGAAAAGATGTAGTATTTGTGAAAGGCTCTCATCCAAAAGCATGATCAGAAATTTTCAAGTAGAGCATTGAATTAGATCTCTAAATGCCACTATGCACTCAGTAAAGAGATTTAGCTGGCAATGCAAATCAAATTGGGAAAACCGAACATCTTAGTAATGCTGCCAATTTCTCAAGCCTCAAAGATTTAGATCTTTGATTTCATGCTTAAGTTAGTAGTATAGTATATGAAATGTTCCATAGCTTAGTTTAAACCTTACCTTTAAAGGTATGTACTTGTGATCCTATTCCCCAGTTGATTCCTCAACTGTATGCTCTTAGGAAATTTGAAGGAAATAATTGCTCCAAATTAAAGAGCTAAATAGAGAAATGTGGGCAGAAAACAAGTGTGCTTTTGAACCCCTATTTCTCTCTTTGTATTAGCTTTTTTTTAAGATTTATTTATTTATGGGGGTGGGGAAGGGCAGAGGGAGAGAGAGAGAGAGAGAGAGAAACCCAAGCAGACTTCCCGCTGAGCGGAGAGACTGACGCAGGGCTCCAAGACCCTGAGACCTCGACCTGAGCCGAAACCAGGAGTCGGGTGCTCAAAAGACTGCACCAGGCAGGTGTCCCTCTTTGTATTAGCTTTGAGACCATTAGTTTACAGAGTTGTGGGAGCTCAAATACAATAGACATTTATTTGCTACTCGTGATAAGTCCAAAATGGGAGTTCTTTTTTGACAGATGGTCTTCTTTGAGCAGAAATTCAGAGACCTAGGCTTCTTTCAGTTTTGGCTCCATTCTTTTCAACATGTTTCCAAGAGGGCCATGCTAGTCTACAACCAATCAAAAGGGAAAGGAATAAATAGCATCAGATGGAAAGGTTTCCTGGGCCAGGCCTGGGAAAGAGACACACACACTTCCACTCATACTCCACTGGCTGAAACTCAGTCACATGCAAAGGAAGCTAGGAAATATAGCCCAAGCTATGCCAGGGATGACAGGCAACAGTGCCATACCCTTCTGGATAATCTCCAGCCTGCAGGCTATATAGTTTTCTCTCCTCAGTCACTGGTGCTTTCCCAGCTGCCTCCATCACCTCTTCAATTGTTGGAGGAAAGTAGTCTCATTAATTAATTTATAGTTACGTGTCAGCCCTGGGTGTGCATTTTAAACCACAGGAATGATTACTCACTGTGTAAAAGACACATAGAGGAGCTTTGTTGTTGTTTTGTTTTGTTGTTTGTTGTTGTTTTGGGGGTGGTTTGGTAAAAGGATCAAAAAATGCTTTAAGCATGAGCTCCTTAGTTTACAAATAAGGCAAACTCTAAAAAGCAGTCAATTTTCTGGAAAGTGGAGGAGAGGATACAAATTAAGGAATACATGTTATAAATGGCATCTATTCAATTCTGTTTTTTTCCTCGTCTCTTTAGTTATTCACAGTGTAAAGTCGTGGCCGATTGATATCTCTACTGGTATTAGGTGAAAGATGCATCTTAACAATTCAACAACAGAGACCATGTGTATTAATTCCTCTGCTGAGTTAGCATGCATAAAAGATCTAATAGAAATCTCAAATGCAGCATATTCCAAAACTGAAAAGTTGACTTTCCTCCACACACCTGCTCCACATACATCCTTTCCCTTCTCTGCTGATGCAACTCTATCCAAACCCCTCCATGGGACTAAAACTTTAGAGTCATTTTTGACTTTTCTCCTTCTTTCACACTTCTTATCCAAGTTTCCAGGAAATACTGTTGACTCTGTGTTCAAAATGCTCAGAATATAAGTGCTTCTCCCCATCTTCACTGCTCTATGTTCAAGCCCCCATCCTCTGTTGCCTGGATTACTGAGAAAGACCACTAATTTCACTGCTCCTACTTCTACCTAACATCATCACCATGACTACTTCCATGCTCTTCTACACACACACACACACACACACACACACACACACACACTGAATCTACTCCAACTCATGAGGTGAGGGGAGAGGCAAAAGGAGAAGCAGTGAAATTAGGAGGCTATTGCAGTAATGAAGGTTAGAGATAATAAATGCTCCTACTACTACCCCCTCACTCAGTCGTCTTCAACCATAATGACCTCATTGCAAAACTAGATATTCTTTTACCTTTCTCTCCAACATTCCTTCTAAACAAGACTTATCCTGAGCATCCTATTAAATATTCCAATGTGTTACCCATCCTCCCACCCAGAATTTCCAAGTCTTCCTTTTTTTTTTTAAGATTTTATTTATTTGAGAGAGAGAGATCACAAGCAGGGGGTGGGGTAAAGGAGAAGCAGACTCCCCGCTGAACAGGAGGCCTGATGCGGGACTCAATCCCAGGACCCCAGGATCATGACCTGAGCAAAAGGCAGACACTTAACCAACTGAGTCAGCCAGGCACCCCACCAGAATTTCCAAGTCTTTTTTTTTTTTAATTTTTTATTGTTATGTTAATCACCATATATTACATCATTAGTTTTTGGTGCAGTGTTCCATGATTCATTGTTTGTTCATAACACCCAGTGCTCCACGCAGAACGTGCCCTCCTCAATACCCATCACCAGGCTAACCCATCCCCCTACCCCCCTCCCCTCTAGAACCCTCAGTTTGTTTTTCAGAGTCCATCATCTCTCATGGTTCGTCTCCCCCTCTGACATACTCCCCTTTTCTTCCTCTCCTGTTATCTTCCTCTTTTTCTTTTTTCTCAAAATATGTTGCGTCAATTGTTTCAGAAGTACAGAACTGTGATTCAACAGTCTTGCACAATTCACAGCGCTCACCGTAGCACATACCCTCCCCAATGTCTATCACCCAGCCACCCCATCCCTCCCACCCCCAACCACTCCAGTAACACTCAGTTTCTTTCCTGAGATTAAGAATTCCTCATATCAGTGAGGTCATGTGATACATGTCTTTCTCTGATTGACTTATTTCACTCAGCATAACACCCTCCAGTTCCATCCACGTCGTTGCAAATGGCAAGATCTCATTCCTTTTGATGGCTGCATAATATTCCATTGTGTATATATACCACATCTTCTTTATCCATTCATCTGTCGATGGGCATCTTGGCTCTTTCCACAGTTTGGCTATGGTGGACATTGCTGCTATAAACATTGGGGTACACGTACCCCTTCGGAGGACCCATCCATGTTATTGCAAATGGCAAGATTTCATTTTTTGTGGCTAAATAATATTCCATTGTGTCTACATATCCCATTTTCTTTATTCATCCATTGATGAACTGTTATGTTGTTTCCATGTCTTGGCTATTGTAAATAATGCTGCAGTGAACATTAGGGGTGCATACATCTTTTCAAATTACTGTTTTCATTTCTTCAGGTAAATACTGAGAATTGGAATTGTTGGATGGTATGGAAGTTTTATTTTTAAGTTTTTGAGGAAACTCCATACTGTTTTCTGTAGTGACTGTACTAATTTACATTCCCGTCAAAAGTGTACAAGGGTTCCCTTTTCTCCACATCCTCACCTATATTTGTTATTTGTCATCTTTTTTATAATAACCACTGTAATAGGTATGAGGTAATATCTCATTGTGGTTTTAGTTTGCATTTCCATGATGATTAGTTATATTGAGCATCTTTTCATGTACCTGTTGGCCACCTATATGTCTACTTTGGAAAAATATCTCTAGATGCTCTGCTCATTTCCCAATTGGATTGTTTCTGTTTTGCTATTGAGTTGTGTGAGGTTTTTTTTTTAATATTTTGAATATTAACCCATTATCAGATACAAGATTTATAAATATTTTCTCCCACTCAGTACACTGCCTTTTCATTTTGTTGATGGTTTCCTTTGCTGTACAGAAGCTTTTTCATTGATGTAGTCCCACTTGTTTATATTTGCTTTTGTTGCCTTTGCTTTTGGTGTCAAATCCAAGAAATTGTTGCTATTGATGTCGTGGAGCTTACCTGATTTTTCTTTTTCATATAATATATAATGCTCTCTAACATACTTTATAATTTGCATGATTTTTATATTCATTGTTTGCTTCTCTTCCAGAATGTAAGCTCCATAAAAGCAGAGATTCCTTTTGTCATATTTTCCCATTGCTGTCTTTCCAGTGCCTAGAAGAATACCTAGCACATAATAGACACTCTATAAATATTTATTGTATGTTGATTGAATTTTTCTAAATAATAACATAATTTAAAATTGATGATCCTATAAGTTTTAAGCTTTTCTAGGTCACTACTACATGATAGAGAAGTTTAATCAAAATCCTTGGGAACAAATTTCTTGAGGTATGTTTGATGGAACATTAATCTCACAAAATACTCTTGCCAGATAAATGTATAAAATATGGCTTACCATACCTCCCTCTTGGAGATTTGAAAAGTGTGTTAATATATTATAGTGTCTGAGATAGTCTGCTGTACAAAATGCTGTTTAATTCTAATCCAGCATTTCCTAAATTTACTTAATGTACCTCTTTTCTTCATGGAGCAGCTATTAGCATCCCTATGGAGTGTTTGCTCTGATGCTTACACTGGGGAAATATTGTTCTGGACCAGTGGTTTAAAAATAATATATCCAAATGGGTTTTAACCCAGAAATACAGGGTAGCTTAACATGAAAATCAATCATTGTAATTTAGTATATTAACTAAATAAAAGATAAAAGTCTCCTGATCATCTCAATAGATGTGGACAAAGCATTTGACAAAATTCAAAATTCTTTCATGATAAAAACACTCAACCAATGAGGAGTAGAAGGAAATGTCTTCAACCTGATAAATGACATCTACCAAAAAAAAAAAAAAACCAACTTACATCATCAATGGTAAAAAACTGAAAGTTTTCCCCCTATGATCAGGAATCAGAAAAGAATGTTCACTCTCACTATTTCTACAGATCATTAAACTACAGATATTAGCCAGAACAGTTAGACAAGAAAAAGAAATAGAAGCATCCAGATTGGAAAGGAAGAAGTAAAGCCATCTCTATTTGCAGGTTACATGATTTTTATGTCAAACACACATATACTATTAGAGCTAATAAAATGAGTTCAGCACAGTTGCAGGATATAAAACCAGTATACAAAAATCAGTTATATTACTATACAAATGAGTAAACCAGAAATAAACCTAAGACAACAATTCCATTGGTAATAGCATCAAAAAGAGTAAAATACTAAGGAATAAATCTAACAAGAAGTGCAATGTAAGTATACTGAAAACTACAGAACATCATTAAAATTTAAATCAATGAAGACCTAAATAAATGGAAGGATGTGTTGGAATGGAAAGAATCAATGCTGTTAAGATGGAAATACTCCCCACACTGACCTACAGATTCAACACAATCCCAATCAAAATACCAGTTGACATTTTTTTTCAGAAATTGACTAGGTGATCCTAAAATTCATATGGACACTCAAGGGACCCCCAAATAGCAAAAACAATCTTGAGAAAGAACAAAGCTAGAAAACACACTTCCCTATTTCGATACTACAAAGCTACAGTAATCAAGATGGTGTGGAACTAGCCTAAGGATAAACATATAGATAAAGGAAAATAATTGAGAATTTTCACAGCAAATTAATGATGGAGCTGAGATTCAAACCCAGATCAGACATGAAATTATATGGAGTTTTTTTTTTACTACCACCTAAGTTTTTTGGTTGTTGTTGTTCTCTATATTCTCCACAATACCTACCCCAGGACCATGTGCTTAATAAACACTCACTAGTAACAAATGAATAAATAAATATGCTTCTGGGGTTAACAGCTATCCTATAAGGCAGTGAGTTGAATATAAAGAAGGATAATTATATTTTTAAGTACAACCCACCGGTAATATTGCAGCCAAAGAAAGAAATTAAAAGCTGTAATTGTTGGGGCACCTAGGTGGCTCAGTTGGTTAAACGTCAAACTCTTGATCTCAGCTCAGGTCTTGATCTCAGAGTTATGAGTTCAAGCCCTGTGTTGGAGCCTATGGAGCCTACTTAAAAAAAAAAAAAATCTGTAATTGTCTATGTTCTGAATAAAAACACAGTTGGAGTTTCTACACTCTAACATTCTTCATCCTTCAGAATGAATGGGTAAGACTATGAAGTTAAAAATTATCAGCCTGAAATATAAGACACTACCAAACTTAAGACCAAAACTAAAATTAGATTAATTAGGAGGCATTTGCCTCCTAGTTCTACTTTCCCTGCCAACGTATTATTTTCAGTGAGATTAAGATGTGTTAGTTACATGGGAGGGGATATTTTACGTATATACTATACAGGTAGCTTTTCCTGGGAAGTCCCAGGAGGCACTGTAACCTTTAAGATCCTTGGAAAATTTTAGTCTTGGAATAGATTCACAAAAGAAAACAATCCTAAGGAGTTCAAGTTCATCAGTGATAATGTGCTCCATCCCAAACCTGCCTCCTCTGACACAGAGAAGAAAATGCTGTCACAAGCCTATTTCTAACAAATTTAGATTTGACCGCTATTTTGTCTTTCTTCCGTCCTACTGGAGTAATCCACAAGAGCATGGCCTGTTCTCTGGAAGCTGAAGGAAAACACCAACCTATCTGCCTGCAGTCTGGAGGGGATGCTTACAGATCGGGTTGTGGGGTGTACTTGTAGCAGCTGCTTGACAACACAGGGAAGGATGTCCAGAAGAGATTGTGGGTGAACACTAGGCCAAACTGCTCAACTTCTTATTAGTCTCCTTTTATAGACTTGAGAGCTAACCACAAGCAGTTGCATGCTTCGATAAAAGTGGATCATAGAAATGGAAATAAATGCCCTATCTGGCACACATTGTAGACTCATTTCTTTGGACAGCTGAGTGTAAACAGTTGTCTTTTATGGGGTGGTAATGCCTAGCAGGTATTTTTAAAACATTTATATTTTATCTTATACTATTATATAAATTAAGCTATTTTTAGGTAAAACAAAAAAGTCTGAATATCGGTATTTCATTGTCACTAACCCATAAAATCATCTAGAATAACTTGCTTCATTTTTAGAACCTTAATTTTCCTCTTATGAAGACAACAATAATAAAAGTCATCCTTCTATTTCTGTGCTAACAGGAAAGCTATTACACAGATAATGTAAAATATCACTTTGGTATGAATTTAGCCCTGAATGAGTGATGTGGGCCTGAGCTGGAAGAGTACAGGACCTTATAGGGTACCTTCTTGGGAGCTAAACTTAAAAGGCTAATTTATCTTCCTGCCTTTGTTTATCCTTTGCTCTGATTTTAATATTTATCTCTTTTAACTTGTTATATTATATATAGATTTTGTAAGATACCTGCCCAAAACCCTTTTGGAAAAAAAAATTAGAGTATAAATAATCAAATTTTAATGAAACTGTATAATCCGCTGGGTTTTCTTGAGCACACACTGGGTAATTATGGGGATGATGAAACAAAAGAACAGTAAAAAATCCTAATGTGTTGCTTAGAACACTGACTTGTTAACCACTTAAAATGCATAAATAACGGGGCGCCTGAGTGGCTCAGTCGCTTAAGCATCTGGCTCTTCATTTCAGCTCAGATCATGATCTCAGGTTCCAACATGGAGCCCTGTGTTTGGGCTCCAAGGTCAGCAGGGCATCTGCTTAAGATTCTCTCTCCCTCTGCCCCTCCCCCAACTCACGTGCGCGCTCTCTCTCTCTCTCTCTCTCTAAAATAAGTCTTTTAAAAATGCATGAATTATATATGGATGAACAAGGCTCACCCTAACATTCGGGAGAAATTTTGAAATACAAAAATGCTAGAAGTAGAATTAAATATTTATTGATATACTACATTCTAGGTGCCAGACACTAGTCTGGTTATTTTGTATGTATGATGTATGTTCTGTTGTTACTACCATCCCCATTTTCCAAATGAGGAAACTGCGGATCAGAGTTGCTAAGCACCTTGCCTAAAGGCACCCTGGTAAAAAGTGGCAGCCAGGATTTGAAGCCAGGCAGGTTAGCTATAGGATCTATTATACCATAATGTAGTATTAGTTCTCGAGACAGCAGAAAACAGCTGTGTGACTAGATCTGTGCTTACCAATCCTAAAGGTTCAGTAGCATCAACTTGGGAAGGGAATGTGGGAGGTTAAAAACACATTCTGATGTCTGGGCCCCACTCAAAAATCATCATGTATATTATCTAAAAGCCCTGCAGGTGATTCTCTTCTTGCCCCCAGGCTTAAGGACTACTGAAATAGATGAACCATCAACTTCACTTCACAAACCAAAAGAGCAACGAAGACTTTGAAGAGATATTCTATGTTCTGAGCAGGCTCTTCCAAATCTGTGGAATATAGGAATGCTACAATGAGTGCAGAGTCATAGTGATAAAACAGGAGAATAATCATGACCCAAAGAAACCAAGCCATATACAGGTCCTGAGCTGTTTCTCTTCTTTCAACAAAAGACAGCATTTGCAGCCGTAGGGAGTTATTATGTATTTTCAAGAGAATACAGAAATATTAGTCCAGAGTGAGCAAAGGCAGATAGAGTGTACTTCCTTTACAGCAGCTGTCGGTTACACTTTCCATGAACAGAAATGGGAAAAAGTACCATGGTAGAAAAAGCCACCCACTCAGCTAAAACTAGAGCCATATACTCCATTTTCACTACATGAACAAGAATGCCCTTTTTAACTTATGTTTCATGGTCAAATGCAAAATATCTTTCACAACTTTAATTTGTGATAGACGATCACAGAGATTGAAGGTTCATTTACTCTGTGCTCAAAAATAAGACTTTATTTGGAGGAGAGAGAATAAGAGGAAAGGAGCAAGAAAGGGATGAGATGAAAGAGGCTTAGTAAAGGATGACCAAGTAATGAATTAAAACTAACATGTACTTTTCTTGAGAGGTGTTGAGTCCACATGGAGACACATGAGGCAGTGCCTTCTAATGTCAACCTTCCCAACCTTTACAATTATTTTAGTTCTGGAGTTTCCCAGATGCACAAAGGATTTAGCCAATTTTAAAGACCACATCTGTGAAGTATTCGCTGGACTCCTCACTGTATATTTCATTCACATCAACACCGCTAGATACAGTTGTGTTAGGTACCACATTCCTGAAAAGAAAAAAAAAGTTGTCCTTTTCTCAATAATGGCTTAGGTACTTCAGATCCTTTATGGCATGATGGGGATATAACAAAATAATATATGTCCTCAAAACATGCCCATGCTTATTCGTGCACTAATATCAAACTGATTTGCTAATGTGGTGACTGCATAAAGTAGTAGTTATAGTTCTCCACTTATATTTCACTACAAGGTTCTTAACTTTAGGGAATAAACTGCTGTTCATGCCCAGAAACTCACTCTTCCACCTAATTTTTATCTTGACAGCCACGTGGTAAATAGTCCCTTAGCCCTTAGGTGGCTTTTTTTTTTTTTTTCTATCTCTTTGGGCTTTCCAGTTTTATGGAGCTGTTTTACAATTTGGAAACTATAAAATAACGCCTGAAGAATTTGGAGAACTAGCCCCACATAAATTTGAATAAACAAAAGGGACATCATTCTGTATAATCCTCTAAGGACTTTCATTTGTGAGGTATTATACTAAGTTGTTTGATGCTAAGAGAGAAATCTACCAAACAATATAGAAAGTGATAACAACAACAAAAAAGGAATAAAAATAATGTGGAATTACAATAATTTGGACAAAGTGTAGGTTGACATTTTCCCTCATATGACACAAGTGGTTCAAAAAAGTAGGGTAAACAAATTAATACTCTGCAAAAGAACAGAGCAAATAGTATTTAAAATAAATATTTTCTGGGCACCCGGGTGGCTCAGTCAGTTGAGCATCCGACTCTTAATTTCAGCTCAGGTCATGATTTCAAGGTCCTGGGATCAAGTCCCACATCAGGCTTCCTGCTCACCGGGCAGTCTGCTTCTCCCGCTGCCTGCAGCTCCCCCTGCTTGTACTCTTTCTCTCTCTCTCTCTCTCTCTCTCTCTCTGTCAAATGAAATAAATATTTTCTGGCATTTTTTTCATTTTTGAGAGAAAGAGAATATGCATGTGTGCACACATGAGCAGGAGGGGGTGGTGCCAGAGAGGAGCAGAGAGAGAATCTCAGGCAGGCTCCACACTCAGGGCAGAGCCTGATGCAGGGCTCAATCCCACAACCCATAGATCATAACCTAAGCTGAAATTAAGAGTCGGATGCTCAACTGGCTGAGCCACCCAGGCACCCCAGATATTTTCTGGCATTTTAAAAGCAGCTGCTGATCTACAGAGTATGCTGTTTTGAGGGGAACTGAAGAGTGTTTCTGAGAAGATCATGCACAGAAGTCACCAGGCTCATCTTTCTACCTTAGACCTCATTCTGTAGTGTCTGAGTTTGCCAGGCAGACCTGGGGGTCTCCATGGGGCTGGCAAGTATACGTGGAGTCCGCTTTGCAGAGGGTTCCATGGTCTTGATTTTGAGGCACAGTTACAGAACACTGCCATTCTAACCTCATTCCCAGCAGGGTTTTCTAATCCAGCTTTACCAGCCATTAATACACTGACTCTGATTTTTTTTCTCCAGTATTTGTGTTCACTTTCTACCATTTAGAACTCAGAGAAGAGGAGGGATTCACTGACTCCTAACTTTCAATGGCCACCATAGGCAAAATATTTTGCTTCCCTCCATTTTTCAGGTACAAAATGAGGAGATTGCTCAATACTAAAGTTTCCTCCAGCTATTTCATTTACAACTTTCCTAAGTAACACATTTTTTAAAAGCCAGATTCAACTGGTTATAATAAAAAGTAGCCAAATGTGCATTGCTTTAAAAACAAACACTATAATTATATCCAGGTCTTTAAGAGAAGTTTGTCCAAATTTGTGAGAATTTAAAATAGGGATTAAAAATACAAAATAAATTCTCATTTATACTATTTCTCTATTCACCTTTAAGATAGATAGTAGATCAAATATTTTCTTTACATTAAAAGAATTTTATTAACAATATTTTTATTTTCTTATCCCATTTAGGTATAAAGTTCACCTGGAATATTCAAAAGGAAAAAAAAAGGCTATATGAAAAGATAGGTGGGTCCAATATGTATACATAAAATAAAAATCCCACAGCCTATCATGTCCAAAACTGGATTGCTGTGAATTGAAAACTCAAATAAAATTGCACACAAACCCCAACATAATCCAATTAAAAACGGGCAGAAGACATGAGCACACATTTCTCCAAAGAAGATACAGATGGCCAATAGACACATGAAAAGATGTTCAACATCACTCATCATCAAGGAAGTGGAAATCAAAACCACAACGAGATATCACCTTACACCTGTCAGAATGGGTAAAATCAACAACACAAGAAACAAGTGTTGGTGAGGATGTGAAGAAAAAGGAACCCTCTTACACTGTTGAGGGAAATGCAAACTGATACAGTCACTCTGGAAAACACTATGGGGGTTCCTCAATAAGTTAAAAATAGAACTACCCTATGATCCAGTAATCGCACTAGTAGGTGCTTATCCAAAGAATATAAAAATACTGATTTAAAGGGATACATTCACCTTGATGTTTATAGCAGCATTATCTACAATAGCCAAATTATGGAAGCAGCCCAAGTGTCCATCGACAGATGAATGGATAAAGAAGAAATGGTGTGTATATATATATATATATATACATATATATATATATATATATATATAATGGAATAGTACTCAGCCATTAAAAAGAACGAAATATTACCATTTGAAATGACATGGATGGAGCTAGAGAGTATTATGGTAAGTGAAATAAGTCAGTCAGAGAAAGACAAATACCATATGATTTCACTCATATGTGGAATTTAAGAAACAAAACAAATGAACAAAGGAAAAAGAGAAAGAGAAAGACAAACCAAGAAACAGACTCAAGTACAGAGAACACACTGATGATTAACCAGAAGGGAGGGGGCAGGGGGATGGGTGAAGTATGTGCAGGGGATTAAGAGTACACCCACCATGATGAACACTGAGTAATGTATAGAATTATTAAATCTCTATTTTGTACACCTGAAACTGATGTAACACTGTATGTTAACTATATTGGAATTAAAATAAAAAACTTAATAAAAAAACTCAAATAAAATTGCAAACTATTCCAACAACATATTTTTGCCTAAAAAGGAAAAGGATATAAAAGAGAAAATGTTCATTTTTTGAACATCTAGATGTGTTAAATATTACATCAGAGACATTTATACAGCCATGTAATTGAATTCTTTTCAACAGCTTTGTGATACAGACTTTTTATACTCCCGTTTTTATAGATAAGTTGATTAAGTCGGAGAGGCTGAATGCGTGCTCAAGCATATATTGTTAGTAAGATCTAGGGTTTGAATCCTTACCTGATGATCTTGGAACCCAAGTCTTTTCCAGACCATTCCCACCATGTGCTGCCATGGGCTGTGGTGGGTGGTGGTGGTGAAGAGTGCGCAAAGCAGTCCTCAGCACACTATGGTGGTAGGGTGGTTTTCTCCTTCTAACAGGATAAACTGCCTCTCTACTCTCATCTTCTGTGCTCTTTTTTAAAGAGCATCTATTTCGTCATAAGCCTCACATCCTCGGGGAAAAACGTGTCCCATCATTCTTAGAGGACTGTTGTTTCCTTAAATGTTAGAAGGAATAAGATCACACATCAGGCTCATGGCGGCTGCTCTTTGTTTAACGTTTGATAATGCATTTGTCTTAAGGTCAAATGCAATTATTACCAGAACCCTACTGAAATATAAAAGGCAAATGGAAAAGTGACAAAAGCAGGGGTGGATCAGAACTCCAAAGAAGATAATAATGCAGAATGAATTTGGTGTAAAAAAGGCAAAACCTGTGGGCCAAAAAGCAGTAATAAAAATGTACTTTACAAGTGTCATAAAAGTACTTTACAAGTGTCATAAAATTCTGTTTAAAAAAACAGATTGCAGTTATGCAAGGCAAAGGAATGAAATTAAGAAAAAATTTTCTTCTTTGCTATAGAGGGAGAAAAACTAGTAACAGATGACATTAAAAACACAGAGACTAAATAATTTTACTCCTTTGTACATTTTAATTCTTACTGAAAAAGTAACAAATGTATATTAAAGTCTTTGCTTTAGCCTACCTATACATAAATATACATCTCAGTGCATTTTCATAAAGTGAACACACACGGGTACCCAGGACCCAGGTCAAGAAATAGTACATTTCCCAGACTCTGGAAGTCATCCTCATGCCCCCACCTGTTGCTTCTCCCTCCACTCACATGTATCTATTCCGACTTCTAACACTAGGTATCAGTTCTGCCTGGTTTTGGCCTTGATATAAACAGAATCGTACAATGCATTCTCCCCTGTGTCTGACCTCTTTTGCTGGACATTATGTTTATGAGATCTCACCCATATTGTTGCGAGTAGCAATTGTTTATTCCTGTTCACTGCTGACTAGTATGTCATTGAATGAATAAAACATGATTTATTTATCCATTTTATGTTTAAAGATATTGGACGTGTCCCCAGTTTTGACTATTATGATGCTTATGAATATGCATGTTCATAAACATGACTTTCTACTGGCCATATATCTGTTACATATATACCTAGGAGTGGAATTGCATATTCCATTGGCTGTGCATTTGCTCAGTTTTAATATTTATTGCCAAAAGATTGTCTAAAGTTGCTGTACTAATTAACCTTCCCACTAAGAGTGTATAAGAGTTCCAGTTGCTCCAAGCATTCCTTGAGTTTGTATTAACAATCTTTTTCATTTTAGATTTTCTACGGGGTGTGAAGTGATATCTTATTATGGTTTTAATTTTATATCCCTGGTGACAAATGAGGTTGAGAACATTTTCATATGTTACTGGCAATTTGGATATGCTTTTGTGTGAAGTGCCCTTGTAAGTCTCTTGCAACAGTTTCTAATACACTTTCTATTTTTTTCTTATGATTTATTGGAATGTTTTTTATGTGTATGCTGAGTCCTCTGTTCGCTTACATATTGTAAATATCTTCTATTTTGTGACTTGCCTTTTTACTTCCTTAATATATTTTTAACAACAAAAGTGTTAAATTGTTTCATCTTTCACATTTAGATCTCAACATCACTTCGAATTGATTTCCGTGTATGGTAGGAGTTTCCTTTGTCTTTTTGAAAAAAAATATCAATTATAGTCAATTATCTAGGACAAGAGATAGAAAGACAGGAAATGACATTAAAATGAGAACATCTACTTCCCTGAAAAGCAGTCTTAAAATACGATATATGTTTGGATTACTTGGGTTTGAAGATGGGATCCTTATTTACAAAATAGATAGGCGCTGTCACTATAGAGTCAGCAGCTTTCTTCTGTAAGGATAAGAAAAAGAAATAGAGTGACATTTTTGGACACTAGAGAATACAAAACCCCCAGTCATTTATTGTGGTGAGGGAGTAAGCAACTTCCTATTCAGAATAGTTGAGTAGCTTCAGCAGGGGCTTCACAGACAAAAAGAAATGGGCTTACCTCTCAGTGCTGCCCTGTACCAGCTATTACTGCTGTGGGTACTTAACTCACTATGCGCATAAAGGGGGAGGCAATTAGATACCTCACACGTTCTGTTCATCGTTGTGTCTCTAGCACTTACGACACTTTATGTCACATAGTAGGAACTTAATACTGCCTTCCCATCTGCCTGACACCATCATTATTAGTTATTTACACTCTAATTAGAATAGATTTAGAAGCTTCACTGAGGAGGAGAAAGCAAGAGATCATGAGGTAACTTGCAAAACCAGAGACCATCTACTTTCACGATGTTGTCAAAGCAAAATTAGATGAGACAGCTTAATGTTGACACTCAAGAAGAACGTAAGAACATCATCATTTTGAAATGTCCTTGAAGGGCCAGAAATAGAGTTACCAGCATGCCTTTGTAAGCCCAAATAGTGCTAGAAAGACCAATTTAATTTCCTGATACATAGCAAAGCAATATTGATAAAGGGAAAACTGCACATTTAATCTCTTTAATCATCAGTAAGGCCTTTCATTTCATCTACCAAACATTCCTGGGAATATACTAGATTCTTGCTCCTCAAAGTGCAGTCCTTGGCCCTGGACCAGCAGGAATATCACCTAGGAACTATTAGAAACAGACTTGGGCCCCTTCCCCAGACCTACAGAGTCAGAGCCTACATTTTAGCAAAATCTCCAGGGGATCCTCATGCACTTCAATTTTAAGAAACACTGGAACAGATAGTTAAAGTACCTACTGATCTGATAAGCCACATTTAAAAACATATTTAGGTATGAAAGCAAGGACAGAATGGTTGGGGATGGGGGAGTCCAACTCAAGAAATGGCAACCATTCTATGTAAGGTTCAGTTTCTTTGCTCAGGTCATTCTGACAGCAATTCTTGGGAACTTAGCCCTGTGTGTTCTCGACCAGGGTTATTTATCTTTTAACATATCCCGGTTTTTGTCTTTTTTCTCCTCCGTCTCAAATAAAAATCATAACGATTAGATCCTACTTTTACTTTTTATTTCTATCTTAACTCAAAGGGAACCACAGACAAACCGAAGGAAGAAGGAAAGGAAAGAGGCAAAGTGTCTGAAGGAAATTGCAGCTGACATAACTATCTTGATCTCTCACTCTGCTACTAATTCAGGCAAACACCATGCTCCTTCCCCACTTCTGACTTACAAGCCTAAAATATCTATACTTTCTATATCCTCCCTTTGAAGAGAAAAACCAGTATGAATGGATTGGGCTGCAGAGTCTCTTAAAAAGGTTTTGTTTTGGGTTGGTTTTGGTTTTTTGGTTTTTTGTCAGTTGGTTTGTGGAAATAAAATTGGTGAGTCAAATAAATGGAATGGGTGACCCCAATCACAGTAGTGGTCTGTTGACCTAACAGTTGGGGATTGCTAGATGGCTAAGATCATTCTGTTAAATGGATATCCCAAAGACTTACCATATGTAATCAACTATCTTTGTTATAAAATGATTGTAAAATAATCATAAAAGTAACAATCACTAATAGGTATTGTTTGATTAATATATACCAGACACTCTGCTAAGTGTCATAGATATATTCCTACATTTACATTTCTTAATAATATAATTAGATGCATTAGGGCACCCTTATATCAGTATTCATTTATTGAGTCCAAATATTAAGGGAAAGTAAAAGTCACTATAACACAAAATATTCACTAATAAATTGACCACTTACAGAATGAGTTGCACTCAAACATCACTTCCATTTAATGCCAGCATCCCAGTACAGAAACCAAAGTTTTTGTCCCTCAGTTTCTTGTTAATTGAGTCAAACATCCAGAAACACAGTGAAAACTAACAACAAATCATAATTGTAGATTTTGGAAAAGATGCAGATTTCATGAAGTTGATAAAAAAATATGTTGGAACACTGTTCAAATCACAGGCAAAGACATGAACAAATGAGGACTTGGCAGAATTTAGAGTAGCTAACAACTGAAAAAGAAAATCAGCAAACTCTTGGCAGGTTATGTTTTTCAAAAAAGAATGATTTAAATATCAAAAAATCTTGATCCTGCTTTAAAAGCCAAGTCTGAAGTAAAGATTGTCTATCATGCCATCATATAATTTTACCCCTCCAAAATTATGCCAAAAATTAATACCTGCTTCATTCTGTATTTATGCTAAAAAATAGCTTATCTTTGCAATGTTAAACTGTGAATTAAAATGAATTCATTACCAGATAGTTTAGCTTGAATGTTTAAAGATGTATCTTCAAACTTCTTATAATTTGCTATAAAATTTATGGTATTTGAAGTATATTCATTTTAAGTGGGTTTTTCTTCCAGTATCAGTTCTGCACAGGTAAGGAGGCTCTCCTATTTTATTATTACCCATTTTCTATATAGGAAAACTGAGGCTTTACATGGCTCTATAACTTGACCAATAACACAGCGAGGCATCCTAGTCTGCAACATCCAGTCTCCATCCTATAGGGCATTGCTATAGTCAACTAAAATTGGGACTCTAAAATCATTCTAATAAGAAGAATTTGACCATCATGGAACACTACATCAAAAACTAATGATGTAATGTATGGTGATTAACATAACATAATAAAATAAAAATTAAAAAAAAAGAAGAATTTGACCAATGAAGTCAACAAAATGGAAGAGAGGAACTTTAAATCTTTGACTTTTAAAGTTGTTGAAAGTAATTTGATGATATGATACAGAATAGGACCTACTAGTTTAGAATTCAATAAGAAGTCATTATTTGGGGGTCAAGATGCTTCTTCTTCCTTAGAGAAAATGGATGCAATTGGCAATAAAACAATTCTAAAAGGATGGATGGCTCATTTAGTTCAAGGCAAATTTGAAAGATCTGAAAACATCTGGAACCATAAAACCATGTCATCCAAGCCCTATGTTACACTCTGTTCAAGTTTATGCACTGTGAGTATGTGATAAATTACACATTCAAATTGAAACAAATGCTGTGGGAACTCCAGATACACCTTCCATTTACAGACATCCCTGTAAGTCCCAGACTTTGCAGGTGTACATACTAATTACAGCAGTGGTAATTTCCTCACCATGTAAACTTCATGATATATTCTGGGCTTCAGCTTCTTTTAATTCCAGTTGCTTTAAACACATGGCTTTGTCCATTCCTGCTCTTTAATTTGTCTCAAATTTTTAGTTAAATAAGCATTATATTCTTGGGGGAGGAGGAAGAGAGGACACTTTTTTTATGGCCCATCTTCAGAGTTCCCAGTGGTATAAATTAAATGTAATATTATTAGAGGCATAAACAATAAAAACAAGAAATTTTACTGGTGAGAAAGATATACTTGAACAGGGGAAGTTAACTGCTTACCAATATCAATCTTAACCTAAGAATCAATGAAAAATATTAACCCTCTTCTTAGAAAAAGTCAGTGTAACAAAGAAATTGAAAGCAAAATATTTGTATTCAAAATGCATTAGTAGGTAAAAATGAGACATGATCTCCCACCATTGATGAGACATATTTAAGGTAATGTAACTTTCAAACATTTATCAGGTACAAATTATTCTTCTACATAATTTGCTTTCCTTCCTTTTAAAAATCACTGTATATTAACAGACAGAAATATGGATGCTTATTATTTTTGACTTCTAGTTCAAAATAAAAAAAATGTGCATAATTGGTAGGGTGAATTATATGGTGACTAATGTTTAGTTGTGCCTATTAGGATGAAGTGATACCATTTAAACTAAATGTTCAGCTATGCACTCACAAGAGAGTGAAGTTAAAATATTTGATCTGAGATATTTAAGGTAAGGTTCTGTGGAATGGGTTGATTAGGTTATACACAGCTATATAAATACACGGTAGCTTAAGGAAAAGTCAGAAAAGTCTTTGAGGAGATAACGTTTTAGTGATAATAATAATAATGAAAATCACAGGCACCCCACTAAGGATCTAGGGTGAATAAATTGTGAATGAATGAAGAAAGCATTCAGTCAATGGCTAACCTAAAGCCTCCAAACAAAATTGAGAAATACTTAAAGTGCATGAACACAAGATCATTGGATGAATATTCTTATAAACATGGAAAAAAACAGAGCAACAATCCCATGAGAATATATTTGGGACTTGTCAACAAAAGTCTCTCAAAAGCCCTAACACTGCAGAAAATGGTCTATAGCATCTGGCCATATCTTATCAGCTTGGGAATACATCTGGGCAAATCACTGTCACCATTTTTTGTAGAAGCTAGAATAATCCTCTATTCAACTAGAGACTGGAGTGCTGGCCACAATCATAGTCACCTCATTTGTAAGACTTAACTGAAGGAATGTGTGCGTTAAGGTACAAACAGCCACTATAACAAATGTCACTCTATGCTACTGCATGTTCAAACAGGTTACCTGACTTCTAAAACCCACTATCTATGCTGAATATCCATCCTCATGTTGTGCAGCAGAAAGGAATTTATAGTATGTTTATAAAAAGTTTCAGATAATACTAAGTTGAGTGGGTTAAATGCAGACAAAAACAAGGTAATTGCTAGTTATCAGAAAAGAATAGTTAAGAAAAAATAAGAAAATAAAAAGTCTAAAGAGTCACAAGGGAGACAAATTAAATGTGTTATCTTTTCCCTTAGCCCTGAACTGTCATATAATGCTTACACGTAAGATAGATAGGAACTAGAAAGTATCAACAAAATCAACATGAGTCAAATCTTAATTAACAGCATTTGGGGGTCTTATATTGCCAGAAAAAGGGGGGCGGGGAACAGGAGAATCTTGGAAGTATCTTAGGAATAATAAGAAATAATTTAAAATATGCTAAGTCCTATGAAACATTTTAGAGTCTTACCTCCCATTTATTTCAGAGTAATATAAAGTGAAATATTTGTTTATTGGTTTTAAATAGAATGGGAATCTTTATAACCCTTTTATGGGAGGATGATATCAAACCCTGTATAACTACAATAAGATACCACTCCATACCCATCAAGAGGACTATAATCAAAAAGATGAACAATGGCAAGTGTTGGTAAGGTTGTAGAAAAATTGGATCTCTTATACATAGCTCATGGGAACATGAAATAGTGCAGTCACGTTGGAAGACAGTTGGGCAGTTCCTCAAAGAACATAGAATTATATAACCCAGTAACTCCATCCCTAACATTTACCCAAGAGAATTGAAAACATATGTCCACCAACACAAAAATTTGTACATGAATGTTCATAGAAAGATTATTCATAATAGCTAAAAAGTGGAAAACCCAAATATCCATCAATTGAAGAATGGATAAACAAAATATGGTATATCTATACAATGGAATATTATTCAGTCATAAAGAGTAATAAAACATGCTACAACATGGATGAAACTTAAAAATATGATGCCACATGAAAGAAGCCAGGCATAAAAAGCCACATATTACATAATTCCGTTTATATTAAATGTCCAGATTAGGCAAACCAATAGAGGTGGAAAGCAGACTAGTTGACCTGGAGAGGGGGTGGGGATGGGGAATAACTGCTAATGGGGATCAGAATTTTTTGGGGGGATAATGAAAATGTTCTGGAAGTGGAAATGTTCTGGAATCAGATAGTGGTGATGGTTATACAACTTTGTAAATATATTAAAAACCAATGAATCGTACACTTTAAAAGGGTGAATTTTACGGTATGGGGGTTATAGTTCAATACTAAAAAAACAAGTGTATAAGTGATTAACTCATATTAGGAAAATAGTTATGTTTTAGAAAAAATAAGTTTTGTCTTATAATCTAAACTTCTGCAGTTTAAAAATATTCATTATATGATAGTGCATATCAGCTATTCCCTGTTCTTTACAAAAGATGAAATAAAAATTAAAAAACTAAAATTATAGGATTAATAATACATGGTCTCTGCCTTCATAGATTGCCCTGTACATTGAAGTAGACAGACATACAGACAAATAATTACACTATATGAAATACATGGAAAAAATAAAGATATCTATACAAGGTATAATAACACAGAAGAGAGAAGGCCTAATTACGGGTAGTGTCACGGCTTAAGGGGCTTCAAAGACAGTATAAGTTGATCTGTTATTGATGGATTGATTGATTTTTTTAAGAGAGAGAGCACGTGAGCAGGGGGAGGACTATAAGGTGGAGGAGAGGAAGAGGGAAAGAATCCCAAGCAGACTCTGCACTGAGCACGAGCCCCATGTGGGGTTCAATCTCATGACCCTGAGATCATGACCTGAGCAGAAACCAAGAGTCTAATACTCAACCGACTGTGCCACTCAGGCACAAGTTGATCTGAGTCTTGATAGAAGATGGGCATCCACCTGATATGCAGGGTGTGGAAACATATGCAGAGACAAAAGGTCAGAAAAACCATGTCCACTTCACAAATCTACAAGTCATTCTGTTGGGCCAGAAACATCAAGTCTTTGCAGAAGAGCTGATGAGGTTCACATGTTTTATTCTTACAAGGGATGATACTGTGAGTTTTTCTCTGTGGGAGATGGAGAAACATCAGAGATGTTATTTCAGAGCAGTGAAATATTCAGATTTCAATTTAGGTAGATAATGCTGGCAGCAAAGTGGGGCAAGAGATGGAGGAATACAAGAATGAAAGCTCAGAGATCCTTAGAGAAAAAAATGCTTGTGGTGTGTTAGGTAATGAAGCACTATTAGTAGGAATAGAGCTAAGGGGACCAGTTATAGGGATACTTAGAAAGGCCTGGTAAGCTAAAAGAAGAGGAAGAATTGAGAATGACTCAGGTCTGACTTAGGCAGGAAGGGCATCAGCATTTGTGTTGTTTGCTTTCCTAACACAATTGCATTTAAATTGTATTGTTGAATTTGAAGTGTTTGTTCTAGGTATAGAAATATAGTGTGTAGAATTTTGAGTTTGTAGCTTTGGGGAGAAAGTATTGGGGGATACTGGGGACATATATCTGGGGGGTCCTTAGCACATATCTGAAGTATTGGGAATGGATAAAACTGAACAAGAAGAACTGATAAAAAGAAGGAAAAGAAGAAGGAGGAGGAGGAGGAGGCAAAGACCAGAAACCATTAGAAGCCTAGATTATGGATAAGCCAGAATAGGGTCTGGCACATATTGCTCAATAAGTATTTGTCAGATGAATGGACAAATGAACATCATGTTTGATCCCAAGGGTAGCAGGAAGAACGAGGGGATAAATATGGAATCAAGAAAGAAGGGTGCCATAGAATCTTCTTTTCCAGTTTATGTCACAATTAGAAATAAAGTCAGTCTTGTTCTGCGTTGATGGGCATATAATTTTGGAAGTTTTCAGCTCAGAAATGAGATTGCTGAAGACATGAGCAAGAATAAAATGGGGGCTGAAGACTGATCCTAGTTGGGAAAAGGAGGGAAATCCAGAAACTAAGAGAGGTGAGCAAGCAGCGAGTGAGATGGGGTAAAGGTAGATCAGACAGTTATCTTGGAAACACAGTGAGGAACATGGAGAAGGGATCATCACCTGTGCAAAATGCTGCTGGTAAGTCCAGTTGGATGAGGACTGAGAATTTTATACTGGTTATACCATAGAGGTCATTTGTGCCCCTAACAAGCACTCTTCTCAGGAATAGAAATGCAATAAAGCCCATAACTGCCATGGGTTCAAGAGACAGTGCTGTGGAGGAGAAAAAGAAGTGGGTTTGGGTGAAAGATCCAAGTAGAGAGGGAGGAAATGAAGAAGACAGAATCAGGGTTGGAGCTCCCCAAAAGGGAGCAGAGAAATGAGCAGAACTCTAGTGGGATGTGGGGTCAAGAGAGGGCTTTTTTAATAAAAATAGAATGAGAGATATTACAGCATGCTTTTATGCTGATGGGAATAATTTACTGCAGAAGAAGGAATGATGCAGAAGAAAGAAAGGACCCACAGAGCGTCGTGGAGTGTGAAGGAGGAACAGTATCTGCCACGAAAGTGAAGAGATAAGAGCCGTGTTCCTGCAGGAAGAGCAGAGGATGTGGGTCCAGATGTAGCAACGTTGATAGATCATGTGGAATTTAATTTAATTTTGCAGATAAGAAAAAAAGAGTAATGAATAATTTCCCAAGAACCAGGAAGCCAGCATCATTAAGCTAATTTCTGTCTAAAAATTAATGTGACATACATTAAGTGTTGGTCTAAATGGGATATAGCATCATTACTTTAAAATAATACTGTTTTTTTGTCAATTTGTCTCTTAGGAAATGTAAGAATAAAATGGTGTAAAAGTTTGAATACAGGAGGTCGTTGGTTTTTACATACCAAATAATTTGAAAGCAATTGCATTTGAATCTATGTAAAGGAAATTTTAACACAACCGGAAGACTTCTAGGATCACTTGACTAGCTTAACATTAAACAGGAAGCCATCAGTAGCAATATTTACTTTAGGAATACACATCCAACTCAAACAAGCTCAAAGGGGTACATTTCCTTGCAAAAAAAAAAAAACAAAAAAAAACAGAAAATGAATGGCCTAATAGCTGTCCTCCCAGTAATGGTATACTCACACAGAACACTTTTGAAGAATTACAATTTATTTTACTTAGGGGACATTCAAAAATCCTTTATCATTGAATACATGAATGGATGAACAAATCTTGAAGAAACAGTGAGGAGCTTTCTAGAGCCTATGAATAGTTGAATTATTCTTCTATTCATGACTTATGTCCCCTTCTAGAACATTGCCTATTTGGGACGGAAAGCAACAACAACAAAACAAAACAAAAATCAATCACTAATCAATCAATTAGTTTTTGTAGAAAAAAATACCATAAGGGATACTTTTACAGAATAGAGTCAGGTTTTTATTGGATATTGGAAAAAAGCTTGAGCAGGCAAGGTGAGAAAGATTTCCAAAGGCATTAGGAAATATTATTTTCTAAATGTAACTCTCAATGAATGTTTGAGTGATAATCATTATCACTATCCCTGTTTTGCCATTTGTTTTACAACTAGACTTTTTTTATGGTTAGTGACTAGGTTTTCTTTACTGTAAATAAAGCAGTTAGGATACTGTCTCAACTATTAGTTCATTTTCCAGTTGGAAAATAGTTACTATATGATCAGTTGGGGACAATACTGTGATTTTATGTGAACAAATTCTGAGCAACAAAGCAGATATCTTGCTACTTATTCAATTTTTTAAAAAACAATAGAACTAGTTTTTTGCATAATACATAAATACAAAGCAAATGCAAAATACAAAGAAGAAATATCTCTGAGACTACAAAAGTCAATCCTCTAGCTTACATAAGAACTGGGTTTGTTTTAACCCCTTTACTCCAAATAAATGTGTCATAAATACTAGTTAGGAAGGAAAACAGGAAACTTAAAAAAAAATCTCTCTTTACAGGAAAAGTAAATGCTGTTTTTTTAACAGTTTATAATTTGATTATAGGTGATAAATAATCATTTAACAAATAAAACCATTTAAGATTTTAAAGTAAATTTGGGCCTTATTTTATATACAAGAGCATATTTATTCAAGTCACAAGCATGCTTTTGAAATTTGAGTGTGACTAAAATGATAATTCATAAGTTGCTAATTATTCTTCCCTTCTAGGTCTTTAAACCAAATGGACACATTATTTTAGGTTAATTGTTTGCGGTAGTCTCAATTTGAAACACTACATTGATAGTTCTGTGATAATTTAAATTCAGAATGGTTTTTAAAAATTATGTATACTACGATCATCTACTCAAGTGTCAAATGTTCTTTTTCTGGTAAGAAGCAGCATTACAACTTGAAACAAATTGTAATGGCTCTGATTCTACTGATTCTCTTTAAATGTGCCTAAAAATTTATGGCCTTTTCTTTTTTTTTTTTTAAAGATTTTATTTATTTATTTGAGAGAGAGAGAATGAGAGATAGAGAGCACGAGAGGGAAGAGGGTCAGAGGGAGAAGCAGACTCCCTGCTGAGCAGGGAGCCCGATGCGGGACTCAATCCCGGAACTCCAGGACCATGACCTGAGCCGAAGGCAGTCGCTTAACCAACTGAGCCACCCAGGCGCCCTGGCCTTTTCTTAATTTGTTGGATTTTAAAAACCTGTTAAGTTTTTTTCATTCAAATCATTTTGCGTGGTGTTAAAAATATGCAAAAGTTCTACAGCACTCCGTACCTAAATTACATACCCGTCTTCACTCTTCACTGTCCTTTGCCAGGTAAATTATTACTTGGGTTTCTTGCTATCACAGGAAATGTATAATTTCACAAAACACGCAACGTACAGTGTCAGGGAACAAAAACTGATGACTTCAGATGAACGGGCATGCTAGAATTGGCAAGTTTTTTTAACCAATGGAGTCTTGAGGGGGTGTGTATATGGCTCTGCAGGCCTCTAAGTATAGACTTCTCGGTTTGCAACAGTCTCATCATTTTGATCACGTAAGCAAGGACTGTCTTTCTTACTGCTTTTATTGACTCAAACCAGAATTATATTTATAGCAGAACTGTTGATGAGCATAAAATGTTGATGGTTTATAGATCAGCATACTTTCAGCTGTAAATGACAGAAAACCCAACTCAAACTAGTTAGACAATCAGATACTCGTGGGCACAATTCACTAGGAGAGAAGGAGGGGAGGCCTTCGAGGGGACAGTCCTGCAGCACTAGAAGTCTTTTCCCGCTTTAAATAGAAGCTTCCTCTTCAAAGTACTAGCACAGTAGCAAAATCGCTGCAGAAGAATGATGGTAATGTCTAGAGGAGCATCACTCTGAGAATCTCTCTCATTGTGAAGATGGGTCCTTCTTAGATGTCCCTTGAGAAACTCTCCTCACATTAATTGGATCATAGGTCATCTCCAGCACCCGTGGCTTGTTCTAGGGATATGGCGTTAGCCTGAAATGTAACAGCCACCCCTGGGCTGAGTAGTGAGCTCGGGTTCTCCTGAGGCCCATGGGAGGTGTGAGGAAGAGGAAGACGCTTGAATAAGGTCTGGGTACTATTGGAAAGAAGAGAGAAATGAATGCTCGTGGGCAGCAGAAATGTCTATTTCAAAGGGTGGTGGGTGATCATATATAAAATATAGCCCGTCCAAAAATCAAAACCAAATAAAAACGTTGAAAGGGCACTACTCTTCCTTAGGTAAAGAATGTTTATTTTGTAATTTTAGAATTATTCAGTCAAGAGACTTTTTGCAATCCTGTCTTTCAAATTCATGGTATGTTTCAACCTTTTTGCCAAAAGGAGTTATATACCAGGTTGTTCATTCTGTAGCTACTATTTTTAAAATCAGGCTGTAACTTTGGAAATGGTATCAAACATTTTCTTTCCCATTTGTAACTGCATTTCAGATCATGTTTTTGCTAACCTTTCATTCAACCAAACTTTAATGAGCACTTCTCAATTTAAAGCACGGTGCTAGGTGCTCTTTATCCATCTATCATAAGCTATTGGTATATGTATAGTTTAGGGAATTGGTGAAGGAGGTAAAGTTTATGGGGGAAATACTGGGCTAGCTGCTGATAGAATTTGTTTGGATTGATTATTTGAAACAAAATAAGAGATATGTAAACTGTTGTTATATTACAGCTTATATTTTTATCTTGATTTTATTGCTAGACTAAATGCATTCAAGCATCCTGCTAACATTCATGCTTCACTTGCCACTTGGTTAGAGATCCATCCTTTATAGCTACCTGGAAGAAATTCCTGAACCCTATGCACATATTTCCTCATTTATAAAATAGAAATAAAATCTACCACACTGAATTGTGGGAAGATTTAAATGAGATGAGCTATGTAAAATCATAATGTGTGATATAAAGTAGACCCTCCATAAAGGTTAAGCAACTTTTGGAAAATGTTCATTGATGGAATCTCCCAATTAAAGAGGCTGACGTTATAAGAAGATGAGGCATATAAATGCAATTCCTTTAATTTTATAGGATTGCAAGATTATTTGTTTTTAGAGCAAGAATAAAGAATATAGAAAATGGGGGAAAAAAGGAATATAGAAATTGGTGTAGTTTAGTTTCAAATTCCCAAAAATACATAAGGAGGAAACTAGAAATTTTTTTTGCTTTTTAGTTTTTCAACAGAACACAAACATGTATATCCAGTGTGATCTGCTCCATAAACCTAGATAATAAAAATTTATGCATATCTCTTATTTTGTTTCATTTAATCCAATCAGTAAAAACAAAACATTAGCAGAGAGCCCAGTATATCCCTTTAAACTCCACCCACTTCTCCCCAGAATTTCTTTATCCAGTAAGTTACTAAATAATGTGTGATTAGACGGCAGTATGGTCAAAGGCATGATTTGAACATGAAACTCAAAACTTGCCATTCCCATGGTCTATCCTGAGTCTCTTCTATTTGCTGCTGGGCCTCACTGAAACTCAGGCATCAAGATACTCTTTATAATTCTCTGCTTGGGTTCAAGGCTGTCTACTTTTTGAAGGACAAACTGCCATGTAGGTTAAACTACTTCATTTGGGCAACCAGGTTGAGAGTGCCATGAGCTATATAGTAAGTAACATGCCTACCTCAAACGTTTTACTGACCTTATATTTTTATCTTGGCTCACCCCTGAACAACCAAAAAAAAAAAAAAAGGCTTGATCAAGTCTAATAGTCCTAACTCAAAAAATAGTCAACCATAAAACAATTCAGCAACATTTTCCATTATCTAATGTATTTATTCATTTGCAACTTTACTGGAAAGTACCCAAAATATTGGGTTGAACTATATGAAATTGCCAATGTTTCCAATTTTTTAACCTACAAAATGGTAGTTTCATATGATACATCATAATATAAAGTCTGTCAATGGTGACATTACAAATTCCAGCAGCATTCACCTGAAGTTCTATAAGGGACAACTGGTGACCCTCCAAAACATACTCTTCACTCCCCACCATTTACCACCAGTCATACTTTGATGTGTTGGATATCTTCTGTTTGTCTGTCCAGGCTCATCCTCTACCTTTCTCACCATCGCTCTACTCTGTGGTCCTGGGAGGCTGGCCTATATGAACTGGTCTGGCCATATGGCATCGAGTTGGGTTAGATAAGCAGTTCAGAGGGCAGGAGGACAATGAGTCAGGAGTATTTATTCACCTTCTTTGTACTCCACCAATTCATCCTTGGTTATCTGCATTCCTTCCTAAAGGCCATAGCTCTTGTCAGACACTCTACAAATAGCTCCCCTCAGGGTTCTGGTAACTTCTCCCTTTCTTTCAGTCCTGGGAGAGATAAAGGCTCTCTGCTGTTGCTAGTCCTGGGGTTCTACATAATCCCTTATTTTTTATTTCTTTAAACACTCCCCACATTTTTATAATAATCCCTTTACCCCATTTGAGCTTGCCCTCTGCTTTCTTCAGAAAGCCTGGCTGAAACAAACAATCATTTAAGCTAGGTTTTCCAAAATAGTAACTCCCACACATGAAACCATATTTCATTTGTGGGGAACATTTCCTCTCGGCACCCCTGGAGCCAGATGGAGGGTGAACAGTATTTCAGGCTGCAAACACAGCCAGGCCCACACGGGACTCAATGACTCTTCAGATGATTCCAACCCCAGCCTACACATCTTCCACCTGAGACTCCAGATATGGCAGATTAGAGATGCTGTTGGCCCCTCTCTGAATCCCTGACCCACAGAAACCGTAAGACATAAACACCTAGCGCTGCTCTAACCCACTGCATTTTGAGGTGATTTGGTACACAGCGGCGGGTAACTACTACACTTGTCCTCTCTGGTGTTTGTGCTCTCGGGAGCTCCCAGTCTGTTTCCCCTGCTCACTCTCCATCATCTCTTGATGCCTGTGGGAAGAGGCGGTCCCGACAATCACGGAGCCCAGTCACAGAGCAGACCACCCCGGGCAACTCATTTCTCCTTTTTCTAAGCCTTTCCTGGCAAGACTTAACAGTGTAACACAGGGGTAAAGAGCACACACTCTACAGCCGACTCTTGTGGTTTCCAGTGCTAGTTCTAGTTCACTAGCTGTGAGCCCTTGGGCCAGTTAGGGAACTTCGACATCCCCTGGTTTCTTCCTCTGTAAAATAGTGATAATAACCCAGTGCTGATAGGGTTATTAGGAGGGTTAAATGAGTCATTATTTGTAAAGGTCTTAGAAGAGTGTCTGGAGGGGCGCATGGGTGGCTCGGTTGGTTAAGCGTCTGCCTTTGGCTCAAGCCATGATCTCAGGGTTCTGGGATCGATCCCGGGGTGGGGCTCCCTGCTCAGCGGGGAGTCTGTTTCTCCCTCTCCCTCTCCCACCTGCTCACGTGAGCGTGCTCTCTCTCTCTCTCAAATAAATAAAATCTTAAAAAAAAAAAAGAAGAGTGCCTGGAATATAGAAAGTGTAATATATAAATGCTTGTTAAATAAAATAATGCAGTCTGCTAGAGAATAACCGCTTCCCTCCCAAACAAAGCAAAAGGGTAAGACTTGCTGAATCCAGAAAACCTTAAGGATGGCCTTAAAAACTTAGTCTTTTCTAAACTATTTCATTAAGGGTAGCACACTAATTACTTGATATAAGTATATAAACATACCGTTTTGCTAGGCAAATTTTTCTGTGGCTATCTGAAGTATGATCCTGAATCTCCTTCCATAGAGTGTAGCTTTCTACCCTGCTCCTCAATATGTCCTGAGATAATGTATAGCAGGTCTGGCATGTGAGCTGAGATTCCAACAAGAAACAGACCACACACTTAAACTGGGTAATTCAGGAGAGTTTAATTAAGGGACTACTTTTAAAAGATGAGCAAGATTTAAGAAAGCCAAGAACAAAGGCTATTAGAGTTAGCCATAGCAGGGACCCATTACCTCCGATAGGCTAGAAGGCCTGAGTAGCTATATGGAGAGGACTGCCTTGAAGAGACTCTGCAGAGGAACACGGCCAACCAGGGATGACACAGCTGGGAGGTTACCAGGTGTCTGGTTATTTACTGCTGTGTAACAACACACCCCCAAACTTACTAGTGTAAAACAATAATGATGTGTTATGCTCACCATTTTGTGGGTCAGGAACCCTGGCAGGGCATAGCAGAGATAGATTTTTTTCCACTTCACAATGCCTGGAGCCTCAGCCTCCAGGCCAGGGTGGTTTGAACAGCTGGAAATGTCTGGAACAGCTCAGCGGGGGTCAGATGTTTGGGGTCTCAGTTCTGCTATTGGCTGGGTTTCTTGATTCTTCACATACTGTATCTACTGGGGTTGCAATGTCCTCCAAGTTGGTGTCTTCACTCACATAACTGCCTGGAAAAGCTGGAACAGCTGGGCAATGGCTGGCATTGCTCTCTCTCCATGGGGTCTCTCCCTATGCAATCTCAGTTCGTCAGATTTCTTACACTGTATCTCAGAGCTCCAAGAGTGAATGCTCCAGGAGACCTGGGGAGATGGGAGCTGCGAGACTTCTTATAATGACCTAGCCTCAGAAGTCCCAAAATGTCACTGCCCTGCATTCAGTTGTTTAAGCAAATCACTTGGGCCAGTCCCAATGAAAGGGGAGAGGAGAATGGGACTCTACCTTTCAGTGGCAGAAGTAGCAAAAAATTTCCCACCATGTTTAGTCCATCGTATCAGGTTAATAAAAATTCTGAGCTCATTCTCCTCCTACCCCATCATTTGTTACTGATGCTCCCCCTTAAACAAGGCAACCACTGGCCAGAGGGCAAAGGACCTTGCTGATGCAGTTTTTATAGGTCAGCTTCCCAGGAACATAGATCTGGAGGGACAATCAGAAGATATTCAATATGTCCAATGACTCTCCAAATGCTCACTGCTTCCTCTACAGCTTTCAAGCACTGTGTCAGAGCTCTGTATGCGTATGCTCTTAAGGATATAGGCATGGGGCGCCTGGGTGGCTCAGTTGGTTAAGCGACTGCCTTCGGCTCAGGTCATGATCCTGGAGTCCCGGGATCGAGTCCCACATCGGGCTCCCTGCTCAGCGGGGAGTCTGCTTCTCCCTCTGACCCTCTTCCCTCTCGTGCTCTCTATCTCTCAGTGTCTCTCAAATAAATAAATAAAAAATCTTTAAAAAAAAAAAAAGGATATAGGCATGATCATGAGGACACAGAGAATGGTGTAAGCCCTCCATTACCTACATTTGTAACTCTCACTCTGGTACCTTTTACAATTGCAGTTTTAATCAGTGTTCAAACAGAGTTTTCACTTGGACTAAAATTTCATTTCCAGAATACTCCCTCCATTCCTGGTACATCAATTCTTCAAAGCCTACAGGAAAAATGGCCTTATCTTTGGTTGGAATCCCCTCATTGAAATATTCTTGCAAGTGATTCTTACACTAGGGCGGCTGGCGACATGTCAGTATGTGCTAGTATACTGAGGCTTGGGGTGCAGTGTGTTTACATCCCAAGAGTCTAGCAACATTAGACCTGTGCCTGTCCTCGTCCATTACAAAGTTTGCTTTTTTAAAACAATTTTTGGTGGTTAGAGGGCAGGGAATGGTAGAGTTTCGGGTGAAGGCTTAAAAATCATGCCCTACATCCTCTTTACTTTTTTGTTTATCTTGGAAATCAAATAGTTAATACCTTCTTCAGCAAACACTAGTAAAGTAGCATTTGCCTTATATTTCTTCCAGAAACTTCCTGCTAACCATTGAATATCTGTCCAGTGATCGTCAAACATTTTGCAGTCTCATTTTAAACTGAGTCTCATGACTGTTTTCTGGATTCCCCAAATCAGGAAAAGCTTGTTTCACTTGAACTAGCCACATATTTCTGATGACAGGTGACGTAGGACGCATTCATATCAGGACTCCATGACTGGCTGAAAAGAGAGAATTACAAAATGAATTAGTAACCCCAAAGAGGGAGAGCTGATTTCAGAGGATAGATTTTCAGTAAGTTTTAGATAACGTGCTGGATTTGGGAGAAAGGAGTCTGATGGGAAGATGAAGCTAGAAGTCCCTTCATATAGTTATTCTCTCAGTAAGAATTATTATAAGAGCTCAGAGTGCCTGGTCCAAGAATTAGTAAGAGCTCAGAGTGCCTGGGTGGCTCAGTTGGTTAAGTGTCTGACTCTTGCTTTCAGCTCAGGTCATGACCTCAGGACCCAGGGTCGTGGGATCGAGCCCCATGTCGGGCTCCCCGCTCAACAGGGAGTCTGCTTGAGATTCTCTTGCTCCATCTCCCTATGCCCCAACCCCTGGCTCTCTCTCTCTCTCTCTCAAATAAATAAATCTTTAAAAAAAAAAGAATTATTGAGCTCTGTGTGCGGGGCACTCTAATTACTACGGTGTATTTATTATATCACTTAATAGTCACAACAATGCTATGTGGGTTGCTGCTAGTCCTGTTGCAGGTAAGGAAACTGAGGCATGCAGGGAGTAGCTGAGTAAATTGCCTGTGGTCACCCAGCTAGCAAATGTAAAAGATAATACAAATTTCCAATCTAAAGAACAAAAACCAGTCCCATTACTTTATAAACATTTCTCATTTTACTAAAAAAAAAAAAAATGTATTTCCCATCCAACCATAGGAGGAGTGATTTTGGCTGTTTAAAATATACAAAGAAACAAATTCCTTCTCATCAGAAAATAAACAAACCAAAATATTGTCACTAGTGAAGAGACACAAGAAGACTAATGCAGACTCTGAAAGCATTCCAAAGAGAAATTTACCAAAATGTTTTTAGCAATGGCAGCACAGTTTATAAAAATATATAGCCTTCCAAGGTTACTACTGCAAAGAGAAAATCACTGGCACTGATAAATTCTAGAGTTTTAAAACATTATTGAAACATTTGTCAGATCCCTAGCCCGAATATAAAAGAGATTATGCAGGCCTGACTTTCATGCTGGAATAGCTTGTGCGAAGCTTCTAATTGATGCACTCAGTGATTTCATCAGCGGAGAAGAATGAAAACAAATGAACTTGAAGGAATTGGGGCCTGTTCTATGGATGTAGTTTCTTCTTTCTATTGATTTATTGATTAAGCGTCTTGGGACTGCAATTATTTAAAGAACATTTTCTGTGAGCCTAGCTGGAAAATTTTATCCTGCAGCTTCTAGATTTGAATGGCTGCAAGTTACTCCCTTTCAATATATTGCTAATTTCCCTGTAAGAAAAGAATGGGAAAACTGAATCACTGTGACTATCTGTAAGGAATGAACTTCTAGTTTAGATTTCTATACAGCCTTTGTTTATTTGAAAAATGTAGCATTTTCAATGCATGGATTGAATTTGAGTGAAAAATTTTGCACAATTTATAGTATACCTAATTTTGAGTTTTGTTAAATTGATTTTATTAAATTATAAAATGTTGATTAAAAAAAAAGAATTAGTTCAAAGAAGTTTACCCAAAAGCTACTCCTAAAAGATGAAAATTATCACCATTCATGAGGTTCCTTCTTTTTCTCTGGCTTGATAATTAAATCACACTTTTCCTTACATACTTGGGAGAAGGCAGGCTCCACAATGGTGTCTACAAAAAGACATGAGATTTTTAAAATGGGACTGTCCACATCAACTGAAAATTTTTTACCTATAATTTATATATTTTTCAAAAGACAAGTGATTCTCTAGACTAGAAATTCAAGATCAATAAATCTGTTTCTCTAGATTTTCTTTTAAAAATACACATTTTTGTTCCTTTAACTTTTAAAGAGTCTATTTTAAACGACCTACTTTTAAACTGGTTTTTAGTTAAGTGTGTCACACCTGGATGTAGTTGACTTAAAAGTGTTTCAGTCCTTGCTATTTCTTTCTAAACTAATTATTTTATTTTTAGTCATTCTGACTAGTGCAGGATAGTTTCTCTAGAGAATGGAATCTCTCTTTTAATAGGAAAGTGGATGAGAAGAGCATAGATATGTCCTAGGTCTGAGTGTTTATGATATATGTTATGTTTCTGTGAGCAGTTAATATTTTTCAGTGAAAACCACATAATTGCTCTGTTTAACATACTCTCCATATGCAGGTGAAAGGGCAGTGAGGAACCTGGAGAGCTCTTGAGGTCAATCTGTCTCTGATACAGGACTTCAAAGCATTATCAACAGATGGTTGTCCACCCCATTTGTAAAAGTCTCTAGGGAAAAATTCCACAGTTGTTTTTCATCATAAATCCATCTGTATCCCCGCCCTCTGTCAGGAAAGTGACTCTAGTATCTGTTCAAAATCCCTCCTGTTTTTATGGACATCCATTTCCTCTATGTGTGACCTTCACTGATACAAAAAACAGCTGCTCACCATCTTCTATGTCATGTCTTTTTACATGGATCAGACTTTGTATGTCAAACTGAATTCTGGGCTGCCACAAGAGACTTGGGTAGAAAACTCTATGTTTGATTTGGGAAAGAAAATTCTCTGTACTGATCGGAATAATTGCACCGTTACACAGCTTTATTATTCATAAGCTGGCTTGGTCTTTGAAATGGAAAATTATGATCTAATTTAAATTCACGCATTTAAGATATTAGACTGATCCCTCCCGTGCAACAGCTTGAAGTGTGTATTCCAACACCGTCCTCAGAAAACTATTTCACATGAGCCCAGGGCTGCTAAGAGTAAAAGGTGATTTTATTAAGTGTGATACGACTTCCGAAGACCACGAAAAGAAATAACCCTTCCTCAAAGATCAATTGCTAACATATTTACATACAATACACAAAAGTACTGCCAAAGTCATCTAAGAAAACTTTTTTTTCAAATCGCCCCCACAAATATCTACTGGACACATGCTACATCGCACTCACTGTGCTTTATGACACAGTGTTATTCTGGAAGGATTCCTGAGGTGGCCTCCGTGGATCGTTCTCCTGGTGTTCACACCCTGTTGTGATTCCCCTCCCCTGTGTGAAGGCAGAAGCTTGACTTGCTCCCAACAAACAGAAGAATATGGCAAAGGTGATGGGATGTATGTAATTATGCGTATATGATTGCATGGTTATGTACATAAGATTATAGTCCCGTCTCGCTGGGGTCTCTCTCCCTTGCTAGCTCCGAGGAAGCAGGCAGTCACATTGGGATAATGAAGGCAAGGAAACGAAGGTGGCTTCTTGAGGCAAAGGGGGGCTCCCAGCCAACAGCCTGTTAGGGTCTCCAGCCAGAACTCAGCAAGAAAAAGAATCCTTCGGTTCTACAACTACAAAGAATTGGATTCTGCCAACAGCCTGAGTGCACTTGGAAGCAGATCCTTCTCCCATCCACCCTCAGACAAGGCAGCTCTGGCTGCCGCCTGACTGCCGTGTGAGACCTCCCCTGAGCAGAAGACACAGTTTAGCGGAGCCTAGACATCTTATTCACAAAATCTGGGAGATGACAAATGTGCGTTGCTTCAAGCCACTAAAATTGTGGTGATATTGTTACAAAATAGTAAATAACTAGGTCCTCGGTCTTTTTTGTCTTTCTTGACCTTGAAATCTTGGAAGCATACAGGCCAGTTATTTTGTACAAAGTGCCTCAAACTGGGTGTGTTTGTTTGGAAATCCCTCAATCCGATCCTCATGATTAGATTTAGATTCAGGAATAACATAGAAGTGATGTTGTGTCCTTCTCAGAATATCCTATTTAGAGGTGTATATGCTTGGTTTGTCCCAATATAAGTGATATTAAATTGATCACTTGGTTAAAAAGGTATCCATAAGTTCTCTCCATTGTAAAGATACTATTTCCCCATGATGACTAATAAAAAACTTATAAGGAGATACCCCATTCATCATCAAACTCTCACTGATTAGTTTTAGTAACCATTAATGATTCTCTTACTACATAATTCCTTTTGTATTTATTAGTTAGCATTCTACCGTAAGGAACATTCTCTTCTTTCCTATTTACTTACTTACCTAGTGATTTATTTATACCAGAGTGAAATTACAGTTTCTTATTTTAGTCAGCTGTTAAAATTTGTTACTATTACTGTATCCCAATTTTGATATTTAAATTGCTCTAGATTTGTCCATTGGAAGCTCCCTGCAGATATATCCTCTGTCCTTCTGATATATCGCCATCATTTCAAGCCTTTCTAATTTTCTAGCAAAACAAGATTTTCCAGGCTTATCTTATACTTTCTGTGTCCTAGACCTGGAATTTCTTCTCCAAAGACTTCTGATTCCTTTTAAAGTGAAGAATGGTATTTAGAAACCAAAATCTGGGTACTAACTGTACTCATTGCTACTGAAATGTCATTGCTTCTAGTACTTCTCATGGACGTCCATTTCCATGACAGAGCTGAAGTAGGTACAGAGATACATTCAACAAAATATGTGTAAGACAAATATACTAAAAACTACATTACTGGGAGAAATTTTAAAAGGCAAATAAATGGACAAATCTACTATGTTCATGGATTATAGGACTCATTATTATTAAGATGTCAGTTATGAAAATGTCTTAGCATCTTACAAGGCTGCAAGTCTATACATTGGCTGGGATTGTGGTCATATCTGGGGCTCGAATGGGGAAATATCCACTTCTGTGCTCACACAGGTTGTTAGCAGAATTTAGCTCCTTGTATTTGTAAGACTGAGGGATTCATTCTCTTGCTGACTGGAACTCCTTGTAGGCTGTCAGCTGCAGGGTACCCTCAGCTCTTAGAAACTGCCTGCATTTCTGCATCATGTGGGATTTCTCCCCGTGATACAACTCACACCCACACACAACCCCACATATTTAATTTTTAACCTCCAATTCCATTTCAACATCACAATGTACCTTCTAGTCTTCCCCCTTCAATCGTGAGAAACCTGGATCCCATTATAAGTGCAAATATATTAATTTTCTCAAGCCTGGAATACACTAGAAGGTTGCAAGGGGGACAGAATATACTGTATGGTATTTGAATAAAAAAAAAAGCAGGTCAGGAAAGATTTCATGACTCATAATTCACATTTCTTTTTTGGGAATTTGATCAACGTAGATTTAGTTTTTTCTAGTTGTATGATCAAAACCTCAACAGTAGAGGTAGGTAAAAGTCAAATCATGCAGAACTTTGTAAGCCACATTAGAGTTTGGGTTTTATTCTAGTACAATGGGAATTGGAGGCCTCTCTGTTAGGCCTCCATTGCACGTTTGTTTATTGTAAATAGCATTAACAGCATTTTTAAAGTTATTTCCTGATAATGTTTATTATTTACTCAATCTTCAATTCATTCTAAAACAAGGTTGGAGATGCTTAGGGCAATCCATACCAGTAAGTTAAGCATTAAACAATCTATCAAATAAGGATAAAAAATAAAATGGAGCTGGGAAACAAGAGGTCGGGGTGAGGTCAGCTTTAAGAACTTTAAAGTTAGAGGTTTGTTACAAATTTTATCTGAGATCTCTGGAGACTAGAACAGTTTGAAATAACTCATCCTCCAAACCACTGTGATATGCTCACTTCACATAACCGGCCTTCACAGGAACCCCCAATCTGCCATGTATACCACACAGAATTCAGACTCGCTAATGGCAGAATCCATGGATTGTTTTTCTTGCAGTAAGTTTTCAGAAAACTCTCTGGTTTCTGATAATTAACCCTTTCAGGTTAAGAGAAAAATGGACAGTTACATAGTGCTTGTTTATTTAATCAAGGCAGCCAACTGAAGCAAACAATTCAAGCCACAAATTCACTTCATTTTTTGTAGGAAAGTATAATTTTAAATTATAACTGACCCTCTGTTAGGAGAAATGCATGGATTTCCACAGGGAAAAACTGAGCTCTGAGGACAAAGTCTCGAGTTCACGAGCACTGTAATCACACATCAGGATCATAGAACTCGCATTTTAAAATCTGATGTAATTTATTGCACATTATTTCACATTCTACGGCTTTGCTTACTTTTTGTTGGTTTGTGGTTACTTGCATACCTCAGTAAAGTTTCAGAAAAACTATAATTATAGAAGGACAATTATTTAATGCAGGAAGGATAAACCATTGCATTGGGGGATTGGAAGACATTTTTTAAAGTTCTTATATTATCAATTTAATTATGCATTTCTATGTAGTAATACTCATTCTATGAGTAATGTCTAACATTCTTGCCAAGAATATTTTGAAAGGACTTTGTTAAAAGTATGTCGGCTAAATCACTATGGGTATATCACTGCTAATGGTGTCGTTCACACGTTGTGAAACATACAACTCCAGATTTAATTCTGCCCCCAAATTAGGTCATTGCAAAATACCGTATTAAAACTGCAAATTGCGGGACAAGGAGATGGAGATGAGAACAAAGCAAAAGGAAGACACCAATTCCTTTTTGTAAAGCATGATTGGGATAGGACAAAATAGAGTAGGAAAGCTGAGCCCTTTGAAACGGATACTTTTTTGTGGGGTGTGTGTTAATTCCATTTAAACATAAATGACTAATAAAACTTGGGCTAACCAGTCTGATCTGTACTGTCCCCGGATAGCGCCTGTGCCCTCTAACCTAACTGTACAGAGAGGTGCCCTTGTCTTCTGACTTCATACACAAACCATGATGATTATTTCAGTTTTACCTTTCCCTTTTCCCAGAAAATCTTGTTCAGTCATAAAAAGGGAATGTTTGATGCAAAGACGCCTAATTTATAATTATTTGTGGTTATTAACAACATAGTAATTACGGGAATGCCTTTGCTGGAAGTTACCCACCAGGACCCGCAAATCCGTAGCACACACCCCCGAGCTGCCTGGGCTCCGAGGAAGGTCGATCCCTGCACCTTCCAGACCCAAGCCCTGGGTTGGAGGAAAGCGAGGCCGGACGGTCACTGTTCACTCAGGCCTGAGAAAAGTCGCCAGGGTAGCAGCACCTCTTTCCTTTCGGTGGCAAATTCCCCTAACTCCAGCTTTCAGGACTTTGGATGGGCGCACACATCGCGACTCTCCCTTTCTTACTGTGGGTCACTCTGCGAACACACCCACAGTCACCTCTGCGTGCTCCCCTGGAACCCACTCAGCACACAGCGCACCCCAGCGGCGGAGTGGCCTCCTTCCAGCCGTGGCCACTTAGCTTCCGGAGAGCTGGCCAGTTGCCTCCGCCGCCGCCTTGGAATCTGGGGACCCGACAGACTGCGAGACCCAGTCTCCGCCCGACCCCAGGGAGGACGCGCGGCTGCTGCGCCTGCCCCACCCGCCACACCTGGGAGCGGTGAGCACCAGGAGAGGCGGGGCGCGGCAAGAGGCTGGCCGGTTGCCGGAGCAGCTTCGCCGAAAGCCAGCCGGACTGGAGCAAGGCGGAGGGGGAGGGTCTCGGGGCAGAGTCGGGCTCCTCCGAGGGAGAGACCCCAGCTGGGGTGGAAAACGGCACAAACCAGCTGCACAGACGCTGGGCGCGGATCATGGAGCGGGCCAGCCCCGGCTCCGGGGGGTCGCAGCTGCAGGGGTACCAGAATTCCGTGGAAGCGTGGCTGGATGATCACTGGGACTTTACCTTCTCTTACTTTGTTAGGAAAGCCACCAGGTAAGACGAGGACCCCTGGAAGACCCACCCAGGGCGCTGAGAGTGACCTGGGGGATCATCTCTCTCCCTTACTGAATTTTCCTCTTCCTTTACCATTAAACGACCTCGGTTCCCAGGCCGTTTGCTTTTGAAGTAGGTCTTTGGTCCTGTTAGAGTGTAGAGACCTCGACTTTATGGCCAGGACAGTCGAAAAGCCCAAGCGTGGGATTCGATCCAACTTGCTCACAAAGTTCAATACAAAAATGTACATGCGGACCCCCCCCACACACACACACACACACCCCGGCTGCCTCGGTATTCCCTGAGAGCAAGATTATTTACATACATCCGCGCTCACGGGCCTTTCCCCAGCCCTTCTTTAGCCTCCTAGTCCCCCTAAATCTCCTTAGCGAAACCAAAACAGTTTTCGAGCCCCTTCCCTGAGGCTCCGGAAGCACCATTTCCAACTCGGTCCCAGCAGCTCCGCTCCTCCCCCGTCCCCCCTCGCCCTGGCCTTTGGCGGGGCGGGGAAGCCGGGGTAGGGACGAGACCACGAGGAGCCCAAAGGCAGCAACATGCCGGAATCTTCCCAGAGTAAGTGCTGTCGCTTTTTGCCCCTTTCCATTGCTTGGCCCGGCGCTTCCTTTCACTCTCTCTTGCTCCCAAGGCGGCGCCGCTGAAAGGGCTCCGCAGAGGGGTTCGCGGCGCGCACACAAAGGGCGCTGGGGAGGCGCGGCGCGACGCGACCCGACAGCGGGGGGCTGACGGGTCCCGCGCGGCCCCAGCCGACCCCAGAGGCCAGCTCCTCCTGGTCGAGAGCCAAGCGCCGGGGCGGCCGCTGTCGAGGGCGGGGAGGAGGGCGCCTGTCCTTTGGGAGGTGGCTGCCCGGGGGGCAGTTGGGGCGCACGTGGGAAATGCTCGCCGTAGAGTTGGGGAGGAACTGAGGCTGAAGCCGAGGAAGGAGGAACTGGAGCAGAGAGTGGAGGCGGGCGGATCCCCCGAAGCCTGAGGAGTTGGTGAGAAGCCGCTGGCGCGGGCAAAGGCCCCTCCACGCGGACTCAGGCTGACTCCAGGACGCGCCTCTTTGGAGAAGGGTCCCCTACCCGCCGCCGCCGCCTCCAGGCAACGGCCGTCGGGCAGCTGGCGCTGGCTGCCTTGGCCGCCAGGGAAGCGCACTCAAGGCGGTGATGGTGGAGTGGCCGGCCGGGGCACGGCGCTGGGCTCCCACCCGCCTGCGCTCGGTCTCCGCTCTGCCGGACGCTCCCCGCCAGGGGGCGGCGCAGCGCGGAGCGAGCGGGCGGCGGCGGGCGGCGGCGCGGTGGCGGGGTCGGTAAGGGAGCAGGCTTCGAGTGACCGCCTCACCTGGGCACGTCGTCGTCCCCCGGCGCCTCCCGGAGTCCAGAGTGCGGAGGCCGCATGGTCTGCACTTCGAACTTCCCATGTTTGCTATGTTGCCCTTTGGAGACAAAACAAGGTAGTCCCTTCAGCATCCCCCCCACTTCCCACTTTCCCTTGGGGGCGCGGGGCTGGGTGCTGGCTGGTGGTGCCCAGGGCACACCGGGGGGAGGGATGCTTCATTGAAAATGGACTGTCTGATATTTTTGTCTTCCTTTATTCTCTTACGGTGTATTACTTTGGGATTTTAGAAGGGGCTCTTTTTAAGGCTGTTTCTCCTTACGAGTTTGTGTAGATTTCATCACTTTCGGGGGTTTTGGACAGAGGCGATAGCTTAGGGCAAATCTTATCTCTTCTGTTTAATTACTCCGCCCTCCTTTTAAAGTCCTCTTGCCCGCTTTGGCTGTCTTCCTTCAAAATCTAAATCTGGAGCAACCAGAGGATAAACCCTGAAAAGAAAAGTGGTTTCTTTTCCAAGGACAGTTTCCTGCGAGTTTGGGGTGAGGCACTAAGGCCATCTAGATCTGGAATTATTGATTGTTGTGGGCCCCCAGTTTTCAAAGGTCACCTGCTACTCTGAGGCCATCTGTCCCTAGTTTCCTTTCACCCTTGCACGCTTCCACTTTTCTGCCCCCATTGAATGGGGAGTGGGCAGGAGAGCTGGGCTGATTTTTTTCAGTGTGTCAGGCTGTTCTTTGGAGATGTTCTGTAGGCAGATTATTAATGGTTGAAAGAAAAAAGTGATTTGTCTTATAAATCAACACCAATGTCCTCTTCTTTATTTCCTTCTCTCCTTTTAAAGACAGAAACTTGGGATACTTTGGTGATCCTTTTCAGCAGTCATACATAAGAACACTTCACTCAGAGCCTGCCAAATCTTTGAAAGTAACATTTTATTGGAAGTTAAATGGAAAGGGTTAAATTTAATTTTCTTTTCACATTACTTTTTCTTCCGAGTAGCACAGGATTAAAATCCTCATTTCTCAAAGTTACACTGTTCCATGTAAAATTTAGATCATCTGAAACTCTACATAAAGACTTTTTTAGTTACGGTTTTTATATTATAGTTGATGTTGACAATAGGCTGACCACTTTCTATGACATGTATGTGTGTATATATTCTTACATATTTCTATGAGTTTATGTTGAGTAAAAGTTGGAAAACGAAAGTGTAAAATATTTAAGAGTAGTACAGGCCCTCATTAAGTATAAAGTGCTGAAAGTTGTCAGTTTAAAGAATATGATCTAAGAGCTTGTGTGTAGTCAGAGAGGTTCCTGTTTGGGCTTATAGGTGGTGGCATTAACTGGAGATTTAAGATTGAGAGATTAGACAGTAGTTGATTATAAAAATTACAAACTTCTAAACCCAGTGTGATTCATATGGTTGTGGTAAAAACTTATTGCAGACATTTTTAACTTTACAGCTAGGATTTTTTTTCTTTTAACTAGAAGCTGTTACTTTGCTTTTATCCCTTTTGTTACACTCTGTGAGTGTAAAATGAGTACTGTATGTGATTCAGGACCCCATGAAACAGTTCTGTAGAAACATTTAACATGTTTTTATATTTAAAATAAATTTGGATTCACTTAGATTGGCCATCTGTGCCAGTAAACAGGCACGTTGATGCATGCTTTTTTATCCTATCCCCAAACTGAATGATCTGTACTCAGTAGTAGTCATTGAACAGAATGAAGGTTTCTGGCATCCCTAAATTCTCATTTAAATACCTGTGAATTTTGGTTGACCTTGAAAGCAGTTCGGCTGCTATATTACATTGTTTCCTATAACTACCTTCGAATACAGAGCTAAGAACCTCCAGAGCTAAGAACCTCGTTAAAAGCTACAAGCTTGGAGCATAGATGCTTTTTAGTAATCACAGCCTGTTTATGTGAATTTGAGTGTCAGTTGAACAATTCATAACATAATCTATTGGCATAAAAATTAATTTGAGACTAGTAAACTACAACATACGGAAACTCCCACCCTCAGCATTCTAGACAACTTTGCAGTTCTAGGGGCCTGAGATACTGTGTTAATTAAAGGCTCTAATCTTCATGCATTTGCAAATGAAGGCTTCCCGCTGCTAATGCCACTTTAACAGCTGTTGTTATTCTTGACAGCGTGTTAAAATAATGTTACCTTTCATTAGTTACTAGTCATTTCTGCCATTGTGGGTGATGTTTTAGATCATTTAGTAGGGGTAACGTGATTGACCTTTTATTGCTTTGTTTTGTACTAGGCAAAAGCTTGAGAATATTTGGCATATAATGGAAATAGGAGTTACTAATGAGGACAAGTTTTTATGACTGCTTGGATCAAAGTCCAGAAACAGAAGTTTTACACTTCCATGTAACTTTCTATGATAGACTTTTTATTTGACACTGCAAAACTGTGCTGAATTAGTTGACTTTCTGGGTCCTGTGTTTGAGATTTTTTTCGTTTTTCTTTCATATTTTTTTCTTATCTCTAAAAGCTGTAACATTTTTATTTGCAAGATATTTATATTAAAATCAGATGATGGATATAAAATAAGTATTGCCATTCACTTTTTAAAAATACTGTTTCTGTAATTACATAGGAATATAACTTTCAATTTTCAGACAAATGATTTGTTAAGCATATTTTATCAAGCTGTCGATAGTGTTGAAGATAATAAAACCCTGTGGTTATTGACTAAGTCTGACTTTAATATTATTTATAATATTTTTTATGATGGTAATTCTGATGCAGTAATGACCTTTTCTTTTTGTATTGTTTATACACAGGGTTCATATGGTCAGCTTTAAGCTGCTTTTTAGTGCCCTGAAACTACTCATGTGTATCAGATTCTTTCCTCCTAAAAGAAGCTGTAGAAGCCCCTATGATGATGTTTCTCGTTACCCTTCTATCGCTAGTGTTTCCAAGGTTTCAAATTCAGATCCATTTTAGAGTCTGCAATGCAAGGTCATGATTCCTAAAAATGTGGTAGAATTAATGCAGTGGCAATTATTCATAGATGGATATCTCAAAATAAATCTATTTGCTTAGCTAACAAAAACTTAAGTAGGCATATAGTACAATTCAGTAGCTTTTTTTCAGATCTGTGGAAATAGCCAATATTTTCATAAAATCATGTTTTCAACACCTCAAGTTGTACAATTTTTAGCATTTTGGATATGGTGTGCAACAAAATTTTCTTTTAAAGTAGTTCCACCTAAATATTTAAATATTTAAAATATCTGAAACTGGCTTTTAAGTTTTATAGGTAAAGTCTGTACCTTCATCCTTATCTGATTACAGAGAATGTCTTTCTAAGATACTCCCCTTCCTTTAGATTTGAAACACAAATTAACTTAGAACTTTGCTTGAACTTCCTAATGCATTTTAATAATGCTCAGGAAAGATTTCTTCCCTAATTGAAAAGGCTACACAGAACAGTTTGGTGTTTATTAGTTTATCCCCCAAACATTTTTCAACCTAATAATTTATTAAACCTGTACCTGTTATGTTGAGTGAGATTTGATCTTTGTTCTCAGAGCTGGTTGTAGGATGACAACCTCTTCCTAGGATGAAAGCCTTTGGTAAGGACTGTAGGGCAATTAAATAAATCATTGAGTTGATTGATCGTGGAGGGTTGAAAAATAACTAATTTCTGAATTTAGGATGCAGGCTAGCTACTGACTTTGCAGGACTTCCTATGAAATTAGTTTAGCTGGACAGATGTAGATCCAGTTGACCAGTGTTTACAGCTGATTGATGTGGTCTTGGAGATATCTGTTATATTAGGTTCTCAGTAAAAAGTGCCTGTGAGCTACATACCTAGGAATAGAAATTGAAGAAAGTCTTTCCAACATGAGTCATTCATTTGATATTTAGCTCTGTAATCTATTTACTGACTTGGTATTCCTATTTAATTTGAATTATTATATTTTTTTCATGATGTAAGTGCTTTATTCATTTTCTTTAATAGGTAGGAATTTATACTTACTGCTAACCAAATGTTGAAGGCAGGTAAAGAAAACTGAGTGTTAAGTTCTTAAGACTCATTTTGATAGGGGGCGCTTGCGTGGCTGAGATGGTTAAGCATCTGCCTCCAGCTCAGGTCATGATCTCAGGGTCCTGGGTTCGAGCCCTGCATCTGGCTCCCTGCTCTGTGGGGAGCCTGCTTCTCCCTCTGCCCCTTGAGTGCGCTCTTTTGCTTTCTTTCAAATAAATAAAGTATTTAATTTTGATATGTATTCTAAAAAATTTTTAAACAGCTCTTAAGGATATCTATTATTTCTCTGGTTTGTAGTTTGTACTGAACATGCTTTTTATTTTTTTATTTTTTTCCTTTAAATTTTTTTATTGTTATGTTAATCACCATACATTACATCATTAGTTTTTGATGTAGTGTTCCATGATTCATTGTTTGTGCATAACACCCAGTGCTCCATGCAGAACGTGCCCTCTTTAATACCCATCACCAGGTTAACCCACCCCCCTCCCCTCTAGAACCCTCAGTTTATTTTTCAGAGTCCATCGTCTCTCATGGTTCGTCTCCTCCTCCGATTCCCCCCCTTCATTCTTCACCTCCTGCTATCTTCTTTTTATTTCTTAACATATATTGCATTATTTGTTTCAGAGGTACAGATCTGTGATTCAACAGTCTTGCACAATTCACAGCGCTCACCATAGCACATACCCTCCCCAATGTCTATCACCCAGCCACCCCATCCCTCCCACCCCCCACCACTCCAGCAACCTTCAGTTTGTTTCCTGAGATTAAGAATTCCTCATATCAGTGAGGTCATATGATACATGTCTTTCTCTGATTGACTTATTTCACTCAGCATAACACCCTCCAGTTCCATCCACGTTGTTGCAAATGGCAAGATCTCATTCCTTTTGATGGCTGCATAATATTCCATTGTGTATATATATACCACATCTTCTTTATCTATTCATCTGTTGATGGACATCTGGGCTCTTTCCACAGTTTGGCTATTGTGGACATTGCTGCTAGAAACATCGGGGTGCATGTACCCCTCCGGATCCCTACATTTGTATCTTTGGGGTAAATACCCAGTAGTGCAATTGCTGGATCATAGGGTAGCTCTATTTTCAACTTTTTGAGGAACCTCCATACTGTTTTCCAGAGTGGTTGCACCAGCTTGCATTCCCACCAACAGTGTAGGAGGGTTCCCCTTTCTCCGCATCCCCGCCAACATCTGTAGTTTCTTGACTTGTTAATTTTAGCCATTCTGACTGGTGTGAGGTGAACATGCTTTTTAAAGTGTTATGTGCCATTGTTAGCTTCTGTATTCTTCAAGACTTTTCCCTTAACTGTGAATTTTAAAACCAACCTTTTGCAAATTATCTTCTCTGAATAATTTTATTAAATCTAAACTTGGGAGAAAAAAGATCCCCCCTCTAGTATCAGATCCCTAGTGATAACTGTAAAAAATAGCAATCATTATTTCTTCTCTCTGTTGAATACATATGCTGAGGTTGTAAGAAACGATCCTGATCTTGTATGCGGATGAAATAATTAAAACACACACACACACACACACACACACACAGAGGATTTTTGAATTTAGAGTTAGAGGGGATCATGTAATCCAGTGTTTCTCAGACTTAAGTAATGTTCCCCTGTTAAAGGAAGACATTCTTATTCATCTCTAGTATATTAGTTGGAAAGTGTTTGGTCATAAGTAACATAAACCCTACTTGAATTCATACAAAATTGACTTACAAGAGATTGTTTGGTTCTGAAATTCAGCTGATCAAATATTGTCAAGATTCTGCTTGTCTGTGTATCTTTTTAATCTGGCCTTCCTTCAGTCCATCCATCCATCCATTCTTCCTTCCTTCTTTCCTTCCTTCCATCCATTCATCCATCCACCCATCCATTTTGGGGCCCTGTGCTGTGTTGGTTTTATTCTGTACGCTTTCTTTATGTGATGGAAACTTTTTTTTTTAAGATTTTATTTATTTATTTGACAGAGAAAGCAACAGTGAGAGAGGGAACACAAGCAGAGGGAGTGGGAAAGGGAGAAGCAGGCTTCCCGTGGAGCAGGGAACCTGATGTAGGGCTCGATCCCAGGACCCTGGGATCATGACCTGAGCTGAAGGCAGACGCTTAACGACTGAGCCACCTAGGCGTCCCTGGCAGGTTCTTCAGGGCAACTTTCTGTGAGTCTCAAAATTCTGATGTTAGAGAAATACCTTGTTATTTGTGTCAGTCCTCGCAAAATTATGCTGGCTTTGCTTGGGTTATGTGTCTGCTCTGGACCAATCACTGTGTCCAGAAGAATAAGGTTCTCCAAGTACTTTGTTGGGGCAGGTAACCCATAATGTGAAATGCCTTTGGGGGAGAGGGAATTCCCAAAAGAAAATGATAGACACACCCACAAGTTCCAGATATCTACTATACCTAGTGTTGGACTTCCTTTTATTTAATGTTAGTTAAATGTGGAATTCTTAAGAGTAGGTATAATTTAATCATAATTACAGCATTTTTCCAATTGTAATACCAAAATAAATTTGTTAGTTAATTCTGAATAAGAATGATACATCTCCAGCCAGATGCAATTTGACAGCATTTATTAAATCACCTTTGCAGAGTGAATATGGCCCTGACTGCCCAATAAAGGGTCTGGTGAGGTCAGCTCACCTTTGCTACAGTTGCCCTAATGATGATTCACTTCTCCCACTGGGTCTGCTCAGTCACCAAGCTTTTATTCCTATAGCACAGCATACCAGCTTTTGGTTTGTAGTTGGTTTGAAAGGATATTTGCATATTAAATTTGTCTCTTTTATTTTCTCTTTATCCTAGAACCACTGAGCTGTAGTGTGATTGTAAACACAAATATAAACCTGCTAAAATTGCAGGACAGTGCTTGGTTTTAACGTGGTCATCCAGTCTTTTATTCTTTCACCTTTTTGTTTTGTTTTGTTTTAATCATCGTCAGTGTGAAAACGCAAAGTTAAGACATTTTCATAGAAAAATTACAGATCTTCAAAACGTACTTGTTTGGGAGTCTCAGGCCTTCTCATACCTCAGATTGAAAAATGCCAGTCTAGTGCAGTCTTCCCATATCTCAGCTACAAAACAAATCAGTTTACGTATTTACAGCATAGATGTCAGTTATTATGTTTTCTTTCAGATATAAGTATGTTTTCCTTTAAGGAACATTTTTCACACATGTGATTGTGAATGCATGGAAAATAACAGAACATGTCTCTTTCAACTTTCAGTCAAATTTGAACGTTAAACCATATGAAGCAATTCTGTATTTTATTTATGTTTTGTCCCAGTTAACTTCTCAGATGTTTTCATAGCTGGAGAAGACTTGGAAATAGTAAATAACTTTAGGCAGAGCATTCATTTCCTTTCCATGCCAGATCCAGGAGAAGTAATCACTGTAACCTCTGAGTAGAGATTATTCGAGGCTATCACTTGGAGGTGCTCCAAATCTCCCCAGTTTCACTTAATAGCCTATTATAGTATAGTCATCTTTTCTTCATCTAAACCAGTGCTTCTCAAAAGGGATGCTATTGGGGTGCCTGGGTGGCCCAGTTGGTTAAGTGTCCAGCTCTTGAATTCGGCTCAGGTCCTGATCTCAGGGTGGTGAGATCGAGCCCCACGTCAGCCTCAATTCTGGGCATGGAGCCTGCTTAAGATTCTCTCTCTCCAGGGCGCCTGGGTGGCTCAGTCGTTAAGAGTCTGCCTTTGGCTCAGGTCATGATCCCAGGGTCCTGAGATCGAGCCCCGCATCGGGCTCCCTTCTCCGCGGGAAGCCTGCTTCTCCCTCTCCCACTCCCCCTGCTTGTGTTCCCTCTCTAGCTGTGTCTCTCTCTGTCAAATAAATTAAAAAAAAAATCTTGAAAAAAAAAAAGATTCTCTCTCTCCCTCTCCCTCTGCCCCTCCCCCTCCTCTCTCTCTCCCTCCCAAAAAGAAAAGGGGGGGTTGCTATTAGCATTCGGTGGTGACCTTTTTATGTTGTTGTGAGAGGCTGTTCAACACATTGCAGGATGTTTAACGTCCCTGGGCCCTGGACATTAAATGCCAGAGCACCCCCATCATTATGCCCCTCATTTCCAAGTGCCCCCAAGGGCATATTACTACATACATACTGCTTGTGTTCTAATACTAAAAATATAGTATTTTGAACTATTTAATAGTTTTATATTTCATAATAATCTGTTTAATATTGATTTCTACTAATGGTGGTTAAGGACCCTAGGTAGGAAAAATCTTAGCTTCATCCCTAGAACTATCTCTTTAAAAGAGTATGATCTGGGGCACCTGGGTGGCTCAGTCGTTAAGTGTCTGCCTTCATCTCAGGTCATGGTCCCAGGGTCCTGGGATCCAGCCCCACATAGGGCTCCCTGCTCAGCAGGGGGCCTGCTTCTCCCTCCCCCACTCCCCCCGCTTGTGTTCCCTCTCTCACTGTGTCTCTCTCTGTCAAATAAAAAAATCTTTAAAAAACAAAACAAAACAAAAAGTATGACCTTAGGTGCTTTATCCGCCTTCTCTGTAAAATGGAGATAGCATTTACTTCATAGGGTTCTTAGGAAATTTAAAGGAGATAATGCATATTTCCTTCTCTTTTTTTAGAGTGAATTTCAGTAGTTTACTATTTTACCTTGAGAATCATCAGCGGCTTAAATATAATCACAGATTTTGATAGTCATTCTTTTAATCTGGTAAGTGGGAATTAGAACAAATGAACAGTGATTATATAGATTTTAAGAGACTGTATTTTTTACATGAAAATTAATGATTTGAATAGAACCATTTGTGGATTGTGTGAGGTACTTGAAAGGGAATTGGAATGGGAGTCCAGACCTCCCTGTGTTGTCCCCAGCTTTGGGATTGGCCCAAATTAATAACCCTGGGCTTTAAAAGTGGGAGAAGGCAGAGAAATTCATTAGTGAGTTTAAAACTCTCTCAACTCTAAGCATTCTTTTTTTTTTTTTTTTTAATTTATTTGAGAGAGAGAGAGAGCATAAGCAGGGGGAGCTGCAGAGGGAGAGGGAGAAGCTGACTCCCCGCTGAGTAGGGAGCCCAACACTGAGCTGATCCCAGACCCCCAGGATCTTGACCTCAGCCTCAGCGGAAGGCAGCTGTTTAACTGACTGAGCCACCCGGGCACCCCAGCTCTAAGCATTCTTGATTCTCACAAAGAGAACAAATTCTCGGATTGAAGTTTCTTTCTTTAACTACTTTCCAGATATGAGTAGTGGATCCAGGTCAAATTATGCAAACAGTGTAACTAAAACTATAAAACAAGGACCTAACAGCAGGAAAAATATCTAACATTTTATTTATTCTTTGTGAGTTATTTTTGTGTTTTTCCTACTGATAATTTTAGCAGATTTCCATATGAGTTTTTAACCATCCCTTTTCGGACAGGAAATTAGTACACTTTTCCTAATTCTGGTTTGAAAGTGATTAATTCACAGGACTTAGGAAAAAAAGCACTGGGGAGAAAGAAAAAAGGATGACAGTTTTAATAGTAAATATAAAAATATGGGAATGCATTGTGTTTTGTTCATTACTCAGGGCCTGCAACTTTTTACTTTATTTTATCTGAGGCACCCTGCTGATCTCCCCAAATGTTGCTACTCAAGGACTTGCTGCATAGCCCTCCAGGAAGCCCAGGCTTCAGCCTACTTAGAGAATTTCCTCAATTGAGCCCCTTAGGGTAGGAACTAAAACAGACCACTTTAGTCCCCAAATCTGTAGCAGTGTCAAAGTATTATTTTGTCTAGTATTAAAACCATACTCCGGTTTAGAATTATGATTATTATGAAATATTGCTGTGGTTTTCATTATAGGTAATTAGTTATGTATTTTCTCACATTTGTTGTCAGTTTTATTTCATCTTTGATGTTTTGAAAAAAAATCATCCCCAAATCTCTAATTTATTTTTGTAAAAAAATTAATTTTTAAGTAGTAATGGAAAAACAAGTTACGTTCTTGCATTTATTTTTCTCAACTAAATGTTCAGCTCTTTATTTTTATATATTTTTCAGAAAATTGTATCATGTAAGTGTAGTTATTAGTCTAGGGAGTCTTAATGTTTTTTTCAGTTCTAATTTGAGGAAATACTAATAAACCAACTATTTTTTTCATGTAAGTGTTTCTGTAGAGACATACATTACTGCTTTTAAACTAGGAGCTTTAAGAAGAAACAGTGCTAACATCTAGTTATTCTGTACAAGCCCACTGAATAAATTATTTTTATTTTTACAAAAAATCGCTTTTGGGGGCACCTGGATGACTCATTCAGTTAAGCGTCTGCCTTTGGTAGGTCATGATCTCGGGGTCCTGGGATCGAGCCGCACATTGGGCTCCCTGCTTGGCGGAGAGCCTGCTTCTCCCTCTCCCTCTGCCTGCAGCTCTGCCTACTTGTGCTCTCTGTCTTTGTTAAATAAATAAATAAAAATCTTTTTAAAAAAATTAAAAAGAATCACTTTTGAAAATACGCTCTATTTAATAATGTTTGATTATCTCAAAAATAATAACTATCATGTATTAAACATTATATTAGACATAGAGTGTGTGTGTCCCAGACTCTATGCTGTCAATTTATATGCATTATTTCCTTTAATTTTTTTAAAAGATTTATTTATTTATTTATTTATTTATTTATTTATTTATTTATTAGAGAGAGAGAGTGTGTGTGTGTGTGTGTGTGCACGGGCAGGGGGAGGGGCAGAAGGAGAGGGGGAGAGAGACAGATAGAATCCTCCAACAGATTCCTGGCTGAGCATGGAGTCCAACACAGGGCTCAATCGATCCCTAAGATCATGACCTGAGCCGAAATCAAGAGTCAGCTGCTTAACCAACTGAGCCACCCAGGAGCCCCTCCTTTAATTTTCTAAGAACCCGAGGAGGGTTTGTCATTATCTCCATTTTATGGAGAGAGTGAATAATGTACCTAAGGTTTTACTGTTAGAAAGAAAGTAGCTCTGGGGTTGAAGCCTGTCTGTCCCATCTAGGGCCCTTACCATCCAGGCTCTACTGAAGTTTAGTGTCAGCGGTAAAGGAAGCAAAGCAAAAGCTCATAGATTTAATGTCATGTGGACTCTAACTCAGCAAAATTTTCAGGTTTCTCCTAGGGCCATTTAATGTGCATGCGCATTACTAAACAATGTGCCTAGAGACTTTGCCCAAGTGGGTTTAGTTTCCATATATAATTTTAGAGTATAAAAAGTGGGAACTCTCAAATGACATTTTAAAATAGAATGGCTGAATATTTAGGTACTGGGCCATCACAATTATATTTTTAGTATTAGAACACAAATACCCTAAGTACATTTTATTTTCAAATAATTTTTATCCTTTGATACATCATTTTAGGCAAGAGTACAAAACACATTAAACTTAGTTGCTCCACAATTAGGTTTCATCTAATTGTATTTTTAACTTATGAGAGTTACTGTGTTTATATCACAATTTTACTTTGCCTTGTAAATTTTTCTCTTTTTTCCTTAGTTTTCTAGATGCCAAGAAATATTGTATAAAACCTAGACAAAGTGTTTTAATCATTTTTCCCTTTCAAGACATCTGGAATATTAAATACATGTTTTAAGGCAGTTCTGTCTTTTTCAAGATTCATTTCGTAGGATGAATGAGCATTTCAACTTTGGTAGAAAGTAAAGTTATTGCTGCATGGAGTCGTTATGGACCCAAATGTCTGTGTGTGTCTGTGTGTCTTCTCCTAACCATATTTGAAATACTATGCAAGAGTTTACATCCCTCTGTCCTATTAATAAGTTGTGCATTTCCTATTTAATATTTTTAGATAGAAGGCATTTGGAGGAAGCTGTGACATGTCTAGATTAGTGGAAAATTTCTAGAACACAAACTATAAATTGTAGTTTTCTTTCCTGTGATAGGTCTCTAGTAATCTTGAGTGAAAATGAGAAATTGGAAAAGGAGGAAAAGTTTTGATCCTTAACAGAGTATGTGCCTTAGTTACCTTTCATTTTTTCAATGAGGATTACTGATCAGCTTAATAATATTTTTAGAAAGAAGATGAAGTGTACCCATTATACAAACTTAAACCTATTTAAACATCCATAAAAAAGATATTACTAGGTTTGAACCATTAATTTAAATCAAGTTAGTTGACTCTATCATTTTAAGAATGATACACTTTTCATCTACTTAAAAAATATAAGTACACAGGGCTCTGCCATGTTTATAAGTTTGAGGAAATAAACTCTGTTACAACCATTGTAAAAAAAGACAATTCACCTTCTAAGTTTTCTCCCCACCCCGAATTTTTTTGATCTTTTTTATCATTCACAAATGAATGAACTTGGTCATCCCTCTGTGTATTCCTAAAGATGCAAAAATGTCCAACTAGAAATATCCAGCTCAGCCTTTTCCTGCAGCAGCTGCTAAAACCTGGCTTCCTGGCCTTTGGGGTGCATGAACTCATTTAATTTTGTAGGGCACTCCACCTACTTTGTGACACCATTTTGAAGGGTACAGTGCTGGTGGTGTTATAAAGAACCTCAGTGAAATCAAAATGTGTTAAACATTATTCTTCATGACGCTGACTTTTACATCAAATTGCCATTGCATGAGCAGTTTGGGCTGCAAGAGTCTTCCCTAAAGTAGAATATTAAGATAATAAACTTCTGATAGGATTCATTAATATTTAAAAAGATTTGAAATTTAAAATTCAGGTCACATTTATGACAACTCAGGGCAAGTTTTTGACAACTGCCATTTGGCTTTATTTCCTGTCATCTAATTAATATCAGTCTTTTGGGCTCTTTACTTGCTCAGTGTTGGAAAGAGTCCCGTTGTGAGCCTGAGCAGAATCTAAGGTATATACAAGTTTGAAAGCACGGATGATATTCACATTGTGTTACCTGAGAGGAATAACTTCCAGCATTGATGTTGGTACTCTCCAGGGTTTCTCTAGTTATTTTAAGACATATTGTAAAAGTTAAAAACAAACAAACACAAAACGATATTTAATTTACCCATTTAAAAAAAACATATAATACAACTCATTTATGAGGTAAATTCTTTGTGTCATAAAATAAGGAAAGATATAAGTGACTAGGAGGATCATAAAACAGATTTTGGTAAGGAGAGAAGGAATGATTTGGATGGGTTGTTAAACATCAGGATCTTGTCATCGAATATAAATTCTTGGCATCAATTTTCACTGCATTTTCCTTAGTCGTGGCTTGATTTCAAGTGTCTAGGGCCTGTTAGCTTTTGTTAACAGCCTTGTAAAATGAAGTCAACAGAAAAACTTCAAGAGGGCCGCCGTGGTTTTGATTGCTCCCAGCTTTGCTGGGCAGTTAGCAAGGACATGCTTATCCACGAAAGCAGAGTCCCTAAGTTATTAGTGCTTGTAACACAGGGTCAAATACCTTGCAGAACTTGTGTCTCTCTCCTTCTTTTTGCTCAAATGGTTAGGCTGCAACTTGTCTAGAGTTATGATAGAACTCATCTTTTTGGAGGAGGGAAAACTTCATGGGATTCTATCAAGAATGGCATTCTGTAGTATCTGCTTTGGCCAAGGGCTTTGAGTCATCAGGATGCCTGTAGCCAGCCTGTTTCCAGACCCTGTGAGCCCACTCAGCCTGTGGGTTTGTACACCAGGAACACCTTTTCCTCCTCATCCTTTCTCTGATTCTTAGAACTTTATGAAGTAATGAACAGCCACCGCTTCCTACCCCAGCCCTGCATCTCCATTGGAATGAGTGCTAAGGGTACAGGAGATAGCGAAATCTTCAAAATATGGAGGAGACTTTGAAATGGCTTTACAAGCATTTTCTAATTTGACTCCTGTATCTGCCCTGAGCGGTGAGTGAAGGAGTAAGGAGGTCCTTCTCCCACTTAAAAAAGAGGAAGCAGAGGGGGAAAGGACATTGAGTTGACTGACCTAATGATCACCGATGGCCTGTTGAGAAAGTCAGCCTTTGTGTGTCCGCGCGGGGCGGGGGGGGGGGGGGGGGGTTGGTCTTCGTGGCCTGTTAATACGGCTGCCTGTTTTTACAACTGGAAGACTGGAAATCCACAGAAATTTTAAGTGGTTCAGCCTCACATCTGTGTAGTCCTATAGCTGGAACTAGCATTACCTTCTGATGGCCTGTTTGGTATTCTTGACTTTATACCCTGCTGAAGACAGCACCTTGCACTTCATCAAGAAGTCAGAACAGGTGGCATTTTCCCTGTTTTATAGAAGATGAAGTCAAAACTCAGAGGAAGAAAATTGTTTGCTACTGTTCATACAATTCATTGGTAGCAAATGCTTAGATTAGATTAGAATTTAGGACTCCCCAAAATGTAGCCCCTTGATGCTTTGTAGTCCCAAGGATTTTTAGCAGTTAGTCAGCTTCTCTTTTATGAGTCAACTATAATTTGTTTATTCTCTATTAAATGCGTGGTGTGGTCTTGAGAGTAAAATCAAAGAACTTGGTTTACAGAGGAATTTTATACTATAAATTATTAATCTGTTCGCTTTCTAAAGGTTCAGTTATTATACACAGGATCACAATGTGATAGTCCTTTGTGCTCTTTTGATGATAAAATTTGTGTTAGTGCTTTGATAGCCTGGAACTCATTAGTATGCTGTATAGAACCCACCTTTTCTTTGTTGTCTGTCTGCCAACAATTTCAGTTGGGGAAAAGAATATAGAATGAGTGGTGTGGTCAGAGGAAATACAGGATACCCAGTTAAATTTGAATTTCAGATACCACTTAGACGGAAAAATTATTCATTGTTTATCTGAAATTTAATTTTACCTGGGTGTTCTGTATTTTTTTTAAATATTTTATTTATTTATTTGAGAGAGAGAGAATGAGAGAGAGCACATGAGAGGGGGGAGGGTCAGAGAGAGAAGCATACTCCCTGCCAAGCAGGGAGCCCGATGCGGGACTCGATCCAGGGACTCCAGGATCGTGACCTGAGCCGAAGGCAGTCGCTTAACCAACTAAGCCACCCAGGCGCCCATGGGTGTTCTGTATTTTTATTTGCTAAATCTAGCAACCCTAAGAACGACTCTTCTCGAATACATTCATGATACATTTTTTTTCAGTGCTTTTTTTTTTTTTTTTTTATAAAACACGACCTGGTTTCAGAGAAACAGACATGGGATTCAGTCAGCTTTTTTTCAGGACACTATCCTTAAGAATCTTTATCCTCCGAGTCCTTTGAGACAGTTTTTACCTCAGTGGCTTAATGTGCCATCTTTTTATGATCTGAGTGCAAAAAATTAAGTTAGAGAATGTGTTATTGTTAAGTGATCTTATTCTCTCTGTGCTTGGATGCTTGAATATGAGTTTGACTCTTTTCATACGCAGCTAGAAGTTTACAGAGTGCCTCCTTCGTGGTAAGCACTGACGTTCTGGGAACGTTTGTATTCTTACAGGCCATAAGACTTGGAAAAGGAGACCTGGATTTGACTCCTGATATTGCTACCGAATAGAATGTCTTTGGTTCAGCCATTTTAATTTAGCTTCATAATTTAGAAAGCAGGATTGTTAATGCCTGCCTTACCAGGTTTAAATAAAATGGTGCCCCCCCTTTTTTCCCAGTATCATTAATATAAGTACTTTTAAAAATCCCACAAAATCAAGGAAGAGAAGTGAAAATAGAGATCCTATCCTAGCCATAGGCATGATTTGTCCAGTCAGAATTACCATCTAGGTTTCTTGAATCCCATCTGGTACTTTTTACCCTTATAGCTGACATGTCCACAGTCATCTTTTCCATCTTTATTCATTTGTGTGCATTTGCATTTAACTTCTTATGATGGCAAAATCCAATATGTATATAAGTTAACTCCTGAACACAACATACACTTCAATTTTGGAGGAGTGGTCACTGAATGGTTTGCCTGGGGAGCTCAGTACTCTCTGTCTGGTGCCCAGCATAGTGCCTGATACACTCACATCTTTGCCTTAGGAGAATAATTCATTCTATAAAAAAAAAGGATATTTAAGCATGAATCCAATTAAAATGGAAAAAAAAATCAGTGGAAAGGATTTGATTGGAACTATATCTTGAAAATGGAACCACAAATTATGAAAGTAGATTAATCTTGTCCTAGATTTAATAAAATTTATATTATGATGAAAATTCCATGCTAAATTTTAGAATAAACAGTTTTTAACAAAACATAGTCAATTAACTTCTCCATGTTTGACTTTTACAACAGGGTTAGAGAGTTTTCTTTTTTTTTCTTCAAAAAATAGTTTTTCAAATTAATATTTTGAATGTTTCATCAGTTTTTTCAAGGACATTTCTTAGTCTTGAATATAATTATTTAAATAAAATTCTCTTTTCAAGTATCTGTCATGTCGTTTTCCTTGTTGATTCTTTCTTGATTTGTTAGCTGGTCTTTAACTGGGCGTAGCCCTTAATTGTCAGTGGCATTGTGTAATATTGTAATGTAATTGTCATATAATGTAATATGGTTGTAAAAAAATAGTATTGTAATGGTTCTCCAACATTACTTTGCTCTACTTCTAGAAATTCTGTATCTTATATAAGAATTTGAATTTTGATTTGCAGGTTATATATTTGTATAGAGACTGAAATATTAAAAGATTATTGGGAGAGGATTGATAGTCTTAAGAGGAAAGCCCACTTCATATAACCACCTAGGTCATACACTGCAAAATTTCAAGGGATGTGTGAAGAGAGAGAAGTGTAAGAAATAATTTAATTTTATTTTGGGGTTGATATTATGATAACGTATGTTTTCCTGCATAAACGTATAACTATAGGGACTCAGATAATCAATAATGCGGTCATGAGAAACCCCTTCCCCCATGACTGGTGGTTAATGAAAATTGTTGATTGAATGAGTGAACGTACAAGATCTGCTTTTCCTGTGTAATTTAACATTAAGTTCATCTCACCAAGAAAATAACTAGAAACAAAACACTTGTGAGACAAATATAGTAATAAAAAACATATAACAAAGAATTTTTAAGCACTGGCTCTATTTAAGATATATAGTAGGCCCTGCAGGTTATGTGAGGATAAATTAACCATAGTCAGGTAGGAGGCTTTCATCCAAGAGGTGAAAAATACTAATAGTTAAACCACAGTGTTGATTTTCCGTAACAAATATACCAGCATTCAGATATTCAAAGACTATTGTCCCTTTTGACGTAATTTAGGAGCCTTACTTCTTGATCCATTCACTTCACTCAAGAATTATTTATTGTAGACAGACTATGAGACAGACATTTTCCAAGACAGACAAGTAGCTCTGATGAAATTTACATCTGGTTGGAGGAGACAGACAATAAAACAACAGATTAACAAACAAGAAAAATATCCAGTAATAAGAATTTAGGTGCTGGGAGGTGAGAACCTCATGTATCAGAGGCCCCTCTAGGTGGCATGACCAGAGAAGACCTGTCTGAGTGGAGGATGTAGAAGCTGTGATCAGCAAGACATAGGTGAGGTGAGAACATTCCAGACTGGGGGCAGGTAGAGCTTGGGGTGCTTGAGGAGCACCAGGGAGGCCAGCCTGGGCAAGTGGAACTGTGGTAGGGGATTAAAAGAGTTTGGGGTTTTGTTCTCTACTCACTGAGAAGCCAAGTAGGATAATTAACGATGTGAAGATATACTTTGTTTAAAGATTTCTCTGGCTGCTGTGGGGAGAATGAATTGAAAGGGGGGGGCAAGTGTAATACAGAGAGACCAGTGGGGCGCTGTGGCCATAGTGGACTTGGGCCAGGATGTAATGCAAGAGATAGATGTGAACGGATTGGGATATAAGGTTTGGGGAGTCACATTGACAGGACTTGGCTTAGATGTGAGATTTGAAAGTAACAGAAATTTAGAGTAATTCCTAGATGTTGATTTGAGTAACTAGGGAGGTGATGGTGCTCTTTATTAATATGAGGAAAACTGGCAGGGAGTGAAATTGGAGTAAGATGATGGGTAGGGCATTAGGAATTCTGTTTTAACCATTTTAAGTTGCCTTAAGTTGTTTAGATATCCTCATGGATTTGTCAGGTAGATATTTTGATTAAAAAACAGTTGATCACCACTTTACAATAAGAAGATAAGAAATAAATTGGACTAAATTTTAGAATGGTAGCTGAAATAATTCAAATGCTTATTTTTATATTGATTTAACAATTTAAGTTACATGTACATATCTTTAAATCACATAAAATACGTTAATTTAGACATAGTGCTTTCTTCCTATCTACATTTTACAAAACAATTTTATTTGGAAACTTCTTGTACATTTTTGACAGCTTCACATGCATTTTTGAAATCAATGTCTTTGGCACCGCTACTGCAATTTTGGCGAGTTATGTAAGTGTTTCTTCTTAAAGGATCTTTGAAAGGCTTTTTATAACTGTATCCAACACTTGAAATTCTGAGGTCATCCTGAGAATATCTGTTATTATTTTTTTTTTACCCATTCCATTCTAGACTGGTACTATTTCAGAGTACTAGATATTTACCAAATAATACATTGTTGTTCAAAACAAAATAACCAAGGGAATATTTCAAAAATGGAAAACTTTTAGTAGAGATTCAGAAATAAGTCAGCCTTTTCTTTTTCCCTCTGTATTCTTCTTTTTTCACTTAATAAATTATGGAAATTATTCACAGCGGTACATACAACCATTTCTCAAGAACTGCCCTACTATTCCATTGTATAAATGTATCATTATGTATTTAACCAGCCTTTCAGTGGTGGTACAGGTAGCTTGTTACCTTTGCTATAACAAATAGTGCTACAGTAAATATGCTGGCACTTCTTTTGCCACATGTGTAGAATCTCTGGAACAAAGGATAAATGCATTTTAAAATTTGTTAGATATTGCCTGTTTACCTCCAACGAGGTGGTAACAATTTTTACTACAGCCAAGAAGATTGAAGAGTAGTATACCAACACTCTCCAAAATAGTGCATTGTCAAACTTTTTTTGTCCTGGCCTTTTAGTGAAAATAATCAATATGTCATTGTAGAGTGGGGATTGTATTGCTTTTATTATGGGCAAATTCTTTTAAATATCTTCAATGATAGCAAGTTTTTGTCTTTTAAGGTGAATTTGAGTTTTGGGAAAAGTCAAATCATAGGCATATGAGATTAAGTTAACTGTTACTCTAGGGTTTTTTTTATGTTTTTGTGGGTTTTTTGTTTTGGTCTGGTTTGGTTTGGGTTTTATTTGTTAGTTTTGAGAGGAAGGCTAAGTGAAAAACAAGATCTAACTTTGAGAGAAAACGAATATCCTTATTTACCTTATGAATTTTCTTAGAAATTAGTTTCAAAAGAAGAGCTCCAAAAGTGTCTGGAATCGTGGTACTATCAATTGGTATAAGATTACAATCTTGCAAGGGGAATCATTTGAATTGAACAGTCCTTCTGATGTGTATGATCTGATGTTTGTTTAAAAAAAATCACCCACCATGAAGCCTTTAACTCAAGTGGATTTCTTTAACAGAGAGGTACATTAAAAACAAATAATTTAAATTATCTTGGACTAAATTTTTAAAATTAGGTATTGCTTACTTTTTAATTTTCTTCCTTTATACCAGGAGTTAGATAATCTAGAAGAAGAGATAATTTTTACCATTATTGAACAAGCATTATTAGGATAATATTTACAGAAGTCTGTAATCTTTCTACATACCAGATCAAATTGTTTGTATTTCCCCCTTCTAAATCTAATCTGTATATAGCAATATAGATAAAATTATCTAAAATTAAGCATATTATTAGCTAGCCAAATTTAGATAAATATTTGTTTTAAATTTTCAAACATTTAACTTCAGAACAAGTTGTATGTTTTAGACAGCGAGTTAATTTTTATATTTATGTTTTCCTAAGACTGTTGTCAAATCTAGTGTCTGTTATGCTAATGCAAACTGCTTTTGAAAGAAGCAGACTTGATGCTTTATGCATTGCAAATCAGATATCTGAAAATCTATGTGTATAGGCATCAGACTTGATTAAAATGTTCATTGAAGCAATTGTTCTTTACAGGTTTTCAAAATAAAACTCTTAAATAAACCACCTTGTTTTTATTTTCTATGAAAAATTGAATAATTATCTAGTCAGTTTGCCGTGAGAGAGTTTTTAAGAGCTCTCAGGGATTGCCCCTTTCTTTCTTAAATGTGTACTCTGTCTGCATTCTGTCCTGCAGAGAAATGGTCAATGCCTGGTTCGCTGAGAGAGTCCACACCATCCCTGTGTGCAAGGAAGGCATCAGAGGCCACACAGAATCTTGCTCTTGCCCCTCGCAGCAGAGTCCTCGTGCAGATAGCAGTGCACCTGGAACACCAACCAGGAAAATCTCTGCCTCCGAATTTGACCGGCCTCTTAGACCCATTGTTGTCAAGGATTCTGAGGGCACTGTGAGCTTCCTCGCTGACTCAGAAAAGAGGGAACAGATGCCTCTAACCCCCCGAAGGTTTGATAATGATGAAGGGGACCAGTGCTCAAGACTCTTGGAATTAGTGAAAGATATTTCTAGTCATTTGGATGTCACAGCCTTATGTCACAAAATTTTCTTGCATATTCATGGACTTATCTCCGCCGATCGCTATTCGCTGTTTCTGGTCTGTGAGGACAGCTCCAATGACAAGTTTCTTATCAGCCGCCTGTTTGATGTTGCAGAAGGTTCAACGCTGGAAGAAGCTTCAAATAACTGTATCCGCTTAGAATGGAACAAAGGCATTGTGGGACACGTGGCAGCACTTGGTGAGCCCTTGAACATCAAAGATGCTTATGAGGTAAATAGGGAATCATTGAGACAGGGGAGCGGGGTGAGGAGGAGAGGGTGTGGAACACGGGTGGAACATTGGACACCTGCTGTGAATGGGGGGGTGGGTATTTCAAACTGAGATGTAATAGGATCACTGAGATGTAGTAATTTGCATACTTCAAACTGGTATGTGTGGTAAGAACTCTCCCATCTCTTATTTATTTTTAAAAAGATTTTATTTACTTATTTGAGAGAGAGAGTGTGAGTAGGGAGAAGGAGAGGGAGGGGGCAAGAATCTCAAGCTGACTCCGTGCTGAGCCCAGAGCTCCACTCAGGGTTCAGTACCGCAACCCTGAGATCATTACCTGAGCCCAAACCAAGAGTCGGACCCTTAACCGACTGAACCACCCAGACGTCCCAGAACTTTTCCATCTTTTAAATGAGTTTCTTTACTGGAGCTTGAGTCAAGGATATGTGCCATAGAGAAATCTTGTCTTGTTTTTCTCCTTCATGGTAATTTCACATAGCTCATGTCACAGTTGTATTCTCTTCTCTTTACCTGCTGACTATAGATATCCTTATCTGTTATTGCCACGTGAACTTCTGAGGATTTTACTGAGATTCTAAAATGCTAGGTCTAAAAACTGTCAAAAAACCAAACCAGTAGTCTTTTTCCATCCATTTGTTCATTCATTCAAATTAATTATATTCATTTATTTGAAGTCCCATTGACACGAAAATCTGATTTTCTTTCTTTTCATCCTTTCTTTCATTTTGTTAAATAAATTTATGTCTTCAAAGAATGGAAATCGTTGCTGTAAAATATTTCAGCAGAAATATTTGGTATTCTTCCACTTTTGCTGTAATTATATATAGGTCTCTAATTATGGGCTTAAAGATTACACTATATGATTTTTCAAATTTCCCATTTTAAATGATCTTTTTTATTAATAGAATTATGTTTTTTTAACCAAGGCATCTTAACAGAATGACACTTTGTTTACCAGGTTTTTCTAGCACCTTGATAGAACAATTGTTCTAGCTACCTGTTATGTGGTACACTCTAAATGTTCCGTGGTAATCCCGGCCTGCAACTCCTCTATGTAATTTGAGCAGTCATTGCTGTTTTATTCATTCCTGTATTCCCGATGCCTAATACAATGCTTGGCACATAGTCAAGTCTTAATAAATATTGATTGAATGAAAATTATATAGTAGATAGGATAGATAAGTAGCATAGAAAGCAGATCATAACAGATGCCAGGGAAAATGTGGTAGGTTCAGGGAAGCAGGAGATGACATTACTTGGAGAGCAGAGAAATGTTTCTCCGAGGAAGCAATGCTTGATATGGACCCTGGAAAATAGATAAGATTTGAATAGATTGGTTTGTGTGCATGGTGAGAAACAGATGTAAAGAGAAGTTGAAAGAAGCAACAGGGCAGGTGCACCATGTGGTGTTTGTATGGACATGTGTGGGCAACAGTCAGTGTAGACGTTGAGGAGCTATGAGGGCAGAGCCTGGAGATTCCTGGAGTCTTGAATGCCAGGTTGGGGGGATGTATGTGGTCCAGAGCCATGAGGAATAATTGAAGATGGTTTGAAATGGGGGTTGGTATGATTCAGACTGATTTAGCAGGATGGATTGTGCAGTGGTCATTAAATGAAACATACTAGAAACTGGGAGGATAAATTACTTAGTAGTGTGAGGAAGTGAGGACCTGAACCAGGCGCCGGCCTTAACGAGCAAAAGAAGGGAATGGATTTCCAGTGAAGAAGTGGACTCTGCCAGAGTTGGCAGCTACTAGGAGATGGAAGTGAGGGGGAAGGAGGAGTTGAGGATGACTGAGGGTTTGAAATTTGGTGAATAGATATGGTCACTAGTGAGGAATACTGAGATATGATAGTTCAGGTGGGTGAAATCATGAGATATTTTTCAGAATTCACTCTATACAGTGGTTTATTCCGTTGTGATTCTTCATGGAGTTATCTCCGTGACTTCCATGAGCTCTGTAGTAACGTCACACCGTAGCTCACTACAAGAGGGGTATTAAGGACACAGCTGAAGCATTGCTGCCAAGTTTGCAGAATTCCCTTCCTGTCCTAGGTGACAGCTTGGTTTCCGCTTTTCAATAGCACCAGAGTCCCAAGTACAGTAGGACCATAAATATGCTTCAGCTTTGCTGAGAAAGCCTTCATTTGTCTGTGTGGTTCTAAGTTTCTGCAGCTCTGAGAATTGCTTCATTTATGTGCAGTTTTGTTTAATATGCTTGCCATTTTCAAAGTTTTGACAGTGTAATTTTTGTTTCAGTCAGTAATGATTTAATTCTAGTACTACTGTCTGAAAGAGGCTCATGTCCTTGATTTGCGGTACTTCCAGGGTGAAGCCTCTTACCCTGCGGATTCTTCATGTTGCTGCTTCACCCTTGGCACCCTGATCTCTGTTTACAGTGGCCTTAGCAGAAGTTATACGTGTCCCAGGAATTTCATTCTGAAGGTGTGGAGTTGATCTGTTTTGGTGTTGACAGTGGAAGTCAGTTGGCTAATGGATAATTCATTATTCAGCCCCACCCGTAATTTGAATAATCACAATCGTGTTTCATAGCTTCTTGTGAAAGGAGTCAGAATAGGAAAATGCATTCTGTTTTCTGAGTCCTACCTCTTTAAACATGTATCTGTAAAAATGACACCTTATAGCCGTATTTCTTTTTTTTTTCTTAGTACGTTTTTCTTTATTATGTTATGTTAATCACCATACATTACATCATTAATTTTTGATGTAGTGTTCCATGATTCATTGTTTGCGTTTAACACCCAGTGCTCCATGCAGTACGTGCCCTCTTTAAAACCCATCACCAGGCTAACCCATCCCCCACCCCCTCCCCTCTAGCACCCTCAGTTTTTTCTTAGAGTCCATTGTCTCTCATGGTTCATCTCCCATTTCTTAAAGCCTGTTTGACCACAGGACCCTTGAAAAGTTGCAGTGTAGCAATGGAAAACCACAAGGTGGCTGTGAAATATAATCATGCTCAGATTGAAGCTAAAAATAAATAATAGTCTCATAGATAAGTCAATTGTAAGAAGTCAACATTTGATTCATTTTTTTAAAACTTTGTGACAGAATGATATAAATTTGATAATTCAGCTGTTTTATTACTAATAAGATAGCACATTCGTATATTTAAAGTATAAAACAAGATCCACAACTTAAACCAGTGATTCTCAATCAGATCACAAATACCAATGAGAGGGTATTTGCTGGCTATATATAGATGTTCAATCACACAGCAACTCCTCCTGCATCAGCCCATCATTCATGTAACTTTCTTGAATGTGGCACAGCATTTATTTATAATAAGATATTAACATATAGTAATCAGAACAACTGTATAAATGTTTGGTGTTCTCCTTCTATGTGAAAACTAGATACTATCCAGTATCTAGAATGGATTGTATATTAGGGTTCTTCAATACATATATATTTATATGAAGAGGATTATTACAGAAATTAGCTCACTCAATTATGGAGGCATAGAAGTTCTACAGTCTGCCTGCTGCCTGCAAGCTGGACAACCAGGAAAGCTGGTGGTGTAATTCAGAGTCTGAAGGTCTGAGAGTTGGGCAGCCAATGGTGTAAGTTGTTGCGGGTCTGAGTCCAAAAGCCTGAGAACCAGGAACTTCAATGGAGGTCAGGTGAGCAGAAGAAGGTAGATGTTTCAGCTTAAGCAGAGAGAGTGCATTTGTCCTTCCTTTGCCTTTTTGTTCTGTTCAGACCCTCAGTGATTTGGATGATGCCAACCTGCATTGGTGAAGATCTTTGCTCAGTTTATTGATTCAAATGCTAATCTTTTCTGGAGACATCCTTACACACATACCTAGAAATAATGTTTTACCAGCTATTTGGGCATTCCTTATCTTAGTCAAGTTGACACTTAAAATTGACCATCACAGATTGCTTTGAACACCTAGTTTCATGTCCTACAGAAGCCTTAAGATTCTCCAAGATTTCCTGTCAAAGGATTTATATTGTCAAAACACTCCTCTTTCTCCCAAGTCAATTGGAATGCAAAACAGGCCCCTGTTCTGTTTCCATAGGACATCCACTCCACGTATACCACGATTTCTAGGGAGAAGACTTGGAGGGTTTTAGGGAAGGGTCTCATTACAATTCATGTGGCCTCCACTATGTAGCTACTATTCTTCCCACCCTGATGACTTTATTACTCCTTTTGTATTCCTTGTCTAGATAAATCAGTCTCATCTCTCATTTTGCACGTCTCACTTAGTCAAGATGTTTTTCTTAAGAAATAAGAGCTCTCTCAAATGAATTTTCTATGAATAAAATGATTTCTAAAATGAATTTTAGGAGAAAGAAGTAGCACCAGCGATTGTTTTAATCTTGATGAATCTACTAATCTGTCATGATCTAATTGTGCCCCATGGAACATAGTTTGGGAACTGCTATATCTGTCTTTGTTCAGTGGTCTAAAAATCTTTAGGGGTTGTCTTAAAAATGCCACTCTGTGGAGGAAAACTAGCTTATAAATCGGCAAGACTACTATGTTGTTTTCTGTTACTGTTATTTTTATATAATCTCAAACTTAAGGAAAAGTTGTAAGATTGGTATAAAAAACTTCCATACACACTTTACCCAGAATCTCTAGTTATTTATGTGTTGCCCCATTTGCTTTATCATTTTCTTTTTCTACATACAATGTGTGTCAGTAATATATGCATACTATTTTTCTTTCTTTTTTAAGATTTTATTTATTTATTTTAGAGAGAGAGCATGAGCAGAGGAAGGGAGAGAGGGAGAGAGAATCTCAAGCAGACTCCATGCTCAGTGTGGAGACTGACGAGGGGCTCAGTCTCATGACCCTGAGATCATGACCTGAGCCAAAATCAAGAGTCAGTTGCTCAACCGACTGAGCCACCCAGGCACCCCTATACATAATGCTTTTCTGAACCACTTAATAAGTTGGAAACATTTTTACTAAATATTTCAGTGAATATTTTCTAACAATATTCTTTTATACAATTATAATACATTTTTCAAAATCAGGAAATTTTATGATACAGTGCTATTACCTAATAGTCCATAGTCAAATTTAGTCTATTGTCCCATTATGTTCTTTATAGTTATTTTTTCCTCTGGTCAAGGATCTAATCCTGAATTACATAATGCATATGCTTGTTATGTCTCTTTAGTCTCTTTTAAATCTGGAATAGTTTCTCAGTGTTTCTTTCTCTTTCTTGAGAGTATAGCCTATATACTCTCAAGTATATATTTTGAGAGTACAGCCTAATTATTTTGTAGAATGCATTTTGAGGAGATTCAAGTTAGGTACTTTGGGCAGAAATACCACACATGTCAATGTTGAGACCTTGTTTGGTTTTCCAAACAACCATCAGTTCTTCACTTTTACACCAGCTGGGTGTCCTACAACCCAGTTCAATTCTGATGCTAACTATTAGTAGCATCTAGTAACTAACTTCTGGTGCTATACTGCCACCAGTTAGCACAGACTCCACAGTCTAAAGACTCAGTCCCACTAGGTTGTCCCCTGTTCAGATACCAGCCGCAAACAGGGTCCCCACATTTATGTCCACCTACAGATTAGTTGATTTCCCCACTCGGGTTCAGTAATTTGCTAGAATGACTCACAGAACTCAAGGAAGCACTATTTTTTTATTTTAATTTTTTAAATTTATTTTTGAGAGAGAGAACACGTGAGCACAAGCTGGGGGAGGGGCAGGGGGAGAAGCAGGCTCCCCGCGGAGCAGGGAGCCCGATGTGGGACTCTCTGTCCCAGGACCCAAATCATGACCTGAGCCGAAGGCAGACACTTAACTGACTGAGCCACCCAGGCGCCTAAGGAACTTTTCATTTTAGACATTGTACTTTTCAGCTCTAGAGTTTCCATTTGAGTTTTTAAAAATAGTTTTGTTTTGTTTTTTTTACAGTTTCCCATCTGTTTATTATTAGCACATTTTCCTTTAAGTCCTTAAGTACATTCATCATAGCTGCTTTAAAGTCCTTGTCTGTTAATTCCAACATCTGAGTCATCTCGGGGTCATTTTCAATTGGCTACTTTTTCTCCTCACTATGGGTTGCAATTTCCTGTTCTCTTCACACAGGTGTGAGTTTTGATTGTATGCTGGACATTTTACATGTTTTCTTGCAGGGCATTGGATCATATTGTCTTTCTTTAAAATAGGGCTGACATTTGTTCTTCCAGGCAGTTCAATTACTGAAAGATCTTTTTGGCCCTGTCAGGCTTGGTGTTATTGTTAGGGTGGATTGAATTCGGTCTTAGGGAATGGTCCTTACTCCTAAGGAGTGGTTTTCTGTGTCTCAGCTGAATGCCTGAGGTGGAATGGTTGAGCTGGAACTCCAGTGTCTCCAAACTTTTCCCTAATTGGTATCACCATTCTGCTTTCAGCCTCCAACACATAATTTTTAGCTGGTTGTCTTAGAGTCTTACCCTATACATGTTTGAAATGCATAGCCACTCAGTCTTCTGCCACTCCTTTTAGCTCTCCCCATAATCCCCCGATGTAGCTCTCTTATTAGGTACTTTGCCTTGCAAATTTTAGCCACTTTAGAAGCCCTGAATTCCTTTTAGTTCCATTTGGAACAGTGGCTACACTTGGGTACCATCTGCCTTCTTGCCAGCAGGAAAATGCTCCCAGGAAGAGAGCCAGAGTGGTTGTCCTGTGTCTTTCCCTTTTTCATGGTCTGTGGTTTAGTTGTCTCATATATTTGGTCTAGTCTTACAGTTTTCGGTAGGAGGGCAAGTCTGGTACCAGTTCTTTATTTTAGCAAGTGGATGTCCAAGGCTTAAGTTTTTTTTTTTTACACTGTCATATTCTCATAAACAGTGAAAGGAATAATCCCAGTAATAGTACTGCTCCATGTTTTCTTTGGTGTTTCCTGGACCTAAAGGGGTTAAAGGTTCTCTATGTATATTGCCTTTGCACTGAGTGCATTGTTAGGAAAATTCTTTGAGATGCCAGAATTCACCTAAAGTGAATTTGAGGCATACATTACTCCCACCTCCTTCAATGAAGTGGGATCCAAGGCTGCTGTTGATTTTAAATTCCTAGTATGCCCCCAATGCTCCGAGAACCCTATTAATTTCAGTTTGTTAAACTCTACTGCTTTGATTAGATAGTTAAAAGTTTTTTCTTTATAAATTGTTCTTGTAATTCAAATATTCATTAACAAAATAGTTTCTGAGGATGCATTTTTATTCATATTTTGATTTTTAGCTTGTAGAATAATCCACTATATAAGTTAATAATTTTTTACTTCTTTAATTCATCAATATCAGTGTCCTGCCTTTTTAGTATGATATTTAAGAATAATTTTTTAAAAATATATTCAGCCAACATTTTCTCTGTGTCTCAATATAACTTTGAGCATGTTTAAAAAAAAGCAAAAATGCAGTAGTATTTATTTATAATATAAAATATTTATACTGATTTTATAACTTTTCTTTTGAAATTGTCTTTAACGCCAAGTTTGGTCTCTCCTGGGAAAATTGGCCTCGTTTCTGACCCCAGTTGATGGAATCTACTGTAATCATTTACTTCATTCACAGCTTTGGCTTTGCATGACTTCGGACTAATTAAAAAAATAAATAAATGACTTTCAAAGATGAAGGTTTTCCAGTGTGTCTATTCCATATTCTCTGAAGGGAATTCCAAAAGCAGAGTTTTTAGAGCAGTGTTGCTATTAGGTTGAGCATGTAACTTCCCAAGGCTTTGCTTTGAGGGGAACAACACTCCTTCAGATGTTTATGCTCTGGTATGTTTGTTTCCATTCTATTTTTTTTTTAAGATTTTATTCATTTATTTGAGAGAGAGAATGAGATAGAGCATGAGACAGGGGGAGGGTCAGAGGGGGAAGCAGACTCCCCGCCGAGCAGGGAGCCCGATGTGGGACTTGATCCCGGGACTCCAGGATCATGACCTGAGCCGAAGGCAGTCGCCCAACCAACTGAGTCACGCAGGCGCCCCATTCTAATCTTATCTCATATAGTAGTATCTGTCCATTTCTTGTAGTATGTTTTCCTTCTTACCTACAGTGTTTGTTTTAAACTATAATAAGCTAAAAATGATCACATCTGATAACTGTGATATCATTTGTTAATAAATTCCTTCATTTATTTAACAAATGCTTTTGAGTTTTTGTGCTAGTATTGGGAATACAGTGAAGGACCAAAAAAAAAAAAAAAGCCCCTCCTAGAGTTTTCAGCCTAACTTGAATCTTCCGAATCTATTTTTGTTGTTGTTGTTAAAGATTTTATTTATTTATTTTGACAGACAGAGGGAACACAAGCAGGGGAAATGGGAGAGGGAGAAGCAGGCTTCCTGCCGAGCCGGGAGCCCAATGTGGGGCTTGATCCCAGGACCCTGAGATCATGACCTGAGCCGAAGGCAGACGCTTAACGACTGAGCCACCCAGGCACTCCCAATCTAAAGTTCAAAGGATAATGGCCTATACCTTTCTTTCTTTAACCACATTTAGAACCTTTACAACTCTCAGAAGTCCTTTGTGATTATTGGATGTGCATGATGTACTTTGTAAAAGGGAAAAGAAATACAAAGATTAAGGAGTTGTTTACAGTCTGATTGAGGCTGTGCAGCTTTTTTTATGCACACATACACATGAGGATATTTAAAATTCTTATGAACCCTGGGATATTTAAAATTTAAAATTTAAGAACATTTAAGAATATTTAAAATTCTTATGAACACCTGGCATAGAAGAACAGAATACTAAGTTAGTATATAAACAACCATTACGAGGGAAATAAAGTCAGTATTAGGCAGGTCGTTTTGGAGTTGGTAGGTTTTAGAGGAAAAGTTCCAGAGCAGAGATGCTTTCCTTTGGATGGCACAGAAGGATCAGATAGTGAGATATGGGAACAGGCAAACTGTATTACAGAGGTGAAGAGTTGCCACTTTTCCGTGAGTCTAAGGAATGCTGTCTAAATTGGTTAATATTTTGAATTTCCTTTATTTCTGAACATTTGAATCTGTATTTTTTTTGTTTCTCACGAACACTAGTTACTAAAAAACATAAATATATCTTTGTCAAAGATGATATGTACTCACATGATTTGATGTCTTTCCACTGATAAAATTGTCATTCAGAGCAATAAGGTAAGTCGAAGGTTAGATTTTTCTAATCTTATAAATCGGAAAAATCAAATCAATCTCTGAACAGGTCAGTCATTAAATTGAATTTCTTTTTCCTTACTTAGGATCCTCGGTTCAATGCAGAAGTTGACCAAATTACAGGCTACAGGACACAGAGTATTCTTTGTATGCCAATTAAGAATCATAGGGAAGAGGTAAGCCAATTTTCCATTTTATAAAGGTCATTTGAAACATTTTCTTTCGGAAAAAGAAGTTTTACTTTGCATACTTATGAAATAATACTATAGTGACAAGTTAACTACAAAGTGCGTAAGTGTTCTGCTTGTTTTTTCTTTTTTTATTATTTAGACTTTAGATAGGGCTGAATCTTGATAGAGACTTTACTTTGACTTAGAAATAGATTTCAGACATTTTATTTCCTTACCTCACCCCCTATCACCACCGCAGGACCTTATTTTATCCCAAGATACATAATTGTGGTGTGGTTGGAATCTACTTTATATTATGTTGGAAGTATATGAATAATGCTCATTTCATAATGGTTATTCAATTGTAATGGTTACCAGCTGATTTTGTGGGGGGATTTAAAATGAGGTTTCGAAAACATGAAAATTATAGCTAATTCCAGGTAAATTTCATTGTGAAATTATAACAAGCAACTGAAATGTTTGGGTTTATATTTCACCTAACTAGAAGTTTGGATTCTGTTAGCACTGACTTCCCTCTTCATTCATACTTATTTGAAAAAAAAAAGTTAATAAATTATCAATCAAATTGTATGTTTCAGTTAAATGTTCTCAACTCTGGCTGCACATTACAATCAACTGAGGAACTTCTAAAATATAACCAATTAAATCGGAATCTCTAAGAGCAGGGTGTAGACACTGATATATTTTTAAAGCTCTCCAAATAATTCTGAAGTGTAGCCAGGGTTGAAAATCACTACCCTAAGTGAAAACAAATAGACTGAAAACAAGATGCCTGTACTCGGGAATCTTAACCTTGGCTGTACATTAGAATCACCTAGGAAGTATTTAGAAATTTTAATGCCCAGGCTTCACTTTAAATCAGAGTCTCTGGAGTTGGGACCCAGGCATCAGTATTTTAAAGCTCCCAGGTTATGACAACATGCAGCTAGGTTCGAGAACCACCGAACCACTGCCAAAGATACTAGAAGCACTCTGATGATTCTACTTGACTTATTTTCACATTCTGACATCTTTCCTTTCTCTCTTCCATCCAGTCCTTTACCAAGTCCCATTGATTTTTTTCCATTGGAGTTTTTCTCACTTCAGTTCCTTTCCTTTCTTACCTACTGTCATAATTCAGATATTGTAGTAATGCTTGAACTTTTAAAATATTTTCTTAAGAGGCTTCTATACTTGCAGCCAGTTTCCCTCCAATCCAGCCTGCTATTTGCCCTGGGAATTTTCCTAAAACACAGCTTTCTAAATCAGTGCGCCTAAGATATTAATGTGCACATGAATCCCATGGGGATTTTGTTAAAATGCAGTTTCTGAATTCTGTAGGTCCAGGTGGGACCTGAGATTCTTTTGTAACAAGCACCAAGTTGATGCTGACACCCTGAGTCTGTGGATCATAATTTGACTAACAGGATCCTAAATGAGTCAGTAGTCTCAGTAGTCTAAAATAAATTCTCAGTGCCTTAGAGTTGCTACGTGGGTTTTTAAGGGGAAAGTTAGAGTCAAAGTCACTAAAAATACCTGCAGTTAAAACATGATTATGAGATTAATTAATTACTCAATTATTAATTGACAAATTAATTGGTTAGTTAATTATGTGGATGAATAAATAAAATAGAAAAGGCCATACATGGATTAACGATGAGGCTGCCAGATATGACAAATAAAAAGCATGTCCCATGCAATATTTGGGACATAGTTACGCTAAAAATTATTTGTTGCTCATGTGAAATTAAATTTGACTAGCTTCCTGTATTTTATCTGATAGCCCTAGTTATAAACCAGAGGCTGTGATTCTGTGCACTTGAGAAGACAGTGTTCAGCTTCCAGTTAGTTAAGTATACGGTTAAAATTGTGGCCTAAAAATCAGCCTTGTACTGGCCAAGAGAGCCAGCCTGAATCACACTCTGATTAAACTTCTCTTTCTAAATAGTGCAGTCTCACCAGCTCTGGGGACTGGGGGCACCCATGAGAATGGTGCAACAAAATCACCAAGGCGAAGGGTGTGGGGCTGCCCTTCTGTAAGAGAGCGACTGCAGGACATATGTGTTGGTCTCTTTATGACGACCTGTGAGGATGGTTTAAATTAAACAGGCAAAAACAACCCCAGCTGTATTGAAGTATAATTTAACACGATAAAAGTCCACCCATTTTAAGTGTACAGTGTGATGAATTTTGACAAATGTGCACACAGTCATGTAACCACTGCTGTAATCAAGATACAGAACATTTCGTTTGCCTCAGATATTTCCCTGTACCCCTAGCAATCGATGTCCTCACCCTCCCTCAACCCCGGACCCCTAACAATCACCAGTCTGTTTTTGTCTCTATTGTTTTTGCCTTTTCTAGAATGTCATGTAAATAGAATCCTACTGTATGTAGTCTTGTGTATGGCTTCTTTCACTTAGTACAACATTTGTGAGGTTTGTCCATGTTGTTGCATGTGTCAGTAATTTGTTCCTTCTCATTGGCGAGTGATTTATTCCATGGTGGGAATATACCAGTTTGACTATTCATTCATTCATCAGTTGATGGACACTTGAGTTGCTTCCAGTTTTGTGAAGCAACCCACTATTACGAAAGAAGCCACTGTCAGTGTTTGCATACAGGGCTTTGTGTGGACATAAGGCTTTCATTTCTCTTGGGTAAATATATAGGAAGGGAATTGCTAGGTCATATGGTAGGTGTTTAATTTTATAAGAAACTTCAAAGACTTTCCCAAAGTGGCTGTACCATATGCGTTCTTACCAGCAACGTATGAGTTCCAGTTGCTTCACATCCTTGGCAACATGTGGTATTATCAGTTTTTAAAACTTTTAGGTGTTTTAGTGGGGATGATTTGAATTCATTTTTTTGTTTTGTTTTTGTTTTTGTTTTTTTATTAGAGAGAGAGAGCACGAGCAGGGGTGAGGGGCAGAGGGAGAGGGCCAAGCAGACTCCCCGCCAAGCAGGGAGCCCGACTCAGGACTCGATCCCAGGAACCGGGGATCATGACCTGAGCCGAAGGCAGATGATTAATCGACTGAACCACCCAGGTGCCCCTAGGATAATTTGAACTTATTACGTGAATATATAACCCCACTCTCAGCCAAGGGCTGTCTGCTCACTTCCAGATCTGATTCAAGTGGGTCCAGCTGCAGGCCCCAGATTGTGATTGTCCAGAGCTCCCCCTAAGATTCCTGCTGGGTTCCTGAACATCCTTGGTCGGCCTGCCTCCATGTTCCCGCATCCTCTCCTGCTATCTCTGCTTTACCCTCTAATGACTGGATGGGAAGCCAGGGGTCTTTACTGGTCTCCCCAGAAGTTCTCTCACACCAAGCATTTCATGGGACAAAGAAGCCTTCAGCAACTTCACTGGACACTTAGTCACATCACTGAAGGGAGGGTTTCTAAACACCGCTTTTTAAAGGTCTCCCTGACTCTCCCCATTTTCTACCTTCTCCCACCTGCTCTCTCCTCCCCCAACGTTGGCACCACTCAGTTCAAAATTCTTTCCTGTGAGTATTTTCTTCAGAGAAAAAGAATGAAGAGAAACAGAAGCATGGACATACTCAGCTGTGGGGGGGGGGGAGGAAAGGAAAAAGTTATTTGGCTGACGAAGAACCAAGGCCACTAAGAAGGTGCAAATACGACTTTCAGAATTATTTTTAAATTTATAGCTATGTAGACAAACCCAGGGCAGTGTTTACTTTTATAAGTAAAGATTACATACAGAAGTACTCCTTTTCTCACAAAATTTTTGAAATTAAGATGAAGAGGCATAAGTAAGGCTTTTGGGAGCAGTTGCTAAGACTGCTTCCTCTGGGCTTGTATTCCATCTTTAACACTTACTTGGTGAGTAGTCAGGATGGGATTGGTTAATCCCTTTGGTTTTCAGTTTCCTCATCTGCAAACTGGGTGTTATAAAAGGACCTACCTTGTTGTGAAGGACAGAGGCATTCATGTATGCTGAGGTTTTACCATAGTTCCCGGCATGCTTAAAGATGATCAATATATGTTATTTTTTTAAAAGGAGACATAGAACTGACAGAGCTTTTTTGAGAAATAAGGAATAATAAAATTATATGAAGAGGTCATCAGCACTATAGGATAACCAGCCAATTAGGCTCAAATGATAACCAGTGCAGTCCCTGACTTAACTAATCTGTGACCCTCTAACTTTCAGCTTAAAAAGAAAAATGCTTTTTGCATAAATGAAGCAAAATGAATTTGGTGCCTTCCCTTTGTGTTATGCCAACTGTACTGAGTAAGCCAATACCTATTCCAACTAATTACCAGGGAACCTAAAATGAAGTGTGATCTTATGAATAGTCGGTAAACAGTTTATTTTATTGATTATTTATAAAATGTCCTTGGACTTTTTAATGACCCCTTAAGACATAGGCACTGACTCTGGAAAGCTGCTTGGATGGAGAAGCTGAATATTGAATGCTAAAGTCTGAACTATAACATAGCCCAGGAAATTGAAGAAAATCTTTAAGATTCAGCGAAATATATAATCTCCTCATTTGCCTCTTCTTCCTGTGAAATATTCTGACTAATTAAACATTTTCAGGAGTTCTTTTCATTAATGTTGTAATCTTAAGTGTAAGAGATAGCAGTGCCTTTTTAGGAATGAGAATCATAGATATTGTTAAACTTCTGTGACAGAAATTTTTGAAAAGAATCGTAGTGGGTAAGGTTTTATAATCTTTCCCTCTCCTGCTCCCTTCTGAGAGAATGGGGTTAATGGGCAAAGTGGGGGAGAAAAACTGGAGAAGCTTGAGGGGGCTAAAATAATTTATTTTGGAAAGGTCAAAGAGCTGTTGGCTAGAGAAAAATAAATGAAGACAAGAAGAGGAAGGGTCAAGGGAGAGAAGAGAGCTGGCCCAGGCTGTATATTAGAGTGCTTTGAAGACGGTGGGGTAGGACCTTGGAAATAACTGCTGTCCCAAGGAAACTATTCTAAGGACCTGGCATATATTAATTCATTTAATCTTCCTAGCAGCCATATGAAGTAGTCATTATTTGTTCCTGCTTAACAGATGAGGAAACAGACATGGAACATTCAGAGAACTCACCCAAAGTCACCTAACTAAAAACTGGCAAAGCTGAGATTCAAATCTAGGCAACATTTAAGTGAAAGATGTCAGACAGAAAAAGACAAATACCATCTGATTCACTTACATGTGGAATCTAGAAAACAAAATAAGCAAACAAAAAATCAGAAATAAATACAGAGAACAAAATGGTAGTTGCCAGAGGGGAAGGAAGGTGGAAACAGGTGATGGGGATTAGGAGGTACAAACTTCCAGTTATAAAATAAAGGCACAGGGATGAAAAGTGGACTGGATTTTGAGACCTACAGAAATTACAGAGGGAAGATGTCTCATTTGGCAGATTCTTGCTATTTATCCCACAGCCTTAAGGGAGGCACATACATGCTTTACATGAGCGGGCAGAGGCAGGATAGATGCTTGCCAGTGATCTCGTGCTTAAATTTGACAAGTAAGCTTAAAACAGATAAACATTATGGCTTTATGAATCCTTCGATTCTAAGTCAGGCTAGATGAAAATACAGCTACAAAAAGAAGCAGAGTTTAATTGCAGACTGTCAGTTGATTTAGATCTATTTTAATCTTAAAGAATTGGGTACTTACGTGGTTTTTTAAAAAACTTATACAGTGGGCGCCTGGGTGGCTCAGTTGGTTAAATGACTGCCTTCGGCTCAGATCATGATCCTGGAGTCCCGGGATCGAGTCCCGCATCAGGCTCCCTGCTCAGCGAGGAACCTGCTTCTCCCTCTGGCCCTCCCCCCTCTCATGTTCTCTCTCTCTCTCTCATTCTCACTCTCTCAAAATAAATAAATAATCTTAAAAAAAAAACTTATGAAGTGTTCATTACACTTATTCCCCTGTGAGACTCTTTCTCGTAGCTTTGTTTTTAGAAACAAAACAAAAGTGCTCCGCAAAGTTTCCGTTTGTTCTGGACTTGATGTCATGATATTAAGGATCTCTCCTCTTTGCTTTTCCTCATTGCCCTTTAATTAATAAGCAAGTGTATTTTACAAAGAAGATGGTAACCAATTTCCTAAGGAAAAAACATTTGTTAAGAGCAGCAGATGAAAAACACAGTGCTAATAGGTTAAATCCCTGAGGCCACACTGCTGGTCCAGGAGAAGAAAGGGTGAATGACAGCTTGAGGCTGGCGATTACATTCACCAGAGGCTGTATTTCCCCAAATCTTATTTTTAATGCTTAGAAAATTTGGATCAGACTGAAGGTTATGTTTTATTCAATATGAGGTTTATCTTCATTGGTACTTTCAGGATAACTATTCCAGCCCTTGTTGGAATGCATTACATTTTAATGTAATCATTTATAAATTTAATTTTGAGAAGTTTTATATAGGCCCCGAATAATGAATATTAGAGGTCTGGAACAAGTTGCAGATAATCATAAACAATTTCTTTGTAAGATATCTAACCCAGAACTACATAATTTAGTCTTTGGATGGAACTTTAATTATTAAATAATTTTCATTTTTTTCATGTATTCTTGAAGAATTAAGGTAGTTGTCAATGATATTGCTACTCTCAATAGATACAGGTGCAAACATCTGTGTTCACTTATTAAGAGCTAAGATTACATATAAAATGCTTTATGTAAACTTTTAAAGTACTCTGTACTCCTTCTTATATCCACATCTAAAAATCTCTACTTATTTCTCTTCTGCCAGAGAGTGGAAATGAATATTCCAGGCTTAAGAAAATTTTTTTTCAATTTTTAATTTTTTTTAATATTTAAGAAGATTTAAAGAGGGGTGCCTGGGTGGCTCAGTCCGTTAAGCTCCTGCCTTCAGCTCAGGTCATGATCCTGGGACCCTGGGATTAAGACAGTGTCTGGCTCCCTGCTCAGGGGGCAGCCTGCTTCTCTCTCTTCCCCCATCCCAAACTCATACGCTTGTTCTCTCTCTCTCAAATAAATAAAATTTAAAAAAAAAAAAGAGCGAGAGATGATCTTATAAAATTTTTGAATCCTATTTTTCTCTTTTGCATCACTTCATAGTGAAATAAAGTGAAAGTAACCTGGATTTAGAACTCCAGATCTATTTGATTATTACATATTATTTCATGATTATCAGTATTGTATTAGTGGTCTTTTTCAACATGACAAACTGTCCTAAGCTTAGTGATTTTGAACACCAGATATATGTTCTCTCACAGTTTGTTGTGGCTCAAGAATTCTGGAGCGACTTGGCCGGCTGAGTGGGTCTGGCCCAGCTTCCCTGCAGGGGGCAGCACTTGGGATCTAGGCAGGGGGGGTTGACCCCTGCTTGAGTACCCGCTTCCCAGCTTCCAAGGGGGCTCCCTCATGTGGTTGTTGGCAGGAGGCCTCAGTTCCTTGCCGAATGGGCTTCTCCACGGGGCACTCCGTTTCCTCACTGTGTGGCAGAGAGTGAGCAAGGAGGAAGCACCCAGAGCCTATCTGACCAAACCTCTAGAGTTGCTCAACTTCACTTCATGATATTCTGTTCTCTAGAAAGCAGGCATGGAGGCCAGCCCCAACTCAAAGAGGGGACGGGGGGGGGAGGGTTAGTTAGGTTCCGCCTCTTGAAGAGAGAAGTATCAAAGAATTTGAGGAGATATTTTGAAACCAGCAGTACCAGATGTCCTTTGAGGCTTTATTCTCTTTCCTTAAAACTGGCCAGAGGATAAAAGAGAAATTCTGCTCGTTAATTAAAATGATTATTTCTCACCCTTTCATGTACTAAAAAATGACACGAATTACCAGAAGCGACATAGGCTGTGTTTAAAGAAAGGTGGAGGGTTGGTATGTACACTGTGCCCAGTTGGTGTAAGTTAAAGAGAAGGAAGGAAGCAGAAAATTTTAAAAAAAGGAAGAAGACTGAGGAGAAATGAGGAAAATGTCTGCTTCTTCGGCTGTGGCAAATGATTAAGGTATTAAGAGGCTTCTGAAATGTTATGTCACAAATGCTAAGTCTACATGAGATCACTGTTTGCATGTAATTTAAATGTTTTGCTCCATAATATCCACAGGAAACGCTCACTGGCTTATTCTTATTATCTCTCTGCTCCAGTGTTTTCTACATCCATTCGTGGATCAAAAGCAGAGGGAATGTGTGTAGTCCTTTGGCACAGTGTTGAGTATAAGCTGGAAGGAAGGAAGAGCCTGGACGCGAGGCTGTGCAGGCAGGCAGAGGCGAGATCATGAAGAGCCCTCCAATGCCAGGCAGAGGGGGTGTGGAATTTTTTTTTTTTAAATTCAGGAAATACTTGCTATTATTGAAAGGTTTGTATGGCCACAGCATTGAGGATGAACAGTTTTCTTTGTTTAATATATAACTCAAAGCCACATAATTTGATACTTGATAGATTTTGCTAAGTAAATAATTTCCATATTTGTTCAGACATGGAGAAAGTACTGTATCCAGAAGCAAGGAGTTGGTAAGGAATTTGCAGTAACCCAGGCTAGAAGTGGACCCAGGCTGAGGCAGAGGAGACAAGAAGTGGATTTGTTACACTTCTGTTGAGGAGGTGGAGGGATTGATATAATGGAAAAATCAGCAGAAGGAAGAATCTAGAATACGTTCTGGGCTTTTTAGATTGATCTAACAGAGGAGCGTTATGATGTTCCCTAAAGTAAAACATACAACAGAAAGTATTGGTTTGTGGGGATCAAAACAGTTATCTCTCTTTTTTGGCTATGTTATTTTACTGTTGAATACTTTCTCCTCTCTCCTCGAATCTCAGTGCTGCCTCCCCACCCCACTTTCAGCTGATGGCCTTGCTTAACGGTGTCAGTAAAGAAAGCAATTAGAAGCATACTTCTGCAAGAGAACTTATTCTGTCCCCCTTCCCTGCCCCTGCATCTGAGTCCATATACTCTGGTCTCCCTTGTACTTCTAGGGTCAGACTGTCCATGAAATGGCAAAGGTCAGTCTCGTACTTGTGCACCGGCTCTCTTTCCACGTCACCTGCTCAAAGCCACATCTCAGCAGGTCCCCTCCCACTCGCCATGTGCAGGATCACCAAAATTTCCCTCTCTACCACACAGGTTCATCAGCATACAAATATGCTGTTATTTCTCCCATCTTAAAACACCCACTGGACCACCTCATTCCTCTGATCACCATCAGAGCGATTCCTTGAAAAGAGTTGTCCCTTTTTCCATTTCCTGCCATTCTCCCCTGAACGTACTCCATCCAAGCCTTGGCTCTTCCCACTCTGTGGAAACCGCTCTTGGCAGTGTCCCGTCACTTCCACAGGGAGCCAGCAATCATTCCTTAGTCCTCACCTTGCCAGGCCTGTCAGCAGCCTGTGACATTGTTGGTGATAAGTCCCTCCTCCAGGACAGAGTGTTTTCACCAGTTTCCAGGGCCTCAGTCTCCCCAGTTTTCCTCCTGCTTCTGTCTGCCTCTCTGCCCCGTTGGCTGGTGCCCACTCAACGCAGCGGTGCTACGCGGCTCAGCCCTGCACCGTTGTCTCTAACTAAATGCACACTTTTCGTGATTTTATCTACCTTCATGGCTTTAAGTACCATTTAGATGCCAACCAGACTTAGATTGCAACTGAACCATTTCTTCAATTTAAACTCTTCTGTTCAGCTGCTTACTTCTCTACCTCTGTATGTCTAACGGGCCTCTTGCACTTAACATATCGGACACCAAGCTCCTGATCTTCCCTCCCACCAGACCTGCTCCGTGTTCATCTCCACCACACTTAGCAACTTCTCTCATTCCAGCTCTTCACACTAAATTCCGTGAAGCCATCTCCACCTTATTTCTTTCTCGCAGAGGAGATCTCTAATTCATCAGTAAATACTGTTGGCTTTCCCTTCAGTCACTGCTCTCCCTGTACTGCCACCACTGTGGTTCAAGCCACTGGGATGTAGCACCTGAGTTACTATATAGTAACCCCCTAGCTAGTGTCCCTGCTTCAAGCCTTTAACTCCCTATAGTCTATTCTGAACACAAATTTTATAAAACTCGTTAGATCTCATTACGCCCCTGTTCAGAGCCCTCTCCTACCACTTCATCCCATAAGAAAGGTGCCACACGGTCTGGTTCCTGGTGCCCCACTGATCTCACCTCCTATTATTCCACCCCTGTGCTCTCCGGCACACTGGCAGTCTTGCCGTTTCTCAGTACATCAGGTAAGCTCCAGCCCCAGAGCCTTTGTACTTGCTGTTCACTCTGTCTAGAAGTGTCTTTCCCTCCGCCCCCTCCCCGCCCACCCTAGTTGTTCACATGGTTTACTCTCTCATCTCCCTTGGGCTTTTACTCAAATGACATCTCAGCGAGACTCTTCTTAAGCCATCCTTATTGAATTTCAGCCATTACTTCCATCCCTGCTCCGTTTTCTCCATAACATGTAAGCTCTTAATCACCATCTGGCACACTACATATTAACTTACTGGAGTATTTCTCTTTCTCCTCACTAGACTGTACCCTCCATGAGAGCAAGGTGAGACAAGAATGCTTCACAGAGCTGGTCACGTTTAAATTGCATTTATGGTATGCAATAATCTAGTGTACCCAAGAACTTCTTTTGCACTAGTTTGTCTTTGCCATCTTGAAGCATGGTATCCAAAATAGATTGACAAGTTAAGGGATCTCGAGTAGAAATTTAATCAAGGCTGTATGTTAAATAGCAGTAGGGCTGGGAGCGTCATGCTAACATTCTTAGATATCAGTAATAATACTTTTTGTTGATATTATCATCCCCATTTTATTTTATTTTTAAAGATTTTATTTATTTGAGAGAGAATGCACAAGTGGGGGGCAGGTGGGAGGCAGAGCGAGAAGGAGAAGCAGGCTCCCCGCTGAGCAGGGAGCCTGCTGCGGGACTCCGTCCCAGGACCCTGGGATCATGACCTGAGCCGAAGGCAGACGCTTAACGACTGAGCCACCCTGGCCTCTCATCCCCATTTAAGATGAGGAAATATGGACTTGGTCAAGTACAGGAAATTTCCCAATATTATATTATCTTCTAAGTGGCAGAGCTGGTATTTAGACCCACATCGTCTTTGTTCTCAGGCTGCATTTTTCTTACCATGAAGTAATTACCTTCTTTCATCTTTATTAATGGTTGTACCTGAAAAGCTACCAACCAACTCTTTTACTATTTTAGTTTTTAAAATGCCAATTATGGACTGGAATAATATAATAATAAAATACAGAGTTGCAAACAATGATTCCAAATACTATCAATTTCTTCATGTATTATCTGGCACAGCTGTGTGGAGGAGGACATGTCTTTATTGCAGGTAACACCTGCAGTTCGGAGTTTTGCTAGTGAGACAGATGTCTGCATCTGAGCTTTCATATATGATTACCTTCTCGGGCACATCTTCCATTTGAAGAAGAAAACACTTAGAGATAAAATTATGTTCTGGCTATGATGACATAATAGACTGTATTCTCTATGTGAAGGATTTGCCGGATGTAAAAAAAAAAAAAAGACGATAAATATGCACATACACTTTTTTCACCCCTCTTGAGCTTCTCATGATATGGATATCTAACTTCTCATGGACTTGAGGTGCTTTGCTAGACCGGTACAGGTGGGAGCACTGCCCTGAACACTCAGTTCGGCTCTGATGAAGGTGTTCTCTCAAAATCTTTGATGCCAGCTCTAGTTTGTAAGTGAGATTCAGCCTACTTAGTGTTTTGATGCACGAAACTTGCCTTTTGCCTCTTCTGCTGAGTTATTTACCTTCTGTTTGTATTTAGTGCACATTATGCATACGCCACTTTAGCCCATAATTATCAGGAAGCTTTATGAGCCCAGCATCTTACCAAGCTGTAGAGACAGGGACCTGTTATAAGCACAGGCAGTGCTGGAACAGACTCGATCCTGGTTTAACAGAGTCCAAATCCAACAACACCATCCAGGGGTAAGCCTGGGCTTTGCAGGCCAGCACCTGGCAGAATGCAGAACACCGCCCTGAAAATAAATCTTAGTTATTAAATAGATCCAAGGCTCTGAAGTCATTTTTGGCAACGTCATGTGTAAAGGTGGGCACAAACAGTGGTAGGTTTATTCTGATACAAAGTACAATTATATAATATATATTGAGTATATAATTTTTTTTTCTCTTTTGGACTTAGTCCCAATTAAGCAAAGGCCGTTTGAAAGAGAGAGCTCTGAATTTGTAGCAAAAATGACTTAGTCTTGCGTGCTTGCTTACGATTCCTTGAGCAAGTTTCTTCACCTCTCTGTGCCGTAGGTGACTCATCTGTAAAGTTTCAACATGAAAGGCAAACACACAGGGTTGTTTTAAAGGCCCTAGTGAGGCAAAGAATGTGACAGTGCCCACCACAGAGCTCTTCACCTAGTGAAGGTTCAAAAAAATGTCTGTTCCCTCCCTTTATAGAGTGCTGCGAGGCCAGACACATGGAGGAATGGAAAAGTTAAATGACAGTAAATGCTCAGCGTACCCTGCCGTGGGAAAGACAGCAGGCTCTTTTCTGCTATGTAACCTTTGTGTCTCTGGCATGTTTTTAAAGGGCATGGAAGACGACTTTGCACAATGGCCCCGTACTGCTGTCTCAGGACTGAATCTCTCTATCCCGAGGGACAGAGAGGTCTCACAAGAAGGCAAAAGGTTCCTATGGTTCCAGATTTAGGACCTTCACCTCATTGCTTAAAAGCTAGTGAGGCAGAGAGTTTAGTATTTGGCAGGGAAGAGGAATTTTTTTGTGTGCGAAGAGATGAGAATAAACATCAGGATCAAGAATTATGCCCAGCATCCCCTTGTCTGGAAGGAACCCAGTCTCGGGTTGGCACCACTCCCCCTGGATGTTCCTCGGGCAGGACTGCTACTGACCCCCAGAGGCTGGATTTGTCCTGGCCCTATCTGGGGATCATCCATCCTGCCTAATAGCACAGAGCAAATGGTCAGAACCTCTGCCTGCTTCACCATTACCAGGACAGCTGGGAACTCGGTATGTGGACCATCACTTGCATATACCATCAGCAATTATAAGTTTACTTTTAAGACTTTTGAACATACTTTTTGAAAACTGAGTTAAACTTTGTATGCAGTGAAGTACATGGATCAGAATGTCCAATTTGAAGAGTTTTGACAAATGTATATACATCTGTGTAACTAATACCCCAATTAAGGTATCCCACAAAATTTAGGTGACACTGTTCTGATTTCTGTTGCCATAGATTAATTCTGTTTTTTTTTAATTCTACTTATTTTTGAGAGTGTATTATAAATCCCTGAAACATAGGATCTTTTTTTGTTGCATAAGAGATTCTTGGATATAAAGACGTGTCATGAGATTTATAATGGAAGTAAAAACAACTGTTAGCTGCCATTTTGGATTTGTCTCTGTTTCTTAAAAGTTATAATTTTGAAATTGTTCCATTCTTTTTGATAAAAATATGAATTAACAAGATAGGCGTATGTATGGGATTTGAATACAGCCTTTGGCAAAACTGGAAAATCCTTGGTCTTCATGATTCCTTTAAAGAATAAGTGCTTAAAAATCTGTATTTTATACTAGTGAAGGTGTCACTTTCCCCCTAGGGGGGAGTAGTAGAAAGAACAGAGGTTTGGGATCAGACCTGCAGAGCATCTGTGTCTGCGCATTCATGGACTATTTAACTTTTCTGGACGTCCGCTGCCTCTGTGATGAAATAAGAATTGTAATATCTATCTGAAAGGGTTGTGCCAAAGGCTAAATGAATTAACAGATACAAAGCACCTGTCATACAACAAGCCCTTCCTTCTCCCTTTTTTAAATGGCAGACTTGTTAGCATTATGAATTTTTTTTTTTTTTTGGCCAGGAATAGATTTATTAACTATCTTAGAGATGTTGGCCATTAAACATGTATTTTTTTTTAAAGATTTATTTATTTATTTGAGAGCGCGAGAATGAGAGAGAGAGAGAGTACATGAGAGGGGGGAGGGACAGAGGGAGAAGCAGGCTCCTCACCAAGCAGGGAGCCCGATGTGGGACTCGATCCCGGGACTCTAAACATGTATTTCTGATGCCAGCTGTCCTAGGGCGTTGCTGTTTACATCTTGCAGCTTCCTCGAAGCTTCTTTTCAACTTGGCTGCCTCTTCCTAGTCTCCCAGGCCATGAGAATAAACTAAAAGCATCCACTTCTCCTGTATTTCTACTTGTGTTGTCTGTAACCTCAGAAGATCCGTAAACACCTCTTGAGAGAAATAGTAGGCATGGTGGTGCTTATACATATAAATGGATAAAATGGATCACTACCAAATAAAGTCAGTCTTACCAAACTTCAAAAATCAACCCTTGATTCTCAAATTTATTAATAAAAGCCAAACAACAACAACAAAATGGTCAAAATTGGCAAAAAATACACATAGGCAACACAGAAGAGAACCAGTATAGACAATTACAAATTAAAAAGCTGTTCATTTTCTCTAGTAATCAGGAAGATGCAAATTAAAGTAACAGTGAGATACAGTTTTATGGCCATTGGATGGACAAAGATTTAAAAGTCTGATAATACTGGGTGCTGGTTAGAATCTGAGGTTAGTAAAAACACTTAAGCATTGCTGGTAAAGGTATAACTTCTGTAATCCCTCTGAAGATTTCCCCAAAGAAGCTCTTGTATATGTGTACAATAGAAATGTTCATTGTAGATGGTTTTATTATAACAGCAAAACATTGCAAACAACCCAAACATCCGTCATTTGGGGATTAGGTGAACAAAATTTGGTATACAATACAACATTATATATAAAATGAATGAACCGGATCTATAGAAATTGATTGAAAAACAACATTGAATACAACGAGTTGCAAAATTATGCATATTACATGATTTTATTTGAGTCACCTTTTTGAAAGATGAAAGTACCATGTGTTGTTTATAGATTCATATATTTCTTAAGAATGCATTGCTAGGGACGCCTGGGTGGCTCAGTCGGTTAAGCATCTGCCTTCGGCTCAGGTCATGATCCCAGGGTCCTGGGATCGAGCCCCACATTGGGCTCCTTGCTCAGCGGGGAGCCTGCTTCTCCCTCTGCCCTCTCCCTGCCACTCCTCCGGCTTGTGTTCACTCTCTGTCTGACAAATAAATAAATAAAATCATAAAAAAAAAAAGAATGCAATGCTAGAGGTTGCCTCTGGGGAGGAAGGGCAGGAGGAAGAAGAACGGGCCTGGAAGGAGAAAGTCCAACTTAATTTTCTTAATTTAATTTAAAAAAAAGGAAATATCCCCAAATATTAACACTTAGCAGTTCTTTTTCAGTGGTTCTCAAAGTGTCTTTTGTCTCTGGACTGGCAGCCTGTGGTATCACCTGAGAGCTCTGAGAGATACAAATTCTCAGGCCCCAACCCAAATCTGCTGAATCTGAAGCTGGGGGTGGGGCATGGGGAGGGGAGGTGTGAGGCCCAACAAACCGTGTTGAACAAGCGCACACTGCCACTGTTCTACATGACAGAGATACTGATGTCTACTATCTTATTCTCTGTGATTTTCCTTATTTTTAAAATGTTAAAACAATCAATCTTAAGCTTTTCTTTCCCACTGTCCCAAAGTCCTTCTAGACTCTTAAGTTACAGCTCCATAACCAAAGGCTTATTAAGAGCATAAACTTCTTACTGCCACATAAAGTTACCAGATGTGGAGAGACCACTTAATATCCAACAAATGGCAGAGAAAGAAAATGGGCAGATATAATTAACTATTATTCGAATGTGAATTGTCGGGTGAGTACATCACCCTAAAAAATATTTGATCCCTCTCTCTTCTCCCATTATCGTTGACAGCAAATATCTATCAAGCATTGAGTGCATTCAGGACAAAGCAAAGTACTGATGCTACAATAAGGCATAGATACAAATCATGTCCTTAGAAGACAATCTAGCTGGAGAGCCAGGATGAGAGTAGAGGAAATGAGGTTAAAAATGAGAATACCTCATTGTGAAATGCATGGCACACCCAACTGCTACACAGAATTTCAGGGGGTTTGAAAGGAAGCTTTTTCTAGACTCAGCCTCAAGAGACAAAGGGGAAGGTAATATTTCAAGGAATGATGTGAACAAGGTCATTGTAGCATTCTAATTTAGAGACCCATTGAAGTGATCTTAGTTCAAGTTGGGGATGTGGAATCGGTCATCAATTTTTATCCTGTAGATGGATGGAACATTAAAATGTTTTGAGTAAAGAAGTAATTTGTATGTGCAAAGCAGTGTCCCAAGAAGATAAATTTGGCGTAAGTGTCAAAGGTCAACGGAAGGCAGAGAAACAGTTAGCAATGAGATGTCAGGGCTTTCAAAGAAAGTGAAGATTTAGATGATGAAACACAAGATACAGTATGGGGTGAGGAAAAGTGAAAAGGGAATGGAGGATGATTCTAACAGAATGTATGTTTCTTATTGCCTCTGGAAAAAACTACCAGAAGTATAGTGGCTTAAAACAACACAGATGTATTATCTTATAGTTTTGGATGCCAGAGTCTAAAATAGTTCTCACTGGGCTAAAATCAAGGTGTCAGCAGGGCTGTGTTCCTATGTGGCGTCTCAAGGGAAGAATCTGTTCTCTTGCCTTTTCCAGCTTCTAGAGGCTGCCCACATCCGTTGGCCTGGCCCTTTCTCTTTCAAAACCTGCAGCAAAGCATCTTCAAATCTCTGACTCTGTTGCCTCCTCTTGCTTTCCCTTATAAGGATTCTTAGGATTACAGTTGGACCCACCCAGATGGTTCGGGATAATCTCCCCATCTCCAGATCCTTAAGTTAATTGCATCTGGAAAGTTCCCTTTTGCCATTTAAGGTAACATTCTCACAGGTTCCAGTGATTAGGATGAGGACATCTTTGCCGGGACACTATTTCACCCACTATATGGACTATGGCCATACTTTGATAATTGCCTAGGATTTGGAAGAGAGGTGAGAAAGCCCTGATTGGTCATACCAACCCTGTCACTTACAGTTTGCTTACTTGTGAAATGGGAGGAGAAGGTGGTGTAGGGGTGGGGTTCTCTTCCAGGCCTAACACTCTGACTAGAATGTCAGGCCATGAGGACATGGATTTCCAATTGTCTTGTTCACTGTGGGTCTTCATTGCTTAGAACAATGATACATGATAACACATTTTTTGTTGAATAAATGACCGAGTCACGGGAAAGTTTGAAAAGAGCACTGGGGAAACTTCTCCACCGGCTCCTGTATATATTAAATTCTCATTTTCTTGGTGAAGTAAGATTTCGGCTCAGTTATAGATCGAGACAGTCCTCGGATGGGAGAGAGGGATAGCTGAGATTTGTAGAGTCTGTTCCTGTCCTCCCTTGCTTTTAGCCTCCATGCTGAGTATCCCCTGGAATCGGGAATGAGGAAGTGTATTGAGATTGATGTATGGCCTCAGTAAGCGTCTGGGGCAGCTGCTAATTGAAGAAGAAATTGCTCGCTGTGGCAATGATCAGTTGCCCCTGAATTGACCAGCTGTCACATTCCACACTGTTCAGTCAGTGAGAGTCAAGTCTTGCCCTTTGCATTCCTAAAAGAACACTTGACCCTGTGAGGACATAATATCTATTTATGCTGTGGAAAGTGCCAGTAAAATAGAAAACTGAAGCTTCTTTGTGCTTAAGAAAATAGCATGGAGTAGAGGCGTTTGAGGGTCCAGGTAGCTAGCAGGTAGGTCGCACGATTGGGCTTTCTCATGTGGAAGCTAATACTTGCAGGCGCTTTGCCTCTCAGATATGAAGTCTGACATACACTTGCCATCAAAGCTGCCTTTCAAAACTAACATTTAAAAAAACCTAGGGTTAGCCGTTACTTTGAAGACAAAGAGCTAATTTGTTTAAAGGAACAATAGGCAGAGGAAGGAAATCAAGGCAAGGAGGGCAGAGGGTGCTAGTTTTGCTTAGGATCCTTGAAATTCAGAGAATTAAACTCTTTTTGGTCTTTTACTGAATTGTGTGACCTTGGACAGACACTATGCCTTCTGTCCTGTTTTTACCTGTTGTTTTTCTCAGTGCTGTTTTTAAAATGTCACCCATCTGGGGATAGAGGCACGTGTACGTATTAGATATATTTTCTTGGTCTAATAACTTTCTCAGAAGAACTTGCCTATTTTTTAAAATACCAATTATATTTAATTAATCATCTCTTAAACAAATTAACCTTTAATATCTGAAATCTGTAAAATTGTTAGAGAAATAATTGGTTACCAGAAAGGATGAAAAAGCCATCATTGGAAATCCTCATTCCATGACATTGCCTAAAAGTAAATATCTTGGGCACCTGGGTGGCTCAGATGGTTAAGCGTCTGCCTTCGGCTCAGGTCATGATCCCAGGGTCCTGGGATCGAGTCCCGCATCGGGCTCCCTGCTAGGCGGGGAGCCTGCTTCTCCCTATGCCTCTGTCTCTCTCTCTCTCTCTCTCTGACTCTCATGATTAAATAAATAAAACATTAAAATAAATAAATAAAAGTAAATATCTTGCTCTAATGTTAGGAGGAAAAAATTCAAATATAGTAAAGATCTGATGTTCATGAGGTACAAAGTAGGTTTTAAAGCCTTGTTTTAAAGTCTTGTTTAAGACTTCTTGTCAGTTTGCCAGACTGTACAGATGCAGAAGAATCCCCCTCCACAATTCTGCAAAAAAGTAGAAGATAAAATTTCACCAAAAACAATTTTACAAATTGCAGATGAGCTCAAGAAAGGGAAAAACGCCAGGTATCAGAAACAGAGGGGAACCCGAGATAAGAGATGTGAGCATGGAGTACTGGCCAGAGGGGCTCACGGAGGTCTGAGATTCAGGAGGGAGATGAATGTCTGGGGATAGCATCTGCAGACTAGAGGATGCATCCACTCTGGTGGGGGGGAGGGGGGAGGCAGGGAGGTGAAGCCTAGATGAATGATGGTTTCATTCATGAAACTGGGCCTAGCAAACTGCACCAGCAGCCAGGAGAAGCCTCAAGGAAGCTTGCCTCCTGACTACTGTTGTGAGAGAAAGAGGAGATACCTGTGAACTTTAAGAGCACAAGACTGTGCCATACGTAGGTATGGGGTTCAAATTCACACCCCCAGGACAGTGCCAAGACAAACAGGAAGTCACTGCGCACAGACACTTCATGACTCAGGGAACACGGGGCTCCCGTGGAAAACAGTCCCTGCTAAAGATGAACTTACAGGCAAAATTAAGTATGTTCAAAGAGATGAAGGACATCAGGTACTAGTATTTATAGGAAAAGGAGGAGGGTGCCTGGGTGGCTCAGTCATTTGAGCCTCTGACTCTTGATGTCGGCTCAGGTTATGATCTCAGGGTGGTAAGATTGAGCCCTGCCTTATTCTCTGGACTCAGCATGGAGTCTGCTTAAGATTCTCTCTCTTCCTCTGCCCTTCCCCTCCTACCCCCCGGCTCACACACTCTCTCTCTCTAAAAACAGAAAAAGAAGGAGGAGAAGGAGGAATAGGCAGGTTTGAAAAATGAATCTGATAGAAATTCCATGGGCCTGGGTGGCCCAGTTGGTTAAGTGTCTGCCTTCAGCTCAGGTCATGATCCCAGGGTCCTGGGATCGAGTCCTGCATCGGGCCCAGTTGGTTAAACGTCTGCCTTCAGCTCAGTTCATGATCCCAGGGTCCTGGGATTGAGTCTCGCATCGGGCCCTGTTGGTTAAGCGTCTGCCTTCAGCTCAGGTCATGATCCCAGTGTCCTGGGATCGAGTCCTGCATCGGGCTCCCTGCTCCACAGGGAGTCTGCTTCTCCCTCTGCCCCTCTTCCCACTCGTGCTCTCAATCTCTCTCCCTCTAATAAATAAATAAAATCTTAAAAGAAAAAAAGAAAGAAATTCCAGAATGGAAAATTGTTATTGAACTGTGTGAACACTGTTGGGTTGGTTGAAAATTGTGAATAATGGCTGATATTTAGTATGGTTTCAAGGACATTGTTCTTTTAACCAGAAGGAAAACTTTTCAGCCCATAGTTAGAAAAATGCCTACCATATAAATGGTCTTGAGTGTCAAACACGCAGATTGAAACCGAAGTTGAAATTGGCATGCAAGTTTTAATAAAGGGAGAGCTGAAGGGATCATCCCAGTGTAGAAGAAGAAGCCTTGTTTGAAGTGCTCTTCTTAAATGAAGTAGCTGCCGACCCCCTGGGAGCAGGCCATGCTTTGGTTCTGCTTACTGACCCACCTCTAAAACATTTCCCCCCCTTCTCCCAGCCCTCCCCTCCCACCCCTAGCAGTCCGAATATCAGGGCATCTGTAGCCTGCAGCCTTGGGACCACGGTGCGCTGTTGGGCCCACACCGGCTCAGCCCTCATTCTCAAGGGACTCTGGTGATCCAAACTGACCATCGTTACCACTTTTACTAGTCTTGATTTCAGGAAATACATAATGCAGTGATTCTCCTCTTTTCTTTTAAGACTTTGAAATTAACTGTCATCCCACTGTCAATTTATGGTGATGTCAGGATAGACTAAAATGCTAATACAGTTTGATTGGTTACCATTTAATAAACAGCTAGCTTTTTGTGTCTATATTTTTGAATGACCTGGAACTTTCTCTTCACTTTCTTGCCCAACACTTGCCTCACATGGCTCCATGTACGAGAGCACATCGATACATACTTCTTTATACTGTGTAATTATCTGAGAAGGTTTGCATCAGTGTCTTTTTATCTGTTTGTAAACTTATCTTCCTTAAATTGAAGATTTAAAATTTAAGTCTTTCTTTTATAAAACCATTTATTAAAGACAAATAGAAACTCAAATGTTATCATTTCTGAGAAGTTGCCTCTTTGACCCATATTATGTGCCCCCTTCTGTACTCTTAGCAGTTTGTGGGCATCTGAACCATCAAACTGATCATCCCATGGGCTTTAAGTGTATGTTTAGGTATCACCTGTTCTTGACTCTGAGCTCCTTCAGAGTAGTCTGTCTCCCAGTTTTTATCACTCCTCAGTACATATAGGCACCTCAGTATCTGTTGGGTGAATGAATGAACACTTGAAATAACCAAGTTATGCTGGTACCACTGTATATCAGACCCCAGTGACCCTCAGGTGCCTCCTTTCAGTTATACTCAAGTGAACATGGTTATCTGCAATCCAGACGTTTTTTAACTTAGACAAAAGTTTTTGTATGCATTTAGTCTGTGAGATTGGAGCATCTAGAAATCTGTTAGCCATTTTCAAGAGCTAAAGAGTGTACAAAAATAAGGGAATGCTGAACTAAGGACAATTATAAAGGTACAAGATAATTGGAGAATTCGCTTTTTTTTTTTTTTTAAACATCTCTTTACTCTCCATGGGGCATGGAGGAAAGGTGTTAAGAAGACCAGAAAACTACATCAGGCAAGAATCCATTTCCCTCCCCTTCCTTTTCTGCTATCCTAGGAGGGAATTTTATACCCTATTCTTAGAGCCAAGGAACTTAGAAGGAGCTAAGAAAAAAGGGATGAGCCATACACACAAAACGAAGGACTTTATATTCCTAAAGTGTAACCAGTTAGGGGATAATAGCTTATTCCACTGATGTTAAATCACAGAAAGGGAGAGAGTAGAATTTATAAGAGGAAAGAGGGGAAAAGGTAAGTTTTGAAGGTCTTTAAAACACTGAAATTGGAATTTCAATCCAAATCAAACCAAATTCCAACTGAAATTGGAACTAAACAGGTAAGTAACATACAGAAAGATGAGAAAGTTCTTAACAGTATTGCTAAACCTTTTGAGGAAACTTAAAACCTATTGCCAGAGTTTTAGTTCAGTCTTCTCAAGATATAGTTTATCTTTGATCTATTTGAAGTAAGACTCAGCCTGCTAATTCCTGTTTTGGTTTTTCAAGAAAAACTTCTTTTCCAAAATCAAATCTATTGAAGGTAAAATAATTTAATTAATTTTTTAAATTTTATTTTATTATGTTATGTTAGTCACCATACAGTACATCATTAGTTTTTGAAGTAGTGTTCTATGATTCATTGCGTATAACACCCAGTGCTCCAGAAGGTAAAATAATTTTTAACGTCAGAGGTTTCAAAAGACACTGGACTACCCCCACTACATTAGGAATCATTTTCCACTCTAATTGGGCACTGGGTCCTGTTTCATTTTTAGTAAAAGAGCATCATTTTAGCCCATTTGAAATAATAAATTTAAAGCCACTGTAAAATGTTTATCATAGATTTAATTTGAACGTGATAGAAATTGATGGTTTATTTTGTATCCAAAAACCCTGAGAAATATTCACTTACCATGTGATTGCCAATAACTTTTCTCACAATGCAGGGTGAAATCACAGAACCAAAAATAGTGGAACCCAAGAAGTTGACAACATTCGAATTCTTAGGAGCAAAAAAGGATGTATGCTAGAGAACTAGTTCAGATGCTGAGCGGTTTTGTTTTGGTTTCACAGCTTATTGTTATTTTTAAGCACACATAGAAATTCCTTTATAAACATATTTTGGTGAAATAATGACAGCCAATGAAGCTACCACATTTTTCTCCTAATCCAGGTTGTTGGTGTAGCCCAGGCCATCAACAAGAAATCGGGAAATGGTGGGACATTTACTGAAAAAGATGAAAAGGTACCAAAACTTACATCTGATGTGACCTCAATTTAGGAAGATATGTTTTCCTTATAGTGTATAGACCTCTAGAATTAGCTGTTCCTGAAATTGTTGATTGCAAAAACCATTATGCTTTAAAATTATCTGAAATGTTCAAAAGTGTCTTTTTCCTATCGTGAAGTACAGTGCTGACTTTGGAGTACTAGTGGTAGAAGCCCCCCAACTCCCTCCTCACTGTGCTGCCAAGCCTCCCCCAGGGTTGTGTGCATGTTGGGGCCATCCCGAGGGTGACACGGTATTTTAACTATCCTATTTACCTTTCATCACTGCTATAAAGAAATTCAACCCTGAGTAAAAACCCTTGAAGCACTGCTCCAAGTTCTGCACTCCAGGTTGGCTAAAAATTGGAGTTGCCTCCTGGTGAAGCAAATTTCAGAATGTTTTATAAGCTTTGCACTCAGATGGTGGGTCACCAGGGTGTGAGTTCAAGCCGGGTAATGTTAATTTAGCTTCAGAAAGAGCAGCAGTCAGCATTATTTTATTACTCTTCTCAACCAACGCTGAAGGAATACATCACATACACCACATCGACATGCTTTCTGTGTAAGGACAGAAGCCCCTAAACCTGTTTATAACTTCATTCTGTCAGTAGGTCTTATTATTTCTCTTCTTGAATGTGTAACTATATGTATATCATGGAACCCAATGAATTCTTCGTATTCAAGCCTGTTGCTATTTAAGTCACTCCCCTGAAAATTAGTAGGAGCTTTTGAAAGACATTCAAACAGGACAGAGTTATTTTTGGTCTCCATGGTGTAGGCTGTATTGGCACTTGTGTGGGTCCCCATGTCTTAACTGCTTCAGAACTTAGCAAGTACCTTTTTGAATCAGTGTTCTAGACATCTAGTCTCCTATTCTGTTCATGACACCTGAGAATATTTGGTGGGGAACATGGTTCTAGATTGGCTTTATAGTCCATCATTTGTTTATAGTCCATTAATGTAAACCCCTCTCAAAAGATTTGCGTTCTTAGGCTGTATCATCTCTTGGCAAAATAAATCTATGATTGTGAATAAAGTTTGCCATGGAAAGACTTACTTTAATCAATAATTAATATAACTGTGAGCATATCACCTTAGAATAGTATAATGAGGATGACAGATCCATGTTAAAACATATTTAAGCTAATATTTTATACAACTTTATGTGAGACTATTGCCAGTATTCTCAAGTGTGTTAGCTTTCGCTTGCCCCAGTAATGAGTCACAAGCTATTTATGTAGTTTCAGCACAGATCCAACTGCTAAGATCATTCAGAGACTACACCAAATTTTGCATAGGGTGAATTTCAATTTCAAATGATATAAAGAGATCTGTGTCCTACTTCCTTCCCTAGTCTCCTTGTTAATTTGTAACTAAGGTATGACTGAAGGAGACTGTTCGTACTTGTCATCTATTTGTTGTGCTACTTGCTAACACTTGCTTTGCATTCATTCTTAATTTCCTGCAGAATTAACATGTCCCCTTTGGCTTTCTAATATTTGTTTCAACTGTAAACACTTCTGAGTGCCTTTCATTGTTTCAGGCACTATAAGACCCTTTTGTAGACAGCTCTTAATCTGGCTGTTATCTTACCCCTTTTTTAGGACTTTGCTGCTTATTTGGCATTTTGTGGTATTGTTCTTCATAATGCTCAACTCTATGAGACTTCACTGCTGGAGAACAAGAGAAATCAGGCAAGTCTGATTATTAAAGAGAGAGTATAGAAATTGTTCCTTTCGTTGTTAAATTTTTATCCAAGTAATATATGTGTATGATTAAAAAATCCAGTTAATATTTTAGCTGTATCTTTTAATAATTATTTCCATTTCCTATTTTCCATGCTCTGTTGCTGTATCATGTATATATGTATCATGATAATAAATGTATCATTTATTAACTTAACAGATGTGGAGTTATTTGATTTATACCACTCTTTACTTGCCATTATCTTTTTCCTACCAATATAATTATGTCTGTTTTAAGTTACTGAATGGACTGCGTTCATCATGTTAAATAAGGCTTTCAGTTCTTGCTTTGTCAACTAGAGACATCATCTCATAACTCCATGCTTTGTAAAATGAGGATCTTTCCTTCCCAACTGCTACTCCTTACCCTTGCTTTTCCCATCTGGACTTTTCTGTTGCCCACGACAATAACATATATATTGTTCTACAACCATGGTTAGCTTTTAGTAAGCTTTGTCTAGTTTAATTCTAGAGTTGTCATTTAAAATAAAGTGTTTATAAGAACCATGACTATGTAAATGTTGTTCATATTACATTTGTTATACGACTTCTAGTTTTTCCTGATGTTTCTGAATTCCATTCTTTTTTTTCCCCTTGAACTGTTTGCTCTAGTGTAGCCTTATACTGTTGGTTTTTCCCCCAGACTCCCCATTATTTAGGCATTCTGTTGAGTTCTTTTTCTTGGAGACCTCCAAATTGAGGTTCTCTGTTGTTTCTCTTCCAAGCTAAGCTGTTTCTCCCCATGCCTGCTGCATAGATGTCATCATAGAATTTTCCTTCACTGCTTTCTCAGAAGGACTCCATTGGTTATCCACTGGATCCCATAACTCCTTCTTTCTCAGTTTATGCCCTTATTTTACTGCAGCACATTCTCAAATAATTACTTGAGAAAGAATATTGATCAGGTAAACTTTCTGAGTCCTTGCATAGCATGAAAATGCCTATTGTACCATCCTACCACTTTGACTGGGTATAAAATTCCAAATTGAAAAATCAGTTTCTCAGAATTTAAAGCGGTGCTTTATCTTCTGACTAGCATCCATGTTGTTCTGATTCTTGGCTCTGTGTAGATGTTATCTTTTGTTTTTTTTGTTTTTGCTTATAAGCTTTTCAGATCGTTTCTCTGCTTTTATAACTTAATTTTATAGGATGACTCTTTTTTTTCATTCATCATGCTGGTAACTGGTCATCCCTTTCCATCTGGAGACTTAAGCTCTTCCATTTTATATAATTCTTTTTCATTATTTCTTTGATAATCCCTCTCTCCCGTCCTCCCATTTTCTCTTTCTAGAACTTGTGTTAATAAGATATTGGATCTTCCATTGCCTTTGACTGCAGTATCTTCCTAACTGTTCTCCCTACTCCATTCTTGCCACCCATTAATCCAGTCCCCGTTTTTATAAACATAGCTGCAAGCCTACCACTTTCTTCCTGCAGTCCATCACAGCCCAAGCTGCCTCTAAAGACACACAGGGCTTTTGAGGTTCTTTCTCCACTTGACTCTGCCATCTCATCTCCCCAGCTCTCCTCTTTACACTCTAGATTCTTAAAACTTGATCAAAACATGCAGTCTGCTACCGTCTCTCAATTCAGTTGTTTTTGACTGAAATATTTCCCTTTTGCACTTTACCTGAACGATTCCTGCTTATCTCTCAGGCCTCAGCTAAGATAGTATCTCCTCCAGTCAATTTTCTGTGATACCCTTTCTTCCTCCTCATCACACAAATATTTTTGTAAGATTAGAAGAAATTCTGTGGAATTCAAAGGAAAGTGAAATTACCAGGAAAAACACAAAAGAAGCTCTTAAAACTTTGTCTGTTTTGGACAATATTTACTGTGCTATGTGAAAATGCTGATAAATGTTGATCTCAGAAGTTGGGAACAACAGCAACGTCAGTGTGTTTTATGTATCAGATGCTGTTCAAAATGCTTTATAAATGTTTGCTTATTTAGTCCTCACAATAGTCCTGTGATTTGGCATTACTTTTACTGTTATCCCCATTTTTAAGGAACTGGCCCTACATCACAAAGCTCGCAGGAAGGGAAGGCAGGATTCAAAACTGATGACTCTGGTTTTAGAGTCTGATTGTAACCGTTGTACTAACAGTCAATACGGAAGCTCTCTTGGTAAACAGAGACTTATATATTTAATACTTGAATGCAAACTTGGTTGTAACTTGTTAGATTATAAATAAATAACTTATAAACTATATAAGTCATTGTATTGCTTTAATAATTGCAGATAATTATTAAGTAATAAGCTCTAAATTTTCCTGTCTAGGTGCTGCTTGACCTTGCTAGCTTAATTTTTGAAGAACAACAATCATTAGAAGTAATTCTAAAGAAAATAGCTGCCACTATTATCTCTTTCATGCAGGTGCAGAAATGCACCATTTTCATAGTGGATGAAGATTGCTCCGTGAGTACAGAGTATGACTTTTTTATTTTTAGAAAGACAGAAATTATATTCCTTAAAGTGCTGCTTTTAAACCTCATGTTAGCCTCAGATCTCTCTGAACCCCAACTGTATATGGTTGTGTATGCAAAGCCAATCAGAGTATGAGCTGTTCTAGTTGAAAGGGGGTAGAGGTGAGGTTGGAGGATGCCTTCAAAGCACCCTTTCACCTTTGTGTCCCTCCACTGAGTGGTTACCTTGGGACTGTCTGTGTGCTGTTTTTGTCAATGGCTACACTTCCTTGATGGAGAAATACACTGTCATTACAGTATGCACACCTTTTGTGGTCAGGAATAGTGGTGCCCTGGTTGCTCTGAGCAAGTAGACCTCCATTCTGAATGGGTTGGGGAAAAATTTTCTTTTTATCAGAAATTGTTTAGAAACCAAAAGGCATGGCCCAATAGAGGCAGTATTATTAAAGGTGCCTATTAGTCCTAAATCCTTTACCAACAATGGAAAACCACTAACTGTTCTAATTGGTAGATTTCAATCCATTGCTGTGTAACATAAAGAAACAGATGTGTGTGGAAAGATGGAGTGTTCTCATTGAGTGCTGGTTACTTCTAGACAGGCCAGTTGAGGTTGCGGTTAGAATCAGAGCTCCTGGCCTAGGGCAGTTTTCCTTTATGTAGTTTTTTTCCCTTTTTAACCTATGAACCACTGTTCCTGGGATATTTCTTTTTGATGTCGTTGTTTATTTTCTTTTTCCTTTAGACCCTGAGAAAAGGCTCTTCATTGGTGGGTTAGGAAAGAGAGTGGGGATCACCCACCACTGTGTGGTCAGTTGTAATCCATGTATGATATCTGAATTGATGGGTTTTTGGAAAGTAGAATAATAAAAGATGTGTAATACTTATATTAAAATTTTAAAAATTGGTTTAGATAGTAAGACTGTACTATATGACTCATTATCTCAATCATTTTGTGTGTGTGTGCATGCGTGTCTAATTCTCATTAACTGGCTATCAAATGAGAATTTACTGTGCTATAAGGTAATCAGTATTCTCATAGATATTATTTCATATTTTCAATCAGTTATAAAGTCTTTAATATGGAGATGATTACAAGTAGCTATCCTTATAAAGTTCAGGTCAGAATTCATTAATGCAGTAAGTCAATTTACAATTTGTGCTCTGTGACCTGTTCTTTAGCATTTAATTTTTGAAAGTTATATGTACGGCACTCCTTTTTTAGACAACTTAAATATCACTTTAATTAACATTCGGCTCATGCTTTTACCAGTTACCATCTATCATGACAGCAACCGACTTGGATCACTGGTGCTTTGAAGTATATATAGCTCAGTTATATGCCGTTTATATATTCTGCTCACTTTTTAACTTAATTTTAGGAATCAAGTGACCTGATGTTCATTTATATTATAGCTTTTTGATTAAAATTATTTCAGCAACATGAGCAAAAATCCAAATGTAAGCAAGAAAAATACAGTACTCAGTTCTTCCCTCCCCAAATTAAACTAATATCATTGTTTTATTTCTGTGTTTCCCTCCAATTCTTTATTCAGTTGTAAATACAGCACGGGTATGAATATGCATTCTGTTTTTTAATGTAATTTCAAAGTACTTCTCTATGTTGCTAAAATCTTCGCAATTATTTTCATTAAGTATTCATAAAATATTACTGAATTGCATGTCTTTTAAAATGATCTAACAACAGCAGTCAATGTATGCATAAAAGCTAAAACACGAGGATTTTGAATAAATGTGGAGAAAATTTGAAGCTAAGATATTCATTAGCACCTGCTAGAAAAGCAAAAACCAAGTAATACGCAAATGAGCATTTTTGCAGGTGAGTCTCAGAAACAATAAGAACGTGGGAAGCAGACTTGAGGCTGTCAGGCAGTGAGTACTTGTGTCAGTTTAGTCTGAGAATAAGTTCAAAAAATATCACAAGTATTGGTGTCTTCCGTCAATTCCACTGACTTGCGTGTGTATATCTAGATAGATTTCATTACATTGTCAGACTTACTTCTCAGTCTGTGTTGTCGCTCTGTTTTCAGGATTCCTTTTCTAGTGTGTTTCACATGGAGTGTGAGGAATTAGAAAAATCATCAGATACTTTAACAAGGTAAAATAACTCATTCTCTGTCTTTTTCACAAGTAAGCTGACCCTTGAACAGCACGATTGGAACTATGTGGGTCCACTGAGAGATGGATTTTTTTTTTATAAATATAGTACACTACTATAGATGTATTTTCTCTTCCTTAAATGATTTTCTTAGTAACATTTTCTTTTCTCTAGCCTACTTTATTGTAAGAATACAGTATATAATTCATATAACATACAAAATATATGTCAATCGACTATATATGTTATCGGTAAGTCTTCTGGTCAACAGTGGGCTATTGGTTAAGTTTTGGGGGAGACAAAAGTTATATGCAAATTTTGGACTATGTGGGGTGTTGACACCCCATAACCCCCACATTGTTTAAGCCAGTATATGTAATGCTGGCTAAACTGTTTACTGTATGACCTGTTTAGTTTAAGACATAGAAGCTACAGGCTGCTTCCCTCTGACCATCAGTAATTTTATTTGTAAAAAAATACTTTACTATTTGATGACAGAGTTCCAGGACTTTTTCCCCCTACAGTTGACCTATAAGAGAATTGCTTATATAGTGAATGGTGTCCAAATTAGTATAGGCCTGGGTATGGTATTTTTGTGAACTGGCTCATTTAAAATCTATAAGTCTGTATTGCAGTTATATGTTTCACTGCATATTGGACCCTCACTGGAAATTTGATAGGCTTCTGAACAGACTTCTCTTTGAGTCTGCTGTGATTTGGAATCAGCCACGGGGATTTAATTAATAATTAAAAGGAAGCCTATGAACCCAGTCACACCAATACATATACCCAATGACTAGAATCAAACCAGATCTCTATTGCAGTTCATTTCTTTGTCATGTTTTTTGTAATTTAAAAATTTGTATTAATTTTTTGTTAATTATCACATGGATAATACAAAGTATTGATATGATTGAGGTTAGAGATATCATTTCCCCAATTTTATTTGTGCTTTTTGAAGAACTTAGAAAGGATTTAGAGTAAACTACCAAATGTTCTCTTTCAGATTCTCTTTTTCACCCTTAGCAAAAATAAATAATTTTCATTGTTCATCTGTTTCAAATTATTTCACTTCCTACAATCATTTGTCTCAAATTATTTTATCCCTAATTATTGATGTTATATCTAAAAGCTTCATATGATCATGGAAATAGAACATTGTCCTAACTTGCCTATTTGATATTAAAGTTTCATATTTTTTTCACTAAAGTTGACCTATTGGAGCATTATTTCATTTAGTGGGTGGTGTTACAATTAGCACAGTCCTCAGTAACCAAGCTCTTTGGTGGTGGTGCTTTAAAAATAACCTCTGACAAATCTAAACTGTAGAACATTCTATAAGATAACTGGCCTGGTCTTTTAAAAAAATCGGTGTCCTTGAACAAAATGGAGGGAAGGACTATCTTGGACATAATAGCCAAACGCAATGCATAAATCTTGGCTGGGTTCTCATTAAAACAACTATCAGTGAACAGTTTTTGAGAACAATTGGAAATGTGAATACGGACTGGATAGTAGATGGTTGATGGGGAGTTACTTTTCTTTGGAAATAAGAAGATACTGTGATTAGTAGGAAACTTTTTATTTTTAGGAATTTCATCCTGGTGTATTTAAGGATGAAATATTAGAATGTCTGCACCTTACTTTAAAATGGTTCAGCCAAAGATAAATAAGTAAATATATTTAAATTTCATATATTTAAACAAATAAGTATATTCACACAAACATGTTGATAAAACAAATCGGTAAAACATTAAAAATTGTTGAATCTAGAGTAGGATATTACTTTCAACTTTTTTGTATATTTCTTTTTTTTTTAAAGATTTTATTTATTTGACAGAGAGACACAGCGAGAGAGGGAACACAGGCAGGGGGAGGGGTAGAGGGAGAAGCAGGCTCAATAAGCAGGGAGCCCGATGTGGGGCTCGATCCCAGGACCCCGGGATCATGACCTGAGCCTAAGGCAGACGCTTAATGACCGAGCCACCCAGGTGCCCCAACTTTTTTGTATATTTCAAAATGTTAATAAAAATTGGAAGAAAATTGTTGTAATAAAAAATTAGAAACAAAACGAAAATCATCTCTGTAGATCATGTAAAGCAGAATTGCAAAGGACAATTGCCTGAGTTTACAGCTCTCTTCAAGAACAGAATATTTCAGTGGACAGCCTGGTTTTGTTCAAACCCTCTTAAGACTGAGCCCCGGGATCAGCGTGAGGCCTGCAGACCTGTCTTCCATCGTCTTCCTCTTCCCTCATCCTCTCTCTCATGTCTTTCCTCAACAAGAGGGAGATACCGTTGACCAGAGTGACCTAAAGTTTAGTTGTTTAAGTGATTCTATGTAAGTCAAGACTCATTATTTCTAGACTATTATTTTAACAGTCTGATAGAATGAAATACGTTTTCTCTGATTAAAAGAATTTGAGGACTTAGCAAAGGGGCAGATGTAACTTGGGGGCAGCTGGGGAATTCATTTGCCTCCTGCTACACCTGACTCAGGCCTTTTCTGCTGACTTGGGCCTGGGGTTGCGTAGGTAAAAGTAGATAAACCATGTTATTGCTAGAGATTTTTCTGCTACCCGGGGTTTTTTGTTCACAAGGTTAAATTGAGTAGCCTACCCCTGCTTCCCTCTTGTCACTGCTGGTCATGACAAGTATCTGTCCCATTTCCACGTGTAGTCTTCCCAGGCCCCTCTGTGTGCCACTGTATTTTCTGGCATATTGGACATTTAGTTAGTATTGAGTCCTTTTTGAATATATGATAATAAGCCCATGTCTTGGTGATTATGTGTATATCCCTTTTAAATGCTGGTGTCTCCTGCCTAAATCAGTAATGAAGTTTCTTTCTTTTCTTTTTTAAAGATTTTTTTTTATTTATTTATTCATGAGAGACAGAGAGAGAGAGAGAGAGAGAGAGAGAGGCAGAGGGAGAAGCAGGCTTCCCGCTGAGCAGGGAGCCCGATGCGGGACTCGATCCCAGGACCCCGGGACCATGACCTGAGCCGAAGGCAGACGCTTAACCGACTGAGCCACCCAGGCGCCCAGTAATGAAGTTTCTTATTCCTAGGAAGAACATCAATATAATTTTGATTTTATGATGCCATAACATTTTTGTTGCTTTTTATGATGTTTTAGAAAGCTTCTAGATAAGACACATGTAAATATTTGATTCTTTTACTTTTCAGATTGCGTAATGAATTGCTACATATATAAATATAGACATATTTAATGTTTTTACATACGTCCATAGCTATGATGCTGTATATTAAAAGTATAAAATGATGGAATGATATGATACAAATGATATGAAAATAACATATATAATATAAATGATATAAAATCACCATATATGGAATTTAAGAAACAAATGAACAAACAAAATAAAAAAGAGACAAACCACAAAACAGAATCTTAAATACGGAGAATAAATTGGTGTTTGCCAGAGGGGAGGTGGGTAAGGGTATGAGTGAAATAGATGAAGGGGATTAGGAGTGCACTTACCTTGATAAGCCCTGAGAAGCATATGGAATTTTTTGAATCATTGTATCGTGCACCTGTAACTGATGTAACACCATATATTATACTTGAATTAAAAAAGTAAGATCAAGAAAAAGTTTAAAATGATGAGTTATCTACATTTACCTTTGAATATTTGTATAGGAGCATAAGTCTTATATAATTACATTTTACGTATTGGCATTTTGATTTTATTACAAATTCAGCCTGGTCCTCTAATTTCTGATAGTAGCCAAACAAGCCTATTTGGTGTGATAGTGACCTCTACTGGTAAATATGCATTAAAAGAAAGTATAGTCTGATGTGTTTCTGATGAATACTATGTTCCCTTTCGGTAGACAAAATGGAAGGTATTTTTCCATTTTTTTTGTAGTCATTCCAAGATAGTTTTAGTATAAAGATATTTTTATAAAGGATAGATAGGGCAGGTTGATTACCTTAAAAGAGAGTAATTTAATGGATCATGGTAACTGCTTCATTAATTTTACAGTATTTAAAAGCATTCACTAATGCCTTATATCAGCTAAACATTTTATGTATCTAAAAAAAATTTTCTAAGATTTTATTATTTATTAATTTGAGAGAGAGAGAGAGCACAAGCAGGGGGAGTGGCAGGCAGGGGCAGAGGGAGAAGCAGGCTCCCCGCGGAGCAGGGAGCCTGATGTGGGACTCGATCCCAGGACCCTGGGATCATGCCCTGAGCCAAAGGCAGACGCTTAACTGACTGAGCCACCCAGGCGCCCTTCAGCTAAACATTTTAAAGTTAGCCTTTATACTAAAGACACAATAAAAGGTCTTTAAGTGATGTAAATATTTTTTATTATTTTAATAAACATTAGATATTAGGCCTAATTTGCCAAACCTCTGAATTAAAAATGATGTGTAGTGACTTTAGCATTTTGACAAAGGACTAAACTGATATTGACACTTCACCAGCAGACTCTTTATTCCATTGGTGAAATTGGTTATTGATAGAATTCAAGACTCTTCGAAGCTCATCCTTAAACACTTTGCCAGTCCAAACATCTCCCATGAGATGAAATGCTAGGCAATTTTACGACGTCAGCAGTAAACAAATCATTCTTTTAGACCAGTCATTTCAGTTGAAAAGCATTGCTCATTTGGTATTTGTCCAACCAACCCACTAATTATCCTTTATAAATTAAAATAACACATTGAAGACAGATTTGTAATGTTAAGTGTAAAACTAAAAAATAAATATTCAGGGTGGACATTATACATAATCATCAGAATCATATCGTCAGTGACATAAAGCACAGGAAGACATTTGGGACTTGGGTTGCCTACGAATTTCAGAAGGAAAGCTAGCTCATTTCCAGATGGTGGGAGGTTTTGGAGTTTCTGTGCTTCAGTTCATAAGAGCCACCCAATGAGAAGGAAAAAATGATATTTCAGTGCTGTAATTCCATGTCAGTTAACTTGATGTTAATTTATAAAAGCACATTTTTATTATAAAATGACAAATGCATAGAATTAATTCTTTAAGCTCACTTTCTTGGAATGTATATACTAGTGACGCTGTAAAAAGTAGTAAAAAGGTTTTTACTACTTTAAAAAAGAACTGTGCATACTTAGTAGGAAGAGTGTAGAGTCTAAAGTCAGACTGATTGAAATTTAAGTTCCACCACTTACTAGCTGTGGGGTGTTTTGTAAATGAATTAACCTCTCAAAGCCTCAATTTCTTCATCTGTAAAATGGAGATACTGATAGCAGGATTGTAGTAAGGTCTAAATGAGATGATGCACACAAAATGCTTCAGAAAATTTCTGGCACATACTAAGTACTAAGTCAGTGTTGCCTGTTATTTCCATGTCTCTGATGTGTTTTTCTGTCTTTGGTTTACATAGCCTGCAATGATTCCCATTTAGTTCTAAAGCACAAAAATTTCTCTGTGAGCCCCAGCTCCGTGTCCCTGTCTTCCCAAGGATATACTCATGTACATTCCACTGATAGCTGCTGTGCAAAATGCTTTAGGTGTCGGAATTAGCCCAAGTCCTCCAAGAGGCAAATGCCAAGACTGGATTAAATGTGTAAGAAATTTATTAGGGGAAATCCCCTGTAAGGATAAAAGGGGACAGAGCTAAGAGAGCCGTGGACCCCCCACACAAGTCTGACCTAGAGTGAAAAAAGAGGGAAAAGAAGGGGAGTGGAGGGATGGGCAAAAGGGGTGAAGGGAAGTGGGAGACACAGGCTTGCAGTTATGGAATGAATAAGTCATGGGGATGAAAGGTCCAGCATAGGAAATACAGTCAGTGGTACTGTAACAGCGATGTATGGTGACAGATGGTAGCTACGCTTGTGGTGAGCACAGCGGAACACAGAGTTGCTGACCTATGTTGTACACCTGAAACTAATGTTAACATTGTGTGTCAACTGTACTTCAGTGAAGAGTGAGAGTGTGTGCAGGTGGGTGAAGAAGGAAGGAGTGTTTTGTAGACGTGTCCTGGCCAGCCGGGCAGTTGTGAGGGGGCAAGACATCTGGGTAGTCCTCTAGCCGGTCTCCTGTCAGAAGAATCCCAGATCTCCCAGAAATGGGCCTGCCTTCCCATCCCTCTGGGCTCAGTCTTCATCTAGAAGCAGCCGCCGGAGGCGTGGCCTCGGTGCCTAAGGGGGCGGGGGGCAGGGGTGGTCCCAGGATCTAGAACACCGCAGCTAGAGACACCTGCCAGTGATGCTCCCTGCAGTTGGAGCTCCGAGAGGCACAGTTTAAGGCCACCGTGATACTCCTGCTATTTAAAGAATGAGATCCATATTCTTTTCATTGCTCTTTCAGAATAATCCACTATCTGCCCTAGCCTCACATCTTCAGCCTGAAACCATCATTTTATTCCTAACAATCTATGTTTCCCAAATACCCATAGATAGAATTCTTACATTTCAGAGACGTGTTTTATGCTGAGGGCTTTTTTTTTTTTCCGGCTGGAACACCCTCCCTTTCATCCCTGATGTGTTTCTCCCCATCCTTAAATCTTATCCAGCCTTTTACACATTTTTCTAATGCTACCTCTTCCCTAACCCACTCCATGTAGGTGTTACCTGTCGATCTTCCCCACATGTGTGGTGCTTGCATTTTACCAATTGCATTAGTGAGGATTAGGCTTGACTGCAAATCATAACCCCCCAAAAATAGCTTAAACCAGAATGCAGTATAATTACTCTCTCCTATAAAAGCCCAGAGGTTGGCAGCTCAGGTGCTGCAGCTGTTCTCCACAAAGGCCTCAGGGCCCCGGGCACCTTGGAGCTTTCTACTCCGATTCTCTAGGGTGTGGCCCTTGCCTTCGGTGTCAGGGATGCAGCTCCTCCCATCATACCCATATTTTAAAGGGGAGCAGGGGGCAGGGGGTGTCCAGTAAAAGAAAAGGCAGAGAGCATGCACCAGCTTTCTCGTACATGAGGTTTCTAGAAGCAGCCATATTTCTTCTTACAGCTATTGACTAGAACTTACATGATGACACCAAACCACTAGGGTGGCTGGGCAGCGTAGGGTTTGTTCTGGGTGACCGTGTGTCCAGATCAAGACGAACAGAGGAGAGTTATGGAGGGGACAGCTGGAAGCCTCTGCACTGGACTCGACCCAAACAGGACATGCAGCTGGATGGATTCTCCGTGCTGTGTCCTGGCCTCTGCTAGATTGTAAGCTCCTTGTGACCGCTACTGACCTGCATGAGCTCATCTTCCATGGGGCACTAGGGGTGCCTCTCGTGGAGCAGGTGCTCAGTCTGTGTTTACTGAGTGCGGGAACTGAGAATTCACCAGCTTGTTTCTTAGAGAGTAAGAAACAAAATGGTATCCCATACCTTAATAAATCTTAATACTTATCTTTCATGAAGGTCACCGCTAGGGAAACTGAAAATTTTCAGGAAATTAAAAAGAAAAAAGAATTTGATTTCTATTGATTTAAAAGTAATTTAAATTACTTCTTCTCTATGTTAATGCCTGTAGGTCTGATCTTAGGATCTCTGGCAAGTCCCTTAACTATTTTGGGTTTCATCTGGCTCCCACTGTGAACATAATGATGGTGATAAGAATAATAAAAGTCATTAGTAGTGTTGTTATTTTAGAAAAGATTTGGACAAGAGTATCTTCTCCAATGTACTTCTTTCTCCCCATAACCTCCATTCCATTTTTCTTATCTTTATTAAACCTTCTTATTATCTTTTCCTGAGACTTCAGACTAAAAAACTATGAATAGTTTTTTAAAAAATTAATTTAATTTTATTAACCCAAATCCTGCACTTATCTCATATCCTTTCCTTGGGTGGGATTCCACCCAGATAATACACATGAAAGTGGAGCCAGGTCCCAGGTCTGATTTGTTGGACAATCTGCGTGCCTTCACAGATGATCAGTGTTGTCTCAGTAAATGTCCATTCTGGAATTTATCTACTCTGTGACCATTGTCATTTGCTCTTTATTCTTCTTCACTTATATACAGTATAGGACACAGGGTCAAATTTCACCCATTTTTGACCAAGTTACACCCAAGTTAAAATGGACAGCAAAGAAAGGAAAGGCTAAAATATCGTGGCCAGGAATGAGGCCGCAGACTTCAGGAGTCTTGGTGAAATCGCTAAGTCAGTAGCGCTCAAGAGTGCCATCCCAAGAGGCAGTTTGGTCAGGTTGGGCCGGCTGGGCAGGGGGGTGGGGGAAGGATGGAAGATAGGGAAAATATCGGAACTTCGAGAGTCATGTATTTTATTTTGAACTATCTCTCATTATTAGACTCTCCTATTTCTTCAGTTAGCGATATTATAATTATGATAGGCATATCCTTATAGTTTGAGTAAATTTCCACAACCTGATACTCTTTGCCCAATTCATCCCCATCGCTGGGAACATATAAAGTTTCCTGACGTAAAAACATGTCCTCTCTTGTTTTCCCGGCTGCAGCCCTGGCATTGTGCTTATGTACCCTCTGACATCCGATTAATCTTTAATATTCAGCCTATTAAGTAAGAAATGGGAAAAAACTGGGGAAAATATTGTTAAGCTCAAGAAAGTTTTTTGAAGAAGATAAATTTTTCGTTTAAAAAAGTATCATGAAGTATCTCAAAGCAGAAAAAAAGAAGGGAGAAAACCTTAACAAAATTCTCTCAGGCATGCTTGATTTTCCCCTTGGTTTGAAATGTGTAAATGATTATTGTGGTGGATAAAGCAAATAATTGAGGAAGTGAAACAGGCACTAGACCTTAGTCATTCTATAATCTGATGAAAAAAGAGGACATGAAAAGAAAACTCATACGATTTTACATGAACGGCACAAAAATCAACATGCCCATTAACAGTAGTGGTAGCATTACTTAATGGCATTTTAAAATTTGTTTTAGACAGCTGAAAAACTGTGGGTCTTTGTCTTTTCAAAACATTTAAATTATAGTAACTACAAAGTTGCAAATCATCACATTTAAAGTGCATTTTCCCATGAAGATACACACTTTACCCTATAATTTAAGACGGGTGTGTTTCTCTTATTATCATTTACTTAACTTCGTTTTGCCCATGTTTCTTCAGTGCACAGAAATAACTCGTATCTGTTTTTTCCACAGGGAACGTGATGCAAACAGAATCAATTACATGTATGCTCAGTATGTCAAAAATACTATGGAACCACTTAATATCCCAGATGTCAGTAAGGACAAAAGATTTCCCTGGACAGTAAGTAAACCAGTTTTGAACTTGGGGCTCGAACACTGTTTTCCCATCAGATCTGTACTTCTAGGGACTCTTCAGCTGAAGCCCTGGCCCGAGAACTGGCTGTATTTCAGAGTGAACGGTGCTTTCCCTGATCTGATGAAGGAAAATACAACAGCTCATGACATCTGTTGAGGGGTGGTCAGCTGTACTCAAGTATTTTTCCCTGTACTTTTCAGCTTTGTAATGTGTAATAATGAATGATCATAAACTAATTTATGGGGCAATTTGACTATTACCTACTTAATGTCAAAGACATTCCTTACATAGTGTTGCTAGAATTCTTGAGTTTATTCTTAAAAACTAAGTGCCGTATGGCTCGAACTGACGTAACTGGTAATCTACTACCGTGAGTAGCTCTATGGAGAACTGAGTATGTTTTCTTTGACAGCAAAGGTACAAAGATCACTTTCTCAGGCATTGAAAACTTGGAATTCTAGTGTTTTCTCTCATCTCTGGAAAAGTGTTGCACTTTGAGCCGCTGCCTTGATTTTGTTATTTGGGTATCTAGAAGACCTCTTTAGAACTTTAGCGATATGGGCAATAGAAACAGTGGCAGTCCTAAAGAAAGACAAGTTTGTAGCATGGAGTATCTGAGGTAACATAGTGCTTTTTGGATTCTGCTGGTCTTGTGAAGTTATTGAGATATCTACTACACCAGTATAGTAAATAATTGCATAAAGATTTTCCTTAATATTACCAAAAGCTACTTGGAAAGTCTAGAATGAAAAAAAAAAAGAAATATAGGATATTTCTTACTCTTAATAATGTAAAGACTAATTGCTGCATATTGCATTTACGTGAACTTCATTATAATTTGTACATTTTCTGCACTCTGATGTTATCACCTGCTAATAAAAGATGAATGAATTTGTTAGTGGTTTCAGATGTCTGATCTAGTTTATATAGCACCTAGTGAGAAAATCAGTCTCTTCATAATTTGCACCTGCTTTGTTTTATTTTTGTTTTTGTTTAGAATGAAAACACAGGAAATGTAAACCAGCAATGCATTAGAAGTTTGCTTTGTACGCCTATAAAAAATGGAAAGAAGAATAAAGTGATAGGTAAAGCCTTTTACTAATCTGCACTTATTAAAGAAAAAAATGTATTCCAAGAAACTTCTTTCCTTCAGGTGTAATTCTGAGAAATAAAATGTGTGAAAAAAAGATAAAAATTGGAATAAGAGAATTTTGAAATAATTTTATATTGATAAATGTTAATAGACATTGTTAAATATCTTAACTATAATGTCTTAGTAATTATTATAATGCTTTTCAATGGAATTTTTGTTGAAGAATGATGTGTTGAAAGGTTGTAGACTGAGAGACATCAAGTTGATAATGTATGTTGTTTTAGAGAGTCTCATTTCTTGCTTCTGATTTTTTTTTAACGTGGGGTTTACACTTTAGATTGTATTCATTCGTTCAAAAGCACTCCAGTGTTCTGGTGATCTGTAATAAATTGGTGAGCAAAGTGGAAATCCTCACCCTCAGGGAGCTTACATTCTTATATTAAGGTAATAGAAAAATGTCTATTTCAGGAATATTGGAAGAATGCATCCTCAGGAAAATATGGAATGATGTTACCTATTATTGACATATTTGTTTCTTGTCTATATTAAGAGTAGTACAGAAAGTATGAGGTTTTATATGCCAATCATGCATGATTGACATGTGAAAGTAGTCTGAACTGTTAACGTTGTCTTGAGAACTTGGAAATAAAGGAAATATGAGGACCTTCTAAAGGCTAAACTTCTAAATAGAAACCTAATGAAGGGGTGCCTGGGTGGCTCAGTTGTTAGTTTGGCTCAGGTCATGGTCCCAGGGTCCTGGGATCAAACCCCGCATCGGGCTCCCTGCTCAGCAGGAAGCCTGCTTCTCCCTCTCCCACTCCCTCTGCTTGCGTTCCCTCTCTCGCTGTGTTTCTCTCTGCCAAATAAATAACTAAATCTTTTTAAAAAAATAAACCCTAATGAAGGGAGGCTTAGAAATATAAATTTACCTTAAAAAGTCTGAGTAGTTTCCAGGTTGCAAGACTATAAATTTACCTTAAAAAGTCTGAGTAGTTTCCAGGTTGCAAGACTTAACTATAATTTTATTGAAGGAAGCTATCAGTCAGAAGGGCAGTGGAGGGAGGTATTATTAAGGAAAATAGGGAAAAAAAGGCAAATATTAAAATACCTATTGAGGTTCCATCCAGGAGTCAGGAAATCTTTGCCCCCCCCCGCCAAGTGGAGACAGATGCAGTAAGTTGTATCAGTGTGGATAGAGTTTTCTGACCATGTGGTGAGGCCATCGCTTAGGGGGCAGTGGCTGTAGCAGGTTGTCGCGGTCGATGACACCAGTCCCTTTGCTGGTGTGAGATACATTCACCAGCGTGTGCCATTGAGCATCCCACTAGTCTGACTTCCCTTGTTCTGATTATTTTTTCCCAAGGTGGCTGAACTCATAGGAGGAGATTGTATTATTCATATACCCAAAAATACATTGGTTGCTTTGACAGTTGTGTCTTCTTAGAAATCTGTGAGCTGGGCTTGAGGCAGTGGGCTGGAGTTGAGCAGGTGCATGTGCTCCTGTTCCCCGGGACAGATCTGTTTTGTGCTATCTGTGAATATTCTGGTGTTAGATAGCGGTCTTGTGAACTTAGTGACTGTGACTCTACCCCAGAGAGATGGCTCTGTCAGCCATGGTCTTCTAGTTTCTAAGCCTACAGGGAGAGGAGTCAGATCCTGACCTGCTGAATTGCCTTGTAAAGTCTCTGGGAAACCAGGCCGGCAACTCCCGGCTGGGCTGTTTGGTCCCCTGCACTCTTCACAGCTCTCAAAGAGAAAAGATGAATACACAGTGTGGGGTTTTCTTTTCAAGATTATCACCCCTCAGTTCGCTAACATAAGCAATAAGGAAACTGACAAGGGTGGCTTAATATATGATCCCAAGGAAATGTTATATTCTAAAATTTTACTTCCTAGGGAATGCAAGGTGAAAACTACATTAGAAATATGCATTAGGGGTGCCTGGGTGGCTCAGTCATTAAGCCTCTGCCTTTGGCTCAGGTCATGATCCCGGAGTCCTGGGATCGAGCCCTGCTTCAGACTCACTGCTCAGCCAGGAGCCTGCTTCTCCCTCTCCCGCTGCCCCTGCTTGTGTTCCCTCTCTGGCTGTCTCTCTCTCTCTGTGTCAAGTAAATAAATAAAATCTTTAAAAAAAAAAAAGAAATATGCATTAGAAATACATATTTTTAATGCTTTTTGATATAAGCATGAAGACTTACTACAAAGCTGCCTCTGACCTGTGAAATGAAATTCCAGAAGGGATGCATTATTCCCTCATAAGTTTTCATAAGGAGGACTGAGTGGCCCCTTGCCACATCAGGTCACATCTTTGCTTTTCCTCAGCAGCATCTCTTTGGAATAATAATGGGGCATAGGGAGTCGCTGGAGGAAGTTATATATCAGGCTTTGTCATCACTTGACACAAATGCAAGCTGGTTCAGTGAAGTGCAAACAGCCCCAGGTGGGAAGCGGACTCCAGTGTCCATTTGGCTCCCCTCTTCCTTTAACCATTAAAAACATTATGAGCAAATGACTCACCTCTGTGGAGTTGAACTAAATAACCTTTCAGATCTGCTCAAAATTCATATGCTATGATCCTGTCATGTTTCCTTCAAGTGAGCAAAAAAATAAAAAAAATACTTTTAGAAGTCATCAGACTTGGCCTGCCTTTCATGTCACCCTACTTGATAACAGAGCTAAAAGTACGCAAGTGTTATTTTTGGAGAGGAAAAATTCCCTATTAATAAAAAGAAAGGAAAAAATGGGGGTTTCGGTGGGCGTTCAAGTTGATTCCAAGTACAAGAATAAACATCTCCAGTGCTCCCTGCTCTTTAAAAGTGTGACAAAACAGAAAATTTGAGTTCTCGCCTGTGTTTTGTGCCCACAGATGCAGCATAGAAAATGTCATGGCTGTAGATAATTTTCCTTACATAGCACAGGCCAGATTCATCTATTATGTAATTCTAATAGAGAATCCCCATAGAGTTACATGCAAAAAGACAGGCAGGCCCATGTGTTTTTTTGTAATCTTCCTTCCCCCTCTTATTTTTCCATTACTGACATTTAGATGAAATTATAGACATTAGACCAGTATGGGGCCTGTTGTATTCCCCAAGGTATTGTTTCATATCAAATGTTTTCTTAGTGCTCTGGCTAATACAGAGTGTTTCCAGAGTTTTGCTTCCAATGCTATTAAGGAAATATTTTTCTCATTCAACATTCATTTGTTTTAACCAATTATTTCCCCTGTTTATTAGGCTAAATATGCCTTTTTCCCAAATCATATTTACCAGAAATTCTTATTCCAATTTTCCATGCCAATTTCAGGACAGATTTTGAAGAAATTAGTCCCATTCCCATCCAAAAAAAAAATGTTGAGAACATCTCCACTTTAAATAACTTACATTTTCATCTCTTTGTTAACAAAAAAGTATAACAAAAATTATAGTGTTATATCACACATCGCTTGACAGTGAAGTATGAGAAATATGTACAGTGGACTCTTGAACAATGTGGAGGCTAGGAGCACTGACACCCCCCCATGCAGTCTAAAATCCATGTATGATTTTTAAATCCCCCAAAACCTAACTACTATAGCCTACTGTTGACTAGAAATCTTCCCAGTAACAGAAACAATTGATTAACACATATTTTCTATGTCATATATATTATATATTGTTTTCTTACAACAAGTAAGCTTGTTGTAAGAAAAGAAAATGTTACTAAGAAAATCATAAGGAGAAGAAAATAGATTTACAGTACTGTATTTATCCAAAAAATCTACATTTTACAGTACTGTACTATATTAACAAAAAATCCACAAAAAAGTGAACCCTCACTGTTTAATCCATGTTGTTCACGGGTCAACTGTATTTCTTAGAATGTATGTTCTAAACTGATTACTATCCTAATTCTCTGCTCATTTATGTGTTGCAATTTGATTCTAAGGCATAGATAAATATTCTAAAATTATATTTTTAAATTTGACACTACTTCACTTTAGTTTTCAAATTAAATGTTGCCATTTAGCAATATCACTAACTACTCATTTGTTTATGAAAATATTTGCTAGGATGTTCCTAATGCAAGTATAATTAAACTGTGTCATCCATGAAACACATTGCTTATGATGCTTAAAGTATCCGGGTTTTTTCCCCAGAGAATTGTAAATTATGCTTAGTTATAATAAGCTCCAGGCAATAAGACCGTAGGGGCAATAATAACTGGAAGAAAATGAGAAAAAAAAATAAAACTAAGGAAGTAAGATTAAAATTATAAAAGTGAAAATCTATAAAATAAAAATAAACCATAAGAGACTCTTAACTCTAGGAAACAAACTGAGGGTTGCTGGAGGGGAGGGGGGATGGGGTAACTGGGTGATGGACATTAAGGAGGGCACGTGATGTAATAAGCACTGCGTATTATTAAGACTGATGAATCACTGACCTCTACCTCTGAAACCAATAATACACTATATGTTAATTAATTGAGTTTAAATTTTTTAAAAAATTTTGAAAAGAAAAAAATTAAGAATTAATTGAAAAAGTAGTAAGGAAAACTTCACAGTAGTGTTGGAAAACAGAAACTTACCTTTACTAGACTAGAAACAATGAGGGAATTTCTGGAAGATATGAGGTATATGCCATTCGTAAGAACACATTTTACATAAAATGGGCAAAATTTGAATAGTGATGACAATATTAATATCAGAGAAAGTTGAATTTAAGATAAAAACATAATGTAAAGGGATGCTTTGCATTGATTAAAGTTAAAATCCACCAAGAAAGTATAATTGTCATAAATGCTTCTAATAAACTAACATCATTGATATATAAAAGCCAAAGCTATTAAAAATACAGGGAGAAATGGACAAACTGGAAGTCATAGTGGGAGCCTTTGGTACACATCTCATAGAGGGTTAAAGTACAGGATAAAATAAGGAAACATTAGAATCAATTAATATAAAAAATGAAGCGGATTTAATTAGCAACTATAAATTTATGTTTATATTTCATAATTTATAAACACAAACTCCTGTCAGATATCCATCAGAAACTTACAAGTATTGATGATATACACACATGCAACACAAACCAGTCATTTCTAAGTTAAGAAATAATAAAATTATTTGAATTAACCATTCAACTGAAGAAATTAGAAAAACAGCACCTCTCTTTCTCACCTTCTATGCTGTCCCCCAATAAATGAATAAATCAAAAGCAGAACAGCAATTGAGATGATAAATTTATGAAGTGGGAAGGGATAGTGAAAAAAAGAGATAATGAGGGAATACAATAATAATAAACCGGAAACACAGATAATGAGGATAATAAGAGAAATACACAAGTGGGAATGAGAAGGGAAATGTAATTATACAGATGGAAGAAATTTTAAAAGATGTTAGGTAATACAGTATACCAAAAAGGTAATACATTTTGATGAAAGGGAAAAATTCCATAAAAATTGGTAATAACCAATACTAACTCAAGTTTTAAATATTTCATAGAAATAAAATAAATAAATATTTCATAGAAGTAATTGAGAAAGTTATTTTTAAAGTCATTAAAAAAAAGCAAATATAAAAAATTTAAAAAATGCCCAAAGGAAATTCTAACCAAAGCAATCAGAGCGGAGGAGATGAAACAATGTGAGGTACAGAAGAAGAAAAGGCAAAGTTTAAAAAACTTCCAGATGATAAGATGGTGAGGTGGAAAGCCCGGTGGAATCAGGGGAAAATACTTCTCTACAGAGAGTTCTTTTTTTTTTTTTTAGATTTTATTTATTTATTTGACAGAGAGACAGTGAAAGAGGGAACACAAGCAGGGGGAGTGGGAGAGGGAGAAGCAGGCTTCCCACCGAGCAGAGAGCCCGATGCAGGGCTCGATCCCAGGACCCTGGGATCATGACCTGAGCCGAAGGCAGATGCTTAACGACTGAGACACCCAGGTGCCCCCTCTACAGAGAGTTGTAAAAGTTCCTGGTTATCAAATTATTAAAGAGAAATAACTTTAATTTATGCCAAGACAAACCTGTTTGAAAATAATAGAAAAAAATTCCATTTATAATAGCAAAGAATAAATGTAGCCAGAAATATGTAGCATCTTTATGAGGAAAACGATAATATTCTACTGAGTAACTTAAAAATCTTTAGTACATGAAGGGACATAACATTTCCCGATGATAAGAACCTATTCTGTAAGAGGTCAACTTTCCCCAGATTAGATTTATATCGATTTTAATACATATCCTCACAAGAGTTTTTTTTTTCAGAGGCAAGGGGGAGTTCCTAACCAACATTTATAAAACTCATCTGGAAGAATAACATATGAAAAGAATCAGAGTTGATGGATAGAGATTTGCCTGTCAGAAATTAAAATAATGCTGTAAAAGTATCATAATGAAAAGTATCATATGTGGAGGCACCTGGGTGACTCGGTTGAGTGTCTGCCTTCAGCCCAGGTCATGATCTCGGGGTCCTGGGATCAAACCCCACCTCGGGCTCCCTGCTCACTGGGGAGCCTGCTTCTCCCTCTCCTTCTGCTGCTCTCCCTGCTTGTGCATTCTCTCTCTCTGTCAAATAAATAATATCTTTAAATAAAAAAGATCATATGTGTGGCAGAAAAGATGGAAAGATTGATGGAATACAATAGAAAGTCTAAATGCAGACCCAAGTCTGGTACATAGGTATATTAGTGTTACTGTATATAATAGCTCATTGTTTCTAAGGTGCCATGGATTGAAAGACTTCATTTTCTGTACTTCCAAGAAAGAAAAAAAATGATTTCAATTAAACTATGTCAAGCAGTTGATTAGGATGCACACTGATTTCAAAAAATAATAAAATGTGAGAAAAGTACCTAGTAGTTAAAAAAAGTATGACTTTAGTATTTAAGGTGGCAATTCAAATCATTGGAGAAGGGATAACTATTCAAATATTTTAAGAATCTAGTAGCAATTTGGGGAAAAAAACTAAGTTGAATTAAAAAATTAAATGTGATACAATGAATCTGTAAAAGTACCAGGGGAAAATATAGGTTCATATATCATCTTAAAGTGGGGAAGCTTCAAAAAAAAATGGGGAAGCTTCTCTTAAAAGCAAGACACTATACAGCAGAAAACCTCAGATGAAGATAATTGACAAATGACAAGTGCAAAAAAAATATTCGCAAGATTGGTGATAAGGACAGGTCTTACACCTTAGCAAGACAGGATGCTGGCTTTGGAGTCCACCCTGTATGGTAGAGAGTACATGAGACCACAAGCAGAATCTAAGAGCTGACCCCCTGCTCTGCCAAAAAGCCAGGAGAAAAACTGTGGTCGGTAACAACATCTGATCTCTGGAATTACAGAAAAGGAAACATAATTGTGTGATTTTAGAAACCATCTACTCCCTTCCCTGTAATTGCTGGAGATGACTTTGGTGCCGGCTTAGCTCTCAGAGCTGCTGTGATGACCAAATGAAGCAACGTCAGTACAAGTACTTCGTGTGCTCTAATAATACGAAGTGACACTGAGATTTTACTAACTGCGCTCGCTCTTGATTTTCGCCTTATGTTTTTGAGTGTTTTCTTTCATGATTGTGTATATTAATTGATTTTTGCTGAGTGGTTTCATTTTATTTTGGGTTCTGCATTAAGTTCTTGGTTTTTATAGAGCAGTGATTCTGATCTTATATGGATTGCTGGTAGATGTGGCATCTCAAGTGACAAGTTTTAAATTTCATTATTGTACTCTTTAGCCACTCTTCCAGTCATTAATGAAGTTCTGAAAACCCTACCTGTAAATGTGTCAGGGCTTTATATTTTCTCCCATAAAGGGACCCTGTTTGTTTGTTATAAACCTTCTTCATAGCTTTTTTTTTTTTTTAACTTGGGTATTTTTGTTTGATAGAATTAAATTTTCTGAAGGGTATAAAGAAATCAGCAGGATGATCATGAATGCTATTTAAATATAACTGTCTATTCAGCTTTCAAAGGAGAATTAAATGATATGCCTAAGTGGATAATTTGTCTTCACCCCTTTTCTTGTGCTAAGCTTAGCTCTGTCTACACATCTGTATCTAGATTGGTGGATTGTAATGCAAACACAATTTAGCTGTTCCACTCTGAGCTGTGGTTTTGACAGCCAGCTCCTGATATTGGTACATTTAACATTCATTTCGATACCTTTGAATTCCCAGAGGTATTAACTAATACTTGTTAATGCACATTCAGTGATGTGCAGGAGAGTTTACTTAGCTAGGTCAGAAGCCCAGGAGCCTGCTGACAGCCACGGCTCAACCCCTTCCTGTTGTCTTTTCCTTTCCAGACATACAATAATTCTTATGAAGTGTTAAAAAAAAATCTTGTTTATGAGAAGGGACCATCAAGTAGGAGACAACTTTAGTCAGAATTGAAAATCAATTAACGTTGTGATGTGAGGATAAGGCATGAAACACGTGACTCTCAAAATGTGATTTGGGAGATAGCCAGATCCTAGATAAACAGTTCCACATGTATAATTTGGGGATTCACAAAGGTTGGAGGACAAAACCCTCGTGCTGTACCATATACATGGGACATGGGACTTTTAAGATCATGCTGATTGCCGGTTGAGTTACCGTTTTTCTTGCAGTGTCCAAAGTCATTATGTTTCATTTAAAGTATTTCTTGATAATGGAATAAGTGTTAGAGAAGTAATCCCTACGGTAGTAATACAGATAGATAAGAATGTCTTTCCTGTCTATCGTAGAAAAACTCCCACAAACAAACAAGAAAGAGCAAAAATGAGAGTGCAGTTAATTTGTAGGGTTAAAAATGAATTGCACATCGATGGTGATGAAGGGACTTAAAGTGCAAGCATGTATCACTGTGGACTCTACGAAATCCTTTTGTGCTCTGGGAAAAATACGAGATAACAGACTATAGTCTTCATGGGAAAGTAGTTTGGGTCAGAGCCGCAGTCCTGCATTCTTTCATTAACTCAGTAAACATTTTCAAGTTCCTGCTATAGGTCAGGCATTTTGCTAGCTGAGGAAGTGGGCCTGAAAAAATAAAATCTCTAGGCCCATGATACGTACAGCCTAGAAAGAGAGCCAGGAATGAAATCCTCCATGATATACCGAGTGGTCATTTTTTTTTCCTCTCTCCAAATTTTTATGTAAATTCTAGTTAGTTCACATATAGTGTTGGCATTGGTTTTAGGAGTTGAATTTAGTGCAATAAGCCGGTGGGAGAAAGACACATACCGAGTGATTATCTTAAGGGCAAAGGAAAGAGAAGTGCCCACCTCACCTGGGAAGTGGGTTGCCTCCAGGAGCTATGGTGAAGGAAATTGAGGTGTCCCCTGAAGCACAGCAAAGAGCATGTGGGGAGCAGTGGAAGCCAGTGGAAGCCAGTGCAAAAGCACGGGCCAAGGTGTGAGCAAGCGAGATGCAGTCAGGGGACTACCCGCAATGACTGGAAGGAGGTACAAGGGCACAGAGTAGCAGCGTGTGGGAAACAGTGGCCTTGGGGACTGGCCCGAGCTGGGGTTTGAATTGTATTTTATTTTTTTGAAGATTTTATTTATTTATTTGACAGAGAGAGAGAGAGAGACAGCGAGAGAGGGAACATAAGCAAGGGGAGTGGGAAAGGGAGAAGCAGGCTGCCTGCGGAGCAGGGAGCCTGACTTGGGGCTCCATCCCAGGACCCTGGGATCATGACCTGAGCTGAAGGTAGACGCTTAACTGACTGAGCCACCCAGGCACCCCTGGGTTTGAATTTTAGATCTAAGCATACCAGCTTACTGGCCTTGAGCAAATGACTTAACCTTTCTGAGACTCAGTTTTTTCATCTGTAAAATGGGGATGGTCACACCTACTTCACGGCATTAGATCGTAAGGCCTAGCGATCGCGCTGTGTCCTGAAGGTTTTAGTGCAATACCTGCCCCACAGTGGGCACACAGTGGAACTCTGTGATTATATATTTAGAGACAGAAGAAATAAGGATTTAACAACACTTGTTAAACCCAGAGGTAGGAGGTTCCCAAGCCCTTCAAAGAGCGGCCTACTAGGGTCAGAATCCCATAGAACTAGTTCAGTAAAGATTTACCATAATGTTGATGTGATTTTCCATTTTATTGACTATATCTTTTACCTTCTAAGAGAACCCAGGATTTAGGAGGTTATGATTTTCTTCAAAGATTAGTCCTGCTTTTATTTCTAAACAAATAGTCATTTTTATTTTCATTTATTTGTAGTATCCAAAGGTGTCTGCAAATAGGATTCTCTGCATCTCTGGATGCAGAGGTGCTTATTTGAAATTTGAAACTATTTATGTGAATTGCCTGTTTTCTGCATTCTATTTTGTATGTAATTGTGTTTTTTAACTTTTAGTTTCTCAGTCAGGAAAGGCAGTCTGTGTGACCCAAAATTCTGATGTGCATCAAAATTGTTCTCTTGGCAAGTGTACAAAAATTCAATTAGTCTCCAAAGGACAAATTGTCTTTGGGGACTCAACTGATCTAAAATTTGTGACCTAGTCTGGAAGAAAATAGTACTCTAGGATTTTTTTGAACACAGGCAACATACATTTAGGACTGTGTGAAACAATTTCTCATGTAAATTAATTCAGTTTACTTTTCTAGCTTATATTTGTGAGGATCTGTTTGCTTCATTGGAGATGCCAAGCATTCCTAAGAGGAAAGTATAAGACAGTCTTTGGCGGGGGTTGGGGGGTGTGTATTAAAGGCAATACAAACTATAATAATTAATAATAATATTTACTCAAATTTCTTGGATTGTTATAGGGGTTTGCCAACTTGTTAATAAGATGGAGGAGAATACTGGCAAGGTTAAGCCTTTCAACCGAAATGATGAACAGTTTCTGGAGGCTTTTGTCATCTTTTGTGGCTTGGGGATCCAGAACACACAGATGTATGAAGCGGTGGAGAGAGCCATGGCCAAGCAAATGGTCACACTGGAGGTGGGCTGGCGCGTGCGGGACCTTCTCTGTCTCTGTGGCCACACAGTCAGCTTCTGCCCTTTCCCCCAGAACCACTCGTGGGGTCACTGTCTCCTCAGAGAATCAGACTGAATTCTTAGTTCCTCATTTAAACAGCTAAGGAAATTGGGACCCAGAATATTGTAGAAACTTATCAAAGGTCATATGACCAACAGAACTCAGACTGGTTGTCCCTCACTCCTTCGACCTTAACCTTCACTTCTTCGACCTTAAGAATCCAGTCACACAGACGTCTGCTGTCACTGCAGCCTGGCCCTTTCCTGTTGCCTGAGCCTCCCTATCTCCTTGTGCACAGTTGTAGTCACACATCTTAAAAGACAAAAACAGAAACCCTAAGCACTCAGAGAATCAGATGTGAGGCATGGGAAACTCTCAGATGACAGATTTACAGTTCCCACTTCTAAAAATCCTGATTCCTAAGTCTTGGATAGAGGCTGGGAATCTCCATTATTCCAGAGCTTCCCCCAAGTGGTGCTGAATGTTCAGGCAGCCAATGAGCCACTGGTTTGGGGCACTGACCCTCAGGCAAGCTCCCTCCCAGGACTATCCTACCTGAGCGGGCCAGCCCTTTCCAGATGATTTCCACGAACTGCCTGAAAATGTTCACTTTGTATAACACAGAAATTTCTTACATCAGAGACCAGTTAAGGGAAATAGACTTCAGACGGGCAAATGTCTCTACTTATTCACACACTGGTGTGAAATATATTTGAGTGTATGCCTACTCTTATTTAGTTGATTGAGATCACTGGGTATCAGTGTTTGGAATATGGTAACTTTTCCTCCAATTGTCTAAATAATACCTAACCTAAGTAGCTCAAAAGATATGCATTATAAGTAAAAACTTACTAGTAACCAAGATGGTATTCTTTATTTTCTAAAATGAATATATAACACTAATAATTTTGCCATAGTAACATATAAGAGATTGTGGATTATAAGCCAGTGGAAATCTTTTTCAAATACATGTACGTGTGTATATATACATACAAATATATGCATGTGTGTATGTATGCACACATATACCTCAAGTTACATTTATACAATATATATGCACATGTAGTTTCATGCATGTATATACATGTATACACATGTGTTCACATGTGTATATATGTATATAATTTTTAATCAAATTTTTTATAGTTTCCATGATTTTGTACTGAAGTGAATCTAAGCCAGTTATCAATTAGAAATTATATTTTGTAAAACTTTTTACTATGGAAAATTGCAAGCATATACAGAAGTAGAGAGAATAGCTTAGTGAGAGACCATGTACTCATTAGCCATCGTTAATAATTATTGACCCATAGCTGATCTCATTCCTTCATACACTTGCTCACTTCACTGCACTCTTTTCCGCTTTAATCCATTGATATTTTTGAAGCAAATTCCAGATATTATATAATTTAGTTCAAAATCTTCGAATAGTTTCCTGATTGAGATTTATTTTTACACTGTAGTTTTACTTTAGATAAATATGTGAGTAATTAGGCTTTTACTTAGTATAAACATTTATTTCAATTCACTATGAGAAGTCCTATCTATGCTTACAAGTTTAACCTTGAAAAAGATTTTCCTGTCCTTAGGAGGCACTGGATAAAAGCCAGGGACACAAACTCCTCAGGTTTTCTTAGGACGGTGAATTAATTTGACCTGGAAGCCATGATCATTATAATGACAATAAAACAACAACAATAATAATAGCTAACCTTTATCAGTGTGCTTACTCTGTGTTCTAATGCTCACAGGTACAGACATACCTTATTTTGTGGTGCTTTGCTTTATCGGCCATCACGGATACTTCATTTTTCACACACTGGCAGTCTTTGGCGACTCTATGTTAAACAAGTCTGTTGGCGTCATTTTGCCAACAGCATTTGCTCACTTCGTGTCTCTGTGTTGCGTTTTGTTGATTCTCACAATATTTCAGGCTTTTTCATTATTATTATATTTGTTGTGTTGTGTGATAGTGATTAGGACCTGTTGAAAGCTCAGGTGATGGGTTCCATTTTTTTTTTAAGCAATGAAGTATTTTTTAAATAAGATATTAAGTTGCTTCTTTAGACATAATGCTATTGCACACTTAATATACTACAGTATAGTGTCAACATAACTTTTACGTGCACTAGGAAACCAAAAAATTCATTTGACTCACTCTATTACGATAATGGCTTTATTGCAGTGGTCTGGAAACAAACTCGCAGTATCTCTGAGGTGTGCCTGTATTAGCAAAATTATTCCTTACGACCCTGAGTAAAGTGCTATTTTTACCTTCAGTGAGACAACATCTCTTTTTTTTAAATTTAGAATGGCATGTTATTCCCATGTCCATTCATCTGTGTTGTATTGCATTTATTTATATTAGACTAGTGCATGGCCACGGTCTTCGCTTTCCTCAACAAACTAGCTCTGTGGTCCCAGCAGCAATGAATTAGCCACAATGACCCATCAATTTCATGTAAACAGAAGACAGTAGCTCCACGTTTCCTGGGGCTTCCTAGTGCTTAATGGTTCAAATACGAAGACAAATCCTCATGTAGCACTGAATCACAAGATAGACATATATGCCATTTTAGATTTTGAATTGCTTAAAATTTTAAAGACTGGTTCAAGGAAAACTAGCCCAGGCTGCTCAATTACTCGAGTCCCCATTTAAAATCTGAAAATGCCTCACCTCCTTTTCAATCATGCTAAAATCTTTGGGGGTTTTAGTAAATCTATGTGTGTCTGTCAAAAATGAATTTTCAAAAAAAAATTTTTTAATATGGTAGGCATTTTAAATATGACCACTACCTCGGCTCAAAGAATGTCTGAAATATTATCCCATTACTTTGAAGTTATTACTTCCGAAATTGGGAATTAATGATTCTTACGTTAAGGTATAAGAAAATAGTAAGCTTGTCTTTTTAATTCTACTCAGGTAACAGAAAGCGTACTAGATTAGGAGTTGAAAGCAGGGTCCCAGGCCTCCCTGTCCTCTCACTGTGAGCTTGCTGCCAAATCTTGAGAACACCTGTGCCTTGGTGTTCTCAGATGTTAACAGAGGGGTTATAGGCCAGTGCTACACTTCTCAGCTCCTGAATCCTAGGAGTGGGAAGGAATTCCTGAATCTGTATGACATTACATTCTAGCCATGCAATTTTTCTTTATGAAATTCTACCTTGGTTATGGGCCTCATCTGAGGGCCACTTCTAGACTACTTTCTTTCCAAATATCAATGTTAAAATGTCAGTGTATGCAAACATTTTTTTCTTAATTCTGTACACAGGTTAAAAATAACTGAAGTCACTATTACTTTTTAAAAAGCAGTACAAAAAGAAAAAAAAAGCAGTACAAAATAAGCTTTCTGCCAAATTTGAGCCAGTAGCATGGCTGATAAATAATATGCTCTCTGTATCAATGGTGTCAGAATAAAAGTGACAAGACTTTCTCTGAACGTAGGGAGTATAACTTTTTGTCTTCTGAAACACGCAATTGAATGGAAATCTGGGATTTTTTTCTCTCTGTTCAAGAAAGCAGGAAACAAGATTTGACATTCTGGGGCGTCTAGTTCTGTCTCCAGGAAGTTTTAGCAGAATCTCAAGCTTGACACTGTCAAAGTCTACATTCGGTAGTCCTCTCTTGGATAACCTGTTTTCCTTTGTTTCTTACCCTGTAGGTTCTGTCATATCATGCTTCAGCAGCAGAAGAAGAAACAAGAGAGCTCCAATCCTTAGCGGTAATGCTCCCCTTTCTTTGTAAAAGTGACTAAGTGCCAACATCTAATTAATACATAAACATGGTTCTCTTAGGATAACTGCTTCTAATGGCAGTGGTCCCATTGAATTAAATGTGGTAAATATTTAGATGGACATTCATAAAAATATTTAATCAATTCTACTTTCTTGTAGGGCCACAAAGTCACTGATGATAACAAAGCAAAAGATAACATATTGACTTTATAATACATTATATGATTCTGATTTTTTTTTTCCCAGTAATGTTACATCTTTTTTAGGCCAAAACTAAACTTACCTTTCAGTTCCTGGGGAAATGTGAAAGGTGACCATGAGGTGGTGGCTGGGTAAGGGTAATGACAACAAAGATCTTATAGTTTGTTGCCGATAACCCGCTCTGCCTTACCAGGAATTGAGAGTGATTTTAATGTCTGACCATGTGGCTTATGGAATGTTATTTGAAACTGGGTTCAAATAAGGTCAGTTCCTGAATTCTCATTACATTTTTTATTTAGTATGTTATGAGAAAAAAACATACTGATACTTAAGTAGAATGTTAAATGTTCTAGGTCTTGGTTGAGATTAATGAAAATTTGAGGCACTTACACATTGACAACAAAGGCAAGTGGCCTTCTAAGTTGAAACTTACTTGGGACAACATGGAGAAGGTCTACACGAGATGTGACGAGAGTCTGTAAAGAATGAGGAGGGTGCGAACAGATGGTTGAGATTCTTTTTCATTGTCATCATCAGCATAGCTGGCCACATGCCAACCTTCTGTGGCCTTACATACATTTCCTTATGTAATCTGCACAGCTGTGTTATGAAGGCCACCCTGAAGCTAGAGAAGCCAAGTTGACTTGCTCAAGGTCACACTGGCAGAAAGTGGGGGAAGTCAGGTACAAACTCTTAATGGTCTAGTTCCAGCACTCACGCACAGACCACTGTGCTGTTATGAGCCATTAGGGAGAGAGAAGATTAAAGATGATTGAAACGCTTTGACCTTCATAATTCAAAGAATGCTATTTCATTTATAATTTATAATTATATAATTTTGAAATTATATAATTTCATTTATAATTTCATTTATAATTGAATTCAAAGAATTCAATTAACTGACAAGAGTGGAAATGTTAAGAAGGGGAAATGGTAGGTTTGATGGAGAATGTGGTAAGTGTGAGGCGCTGGTGGAACCACCAAATGGAGGTCTTCAACAGTCAGCAGAGGCAGGACTAGCGTGGGGAGGGGCTGAACCAGAGGTGGTGATTTGGAGGTCCTGCCATGGGGTTTGGGGGATCCCATGGGAGCGGAGCAGTTGGGAGAAGGGTATGGAAGACTGAGGGCAGAACTCTTGGGAATCTGGGTTTCAATGGAAGGAGTAGGAAAGGAACCTGGCTGAGGTGGAGAAGTGGTAGGTGAGCAGGGAGGAAGATTCAGGATGTGGCTGTGGCGCAGAAGGCAAAGGGATGAGTTTCAGAGAGGAAGGAGGGCCCATCAGTGGTAGGAAGGTTGAGAAATAGGACTGAGAGAAGACTGCCAGACTCTGTGATCACGTGATTGTTGAGAAAGCAGCTTTAGGTGTAAAACTGCCAGAGGTTAGAGTGAATGGTGACAAAATGGAGAAAATGAATCATAGCCTTGTTTCAAAAGATAAGTTTTGTGTAAAAGAGGGAGTGGAGAAGTAGTAATGAAGGGTGTTGGCTGAACTGTGTGAAGTTTTTTGTTTCGGTTTGCTTTGTTGTTGTGGGGGGGCGTTGCTCACAAGCTAGGGAACCAGCATGCTCTTAGACAGAGGGCGAAGGTAGGGGATAGAGTGAATGCAAGGCAGGGAAGAGATCTAGACATTGGAGCAGCCGAGGCATTGAGCGAGACAAGAGGGAAGGGATCATAACAATAATAGTAGGGGCGCCTGGGTGGCTCAGTCGGTTAAGCGTCTGCCTTCGGCTCAGGTCATGATCCCAGGGTCCTGGGATCGAACCCCGCATCAGGCTCCCTGCTCAGTGGGGAACCTGCTTTTCCCTCTGCCTGCCGTTCCCCCTGCTTGTGCGCTCTCTCTCTCTGACAAATAAATAAAATCTTTAAAAAACTTAAAAAAAATAATAATAGTAATAATAGTAGTTTCATTTATTGAGCACTTACCGTACACCTGGCATCTCTGAAGTTCTCTGCATGTGTTAACTAAGTGTATTTAGTCCACAGCAGCCCCATGAGGTCAGTACCCTATAGCATTTGGAATTCGAGGATTTTGAGGTTGAGAGGATCTCAGGATCTCCCAGGTGGTAAGTGATGGTGCGAGTACTCAATCCAGGCAGCCCACATCCAGAGCCCACACTCCGTTGCACAACACTGGAGAGGCAATGAGCTGGAAAGGAAGGAAGGATGAAAACTTACAGACGTTCTCAATTAAATCAGTGAGTAGGAAGTGGAGTCATTTGCCAAGAGCAGTTTAAGGAACTTGAGGTGATTTGTCCTGAAAGGTTACACTTCTTCTTTTGGGGTTAGCCTTATTTGGAGGCTATATGCGCTGTATTTATTTTGTTGACGATGGTATTCGAAGGAATGAGCAGTTTTTCAATTATTTACAAAGATTTATAGGTTTTAAATATCTTTCACATCAGGCTTAATTGGCCTGTTTGTCTAATCCTCCCAGAATGATGAAGTTTTGAACTAAAAGCATACTGTAAGCTGGAAATTATCACATAGAAAGATACAACTTGAAGTGCTTGCAGGCACTGCAGGAGTGTTAAATTAGTTCTAAAATGAGGGCAAGGTTACACTCTGCCATGTGTTGTTTTACATAAATAAAAACTAGCAAATAGAGCAATGTCTAAAGGTAATGCTGGAAAAATCACTTAGGTTATTAAACTTTGCTTTTCACTTTGAAAATAGCAGTCCTTCAGAAAAAATTTGAAAGTTATTTTCTCAATTATTTTTATAATTTTAACAAGAGAAAAACCCTTTGGAGTAACTGAAAATTGCCATATTGCAGTATTGTTCAAAACCATCTGTTGTTTCATTTGGAAAATAGATCTCTGGCAGCTGCATTGAGAAATTTAGGGTTATAAGCTTGTAGGTCGAGTTCTTTATTTAAACTGGTTGAAATTCAGCAACTGAATGCAATGCTGGTTTTCTAGCAACCTAATAAAAATTCCTTCACAGCCCCAACTACACAGGTGTCTGCATTATCTAGCGACTGCCAGAGTTGTTGCCTTTGTCATGTATCTGATGATTTATCTCAATTTAAAACCTAAAATAAATCGAAAAGCTGTCTAATGTATTCTTAACTTTTATTTTTACAAATTAGTTCTTGAATTAAATAATATACTTCAGGATCATGAATATTTATGCCTGTGTCCAGAAAAGTTCTCTAATTACAATAGAAGTATAACAAAGTTGACAGGGAACTCAGAATCCTTTTTTTTTTCCCTTGTTTTACTGGAGTTTTTAATCTAATTTCTCTTGACTTAGAATTGGGTATCGCAGAAATAAGGCCTTAAACTAAGCATTCTACCATATACCTTTTAATGATCATTAGTCACAAGTTGATCACATAAAAATAAATGGACCCCAGCTGCCTGGTCATGGTTATTAGAAAATTATTAGTTAAGATAATCAGAAAGTAATCAATGTTTATTTCCAGTAACTGGATATTTGATGGACTGATCGCCTTTTCTGCTTTCCTCTCTTGTTAGTGGGATAGTAAATAAATATGTATTAGAGTTTAGTTTTTTAAAATAAGCTTCTCAGTTTTGCCATGGGGTCCGTGCTTATTCAGTTCAGTCTGTAGAACTTCTGCTTTATGGCAGTTTTTGCAATCATACATAATGTATCTAAAAGCAAACAGACCCTTTTGTATCCTGAAAGGTTTTCTGCGTCAATATAGTGAGAGAGGAAGAAGCTGACTTCTTAGGCAGGATTTCTTAGGACTGAACTTACTTCATCTTGATCTTAACCTTTCAGAGCCAGAAATGTCCCATGAACTCTCTTGATCAGGTGTATGCGTGACAGGTGACAGCAGGAAAGGGCACAGCTCCTCCCTGACCCAAATCTCTGACGCCTAAAAGTCAGTGTCAGAGTATCAATCCGATTCCATGTATTAAGATGATCATCACATTCCCTCACTTTTGGGGAAAATCTGTATATGGAGAGTCAAATTATAAATGGAAAATTCTGAGCCAATAATAACAGAGTTGGCGTTATGATCTCGATAACCAGTGTCACTGAACTATAGTAACCTCTGGCATTCAGGAAGATTCCTTCTTCCTCAAACAGGTGCTAGAATTACCCTGAAACCATCTGGGTCCTTTGGACTTCCTGTACACCATCAGTTGATACATTCATTTTTATAGGTGTCTACAACGTTAACTGGGGTATATCTTTTCCACATTGGCAAGACTTAATAGATTCTGTTTTGATTCTTCCTGCTTTCCTTTGGCAAGCTAATCTTATCTTTTCTGCTTTGATTTTCCTAGTGGATTACTTCCAAAGGTAATCTTAGCTCCAAAGTATAGTGGCACCATTCTTGAACTTCTTATATACTAACTAGTTGTTGACCAGATCTGCACCACTTATTCCTAACTGTAGTCATAAATTTATCTTGAATGTTTTACTTATAAGCATATATACATTTTATCAGAGTCTTGATATTATCATGTGCCATCGTTACATGGTTTTGAAAACTGTATGCTCATTATTTTTTACATTCTGTGCCTCTTTGCCATTGAGATTTATAAGATTACATTTATATAATGTGAGAAAGAAGGAAAAATCATAAAACATGTTGATGTAGTTATTAAAGAAAATATGCTAATCAGTCCTGCTTTGCTTCATTCGCTTCTTTATTCTCTGTAAGATTTGGTTCTTTGAATATTCACCTCCCTTTGTTTAAGTAAATTTCTTTCTCCTATGCGTTTGGATTCACTTCCCTCTTAGAGAAAGATAAATTCTAACAGGCTTGTAAATCGTGTGGATTTTTTTTCTTTAAGAACATATTTTCTGTGCATGTTAAAAGTGGGAAAGAGAGACATTAGGCTTCTGTAAAGTATAATGTGATGGCTGTCAAACGGCTTTATTCAGAGACCTGGAAACCAAACTGCTCTGCTCTGTGTAAAATGGTCCCCCACTAGGTGGGGGATAGGGATCAGGGACTGATAGGCGGAGCTTAAACCCCTAACTGAGCATCTCTCTTCCTTGTCGCTACCAATTAACTCACCAGATATTTTATATTAATTTTATCCCTGAAGGTAATTTCCCTGAAGAATGGATCATTGAGGGAAATCTCTTTTCCTCCTAACATTTATATTGAATAAGCATCAGGAGTAATGTAACAAAATGCCTTTATAGAACACTGAAGCTAACTGGAAGAATTTGACATTTTATGGAAGACCAAGTTCAGTATCTGCTCTTCTATTCAAACTTATTTTAACAAATAACTTTCTGAGTAAGAAGCATTTTCTTAACAGTTGGCTGTTAGGAGTTGTTTTAGTAATTCTTATTTTCGCTCTCGAAATTTGATACTTCAGACCTAAGGCAGGTAGAATGCCTTTGATAACAGTGTGACCTTTTTCGTATAAAGATTATACAATTGAGCACATTGTGTAGCCGTGTAGCCACATGTCTTTATTTTCTTCTGAGGTTACCAGAGACTTTGCCACAGACTAAATATAAACCTTTTTCGTGAGGCACCCACCAAAAATAAGAAACTCAATAATTTTTAAATGATTCTTTTATTTACCTTACCCAAGTGTATTATTGTTCCATGGACACATGCTTTTTGGGCTTCAAGGAGACTATACGCTTTATAAAGTTTACTTCCTATAAAGTCTTATTTTTCTATTAAGTAAACAAAGAGGCACCCTCTCCACTTGTGTAAAAGCCTTCATAATAAGAAATAGTTGAATGAAAAAGTCTGTCATTTGTCTTATGTAAGGCACTGATAATGCTCAGGATAGATTCTCTTTGATTTTAGAAAAATATGTGACTATATTCGCCAGGGTTCTCCAGAGAAACAGAACCAGTAGGTGAGAGATTTATTCTGAGGAATTGGCTCACACTGTTAATGGGGGCTGAGAAATCCAGCAGTCTGTTGTCTGCAAGGCTGGAGACCCAGGAAAACCAGTGGTATAATTCAGTGTGAGTCTAAAGGCCTGAGAACAGAGGAGCTGATGGTTGAAATCCAAGTCCAAGAGCCTGAGAAGATGAGATGAGATATCCCAACTCCATAGGAAGCAAAAGGGGCAGACTCCTCCTTCCTCCATTTTTTGTTCTATTCAGGCCCTAAACGGATGGATAATGCCCACCCACACTGGGGAGGGCAGTCTGCTGAGCCCTCTGACTCAGTGCTAATCTCATCCAGAAATACTTTCACAGACATACCCAGAAATAATGTTTAATTTGGGCACCTGCTGTCCAGTTGAGACAAAAAATTAACCATCACGAGTGACTAAAAAAAGAAGTTAAACGTTTACTTACATTTTCTTTTGTTGTGTTGTTATGGATCATGTGCAAACTAACATAGTTGTGTCATTGCACTTTTTTTTAGTATTCTTTTTGTTTTTTTATTATGTTGTGTTAATCACTATACATTACATCATTAGTTTTTGATGTAGTGTTCCATGATTCATTGTTTGTGTGTCATTGCGCTTTAAAAACTATGTATTTCAGTTTTTTTTAAGGGTCTTATTTATTTATTTGACAGAGAGAGACACAGCGAGAGAGGGAACACAAGCAGGGGGAGTGGGAGAGGGAGAATCAGGCTTCCCGCTGAGCAGGGAGCCCGATGTGGGGCTCGAACCCAGGACCCTGGGATCATGACCTGAGCCGAAGGCAGATGCTTAACTACTGAGCCACCCAGGTGCCCTGTATTTCAGTTATTTATGTGTGTATCTTCACCACCAGCCTGTTCTTGAGCCATCATTATCACCATCATCGTCATCATAGCTACCATTTAGTGATGGCTTCACAAGAACCTGGTTTACATATCTTGTTAAATGATTGAATCAATCAATGAATCAGTAGATTCAGGAAAATCGGGACTTTTAGAGAGCCTACACTCTAGCATGAAATAATACAACCCAAGCTCCTTCAGTATTCAACAAGATTTTGCTTGCTTTATTCCTTAAAATGGTTATGAAACTAGAAATAATTTATTAGTTGATGACATATAGAAATCTTCATGGGTCTGGAGAAAAACCAGCTTCAACTTCCAGCTCTGTGATCTCAGACAAATCTGTGACTCCTTTGTGTCTCAGTTTCTTTATCCGTAAAAAGAGGATAATAAAAGAATTTACCTCGCAGAGTTGTAGTGACTGGAGTTCCTGGTACATATGTCTCCAGGAAGTATTAGTTATTGTTAGTAGTAGTAACAGTGAGAGGAAAATCTGTTCTCAAAATCTAGTAGTAGCAGCAGCAAGATCTTGATGTGTCCTGTCATGTTCCATGTCTTTTTGCCTGAGCCATTCTAATAATGTGCACTTCAAGGAAGTATACACTCATTTTTTAAAATTAGTTTAAGTGGAACAGATAGGTGAAAAATCTGTGTGCTAAGTGTGTGTCCTAAGAACACCCATGTGTCCTAAGAACATATGGAAACCTTTGTTTTTCAGGTACAACCAGTTCTCTACTTGAGGGGAGTAATCTAGAATTGACCATTTTAGGTAACTTCTTGCCAGAGTGGCTAAAAAGTGGATTTGGGTCACTGCTTTCCCATCCTAAGTTTTTTGGAAGTGAATGAATCAAATTTTAATGAGACTTAAGACAAACTGAAGCTGATTTTGAAAAAATTACAGTAATGAAATATTTATTGTGCAGATGAAAGGAATTTAAAATTTCTTAAAGCAAATAAAATTAATAATTGATGTATAGGGTAAGAAAGCATATATCTGTTGTTTCTGACACAGCATGGTTCATTATTAATGTTAACATATTTATTATAACTCTTTGCCAAAATAAATTTAATATTATTGAGAACTAGTTAGGTGCTTGATGATCACAAAAAGATTTTCATTTACACATTTATATTTGCCTCCTACTCTATGTGGACATTATATTAGGTGCTCCACATGACAATAAATAATAAGTCTCTACCCTCTTAGAACTTGAATAGTGAAGGACTATATACAATATATACTATAATTATACAATATTATATGATTATAGCCAGAAACAAAAAGCTGTAACTTTAAAGTGTATGGCATTGTGAACTTATATAATATAGAGACGTTCTAGAATGAATGGTCTGGGATATGTGTAGTTTTTCATGTAAGAGATGTGGCAAGTCTGTGAATTCATCCTATACTGTAATTCAGCAATCTGCAAGATAAGATTGCATCTAGGTTTTGGCTACATTAATGATGCTTCAAGAAACAGAATGTTTGGATTTGCAATCAAGATCCAGAACTCACTGCCTTCCACAGACACACCAAAACTACAACTACATATAAAACAACTATCTCTGAGAATGACTTGAAGACTAGCAGAACTAAGATTTTACAGAACTAAAGATATAAAGAAGAAGTCACATCAAGACAGCCAGGGGAGGCAGAGATGCTGTCTACTCAGGACCCACACCCCCCAGCATAGCAACCCACAAATGGGAGGATATCACAATTGCAAAGGCCCTCTGAGGGACAAGGGCCCAGCCTCCATATCGGGCTCTCTGACCCAGAGACCCAGGAAACCTGCACTGGGAAGATGAACTCCCATAACATCTGGCTTTGCAAACCACTGGGGCTTAAGTCCAGGAGAGCCAGAGGACAGTAGGAAACCAAGACTTTGCTCTTAATTCAAGGGTATGTGCACAGTCTCACTTGCTTTGAGTCCCAGAGCAGAGGCAACAGTTTGAAAAGTGCCTGTGTTACGTGTGAATGAGATACATTGACTAATTTAACTGACTGAATTTAGGGCATGGAACTAGTTTGGGGATCTGTTGGAACTTTCTGCAGGGATAGAAGTACTGATGGATGCCATTTTTTTTTCACTCCCCTTTACCTAGCAGCTCTGAGTAGCTGCCCTACCTAGCAGGTGCCATTTTGACACTCTCCATCTCCAGTACTAGCACCGCTTGCCCTGCCCTGGCATTTCCCTTCAGACTTGCCGTACCCAGCCCACCCAGCCTGGCCTTGCTCCTTCCAAGTGGTTCTGCCCTGCCACACCTGATGGGTGGCCTCAGGGACAGTGGTACTGCCCCAGGTAACCTCACCCTACCACAACCAGTGGGTGGTTCTCCACCCTGCCATACCAGAGGGGATGGGTGACCAAGGGAGTTTGCACTACAGGGTCCCACAGGACACCTTCTACATAAAGCCACCCCTTTGAGACAAGGAGACATAACTGATCTACCTAATCCATAGAAGCAAACAGAGAATCAGGCAAAATGAAGAGACAGAAGGATGTGTTCCAAATGAAAGAACAAGATAAAATTGCCGAAAATAAATAAGTGAAATGGAGATAAACAATCTACCAGATAAAGAGTTCAAAGAAATGGTCATAAAGATGCTTATTGATCTTGGGAGTAGAATGGATGAATACAATGACAACTTCAACAAAGAGTTAGAAAATACAAAGAGAGCCTATTGTATTGAAGAATACAATAACTGAAATTAAAAATACACTAGAGGGAATCAACAGCAGATTAAATGATGCAGAAGAACAGATCAACTTCTCTAAGACAGAGGTTTGGAAATCAACAAATCAGAACAAAAAGGAAAGAGAATTTTTTAAAAAATGAGAATAGTTTAAGGCATAAGATCAAGCATATTAACACTCACTTAGGGATCCCAGAAGGAGAAGAGAGTGAGAAAGGGACAGAAAACCTGTTTGAAGAAATAATGCCTAAAAACTTTCCTAACCTGTGAAGGAAGAAAACATCCAACTCCAGAAGTACAGAGAGCCCCAAAAAGATGAACCCAAAGACAGCCACACCAAGGCACATTATAATCAAAGTGTCAAAAGTTAAAAGAGATCATCTTAAAAGCAGCAAGAGAAAAAAACTAGTTGTATATAAGGGAGCCCCTATAAAACTATCAGCCGATGTTTCAGCAGAAACTTTATAGGCCAGAAGAGAGTGGTAGGATATATTCAAACAGCTGAATGGAAAAAGAACAAAACCAAGAATACTCTACCTGGAAAGGGTACCATTCAGAATTGAAGGAGAGATAAGGAGTTTCGTCAACAAACAAAAGCTAAAGGAGTTTATCACCACTAAACTGGCCTTACAAGAAATGTTAAAGGTACTTCATTAAATAGAAAAGGAAAGGTCATAATTAGCAATAAGAAAATTATTAAAGAAAAAAAAATCTCACTGGTATAGGTAAACATACAGTAAAGGTACTGGGTCAACCACTTATATAACTATTATGGAGGTTAAAAGACAAAAGTAATAAAATCATCTACAGCTACAATAATTAGTCAAAGGATACACAAAATATGTGTAAAATATGATGTCAAAAACAAAACGTGGTGGAGTAAAAATCTAATTGTTTAGAATGTGCTCGAACTTTAGTGACCATCAACTTAATATAGACTGGTATAAACCTAGGATGTTGTATATGAACCTTATGGTAACCACAAATGAGATACCTATAATAGATACACAAAAAATTAAGAGTAAGGAATAAAAACATAACACTAAGGAAAGTCACCAAATCATAAAAGAAAGCAAGAGAAAAAGGAACAGAGAAGAACTACAAAAACAACCAGAAAATAACAAAATGTCAGTAAGTACATATCTATCAATAATTAAATATAAATAGACTAAATGCTCCAATCAAAAGAAATAATGTGGCTGAATGGATAAAGAAACAAGACCCACCTACACATTACCTACAAGAGACTCACTTGAGATCTAAAGACATACACAGACTGAAAATGAAAGAATGGAAAAAGATATTCCATGCAAATGAAGCAAAAAAAAAAAAACACAACAAAGTAGACTTCTTTAAAAAGATTTTTTATTTATTCGAGAGAGAGTAGGGAAGGAGAAGATGTAGAGGGACAAGCAGACTCTGCCCTGAGTGCAGAGCCTGACATGGGGCTCAGTCACAACTCTGAGATCATGACCTGAGCCAAAATCCTAGAGTCGGATGCTTAACCGACTGAGCCACCCAGGTACGCCACAAAATAGACTTTAAAACAGAGATTGTAACAAGAGAAAAAAAAAGGCATGGCATAACGATAAAGGGATCACTTCAACAAGAGGGTATGACGCTTGTAAATATCTGTGCACCCAACATAGAGGCAGCTTAATACATAAAACAAATATTATCAGACATAAAGGGAGAAAATTACAATAGTAGAAGATTTTAACACCCACTTACATCAGATGGATAGAACATCCATACAGAAAGTCAATAAGGAAACATTGGCTTCAAGTGACACATTAGTCAAGATGTACTTAAATATATACAGAACATTCTATACAAAAACAGCAGAATACACATTGTTTTCAGGTGCATGTGGAATATTCTCAAGGACGAGTCACATGTTAGGCCAAAAATATGCCGCAATAAATGTAAGAAGCAAATATATCAAGCATATTTTCCCACCAGAACAGTATGGAATTGATTTCTAAATCAATTACAAGAAGAAAAGTGGAAAAAAACACAAACACATAGAGGCTAAACAATATGCTACTAAACAACCAATGGGTCAATGAAGAAACCAAAGAAGAAATCAAAAAACTCCTAGAGACAAATGAAAATGGAGATACAGCATTCCAAAATCTATGGGACATAGCAAAAGCAAGTCTATGAGGGAAGTTTAAAGCATATAGGCCTACCTCAGGAAATAAGAAAAAGTTCAAAAAATAATCTAACTTTATGCTTAAAGGAACTAGAAAAAGAACAGACAAAGCCCATAGTTGGTAGAATGAAGGACATAATAAAGTTCAGAGTGGAAACAAATGAAATAGAGACTAAAAATCCAATAGAGAAATCAATGAAATGAGGAACTGATTCTTTGAAAAGACAAACAAAATAGATAAACCTGTAGCCATACTCATCATGAAACAAAACAAAACAAAACCAGAGGGCCCAAATAGAAATGAAAATTAGAAACATAATTAGAAATGAAAGAGAAGTTACAACAGATGCTACAGAAATGCGCCTGGGTGGCTCAGTTGATTAAGTGAAAATTGGGTCAATTCTTAGAAACATAACAATTTTCCAAGACCCAACAACAAAGAAATAGAAAATCTGAACAGACCAATTCCTAGTGATGAAATTGAATCAGTAATAATAAAAACAAAAACAAAAACAAAAAAACTCCCAATAAACAAAAGTCAGGACCAGATGGCTTCACAAGTGCGTTCTACCAAATACTTAAAGAAGAGTTAATACCTATCTTTCTCAAATTACTACCAAAAAAACACACGAAAAAACAAAAACCAATGAGGGCAAAGAAATGCTTCTAAACTCATTCTGTGAGGCCAGCATTACCATGATACCAAAAGCAGGCAAAGAACACCACAAAAAAGGAAAATTATAGGCCAATATTGCTGATGAACATAGATGCAGAAATGCTTAACAAATATTAGCAACCCAAATTCACCAGTACATTAAAAGGATCACCATGATCAAGTGGGATTATTCCAGAGATGTAAGAATGGTTCAATATCTGTGAATCAATCAATGTGATACACCACATTAATAAAATGAATGGTAAAAATCATGTGATCATCTCAATAGATGTGAAAAAAAGCACTTAACAAAATTTAACATGCACTTATGATAAAAACTCTCAACGAAGTGAGTAGAGAAGGAACATACCTCAACATAATAAAAGCCATATGTAACAAACCCACAGGAAACATTATACTCAGTATGGAAAAGCTGAAAAGTTTTTCTCTAAAATTAAGAATAAGACAAGGATGCCCACTCATGCCATTTGTATTAAACATAGTATTCTAAGACCTAGCCACAGAATCAAGCAAGAAAAATAAATATAAGGCATCCAAATGGAAAGGAAAAAGTACAACCCACTATTTGCAGATGACATGGTACTGTATATAGAAAAGTCTAAAAACTCCATCAAAAAACTAATAAATGAATTCAGTAAGTCACAGGATACAAAATTAATATACAGAAATCTGTGGCATTTCTGTACATTAATAACAAACTACTAGAAAGAGAAATTAAGAAGATAATCCCATTTACAATTACATCATAAAGAATAAATACCTAGGAATAAATTTAACCAAAAGCATAAAAGATTTGTTCTCTGAAAACTGTAAAACACTGATGAAAGAAAGTGAAGACACCAATGGAAAAATCTACCTGTGCTTATGGATTAGAAGGATTAATATTTTTAAAATGTCCATCGTACCCAAAGCAATTTGAGGATTCAATGCAATCCCTATCAAAATACCAAGGGCATTTTTCGCAGAACTCGAACAACTAATACTACAATTTGCCTGGGACCGCAAAAGACCCCAAATAACCAAAGCAATCTTGAGAAGGAAGAACAAAGCTGGAGGAATCACACTCCCTGTTTTCAAACTATACTACAAGGCTAAGTAATCAAAACACTATGGTACTAGCACAAAACAGACACATAGACCAATGCAGCTGAATAGAGAGCCCAGAAATAAACCCGTGCTTATATGGTCAATTAAACTTCAACAAAGGTGGTAAGAATATACCAGGGCGAAAAGACAGTCTCTTCAATAAATGGTGTTGAGAAAACTGGACAGATATATGGGAAAGAATGAAACTGGACCACTTTCATACACCATGTACAAAAATAAACTCAAAGTGGATCAAAGACTTAAATGTAATAGTGGAAACCATAAAATTCTTAGAAGAAAACATAGGCAATAAACACTTTGACATCAGTCTTAAGTGATATTTTTTTGGATCTGTCTCTTCAGGCAAGGGCAACAAAAGCAAAAATAAACAAATGAGACTATATCAAACAAGGAAGGTTTTACATAGCAAAGGAAACCAAAACAAAAAGGCAACCTAGTGAATGGAAGAAGATATTTGCAAATGCCTTCTCTCTAGCTCAGAAATTCCTACATGGCATCTTCTTCCAATAGGATGTGCTTCATCTACATTGAAAATCTATAGTTTGGTGTAGCCACCTTCATGAATTACCTGAGCTAGATCTTCTGGAGAACTTGCTGCAGCATCTATGTCAGCACTTGCTGTTTCACCTTGAATCACCATGAATCAACAACCTCTGCCAACTTCAGACTTTTCTGCAGCTTCCTCACTTCTCTCAGCCCTCAGAGAATTGAAGAGAGTTAGGACCTTGCTCTGGATTAGGTTTTGGCTTAAGGGAATGTTGTGGCTGATTTGATCTTCTATCCAGACCACGGAAACTTTCTCCATATCAGCAAGAAGGCCATTTCACTTTCTTATCATTTGTGTGTCCACTGGAGTAGCACTTTTAATTTCCTTCTAAGGACTTCTCCTTTGCATTCACAACTTGGCTAACTAGAGCACGAGGCCTGGCTTTTGGCCGACCTTGGCTTTCGACATGCCTTTCTCACTAAGCTCCATCATTTCTACCTTTTGATTTAAAGTGAGAGATGTACAACTCTTCCTTCATTTGAACACTTAGAGGCCATTGCAGGGACTATTGATTGGCCTGACTTCAATATTGTTGTGTCTCCAGGAATAGGGAGGCCCGAGGAGAGGGAGAGATGGTGGAACAGTGGGTCGGTGGAGCTGCAGAACACACACAACATTTACCGATTAAGTTTACTGTCTTATATGGACACAGTGTGTGGTGCCCCAAAATAGTTACAGTAGTAACATCAAAGATCCCTTATCACAGATCACCACAGCAAATATAATAATAATGAAAAAGTTTAATATATGTGACATAGAGACACAAAGTGAGCAAATGCTTTTGGAAAAATGGTGCTGATAGACTTCTTGATGCAGTTACCATAAATCTTCCATTGGTTAAAAAAACAATGCAAAGCATCTGCAAAGTGCGGTAAAATGAAGTATGCTTGTCCCTCACTGAAGAAACCAAAATCAATCCAGAACCCTAGCTGCGAGGGAGTCAGAGAAATACACTTTTGAGCTTTCTAGACTCTTCAAAAAATGAAGGGTCACCAGCAAAAGGTTGAAATAGATGCTAATGGAGCCTTGCTATAGTATCTACCAAAGGGATACACTGGTGAATGTTTCCCTGGTGCAGCTGGGAAAGATGAGAGAAGAACTAGCTATATGAAAACTTGGGGGGATGCATTCTAGGCAGAGGAAAAACGGTTAAAGAGGCCTGGAAGTGAGAAAGAGTAATAATTAACCTAAAACACAAACGACAAAAGTACCGAGCTCCTCCCAGAGCCTCCCCCACAAAAATACAAATGGCAATTTCAGGAAACGCAAATTTTCATTTAGAGCATTGATGCAGTAAGTAGAGATGCTACCACATACCCAGTCTAATCCTCCGCTACACGCACGCAGAGGCTGTGGTCCCCTGTTTAGCCAAGAGTTATGGAATACCCCTTCTCTCATGTGTGAGGAAGCCTGACAGTGACATGAACGTGGAATCAAGCTTGAAAAATACAACATAACCTAACATCTGAGGGGCACCCATCCAATTCCCTTCACTGAGGAGAGGGTCCCAGACAGAGGCTGAGCCCTGTATAGGAAAGTCACTGGTAAGAATCAGATGCTACCTACAGGGTGGTATTTTGTTCCAAAGTGAGAAGCCAATAAGAGATCCTGGAGTCCTGTGGCCAGAGAGATAAATATACTATATGTTCAGAATATTAAGCCTCGGAGACACTCTAACCCAACCCCCTCATTTTACAGGGGAGAAAATAGGTTGGACGCCTTGTCGAGGGTGAATAAAGTCAGTGGAACAATGGGACTAGAACCCTTAATAGCAAACATACCTTTTTTTTTTTTAAGATTTTATTTATTTATTTGAGAGAGAGAGCGGCGGGAGGGGCTGAGTGGGAGGGAGAGGGACAAGGACAAGCAGATTCCTCGCTGAGGTTGGAGCCCAACATGGGGCTTGATCTCATGACCTTGAGATCACGACCTGAGTCAAAGTCGAGTCGTCCACTTAAAGAACTGAGCCACCCAGGCGCCCTGCAAACATACCTTTTTACCATGTGCTTCACTTGGGTCACAACGGGGTCAGTTGTGTTTTTTAAAAAATTTTGCAAAAACGGTGAAATGGGCCAAAGCATTAGAAATAAAGGGTCATAAAAAGGTTCCTTAGATGAAGAATTTCCTCTAAAGTGTCCTGGAAGCTAAACTAGTTTCTTCATTAGTTTAAGTGGCAGATCCAATTACAGAACTCAGAAGAAAAATGAGATTATACTACTGACCTGTTTGCCAGATTGAATCTTTAACCCATTGAGCTTCATGTACTTTTGGCATTCCATATTTGGTTAATGAGACACAAATTAAACTCCCAACTATAGAAGAGCTTAACTATATTTGAATTAAGCGATAAAATATCTAATCGCTGTTGCCTGAGGACTCAGAGGCATTATGCTCTCTTGTGGAGGAATAAGCAGTGTTCTGTGGGATTCGATGATAGCAGAGTTGAATTGGATTATTCAACCATAGTACACATACACATTTATAGCACCTTATCGCTTTACAAAATCTTTTTTTTTTAGGATTTTATTTATTTATTTGATGGAGAGAGAGATAGCGAGAGCAGGAACACAAGCAGGGGCAGTGGGAGAGGGAGAAGAGCCTTTCCGCTGAGCAGGGAGCCGGATGCGGGACTCGATCCCAGGACCCTGGGATCATGACTTGAGCCGAAGGCAGACGCGTAACCGACTGAGCCACCAAGGCGCCCCAGAAATAACATATTTTTAAAGATTTTGTAAAGTAAGAATTCTGAACCTCTGTATCACTGAGCACGAGGTTCGGAAGGAAAACGTTTGCCCGTCCCCACGGGGTCAGCTCCAAAAGGCTATGTTGCGGTGCGGGGTGACCGAACACACACAAGAAAAGACTGTCTTCCCTCCGTAGAGAGGTTGGGGATTTGAGTGTCCAAGGAGAGAGGCGCAAGCTGTTGGCCGTCATTATCCCATCCCTTAGCATCTAGAATATCCTTTGTGGAAGGAAAGAAAGAAAATTTCTGTAAGAATAACGATGCCCTAAGGAAAAAAAAAGCATCTGTTGTCTGGTAGAGTGCAGCCTGCGTCAGGGAAGCAGCTGCAGTCTGCTTTGAGTTACAAGGTGGGCTCATTCCCCCCTCTGCACTGGGGGCTTGCACCGCAGTTGACTGCTGCCCTCCCTGCTGTCGGAGGCCACTGTAAGCAATGGAGCCCCTTATCTAAACAAGTCCAGTCCTCCTCTCTGCCCCTGTTCCAGCCCATGCAGTAGCCTGTGGAACTGTCTTAACAGAATGCCTATTTCCTCGTGCCCGTTGGGCTTGGGAAAAGAGTCTTAGTCTGGACTATGAAGAGGGTGACATCAAATTAAAGTTTAAATGTGTCCGATATATGTAAGTACAATGGGAAGTCAAGAGAGCAGGAGAATGGGCAAGCGCCCCAAGATTGGTAGGGGGAGCCAGTGGATTGCTCCATCAGATTTTATTCCTTTGGCCTTTTTGCTTCGGAAATGATGGAGGTAAAGCAGAGTAGTGATATCCTAGACGCTTCTAGGAAAATTAAGGGGTTTGGAGGGAGTCAAGGAAAAGACATTAAAGGGAAGGAGCCGGGTTCAGATTTCCTAATTTGTTTTCCCTCTGCCTGGCACCAAGTTAAAACCTCTTTTCATCAGGTGAATCGCAGCCCAATCTGGCTAAAGCAGTTGAAGGGCTGGCAAGGAAAACGGTCAAGGGGGTGGGGGGGGTGGGGGTTCCTGCAAGTTCTGATGCCCACCGCCCCCCCACCGCCCCCGGGCAGGAAATCTAAGAGAGAAGCCTGAAAGCCCTGCGCAGTCCGAGGGAGCCAGGCACCTTGGCCTTGGCCGGTCTTGCTTCATGAGAATTGGGGCTCAGAGTGGCCTGATTTCTCAGAAGCCAGAAATCCTTCTTTGTTGTTGTTGTTGTTAAAATCTCGCAATTTTTAAACAGTATAACAGATTGGAATGCACTTGCCAAGTCTGCTAGTTTTCCAACTCAGGTTCATGGGCTTCATCCTTCTTGGTGGTTTTGGGAGCTTAAAACTGGAACTTATGACTTATATTAGGTGAAGGGAATAGGATTTTCCCCTCTCACTCATTTAATAAATGTTCATGTTAACAGTTTTCAAAGCTGTAGCCATGATGGGTACAGGGATGTGTAAGATACAGTCCTGCCTATAGATCCCCGGGGACTTAGGAGACAGATAAACAGGAAATTACATTACAGTGAACTTCCTGTAATTAAACAGATATTCCCAAGGTGGGGTCCACACTGAAGGGCATTTAACCTTTCTTTGGAGGTGAGCTGTGCCTTAAAGGAGTGCATCTAGTGCTTTGTAGGAGGTACAAATGAACAGTGACGAAAGGGAGCAAGGTATATTTGAAGAAATTGCAATTATTTACTACAATTAAATGATTATCAAAACCAGGGATATTAATTAAAAGACAGATTCCCCTCCAGAAAACAAAACTGGCTTCTCAAGACCCATCTCAGATTTACTGAATCAGAATCACTGAGTTTTTTTTAACGGGCACCCTAGGTGAGTCTCACTATCAGGCTTGGGTGAAGTGCGTTCTGTTCATCTCCACAGTAGAGATTGTGTCAAATCTGAAAATAGGATAGTCTGCCTAGATTAACCAGCTGGGCTACTCTGGGCAAGGCAGCTAGCCTCTTTGTGCTTATGCTTCTGTACCTGAAAAATAGAGCTAGAGTATCTGCTTAATAAGATTGTCTTGCCAATTAAGCAGAAAATAGTTAAAACATTATCACTATCCTGCTCACCGCTTGATCCCCAGCCCATAGTACTGGGACAGGTCCAGAATAATTACTCAATAAATATCTGTTGAATGACTAAGACTGGGGAGGTATCAGGGGCCAGATCCCTGGAGTCCTTTGTTCTGCTGACTGCTCTAGGTACAATCTCCAGGCAGCCACCATCTCTCCTCCACCCAACCTACCTGGAACCATATTAGTTACCCCCCAAGTGACTCATTTAAAAAAAAAAAAACAAAAAACAAACCAGAAGTAGCTCCTTTATCAAGAGATTTCTAGGGCGCACATTAAAAAGAAACATGATGTGCTATTTCCCTGTAGTAAAGTGAGAAAACTTTGTGAATCACTGCTGCTATATAAAATTCACAGCTCTACTTCATTTTGTTCTTCTCTCTTTACCTAAGGCTGCTGTGGTACCATCTGCTCAGACGCTTAAAATTACTGACTTCAGCTTCAGTGACTTTGAGCTGTCTGACCTAGAAACGGCACTGTGCACAATTCGGATGTTCACTGACCTCAACCTTGTGCAGAACTTCCAGATGAAACATGAGGTAGGAATACAGTCCTGTCCTTTGGAGGAGAGAAGGAGAGAGGGTGTGTGTGTGTGTGTGTGTGTGTGTGTGTGTGTGTGTGTGTGTGTGTGTGTGTGTGTGTGAGAGAGAGAATTAATCGATATCACTGTCACCTAATGCCTACCTGAGATTTTTAAAGAAAAATGATCAACCCTAAAAAGACATTTGTTGGGTTCTTACTATTTGCCAAGCACCAAGTTGAAGAACAGGGGAGAGTACTCCCAACAGTGGGAGCAGGGTGTGTGCAAAGGCAGGATGAGAGAGTGGGGCTGGGGCTGCAGAGCCCTGGCGGAGGGAGGGTGGTAAGGGAAGCAACTTGGAGAGGAAGGTAAGCAAATCGGATATAACCCTGTAGGCTATTCAGAAGAATTTGGATTTTATCCTGAAAACAATGGTGAGTCACTGAGGAGTTGTAAACACGGAAGTAACTTGATCCGATCTCAGAGGTTATGATAACACAGTACTGAGAAGGACCAAAACAAAGTGAACTCCTTTGGAAATGAGGGAGTACAGGCACTTGATGTGAGGCCAAGCTTGTGGTTTGAACAGGGGTTACCCGTATGGGGGGGGGAGATGAAAACTGATTTTAACCCCTGTTGATTACCTTATTCACCTCTCAGAAAACAGCAGGGCTTCGATCAGTATCTTCTAATACCCATCTGGAGATACCAGGGAATAGCTATGTATAGCATCAAAGAATAAGGGAGAAGAGAAAGGATTGTTTGGGGGAAAAAATGTAGTAATTTGCCTTTAGAGTTAATTTTTTTCTGGTCAATCAAATTTCTAGTCTTCTTTTACAGATTTCCTGTCTAGAAATTTAAATACCTTGGAGGCCTCTACTATTTAGCAATCCACAAATTCATAAAATGAAACTTTATTAATACATACAGTGTACCAGGCACCATGCTAAGCCTTCATTTCAGTGAAGAGTTGTCCCTGCTCTCAAAAGCCTTCCAGTTAGGAACGAAAAGGAAGGGCTAATATAGCTAGGTTAAGACAGTGCCATTGATGGTATTCTTGGGGTATTCTTTCTTAAATACAGCCAAAGTTTATATGACTCTTGGGTGAAAACAAAGAACGACTGTCTGTGGACTCTAATAATACTTCACTCTTCTTAGAGCCATGTTGATTAAAGGACATCATGTTACTTGATTATTTCAAAAAGCTCTCAAGAAGGCTTCTCTGGTTATTACTGGCCCTCTTTGAAATTCAGATGGCGTGAGAAGAGTAGGAAGATCATGGGTTTTAAGTTATAGCTCTATTAGTCATTAGCTCTTATTTCCTTAAGCGATTCATCTCTCAAATTCTCCATTTCACAATCAGTTATGACTTCCCCAGTGGGAGTCTTGTAAGAATGACACACGCATTGATGTGACTGTATGTACACATGTGGATATAGGTATACCCCTATCTCCTATGACGTTTTGCTCCTTATTGTATCACCCTATCATGTTTCTCTACTGTAGGTTATAAGGCTCATTTTTAAAAGGTTTTTCTATTAATGGACTAAAGACCTCATTTAGAGCCAGTTCTCAATGTGAAACTCAGTTCAGCTTCTTGCTGGTTGCATGACCTTAAAAAGCAAGACAGCATTTCAAATCCCTTTCCATTCTGAGATTTCCCATACGTTAAACTAGTAACGTTCTGTTGAAAGAGCCCAGCCAGGACAAAGGAATCTGATCCTTATACCTATTTATGAAGTTTTTAAAACTTGATTTATTTCTTATTTCTTAAAAACCTATAAGTTTTCAGATAGCATGTGAGTGTTAGATATGATGGTAGTCATTCAGAATTTTTTTTAAAATATTTTACTTATTTAAGAGAGCGCACGTGCACATACAAGCTGGGGGAGGGGCAGAGGAGAGGGAGAAGCAGACTCCCCGCTGAGCAGGAGCCAGACTTGAGGCTCATGACCTGAGCCAAAGGCAGACACTTAACCGACTGAGCCACCCAGGTGCCCCAGTCACTCAAAATTTCTTTAGCAATCTTTATTCTTCCCTTTTCTTGAATTTTTGTTCATTAGGCAGGTATTTTTCTTTAATGTCTTGTTCATTTACTCTCCTTTTCTGTTTGAATAACTACTATTCTGATTCCGGCCAACATCAACTTGAATACCACAGTCATTCTGATTGGCCTTCCTGCCCTGGTGACTCTCCTGTCGTGTTTATTTGAGATATTGTTGTCAGTATAATTTTAGGGTGATAAAATTTTTAAAATGTTATTGCTGGAGAGGATGTTAGCATCATGAAGCTTCCCCGTCAAAGAATCTTTCCTACTGAAAGGTCTGTCAAATCTTCATGTCTCTTCTTGGCTTCCAAATCTTGAGTTACTCTCCTACAAACATGGCAACCATTGCTCTTGCTGACCTATGAAACAGACTCTTGACTCTACTTGAACAAATCTGCATGTGCTGTGTGTATCTTCACCTTCTGTCTTTCACATGTCATTCATCTCCTGAATGGACAGCCCCACTTGCAAGGCTGCTCCACTACTTGCCACAGCACACTTTTCTCGTCCTCAGAGCCTGACTCAACCCTAGTTTTGACTTCATACCACTTGGAATACTGTTGACAATTTGTGGTCTTGATTTTACTTCTTTTATATGTGCACTTTTATTATTTTCACTCCTGATTGAGATTCTTGAGGGCAGAAACTGAGCTGTTTTCTGGCTCTTCTCTTTCTCCCAGAGCATCTTGAGTCTGCCACTCAGGACATAGGAAGCCTTTGTCATTGTTGGAGACTGATTAGTGTATTGAGCATGCTCCCTAGAGTCATCCACATTGTACCTAATTATTCAGTAGTCCCATACAAAAGACTGTATTGCAGATTTGAACATGCCAGGCATATCCACCAAGCACTGAGCAGATCTGACTGTAATTTTCCTAAGTGCTGTTAACATCCTGATAGACCTTTAAATACACGGAACAAACTGATGGTTACCAGAGAGGAGGGGGTTGGGGGAATGGGCAAGATGGGTGAAGAAGAATGGGAGATACAGGCTTCCACTTATGGAATGAATAAGTCACAGAAATAAAAGGCACAGCATAGGGAATATAATCAATGATACTGTAATAAGCTTGTATGGTGACAGATAGTAGTTAAAATTGTGGTGAGCAAGGCACGATATACAGAGAAGTTGAATCACTATGTTGTGCACCTGAAACTAATGTAACATTATGTGTTAACTATACTAAAAAAAAAAAAGTTTTTAAAAGATTATCCTGATAATGTAATCCAAAACTGTACTTAAATCTAGTTCCTAACTAATGTATGCATTGGATTACCCAGTTCTCTTAGGCCCATCTTATTAGAAGCATAATAGAATAGTCCTTCAGGAATTAATATTTCATGGAGTCATTTTGGTCACTATTTAACATTATATGATATATGTGCACATTTAATTATATCTACAGATTTATGATTAGTAAAGAGATATATCCATAGGTTAAATTTCTGGGTTTTCCTGCTTATTTTCCTTGATTCTTTAATTCATCACCGATAATTTTCTCTAACACTTGATAGTTATAAACATATAAGCATATCCAAGCAAGTTTAGAGCTCTTACTTAAATTCTGCCAGTAAGACGAAACTATCAGCTCTCCAGCTGATTTTGTTCAGAAATGGTTATGGTGAAAGAAACTGCACTGTACTTGGGATTAACGCATGTCAGTCTTAGGCACACAGAAATCCTCTGCTAAATATGGTGACTTGGAGATGCAAGAGCTAAGGGACATTCGGGTTGCTTGTTATCAGAATTCCCTGTGAACTGTGTTATAGAACAGGAACAAAAGACCTGAAAAGAAAAGGAGGGTTATGAAAGCACTGATTTTCTACCAAATCCTATATAAGCAATTTCTACCAACAAAGAAGAAACCTTGTTTTTGGCCTACTTCTGCAGCCAGTCATTCTGTGTTGAATATTGTTAGAGCAACATTCTTTTCCCTGGTACTTTTTCCATACCCCAGGGCGATGCTGTTTGTGTTTGAAGTATCTCCAGTGATATACGTAAGAAGAAGCACATATTTATTTTTACAGATCCTCCAAAGTATAGTAAATCATTCAGAATTAAAGAGAGGGAGACTCTGATGCTAACACAAACAAAAAATAACTATGCTTAGAGCCCATGAGTCTCTGGGGACTTTATTGAATACACTCCTTAGAAGTTGAATTAAACCCAGCTTTTGAGATTTTCTGAAGTCTGTCTCCTTTTTTTTCCCATCTTTTAAAATAAATCTTTTTCATAGGGACCCCAGGGCTTTATTTTGCATATGTATTTTTAAAAATTACTTCTTGGTAACCAAGCAGTAACTCTGCCTGAATACTTAAGCGTAGTTTAAAAGGGACAAAAGACCTGCTGATTGCCTCAGGACTTCGGAGCTCCATTCTGTGCTTGGCCACTTGCTCTGTATCTCAGTGCCCAACCCACCCGCTCAGCCTTGTACCCTATACCCTTGCAGAACTAAAAAGTGGGAGCATGAGAAGAAGTTGAGAGCGGCCATTTCCATGACTTTCTAAAAGTGAATCCATACATAGTTGACTGGATTCTCCTAATTGATGGCACATGGACACAATATCTTTTAAAAAGCTAGTCAGTACCCTCCCTACCCCATGCCAAAAATACCTTCCTTAAGGCTCTCTTGCCTTTTACATCTCGTTTAGTTAGCATGGGGGTGAACATGGTGGGCTCTGAAGTCCAGCTGCTCAAGTTTGAATTTTAGCCCCTTCCTTTATGAGAAACGTGACCTTGGGAGAGTTGCCACTCTGAATGTCCATTTCCTCATCTGTAAAATTATCAGAGTAGTAGTGCCTCCCCTAGAGTCCTGAGGGTTAGAGGTAAAGACTTTGTACAGTTCCTGGAACATAGTAAATATGGGCTAAATGTTAGCAAGTATTGTTACTACTTACGCTTTTTTTCCTAAAGGTTCTTTGCAGGTGGATTTTAAGTGTTAAGAAGAATTATCGGAAGAATGTTGCTTATCATAATTGGAGACACGCCTTTAATACAGCTCAGTGCATGTTTGCTGCTCTAAAAGCAGGCAAGATTCAGGTACTTTTTAGAGCTGTTTTTATATTTAAGACCTCTTCTTGCTTTGGTAGTAAAATTTACAGCATATTCTTTCAGGTTTTTTTGTGTAATGTGCACTAATGGATGATTAGATTAATATTTGTTGCCACTTACAAAATAAATGACATCTTGTTAATTGAAGACTAGCATGGCAAAATACTTAGTTATTAATTTTCCTTCATGTGTAATATATATGGCATATTTTTAAAAATCCTTAAAATAACTTCATGTTAAATTTAATAGTCTTTGGGCAAATACTTCCTCTGTAGGAAATTTCTACAGTATAAGAAAAAGTATCAAATTCCTCCTGTTCCCATCCAACTTGCTCCATAGTAGAATTCCTCAAAAACCACTCAGGTGGCTTCATAGATAAGTCCGGGGTTCTCTATCGCATTTTCTCTGGAGCACTCAGTTAAATTTTATAAGTAGTATTTCATGGAAATGGTTTTAATATCATATACATTGACCAGAGACTGTGTACAAGGAAGATCAATGCAGAAAACGTTCAAGTAATTCGTTCATTTCCAGGCCAGATTTTATCCATAACTCTGTCCTTAGATTCTAACTTCAGTGGGAATCTACTAGTTATTCTAGGTAAGTGATTCCAGGCATCCATCATATAACTGTTTTTAATTCAGAGCTTCCATGCTCTTTTTTTTTTTTTAAAAAGTAAATTCTAAAAATGTTATTCTCTGTCTCTATTTCCATAGGGAGCACATTTTAACTGGCTAGAGCTAAAAGAAGGGATTGTTGTCCAAGAGGCCATATGAAATACCATAGTAGTATTTCCCTGCCATAGCAAACATTTATAAAAAATAAGATCAACTTATTTTGGGCTGTGGAAATGTCATCAGGATTATACTGCTGAAGACTATCCTTGCTTTTTATGAAGAATAACAAAATGATGATTTTTGTCTGATGTTATAAACATACAATGTAGAATGTTGAGTTTCCAGCAGAGTGGAGCTGATAATGATTTCAACTTGTTTTCTTACTGATGAAGGAGACCAGCGGGATAAATAATACAAATGGCAGATATTACAAAAATAACCTCTGTTTGGCTTTGGAACATATTGTGCAACTTTTTAAAGCCAGATTTTCATTTCTAATCCTCTTTTTTATGTATTGTTTTGCTTAATATTCACATTGTCTCTGTTCCTGAAGGACCTAGCAACTACCAGCAGAGAGTGAGGGGAGCAGAATCTGCAGGCAACTGGAAGTCAGAGAGACAACAATTGGTTAAAGTTTATTTTGATGATTCCCCATATATGTAGATAATGAAGAGTTAATGCTATTTGCTGTAGGTGGACAGATTATGGATTATTTGAGGCACTTCAACTTTTTCTGTTGATAAATGACATTTATCATAATCATTCCCTTCTGAAGACAAAGTACCACTGATGCCCTGCAGAAAGGATTCTCCCATGGGTCCTTTCTAACCATAAAGAAGCACATGTGAAAAGCACTCGGAAAAACAAACACATGGTCGGTGAAAAGAGGTAGAATAACGAACTTTACCAAATTGTCTTTCTCCTTCTTTCCACTGACGTCTTTGGTCATGCAGAGCAAGTTGACTGACCTGGAGATACTCGCCCTGCTGATTGCTGCTCTGAGCCATGACTTGGACCACCGTGGTGTGAATAACTCTTACATACAGCGGTAAGGCGCCTTTTCCCCAGCTAAAGAAGAAAATGTTTCTTTTAAATTCTAGCGCTGTTTTTTTTTTTAATTTTATTTTTTTTACTTATTTTTTTAAGATTTTATTTATTTATTTGGGAGAGAGAGCGAGCGAGCGGGAGCGTGCAAGAGAGAGAGCACGGAACGGTGGGGAGGGGCAGAGGGAGAGGGAGGAGCAGACTCCCTGCTGAGCAGGGAACCCAACTCAGGGCTTGATCCCAGGACCCTGAGATCATGACTTGAGCTGAAGGCAGACGCTTAACCGACTGAGCCACCCAGGCGCCCCTAGGGCTGTCTTTTTTAAAGTAAAAGCAGCAAAATTTGATGGTACCAGATTTCAATTGATTGAGGCCCCATAACATACTCTGGTTTTACTTAAGGGAAATGGGAAAAAAAAAATCCAAATCCAATATTACATTGGTAACATTTCTGGCCTGAAGTTCAAAAAAATCTTTGTGTTGAGAATCTTATTTCACAAGATAATTACCAAGAGTTTTGCTTTAGTTTATGTCTACCCAGCTTAAGAGCTTCATTAGAAAACAATATATTAAGACTAGTTCAAAAAAGATAGAATTTTACCCTGAAGTAGAGAAGATAATATTTGAAAAGTGCTTAGCTCGATTCTGAGTACTTAATGAGCACGAAGTGGAAGGAGGCTTTTGGTCTTAGTGAAGACAGTGTAGCGCAGTGTTTGCAAGTTGGGGCCTGCAGTCAGACAGGATGCAAACCCTACCTTTGCCACACGGTTCCCGTGTGACCTTGGGCAAAGGAGCTTATTTCTCTGTGCTTCAATTTCCTGATCTGCAAAATGAAAACAATAGCTTATTACCTCCCTCATAGGGCTGATGTCCGTTTCAAGAGAGAACATGGATCAATACCAGATGGAATGCGCGGTGCATATTTCAGTGTTAAGTCTTCGCAGCAGATGCTAGTGATAGTCCTCTCAACATCAGAAGCCTACTTTGTGGCTGATTTTCAGAGCAGATACCAACTCAAGACAAGTGTTTCAGGCTCCCTCCCGGGCCATCCTTAAGTGACATTTGCAATGACAAATGAGGTGATAAAGGTGACATCACTTTTCGTCAGATTTTGAGCCACTGGGATGTTTTTATTTACTTGTAGCAACATAGTTGAAAAGCCTACATCTTAATGGCAAAATCTCTTACTACTGAGCATTTTTTTTAGGTAATCAAGTGATGCAACTAATGGGTAGACCTCTTAAGGAAATTCCAGATGTCTGATATCTTGAGGGAATTTCAGAGAGCTCTCGAACCACATTCCCTTTATCTAAATAAATGGAAAACTTCATGTAACAAGAATTGTAGTGATGCGGCCACCATGTCCTCTGCTGACCTCTGATGGGAAAAGGTAGCGAGCTCTTGCCCGAGTGTCAGAGACTGGCTCTTTCCTCTTTAAGATCTGAACTTAAAGAGGAAACGTTTTGGAGAATGGACTGGATGCCATGTCCTTTGTCCTCTGTGCTCTGCCACACGATCGTGCTCCTGAGCCTCACACTGACACAGGAGTAATTATGAAAGGGAACAACGACATGAAAAGATGTTTAGCGCGGGTCGAGGGCAGCCAAAAGACCCAAGCCGGCAGTGCTATGTTGCCTCCATACCTCAAAGCTGAACATACATTATTAGTGCATGGTTGGCTCCAAGATGCCATGTTGCCCTGCTTTAGAGTGAAAAAAAAAAAAAAACAGCTATTTTTCCTTTGTTTATTTAAAAATAATTACCCGGAAAAACATCTGGAGAAACGTCATCTTCTCTTCAAAAAAAAAAAAAAAGTCCTGGGAAAAATTCATAGACTGCAGAATCTTGCCTTCACACACACCACAAAGCAGACTTCCACCGAGTAAGAGTAACTTTAAGAAAAAATTTAAAGGAGTTTCAGAGATTTTTATTTCTTCCTACATCTCTGTGGTTTGAGTAGAGGAAACCAAGAATTTTCCAGGGATGTTTCTTTTTTTTTTCTTTCCTTAGTGGTAAATAAGTGATACTTCAGGAGGATTTTCTTAACCAGGGAACTCTTGGGGGAATAAGAGTACCATACACATTCCCGTATAAAGAGCTAACTTGTAAAAAGGTATACAGTGTCCAACCTCATCTGTATTCAAACGCTACGTGAAGAAAACCATCACCATCAGAGAAGGCACAGAAATGAAACTAATATATCAAAAAGATGAAAGCCCTCATGTGGTAGCAAAGTTAGAAACTGAACTTCTATCAGTCGTTCTTCTTGAACACCTTTTCAGAAAATTAATTTGAAGTAAGATGTATAGGAAACCATGTTTTGATCCATTATTTGGTCCTTTGACGGCTTCCTTGATTAGGAAAACTGTCATTATGAGGAGTACTGCAAGTGTGCCAGTGAAATATTTAGAGAGAGTTCACTGTTGTGCTTTCTTCTCCCATTTGGGTGGGTAAAACAAAGAGTGGTTTCAGATAGATATTAAAGTATTATTTTAAAAACAGGCAGTAATGGGGACAAAATGTCACAGACATCCACTAGAGAAAGCACAGTGTGACTCTCGGCTCATGTTGAGAAACCTCTTGCATTAGGCCTGCAGTCAATATAAGAAGACTGTCATGGATGCATTTATTTGGTTAGATTCAAGTTTGGTATTTTTATAAAAGAATAGAATGAAAGTGTCCTACATTTTAGGCAGCCAGCTAATGGGCAATTACTAGGGCCTGGCACTTTGTTAGGCAGAAAGAGAGCTATAGAGTATAAAATGTGGTTCCTGTTATTAAGTAATTTTCATAGTCTCATGAAACATTTGGTGACCAATATAAGAAAATACCCAGTAAGTCCTGAGTTGTTTAGTAAAGTGTTTGGCAGAGGAGATGGGTCAAGACTCCACTGTTAACGGACAAAGTGGATCCTAAGAAGTGGCTAAGATTTGGAGAGGCGAGAGAATGAAGATAGCCCAGAAACAGTCTGAGGTGGGTGGGCATTCTCACGGACCAACGATGGCTGGCTGGCCCGTGCAGAATCCAAAGGCTCACTGACTCGGGACGGAGAGTAAGAGGGTGAAGAAGTAGAGGTAGAACCCCCTTGGAGGGAGAGCTATAAAACTAATCAGCAAGCTTGAGATGTGGTAGAGTGAAGAAACGAGGAGCCACTGCAGTGGGTAATAAAGACCTTGTTGAGGAAGGAAAGACTGAAAGTCAAATACAAGGTGCAGTGGGTAATAATTAGAAGCACAGAGTTCGGCTAGGGAGCTGTTAGGACAGCCACGTACATGGTGACCATCACACACTGGCTACAGAGAGGAAGAGATGGAGGGAGAAATGTTTTTCCATTTAATATTAAACTGATGCTTATATGCATGAAGGAAGGGGGAAATCATGTCTCGTGGCCCAAGAAACTGAAACAGCGATGGAGCCATTGACAAAAATGGAGGAACTGGGAAGTGTGTGTGTGTGTGTGTGTGTGTGTGTGTGTGTGTGTGTGTGTGTGTACTTAGAGAGGAAGGGACAAGAAAGGCAGAAGGGAGAGGAGTGTTGGCAATGAGGAGAAAACAATAAATATCATGGTACTTAGAAGAAGTAAAATGATTAAAGGAATGTTTTTTTTTTTCAAGTTCCCATAAAATCAGAATAAAAGAATTTTCTGGTAACCATAATCAGACCACGTCTCTCTCCTGGGTCTGTGCCCTGGTCTTCCCCGCTTACTAGAACAGCAATGAGCTGGAGTCCTGGCCTGGCACGGTGACAGTAGGTGGGCATCAGGCTCTAAGGGCCTCAACAGGGCAGGAGAGACAGCACAGGAATCACAGTTTGTGAAGTTCAACTGGATAGAGTCTATATTAGCCAGGAATGAGATCATTCCCGATTAGGATGGAGGGCTTGAGAGGCTGGAGTCTCTCAATATGCAAGAAGTGCATGTTCAAGGAGCCCTAATGTCACTAGCTAATAATAATAATAATAATAATAATAATAGAAGTGAACACTTAATATGGCTCTCAACCATGTGGCACTTGGAACTCTTTTTAGTACTTTATATCTATATATGAGTTCAGTTAATCCTTAGACCACCCCTCGGGGGCTATGATGGTTACAGTGGCTAAGGACCAACTTGAGCCAGATACCTGGGTGCACAAGCAAATACCGACTCCATTTGATCTTGAGCGAGTCATTTAACATCCTCTCTCTATTTCCTTCTCTGTGCAATGGAACAATGACAGCATCTCCCTTGCAGTTTGTTTTGCTTTGTTTTGTTTTAACAAGGATTAAGGAGTATAAATAAATGTAAAGGACTTGGAACAGTACCCAGCACAGAGTAAATGCTCTCCAGTTTTTAGCATTTTCTTTCCTTTTTTTTTTTTTAAAGATTTTGTTTATTTGAGAGAAAGAGAGTGAGAGAGAGAGCAAGAGTGCACGCGCACAAGCAGGGGGAGGGGCAGAGGCAGAGAGAGAAGCAGGCTCCCTGCTGAGCAAGGAGCCCAACGCGGGACTCGATCCCAGGACCCTGAGATCATGACCCGAGCCAAAGGCAGATGCTTAACCAACTGAGCCACCCAGGCACCTTGGTTTTAGCGTTTTCAAAGGGGGATACTATTAAGGACATATAGGAATTCAAGATCTTGCTTTGTGCCATGGTGGGACATGGAGTAGGCAGCAGCAAAAATACTGCTTCTAGCAGCACCTAGCAGCTGCGGAACAAAGAAAGGTGTATGTATTGCTGACGGGAAAAGAGACTATCAGTAGGGTCAAGGCGGTCAGAGAACTAGGGTCAGAGGTCAAATGCATCATCAGCTTGAACATCTGTGGCATCTAATGTGATCACGGAGAACACGAAGGTAAAATAACCCCCGGCTGCTCGAATACAGCAGTGATGCTTTGGAGAGAAAGAATTCAGTGGGGTTGACGTGGCTTATGAAGAAGACTAGTTAAGAGATCTGAGCCCAGAGCCATTTGCGTGGGTGAGAAGCAGGATCAAGGACGGTTGTTAAGAGTCTGTAAAAAGGAATCCTAGGGCAGCAAGCATTGTTTTTCTCCCAGAGCTTACATTTTCTATTGATTTCTGAGGCTTTCTATTTCTAGAACGTCATTCTGATTTGGGCACTGGCATCCTGACACCACTCTCAGAGATGGACAGACAACTGCAGGACAAGAGGAAAATGCAGGAGGGTGTCCCATCCGTACTGCTCGCTGACTTCAGTGTGGGCATAAAATTCGATGGCAGTAGGGACCTACACAAGTCCCTCGGACAGGATGTCATAGAAAGAAGCAACACAGCCTTGTGTTTGAAAGAGTAAAAAGCAACGGAATGTAGAATACATTGGTGTCCACGAGTATTTTTGTAAACAGGAAACTTGGGGCATTTATCACCCTTTTATTGATTCATAAATCCATATTTTTAGAACATAAGTAAAGGCAAACACACGTAATTTGCATTCATCTATCCCACAGCCCGAGAAGTTTTTCTAATATGAAACAGTCCTTTCTGCATTGTCTAAAAATGTAAAGTGCGTTCGACATTTTAGGCATATTCGTGTTGCGTCTGCCTAATCGCATTTCTGGGCCAGCTTCTAACTAGGCCGGTGAGGGGCAAAGCACCTTCTAATTGACCCCTGCAGGGAGTCTGTTAAATCACACAGGAAACTCAACGCTGCATCAGTCCGCTGGAGTCAGAGGTGGGCTGAGGATTTTGATGTGGAGAATGGAAATGTCCCATATTAAATAAAGATTAAATATAAACTACTTATCACAGCACCTGACATGTTTGAGGCTCTCAGGAAATGGTAATTATTATCATTAGGGAAAACAGATCCTACCAAGCTCAGGAGGTTTACAGTCTAACAAGGTAATAGACATATAAACGGCTAACGACTGGCAGAACAAAATGGACATTAAACTAATATCATATGTCCTTGAAGTTCTTGCGTAAATGAAAATAAACAGATACTCTAGAAGTGAAGGGAATGGGGAAGGCTGCAATTGTCATGTTGAAGTTGACCTTAGCATAGCTAGTCCGAATGGTGAGAAAAGGCACTGGCCAAAGTAGAGAATGTAGACTACAAGGCAGACGGCAGAGGGAGGCCATCATGCTGTTTGCCCTGGGCCCTCCAGTACTCAGCAGCGCCTCAACTACCCGTGGCGTGGATTAGTACCGTATACAGTTGATGTGTTCCAAGCCTGCATCTCCAGCCCAGACCCGAGTACAGATATTTATATTAAACACTTGGTGGACCTCGGGCACCTTAAAATCAACAGATCCAACACTCAACTAGACATCTTCCCTCCTTCACCTCCCATCCCTAATCATTCTCTCCCATTTTTCCTCTGTCGGTATAAGACAGGGCATACACTTGGCATGCATACTTTCCCCCCAGGAATATCCCTGCTGGGTCCCCACCTCGGGATTCATTGCCAACTCCTACCTCCTAAATAGTTTTTGAATAACTGCTTCTCGATAGGCGGGATTCCGTCACCCGACTCCGGGCTGTCTCGCACCGACGTTACCAGAACTGGGACTACTATCTTCCCAGCGGTCTCCTAACTAACTTCCAGTAGTCTCCAGTTTTGATTCCAGCAAATTTATCTTTTTTTTTTTAATAAATCTTCTCATTTTACTCCATCCATTGTCTTCCCATTGTCCAATGATAAGCACAGTATCTGGTCCATCATACAACTCACTAAACATGGAAGGAGCAAAGAAGACAGGCAGGAGTTAACTTGGGAAAAGTTACAACAGCACAAAAAAATGGAGGTTTGGGGGCCAGCAGTATCAGTGGGAGATTAAACAGGAATAGATGAGATTCCCAATTTTCTTACCTTTATTTCCCTTTTATTGTTTCTGTTTTCCCTTAAGCATCTCTTACTCTACTCAGTTTCTTCCTGTGTTCCGTTCCTTTAGTGTTGGGCAGCTTCTCTATCTTCAAAGTAAATACGTAAATTATCGATTCATATAGTAGTATAAAGAAATAACAAGTCAACTGTATTAACAAACACTTGTGTTGTACTTTACAATTCGTAAATTTGAGAAACAGAGACTTGCAGGAACTCTAACTTTTTCTTTAAAGAAAAAAATAGTGAAAATGGTGCTTCATATTCACACGTGAAGGGCCATGAGAAGATGAGGCGGAGGACCGTGCTTGTCATGCTTTAGAACTTGATTTGTGACTGCCCTGTTACATATAATGAACTGAGTAGAGTATCCTTCCTTTCACTCAGCCAAATGGTCTCTACCATTTTCCCCAAGTTCAAATTAACAAGCTTGTGGGATATCCTACACTGAAATAACTTGGATTCCACATGGGGCACTTGTTCTGACTCAGCTGTCTGCTTCCTCCCTTCGAAGGGGGATGTGCACCGACTATACCCCTTTTCTGTGCCTTTCAGCACTCGCGCCTGATCAGTCCATCTCAGTCCAGTCTTTTTGGGGATGTAGGCACGTGTGACTACACTCACCTTCAGCCTTATTTCAGAGGAAAGACTGGCTCGACATTTGTTTCGGATTTTAAATTAATTGCAGTTTTGAAATTGAAAAATATAATGGTTACAAGTACTTCAGAGATTTTTTTTCATGTTTAGAGGAATTAGTCCTTTGTCCTCATTCCTTCTACTATTTTATCAATATTAAAACCAGTGAAATCGTTCGTACTTTGAACTGGTACCAGTTACACTGGTATTTGAAAACAACTTGACTCTGTCTTCCCCAGAGATTAACTCACTGTTTTCCTCAGCCAAAGAAGAGAAAATTATTAGTTTGGTTAATTTTGTGCAGTAGCCTCTTTTTTCATTAACTAGCATTAAGAAGATAGGAAAAAAACTGATATGTGGGGGAAATGGGTAATTTTTAAACTGTTTTCCTCTCTTCAACAAAATATTTTTCAGAAGTGAACACCCACTTGCTCAACTCTACTGCCATTCAATCATGGAGCATCATCATTTTGACCAGTGCCTGATGATTCTTAATAGTCCAGTAAGTACCTACTTTATGGTTGTGGGATTTTAAAAGAAAGCTTTATAAATTCAGTTTTATTTTTAAGTTTTGGATTTATTCCCAGCACCATAAATTCTTGAGCATGCTTTATTCCTTTTTGGGTAAGGAAGGCAAAGCCAGAACATTTAAAATCTTCCCAGCCTCGCTTCTCTAGACAACCAAGACTGTCTAAATGTTGCCTGATAAAGGGTATCTGGTTCCTCACCTCTATTTGGTTTTTGCAAACTAGAAACAAACAAAACTAGTATTTTATGGCTCGCAGTTAATTTTCCTTTTTTTCTTGTCAAACGAAGTGGCTTATACAGCTCTTTCAAAGGTTTGCTTTCACAAAACCATGCCTGTTCCTCTTTTTATTGAATCTTCTGGCCACTCACAAACTGTTGCGTTAAGGAATAGAGCTATTCAACAGTTCGGTTAAATGAATATTTATCAGTGTAAAAAAGCATATGATATGCTACGCTAGACAAATTTATGTGAAGGGAAGTAAAATAATGTACACCAAAACGTTAACAAAGGTTGTCTTTGTATAGTTAAATTGTTAATACTTTTTATGTTCTCATTTTGATTTGTTCATTATTCACACTATCTGCTATATGCATGTATTACCTTTATGTAAGAAAAAAGTGAAAGTTGTAACTATTATGTGGAAGAGGCACAATGCATGGTATATAATCTTAAAGCAATTTTACCTCCATCTTTTTATGCTTGCTTGCTAGGACGAGTTTTTCTCTGAGCCCTAAAACAAAACTTGGGAGGCCTATAACTTGTCTGGTCACTCTTCTTTCTTTCATTTTTTTTTTTTTTTTAGAGAGAGAGAGAACACATGCACATGTGGGGGGAGTGGGGGGTAGAGGGAGAGAGAATCTTTTTTTTGAGATTTTATTTATTTATTTGAGAGAGAGAGAGCGAGCACGTGTGGGGTATGGGGAGAGGGAGAAGCAGACTCCCCACCGAGCACGGAGCCCGATGTGGGGCTCGATCCTGAGACTCCAGCATCATGACCTGAGCCAAAGGCAGATACTACCCGACTGAGTCACCCAGGCGTCCCAGGGAGAGAGAATCTTAAGCAGACTCCATGCCTAGCGCTAGCCCGATGCAGGGCTTGATCCCATGACCCCGAGTTCATTACCTGAGCCAAAATCAAGAGTCGGACACTCAACAGACTGAACCACCCAGGCACCCCATTTTCTGGTCATTCTTTTTAAGTAAAAGCCTTCTAATTACCTTAAGTCCCAAAATATAGTATACAGGTCTCAATTTAGAAACCAAAATGTCCAGTCCTGTGTAATAGTCCAGATTCTGGACTTGGTTTAAAGTTTCAGGTTCTCCCCTTTCTGCTCTGGTTGGCTTCTTTCATCCCTACCTTGTGTTTTTTCTAACTCCTTCCTCATTCCTAAACCCCCATGTAGTTTCCTACCCTTCCGGACTTGGAGAGTAGGAAGGGGAAATGGGTAAAAAAACAGGCAAGAACATTCTCAACAGACTGGTGCTGTTAGGAGTGTCTCACTCTTTGGGCCTGGTAGGTGTTTAAACCAAATTATTTTCTTGTGGGTAAGTTCATGATCCCTGCCAAGCTCCCTCATTGTGGGGTTTTTCTACCAGATGTTTCTTTAATGTGAATGATCATCTCTGTCTGCTTTATTTATGGCTCCTTCCTCAGCTCCTGAAAATCGGATTGCTCACTTTGAGCTCCTTGCTGCTAAGGTACTTTAGCCTTCTTTGAGGTCCTCTTGAAAAGGACAGGGCAGAAATCAACCCCACGCCTCCAAAACTCAGAGAATGCAAGTAGTAACCTCTCCTTTGCTGCCAAAGTCAGAGTGGCTAGTTAGCCTGGGTCTTGCCTTTTAGATTTTCCAGACAGATATTAGACACGAGACCGCTGTGGCCCCTCCCACCCCCCCTACACTACAGGAGACACATGTAGGGACTTCATGTTCCTCTCTTACTTGAGATGACAGGGAACAGGATCTCACCTCTCCCTAAACATCTCAGTGTGGGGTGAGGGGTTGAGAGTTATACAACCAGGCGCGCCTGGGTGGCTCAGCCGTTGAGCGTCTGCCTTCGGCTCAGGTCATGATCCCAGTCGAGCCCCGCATGGGTCTCCCTGCTCAGCGGGAAGCCTGCTTCTCCCTCTCCTGCTCGCCCTGCTTGTGTTCCTGCTTTCACTATCTCTCTCTGTCAAATAAATAAATAATAATCTTTTTATAAAAAAGAGTTATACAACCAGTTCAGTAACCTCATTCAGTAACCTCAGTATAAATTCTCATACAGATTGCTAAAGCATGTGATTGTTTAATATGAATTAGTTCATGTGTGCTTGGTGCTTGAATGACATTAGCATAAGTGTACAATTGTATTTCCTACACACATTCTCGGGTAAGGTACCAAAATTATGGGAGTTGAATTTTGACCTTCAGCAAGAGAAAAAAATCCCTCCGCTTGGCTTTTGCTCACACACCCTTTCTGTCCTATTGCAAGAATGTGGAAAATGGTCACTTGCACCTGAGGTGTGCTCCCTTGCTTTGGACTGCTCGCTTTAGGGTCCGAGGAGGTTGCTCTTCCTTCGGTGCCCGCCTAAGCAGCCCCGCCGTCTCAGTGATCCAGTCCCATCCGCGTTGTCTCTGGGCCCCCACAAACCAGCATTTCCACTCCCTTGTTTTGTGTGTCTTGACTATTCTCGAAGGGCCTCCAGAGTGGCCAGCCTGAACTGTCCAGGTTACCTCCAGATGCACGAATCTTCAGTCTGCTTTACGCTCTGGTTATAAAGTTGCACGGGTTCTGTGTAATCTGCCCCAACACTATTTGCCCTACAAACCATGTTATTTTTAGTGTGTAGTGTTTCAGAATGGAGACTTTCCAGGAATTATATATTGTGTGGTAGTAGAAACATCTGTACTTCCCTTGGGATTTGCTATCTCTGTGCCTCATTTAAAAATACAGGGGCGCCTGGGTGGCTCAGTCTTTAAGCATCTGCCTTCGGCTCAGGTCCTGGGATCGAGCCCCGCATCGGGCTCCCTGCTTCTCCCCCTGCTTGTGTTCCCTCTCTCGCTGTGTCTCTGTCAAATAAATAAATAAAATCTTTAAAAAAAATTTAAAAAATAAATAAAAATAAAAATATAAAACTTTCATTTTAATATCCTGTTCAGTTTCAAAGAAAGAAAACGTGCTAACCTTTTTCTAAAGCATATTTAACAATATCCCTATCAGAGGTAGCCATGTTATTAAATAACAGCTTACTAAGTAACATGTCATTACTTAACTCACAAGAAATTTGGTTGTATATATATATATATAGCTGGCCTCCAAGTATAAGACCATGTATATATTCTGTCTTTGTAAGCACCAAAACATAAGAATTTACAGTCTTATGTTTTTGGAAGGGAAAATAAAAATATAACCCCAAAAGATAATTCCTTTTCCATTTGAAATTGTTTTATGTTAAATAAAAGTATAGGGAGTTATTTTCTAAATAGTTTTCTTTCTGGCCTAGAATCTAAAATGATTTCATAGTTAAAAACAATGTGTATGGTTACCATCACAGATTCATTAATTAGATACACACCACAATGTTGTCATCTAGTTACCCTCGAACCAGTATTTTGGCCCTGGCCTCCGGCACTCAGCAGTTTCCCTGTCTTCAGAACAAATCCTTTGCCTCCAGGTCTCATTCCTACATCTCTGGGTTTTTTTCTTGGACCTGAGATTTAGGAAGCACATCTGACTTAATTTACAGATACTGTTTTGAGGATATTCTGAGTACCCAAGGAATGTTTTCTGTAGTTCAAGATGAGAGAACCACTATGCTTTAAATTACAGCCAAGAAATTTTAAAAAATGCTTATATAGCAAAAATTTTCCATTATTTACAGCTGGATTAGCCACCTTTGAGACATTTCAACCCATGTTTGCTTTTTATCACCAGTAAGCACATGACCTGTACCCATCCATATTGGCGTGTTCCTAAAGAATAAACACTGTTCTTGGTATTAAGTTAAATTATATAAATTTTCACCAAAAAAAAATGTTATTGGATTTATTACAAAAACCATAGAGAACTGATTTCTTTAATAATCAATTATGTAAAGATTTCACTACTCCATTCTTCATGTCCACTAATATGGCTTTGATTTTTCAAAGCTTTCTCTTGCTGTTATATTATAGCAGTTCACCTGCCCAAAGGACAAAGATATATAGTTATTAGATTTTAGGCCTGGACTAAGACCCAAGGGGTATTAGATTTGGAAAAACATGCATGTGTAGGCAGATGCACCATCATGAAGCTGTCTTTCCTTATCAGACAATGTGGTGGGGGTGGGAGCATGGAAGGCAGACATCCTTTCATGGCATTTACTCTAAGGAGGCAGGTGTCCTCTGTATTCATGAGTTCGGAACACTAGGCGTGTGTTTAAGATATGTCACTCTATCTTCAGGTTTTGTTCTTGTCAGCAGCTTCTCCAGGTGGAGTGCTAATGATGGTTTTCTTTTTTATAAAGGGCAATCAGATCCTCAGTGGCCTCTCCATTGAAGAATATAAGACCACATTGAAAATGATCAAGCAAGCTATTTTAGCTACAGACCTAGCACTGTACATTAAGTAAGTTTTAAGTAATATTCTGAGATAAATAGGTCTTGGAAGTGTTTGCATTGTTCCAAACTTTTAAAATGCACGTTGGGAAATTTTTAGATTATAAAGACAAATGTCCTGGCAAGTCAAATGTCTTGTTTTTCAAACTATGGAACGGTTTCTTAGAGGAAGCCAGGAAAGTCTCCTCCTTTGACTTACCACTTAATGCTAGAAGTTACAGAATACAGAGTTATTTGTGCTGTTGATCTACTGCTATGTCTCTGAAGCTATGTACAAAGTAAATTACCATCCCACGGTCATTGCAAGCTAGGTTGTGCAACCTAAAGTTTATATAGCCTGTTTGCTTTTCCTCCTTTCCTTCACTCCCCCGGCTTCTGACCATGTTACAGTTCTTTATACTGTAATCTAAGCCTAGGTGGGCAAGAAAAGGAGCTAAGTGCCAGAGAAGTAAATCTTGTTTCTTTTTATTTGATTCTGGCAGAAGAGTATTAATGTAGAAGTTTAATTAGTGAAGTTACCGACTCAAAAATTAAAGTGTGCATTAGAGTAGTATTTGCCATGCGTGTATGCATTCACTTATAATTAAACTGCCTTTCTAGAAGTGAGAAAAGCCTTAGCTGCCTTTGGGCAGGTATTGGTTTCCCACAAGCAGACCAAGATCTTTGCTGCACATGTAGGAGTGAGGAGAGTCTGGTGGTCACCCTCATGGGATTTCCGTGAAGCCCAACCCTCTCTCCCTCTGCACAGAGACTCACATCCATGGCTTTAACCACTCTGATGAGAAGTAAAAACAAACAAAGAGACACACATCACATTCCAGACCTCCACTATTGTACATCTGAAAGTAACCACATCTAAAAGGGTCTGCATCGTTGGGTTTTGGAGCACTTTAATCAGGGTAAAAGAAAATACAGCAAACTTCAGTCAATGTCAAATGATTGCAGAATTAAGATTATCAGATTACCAAGACTTTAAAAATATCTATAACCACAAAGACTTCCCAGCCTTTCCAGGCCACATGGGTCTCACCTCTGAACCCTTATGAAAAACCTATTTTTCAGTTTTGGTACTCAAATCACGTACAGTCAGTTTTGTTATATAAGTTTTTCTTATGTTTGTTTTGTGTCTCCGACTAGATTTTAAACATTGTCCAAAGGACTTAACGCCTTATAACTTCCCAAGATGCTTAACGGTGCTGGGCACATAGAGTGAATATCAGTGGACACTTTACTTGGTCTTTGCTTCAGAAGGCTTTCGCCAGTTTATACTGACATAGAGTAATTGTTATGAACATTTTTCTACCCTATACCCTAATGTGTAAGATAAATGAAATTAAAATGAAGCCATGTAGATCTGATTATGCCATACACTTAAAATTTCTTAAGTCATTCTTGGCATCAGGTTTTTAACTTGTATTGTTTCATTTTCTTTTAAAATCATGTTTAAGAATTGAAATTACCAACTGAGGGTTCTAGAGGGGAGGGGGGTGGGAGGATGGGTTAGCCCGGTGATGGGTATTAAGGAGGGCACGTTCTGCATGGAGCACTGGGTGTTACACACAAACAATGAATCATGGAGCACTACATCAAAAACTAATGATGTAATGTATGGTGATTAACATAACAAAATAATAATAAAAAGAATTGAAATTACCATTATTTCTGATCCATAGTTAAATAATAATTTAAAAATAATTTAAATTTAAAAATATTCCGTTTTACCGAGAGAAAATGATGGAAGGGAAGAAAGTGAGATATTTTTAGTTTTTTAAATGATGATTTCTGTATTGGATTCTAAGATGGGAAAAAACCATTAGAGATTTTTTTCCAAAAAAATTTACTCTGAGTCTTTGTGAACCAAAGAAATAAGAGCCTGGGGGCTCATCATAACTACCAAATATTTTTCTTTATTTTCAAGGAGACGAGGAGAATTTTTTGAACTTATAAGAAAAAATCAATTCAACTTGGAAGATCCTCATCAAAAAGAGTTGTTTTTGTAAGTAGGTTTATTGTCCTTAAAGCTGAAGTTTTGCTACCCAATTAATTTTATCACTATCAGGTTTTATTGCAATTATTTGTTACAATGGGATGATCTTAGAGGCTGTTAGAATTCTCTAAAGTGTTGTATAAAGGGCTGAATCTGAATATTTATTTGAAAAGAAATGCATTTGCCAATGCAAGTGAATAAATCACTCCTTTGTCCTAGAAGGACCTTTAAAATGTGGTGGAATATCAATACAAAGCTATAAGGTTCCCTTGCTCATATTCCCAATTCTTTGGAATGGAATAGCTGAAAATAGCATCCCAAAGATTGTGGGAACAAGAAGGTGGTTGTGAAGTGTTTACTTCTCTTGAGTGATGGCAGAGTAGCCCAGTCAGAACGTCAAAATTTCCATTTTCCTCCCCTGTACACCTCTCCCCTTCCTTCTAGCTGCAGATACCATCCCTTTGCTGTTAGTATTCCTGCCTTTGCCATGGCAAGAACTGGATCCATAACAAAGAACAAGCGGTCAATCATAATGAAAAGAATGACTCAGAACACCAAGGAGAGTGCTATTATAATTTTGAAATCAACATTTCTTTAAATGGATTGATATTACTTAGCATTCAAACGAAGATGCAAATTTTAAGGAAACAACACGCAAATGCCCCGCTGTTCTGTTCTGCGTAATCATGCTTGACTTCGTAGCCTCAAAATGTTTTTCATAACAGTGCCTTAGAAAAGTACAGATGTGTAGGGGTGCCCGGCTGGCTCAGTCCGTAGAGCACGCCTCTTGATCTCGGCGTTATAAGTTCAAGCCCCACGTTGGGTGTAGAGATTACTTAAAAATAAAAATTAAAAAAAAAAGAAAGAAAAGAAAAGTACAGACATGCTACTGTAGTTAGTGAACAGTTTATCCCAATAACAGAAAAGAAATCCAGCTGCAGTTCCGAGTCTGCGCCCATCCCCGCCGCTCAGTCCTACCCGAGGACCACTTGCCGAGAAGCCCTCACAGCTCTAGAGCTCAGTGCCACCAGACGCGCTCATTTCTCAGATTTTAGTGAAGCTCACTGAGGGGCATAGTCTTCTTTGGGGCAGGCAGTTTATACTAGCAAGCACTGAAATCCTTCATGACAGTGGGTTTACACAGTGATTAAAAATATCTCTGGTGCACTCACTTCTCCAAGAGAGTTGGTGGAAAGAGGTCAAATAGCAGCAGAAAACCACTTTCTTTTTGCCTCACATACTTAAGGAGAACGTGCGCTTAGGTTGGGTTTCCCTGCAGGGACGAGGGATCCAGTCCTTCACTGCAAGTGTTTCTGTATTACAGTGAGGGCCTTTCTGCCTGTTCCTTCAAACAAAATTATTACAAACAGGCATCTGGCGCCAACATGGGAAACACTGCGCTAAGTACAGAACCATTGTCATATGATAGTTCTGCTAGTGAGTTCTAGAGCACCTTGTCATCGACGCCAGAGTCCAGCCTGGTTTTCACTTCTCTCGACAACAGAAAGACGAAATTTGTCCTCTCATTTCCCTCTTTCTCTGGCAGACACTGTTTGTAAGTCGGAGCTTTTCACATAGAAGTCACTACGTGTGCGGAGTTCAGCATTGGGTTGAGCCACCATAATTCTTGCTCTCCTAGGACTTCCATCAGTAGGATATCTGATGCTATCCTTTAATGGCTAATTATTAGTAATCAGTGTGTTTTCATCTTACTATCACTGGGAATGGGATACCAGGGTGAAAAAATATAGTAACAGCAGGCAAGTTTTTGCCCAGAGGTTAGTGATTTCTCTCCCCGTGCCAATCTGGAGCTAAATGAAGTGTTAGGGCAAATTCCAGTAGTTCAATGGGCAACCAAAATGGTGACACTGCTATCACTGAATCAGCCACGCTTCCAAAGAAATTGTTTCTGTTTCTTTAGTCTTTATAAGCTGCTGTCTTCATAGTTTAGGGGGCTTTAATTTAACCTTTTTACCAGTAACTATTTACCGAGAGTATATATTTGCGTAAAAAGTAAATCATAGCCTTGGGCTTCTTCTTCCCTTAACAGAGCGATGCTGATGACAGCTTGTGATCTCTCTGCCATTACCAAACCCTGGCCTATTCAACAACGGGTATGTGGCTTGCTGACAGTAAAAGCAGGGATTAAAAAGTCAAAGGAAGAAAAGTCTGTATTCTAAAGTTGGCTTCAGAAGTATTTGTGGAACTTTTTATCTAATTTTTAAGTGGTATTAAAAGCAGATAATTGGACATAAACAGGTTTTCTTTTTTAGAAGATTCCTTAGCATTTACTAAGATCTGTAAGATATATTAAGAGAGCATCTATATTAACACAGCAAAAATCTAGCTGTTGATAATCTTTAATTCCAGTACTTCTGGCTCACTTAGGAATGTTTTTAGCACATAACCTTAAATAACCTTGAAAAATAGAAGCAGCAAATTATTTTTCTTTTTATGATTTTTCTTTATGGTTAGCCTACCAGGCTATACCTCAGCTCTAAGAAGGCATTAATGAGTAGAACTTAAACATTTCCTGGGGCTTATAAATATAGGAAATGTTGATATAAGGTGTCAGGAAGGATGTGATCAGGGCCTGTGGCTGGAAGGCTAGAAATATATCTTTCTCTCTAAATAAGTAACTGCCGTAAAACATTTTGCCGAGGCAGTAAAAGGCCCTCAGCTCAGAAAAGGGATGGCTGTACATACAATGATGTGTATATTGTGTTTTTGCTTTTTTGAGACTGCATTTTGAATCCTAAATGCACTCCCCAGGACTATTGACAGTCTGCTGCTGGTCAGGGCTTGGCACTGCATAGTCACGGAGCCCAGTGACAGGTTCATCCCACAAAACACACATACTGGAAAAACAAGATCAGAAATGTACCCTCCACGTGCCAAAGCTGTACCGTGCTGTAAGCATTCAGGAAAGGTGGTCTTCACTCACTGTCCTGCTCTGTAATAAATGGGACTATCTGCCCATTTCCAAAGAGGGAAGAGGATGGTAGAGGGAAGAATTGGTCTTTTCATTTACCCTTTCTTCTTAATCAGATCCCAGAAAGGTAGAGCCATGAGGTTGGGGGTCCAGACATTAAAAAACACAATACTTAAATTATATAATTTAATAGTTATAGAATTAAAATAGTTCTATAATTAAAAGGTAGAGCCATGAGGTTGGGGGTCCAGACATTAAAAAACACAATACTTAAATTATATAATTTAATAGTTATAGAATTAAAATAGTTTGGTATCAGTGACAGATCAGTGGAACAAAATTCAGCATTGGGAATTGCATAGAACATTTAGTATATAATAAAGATAACATTGCAAATAACTGGGGGAAAAGAGGGACTTTTTATGAAATAATTTTAGGGTGACTTTCCCATCTTCCATAACCAGATGGCTAAACACAAAATTGGATGTACTTTGCACACTTGAATTCCAAATGGAGCATAGAGTTCAAAGTAGAGAATTAAACCATAGAAGTACTAAATAAAAACATCTATGGATTCTTCTATAACTTAGGAGTAAGAAAACTTTCCTAACTGTGCCTCAACATGCAAAAACAATGGAAAAGACTGATAAATTTGATTACATAAAAATGAAAAAATAAAGCAAACTTTGTATAGCAAAAGACACTATAAGCAAAGTAGAAGTCAATGAGAAACTGGTAAAAAATATTTGCAACTTATGGGCTCCTGGGTGGCTCAGTCGTTAAGCATCTGCCTTTGGCTCAAGTCATGGTCCCAGGGTCCTGGGATCGAGTCCCACATCGGGCTCCCTGCTTGGCAGGAAGCCTGCTTCTCCCTCTCCCTCTCCCCCTGCTTGTGTTCCCTCTCTCGCTGTGTCTCTCTGTGTCAAATACATAAATAAATAATCTAAAAAAAATTTGCAAATTATTTGATAGTTAATACACCTAATATTAAAGAACTTGTAAAAAATAGAGAAGAAAAAGAAGAACACTACAGAAAAATGGACCAAAATTTTGAACAAAAAGTTGATGGAATGTAAATGGCTCTTACTCATTTGCAGAGGTGCTCAGAACCTCACTCAGAAGAAAAACTGCAAATAAAACTTGACTGACACAAAAAAGCTTGTATAGAATCTCATAACAGCTGTATTCCCAATGTAGTAGTATTATCTGTGGCGAACATGTTCTAAGACCCCACAGTGGATGCCTGAAACCACAGATAGGACTAAATCTTATATATATATATATATATATATATATACACACTATGTTTTTTCATATATATACATAACTATGATAAAGCTTATAAATTATAAATTATAATTTTAAATTATAAATTAAATTACAAATTATAATTTATAAATTAGGCACCATAAGAGATTAACAATAACTAATAATAAAACAGAACAATTATAACAATATACTATAATAAAAGTTATATGACGGAGGGGTCTCTCTCTCTCCCTCTCTCTCTTCTTATATGGCACTCTCCTTCTTCTTGTGATGATGGGAGATGATAAAGTCGAGAGTAGTGAGGTGGGTGATATAGGCATTGTGATGTAGTGTTAGGCTACTGTTGACTTTCTGACCATATATCAGAGGGAGGATCATCTGCTTCTGGACCGTGGTTAACCCCAGGTAACTGAAACCATGGAAAACAAAACTGTGGATAAGGGAGATTACTATAGTCAGGACTAGAAACAACCCAAACATCTATCGGTAGGAGGATAGCTAAACATGTTGCAGTATATTCCTTACACAGCAGAGTACTGCTCAACAATAAAAGGAAACTCACCACTGATACACGCAACAACACAGATGAGTCTCATAAACACTGTACAGAGCAAAAAAAGCCAGACACAAAAGAATACGTCCTGTGATTCCATTTATATGAAGTTCTAGACTAGGCAAAACGAATCTCTGGTGAAAGAAATAAAATAGTGATTGTGAGAGGAGGGAGGAAAGAGGGAGCAGGAACTGACTGAGCAGGGTCACAGGGGTGATAGAAGAATTCTCTGTCTTGGAATGGGACATTTGTTGCATGGTTATATGCATTTGTCAATACAGTGAACTCATGATCTGTGCGATTCACAGAATGTAAATTCTACTTCATTAAAAAAGAAAAAACCACTGAGGTACCGTTTCTTGTCAAGTCGGCAAAATTCAAAGGTTTTATGATATATCTGTTGGGGAGGTTGAGGGAAAACAAGGAATGCAAAATACTGTAACTCTTTGGAAGTTTATTGATACATATATTCATGTACCATTGATTCTAGGAATTTTATCCCAAAGATACGCTGGAAAGAATATAAGAAGATATTTATACAAGACTATTCACTTTAGTACTATTTGTAATGGCAAAGACCATAAGTAACCCAAATGCTCATCAGTAGGGTGCTGATTGAATAACTTATAGTACATTTACACAATGAGTTCTATGCAGCTGTAAAAAGAAATGAGAATTATCTGTATACTACTATGGAGTGATTACAAGAATGTATTTTTAAGTGAAAAAAGCAAGGTAGAGGAGAAAGTATATTGTACTCTACCATTTATTTAAGAAGAGGGTAAAATATGAATATATGTACATATTTGCTTCATATTTTAAAAACCCAGGATTAACCACAAAAATGTTAATGATTCCCTATAAAGGAAGGAGGAAATAGGACTTAGGGAACAGAAGTAGAAGCTAGAGTTGCTGCGTGTACTAGTTTTGTAGATTTAACTTTGGAACCATGTAAATCGTTTTTAAAATTATAAAATTGAATTTTAAATATCCCTAAGCCTTGAAAGTAAAATGAAACAAACCTGATTTTGGTTGCAAAACCATACTGAAAGGAACTATTTCATTCCAAGTGACATTAAAACAATAATTTGACCATGTATCTCTAGTGGGGATGTACCCTAAAAACAAAAAGGAATTACCAACAAAAGGCTTTAAAACTGTTTTCCGTAATCTTATTATTAGTGGTAATTTGTCCTAGATAATCACTGTTTTAGATGATGGGGGATAAAAGCAAATAAAAAAAAATTGCATTGGTATTGTTGAGAGCCAGGATCATCAGTGTAAGCAGAAAGATAAAGGTGGATAAGGTTGGGCAGAAATGTTGTAGTCCTGAATTTGAATTGAAATGTTGTATGAACTTCTGCTGTGTCCTAGCTCCGTCCTCTAATAAAAGGGCTTAAAAATAATGACCAACCTGGTAGTCATGAACAAACCTCATGCCCATATTGAGGTTTCTAAGTACCTCAATTTAAAGGAACAAGGGCTCCAAAAAGAAACAGCTGATAGCAGTTTTAAAGCAGGACATGTATAAATGAGCCTAGAACATCTTATTGGATGGGAAAGCAGGGGAAGTTATCAAAGACTGGTGGCGTTTTGTCAAAAGAACAGCAAAGCCAACTTATTAAGTTCCCACTGGCAAAATGGCACAATCTGAGTATCAATAAGGATCGAAATACATTAAATATGTTTAAATTTAAAAGTTCAAAGTAATAAAGCCTGCTTCTCCCTCTCCCACTCCCCCTGCTTGTGTTCCCCCTCTCCCTGTGTCTCTCTCTGTCAAATAAATAAAATCTTTAAAAAATAATAATAATAATAATAAAACAAAACCTTCCCTGGTCATCCTTGATAGTTACTTGGGAACCAAGTTTTTTTTTTTCAAATGGTAATTAAAGTGGAGAAAATCAAGCATTTCTCCTGCTTTTCTTGTATGAATTGTGCTTTAGGGTAACTAAATAATTGATGAGGGGAACTTTCTTTTTATTGTATTTCAACTAATAAAAGAAAAAGGAATGATCGCTTTGAATATCACCTTTTTGCAGCCCCTGAACTAGTGGATCTAGACAAAGATCATTCATGGTGTCTAATATCACCAAAAGAGAGGCAGCCAGGCATTATATGCCTCTTGATGGAAGTACACAGCACTGCCTATGAAGCAGTCAAAAAAAAAAAAATTATCTAATCAAGCCTCTAGATCTTATTAGCAGCGTGTGGAAATACAGGGCACAGAGGAACATTAAATGACATCATGGGAATGCAATCAGCAAAATCCAGATAGTGGGGAACTGCAGGATAAACAACCCAGCTTATTTAACAACAACAACAAAAATTATAAGGAAAAGTTTTGAAAAAAGGAGGACCATGTAGATTAAAATAAATTTAAAAGGCGTATCAATCACCATGTATGCCCCTATACTGATACTATGTTTTCACAGCACCTGGAATAACAGGTGCTTAACAAATAGCTCATTGATATGCATACAGAAGGGGACGCACTACCTTTTCCCCACTGATTGCTGAAGTTGAAATAATATGTTGCTTTTTTCTGCCTAATTACAGGTTATAAACTCTAGGCTTGGTGATTAGGCATATATTTAAAAGCAAATAAAATAATAATTTCTATTACTCATTATTGTTTTATTATCATTTTACTGATGTGGTTGAAAGCTAGCTTTGATAGATTTTACTATCTTTATTCAAAGTCTCTATATTACAGAGTTGTGTGCTTTTAATTGCCAAAACTTAATCGGTTATTTATTTCAGATAGCAGAACTTGTAGCGACTGAATTTTTTGACCAGGGAGACAGAGAGAGAAAAGAACTCAACATAGAGCCTGCTGTAAGTATGAGCCCTTATTGGTAGGAATTACTCAAATACACTTGTTCAGGGTAGACTTCTTACACTTTCTGTGGGATCTTAGGAACACAATTTCTTTTCATTTTAGTTTTTAAAACATTTTTCTTATTAAAAGAGTTATACGTATTTATTACAGAAAACATAAGCAAATAAAAGAAGACAAAAAAGACTCCTTAGGTTATCATATTGTACCTACTTTTTTGTAATTTGTTTTTTCTATTTAAATATCGTAAGCTATTTTCGTTCTAAGAGAGGCTCTTATGTGTATTATTTATAATGATCACATGAAATAGACGGAGCCATAGTTTACCTACTTCCTTTGGTGTCATGTCTGCAATGTTCACTAGGACCAGTAGCACTTCGATGAACATCCGTGTTGCTATGTTTCTGTGGCAGTTTTCATTATCTTGTTAGGGCAAATTCCTGGAATTGCTCTGTTGAAGGGCACAGATTTTTAAAGGTTTTTGATACATACTGCCTTTTTTACATAGCGTGTGGATCTCATAGACAAGAAAAAGATTCTTAAACCGCTTCTGGCTTTTTTGGAATGAGTTTTTCCTGAAAATGAAGCATAGAGTCTTTCTTTTTTTCCAATTCAAATGGACATTTATTGAGCCCATATTAAATGGGACATGGTCATGACCACCCCTCTGTGTACAGTTCCATCCACTCCGCTCTTTAGCCTCAGCTGGGGACATGCTGTGTCTCACTAGTCTTTCACAATTACTCCTTGTCCTCTAATGTAATGGTAGGCTCATTCAGAGGCTCAGAATCTTCTTAGAAAGTGGTGGGTAGCAGAGTGATGATCACGGCTAATGGGGAATTTCCTTCGTTTTAAGCAAGCACAGAGACAGACTCATTGCTTCCCATGGGGTGCTGGGATCCTCTGGTGCTCCAGCCATGACCTCCTGGAAATAAGCAGAGTGACATCTGCATAATCATCACTCAGAAATCTCTCTTCGAGAATTTAATTGTAATCAGCTGTGGCCTCAGTGGCTTCTTCCACAAAGCTGAGGGTGTTCAATTCCCCATCAATAGACAGTTCAAAGCTGTGTGTTCTCCAAATATACGTCAGTGGTTGACTCTAGGTCAGTGGTTGACTCTAGGTCAGCGGTCGACTTCTAGATTAGTGATCAATTCCAGGGGTAGTGTGGGAAAAGTCAGCCAGGATGAAAAAGGCAGAGAGGATCAGGGCCTCCCTGAGCCTGGTGCTGGCAGGGAGTGCAGGAGACTCGTGGAGGAAGGAGACAGATACGCAAGTGTCTGGCCTTCCTCAGCTAACCCAGTGATTCATGTTTTTTGGAGCCAACTTGCATTGTGTTCTTTGAGTAAATGCAGATCTGTGTGTGTGTGTGTGTGTGTGTGTGTGTGTGTGTGTGTGTCTGTTTCTGTGTTTGTATTTTCAGGATCTAATGAACAGGGAGAAGAAAAACAAAATCCCAAGTATGCAAGTTGGGTTCATAGATGCCATCTGCTTGCAACTATATGAGGTATTTATATGGAAACACTTAGACTTACTAAACTTAGACTGTGTTATGAATTAAAACCTCCAGTAAATTGAAGCGATTAACACTAGGCTTTTTTTTTTTCTGAACATTGTGTTTGCATTGAATAAAGAACACATTTTATATTTGATTTTTCTCAAAAACTTTTAATTCATCAGTGTAGAACTGTCTGTTGAGTGCCTACTCTGTGCTAGACTCTAGCAAACTGATGTAGGAATACTAAAAAGAATTATATGTCAGTGTTACCTTAAGGAGGGATAGTGTGCATAATCTATGTCAGCATATTCTTTTAAGGTTAGGCCTAAGTAAAGAAAAAAACTACCCAACTTTTTTTCATTGTATAGTGTAGCTTTAATATTGTTAAAATTTTTATGAGGATATAAAGGAGATAGCTGGACAAATATTACAAGTTCCCATTTCCTTACACCTGCTGGCTTGGGATTTTTATTTTTTAGGTAAAGATATTCTCCCTAAAACATCCAGTTTGCTAGTTTAGATGCTTATTCCCAAGTACAGAAAGTAGACACTATCCTTGTTTCTAAAGTTTAAATAGGAAACTACCTCTTTAAGTTTTAATTATTTGGGAAAACCATATTTATCATAGAGTTATCATAGAATGTCAAGACTCAAAGAAACCCTGGAATCTTCTAATCCAGGCATTTCACAATTCAGTGACTTTTTCTCCCCCTACATTTCATATGTATACATGGATTTACTTGTTAAATTCTATGTAATATTGATACGTACTTTTACTTTTACTATTATTTATTACAGAAGTTATAATGTTCTCATTGTAGAAAACTCAGAGAATTATAATTCCACTACTCAGACAACTACTGTTAATATATTAGTGTATATGCTTTATGAAATTTTTGCATTTTTTTCACTTAGCAAATTTGCTTTTTGTAATTCATAATACATCCTAATGTATATTTTTCCATGTCATATGTGTTTCTGCGATATTTTTAAAAGCTGCGAAGTAGTAACATAGTATACCTAACCCTGTTGTTGGGTATTTAAAGTTATTTTCAGGGTTTCTCTATTACAAAGAAACCTGCAGTGAACATTTTTGTATCTAAATATGGGCGGCACTCTAATTGGTAAGTAATAATACCTTGCAGAATTATAAATTAATCTTTATTATGATCTTGGATACAGTCTACTTAAGTGCATTGTATAAAACTATTTTATAGAAAAACACAAAAACTAAGCAGGTCCTGATGCAGTCACACTTCCGTCTGTACTACCAAAGAGCAAAATGTATTGTCTCCCCTGCAAAGTGGGTTCTATACAGATCTTCTCTATCATAGCTCCATAAGGTTCCTTCGGAATGTATGTGTGTGCTCTGTCTCTCAGCACATACTCCTTTTCTGTACCGATTAAGAGAATTCAATCATAAATGGTCTGCATATTTGTTCACAGAGCTTTTGAAAACCCCAACAGTGGCCCTGCTGGTGAAGTGAGTGTGAGATTGGGGCCCTTGGGGATGGGCCCGGTGAGAGGGTTTATTTCCTGGACGCCTTCTAGTTGTTTGCTTTCTTTTTCTTTCTTTAGGCCCTGACCCACGTATCAGAGGACTGTTTCCCTTTGCTGGATGGCTGCAGAAAGAACAGGCAAAAATGGCAGGCTCTCGCAGAACAGCAGGAGAAAACACTAATTAACGGAGAGAGCGGCCAGGCCAAGAGGAACTGAGCGGCCCGTTCACGCCGCGTTCAAGTTTACAGATGGCACATTCAGCAGTATGTCTAGTTTTGCTATACACTGTATGGATTTAGTGTATACTTTGCCACTGCTGTATTTTTATTTTTGCACAACTTTTAAGAGCACAGCATGACATGTTTTTAGGAGACTATTACATATTTTCTGTATATTTGTTTTATGCCACTGATCTGAGATTATCGATGACACCCACTCACTCTTAGCACATGGATAAGAGCTCTGTTTGTGATATTTTGTGTACTGCAGGGTGCAAGTTAAATTCTTGCTCTGAGGTGGTTTTTTTGTTGTTTTATTTCGGGGGAGTTTGGGGGCTTTTGTTTTTTGTTTTTTTGCTTGGGGGTTTTAAATAATTGTTTTTGTGTTTTCTGAATTACCAATCCTTTAAAGAATGTTTGGAATCTTTTCATTCTCAAAAATAGTCTAGGAGCAAATTGAATGTATTCCAGGATTTTTAAAACCTTCATAGGATAGAGAGAAGGGCTAGCCTAGTGGATTTTAAGGGGATAGGATAATATTTGTCAACAATGTATTACCTTCACAGAAAAAGTTAAAACTCTGAAACAAATGGCAAGTACTGTAAGGCAGTATTGTAAAGAAAAGGTATTGTTTAATTGATTTGCTGTTTTTGTTAGTGAGCACAAAGGGGAGAACTCTTTCATTTCAGTACATACGTCTATCCAAAGACTACCCATAAAATCATTGCAATCTATCCTGTCTGATGGAAAGCAGGGGAAACCTTAGGAGAAGACACTGATTTCACGGACTTCATGGTCATGGACTTTACTGAGGGATGGGTGTGATCCAGAAATGGAATGGCCGTATCTGTCTGTCAGTGAAGAGAAACATTCTGTTGGTAGATTCTTCTAAGAGTCAGTGTTTTGAATATTGAACTTCCTTTTTAAAATAACTTCCTTCTCGTTTTTCTTACAAACCATAGTTTATAAGTGAACAGTTTAAGTCTCGACAGAAAACAGAATAAAAGTGATAATTGGAGCATTGACCTGAGGTGAGATATGACTGCAGATAAAAGGTAAAATGAATCATTATTTTTCTTTGTCAAAGGAAGTATAGAGAATACTTTTAATTGTATAAACAGCAAAGGGCTATCCTTGATATTGGGGTCAAAAATTAAATTGAGGGAGCAGGAAGGTAAGAAAGTTTAGGCCTGAATAAAACTTAAGAGTGTTGAGTTTGCATCTGAGAAACTGCCATATTTCAATTTATAGGACTAGTCAACTCAGAATCACAGAAATTGGGGGGTGTGCACTAAATGCTGACCCTGAGCTTAGAGTTGTTGATACTTCTCATAGCTTTTAGCACATTTAGCACAATGTTAACATTGTCTTAGATTTGAGCCCATTTGAGTGGATTCCCACTGATCATGTGTACCCTAAATACACATTTATTCATTATTGGAGAAACAGATACTGAATCGACCAACTGGTTCAGGAAAGGAAAATCTGTTGCAAACATGTGGAAATGTTTGGACTCAGGGAAAGTAGGAAGAGAGGTATTTGTCTGATTTGTTAACCACCAAAAAAAGCTTCTGAGTTTCAATCACTAAATTGGCTAGAAAATCTCTTGGGGACATGGTGCAGCATCCTCAAAGAACTTTCACTAAACATATTGTTTCCCATTCATATTCTTTTTTCTCTAAACTGCCTAAAATTCAACATATTCATTACATTTTTAAAATTCTGAGTGTGAGTCTTACATAATGTGATTTTATTCTTACCATTCAGGTAAAAAAAAAAAAGCAAAACAAATTGTATTGTCATCACTTTATAGTGGTAAAGGCTAGTCTAGGAAGTTACCAACTGTTTGTTGTTATATGTGTAATTGTTGTAATACTTGTATTTTCAGGATGTTACTCGATTTTTATTTGATGTCATATAGGTGAGATCTATAAAGTTGCCTCTTGGTGGCACTGGTGTGTAATTACACAGGCTGTCACTAAAATAACATATCTATATACTGGTATACACCTATGCATGCATACATAATTCCTTAGTATAGAAAAATTGTTTCAAGAATAGCAGTCTTTAGTAACCTTATTATCATACACCTTGTGATTTAGCAGTTATGCTAAAATCTGTAATCATATACTTTAGTAGTTTGTTTAGACCCATCTAATATGTCACTGAGATATATGGAGGTTTTGTATGTGTGTCATTTTAACAAGCAAGAAGATCCAAGTAGATTAGAAATTGTTTGGTTTACCTTTAGATAATGGTTTATTTTACTTTTCTAGTTTAACAATTAAAAGATGTTGGGTAGCGCCATGCCTATTCTATTATTGCAAGTTTTAGTTCTTATAGAAGAAGAGTACTTCTTTAAGACCAGTTAGTTGGTTCAAATAATTTTTACTTTTTAGGAAAATCATTCCATACATAGATTATCTGGTACATGGGCACAAATCAAAGCTTTTGTTCTTACGTGAATATTATTTTTCAGTATCTTCCCAAGTTGGAAAAAGTATATTTATAGTCCTTCCTCCCCTGCTCTATATTTATACTACCCCATAACTAGTAAGAAGTTGTTCTTTTTCTAGATTAAAGTTGTTATAGCTGAATGACATACCATTTCATTTCCATTTTCAGCCCAAAAAGTGCCCACTATTTTACTAAGCTGTTAAAAGATGTCTATAAAATTGCCTGGCCTTATATTTTTCACAGGATTGGCCCTCGCCAGTTGCAGTCCTGTGTGAACTTGTGGGGGTCACTTAACCTCTGTGTGCCTGAACAAGTGTTACTAGAGGAATTATGTTTGGGCAAAGCCTCTGTCTTCACGGAGGATGTCACAGAAGGCAGCAGACCACTGTCAGAAGTGGGATATTGGGCTACAGAGCACCGTATCTAATCCCACCTGTGTTCAAAGGTGAAAAAACACAATACAGTTATTTGGTTTCTCATGCAGATCACTAGTGAGTATGAGATTTTGAGTACCTTGCCTCAAGGTACAAACTCTGGAGAGTGATATTGTCACCACTGATTTCTTAATCGTGAAGAATAGTTTCCTTAGATAAGAGTACTGAGATTAGGAAGTGTATGAAAATATACTGGGTATCTTGGGTTCTGGAAGGAAACTGGTCACAGATCTGTTCTTGCCTAGCGGTAAAGTGCCTTTATTTTCAGCGTAGAGCACAAATGTTAGACCTACTCCAATTTGATTTTCAATTTTTCTGTGTTTTTCACCAGATTTTACTCCTAACACCTGATAGGCCATCACAAGCTGTGCTGTTGTTTTGTTTTGTTTTGTTTACGAGTGATTTTAAGATGAGAAGAGGAAAAGGTGAAATTGCTGTCCTCCCCTGTGAATGACTGTAGTTGAAATCAGGTGGTATAATTGAATTGCTCAGTATCAGACATGCAACAGTCCGCCGTTACATTGAGTCCCTGAGAAACGTCAGGCGCTGTGCTCCGCCATGGAGACAGAGCAGTGACCTCAAGGAGCCCACCGTCTGCAAAAAGGGCTAGATGAAAGACTTACCAGCTTCTGATCCTGCCAATTGAACCTGAAAATATAGGGTACCTTATATCACTTGCATTGTTATCTATAACATACGTATTATATACAGTTTTCCAAGGACCTTCTTCCCCCCCCCCCCCAGGACCTTCTTTACCTGGAACTTACTAAGAATCCATCCGTAAATATCCTGTCTTCTTACAAGTATGCATCATTTACCCTGTTGATAGCTTAAAGAACACCTTATGTAAGAAGTCATGTATTCTACTATATAGAGTTTTTTTTTCCATATGCTAGCCAGGTAGAGATTACTCAGAGTTCTTTTAGATTGTTAAATTGTACACAGTTTTGGACCCCTTCTGCTCCCCTACAGGGAGCAAGGAAGAAAGTATTAAAGCTCACTTCACTCTTCCATATGTTTCTCAAAAGCCTGTGTAAACATGTCTTAATAAATGTCATTGAAAGCAGTGTAAATAGTTGAAAATATAAATTTCTATTACAGTTTAAGAAAATAAAACCTTATGAATCATCACTAGCCACTGTTAATATCTATTTGTATTCTTATACCTTTTTCAATATATTTGAACAAATATATAGTTTCTGGCACTATTTTTGTACTAGGATAAAGGAGTTACTATGTATATTATGTTTAGCTTTTAAGTCCTTTTAAATAATTGTGAATGTTGATTTCTTGTCTCTTCCCCCACCATGAGACCCATTTCCGATCACTCTTCTATGATGAAATCACTTTAGAGGAACACCTCCCCACCTATGATGCCCATAAAATCAGGAGATGGTCAGGGTGGTCTTCTGTTGTGCAAACTCTTCACCTGTCAGCCGTTTACTCATTTTGCTATGCTTTGTAAAAATAAAAAGAAGAATGAACAAGTAGATATGAGTGTTGTGTGATTATTAGGGGAATTTTAGGCAGGGAGAATGAGCCTAATGGCTTGAGAGACTTTAGGCAAGCTAACCTGTAGTCATATTAGCTGAAAAAATGTGATTTAATCAAATCCTTTCCTTAACCAAGACTCCTCTCAGTAATAGTCTTCTTTGTATTAACATCCTTTGCTCCCAGTCTGAGGGCAACATTTTCACATCTTTTTCACTTCAAGTTCCTAACAGCTCCATGGAGGGTGATTATTACCAGCCTCCTGTTGCAGGAGGAGCTAAGGCGGAGGAGGTGCATACTTGCCAAAGGGCATGAGCTGGATTCGAGTCCAGATGTGTCTAGTTTCAAAGCAGGTATTTATTCCATTAAGTTCTCTTTTTGAATTTTAATTGTAAAAGCCCTCAATTCCATTCTTAGTGGACCAGATGGGCTATCTAGAAGCATTAGAGGTAAAATTTCCCTGACCCGGCAGGTCTGGTTTTGTTTGGGTTTTTACTGTTAACATTCCGGAGTTCATCTGATGATAGCTAATGTCAGGCCTTCACAGAACCCGATACCACCGTGCTTCAGAGCTGCTAATGTAGAGGCGTGGAGGTATAACTAAATGCAGAATTTTTGATTCATCACTTAGTTTTACCACTAGAGAAGCCCTCGTCACGAGAGACAGAATATCTGGGCTATGCCTAATTCACAAAACTAAAGACAGAAATGAAATGAAAGCTCATGTAAAATAATAGTTTAGATTTCCTGTCCAGTAGGGGGCGCCAGAGTTCCTGATTATTTAAAGTAGTAATCCCTTACCGGGTACAATGAATAAAACTGCTTTTCAAAAAAATTTTTACTAACTAAAGAAAAGCAAAATGGAAATAATCAATAGAGAATTAATTCTTGCTTATTGTTCTTTGATCAGTGATCATGTCATCAAGATGTTCTCCAAATAATAACTGATCGTCTGAAGTCTCTGACTGATACTCATTATTTCATCCATGGAGACATCACCCCTTTTTGTAGAAAAAGGAAGCGTTTGACAACTCTCTTGAATTCACATTCTTGCTATTAGCTGTGCTGCCTTCACAGCAAACAGGGATTCCTATGTTTGATATATGCAAATGTCAGGATATGATTTTCTATTTTTAAGGCACATGACATTAAATTAACAGAAACTCTTTGAACTTACAGAGAATATTCTCTGTAGGCTATATTCAGCCTTGGAAAACAAACAATAACTATGTTTCCAGTTCACAAACCACTTTTTCAAAACAAATGTTCACAAAAGTTATGAATGGAATCAAAATAATTATTTGAAACCAAAAGAAATCTAATTAAATGGCATGCATGATTTTTCTCTCTGGCTTGCCTCATCTTAAGTGTGTGTGTGTGTGTGTGTGTGTGTGTGTGTGTGTGTGTGTGTGTGTGTAAAATATACAGAACTAAGTTGACTTTCTCAATCATCTGACAGCAATCCCAAAGGCACTTTTTAGGATTCCTCTTTCTAAATTGCCATGTAAGGGACGAGTTTTTATGACCAAATGGCAGGGGGGAAGCAATTAACGTAGACTGTCAGAATAGCTTTCAACCTTCAAATCCCCGATATTAATTACTTGTAAAATCATATTTCACTTCTTATCACTTTTTTCCCTTACCCAACAGGAGTGTTTTTAGGCTTTATCTAACGCTGATCTAACATATGCCAGCCAGCTCTCTATAATTCAGGAATTCTCTGGTCTCACTGATCTGCCTAGCCCAGGGAGGAAAGGCGTAAAACCTGGTCAGTGACTGCCTCAGCTACAACTGCTCACTCACACTGCGTGCACACAAGCCAGTAAGAGTAGTTTCTAAGGGTGTTAGACCCTCAGTCTGTTAGAATGTTATAAATTTCTTGGGCAATGAAGGGGAGACTGTCTTTCTTGAAACCCCTGTTTCTCTCTTTTTTTTTTTTTTTTTTTTTATTCTAGCTCCATCCTCTAGGCCTTCAAACATACTTGATTCTCCTGTGGCCCTAAGAACACCTGCTATAATCACACAACCCTCCTAAGCTACCAGTATGTCTGCATCTTTCTCGTACTTTGAAGGTACTCGACAAATACTGAGTGAAAGAATATATTTCCATGCTTTGCCACCTGATATAAAATTGAATTTTTTATAAAGAAAGGGGAAAGTAATTCCAGTGAAGGGAAACAAAAATCAATACAGAGTTTTCAGGAATTCTCAGTCGGACAAGAGGTGAGATTTAAGAGGAAAAAACAAGCTGAATAAAACAATTTTTAGGAAAAAAACATTTGTTTTCTATTGTGAAAAATAAGTTAGCTATCAGACTTTCATTAATTGATAACCATTAGTGGCGTTACTCCGAGTGGGAATTTTACCATATTGCTACAAACCAAGGAACACCCATAAAGGCTAGAGCCCAGTGATCTCATGGAGAAGATAAGATTTATACTTAAAAATAAATAAACAACAGTTTGCATTCCCAACCAACAGTCTAAGAGGGTGCCCCTCTCTCTGCGACCTCACCAACTGGTGCAGCCACTCTGGAAAGCAGTATGAAGGTTCCTCAAAAAGTTAAAAACAGAGCTACCTTACAACCTAGCAACTGCACTTCTAGGTATTTATCCAAAGGATACAAAAAGAATGATCCGAAGGGGCACACACAGCCCAATGTTTATAGCAGCAATGTCCACAATAGCCAAAATATGGGAAGAACCCAGGTATCCATTGACGGATGAATGGATAAAGATGTGGTATATAAATATGATGGATGTTACTCAGCAAGAATGAAATCTTGCCACTTGCAACGATGTGGATGGAACTAGAGGGTATTATGCTAAGTGAAATAAGTCAGTCAGAGAAAGACAAATACCATATGATTTCACTCATGTGGAGTTTAAGAAACAAAACAGATCAACATAGGGGAAGGGAGGAAAAAATAAAATAAGATAAAAACAGGGAGGCAAACCATAAGAGACTTTTAGCTATAGGGAAAAAAGCTATAGGGTTGCTGGAGGGGAAGTGGGGGGGGGATGGGGTAACTGGGTGATGAGCATTAAGGAGGGCACTGGATGTAATGAGCACTGGGTGTTACATGCAAGTGATGAGTCATTAAATTCTACTTTTGAAACTAATAATACACTACATGTTAACTAAATTGAATTTAAATTAAAAAATTTTTAAATAAAAATAATAGTTAATAAATAAGCAAACAAAATCAGCAGAAGATGCTCATTCATTCACAAATAGTTGACTCTCTACTACGTATCCAGCTGGGGTAAACTAAACAAGCATGGCCTCACAGAGTTTCTAGCCCAGTGGAGACTATATACAAGGGACAGTTCTATCTATGCACTGAGGGTGGGGAGTGGAGAGTACTTAGTTCCAACCTGAGGGCTCACAGTTGGCTTCTTTAATGGTGTGATACCTGGTTTAGCTAAGTGAAAAGGAAGGAGAACATTCCAGACAGAAGAGACAGTATGTGTGAAAATCTAAAAGTAGCAGACTAGAGAAGTTAAAAGTCTTCCCACTATTTATTCAAATACTTACTAGTTTTATAATTATGAATGATGATTAAGGCTATTTATAAAGTATTAATATAATACTTAAATAGAAATATAATATATGTAACATATAATACATAAATATTTATAAATGTATAAAATAAAGCAAATGTGCTTTAATAAATGTATATTTGAACTCTTAAGAAGGAGAACTCCCCAGAGGCAAAATAAAGCTAATTAAAAAACAAATCAGTCTGCTTGTGAACTGATACTATGTCAGACCTAGGAATATTTGCAGAACTATATCATGAAGGGCGTTTAATACCCACCCAAGCAGGAAACAGGGTATTCGGGTGGGGAATGGCTTTCCAAGTAAGGCTGAAACATTTGAAGAGTTATGCCCTCAATGAACATTAAGACGGAGAGGGGGGGGTTGGGGGAACAGAAGAAATCCACTGGGAGACTGGGAAACAGAGGAAGCATGCCTGTCTTAATCTGGGCTAATAATATTGGGTCCATCCTCATTAACACAGATTTGATGTTTGAATATCATCCAGGACTACCCAAGTTAGACTGTAATCACAAAAGAAGTCTCAGGCCAGTAATATCCCAGGACACCTGGCTAAAGCAAAGGTAAAATGTCTTTGGAAAAACATAACCCCAAATAGACCCATAAAATTTCTGTAGAAATTATGCCAGTAAAGACAAATTCCTAATTCACAATTGCAAAACACATGAGGAAACAATTCACAATGCATGAAGTCAGAAGCCACGAGACTAGGATCAGATCCCCAAGAAATTCAGACAATAGAACTCTTTGATAGAGGCTGTTGGGAGAAATCATTAATACCTCATTCTTGTATCTCCAAATGAAGGAACACCCCTAAAACCACACTCCTAGCCTCCTGTTCCACCTCTAAATCAACTCAGTCAGATACCCAATTGGAGGGTGATGGCCACATCACTCCACAGACCTTAAGTGGTTTAAGTAAATCTAATAAAAAGCAGTGAATGCTGGGGATTTGTTTCTTTTCTTTACCTTTCTAATCCTGATCCAATGTAAGACGGAAATCCTAGGTTAAGTGTCTGGATATGTGGCCTGTCTCAAGATCTAAACTTCTGAAGGGGTGGGGGTGAGGCAGGGAATGTTAGCAAACCCATTTAACTGTGGCGTGTTCTCCAACCTGTGTATTTGCTTCAAACACCTCATTTACCTAACCATCTCCACAAAGCTCCACACCAGAGCATCACAAGGTTTTCTTGGAGTGCTCTGCCTATCTCCTGTAAGGTGTTTCTAGACTGTCATTCTGCAATATCAATGGGACTTTTCAATCAATGGCTTCTCCTGCTTCTAATCAATGTGGTAAATCTGCTTTCCCGAGTCTGTCAAAGGCTGTGCTGTTCGAGGGACGTAATGTACAAGGCAGAACATTCTTCTTACCTGCTAGAGGCTGTATAGAAGGCAGAAGCGAAGTCAACATTGAATGAGATCCCATTTTAGGGAAGAATGCAGTAAATATGGCCTAAAGAGTTCAAGAAAAGCATAGTTGTAAGGTATGTTGTCCTATTTTGTATTATCAAATTCTGAAAAGCCAATTTAACAAGGCCAGAAGTTATCATTCGTATTTTTCTTCTGCCTATTCTAAGACTTGCGTTTATGCTGATCGTTACCTGATGATGGTCAGTTCATTGACAGCCAGGATTCGTAGGCAGTACAATGGATGTGGCAGTGGCAGAAATAATAATATAACCGATATAAATAAATGGTGTCAGGAAACTGCAAAAGCAACAAGATACTATTCTCATAGAAACAGGTTCTAAAGAGCCACAACATTGTGAGTATAACAGAGTTGCTCTTTTCTTCTCTCAGTGGAGATTATGAAATTCGGGAGGAGGAGCACATTTGACAATGAAAAACACAAGCAGATGGTTCCTGAACCTGAACACGAGGAGACGGTACCTGGACACTACTGGTGGCGACTGATTTTCACAATTACTAACTGGACAATGAGATATGTCAACATCCCTTCTGTACTCAATTTTCTAAAATTGTCCTTGAGAAGTCATTGTATTAGTTTCCTTTTGCTGATGTAAGAAATTACCACAAATGTATGGATTTAAAACAGCACAAACTTATTAGCTTACAGTTCAGGAGATCAAAAGTCTAAAATGGGTCAGCACAGCCACGTTCCTCCTAAAGGCCATTTCTTTGCCTTTTTGAGCTTTTGGCTGCAGGCACTGCTTACTTCGTGGCCTCTTCCTCCATCTTCAAAAAAAATTGAAAATTCTGTCTATATTCCTTTTAGGTAAGCAAAAATTTATATGATAAAATAGATTTTATGAGGTTTTCGGAAGATAAAAACAAAATGTGTTAAGTGCCCAGCACAGGAAGTACACTAGGAGAATAGAAGACCACGATTATTGTTACTATTATCACGATGATGATAATGATGAAAGATTTTCATCCCAGAAGTTAAAATAAAAGCTTTTATTCTTCTGAAGAGAAAACCTGACTGTTGAAAGCACATCCAGAATGAGTTAAACTTAGATTGTGCTTTGCCATTTACCAAGATCTTTCAAACACGTGACTTTATCTCATCTTGCCTACAATTCTGTGATACAGGCATTATTTCCATTCCTGACTTTCTGGTGATGAAACCGAGTCTCAAAAGACTCAGTTGCTTCACCATTGGTAGTCTGCAGAATTGGAATTGCCACCGGAACCCAAGTCTCCCCCCATCACATCTGCCGTACTTTGCATTACAAAATAGTTCTGCTCTCTAACAGTTCCAACTGGTCAATCGGTAATTTTCAAAGAGTGGTTCCTGGACCGGCAGCACCAGAAATACCTGTTGAAAATGCAGATGCTGACTCTACTATACTGACTGCTGAGGGTCAGGCTGAGCAAGATTAGTTTCTTATAAGCCCTCCAGGTTATTCTGATGGACACTGAAGTTTGAGAACTACTGATCTAAAACATTGCTCTCTTCTTCTAACTGCTTACAATCTCGAGATTAAAGGCCTAGCCACAAAAAGCCATTTAAGTAATGATTCAGTCATTAACACTTTTATTAGAGAGACTCCTAGAAGTCTCTTTGAACTTTGTTCTCTAATTATTTGGCTTTTTCATCTCAACAAAAGTACAACATATTCCATCTACATAGGAAAGAGAAAAGTAAAAGATTGAATTTCAACAAGGACAGAAGTAAGATAATAATGATGGTTTCCAATCATCTAATTATGGACACTTGGGCTGCTTTCATAGTTTGACTATTACAAATAATGCTGCAGTAAACATCGGGGTGCATATATGCCTTCAAATTTTTTATTCTTTGGGTAAATACCCAGTAGTGCAAATTCCTGGATTGTAGGATAGCTCTATTTTTAACTTTTTGAGGAACCCCCCGTACTGTCTTCCACAGTGGCTGCACCAGTTTCCATTCACAGCAACAGTGAACGAGAGTTCCTTTTTCCTCCACATCCTCACCCAACACTTGTTTCTTGAGTTTTTGATTTGAGCCATTCTGACAGGTGTGAGGTGATATCTCATATGGTTCTGATTTGCATTTCCCCAGTGATGAGTGATGTTGAGCATCTTTTCATGTGTCTGTTGGCCACCTGTATGTCTTCTTTGGGGAAATGTCTTCATGTCTTCTGCTCATTTTTTTTTATAATTTAAAGATATTTATTGATTCAGACTTGCCAGAAAAATTTTTTCAAATCACCAAAAGCCAATACTTCTCTCTGTTCTCAATGCCATGCCATTTGTTTCCACCCCAAATAAGGAAGTAACATATACTTTTATAACTAATCAGTTTGTGACAACTATGATTCTCAAATGCTTTTTTAAAAAATTACAAGTAAGGTCAAAGTTGCAAACCATATGGAGTGATGAAAAAACCTGACTAGGCAAAGCCTTACTCTAACTGGCCCAACAGCCTTTCGGCTGGACTTGACCTTTTCAGGCTACAGATGACTTTGCCCAAGAGCCCTGTACCTATCGGAGGGCTCTCATGGATGTTCTTAACACCACAAGCACTTTTAATTGGATTATTCGTTTTTTGGGGTGTTGAGTTGTATAAGCTCTTTACATATTTTGGTTACTAACCCTTTATTGAATATGTCATTTGCAAATATCTTCTCCTATTCAGTAGGTTGTCTTTTAGTTTTTTCCTTTGGTGTGCAAAAGCTTTTTATTTTGATGTGGTATATATATATATATATATACACAATGGAATGTTATTCAGCCATAAAAAGAACGAAATCTTGTCATTTGCAATAACATGGATGGATCTAGAGGGTGTGATCCTAAGCGAAATAAGCCAGTCAGAGGAAGACAAATACCATATGATTTCACTCATACATACAATGTAAGAAACAAAACAAATGAGCAAAGAGAAAAAAAAGAGAGAGAGAGAGAAATCAAAAAACAGACTCTTAACTATAGAGAACAAACAGATGCTTCCTAGAAAGGAGGTCGGTGGAGGGGATGGGTGAAATGAGTGATGGGGATCAAAGACACACTTTTGCTGATGAGCACTGAGTGACGTATGGAAGTGTTGAATCACTGTACTATATACCTGAAACTAATATAATTCTGTATGTTAACTACACTGGAATTAAAATAAAATAATAAGTTGTGGGGTAAATAAATAAATAAAATGATGGTTTCCAGAATTTGCTCTCCTTCTATATTATCTACAGTTGCTTAAGCAGGATCTTGAAAGATCCGATCCATTATCAGCCCTCTTCCTCCTCTGCATGGACCATATGCTTGGAGAGCACCTAATTGCAGCAGGCCGCAATGACATTAAGGCCTCTCACAGTTGGAACAAAGACAAATTGGATGTGGCATGCCCTAGGCCGAGAGGGGCAAAGGGAGAGCTGACATTTTATGTGTTATAAATACTGCTTACTGGTTATTCACCAAATTGTTTCTAGATCTGGGAGTAAGGACAAAGGTTATGGTTCTGATTTATCATCCATGTCCTGATGGGTTGAATCAACATCCAGGAGCAATTTGGGAGGGCAAAGATTCCTGCAGGTTGCCACACCAGAGGTCGGACGATCACTGTTCATTATCAGAACCAAGGGATCAGTCCAGCTTCGAAAGAGGCCCTGGGGAAGACAGGCAGAAAAGCATCCCTGAGGAAAAGCAGTCTGTTCCAAGTTTATCACAGACAGTAAGCATTTCAAAGGAGATTTAGAAGAGAAGGTGAGGTAGCGGTGCTTACCCAAATCCTGGGTAAGCCTGGTCCCCCGCTCAGCCTTAGACCTTCCTCGCTGCTCTAGTTTGGAGCTTCTTCAAACCCTGGGGTACACTCCACATGGAAATGGGGCTATTCCAACTCTTCAGGGGAAGAGCTCTACCCCGGCCAGGGAAGATAGCCTGATGACTGTCCTGCCACAGTTTCAGTGAAACATCCTCCTGCCCTGAGCCCTGCACCTTAGTTGGCCCGCAAGAGCCTTAAAGCTTGTGTCCTGGGCACCACTGGCAGGTGATTTCATGCCTAAAGAGGACCTTTCTGTAGAATGACCAGAGGACAGTTCTCTGCATTATAGCAAGGCCTTCTAGCAGAGTGGAGGGAAGGAGGTGAACATTTATTTGAAGCAGTAACCATGTGCCAGGCCTTTTCCATATACTAACTTCATTTTATCCTTATAACGGGCTCATTAAGTAGATAATTTTATCCCCATTTTTCAGACAAGAAAACAAAGCAGGGAAAGTTAGGTTCCTTAGTCAAAGTCACACAGCTGGCACTTGATAGAGCCAGAATATGCACTCTGGTCTGGCTGCAAAGTTCCTGTCGGTGCTGTCACAGCGGAAGGGGCCCAACGGGCTCACCGCCTGTCTCTGAGCAAAGGTCACTGCAGGCCTTCCTGCGTGAGCTGTTGCCCCCAGATCAACGGGGATCACAGTGTGGACATCACCTGTGCCATCTTTGTTGGCCCGCAAACATACATCCTAATTATGTGGCCCTGAGGGAGAAGCACGGTGCACTTCTCCCACAGCCAAGCCAAGCGAGGGGATAGAGATCAGAGCCAGGCGGGGCAGGGGGGGCGGTTTCTCATGGATGATCCTTACTTATTCTATCTACTCCTCTTTCAGAACTTCCAGACCTCTTTCCTCCACATTACCCCCCACACACGCCAATTAAACAGAAAGCCATCATCAATTTTTTTGTTGTTGTTATCTCTTACATGAGGAAAAAAAAAGGCTGAGGTGAACATTTGATTGCAAAGGAGGACAAACAGCATTTGCTGCAATTTGCTTATTTCAGCATAATCCTCTAAGTGCTCTTTTATTTGCCCTAAACAAGCTTGATATACAACACAGTCATAACCATCAATGATATTTCAGCCAGTTAATCATTCATTAGGCTATATAAGTCAGAAGAACAGTTTTCTTTGAAGTTTGTTTTCCCATTTGCCAGCTGGGCCAACGGACCACTTTCAGAAACAGACTCCTTCCTTCTTGGAATATATACTTTTCTTTGGAATATATAATTTATTATTCCCCACTGGGGATTTTAACTATGATAGGATAGTGAGGTATTAACTAACACTTCCCTTTGTATTTACCGACTACAATTACATCCTTTGTTCTACAAGCTATTTGCCAGGACAATTCCAAGTCAGAATCCATTCCTCCATACCAGGGCAGGGTTCCTAGGCAGCACTAATTCAGGCTGCTACTTGCCAGGCAGAGCAAACAGTATGGAATGGGATAGGAGGAGAGCATTTGTAGATGGCCCAGGGTGTTCTGTCATGGCCTAGACCTAGGAAGGAACAGAGCTGTGTGTGTGAGCTGATTTTACTATGGGCATTTGGTCATCAAATCTAATTTAGGAATTTTGCCTAAGGAGTGAATATATGCCTACACTGCAAGAATGGGGCATCAGCCTCCAGGATATAACTTATATTTAGAAATAACCATTATATGGTGCTTTATCTTCAACACGGAGAATACAGCGGTTTGAGAAATAAAGAGTAAAAGTAAAAGTTGCCCTGTTACCACCACTTCTTACCCCAGCTCTGGCCTCTATGAGTTAGGAACTCCTATTTCCCAAGAGGCCAATAGAGGAGGAAAGAAGTCTCCATCCTGGCAGGAATAATTGAGGACAGAGTATCAGAAGATAGGGCTGTTCTTAGAGCTGCCACAGTGTGAGCCAGAGTCCCAGGCTCCTCAAGGCAAGTCCTAAGGCAAGGCAAATCTAGAATGGGGAACAAAGGAGAGAGATTATAAACTCAGTTGTCACCCCAAGGATAGCTGCCTACCTGGGGCTAATAGCTCGTCCCACTAACCTACTTTTCCCCAGAAAAAGAGACCAATCAGAATCCTAGAGGAACTGTTCCCAGATGAAGTAAACTTATTATATTAAGCAAGTTGGCCCAAGCAGTGCAAGAAGTAGATTTTAGTGGATGCTGTGGTGTACTGACAGGATTCACCTCTCGCCCTAGCCACCGCCACCTCAAGACCTACACACGCCCCACCAAGGCACAAAGCCACTCACTGTCCAGGCTGACTGTCGGCTGCTGACAGTGTCGGCTCACAGCTGGGCCAGGAAATTGTCCGAGGCCTAAGGGAGCTGCCTGGTTCATGGTTCTCTCCAGGGGCAACCTGTGTCCCGTCCCTGGGCAATGAGGGTTCAGAACAAAGACCCAACCCCATCGTCTGAGTGAGGCACAACTCTGAAGGGCTATTCCAGTTCCAGAATTCCTCAGAGGACTGGTTAAGGACTTGGTTGCTATGGCAGATCAGACCAGCTTCTCCCTGCTGCCCAGTCCTGCTGCCTCCACTCACTCACAGGGGTTTTCCCGAGAGCACGCCCCAATAAGCTGCACTGAATTATCTGTCTTCAAGTCTGTCTTTCAGGGAGCCCAACCTAAAATAAATGTGAACAGTGGCAATTCCTAAATGAAGGGATTATTGAAGGCTATCTCCTTTTTGCTTATCTGCATTTTCTGATTTTCAACAATAAACATAAATTACTTCTGTAGTAAGAGCTATATATGCATACATACACACTGCATATATAAAAAATTTCTTAGAGTCATTAAGTTCAGAGGAAAAATAGCCATATGCAATTGGCAAAAATAGCCAATATGTGTAGGTGTGATCTACAACATATAAAATGAAGAGGAGACATTTGGAGGAAAGAATATTTTATCACACTGTTATTTAAATTTGTATTTTTCTAGGGCGCCTGGGTGGCTCAGTTGGTTAAGCGACTGCCTTCGGCTCAGGTCATGATCCTGGAGTCCCGGGATCGAGTCCCGCATCGGGCTCCCTGCTCGGCGGGGAGTCTGCTTCTCCCTCTGACCCTCTTCCCTCTCGTGCTCTCTATCTCTCATTCTCGCTCTCTCAAATAAATAAAAATCTTTAGAAAAAATGTTGCTGTGCACTTTAAAAAAAAAGTTATTTAAATTTGTATTTTTCTAGTTATTAGTGAATGTGAATAAATATTTCCCGTTTAATGACCAAGAAAATAAAATGAAGAGGAGAAAAAACCAAAAAGGATAAATTTTATATATTAGTGAAAAAAATTTTGGTAACAGACAAGAGAAAAACATCTGGGAACAAATAACTGATTGAAACTAACTCAAAAATATAAAATATATATAGTATTTATAGTAGTAAAAAAATTAGAGTATTATATATAACATACATATTACATGATATGTATTATGTATACTATATTATTATACTATATCTTTATATTATATACATTATTATAATTAAAGGAATTAAATTGCTCTTTTAAAACTTTTCCCATAAAGAAGACAAAAAGGATCTGTCAAGCTCAGACAGATTCACAATGAGTCCTATCAAATTTTTAGAGGAAAAATAATTATTGATGAAGATGTGGCTAAGGTACTCTTTCATACACTGTTTTAGGGGGTGTACATTGATATACCACTTTGAAAAACTTATTTGGTATTATTTTTCCCCTATTTTTAAAATCTGTTTTAAGGTTGTTTTTTTTTTAATCCAAGTTTCATATGCACATTTGTCCTCCAGCAGCTTCTCAGAAAAGATGTTTACGAGATAAATTTTTTGAGACATGTATAACTGGATAACATCTGTAGTCTATCCTAATACTCAGTTGATAGTTCAGATAGAATTCTAGATTAGAAAAATAAGCAACAATTTCCTTTATATTTTGAAGGCAATGCTCCTTGATCATCTAACCTCCAGTATGCCGTTGAGAAATTTAAACCCATCATGATTATGATGTGTATGTCACCTGTCCTGGCCACCTCACCCTACACCCCAGAATCACAGAAATGTATAAAATTATTTCTTTTTCCCCACATACATGAAATTTCACTTTGTGCCTGAGTGTGATCCTATTCTCGCTCACTGTACTAAGTACTTGGTGGGCCTATTCAATGTGGAAAATATCATCTTTCATTTGGGGAATTTTCTTGTGACTTACATGCTGCATGGCTTCCTGCCTTCTGTTCTTCACATTCTGAATTTCTGTTTCTCAAATGTTATGACTCCTAGACTGTTCCTCTAATTTCCTTTTCTTTGTCTTTTTAATATATTTTCTGGGATGTTTCTTTATCATCCAGCTCTTTTATTAAGTATTTCATTTCTTCCATCATATTTTTAATTTCTAAGAGCAGCTTCTGATTCTCTGTTCAATTTTCCTGGCATCCTATTTTTGTTCCAAAGAAACATATTCTCTTACATTTCTGAAAATATTAATGACAGTTACACTCCTACTTTTATTTTTGAAGTTTTATTCTTCCCACATAGATCTAAAATCTATCATCCATTTGTTTTGCTCTCTCTCTCTTCCACATTAGAGATTTCTTTTCTCAAATGTCTCCTTAATTAAACGTTCGTTTTTCAAGGTCTGTGACTAGAGGCCCGGTGAGCTTGTCAACTGTGAACTTCCCTTCGGGTGATCTAGGTGGGCCATTTGTTGGGGAAAGTGCAATGACATTTTCTTCAGGTCTTTCTCCATGGGCTAGTCAGATCCCCCAGAGTTCTAAAATCTTGTATAGAAAGTAAAGGCCTGGCTTCCAGTGTTCTAAAAAGTGAATAGGGTGGATCTCTCGATATTTAATAGGCACACATTCAGTTAATCTTCCTGTTTCTTTATAGTATTTGCGTCCCCAACTGTGTCTACTTTTCCTCAGTCAGTTCTGTGCTAACTTCTCTGGAGAATAATTCGGCTGGCTGTGAGGAATAATTGCTCACGGGCTTAGTATAGAGAAGGCAATTTGAGAATTTAACTGCTTCTTTAAACACTTTCAATTAATTCACTATTATTTCAGCTAGCTCCTTTAGTCCCATCTTCCAGAGACACCAATTATGGGGCCTTTTGAAGATTCTGCAGTATAAATTAATTTTGTTCTCTGAGTCCTTCCCCGCACCCCTTACCCTAAGTTAGGTTTGGCTTTCTCAGTCCTACCAAGCAGCTTACCATTCATCCATTTACTTTCCAGATTTACAAATTTTACTGATATAGTCTCATCTTCTCTTTTCCCCAGCTCTGTGGATTTTTGCCTTCTTAAAAGCTTTAGTGAGATTTAAAAGGAAACAAAATTAGACATACGCATTAGAACTATTGTCTTTACTAAGAAATGTGACTTTAAAAAAATGAAGATGCCCAGATTTCACTTTCAGGTAGTTTCACTTACAGGTAAACTCTTGGTACCTGTGTACTAGCAGCGAGGGGCAGAAATATTCGTAGCTTTAATTGACATATCAACAAAAAGTAACTCATGGATGAGTCTTAGAAACATAATGGTTAGTTCTTTAAAAATTATAGAAGGGTGTATACAGTATGCAATAAATTTGTTCAGTTCAAAATAAAAAATCCTAAACATGTATTGCCAGTTACTGATATCTTTAATATATCTAACAAAACTTAAAAAGGCAAAGCAATGATAAACATAAAAAAAATTAAAGCAGTAGTTGCCCTTGGTTGGAGAGAAACAGAGAGTTAAAATTGGGGATGAAAATAAGGAGCTTCAACAGTATTGGCAATTGTTAGAGTCCCTAGAAGCAAAACCTGACGCGAGAATTTGAGTGTAAGTAGGAAGTTATCCTAGCAGATACTGGTAAGGGAGTAGAGAAGTCAAATGGGAAGGGGAGGAAGAGAAAGGAAGTCTACACAGGTAAGTTATAAGCAGATTATTACTGTGAGCAACCGAGGCTCAATATCATCACTGGGGACCTCTTAAACGCTGTAGAGAATACATGTCAAAGTCATCCCACCTGAGGGACCAAGAAGCTTAGATATCTATCTACCAGCTCCTTCCCATTATTACTTGAGGGTTGCTCCTGATGGCTTTCTTCCCTGGCACATCCAGCATGCCCTGCTTGCAGGGGCTGAGCGTGGTCTTCGACCAGAGGAAAGCCTGCAGGCAAAGCCTCTCAGGTGCTCAAGGCAGAGAGCCATTGGGGACTAGTGAGCACTAAGCGGGGAAACCTCCTACAGTACTATTCCACTTTTTAACCTAGGAGTGGCTAAAATGGGATTTATTTGGTTATTCTTCGTACTATGGATGTGAAATGTATTCTTTCATATCAATGCTAATGTTAATTAAGAATATTAAGTAAACTTGTACATGTTTCTTGAATGCCCGTTTTGTTCTTTGCAAGATGTTCGTTAGAAACGTGAACTTCATAATATGCTTCATTTTCACTGACCTTCTGCTCACTTGCAACAATGGGGCCATAGAGTCCCTGGTGTCACTGGGCCCTAATTCGTTTTCTGAACAAGCTGGCCTCCACTGCAGGAGAGCTGTTGTAATTCAGTGTAAATATGTTCATTTATAAAGCAGCAGGAACTGATTTGCAAGAACTCTTAAGACAGTCTATTTTAGGAAAACAACATGTTGTGAAATTCAATTCAAGTTATGTGCCTGTTTTTGTATTATATGGATCATTTTTACAAAGTAAGATTTTGGTGTTTGGGGTTTTAGAACTCATACACCATGGGCTAAGACAACTTTTTGGATCATAATTAATTCAATTCCTGATTATGCTATTCCAAGCAGGAAGAGTTCTATAAAATCCTCTTTTCTGCGGCCAGCATATTACAGTGTTGTTTACTGAGCCAAATGAATTTTAGGCTATGCTTACGGAGCAGGGTCACTTACTGGACCAAGGCAACAATAGCTGACGCCTGGGTGTTACTGAACCATATGCTACAGCTGGACTTCAGGAGGGGAATTTACTAATTTGTCCTGGGTTACACAAACAGGCCAAAGGCGCCTTAATTGATTTTAGAGAATTCTTTCCGACTACTCAAAATCATTGGAGCCAATAGCTCTGTATGAAGTCAGCTATATAGACAACAGATATTTATTGATTAAATTACCCCTTTAATACGTCAGCTTAAAAAACAAAAACTCCGAAAACAGGTATCAAAAAAATTTCAGTGCCTACAATGACAAGCATAGCTGTATTCTTTGACAAAAAGTCTGACTTAAACTACTATGTTAAAACAATTGAGAGCACTCTTTACAAAGGAACTGACAATTTACTAGCTTGAAGGTCCTTCATTTTCCTCTGAACAATATAAGCTCATCATTCTACCTCTGAAGGTGAGTCTCTATTTACACTCACGATAAACGGATCAGAAATTATGGAATGAGCTATTTCAGAAGAGCTCCTAAGAACTGACTGTAGAGGTGGGGATGTAAGCAGAATAGAGGAGTTGGACAGAGAATTCACTATCTCTTGCACTAACCCTGTCTTTATTTAAAATTCTGATATCTTGCGGCGCCTGGGTGGCGCAGTCGGTTAAGCGTCTGCCTTCGGCTCAGGTCACAGTCCCAGGGTCCTGGGGTCGAGCCCCGCGATGGGCTCCCTGCTCGGCGGGGAGCCTGCTTCTCCCTCTCCTCCCGGCTCCTGCTCTCTCTCACTCTCTCTCTCAAATAAAATCTTAAAAAAATAAAAATTTGATATCTTGTTCATCGTATTTGTTTCCATTACTATTTATTTTTTTAATTTTCACTAAAATATTTTTATCTTGAATGCTGAGTATTTTGGCAGCCCCTTTAATTTTGCTCTTAAGGCGAGTGCCTCACTAGCTCCACCCCAGTCCCAGTCCTGAGTGCGGGGTGCCAGGTAATGCTGTCTGGCCCTCACCTGTGTCTGCTAAAGCAGACTATTACAGCAAGATAGAGGCGGGTGACTAGGAAGGGTCTGCACTCTCTTCTCATTGTGGGTCGAAAGTATGGGAATTCTAGGAACTGGATGAAAACTAAGAGTAGGAATATTATTCTGGGGTCATTTAAAAAGGTATCCTGTCCAAAAGGATGGTCTGAGGGGATTAAAGGCAACCTAGCCGCTGCAGGCCGAAGCTGAGGGGCGCCAAGGATGAGGCACTGCTACCTCTGGAGAGCTAGACTGAGCGCCAGGACAATAGAAGGGGCCCGCCTCTCTCCACATCCCAGTCTGCCCTACAACCCTAGAGGCCGGGAGCGAGAAGGTTTATGGCTTGCCTGCAGCCAGGCCCGGGAATGGAGGTAGAGTGTAGAGGAGAAGTCTCAATTTTGAATGAAGAGTAAAGTATTCTTTAATATGTTAGACAAAACATTCTTCAATACTGAATTAGAGCTATGATTTTGATATGAACGTGGCCTTAGGACTCAAGGTCCTGTTGCAAAACTCCAGGGGCCCAATTCCCATTAGAATCTGAGGGAGCTAAACTCTGGGAGTCTCATTTGCAAAGCCTACAGTGCAAATGGTGCCCCTGGAGCTGTGTGACTCCGAGGCCCTGACAGAACATTTTATTACTTGAATGGGCAGAAAAAACAAGGGACCGCCTAGGTTTTTAAGCAGGCACAGGGAAAAAACTTCTGCCAGTGAAAGATAAAGACAAAAATAAATTTGCACTTTAGTAAAGCTCCATAAATTGTGTTCATTCAACCCATGGTTACAGAAGGATGAGCAGAGGAATGAATGGATGAATAAACAGATTGTAAAAGGCCAGTTTAAATTATTAAAGAGAGTGATTCTATTTAAATTAATCTGTTTCTTTAACAGGGAGATGAGTGAAGAAGCAAAGGCCTACTGAAAAGGGAACCAACATTCACTGGGGGCAAATTTCAATGTCTGACTGACTAATGTTGTTTAGGGACTTTATCTGTATTTCAAAGGCTGGTCTTCCATATAGATAAGCTCCCTGAAAAGAGAAGACTGTGCCCTGATGCCCTTGGGAGAGAGCACACACATTGGCACAACTGGAATCTGTTGTCTCCTCAGCTAATCTAGTCTGCCAGCCATCTAGGGCATTCCCACATCTCTGTGGCTCGCTTTTCTCCGGTCTCGCTTTCACCATCTTATTTTCAGTTCTCATTTCTCAGCAAGGTTATAGCAATATTTAATTAGCCTTTTCTTCCAGATGAGTCCCTCAGATCCCTCCTCTATTTGGTACCAAGTGAAGCCTTCTAAAATACAAATCTTGATCAAATGAAGATATGTACATGGGTCTCTATGCACACACAAACTTAAAGGAGTCTACGCATACACATATCTATGTGTACGTATACACGCATACGGGTACCTAGAAATACATAAATATATATATACAAAAAATGCGTGAGTGTGTTCAAACATACGTAAAACTAGATGAATCGTACATAAACCTGCTTAAGATTCTCTCCCTCTCCCTCTGGCCCCCACCCAAATAAATAAATAAATAAATAAATAAATAAATAAATAAATTTTAAAAATTTCTTAATGATGTAGGGGAATATTTAATGAAATGGAAAAATTTTGATAACGCTGTTAATTTTTAAAGATTTGTAAAATAATATATATAGAATAAGCTCATCTATTTGTATAACATGCATATTTTATATGAATGAATGATGTGTGTATAAATATATATAATTATATATAACATATAATTATAATATCTATTCATTACAAATATATATATAAATGCTAGCACCGACTACCTTGGGAGATAAGGTCTTGAGTAATTTTTACTTTTCTTTGGGCTTAGCTGTATTTTCAAAATTTTCTACAGTGACATATACAGTCATGGTAGTCTTCCCAGTAAGTGTGTTTCTCTGTGGCAAGGATGTAAAGCTATGGTATAGCAAAGTCAACTGATGCTTTTCCTAACACTGGTAACATTTTCTTGATTTCTACAGGATTACTTCTGCCATGCCTAAAAAAGTAGCACTTTGGCAACATTATTCTTTCACTTTGAGATAAAAGTTTGCTTTATTCCATCAGGGAGCCAAAGTCCCTTGTAGTATTCTGCCAACCAGATAGCTTTGGAGGCCATGATCAGCAATTAACTTTCCTTTGGAAAGCCTGCAAATGGAGGCTCCTTAATTAGGTTGCGAAGTAGGCAGGGAGTCGAAATATTACACTGGGTAATTACATGGGTAAGCCCATGACCCTAGTATCAAGTTAGAAGGCAGTGGGGTACTGTTCATTATTAAATAACCTGTTAGCTGGTTAAACACCCACATGCTGAACCCAGACTGGGAAACAAATGGCACTTCTAAACAGGCAACAAAGGCTTTAATTAGGCTACATAAGCTTACTTTGTACATATTTTGTACAGGCAACAAAGGCTTTAATTAGGCTACATAAGCTTACTTTGTACATATTTTGTACCCATTTTGAATCGTCTCTGCCGGGGCGCCCCGGTGGCTCAGTCGTTAAGCCTCTGCCTTCGGCTCAGGTCATGATCCCGGGGTCCTCAGATCTAGCCCTGCATCAGGCTCCCTGCTCGGTTGGAAGCCTGCTTCTCCCTCTCCCGCTCCCCCTGCTGGTGTTCCCTCTCTCACTGTGTCTCTCTCCGTCAAATAAGTAAAATCTTTGAATCGTCTCTGCCCTCAAACCTGAAAATCTCTTAGAAGAAACAGGCTAACAGATACTACATGATCAATGCAGTAAGTGTAAAAGGGTTCTGATGACAATACTGGAGCACAGGCAAAGAAGAGTTAGGCCAGACCAGCAGGAAGGAGGAAGGCAAGGCAGCTTGTTGGATATGTGACACTGATGTGACTCTGAAAGTCTAAGTGGGTGTTAGGTAGGGAGAGCATGGGGTAAGGGGTGGGATTTACAAGCAGAGTTAAGAAGATGGACAAGAATACAGAGATGGGAGAGATCAGAGCACCTTGGATAAGGGAAGAGTAAAGTGAGGTGAACAGGAGAGGCAAGGAACATAGAATTTTATGCTGATGGCAATAGGGAATCACTGAATGATAATATGCAAAGACAGGACATGGTCACATGTGCATTTTATGAAGAGAATTCTCTAGACAAAACAGATTCTGAGAGACTGGAGGAGGGGAACACCATTTAGATTATTGTAGCAATCTAGGTGAGTGATGGTGACTACTAGAAAATACAAAGAGGGGATATATTTAAGTGATATTAAAGAGTAAATGTTGATTTGTTGATAAAATGGAAAGCTGAGAATAGAGGAGAGGAAAGACATTAGACTTATCCCTAGAATGGCAGAATCAGTCACTGATACAGGAAATAGAAGAGGAGAGAACAAGACTGAGTGGAAAGTTAAGCTCCTTTCCAGTTGTGTGGAATTTGAGGTGCCGATAAAGCATGCGGGTAGAGAAAGCCGGTAAGGAATAGGTACCTCGGGGCGCCTGGGTGGCTCAGTCATTAAGCGTCTGCCTTCGGCTCAGGTCATGATCCCAAGGGTCCTGGGATCGAGCCCCGCATCGGGCTCCCTGCTCCGAGGGGAGCCTGCTTCTCCCTCTCCCTCTGTCTGCTGCTCCCCCTTCTTGTGCTCTGTCAAATAAGTAAATAAAATCGTTTTGTTTTGTTTTGTTTTAAATGGAATAGGTACCTGGTAGGAGAGAGATCTGGGTTGTAACTCTGAAGCCTGGAATCACATCGATGGAAACTGAAGACATGGGAATGAAAAAGATGGCCCAGATAGACTGCGTGGATTGAAAAGAGGTCTTAAGATACAACTTTAAATATTAGGTGTCAAATGAGGAACAATTGCCCATGGAAGAGCCTAAAAAGGAACATTCAGAGAAGTAAGTTGAATGTCAAGAAAGAATCAAGTCAGGAAAAGAAAAGGAGAAATTTCAAAGTGGGGAAGAGTCAGTGGTCTGGAATGCTGCAGTGACATCAAATAAAGGCCAAGATGTGTGCATAGTGTTTGGCAACAAAAAATTCATCTGTGACCTCAGTGAGTAGTTTCAGTGGAGTGGTGAATATGAAAGTTGGTATTGCAGTAGATTGAGGCACTAACAGTAGAGACAAGTATAGATTATTTTCTCAGGAAGCCTGGCTATAAAGGGAAGGAGAAAGACTGAATAGTTTCTAGAAACATAAAAAGAATCCAGAGAGTCTTTTCATTTCTTAAAATGGGAAAGACTTGACCATCTTGATATGAAGGAGAAAAGATCCCACCTCAGCCTAATAAACAAAAGAGAAAGATAGGGGCAAATATGAAAATGCAGGGGGCAAAGGTCCTTGCGTATGCCTCACTATTATAATTTTAAGCCTTGCTTCCTCTTGACCGAAACTGTATGTATTCATTCTTCTACACTTTAGCATAGTGCCTGGGTCACAGTAGAAATTCTAGTATTTGTTGAGTAAATAAGTGGGTAAAAGAATTTATAGCAGTAAAGAAAGTACTAACAGGTAATATTGAAAATGAGAAGGCACAAATTGAGGGAATTATTATTTGATGGTTTATTTCCCCTGTGGAGTAATATGTAGGTCATCTGCTGAAGGCAAGGGAAGAAGAGTATAAGAAAATGATTGAATCCAACACCAAAAAAAAAAAAACCCACCAAATAATCCAATTAAAATGGGCAGAGGACCTGCATAGAGATTTTCTAAAGAAGATGGTCAACAGACACAAGAAAAGATATTCAACATCCCTAATCATCAGGGAAATGCAAATCAAAACTACAATGAATTATCACCTCACACCTGTCAGAATGGCTGGTATCAAAAAGACAAGGATTAACAAGTGTTGATGAGGATGTGGAGAAGAAAGAACCCATGTGCATTGTTGGGGAGAATGTAAATTGGTGCAGCCCTTGTGGAAAACACTATTGGGGTTCCTCAAAAGTTAAAAATAGAAATGCCATATGGGGGGCACCTGGCTGGCTCAGTTGGTAGAACATGCTACTCTTGGTGACTAACATAATAAAATTAAATTAAATTAAAAAAATAAAAAGAACATGCAACTCTTGATCTTGGGGTTGTGAGTTTGAGCATCACATTGGGTGTAAAGATTACTTTAAAAAAAAAATCTTAAAAAAAGAAAGAAACACCATATGCTTTGGTAATTCCACTATTGGGTATTTGCCCAAAGAAAACAAAAACGTTAATTTGAAAAGATATATGCACCCTTATGTTTATTGCAGCATTATTTACAGTAGCCAAGCTAGGGAAGCAGCCCAAGTGTCCACTGAATAATGAATGGATAAAGAAGATGTGATATAGACAGACAGATATAATGGAATATTATTCAACCATAAAAAAGAATGAGAGCTTGCAATTAGAGACAACCTGGATAAACCTAGGTCTTATTATGCTAAGTGAAATAAGAGACAGAGAAAGACAAATACAATATAATTTCACTTACATGTGGAATCTAAAAAATAAAATAAACAAAGCAGAAACACCCATAAATACAGAAAACAGACGGAGAGGGTAGTTGCCAGAGGGAGAGGGCTGGGAGGATGGGCAAAATAGGTGAAGGGGAGATATAGGCTTCCAGTTAGAGAATGAATCAGTCACGAGAATAAAAGGCACAACCAAGGGAAAATAGTCAATGATATTGTAATAGCGTTGGATGGTGACCGATGGTGGCTACACGTGTGGTGAGCACAGCATAATGTACAGAGTTGCTGAATCACTATGTTGTACACCTGAAACTAATGTAACATTGTGTCAACTACACTTCAATAAAATAATTAAAAAAATAAAACTCTGCTTTTAATAGAAAAAAATTATTAAAGATACTGTCATGAAATGAAGAGGGAGTTGATTGGGACACAGAGACGTCTTGCCAGACAGTGCGGACGATTCAGCTGAGACTAGAAACCGTGCATGTGTAATAGCACAGGGGTTGGTGCAGGGAAAATGTGCAAGAGAGTTTTTTTATCGGTGATAGGATATTGATTAGAGAATGTAAAGAAACCAGGAGGGGGCTCCAATTTGGGAGAAAATAAAGGGAACTGACTGATGTTCTCTCCAAGCCAAATTTTCTCCCAAAATATGGGAGAAAATGAAGCAGCTGAGAGGATGGAGAGTTGTGGTCAGAGAGTCCCGTGTTAAATTTTACGGAAGGAACAACCCTAGCGAGCGCAAATCACAAGTTATAACCCTGGATGTAAATGGATAAAGTGTAACAGAAGTAAAGGTTACTAGAGATGAGGGGGTTAAGGAACTGTGAGGCCACAGTGACAAATGACTTATCTACGTGGACTTTGAGGTCACCCAGGATGACGCCAGGACACAGAAGATGATGCCAGCTGCAAGATCTTCAGTGATAGATGGTAGATAGCAATGTTACATGAGGACAGATGGTAGATAATGATAGATGGGGTAAATGGCAGATAACTATGATGAAGGAGGCTGGAAGGTGATAGCCAAAAGGTAATGGTCTCAAAAGAAAAGACTTTCTTAAAGAATGGGGGGGGGGCGGACAATGGTTTGGTTGGGGCAGTGGGGAGCTGAGATAATGCAAACTCATCTTCCACTATCTGTGGTATGGGGAACATAGGAGATGAGTGACCTTCCATCCAAATTGCTTGAGGGAGACTCATCACTCTGGGGATAGACCTAGACTACAAAGAAGGCAGAAGATGAAGGAGTTATAAATCCTTCAGCAAGGGGCACCTTGGTGGCTCAGTCGGTTAAGCATCTGCTATCGGCTCAGGTCATGATCCCAGGGTCCTGGGATTGAGCCCTGCATCAGGCTCCCTGCTCAGCGGGGAGTCTCTTCTCCCTCTCCCTCTGCCTGCCGCTCCCCCTGTTTGTGCTCTCGCTCTCTCTGTCAAATAAATAAATGAAATCATAAAAAGAATAAATCCTTCATGCAAGATCATTCAACTGACACATGTGGATCCCATAAAATGGCTGTCCTGTTATTAAGGACAATCAGCGAGCCACACTGGCCATTTTATGGCAGAAGTCCTGCTATGCACTGCTATAACTCTACAGTCTTTCTGGAAGAAAACCAAACAGCCATGTCAGGTGCAAAATCTAAGATATAATTTAACAGGTCTTAATATTTCCAAAATTTAGAAGATTACAGTTAAAACAGAATGAAGTGGTTTCTGTAGGCAAACACTAAAATTCTTTCTCATTCCCCATTCACTGCTAGGCATTGGACAGTAATCTTAAAACGTCTTGTTTCTCCTTGCATTGGTCCCTCAAATCCCTCTCTTACAAGGGCCTGATAGAGACCACTAGTTTTCTCTGGCATGTAAAAGTTAAACAAGTTGAGATTGAAATTCTGAGGTGATTAGAAGAGGCCAGAAAATGCTGTTTTCCATAAATGATGTATTTTTTTAATTACTCTAGAAAAATGTTTCCTCCTACTATACAAGGCAGTGAAAGGGTTTTTCTGTGATCTCTAGAAAGCTATTTTTTTGAGATGAGCTTGAAACAGTGTACTGCCCTTCCTCATGATGTTTCTGGTCTTCATGATGATACTAATATTTCCTTGGCTATCATGAATCAGCTGTTTTTGTCTTTTATGACTTTTATGAGACTTTTAGAAGGTCATTACATTTGGGAGAAGCAGGCTTACCTGATGCACTCGTGGTAGTTTAGGACAGGCTTCTCAGAGCAGTCAATGACCAAGCTGGGACCTTAAGCAACAGAAGGCATGCACATTCAGGAGACCAGAGACTGAAAGAAGTGTAGTGTGTTTAGACCTTGGAGGACACAGTAAGGAATGGCAAGAGACTAGAGATATGAGTAGGGGCTTCGTAAGCCATGTTAGGAATGTAATTTGTACAATCCCCTGCAGGAATGGGATAGGCATCACCAGGAGCTTCTGTTGATTCCCACTTCTTCCATACCACTCCGTGACTAACGTGGACTATGAGCCTAGAGAGAGAGAGAGAGAGGATCTGCGCACACATACCTAATCCACCCATTCTCCCCAGCTGCAGGACCCTTAGTCTTCTAGCTTTATCAGAGAAGAAAATAAAGAACTGGGTCAGCCCTCAGCCAGATGGTCCAATTGTATCATCAGTAGGAGAGGTCTGCAGGGAACTTGGTCTATAGGTTCTATATAATCTTTTCTAGGTGGGGTCCAGTTGAGTGGTAAGAATTCAGAAGCTACAGAATTGGGAAACTGGAAAAGTATAATGTTAAAAATTTGATCTACTCATTTAAAAAATCCAAGGGTGCCACTCTACAGACAACAGGGACTCCTGACTTTAAATTAGGATATTGCCACTGATAAGTGGAAGACTGAAAAGTTTAACATGTCCATTCTGTTAGTCGGTTGGCATGAGTCCAAGTGCTATTTGCTTACCTGATCCTATTATGTTCCCTTCTTAAATGGAAGTATACTAGGGTTATGGTTCCCAAATAATGAGTTTTCACTATCTTTGATAAAAGGGAGAAAAACAAAGTGATCAATTTTTTTTCATAAAGTTAGTTACAAAGGTAAAGGACTTCTAGTATTCTAAAATTACAATCTCTCTTCCCCAGCACCCCTCTCCCTTTCTCTCTCTCGGTTTTGATGTCTTTTTCTCTCTTAATGAAATAATGGAGCTAGTGGAAGGTAGTTAGCTTTTTAATGTGTTTACTTGATAAAATAATAAGTAGGCAACTCCACTGAAAAAGTGTGCCCAATGGATACAATCAAAATTAAAAACTAGAGACGCCTGGGTGACTTGGTTGGTTAAGCGTCTGACTCTTGATCTCAGCTCAGTCTTGATCTCAGGGTTGTGAGTTCAAGCCCTGTGAGTTCATGCCCAGCATGAAGCCTACTTAAAAAAAAAAAAAATTAAAAACTTAATTCTATTTCCCCAATTTCCTGTTCGAATGCATTAGATACATCCTTCCTGTAACCCTGAATGAAATGTTGGGCATGCTCTTTAGTTTCTCTGCTGACCTTGAGTTAATAAGAGTTTCTTTGGTCACATTTATTCACAATACTGGTCTCTTTTTAGCAAGTGATATATTCAGACTAGTTAATAACCAAAACTCTGCACTTCATAATAAGTTAATGTGTTTCCTCTACCAGCTCAGTCCTGCTCCAGGCTGAAAGCCTGCAGTGGGGGAAGGGAGAGATATGGTGACCTCCTTTACTTTTTACCTTTTAGGCTATCCTCCATAGTCTCGTCCCACATACATATTGACTTTGAGCTTCTGATTGCCCCAGGATTGGGGATGAGAGGGAAAAAGGGTAAAACAAAGGAATGGTTTTAATTAATGGCATGGCTGATATCTGGTTTTTGTTTTCTCTGTACACGGCCGAGGTTTAAAACTGACTGTTTCTCTAACGGAAGTTTTTGGGTTATCCAGCTACATTTCTACCTCTTAAAATTTTTCTCAGCTGCCTATCATCATTCAAGACCAAAACAAAAACCCCAGTGAGCACCCCTGGGTTGTGGACCGTACCAGGTGTCAGGATATTTACCAAACTCCTGGCAACCCAAAAGCACAATGCAAAAGAACGTATTAGTAAAATAAATAAACCTTCAGTCTCAATATCATATTAACTTTAACTTTTTATTTATATTTGGTCATAAAATCTTACTTTACAAGGTAATTGTTATTGTAAAAAAGGGATAGGTCATTAATTGTCTCATTTCCCAGATGTTATTTGATATATGTTCTAAATTGTGTTACCTCCAATGTAGTGAGCACTTTGAACTTATAAGCAGAAAACCTATTTTAAGAGAGAACGCATTCTAGTTCCTGAAATAAATGTACTCACAAGTTGTAGTTTGCGATAGAATAGGTATTGTTTATCATGTTTTATAGTTGACTCCTGAACAACATGGGGGGGGCGGTCAGGGGCACCAACCACCCCCCCCCCACGCAGTCAAAAATTCTTGTATAACTTTTGACTCCTCAAAAACTTAAACACTAATAGTCCACTGTTGACCGGAAGTCTTTCTGATAACATAAACAGTCAATTAATACACATCTTGTATGTCATATGTATTACATACTGTAGTCTTAGACTAAAGAAAGCTAGAGAAAATATTTAAAAAATAAGGAAAAACAAATACATTTACAATATTGTACTGTATTTATTGAAAAAAATCCCATGCAATTCAAACCCATGTTGTCCAAGGGTCAACTGTAATTCAGTTGAATTTCCAGAGAGGAACTAAGAAATTTATAGAAAGATAAACCGCAATGGCTGGGCATTATGTAGTTAAGTGACCTTTTAAACTTTAAACTTCCACATCACAGTATGAAGTTGGTTCTAAGATAAGAAATAGAATAAATTTTCTCCTAAGGACAGACCTGAATCTCTGATTGCTTAGAGGCTGACTCAACTGGAGATCATGGCTCTTGATGGTACTTGGAAGATAGACCGGAATGAGAACTATGACAAGTTCATGGAAAAAATGGGTAAGGGCTTAATTCTTTAGTGACTTGTTATTTTGTTCTTCACAGACATTTTTCCTTCTAATTCCTTCTAAACCTCAGGGTTTAGGGAATGGCTCCTGTTCTGGTGGTGAGGATCCAAAATGTGTGAGGCTCAGAGTAGGGAAAACAATATTCTCACTTCTCATATTAGGAAAACTACAGTTTCACTAGTGGGAAAAAAAGACTGAGTTCTCTGAAACAAAAGAGATCCAGATATGATTCACTCACTCTTCAACTGCTGATTGTGCCTGTATCATTGAAAACTTACTTTTTTTTTTTTTTTGGCTTAGAAAGTAAAAAAGGGCAGTGCATAATGAAAACTTGAAAACGTTGAATTTTAGCGGATGGAAAAACAAAGATCATACAGTAAAGTAATGGGAAAAAAAGTTCTATCATGATTCACAGCTCTAAATAAATTAGACGTAATTCTCATTTCCTCTGACATAAATTTGGGAATAATCTCATGATTCCATGTGGTTTCTATGCGGGTTTTAATTTAACAAATTTAATATCTATTCCAATACTCTGGCAGCTCATACACTGTGTGAGATGTGCAAACAAATTGGAGTCATTCCCCCAAAACAAAATTTGCATCAATTATATCCTATAGTTCAGAATTCCATGTTGAAATTTATGGGATTTGCACATTCTTACAATAACGAATTTGACTGCAATCTTTGCCAATTTTCTCATTTTTGTGATAGTCAGAAATGCCACAAAAAGCAAAGAGAATTATGAAGTTCAAAATTTTAAAGCCATTATGGAAAGTCAAAAAATGTTTAAAAATACTGTTTATGCAGAATTAAAGTTCCTTGTAAATATATTAATATATTTAATCCTTTGTTTGACATTTCTGGAATTTAGTTTAACACTGAAGCATAAAGTTTGATAATTATTTTAAAATTACTCAGTTGTACGATTCTACAATTCTGTTTTTCATTTAATTTTTCATAAGTTTTGGAAACCTAACTTGAATCACTATTCTTGATCTGACTAAGCTTGAATTTTTTCTGTAAGAAGCAATCTGAATGCTCTTGTACCAAGGCAATGCTATCAAGTTTTCCTTCCCACCCTCAAAATGTACATAAACAAATAAATAAAACAGAACTTGTTGAAATAAACACTTTCTATGGCATTTTGACTTTATTTTCTCCAACATCTTTTGCTTTGCAGGTGTTAATATGGTGAAAAGGAAGCTTGCAGCTCATGACAATTTGAAACTGACAATTACACAAGAAGGAAATAAATTCACCGTCAAAGAATCAAGCAGTTTTCGTACCATTGAAATTGTTTTTGAGCTTGGTGTCACTTTTAATTACAGCCTAGCAGATGGAACTGAACTCAGTGTAAGATACTTTTTACAAGCAATACATTCTTGATTTTTCTACACAATACTAAAATAATCTCTTTTCTGTCACTGGATGTTTAATGTTAAGCCTCCTTCATTTACTGAAGCAGCCAATAGAATTTATCCACATTATATATTGCACAAATTGGCAGGATATCTAAGTCTAATGTTTTTATTTTCATACATCTGTAAATAACCTGGATTGAACACTAAGAATTAGAAAAACATCCTTTGGATTATTAAATATAGACCTATTATTCATAAGGAAAACTAAAGCTCAGTGTTTTCAACTTTACATACCTGATAGCACCAAAAGCTTTTAGATTTATCTAACTTAAACTTAATAATCATTTAATAAATACACTAACATAACAAAATAAATAAATAAATTAATTAATTAATGGGTGACCAAATGGAAAAGTCTGATGCATGCTACATTGTAGGTCATTGGGAATATACCTTTTAATGTTTAAAATAAAAAATTTTAGATTGTCGTATTTTTCAACTGATTTTTTAAAAACTTTTTTGTCCTCAGGATTTTCTAGTTAAACTATATGTTTGTAATGACAAACTGTCAAATATTTTTCATTTATGGCCATTTACTTATTTATTTATTTAAAGACTTTATTTGTAAGCAATCTCTACAACCAACATGGGGCTTGAACCCACAACCCAAGATCAAAAGTTGCATGCTCCATCAACTAAGCCAGCCAGGCATCCCAATGGCCATTTTTAAATTATTACAACCATTATAAAATTAAAACATACACAGTGTTGTTAGGCTCTCCATGAAACTAACTTGAACCATGACTAAATTTAGGATACTCTTTTTAACATGAAAGATTTAGAAAAAGGAAACATTGCTCATCTACCTTAAAATTTAGCATTTGGAAACAACTGAGTGAGACAAACATAAGGGTTACCAACATATAATCTAGAGCCCCAAAAGCCTAGGTTCAATCCTGGCTCTATGACTTTAGGTAAATTATTGTGTCCCAGTTTTCTCAACCATAAAATGGAGACAGTAATACCTACTTCATAAGGTCATTGTGAAGACTGAAGAAGTAGATCTATAATACTCAGAACAGTGCCTAACATATGTAAGACCCTTAAAAAAGCTATTTGTTATTATTATTATTATTTATTATTATTTTACATTTATAGGGTACTTGGAACCTAGAAGGAAATAAACTTGTTGGAAAATTCAGACGGGTAGACAATGGAAATGAACTGAATGCTATCCGAGAAATTATAGCTGGTGAATTGGTTCAGGTGAGTGGTAAAAAGATCACAGCTATTTCCTAAAGACAAAAATAATTACATAATAATAATTTTATATTTGTGATTGCTGAGTTATATATTCGACAAATAAACTATTATTTTTCTCATAAATCTTACTTATTTTAACTAAAAATGTGACTAAAAACAAAAAAATGTGTTTTAGTGGGTATATCCTGTATCTGTATAAAATGTTGCTATAAAGACTAAGAAAAAAATACTATAATCATTTCAAAGCTATAATAATACTAATATTTTTCTTAATTAAGCTTTAAATCTTAATGTCAATTTCTTCTATGTTTGTTAACATCTTTCAGACTTACACATATGAAGGAGTAAAAGCCCAGAGGATCTTCAAAAAGGAATGAACTTTGTTCTTGGAGCACAGCCCAGAACACAAATTGAATGGAAAATCTATATTGTAATAAAACTGTTTTTCTCTCTCTGATTAGTCCTTTTGTAAACATAACCAGTGACTCACATTTCTAATCTGACCAAGGCAAAACAAGTAAAAGCTAATTAGGATTTAATTTGTTTTACATTCCCTAAGATGTACATTTATTGCTGTATTGGTGTTCTAAAAGAATTTGTGCCATTTTTTAACACAGATGAATAAATTTTGTCTCCACATTGTTTTATAAGTAGCTTCTCCTTAAAAAAAAAAAAAAAAGCTATGTGCCATAGACTATATGGTTGTTGTTGTTGTTTTTTTCCACATTTGGTAAACTAAAAAAACAGACTGCATGGGGTTCTTTAAAATCCTACACTGGTCATCAGTTTTCAGCAGAAACTTTGTAAGCCAAAAGGGAATAGCAGGATATATTTAAAGTGCTAAAAGGGAAAAACTTACAACCAAGAATACTCTACCCTACAAGGTTATCATTCAAAATTAAAGGGGAGAAAAAGAGCTTTCCGGACAAGCAAAAGCTAAAGGAGGTCATCACCACTAAACCGGCCTTACAAGAACTATTAAAGGATCTTCTTTAACTGGAAAAGAAAATGCCATAACTAGAAATAAGAAAATATATAAAAGAAAAAAAATCTCACTAGTAAAGCAAACATATAGTCAAGGCAGTGATCAGCCACTTAAAAGCTAGTATGAAGGTTAAAAACCAAAAATAGTAAAAATAACTATAACTACCTAAGTAGTTAAAAAATACACACAAAAAAAGTTATAAAATATGACATCAAAAACATAAAACATGGGGAGAGGTAAAAAAGGAAGTGCTTTTAGGTTCATTCAAACTTAAGTGACTATCAGCTTAAAATAAACTGCTACATAGGGGCGCCTGGGTGGCTCAGTCATTAAGCATCTGCCTTCGGCTCAGGTCATGATCCCAGGGTCCTGGGATCGAGCCCCACATTGGGCTCCCTGCTCAGAGGGAAGCCTGCTTCTCCCTCTCCTTCTCCCCCTGCTTGTGTTCCCTCTCTTGCTGTGTCTCTCTCTGTCAAATAAATAAAATCTTTTTTTAAAAAATGCTATATATATATATATAGATCAACATAGATAAACCTCATGGTAACCACAAGCCTAAAACCTACAATAGATACACACAAAATAAAGAGAAAAGAACCCAAACATAACACTAAAGAAAACCATCAAACTACAGGGGAGAAGACAAAGAGAGGAAGAAATAAACAGAGAAAAACTACAAAAATAACCAGGAAACAATTAACAAAATGGCAATAAGTACATACTCATCAATAATTACTTTAAATATAAATGGACTAAATGCTCCAATAAGAAAACATAGGTTGGCTGAATGGATAAAAATAGAAGACTACAAATATGATGCCTACAAGAGACTCACTTCAGATCAAAGACACACAGGCTGAAAGTGAAGAGATGGAAACAAATATTCCATGTAAATGGGAATGAAAAGAAAGAATAGCAATAATCATATCAAATAAAATAGACTTTATTATTTTTAGTATTTTATTTATTTATTTTGGGAGAGAGAATGAGCGAGAGAGAGTTCAAGAGAAGTAGCATGGGGAGGGGCAAAGGGAGAGGGAGAAGCAGACTCCTCGTTGAGCAGGGAGCCCACCATGGGGCTCGATCTCAGGACTCCGGGATCATGACCTGATCTGAAGGCAGATGCTTAACCGACTGAGCCACCCAGGTGCCCTGGAGATAAAATAGACTTTAAAACAAAGACTGTCACAAAAGACTAAGAAGGACATTACATAATGATAAAGGGGTCGATCCAAGAATCAATTAATTTGTAGATATAAATGTACCCAACATCAGAGCACCTAAATATATAAAGCTAATATTAACAGACATAGAGAAACTGACAGTAATACAATAATAATAGGGGACCTTAACACCCTACTTACATCAATACATAGATCACCCAGGCAAAAATAATAATAATAATAATAATAATAAGGAAACAGTGACCCAAAAAACAACACACTAAACCAGAAGGACTTTACAGTTTTATACAGAACACTTCATCTAAAAACTACAGAATATACATTCTTTACAATTATACATGGACTATTCTCCAGGATCGACCACAATGTTAGGCCACAAAACAAGTCTCAGTAAAATCAAGAAGATTAAAACCATGACAGGCATCTTTTCTGGTCACAACATGAAACTAGAAATTAATTACAAGAAGAAAACTGGAAAAAACACAAACATGTGGAGACTAACAACATGCTACTAAACAATCAGTGGGTCAGTGAAGAAAGAAAGAGAATTAAAAACACCTTGAAAATGGAAACACAATGTTTCAAAATTCGTGTGACACAGCAAAAAGCAATTCTAAGAAGGAAGTTCATAGTGAGACAGGCCTACCTCAAGAAACAAACAAAAATAATCCCAAATAAACAATCTAACTTTACACCTAAATGAACTAGAAAAAGAATAAAGATAACAAACAAAGCCCAAAGTTAGTAGAAAGAAGGAAATAATAAAGATCAGAGTGGAAATAAATGAAATAGAGATGAAAAAATACAAAAGATCAATGAAACTGAAAGCTGGTTCTTCAAAAGGTAAACAAAATCAATAAATCTCTAGCCAGTGTCATCAAGAAAAAAGACAGAGGGCCCAAATAAAATCAGAAATGAAAGAGAAGTCACAACTGACACCACAGAAATATAAGGGATCACAAGAGGCTACTATGAACACTTATACATCAACAAAATGGAAAACCTGGAAGAAATGAATAAATTCCTTGAAATACACAACCTTGCAAGACCAAATCATAAAGACACAGAAAACTCAAGTAGACTGATTACTAGTAATGAAATTGAATCAGTAATTTAAAAACTCCCAACAAACAAAAGTCCAGAACCAGATGTTGTTACAGGTGAGTTCTACCAAACATTTAAAAAAGAGTTAGTACCTATCCTTCTCAAATTATCCCAGAAAAATTGAAGAGGAAGGAATGCCTCCAAACTCATTTTACAAAGGTAGAATTACCCAATACCAGAACCAGATACAAGAAAAGAAGAAAATTATAGGCATATATTCCTTAAAGGACACATACGCAAAAATCCTCAACAAAACACTAGCAAACTAAATTCAACAACACATGAAAAAGATCATATACCACAATCAAGTGGGATTTCAGGGTACAGTATTTCAGGGATACAAGGGTGGTTCAGCTTCCTTAAATCAATCAATGTGATACACTACAGAAAAAAAAACAAAGGATAAAAATCATATGATCAACTTAATTGATGCAGAAAAAGCATTTGACAAAATTCAGCATCCATTTATGATAAAAACTCTTAAAGTGGGTATAGAAGAAATGTATCTCAACATGATAAAGGCCATATATGACAAACCCACAACATTATATTCAACAGAGAAAAGCTGAAAGTTTTTTTCTCTAAGATCAGGAAGAAGGATGCCTACTCTTGCCACTTTTATACAACATAGTATTGAAAATCCTAGCTACAACAATTAGGCCAGAAAAAGAAATAAAAAGCATCTAAATTGGAAAGGAAGAAGTAAAAGTGTCACTATTTACAGATGACATGATACTATATACAGAAAATCCTAAGCACTATTGGAGCTAATAAATGAATTCAGTATACTTGCAGGATACAAAATTAATATACAGAAATCAGTTGCATTTCTATATACTAACAAGCTATCAGAAAGGGAAAGAAACAATCCATTTACAATTGCATCAAAAAGAATAAAATACCTAGGAATAAATTTAACCAAACAGGTAAAAGACCTATACTCTGAAAACTGTAAGACATCATGATCATCATCATCAGTATGAAAGAAGTTGAAGCTGACACAAACAAATGGAAAGATACACAGTGCTCATAGATTGGAAGAGTTAGTATTGTTTAAATCTCTATGCTACCCAAAGAAATTTACAGATTCAAAGCAATCCCCATCAAAATAGCAAGGGGATTTTTCATAGAACTAAAACATAACAAAACAAAAATCCTAAAATTTATTTGAAATGACAAAGATCCCAAATAGCCAAAGCAATCTTGAGAAAGGAGAACACAGCTGGAGGTATCATGCTCCCTGACTTCAAACTATACTACAAAGCTATAGTAATCAAAATGGTATGGTACTGCCACAAAAATAGACACATAGATTAATGGAATAGACTAGAGAGCCCAGAAATAAACCCATGCTTATATGGTCAATTAATCTATGACAAAGTGGGCAAGAACACTCTCTTCAAAGTAGGCAAGACAGTCTCTTGAATAAATGTTGTTGGGAAAACTGGACAGCTACATGCAAAAGAAATTGGACCACTATCTCACATCATGTATTAAAGACATGAATGCAAGACCTGAAACCATAAAACTCCTAGAAGAAAACATAGGCTGTGAACCCTTTGACATTGGTCTTAGCAACATTTTTTTTTTTGGGGGGGGGACTAGTCAGCAACAAAAGCTAAAATAAATAAATGGTATTGTATCAAAGTAAAAAGCTTTTGCACAGAGAAGAAAGCCATCAACAAAATGAAAAGGCAACCAATTGAATGGGACAAGATATCTGCAAATCATACATCTGATAAGGGGTCAATATTCAAAATACATATAGTTTACACAACTTAATATAAAAGAAAAAAACCCAAACAACCTGATTTAAAATTGGACAGAGAAATTGAATAGAGATTTTTCCAAGGAAGACTTACAGATGGCCAATAGGCACATGAAAAGATGCTCAACATCAGGGAAATACAAATCAGGGAACTGCAAATCAAAACCACAATTTTACCTCACATTTACCTCCCATCAGATTGGTTATTATTAAAAAGACAAAAAATTAGTGTTAGCCAGGATGTGGAGAAAAGGGAACCCCCATACACTGTTGGTGGGAATGTAAACTGGTGCAGTTAATGTAGAAAAGAACATGGAGGTTCCCCTCAAAAATTAAAAATAGAACTACCATATGACTCAGCAATTCCACTTCTTGGTATTTATCCAAAAAAAACCCAAAAACACCAATTTGAAGGGATATAGACACCTCCACGTTCACTGCAGCATTATTTACAATAACCAAGATATGGAAACAACCTATAAATAGATGAATGGATAAATAAGATGTGGTACACACACATACAGACATATATACAGAGTGGAATATTACTCAGCCATAAAAAAGAATGAAATCTTGTGACATGGGTGGACCTAGAGGGTATTATGCTAAATGAAATAAGTCAGACAGAGGAAGACAAATACCATTTTGATTTCACTTATATGTGGAATCTAAGAAATAAAACAAAGAAACATATAAAATAAACAGAAACAGTTATAGATACAGGAAATAAACTATTGGTTACCAGAGTGGGTAGGTGTTGAGAGGTGGGCAAAATAGGTAAAGGAAATTAACAGGGACAAACTTCCAGTTATAAAATAAATGTTGTAAGAATGTAATGTACACAAAGGGAATATAATCAATAATACTGTATTAGCTTTGTATGGTGAGAGTAACTAGACTTACTATGGGGATCGTTTCATAATGTATAAAAAATATGGACTCACTATGATGTATACCTTAAATTAATAGGCTATTGTATGCCAATTATACCTCAATAAAAATAAATCTTGCACTGGTTGTAAATATTTTCCTTAGAAACATCTATTATTATAAAAATAACATGCTCAACCAGAACTCAGAAATAAGAAAAGCAATCGCAAAATAAATATTTCCATAAACCTATAATCCAGAGATAATCACAATTCTGATTTTGGTAAGTATCTTCCTAGTCTCCTTCTCTGGGTGTAGATATGTATATTTCCCCATAAATATCACTTGGAATAAAATGATAGGAAATAAATGATGTACTAAGTTAAAGAATTCTATTATATTTTTCTACACTAGTGATTCCCAGGCCTGGCTAAGAATCAGGATCACCAGAGAAACTTAATTTTTTTTTTTTGCTTTCTTGATCTCCACTGTTAACCGACTAGATAGAATCTCTGCAAATGGAACCAGAGATTTCAGAAAGCTCCCAAGCGGTTCTTGGGGTCTTTGAGAACAAAGCAGTCTTTGAGAACAACTGGGCTATCAGATACCAAAATTGTCACCTTCAACTGCCACCTCCTCCCCCCCCTTTTTTTTCCATAAACACTGATTCTAACAGTTGGCTAGGGTCCCAAAAGTTTTATTTTCTTCATATTCTCACACGGTGCGCTATGTTATATACTTCAAGCAATTACATTTTAAGAAGGTGGGTATTACACGGTGGGGAGGGGAGTCAACTTTTTCAGCATTTAACTCTATGAACTTTTGTTTTGAATAATTCTTTTTCATACTGATGAAGGTAATAGCTAACATTTCTATAGTTCTTACCAAGTGTCAGGCACTGTTCTAAGTGGTATGTACATATGGCAGATACATTACAGTGTGGGAAGAAACACATTTGAGGACATGATGAAAAGAAATAGATTAGAGAATATGTAATCATTTGCAAAAGTAAGAAATGAAATCCACTGTTCATTTTATAACTGCATTAAAAACTTTACATAGAAAATGGCTATTACTTAGATTTTTACTTCTTTAAAAAATAAATGTTCAAAGTACTTCTATCTCTCTCATCTTGTCTCCATATGTGAAATAGGAAAAGGGCAGGTATTAATCTCATTTGAAAGTAGAAAAGCTATAGCACAAAGTTTATTAGCTTGTCCAATGTTGTACAGAGTCCATAATGAACACAAGAATTAAATGTACCTTTTGACTTTCAATCCAGTACATTATGATCTACACTATTACTCAGCCTGTTATAAACAAAAATACCTTAAGAAAAAAAATGCCCCTTAATTCCTTAGTGGCACTCAAGAACAGCACTCTAAATGAATCAAGTCAGACAGTACAATAATGGCAATTAAGTGGTTAGGTACTTACCGATTTCTCGCTTTATTGCAGTCTCACATTTTTTCAATTTATATCCTTTCCAGTATTACATTTCCACTATTTATTAGTATTAGAGATCTGCTGATTGTTTGCTAATGGAGTGCCATTGCCATCACCCCTCTTTGAAAAACTGACCTTAATATTATGCCAACTTGACTGACCGAGAGAGGGGGCCAGACTCAAGAACAGCCAATCTATCATAATTTGGCCAGTTTATAACTTCTGTGCAGAGACAACAATACAACTACCTGAACCTAGAAGAACCTCTCTTGGGGCCTCTGGTTGGTTCAGTCAGTAGTGCACGCAACTCTTGGGGTTGTGAGTACAAGCCCCACGTTGGGCATAGAGCTTACATTAAAAAGAAAGAAAGAAAAGAAAGGAAAAGAAAGAAAGAAAGAAAGAAAGAAAGAAAGAAAGAAAGAAAGAAAGAAAGAGAGAGAGAGAGAGAGAGAGAGAGAAAGAAAGAAAGAAAGAAAGAGAGAGAGAGAAAGAGAGAGAGAGAGAGAAAGAAAGAAAGAAAGAAAGAGAGAAAGAAAGAAAGAAAAGAAAGAAAGAAAGAGAGAGAGAAAGAGAGAAAGAAAGAAAGAAAGAAAGAGAGAAAGAAAGAGAGAGAGAAAGAGAGAAAGAAAGAAAGAAAGAAAGAAAGAAAAAAGAGAGAGAGAGAGAAAGAAAGAAAGAAAAGAAAAACTTTCTTCAGGGAGTCTGAATTTGAGAATACAAAATTTGTAATTGGTAGAAATGAAAAACGTTTAAAGAGGACAAAGAGGGTAGACCGTGAGTAAAAAGCCAAGAGTATGCCAAAGAATGAACAAGCAGAAAGCAAAAAGAAGGGTAGTCAGAAGTAAGTGGAGTAGTAAAAGCTGAAATAGTTACACATGAAATATATTGTCTGAGATTTGCTTCAAATTGGGGAGATGGGGAGCGGGGTGTGTAATATGTTCAACAAGATTGGTTACAAGTTAATAATTGTTACAGTTGTTGGAAAGTACCTAACACAGGATAGTTTCATTAGGTGCCTAGTAGGAACATGGGAATTCATTATACTTTTCTCCCTACCTTTGTACATATTTAAAATTATCCATAACACAAAGTTAAAATTATCATACTTAAATACATGTATAACTCCAGAAGCCAAGACTTTCCCATCACCTGCACTGCTATCATCTTCATCTGAATCACCATTATCTTTCCCCTAGATTAATGTAACTCCCCTAAAAAGCCTCCCAATTTCTACCTTCCCTTCCTTACCCCCTTAGTCTCTTTTCAACATGTCACTCCAGCAAAACACTGCAGTGTCTCCCATTTCATTCAGAGAAAAAGCCCATCTCCTCACAGTGGCCCACAATCAGGTCCCCTATTTAGCTGACATGCATTCCTGTTTTCATGGATTGTCCAGGGGAATAATCCCAAGTGGAGGAAAAGCCCTGGAGCAAAGGCCCTAAGGCAGGAGCAAGCTTGACAAAGTTTAAGAGAATAGAAAGTCTAGTAAGAGTCCCCAAGATCATCTAGGGCCGGCCAAAAAGACAACGTTCAGGAAATACAGGCTAACTCAGCATTTCTAGAACTCAGGAATGATGTGTAAAAAGAAAATGGGTTTTGGAATCCTATAGACTTGCTTAAATTCTTGTCTTCCTACTTACTAAAAGTCAAGTTCTGAGCTTCAGTTTTTTTACTTGAAAAGTGAGGAAAATAGTAATGATTTTCTGTGATTGTTTTTAGTTGTTTTTAATTGAGGCATAATATGTAATATATATAATATACAATATATATATAATATTTAACATGGTGCCTAGCATATAGCTGGTATTCAATAAATCTAAGTAATATGAGCCTGCACCCTTCTCTTGTAGAGAAAACAGAACAAAGTAGTCTTCTTTTTTTTTAAAGATTTTATTTATTTATTCATGAGAGACAGAGAGAGAAGCAGAGGGAGAAGCAGGCTCCCCGCGGAGCGGGGAGACCGATGCGGGACTCGATCCCAGGACCCTGGGATCATGACCTGAGCCGAAGGCAGACGCTCAACGACTGAGCCACCCAGGTGCCCCAAAGTAGCCTTGACGGAATAGACAGGACAACACTTTTCTCAAAATACCCCTCACCAAGCCTTTGTGGTAGGGTGAGCTTTGGCCTGGCAGGTGAGAACCCTTACTTCTGGTCCAACCTGTGATATAACTAGCTGGGGACTTTGGGTGAACCACTTCATCTCTCCAGAACTGAATTCAATCTTTTTTTTTTTTTTTTTAGTAGGCTCTCTGCCCAATGTGGGACTTGAACTCATGACCCCTAGATCAAAAGTCATATGCTCTACTGACTGAGCCAGCCAAGTGCCCTAGTTTAGTCATCTTTAAAATAAGGCAATTGGACTAGATGATCTCTAATTCTTTCACAGTACTAAGATTCTATGATGTCTGGGGGTTCCTGAGTGGCTCGGTTGTTTAAGCATCTGACTCTTGATTTCAGCTCATGTCTTGATCTCAGGGTTGTGAATTCAAGCCCCGCATTGGGCTCCATGCTGTGTGTGGAGCTTACTTAAAAAAAAAAAAGAAAAAGAAAAAAGAAAATTCTATGATGTCTGAATAACATTCAATGATTCTTCCTTTGAGTAGCCCTTTGGTGTATGTCACAGGACAGCATTGCAATAACAGAGGGAGGAGTGGGCAGAGAAAGAGATCTTTGAAGTTCATAACGCATAGCTGGCTTCCTGCATGTACGCCCTTTGCAGGCTCAGAAGGGCCTTTGTGTTTGGTTTAAAGTGCTGCTGTTACTGTCTTAAAACTCTCAATAAATTGTGAACAAGAAGGCCACATTTTCACTTTACACTGAGCCCTGCAAATTATGTAGCTGGCCCTGTTCCTATGAGCTGACTGTGAATAAGTGTAAAAGCTATTTCCTGTGAGTAAATAGAGACTGGCAGCAAGAGATCCCTGGGAACCTAAAAAGGGGTGTTTGGGTGGGTAAGATAGCTGTCTGGGGTAGAAAGTAAGTGGGAGGGGTTTTGGGGGGGATCAGGAGGGGAAGAAGGGCACTGTGGATGGATACTTCAATTTACGAAATGTTTCTTTACCTTCTGCCGCTTGCTTTCTCTGAACTATAGTATAACACTGCCATCTACTGGTCAATGTCATGAACTCTTTCACAGACTTCCAAAGCAGGGTCTTTGCATTTCATTGCCAAAGGGTGATCTAGAATGGTTTGAGTGAACAGATTTTGCAGCTAAAAATAATAATTATTAAGTGCTTCCACAGTTCCAACTTCCAAACTAAAGTAATAACAAAGACCTCTTATATCCTCCTGAACAATCCCTTACAACTGTTTTCCTTGATTCAACCAAAAAAACAATTTTTAAAAAGTAACTATGTGCCAGAAATCAAATGTTCAATGAGGAACACCATTAAGAACTTCATCGAATGAATTCAAATTCTCAGGTTCATCTTAGGTCTGAATTGGAATACCTAGAATATCATCATCATCTTTAAAACTGGTCATTTAGGGGTAGGTAGATTTACATTTTTATATTCAGTATATGCTAATGTGTAAGGTGGTATATATCTATGACCTTCAAGCCCAATGACCTACCTTCAGGCTATTGGGTAAAGCAGACATTACTGGAGAATTGATTGGGAAAAAAAGAGAAAGCAAGGCAGTGGCAGAAGATGTAGAAAGTTAGGGGACATGGAGAAAATTAATAAGTTACCGAAAAAGAATAGTGTTCCAGGGGGCTTCTCATCATAGAATATCTACCCCCACTAAGAATTCTATCAGAATGAAGGGTTATCACAAGCCCTCCCTTCTACAATATCTAGATTACCAGAAAGAAGAGAGGGAATTTAGCATAATGTATAAACTTGTCAAATCACTAAATTGTATACCGGAAACTAATGTAGCATTGTGTGTCAACTATACTCAAATAAAAAAAAAAAAAATAGGGAACTTAAATACCTGTCCAGTAATTACTAGTTAGAACCGCTGTGAAGGGAGAATAACAGAAATCTGAAATCAGGAGAACAATAAAATTCTCCCCGGATCTCAGCCCCGTTTATGGACATATCTTTCAGATTCCTGGGCTGTAACTGGTTATTTTCAAACAATTCTGATACACTCATTACACTCCCTGGAGAAAATATCTGAGAACCAAAGACTCTGTTGTTTCACTCAAAAACAAAAGTCCAGGGCGCCTACCTGCCTCAGTAGGAAGAGTATGCAACTCTTGATCTTGGGGGTCATGAGTTTGAGCCCCACGTTGGGTTTAGAGATTACTAAAATAAAATTAAAACAAAAACACAAAAGTCCTTTAGGTGAAGGAGTATATGCTTAATGCCATTTCTTGGTTTTGCTTTAGATAATTTTTTATACAAGATATCAAGATAACAAGGGTATCAAAGGACATAAATGTGACACAGAACTCCTCTTCAGCACATCCTTAGAACAGAAAAATCTGAGTGAGGATGGAGCTTATTTCACACTCCCAGTCCCTACAGGCTGTTCATTCTGTGTTTCCGTAGTAAGAGGTGCTCACCAATATCATACCATTATTCGGTATTCAATTTGCTTGACTGTTTCCACTAGTCTGTGAGGTCTAGGAGAGCTAGGACAGAGGGTTATATCTCTACCCCTTCCCCCACCATACCCTTTTAACATTATAGTAAACAATAGAGTAACCAGTAATTGTAACTGAATGAATAAATGGGGCATGCTAAACAGCCTCAGCCTCAGCAAGCCAGCCTTCACCATCCTGTATTCTGAGAACTTATATACAGAGGCTGTACTGAGGGAATCAGCCCTAGTTATTCCTTATACCGAGATAACCTTATTCTGAACCAGATCACCACTACCCTGGCCATATCGACTAGGCCAGAAGATCCAAGGGCAGTCAATCTATAATACTTGAGAGCAGCCTATAATATGAGAATTTTGTCTAAGGCCAATAATACTAATTAATTAAGCCAGTTAGGGTCTCTCCCTGGGAAATTTGACTTCAATACACAGAGAAAGTCATCAGCTAGTAACAATAGGTAAAAGTTCAAAGGCACAAAGGAAAAGGTAGACAATTGAGGCCATGAGGCAAAGGGGGGGTCATGACTGAGTTCAGTAAAACCCTGGATAGAAGAAAAGAGTGTGAATGTAGGTTCTTAGAGGCAGACATAATAAATTCTTGCTTCTAGTGGATAAAAGTATAACTTGTTAACCATAGCTTCCTTGGATCCTGGGTGGCCAAGAGTACATATTTCTTTAACCAAATATGAATTGAGCACCTACCATGTGACAGATGTGCCATGAATTTTAGTGGTGAACAAGACAAATCTATTTTGTTCCCATGGAGTTTTGAATGTAGCTTCGAAGGTTAGAATCTAGAGGTAGAACATTGACACTGAACAAACACAAACAGTGGTAATACATGTTACAGAGAAGTAGTGTAGCCTCTCATAGACGCAGATAGTATCTTGAAATATATTTTTCATTGGCCTGTTTTTTCCTAAAATGCCTGATGATATGGCCTTTCCAGAATTCCAAGAGGCCTAATTTCCATTCGAGATTCTTTTCATTCTTATTTTCATCTGTAATGCTGCATGAAAAGGCTAGTTCCCAGGGCCCATAAAATCTTCAAAATACGAATTTGCTCCAAAATGCAAACAGGAAACTGTAAGATCTAAACAAATAAATGTTTTATCCACAGAACACAGCACTAATTCAGATCAGTTCAGTGCAACTCTTACTACCACAAGTTACCACTAATTCAGAGGCAGCTCAAAACAACTCTTACTACCACAAGTTAACACATAATGGTGTTTACAATATGCTAAGTATTGTTCAAAGTGCTTTATAAAAATCAGCTCACATTAATCCTCACAACAACTCTATACAATAAGAACTAGTATTATTATTCTCATTTTACAGATGAGGAAACTGAGGCAGAGAGTGGTTATATAACTTAGCCAAGGTCAACAGCCAGTAAGTGTCTGTATTGGTTCTAGAGTCTCTGTGTTCTAGAGTCCAGATTCAATTTAATTTAATGTGGTTACATAAGTAAATTTTCTTCCGAAATATCATTCAGCAAATATTTGTTGAGCATTTATTATATGCGGGTGCTGATCTAGCTGTTAGGGACAAAACAGCGAACAAAACAAAACAAAAAATCCTTGTCTTTATGGAGGGGATATGGATAATATACAAGAAGTAAAATAAATGGTACATTAGATGGTATAAATGCTATGGAGAAAATAAAGCCAGGAAGAAGGATGGGGAGTGCTAGGGGTGACACTGGGGGTACAATTTTTTTTATTTTATTTTTTTAAAGATTTTATTTATTTGACAGAGAGAGACACAGTGAGAGAGGGAACACAAGCAGGGGGAGTGGGAGAGGGAGCAGCAGGCTTCCCGCCGAGCAGGGAGCCCGATGTGGGGCTCGATCCCAGGACCCTGGGATCATGACCCACCCGAAGCCAGGCGCCTAATGATTGAGCCACCCAGGCGCCCCGGGGGTACAATTTTAAATGGGGTGTTCAAGGACATAACTGGAGTATGTGATATTTGAGCAACAACCTAAAAGTGAGGGAATGGGGACCTCACTTTTAGGAAGCTTCTCCCTCTCCCACTCCCCCTGCTTGTGTTCCCTCTCTCTCTGTCAAATAAATAAATAAATAAAATCTTAAAAAAAAAATGAGGGAATGTGCCATTCTAAGTATGTCTTGTAGAATATTCAGTAGAGTAAGAGCCCTGGGTTTGGATTCTAGGACCCATGACCGTATTAAAATAGCCCTGGAATTACATTTAGTGACTTTCTGGGATTTGCGATATAAATAAAGTGCCTAACTAGCACATTCTACGAGGGTTCCAAGTTGCTAGGTTAAGAAGGGCAGAATAATGCAATTGAATGAGCATTATTAAATGAGCAACAGCCTCCTCATTTATTTTGAGCTGGAATTTGTGTAGGATTACTTTGTGACTTGGCAATGTTGAAAACTTCATGAACTCATTCTTTCCATTTTCTAAAGTCAATACACTATTTTACTCTTCCTGGGTTACCAACTGATGTAGTATAGTTGGGTGGAGTATCCCATATATATTTATTAGGTCTAATGATTTATAGTGTTGTTCAAGACCTGATCGGTTTTTTTTTTTAGATTTTATTTATTTATTTTAGAGAGAGAGAGAGAATGAGTCGGGGGAGGGGCAGAAGGAAAGGGTGAGAGAATCTCAAGCAGACTCTGCACTGAGCACGGAGCCCAACGCAGGCCTGGATCTCATGACCCTGAGATCATGACCTGAGCAGAAATCAAGAAGAGTCAGAGGCTTAACCGACTGAACCACCCAGGTGCTAATATCAATTTTCTTACTGATTCTTCTAGATGTTTTACTCATTATTGAAAGTAGGGAAGTTTCTAACTGCTACTGTAGAACCGGCTATTTCTCCCTTTAACTCTGTCTTTATCCTCTTTATATAATTTGATTCAGCATTTTCTTGGTTGCTGTAAACCTTTGACTATTTCCCAGAGTTCTGACAAACTTGCTTCAAATAGTTTCTGCTTATTTTTCAATGTTTCTGGAGGCTTGGCATGGCCTACTCCACCAATTTGAACATGGGTCTCCCAAGGTGACTTTTTGACAAAGCTCTCACCAGAGCAGAAAAAAAGCAAATCTGTTTTCTAACAGGGCATATTTATAGATACAAACATAAAAGCTGACCTTCTGCAGTAGGGGCTTGAAGCCTCATTCCCTGCATCTAGCTCTTCCATTTCATGTCAGCCCCTGAGGAATCATAGAACTCCATGAAATGTAGTTTGAAAAGCACTATAATAAGTCATTATAACCCCCTGATAATTATGTGTCTGGTGCTTATGATCTGGTGTTAGAAACAGTTAAATAGGGATGCCTGGGTGGCTCACTCAGTTAAGTATCTGTCTTTGGCTCAGGTCATGATCCCAGGGTCCTGGGATGAAGTCCCACATCCGGCTCCTCGCTCAGCAGGGAGCTTGCTTCTCCCTCTGACTGCCACTCCCCCTGCTTGTGCTCTCTCTCTCTCTCTGACAAATAAATAAATAGGAAAAACCACAAAGAATAAAATGATCTGTGATCCCATCTTCCAGAGATAACTGCTATTAATATGTTGACATTTTTCTTATTTATAAAATAAGTCTAATTCTGGTTAACATTTTATATATAGCAGTTATCACCTTGGCATCCACTTAACATTGTTATTCTATTCACACCTATGTTAAGGTCGTCATGTCTACTCTTGGATGCCTATTACATAATTTTATGAGAGAAGACTTTTCACGTGTTGACTAACCTATCAATCTCCACCCTCAATGATTGTCCCTTCCAATACCTTTCAATAAAACAAAAACAGGTTGATCACTCAGTTGATCAGTGCAATGAGATTTCAAGATTAGAGATTTCAACATCTTTCTCATCTATGCTTACCAATTTAAGCCTGGCCCTATTGAAGTTGTTTTTACACTTTAAAAAGCAGCAAAATGCCTTCTTTATTTTGAAGTGAAATCTTTTATGGAACCTAAAATTTAAATAAACAAAACTGAGCTTTTATGGTTGAAGTGTGCACACGTGTAGATGGAAGAGGGAGGTAGTTTGTCCAACAGCCAACCCTGCTTAGCCTTCCTAACACCAAAACCATGATGCAGAACCTCAGGGCTCTGGGACAGAGTGTTTGAACATCCCATTGCTCTGTTACATGTCCTCAGTCAGTACCTCTAATGAATCGAATGACTATTGTACCACCTCCTATGGCTCTTCAGACAGTGCCTGACACTCGGGAGGCATTCAAAGAGTATTTATTGAAATTAAAGACAAGAAATCCAAGAGTGGGGAATGTATTAGCGCATATCTATTACTAGCACTTGAAAAAAAAAAACTCAGAAAATATCCCCACTGAGAGTGGAAGATAAGTAGTAACATATCTTAGTGGTGTCACTATACTATTGTGTTACAACAGAGGTAATTCAACAAGTATTTTTTGACCAGAATTGTATTAGTGGTTGCAGAATATGACAAAATATAATTGAATAAATATTTGATTGTTTCTGTGTTCAAGGTACTGTTTGAGGGACTGTGGAAGTTGCAAAGATGGTAAAAGTACAGTTTCCCTTCTAAAGGATACTTAATACTCTAATAGGGGAGAAAACTTACATAACATTGTGCTATAAATCAAGCCAATGTGCCAGGCAATGTCCAGAAAATTTGGCTGTTTTTTGAGTTGAAGGTAGGAAAAAAAATTTTTTTAATATCTTTTTTTTTAAAGATTTTATTTATTTATTTGACAGAGAGAGACGCAGTGAGAGAGGGAACACAAGCACGGGGAGTGGGAGAGGGAGAAGCAGGCTTCCCACCGAGCAGGGAGCCCGATGCGGGGCTCTATCCCAGGACCCTGGGATCATGACCTGAGCCGAAGGCAGACGCTTAACGACTGAGCCACCCAGGTGCCCTGAAGGTAGAAAAATTTTGGAAAATGACCAGCCCAGGAGACAGCCTCATCAATAGGTGGCTGTTATACAATGCAGAGGTTAATAATTAATGCAGAGGAAGGTAAAGAAAGAAAGAAAGAAAGAAAGAAAGAAAGGAAGGAAGGAAGGAAGGAAGGAAGGAAGGAAGGAAGGAAGGAAGGAAGGAAGAAAGAAAGAAAGAAAGAAAGAAAGAAAGAAAGAAAGAAAGAAAGAAAGAAAGAAAAAGAAAGAAAAGGAAAAGAAAAGAAAAGAAAAGAAAAGAAAAGAATGAAAGCAAATACTTCACTGATCTTGAGGTGATAACCCTTGCCCCAAGAAGAAAACTTGGTGTACAAAATAGGTAGAGACAAATTAAATGTGAAGTTTTCACAACTAGTATGTTAGAAATACTGAGAATGGAGAGATCAGTGTGAATTCGAGAGGGAAACTTCATGAAGTCAGCATTTGAACTGAAAGAGGAAGGGTAGGACTAGGGTGGGTGGGGAAGCATTACAGGGTAATGAGAACAACGTGCACCAAAGCCCAAAGGCCAAGAAGAGAACAGTCTCCGTAAGAAAGATGGAAGACGGGGCGCCTGCGTGGCTCAGTCGGTTGGGCGGCTGCCTTCGGCTCAGGTCATGATCCTGGAGTCCCGGGATCGAGTCCCACATCGGGCTCCCTGCTCGGCGGGGAGTCTGCTTCTCCCTCTGGCCATCCCCCGTCTCGTGCTCTCTCATTCTCTCTCAAATAATAAATAAAATCTTAAAAAAAAAAAAGATGGAAGACAGCAACAATCTGGCTGGAGCAAAGGGTGTCTGCTGGATGCGAGGCTGGCTGAGTAGGGCGGAGACCGATTAATGGTGGGGTACATGGATGGCAGCTGCTGCAGGCCAAGATGAAGATAAAAGGGAAGCTGCAAAAATAGCAATTAGCTATGATGATGACTCAATTCTCAGAGGAAACTATAATAGAAGTGTATAGCAGTGATGATGGAAGAGAAAAAACAAAACAAAACAAATGTATAAAATTCCCAGAAGACAGAAATAACTTGTTGTACCAGTCAACAGGGTTATTGGAACACTCATTCAATTTGGAAAGGAGACAAAAATGGAATGAAGATAAGAAAGGGATAACTTAAGAAAACCCATGTTTTCAGAGGAAATTTGGCAAATTTGCATTTTTTTGCTGTTGGAGAGGTTACTCTATAAAATTAATTCCTAGAATGATCATGAGGATGATTTATTATATGGACATACAATCTTGACTGCTGCCTGAAGAAATCTGCATTATCACCTTAGGTTAAAGCATAATTTATCACCTCCCTCTTAAGAACTTACTGCACTTCACTTGAACTTCAGAAGTTTGGAATGTCTTCCTAAACATACCTTTGATCTGATTGTTATGGCATTCTCATACACTATCTTCTCGACCCTAGCTCCAGTCAGATTAACTGTGTTGACAGAATTTTGAACGTGCTGGATCGTGGTTGCAGTGTAATAACTCATTCTGTGGCTTCTGGGGCATCTTTTTCACTTGGACATATCGGGCAGAAAGATTTAAGGGGGTGGGGAAAATGCTGAGCTCCTGCCTCACTAACAGTGTGCCTGGGTTTCAGTAAAGAACTTTTTGAAATTAAACTGCTTTCAATTTAAGGACATAGCAAATTCTACCACATACTCCATATTCATTTCTGTCATGCGGAATAATCAAGAATTACTGGAATTTTAACAGGGGTGAAGCCAGAAGAGGTGACAAGCTCTTTCAAATGAATTGAGTCCAAATGACCCCTCCCTGTTTGCCTTAACTGCTCTCCCAAATGTGACAGACCTTCTTGACTCAAGAGATCAGACTCTAGTACCAACGTCCTCTCACAGATGAGCATGTGATTCTTTGCCAAGGACAAATTTAAAACCATTTCAGAACTTGTTCAGTTTATGTCAGGCTACTTCTAATAATTTCAATACTTTTTATCGATCCTATTTCAAAAGTTAGAAGCAATTGATTCAACCTTGCCACTGAGAAGAAGGCTTTCATCATTTGCATGGGGCAATAGGTGACTTGCCTCCCCTAATTTCTGTAAAGCTTCCGTGTCACTTACGATCAGGGCCTTTGCCAGTCTACCCCAGCCTATAATCTGGCCTACAACACACAGTCTAGCTAATCTTCAGGTAATGGTCTTCTCATTCCCCGAATGTACAAAGCAAAAGGACAATGGTAGTTTTCTTTAAGAGAGTATACTGTCTTTGTCTCTATTATTGGCTAACAGATTTGGAGGTAAATGAAAGCAAGGGTGGGGCATCTGTAGAACAGCATTAAAAATGCTGGATTTGGAATCAATATTAGGCTTTATAATTTTTTTTTTAGTAACCTTAGACTATGTACTCCTTTTGTGTCTCATTTTCGAATTCTGTAAAATGGAGTAATCACAGCTTCAAAGAGGTTTCATGAAGATTTCGTGGTACACAGTCATATCTTCATTCATATACTAAAAGAACCAGTAATACATACCTGTGCTTTCTGAACAATCCAAGATTCATTATGTGACAAGGGAGAAAATATTTAAAATTGGAGTCATAAGGGAAAATCCAGGCAGTCTAGTGGAGTTCAGAGCATGTCACCTCAAAATATGCTGCTTTGGCATACTGATTATTTTAAGTTAAAGGAGCTTGAGAAACAGCAGGTGCAAGAGGGGCACTCTGACCTTCCTTAATTCTTCCTGACAGGAGATAAAACTCCCATGTGAAAGGTGCCCTCCCTCTACCAGGAGGAAGAAAAACAGTCTTATCACCAGAGATGGGGAAATCAGGCTGACAAATCTGTACAAACCAACCTTGTTACACTAATGTTTATCTTCCTAGGCATTTCTCCACAATTTACTACCCCTGGCCCAAACCCCTTTGTTTAAAAGGTATAAAAGCTTTCTGTTCTGGTCACTTCTTCGAGTCCTCATTCTCTTGCCTAGATTCTCATGTACATGTAAAAAAAAATTAATAAAACGTGTGTGCTTTTCTCCTGTTAATCTGTCTTATGTCAGTTTAATTTTTAGGCCCTGCTGGAGACCCAAAGAGGGTAGGTAGAGGAGAATTTTTCCTCACCTACAGTTCTGCTGACAAGGATGGGATGTCACTGGTTCACTGCTCACTCCAGAGCTGCGTTGCAGCGGAGAGATCCTGCTGATGTGGAGAACAGAGGCAAAAGAAGTATAGAAAAAATCAAACTTCCTTATAACTTACGGCCCACTGACAAGTACCTGGGACAGGCAGACCTTCCTCCAGGAACTCAGCTGCCTCAGTGTTAATACTTGGCTAAAGGCAAAGGCAACCTTGGCTTGACATTAGCTGGACCTCCAGGATCCTTAAGTGTTCTTTAACACATAAAAATCCCTTTGGAAACTTCCTTTATCTCTACCCACCCACCCCCAGGATGTATGTTAGCACTTATCCTCCAAACATATGGCCCACTGATATACATCTGAAGGGTCTCATGAATAAGGTTTTATTAGACAGTAGTAAATGACCTTATCCTTTTTTTTTCCTTTTTTTAAATTTTATTTATTTGTCAGAGAGAGAGAGAAATGGAGAGAGAGCACAAGCAGGGGGAGCTGTAGGCAGATGGAGAAGCAGGTTCCCCGCTGAGCAAGGAGCCTGATGCGGGACTCGATCCCAGGACCCTGGGACCATGACCTGAGTCGAAGGCAGACGCTTAACGACTGAGCCACCCAGGCGCCCGATGCAGCTCTTTCTGCCCACAGGTCCTATCACTGTGCTCTAATAAAACTACCTTTTTTGCACCAAAGACATCTCAAGAATTCTTTCTTGACCATTCACTCCTGGATCCCAACATTTCACATCACTGGGACCTCTGACATAAGCCAACACAAGGTAAATGGTACCAGTGTCCTCGGTCTCTGCCTGTAAGATCTAATGAAAGCAAAGTGGTAAGAGTCTCTCCTCATGTTTTTCCTTTTGCAAATTTAGATTAGCAGGAGAAAACTGGTGTGAACTAGTTCTTCAGGCACGGTGATTTATGAGTATTCCTGTTTTCGATTTCTAATGGCTGTAAAAAAAAAAAAAAAAAAAAAAGTAAAGCTTAAAAAACAATCTCCCTAGACCTCAGCACCCTCAGAGGGTTCACCTCGTTTTCCCCTTCTGGGGGATAATACCCCACTGTTCTTGTTCTGAAGAGGATGCAGCCTTAGAAGATGTCCCAACTAGCGCCTGGGCCTCACATGCAAATAAAATTGGACTGTTACAGCAACGCAAGTTATGCACATTACCTGGAGAAGGAATAAACCTCTCCTACCGGTAGCCCAGTGCTGCCCCCATGAGTGCACAGCGAAGCATTGAACCTATTCTCTTTTACAGCAGGGTATTCTTTATTTCTTTGCTCTGTTAACACTGCAATCTTACCAGTAAAGAAAGGGAAATTTGATTCAGACTGGAATCAGATCTATTGATTTGTATAAGGTCTGAGAGCCATTAATGCCTTTGTAATTCCTCAACACCCCATAGTCCCTAATTCAGCTACCATTCTTTTTTTTTTTTTTTAAGATTTTATTTATTTATTTTAGAGAAGGAGAGGGAGACAGCATGAGCAGAGGGGAGGAGCAGAGGGGGAGGGAGACCAGCAGACTCTGTGCTGAGCATAGAGCCCCATGTGGGGCTCAAGCCTGCAACCCTGAGATCTTGACCTGAGCATGAAACCAAGAGTCCGATGTTTAACCCACTGAGCCACCCAGGCGCCCCTCAGCTACCATTCTTATCTCAATTCCAGCTGACACAGCCTGATTTACAGTAATTAACCTCTGCTCAGCTTTCTTTTCAATTCCATTGTACCCTGACTCACAATTCCTCTTTTCATTCACATTTAGAGGGAGACAGTTAACAGAGACTGGTATGCCTCAGGGATATTGCAAGTCTCCCTTCAATATTTTCCCAAGTCCTTAAAGCCAACTTAGATTCCAAGGCTCCATCCACTCTTGCTCAGTATGTTGATGGTCTTTTACCTTGTAACCAGACTAAGCAGTGTGCTCTTACAGGAGCTGAAAGAGGCCATAAGGACTCTTAATCTAAACTTAAAGGGGTACAAACAACTCTTACCTACTTAGGACAGGAGGTATCTCAAGACATTCCAAACTCACTCCCAAATGCCATCAGTCAGTTTTGTCTATCCCTCTCCCACAGATGAAAACAAAACCCCAAAAAACAACTACATAAATTTCTAGAGGCAGCAGGCTACAGCTGCAAATGAATTCCTAAGTTGGCTGCCCTTGCTACCCTCCCAAATACTACTTCTGAGCCCATTTCCAGGCCCTCCTTAACCTCCTTTAAAGGCCAAAATTAGCACTGTCTGCACCCATAATTCTTGGCTTACCTAATTTTGACAAAACTTTTCACCTATATTATGAAAATACTGGGATTGCTAGGGGAATTTCAGGAAAACCTTTGCCTCTCAGCTAAGTCCTTGCTGTTGGTTGCGTCGTGTGAGGGCAGGCACGCCATCTTGCCGGCCTGTACTAGCCACAGCTGCCTCCCTAATGGAGCCAGTACCCTTAGATCAGGCTTCCCATTCACCTTTATGTTCCTCGTGCTACGTCTGCTCTCTTACAAGTTCATAAGACAACCTCTTCACCTGGTGGCAAATCACCCACGAACAGGCCCTTACTATCCGCCCCCTCTTTCATCTTCCCTTGCTGGAACACTTTAAATCTGACTACACAATCATCCCATCCTTGATAAGGGACAGCACAACTCCATTCCACAGGACTGCTCTGCAAATATAGAAGCCATGAGAGGAATCTCTTAGAGACCCCCTTTACACAACCCAGATTTAAGTTCTATTTTGTGATCATTCCTACAGAGGAAACTTCTGGGGAAACATAGTAACTGGCCATGCCATAGTTTACCCACGTGAAACCCTTGAGCCACACTCTCAGCCCAAGCTGCTAAATGTATAGCTCTTACCAGAGCCTGAACACTGGCAAAAGGAAAAACGGCCACAATTTACACCAGCTCTAGATATGGCTTTGGAGCCCATCAGGCTGTTGCCACAATCCTGTGGATTCTTAACCTCTGCTGGTATTCCTCTTGCCAATGGGCATATAATTGCTGCCGTATACAAGCTATTCACTTGCCTACTAAAATTGTTATTGTTCCTTGTGCCGCCAAACTAAGGAGACAGATACTGTATCTCTAGGGAACAATAGGGCTGACAAGGCTGCTAAATATGCAGCCCAAAATAGAACTCCTTTCCTTTTTCCACCCAATTTATAAACCTTTTATCCCTGACTGATATTATTAACTATTCAGGCAAATACCCCACAATCTTGAAAAAGACAAATGGATACAAAGGGGTGCCAAACAATTAGACAGATTATACATTGGGTCAAACAGACCTCCTGTGGCCCCCTTTCTTTTGTCCTTTTGGCTTGCACTTATATCCCATCAGATGGGACATATGGGTAGATGGGAGATAGTTAAGGAACTAAAAGATAATTGGTTCTTCCCTGGCATCCATAAAATTTCTGACCAAATTATCTCCCAGTGTACTACTTATAAATCTCACCAAATTTCTGGAGGAAACCAACATACCTCAGGAAATCCTCCAAGGCCCACATTCCCCCTTATGGAACCCCAAAATGGATTCCATAGATTTATCTCCAGTGTCAAGCTATTCCCACTATTTGGTTATCGTCTGTATATTTAGTGGATGGACTGAATGTTACCCAGCCAGGAGTACCAATACCACAACAGTGGTGAGGAATTAATAACTGAGAGTATTCCTTGTTTGGGCATTCTTTTATGGATTGGGTCAGAGGAAGGAACTAATTTTACAGCAGAAATTAACCACTTGCTTGCAAAAACTTTGGGGTACTCATTAATATTTCACACTCTGTACCATCCCTAATCCTCAGGGCAAAGAGAACATAAAAATCCAGACATCAAGAGGACTTTAGGAAAAATCTGTCAAGAAACTGGATTTAATGGCCAGGAGCATTACCTCTGGCCCTTTTAACATCTGGAATACTCCAAAGAGAAAACATTACATCTTTTGAAATAATGTTTGCTCACCCATTCCTACTGGCATCTCTAAACCTTCTATTCCTGGATTGAGTGAACATTATAGGGGTGTAAGTGAAAAATTTGATGCTATTGATGTAACGTGGGCTGGGAGTGAATGGGCAAAACAAATTCTTGAGACAGTGCAAAAAGATGTTTTTATTATGGCAGGGGACAGGACCCGTGGGCAAACAAGACCTGCAATGTGATTTTGAACAACAACTGGTTATATGCTTTAAGTTGGGAGGGGGAGAGATAAAGGAAGTTTCCAAAAGGATTTTCATATATTAAAGAAGACTTACAGGATCCTGGAGGTCAGTCTAGTGTCAAACTAAGGTTGCTTTTTGCCTCTAGCAAAACATGAACCTTATAGCAGTTGTGGGTTCCTTGAGGAATGTCCTACTCTGCCTGCCTCAAGTATTTGTCAATGGACTGCAAGTTGTAAAGAGGTTTAATTTTATCTACAATTCTTTTGCCTTTGTTCTCCATGTCCATATTATGACTAGCTGTATACAAGACCTAACTAGTATAAATGGAGCATATCATCAATAGGTAAAAATGGCATGGCCTCTGATGACTGGCAAGCTTTGCCATCCTTTTAACCAGAAGATTAGATGTACAACACCGTTTTTAGAGGAAAGTACACATTATCATCTCACTGAGAAGATCTTTATCAAGTACTACTAACCCCTCACACTGCTATCAAAATAAAAGAAAAATCCTTCTGGATTCACACAAGCCCTGCCAAGTTAGTCGAGGATCAGCACTCCCAGGACAACTGGAAGACCATCCCTAGGGTGACCTTAAAGTAAGGATTTCCCAGGCAAATTCCCAGGTCCCAAAAGCAGACAAAATCATGAAGTAGACAGCTTTTCTCAAGATCACAGATCAAGAAACTGCACTTCTACCTATTTTCTCCCCCATTGGGTCTCCCTACTCCCAGAAGGAAATAAAAAAACTTCCTTTTAACAAAGTCTCCCCTTTCTTTAGCCATTTATTAAAAGGCTGATTGGAGGGACACCTGGCTGGCTCAGTATGTGGAGCATGCGACTCTTGATCTCTGGGTTGTGAGTTCGAGCCCCACGTTGGGTGTAGAGATTACTTAAAAATAAAATCTTCAAAAAAAAAAAAAAAAGGCTGACTGGATATTGATTGTCTCAATCTATTCCACTTTCCCTCTGATCCTCTACTATGGACTGTCCTTCAAACAGGGTCTCACTTAGTAACTCTTACTGTTTCCTCAGCAGGTTATGCATAGACCTGACACCCTCTTAAGCCACTTTTCTAAATACTAGCCACATTAACTAATCACTGGATGCATGACAGGTCATGGCACCCATGGCCAAAACACCACATCATTCTTCTCTTTTTGTGAGTCAGTTGTACATGGAAAAACATCTATGGAAGCTCAGGAACTGTCCTTTGCTCAAAGACATTAGAAGGGACTTTTTTTCCCTTTGCACTGAAAATCGCGGTGGTACTGGACCTTTCCCACATGACATACCAAGGCAATATTACAATCAAACCTTGTGGTCTGATTCCACAGGTAGCATCCTTGAGCCTCTCATGAAGGTCAGAAATGGTCTCATTGCTGACTCTTAAGGTACTGACACTTGACAAACCACCAGATTTTACAGCAGGCTCACAAGCCACCCTTGGGTAACCTGGGAGCAGCTGAACTGCCAAAGGCCAAAGATTACATATGCGGAGCCCAAAAATTTGCACTCACCTGGTCACGTAACAAAACCAAGCCTTACAGCTCCTAAGGCCTAATTGCAGGCCTCCTCTATCTGATCTTTCACAACCTGTTCTGCTCCCATAGACTGACAGGGATACACGGAAGTTGGAAATGTGCAGATGACAACATGACAGGTGACAAGATACACCAAACCCCAACTTAGTAGGTCACAAGTTTCATTCTGACCTCATCCATGAACAATACTGGTCTTTTTATCTTATGTGATGATAAGGTTAAAGAGTTCCACCTAGATGGTCAAGATGATGTGGACTCAGATTCCTGACACTCTCTGTAACCAGGTACTCCACCTTAAATGCCAGCCAAATTACAAACTTGGGTTCCTTTGATCATAAATTAGTGCCACATAAATATACTATATGTGATGTTACAGAAAACTGGCTTGTGCATCACAATTCTAAGTTTTTATCAATATTAACCTCCCTTTTCCCAGGCTTTGGAATTTATGAGTTGGAAAGGCAGTTCTAAATCTTTCCATAGAAATAGAACATGAGTTCCGTATCACTACACAAACATCGGAAGCCGTTCTATCAGAAGTTAATAGTTTAGGCTCTGTTACACTCCAAAGTTGCCTCACCCTAGACACACTGACAGTCCAAAAGGAGGAGCTTATGTACTCATTGCCGAAGAATGCTGCTTCTATGTAAATGGCGTGGGACAAATGTCTAACCTGCATCCTTTGAAAGACAAGATAAACACTCTCCATCAGATAAATGAAGTCCAGCCATTTTGTTGGACTGATCTATTTCCAGGGATAGGAGACTGATTTAATGGGGTATGAGGAAATGTGCTTAGATTTGTTATTACCTATTTATTCTTATTCTAATCTATGCTCTTTTTTCCCTTTGCAGATAGATCCCTTGCCACTTGGCTGCTAACTCAATTCTTTCCACAGCCACCAATTCAGCTTTTATGTGAAACTTCTAAGGAACTTTGAGACAGAGGAAATGAAGGAGTTCACAGCATGTCACCCCAAAATATGCTGCTTTGTCATACTGATTATTTTAAGTTAAAGGAGCTTGAGAAACAGCAGGTGCAAGAGGGGCACTCTGACCTTCCTTAATTCTTCCTGACAGGAGATAAAACTCCCATGTGAAAGGTGCCCTCCCTCTACCAGGAGGAAGAAAAACAGTCTTATCACCAGAGATGGGGAAATCAGGCTGACAAATCTGTACAAACCAATCTTGTTACACTAATGTTTATCTTCCTAGGCATTTCTCCACAATTTACTACCCCTGGCCCAAACCCCTTTGTTTAAAAGGTATAAAAGCTTTCTGTTCTGGTCACTTCTTCGAGTCTTCATTCTCTTGCCTAGATTCTCATGTACATGTAAAAAAATTTAATAAAACGTGTGTGCTTTTCTCCTGTTAATCTGTCTTATGTCAGTTTAATTTTTAGGCCCTGTTGGAGACCCAAAGATGGTAGGTAGAGAATTTTTCCTCCCTTACAATGGTCATTTTTTTTTTTCCGCTAGCACTCTAATCTCGTAGGGGATTACACTCCCAAACCTTTGGGTTATTCTTTTATTCACTCTCATGAGGTACATGCAACATTCTCACGATCTGCTCTCTGGCCCCCTTAGAAACTCATGCTCATAATTATGACGTCCATCTCATTATAGCTGTTTGAGGATTAAAGAAGTGTAACGTGCTATATACACAATACAAAACCTATCGGAGGGGGCCCTAAACCTTTGGCATTAGGACCCCAAGGAACAGCGATAAGGAAAGGGCGCCGTGGGCAGTTCCTGGGTGGAATCCATCACCTGACAGGAATGGGACTTGATGGTGACTTTCGGCGCGGCCACAGACTTTTCCTTCTAGCGAAACCTGTCTAACCAGCTTACTCCGCTTCCGGGTACTGGCCGCACTGCCTGCCGGCTGTCACGGAGCCAGCGGACCTCCCGGCAGCGCCTGCGCGCTGGAAGAAGAGCGCACGGGGCCCGTTTCCGGGTATGGGGAGCGCGCATGCGTAGGCGGGCAAACTGGGGCCAGTTTAGGGCCAGGTGAACGCGGAAGTACAGGACGTGAGGGTGTGCTGGCTGCTCCGACCGTGGTGGGGCGACTGGTGCGAGATGGAAGAGGGCGCAGCTGCGGATGATGGTCGGGACGGTCCCCGGGAGCGGCTAGGCTTGGGTGAAGCTGGGAGACAGCAGCAGAACCACGAAGTGCGGTCTCAATCCCAGGCCGACCGGTTTCCAAAGCATTCCTACTGGTTGGATCTCTGGCTCTTCATCCTCTTGGATGTAGTGTTGTTTATCTTCGTGTATCTTTTACCATGGTGAGTACTCGGAACGCAGAACTGAACCGGTAGGGAGCTTACCACTACAATCTGGGGGGAGGCAAGGTAACTGAATTCCAGAGAGTATGGTATGCCCATGGTAATAATATAGCTGGTTAATGGCGGGGTCGAGGGGCGGGTGGTGTTGGGGTCGGGATGAGGCTGGAATGAAAGTGTTCTTCCTTGCACCTCAGCGAGGGTCTTCAAAGAGGTGTGGAAGAAACTTGGCTTCATAATTTTTTTCTTATGTTTTGGAATGAAACCAGCTGGGTTTGAGTTCCTGCACTACCACAAAGGAATTAAAGAAGTTATTTAGCTTTTCTGAGCTTTATTTTTCCATTTACCATTTGGGACCAGTAGTAACCAGGTCATAGGGGTGTAGTGAGGATTAAATGAGATAGTAATTTATCTAAAAGCGATTCGCATTTTTGCCTGGCAGCAGTAAGCCCTTAACTAAAGGTGTTGTTACTATAACTACAGTTTGACCTCGAGTAGGCCAGGTAGGTATCTCGAACAGGTCCAAGCCTGAACTCTTAGTAACTTCTTACCAAAATGTACTTATTTTTCAGTGTCCTTATTTCAGTAAATGTTAACTTTATTCATTCAGTACCCCTCCCAGAAGCCTGGGACTCTTTGATTTTCTCCTTTTACATACACCCACACATGCCAAAACACCAACTGTTAAAATAACAAAATTCTGTAGGTTCCACTTGCAAAATCCTTGCTCTCCATTTTCATTGCCACCCACTCTGAAAAGACAGTTTTGGAAGGGGATAAGGAAAGGAAAGGTAGAGAAGGGGCAGGGGAGCAGAACAAGAAGAGGGACACAGGACTGAGATGGTAAGGGAAAAGTTCAGGAGAGAAGCGGTGAGCTGAAGGGAGGGCCTGTGGAAGAAAAGCGGTGCAGCTCATTTGGGCATCAGGGAGCTCTCTTGGACTTTGGAGTTGTTGACTTATCATAAATTAACTTTTCTCAATCCATGATAGGCAATTATGTCTTCTTTCCCCACCCCCAAAATTTTGGCAAAGATTTGGGCATGAGCTCATTGTATCTAAGGCCCCATTGTCGCTGATTTCTTGGATAATGTGGCAGATTAGAAGGCAGAGGGTTGAGGGGCGCCTGGGTGGCTCAGTTGGTTAAGCGGCTGCCTTTGGCTCATGTCATGATCCCGGGGTCCTGGGATCAAGCCCCGCATCGGGCTCCGTGCTCAGCGAAGAGCCTGCTTCTCCCTCTCCCTCTGCCTGCCTCTCTGCCTACTTGTACTCTCTGTCTCTGTCAAATAAATAAATAAAATCTTAAAAAAAAAAGGCAGAGGGTTGAGTGGGTGAATGGAAGAGATGGGTATTTCTGTAAGATACTCTGCCAAACTATTTGTAGAGTTTTCACTCTCCTCTACTTCCCCTCCTTTTTTGGTAGAGACTGATACCTCATTTATAGTGATTTTTTTTTTTTAATGACAGTTTTCAAGGGCGCCTGGGTGGCACAGTTGGTTGAGCGTCTGACTCTTGGTTTCGGCTCAGGTCATGATCTCAGGGTCGTGAGATCGAGCCCTGTATTGGGCTCCACACTCAGTGCAGAGTTTTTCCTCTCCCTGCCCCCTGCTCCCACTCTCGTCTCTGAAATAAATAAATAAAAATCTTAAAAAAAAAAAAAATGACAGTTTTCAGCTCTGGGTAGAAAATGTAAGCCATAGGAGGAATACTCCAGGCCTTTTTTTTCTTTCTTAACAATACGTAAATCATTTAGAAATAGGAAAGTGACTGACACAATCTAGATTTTCAGATATTGGGGTAAAGTATTAAAACTGGAAGGAGACAGGGGCGCCTGGGTGGCTCAGTCGTTGGGCATCTGCCTTCGGCTTGGGTCATGGTCCCAGGGTCCTGGGATCGAGCCCTACCATTGGGCTCCCTGCTCCGCGGGAAGCCTGCTTCTCCCTCTTCCACCCCACCCCTGGCTTGTGTTCCCTCTCTCACTGGGTCTCTGTCTGTCGAATAAATAAAATCTTAAAAAAAAAAAAAAAAAAAAACTGGAAGGAGACATTGTTGACAAATATTTGGTTTTTACAGAATGGTTTGCCTGATGTCTAGATTAAGAAGTTGGCTCCTGGAGTGGATTCTGAAAATGACTACAAACTTCTTGAACATAGAAGACAGGATTGTGCAACAGAATTTTAAACTCTGAGGGACTTTCTTTCATTTTACATACTCTTGTTATTCCTTTTGGGGACTATATTAAATGGGTAATCTCACCCATTCATAGCTTAAGTTCTTAAAACTACTCTTTGATTCATGTTTAAAAACTTTTCAGACATCTGATAGCTTTACAGGGGCTGCATATTAAAGCATTTATACGTAAAGGTTTAATGTATTCATTAACAAATATGGTAATGTCTTGCCTTTAACATTTTAAGGATTAGCCAGGGTTTAGTATGATGCAAAAATGTGGTGAAATATTAAGGTGAAGTATTTAAAAATAAATTACTCAAAAGCAATGGAAGAAAAAGGAGTTAAGGGCAAAGTGCAGGCCCAAAATGTATTGGCTGTTAAGTACCAATTTAATTTTTAGATTAAGTGGGCCTCTGTTATGGTTGCCAGATTGATACAATCTCAGAGAAAGTATAAATATCCAACATTGGAAATCTAGTGTGCATGTCCTCTTACCTGGATGCTTCCCCTTGCTTCATTTTAAGTTCCCGAACTTCCCTAAAATAGGACTGTGTTTGAAACCTATTTTTTATTATTGTGATTGTATTAAGAATGCTTGTAGCTAAAATATGTTTTTGTTTTTATAATGTCTTTACCTTAAATACTTCAGCAAAGTCATTTCAGCAAATATTTGATCACTTACTCGGCCAGGTACAGTAGTAAGCAAAAAAGACAAAAAATCCTTGCCTTCATGGAGCTTACATTCTTTTATATCTAAATGTTAGTAAGAATTTACATTCTAGGAGTGAACAGCTGGTGTTAAATCAGAAAGGTCACGCTCCCAAAGCAGCTACTAAAAGCCCTTCAGAAGCTAGTCCTATTATATAACAGATACTCCTTTATGTAACAGATGTTAGAAGTGGGCTCTTGTGGGGGCACCTGGGTGGCTCAGTCGTTGAGCGTCTGCCTTTGGCTCAGGTCATGATCCCAGGGTCCTGGGATTGAGCCCTGCATCGGGCTCCCTGCTCGGCGGGAAGCCTGCTTCTCCCTCTGTGTTCCCTCTCGCTGTGTCTCTGTCAAATAAATAAATAAAATCTTAAAAAAAAAAAAAAGATATGGGCTCTTGTTGAAATTGGTGACATTTGATACATGTGAATTGCCTAAATATTTTGAGGATATTCACCTCCCTTAGAAATAAGAGCATAGATCTGGTAAACTCTACACCCTCTCCATGGCGTTAGAATGAAATCCAGGACTGATTTTGGAAGATTTTAGTTGCCTGTTGCCCACTACAAGGTAACAGTTATGCCTCCAGGGTACTATTTCATCTACTTGGAGAGAACCTTTTATGCAAAGGTTGATACATCTAAAGAAACACAAAACTGGAATTTCATTGAGCATATCAAACAGTATGAACTGTTTTTCTGCTGCTTGCTAATAATTTTGTCCAATCAATGTTTATTGTATAGCTAAATTTGGTCTGATTCGGATTTTGCATTTGTTTAAACAAATTACTTGGTAGGTAGCAGGGTTTTGAAAGGATTAACAGTTCTCATGTAGTTTAATGTTGTGTTACAAAGATTTATAATTTTGTTTCTGAGGCTAAAATCAGCCCACTACCACAACTATTGAATATTCTGAAAATTTCTAGTAGAGGGAAGGTAGCAAGGTCTTGGTGTTATGACATGACTGTAAATAGTATACAGAAATGGTTCCAGTATGAGGGTGAATCTTTTCTACAGCAGATGAATAAGAAATTATACCTACTGTGCCATCTCAAGTATAGTGAGTGCTTACAGCACCCACACTTAAAGGCTAAGTAGGTAAAGCGAAAGGATGAATGGGACACCAAGAAAAGTTGGCCGACTTGCTATGATGAAAACAAATAATAACATCAATGTGATTTTAATCTGATAAATTCCTTTGTAAATTTCAGACAATTTCATATAAATGAAATGATTATTTTAATAACCATTTGAAATGAACTGGCTGACCAGTAACTGTGACAAAGTCTTTAGGATTTAGGAGTCTATGAACCTGAAAATTCAGGACAGAAACCTCTCCGTGTATCTAGTCCCAAAATGGCATGGGAATCATTCAGAGACTACAGGATAATTGATTTAAGGTCATTAAGGTTACTTAATGTATATTATGTTCAAGGATAAGGATCATCAAACTATGGCCAATGGGCCAAATCTGACCCACTACCTCTTTTGATCAGGCCTGTGAGCTAAGGATGATTTTTACATTTTATAATGATTGAAAAAAATCAAGTGACTTATTTCATAACATACGAAAATTATATGAAATCGAGTTTCAACGTCAAAGTTTTACTGGAACACAAACATGCCATTCATTTACATACGTCTTTTGCTACAGTGGCAGAATTGAGTAGTTGTTTGTTACAAAGACCCTATGGTCCACCAAGATCAAATTATTTACTATCTGGCTCTTTATAGAAAGTTTGCCAACTCCTTTGGAGCCCTGCTTTAGACCTCACTGCAGCTACATTTTTAGGAGCCTGTAGTGATGACATTTTATGATTAGTGATACTCCAAGTACACTTGAACTTTAAGGTGACTTAATTTCTCATAAAATACATAATCAACATGTGAGGAGAGGAAGCCACAATTCATGAATACACAGAAAAGTCCAACCATGTTAACATAAAAATCAGTTTTGTTTTTTTTTTTAAAGATTTTATTTACTTATTTGACAGAGACAACGAGAGAGGGAACACAAGCAGGGGGAGTGGGAGAGGGAGAAGCAGGCTCTCCGCCAAGCAGGGAGCCCAATGTGGGGCTCGATCCCAGGACCCTGGGATCATGACCTGAGCCGAAGGCAGATGCTTAACGACTGAGCCACTGAGGCGCCCCAAAAATCAGTTTATCTTAAAAAAAAAATTCTGAACCGGAAGAAACTGATTTCACAGAAAAATCAACAGTCTGAAGATAAGTATTTTGAACATTACAATAATTATTGGTTGCATTATTTCAGAAGTTACCATAATTTTATAACCAGAAGAAAACACATATAAAAATTAGGTACTCTAGAAATAAAAATTTTACATGTGAATAGTTAGTAATTATGTATTCAAATCTGTATTTGGAGTGTTGAATCAACAGAAACAGTTCCTAGTTTGTTAGTACTATTACATGATTCAGGTGGTTTCAACTGGACATTACTCTTTTTAAAGAGCCAAAATTAGATATTTCTATTTGATGTTGCAACTCAACTGAGTTGAAAATACAAATCTATGAGACTGCTGTTAAATACCAGAAATTAGTTTATATGTTTCAAATAATACATTTTTAACTGGACATCTTGACCAAATAGAAATCTTAAAAAAAAGCTAGACAAAGTTTTTCAAAGTTATTAAAAATATTGAAACCCATTTTTTAGTATTTTACAATGTTATAAAAGCAGTAATTAAATACAATGATATTTCAAATACAATTTTAGAAACTTTACAGTATTTACAAACCCTCCATACTAAAAGTTAATTAAAAATAAGCTTTCTTAAAAGATAAAAGTTTAATATAATATAGTTCATATTCAAGTAAAATTAAGAGAATATAAACTAATAACCCTACTGTTACAGTTAGAAAAGGCTAGTAAAAACTTCTCTAGGTGGAAGACAATAATTGAGCAAGATTTCTTAACTGGGTGAGATTAGGTTTTTACAAGCAATTATTTTATATTTATCTAGGAATACTTATTTTTAATCATTTACATTTTGGAATATTTTAACAATTTGTGGAGCTGGTCAAAACATTAAATTTACTAATCAGTTTATAGAATTAAGTTATATGTATGAAGTTTATTAATGTAAAAAAAATTTTTAATTCTCTAATTTTCAATTTTCTTACATGGACAATACAACACTTAGCCACAATACATTTATCAACTTAGTACAAAATAAAATGACAACTAATAAAGCAATTAATGTAACTTAATTGCATTTATAAGGTCATAATGATAATGGAAAATTCCTTTATTTAAAAAAAAAAAGGCCTCTCCGTGAAAGTAGGGTAAAATGACTGTTTAGAAAAATGGGAGGGATGCTAAAATTAATACATTTCATTAAAATTAAACCCTCTATATGAAAGTTGAAATTGAATCTGGAACCCAGAAGTACTCGGATTCAAGAATCTGAAAATCATTAAAATGGGTTGACGACCTATAAAGAGAGGTTAAGATGATAGCAGGGAAAATTTAGGCAGTCACAGTGACATCCCCAGTGGGCCTTAAGTTAAATTCCTAACAATGGTTATTAGCAGCCCCAAATAAACCAAACCAAAATAAAACCTTTCACATTTCATATAAAATTAGAAAAAAATGTAACAAATAAATATACTAACGTTAAGAATTTCACTTATTTTTAGCTTACATGGCTGAAGTAAGTTTATGATACAACAAAGTCCTAATTTATGTTAACGAGGCATTATGAAGATTAAAGTTCTAGGAGCAAAATTAAGTTTCTTCTGTTCTGACCTTAAGAATTTAAAAACTGCTTTATCATTAAGGCTCCCCCCACAAATGCTATCAATTTCATGGGTTGATATTTTTTAAGACACTTAAAGGGATCGTATGTAGTAGACTATCATAGAAGTCAAAAACAAATGGGTGAAGCCCTCTTTTGGTTGGTTACCCATTAGAAAGTGCTTCTTCATAAAGCAAATACTGCTTTGACTACACAAACTATGTATCACCTGGTATTTTTCAATTAGCATAGTTTACCAATCTACAAATGTGTGTACTGGTTAGTTTAATACTTATGGGTCTACTAGCCACGTATAAAGGAACAAATTACATTTTTATTCAACTGCAGCAGTGACTTTTTGCATACCTTCTGATTTTCTGTTTTGCAGGCATGCCAAGACTATTCAAAGAGAATTTCTAAAATATCCAATAAATTGATCACAAAATAAAAAATATATATAGAAAATTAAAGTGATTAATGACTTTAAAAATGCCACGGTTTTAGTTTCATGTATCACCAGGTTTCATCAGTCAATTCCTATTATATTTTCACGGCCTCTGAGAAGTATAAGCTTACCAGTTTCATCACTTATCTATTACAGTGTATACTAGGTTTATATCTCTGCTCAGAAGGGCAGTTTGAACCAAGACTGTTGTGTAACACAGGTGCTAGCCCTCTTTCACTCTGAGATATTTCATGATCATTACAAAAGTCACCGCTTTCTGGAACACAGAGCTTGGGTCTCTGATGGTATTTCAGTCTGTATGTATCAGTCATGCAGCTATCAACTGAAAAATAGGTAGTTAATGAAATGGTCTCATTTGGACAGATAGAACTAGAGTCTATTTCTGGTTGGCAAAATGTATCAACAACTGTACCCAAGTCTGCCTGAAAATCTTTAGTTGAAAAGCTTGACAGGTAGTTTGGTGTGTTGCCAACATGCTCTTTTATTTGAAATGTTTCCTTAAGTCTTTGATCATTCATATATGTACCTACTTCTGAACCTGGTTCTGAATCCAAATTTAAACTGTGCTTTGGAAGACTAGAAGAATTAGCTTTAAACATCTCTGTAAGTTTTACATTAGGTGTGGGATCATTTTTCTCTGACTGTGGCACACTGGTTATAGCATATTTCTTTGGTGGCAAAGGAGGTGGTGGATTATGGCTAACAAGTTTCGGCATCTGACAACCATCAGACCTGCAGGTTGACTGAACGATATGTTCCCTGGACAGAGAGTTCTCAGAGCAACATTGTTCCATCATAGTTTGCTGCTGGATGAGGGGAGAAGTTTCTGGCTTTACCCCAAGAGATCTCATGTGTGAAGACCACAATGAAGATGATGAGACTACTTCATTACTGTTCATTCTCTTTCCAGGAGAATTATCATCATGAAAAAATAACCCTGTTCTCTCAGAATTTTCTGTATTAAGCCACTCAGAAAATTTGCATTCACTTGGGGTTTCAAGTTTCTGTTCACCTGACTGGTGGATATGCTCTTTTGCTGCATTGTCCTTGAGTATCTGTGGACCTGATGAAGGGAATAACTTTCCATTGGTTTCACGTATCTGTGACCTGCAGCATAAAAACAAGAACAAAGCTAAAAGGCAAAACTGGAGGAAAAACAAACATTTGTCCGTAGTTTAACTTCTCAATATATACCTGATATTATTTTTGTAACATAACAAATGGGAAGATATTTGTAACCATTATCATTTTATACTGACTCCAAAATGTATGCCAAAATACATGAATGCCAGAAACACCTGTCATTACCAAAATTAGATCTTTAATAATTAGAAGCATAATTAAAATTCATTTCAACTTACAAACACTGAAATTACATTTATTTGTAATAAAAAGTAGCATAGACTTAAAATGTTATAAGCAAACACTTCAATACCCTAAAACACTTCTTGACCAACATTACAAATCTTATACCAATAGAGACAACTTTGATATACAATGCTATAAGGATGGTATACAAATTAAAAATAATTTAATCAAGATTACCTTTTTTAGGTAATAATTAACTTCTGAGATGAAGATAAATCATCACATTGCAAATTATTTTTGTCATGAAAATTATTTTTCTCACATGAATTGCATGGAATTCAATTAGAGTGAAATGATGAAAAGAGTAGAGGCTTTGCTAGGTAGATAAGAGCTGCATTCAAATTTCAGCTCCACTGCTTTGAGCAAATTACTTAATAAAAGCCCCTAATTTTCTCTTATTAAATACCACCCACCTCATAAGAATGCTATGAGGATTATAACCATCATGTACTGTACCTGGTACTCTGTAGGCCCTCTATCCTTAGGCCTATATCCTTTTAATGATCCCCGATAATACAGGCATCATAACATTGTAGGCCCATTGTTTTCAGAGTAGTAATATGGATTTTTAGCCTGATAAAGAGTTCCCATAATACATGCATTTAATATGAAAGATTTTAGTGTTTCTAAATATCTTCGATTACCTTTTCATCAAAGGATTTTTTATTTGTAGATGTGACTCTGGGTGGAACTCATGAGATTTATAGCCTACTTCCAAATTCTTCAGTTCTTTTCTAAAGCCTGAGGCTAGGAGAGAGAAAAAATTATTTAAATGATCTTTTTTAATTTACTGCGCATATACTTCTCCATAATTTACGTTTCCTACAAATAGGTAATTCTCTTACAACTAACAAAATTAATTCTTCAAGATTCAGCTCAAATAATATGTCTTTTCTGAATACTTCATACAAAATAAATGGCTGTTTCTATCATTACTTGAAAACGTTAGCAATGTCCAAATAACGCTATTGATGTTTGACTGTGGGGAGCTATGTGTTTCCCCTGTCATATAAGACATAGTCTTTGCTGACAAAATGGTGGGGAAATCCTGCATTTGAAGACAGATGGCTTGGGTTGAAGTCTGGATTCACTACTTATTGGCTAGTAGCTTTAAGCAAACCTCTCAATTCCTTATAATCTCAGTTTCCTCATTTATATGAGGTAATGACACCTATTTTACCTTCCTCACAGGAACATTAGGAACGTCAACTGAATTAAAACATGTGGGAAGGTATTATGATTAACATGTAAAATGTTAAGATCATCACTCTGTAGCTACCATTTTCTGATTGCTGACTCAAGTTGTAAGAGGTTCATAATAATTATTTCATTAACATTATTTTTTACTTGAAAGATAACAGATAGATTCTGGTTATTCAGACTTGGGTATCTGGCAGAAATTTTCTTGAAAATTAAAAAAGTGAACCTGTCATTTCAAGGAAAACAACCAGAGTTATTTATTGCCACTGATAAAATTCAAATTTTTAGATGAAAATAAGAATTTTGGAAAACTTGTATCCACCACCATGAGTTTTAGCTTCCCCAAAATTATAAAGGCTTTCTGCTAATATTTATGGTAATATTAACAAAGGTTTTTTTTAAAAAAACAATATAAAGAAATGTATCAACATTTGGAAGACTTGCATAATTTAGCAAACCAATATTTTCCAAATAAGGATATACTGATGTTAGAAAATCATGCATAAGTAAATCATTCTTTAAATGAATAAATTTTCCATTTTAAAGACTAATACAGTAATTATTAACATATATAGCCCATCAAAACAAAAACTCTTTGAAGTCCTCAATATTTTTTAAAAGTATAAAGATATCCTGAGGTCAAAGCACTGCTTCAGTTGACTGAAAACAGTCTTTAAAAAATCTCAGTCACAACTGTTCTGTGAAATAATTTTCCTTTTTCTATCCAAGGAAGTTGGGTGACCCAAGTGATGCTATATAACTGGGTAACTGACAGCATTTAAACCAGTCCAGAGCTAACTCCAAAGCCGGTGCTCTTTCCACTACCTGCAAGCTCTCTTTCTCATACGCCACTAAAATCCTAGATCGTCATACTGAATCTCCTCCTGACGAAACTAGGCCCACAGAAGATATCAAAATATATGGCTTTAGCTTGAATATTCAATTCCCCATGCTTCTGTAAAATTCTAGTAAGTTTTCAGTATCCTCCCTTGTTTTTAGATGGCATTTTCATCATGTTCATTTACATTTCCTTTCATTCTCATGCTTCTGACTGTACTCCAAGTCTATGAATTGAAGATTGCAAAGAAAACAAAAAGTTATTAAAGCAGGAACTTTATTTTTTAAACAATAACAAAGAACTTTATCTTTGATGGCTTTTATCCCTAAATTGATCTTCTGGGTACATTTTTAAAAACTACTCTGTCAGTCAAAATTCAACTGGAATCTATAGTTGATCTAAAATCTAAATATTATCCTGTGAAAAATCTATATTCGATTATCATCAGCCTCTGCAAGTTAAATCTTGAATTTCCAAGAAACAGTTGTATAATACATAAGAGAATTTAATACCCTATATGCAATATTGCTTACACAGTAAATGTTACCTTCTAATAAAAGCCTAAGATAGTAGAATGAGGGGAACTATAAGTCTGGCATTTATTTGCTTAGGATTTCACACTCCTACATCACTAGATTGCAGTAAGCTCTTTCTATTGGACAGTATGTCCCCTTTTTGTTATTGTTTCCCCTTGCACAACATCTAGCACATAAAAGACATTCAATGAAAGTCTAGAGAATGAATAAGCAATCACATGGAAAACCTAACTGTTTTTCTTCTTTTAAATCATCCCACCCTGTCCACCATGTTCCCAACTCACAGAACCAGGACTAGATAAGTATAAACTGAGACAAATTCTTCTTATCTTTCCCCCTGACCTATCTTGAGTCTATCAAGTGCCACACTTACACAAATCTTAAAAATAAAAGGCAGTATAATTTATTCCAGAGAGTGTTAGTTGCTTGTAAGCCTGACCCACTGCTGAGGTTCAAAAACAGCCTCTCTCTTCAACAGCTACTTTATGATGGGGGGGGGATTAAAAAAAAGTAATGTCAACAAAAAGAACTTTAATAATTTTTCAGCCTGAAAATTTCGGGTTTATTATTCACAAACACCAGAAAAAACACTTAATTCTTAAAAAACTCTTCACTATTATTAACGTATCCAAGAACAGACAGCAGGAGGCAGCAGAGGTCTTATAAACATGTTTGAAATTTTAATAGCACTATGGCAGGCGTTCAACCAAGTGGTTTGACTTCAGAATTCCAACTAACTTAAAAATAGATGTGTTATTTTTCTCTTCTGCTGACATAGACATCTATGTATCTTTACTGGGAATTTTGGCTCCAGGTTCTTTGCAAATCTAAAATAGTCTCATTTTTACACTTGGCACAGAAGACACCTTCACATCAGGCAAGAAGCTTTAATTAATAATGCTAATTTTGATACTTTATTTTTTTAAAAAAAGCCCAACAGTCAAGAAATCAAAACATATATTTCATCTGAAAAGATGACCTATGTTTAAAATAGGCTTAGGTAGCAATAAAACCAAACTGCTGGTCTAGACAATGTAATCTTCACTCTTGTTGTATAGGGAGATTTCAAAATATAACGGTAAAACTACAGTTACAAAGCTTAAACATTCAAGAGCAGTAATCTAATCAATGATCTGATTTACAATAAAATAATTGCTTTTAATAAAATTTGAATACTTGGGAAAAATCACAAAACTTTAACTGGCCTCTTTACCTTCTTTGTTTCATTTTCCTTCTACCTCCGGAGATCTTACTTCATCAATTACTATTCTGTTCTAGTCTTATCTTAGCACCTTTCTCTTGCCCTGTACATCATTAGTTCCTTACCCTCTGTAACATAAATACAAAACTAAGCTCTTGGTTGCTTCTTTAAACAGACATTTCTTTACTTCTCTTTTATTAACTTTTTATTGTACTATAATTTTCTAAGACATTTTATTTGAAAATAATTTTAAAAAGTCCAGAAAAACTGAAAGATTAAAACTAGTACAAAGAATACCTGTATACCCTTTACCCAGATTCACCCATTAACATTTTTTCCTGAACCACTTTAAGTTACAAACATCATGGCCCTTCACTTCTAAATACTTCAGTCCTACCTCAAGCTTGCTTCATTTCTAATGTTCCTCTAACACTGCTTTTCCTCTATCACTAAAGACTTACTAACTGCTAAATCAAATTTTTAATCCTTAAAAAAAAATCCACATTTTTTATCCTTATTCTGCTCAATCTGTGGCAACTTGTCTTCTTGAAGCTCCCCATTTTCCTGGTTTCCCTGTGATAATCTTCTCTCCTTTTCTCATACTTTTTAGCTACTCCTCACACTTTCCCAAAGTTGCTCTTTCTATCCTTAGCTCATCTCTCTTACTCAGCAAACCCCAAGTTTTTTCCTTTGTCTCCAGTTTTCCTGAGTGATGCAGCCCACGTCTATGGCATTCAATTCCCATATATGCGACTGGTTATCAGATATATCATCTCTCCTGAGTTGTAGACATATGTCCTTAACTGCCTGAAAAATCTATTTACCTAGATGATAAACAAATCCAAAAATAAATTTGGCGTCTCCTCTCATCCCCCCAAAGTTGTTTCTTCTTCCTATATTCTTTGATTTGGTAAATGGTGTATCTACTTATGCCAGTCTTAGATAACAGCTATCCCCAGCTTCCTCCTTTTCCTCCCTTTTGTACATCTGTTATAAAAACTGACTCCACTGTCTACACATTCTTATAAATTCTCAAATCTTCTGTGATACTGGTACTGCCTTAGTTTATGCCCCCACTTTTTCTCTCCAGGCTGTTCAAATAGTCATCTAACTAATGTTTCTCTCATTGCTCCAAATTCACCCTCTAGATTGCCACCAGTCTTTCAAAAATGCCAACTGGAATATATTCCTCTCCTTGTCCTCTGGTGCCTTTCCACTTACTGTAGGATTTAAAAATAGCATAAAAGTTTCATCATAATTTGGCTTCTATCTCTACCCTCTATTATCTCACAATTTCCACAAACACACTCAGCCTTGCATAGACCAAACTACCTGTATTATTACAATATGTAATACTTTCTCCCAACCATGTACTTTTGAACATATAAAGTCTGTCCTGAATGTAATTCAAGGCATTTGAAATTCTCCTAATCAGTGACCCAATTTAAAAGAGAAGCTAAAATGATCTAAATGGCACTGTGAAATTTCAACAATGTTCCCAAATAATAGCTTTAGGCAGCAGAACCCATGACATAGGCAGAGAAATCTACGTAATATCTTTGTCAATGAAAAAATACCAAGAAATAATTACGATGGCACTACTATAGATTTTTCATTCTCTGACATAAAACAAATTTGTTTGGATTGTAGTAAAAACTCACTTAAATATCAAACAAAATATGAAAATAAAAAAATTTCTGAAGCTCCTTAACTTTCTAAATCTGTTAGCTACTTACAGAAAGTGATTCTTCAGGCCAATAATATAAGTGTGCCCCCATTTTACAAATAAGTAGGAGAAAATAAAGAAAGTCATCCCAAATCACAAAGAATTAAATTAAATTGTGCCTTACCGAAAACAAAAATCCACACAGGGTATGTTTTTGGCTTGGGAAAAAAAATTCCTATACTACTTTAACATGTTCTCAAAGTGTCGGGGAGGGGAATACATAGAGACACCATCAGGCAGGAACATTAACAAAGATTCTCAAACCAAATACCAGCTTAAAGAACTATGGTAGGCTTTGACATTAATTAAATAAGAAATAATTTTGACATAATGTAATTTATGTGGTTAAATAAGTGGGTTACATAAAACCACAGTAAGAAACCACTGCACACTTATTAGTGATTAGTGATGATAATTATCAAAACAAAACCCCAGAAAACACCAAGTGTTGGTGAAAATATGGAGAAGTTGGAACCCTTGTGCATTGCTGGTGGGAATGTAAAATAGTGTAGCAGCTGTTGAAAACAGTGTGGCGGTTCCTCAAAAAATTAAACACATAATTACCACAGAATCCCGCAATTGCACTTCTGGGTATATACTCAAAAGAAATGAAAGCAGGAATTCTCAGGTATTTGTACACCAATGTTCATAAGAGCATTACTCGCTATAGCCAAAAGACAGGAACCAACCCAAATGTCCATCAACAGATGAATGGATAAACAAAATGTGTTATATCATACAACATAACATTATTCAGCCTTAAAATTTAAGGAATGTAATTCTGACATATACCACAACGTGGATGAACTCTGAAGACATTATGTTAAGTGAAATAAGCCAGTCAAAAAAAACAAGTATTGTATGATTCCATTTATCTGAGGTACCCAGAGTAGTCAAATTCATAGAGACAGAAAGTAGAATGGTAGTTACCAGGGGCTGGGAGAGAGGAGGAAATAGAGAACTGTTTAATGGGCACAGAATTTCAGTCTGAGAAGTTGAAAGAGACCTGGAGGTGGATGGTAGTGATGGTTGTACAACAATGTGAATGTTCTTAATACCACTGAACTGTCACTCAAAAATGGTTAGAATGGCAAATTTTGTTATGTGTATTTTACCACAATAAAAAATGTTTCCACAATAAAAAAATATTTTTAAGTAGGTTACATACATACTCTTTCGTATTAAATGGGGAAAACCACTGCAAAGCTCTTATAGCAATGCATTCTTGACCATCAAAATCTCTATGACGTTGTGTTTTTATTACCATCAGGAAGCAAGCATCGTTTTGTAAAAAGCACTGAACTTGTGGTTATTGTTCAATTTCACCGACTTCTGCTGTTGATTTCTGGCCAGCCCTTTACTGTTTCCTGTAATACTTGCTTACCAGACTTTTATCAGATTTTTAAAAGAGGCAAGACATTTTATATAGGAAAGGAAGGTTATTTCCTTAATATAAGTGTTTCCTTCTGATATTATACCACTTGATAAAAACAAAATGATTTAACATTTAATCATATTCAAAGTCTGTAACCTTAAAATAATCTCCACAAAAGCCTTAAGAATGATAAAGATTAAAAACAAGCTTTAAAATTTGTTCTTCATGGCTTTTTATTATGAAAAATTGTATCTCTTCTAATCCTCTGAATTCTAACATGTGAAAATAATGGTTTTGATTGCAACCTCAATAATCCCCTTGTTCATCCTTTTCCTCGATCTTTCTCCCCCAGATCCTTCAGGTATATCCTCTCATTAGCAGCCCTGAATTCTATATACATTCAAACATCTAATTTTGTTTCTGGGCTGCTTTGTGTGGGTAGTGAATCACCTATAATAATGCCACCCCATTAATATATTTACTGTTTCCAAACTGAACTTTTCCAACAGGCTGCTTATCCATTTTTCTATTCTGTCCCTAACTCCTGTGGCAGACATCAGGACTGTCCACACACATTTCAGTTCACCTTCCAGGCACAGGAAAGACTGTACTTTTCCACACTCTTTGAAATTAGGCTTGTCTATAAGACTTGCCTCGGCCAATGAGATGTGAGTGGAAGTACATGTATCACTTCTGTGTTGAAGTTTTAAGTGACTGTTGTGTCCTCCCTCAATCTCCTCTCCCCACAACACTGCAAGGTTCAGAGAAGCATCTATGGAGATGGAGTCTCATTAGCCTGGGGCACTGAGTGATTTCTAGGAAGAGACTCCATGCGGGCCTCCACTGGTCATATATCATCAGCAAAAATCAAATGTGTGTTGACACACTGAGATTTTGAAGTTGTTACCACTGCGTAGCCTAGAACCTAGCCTATCCTGACTGACACTCCCCTCTCTGCCAGTTCCCTGAAGTAGCTATTCCCATCCTTTCAAAGCCTTTAAAAGCATGAACTCTCTTAACTCCCATCCTCATTACTCATAATCTTATCAGTAACAGGACTATTCCTAGCTTCTTTACTCTTATTACAATTTTTTTTTTAAAGATTTTATTTATTTATTTGAGAGAGAGAATGAGATAGAGAGCATGAGAGGGGGGAGGGTCAGAGGGAGAAGCAGACTCCCCGCTGAGCAGGGAGCCCGATGTGGGACTCGATCCTGGGACTCCAGGATCATGACCTGAGCCGAAGGCAGTCGCTTAACCAACTGAGCCACCCAGGCGCCCCTTATTACCACAATTTATTCTTTATAGCTACTATTATAATATATGTAAATAAAATTTTACCTTCTAAGTAGTTTTTGCTCTGTTGGGAGGAAGAGCTGACACATTCTATATTTAGGTTGTTTGTCTTTACCTGGTCACTAGAAAACAGAAGAAAACATACACCAAATACATCAGCTACTGTGAATTATTATTTTAGTTAGAATCTAAGAAAAAGAAAGGAAATAACATTTGTTAAGCAATTATATGACATGTGTTCTAGGGGATTAATGTGCATTATTTAATTTACATTGCCACAGCAACACTTAAAAGTAGTTATTATCCTCATTTTACAACAGGCTTATAAGGCTGTCAAAGTCAAATTAATTTGCCCAATACTTAAGATCCAAGTCTATCTGGTTGCAGAGTCCTGATCTTTCTACTACCGTAGGCTACCCCTTTCCAAGATGTGTTATGATATTATCCTGCCAAATAAAAGTTTTAAGTCTTTATTGCAATGACTATTTTAATAAAATACAAGCAGTTGATTTTTGCAAATCTGGCTTTTTAATAATGAATGTGATAAAATGCCAGCTAATAACAAATTAAGATGTTTTAGGTGGATTAAAAGCAGAAATTGTGACTAGACTGATGTAAGAAATCAGCCAATTAAGCTGTGGACATGCTTTAGAGGTTACACAGAAAAGGGCAAATGTACTGCTAACAGTAACATACAAATATATTCAGAATTAATTAAAAATTAATTGAACACAGACTTAGTTATTTGGCTGCGTTCTTTTATATTTGCTAAAGGAAAAAATCTCTTTTCAATGGAACTGGCTATGAAAGTAGAAAATATCCCCAGCTCTGAGTTACAGATGGGATAATGAACATTAAATAGACTGAAGAATTAAATAATTAGCTTAATGACTGAGACGCCACCAATTTAAATCGATGCTTTAAAACCTGTAGTATGCATTAATAGTTATCAGTGGCAACAATAACAATGTATTTCTGTACTTTTAAAATTTCCTAAAAATATTTTTGGATCAGGAAATAACTATTAAAAACAGAAACCTGAACTATCAACCTGCAATATCCCAGAGGTCTCTTCACTCTGAAGTCAAGCTCTTTCCATTACACTTAATTGACCCCAGACTTTGAAATTACTTCACATAACAGGAGAGAATGATGGGGGAAAATCATTCATTTAATTTGTGCATTACCTGCAGGATACTGTTTCTTTAACACCACTGATATCCGTTACTGTACCATTTCCATCGATAACAGGTGAATCCAAATTAGCAGATCCATTACTGACATGATCACTACTTTCGTATCCAGACTCGGTCCTTTGCATCTGCCAATTGTCACCATGAACTTTAGTCTCTTTGACGCCTTTATTTTTCTCTGCTCCTTTTCCATTAGATTCAAGGGAACTCCTGCTTCCTATTTCCTGCTTCCTATCATCTTCATATATGGTCATTAAACATTTTTGCTTTGGGTTTTCTTTTGGCCAGTTGTTAAAACTCTGATCTTTGCTACATTTAGGTTTGTTACTGATATTTGATTTATGTCTTGGACTATGCTGTCTTTTGTCACTTTCATTAAAAATACTATCAACATTTAACGTTTCTCTCATAGGTTTCCAACCTCGGGTCCGGCTTTTACTGCTGCCACTATAGCTGCTTCCTTTATCCCTAGAATCTTGGCTGCTGTCTGTATCATATCCAGTGCCACTGTCACTCTTAAGTTTGCCAGTTACTTTCTCTCCTGGGGCAAGAATCTGGGATTTACTTGAACTCAGTATTTGTGCAGAAGCTCGACTCTGATGGGCAACTCGGTCATGTTTACATGGTCCTTTTCCTTGACTATAATAGAGATGTGGGTTTCCATATTGTCTAAAGCCATTTGGGGCAGGAGGTGATCCAGACTTGAAATGTGGAAGGTCTTCATCAACCAAATCTTTAAATAATTAAATAAAGATACAAATGAATACTCTTCAGAGACATTTCTTAGTTACAAGCCAAATACCTTGTTTGAGAAATGTTAAGCAGTAATAAGTGAATAATAATTATAAGATTTATATTATATCACATAGTGATTTGACACTGAAAAGCGTTTTCCTCATTCTCTATGCTTAATGAGAGGCATTTATAAGGTAAGTAGTTATATACTGATTTTAGAAAATGACCTCTAAAGTAGATCATAATTAAAGCTTTAAAAAAAAAAGAAGCCAGTATTCTATCTCACTCATCATTAATGAAAGTCATAATAATAAAAGTATTTTCCATCTCTTATACTGGTAAGGATTTAAAGTTTGTTAAGCCACCTGCTGCTAAGAATGTGAAGAAGCAGACATCTAATCACAGTCAGTGGGAGTGCAGACTGGTTCAGTCTTTTAGGAGAGCAACTGAGCCACATCCATCAAAATTAAGAATAAACACCCCTCAACCCAGCAATTCTGAAATAATTTTATGCTCTGGCTATACACAAAAAAGGACACAAAGGTACATGTAAAAGGATATCACTGCAGCAAAAATCTTAAATCAAGTTTTAAAGTCTAGCAAGTATCATTTAAATTGTGGTATGTCCATAAAGAAGATAAAGCCATAAAGAGTAAGACATGCTCATAATGAACTGCACACTATTAACAGTGAAACAGAGGGAAGGTGAGGGGCTGCTCTTCTCACTTAATTTTATAACCTTCCTTCTTATTTGAATGTACCATATGGGTGAGTTGAATTTATAATTAAAAGGAAAGTTAAAACATTAGAACAAGCACAAGTATTCCACACCACAATTAAATAAGAACCAGAAAAGTTTTATATTTATAGATATAATAGGTGTATTAAAGAAATAATATTGAGATATATAACATAACATGTAAATAAATATATAATAAATATAAATTATATTAAGTTGTATTAAAGTTATAAAATTTAGTTTAAAAATAAGATTTTAGCAACTCCTTTTCAAATGAACACTATAAGCTCTAACTTACCTTTATGTCGGCCCAAATCTTTCCTTTGTCCCCTCTCCAAATCTTTCCTTTGTGAGGAAAGTAAGTTTCTCTGTTCAATGGCTTTTAAAGCACATTCTCTGGAAATGTCTTTTATTTTTTCCCTTTGATCACTGTGACTTAACTTAACTGTAAAAGAAATCATTCTTATAAATGATATAGATCATTTTTCAAATTGCTCAACAAAAGTACATATTGAACTATATAAAAATTTTAAGATGCTACGTATTAAAAACAAAATATAAAGTATACAATGAACTCATTTTTTTATGTTTAACCAAAAAACTCAATGTATTTATCCTGATTATCCTGACACTGGAGATGCATGTTGGCTTTTAAAACTTCTTGTATTGCTCCTAAAGCTAGTGTAAAAGGAAAAAAGAGATCTTGTATTGAAATAATAAAAGCTAAAGGTAACTGAGTGGTCACTATGTGTCAGACACTATTATAAGTCTTAACTCATTTAATTCTTTGAGGTGGGTACAATTACTGCCTCCATGTGGATTAGGAAGCTAAGGCACAGAGAAGTTGAAAACTTGCCCAAGTTCACAGAGCTTGTAAATGTAGAACCAGGATTATGAACCCAAGTTGTCTGGTTCTAATGTCTGTGTTTGTAATCACATACACAGTTGCTGGGCTTAAAAGTAGTTATCTTTTGACAAACAGCTTAATCTAAGAGTATGACAATACAGAGGGTAAAAGGTATAGTTCCATTAAGAACTTTTAAAAGCACTTATTGTAATTCTTTGTTGATGACAATTGTTAATTCTGGATCCTACCACCCTTGATTAAGTGGGTTTCTTTTATGGTTAGACATTATATCATTAATGCATTTTAAAGCCACTTATAAAATCATCCTGAACAACCACCTACTCAGAGTTCAATGTATTTCTAAACCATAACTATACACACCATGCTGCAATGTCTCATTTTGGATCCATGTCACAGAACTTGGTTTGTGAAAATTAAAGTTGTGAGATGACAATAACAAGACAGAGTTGAATAAAAATGAGGTTAAGTATAAAGTACAACTATAATAACTTTGAACTACTAATGTTGCATTAACTAATGGTAAATTTAAATTTAGCACATGTGCCAAATTATTAACTCATGTTTTTCCTCTCCAAGTTAATAATTAACTCCTAGAAGGCCATATTATGACTTTCTTTGGTTAACTGTCCAGATTGCCTCCAGCCTACTACAGCTCTGAGTGTATGGAGAAACCCAGACAGTAGTCGAGTCCAACTGTTCAGATCAAACTGTAAGTCTGCGAGAAATGCGTAAAAGATAAAATTTTGCTATCTAGTTGTTATTTTCTCTTCATGGCCAAGCAAATTTAGTTAAGCACCCTCCTTTTCTATGGTACTTACCAGAAACTGCAGATTCAGTAAAGAGGAAAGGGGGAAACGTAATCACTCAGGGACAATGTGAAAATAACAATTTAAACACATACCTGGTCCTCTACTGCCACTTGTTTGAATGTGGCTCCGATTAAATGATGAAATGTTATCTGTTTGAAATTTCTGATTTTCTCTCTGTTTTGCCTGATCACCAAATCCATTTTCTTTTGAATTATCTGACTTATAAATTGAGGGCTTTTCACATCCTTAAAAGACAAACAAAACTGTATTATTCCCATCCTCCTCCCCACCAGAAGAAAAGAAGTTTGAATCTTTTTTTTAAGCAATTTCTACACCCAATGTGGGGCTCGAGCTCAGAACCCTGAGATCGAGTCACATGTTCCACTGACGAAGCCAGCCAGGCTCCCCTGAATCATTTTTAGTATTGTGGATAACTGCTTATAAACTCGAAGGACTGACATTTTTAAAGGATTTCTATCTGCTTTGTAGTGCATCCAAAAATGGCCTGGCTCCTTTGGACTTTTTCAGTGTATAACTCACTTTAACTCTCAAATTTTTACTGTTAGAAAAGAGCTTCCAGTCAAGTATCCCCTTCTGTGCTTGTGTGACCACAGAAGTGGGTGGCTCCTGAAGGTGCTTTGGAGGCCACTGGTGGGGAAAGGCCTCTTTATAAAGATTAACTCCAAGTAAGAATTTTCCTGAACGCTGCTTTACTGAAATTGAATTTTGAAATTATCCTCAAAATTCATTTTATCTTTACTATATTAATACTTAGGATGACTATGATACTATAAAGAACACTAAAAAGAACTTTTAAAAATTACCCATATTTTCTGCAACGGATTTATAATGTGACCAGTTGATGACCTGCCTAAGTGCATCTTCAGTAGAAACTGCTGTGCCATCTGGGTTTGCGTAAAACAAAAGCAGTGGCTGGAAATGGCATCGGATACATTTGGAGACCACATCCTTCCATCTAGTCCCAACCTTTAAAAAAACCCACAGTGAATAAAAACAAAACAAAATCTTGTAATCAATGTGTTATATATTTGAACAGCAGAGACTAAATTAATTTGTATATTAAAAAGATTTAAAGAATTCAGACGCTAGCAGTTCAACTGTTCATATTATATGATTACTTTTGTCTTAAACTAGTCTAATAAACATCTTTTAAATGTTATCATTAAAAAATTGAGCAAAATCATACACTTACTATACCAAGATTTAGACTAACAAATTTTAAAAAGCTTTTCTACATACATGGTTGATTGATTTTTGACCAAGATTTAAAGGTTAATTTAATGGAGAAATATAAGATTCTATTCAACAAGGTGCTGGAACAACTGGATGGCCATACGAAAAAAATGAACTTTGACACCATTACACATAAAGCACAATTAAACCAGAATGAGTCACACAAAAACTTAAAGCTTATAGGAAAAAACAAGAGAAAATCTTAACAACCTTGGCGAAGGTAAAGATTTCTTAGGACATCAAACGGGGGCGATTGGAGAGCTCAGTTGGTTGAGAATCCAACTCTTGGTTTTGGCTCAGGTTGTGACCTGGGGATCATGGGGTCAAGGGCTCCGCAATGAGTGTGGAGCCTGCTTGAGACTCTTTCTCCCTTTCCTTCTGTCCCTCCCCCCACTTTTGCATGCAAACACACACTCTCAGAAAAATAAAAAAAGGACATCAAACAAACCACAGAAGAAAAAAGTTGTAAAATGGGCTTCAGATCAAAATAAATTAATAACTTCTGCTCTTTAAAGGTTACCCATTAAGAAAATGAAAAAAACAAGCCACAAACATCTAATAAAGAACTGCTGTGCAGAATAAAGAATTCCTGCAATTCATTAATAAGATGATTCAATTTAAAATGGGCAAAACATCTAAAGACACTTCACCAAAAAAATAAAAGAATGGCCAATTAGCACACAAAAAGGTACTCAAAACATTATTAACCATAAGGAAAATGCAAATTAAAACCACACTGAGATAACACTATACATTCATTAAAAGGGCTAAAATTAAAGACTAACAACATAAAACATTGCTGAGAATGTGGAGCAACTGGAACTCTCATACACTAATAGGAATGTGAATTGGTATAATCACTTTGAAGATCATTTTACCAGTTCCCTATAAAGTTTAACTATACTTATCATACAACCCAGAAGTTCCACTTCTGAGTATCTTTTATATATATATTTATATATTTTTTTTAATTGGGGGGAAGGACAGAGGGAAAGAGAGAATCTTAAGCAGGTTCCACATCCTGTGCAGAGCCCAATGTGGGGCTTGATCTCACGAACCTGAGATCATGATGTGAGCCAAAATCAAGAATCTGACGCTTAACTGACTGAGCCACCCAGGTGCCCCCATTTCTGAGTATTAGCTAAGAGCAATGGGGAAAAAAATCATGTTCACACAAAAACTATCCATAATTCAAAAGGTAAATGGATAAATTGTTATATAGCCATGTAATGGAACACAACAATAAAAATGAAGCACTGATAGAACATGAATGAGTCTTAAAAGGCATTATGCTTGACAAAGGAAACCAAACACAGAGAATTGAGACTATGAGACACCATTCTTACAAAACTGTAGAAAGAGCAAGACTAATCTATAGTGAGATCAGTGATTTCCTGGGGCCAAGGGTAGGGTGGGGGGGGGTATTAGCAGTTAAACGGACATGACAGAACTTTCTGGGGGATGAAAGTGTTCTGTATAATAATTGTGTAGGTTACATAGGTATGTACACATTTGTCCATACCTATGTTATGGGTGCATTTTAATGTTTGTAAATTATACCTCTATAAAACTGATTTAAAACAACACAAAACAAAACCCAACCAAATAAAAAACAAATCATTCTAGAATACTGGCTTTGGGGGAGAAGGAAGGGATCTTTAAAAGTGCTAAGGAGCTTTTTCAAACCACACATATTTAGCTGTTTACCCTTCTTACCTTGGAATCTGAGATACTTGAGGAACTAGAGTAATCTCAAAACAAAACAAACCTAAAACTCAGAGTGACTCAAAATTCTTCCTTCAAATTTTGACCATTTAAACTATGTGGACAGAAAGGAGTGCCAAAATGTTACCACACACTGATTCAACATGGAATTTGTTGATAAACTGCTATATAAAAGTACTACATAATTTTAGCAAAGTGTTTATTTTAGAATATAAATACCCCAACTTTTTCATTGGCTTTATTGAGTATAATTTACATGAAATAAAACTACCCAGTTACAGTACACCAATGAATTCTGCCAAATATATACATACAATCATGTATCTTCCCCAATAAACTTCCTTTGTACCCCCTTTGCAGTGACTGACAAGCAATGATTTACTTTCTGTCACTGTTTTTTCCTTTTCATGAATTTTAGATAAGCAGAATCATAGTTTCTTATGTCTCACTTCCTTCATTTACCATATTGCTTTTCAGATTTTTCCACAGTGTTTTCCACAATGTTGCTTTTCAGATTTTTCCACAATGTTCCACAATGTTCATTACTCTTTACTGCTGAGTATTATATTCCTATTATATTCCATTGAATGGTTATACCACAGTTTATCCATTCACCTGTTGATGGACATTTGAGTTGTTGCCAGTTTTGGTTATTATGAACAAAACTACTATAAACATTCAAGTACAAGTTTTGTGTGTACATAATGTTTTTACAGGAGTGGAATTACTAGTATCTATGGAAGTACATGTTTAAATTTGTAAGAATTTGATAAACAGTTTTCTAAAGTGACTGTTCATTTTGCATTTCCATCAGTCTTCTGTGAGAAATCTAGCTATTCCACATCTTCACCAACTCTTGGTATGGTCAGTCTTTTTAATTTTAGCTATCCTACACATAAGTAATAGAATCTCATTGTGAACTGAATTTGTATTTACTTTATACCTAATAATTTACTGAGTATCATTTTTTAAGGGCAGGGACTCAGCTTCCTATGGTTTTCCACTCTTGGATTCTTGCACACTGAGCCCACAGATTTTTTTTTTAAATTCCCAAATTTTTATTTAATAGAAAACTAAACATTTTAGTTATGCCAAAAAAAAAAAAAAAAGCAATTACAACTAATAATGCATGCACACAAAAACCTTGCAATTCTTTTTTTTTTTTCATTTCGTTCTTTCCTTCTTTCACACCTATGGCTGGATTCTCTTTCATCCCAAACTCCAAAAAGACCTTGTTTGACAAACTCAAAGTTGGAAGGCTCTCGTGTCTCTCACCCTCCTCTTCTTTCCATGCTGCTCTCTTCCTATGGTCAGTAGCTGTTTGCCTTCTGCTAGCTGCTTTGGCTACTCAGTTCCTGATGTGTATTATAAAGGTTCACAAACTGCACTTCGTATGACAGGAGAAAGGCGAGGCCCCTGAGGGGATTCTCCTGACTGAGTGAAGCAAGAATGATACTGGGAGTACTCTCTCACCTTGTCAGGCCAGCCCTCCAGACTGCCCTTCATGCATTCCTTATTCACTTAGGATAATACTCTCTAGCTCCATCCATGTCATTGCAAATGGCAAGATTTCATTTTTTATGGCTGAGTAATATTCCATTGCATGCATGCATATCTCTACCCCACTTCTTCTTTGTCCATTCATCAGTCGATGGACATTTGGGCTGTTCCCATAATTTGGCTATTGTTGATAATGCTGCTACAAACATTGTGGTGCATGTATCCCTTTGAATTAGTATTTTTGTATTCTTTGGCTAAATACCTAGTAGTGCGATTGCTGGATCATAGGGTAGTTCTATTTTTAACTTTTTGAGGAACCTCCACACTTTTCCAGAGTGGATGTACCAGTTTGCATTACCACCAACAGTGCAAGAGGGTTCCCCTTTTTCCACATCCTCACCAACATCTGTTGTTTCCTATGTTGTTGATTTTAGCCATTCTGACATGTGGGGGGTGATATCTCATTGTAGTTTTGATTTGTATTTCCCTGCTGATCAGTGATGTTGAGCATCTCTTCATGTGTCTACTGATCATCTGTATGACTTCTTTGGAGAAATGCTCATGTCTTCTGCCCATTTTTTAATTGGATTATTCATTTTTTCAGGTGGTAAGTTTTATAAATTCTTCATACATTTTGGATATTAACCCATTATCAGATATGTCATTTGCAAATATCTTCTCCCATTCTGTAGGCTGCCTTTTAGTTTTATTGACCATTTCCTTTGCTGTACAGCTTTTTATTTATATGAAGTCCCAATAGTTTTGCTTTTGTTTCCCTTGCCTCAGGAGACATATGTAGAAGGAAGTTGCTTTGACTGATGTCAAAGAGGTTACTGCCTGTGTTTTCCTCTAGGATTTTTATGCCTTCAAGTCTATTTAGGTCTTTAATCCATTTTTAATTTTTGTATGGTATAAGTGGTCCAGTTTCATTCTTCTGTATGTTGCTGTCCACTTCTCCCAACACCATTTGTTAAAGAGACTTTTTCCGATTGCATATTCTTTCCTGCTCTGTCAAAGATTAAGCATATAGTTGTGAGTTCCCTTCCAAAGTTTCTATCATGTTGCAGTGATCTATGTCTATTTTTGTGCCAGTACCATATTGTTTTGACCACCACAGCTTTGTAATATAACTTCAAGTATTATAACTTGAAGTCCAGAATTGTGATGTGTCTACTTTGCTTTTCTTTTTCAAAGTTGCTTTGGCTATTTGGGGTCTTTTGTGGTTCCATACAAATTTTAGGATTGTTTATTACAGCTCTGTGAAAAATGCTGGTGGTATTTTGATAGGGATTGCATTAAATGTGTAGATTGCTTTGGGTAGTATGGACATTTTAACAATATTGTCTTTCCATGAGCATGGAATGTTTTTCCATTTCTGTCATCTTCTTTAATTTCTTTCATGTGTGTTTTATAGTTTTCAGAGTACAGGTCTTTCATCTCTTTGCTTATGTTTATTCCTATATATCTTATTGTTTTGGGTGCAATTGTAAATGGGATTGATTTCTTGATTTCCCTTTCTGCTGCTTCATTATTGGTAAGTAGAAATACTACAGATTTCTGTACATTTTGTATCCTGTGACTTTACTGAATTTGTGTATCAGTTCAGGCAATTTTTTTGGTGGAGTCTTTTAGATTTTCTATATAGAGTATCATGTCGTCTACAAATAGTGAAAGTTTTCTTCTTCCTTACCAATTTGGAGGCCTTTATTTCTTTTTGTTGTCTGATTGCTGTGGCTTGGACTTCCAGTACTATGTTAAATTAACAGTGATGAGAGTGAACATCCCTGTTATGTTCCTGACTGTAAAAGCTCTTTTTTTCCCTACTATGATGTTAGTTGTGGGTTTTTTATATATGGCTTTTCTTATGTTGAGGTATGTTCCCTCTAAACCTATTTTGTTGAGGATTTTTATCATTAATGGATGTTGTGCTTTGTTAAATGCTTTTTCTGCATCTACTGAAAAGATCATGGGATTCTTATCCTTTCTTTTATATTAATGTGGTGTATCATGTCGATTCACTTGTGAATACTAAATCACCCTCGCAAACCCAGGAATAAATCCCACTTGACTGTGGTGAATTTTTTTTTTTAATGTATTGCTGGATTCAGTTTGTTAGTATTAAGTCCTACTGGTTGTAAGAACTCGCAGAATTTGGCCCTTCTAGTTTTCAAAGCCAAATGTTATAGGGATTTGTTTTCCCAGTGTGATAGTCTGTTTCTCTCCCTTCTCCTCACCTTACAAGTCCCTCCCTTCTGCAGACAGCCTGTGATTTGTTTAGCTCCACCATGTCTGCCCTTCCTACCCTCTTTGAGGTGGCCTCTTCTCTACCTTTAGTTGTGGAGTTTGTTCTGCCAGTCTTCAGGCAGTTTTCTGGATTATTTACATTGATGTGAGTGTTATCTAATTGGATCCATGAAACGAGGTGAGCGTAGGGTCCTCCTACTCCACTATCTTTCCCTATTATCTTTTTTGCCCATTTTTAATCGATTTGTCTTTCTTTATTGAGTCGTAAGAGTCTTTATATACTCTGGATATAGCCTTTATTAGATATATGCTTGACAAATATTCTGCCCCAGTCTATGGCTTGCCTTTTTATTCTCCTAACAGTATCTTACTGAAGAGCAAAAGTTCTGATGAAATCCAATTTATTGATTATTTTTATGGTCCATATTTATTGACTGTTATCCAATAACTCTCTCCACACTGAAACAGAAGTTGTAACATTGTCTGATACTTCCATCTCTGCCATTTTGTCTTTTTTTTTTTTTTAATGATTCAATATTCGAGCTGGCCTGGACATGACCTTGGAGGTCACCTGATTATTACCCAGAACCCTCTTTTTTGAGGGTAGGAATGGTGAAGTTGATGAAGTTCCTGAGAGAATAGAAGGTGTGCTTCATTTCTCTACCTTGCTTCCTCACCCCCGTATCATGTGATTGGAAGAAATGGAGTGGTGGAATGGGTCTGTTTCTATTAATATGGGTATGGGTCACATTTTCCTACTTCACATATTTGGTAATTTTTTATTGAATACTATCTTGAAATGGCATATTGAAATTTAATTGAAATTTATATTTTTGGGCGAATTTTGTTGTGTTCCTTTAAAAAGTACTGGACTTCATTCTGGCATTTGTTAAGTTATGTAGGATCATCTTGGTCCTTTGAAGACTTCATTTTAAGCTTTTTATGCCAGGTCCAGAGCAGTATTCAGTCTATGTATAATTTAGCCCCATTATTAAGGTGGTACTTTTCTGAGGATTCTATTTGTTGCTCTATGCATTACAACATCTTTCCACTCTTGCTGGTGTGGATGCAAACTATTCCTAGCCCTGTATGAATTTTGAAAATCACCTGACCTTCTGTTTTCCAGTAATTCTTTCCCCCACCTTGTGCAGGTTTGCTCCACACATCAGATCACTATTCAGCCAAAGATTAAAGGGGACCCATCTACCAATCTCCAGAACTTTCCCTCTGTGCAGCATTCTTTCTGGTAATCTGTCCAGTGAATTTTAGCCATCTTAGCCTTCCTGAACTCCAGTCTCAGTTTCCTCAACTCAGTGAGACTTCTAGGCTTTGTCTGAGTTCCGCTTCCCTGCAGTGTAAAAACTACCTGTAGGCAGTAAATGGGAATAATAGGGCTCATCTTATTTGTTTCCTTTTTTCTGTTCAACTGCCTGCTATCCAATGTCTAAAAAAGTTGTTTCATCTATTTGGTTTTCTAATTTTTAATACTGGAGGGGCTACTTCCATAGCAGTTCATCCTTCACAGAAACAATTAGAAATCCACTAAATACTGAATATTTGAACTTCTCCTGACTTAGTAATTCATAATGCTGATAAATGGCCCTTTCTTCTATATTAAAATGAAAGCAAATGGAATTGTACATCATTTGCTTATAACAATGAAATAACTTGTACTTTAAATCCATTTACTGCTTAATAATAGGATTCTCAAAGCCAATAGGCCGAGGCATAGTATTGACAAGATCAACAGTTTTCAAATGTGGAAAAATCTGAATCTCCTATAGAACTTTTTAAAAAAAATCAGGTATTGGCTTCTACACCTCTGAATTGAGAATTTAAGAGTGCAGGCAGGTACCAGTCTTTTCAAAAGTTCCAAAGGTGATTCTCATACATACTCCTTACTACAAACTATTATTCACTAGTTTTCTAGATATTATAGTATTTGAATAAGTTATTTACCAAAAGATATAATAAGCATATCTAATTCTGAATACCATATACAAAGTTTGAAAGGGCAGTCATAATAATTTTAAAAACAAGCAGATTTTCATCACTAATTATACAAAGCAACTGCGAATCATTCACAAAGAAATACACAGAGCAACTATGTATCAGACAAAATGTATCAGACATATGGATCACTGACAGTTACATATTTGCATTCTAACATTTATTAGTCACTTTTTTAATATTCTGGAAATGGACTGGCTTAAAAGTTGGCTTTAAAATAAACCAGATTTCAAAAATTAAAAGGAAGTATGAACTTAACAATACTATTATCATTAAGGTTATTATTTTATATAAGAAATGTTTACATACAATCATTTTTTACATAATATTATGTAATACATATTTTATATATTATTTCATTTATTCCTAAAAAGTAAAAGTCACAATAATTATCCCAGTTAGTGAAAGTGTCACTTACCTCTTTCACATTTGCATCATCAAAAAATACCCATTTGGAACTCTTGGTATGAAAAGCAAAGGCACAATAATGTCGGCTGGTGTAGCAGATCATACCAACTAGGTGAAGTTCACTATTTTTGGCATTTTCATCAGTAACTCTATAAAAAAGCTGTTTAAAAAATAACCATGTATATTTAATACTGTATCTTTTTAAAAATGAGGAACAATAATTTGATGAGTTATGTATTTAACTATCTATGAAAAAATTTCTTATGCAAGCTTCCCTAATTCAATAGTATATTAGTACAGAAGGTATCACTCAGATTGTACTGAGTAGAATTACTATTAACTATTACTTACTATTAACTATAACTATTACTTTTCCTCCAATAAAATGAATTCACTACAATTTAGTTCAGTAACCCAGTATCTTGACACTTTATATACATAAACTGGAAATGTGGGATAAATTACACAATTCCTAATAATTTCTGATTGAATCACATATTTGAACATACATGAAACATATTATCTAAAAGTTTAATTGTAATATAAACCAATTCAAAATATATTAAAAATGTTAATAAGCATATTAAGAGATCAGTGCTGTAGATGATTTTTGAATCTTAAACCTTTCTAGGTTAATATTTATACTTGTCATTACCATACACACACACACACACACACACACACACGCACACACACACGGACACTCATCATTATCATCATTCTAGTGTGATACAGAATTAGAGCATGAGACAGTTTATAATTGAAAGCTATTCCTAGTCTATGCAAGAAAGACATTTCAGTTAGCCTGATCTGATGAACTTTATCAGCATTATATCTGAATGTTATTTCCTTTAGAAAGTTTAGTTCTGAAAAACAAGTGTATTATAAAACATGAATATGTTTTAAAAGAATTTAAAAACAAAAACGAAGAGAATGAAAACAGCTGAGATACCCCAGGAAGATAAAGATGTGTTGCTAGATTCCGAACAACATCTTCGGTCAAGTCAGAATGCTCAGAATCCCATACTAAACCAATTGTAACAATCTCTGGGCAATTCATTAAAACACGGCGAATTTTTATTTTTTGGCCACAGTTACTCTGAAGAAAAACACAAAAGGCAAATTTTGAAATTACTGAAATAGATATACCATAGGTAATGCCTTATACAGTTTGCATTAACAGTAACAATCTTTACATATATCAGAAAATTATTTGTTCGGCATACTAAAATTCACTTTTATCAAATTATTTGTCTAATTACTGATTAAAAGTAAGTTTATTTTAAATCAAAGTACTTTTCTTTGGTATTTTTTAAATCTGTTAAAACAAGAATTCAGTCTAAAAAGATGAGAAATAGAACAATGAAGTCATTAATAATATTACATTAGAAAAGAATGGTACCATTTGTAATGTTTAAATGAAAATAAACTTTCTCTTTAGTCAAACAATAGATTTCAGAACTTAAAAAAATTAATCAGGGGGCACCTGGGTGACTCAGTCACTTAAGCACCCGACTCTTGATTTCAGCTCAGGTCATGATCTCAGGGTTATGAGATCAAGCCTCACCTAGGGCTCCATGCTCAGCAGGGAGTCTGCTTAAGATTCTCTCTCTCCTCTCCCTCTGCCCCTCCCCTCCACACCTGCTTGCTCGCTCGCTCTCTCTCAAAAAAAAAAATTAATCAGCATACACTAACTTAAATCCTTCACAAAGAGTTTTTAAAGAAATAGTGCTCAAATAAATAACTCACATGGTATAAAGAGTTGCCTAAAATAACACTGAAAAAATAAATTCTTAAAATCAAGTTCCATGTATAATTAGTATTTACATGGTAATTTCTGAGAATCTATTTTCAAATTTACAAACATAGAAGCACACTAATATTCTCCAAATTATACTTACAGGACATTTCCTATAGTCATCAGTCGTATTTGCTGCTTGCAGCAATTCTGCAAACATTTCAGGCTTAAAACGTTCATGCCTTTCCATCATTCTTTCTACCTCATTGCTACAAAAGAAAGAAGCAGTTTCAAATGTGTCCTATGAACTTTAAAAAGATCTAACAAATTATGCATGAAAAATACCAAGTTATCAATATGGGTATGGTTGCTTTTTCTGTCTTAAAACAGGTTCTGTTTGAGAAATTAATCATAAAGTAAATTTCCATACAATGAAAAATTATGAGATTTGGCAGGTGTATGATGAAAAAAATTAGGTCAAGAATAGAATAACACTAAATTTTACCACTGTCTGGAACTACATGAACGAGGTGATAAGATGATCCATCTGGAGGTAGTTCTAAGTCAAATGTTTCTATTATTATTTAACAAGTAGGGACTTGAGTTTAAACTTTGGCCTAACAAGAACAACAAATTGTTGGAAAGGCTTCCTCTCTGGCCTAAAGTTCTCAGAAACAAAGGTATCATTTTCAGCTAACAGAGGGGTCCTTTGCTGATGAACGCAGAAGTCAAAACCAAAACTATTTAGGCCAGGCTTGTGCCTTATGAGTGCTAACCATTTCAGCAGAGCCTAGGCAGGATATCTGTGCCACTTTTTGTTTAGTCTACTTTAGAATCAAATTTTTATATATCAAGGTATTATCTTTAAATAACTATTTAAACATTTCCAAAAACAAACGTAATAAAAGCTCAAATATCCTTACTACTTTCCATTCTAGATGCTCTGGTTCTGCTTAGTGGTAATATTAACTGTCTTAGAGCTGGATATATTTTACAGTTCCATGGTTTAATATACAGTATTCAATAACAACTAAAAGCACCTATTCTTCTAAAGCACTTCACAAGTATATTAGAAAGCACTAAATCTGATAGGCCTATTCAAATTGTACATTCAAAATAGTGTTTTTGTTAACATTAAAAGTGATTTATGTAAAGCCTGGAATTCTGTAATTGGTATCCAATACAAAGAAGATGATTATAGTTGACACTTAAACATGAGGTAAGGGGCGCCCGACCCTCAAACAATCCAAAATTACCATATAACTTTTGACACCCCCTCAAAGTTAACTACTAAAAGCCTACTATTAACCAGAAGCCTTACCAATAATAGTCAGTCAATTAACACACACTTTGTGTTATATGTATCATATACTATATTCTTCCAAAAAACTGGAGAAAAGGAAATGTTATTAAGAAAATCCTAAAGGGGGCACCTGGGTGGCTCAGTTGGTTGAGTGTCAGACTCTTGATCTTGGCACAGGTCTTGATCTCAGGGTTATGAGATCGAGCCCTGGGTTGGGCTCCACAAACAGCAGGGAGTCTGCCTGAGATTCTCTCTCTCCCTCTCTCTCTGCCCCTCCCTCTGCTTGCGCGTGCACGCTCTCTCTCTCTCTCTCTCAAATAAATAAATCTTAAGAAAAAAAAGAAAATCTAAGGAAGAGACAATACATTTACAGTACTGTACATATATTTATTGAGAAAAATCTGCATCTAAGTGGACCTGTGCAGTTCAAACCTGTGTTATTTGAAGGGTCAACCATAATTAGAGTTCAAAGTCTGGTTTCTTGCAATTGGTGGTGTGGACCAGGGACAGACTAATGGAGCTCCAACTCTTGTTACGTAAGATACTGAATCAGAGCACTGTCATTTTATATAAGAGTTTCAGAGTAGACTTAAAAGTTTTATGGTTTTTAATGTGTGGCCTATCCTTGTTCAAACACCATCCTACTTTTCATAAAAAGTGAAAAAAAATGAATCTGTAAGTGACTGAAGTTTAGGGAATGCTTCCCTAAAACAATGCTCCCCAACTCTGTATATACTAAGACACTAAACACACTCAAATAATCAAATTGCTATTATTCAATAATCTTCAAGAAATATTGTGTCATATCCAAAAAGGCCAGGAAGTTTAATAATGAAACAGATAAACACCTGAATTTCATTTTGCACAATGACAAAAATATTGGTAGTTAACTTTTGTACTAATGTACTGATAATTATTGATCCATGTTTTGTTTTTTGTATCAAAATACCTAAAAATATTTATGATTTTATTCAATGTTTATCATATATGAAATATTTATATTTTCTAATACCTGTTAGAAAGTGTTTAAAACTACTCTTATTATGTAAAGTCTAGGGATCATTTTGGATCCCTAACTCACTAATGTTTCATGGGCAGGAAGGGAGGGGACAGGCAAGCATGGCAAATTTTTATTTCAGGTGAATGTTGAGGCCTTAAATGAAATAAATCTAATGGAGAATTAATTTCACCTTTTTCTTTCTTCTCTTCTTACCCTGGCTTCCATCACCATGAAGGGACATGGAGGTGACAGGAAACACTGTTACTACAAAGATAACACCTTAGTAAAAATAAAGAAATCTCGTGCAGCTCCATTTACCACTGAACTTGTCATTTCAAGGTCTCCTTTACAATTCCCAAAACTTGCTATAAATATAAAGAGATACAAATTTTGACTAATATTTGGAAATTTCATCAAGTGTACGGTTTCTGGCCAAATCAGAAACAGCTAGCTGAGACAGACATCACTTAGTACCTCTGATGGTTGTATATTTTCAGGTCTAAGACCGAGAATAGATACTCACATATGTTATGGTTTTATAAAATAAATGCTCAATGTGCTTAAATGTGTTATTAACATCTTTGGTAAACATGCTTTAGTAGGTTCTTACCACAGGGCTGTTGTAGAAATGTACCGCACAAATTCTGTAAAAGGTAGAGGATCTGATGATGCTCCACAGCTGCGACATACACACTACAGGTAAAAACATATGTTTATCAACCATAAAACATAAATATAAAACATGTTACACATATATTTAAATATGTAATATATATGTATAAATGTATGCAAATATAATAGTAACAAACAGAATAACTAATAAAGTGGTTAAGCCATCTCACCTGTTCATACAGAGTCATAGCAAACTTCTGGTGAGTGATACAAGACTTAGAGGTACACATGTCTGCATCTCTGCTTGGCACTATATGAAAATGAATCCTCTCCAATATATTTTCCTAATTTAAAAAATTAAAAGACAAACGAGTTGTGAATCTTACAGATGACACTATACAATATAACTCTTTTTAACTTTACAAATTTTAAAAATCTTTTTAAGATTTTCCAATTTGAACAGTGCCATACATACTGTCAGCTTTCCTCTTTAATCAACCCTTCAAATGCTGTTCAATTATTCACCCTTTGTAGTATTAGCTTTTAAAAAAAATTAATGAAAGAAACATTATAATGTAACATATGATTTTAATAAATATTTTAAAAATCCTTTAAAAAATCAATTCATGGTGGTTAACATCTAGAATTTAATATTAGAAAACGTAAGTTTCCTATGTTTCCAGCATTCGCACATTAGGGAAAAGCAGTTAATCTTTCAAAAATCCTACTTGGAACATTTTTATAGTTTCTATAACTCACATTAAAATAGCAATGATAAAGGTTTACAATACCTACACTAACATCCTAATGCAAGGAATCTGCCCTGCAAACAAATTTCAAATTTGTAATACAGGTCAATAAGGAGTATTTATTTCTTTAACAAAGAAGCCTTCTTTTTAGCAAAGCTTATCCAATGGATTCTTTTAATTAGCTAACTTACCTCTCTCCTCTGCCCTAGGAAGTTTAAAAGCATTCAATTATTTAAACCTAAATTTCTAGGTATTCTATGAATTATCCTATCACGTATTAGTACATTTCATTTAAGTGAAAATAAACTACAAAGTTTGGTATTGTACAAAATATATTTATATTTTAAGTAATGGATCAATTAGGAACATGAGAAATATGTAAAGCATATTTTATGACTGTGTGCTGTTTTTGACACATTTTAATCAACATGGAAAGTATGCTATGCAGTGCACTAGTCAAAAAGCTTTCCATCTGTCCAAGGAAACAGTAAAGAGGAAATAACAGGGGCACCTGAGTTGCTCGGTCAGGTAAGTGGCTGACTGCTGGTATCAAATCAGGTCGCGATCTCAGGGTCCTGGCATTAATCCCTGCATTGGGCTCCACACGCAGTGGGGAGTCTGCTTGTGGATTTTCTCTCTCCCTGTGCCTCAGCCTCTCCCCCCACTTGTGTCTGTGTGCACGTGCACACACGCATGCAAGTGCACGCGTTCTCTAATAAATAAATCTTTAAAAAAACAATAACATACAAATGCCAAATGAATTCTATAGATAATAAATTCTACAGAAATCCAGTGAATTTAAAAGACATACTTGAGGAATAGACCCACCTCATAGGAGGGAAAATTCCAGGAGGAAATAAAGAGGTAAACTGGAGTTTAACTGTAAATGGCCTTAAATGTCAGGAGAGAGTCCAGATTTGAATCACAAGAATATCTGAAGGGCAAAGATTAACCTGAAGAAAATTTTATTAATCTGTTGGCTATTAAAAAACACTGTAAGGGGATAGGCTGAAAGGATACAAATGAGGAGGCTTAAATAATGCTGAGAATAGGGGCCTGAACTAGTAAGTGGTTTCAGGAAAATAATGTGTCAAGGAAAACCTTAAAAGGTTTTCTGATGAAAGAATGTACAGAATTTACTAAATAGATATAAGACTATGAAAAAAATGGCTACCTCTTTAAATGTAGGTAACATCTATAACACTAACACATTTAATAATCAACATACATTTTAGAAAGTATGTAAGGTTTAGTTACTATTCAAAGGAATGTTCTACTTATCAATATTGTGGTAACACAGAACATCAACCCGTCATGATTCTCAACCCAGAGTGAGAGGTGTATCAGAACTGCTGCCCCTGATAGCTGCCCACTAAGAACTTCTCTCCCAAAGAATCACTGCATGTAATGAGAAATGCTACTGCTGGGAATGCGTTGCACATCTAAACCCTGTGGAGGCAGGACACTGACTTAAGTGACATAATTTATATTTAATAAATGTTTTCTCCAATAAATAAATTTTAAAATATTTCAGTACTCTAATACCCAATAAAAATGACAGCAGCACAATAACCAAAATCAAAAGTCATAAGACACAGATGGACTTAAACTGAGCTCTGAATTCAGGGCAGGTAAGGCATGGATCCAATGAGTAGTTATGATTTGTTTCCATTGTTAAGAATTTATGTTTCATTCGTCTCGAAATTCGTATCATTTAAGGAAAACAAGCTAGTATTCTGATTTAAGGATTATCAAAACTACTTACAAAGCACTCTGCAGCATCATCCATAAGGCCCAACTGAAATCGCTGCTCATCTTTGAAGCTCTCTGCTAGAGCATGCCTTATGTTATCCGAGGGAAGTGCTTTTTCTCGACTGTGTTGAAACTGTGCAAATATTGTCTGGGGATCAACAAGTACATCAGTAAGTTTAAAGCCAACGACTAAAGAAACATGTCAGTAATTTCATCATAAAAGAGTGAAACTCACAACACTATACCCACAAACTAATAGTCTTTTGCTCCAAAATTCCATCTAAAGATTATTTGTATCAGTAATGCATAGAAATGGTTGCCCCAGCCTCGAAATCAAATGTTAGTGTGCACAGAATTAAGTAAGTGCTGAGTTCCCATCTTCAGGGAATCTAATTGAGTATGCTGAAGTGAGGGCAAGTTTTAAACTGTTCCCCAGCTAATTCTGATCCAAACTGTTTAAGGAAGAGTTCTGAGATAAATTGCCATAAATCTAAAAGTATGCTATAGGAATTAAAATTGTGTTAACCAAAAATAAATATATAATCACACAAAAATTAGTAGGAACTCACCAGTCTTTTAAAAAAGTAGCTTGGGGCGCCTGGGTGGCTCAGCTGGTTAAGCATCTGCCTGTCTGCCTTTAGCTCAGGTCGTGATCTCATGGTCCTGGGATCGAACCCGGCATCAGGCTCCCTGCTCTGCAGGGAGTCAGCTTCTCCCTCTCCCATTACCCCTCCCCTGGCTTCTCTCTCTCAAATAAATAAATAAAATCTTTAAAAAAAGTAGCTTAAATGAACTTCTACAATTTTTTTGTTTCTTCCTAAATAAACCTCAGAAAATGACAAACTCTGGTTTAAAAGTAAACAAAAATTAAATAACTTCAATGCAATGAAAATTTTCCACTATTTAAATTTGCCTTTAAAAACTGACACTGTACAATCTGCATGAAGTCTGAAAAGATGATTACTTTTTTTTTTAAAGACTTTTTAATTTATTTATTCATGAGAGACAGAAAGAGAGAGAGAGGCAGAGGGAGAAGCAGGCTCCCAAGGAGCAGGGAGCCCGATGCGGGACCCGATCCCAGGACTCTGGGATCATGACCTGAGCTGAAGGCAGACGCTCAACCATCTGAGCCACCCAGGCGCCCAAGAGGATTACTTTTAATTTTTAAAGAAAATTTTTTCTTCAAATTATCAGTTTTCCTCTCTTAGAGCATTATTTCTAACCTAAGCCGAAGAAATAGTGGAGGGGCGCCTGGGTGGCTCAGTTGGTTAAGCGACTGCCTTCGGCTCAGGTCATGATTCCGGGGTCCTGGGATCGAGCCCCGCATCAGGCTCCCTGCTCGGTTGGAAGCCTGCTTCTCCCTCTCCCACTCCCCCTGCTTGTGTTCCCTCTCACGCTCTCTCTCTCTCTCTCTCTCTCTCTGTCAAATAAATAAATAAAATCTTTAAAAAAAAAAGAAATACTGGAAACATTCAAGAACAAGTGATTTATAGGTGTTAATCTGGTTTTCCATTTTCCTTATTGAATTTAAATAAGAAAAACTTTTTAATAAGTTCCAGTTTTATGACAATCATCCTAATTGGGGGAAAGTGGGGGGAAAAAAAGTTTTCCGTGACAACCCACCGAATAAGGATTGACCATATTAAACTTTTAATTAGCTCAAGGGGTATGTCATCTCAAAAACATTTTTTTTTTTTTCAGATCAATATATGGTAGGCTAGGAAAATATTTCAAAAATCTGTTCCATTACTGCAAGAAAATCTAATTTATAAATAAATTTAAAAATTGAAGAATAAAGATGCCAAATGATATTAGATATCCAGAACTATCATATTTTAGCTATAATTACAAATATGAAAAAATAAAAAATATTTTCATATGTCATTTCTTATTTAATTAACTTTTCAAGATAATGCTTAAGATATTAATCCTACACCTGAGTTTCAATCATTTGTTATCTGTTTTTTTTGACTGCTTAGTATATGTGAGGCATCTTCACTAGAAAACAAACAAAAACCCTGCCCTCATGGGGCACACATTCTAGTTATAGTCAGGAGAAAGCAAGTAAGTAATCATATATAGTATATCAGAATGTGGTAAACACAATAGAGAAAAACAAAGAAATAAAATACAAGAGAGAAAAATAAAGTATTATAAATAGAAATAGAGATACTGAGAGTAGGAAAGAGGTTAACTGTTACCTAGGGTAGTCAGGGAGGGTCTTACTGATGTCCTCATTTGAGGATTGGCATAAAGGAAACAGGGTGTTAGCCACAAAAACATCTAGAAGAAAAGCATTCTAGACAAAAGGAGTAACAATGAAAAGAGTCAGAGATGGAAGCCAGCTCTGAGAAATTGCAAGATGCAGCCAGTCTGGCTAAAGTGCAGTACCTGAGACAGAGAGAGAGAGAGAGTGAGAAAGAGAGAGTGTTTGGGGTAGCTGGTGGGGAGGCAGGCAGGTGATTGTGTAAGGCTATGAAAGATTCAGGCTAGAAATTTTAACTATACTCGTTTTACAATTGGACAAAATATCCAAAATTGTGGCGTAAATAAAATGTGATACTGTAATTTGATCTAAGTTCATTCTTTTTTTTTTTTTTTTTAAGATTTCTTATTTATTTGACAGAGAGAGACACAGCGAGAGAGGGAACACAAGCAGGGGGAGTGGGAGAGGGAGAAGCAGACTCCTGCTGAGCAGGGAGCCCGATGCGGGGCTCGATCCCAGGACCCTGGGACCATGACCTGAGCCGAAGGCAGACGCTTAACGACTGAGCCACCCAGGCGCCCCTAAGTTCATTCTTCATCCCCTAACAATAACCCTATTTTGCCATGTTCTAAGAAAGAGAATATAAAATTGCCTTCTTTGGTGATTTATATTCAGGAGTATAAATCAAAATAAAGCAGGAAAATGGCTCTTCATTTTCTTGCATGTATGTGTGTGTGTAAGAATATTCAAGAATGTAAAAGAATGAAATGTTTATCTCTGAAACGTGTTAATAAAACCTTAAATTCTTGGGCAAATTTCAATGACATAAATGAGATGCTAACTCATTGCGACTCCCTGTTTCTGCCTTTGTCTCCCTTCTATTTATTCTCATCCAAGTAGCCAAAGAGATCTAGTCCAAACATTCTATCTAGTTAAAACAGATTATAGCACTCTTCCACTTGAAACAATCCAGAGACTTCCTAAATCACTCAAGAGAAAAAGCCAAGGTCCTCACAAAAGCCTAGAAGGGCCTACACAATATGGACTCCTGTTCCAGTTATTTATTGCTGCATAACAAACGACCGCAAAACTTATTTACTAAAAATAACATTTATTATGATTACAAATCATTAATTTGGTAAGGACAGCTCAACTCTGCTCCACTGGGAGTTATCTAGGACAGTTTGAATGCTGGGACCTAGAACCATTTGAAGGTTGCTCACTTACATTGAGCAGTTGATGCTGGTTGTTGGTGCTGCCTGTCTGCTTAGACTTCTGCTTTAGCTGTGGCCAACTTGGCTTCCTCACCCTATGACAGCTCACTCCCAAGAATGACAGACAGCCCAACAGAAAGAGCCAGATGGAAATTTTATCACCTTTTCTAATCTAACCTAACCTCAGATGTCTGCTGTGTCATTTCTGCCATTCTATTTGGTGGGGATGAATCATTAAGGTCAGTCCATATTCAAAGAACTAGACTCCACCTTTTGATAGGAAGAGTGCAGAAGAGGGGCACATGGGTGGCACAGGTGGTTAGCTGTCTGGCTCTAGATTTCAGCTCAGGTCATGAGCTCAGGGCTGTGAGATCAAGCCCTGTGTTGGGCTCCGCCCTGGGCATGAGAGCCTGCCCAGGATTCTCTCTCTCCCTCTCTCTCTCTCTGCCCCTCCCCTGCTCATGCTCTCTCTCTTTCTAAAAAAAACAAAAAACAAAAAAACTGCAGAAGAATTTGCAGACATGTTTTATTTTATTTTTAAAGATTTTATCTATTTATTTATTTATTTATTTAGAGTCCACAGGAGTGGGGGGAGGGAGAGCAGGAGAGAGAGAATCTCAAGCAGCTCCCCGCTGAGCATGGAGCCCAAGGTGAGGCTCCTCGATGTCATGACACTGAGATCATGACCCCAGCCAAAATCAAGAGTCTGACGCTTAACCAACTGAGTCACCCACACACCCCTGCAGACATGTTTTAAAATCACCACAACTCACCTTACTTCTGAGCTCACCTCTTATCACTCTCCCACTTGCTCACAAAGCTTCTGACACCCAGGTTTCCTTGAATCACTCATACTCACCTCAGGGCCTTTGCAGTTACTGTTTCCCTGTTTGCCTGGAAAGCTTCACTCTATCACCTTTTCCAGGTAATGGTTTAAACTGTCCCAGTGAGGCTTTCCTGACTATTCAACACTATTCCCTTTCCCTGATTTATTTTCCCCCTTTGTAGTTATTACCATCTAACATACTTTATATGTTGCTTACTTATTTTCTCCTCCCCTACAAGAACATAAGCTCCATGAGAACAGAGGTTTTATCACCTTGTTCACTGCTGTATCATCAGTAACTACAACAGTGCACAAAACCCAGTAGTAGTTCAAAATCCATCTCATAAAATGAATAATTTTTCCAAAATAATGAAAAATGTAATGTTCCTACACTATTTAGAATATTAATTTTAACTGTCCATACATAAAAGTGGGAAAAAATCCATAAACTTGAATAAATCACACTTTAAGAATTCACCTCAAAGCTCTAAGTCACTTGACAATGAATTTTAACTTCAAGTAAACTGATCCAACTATCAAAATTAAATTTTTGGCAAAACAATTAATAGTAATTTTTCAGTACTATTAAAAGGTTACCTTCAATGCACAAAATATGCAGGCATCTCCCTGACAAACATGTCCAGTTAGAACCCGCAAGCTTCTTCGGAATATATCCAATTGCCATAAGACCTAAAAAATTGTAAGAAAGAAACACTGAAAAAAAAATATAGTAAAATTTTTCTCCCTATGATAAAAGACAGATTTGATTTAAATTGCAGAAGGCTAATAACTTCTTTTAATCTCTTGTGGACAATCAGACATATATAAGCACTGAAACTAACGGCAAGGATGAAACTGCTATATACATGTAGTGAATATATAAAAGAGGGATTTAGAAGATATTCCTATTGATTCACATGTAAAAACTGACAGGCAGAGAGTTAAGAAAAAACTAATTCCTCAGTTAAGGATTTTATATGAGCAGGAAACATGGGACACTGAACAGAGGACTTGGCAGTGACATGAAAGAGGAAGTGATTATAATACTTGGAACAGACTGAACTTTAGGAAGGAAATATAATTGGAGTTGAAAGCCAGGGTGTATCAAATAAGGGTCAGTATGTAACAGCCAGAAAAAAAGGTGAGCTGATGAGGCCTGTGGCCTTGTATACTGAATGACAAAGCAGCCAGCTGTGTGGTAACAGAGGACAGTAAGGTAAAAACCATCAGTTAAGGAATAATATGAATATATTTGCTGCAATTATCCATTCATCATTTGCTACTAAAAGAAAAAAAACAAAAAAACACTAATTGTTTAAATAAAATCAGCCTATTTAAAATCATTCTAAAAAAAATCTAAAAACTATAAAGTGGGGATAATTTTGCCTGCCTCATGGCATTCTTGTAAGGATTAAACAGTATGTATTAACATATAAAGTGCTTAGAGGAGCGCCCAGTACATAACTGGAATGCAATGAATGTCAGCTCCTATTTATTGCTGTAATTACTATTACAACAGATCTCCAAGTTTCCCTATATTGTTCAGTCATTTCCTCAAACAATGTAACTTAGAAAATCCATTCATGATCTCTCATTTCTCCCAATTAGAAACAAAGATTAAGAAAAATAAATGATTTTAATAAATATCCTATATTTTCAATTACTTAATAACTAAAGGCCATTTCAGAATTTCCCTTTGACAGTTGCTTTTTCTTAAAGAAAATAGGATCCATTTAAGTATCACAAATAATTCAGTGTTTTTGCAAAGCACTTGAAAATGTCTAATAATTTTCTTGCATATCATACATATCTGATCACACCATAAAATACATGACATTGGAATTCATTCATCTATCAAGATGAAGAACAGGACAGCACAACCTTGGGAAGTAGCATAGCACTGTGCTTAGTAATAAATGTTTGAAGGCAGACTGCCTAGGTATTAATTCTGGATTTAATGCTTGCCAGCTCTTGGGTTGGCTTGAGCAAAATATTTTCTAAAACTCAATTTTCTCATCAGTAAAATGAAGATTAAAACAGTACTTACCTCTTAGGATTGTTGTAAGAATTAGATTAGAGAGAACATATAGTGTTCAGGTAAGTACCAACATTAAGTAAGAACACAATAAATGCTAGCTATTAAATAACTTTGCTTTTAACTTGGAGAATTTAAAACCACAGCTTATGTCATACTACTTATATGTCAGATAAAATTCGAAAATATTCAGTCAAAAGCGAATACCCTCCATAATCTGTTTATAAGGCCAGTGAAGTGACTCTTCAAATGTAACTGGAATGTTTTCTTTTTTTTAAAATTTTTAAATTTTTTTTATTTTTAAAGATTTTATTTATTTATTTGACAGAGAGAGACACAGCGAGAGAGGGAACACAAGCAGGGGGAGTGGGAGAAGGAAAAGCAGGCTTCCTGCTGAGCAGGGAGCCCAATGTGGGGCTGGATCCCAGGACTCTGGGTCATGACCTGAGCCGAAAGCAGACGCTTAATGACTGAGCCACCCAGGCACCCCTGGAATGTTTTCTAGATGAGCAAAATGTTAAGTTATACTGGATCCAAACTACAGAAAAAATATTTGTGACTTCTCTATACATTATTCAGTATAACAGTTTATCCCCTCTTTTAACAAATCCATATCAAAAGTTGTTCTAATTGTTAATCCTTATCCTACTTCATTTTAAAATGTTGATTATAAACAACCAATAGGTAGACAAAGAAATCGAAGAAAAAAATTTAAGTATAATCTTGCCAACAGGGGTGGAACTAGAGGGCATAATGCTGAGTGAAATAAGTCAAAGGAAGACAAATATCATATGATTTCATTCATATGTGGAATTTAGGAAACAAATGAACAAGAAAAAAAAGAGCCAAACTAAAAAAAAAGACTCTTAAGTAGTCTGGGGGATGGGTTTGATAAAGGGGAAGAGTATACTTACCTTGATGAACACTGAGAAATGTACAGAACTGTTCAATCACTATATTATACACCTGAAACTAATATAACACTACATGTTATGCACTTGAATAATAAAAAGACAGGGGGGAAAAAGTGCTTAGAAATGTGAAGGGGGAGGGGAACAACTTGGGATAAATGACCCTTGGGATAAATGAAAATGGAAATACAACTTCCCAAAATCTATTGGATGCAGCAAAAGCAGTTCTAAGAAGGAAGTTCATGGCAATACAGGACTACTTTAAGAAATAAGAGAAGTCCAAATAAACAAACTAACTTTACATCTAAAGACTCTAAAAAAAGAAGAACAAAGCCCAAAGTTAGTAGAAGGAAGGAAATAATAAAGATCAGAGTAGAAATAAATGAGAGACTTAAAAAAAGAAAATTAGAGAAGAACAGTGAAACTAAAAGCTGGTTTTTTGAAAAGATAAAATCAATAAACCTCTCACCAGACTCATCAGGAAAAAAAGAGACAACCCAAATAAAATCAGAAATGCAGAAGTTACAACTGACACCACAGAAATACAAAGGATATAAAAGATTACTACAAATAATAACAGGCCAACAAACTGAAAAACCTAGAAGAAATGGATAAATTCCTAGAAAAAAACAACTTTCTAAGATCAAACCAGAAAGAAATGGGAAATCTGAACAGAATGATTACAAGTAATGAAACTGAATCAGTAATTTAAAAACTTCTCCCAAACAAAAGTCCAGGATCAAACAGTTTCACAGGTGAATTTTACTAATCATTTAAAGAGTTGGTAATCCAAAGATACAAATGTAGAGATCTGAAGGTGTACATGCACCCCAATGTTTATAGCAGCAATGTCCACAACAGCCAAACTATGGAAAGAGCCAAGATGTCCATCAGCAGATGAATGGATAAAGAAGATGAGGTGTATATATATATACAATGGAATATTATGCAGCCACCAAAAAAAGAAATCTTGCCATTTGCAACAACGTGGATGGAACTAGAGGTATTATGCTAAGCGAAATAAGTCAATCAGAGACAAGTATCATATGATCTCACTGATATGAGGAATTTGAGAAACAAGACAGGATCATAGGGGAAGGGAGGAAAAAATGAAACAAGATGAAACCAGAGAGGGAGACAAACCATAAGAGACTCTTAATCTCAGGAAATAAACTGAGAGTTGCTGGAGTGGTGTGGGGTGGGAGGATGGGGGAGCTGGGTGATGGACACTGGGGAGGGTGTGTGCTATGCTGTGAATTACATAAGACTGATGAATTACAGACCTGTACCTCTGAAACAAATAATACATTATATGTTAAAAAAAAAAAAATAGTAGGAAGGGAAATATGAAGGGGGGGGGAATCGGAGGGGCAGATGAACCATGAGAGACTATGGACTCTGAGAAACAAACTGAGGGTTTTAGAGGGGAGGGGGGTAGGGGATGGGTTAGCCCAGGGATGGGTATTAAGGAGGGCACGTATTGCATGGAACACTGGGTGTTATATGCAAACAATGAATCATGGAACACTACATCAAAAACTAATGATGTAATGTATGGTGACTAACATAGTAAAATAAAATTAATAAAAAAATAATAATAATAAAAAAATAAAGAGGTGGTAATTATCCTTCTCAAATTATTCCAAAAAATTAAAGAGGAAGAAACACTTCCAAACTCATTTTACAGGGCCAATATTACCCTATCAAAACCAAACAGAAAGAAAGAAAGAAAGACAAAAGGAGAGAGAATATAACAGGCCAATATCCCCAATGAACATAGATACAAAAATCCTCAACAAAATATTAGCAAATGAAATTCAACAGTACATGAAGAGGATCAGATGCCATTATTAAGTGAGATTTGTTCCACGGATGCAAGGGTTCAACATCTGTAAATCAATCAACATATTACACCACATTAACAAAACAAAGAACAAAAATCATATAATGATCTTTATAAGAGAAACAGCATTTGACAAAAATTCAACATCATTTATGATAAAAACTCTCAACAAAGTGAGTATAAAAGAAACATACCTCAACATAATAAAGGTCATATATGACAAACCCCTAGCTAATATCATACTCAACAGTGAAAGGCTGAAAGCTTTTCCTCTAAAATCAGAAACAAAAGTACTCACTCTCATCACTGTTATTCAAGAAGTTCTAGCCACAGCAATTAGGCAAGAAAAAGAAATAAAAGGCATCCAAATTGAAAAGAAGTGTCATTTGCAGATAACTTGATCCTATATATAGAAAACCCTAAAGACTCCACCAAAAAACTATTAGGATGAATTCAGTAAGGTCACAGAATACAAAATTAACATACAGAAATAAGTTGTATTTCTATATACTAATAATGAGCTATCAGAAAGAGAAATTAAGAAAATAATCCCATTTACAGTTACATCAAAAAGAATAAAATACCTATGAATAAATTTAACAAAGGAGGTGAAAGACTTGTACAGTCATACCTCTGAGATATTGCAGGTTCAATTTTAGGCCATCACAATAAAGCTAATATTGCAGTTAGTCAGTCAAATAAAATTTTTAGTTTTCCAGTGCATATAAAGTTATGTTTACACTATACTGTTGTCTATTAACTGTGCAATAGCATTATGACTAGAAAACAATGTACATACCTTAACTTAAAAATATTTTATTGCTAAAAATGTTAGCCATCACCTGAGCTTTCAGAGAGTTATAATCATTTTGTTGGTAGAGGGTCCTGCCTTGATACTGATGGCTGCTGACTGATCAGGGTGGCGGTTGTGGAAAGCTGGGGTGGCTGTCATAATTTCTTAAAATAAGACAATAATGAAGTTCGCCACATCAATTCACTCTTCCTTTCACCAACTATTTTTCTATAGCATGCAATGTTGTTTAATAGAATTTTACCCACAGAACTTTCAAAATTGGACTCAATCCTCTCAAACTCTGCAGCTGCTTTATCAACTAAGTTTATGTAATATTCTAAATCCTATGTTGTCATTTCAACAATGTATACAGCATCTTCACAAGGGTAGATTCCATCTCAAGAAACCACTTTCTTGGCTCATCCACAAGATGTTCTTACCCATTAAAGTTTCATCATGGGATTGCAACAATTCAGTCACATCTTCAGGCTCTACTTCTAATTCTAGTTCTCGTACTTTTTCCACCACATCTGCAGTTACTTCCTCTACTGAAATCTTAAAACCCTCAAAGTCATCCATGAAGGTTGGAATCGACTTCTTCCAAACTTCTATCAATGTTTATATTTTGACCTCTTCCCATGAATCATGAATGTTTCTAGTAACATCTAGATTTGTAGTCTTGAAGAATGTTTTCAATTTACTTTGTCCAGGTCCATCAGAGGAATCACTACTTATGGAAGTTAGGCCTTATGAAAACTATAGCTTTATGAAATTTCTTAAATAACAAAACTTGGAAGTGAAAATTACTCCTTGATCCATGAGCTGCAGAATGGATATTGTGTTAGCAGGCATAAAAACACTACTCTCATTGTCCATCTCCATCAGAGCTCTTGGGTGACCAGGTACATTGTCAATAAGCAGTAATATTTTGAGAGGATTCTTTTTTTCTGAACAGTAAGTCTCATCAGCAGGATGATTCAGTAAACCATGTTGTAAACAATGTGCTGTCATCCAGGCTTTGCTGTTACATTTATAGAGCATGGGCAGAGTAGATTTAGCATAATTTTTAAGGGCCCTAGAAATTTCAAAATGGCAAATAAGTACTGGCTTCAATTTAAAGTCACCACCTATATTAGTCCATAACAAGAGAGCCAGCCTGTCCTTTGAAGCTTTGAAGCCAGGCATTGATTTCTCCTCTCTAGCTATGAAAGTCCCAGATGGTATCTTCTTTCAATAGAAGGCTGTTTTGTCTACATTGAAAATCTGTTGTTTAGTGTAGCCACCTTCATGAATTATCTTAGATCTTCTGGATGGCATGCTGAAGCTTCTATATCAGCACTTCCTGCTTCGCCTTGCACTTTCTGTTACAGAGATGGCTTCTTTCCTTAAATCTCGTGAACAAACCTCTGCTAGCTTTGAACCTCTCTTCTGCAGCTTCCTCACCTTCCTCAGTCCTCATAGAATTGAAGAGTGAGGGCCTTGCTCTGGATTAGGCTTTGACTTAAGGGAATATTGTGGCTGGTTTGATCTTCTATCCAGACCACTAAAACTTTTTCCATATCAGCAAGAAGGCTGTTTCACTTTCTTATTGTTTGTGTTTTCACTGGACTAGCACTTTTCATTTCCTTCAAGAACTTTTTCTTTGTATTCACTATTTGGCTAACTGATTGGCACAAGAGGCCTCATTTTCAGCCTATCTCAACTTTTGATATGCTTTCCTCATTAAGCTTAATCATTTGTAGCTTTTGCTTTAAAGTGAGAGTATAGGGGTGCCTGGGTGGCTGAGTTAGTTGGCATCCGACTCGATTTCGGCTCAGTTCGTGGTCTGAGTTGTGTGAGATCAAGCCCCATGTTAGGCTCCATGCTCAGCTCAGAGTCTGCTTGAGATTCTCACCCTCTTCCTCTCCCTTTGCCCCTTCCCCCGACTTGTGTTCGCTCTCTCTCAAATAATAAATAAATAAATAAAATCTTTTAAAAAATATAAATGAAGTAAGAGGACATGAACTCTTCCTTTCACTTGAACACTTAGAGAGCACTATGGGGTTATTAACTGGCCTAATTTCAATGTTGTTGTGTCTCAGGGAATAGGGAGGTCCAAGGAGAAAGAGAGAGATGAGAGAACAGCTGGTCAATGGAGCAGTCAGAACACACAACATTTATCAATTAAGTTTGCCATCTTATACAGGGGTAGTTTGTGGTGCCCCAAAACAATTACAATAGTAACATCAAGATCAGTGATCACAGATCACCATAACAAATATAGTAACAATAAAAGAGTTTGAAATACTGCAAGAATTACAAAAATATGACAAAGCCACACAAAGTGAACAACTGCTATTGGAAAAATGGTATCCACTGACATGTTTGATGTAGGGTTGCCACAAACCTTTAATTGGTAAAAAGTGCAGTATCTGCAAAGTGTAGTAAGGTGAAACACAATAAAACAAGGTCTGACTGTATTCTGAAAACTATAAGACATTGTTGAAAGAAATCAAAACTGACACAAATGGAAAGATATTCCATGTTCATGGATTGGAAGAATTAATATTGTTAAAATATCGATACTACCCAAAGCAATCTACAGATTCAATGCAATGCTCATCAAAATAGCAATGACATCTTTCACAGAAGTAGAAAAAATGATCCCAAAATTTGTATGGAGCCACAGAAGACCCTAAATAGCCAAAGTAATCTTGAGAAGGAAGAACACAGCTGGAGGCATCATGCCTCCTGATTTCAAACTATACTACAAAGCTATAGTAATCAAAATGGTATGGTACTGGCAGGAAAAGAGACACATAAGTCAATGGAACAGAAGAGAGCCCAGAAATAAACCCAGGCTTATATGGTCAATTTATGTATAACAAAGGAAGCCGAGATTATACAATGGAGAAAATACTGGAGTCTCTTCAACAAATGGTGTTGGGAAAACTGGATGGCTACATGTGAAAAAATGAAACTAAACCACATTTACATGACATATAAAAATAACTTCAAAATGGATTAGAGACTTGAATGTAAAACCTGAAACCATAAAATTCCTAGAAGAAACACAGTAAGCTCTCTGACATGTCTTAGTAATACACACACACACACACACACACACACACACACACACACACACACACACACACATATATTTTGACCAGTCTCTTTGGCTAAGGGCAAAAAAGCTAAAACAAACAAATGGGATTACATTAAACTAAAAGCGTTTGGACAGCAAAGGAAACGATCAACAAAACAAAAAGGCGACGTACTTACTAGAAGAAGATATTTGCAACTCATACACACAATAAGGGGTTGTTATCCAAAATATATAAAGGACTTATAGAACTTAATATCAACCACATCAACAACCTGATTAAAAAATGGGCAGAGGACTTCAATAGACATTTTTCCAAGGAAGACATACAGAGACCCAACAGACACCTGAAAATATGTTCAACGGGGAAATGCAAATCAAAACCACAATAAGATATCACTTCACACCTATCAGATTGGCTATTGTCAAAAAAGAAAAGAAACAAGTGTTGGTGAGGATATGGAGAGAGGGGAACCCTCAGGCACTGTTGGTGGGAATGCAAAGTAGCGCAGCTACTACTGCAAACAGTACATTTTAATAAGGTACACTTTTAATAATTTCTTACAAGACATATTCCACTATTTCTTAGCAGTTTTAAAAACTATGCATCGAACTGCATAATAATATTTACAGTCTGCATTTTAAAAAATGAAGTCAGGCTTTTTCTACCAGAAAATTTATATCTGAATACCTGTTTTATTAGTGAAGATTGGCTTTGCAGATTAGTTTAGATGGCAGACATCTTAACATCTGGGCCAACAGATCTCCTGAATTGAAGAGATAGAGGTGGAAGTTCAGGGACTCTAAAACAGCTAGAGTTGGCAAGGCAGAGTGCTACAGAGAAGAGAGCCGCACACAGACTGAATACCACAGCTCTACAGAGGGTCCCCCCTGAGTATTCAGGCAAATACTGTGAGGAAACTACCTGAGGCTGAGGACAGAAACACCCCCCAAAATTACAGAGACTAGTGCCCAGAGCTCATACCCGCCTAGGATATAGGATAGTGCCTGCTCCTAAGAGCCAATGTAGAATGCTTCATAATCCACAGAGCACTGGCTAAAGAAGGAAGGGTCTTACCCAGGAGTAGACAAAGTAATCCTGGAATAAACACAACTCTGGGACTGCCTAACAAAGCTTAAAAGTAAAATGATCAAACTGTTTCCAAATAAAGGAACCCTATCCCAGAACAAAGTTCAAGAATATTTCTAAGAATATAAAAATATCTATCACCAGTAAGATAAAACTCAAAATGTCTGACACCCAATCAAAAATTACCAGGCATTAAAATAAACAAGAAAATATATTCCCAAATGAGGAAAAAAAATCAGTTGAAACCCAGAATGTGTAGAATGACAGAATTCGTAGACAAGTACATTAAAAAAATTATTATAACTGTATTTCATATGTTCAAGATGCTATAGAAGAGACTGAACATGTTAAGTACAGACTTGAAAGAGATTTTTAAAAGACCCAGATCAAACTTCTAGAGGTTAAAATTACAATGTCTGAAATTAAAATATACACGGATTAATAACAGATTAAACACTGTAAAGGAGAAGATTAATGAAGTTGAAAACACAGTAATAGAGAGCATAAAAAAATGAAACAGAGAGAAAGAAAAAAAGACTGAGAATGAAAATTAAGAGAGCATCAGTGAGCTGAGGGACAACCTCAGACAACCAACTATATATAATTGCAGTCCTTCAAAGGAGGAGACAGAAAAATTTGAAGAAATAATGGTCAAAGACTTTCCAAATTTGATTAAAATTATAAATCCACAGATCTAAGATGCTCAATAAACCTAAACACAAGAAACAGGAAGAAAACTATGTCAAGGCACATCAATATCAAACTGCTTTAAAGTAATGAGAAAAGAGAAATCTTAGAAGGAGCGAGAAGAAAGGACCACTACATACAGAAGACAGGATGACAACAGTTTCCACTAGAAATAATGCAAGCTAGAAGTCAAAGGACCGAAACCTTTAAGGTACTGAAAGGGAAAAACTGCCAACTTGGACTTCTTTAATGAGTAAAAATATCTTTCAAAAACAAAAGTGAAATAGAATTTTTTCCAGAAACACAAAAGCTGAAAGAACTAACAACAGACCTGACCTACAAGAAATGTTAAAAGAGGTCCTTTAAGAAGAATAAGTGATACCGATGGAATGCTGGCTCTACATAAAGGAGTGATGAGCAGCAGAAATGTTAATAAATAACCTTCATGGTAAAGATCAATGGAATGTTCATTAAAACATATAGATAGATATACATATAGATATAGATCATCATTGGAATACGTCTCCATTTTCTTTACCATATAAGTGTCCTTACTTAGAATTTTCTGTTATAACATGCTTTTTGTCTAACTACACACAGATTTTGTTAGTCAAAGAAAAGGACAGAAATAGAGGGAAATATATAAACATAAAAAAAAGAACTGGAAAAGGGTTAACAGAAAAAGATTTAAAGTGACAGAAGCCCTTTCTCACAGCCTGATTTAAACAAAAGCATTTAATTCCAAGTCTTTTGGTATACAGTATTTCCCTATATCCAGTGCTGTTCAATAAATGTTTTCTTGCACTTCTCATAGCACTTAATATCAGTAGGATCTTTTGGCCATGGCAGAACAGTGACTTCCATTTAAGGGTCGCAATGTATATTAGAATGCCAATTAGATTTCTTTCCCTGGGTGAATTACAGAACTTTCAAGTTTGACATCTGTCTCAGGCAGAGGACAATTGAGAAAACAAGTCTGAGTCAGATGTCTGAGCATGTGACACATTCTAGAGATGTTCATTTATCATATGAGTTAATTAACCAATATTTCTCTTTCTACTCTGTTTTCAGGAGGGGAAAAAAGGCAATGGAAAATATGTAAGAACTGATTTATTTTAAATAAATTCTTTTAAGGTATATTCTACAGTCGATAGAATAACATTCCAATATTCTAAATCTTCCTCATCTTTACTACTACACAGTCAATGGTCAGAAGGACATACGATCCTGCAAAATCTAGAACTACTGAATAAAAACCACATCTTACATAAGAAAGGATATTTATCTAAAGAAGAAAAGCAGGTTAGCACATGCTTGTTAATTAAAAGAATTTCAACAAGGATTGGAGCAAAATGGATTAATCTTCAATTCCACTAAAACAGTGGTGTCCAAATATGATTCCAGAGAAGCGATTTAAGGCCACAGTGGAGGCTGAAAGGAGTTTGAGTCCTGAGAATTAAAACTGCATTCTCATTTCAACCCAAGCTATCTATGGGGATTCTACTAGATTCCTTTAAAAAAAAAGGGGGGGTAGAAGGGGGTAGGTTAGCTGGTTCAAAGAAATTATTTTATGTATTTTAGAAACATAATTTTAATTTACTAAATAAACATTTTAAGTCAAAATATTTTATATCATAGTAATACATTATTCTGTTGCAAAAGCCATTCCCATTTATATTAAATAAATAATATCTATTTCTGTTTATAATAAAAAAACAAAATTCCAAGCCAAAATATTTTTGATACCATTAAAAGTGATATTAAAAAGTCATTCCAGGCAATAATAACTTTATTCTTACACTATAAGAAACATTAAACAAAGGATTTCCTGATAAGCACTTTTATAAATTTAATAAGAAATTATGGCCTCACCTGTACAGCACTATTAAGAAAGCAGCTGTTTTGTCCTGGTTCATTTAATAAGCCTTTGGTAGGGGCTAGGGATAGCATACTTCCAGGTTGATAAGTTTTTCCAAGATTGCCGCCAGGTTTCCGTAAGAATTTTACCCATGCCATTTTCAAGAAAATTTGTGTACATTAAAGGTAAGAATTATATATTTATGTGATATTTCTGATGATAAATGGGATGATGTCTTGAATTGTCCACTTAAATTCACTGTAGTCAATTACAGTAACATAAGTTTCCAAGTCCATATCTTTCCTGATGCTGTAAATTTTTGACGACTTTGTCAAGCAAAAGTAGGGTACATAAACACTGAAGTTCTAAAAAAGAAATCTTAAAGATTTTTATATGCATTAAATTTTGTAAGAGAATTGTACAATTAAAGTAAAAAATATTTTTTTTAAACTGCTAAAAACAATGTCGATGAACAAATAATTTTCTTTAAAGCACAAGCCATAGGTCTTGATGGTTTAAAAAACAGATGATACAAAAAGATGTTGAGTTCCCATCTGGCATGATTCCTTTGGTCATTTGTTTTCCTTATGTTTTTTTAGTAAGAAAGAAGACTCTCTCTTTCACAGGTGAAGTTATCAAAGGTGGTTCCATATTTCTTATCAATGTGACCTCAAAGCAAATCTACAAGAAAGAAAATAAATGTTTAAATAAAAGCAAAGGCTAATCAAGAATGGCTAAAGAAGAAAATTCCTACTTTACTATTTGAACACAAATACTGAATATATAATCATAAAAGGATTATAACTAACAATGTTCTAAAATACAAAAAAGAAAACATTATTCTTCATTAAAAAATTTTAAAAATATCAATGTGACATCAATCACTACCTATTTGAAGATTTCAGTGGTCATTGATTTCATAAGGAAAATATTCTAGAGAACACTGTAATTAAATTAGATCTCAGGTAGTATTTTCAAAAGTACTAACTTTGTTGTCAACACTAAATTGCTTTGTTTATTAAAACAAATACACGTACAGATACTCTATGTTGTTACCTGTCTTGCACAGAATCATATTATTTTTCCAAAAAACTCTGTAGATTTTACATAAATTGGTATACACTAAAACTCAGAAGAAACCTTAAATTGATAAACAAATCTTAGTGAACTTAGTGAAGTAAATTTCTACACTATTCACTAATGCATTCTCCTGAGTAAAAGGACTTTAAACTTCATTAAAAACAAGTATTACTAACAAAGTCTTGCTTAACTAATTAAATTTCCTTCCTATGTTCATTCACTCAACAAACATTTACTGAGCCAAGTACTGTGCCAGGCAGTGGACTAATTTAATAATGAGGAAAGGCATACATTAATACAATAAATAACAAATTGTAACTGTACTAGAAGAGTTACGTGCTGAGTGCTAACAGAAAAACAATGCAAGGAAAGAGGATGGGAAATGCATATAATGTGAGGGAGCTTGCACTTTTAAATAGGATAGTCATGGAAAGTCTAATTGAGCAGGTTACCTTTGCACAAATATTTGAAGGAGGTGAAGATGTCACCTGGGAGAAGGCGTTTCTAGCAGAGTGAACAGCATGCTTGGCATGTTGGAAAAATAGTAAGCAGCCCATTGTGGCATGAGAAATATAAACAAAGAGGAAAAGATGAAAAGGAGGGATGGGAAACAGATCATGTGGGGGTACTGAAAGCCCTCTCTAAGGACTTTAGCTTTAAACTCTTTTAAAGTCATGAGCTTCATTTTCACAGCACAGAAAGATAAGACAGAATGGCACAGATCGGTTCAATACCATTGGTCAAATACCCACGAAAACAGGAGAGCACCGAGGAATAAAGAAGCATCTTATCTAAAGAATTAAAGTCAGGGCTTGTTCCCAACCCCACATATTAGCTCATCACTTATCAGCTGCTTAGTCTTAGATAAATCCTTGTCCTCTCTGATTTATAGTATCTTCATCTATAAAATGGGGACAGCAATAATAGCCCTGATCAACATAGGTTAAATGTTTCAGGAGTTCTAAAACACTATACTATGTTAGTTGTTTTCTTTTTATTTTAACTCTGTGGGTTGCAACCTTCTCTAAAGTGATCTAAATGATTCCCAAACCTTTCATACAAATTAAGTTTTTAATAAATGCATAATTTTACAACATTAAGGGAGCTCTGTGTTGGTAGTAAATTTGTATTTTTAATAAAAGAATCCTTTTGAAATGACATTCTTTCATCATTTACTAGGCACCATGTTTGCACCATGAACTGTCCTAAGGTACATGAAATAATCCCTACCTTTACTGAGCTTAGTTCGGTGAGAGGCAAAGACACGAACAGATAATTTAAAAATACTGTGGCTTCCATTCTTGTGCAAGACGTCGAACTAGTATATGCTTCTCTGGCTCCCGACCTCCAGCCCAAGTCTGGAGATTACAGGAAGGAAACCTGAAGGACACCAAAAGTAACTGGCTTCTAAAGTGGGAGGGAAACGGTAGCTAAGATAAAGAGAGGGCCAAGTGTTACATACTAGAAAAGATCTTTCTAGTTAAGACCTTTTCCATTCCCCACATTTCTCTGGGCAGAGAATTCCCACCTCACACAATGCAATGAAACAGGAAGTTCAGCTACCACCCTACTGCCATCTGGAGGGTAAGGGAGATCATAACAGCAGAAAAGCACTAGATCACGGGGAGTTTGGGAATGGTTAACAAGTACGCGCAAGGACCCTGGGTATTCTTCCCTCACCCGTACTTCTCAAATAGAACAGAGGACAGTAGGATCTGGGGGAAATATCACGCTGCTAGGCACAGAAACAAAGTTCTTTTTGGAACCAATGCTCAAGCTGCATCACTCCAAATCAATGCCCCTCTATTCACTCCCACCTCTACTCACTGAAATCATCTGAAGAAACACAAATGAGAGGGGAGTGCTTTCACCCTTTTCATGTAAATATCATTAGTTTGTAACTTGGTACTCCAAGAAAAAGAGAAACAGACACTTGAGGGGGACCAGCACTGAAACAAAGGCAACAAGCTGAACATTCTATAACAGAGAAAACAGAGAGAAAAGACCAAAGGGAACACAAATTTAAAATAAACTAAATAAATATCCACCAATTGAATATGGCAATTTTTTAAAAAACTACTGAAATTTTGTAAAAGAATGAGTTAACTAGGGGCGCCTGGGTGGCTCAATCGTTGAGCGTCTGCCTTCGGCTCAGGTCACGATCCCAGGGTCCTGAGATGGAGCCCCGCACTGGGCTCCCTGCTTGGCGGGAAGCCTGCTTCTCCCTCTCCCGCTCCCCCCCTGCTTGTGTTCCCTCTCTCGTGTTCTCTCTCTGTCAAATAAATAAAATAAAATCTTAAAAAAAAATGAATTAACTAGCAAAATGAATAGAAGCAAAAACCATATTAATGAGCAGTAAGTTCAGGTCAGGAAATTTTCCTACAAAGCACTAAAAAAGGAATAAAGAAGTGGAAAATATAAACATTTTGAAAAAACTAAAAGGCATGGATGAAATCAATACTATCTAAAAAGATTCCCAGAAAGAGGATAAAGTAAATTGAGTAAATACTTTTAGAAATGACTAAGATTTTTCCAGGATTAAAGACCAAATATCTCAGAGAGATATAGAAAATGATAACTTAAAAAATCCAAACATGATGTGGGGAAGGAAATAGGATGAAAATTACGAAGGCTTAAACTGAAAAGCGAGAGAGAAAAAGAGATTTTCAAGCCCATTTATAGGCAAACAATAGAAAGAAAAAATAAATCCAAAAGTAAACTTTTGTAAAAACTAATATAACATAAAATCTTCACAAGCCTGATTAAAGAAAGGAAAAGAGGTATATAAACACCAAAGAGATTGATAAATAAGAAATGACCACACATACATAAGCAACCAAAAGACTGTTAAGAGTATGGCTTAAGGGGCGCCTGGGTGGCTCAGTCGTTAAGCATCTGCCTTCGGCTCACGTCATGATCCCAGGGTCCTGGGATCGAGTCCCACATCGAGTCCCACATCGGGCTCCCTGCTCGGCAGGAAGCCTGCTTCTCCCTCTGACCCTCCCCCCTGCTTGTGTTCCTGCTCTGTCTCCCTCTCTGTCAAATAAATAAATAAAATCTTTAAAAAAAAAAAAAGAGTATGACTTAAGTCTTAGGGCAATAACTTTTAAAATCTAAAGGAATAGGTAATTTCCCAGCAAAATACAAATTAACAAAATTAACCCAATTCTTAAGTAGAAAACATTTTTAAAATCTAGAATAATATGGAAACAAAAGTTCTCCCACTGAAAAAGGCATCTGGATCAGATGGATTCAAAATTCAATTTTACCTAAACATTAAAGAACTGTTAATTCTAACATATTACTGCAGACCAGAGGGAAAATAATATACAAAGTATCCCAAATCATTGCATGAAGCTAACATAACCTTATTACCAAAACATGATAAACCTCAGACTAATGTGACTTGGATACAAAACTTGTATATAAAACACTAGCAAACATAATTTATCAACGTGTCAAAAGAATAATGTACACTTTTTAAAAGACTAATAATCAAGGAGAGTTTATTCCAGGAATGCAAATGTCATTCTATATTTATTCTTTCAATAAATACTTGGGAGGTTATGGAGAAAAGAGCTAACACAGCAATGTTTGTAACAGCTGAAAGGTGGAAACATGCCAAATGTTTATCAACTAATGAATGGATAAACAACATACGGTATGAGTATGTGTGTATACATAATCATAAAATGGAATATTATTCAGCCATAAAAAGAAATGAAGTACTTTTACATGCTACAATATGGATGAACATTGAAAACATTCTAAGTGAAAGCAGTCAGGAAGGACCACATGTTACGATTGATTCCATTCATACAAAATGTCCAGAACAGAGAAATCTACAGAGACAGCCAGGAGATTAGTGGTTGCTTGGACTGGAGAAGTGGGGCTATAGAGATGAGACGGGAAGAGTGTGAACTAAAGGGTACAAGGATTCTTTTTGAGGTGATGAAAATGTCCTAAAATTGTGTTAAGTTTACCTTCCTGTAAATACACTAAAAACCACTGAATTGTACTCTTTCAATGAGTGAACTGTCTGACAAGAAAAAAGAAAGGACCACATAGCAGACCAGAGATTGCTATCCTTAGAAAGCCTGCTTCCAAGGTTTTAGGCTTTTAGAATTTAAATTTTTGGGAGGATTCCACCACAGTAACTAGTGAGAGTTGGTCACTGTATCTAAACTGTGCAAACAATGTGGTTTATCCTGAACACCTGCTTTCCTTCTGGAAGTCTGGAATTCTGGTAACATTTGAGGTAGAGGATACCATGTGACCCCTTCCCAATAAAAAATTCTAAGGACTGAGTCTCTACACAGCTTTCTGGTAGACTGCATTTTACCAATGTCACAATTTGTTGCTGGAGGAATTTGTGCATTTCATGTGACTCCACTGGAAGAAAACTAGGAGAAACTTGGGTCTGATTTCCACCAGACTTCACCCCATGATCCTTCTCCATTTGCTGATTTTGCTTTATTTCCTTTTGCTATAATTAAAAAAGCATAGGAATAAGTACAATTATATGCTGAATGCTCAAAATTCTGCAAAAGCACCAAACTTAGGAATGTCAGGAATCTTGGAGACCTCAACACAGAAGCATTATGAAAGTAATTAAGAGGTAATTTCTTTCTTCACATCAGCTGGCAAAAACTTAAAAGAAACACTGTTGGTGGAGCTAAAGGGAAAGAGGTACTTACCCTTATTGTTGACTAATAAAAAAATGTAATTATACTATAATACCCTTGTAGCAATATTATATCAATCTGGCAACAACTGTTAAAATTAAAAACACACTTCAATCTAAAAACCCCAATACTGAGAATCTATGCCTCCCCCCAAAAGTACTACCTTATTGAGATATAGCTGATAGGTGCAATAAATAAGAAAAGAAACAAAATGAATGTCCATAAATAGGGACATAATTATATAACAGGGTGTTTTTGAATGACAAAGGCAAAATGCAGAAATGTAATATAATCCTGGGGCACCTGAGTGGCTCAGTCATTAAGCGTCAGCCTTTGGCTCAGGTCATGATCCCAGGGTCCTGGAATTGAGCCCCTCATTGGTTCCCTGCTCCGTGGGGAGTCTGCTTCTCCCTCTCCTACTCCCCCTGCTTGTGTTCCCTCTCTTGCTGTGTCTCTCTCTGTCAAATAAATAAATAAAATCTTAAAAAAAAAAAAAGAAATGTAATATAATCCTATTTTGGTAAAATAATATATGTGAAAAAATACATATACTTTATATGAACATCTGAACAAAGAGAAGTGTGTATATGTCTTGTTAAAATGGGGATGGACAGCCAAGTTTGAAAATAAAAGTGAAAAAAAAAAAAAGCCTGTACTAAAAAAAACTACAGTATGTATATTAGTTACATTTATGCATTATATAAGTTATATATGTGTATATACACACAAATATAAAATTAAAATGATGTATCAGAAAACTATAAACCAAAAGAAATTTGATGTAGCAATTTTAGGGTCAGATAAAATTGAATAAAAATGCAACTATCTCCATATGTTGATTTTGTATCCTGCAACTTTACTGAATTCGAGTATTAGTTCTTTTTTTTTTTTTTTAAGATTTTGTTTATTTATTTGACAGAGAGAGACACAGAGAGAGAGGGAACACAAGCAGGGGGAGTGGGAGAGGGAGAAGCAGGCTTCCCTTGGAGCAGGGAGCCCGATGTGGGGCTTGATCCCAGGACCCCTTGGACCATGACCTGAGCTGAAGGCAGACACTTAATGACTGAGCCACCCAGGCGCCCCTCGAGTATTAGTTCTAACAGGTTTTGGTGGAGTCTTTGGGTTTTCCACATATAATATAATGTCATCTGCAAATAGTGATAATTTTACTTCTTCATTTCCTATTTGGATACCATTTATTTTTCTTGACTAATTACACTGTCTAGGACTTCCAGTGCTATATCGAATAGGTGTAGTGAGAGTGGGCAACCATTTTGTTTCTGATACTAGAGGAAAAGCTTTTGACTTTTCACAGCTGAGAATGATGTTAGCTGTGGGCTTGTCATATATGGCTTTTATTATATTGAGACACATTCCCTCTATACCCACTTTGTTGAGAATTTTTACACTGAAAGGATATTGAGTTTTGTCAAATGCTTCTTCTGCATCTAATCTTTCCTTCTCTTAATGTGGTATATGACATTTATTGATTTGCAAATGTTGAACCATCCTTGCAACGCCAGGGATAAATCCCACTTGATCATGGTATATGATCCTTTCAGTGTGCTACTGAATTTGGTTTGCTAATATTTTGTTGAGAACTTTTCCATCTATATTCATCAGGGATATTGGCCTATGTTTTCTTTTCTTGTAGTGTCCTTATTTATCTTTGGTATCAGGGTAAAGCTGGCCTCATAAAATGAGTTTGGAAGTGCTCCCTTCTCTTTGATTTAAAAGTAAACATTAAGCTACAAAACAAGTTGAATTATGTTCACCAAATGGTATATTAGACTCCTAACCTCCAGTGCCTGTGAACATTTGGGGAAATAGGGCTTTTACAGATGTAATTAGGTTAAGATGAGGTCATTAGGGTGAGCCCTAATCCAATAAGACTAGCAGTTATCATTAGAAGAAGAGACAGCAACACACAGAGAGAATACTGTTTAATGACAGACAGGGGTTGGAGTGATACAGCTACAAGTCAGGGAACACCAAGGATTGACAGCCACCACCATGAGCTAGAAAGGGGAAAGGAAGGCTTCTGCTCAGAGCTCTTGAAAGAAACCAACTCTGCCAAACCTTGATTTTGGACTTCTAAGCCTGCAGAGCTCTGAGAAAATAAATTTCTATTGTTTTATGCCATCCAGTTGGTTGTACTTCATTATAGCAGCCCTAGAAAACTAATATAATGGCTGATAAAGCTACGAAACTTTGTTCTTTTACATTTATTGGGTTTTGTTTTGGTTGTAAAATAAAATATTATTAGATTTTTGAAACAACATAGAAGTACTACATAAAGAAAATTAGAAATACCCATAATCCTACAGAAGTATAGAACTGCTGCTAATAAAGCTATGGAAATATATTCTGGCCTAGTCATCAAACTGTAAAGTAAAATTCCATTTTAATATCTTTTCACCAGTAAGAAATAGAGCAACGCAAGGATACCCTGAAGACTTTTTACCAGATATACTACAATTCATCTAACTAGTAAAAGTGTTTAAGGTTTCATTTTCGATAACTAGATAACAAGGTACAGATGCATAGCAGTTGAAGCAATTAAAAATCTAATTCATTATACGGGCGCCTGGGTGGCTCAGATGGTTAAGCGTCTGCCTTCGGCTCAGGTAATGATCCCAGGGTCCTGGGATCGAGTCCCACATCGGGCTCCCTGCTCCTTGGGAGCCTGCTTCTCCCTCTGCCTCTCTCTCTCTCTCTCTCTCTCTCTGTCTGTCTCTCATGAATAAATAAATAAAATCTTTAAAAAAAAATCTAATTCATTATAGAAGTATCTTCACTTTTATAAGTTGAAGGATAAAAGAAGATATAATTGAAGAATAAATGTCCTTTGATGTACAAAGCCACTGTTACTCTACAAATGGAGGTACTGGAGAAGAGTGTACTAGAAAATTCATTAAACAAAGACAGAAAATGAGATTAAAATAATAAGAAAATACTGTACCGCCACCAACAAAAACAGCAAATTTTAAATAATTTTCAATGTTCTGCACTTTTTTGCTCTATTTCTTTTTGTCCAAAAAAGAACTACGTTTATCTCTTATGGCTCTTACCTACTCACTAGTTCCCACTGGTAGCTAACTAGAGAAAGACGCGTTCCTATGTGTCCAGAATATAGAGTATGAACATTAAGGACAGTGGATTATAGCAATCTGCTTTAGGATAACATCTCCAGAAGAGAACTATGCCAAAGCAGGCATAACCTAACTTTTCTTTTCCTTGACAAAGCCCAAACTGAACTCCTATTTTATGTATACTTCCTTCCCCATCTCAGTTTATGGTAACTTCGTCTTTCCAGTTGCTCAAAACAAATATACTGGAACGGTCTTTGGGTCCTCTTCTTTCTCACACATCTTCAAACCTTGCCTGGATTGCTAGAACAGCCTCCTAACTGCCTCCTCGCTTCTGCCCTCACCCTTCAAAATCTATCCTCAAGGACAGACAAAAAGATCCTTCTAAAATAAAATCATAATGTCATCCCTCTTCTTACAACCTTTTAATGAGTCTTTATTAAATTCAGATTAAAACCCCAAACGTCTTTACAATGGCCTGCAAGGCCCTGTACTGCCTGCTGAAGTAAAAACCATTTTCTTCTATACTCTCACAGCACTTGAGACCACATGTGTTTTTCCACAAGCCATGCTTCAATTCTCAGTGGACTCCAACAGGGTGTCCTACAATTTAACTCAATTTTGACACTATCTACCTGAAGTTAGTGTCAGATCTCAAGTCACGGGCTCAGTCCCACAAGACCGTCCCACTTCAGACACTGATCACATGACCCAAGCTGTCACTTGTACTTCTGGTCAATCTCCTATAATTTGGAGGTTCCCACAACCTTTTCCACAGATGACTAATTTGATTAATTTGCTAGCACAGCTCACAGTTTACTGACTAGACTTTGGGTTTATTATAAAAAGATACTCAGAAACAGCCAGGTGGAAGAGATGCATTAGGCAAGGTATGTGGGAAGGGGCATGGAATGTCCATGCCCTCTCCAGACATACCACCCTCTCAGCACCTCCACGTGTTCACCAATCCAAAAGCTCTCCAAACCCCTTCAGTTAGGATTTTTTTAAAAAGACTGTATTTATTTATTTGACAGGGAGAGAGAGAGAGCATGCACAAGCAGGGGGAGCTGCAGGCAGAGGGAGAGGGAGAAGCAGGCTCCCTGCTGTGCAGACAGTCAGACATGGCGCTAGATCCCAGGACCCTGGGACCATGACTTGGGCGAAAGGCAGATGCTCAACCGACTGAGCCACCCAGGCGCCCCCAGTTAGGATTTTTTATGGAGGCTTCATTACATAGGCACAACTGATTAAATCACTGGCCATTCCTGATTAGCTCAACTTCCACCACACTCCCCTCCCTGGAGGTGGAGGAAGGTAGGCAAGAGGAAAGTTCAATTCCTCTAATCACAGAGTTGGTTCCCCTGGCAACCAGTCCCCAATCTAAGGCTATCCAGGATCCCCCAACCAGCATTCATCTCATTAGCATGCATGAAAAAAAAATCACTTCCAGAGATGCTCCAAGGGTTTTAGGAGCTGTATGTCAGGAAATGGGGCCAGAGACCAAATTTCTTATTATGTCACAACTGCCCATCCCCTCACCTTCATCTCTGACTACTTTCCCTTCACTTTCTCTATTGCCATTGTATCAGCCTCCTTCTTATTTCTGAATACACCCTGCAAACACCTGCTTTAAAGCCCTTACTCTGGCTATTCTTCTGACTGCAATACACTTCCCCTTGATGCACACATGGCTTCTCCCTGGCACCCTTCATGATTGCTTTCCTCAAAAATCACCTTCTAAATGAGGACTATATGGATTTAAAATTGCAACCTGGGGCACCTGGATGGCTCAGTTGTTAAGCGTCTGCCTTGGGCTCAGGTCATGACCCCAGGGAGCTGGGATGGAGCCCCACATCCAGCTCCCTGCTCAGCGGGAAGTCTGCTTCTCTCTCTCCCACTCCCCCTACTTGTGTTCCCTCTCTCGCTGTGTCTCTCTCTGTCAAATAAATAAATAAAATCTTTAAGAAAAAAAAAAACTGCAACCCATCACAACCTCCACTCCACACTCCCAATCCCCCTAAACATGCTCTACCTTTTCTTTTCTCCTTGGCATTCTTCACCATCTTATATGCAATATAATTGACTTATTAGGATTATTATTGTTTCTCCTCCCAATCATCTTAGAATGTTAAGTGAATCCCAGGCATGTAAACCAGTACCAAATACATGGTAAGTACCCATTAAATACTTATTGAAGGAAGCTCAGGAAATAAAATAAAACCTTAATGAACAAATCAGTGTTCCTAACAAAGATGACCTAGGCAATCAGAGTTCAGGACAATTTCCTGCCATTTGGCAGCTAGGTCAAGGAGGTAGGATTATTTCAGGCCTATACCGCATACATTATAGAAGGAAAAATCTTTTAGGGTTCAAACAGCCTGCTTGCCTAAAAACAGGGAAGGCCACCATGAGAGGGGCAAGAGTTTATTGTGCAGGCTAAGAAGTTTCAAAGATGCCAAAGCATAAAGCACCTGGTGGACAAATAATGCCCTCATAGGTTCTTGACAAGGATGGAATCTATGGTCTGATACTGACCTCATGTGCCCCACAATTATTTCTTCTATCTCTTATGAAGTTTTCAGTAGCACAGAACATTACTCAACTATTCAATTATTAAAATTGTATCAGTTACATAATCTATAATCATAATTACATAAAAAGGTCATAGTTATAAGTATCACAAACCATGTATAAAATACCTAATATATGCCCAAAATATAGCAGGCATTCAGTAAATGTAAGCTAATTATAATGATAGCAACACTATCTTTGAAGTAAAATTATTTTTAATAATATAAACATTTGAATAGAAAGTAAAAGCTGTATATTTTATATCTCATTTTCCTATCTTTCTCCATTTCCTTAAACTGATTTATCAATCTTGATTATAACCTTAGTTAGATCAGATATACTGTACAATAAAGTATCAATTTCTAAATTGTAATATCGGTTAATAAGTCATTCTTAGTAAAAAATAAGCGATTTCATTTACAGAGATATCCTACTTTAAGAAAATTTAACATGAAAAATTCTAATTTACAAGAAAATGTTTGGGAATGCTTCACTTTACAAGCGGATTCATCACAGTGTTAAGCATTCACCTACAAACTTTTGGACTAGAGAAAGAGAAACTGAGGTAAAACATTAGAAATCAATGGAAAGCAACTCTGAAATAATAAAGTAAACAACAGAGATTTAGAAAAATTCAACCTATGTACCATTTTTCAGAAATGTAACTACAAACTCCCTCAACGACAATTTTGATTCATAAATAACATGATCCACCCAGCCATAAAAAATAACTAGAGCACCCAAACCGTACGACATTGCTCTCATGCTGTCTCTGGGTCCCCTAGAAAGCTCCTCTGCCTGCCTACCATCCTTTGTGCTGTCCCTATAGTACTCTCCTTACACTTAAGATGAGAGTACACATAACATCATCTCCAGATTCCCTTATTCTGTCTTCCCTCTACAGCAACACAGTATAGATCTTTGTACGATACAGATCAAAGTACAGTGGTAACACAAAAATGAAGTGATAATCTATTGTCTTTTGATGGATTAGAAAATACTTCACAGGTGTGGTATGGGTGATCGGGAAGTTGAAAGGGGAATGGGAAGAGGAGAAGCAGCATCTTGCAAACGCAAGGGTATAAGAAAAAAAGACTTATTTTATCTTTGGAAACTCAGTTCAGTTGGGGGGAGGACTGGGAACAGCCAGAGATAAGGCTCTGAAAAGGAAGAACTCAAATTTTTGACTACTTTAATGTTGTCTTATTAATTTTTGAATCTCTGGTGTCTAGCATAATAGGTCAATAAATGTTCATTGAGTAAATCTGCTAAATCAGAAAATCACAAAAAGTAAAAAAGTTTCCAAATTCCAAAGGACCAGTATTTCTTCAAACTGCTTTTTGCAGATCAATATTTACAAAATAGAAGTAAATAGAAGTTACATTTACAAAATGTATTCAACAATACCAAACAGATTAAAAAATGCCACGACAACTCAGATGACTGAAATGATAACTAAGATATTGAAATACGGTTTACATTGCATTATAGTTTATTTTCTGATGAATTACAAATATGAATATATGCAGCAAATTTTCTGAAGTGACTTACCTAAAACAAAAATTCTTCAACCAGATGAAATGGTTTGTAGCATTTTTGCGAATGTCAGAGACACTTTTGGTGGCCTAATGAGGTCTATGGGCTCCTTGGAATGATGTTTGTAAATGCATAAAATAAAATTCATAGTATTGAAAGAAAGAAAAAAAAATCGTATCACAAAGAAAACCTATTAAAATTCAGTTCTAACCACAGACCACAGTTCTAATCATGGACCCTACTTTAAGAACTCCTGGTAGAGGATATGGGTTAACTTGGAAGAGCAAAGACTAGATACTTCTTACCTAAATAGTCTATAGATAGATACATAGATATAACAATATAATATTCCTATTATCTTAAAAGAAACTCATAACTTGCCAAGATTAGGATATTATATAAAGTTATTTAAAGTTTAAATAACCTTTGAAGATTTTATCTGTGGTAGAACAGGTTGAATCCATTTCTTGTTCCTGCTATGTGCATCTTTTGTATTGCAAAATTTTCTAAAATCATTACATCTTTACAAAATTAAAAATAATATACTAATGCTACATTTGTATCATCAGGAATTTCTAGTTAGTTCTCCAAAGATGACATAAATTAGTACACGTCTTTCCTTAATCCAAGAGCTCATGAGAACCAGTAGGCTTGACAATTTGGGGGGCCCTAACATACCTAGCACACACTGTATTCAAAATACTTTCAGACACACTACATAAACGACCTTGTTGTAGGTTGTGTTTGGGGTCTGTAATTAAGAAACACCTTATAGTTAAAGCTGTCAAATTACAAGATCTGCTAAGTATTGTAATAAGTAAATGTCTTTGTAGGATAGCCTAATCTACCACTTTATAGATTTCAAACATACTTTTGGAAAATTGTAGGGTAAAGCAACATCCTCCCTAGCATGGTAGGTGAGTGAATTCCAAACAGTTTCAACAGGAAAAATAACCCTGATTTTGACTTTTTAATGTGTACATCACCTTAAATCAGAATTTTCATTTTTTAACTCTGTTTTGTTAAAATTGGGTTCTAAACCATAATTCCAAAATTATATTTGAGACTAAAAGAAACATTTGACACTAAATAATATAGATTTTGAATCACAGTGCATACTAAAATTATAAGAGTTTTTGAAAAGAGATTTTCTTAAGGAAAAGAACAAACTAGGTGGAAAAGGGTATCCCTCTCACATTAAAATAGCTATCTTTTAAAAAACTACTTTTTGTATCTTCTAGAGAAAATAATATTAATGGAGTGACTATTAGTGTTCCATGAACACTATGCATTTATAAAAAGTTTTTAAATAGAGAAAAAAAGACCTATTCTTGGTCACTTATTTTTACACTATAGGAAAAAATACACATAACTACCAATGAGTTTAATTTATGAACAAATTTAAATAAATCACTTCCATGGTTTATCACCACTAATCACGAACCTAGGCAAACTGTCCAAAAAGCTCATTTTAAGAGCCTCTAAAATGTAAAACAAAAACAAAAACTGTGTTTTTTCCAGACTACGGTTAACTCTTACCTACAGTGAGTGTGTCTATTTGGAATTCTCACGACAATGGTAGAGAAATCCTAAATCACTTTTGCTAAATAAGTTTTTATTTTTTTAATTTCTTTCACAGGATGAAGGAGCTTTGCCTAGGCCATCATCAGGAAACTTAAAATAGAAAATTAAACTAACAAGAAAGTATCAATTTGGCCAAAAGTACATTCAATTAGAATTTTGTTAGCACTTGCTACTCCTTTTAAACACAGAATTAGCAATGCTTTTCTTTAAAGAACAGAATTAAAAGCGACTCAGACCCTAATCACAAAGAACTTCCTAAGTTTAAACATCCCTCACAAATAGCCTTGAAAATCCCTTGCAAAAATACATATATTTTTCCAGATAAGGAAACATTTTGGCATACTCTGCTGTCTAACAAATAAAGCCTTGCAGTACATTTTGCAAGCATTAATCAGACCTTGCACTGATACAGAAAACCCCATAGCAGGATAACAAACCTCAGAACACGCTCAGATTGCAGGCTTTAGAGAGCCTCCCTAGTACACCTGTGCAAGTACTTCCTGTTCTCCAACGATGTTTTAAAAGTAGTTTGTTAAACGCCCCGTAAGTCGCCGTTTAGAAGCTAAACATTAACTTTATAAATTACTACTATCACCCAGAAACCACCAGCCCAAAGATTCTCACGAATCCTGTCATCTCTCTTCTCCAAGGAGCGCAACATAACCATCCGGACCCCTTTAAAAAGGGGCTGCTCGGGAGAGGCAGTGGCTGCTCCGCAAGTGAGGGGCAGGGACCAAGTAAGCGTAATATTCATAAGCCGAACGCACTAAGCGACCCAGCTGGACTCCAGGTTCTGCCTCGTGTCCGCCCTCAAACACAGCAGCAATGAACAACCACGACCCAGTAAATACAGCACCTCCTCCCGCGCGCCTCCAGCCTGGCCAGACGCATCTCCTCCAGGGCCGGGACCGGGCGGGGAGGAGGAGGGACGGCTGCGTGACCTCGGATGCCTGAACCCCGGCAAAGAGTCCGCGGAGCGGGGGCGAAGGATGTCGCAGGGCTGCTAGGGGAGAAGCAAGGTCTGACCCTGGAACGAGGGTCTCCCACTCAGGCCCGGGGCGGGGGTCGCAAGTCGTTGGATCTCTATCCAGAGACTAGTTTCGGAGACTTACCTTGAGCTCTGCCTTCCTAACGAGAGGGAGAGTGCTGTCCAGGTAAAGAAATACGGGCCTTCCACTTCCACAGGACTACCTCCCGCTGGCCCAGCTCCGCCTCACGCCGACACCCGTCTGACACTAACAGCGGCCACCTTAGCCGAGGTTCACTGGGAACTGAAGCAGAGGCGTCTGGTCTCGCCGCCCAGAGCCCGACCCTGCGCATGGAGCATGCGCACACGCCCCAAAACCAAGGGCCAGTCAGGGCAGTGACACCTGCGATCAACAGGTCCCGGGAGACCCGTCCCACTCTCCGCCTCGTGCCGGCCCCGCCTCCTCGGGAAAGGCCCCGCCTTCACGCTCCTCGAGCTAACCCCGCCCCGCACTCGATTTCCCGGCTTTCCGGACCTGGCGAACTGTATTCCCGCGGGGGTTCGACTGGGCGCGCGATCCAGTTGACTTACTCCAAGGCGCGAGATCCCGCGAGAGCAGGAACTTGAACATTTCCCCTCAGGCAAGAGTGGAGCATTAGGGCTTAGCTGTTGAGGAAGGTGCGTGCAGTTTGGCTGTGTGGTGTAAAAGGAAGAAGGGGATAGTTCTCCTCAAGCGGAGGTGATTATTCCCGCGCTCTTGGTCAATATATTCGGTATTTTCTAAGCTCAGGAACGCGAATCCACGAAGGACTGGGTTAAGTATTGTTACCTGAGAGAAAACAGCCCGTACTGCCTGGCTTCAAAACTGCATGTGGGTATGCAATTCCTTTTAGCTTTCTGTGAATCATGATTTGTTTACAGTTAAATAGCTTCCATTGGCATGAATGTATATTCCCCAACTGGTTGTTTCGTGACTATTAATAAAATGAAAGCTTTAATAAACATGTTGACTCGGTTAATAGTTAATTGTGGTAAGAAAAATTTGGCTGCCTCCTTACTCTGCGTTAGAACAAGTTTTAAGTTAGAAGCTACTGCTTCGGAATTGGGCTAAACTTTGTTTTGTAATTTTTTTTAATAGAAGTTTAAAAAAAAACCCACTGCCATCTTTAGTATTAAAGATCCCTCTCAATAAGTAATAAACAAAATTTTGAAACTCATTTCAAAGCTGATGCAGGTAGAACATACAGGTTATAAAAATTGATTTAAGTAAACTCTTAGGTAACTAAAAGTTTATTTGAAGAATTAGAATGAAGAAACATTTTACATTGATATAGGTGCATTTTGCTTGAGACTGAATGTGAATTTATTGAGAATTTACTATATTTCCTTCACTGAATTAAGCACTAAAGGAAATATAGTGAAAGTTAAGACATAGTTCCTGCCTTCAAGAAATTTAAAACTTATGGAGGAGTAGGAAAAAAAATTTCATTAAAAAATAACACTATTAACTCTCCTTTTGGTTTCCCTAGTACCACTATTGGTTGTGCAACTACATTTCTGATACACTTTAAATATTTTTCTTAAGGCCCTCTGTGTTCTCAAGCTCTCCATTTTCTTTTCTTGTCTACCTTACTCCTCTCATATCCTTGAAAAATCTCTTTTACCAGGTGTCCCAGTGCACCAAGGACTCCCAGATGTATATCTTCAGGTTAGACTTTTAAGCAACATCTTCATTTGGATATCACACAGATACCTTAAATAGGTCCTAAATTGATGTTGATATCTTTAGCATTCCCTATTCCTGAGACTCTCCCCACCCATCTGGAAACGAGCCCATTTTCATTCCTCATTTCAGATAATGGCACCCAATTACCCAAGACAGAAATCCAGGAGTACCCCTACATTACATTTCCTTCACTTCCTCTATCCTAATATCAAATTCTATTGACTCGTCTCCTTAAGTATCCCTCAAATCCACTCTTCTTCAATCTTCACTCTCACTGTCAGTCCAAGTAATTAACACCTCTCCTGACTCATCTCCCTTGGACAATTGCAATAGCCTCTTGTTATTTCCCACTCCACTCCAACCTATATTCTATTAATAATTTTTCTAACATGAAAATATGATCACAATATTTGTCTGCAGAGATTTTTTTCCAGGGGCTTCCCATCACCAGTAGGGCCTTTCATGATCTTGCTTCAGACTGCTATCATCTGCCATTCTTGCCCATTTACTCCATACTAGCCATACTGAACTCCTTGCTTTTCTGTGATCCTACCACGTTCTTTCAGGATCCTTTGGGTCTCAGTTGAATTGAAAACTTACCTCCTTCACGGAACCTTTCATAATTTTCCAAGACGGACTTGCCTTTCCTTCACCATTTTGGACTTATTTCTGTTATAACAATTATATTGTACTGTAATTATTTATTTGCAAATGTAACTGACAAGTCAACCCCTGTCTCCACTCTTGAAAAATAATTTGAACTGTGGATAATAAAAAGACTCATACTATCTCCTCTCCTCATTTAAAAATTACAGAAGAATGCCCTTTAGTTCACCCTGCTTGAGAATTTGACTAAACCCTGACTGAACACTTTTTTAATCCTCTAAGTTGAAACTTTCTACCAGTTCTTGGCCTATCTAAGTACTGAGTTTTAAATTATAGGCTTGTAATAGGTCACAAGTTAAGCATCAAAAAAGCAGTCTGAAGCAAATGGATGGGAAAAAGGAAAATTGACATTGTACTACATAGCCCACCCAGAAAACTTTGTAGGTAGGAATGTCTTTTCCTGCTTTTAATAATAACACACCCACAGGTTTTAATAACAACCACAAGGTGGGCATAATTCCAAGTGGGGTATTTCACCCTTCACTGGCCCAATGATTGGTGTATGGGTGATTCAGGCTAATCAGCATCCTTTCAGAGCAGTTTCAAATTGAATCTTTTCTCTGGTCATAAAGCTGTAAAGATGGGAGCTCAGAGCTGCTTGTGGCAATGCATGTTGCCATTTAGAATAGCTGGTCTGAAAGAATAATGCAGATGTGGGAGGAAGTATGAGAGAGAAGAGTATCCCTGAAAGTCCTCTATCCTCTTATAAAATAGGAAATTCAGGAGTTGAGTGCTTACCAGACTCCTCAGCTCTGCAGCATGACATTTTGTTAAGTATCAGAAGGTCAAATTCAATATCCTTAGCATCTTAGCCAGCTCTTCCTTAGTCAAAACTTTACTAGCCATACATCCCAATTCTTCTAAGGCTCTGCTATACCAGAGTCAACATTTGTTAGTTAACCACAGCTAGTGGTTAGCCAGTGGCCTCCTTAATTTTTGCTGAGTTATTGTCAGCTTAGGCAATTTCATTACCCTTTTATGTTATTTCACTTTGAAACATTCTAATTTTCTTATCTGTAAACTGTGATGAGAAATAATACTGACATATGATGTCTTTTGATACCCAGATAAAAGCAAGTAAAGTCCCATACTGTATTATTACAGCCATTAGTGCTATTATTATGATTACCAATACTGTTGTCATCAATGATAATGTGATGCTATTAGGACCTATATGTTGTTTTCCTTGCTGTACTATGTATTTTATTACAATCTCAAAGATGTGGAAGGCTTTAGATTACGTCTGGGCCAGCCTCCCATTCACTGAAAGATTATCCCCAACAGTGGTTGTGCAGGTTCTGTTCAAATATAGTCGCATGATAGAAAACTTGATGCTTTGTGGTACACCCTATTCCTTTTTTTTTTCTTTAAGATTTTATTTATTTGACAGAGAGAGGCACAGCAAGAGAGGGAACACAAGCAGGGGGAGCGGGAGAGGGAGAAGCAGGCTTCCCGTGGAGCAGGGAGCCCAATTCAGGGCTCGATGCAGGGCTCGATGCAGGGCTCGATGCAGGGCTCGATGCAGGGCTCGATCCCAGGGTCCTGGGATCATGACCTGAGCCGAAGGCAGATGCTTAACGACAAAGCCACCCAGGCGCCCCCACCCTATTCCTTTTTAAGACTAACTGTTAAGGGGCGCCTGGGTGGCTCAGTCGTTAAGCGTCTACCTTCGGCTCAGGTCATGATCCCAGGGTCCTGGGGTCAAGCCCTGCATCGGGCTCCCTGCTCCACGGGAAGCCTGCTTCTCCCTCTCCCACTCCCCCTGCTTGTGTTCCCTCTCTCGCTGTCTCTCTCTCTTTGTCAAATAAATAAATAAAATCTTTAAAAAAAATACTGTTAAGAAATTTTCATCACAATGAATTGAATTCTATCAGTAATTTCCACACACTGGTCTTATTCCTGTTCTTTGCAACAACAGAAATCTATTCACTTTTCCATAAGACACTAAACTGAAAATACTTTTGTTTTTTCAAGCTAAAAATACTCAGTTCTCTCTCAATTTTTTGAAGGCCTAATTAATATTAAGCTAATCAATCCATTCATTCATAATATTTTGCATCACCCTACAAAATATTTAAAGTGAATTCTAAAGAATAATAATATGAATTCAAACATATAATGTAGTGATGAAATATAAATAAGAAGACAAATCAGAGCTATGAGAAGTTAAAATACAAGTAGAATATAAAGAATGAGAGCAAAAGAACAAAAATATGCACAAACCTGTAGCTTAAACTTGTTTGGCTCCGATCTAAAATCAAAAGTGGATATGGTATTTAAGGTATCGGTGACAGGAAAACATTTTTCTGTCATCACCTAAAATTGTTTTCCCCCATGTGGGTGGGCCTTCATCTAAGGAGGCTCTTATCTATGTTCACTGACAATGGACTCATCAACATGTCCCTGGAAAATGTAGTAACAGGCTTCATGTACCATCCATGAAACTGAGCTCAGGATGCACTTTTGCTGTCAACTTCTGAGAAAATGTGACACTGAAAAATAAGAACAGATTTTTTTAACTAGCCCAATTATGGTTTGTGCATAAATATTCTTTCTCTTTAATTTTTTATAAAACAAGTTTTATAACATGTTTTACATATGAGGTTCTTTAGAATCTTAGAGATGGAAAGGATCTTAGAGATTAGTTTGTTAAAGTCTCTCATTGTACAGATGAGAAACTTAAGTTCAGGGAAGTAAAGTTACCCAAGCTTGTGCTGGACGCTAAGTAGAGCCAGAACTGAAACCCAATTCTGAAACACTTGGAATTGGCCTGTGTGAAATATTTTCCCTGAAATATTCTGAGGTTTCATAAGAGATAGTATTCTTTTGTCTCTTGAAGTACAATGAAATTTCTTCTGTATTCAAGTATTGGTGATAAACATACTTGGCATCTTTGTACCCTTTTGAAAGACAAGGGAAGGGGAACATAAGGAAGTTGAGAGCATTTCACAAGTAAAGATTTTTCTGAATTGTGATATCTATGGTAGTACTTTGACTTCATGAAAAATACTAAGCAGTTTGGAAATTTACCAAACTTGTTTTCTCACTCCTGGGAACCTAACAATTCTAAGTCACGCGTGCGCGCGCACACGCGCCCGCACGCGCGCACACACACACACACACACACGACTTTACATCTCGGACTGACTTGTTTTTAAAGTAGTTCTTTAAGAAATAAATAGTAGAATAACACCATATCTTTTGCTCATAGCATATTGGCTGAAGCACTGAGCCCAAAGGAAGTTGCCCTGGAGAGCACTTTTCTTTGTAAAGATGACAAAAATATTCAGGGCACCAGTGTTTTCAAGTTGAACTTCCTTATTGAAATTCACTTCACAGTCAAAAGGAAAAAGGGAAATACAACACTTTTTAATAGAGTAATAAAATTGTTGAAAAATATTCAGTGATAGAAATACTTCAAGGAATTATAGGTATATATAAAGCAGGAATTCGAAAGGACTGAATTTATTTCTAATTCTCAACTATTAGTGTTCTTGAGTCTTTCATTCTCTTATCTGTAAAACTGAAATTGTGCTGGGGGAAAACAATCTAACTCTTGGCAAATAATATCCCAGGAATGTATGTTAAAGACTGTACATTTTATTTTTTTTCAAAGAGTTTATTTATTTATTTGAGAGAGAGAGCATGAGCAGGGGGAGTGGAAGAGGGAGAAGCCGACTCCCCACTGAGCAGGGAGCCAGACTCAGGGGTCAATCCAAGGACCCCAGGATCATGACCTGAGCCGAAGTCAGACACTCAACCGCTCAACAGACTGAGCCACCCAGGCACCCTAGACTTTGTACATTTTAAAATCAAAGTTTTTTGATTAAATTGTTTTCTAAAAGTTTTGTCTTGTTACTGTTTCAAATCCTTTTTATTCTGAATAACTCTCCTTATGGAATTAATTATAATAGTTTTAATGTGATGAAGAAAAGCCATCTCAGTTGCTAAAAACTGTGCTGACCTTTCCATTTCAAACAGCAGCTAGCAGTAGGTAGAAGAGCAGCTTTTAACACTGTAGACTGTAATCTAGAGAAAGCAGTATATATTTTACACTATTCTCCAGTTCACATGGACATGTATAAAACAAAATCAATAGTTCCTTAAAACAATATTATGACTGAGTGTTGCACTCTGATATTTTATTCATTTCTATTTCATTTGAAAATCTTCTGATCATAACCAATGAAATTGATTTCTAGACCCCCTAACAGAACAAAACTATAGTTTGAAAGATGTGAGCTAGAGGTTTTTAATAGAAGAAGCAGTTCCCCCTTCAATATAGTGTGGAAATTTACTCCCTTCCAGTTAGAAAAAAATAATTCATTTTGGTTTGATATTATCACATTAACAATTTTTCACCCATTAAAAACTTCCTAACATTATAAAAAGGCCATTGCTCTTTGGATCCACATTTTGCTAACATTACCCTTATTCACAGTTGTAATCCTCTATGGTTAATAAATGAGATGTACAAATTAGATAAGGCTATATCCATACAGTTATAGATAAATATGAAATCATTTACAGTATGCCACCAGAAGATGTGCAGCTTACATCTATGTGGATGACTATGTTCTCAACTGAGATAGGAGAGAGAGAATAAGATAGTGGAAGGAATGTGAGATCAGAAGCAGAATTCTTGTGTCCTAATTTTAGATGTGCAGTGTGAGATTGGGCTAGTTTCTTAACTTCTCTAAGTTTCCATTCTGTAAATGAGGGAATTGATCTAGAAAATTTCAAGATAGCATATAAAGTTCTTTGATTCTTTGATGGTTGTTCATTTAAACCAAAGAGAGTGTTTTATTACACTTATTAACATAGTTCTAATGGATGACATTTGGAAAATAATAACATCTTTGCTTATTATTATATCTAAAACATTAATGTCCTTTGCTATGCTAACAAGAGAACACTTAAGTAAACATCAGGGTATGGAATTGTACAAATGGCATAGTCTAATAATTTTGATAATTATGATCACTAACCATAACTGATATATTTATACATATATGCATCTGAAAATACAATGATTTTTCTGTGTTGCTATGTGTCTTAGTCTGTTTGACTACTATAACAGAATATCATGGACTGGGTAGTTTATAAACAACAGAAATTTACTTCTCACAGTTCTGGAAGCTGGGAAGCCCAAGATCAAGGTGCTAGCAGATTCAGTGTCTAGTGAGAGCCCACTTCTTGATTCACAGATGGCTATCTCACTGTATACTTATGTGGGGGAAGAGGTGAGGGAGCTCTTTGATGTCTCTTTTATAAGTGCACTAATCCCATTCATGAGGGCTACACCGTCATGATCAAATCACCTCCCAAAGCCTCCACCTGCTAATACCATCACATTGAGGGTTAGGATATCAGCATATGAATTTTAGAAGAGACACATACATTCAGTCTATACCTAAAAAAGTTTGGTAAGTTTATGATAAGTTTAATGTGTTTTTACTATTTTGATGAGTTTGTGAGAAACTGTAATCATATACTATGTTCACATCTCTTTCTATGTATCAGAAGAAAAGAATATTTTTCTTAAATAAGTGTGGCCCATGTTCTCATTTGACTTTATGTTCCAAAATAGATGCTGAGCCTGGAGTGTTGCATGGCCCAGAACAGAGCCTTGTGCAGGAGGCCTGGGACCTAAAGCAAATCAGCTATGTTGTAGAATCTTCATTAGCCCCAGTTTTTTACATAGGTAGAATTAAGGTAAAATGGATATTAGAAAGTGAGTTTGAAAATTAAGCTTGAGAGTGGAAATTGGAAAGTATTCCTGCCTGCCTTTACAAGGTAAGGTGGAAAAGAAGAAAAGGTTATCTCAGGTAGATTGCGTTTAGGTGAATTTTTCATTATTTTAACATCAGCTCATAGAGGAATCAACTCTTTCCCCTGGTTATGAATTCCAGATGCCTACTTTCTTTAAGCAAGGCAGGACCCTCTCTACCCCTTGCCCACCCCCGAAAGGGAATGGGAGTGATTGTTTTTATTCACTATAGTCTAGAGATAATTGTGCCAAAACATTAGAATCTAGGGGCAATATGGCTTTTTTTAAATTTTATTTTTAAGTAATCTCTACACCACCGTGGGGCTCAAACTCACAACCCCGATATCAAGAGTTGATGATTCCACTGACTGAACCAGCCAGGCGCCCCAGAGGCAACATACTCCGTGATTTGAAACATTCCAAACAGGAATTTAAAGGAAAAATCGTTTTAGTTGGAAAAAAAAAAAAAAGGTTATGTAGCCATCAATTACATAGAAATTCCATTCTGATTGTATGATGTGTTTTCTGAAGAGGCAGGGTACACTGATCAAGGAAAGTATCCGCCATATTGATTTTTAAAAACTCTTAAGTGACAGGCTGCCTGGGACATGGAGGTCTTGCTGCCCCCAAGAGGACTTTCCTCTCTCCTTTCTTTAACAACTTCACTGGTCCCAGCTGTCAGCTTACCCCCCACCCCCAAGCACAAGCATGGTGCGCAGCAGGGTCTCAAGATTCTGCCAAGAACATCTTGCCATGATTGGATAGGAATCCCAGATAAAAATGCAAACCTTTGATTTGTTCATTTTGACATCCCTGAAAATTGAATCACCATTGGAACAAAGGCTAAGAGAGTTAAGACAAAATACTGAAGGATGTAACCAACATTTCTGTGCAAAACAGAATTTGACTTTATCATAAGAAAAAAGAATTTATTCACTCAAGACTAAAAGCTAAAGGCCTGGGAACTGAAGTGGAATCAGGTCAAAAAGTGACATTGAATGTGGAAGAAATGGCTGACTTTTACAAGGAATTTTTAAGTAAAAATTTTAAGAAACATGATTTATAAGAGACTGGCACGGCCTAATTTTGCCATCACTTTCTTCATGGGGAGAATGGCCCTGGAGAGGATTTGGAACAAGCTTAGATTTATACAAAAGAAGACCAGAGCCCACCTGACCCACCCACCTGGTGTCTGAGTGTCTATGAAAAGTGGCTGGTTTGGGAGCTCATTTTACAAGGGCTCTGAAAAGCTGTAAGTGGGGGCACCTGGCTGGCTCAGTTGGTGAAGCATCTGCCTTCGGCTCAGGTCATGATCCTGGGGTCCTGGGATCGAGCCTCACATCGGGCTCCCTGCTCAGTGGGGAGTCTGTTTCTCCCTCGGACACAACCCCCTCTCATGTTCTGTCTCTCTCTCTCTCTCAAATAAATCAATAAAATCTTTTTAAAAAATAAAAATAAAAAGCTGTAAGTGATCTGTGAAAACCTCAAGTCCTACACCTTCGTTATTCAGGCTCCTTTCCTTATGTGGGCACAGAGTGGGCTGGGAGAATGCTGGTCCTGATGAGCCATGGGCCGTGTGACTCTGTCCTGACTGTGGGTTCCCAAGCTGGCTCTTGTTCCTGGTGTGACATTAAATAGAGTCCAAGTACTAAGAAAAAAATTCTTAAATGACATACAAAATATGGAAAAGCTCACAGGAAGGAAGACTTTTCTATCAAGATCCTAAAAAGGCTATCTTAACTGCAATTTGTGTACATGTAGAATTTGTGACTTTGCAGGGAGACTCTGAATTTGTCCAGTTTATAGCTGTATGTCCCTCAAACTAAGATAATGGAGATTTATTCTTATTTTGTCTAATGTAAAAAAATAGTTGTGTACATGTAGAATTAGAAGTACTTTAAAAGGTATGCGGAGAAACCTGCAGAAAGCCCTAAATGACACAATTAATTCTTGCCCAGGCTAGCATGGATTTCCTTTCAGCTCATTCTGCCATTCCTTTTTTGCCCCTTTCATTTATATTTATTTTGCTAGTGCTGCAGCTTCTATACTAGTTCTTCAATCAGCAGTTTTAAAATAGGGTATGACATTGAATTTATCTTTTTTCCTTCTGACTTTTTCCGGTCCTGTTTCCTGAAACATCTCCATCCCCTACAGTGCCTAAGCTGTCACTGAAATTTGTTTCACAATATATAACACAGTACAGAAAAATAAGCACATTCTTTTTGGAGCTGAACCATAACCTCTGAAAATTAGCATTTTCCCCCGGTCTGCCCATTTGGACCAAATCTTCCTATTGATATCACATTATATTGAGAAAGCAGAAAAAGTTTCTATTCCTGGATTAAAATCCAGCCCTTCTGTCTAAGGAATTCAAATAGAGACACACCCAATTCTTTATCTGATAACACTCCAGCTTCAGCCCTGGAAATCTTTACACAATTTTACTTATTTTTTTTTCTTGGCTCTGGAAAGTTGAACTTTTTTAAGTATTATAATTTTCCAAAGACTTGTTGATATATTGGTGAAGTGCTTTGATCAGTAGATTCCCCTTGCTTGTTCTCTGGGCAGAAGCTGTCACTCTTCCACCTTTCATAGAAAGCAAACCACCCTTCTTCCTGCAGAATAGAGCATGTGGAAGTCGAAAGTATTTTTCATAAGAAAAGAAGCATTCAAAGCAATACTTCCCTAAGCTAAATAAAAAGCAGTTGTGGCTGAGAATCTGCAATGATGTCATGTAAGTTTTATCTTGCATAAGCAGCAGAGTGAGGAAATTCCAGAATTAATAAGTCTGCTGGTACAGCTGTGCCCTGAGTTGGAAAGTTCAGGATGTTCTTTTCATGCTCACGACTGGACATTTTGCTCCACATTAGCCTTTGCAAGAATAATTGGCTCCCTCCATTTCCAAGCGGCTAAAACATTTATAAATGGATCTATTTAGAAAATGTAAAAGTTTAAATGGATTCAATAAATGGTCACTTAGATTCAAAATTATTGTTTATATTTGCCTTGATTCTGTAATGAGCGGTAATTAGTTATTTTTAATTATCAAGTGCCTTTGAATAGTGAGTTAAGAAATGGAAAATCCTAACTTTGAGAAATGATTGAAGGGAGTAGAGTTAAAAACCAAGAGTGGTCTTTTTAACTGTAGCTCTAGTTATTAATGTCGCTCTAGTTATTATCTAGAGAACAATTGGCCAGCTGATCATCAGGAAATTGGCTTACATAAAATAGGAGATATAATTTCATGATCTGGAAGTCTGTTGAACAGTATAATGGAAATTGAGAGAGTTCTGTCTAGTTTTGTAAAGTAGAAAATATTTTCCTTTAAAGGAATGGCTTTGGTGTATTATCTATGAAAATAGAAAACAAATTAATTACACTAGATGATTTCTTTCAACCTTACGGTTCTTAGTGTCATGCACTCCTTGCCTTTCGTTCCTCTTCTTTCCTCCTTTGCCTCTGCAGGGGAAAGAAAAGGAAGATGCACGATCCTGAGCAGAAATGAGCAAACTTAAACAGAGTTCGCTTTTGTGGTTCTCAAATTTCAAAATTAAACATGCATGTTGCTTGTTTTATTGAGTTCACGTTCAATATAGCCTGACAGCAGCCTTCTCTGATCATGAGTGCTTGAGTGACTTTGGAGGGGGACTCTGAATTTGTCCAGTTTATAGCTGTATTTCCCTCAAACTAAGATAATAGAGATTTATTCTTATTTTGTCTAATGTAAAAAAATAGCTTAAGGTTGAATTTTATTCTGAAAGAGAAGATAAACAATGCCAAGCATATATTTTAGAGCCAGACTTACCAAGTTCTCCTCCTAGAATTAAGCAAATCACCTTAGTTCTCTAAGGCTCAATTTTCTTATATAACATTGAGATTATTTCTAATACATTCCTCACAGGATAATTATACAAATAAAATACTACAAATATATGTTAAGAAGCCTTTATAAAACCATGAGTATGGTGCCTGGCATTTAATAGTCCATCAATGAAAATTCTTTTTATTCTTTTACTTTTTCTTTCTCCTTTATTCCATTTTTCATGTATACAAATATGACTGGAAAAGATATCACAGATTTTCTGCTGTTCTAAATAGACTCTCATATTTCTTCAGACTTGGAAAAATTTAGCTGTTTTTCAGGGTAATGGAAACCTATTCAAAATTCCTTTCAAATTCTCAATTGTGTAGCAACCAGAGTATGAAATTTTGGCATTTCTAAGGGTGTCAGACAGCTGAGCTAAATTAATACACACTTCCAGGAAAGGAAGAAATATAATAGTAAACAGAGAGTTATTCCATCATTTTCTATCCAATCTTAAAAAAAAAAACTTAAGATTTTCCCTTTTTAAATACTCCTTTATGGTAGTTGCAGAGCGGGGAGTATTCTTTAGCTAGCATATTTAATCGCTGGGCCCCCTTTTGGTGGTTGACAGAATGGTGACATTGAGCATACAGTTTAATTACTTGGAGGTGCTTGAAATCATGCAATAAAATTTCAATTTAATGAGAAATGGTAACTCATTTCAAACTGCTAATAAAAACTAAATGATTTCTTCATAATGCATAATAGAATATGACTAATTTTTATTTTTTTTAAAACATTAAAAATGGACCAAAAAATGGCATGATGGGAGCCTTATATCTAGTTTATCACAATGCCAATGTTATTATTTTAAAACAGATAAACACCAGAACTTAAATAAAACTAAGTTATCTTAAAGATATATTTTAAATTATACAAATTCTCTATAATTTCAGTATGTATTAGTACAATACTTTGATATTGCTACTTTCTAGAGATTGCATTTTGTCATTAGTAGTTTTTAAAAAAATTTCTCTGCTTACAAGACTAGAGGATGATTAAAACAACCACCAATTCCAACACTGCATACACAGATTCTTTTGTAAATATGTAATGTTGTTATGTGGCATTTTCTTTACAATCCATTCTCCTTCCTAAACTTAGTCTGGTGCATAGTTTTCTATGACTGAGGCATTCCTTCTCTGGAATAAACATCTATCACAGAACTCTCAACTGAATTGAAATGGAAAAAATTGATACTTATTTCTTACCAGCTCTATGCTATCTACTCCCTCTATCATATTTTAAGACAGATCTATAACTTTATATTAGTTTGAGCCTTGTATATCAATATGTTCACATATCTCATGATTGATGTGTGCTACCTTGCTTTCAGATGCTTTTGTACTCTTTCATTTCTTGTTTTTGTTTGCATTTTATAACATATACTCCCTAGTATTTAAGGACTAAGTAGACTTTAAAGTTTCAGTGAAAAAAAAAAAAAGTGCTGCTAATTCAAATCATACATCTTTCTCTCATGTATATATATATATATATATATATAGAGAGAGAGAGAGAGAGAGAGAGATTTAGACATATTCAAGCATATATTTTATTTGTTATTACTCCTCTAAAAATGCATACATAAAGTCAAACCTAATCAATGCACAGCTTTGAGATTTATGGAGCTTGAATTCCAAGTACACCCCGGCCTTTAAGACAAGTATGATGTTCGTTGAGTCATTGTCTCTCTGTCTGCTTGACTTAATACTAAATGAATATAGTAACCCAACTGAACTTTGGAGAATGTCATCTGGAATAGTTACCTAGTGATTCAAAGCCAATCAAAAAATACAAGCAGTTTAGATTCTAAGAATGACTAATGAAAAGTCTTTATCCAGACATGCTATTTTATCCTGGTCACCAGAAAGGAACCCTTTCCAACACTTTTCTCCATCAATAATGTTTGTATATTGGCTTCCATAGCTTTCATCCCTTAAAGAAAACTCCAAATGAGTCTAAATATCTTGCACTGCACTTTAATTCTAGATTCCACTTGAAAAACTTATTAAAAAATAGCTCATATTAAAGGAAAAGAAGATGAAACCTTTTGTTGTCAGTTACTCTTCTGGACTTTCTCGGTGAAAAGCCTGGATTGTTTAGACCAGGTGAAAACAAAATTATGAATAAAGACAAGCGAGTCGAAAGTTTTTAAAACAAGATTTCAAATTGTTTATTAGTGTTTGATCTGAGATTGAATTTAAATGTGATAAAAGGAAAATTGCTAAATTGCTATTAAATTATTGCTACTAATGAATGTAAGTGGCTTTGCCAGTAAGTAGAATAATAAAACAGCAACATTTATGTTTAGAGGTTTTGTGGCAAATACAACTTTCTTTTCATAGGTCTTCAGTTTCTGGTACAGTGGTATCCTCTGTAGGCTCAGTTGTTATCACTATAGGAATATTCTCAGATATCCATCCCTTTGGAGTCCTATTAAAGGACCGTCTGCCAGAAAGAGGATTGGCAAAAACTGTAAACCTGGGATCTGTTAGAAGTAGTAGCTCAAAATCTGGAACCTTGAATTTAACCATTTTTGATGCTTTTTCAAAACCTCCAAATGGGGTGGCAACTCTGTGGGAAGTGAAAAGAAAAAGAATATGTTTATTAATTTTCAAATTTACTTGCCAGAAAATAGAAAACAATTTAATTCATGATTCTATGGGCATGTTGTTATAGTATATTCTTAGTACAATTTTCAGTTTTTGATCTTTGAGGCAAGCATTTTTATTTAAGGACTATGCTTTTATGATAAAACAGAAAAGAAGAAGTCCAACTTCTTATCTTGGCATTCAAGGCCCCACATAACATTCCAACTTTCTTTGATTTAGCCATTAATTAATTTATTTATTCAGCACCAGACATTTCTAAGTGTTAGGGATGGAACAGTGAACAATGGAGTCAAAGTTTGAGCTCTTATATTCTTTTTTTTTAAGAGTGATAAAGCATGCATGCATGGGGTGGAGGGAAGGGCAGAAGGAGAGGGAGAGAATAAGCAGACTCTACACCGATGTGGGGCTGGATCTCACAACCCTGAGATCATGACGTGAGCTGAAATCAACAGTCAGATGCCTAGCCAACTGAGCCACCCAGGTGCCCCAAGCTCTTATAATTCACTGAAGAAGACAGACAATAAAAAAATAAACATATAGACAAAACATCCGATAGTAATGAGAACTATGCAGAAAATTAAAATCGTATAATTTACTAGGGCATAAATGAATGACTAGCTAGTCAGGGAAGACTTCTCTGAAGAGGTGACATTTAAACAATCATCTGATGGTAAGAAGTTAGCCATGGGCAGTACAGCTGAAACACATCAACATTTTAGGCATAGGGAGTAGGTAATGCAAAGAATCTAAGGAAGAGATAGTGTTGATATGTTCAGGGAAAGAAAGAAGGCCTATGTTGGTAGACAAGTAGGTAAAAGTTGATAGAAGAGAGGACAGAGAGGTGGATTGTATGGGACTTTGTCCAAGTAAGGAAGATGAATTTCATTCTAAGTGCGAAGGGCAACACTGTAAAATGTTCAGCAGGGGAGTAGTGTAATCTGATTAAATTTTTGGAAAGGTTACTCTGGCTGCTGTTACTCTGTGAATAGATTATAAGAGGACAAGAGTGGAAGGAGAGAAGATATTGTGGCAATTCAAGTGAGAAATGATGGTGGCTTGGATTTCAGGTGTTTTCCATGAAGATGGAAAGAAGTAGGTGGTTTCAGGATGGGTTTTGGGAGTAGAGTCAACAGGATTTTCTGGTAGAATTGATAAAAATTGTCAAAGAAATATAGAAATCAAGGATTAGTTGTACATTTAGAGTTTTAGCGACTGGCTGGTGGAAGACAGAAAGGAACAGGTTTGGTGTGTGGGTGGAAAATGATTTTGACATCCCAGTGGACAGGTCAATCATTTGTTTGCCCTGTTCTCTTTTTATGCCTCCTTCATTCCAGCCAAAATGAATGCACAGCTTACTCTTCTCCTTTATGCTCTCCTACCTTTAGTCATACTCTTTTTTCTCTGTTGGAGTACTCTGACATTTACTACTACATTTCTAAGTCTCTTTTAGGTTATAACTTTAAGTTCTAATTTGCACTTCCAAATCACCTTTAAGTTCTTTAAGGTCTAAGTATGTTATTTAAGTAACATATGTAGCTTTCTTCTTGAAGATTTCCTTAATCTCCCACAGTCAGAAGTAGCTCTTTCTCCTCTAAGTTTCCATGGCCTCTATTTTTACCTTCCCTGTTAACCCCATTTCCTATCTTCCATTACATTCATTGATATATCTGCCTTATTATTTATTTATTTATTTATTTATTTAGCCAAACTGTACTCCAAGAGGACTGGAATTCTCTCTGACATATCTTTGTAACTCATCACAATATATTTGTATAATGCATTGTACCTAGAAGATCCTCATACACATTTGGACAATGGAACTGGGAAGACTATAGGGACTGTCCAATATTGTGGAGATTGTTTTAAAGCCAAGAAGAGATCTGATTTTCTTTGTAGCTCAGCCACTCTGTGATCTTTCATGAATATCTTAATTTTTGTGTGACAGTAGTGAGAGACCACGGAGTCTGATTAAGTAAGGAGACAGTGACTGATGGACTTTGAAATATGGGATGGCTTTGACATGTGGAGCTGAAGTATTATTGAATAAAAGTTGAAAGGTAAAGATACAATGTGATGGGAGTGTGCTTGAAATTGAGATTTTTGAAGGCAACACAGGTATTGGTAATGACAAACTTTAAGAAAAGCCAAGAGTGCATGTATTGCATGGAGCACTGGGTGTTATATGCAAACAATGAATCATGGAACACTACATCAAAAACTAATGATGTACTGCATGGTAACTAACATAACATAATAAAAAAAAAAGAAAAAAAGAAAGAAGGAAAAAAAAAAGCCAAGAGTCGTTGAGGTGGGATTGAGAAAGCAGTCCTTAAAATGAGACAGTCAAAGACTTGAAAGGGTGGAGAGTTCAGTAAATCATATGTGGATAGTGAAGCTACCAAGAAGTATGACAGGAATAGTCCTGGGGAGGAAGACAGGGAGCCAGACACTAAAATCCTCAGCGAAGGGAACATCCACAGAGTAGATGGAAGATCTCAACAATGGCTGAACAGATGGTACATGGTGTCACATGGTATAGAATCTCTGTCTTGTTTCCCATAATTTTCTTGTCTTCCTCTAATTTGCTCCTCTCTGAAGAACGGTATGTTTTATTTTCTATTGCATCTGTTTTCAGGATAACTGACCTGATGATATTTCCACCAAATTGCTGTGGAAGATATGGATAATAACAAGTCACTGATTGGTACAGTAACCTCAGTCCAAGGTAGTACTTAGCAATCATATCAGTAAAGACTTTCACATCCAGGGCCTAAAACTATTACTCTGGAGGTAAAAGAGATCAGTTTAGAAAAGAAATTGAAGAACTTAGATTCTCATTTCAGGTCCTTTATGATTATTAAACTTCAGAAGGCATAGTAATGATTAAAGCTATTATTTATTGACTAAGTACTAATATAACAGACCTCTTTTTTACATGCTTCTCAAACTTTATTGGTAGAGGAGTCACACTGGGGTCTTGTTAAAGAGCAAACACTAATTCAGTCAGTCTAGTGTGTGTCCTGAGATTCCACATTTCTAACCAGTTCCCAGGTAATGCCAGTACTACTGGTCTGTGGATCATACTTTGTATACGAAGGTTTTATATGATTTTTTTCATTAAATCCTCACAACCTTATAAACTGGTTCTACTTATATCCCTATTTAATAGATGAAGTAGGGACAGAGCTAAGTTGAATGACTTGCCCAAAGTCACCCAGCTATTAAGTTGTAGAAGAACCAGGATTTAAACCCAGTCAGCCTGACTCATGGGAGGCCTGTTTTTCTAGTCACTACTCTATATCACACCCCCACAAGATAATTTTTGGAGAATATGGGGCCTTATAAGATCACTTTCTAAGTAGAGCAGTGTGTTTAAGAATGTCAGCCTACTTGGGCTGTGTCTAAGGGATGTCAAACCAGGTTGCTACCCCATTCATGATGCAAATAGCTGATTCAATGTCCCACATTTTGTCATTTGATTTAGTGAATTGAAGAGCCTTTATGACTCAAAGTTGATTCAGTACATAAGTAAAACTTATCTTGGATGTCCAAGATGTCCAAGACAATATTTTATCATTTCAGAAGGTGGCCATTGGATATCAATAGTCATTTATTCACACAACAAATTACTGATGGCTTATTATGTCTAAACACCTTGCTATGTGCTAAGAATTCAAAGATGTAAAGATTGCAGTAGATCTTACAGACAAGTAAAGAGTGAAACATGAGGGAAAAAACAACACATCATTGAATAAGATAGTTGCTCCAAGGGAAGAGTGTCCTGCATGCAGAGAAGCTTAGGGTAAAAAACACCTTAGTCTGGCTGGTTGGTCAGTAACCACTTCCTAAGCTTGGAGCCGCGGATTAAGACCAGCTACATAATTTGTAGGCCCCAAATGAAAACTTGGGGCTCCTTGTTAAAAAATTGTTAAGAATTTCAAGGTAAAGACAGCAAAGCATTGAAAACCAAGCATAGCCCTTCAAAGCATGGGCACCCCATGCAATTGCACAAGCCTCACACTCACTCGTGGGAGCTCAAGAATATATGGTTATCCATTGGATACAAGACGCTGGAGTTCAACATTTCTAGAGATAGGCTGAATTTGGCCAGTTAACCTTGTACTTAGTAATTTCAAGAATGAATTTTACTCATTTATTTGTCCTAAATTAATTCAAAGAAGAAATATTCTTCTGCCACTGACATATAATATTTGAGTATGACATTTAGTGCATGACTTTTTACCATTTTATCCAGTTTGGTTTTGTTTTTCCCTCCCAATTTGTGGGTCGTTTTCTTCTCTTCTAAATGGAAACATTCCCTTCCATTCCATCACCCATCTCCTACCTACTACTGATCCAGTGAAAGGTTGTTTTTTGAAAAGCAGAGTTTTCTTTTCCTTGGCACCATAGAGACTATATCCTGTTTGTTTGAATGTTTATTGCCCTCAGCACACAAAATAAAGTCCATTAACAGAGATGTTAAACATTCAAAGTGAAAGATTATCTGTAAGATTCTTCAGATCTCTGAAAACAGTGTCAAGTGTTACTCAAAGTTAGTGAAGCAAAAATTTCTACTAAAAGATTTGGAATATTCTATTAAAAGATAACTGTGCATCTCTATAATTTCCATGACATAAATTCTTCAAACATAGGTCTGACTTAAAATGATTTTTACACCTGTTATCTATGTAGTAAGAAGTGTGTTTCACTCAGATTTGAAATTAATAGATGCTTTCCTGATTATATAGATTGATCAGTAATGGGATTGCATTTGTTAAAACTAATAGTGCTGGACATATAATATGCCCATAATAATTACTGATTATTCTATAAGGTGAAGAATTATGTAAAATGGTTATATGGAAATTAAAATAAATTATTCTACTAAGTCGATAATGTATGTAATACATTTAAAGGGACTTATATAATCATAGATATATACAGATGAGGAAACTAACATAAGGAGAGGTTAAGTGACATACTCAAAGTCATACAGCTTTTTGAAACAGAATTGGAAATCTTGCTCCTACTTTACTTTTCCTCACATGTTATAAGGGCTGAACATAGTATTATTTGACAAAGAATAATATTTAAATAAACTCAAAATGAGTACAAGAATACAAAGTTGTATTAAATCATGGGCCATTTTGAATATATGATTAGACTTGGGAGCCAATTCTAATCCAGTCATTATCACCACTGAATGCAGTAGACTGTATCTTACCCTCATCTGCTTATTAACAATAGTCAATAATTATGTATAATAATATGGCGCTACCAAATAATATTATTTTACTCTTTGCAAAGGACTTTGGGAATATTTGGAAACTGCTTATTTCCTTCTCTCTGTGTTGCTTTCACTTATTATTGCAAAAATGAAAAAAATACATTAGAAGTAAGTCTTAATATAATAACATTGATTATTTTTGAAACAGAAGGGTAACAATATTTCCTATTACATTTTATTTTTAAAACATATAATAATGGTGTGAAAAACTAAATTTCTGGTCAAATCATTTTCTCACAATCTTGAATAGTTTGATAAAATAAAGTCCCATTAAATAACCTATAGCAGGAAAGACATTAACCCAATTTGTACCTAGAAATTATTTTAACCTCTCTTTTAAATTACTGGAATGTGTCCTAGACTAATTCAAAGAATGGTTGTATCACTTCTGACTTAAAATGGCCCAGATGCCTAATGAGATTATATTGCCTATGTGATTTTTAAATTTAATTTAAGTGTAAGATACATTAAAAAAAGTATACAAATCATAAGGTAAAACTTGATGAATATTATTTACTTTCTAATTATTTGTTAGTATATAAAATGTCATTAATTTTTATGTTGACCTTGTACTCTGTAATTGCACTAAATTTATTTACTAATTCTAATTACTAACCTGCTGCTTTTGAATTTCATGTGGACATAATCCTGCCATTTGTGAATAAGGATAATTTTATTTTTCCTTTCCTTCTCCTTCTGTTTATTATTTTTTCATTGTCTAGCAGGGGTCAAAAAACAACTTCTTTGTCTGAAAATGTGTAAGTATGTTTTCATTTTAACTTTTATCTTTAAAGAATATTTTCACTGCATATAGAATTAAAGGCTGGCAGTTATTTATTTCATTTTTAAAGGTGTTATTCCATTGTCTTCTATAAATTCCTGTTGTCTTATTTTTACCATTTTAAGATAGTTGTCTTTTATTCCCTGGTTTTAAGATTTTCTTGTTGTCTTTGGTTTTCAGCAGGTTTCCAGTCATGTGCCTTTGCATGGTCTACTTTACATTACCCTTCTTGGGCTGTGTAGGACTTCTTAAACCTGAACCTTGATATCTTTTGTCAGTTTTGAAAAATTCTTAGCTATTAACTCCTCAAATATTGCTTCTGGCTAATTTTCTCTCTTATTCCTTAATGAGACTCTAATCACACATGTATATTGGCATTTTTTATTACTGTCCCAGGTGCATCTTTTGCCATTTTACTGCATTTTGAATCCTTTTTTCTGCTTCAGTTTGATCATTTTCCATATCAGTTTATGAATCCTCTCTTCAGCTGTGTGTAATCTGCCATGAAATCTATTTATTTAATATCTAAAAACATTTCTATCATTAAATATAACAGAAGTACAGAAAACCTGATAAAAATGGACAATAGCTTATTATAAAGTGAACAACCTTGTAACTACTACACATGTTAAGAGTTCCTCCAGAAAGGGTGCCTGAGTGGCTCAGTCGTTAAGCATCTGCCTTCAGCTCAGGTCATGATCCCTGGGTCCTGGGATTGAGCCCTGATCGAGCAGTGATCGAGCCCTGATCGAGCCTTGATCAAGCCTCGATCGAGCCCGGCATTGGGCTCCTTGCTCAGCGGGAAGCCTGCTTCTCCCTCTCCCACTCCCCCTGCTTGTGTTCCTTCTCTCGCTGTCTCTTTCTCTGTCAAATAAATAAATAAGATCTTTGAAAAAAAAAAAAGGGGTTCCTCCAGAAGCCCTCAACATGTCCCAGCTCAATCCCAGCCATCTCCTGACCCTAGCTGTAGTCAATATTTTGACTTTTATGGTAATACCAATTTATAAAATATAAAAAAACCTTTCATTATATGTTAATAACCCAATTCTGTATCTCCAAATACTATGGTTTAGTTTTGCCTGTCTTTTAAAAATATCTTTTAAAACTTTTTTACATTATGGAGTTTTCCTTTAATCTCTTCCTTGCATTTATTTATCGAAAACACTGGATCATATTTCCTGTAGAGTTTCCCACAGACTGACTTTTACTGATTACATTCCCTTGGTATTTTTAACATGTTTCTCTGTTCTTTGTATTTTCTATAAATTTTATATGGATCCAACCACTTAATCTTTTGACTTCTTAATTTCAGTTATTACATGCATACCTCATTTTATTGTGCTTCATTTTACTGAGCTTTGCAGATGTTGCATTTTAATAAATTGAAGGTTTGTGGCAACCCTGTGTTGACAAAATATATTGGCACCATTTTTCCAACAGCATTTGTTCATTTCATGTTTCTGTGTCACATTTTCATAATTCTCACAGTATTACAAACTTTTCATAATTATTAAACTTGTTATCTATGATCAGTGATTATGACTTTCTGAAAGCTCGGATGATGGTTAGCATTTTTTATCAATAAAGTATATTTTAATTAAGGTAGTATATGTTGTTTTAGGCATAACGCTATCGCATGCTTAATATTCTACAGTATAGTGTAAATATAACTTTTATATGCATTGGGAAACCAAAAACTTCATTTGACTCACTTTATTGTGATATTTGTTTCATTACAGTGGTCTAGAACTGAACTTATGATATCTCCAAGTTATTTCTGTATATTTTTCATTTTTGTACAATTTCCACTTGCTTCTTTTTTAAAAAAGGGTTTTATTTATTTATTTGAGAGAGAGAGAGAGCATGAGCAGGGGGAAGGGGCAGAAGGAGAGGGAGAAGCAGACTCCCCACTGAGCAGGGAGCCTGACATGGGGCTTGATCCCAGGACCCTGAGATCATGACCTGTGCTGAAGGCAGACACTTAACTGACTGAGGCACCCAGGTGCCCCTCCATTTGATTCTTTCTTTAAAAGTATTTCCAATCTGCTGAAATTCTTCATCTTGTTATCTATTTTCCTGAACATATTTCTCACAATTATTTTAGAGTAGCCAACATTCCAATAATTTGATCTTTTGTGGGCGGCTGGGTGGCTCAGATGGTTAAGTGTCTGCCTTCGGCTCAAGTCATGATCCCAGGGTCCTGGGATCGAGGCCTGCATCGGGCTCCCTGCTCCTCGGGAGCCTGCTTCTCCCTCTGCTTCTCTCTTTCTCTCTCTCTCTCTGTCTGTCATGAATAAATAAATAAAAAAAAATCTTAAAAAAAAGAGTTTAAAAAAAATTTGATCTTTTATGTGTCTGTTTCTTTTGTTTTTTTTTATTTTTCTCTTTATTTTTAGTCATTTGGTCTTGTCTCATAGTATGCTTCATAATTTTTAATTGACTGATGAGCATTATGTATAGAAAACTGTAGAAATATTTTGAGTCTCTGAATGGTGTTCTCTTTCTTTCAGAGATGATTTACTTTTGGCCATGGCAGGTGGTTTGACATAAAAGAGGTGATTTTTATCCAACCTAGGAAATCGTTGATTAGAACCACCATTTATTTTCATGAAAGCTGGTCTATTACTTGTTTACCTTTATTCCAGTGGTATAGCCTGTAAGAATCCCAACTAAAAGTTTAGAATATTTGGGCCTCTCCTCCTAGCAGACCCTATGTTCCTATTTTTGGCCTTCCCAGATTCAAGATTGTTGAAAAGTTCACTCACTTTCTCTGCTTATTACTTGTTGCCAATAAATCAGCAAATGCCTTAGCAGGGAAAAGTGGTACCAAATGTTGTGTTTACATCTCTAAATTTACCTCATGCCTAGCTTGGCCCTTAAGTCCTTATTTCCTTGATAGCTTTTCAAACACTTTATAATAGCTAGCTTTTCTAGTTATTTTTGTGAAGTTGTTCTAATATAAACTAGTAGCTGGAAATGGATTTCCATTTCTTACCTATGTAAGTTTTTATATTCTCCTTTATTTAGCAAGCATTCAAGGCAAAGATATGGTTATACTGTTTAATTTTTTGTTAAGTAGGCTTTTAGAGCATTGTATGCAACAGACAAGGCCTCAAATTTTGTGGAGCCAGGTACGTATACTTTAAGGGCAAAAAGACTCTTAAAGCTCCCTGTTTGGGATTGCCTATGTATCATCATATTTTCTTTCATCTGTTATTTAACAATGATAAAGAATCTAAGAATATTGCAGCATTATTTACAGTAGCCAAGATATAGAAGCAGCCCAAGTGTCCCTCAGTAGGTGAATGGATAAAGAAGATGTGGTATATATTCCATTGGAATATACACAATATAATACTACGCAGCCATAAAAAAAGGATGAGATCTTTTGACAACATGGGTGGACCTAAAGTGAATTTCACTTATGCTAAGTGAAATCAGTCAGAGAAAAATACCATATGATTTCACTTATATGTGGAATCTAAAAAAACAAAACAAATGAATGAACAAACAAACAAAAAGCAGATCAGACTTACGAATACAGAGAACAAACTGATGGTTGCCAGTGGGGAGGGGAATTGGGAGCATGGGCAAAATGGGTGAAGGAGAGCAGGAGATACAGGCTTCTAGTTATAGAAGGAATGTCATGTGAATAAAAGTACAGCATAGGGAATATAGTCAACAGTATTATAATAGAGCTGTATGGTGACAGATGGTAACTACACTTGTGAGCACTGCCTAATGTATAGAGAGGCTGAAGCACTATGTTGTACACCTGGAACTCATGTAACATCTTGTGTCAACCATACTCAAAATTTCTTTAAAAATTGATCAGTGCTTATTTACTGTCTCATAAAATCAGTGCAATGGCTACAATATTGGCATATCTGTATGAAATGACATTTGTACCCATTGAAATAATAATGAAATGTACATTGACTTATACCAAACTATGTTCATAAAAGAATCTAAGAATAGACTGTAATATTAACGTTAAGCTCTGAAGTTTTTAATTATATAGTGATGTGTATATAAAAAGAAATAAAATTTTCTCAAGTAAAGGAAAAGTATTAACAGGTTAACTTTTCTTTTTCTCTCTCTCACTGAAATAGCACTCACTGGGTATTTATTCAAACAATAGCATCTCTTGATAGCCAACCCAAATATATGAGTGTGTCGTAAAACTGGAAGCAAGCTTCTTGGCAGGCATGGGGTAGGAAAGCCACAAGATACACAAGAAGTCACATAGCATCTCTAAAGCTCTAATCTCAAAAACAAGCCTCAAGTATTCCATTATTTTCCATTTTTCCTTAGTGTTTAACTTTTTATAATTTTCTACATGGTCATTTTGGAAAAAAGTTATTAGAATGGCCCTCCAATCCCCTTTCCCAGACATTCATCAATCCCTCCTTAAATTCTGTGGTATACCTCATTTATTCAATAGATATAGTACTAATACTATTAGCATTACTAATTAGTAATAGTATTAGGCGAAATCCTAGTAGATCTATTACTAATGATAGACATAATATTAATACTCCAACTATAGTATTGTGTGAAAACTAACATTCCAATAGTACAATAATTTTAAAAGTACTAAAGAAGATCACTATTTAAATCCAGGCTTTGTGGTATTCTTTTGTAAATCAAAGACTTATTCCTTAATTTATTAATTTTCAAGTGAATGGTCATTAAGCAGCCTATAAATTAGGAATACATTTCTGTGGTGCCAAACAGCATACTGGAGATTATTTATTTATTTATTTATTTGAGAGAATGTGTGTGAGTGGGGGGGGGGTTAGGGGGTAGGGAGGGGCAGAGGGAGAGAGAGAGAGAATCTTAAGCAGGCTCCATGCTCAGCACGAGCCTGACACGGGGCTGGATCTCATTACCCTGAGATCATGACCTGAGCCGAACTCAAGAGTTGGATATTCAACTGCCTCAGTCACCCAGGCGCCCCATACTAAAAATACTTTACTCTAAAATGAAAATTAAATGATCAAAGAATGGATTATGAGACCATTAAAAATTATCTAAAATATCCATGGAAATTATTAAAATTGGATAACAGGGAGAAATAGATATCTATTGTATTATCATGCAGATATTATTTGGCAATATTTTTAGTAGCATACATTTTGGTTTATACATATACTGGAGTCTTGGGCCACAAATCCTTAAATTACCTTTAATCTGGTTTAAAAAATGTAAGTTGGAGCCTGGAGTTACACAGTAATTCTCATAGTCATATATGTAAATTATTTCTGAAATTCTTGAATAGCACTGTCATTTGAATCAACACATAAAAACTAATATCAACTTTTGAATGAGAAATTATTACTAATTAAAAAAACTTTTTAATCAAAATGTTTTTAAAAACATTTAATAATGTAGCAGATAATCTTGATGTTGTGATAGTTCCTGAATCATTTCCTTCATTTTTGTACTAAAAAAATCAAGGCTTGCCATACTAGTAATATTGCAAAAATCAGTCCTTGCCTAGGCTTAGGAGTTATCCTATATGGCTATCTTGAGTCTATTCTTAAAAGAAAATTTCTTTTTCTACCAGAGAATTCAGTTCTCCATACCACGATATAAAATCCTTGGTATTACATGCCAACAATGTCACCAGGATAATTGGATTACCTGTTAAAGCTCCTGTAATCAGGCAGTTCTACTTTTCCTTCAGGCTTGAAAAATTTAGGGTATAAAGCCTCTAAAAGCTCCGGATCATCGCTAATGGCCTGTTCCCAGGGCGACTGATAGTACTTAGGGACAGCCGTGGTGTTGAACTTTTCAGGAGGAATTTCCTTAAGTGGTCCAGAATATCCTTTGGAAAAATATAGCAAGAATAAATAAATACAGAGTGTCTAGGAGTTACTGAACTCGACCTAACATTTTACCATGTTTAATTTTCCAAGTGGGGGTGAATTTATGAAGAATGCATCCTTTCTATGATCTCTCAGAAAAGAGTAGTCTGAAACTGTAAGACATTTTTAACCCCTTTACACTTACGGAATTTTCCAAAAGAAACCCACGTTTCTCAATGTTTATACCAAATCATACAGTTATTTCTTCTTTGATTATCTTAGTATGTATTTGTTCAGTGAAACTATTCATTTAATTTCGAAAAATTGTATCCCTTGTGTTAATTTATAGTAGGCTTTAGATACCATAGTGAATGAATTAAGTTAAAAATATATATTGAGTGTCTACTGTGGTCTAGGTGCTGGGAAAGGAGCAGTGAAGACAAAATGTCCCTCTTCTGGGGGCTGATTCGGTAGAGGTAATATTTAGGTCTTGTCTATCTTAAATTGCTGAGTGATCTGCAAACCATTAAAACTTCAAAATGGTGAAGTAACTTGTTTCCATTGCCTTAATCAGGCCCCAGTCTCATTCCCTGGTGTGCCCATCCCATGTTTACTTTGTTCCTAAAGATTTCTTACCTAACTTTTCTGCTTCTAGTCTCACCTCCTCAACTTCTTCTGGGAACTGGAAATTTTTTGTAAGTGCCATTTAAAAATCACACAAATTTCTAGCATCAACTTTAAACTGTTTTCACAGGCATCAAGTGACATTCTTCAAGTATTCAAAAACAGCTGTGTACTCTCCATCTACACCATTGTACTACCTCATTGTGTCCTTTGCATAATTCTCTTTTCCATGATGTCAAAACCCTTTACCATTTGATCACTCTTACTTTTAGGTTTTTCTGATGCTCTTTCTCTTCTCTAAAATGTTTTCTATTTTCTCCTGTCCAATCATGCCTATCCTTTCTTTACACTAAAGAGTTTATCTCCTCCAAAATATCTTGCTGATAATGCCACCTCTAGGCAGTTATTTGTTTGCAGTAATTTAATTTTCTTTTGATTGCCTCCAGTATCTCATGGTAGTCTCTTCTGATAGACTTCTTTTTTCTGCTTGCCACTTAGTTACTCAAAGCTCTTTTCTTATACTATACATTCTACCTAAAAAATTCCATTTGTATTCATGGTTTTAATTGTGACCTAAATATTGATGATTCTCTCTCTCTTTTTTAATCTCCAGGCACTTCTGTTCCACCACCCATTATATTTGTCCAAATGAATATCCCCTGGCACCCTTAATAATCTGTCTGGACCTATATGTAGCCATTCTCTACTTGCTTCTTCTTTTATATTGGTTATCTTAGTGAATGCCAACACTACTCTCAGATGCCCAAGACAGAAGCATTATCCTAAACTTCCTCTCCTTCCCACAGCAAATCACTAAGTATTACCAGCTGTACTTCTTAAGGAATGCTAAAATAGCGGCTCTCAAACTTTGTTTCTGAGTCACTTTGGGCCAAATGTGTTCTTCCCTCCAGAGATTTGGCTTCAGTAAGTCTCAAATATGGCTTGCAAATCTTAGGCAAGAGATTTGCAAACAGAATATTGGGAAAACTTGCTCTGGAAAATTCCCTCTTTCTTCATCATTTCCATTACTACTGCCTTATTTCAGGCTTGACCACCTCTTGCCTGGGCTTTCACAATAGCCTCATACTCATCCTTTAGCCCCCAATCTCTCCCCCGGACCCTCCACACTGCTGCCCGAGTGACCTTTCTAAACTGAATCATGTCATTGACCTCCCTTTCCTAGGGTGCTATAATGGCTCCCCATGACAAAAACCTAGATTACTCAGCACAGCACACATGGCCCTACCCTCATCCAGCCTCATCTCCTACCATTCTCCTCTCACATTTTTATGCTCCAGAACTTGGAGCTACTTGACACTTGTTGTGTCCCCTTATGCTTGCTCCATTAGTTCCCTGTGCCTGGAATGCTCATTCTAATTCTTGTTACCTGGAAATTCTTATTTTAAGCCTTAGCTTGAGGTTACCTCTTCTATTTAGCCTTTCCTGTCTCCCCCAGGAAAGCAGAGTTACTTTTCTTGCTCTTTCCATTTGTATAGTATACATAACTCCATTATCATAACTAGCATTTTATTTCCCATTCCTTTCCTAAAAGTGATCAGATGTCAGCCATCTAGAAACTGGAAATTTTAGAATTTTATATTTTTAAAAATTCCTTGAAATCCCACTACCCTAATACAATTATTTTACCTTGATGTATTTTTTCTCAGTTTTTTCTCACGCATAAACATAATGATCACATAATTGTAATTCTAGTATACATTCTAGTATATTTGATTCCTAACCAACTTTGCTTGGACTGCTTTTCAATGTTTCTACGTCATGTTTATAATCACTTTAATAAGAGTTTCATAATAACCTACTACCTTAAAATATGATAAAGGGTCTAATCTTTTCACTTTTTTTTTACTATTCCTGGTTTTCCAATTTCTTTTTATAGATATAATTAACTAATAACTCTTTTCTGATATGCTGAATTATGTACAGGAAAGAATGTGCATATGTTTAAGCTCTCAGATATAATACATTTCAATAATGCTACATGATAACATTTCTTGTTTAATTTCAAAATAATGTCCTTAACACAACTGATTTTAATTCAAAGGAACTTAATTCCTGCAATATTATGGCATCATAATACTCTTACTGATCCATGTTTGAAAAAAGTTAGCTTTTGGATACATAGCATGTTAACCAATAAAAATTTTTGCTAAATTAGGATAAGCTGAAGTTTGCTTTCTCAATTTGCTATACTTTTCAACTTATCAACCAAGAAGGAAGGATCTATTAGTATTGTTTCAGAACAAACTACCTGATAACCTCCAAACTCCCCCTTTTCTTAGTCTATATTACACAGACATTTCCTAATATTTAATAATTGGATATTTAGATTTAAAGAACTGTATGAGTTTATACTTTTAAACATTGTCTTTATATATACATAAATATTATGCATATGTGTATATATATTTATTAAGTAAATAAAATATGATATTAAATTATGTATGCAGAGAGGAATCGAGACAACAAATGTAACATGAACTTTTGTACTGTCTCCTTGTGTATGAATTCCTTGAGGGTAGAGATGAATTTTTTTTATTCCTTTTGCAGTGACATAGTTTACAATGCTGACCATATAATAAAAGTTCTAACATAGTGTTGAGAGTACCAGACTGAACCAACATAAACTTTTCTTTATGTCTTCTCTTCACTATTTGAAAAAACAAACAAAAAACACTCCAAATATTAGAAAGCAAGGAGTTGCCAAATAGTGGTTGGAGCTAAAAGAATACGTATGTATTCTATTCTGTTTTGGATATAAAGTTGATAAGGAAAGAATTAACTTTAGCTAAGTACAGTAGTATCCCCTTTATCCTTGGTTTCGCTTTCTGTGGTTTCAGTTAAAGGCTAGTCCGAGCCTGTCCCGAAGGAGATGCTCCTCCTTCTGACTCATGGTCAGAGTCAATAGTAGCTTAATGCTACGTCATAGCGCCTACGTCCCTCGCCTCGCTTCATCTCACCACTCTGGCATTTCATCATCTCGCATCATCACAAGAAGGAAAGTAAGTACCATACAATAGGATATTTTGAAAGAGAGAGAGAGAGAGACCACATTCACATAAGTTTTATTACAGAATATTTTTATAATTGTTCTATTTTATTGTTGTTAATCTCTTACTGTTCCTAGTTTATAAATTCAACTTTATCGTAAGTACGTATGTATGGAAAAAAACGTTGTATATATAGAATTCGATACTACCTGCAGTTTCAGGAAGCCACTGGGGTCTTGGGTGTATCCCCTGTGGATAAGGAGGACTACTGTACTTTATTATATGTTTGCGATTATACTTATCACACTTAATTCTCACAACCCTAGGCAGTGAGATTTGTTTTCCTCATTTAACTGATGAAAGCAATGGAGACTCAAAAAGAGTTACTTTCTTTCCCAACAAAGTAGTAAAATGGGCAGGGATGGACGGAGCCAGAAGGTTGAACCCACGTCGGTCTGATTATCTGCTTTTCTGCCACAAAAAATGCTACTTGAAAGCTATTTGAGAACTTTATTATGATGCTTCACTTCAGAGTTCTATGCATTCTAAGTGTGTACTTGGTCTCCTTCAGCGATATTTTATTATGTTTATCAATACTTTTTCTCATTGTGTTCAATAAGAATGTCCTAATAAATCTAAGCCCCTCAATGACTGACAGTTTATTTATTTTTAGGTAAGATTTAATATGATACAATTGTTTTACTTACATATTTTCAAAAACTGTTGCTGTTTGAGAAGAATTCTAGAATTGCTTTTGCTAAATTTACTTTTTATTTTGCAAAAATATGACATAGATATTGCTAATTTCAAGATAAAAGTATTTGAACCTTTAAAAAATCTACTTTGTACATTACTCGAGGAAATACTCGAAGACACTTGCTGTCAATTATTTTGAAAAGGTATTGTCTAAATAGATAATCCTTGTGACAGATTTAATATTTCAAAATCTAACAGTATTTCTGAATAACATATACTGACTAGATAAGGATCTGTTTCTCTTTTAAGACAATAAACAAATATGCAATCATGAAGAATTGCATTTAAAGTCCTTTAAGGAAGCAGAGAATAATGATAGTAATCTCCACAAGGTCACTTTCATGAGGCATCTGTAAATTTGGTATCTGGATTGAATTCTTGATCAATCAATATGAATTTATAGCCATTTATGACCTCAGTTTCTTAATTTGTAAAATGAGGATTACAATAAATCTATCAGAGTTATTTTGAAATTAAAGAAGACAAGATGTATCATAGCACTTCATAAATTGTAGTCCTATACAAACAGAATTTCAATGTAATTACAAGTGACTCAATTTTTAATATAACAGGTGATTGCCAACAAATACAATGAACCATCTGAAAGAACGTAGTAAATGTTTTACATGACTCCTTAGATCTGAATCTTTATATTTATCTTGAACTTAACCACAAAATAGATATATAATGAGTAAAGCTGTGTCATTTAGATACCATTTACTAAAGCATCCAAATTACCTGGATCATATATTTAAGGGCACAGCAGTTTCATTCTACTTATTTCACTTACTGTTTATTTCTTGTTTCTAAGGGAATAGTTACCTGGTGCAATGTTTTCTGGATTTGGGGGACTTCGTGGATCCGGAGTGTTGGGAGGGGTGAATGGGGCTTGCTGTGAGCCACCTTCCAAGTTGCTTCCATCCAGTTTCCCATTCTGCATGGCAATGTTGTGCTGTATGTGATCAAAAGTAAATTCTGCTGAAGACTCAAAAATTCTAGACACACTAATGGAGATACCATATGTGCAAAACTCCATTTGTATATTTAAAATTTAAGTACAGTGCCACTTCCTTGTTTCTTGGGGCCTCAATAATTTATATGTAATTGGTTCAGCTATTGAATGAGAACTTTTACTAATATTAACCTAAGATATGTTTTATGATAACACTCCAGTTAATAATAATTAATTGAACCTTACTATGTGCCAAGCAGTGTCTAGGGCTTTGTATCAATTATTTAATGTACTATTCACAAAGTCCCTATAAAGGTGAATCTATTTAATTTTTAAGTCTTTACTAATCTAACATTATAGAGCATACTGGCCAAACATTTGGCTTAGTCATTGTTACATTACTGTTTTTGTTTATAGTGTTTATGTTTATTATATTCTTTAACTTGTCTTGTTTTAAAATTTAATCTGAAATTTGAATACCAGCTGTATATTAAAAAATATTAATATATGAAGCTGCATAGATTTGTAAAAGGAAGAATTTGGGATTTCTAGGGAATAAAATGCTTAGAAGAAATGTTTGTCTTTTAAGTTTTAGGTGAATTTGTTTTACTATTATAATTTAAGATTTATTCTATGACATTAATATAGCACTTTTAAAAATTGGCATTTTAACAGAGAAAAAAGACATTGTAATAAGTGATGTCCTTAGAAGCATGGCTAGGCCTTATCTCTTTAATAAAGAATTGTTTTAATTATATCTGAGAAATCTGTGTGTTTTACTTTATTTTTTTAAAGATTTTATTTATTTATTTGACACAGAGAAAGAGAGGGAGGAGAGAGCACAAGCAGGGGAAGCGGCAGGCAGAGGGAGAGGGAGAAGCAGGCTCCCCGCTGAGCAGGGAGCCTGATGCGGTGCTCAATCCCAGGACCCTGGGATCATGACCTGAGCCGAAGGCAGATGCTTACCCGACTGAGCCACCCAGTCACCCCAAAATATGTGTTTTTTAGAAAGAAGCCAATCTATCTAAGAAGTACATAAAGTCAATCTTTTTAACTTTAAAAAGAAAAATTTAGTGAGGAGCACAGCAAATAAAAACCAGTTTTGACTTTTCTCTGTATGACATAAGCAGAAAATATTTTTAGATGCTTTTTCACTTCTGCATTTATTTATAAAGTGATATGGTGAAAAATAATTTTGCATTTAATATTTAAATAAAGTTTATCCTCATTTTCAGGCTTTACCCACCCACAGCCACTCTCTAGGTGCTTTTTACAAAAGTCACTTTATTCTCTGCAGCACCATGGGTAAAGCTGCTGTGGAAATGAATAGGACACATGTTAGCAATGGTGAGCTGGCTTGTGGAAAGGTGCAAAAAGGCATGAGAGGTAATGTTTGTTAGGTGAGCGCAGGGCTTGATTACTGGGCAGAGGAGTTTACATTTTATTCCATAGGCAATAAGGAACAATTTCTAAAGACTGGTGTAATGCTGTCCTTAGAAACATTAGTATTTAGCATTTGGAATATAACTATTATCTTAAGTATTAGACTTCTTTGACTAGATTAATATCTTTTTCACTCTGAACCTACACCACCTCTTAAAACATTAATTATAAATAAAAAGCCAGTTGAGAGAAATATAGGAATATCATGCATTTAGAATTCTTTTTCTGAGTTCCTGAAATGCGTCCATGAAATGCATTTCACCTAAACTTACAAATCATTCTATCTATGGTAATTTAAGAATTATAATACTGACTTTCTTTGGAGACTTTTTCCTGGGGATTAGTGAACCGGACAATCAACTGTTTCTAGCTAGTCACTAATTATCAGGAGACACCCAGTATCTCTATTGTCATTGTTAAGTATACAAACAAAGCCTAATAATAGTTGGGTAGCAACTTACTTTAGTTATGACATAAGCCTTAAATTACAGAGTTCCATCATATGTGATTCCCTTCATGAAAAGTTGAAAAGATAAATGAAAATGTGTTTCTTTTTATTTAAGTTGACCCTAAACAAAATAAAACTAAAGCAGCATCTTATAGGTTGTAAACATAGAAGTTATAAACATGTGGATAATGTCTATTACATGATTTCTGTTGAAATACCAATAGAAATAAGAGGATTTGTTTAAAAACCTGTTCTATAATTTGTGCCAAACACATAGAAGTTATTTTTTGCACAAAATAAATATATTTTGAGAATCTCAGTATATATAGTTTAGTCTTATCTCAGAATTACTTTTTATAGTATACTTCCCCTTTCCCCACTATTATTTAAGACTTCAAAGGATTTCAAAAAGTCCATAGTTACTAAATACATATGTAGTCTTTACTATAAAATGTGGATTATTTTCCTCAGTATCATTTTATAGTGATTTATAGAAGATAATTTTTAATTATCATGAATCATTCTTTTATTTTATTTTTCCTTATGCTCATTTTCTTCATCCATTTCATTTTTTGCCTATTAGTGTAAGAATTTCTTCAGTTAGGGACACCTGTGTGGCTCAGTCAGTTAAGTGTCCCACTCTGGATCTCAGCCCAGGTCTTGCTCTCAGGGTCATGAGTCAAGCCCTGCATTAAGCTCCACACTGGGCATGGAGCCTACTTAAAAAAAAAAAAAAATTAAAAATTAAAAAAAAAGAATTTGATCAATTCATGAACTAGGGCTTCAAAATTGGCTTGTGTAGCAAGCTGTGTATCTTCATTTCTTGTTAAGAAAGTACATTTCCTGTTATTATTTATGTCATAAGGTTTGTGTGGCTTGAATTTGCCAGTTTCTCAGCAGTGGAATAAGACCAAAACTGCCCTTAATTTTTTAATTTTTAAAATGATACTTAATATTTGGACAAATGGCATTAAATTACCAGGGAGTTTGTTTATAGTTTCATCTAATAATGTCCTAAACATTATAATAAAATAAAACTTGTATATACAGTTAAATAATTATTTTGACAATATAGCTTGAGGGAAGCAATAAAAGTTCATTTCAGAAAATGTAGTCAATAAATTAGGAAAATGTGATATAAATCATAAAAGATGATTCAAGAAGTAGACTATAAGTAATAGTTGTTTTCTATCTTTCAATGTTATTTTGTTTCCACTTCACTACACAAAAGCTATATTTATTTATTTATCTTTGAGCTCCCAGCATCATATCTAGAACACAGTAGGCATCCAATAAATATTTGCCAAAAGTATAAATAAATGAGTGGAAATAGATTTGAACCTAATATTGTTTTAAAAATTCCTATCATATTAACAAGGCTTGCTCCAAGTTGCAATTTAGTGCCTTGATAAAGCAAATATATCACTATATAATGTGGCTCACTCTTTTCCTCAATGATTTATTATACAGGTCATTTTTAGAATTAAACACAGATCATTAAAGAAGGCACTTTAAAGAACATTTGAGTCCATTTTCTTATTTTCTAAATGAGCAAACAGGTCCAGGAAAGCAAAGACACTTTTAAATTGACTTCAAATTGTGGCTTGTGGAACAGCTGGAACGGAACCCTGGTCTTCTGGTTTCCAGCCCAGTTTCCTTTGATTACACCATGTTAAGTGTCAGTACCAAGAATTCTAGAATTCTGAGAGCTGGGTTTCAATCTTCTTTATTATAGTGTTGCTTAAGACAAATAATATACTTCCTTGAACACTACTTTCCTCATTTCTAAAGAGAGAATAGATTTCATCAGACTTCACAGTATGTTATGTAGCTCAGTGACATACTAGTTCATTGCATACATTATTATTGTTTATTGCTCTGTTACTTATCAACATTTATTTATTTCAATATGCCTGTTTTTGACTATTTTATTTATTTAGTGTTCAACTTTCTAGGAATATTGAAAAACTATCAAGGCATATTCTTACATTTTATGTATAATCAGAACATTTGGTCACAGGTTAGTGACAATAATCTGAGATACTGGTGATGAGGGAATATGTCGTGTTCATAAGGACATTTAAAAACTCATTGTCCCTTCCTCCAGAACTGTAGTTAAAGCATAGACTTAGAGATGTTAAGTGTAAGTTATGAAAACTGGATTTATTCATCTATTCAGATGTCTAGACTTGTAGATGACTTCTCAAAGAATTTCCTTAAGCCACCTTATTTTATACTACTCCTTAAAGCTGTTGTCATTATTAAAAGAATATGATTATGTAATTAGATTTCATCAGCTGGGATAGGGATTATTTTAGGCTCACACTGTATTAGCTATAGACATTTTTTAATAACTAGATATTAGACATAATTATAGAGTACCATAACATTATATCTATCCATGACTTCAAGCAAAAAATCATCCTTCACAATGTCTAACTGAATTCATAGTTATAACTAAACTTTATCTATGGATGTTGAAGGAGCTGATTAATGTGAAAAAGAAATTATTTCATTTAAATTGTCCCCTCATATTTATTGTTAACCAGAGAAACAGACATTTTTGAATGACTAACATTTTTGTTTGTAGGTGTAGTTGTTGGTTCTATGATGTATTTTAGTAATTATGATAAAAGAGCTTAGTGGAACTAATCTGTTTGTTGTAAAGAAGTGAGATGTCCATTCAAAACAACTTATTAGTGATGGAAGCTGGCAAATGTTTGGGTTCAAATTCACAAGTAAACTTATAGACTTCCCATAGCTGTAAGAAGAAACCCTCAGTAAATAAAACTGAAATTTATTGTAGTCTCCACCACCTCTTCAAATTTAGAACCAATGTTTCATTCTGTTTTGATTCTTCATGCCTGGTATTTTATTTTTAAAGGCAATTCCCCAAAGCTAGCTGTTTTCTACCATGAGCTTCTTCCTCGACAATCTCTCTACACGACAGTTTAAAAGAACATAGTCTTAATGCAATATGTAAAATATGATGTAATTAATTTATTCATTTGTTTATTAACTTTCAGCTGAGGGAAACTTTTGTCTAAAGAGTTTTGCCCACCTTGGTTTTGTTGTTAATAGGAATCAGACTTCCCTACACGATGTGGCGTAAATGCTTTGAGTGAGAGAAGCTCAACTACGTCTGTAGTTCTCAGGCATGTTTCAGTGCCAGGATGTATTCAGCCAGTAAAATGCGTACACTTACTTTGTGGAGTGCTGTGTGCTTTGGAAGTGTTTCCATCCCAAACATTTAACTAGTAGAGATAAAACCATGGAAACTTTTAGTTCCACCAATCTCCACTCCCTCTCCCTCCTTAGCAGAGCATACCAGCTTTTCAGTGCCAAATTTACGGGGTTGCAATGTCCCCACAGAACTAAAAAGATACTCATAACATATATAATACTTCCTTTGTTTATTCATCTAAGCTATTTACTATCATAAAAAAAAATCTAACAGAATCAACAGAAAAAATATGTTGAATGAATATGTAGAATACTTGTTTGGGAATCTAGTGATACATAGACACTTAGAAGTACTACCTGTTTATTTAGATACCACATAACCAAGTTATACCTACATTTATTTGTGCTTTAGTTTCATACTGGAAATTTTCAAATGTGTATTTATCAGATCTTCTTTGTCGCATCTTAAATAGTCTGGCGCCACGGTTACTGAGATGGGATAATTCTTCCAACATGATGTCTCTGGGGATGCTGACTTTTTTGCCCAGGTGCATGCCATCTACATCTGTAAAACAACATTCATGTGCATGAAAACCCCAAGGTAAGCATTTTTAAATGCTTTGCTAAATTCCATAATTTATTGCCTGCTATATGCTAGTGTAGTGGGTAAGACAGAGACAACTTACTCAGAGTTTGGCTTGAATACTAGCTCCCTTACTTTCTAACTGTATGATTATAGATATGTTACTTATTTTTCTAAGCCTGAGGCTCCTCATCTCTAAAGTTCAGATAATACCTACTGAATATGCTTGATATGAGGATTAAATAAAATGCTTCATAGAAATCACTTAGCTATGGTACCTGGCACATAGAAAGAGTGAATGAGGAGCGCCTGGGTGGCTCAGTCGTTGAGCATCTGCCTTCGGCTCAGGTCATGATCCCAGGGTCCTGAGATCGAGCCCCGCATCAGGCTCCCTGCTCCTCGGGGGAGCCTGTTTCTCCCTCTCCCTCTCCCACTCCCCCTGCTTGTGTTCCCTCTCTCACTGTGTCTCTCTCTGTCAAATAAATAAATAAAATCTTTAAAAAAAAAAAAGAAAGAGTGAATGAAAGTTAGCTAATAACACTATTAGTATAATTTAGTGTTTCCAAATTTAACGAGTTTTCAAACAGCACTGCTTATAGTTGTTTTAATAAGTTCTGTTTGGCACCCCACGTTTTTATGTGTTTGAGCTATCCCTGTTGCTTGAATGCCTACCCTTCCATCCATGCCACTCCATTTCCTTATCTCTGTCAAAATACCATTCATTCTGCAGCCACCACCAGGAGCCTAGTATGAAGTAGGCAGGTGGTAAGTACTGAATGGACAAATCCTTCCCGATTCAGCTTAATGATATTTCTGTGAATCCCTTCACTAAATCTCTATTCATAATTATTCATGCTTTTTTCTTTCTTTTTCTTTTTTAAGGTTTTATTTATTTATTTAACAGAGAGAGAGAGAGAGAGAGAGCACAAGCAGGGGTAGTGGAAGAGGGAGAAGCAGGCTCTCTGCTCAGCAGGGAGCCTGATGAAGGACTTGATCCCAGGACCCTGGGACCATGACTGACCTGAGCTGAAGGCAGTTGCTTATTCAACTGAGCTACCCAGGTGCCCCTATTCATGCCTTTTTCATATCTCCATAGCAATGAACCACAATTACTTGATTCCATTTTACTTACTTAATGGTTTGTATTTTTTTGTTTTTGTTTTAGTCTTTGTGTCCCCCATCCTTACATAGAGGAGATGTCCAGTAAACGACTGTTATTTTCTATTTTTAGTACTGAGGGACTTTTTTTTGAAGAGTTTTTTATTTATTTGACAGAGAGAGAGATAGCAAGAGCAGGAACACAAGCAGGGGGAGTGAGAGGGAGAAGCAGGCTTCCCACTGAGCAGGGAGCCCGATGTGGGGCTCGATCCCAGGACCCTGGGATCATGACCTGAGCCGAAGGCAGACGCTTAACGACTGAGCCACCCGGGCGCCCCTGAAGGACTTTTTTAAAGTTGAAAATAGATGAAACTCTTCTATTTTCTCCTTTAATCAAGAATATATTTCTATGTAACCCACAGAATTCTCTTGCCATTGTAGACTGCTCGTAAATCACAGGAAGAAAAATTGGGCCATTAGTAAAATAAATAATTCATTATTCTGATTGATTGGGGCAACATTCTTTGATGATGTGACAAATTAACCCTAATAATTAAGCTTTTGGGGGTGTTAGGGATGAAATAACAGAATTACTTGAATTTTCTCCTTATTTTGTTTTGGAAAAAAATCAATTTGTCCACATATTTTGATGTTACATGAAGAGAACTCCACTAATCATAAAAATTGCCTGCTCTTCTACTTCCACCTGACAGTGATGAGGTAGCACTATTCTTCCCTGGCTGAAGCAGTGTCAGACCAATATAGATGAAAAAGAAGGCTTAAATAAGAGCAAGAGTCTTAGAACATAATCGGAAAATTTCCAAGCTCAAACAAAAAATCTTTTCATACCAGGAAACAGGAAGATCTCAAACCCAGTGAATAAAAAGGCAGATGCCAACATGAGATGACTGAGATATTAAAATTACACAACCAAGATTTCAAAGCAGCCACGATAAAAATGGCTGTTCAATGGATGGAGACAGTAGCAGAATAGAGGGCAGAATGGGAAAAAAAAATCTGTGAACTGGGAGACAGAATAATAGAAATCACCCAATAAGAAAAACTGAGGAAAAAATAAATTGAAAAAAAGATGAAGAGAGCCTTAGGGATTAATGGGACTAGAACAAAAGATAGAGCATTTGTGTCACTTAAGTCCCAGGAGAGGAGAAGGAAGTGGAGCTGGAAAAGTACTCAAAGAAATAATGGTTGGGGTGCCTGGGTGGCTCAGTCAGTGAAGCAGTCGTTAAGCATCTGCCTTCGGCTCAGGTCATGATCCTGGAGTCCCAGGATTGAGCCCCGCATCGGGCTTCCTGCTTGGTGGGGAGTCTGCTTCTCCCTCTGACCCTCCCCTCTCTCATGCTCTCTCTCTCTCACTCTCTCTCTCTCAAATAAATAAATAAAATCTTAAAAAAAATAATAATGGTTAAAAACTCCCCGAATTAGGCAAGAAAGATAAATCTACAGATTCAAGAAGCTAAGAGTGTCTTATACAAGATAAATTTATAGAACTTCACAAGATATATTATAAACTTCTAAAAATTAAAGATGAAAAACCTTGAAAGCAGCCAGAGAAAAATGACAACTTACCTATAGGGAGGGAAAAAAAAATGAGAATGACAGTGAACTTATCACCAGAAACCATGAAAACCAGGAGAAAGTGGCACAAAGTTACTGAAAGAAAAAAACTGTCAACCCAGTGAAAATATCCTTTAGAAATGAGGCAGAATTTAAAACATCTTCAGATGAAGGGAAACTAGGAGAATTTGTTTCCTAGAGACCTATCCTAAAACAATGGTTCGGGCAGCTATAACAAAATACCAAAGACCAGTGGCTTCTAAACAACAGAAATTTATTTCTCACAGTTCTGGAGGCTGGAAGTCTGAGATCTAGGTGCCAGCATGGTTGGGGTTCTGGTGAAAGCCTCCTTCTGGGTTGCAGATTGCAGATTTCTTGCTGTGTTCTCACATGGTGGAAGGGACAAGATAGCTCTCTTGGACCTCTTTTGTAAGGGCATTCATCTCTTTCACGAGGACTCCACTGTCATGACCTAATCATCTCCAAAGATTCCATCTCTTAATACCATCACAGGGGCATTGGGATTTCAGTATATGAGTTTGGTGGGGACACAAACATTCAGACCATAGCAAAAAGCTAAGGGAAGTCCTTTAAACAGGAGGGAAACAATAAAATATGGAGCAAAGAAAGAATACAGTGAGCAACAGGGTGGGTAAATACAATAAGCTTCCCTTCTCCTCTTGAGTTTTCTAAATTATGTTTGACGTTAGAAGCAAAAACTGTAACACTCTCTGATATAATTATAAATGTATGTAGAAGAAATAGTTAAGACAATTATATTGCAAACAGAAGAGGATAAAGGGACATGAAGGTAAGTAAGTTTTCTATACTTCACTTGAATTGATAAAGTGATGACATCCATAGACTTTGATAAGTTATGCCTATGTAATGTAATTCTTTTTTTTTTAAGATTTTATTTATTTATTTGACAGAGAGAGAGAGAGACAGTGAGAGCGGGAACACAAGCAGGGGGAGTGGGAGAGGGAGAAGCAGGCCTCTCGCAAAGCAGGGAGCCCGATGCAGGGCTTGATCCCAGGACCCCGGGATCATGACCTGAGCCAAAGGCAGAGCCCAATGACTGAGCCACCCAGGCGCCCCGCATATGTAATGTAATTCTTAAAGCAACTCCCAAAAAAGCTATTACAGATGGACTTGAAATCACTATAGATAAATAGAAATGGAAATCTTAAAAACGTTCAAGTAAACCGTAGAAAAATAGGAAAAAGAAAACAAATGAAAAACAGAGGCAACAAACAGAAAACAAAAAAATAAAATGATAGGGTTAAGCCCTAACACATCAAAAATCACATTAAATATGAGTGCTCTAAATGTACCAATTAAAAGACAAAGATTGCAGATTGGATTAAAAACCATGATCCAACTATATGCTGTGAGTTGGACAATAGAGGCAAGTTGAAAGTAACAGGATGGATGGCCACTTAGGTGGCTTAGTCGGTTATGCATCTGACTCTTGATTTTGGCTCAGGTCATGATCTCAGGGCCATGAGATTGGGCCCTGTGTCAGGCTCTGTCCTCAGCGGAGAGTCTGCTTGAGATCCTCTCTTGCCTTCTCCTTCTGCCCCTTCCCCCACTTGCACACATGCACTCTCTTTCTCTCTCTCTCAAATAAATAAATAAATCTTAAAAAAAAAAAAGAAACTAACAGGATGGAAAAAGATATATCAAGCAAATATTAACCCATGGAGATCAGAAGTGGTCATATTAATATCAAATAAAGTGGATTTCAGAGCAAAGACAATTACCAGAGACAGAAAAAGCATTATATAACGATTAAAATACCAATCCACCAAGAAGATCTAGAAATTCTAAATGTGTATGCAACAAACAACAACAGCAACAACAAAAAGAATTAAAGGACAGAAAGGAGAAATAGACAAATCCACAGTTATAGTTGGAGACTTCAACATCCCTCTCTCAACAAAGGATAGAACAACAGACAGAAAATCAGCAAGGTTGTAAGAGGACTCAATAATACCATTTACCAGGAAGATCAAATTGACATTTATAGAATTAGATTCTGCTGAACAACAATAGAATGCACGTTCTTTTCAAGTGCCCATGGAACATATACCAAGGTAGACCATATCCGGGGCCATAAAATAAACCTTAACAAATTTAAAAGAGTTAAAATTGTGCAGAATATGATTTCTGTTTACAACGGAATCACATTAGAAATTAGTAACAGAAAGATAATAGGAAAATCTCTAAGCATTTGGAAACTAAACAACATATTTCTAAATAATCCATGGGTCAAAGAGGAAGTCTCAAGGGAAATAAAAAAAAATCATTGATCTGAATGAAAATGAAAATAAAGCATGTCAAAGTTTATGGGACACAGTTAATGCAGTGCTGAGAGGGACATTTATAGCACTAAATGTATACATTAAAAAAAATAAGAAGTCTTAAATGAATAATCTAAGCTTCTACCTTAAAAACCTAGATAAAGGGGGCACCTGGGTAGCTCAGTCAGTTAAGTGTCAGACTCTTGGTTTCGGCTCAGATCATGACCCTAGATCAAACCCCGAGGGGGACTCTGCCTTGAGCATGGAGCCTGCTTAAGATTCTCTCTCTCCCTCTTCCTCTGCCCTTCATCACTTACCTGCTGGTTTGCACGCATGTACACATGTGTTATCTCTCTTTCTCAAAAGAAAAAACAAAAACAAAAAACAAAACCCTAGAAAAAGAAGAGCAAAATCAACCTAAAGCAAGCAGAAGGAAGGATATAACAAAGATAACCGCTGAAATAAAAAACCAGTTAAGCATGGGGTTGAGTTTTGAAAGATAAATAGAATTGACAAATCTCTAACTAGACTGACACAGACAAAAATATAAAAGACACAAATTACCGATGTTAAGAACAAAAGAAGGAACTACAGGAACTACACACACTGTAGATAGCAAATGGATAATAAAAGAATACTGTGAAAAATTGTATACATAAATTCACATAAATTTGAAAGCTTAAAAAAAATTCACCAATTTTTGAAAAGCACAAAGTATCCTATCTCACCAATATGAAGTAGAGAAGTTGATTAATCCTATAAATACAAAACAATCAAATTTATAATTTTAAAATCTCCCAAAAAAGAAATCTTTAGAGTAGATAATTTCACTGGAGAATTCTACCAAACATTTCAAAAATTAACACCCAATTCATAATCTCTACCTGAAAATAGAAGATGAGAGAATAGTTCCCAATTTATTTATTAAGCTAATATTACCCTGATACCAAAACTAAAGACAACACACAAAAAGAAAGCTACAGACCAATATTCTCCATGCATATAGAAGTAAAAATCCTTAACAAAATATTAATAATTAGAATTCAACAATATATAAAAATTATTCTATACCATGAATAAGTGGGGTTTATCCCAGGGATACTGACTGGTTCAATATTCAAAAAATCAATATATTCTACAATACTAACAGGCTAGAGAAGAAAAATTACATGATTATACCGTTGGGATCGAGGGCTGGGCAAAACACTATTGAACTTGACACCACAATTCATTAGAGGAAAAATTGGTAAATAGGACTTCATCAAAATTAAAAACTTTTGCTCTGAGAACGACTTTTACAAGGATGAGAAGACAAGCTACAGAGTGGGAAAGCGTATTTGACAACAAGCTAGAATATATAAAGAACTTTCAAAACTCACCAGTAAAAATGCAAACAATCCAATTAGAACATGGGACAAAAACATGAAGAGACATTTCACCAAAGAAGAAATACAGATGGCAAATAAGCATACAAAAATGTTCAACATCATCAGTCAATTCAAATTAAAGAAATGCAAATTAAGACCATAATGGCAATGTCACTATCAGAATGGCTAAAATGAAAAATAGTGATAGCTTCTAATGCTGGGGAGGGTGTGGAGAAACTGGATCACTCATATATTGCTGTTGGAAATGTAGAATGGTACAGCCACTCTAGAAAGTAACTTAGTAGTTTCTGTTAAAAACCTACTGTAGAACTAACAGTAATACTGGGCATTTATTCCAGTAAAATGAAAGCTCATGTTCACGCAAAAAGCTATGTACAAATATTCATAGCAGCTTTATTCTTTTTTTAAATTTTATTTTCATAGCAGCTTTATTCTTAATTAAAAACAAAACAGAAATTATCCGGACGTACTTCAATGGGTAAATGGTTAAAAACATTGTGGTCCATCCATACCATGGTACTCAGGAATAAAAAGGAATAAACTATTGAAATATACATCTCCTGGACATATCTCCAGAGAATTACACTGAGTGGAAAAAAGCCAACCTCCAAAGGTTATACACTGTGTGTGTGTGTGTGTGTGTGTGTGTGTGTGTGTGTATCATTTATATAGCATTCTTGAAATGAAAAAATATAGAGAGAGAAATAAAGAACAGAGTAGTAATTGGCAGGAGTTTCTTGACTATTAATGACAATATTGTGGTTGTGATAGTATACTATAGCTTTGCAAGACGTTACCTTGGGGGAAATTAGGAAAGGGTACATGATGGGATAGCTCTGTATTATTTCTTACAATTGCATATGAACTACAATTATCTCAAAAAAAAAAGCTACAAAGCCATAAAAAGATATGAATAATCCTTAAGTGTAAACTGCTAAGTGAAAAAAGCTAGTCTGTAAAGGCCACACACTGTATGGTTCCAACTACATGGCATTCTGGAAAAGGCAAAACCCTGGAAGACGGTAAAAGAATCAGTGGTTGCCAAGGGCTTGAGGGGAGGTAATAGGGATAAACAGGAAGAGTACAAGGGATTTCTAGGGCAGTGAGACTATTCCCCATGATACTATAATGGCAGATATATGACATTATGCATTCGTGAAAGCCCATAGAACACTACAACACAAAGAGTGACCCCTAATGTAAACTATCGACTTTAGTGTTTTTGTTTTTTTTAAGATCTTATTTACTTAATTTAGAGAAAGAGAGAGAGTGTGTGTGTGTGTGCATGAGCAGGGGAGGTACAGAGAGAGCGAGGGAGAGGGAGACAACATCCAGCAGACTCCACACTGAGTGCAGAGCCAACTCAGGGCTTGATCCCAGGACCCCGAGTTCATGAGCCCAGCCGAAACCAAGAGTTGGATGCTTAACCAGCTGAGCCACTCAGGTGCCCCTGGACTTTAGTGTTTAATAGTGTATCAATATTCGTTCATCAGCCATAACCAGTACATCACACATCAATAATAGGGGAAACTATGTATTGGGAGGAGAAGGGGTATATGGGAACATTCTACTTTCTGCTTAGTTTTTCTGTAAACCTAAAACTGCTCTAAAAAAAGTGTATTATTAAAAAAAATTTAATTGAAAAAATTCATGGCCCCTTCTAATGCAAGAGGAGCAGCTTTGTCTGCTCTCCAGTATGAAAAAAAAAAAAAAAAAAAAAAAGCTATGCTTTACAATCCCCAGGGATGGCAGGGACTGCCTACGAAAAAGGAATAGGAGGAACAGAGCAAAATAAATGAGGGTGTTTTATAACAGTTGCCTGGGATTTGCTTGCCAAACCTGTTGAGTTCTACAGGGAATATTTGCCTTCATCTATTTGCAAGTGTTTGGAATCTTTGTTACTGTGTGCTTGGAACATGGAAGGAGAAGCTAGGTTCTTTTTCAACATACCTATGAATATATACCTCCATATTCTAAAGAGAGTGACAAGGTGGGCTCTTTCAACTTTTTGATCCTTTTTTTAAATAAGATTTTGTTTATTTGAGAGAGAGAGAGAAGGAGAGAGAGAGAGAGAGCACAAGCTGGGGAAGGGCAGAGGGAGAGGGAGAAGCAGACTCCCCACTGAGCAGGGACCCCCACGTGGGGCTCCATCCCAGGGTCCTGGGATCATGACCTGAGCTGAAGGCAGATGCTTAACCAACTGGGCCACCTAGGTGCCCAACTTTTTGATTCTATAATCAAAATAGCAAGTTCCCTTTAGATACAAAGGATAGAAGAAACAGTATTGCTTATACTTAGTGCAGTTATGGAAAGGGGGAATCTCTTTAAATGTTTCTCAAAACAATTCAGTTAGCAATGAGAGAGAGAGAGAGAGAGAGAATGAAATAGTAACACAAAAAATCAAAATCTACAGATTTTTTTCCATTGAACTTTTCTAGAAATACATATTCTATATAATGTGATATATTACAAATAATGTTTTTAAACACATTTAGGTTTTTCCTGAAAAACCTTTCTAATGGGACATTTTGAGGAAATGAAAAATGCCCCAAAGCAGGCAACCACTAAAAAATGTGGAGATGACAATCTTCATAGTTATAGAATCTTTCTCCTTACAATGAAGGCTACGAAGATTTTCCATAAAGAAACTGAAACAGAAATGCAGCTCTTTTCTTCCTCCCCATTTCTGTTACTGTTTTGAGTCATTACAAATAGTTAAATGAAAATAGAGGTGTTAGAAAAAGGAATAACATATTATTATATTAATTTCTATATCTTCTAAATTCTAAGCTATGGCATAAGTTTAATTCTGTGACTCCAGACAGAAATTTGAGAAAATGTTTTTATCTCATTTCCCTCTTTTAAAGTCCCCCCGATATTAACTGATTCCACCAACGTTTCTGAAATAACCACATGACTTAAGTAGATTCCATCCCGCTGGTCCCTGGGGTGTGTTTGACCAGAGTTGATCAGCTTGGTGATTGATTCAGAAACAAGTATGAGACCTGATCCAGGTCAATGAGAGTGAATATCAGGACTTTTCTCTGTGCATGTTGTGCCAAAGATGCTTTCTTTATCCTGCTGCGTGTAAGCACGGAAGTATATTGCCCAGGAAACTATTGGCAAGTACTTGGTAGAATGATAGAGCCAGGCTTGGGATGAAGCTTACCCCAAGGAAATCTAAACAGAGACAGAAAACCAGAGATTCCTTGGCAGCATACTTGAGTGGCTAGATGAAGCCCTACCAGATCACCTCTGAACTTTTCAGATATATGAGCCATAAATTCCCTTTATTGTTTAAGCTAGTTGGCTTCTGACTTTCTCTTATTTTCAGCTAAAAGCATGCAGATATAGTTATTCTCTTGAGATCTTCATTTCACTGATGTAGGTCCAAAAACTATATCAAGATGGGAGTCATAAGGAAGAGTGAGGAAGACCAGCCTAAAAGCCCAGCAGTAGGGTCCTCAAAGAGGAAAGAACAGAGAGCAGGGCTATAACAAAAATGGATATCCTGCTTCTATTTGGGGGGCGGAGCAAGATGGCGGAGGAGTAGGAGACCTAGATTTTGTCTGGTCTCAGGAATTCAGCTGAATAGGGATCAAACCATTCTGAACACCTACGAACTCAACAGGAGATCGAACAGGAGAGTAGCAACAGCTATCTGAACAGAGAAGCGACCACTTACTGGAAGGTAGGACGTGCGGAGAAGTGAATCCGAGGCGATATTCGGGAGGATAGACGGCGGGGGAGGGGCCTCCGCCGGCCGCTTCTGGCAAGTGCTAGAGCCGCGGAGCACAAAATCGGACCTTTTAAAAGTTGGCTCCGCGGAGGGACGTCGCTGCAGTGGCTAAGCGGGGGGTGGAATCCTCCCGGGACAGTGTGGTCTCAGGACCCTTGGGGTCACAGAGAGACCGGGGGTGCCTGAGTGCGGCAGAGCTCCCAGGTGTCGGGGCGGGGAAGCCGGCTGCAGATACGGAGCAGAGTCGCGGGCTCTCAGCTCGGGGTTGCCATAAACTGTGATCTGCGGCCCAGTCGGGGCACGGCTCCCCCAGCAAGGACCCAACAAGCAGCAGATCCGGGGAGACTCCCCTTCCTTCCCGGGGAGGAGCGGTGCGGGAACGCACTGCAGGGATCTGCTGGGTTTGGAGACTCCGAGCTGGGTCGGGTGCCAGAGATAGCAACGCTCGATCACAGGCCGGGTGAGCGCGGAGTGCGGCCGGAGACCGGGGACACGGGAGTGACTGCTTTTCTCTGGGGGCGCACTGAGGAGTGGGGCCCCGAGTTCTCGGCTCCTCCGGGCGGAGACTGGGAGGCCGCCATTTTCGCCCTGGTCCTCCAAAGCTGTACCGAGAGCTTGCAGGGAACAAAAGCTCCTGAGAGCAAACTGGAGCAGCTTCCTTAGCCCGGACCGACAAGGGCGGGGCAATTCTGCCTCTGGCAAAGACATTTGGAAACCACAGCAACAGGCCCCTCCCCCAGAAGATCAACACAAACAGCCAGCAAGCCAAGACCAAGTTGATCGATCAAGGAGAATAGGAGAACTCCAGCGCTAGGGGAATACTGCACATAGATTCATGGCTTCTTTTTTTTTTTTTTTTTACCATGATTCATTATTTCATCAAAGTTAATTTTTGTTGACTTTTTTTTATTTTTCTTTTTCCCTTTTTCAACCAACATCTTATAAATCCCTTTTAAAAAAAAAAAACATTTTTTATTTTTTTTTTCATTTTTAGAGTCATATTTTATCCCTTCATAGTAGTTATCCTTGTTTTTGGCATATATATATAAGTTGTTCTCTCTTTAAAATTTTGAGGTACAGTTTCTTCTAACAGATCAAAATATACCCTAAACCACTAGTGTATGGCTTTGTTCTAGTCTCCTGCCTGATCACATTCTCTCCCTTTTTCCTTTTTTTTTTTTCCTTAAATCTTCTTTCTTTTTTTCAAACAACTTATCTTACCAAGTCCTTTTATAAAATCTTTTATAATTTTCATCTTTACAGTCATCTTCCATCCCTTCATTGTATCAACCCTTATTTTGTACATATATGTCTTTCTTCCTTTAAAATTTTAGGAGGCACTTTTTTCTAACAGACCAAAATACGCCCAAAATCTAGTGTGTGGCACTGATCTATGCACTAGCCTGATCATATTTGATCATATTCTGCCTTTTTTGAATTGTTTTGTTTTTGTTTTTATCTTTTTTTCTTTTTTTTTTTTCTTTTTCTCTTTCTTTTTTCTTTCTTTCCCTTTCTTTTCCCCTGGTTTCAGGTCTTTTCTGATTTGTATACAGTATATTTGCTGGGGACGTTGTAAACCTGTTAGCCTTTTGTTCTCTCATTCATCTATTCTCCTCTGGACAAAATGACAAGACAAAAGAAATCACCTCAGCAAAAAGAACAAGAGGTAGTACCATCAGCCAGGGACCTACTCAATACGGACATTAGTACGATGTCGGACCTAGAGTTCAGAATCATGACTTTAAAGATACTAGCTGGGCTTGAAAAAAGCGTGGAAGTTATTAGAGAAACCCTTTCTGGAGAAATAAAAGAACTAAAATCTAACCAAATCGAAATCAAAAAGGCTATTGATGAGGTGCAATCAAAAATGGGGGCACTAAATGCTAGGCTAAATGAGGCAGAAGAGAGAATCAGCGATATAGAAGACCAAATGATGGAAAATAAAGAGGCTGAGAAAAAGAGAGAGAAACAACTACAGGATCACGAGGGCAGAATTCGAGAGATAAGTGATACGATAAGACGAAACAACATTAGAATAATTGGGATCCCAGAAGAAGAAGAGAGAGAGAGAGGGGCAGAAGGTATATTGGAGCAAATTATAGCAGAGAACTTCCCTAATGTGAGGAAGGAAACAGGCATTAAAATCTAGGAGGCACAGAGAACCCCTCTCAAAATCAATAAAAATAGGTCAACACCCCGACATCTAATAGTAAAACTTACGAGTCTCAGAGACAAAGAGAAAATCCTGAAAGCAGCTCGGGAGAAGAGATATGTAACCTACAATGGTAGAAACATTAGATTGGCAACAGACCTATCCACAGAGACCTGGCAGGCCAGAAAGGACTGGCAAGATATCTTCAGAGCACTAAACGAGAAAAATATGCAGCCAAGAATACTATATCCAGCTAGGCTATCATTGAAAATAGAAGGAGAGATAAAAAGCTTCCAGAACAAACAAAAACTAAAGGAATTTGCAAACACGAAACCAGCCCTCCAAGAAATATTGAGAGGGGTCCTCTAAGCAAAGAGAGAACCTAAAAGCAGCAAAGAGCAGAAACGAACACAGACAACAGACAGTTAACAGTCACCTTACAGGTAATACAATGGCACTAAATTCATACCTTTCAATAGTTACCCTGAATGTAAATGGGCTAAATGCCCCAATCAAAAGACACAGGCTATCAGATTGGATTAAAAAACAAGACCCATCCATATGCTGTCTGCAAGAGACTCATTTTACACCCAAAGACACCCCCAGATTGAAAGTGAGGGGGTGGAAAACCATTTACCATGCTAATGGACACCAAAAGAAAGCTGGGGTGGCAATCCTTATATCAGACAAACTAGATTTTAAAACAAAGACTGTAATAAGAGATGAGGAAGGACACTATATCCTACTTAAAGGGTCTATCCAACAAGAAGATCTAACAATTGTAAATATCTATGCCCCGAACATGGGAGCAGCCAATTATATAAGGCAATTAATAACAAAAGCAAAGAAACAGAATGACAACAATACAATAATAGTGGGGGACTTTAACACCCCCCTGACTGAAATGGACAGATCATCTAAGCAAAAGATCAACAAGGACATAAAGACTTTAAATGACACACTGGACCAAATGGACTTCACAGACATATTCAGAACATTCCATCCCAACGCAACGGAATACACATTCTTCTCTAGTGCCCATGGAACATTCTCCAGAATTGATCACATCCTAGGTCACAAATCAGGTCTCAATCGGTACCAAAAGATTGGGATCATTCCCTGCATATTTTCAGACCACAATGCTTTGAAACTAGAACTCAACCACAAGAGGAAAGTCGGAAAGAACTCAAATACATGGAGGCTAAAGAGCATCCTACTAAAGAATGAATGGGTCAACCAAGAAATTAAAGAAGAATTAAAAAAATTCATGGAAACCAATGAAAATGAAAACACAACTGTTCAAAATCTTTGGGATACAGCAAAGGCAGTCCTGAGAGGAAAGTATATAGCAATACAAGCCTTTCTCAAGAAACAAGAAAGGTCTCAAATACACAACCTAACCCTACACCTAAAGGAGCTGGAGAAAGAACAGCAAAGAAAGCCTAAACCCAGCAGGAGAAGAGAAATCATAAAGATCAGAGCAGAAATCAATGAACTAGAAACCAAAAGAACAGTAGAACAGATCAACGAAACTAGGAGCTGGTTCTTTGAAAGAATTAACAAGATTGATAAACCCCTGGCCAGACTGATCAAAAAGAAAAGAGAAATGACCCAAATCAACAAAATCATGAATGAAAGAGGAGAGATCACAAGCAACACCAAAGAAATACAAACAATTATAAGAACATATTATGAGCAACTCTATGCCAGCAAATTAGATAACCTGGAAGAAATGGGTGCATTCCTAGAGATGTATCAACTACCAAAATTGAACCAGGAAGAAATAGAAAACCTGAACAGACCTATAACCACTAAGGAAATTGAAACAGTCATCAAAAATCTCCCAAGAAACAAAAGCCCAGGGCCAGATGGCTTCCCAGGGGAATTCTATCAGACATTTCAAGAAGAATTAATACCTATTCTCCTGAAACTGTTCCAAAAAATAGAAATGGAAGGGAAACTTCCAAACTCATTTTATGAGGCCAGCATTACCTTGATCCCAAAACCAGACAAAGACCCCATCAAAAAAGAGAATTACAGACCAATATCCTTGATGAACATGGATGCAAAAATTCTCACCAAAATACTAGCCAATAGGATCCAACAGTACATTAAAAGGATTATTCACCACGACCAAGTGGGATTTATTCCTGGGCTGCAAGGCTGGTTCAACATCCGCAAATCAATCAATGTGATACAATACATTAACAAAAGAAAGAACAAGAATCATATGATCCTCTCAATAGATGCAGAAAAAGCATTTGACAAAGTACAACATCCTTTCTTGATCAAAACTCTTCAGAGTATAGGGATAGAGGGTACATACCTCAATATCATAAAAGCCATCTATGAAAAACCTACAGCGAATATCATTCTCAATGGGGAAAGGCTGAGAGCTTTTCCCCTAAGGTCAGGAACGCGGCAGGGATGTCCACTCTCACCACTGCTATTCAACATAGTATTAGAAGTCCTAGCCACAGCAATCAGACAACAAAAAGAAATCAAAGGCATCCAAATCGGCAAAGAGGAAGTCAAACTCTCACTCTTTGCAGATGATATGATACTGTATGTGGAAAACCCAAAAGACTCCACCCCAAAACTGCTAGAACTCATACAGGAATTCAGTAAAGTAGCAGGATATAAAATCAATGCACAGAAATCAGTGGCATTCCTATACACCAACAACAAGACAGAAGAGAGACAAATCAAGGAGTCTATCCCATTTACAATTGCACCCAAAACCATTAGATACCTAGGAATAAATCTAACCAAAGAGGCAAAGGATCTGTACTCAGAAAACTATAAAATACTCAGGAAAGAAATTGAAGAAGACACAAAGAAATGGAAAAACGTTCCATGCTCATGGATTGGGAGAATCAACATTGTGAAGATGTCAATGCTACCTAGAGCAATCTACACATTCAATGCAATCCCCATCAAAATACCATCCACTTTTTTCAAAGAAATGGAACAAATAATCCTAAAATTTGTATGGAACCAGAAGAGACCCAGAATAGCCAGAGGAATACTGAAAAAGAAAAGCAAAGCTGGCGGCATCACAATTCCGGACTTCCAGCTCTATTACAAAGCTGTCATCATCAAGACAGTATGGTACTGGCACAAAAAACAGACACATAGATCAATGGAACAGAATTGAGAGCCCAGAAATGGACCCTCAACTCTATGGTCAACTTATTTTTGACAAAGCAGGAAAGAATGTCCAATGGCAAAAAGACAGTCTCTTCAACAAATGGTGTTGGGAAAATTGGACAGCCACATGCAGAAGAATGAAACTGGACCATTTCCTTACACCACACACAAAAATAGACTCCAAATGGTTGAAAGACCTAAACGTGAGACAGGAGTCCATCCAAATCCTAAAGGAGAACACAGGTAGCAACCTTTTCGACCTTAGCTGCAGCAACTTCTTCCTAGAAACATCGCCAAAGGCACGGGAAGCCAGGGCAAAAATGAACTATTGGGATTTCATCAGGATAAAAAGCTTCTGCACAGCAAAAGAAACAGTCCACAAAACCAAAAGACAACCAACAGAATGGGAGAAAATATTTGCAAATGACATATCAGATAAAGGGCTAGTATCCAAAATCTATAAAGAACTTATCAAACTCAACACCCAAAGAACAAATAATCCAATCAAGAAATGGGCAGAAGACATGAACAGACATTTCTCCAAAGAAGACATCCAAATGGCCAACAGGCACATGAAAAAGTGCTCAACATCGCTTGGCATCAGGGAAATCCAAATCAAAACCTCAATGAGATACCACCTCACACCTGTCAGAATGGCTAAAATTAACAAGTCAGGGAACGACAGATGTTGGCGGGGATGTGGAGAAAGGGGAACCCTCCTACACTGTTGGTGGGAATGCAAGCTGGTGCAACCCCTCTGGAAAACAGTATGGAGGTTCCTCAAACAGTTGAAATTAGAGCTACCGTTTGATCCAGCAATTGCACTACTGGGTATTTACCACAAAGATACAAATGTAGGGACCCGAAGGGGTACGTGTACCCCAATGTTTATAGCAGCAATGTCCACCATAGCCAAACTGTGGAAAGAGCCAAGATGCCCACCGACAGATGAATGGATAAAGAAAATGTGGTATATATACACAATGGAATATTATGCAGCCATCAAAAGGAATGAGATCTTGCCATTTGCAACGACGTGGATGGAACTGGAGGGTGTTATGCTGAGTGAAATAAGTCAATCAGAGAAAGACATGTATCACATGACCTCACTGATATGAGGAATTCTTAATCTCAGGAAAGAAACTGAGTGTTACTGGAGTGGTTGGGGGTGGGAGGGATGGGGTGGCTGGGTGATAGATATTGGGGAGGGTATGTGCTACGGTGAGCGCTGTGAATTGTGCAAGACTGTTGAATCACAGATCTGTACTTCTGAAACAAATAATGCAACATATTTTAAGAAAAAAGAAAAAGAAGAAGATAACAGGAGAGGAAGAAAAGGGGAGTATGTCAGAGGGGGAGACGAACCATGAGAGATGATGGACTCTGAAAAACAAACTGAGGGTTCTAGAGGGGAGGGGGGTAGGGGGATGGGTTAGCCTGGTGATGGGTATTGAGGAGGGCACGTTCTGCATGGAGCACTGGGTGTTATGAACAAACAATGAATCATGGAACACTGCACCCAAAACTAATGATGTAATATATGGTGATTAACATAACAATAAAAAATTTAAAAAAAAAATGGATATCCTGCTGGTCACGGACTCATCTGGTTTCGTAAGATACATTCACTCCTTTTTAGCAAAGTACCAGAACCATCACTCAAGCGAGAGAGAGAGAGCACAAGCTGGGGAAGGGCAGAGGGAGAGGGAGAAGCAGACTCCCCACCGAGCAGGGACTCAAGCTCCTACAAGGAATAGATGTTCAGTAAGAGCCATGAAGAACTTACCTACTAATCAGCTGGCACAGTCTGTTATTACTAGTAAATTTGTATCATAAGAGAGGAGAAATAAGAGACAAAAAGGAAAAAGGAGGAGGTGCATAAAATAATGGACACTCAACCTCTTTTCTTATTCATCATACTCCATTCCACTTCCTCTAAGCCTGCATTTTCTCCCTCCTACTCTGTGATAGACAGTGAGTTAACTGGCTTTGAGTGGCCATCTGAAAGTATTAAGGACCTCTGGGGCCAGAAATACTGGATGATAAGTCAGCACTAGAGCAAGCTTCTACTGGCTCACAAGCGTTGACTGATAAATTTTCAAGAACTCTGTGAGCCAGTAGTTAACTTCAGTAAACAGAGCCCTAATTAAAATTAAATTATATAAATTTAATAGTTAGAAAAAGTATTTAAAAACAAAGCAATAAATACTCAAAACATATCACTTTTTAAGTCTTCTTACTGCATTTTGCTATTACCTATGCTTCTAATGTTATTTCTATCTGTTTGTATGTGTATGGTGGAAATACTATATAACATATTACTGCACATATTTTCCTAAATTTCCATTCAGTGCCTTCCTGATGGTAGCTTGAAATTGGTCGTGGTGGGTGTATTTATACCATAGAAATTGGCAAACTCTGGAAACCAAGGCATTTCCCCCCCGCCCCGCCCCAAAGACCCAGTTGTTAAGTATTTACTAGCAAGGTACTAGACAGGGGAATATGTTAAGTCAACATATTTTGCATAAACAAACAGCAAAAGACGTATCTAAATTCTCTAGGGTTTTCTTCCCTTCCCTTCCAACAGTTAAATTTATAACTGGAGCAGTAGTTCCAAACCATCTGTAAGGGGAATCTAATGTATGAACACTTTCATTACTTAAACTTACAGAGTGAAGAACACTGTCAACTGAGCACATAGAATCCAAGTCCAGCTGTTCACTGCCCTTGAGTGCAAACCCCTCTGCAGGGCCTTAACAGTGTTTTTATTTTTATTTTTTTTAAAGATTTTATTTATTTATTCATGAGAGACACAGAGAGAGAGAGCGAGAGAGAGGCAGAGGGAGAAGCAGGCTCCCAAGGAGCAGGGAGCCCGATGCGGGACTCGATCCCAGGACTCTGGGACCATGACCTGAGCCGAAGGCAGACGCTTAACCATCTGAGCCACCCAAGCGCCCTTAACAGTGTTTTTAATCTGGATGCCTGATAAATGATATAACTTATTCAGGATACATATCCTTGCCTTGATGGATTAGAAGGTTGTCTTTGTGGCATTAGATCATCTATTGAAAATACTATTGCTAAGCATACTTTCCTATTGATGTTATTTATAGTGACCCAAAATTTTCCCTTTGTTCTTTAAAGATTTTATAGGACTTGATATATTGTATTTGGCTACTATTTCAAGAATCAGTGATTATTTATGAACAGTTGAATACCTAATTATAAATTGATACAGACATAATCTAAGGGTCTTGGCCATAATCAAATTAATTTCCACAGAAAACCCACAATTTTTAATCTACTAGAAATATTCTTCCTCAGTAGTGTCCTCAAATGTGCAATACTTCTGTAGTTAAACTAAGGTTTAAAATCTTACATTAAAGTCAATCAGAGAAAGACATGTATCATATGATCTCACTGATATGAGGAATTCTTAATCTCAGGAAACAAACAGGGTGCTGGAGTGGTGGGGGTGGGAGGGATGGGGTGGCTGGGTGATAGACATTGGGGAGGGTATGTGCTATGGTGAGCGCTGTGAATTGTGCAAGACTGTTGAATCACAGACCTGTACTTCTGAAACAAATAATGCAACATATGTTAAGAAAAAAAAAAGAAGAAGATAGCAGGAGGGGAAGAATGAAGGAGAGTAAGTCGGAGGGGGAGACAAACCATGAGAGACGATGGACTCTGAAAAACAAACTGAGGGTTCTAGAGGGGAGGGGTGTGGGGGGATGGGTTAGCCTGGTGACGGGTATTAAAGAGGGCACATTCTGCGTGGAGCACTGGGTGTTATGCACAAACAATGAATCATGGAACACTACATCAAGAACTAATGATGTAATGTATGGTGATTAACATAACAATAAAAAATTTAAAAAAATCTTACATTAAAAAGTTCAAATATTTTTATTTTTGAGTACATACTTTCCTTCTACCTTTCATACTGTGGAGCCCCATTGCAATGAGTATTAGAAACCAAATGGAAAATGGCATTTTATTGAGACAACATGTGATCTTTGAAAATGTGATCAGTTCCTTTTTCAAACCTTACATTAATGCATAGTCTTATGAACAAACGCTGGACTTAAGTTCCTCCAAAAGGAAACATTCTTTTTTTCATATTTATTTCATACATTAACGTTCTGAAACTTGATCGAATGATTTGTGTGTGCACAGGTAGTTCTACATATATAATGTGAAATTTTGATCCTACCAAAAGTTACATATTTACTTAGATCAGTGAATCTAATTCATAGTTTATATAGATACTCATTTACACATAATTGTAGTAAGACAAAAGATCTTAATAAAAAAAAAAACTCTTTTCCCATAATTCCCTGGCAGTTGCAATTCTGGTAGAATGGGCAAAACCAGTGGAGGGGAGTTAACAAAACTGACTTGCTCTAGGGTGGTCCTATTGATTTACTTAGAAGCCTGAGGCCAGTGATTTTTCTTTGTACTTGCACAGGTCTCTTCTGCTTGTATACAGATAGTTGGCCTGAGTGGATTGAATAATTGTCAATAAAATATGCTTTATTTCAAAATGTAACATACACATATACATATTACATGAAAGATAATAGTCCAGACTGTGATTTTGAATAATGCCTGAAAAGACTACAGTTGATAATAAGGTCATTAATAATTTTCTTTGCATTAAAAAGTTGATTTTGAAATCCATCTGAGATTCTTTAATTTCCTATTTTATATCTCTTTGCTTTGATTTGAGTTCTACAGCTATTTTATAAAGTTTTCAAAAACTTACTATAAAATATTATCATTTAATAACTGTAACTTTTTAAACATTTAAGAAATGAGATTACCAATATATTGAATTACACAATTTGGAATTACACAGTCATCTAGTACTGTTTATGAAATGCACATGTACAGCATATTAGAGTGAAAAAGACAACAAAGAAACTAGGATGATAGAATTGTATGGTTGGACTTAATACCGTGATTTCTACTTGGACAGTAACTAGAATTTATTCTAGCTCTCTGCTGCTACTTTCCTGAAGGACCTTTATAGAAGTTTAGAAACCTATGGCATGCTCAAAAAATCTTATGAATTCACAAGATGTTACTGCACACCAGTTTTCCAAAAAAGCACACTTTTTTCTTGGGGTTATGGAGTGCTGATGTGAAAATTTAAACCAAGGAAGACAAATAAACTTGTACACTGAAGCATTAGGTTAAGTTCTTTTTCTCCCCAAACTTTTCATATTTGATCTGTGGTATTTAAGGCCTTCTCGGTATCCTAATTTTAACATTGATGGCTTGATTAAAACATTATAGTTTAAGGTATGCTGATGCAGGAAAAGCAAAAGGGGTCTTCACATAATCTTCCATCTGAATTTCTAGATTTTACACTCTATACTTTTCAAAGTGCCCTTGCAATTTATGTCAGTATTAGCATTGTCTTTGTTATTGGAGAAACTCAGATATGTTGATGTTTGACTGCAGCACAGAGCTCAGTAAATTAGAATCATGGAATTTTAGAATTAAATGGATCAGCAAATCCAACCTCCTCGTGTTCAGATGAGGCATCTGAGGTCTGGTCTGGAACCCAGGGCTCCTGGTACCCTATCAACAACAGCACTCCATTTAGAACCCAGGCTTCCTGTTTTCAGACCACAAAGCTAAACTCTTTTCCTGAAGTCACAAAAACAGGCTGCTCAGTCCTCTTCTGTGTGCTGGGAAAAGCTGTTCACCAGTCATGCAGGGAAAAATTAAAAACATAAACAAAAAACATCCCAAAAAAGCCCTCATAGAGCCCCAGTGAAAAAACTGTAGGGTGACTGAAGCAGCCTTCCGAGGCACTGTGGTCTTTCCTGTTTCTGAAGTTCTTCTAACCTGTCAGTTACATCTGTGTGTAAGACTGGGGGTCAGCATACGCCCAGTTCTTCTTATGGTTATTGTCACTCCAATTCCTTCTCCCCATCACGTCGGGACAGATGCCAGTGTCTCTAGAGAGCATCACCTGCTTCTCTTCTTACTCCCCCTCCTCTTTCTGTCAACTTATCACTCACTATAATTTTATGCTTCCCTATCTCTCTCCTTCCTCCTCCAGTATTCAAGTCTGAGAGATTTAGTGAGAAGAGGAACAGGATTAATACCAGAGAATATGTACGAACTAAAGGTAAATGGCACAGGGCTAGTGGGCATGAAACTTTGATAAGCCAACTATTCTTGCCCCCACAACTAATTCATGCACGGATAATGGCAAAATATTTTTGTATTTTTGCCTGTCTTAGAATAGCACTTGTTAGATGGTAGCAACACGGTTCTCTTACTTCTGTATAAAGGACAGAAGTTTTGTTTCACAGCAGTAATGCAAGACAGTTGCTACCATCAGCTCTATTCCTTCTAATACTGATGATGATCATCATGATGATGGTAATGATGTAACGATGTGACAGAATAGAGCCTTAGTGTCAGGGGATACTTTCTATTAATTATTTGTTGGGAGTGTGGTATATTTGCTGCTGGGACATAATCTGACACAACAAACATAATGGATCTGTAATGAGTAACAATTTGGGGTGTAGTTAGTAGAGGCTGGTAGTTATCTACATTTTTACTCATTCTATCCAGTTCTATGTATGTTAGTCTAGATGGGTAGGATTTTTCATTAATTCTTGACGGTTATTTCTCCTTCAGATGGAATGAGTGCTCTGATGTACAACTCTCCTTTTTTGATTCTTACATTTTCCTACCGATTGATCTCAAAGTTTCACCAGCTATAGTGTCTCTCCCAAACGACAAGAACTGGAGTGAACTTGCAGTTCATGTTAAAAGACAACCCATTTAGTCAGTTCATTGTCACGTTTCATCCTTCTCCAGGCTAAATGTTTTTGAAAAGTGATATAAAAAATAAAGGAGTTACAATGTACAAAAGAAAAAAAGTCCTGATGCACAAGGAGAGAAGGAGGGCTTTGAAAACATCCTTATCTGTTCAGTTTTATAAGGGAAGATCCAACCCAAGTTTGATTTACTGTGTTATAATTAAGATCGAAACAGTTGCATGCTCTATCTTAAATCATCCAGATTTTTACTGCTGTGAAGTATTTGAAAGTTTGGAGGATTATTCCCGAAAAGGTTTCTTTGTAGTCTGTCTCATCTCGGCATCCACGACACTTCCCTAGCTCTGGATCTCTGGACACCATATCATACACAAATAGTAAAATTCCATATAAGATGTCAGAGGAAATAAGAGAGGGAAATTATTTAAGCTGTTTCATAAAGTACTACAGCTATTTTATCTGAGATGAGTTAAGAAAGTCTGCGATCATTCTGCATTATCTGGATACTTGACCTCCAAACACAGGCAGAGCATGTGACTCCACTTAAGGGGGTTGGAAATCTACCCATGACTTGAGAGGGAGGCTTCGGCAGACTTTACATGGCCAGGACCTACTGGTGGTAAGATAATAGTTTGGAGGGTTTTTTCCCCTTGAGATAGAATTGTATTTTTTCTTTATTTTCATAAACACAAAATTTACGTTATAAGAAAAAGAAAAAAATATTCTTACCCTTGTAGGTCTATGTCAGGACTAACATAGAGTAGAATCCAACACATGATTTAAACTGGGAATACATTAAATGGATCAATTGATTAATGATTAGAATGCAATTAAAAAATAACTTATCTCAAGTCCAGTTTTAAGGTAAATAATTTATTCTCAAACTCAAGTGTTCATCCAGTTTTTCCTTGTTGATCAGGAAAACTATAAAAACAATTTCAAGTAAACTACCTGAACCAGGAACTATAAAGAAGCATAAAAATTTAAAAGAAGTGTGAATTTCTGAACTTTGGACAGGTACAAGTTTAGTTCTGGAATCTGATTCAGAATTATTTTCACTTTATTCCAAGCTAGTCTGACATCATAGTAAAACATGGAAACTAAGTTGAATCCAGTATGCTAATTTTATATTGCAGAAAATAGAAAACGAAACTTAACAACAGGACTCTTCAGATATGTCTACATTGTATGGAGAGTATCTAAAACAGTCTTTGATTGGTTCTATGCAGTGTGCTTTATGGAAGGTGAAATATGAAAACACTATACTTACCCCTGTTCCCGGCTGCCCCCACCAGATCTCATGCCTCTAGGTCTCAATAGTGTTCAGGTGAAAGGTTACATTCCTTGTCAATGGAGGGGAAATAAGGAGGCATTCTGAAAACTCCACAGATATATCTGGAATGGCTCAAATCAGCCCTTAAAAGCATCTGGATATTCTACCCATTCACTTTTAAAATTGATGCTATCCTTCGCTCATAAAGTTTCCTTTATAACAATCAAAATGCAATTTATAAAGCATTGCTTTCTAGAGGTATTTGCTAGAACTTAAGGAAAAGGAGAATGGAATATCATCTTGCATCTAATTTATATTAAATTTTTTGAGTCATATGCTTTGAGACTACATAAACTTTATATTTCCCTAGACATCATAAATAAAAGTAGATTTCTATTGAAAATATCTTAGTAAACCAATTACTAAATATGAAGACTGGTTTAGGGGTTATAGAAATTCACAATCTGAATTCCAACTTAAGAGTTTTTGTACAAAAAAGATGATAAAATATATTTTTAATGTTTTATGTAATATATAAGGTAAAAGAAAGCAAGATATGCCATGTGGGTTGGACCATGAAGACAAGTATGAGACCTGTCCAAAAAAAGGAATTGAGAGTGATATTAACTTATAATGTGAAATGTGAAAGGCAAGCCAAGCAGAATGTACATCAGCTGTCAGATTGCTTCATTCCTTTAGAGCAGTTGTTCATCTGAAAATAGCTTTCAGATGAGAAAGGATGACTACAAAAGGATTAGTTACCATAGGCTTTTCTACATCCCCTAGAGCTCCAGGTTTGTTATGACAGAATAGCAAGAATTTAAAGGAAGTAAACTATAGAATATTAAATATCATCAGGAAGGATCTTTGTTAATGCTGAGCTAGAGTAATGCTAAAAAAGGATTTTCACTGATACCATTTCCATGGATTTCCTTCATGATGGCTGATGCTTGCTGTTTTCTCTCCTTCACCATGGTATTATGTGAAAGCATGGTCTTTCGTTCCCTGTGGAAAATAAAGGAACGTTATTGAGGCAATGTGAAGAACTCCTCTGGAGTATTTTATAATCATCCTTTTGAAAGAGAGCATCTTCGTTCTTTATTAGGAATCTATTATTGTTTCTACTGAGTGACTTTAATATGCCTTATCTATCTTGTGACAGAGCATGTTATTCATTGACAGGCAATGTCACAGTGAACAGAAGATAATTCTCAGAGTTTCAGTCCCAGTCTTATCTATACACTTGTACAATGGTCCCCAGGCAATGAGAAACAATGAGAGAGCTGCCTCCTCTCCCCTCCCTCTTTCTTTTCCACAGTTTATTTTAATCTGTCATCGTTTCCTTACTGGCCTTCATTTGTACCAGCATCACGGTACATCAGTTCCAGCAAACTGTAAGAACGAAGAAAGGACACTAGATTAAACCAGAACTCTTTGGTGGTGGCATTTTAATGTTAGCATCAACAGCTGCCCTTTAAAGCAAAGAATGCCCATTTATGAGTCACCACTCTGAACCTCCTTGGACAACTGACTAATAAAACATTTTAAGAAACAATATACTCACCTTGCCCTTAGGCTGTGCTTTGCAGCGGGGATGAGTCCCAGTTTGTGGAGGAAAGAGTGGAGATGGAATATGGATGGCACTTGGGCCCGATGGTTTTTATCCCTGAGCCTGGGACGGCATGGTCCCTAGCTCTGACTCAAACTGGGGACTAAGCCTTTCTGAAGAGACTGGCATCCAGCTGACATCAACTGACTATATATAGCACCAAATACTTCAGCTACTCATATCTTCCTGGCGAAAGGGAGGAACAGAGAAAGATTAGGTTCTTTCCATTGTGTTTCTAGTTTGTGAGATGGTTGAAGGAACATACAGAAAGTTTTTATGGAGCACCTTCTCTATGAGGAGATAGTAGCCAAAAGGGATTTTTAAAACTTGTTAAGATGTAGATCTTATGCTGCATCTTCTTGAGGTGGCAAGAGACACGTATGTGAATTAGAACAGATGATAGATCATTAACCATTACAATGAAAGTATGGGTAATAATATCTATGGAGTTTCAAGAATGAAGAAAGCAATGTTGGATGAACCAGTAGAGCCATTCCTTAAGCAGGAGTGAGAACTTATGCTAGGTACAGAAAAATGGGTAATATTTGAATGGCAAAGTGGGGGAACACTTGGCAATGGTGTAAAGGTTGAACCATGAAGCTATTTGAGTAAAAGTGGAGACTCATAACTGGGTCATACTTTTTGAAGAGACCTATAAAGAAGAGAGCCTACAAAGCTGACTAATCTTTGCAAGGTCTGAAGTGAAAGATTCCTGTTTGGGAGAATGAGAGGATAACAGGTTTGGAAGGTGGGCTTTATTGGCCTCCTTGCTGGTCTTTGAGCACAGAAGAAGTATGTTCTCATTTCTGGGCTTTGCTTTTACTATTTTCTGCTTGATGGAACATGCTCTTCCTCTACCCATGTGGCTCACTCTCCCAAGCAATCAGGACTCCATTCAATTACTGGTTCCTTATAAAGCACTTCCCTAGTCACCATGTCTAAAATATCACATGGTGCCATGCTCTGGTTCCTAATTTTGCTTCATTTTTCTTTATATTTTTCATTAATATTAAAGTCAAATGGAAGTGGATGAAAAACCCCCAAAACAGAAATTTTAAAAAGACAGAACTTTGTTTTTCCCACATATAAACTTAGTCCAGAGGTAAATAATCTAGGATTGGTGTGATTGACATAATCATCAGGGGCTCAATTGCATTCTAATTTTTTGCTCCATTATTCCCTAAAATGCAGTCCCCTTGGGCCTCAGTGGCTGCTCCAGCTCTAGCCAGCATGTTCATATTTTAGTTAGCAGAAAAAGGAAAAAGTAATGAGAAAGGCACACTGTCTCTTCCTCAGAACATGTCCTGATATTGCTCAGATCTCTTTGGCTTACATCCCTTTGTCCAGAACTTAGTCTAGTAGCCATACAGAGCTCAAGAGAGGCTGGGAAATATAGATTTTATTCTGTGTGGCTGTGTGCCCAGCTAAAATTCAGAAGATAACTTACTGACAAAGGAGTTAAGTGGTTACTGTGTGACAACTCCCAGATTTTGACACAAGAACATATCGACATTATTTTATCTATCTGGTGTCTCTTTTTCCTACCAAAATACAAGGAAGTCCATAAAGGCTTGGGCATCAAGAATTGTGACTAGTATGTGGTGGGCACTCAATATTCATTGAACGAATTAATAAATGAGTGGGTTGGAGATTAATTGTGGAATGCATTAAAGGTTTGGCATGAATTTGGAATTCTCTTCCTGTTATGTTAAACACTTGGGGGGAAAATAGGATTGTAATAAATGAAGAGTAATTTGAATATGGGAAGGTGGTGGCCACTTATGAGAGAAATTGTTTTGAATGAGATTGAAATAGGTTATACTTTTGGTGCCTGATCATAGGATTGCCTGATCACAGTTCAAGGTAGTAGTAGGTTTAAGCTGACCTATTACAATTGCTTCTAAGCAATTGTTTGCTTTGAAGATATTAATTAGGTACCGATGGGAAACCATTTTGCCAAAGCCAAATGAATTTAAACTCCCCCCTAAGATTCTCTAATTGCCCTTAAATTCCTGGCTCTAGCATTTACTGTAGTAAACTATTAGTTAGGTCTCCTGAACTCTTAGTTTTCTTACCTATAAAATGGAGATTACGGTTTCTACCACATCATGTCATGGACATTTTACATGTAATAATTTTAGAAATTTCTGATACTTAATAAAAGCTTAATGAATATTAATTTTTTCATTTACTATTATTATTCCTGCAATATGAAAGTATTAGAACAATCTACTGCATTATTCAGTAAAAAATAAAAATATGTTCAGAAAACCCCAGTTTTCTTACATAGTCACCTTCATCTGTTTCCAATTTTGTGTTATATAGCTCTACAGGTTGAACTGGTATCCTAAGCAGATAATAATTGTTATGTTACCTTTGATTTCTAAAATGAAAGGAGATTTTTTATTTTTTATTATTTTTTTTTGAAAGGAGATTTTTAAAAATTAATTATTTCTTTATTTATGGGGAGAGAGAGAGAGAAACCCATGCAGACTCCACACTGAGGGTGGAGCCTGATGCAAGGCTCAATGCAGAGCTTGATCTCATGACCATGAGATCACGACCTGAGCCAAAACCAAGAGTCAGATGCTTAACCAACTTCGCCACCCAGGAGCCCCTAAAATGAAAGGAGATATTTTAAATAATTGCAAAAGTTTTAAAGAATGTAACACCTTACTTGTTTTTGTTTTTCAGTTATACTTAAAATTGTTTGCCTTACATTTAAGCTCATTCATATATATCTTTGATCGCTTTCTGCTTTCTGAGTTATTGTTTATTCTGAAAAGAAGAAAGAACAAATCATTGGTATTGTAGCTTTCAGGCAGTGTATGCTATCCATGTGCTTCATGACTAGGCTAAATTTTGGAAAAGAACTCTACTAGTTTTTATAAAGCATTTTCAGATGGTCCATTCTGAAATCCAATGCATTTAAATTTTAAATCGAGTCACAGTTAATATATTTCTATTTCATCTGCAGAGATCTGGCTCTAGATTAAACTTCCCTTACATTTGTCGTATTGCAATCTTCCTTTGTCCTCAGCAGCCCCCCTCCCATCCCCAAGACCCAAGATGGCTTCCCCCCCGCCCCTCCACACACACACACTCTATATCAGAAAAAGATCTTTCCTACCCCCAGGATCTCAGTACCTACACTTGTCTTGCCCTATTAATTGTCCTATTAATTATTCTTGTCCCTGATGCTTCTTCCTAACCCTAATATAAGCAGAGTAGTACTTTAGGTTTCCCTCAAGGCCCTAAGTATTTTAAATTAAATGGTTCTAATAATAAAAGATGAGATCTTTTCTTGTAGGCAAAATAATGGGATTCTAATGGTAGAACTCGGTGCCTTGGGAGGCTAGTGAGGAAGAAGTTTATGGCTGAACTTGTCAGTGTCTCTGTAACCAAACTATTTCCATTACTGGGGCTGCCACAGTGTGTTTCCAACTCCTTCGCCACTTACTACAAGAAATAAAGAAAGAGACTAAATAAGGTGAATTTCACTGCCAATATACCACCTAACAAAAATCCACACCATGAAAGGCAACCTTATTTAGCCAGTGTGGTAAACAATGAGCCCTTTAGCCAAGTGGTAAACAAGGTCTACATTGATCTCCCTCTGACTGAGCACTTGTTTTTAAATTCTGTGTTTCTCCTTGTCCCATTTTCAGTCTATATTAGGTGACTGTGGGCAGTTAGAGATTAGGGCAGGATCCCCGGGGGTGGGGGTGGGGGCAGGATGTGGGAACTGACTGTCTGCTAGATGGGCAGACAACATATCATCATTATTGAGACTCAGTTCTGGAAGAACGCACACATAATCCAAACAGGGCAGCTGCCAAGCTACTGTTAAATGACAAATCTGATAGGATGATCAGTTATTCACCAGCCTTCAGGGTGTCATGTATGGTGCTAACCCTGGGAGGAGAGAAAGGATAACAAAGGTGTAAAAACTTATAGCCGTTGAGGCTAAGGACGCATGGGTTTTGGTTTGTGTGAAAGGCCTATCTGTTCTCCTTATGGCTAGTTGGCTTGCCGTATCTTCCATGGTTTCTATTTTTCTACATTGAGGAAGGTCCAGCTTACAATCAATCTCATTACCCAGACATAGCAAGGGCAGAATAGTTATAAGCAGTGCTGTGCTGATCATCCCACTGGCCAAAGTGAGACAGTACAAGACAGGTGAGTTTGCAACTGGTCTCACTATAGCAAAGGCCTAAGGGCACCTACAGGGGTAAGAGGAACTGTTAAAACCACCATTTAGTTAATGTTTGCTAGGCGGGGCAGTTGGTCACGCATTGGTCTATGGTTTTGTAACCTGCTCTGCCTATAAATCGAGGGCGAAATGTTTCACCTTAATCTGAAAGGAGAAATCAAGTCCCCCAAATTGTGTGTGTGTATATATGTACTAAACAGCATCACGTAAACACATATATGCAGTGCTTGTGGTCCCAATCAAAAAATAAGTGGAGGAGAGAGGAAGAAGTAAAACCAGATGAAACTGAGAAAATATGATGTCTAAAGTGGACAAAGGGCTTTTTCTTAAAAAAAAAAAAACCAAAACACACAACTTTTAACTTCATCATACATTTTTAGCCTTACTCTTGCATTACAGAGGAGGAAACTGACATTCTGAGAGATCAAGTAAAACCCCCACGCATCATCTTTGAAAATTATAGAGATGGAATTAACCATTTGTTTTGTCTGATCCAGAGCGTCTTGTATTTTCACTATACTGTGCAGAAATGTCTATCTTCCCAATCTCCAAATTTCTCCGCATTGATATCTTCATAACAAAAATAAAGAAGCAGCATTGAGAACTGTCAGAATAATTATTTCAATGTGCTCCTTATTGATTCCCTTTAGAAGAGAGCACCCCAACATGTGGTTTATTTTGGCTGGGGTCCTTTTTACTTATAACATTTGTGGCTCTTTTCCATCTCATGTTTTTCTCGTTTGCAAGCTTCTAGAGTTCCTCATGGTGTCTATTCTCAGGGTGCTTTCCTTTCCTTCAGCTGTGCAAATACTAAAGTTATTCAAGTGCTGAACATAAACAAATGGAAACATGTGCCATTTGCTGTGCAGACCTCTCCTTCCTTTCCTGGCTGCTGTACCACACACACAAACACGCTTACTACCTTCAGGGCCAAAAATAAGAAGCAAATCCAACTCTATCAAAATAATCCATTTATAGGCAAACCCAGGGTTTTTTACCTGCCTTCCTCTGCAAATTTATTTCTCTTGCTTAAGCATTTCCTTCTAGGCTCTTAAATTAAGCGTTAAGGTAAACTGAGGTGAAAAGGAGAGTTAAACAGAACCCAATGACCAGCTTGTCAAGGACAGCTCACAGAATAGGGTTGGGAACTTGGAAAGAAAGAAAGTTTCATATATAGGACTATTAAGAAACAAGTTGCCAAAGCAAACCCGCAAATCATTTTTTTTCCTTTGCTTGCATAATCCCAGCATTTATCCAGAACTTTGTCACATTTCCTTTCATAATTCTAGCCAGCCTGTATTTTTCCTACAGTCTATGGAAGCATTTTCTTTGACAGTTTTCTCACCTGCAAGAAAATGTACCCCTGCTATTATATACAAATTTAGCATGACCTAATTAAATAAAGGTTCATTAAAGAAAATATGAAGTTTTTTAAAGAATGTATAGTCCACAATTTTTTACGAAGCCTCTGGATTTCACAGCTATGTATCACATGGACAACCATAGCATCAGTGTCTTAGAGCAGTTCTGTGGCATGGTGCTTATCACAATGCCTGGCTCATATTAAGTGTGTAATAAAGGTTAACCATCATTATTATTATCATCAAAAATTTAACTGTAGCATAAACATGTGATAGGATGACAAGCAAAATATGTGAAGTCACCTTAAATAACAATAGCTTAATTCCCATTTGCCAATGAGACACAGAGAGGTTAGATCACATGCTAAAGATCACACAGATAGAAAGAAAAGAATGGCTCCTTAACCAAGAAAGACGGATATGATTTGAGCTGTGGTAGTAATACACAGAAATAAAGCATGTGTAGATCAGAAGAGGGATTGCTAAGAAATAAAGCATCCAGAAAAGAACAGTGAAGGTTCGTGTACTTGGTAAGTATATATCCTATGTGAAAGTGATTTGTCAGTGTTTTCACAACCTAATGGCATTAATAAATAAATAGGAATAACTCTCCATATTCTGAATCTGCTCACCATCCAAATGTCCACTAATTTGCTGGTTTCCCATGAGTTTGTGTAAATTTAACCCACCTACTAATTTATTTCATTAAACTATGGCACATTTTAAAAGTAAAAAATTCAGTGTCTCGTAAATGTTTGCTGAATGAGTAAGAAAGTAAAAAAAATGAATAAGAAAAAGTTAAAGAAATTAGATAAGAACCAGGAGAGCAAAGTTCAAAAGAAAAGAGGATTTCCAGGCACTGTCAATTTCTACAGAGACTGACATATGAGAAAAGGTCATTGGATTTGGCAAGAAGTCAGTCTTTGGCAGAAGAGAGACATCGTCTTAATGTGGTAGTCATAGAACCCAAATAGAAAGGATTTAAGGCAATAATGAGTGGTTAGGAAGTGTAAGCTGCAAATGGGAACTATTTATTTGAAAGGACTGGCCATGAACTAAAGGGGAGAAAGAGTTCAGTAGCTAAAAGGAAAACAAGTTGCAAGTGTGTGTGAGTGTGTGTGCATGCATGTTTTGGAAGAGGAAATTCGAAAATATTTGGAGATAAAAGAGAAATACTCATCTGTGAAGCAATAAGAAATTTGATAATTTGAGATTTGGAGTGGTACACATCATGGTAGATGTAGGTCTATGATGGTTGATCATTGGAGAGAAATCCTGGTAGGAGGAAAGAAGTATGTGACATGCAATGTTTAAAAGGAAATGTGCAGGGGCGCCTGGGTGGCTCAGTTGGTTAAGTGTCTGCCTTCAGCTCAGGTCGTGATTCCAGGGTTCTGGGATCGAGTCCCATGTCGGGCTCCCTGCTCGGTGGGGAGTTTGCTTCTCCTTCTCCGTCTGCTGCTCTCTCTCTCACTCACTCTCTCTCTGTGTCAAATAAATAAATAAAATCTTAAAAAAATAAAATAAAAGGAAATGTGCAGTGAGATTTGGTATCAGGGCTAGGTGGTGCCCTCAGGAGGATCTCCAGCATGCCATCACCAAGATAAATTTGCAAGGGACCAGGTTCTGAGCAGGTCCAGACATGCCAGCTTCCCAACTGCATTAGTCTTAGTAAGGCTGTGCCCCGTCGGTTCGTGAAATTACGTTTAAGACAGTCATAAGTTGCTGATCCTGACTTCTCTCCCAGCCTTTTCACCTGTATTTCCAAATTGCAATTAGAACTCCCATTTTGGCATCCTACAAACAGCATAACATTAACATATCCCAAACTGGGCTCATCGTCTTTCCTCTCAAATGAGCCCCTCATCCTGAATTCCCCATATAGGCATATAGAGAATGTAGACATCACTACCGACACTGCAGACCAAGCCAGGAATCATCATAGAATCTTCTCCTTTCCTTTCCCCCTTACAATCTAATCAAGCACTTAAAATCACTTTTAGCCTGGGGAATGGAAGTCTACCTTAACCCCATCTCTCTCACCCAAAGGAAGAGAGGAGATAATAACTTGAGTGTTGTCTCTCAAGACACAAATCTGGCCAGAGTGGGTGGTGACTGTAGTCACAGTGTGTTGATAGGTCATACAAGCAGGTCTTGTTCCATTCTTAGCTCTCTATTCCAAGCATGCAGCAACGGTTGTAAGGCAACTGCAGTCCCAGCCTTCTTGCTCTTCTCTCCTGTTTTTCATTTCATATGATTGACAAGATTATATTAAAATTATGTTTGGGCTTGAGGTTGTTAGGATCTCAGGTCTCCACTCATGTTCATTGTTTGGGAACCTGAAGTTTTGCTAACAGCAGGTTTTCCCCTCTACCTGATGACCTCTCTTGGTGAGTTTCCATTGATTTTTCCATAGCTTCCATCTACAAATAGTTTCACCTCCTTGTAACCTTTTCTGATCTTCCCAAGTAGTTTGTGCTTGCTCTTGGGTCACTTGCTCTTTTGGGTTATGTTGTATTGTGTTTAAATGTACAATACATCTATTATGTATTCAGTCTCTTTGTTCTAACAAGACTCTAATGTTTTATTCCCTAGTAGATTAAGTCACTTTGTAATCCCAGTGCTTATGATGGTAATGGCATATCATAGTCGTGTGGTAAATATTGGTCGGATAGCATGGTATAATGCATGGCACATGGCAGGACTGTAATGGATTTTAGTTCCTTTCACCACTGTTAACTTAACCGTTCATTCTCCATTCTTATCTCTCGATCCCATGATATGCAGTGGTGGGTCAAGGAGTGATGCTGGTTTGGAGAACTTTACCTCCCTTATTTTGTGTCAAAACCCTTGAAGCTGAACTAGTGTGCATGCCATGCAAACACAACCTCAATATATCTCAAATAGACACATATATCTTCAGTCAAAAATGCGTCTTCAGTATTAGAAAGGTTTTCTTTTTTTATTGAAGTATAGTTGACACATAATGTTCCATTAATTTCAGGTGTTCAATACAGTGATTTGACAGCTCTATACATTACGCTGTGCTCACAATGTACTACCACCTGTCACCATACAATGCAATTATAATACGAGAAGCTTTGTCTCTTGATTCCAGAAAACCATATACTCCTGGTTTTCCTCCCATTTCTTCTTAGTTTATTCATTCAAAAAATATTGATTGAGCAAGTGACATGTATTAGGTATTATTCTAGGCACCAAGTAGTAAATCAAATTTTAAAAATTGCTATCTTCATGGAGCTTACATTCCAGTGAGAGAGATAGGCATAGGGAAAGATGAACAGGTAGAATATACCATATGCTAGATGTGATAATTATAAAGACAAACAATAAAGTAGAAAAGGCAGGCAACATTGTTGGGGAGAGTGATTGTGATTTTAGAATGACCAAAGAAGTCCTCATTGAAAAGGTGACATTCGAATAAAGACCCAAAGGAAAGGCAAGAGGAAGCCATGCGGTTGTACTAGGAGAACATTCCAGGAAGAAGGAGCAAGTATCCCAAGGTGTTAACATGTCTGGCATATTTGAGAAAAGTGAAGAGGCTAGTGTGACTAGGGCAAAGTAAGGGAGAAAGAAGTCAGGAGATTGGTCAGAGGTACATCAGTCTTCTATTTCTACATATATTTCTACATCTCACTTAAGCATCTTCTCAAAAGGTAGCTAGAACCTTTTAAAGATCAAATTTAACTTCTCTGCTCAAAAATGCTCTAATGGATTCATATCCTAGAGTAAAATCCAGCCCTGAGAATAGCCTAAAATTATCCTCCACACTCTTACCATATGATAACTTTCTGACCACATCTTCTATTCTCTCTCTTGCACTTGCTGCTCTAGACCTCCAAATTTCTCTGCTTTGTTCAAACATTCTAGGCTGTTCCTTCTGCCAGGAACACTTTCTTCCAGGTATGTGTGACTCTCTCCAAAATAGTTCAGGTCTTTACTCAATACCACCTTCTCAGTGAAGCATTCCTTGTCTACCCTGTTAAAAAATACAATACCTCTTCCCTCCAGAATTCCTCCACCTCCCTGATTTAATTTTCTCTGTGATACTAATCACTATCTACCATATTTATGTGAATGCCACGAAGGCACAGACTATTATCTGTTTTTTGTTCTCTGCTGTATTTCTAACACCAAGAATAGTATCTAATACATTGTTGGCTTAATATACTTTAATAAATGGATGGATGGGATGAATGAATGCAATAAACATACAATCTCAGCAAAAAGTCTGCTTGCTATGCAAATGTTGTTTCAAACTTGTCTCATATACGCTCTTCCCTCAAAATTCCGTCACTTAGTCTCCTCCTAAAAAATGCTGAAACACCCATAGATGGTACAGTAGAAAGTACATGTGGTTGGGGCTCAAGAGTCATACAGAGGGCTTCTTGAGGTCATGCCTATAGAAGGCATTTATAAAAATGATTGAAGTGTTGTTTTTGTTTTTGAGGATTTCATAGTCCAGTTGGGGAGAAAGTTGTATACTATGTGACTTGCATAAAAAGAAAAAGTTTTAATGTAAATATTCACAACTTTCCCTTTGGGTGGCAATTCCTAAATACTTTTTTGAGCTATGGCAGCAGACAGCAGCAAATTTGAAACTTGCTTGATTTACATTAAAAAGAAAGAGGAGTGCTTGAAATTTTTTCTTCTGCAGAAGAAAGGCCATATTGGAAGTGAAGGAATTAAATGGTGGTAGTAAGATGGATGGAATATGATCAAGCAATAATTATGGGCTGAGATTTTAGCAATAGGGTGCATGGAGGGGAATGAAAAGAAAGATTTTGGAATGGTTTTCATAAGAATTGGAGGAAGCAAGTGGATAAAGGAAAGTTTTAGATATTTATGGGTCAAGCAAAGGAACTGTCCTTTCTTTCCTCTAGAATATTTCAGTTTTATGGCCATTTTTTCTTTTTAAGAGCACCCAAATTATTTGGTTGCAAATATACCTCTAAGAAGCTGAGTCAATTCATCTAACATTGCTATTTGGTGTGGAAAATGTCTTGTTTCAAAATGATAATTTCAGTTTTGCCTAATCACTATGTAGCAGTTCATTCTGACTACAAGTAGCAAAGAAGATGAGGGACTGTTCTTAGTTTTTTATTAAACCATGCCATCAGCATAGAAGAGAATGTTTGTTAAGGCAACTATTGCATCTGGTACTTTTACAATCAGAATCTATGAATCTATATGTGTATAGGAAGCTCCTTTTTATCTAAGAAGCACTGCATTTATACTTTCATCAGTTACTCTTTTGAATATTTTCCTCTTTTTTCCTCTTTTGTTACTTTCCTTCTTTTTTTGGCTGAAATTTTATGTTAAATCATTTTTATACCACAAAAAAATCATAAAATTTCATTAATGTTAAATATTTTTCCCATTCTGCCCCCCATCTTTGCATGCAGGACTCATAATTGATGAGTGATTGATGAACTGGTCCAAATAAGGACTAGAAAGACACTTTTCTGCCTTCCCTGTTGAAGGATCTCTGAGTGGGGGATTTCTGTATCCCACAAGTGGATTATCACAGGATCACCCAGTTGGTGGGTGAGGATATGTTATGAAAAAAATCTCCTCAGTTTACTCTTAAAATTTCCAAATCGTGTTTACTTAGTTGAATTGACTAGAATGCTAGGGCTCTGAGACTACTGGGGCAATAACCAGAAGTTCCCAGGTGATGCATATCTAAAGGGAAGCATTGCTCCCACCACCACCATCACCAGCACTACCACCATCATCTATAACAACTATCATTTCTATACCCCTTATGGTATATCAGAGACTGTTCTAGGTGTTTTACATAAATTAACTCATTTAATCTTCACAACCCCCTAGATGAGTTCTGTTATCATCGCCTCTTTTTTACAGGTAAAGAACAGAAACGCAGAAGACTTAAGTAACCTGCCCTAGCTCAGAAGCATTGTTGCAAAGACTCAAACCCAGGTTGTTTGGTTTCACAATAGATGCTCTTTACACTGTCTTTAATAGTAATGAAGGTCCAGACCATCACAATTCATATCTCCCCATTAAATTTAAAATCTTTAAGGTAGACATGTCTTTTACTCTTAGTGAGTTGCTTGTTGTCCTACGTATACTTCTTGCTGTAAAAACTGGATGCTTTAGGAACAAAGCCATTAGCAGAGAGAGAGAGACCTGAATAACCAATTTAGCTGATTCTGGGACAGATTCTGTTTCCCGTGTGCAGAAAATGTACAAAGTAGCCATGAATTGGATCTACTTTTAACTTGGATAACACCGCTGAGTCTTACCTTACATAGTTGAGCCTTGAACAACATGGGTCCAATTATACACAGATTTTTTTCTGATAAATACAGTGCAGTGCTGTAAGTACATCATTTTCTCTCCTTTATGTTTTTCTTAATAACATTTTCTTTTCTCTAAGCTAGTTTATTGTAAGACTACATTCTATAATATGTATAAAATACAAAGCATATGTTAATCAACTGTTTATGTTATCAGTAAAGCTTCTGGTCAACAGTAGGCTATTAGTAGTTAAGCTTTTGGGGAGTCAAAATTATATGCAGATTTTTGACTGTGGGGAATTGTGGGGGTTGGTGCCCCTAATCCCCATGTTGTTCAAAGGTCAACTGTATATTTCAATGGCCCATCCCATAGTAAACTGCAGCAGTTGAACTGTCTCTGTGTGAAGAAAGACCCAGGCAAATTTATTTCCCTTAGGCAACACACAGTGGGAAAATATCTCACTTCTTAAGAATTTGTTCTTTACCTGTTTACTAAACAATTGCAGAAAAAAAACCAGATGATTTTTTTAAGTAAATATGTATTTACTTAATGTATTTATTATATGAGTCTGTGTATTTAGAAACAATTTGTCTTTTAATGGTCTATTTCCCCCAATTTTATTACTAATATATGAACATTACATTCTAAGTTATGAAGCACAATTTTAAAATGAATACCTGTGAATATATTGCTCAACTTAAGTAATAGAATGCTACCAATGCTATTGAAGCCCATATCCATCCCTTCTATCTTTTCCCTGCTTCCCTGTCCCTCCCCAGAAGTACTCATATTAATAAATACTTTAAGTCATTTCCTAGGTCATCTTCATGGTTTTTCCAATGAGCACGTATATATTGCTAAACTTGTAGTTTGCTCTGGGTTATTTTTGAACTTTGTAAAATATTAACAAATTATCTATATTCTTCAGCAACTTCCTTTTCACTGAAAAAAGTTTCTAAGATTCATCCATGTTATGTTATAGCTGCAGGTTAATGATTTTCATTACTGTTTAGTATTCATTGTATGAATATACCACACTTTTACTAATTCAGTCTCTTATTGAGAGATATTTGTTTTTTTGGGGTTTTTTTTCCCCATTAGAAGCAGTGTTGCTACAAACACTAGTACATGTCTCTTGGGGGCACTTATGCAAGAGCTTTTCTGGAGAATAAAGCCAGGAGTTAAATTTGGAGCTTGTAATGATTACACCAATATATCCTCCTACTAGCGGCCTTTAAGAGTTCTACTACATTTTGCATCCTCCGCAACACCTGGCAGGTGAGACTTTAACACTGTCATCAATCAAATAGGTGTAAAATGTGGTTTCATTTGTATTTCCCTGATAACTAAAGTAAGGTTGTGGCCTTCCCAAGTTTATTGGACATTCATTCATATTTCTCCTTGAGAAATGTCTGTACTTATCTTTGTCTCTTTTTCTATTGAGTTGTTTGCATTTTTCATCTTGATTTTTAAGAGTTGTTAAGTAGTCTGGTAACTAATCTTTCCTTAGCTATTTGTAAAGTGAGTACTTTTCTGCTTTCCTTTTTCGACTATGTTTTGACATCTTTTTTTATAGCTTTGGTTTAAACAAAGTTTAACCTTCCTATGTATTTGAGACATCAATCATTTACTTTATGATTGGGGCTTTTTCTATCTTTTCTAAATTGTAGTCATAAATCTATTCTATTTTCTTCTAAAATTTACAAAGTTTTGCTTTTTCACATTTAAGATCTTATTCCATCTGAAATTAATTTTTTGTGGGGTATGAGGTAGTGATCCAATTTTATTTTTTATTCAAATGGATAACACTTGTCCTAGCTTTAATTGTAGAACAGTGCATCTTTTTTAGCTAACCTAGAAATCCAACTTTGTCATATATTAAGTTTTTATATATGTTTAGGTCTGTTTCTATGACAGCTATTATTTTCCATTGGCCTGTTAATGTTTTTCCCTTTCAATATTACACACTCTTAAATTTTATAACTTTATGATGAATCCATATTTGGCAAGGCAAGTACCCTCTTCTTGTTCTTCTTTAAGAAAATTTTGGCTCAGGGATGCCTGGGTGGCTCAGTCAGTTAAGCGTCTGCCTTCAGCTCGGGTCACGATTCCAGGGTCCTGGGATCGAGCCCCGCATCAGGCTCCCTGCTCGGCGGGAAGCCTGCTTCTCCCTCTGCCTCCACTCCACACTGCTTGTGTGTCCTCTCTCTCTGACAAATAAATAAATGAAATCTTTAAAAAAAAAAAAAAGAAGATTCTGGCTCATTGTGGATCTTCCACATATGTTTCCAAATTATCTTGTTCGGGTCAAGAACTATGAGAGCAGTGATATTTTATAATATTTGCAAGCCAACATGTTATCTTACCACAGTTTCATAGATACTGGCAGAAGATACGAACTCCTGAGTCAGAGACAAAGGACTTTAGTTAAGGCACAGCAAGCCGCATGAGCTTCATGTTTGCATCAGTTCTTGTTTCCAAGTGCAGTTGGGCAGCATGGATGGGCTCAGATGGATGCCTGCGTATACACTGGGTTGCATTTTAGGAGAGAAACCCTAAGCCTAGGGAACTTGAGTCTTTTTTAATTGGCAGTAATTGTTAACTGCTTTTTGTTCCAGAAGGAGACACTGTATCTTCCAAGGCTATTCACTATACAAACATCCCTGACAAGTTAGTCCAGAACAAAAGACAGTCAGTGTCTCTTATCTTTTAATTTTTCATGTATTCTCTTATTTTTAAACTTTCTGCTATAGCTACAGTATTCCCCCTTTTCATCCCTCATATTGCTGATTTTTTACTTTACGTTTTTGCTTGAATCTACTTTGCTGGGGTTTGTTAATTTTATTAGTCTCTTCAAAGACCAACATTTCATTTTGTTTCTCTTCTATTACATGCTTGTTTCTATTTCCATTCTTTTCCATATGATTTTCCTCTTCCAGCTTTCTTTGGGTTTATTTTTTAATTCCAGTATTTAAAATTTTTTTTTTACACTCTTCTCTTTAACTCTTGAGTTACCATAATCGTGGTTAAAACTTTGCAAACAGAGAGAATTATTTTTAGCTCTCATTTTATTTTTAATTTCTGTGATAAGCTATCAGCTACAACAAACAATTCCAAATTTCAAAGGGCTTAACGCAGTACAAGTTTATTTCTTGTTCATTCAAAGTCCATCCTGATTATCTCTATGTATGTATGACACAGAGAGTAAGCTTCTTCCCGTTTTTAAATTGCCAACATCCTCAACGTGCAGCTCTGTATGTTTTAGGTGAAAAGGAAGCAAGAATGTACAAGATTGCACAGGATATTCTGTGTTCAGACCTGAAATTACATGCATCACTTCTTCCTACATTCCATAGGACAGAGCTAAGTCTTCTAAATATAAAAGGGATTCTAGGGGCGCCTGGGTGGCTCAGTTGGTTGAGCGACTGCCTTTGGCTCAGGTCATGATCCTAGAATCCCAGGATCAAGCCGCACATCAGGCTCCCTGCTCAATGGAGAGTCTGCTTCTCCCTCTGACCCTCCCGCTTCTCATGGTCTCTTTCTCTCTCTCTCTCTCACTCTCTCTCAAATAAATAAATAAAATCTTAAAAAAAAAAAAGGGATTCTAAAACTGGGGTTTAATTCTATGACCAGGACTGATAGGAAAATCAGAATCCTTGCCACGATTTCTAATGATCAGAAAATGTGTTGTGTATGATACCAATTCTTTCCAATTACTGGATACAGACTTCTATATATATCAATGAAATCAAACTTGATAATTTTATTGTTCAAATTATTTGCAATATTGGTTTTTCTTTCTTTTATTAACTCCATTTTATTTTTTATTGAAATACATTTGACATACAACATTGTGTACATTTAAGGTGTATGTGTTGAGTTATAACATTTATATAATATGATTGCCCAACTGTAGTGATAGTTAGCATCTTTATCATGTCACATAATTATCATTTCTTTTTTGTGGTGGGAATAATTAAGATCTAGTCTCTTAGCAAGTTTGCCAATTATAATACAGTATTGTTTGTATATTCAGTACACTGTGATTTGTAGATCTCCAGAACTTCTTTATTGATTGCAACTTTGATGGTTTTATTACTCTAAGTATTTTTTTAAAGATTTTTTATTTATTTAACAGAAAGAGATAGCAAGAGCAGGAACACAAGCAGTGGGAGTGGGAGAGGGAGAAGCAGGCGTCCCGCCGAGCAGGGAGCCCGATGCGGGGCTCGATTCCAGGACCCTGGGATCATGACCTGAGCTGAAGGCAGACGCTTAACAATGAGCCACCCAGGCTCCACTTATCTACTCTAAGTATTAATGACGAAAAGAGATGTGTTAGATATTTCCCACAAATATTTGCATTTTTCAATTTCTCTTTGTAGTTCTTTTTGTTTATGTGTTATTTATTTTGAGGCTATGATATCAAATAATATAATCCTATAAATGTGATATTCTTTTGATTATATCTTGTTATTTTTATAGAGTTTTCTTCTTTACTAGTAGTATTTTTTTCCTTGAAAGAATAATTTTGGGGGTGCCTGGGTGGCTCAGTTGGTTAATGGTCTGCCTTCAACTCGGGTCATGATTCCAGGGTCCTTGGATGGAGCCCCACATCCAGCTCCCTGCCCAGTGGGGAGCCTGCTTCTCCCTCTGCCACTCACCCTGCTTGTGCTTGCTCTCTCTCTATTAAATAAAATCTTAAAAAAAAAAAAGAATTTTGTCTGACATTAATTATGGCTATATTACTTTCTTTTGGTTAAATTTGCCTGGTTGTCCTGAAACTCTGACTAGATGTATTTTGGACTTCCTCTGTTTTCTTTATGTCTTCAACTCTTTTTTTTTTTTTTGGTTATGCAATATGGAATATATTATCATTGTCAAAGCTTCAAATGATACAGAAATATAAGGAATATACATTTAAGTTTCTTTTTTTTCTTTCTTCCTTCCTTTCTTTCTTTCTTTTACTTTTTTGATGTAATGTTCCATGAGTCATTGTTTGCATATAACACCCAGTGCTCCATTCAATACATGCCCTCTTTAATACCCATCACCAGGCTAACCCATCCCCCCACCCCTCTCCCCTCTAGAACCCTCAGTTTGTTTCTCAGAGCCCATAGTCTCTCATGGTTCGTCTCCCCCTCCGATTTCCCCCCCTTAATTTTTCCCTTCCTACTATCTTCTTTTTTTTTTTAAACATATATTATTTGTTTCAGAGGTACAGGTCTGTGATTCATCAGTCTTACACAATTCACAGCGCTCACCATAGCACATACCCTCCCCAGTGTCTACCACCCAGCCACCCCATCCCTCCCACCTCCCACCACTCCAGCAACCCTCAGTTTGTTTCCTGATATTAAGAACTCCTCATATCAGTGAGATCATATGATACATGTCTTTCTCTGATTGACTTATTTCGTTTAGCATAATGTCCTCTAGTTCCATCCACGTCGTTGCAAATGGCAAGATTTTGGGGTTTTTTTTGTTTTTTTTTGATGGCTGCATGATATTCCATTGTATATATACCACATCTTCTTTATCCATTCATCTGTTGATGGACATCTTGGCTTTTTCCACAGTTTGGCTATTGTGGACATTGCTGCTATAAACATTGGGGTGCACATACCCCTTCGGATCCCTACATTTGTATCTTTGGGGTAAATACCCAGTAGTGCAATTCCTGGGTTGTATGGTAGCTCTATTTTCAACTTTTTGAGGAACCTCCATACCGTTTTCCAGAGTGGCTGCACCAGCTTGCATTCCCACCAACAGTGTAGGAGGTTTCCCCTTTCTCCACATCCTTGCCAACATCTGTCATTTCCTGACTTGTTTATGTTAGCCATTCTGACTGGTGTGGGGTCGTTCCAAAGAAGACATCCAAATGGCCAACAGACACATGAAAAAGTGCTCAACATTGCTCAGCATCAGGGAAATTCAACTCTTTTTAAAAGTATTTCCCATCTTTTTATCTCTATTGCTGTATTCTGTGTAATTTCTCTTTTTGCATAAGAATTTTCCATGTTATTAATTGTACCCATCATGGTGTCTATCTGCTGTTTTTAATCCCTACATTGACTATTTACTTTTAATTATTATACTCTTATTTCTAGATCTTTTTTCCCAAATCTACCTAATCTCTTGCTTATTAGTGAGGTTTTTACCTTCCCCCTTCCCCTTTTAAAACTTCTTTAAACATATAAATGTATTTTCTAATATATTCTCTGTATTTGTACATTTCCAGTATTCAAGTTCTTATTGTTTATAGTTCCTATAACAATGTTTGTGGTGGATTAGTTTTTTCTCGTGTGTTTTGTGATTTTTCTTTTATTGCAAACTTTTCTTCACAATAAAACACAATCCTTTGGACTTTCCTAATTTATTCCTCCGGAGAGGATCTGTGTTTCTTTCTGGCACCTGTATGAGGACATTACAGACCTGGGTCTAGTTTAAATGGGCCCAGAAATGAACATTTTTAGCTTACGATTTTCCATATCATGTAAACAGTGTAAATTTTGATCCTAAATGCATGGCTGAAACTTCCAGGGGCTACAAATTCTCAGGAGAGCTTTGGCCCAGTATTTAAATCTCTTTTAGACAATTTTCTTTGCTGCTTGCCTCTGTGAAGTGTTGTTTATTCAGTTATTTCTAGTGAACTCTTTTCCTGCATACCTGGCTTTTCCTGAGCATGGCTTTCATGCTGGAGGGTCACTAATGGAGCTTTCTGCTCTGGGAAGATGCAAAGTTCTAGACATCCTGGATATATAGATTCTCCCAGGGCACCCAACTTCTTCTCCCTTACTTCCCTAAACTCATACTCCTCCTTAATTCCTGGAAACCTCGTCCATTTATTGTATACAAAGTATATATATATATATATATATATATATATATATATATATATATACAAACTACAGTATGTATATATACATTTATACGTTATATACAAAGTGCTTTTAGGATTTTACCTAGCATTTTTTCAGTGAATTAAGAGAATTCTGAATGAATGTCTTTGTTACTTTTTTTAAGTAGCATTTAAATACAGTTGAAATCAGTACAGATGTTTGTGGGAGAGATCATAATTTTTGCAATCTATTGCCAATGCAGGGTGCCCTGGTGAATTGGTGGGTCCCTTGAAATGACTCCTCCACCAATGATCAGAATTGGTGAATTCTGAATGGCATATAGATTGGAACTACAGTTCATATGAGGCATGTGAAAATGCAGTGCTCGCTCTCCCACTAAGTGACTTTGTTAATCTCTCTGGTGTCAAGTCACCCTTTGGGGTTTGAGTTCTCTCCTCTCTAAGATGCATTGGTTTATCTAGGATCTCTTCTCGAGCGGTATGGGTTACAGAGGTTCTGGGAGATACTGAGCTCTTTGACACCCACCCACTGGCAGCAGGAGCCCCATTGCCGGTCATCTGTTGTCTCCAACAGTCTCATCTCTTTATCCCAGTGTGCCACACAAATAGCATTTTCTGTGTGCACTCTGTTGAGGAAAGGGTTAAAAAGTATGGTCTAGAAAATCTTCTAACAGTCTTTCTGTCTCTAAAACTCTTGAATCTAAAGTTAACTTTAGAAGTGATTAACTATTAATGCATTTTTCTTCTCTGGGCACTTGTTCAGTGAATGAACATGCTGTACCCAAGAGAAGGGAGGGTGGGTTTTATCTAGAGTTACTTTGAACTGAAGTCTTCAAAAGGAGTTGAATATTTTTTTGAATGAGGAAAATCCCAAGAATTTTGGGCTAAGTAACTTGTTCAGAGCCAGTAGTGCCAATCTAGGATAATAGTTGTGCTGATTTGATTTGAACAAGCCAAGACCCTTGATGGCTCCTTGGACACAAATCATATTTTTTTTATAACTAGTTTCATTGTGCTTCTTCTCCTCTTCACTTTTTCCCCCCACGAGTACAGTATTATAGAGACAGCTTACATGACTTGATGTCCTTTTCTTTTTTTTGTCTATATTTAATAGTTTATGCCTTTGTTTTACTTTTTGTTTTCAATCCCTCCATTTCCCTGGTATTTTGAACAGCTTGAAATAACAGAAGCTGATTTCACTTCCCAAAGACTCATGTGCATAAAACATATGAAAAACAATGATTGGTTTTATTGATACCTGAAAGCATGGGTTCCAACATGCTCTACTTCTGGCTGTTTCCAGCATGATCCTGAGTCATGCTTTAAGAAGACTGTTTAGCACTCAGCAACCCAGAGTTCAGTCTGGACTGGAACTGAAACTGCGTTCAGTCTGGCATTGTTTATGTTGGGATGTAGCATGTTTTTAAAACAACAGATTCCTGTCTCCACTCCACTCCTACGAAATCTGAGCCTCCATTAGTGGGGGTCAGAGAAGGCAGTTTTACAAAACATTAGTTTTAGCTTTTGGAAACAGCTGAAAGAATGAATCACTTGGCTGAAAAATGGGAGGAAATGTTTAAAAAGACTTTGTAAAAGATATATATATATATATATTTGTTCTTGAAGGATATATCAAATATTTGCCTCATGAGGAACACTGGGGCAGGGTATCTTGGTCAGAAGGAGTGGCACGAGTCAAGAGTGAGACCCCACGGCATATCTTTGAGAACCGAGAATGATCCCCAATATAAGAGATAGACATAAGATAAGACGTAAGATAAGATATAAGGCTGATCCCTGATATAAGAGATAGAAATGACAGAAGATGGGTCAGGAAAGTATATTAGGACTAAATTGTGAAAAGTCTCGAATGATAAGGAATTGCATGTTATTTCATAGGCAATAAAAGTCACCAAAAGATTCATAAACGTGACAATAATGTAGCAAGATTTTCATTTGATAATATAATCATGGCAGCAATATGGAGGGTGAATCCAATGGAAAAGAAATTGGTGGCAATGAGACCAATTACAGATTATTAGAGTAGTTCAGACAAATGATTATAAGGCAGTAGGTAAGGACACGGAGAAATAGGGCATAGACCCCCTCCCTCTGCACCGTGGGGAACATCGTCACGGGAATGGATCACCAGACCCCGGTGGCCATCGATGCGGGCATGCTGAACGTGCTGCCCCAGCTCCTGATGCACCCCCCAAGTCCTCCATCCAGATGGAGGCAGCTTGGGCCTTGAGCAGCGTGGCTGCAGGGCCTCTCCAGCACATCCAGCGGCTGGTAGCTTGCGGCATGCTGCCTCCTTTGGTGGTTCTGCTGAAAAACGGAGAATTTAAAGTCCGGAAAGAGGCTGTTTGGACCGTGGCTGACTTCATAACTGGAGGCACCATAGACCAGTTGATCCAGCTTGTCCACGCTGGCGTCCTGGAGCCACTGGTGAATCTGCTTGCCATCCAAGACACCAAAATTGTTATCATCATCCTTGATGTTATCTCTTTTATCTTCCAGGCAGCAGAGAAGCTCTCAGAGAAGGAAAACCTATGTCTTCTGATAGAGGAAATGGGTGGCATTGATAAAATTGAGGCTTTGCAACTTCATGAGAACCCTCAGGTTGCCCTGACTGCTTTGAACATTATCGAGAACCATTTTTCTGAGGGAGAAGAAAGTGGCACAGTATTACCAGCCCTGGACCAAGATCATGAATTCTTAAACCGCTTAAAACAATACCAAGGCCCCATGACTCCTAAACCAAGGAGCAAACCCTAATGGGTAACTTCTTTAAGAACCTTCTATGTCTTGGCATGGCACAGGTATAAAGCTTTTTAAACTAAATGTTAATAAAATTTTCAACACCTTCCAAAAATATTATTCAGTAAATATTTGTTGACTATGTGGTAGGCCCTGTGCTAGCTGCTAGAAAAACAGACAAACAAACCAAACTATAAATGATCTAAGACAAATAAAAAATAGGTAGTGTGGGTGTGTGCATGTGAATGTGTGTGTATATGTATATGAATAGAAGAGCTATTTTTAAAATAATGGTATTTTCTTTGTAGAAGAAATATAAATAATTTTACGTTTTCATTAAACATTATTGGATTTTCTAAGGTGTCTACAATGAGAATGCATCACATTGTTTAAGTGCTATAATTTAAAAATACATATATTGGTTTGCCTCCCAGAATAGTAGTGAGAAGGTAGATGTGTGAACAAACAACTAATAGCTCTAAGGTAATTGTTATGATAGATGTTGACAAAATTACTGAAAGCATGTGAGCACTAGCATCTAAGTGTGCCATCAAGAGACAGAGAATCTTCATGAAGCAGGCAGCATTTCAAGTGAAGCTTGTAAGATCTGTGAGATCTTCTTACAGAGAAGAGATACTCCAGGTAAGGGGAATAGCATTGGAAGATTAATCTGAGTGAAGAGGCAGGTGTCAGATTCTGAAGAGTCTTGTATTTTTTGCAGAAGTGTTCAGAATTGATCTTATACCGCATTATGAAAATGCAAGCAGAAAAAAGACATGCCAATGTTCATCCCATGAAAGCCATTCTGGCAGCAGTATAAAAGTTAAGTCAAGGTGAGGTGGACCCTGGGATGAAATTAGAGGCAGGCAGGAAAATCAGTAAAGAGACACCTGTGATAGTTTAGGTGATTATTAACAGGCAGTAGTGATTTGATTGGTTGGACAATGTGTGTGTGGGGGGGGGTACATGTCTGCATGCACATGACACATGTGTTTTCTGGGTAGATGGTCAAAGGAGCAGAAAGAACTTATGAGGTCTATCAAATTACTTTTTTTTTTCCCTCAAATGAGGGGATAATGGTGGTATTCCCCATAATAGGAGATATATGATTAAGAGATTGGTGGGAAATTAGGCTGAGTTTAAGGTACATGTGGGATATCCAACTGGAAAATTTTAGTAGGCAGATGTATATATGAATATAGACCTCATGAGAGAGATAAAGAGGTTAAAAATCAGTAAGATTTGATGATTCCTTATATGCATTTGGAGGAGATGGTTGTGAGGCTGCCATCCAGTCAAGTTTTTGAAATTCAGTTTGCAGTTGTTCAGAAATAGAAGATGATAAGACAAAGAACAAACTTGTAGTTGTTTCTCAAGACAGGGCTCTGTTGGGTCCATCATGACCATGAGGCTCTCTGGCTCTCTTCTGGGCATGGTAGATTATTTTGTATCTCCTCATTTAAGTCCATCGTTGCTTCCTTTTTCTTATGGTGAAGTATTGCAGACCCAGAAGTGAGCCACCAAAGGGAAGTGGAAACCTGGAATATGACGTTGTTTAGCCATATACTCTCAACTGCTATGAGCCATATTGGTTATATCTTTTTGTTTCTTAAGAAAAAATGCGAAGAAATGAGCAGTTAGGCTTTCAAGGTTTTCTTGATCTTGTCTTCTTAGATGCAAGAGATGAGTGGATTTTAAGAGAGACAGGTGGATAAATTTTTAAGGTTTTTTTTTTTCCTGAAAGAATAAATGAATCGTATAGTCTGATTATTTATTTATTTATTTATTTACCTTTTAAAAAGATTTTATTTATTTGTCAGAGAGAGAGAGAGCACAAGCAGGGGGAACGGCAGGCAGAGGGAGAAGCAGGCTCCCTACTCAATCCCAGGACCTTGGGATTATGACCTGAGCCAAAGGCAGACCCTTAACCGACTGAGACACCCAGGTGTCCCTGGTCTGATTATTTAAATACCTACCTCTGGTCATGATAAAATTGCCAGCTGACTCACATATCTTTTCAGATTCTTATTCTTAGGAGAACTAGTACTTGTGAGTGTCTATTGCATAGGAGTCATTGCTCTAGGTACTTTGCATATTTGAATGAATATAATGTGCACAACAGCTCTGAAGGTGAGGTAGATGCTATTGTTATATACCATCTTATGGATTAAGAAATTGAGAAATAGATTAAGCAATTTGTCCTAGTAAGTGACAGTTTGACTCAAAACTTTATGAGCTTAATCCTGATGCTCTAGTTTATATTAGTTACTTTAAAAGAAGTGATGAAAAATCATGATAAGGGTTATAGATGTATTTTCTTGAGTTATAAGTATATTTTTAAAGAGTTTGAAAATATATATAAAAATATCATAGGTGCCTCATTACATATCTTTACTAAAGGGTAAAATCATTACAATTTTTAAAAGTAGTTTACATGTCATTTGATATCCACAACAATCGTGTGGGTAAAGCAGAGAGCAATACTTTTGTCCCCATTTTCAAAGGAGAAAATGAAGTTCAACAAGATTAAATGACTTACCCAAGGTTGCATGGCAAATAGTAAAGTTGGGACAAGAATTTAGATTTCTCCAGTGTTTTTCCCTTCAAGCCATCTCCCTACTTTCATAAACAGTAATCCCATGATACCTTTGCAGGGTAGAGGAAGCATGTGACATTTTTTGAAATGGGTGTTTTGCTGAATCACAGAAGAGTGCAAAGTAAGGTAAACATTTACTATTGGTACAGTATTTAATACCAAATCTAAATGTCAAGTGAAGAGTAGCTAAATCTTTTTATTCATCTATCTATCTATCAGAGCTATGAAATTCAGTCTTACAAATCCAGTTTTAGAAATGACAGTTTTTCAAAATGAATATTTTGGAAATTAGACTATTTTCATTGCCTGTTGCTCTTTTAAATATTTTTTCTTAAATAAATTTAAAGTGTTTCTGAAAAGAATTAAAAATCTTATTTGATCTTATTTAAGGCCATTCTAAAAACCAACCTCTCGATGTTATTGTTCACTGAGAATAGTTTCGGAAATATGAGAAGATTCAAAAATTTTATTTGATCTTATTTAAGGCCATTCTTTTTTTTAAGATTTTATTTATTTATTTGACAGAGACAGACACAGCAAGAGAGGGAACACAAGCAGGGGGAGTGGGAGAGGGAGAAGCAGTCTTCCCACTGAGCAGGGAGCCCGATGCGGGGCTCGATCCCAGGACCCTGGGATCATGACCTGAGCCGAAGGCAGACGCTTAATGACTGAGCCACCCAGGCGCCCCTTTAAGGCCATTCTAAAAACCAATCTCTCGATGTTATTATTCACTGAGAATAGTTCTGAAATAATTAATTGTGATTGTATCATAGATTAGTACAGTTTATCCCTTCTGATTTTTTGTTTGTTTTTAAAATTCACAATACCCTTTGGAGGTTAATCACTCTGCTCAGCTACACATTGTGCATTAATAAAATCATAGTGTTTAGAACATTCTAGAGCCATCCTTTCCAAGTTCTTACTTCAGTTCAGTAAACCATGTTTCCTTCCAGGCATAGTGATTTTCTGGAACTTACTCTGAGAGCAAGAACAATAGAAGTGCCCTGAGCTTGTTACAAATCCGAGAAATAACTATAGGAGAAAGTTTATAAATGAGATATATAGAAAGACAAATAAATTAAGGGTGTGGACGAGGGTAGAGAGGGAGGTGGTAGCAGGAGCTAAAAAATTAGGACAACTTCTTTCTTGCTGGTTTACTCTTCCTGCAGAAAAAGTCTAATCACTATGCTCTCAGAGGATTTAAGAACATGCCTTCTGGCTAGCAGCCATGTGGTGGAAACATTTGCAGCTCTTCATCCTTGACTTAAATTTTGTCTACAGTGAAGCAGATCAGATGATGAAGGAAAGGCTGGTTAATGAAGTCACATAAAGTTGGTCTACTTATTTTTTGCTTTAATGATGCCAAAGTTATTCCTAGTTTACTGAGAACCAGAATGGCTTTACAGGAAATAAAGCCTTGGGCCCTGAGTTTGGAGCCACATTCAGTCATGTAGACAATGATAGGCATTGCAGCACATGGAAATAAAAGCTAACAGTGGCCTTTTTTTTTTTAAAGATTTTATTTATTTATTTATTTATTTATTTATTTATTTATTTATTTATATGAGAGAGTGCGTGTGCACACAGGCTGGCCTGGTACGTGACGGGGGTGGGAGAGGGACAAGCAGACTTGTGCAGAGGGTTCCATCTCACGACCCTGAGATCATGACCTGAGCTGAAGTCAAGAGTTGGACACTTAACCCACTGAGCCACTCAGGTGCCCCATGACAGCAGATTTTTAAGTTGATGCTGTAGTGTCCATGTATATAATCACTCCATAAATTCCCTCACTTTGTATCATGAATGGGACAATCCTCTTTTTCACATATACTTCTCAGCATGCAATCTTTCTTATTCTGATGGCTATTTTTTCTATTTACCATATCTCCCGTACCAAAACTGTGGTTGTTACAGATGGTGAGGTGAGATAGTATAGCTGAAGGTAATGGAAAATCCACCCTTCCTTGTCGCTGCCCTCCCTATAGATGGTCTTCTATATATCTTCCTAAAAGCCAAGAAAATTTTCCATTTTCCTATATTTTATTTTATTTTTTCTTTCTCCTCTATGTTCTTACAGCATTTAACTCATGCCTCTGATACGGAATCTGCTGTCTAATATGTACGTTTTATATTTGTCTCTACTGCTTGATAATAGTCATCACATTATATTCATCTTTGTATTGTTCTCTAACACCCAGCAAAATTACTCCTTGTACATAGTAGACATTTAATAATTGTAAAATGAATAAATGAGATCACTATTTCCATATGTTTTCTCTGCTTCTATTTTTTTGCAATGCATAAGATATATTCGTATATCTTACCTTTTTAAGAAACAAAATTAGGTTTTGTTACTTGAAGAATGTGCTAAATCCTAGATAATTCCTTTCTTGATGACCAGGATAATAGTCAACCAGCAGCAAGCTCCTGAGAGATTTTTAGAATCATACCAGAATCAGATACCAGTGAGTCCAGATGTACATGAGGAAGAAAAGTCATCATTAGTTGATTATCACTTTTGGTGCAAAGTTTGTCCTGGTCCTGTTCTTGTAAGGTCCTGCAAGCCCTGTTTCTTGACTGGGATATTGGTTAGCCTTTATGATGTGGCTAGGGAATGGGGATGGTTACTGATGGTGATGATGATAGCTATGGACATACTAGGCACTGTGCTTTCCACATTCATTATTCCATCGAATTCTATAGTGCAGGCACAGAGAAGGTAAGTGATTATCTCAATGTCACACATTAGCCTGTGAGGGAGCCCGGCATCCAACCCCCCCCCCCCCCCAGTTTGCCTCTAGCCCTTACACTTAACCACAACATATTCTATTCCTGTTAAGTTTCTCTTTCTGGAAACAGAGAGCGAATTGAAATGATAAATGGCAAATTGAATCTTCTCATGGAAATAAAATTAGTATAGGGCATTATTTCCTATGTATTTTTAATGACCCTTGACCTAATTTTTAATAGAAGTGACTATGAATATATTTAACCTATTGATTACTGTGCACAGCAAGTACCAGTATATGTATGTGAATTAAATAGGGCAACTAAGTAATGAACCATTTTAAATTACAATAAATGTATACTATTTCATCATACTGTTTGGAAGAGTTCTTATTTTCTTAATCTGTGCCTTATTTTCTACAAATCAGAAGAGGAAGTAATAGTTTTTATTATAACTATGTAATTCAGAAACGCTTCTTTGGAGGGATATTTACAGGCATTCTCAAGGAGGATTTTATGAATACTGAGTCACTTCAAAGATTTTTTGCAGCTTTCCTTTTCATTCAACAAAGCTTCCTACAGAAAGAACAAGCAGAGAAGATCAAATTCTTCATTATTATACATCTTTCAAAATGAAGATCTTTCTACTTTTATTATTTTTTAGATCATTCTATTCTTGACTTATTTCATTGTCATTCATAACTTTATCTTGGAACCCTAGCTGAATTTTGAATTATTTAATTATTTACCACAATTTCACTATACAGTTGACCTTTGAATAACATGGGAGTTAGGGGCACCAACCCCCATGCTGTTCAAAATCGCTGTATAATTTTTGACTCCCCCGGAGCTTAACTGTTAATAGCCTACTGTTTATCAGAAGCCTTACCAATAACACAAACAGTCAATACATATTTTGTATGTTATATGCATTATATGCTGTATTCTTATAATAAAGTAAGCTACAGAAAATAAAGTGTTATTAAGAAAATCATAAGGAAAAGAAAATACATTTATACCACTGTACTGTAAAAAATCTGCATGTAGGTGGACTTGCACAGTCCAAACCTGTGTTGCTCAAGGGTCAGCTCTGCAATATATTTTAACACTGAAAGTTTTGTCATTAATGGTGTTCAAACTGAAACATGACTCAGATTCTGAATGCAGAAACATAAAACTCTTGACCCTGCATCCTACATTTCATTTTCTGATTGTATATAATACTAGTTTTCAAATGGGTACTTGTCCCCCAGGAGGCATTTGACAATGTCTGGAAACATTTAACTGTCAGGACTTAAGGTGCTACTGGCGTTTAGTGAATAGAGGCCAGAGCTGGCTGATCATCCTCTCATCCAGAGGACACCCCCACCCAGGTATCCCATCCAAAATGTCAAGAGTGCTGAGGGTAAAAACATCTAGTTTATTAAAATTCCTATTGAGAACATTGCTTTACTACCTTTTCAGCTACTTTAGAGGATTTTTAGACTCTGTATGGAAAAGTTAATAGGTCTGATTTATAAGGGAACTTATATATTCAAATGAAAGTTGTGCTTCAAAGTCAAAGAGACACAAGGCAAGAATGAGAACCAGACCCTAACTTGAGGAGCTTGGTTTTTTCCCAGGAGAGGGGAGGTTCTTCCCTAATGAAAGCAGGGAAGAAGGAAATAATGGGTGAAGATGCAGATAATTTTGAAGATGTGCAGATATAAATTTCCAGGTGTTTGTATCAAATGTCTCCTATTTACTCTGAGATAAGAGGTGAGATCATCTGTTGGGAGAGAGAGAGGTAGCAGTGGTAACCTAGGAGGTTTAAGAATAATAGAAGTTGAAATCGCCACTGTAAAGAATGAGCAATGGTTGTTTTTGAAGTTAAAGGGACAGGTGCATCATGATTCAGAGAGCTCGTAAAGTTCGTGCTGGAAATAAACAGGGGCTAATTTTTTCCTGAGTGGACTAGAGTGCAGGGCAGAGTTCTAGCCATGGCAAGGAACTTGGGAAACCAGTAGAAAACTAAGGAGAAGCCCAGTTAAAATGGCTGGACAAAAACTGTGATAGTTAAGGGAAACAATTGTATCTTGATGGGCACGGAAGGGCCCAGGTTTATGGTGCAAGATTGATCCTTAGTCCCAACTGCAGATGGGACTCATTAATGTTTCAAGCATTAGCTCCACACTTCCTAGAATAAAGCCAAGCATGTTGTAGATGCTTAATAAATATTTGAATGAATAAATGCCACATTCTTTACTAGGCACTGAAGATATATACCTTGCTGAAAAAAATGGTCTTTTCTTGTATAAGCTGGTTTGATTTGTATTTTTTGGCATTTTGAGACCAAAAGAGATATACAAGATACAAGAAACAAGCACAGTGTTCCCTAGGACCCAAAGGAGGGCCATCTGATCCAGTCTTGAGAGGTCAGAGACATATTCCCAGAGGGAGTGAGATTATAGCATGTCAAAGATGGGGCAAAATCATTTTATTTTTTGTAAGGATGTATCCACATGGGCTCAGGTAGGCAGGACTGACATGGAGAAATTCACCTCTTTTCCTAAATTCCTTTACCTTCTCCACCAGAGAAAAGTTGTTGCCAGGAAAATCCAACAAAAGCTTCTAGTCCAGGGAAGCCTCACACACATTGTGAGCCACCTCCCCACCTTACATAATTTACCAAGTACCGTATATATACATTCCAAAGTCAAATTGCACTAAATCAAGGACAGTGGATTGAAGAGATGGTGAAAGTCCTGAATTTGGGGTGGAAGACAAGCATTTTATGTTTGGTGTCATTACTTGAGTAATGTTACTAACTATTGCAGGGGAACTGTTAAATATTCCTACCTCAGTTTCCTTTCAGGCAGCATGAAATTTGTATCATCTCTTATGTGATATTAATCAGTACCAAAAAAAGGAATCAGAATGCTTGGAGCAAAGAGTACTAAGAAAATTTATTTTCTTATTCAAGATACATTTTTGGCTACATTTACAGGGAAACACGTTTCTTTGTATTAATCCATAATTAGGTGTTAGGTTATAGAGCAAACCAACTGTATTTTTCTGATGAAATAAAATAAATTTTTGCTCCTTCGGGCTTATGTTTTAAATTATTGGACCGAATTCTTGCTAATATGTCTTTTTTACATTAGATGTGGTGTTCACGCTATAAATCACCTGATAGTTATTAGAATATTTTCCAAGGAATCTGTTGCATAAAATGGGGCTGAGGGAAAGATAGTCCTTTGTTCGTTTGTACCAGATTCCAGAAATCTACTAGTTCTGAGGAAAAAACTGAGAATGTATTTATTTGTAAGTTATTTTATGTTTTTTAAGGTATTTTTTATCATAAATTAGTTTAATTATTCCTCACAATAATTCTGTGAGTTAAGTATTATAATTTTGCCCATTTTATACCTTGAGAAAGTAAGGAGGTTAAAGAGGTGGCCTAAGACCCAGGAGTTACTGGGGTACAGTCAGGTCACGTGGGCTGCCTCACTCGCAGGGATGGTGTCTGTGCTAGCCTCCTTGTGGAAAAGTGCTTCTCTACCCTTACCTCCAATGTGTGTTCTGCCTGGGAGCTGCCTCATCTTGTGACCTCAGTCTTCTGAGCAACACTAACTGGCCTTGGAGTGGTTACTTGACCTAAACTGGACTAATAATAAACCTCTTGACCCAGCTCAAGAATACATGAAGGGAGCCTAGACAATTAGAATCTTTCCTCACATTTTTTTTAACCTAGACAAAGAGAGAGATGGAGGAAAGTGAGGGAGGAGTTGTGGAGAGAGATTCTTCTTCTAGGCCTGGGAAGCTGTTCTTATGGGAGCCAGAAGAAGCCACTGAAATTTGTCGTGGTAGGCACATGGAGAGTGCCGGTCCAAGAGAAGGAAGCTGACCGGGCAGCGCTCATGACCCTGATCCAGTTTTCCCTCATGACAACTGTGTTTTTCAACCTGCTGCCTGTCTGGTTTCCTGAGCCAATATATACCTCCTTTTCCTTTGACTAAGCTAGTTCTAGTTGGGTTTTTGCAGCTTCCCACAATCGTCCTGACTCACACAACTATGAAGAGGCAGAACCAGAATTCAAAAGATTTTCTTTGTCCCATCTCCATGCTATTTCTAACCAAACTACAATATTTATCATGCCTCTGTTCTGGGGTCTCACATCCTTCTGGAATTAACATTCATTTATACTGACAAGACTAGAGAAGTTGTGCCAGGCGCAAGTTTCTGGCTTTCTCTCTTGGCTTTTATGGTTTAGGCTTCCTGAACACTCCAGAGAGGTATTTCTGGTAAGAAAAGCTAAATAGCCAGGTGGACTCAGGAGAAGCTAAGTCCTGGGCTGAAGTAAGTTATTCAGATTTTGCACATTTACAGCTGCCTGGAACTCTGCTGTTAGGTCTCTGATCCCATTTCCCCCCTTTCAATAATAAAAGCGAAAAAGTGGAAAATCTTGGCTATTTGGATGTCATGTAATCCTTGACCCAGATTCGTATTCTCAAATAACATAGATTTACACTAAAAAAGCATGTGCTTTTATCTACATATAATGCATGCATTATATAATTAATATAGACTTTATCTTTAACAAATTATAAGATTTTTTGGCATAGAAATAGGACACTCAATTAATGATTTTTTTTCAAACCTCATAGTTCTTATAATCTTCATAATAACTCTCCGTGATTGGTAAGTCTTTTTAAATTCAATTCAACTTAGAGGTGAAGAAATTCATTTCAGAGGACTACATCATGCTCTCTATAGTCATAAACTAATATATTTATAGGATATATCATTTATGACAAGAAAGCAGCTCTGCTGAGTTGTTCTAGGCCACTTGAATAGGGCCATTTTCATTGAACTAATTGGCGTAATAGCAACGACAACAGTAACAACAACAAAGAACCGATTCGATAGAAATATTCAAAGAAGAACATGAAAGACAAAACCAACCTGAGATCCATAATTCAATTAAGAGAGTGACCAAGATTACAGTGAAGAGTTTTAGAAGGTCAAGTCAAATTCTGCTTGTGTTCTCACTGACCTGCAATGCTGTGTGACAGGATTCAGTGCCAAGTCAGTTTTAGCTGTCTCTTTTTTCCTTACCACACTCACAGCTTCTACTGCCATCAGGAGAGGCAATAAAAGGCAATAGAAGCCAGAGGCAAAAACAATAAAAGGGAAGCAGACCCCTGCTTGAGTTTTCAGGTTACTCATCATCCTGGTTCATGGACTTTTCATGAATATGTATGTAATTTCTTCTTCATTGCCAAGTCACCTGATTTCTCAAGTCCTGGCTTAGGAAATGAGATGAGCAGGGAGGTGTGCCATTGGCTCGCAGAAAACTGTGTTTGTTACAAGTGCCTTTGGTCCTATTTTTACTGTACAAAGTGTAATGTGCCATGTAATTACAAGGCTTGATTGTTTAGACTCTGAGGTTAAAGAAGGTAAGGATTAGTCTCTCTATTTTTTTTAATTCCCATTTTTCTATAGCAGTTCTACTTTGCTATACTCCTACATTCCAAGATACGGTTTGCCAGAACAATGATCAACATTTTGATGTGTGATGCACAGATAATCTCTCCAGAATAACTGGAAATTTTAATATTTTGGGGATTTGAAATAATACATACATAAGCTATAGAATGTGGCACAGAATTTATGTTTTTCCCCAAAGAGAAGAAAAACACTAGGTGTGATACCTATTCTAAATTTGGTGGATGCTTTTGAAGAATTTAAGAAATCACTTCTTCCTAAAGAATTTGTTAAGGCTCTGGGTAGCTGAAAAGTCAACAATAAAATTACTCTCAACTACTACAGTACATGGGTCCACTTTCTTCACTTATAAAAACCAAGTTTAATTATGCCTCAGATACTGCATTAATTGCTACATATATTTATATTATATATATATGTCTATGTAATTTTTATACATGCATTTTCCTTGTTTAAACTTCACGGCAATATGCACGGATTAGGAATAACTACCCCCATTTTGCAAATGAGAAGTCTGGGACTACACAATTAAGTAGCTTTCCCTCACCTGCAGCTAGTAAACAACCAGGACTACATACTTAACCCCTACATTATACTCTTTCCTTTTTGGGGGGCTTATTAAAAATAACAATAAAACAAATTTAAAAATTTACATTCTGAAATATTATGGAAGGGGCACCTGCCTGGAGGCCTAATTCTTCCTCATCACTAATCTGCATCTTAGTAAGGCATTCTTCCTGAGCTAGAGCTCCAAACTTTTGTTACCTTTGGTGACAGTTCTTTAATTAAGCTAACAGATTAGGACATAAATTCATGAATATACTGTAATGATTCAAAAACAGACACTGGCACCCTTATTCCCACCTAGACAAAGAGCCACAGTTCAAAAACCTGTTTGTGTGGCCATCATTGAACCTTACCTCTTGAATTAACTATTCCAGTGCCTGTGTTGGAATAGCTCAAAAAGAACATTTCTAGAGGACATATTTGTAACGTGGTGGTGGTGATACTCTGATAATGAATGAATTACTTTTGCTTTATGGATATTTTCTTTTTTTTTCTTCCTTAGTCACCTACTACTGTTAGCTGCTGGTAATTATAAATAAGAAATTGTCTTGTCTCATATTTTTAGGATTTCTTAGTATTAGATCATTGTTTCTAGATGGAAGTTGAGTGTTCGGAACTTACATGACTTACTCAAGATTACAACAGTGTCAGCCAAAAGGAATAAGAAACTTCCTGGTTTTAAGTGTTAGACGCTGGCAACCCAATCTGCCTTTTTACCAACGCTCCCCCTTCAAACCCATGGGCTTTTCATGCAGGGCAAATGGGCTTGTTCTTGGGTCTGACCACTACTGCTGCTCTCTGAAGTGACATCAACTTGAATTAGGGTTTATTTCATATGGTTGGCATATAAACCTCAGGGTTTTACTATGAGATGTCAAATCTAAAAGTGAAGGTTCCTTGTCAGTTGCTAATTTCTTTGGACAGACTGCCGGAAGAGTCCATTGTTCCTGGAGAACAAAGGTTTTGATCTTCAGGCAGTGTTGAGTCAAGCTGTAAGTAGGCATAAGGAATGAGACAGCATGACCTGTTGCCCTCTTATTTTGAACCGTAGTTTGCTCCCACTGGGTATCTACCGGGTATGATGTAATGTTTCAGGAAGGGCACTGTTAGCTCTGACTCACACAGGTATCACTGTTTTCTGGGTATGAGTGATTTCTATAATTCATTTATCATGAAATGAGAGTTTATTCATAGTGCTTTAGAGCTTAGAAATGAGTTCTGCATATGTACTGATCATTCTTCTATTTTTTAATTTTATTTTATTATGTTATCTTAATCACCATACATTACATCATTAGTTTTTGATGTAGTGTTCCATGATTCGTTGTTTTCGTATATCACCCAGTGCTCCATGCGGTACGTGCCCTCCTTAATACCCATCACCGGGCTAACCCATCCCCCCACCCCGCTCCCCTCTAGAACCTCAGTTTGTTTCTCAGAGTCCATATCATTCTTAATCATCCAGTTTATTTTCCTCTGTCTGTTCCCAATTCTATATTATTGTGTCATTTCCTGCAGAGCAGTTGTCTTTATCACAATTTTTCTCATGAGCTTTGATTACATACAATTTGCTTCATTGACTTATACTTTGATATCTTTCGTGGGGCAAGCCAGAGATGACACCAACTGAGCTGGAAGGGCAGGCCTCTTGGTTGGTTTCTCTTGGTACAACAGATATCGATAGACAGTTTCAATTTCCTTAAGTATTACATTTTACTTCCCCTTTCACAGAACTCTGCAGGGTCCCCGTGGAATGAGAATGAGAAATTGCTGGTGAAATAAAATTTAAACTTTTAAGAATGTTTCTAAAATTCGTCTGATTGTGGGTGCCTGGGTGGCTCAGTTGGTTAGACTGCCTTCAGCTCAGGTCATGATCCTGGAGTCCCAGGATCGATTCCTGCATCGGGCTCCTGGCTCAGCGGGGAGTCTACTTCTCCCTCTGACCCTCCCCCCACTCATGCTCTCTCTCTCTCTCTCTCTCTCAAATAAATGAATAAATCTTTAAAATAAAATAAAATAAAATTCATCTGATCGCTTCCTACCTTCTTTAGGTAGTATCCCTCACTGCACACCAGAATGCATGTTCCCTCTGACTCTTGTGTCCAGGTCATATGGTATTTCTCAGAGCTGTTGCACCATCCACTAGTCATCCTTAGAATGTACTTAACCTCCTCCCTAACTTACGCTCCTTTAAAAATGCTATAAAATGTCCTTCTGTAGATTTCTTATTTGCCAACAATACTTACTGAACTTACTGTCTTCAGCAAGTAGAGAACAGTAATAGGAGGGTAAGTGTGGTAAGTGTGGCCCCACTCACCACTTTCCATCCGTGATCAGAAAAAACACCAGTATCCCCCCAACCATATATGCCAACTTCCTGCTTCTGCAATGTCATATTTTGCCTTCTTTGCTATTATAAGAGATTCTTTGTCCATACTCTTATTTAGAGTCAAGCCCTCCACCCATGCACTGGATCCCATCCTGTCTGACAGCTTCGCTTCATTCAGGGTCTCTGCCATGTTGTCATTAGAAAGACTTTCTCTAACAATCTAAAATAGCAGCTCCTCTGCATCATTACCTTCTATCCCCGTGGCCTGTTCTACTTTTCTTCAAGGCATTTATAATGACCTGAAATGATATTATACATTTATCTGTCTCCTTCCACTTAGAACAGAGGTTGGCAAACTATGGCTTGAGGGCCAAATCAGCCTGCCATCTTTTTTAATAAATAAAATTTTATTGGGGGGTGTCTGGGTGGCTCAGTCATTAAGCGTCTGCCTTCAGCTCAGGTCATGATCCCGGGGTCCTGGGATCGAGCCCCGCATCGGGCTCCCTGCTCCGCGGGAAGCCTGCTTCTCCCTCTCCCACTCCCCCTGCTTGTGTTCCCTCTCTCACTGTCTCTCATACTCTGTCAAATAAATAAATAAAATCTTTAAAAAAAAATTTTACTGGAACACAACCATGGCCACTTGTATGTCTTTCAATGACAGCTTTCTCACATTTGATGACAGAGTTGAGTAGCTGTGACAGAGACTGTGAGGCCCACAAAGCCTAAAATATTTATTATCTGGAACTTTACAGAAGATGTTGGCCAACCTCTGCATGGGAATATAAACCCCCACAAAGGAAAGTATTGTTTTGTTCCTTGCCTTACCCCTAGTGCCTAGAAGAATAGCTGGTACTTAACAGAGGCTCAATAAATATTTATGGAAGAGAGAATGAATGGACGGATCCTCTATGGCGCCCTCTTATCCGTCACTCTCTCTGATTCGGTCTTCTGTTTTTATCCTTCCTCCATTTTCCTAAACTCTGTCCTCTGATTTGTTTCTTCCATTAACCTTTTTCTTCATATTCATCAAATTTCTATTTGGAGGAAAAGTCCTAAAAATAGCTCAACAAATTTTGGAAATAAAGGTTAGCTTAAAGGAATTTTTTCTTTGGCAACAGGATAAAAATGTGTCCACTGTTTCTTGGCCAACATCTGTAGCATTGTGTTTGTTTTGGAGCAGAAATTCTGTCAGCAAGAAATGATACTTCTTTTATTAGTTATTCTTCACAGATAGTTACCTAGCATATTGCTCGATACTCTTGGTAATGTTTGTTAATAATGTTGGCATTTTTTGCTAATTATGTTGGCATTCTTTACCATTTTATTTACTCCATATTCTATGGAGTTTAACTTCTATAGAGTAATCCCCTTTCATATTTTGTTGATTGAGCATTTTACTTGTTATTATTAATGCGTATTATACTTACCCTATATTTGGTTTTTGTTCATGAGACTTTATCCAAAAAGTAAACACTCCTGACACATGCAGTTCTTTTGATTTCACAACTTATCCATGCCGGAGATACTTTCCATACTAACTTTGATTTCTTGCAGATGTGGAATAAAACCAGTACTAAATAAATGAACTTTCTATGTCTATTCTTAAAACAAAAGAAAACAAACAAAAATCTCTGCTGGATCTGATTACTCCTAGGTGACTAAAAATTCTGTGAACCTGTGGAGACTGGAATGTACTGGCAGCAAAGAACATGGGTTATCTATTAGAATCTTGGATTGTGTTTTTGAAATAGGAAGTTAAAACGCTAATGTGTCCAAAAATAATCTCAAGTGTAAGTTATTATTGTTCCCTTAGAGGGAAATTCAATTGCATAACATCTTATAAAGGTAAAAACGTGACTTTCAATATGCAATTATTCATGTGTTATGAGTGGATGCATCAAATCTGATTCATCAGAGCTGTCCTGACATGATCATTTCTATGATTTGGTTCTAATACCCAAGAGACTTTCATGGTGCCTCATTCAAGGTGATTTGCTGCTGTCTTATCATGAGTAGTGATGACAATACTTAATCCTTCTCTCTGTGTCAACCTCTGACCTCACTTATTTGAGTTCTGAGGTTTACTCCTGGCAGGTCTCCAGTTCACATTGAATCTCACCTGTAGCTCTGGCTTCTTGGTTATAATTTATATGTGTCCTATAAATTGTGATAATGGCAGAGAAGGCTGACGAAAGATATTTATTTCTAAATATCTAAACAAATTTCTAAGTTTATTTCAAAATGTAACATATGTAAATAATAAAAGTTTTATCTTTAATAATAATGGCAACTCTAAGTAACTTTGATGTATTCTAGTCTTCTAAATACTGAACTGGTAAGGATAACTAAGATACTGGAAAACAAAAAGATTAGCCTATCCCATGAAATGGAAAGGTTTTTTAAGCTTTGTTTTTCATTTTGTATTTGAGTTCCAATAGATTGTTTTTGCTTGTTTTTCATAAATCTTATTAGGTACTCAAAATAAACTAAATTTATAAAATCTACCAAGTTTATTGTGCATGTTTCTCATTTTCTGATGAAACAGAAACTACATAGTATATGACAGCATGGTAGAGTTGAATCAGTTCCTAGGAATCAGGAGACCCAATCCTGAAATAGCTTCTATTGTGTGACGTTAAACAGGTCACATAACTTCTCTGGTATTTGGTTTCCTCCTCAGCAATGGGAGAGGGTTGAATTAGGTAATTCTCTCTTCCCTTCCAGATTTATAGTCTCACACTCTATTTTAAGGCCTCTGGAAAGGCTTTGTTTATGGAGAAAAAAATTTCACAAGCTGGAATCCAGGTATATATTCCTACTTCCATTTTTGATTACTTATTTTCAGTATACCCTTCAAAATGAGGATAAAATTTAATTTATTTAACTTATTCGTCTTTTGTTATTCCAAAGGCACACCCAACCATGGGGTCAGTGAGAAAATGTTCAAACATTTGTAAACAATCAACTTTCCTAATGTGAAGGCCAACTCCACGGAATCTTAAACCGGGCAAGGCAATGAAAACAGTCCCAAGTCCTGGCTTAGACTCCTTTAAGAGATCCAAAATCCAGATTTTTTGCTAACTGTATCTTCTTCATCTCTGTTTCTTCTACAACCAGGTTTTATTGCTTAAGGCAAGAAGAGTAGAAAAAGACAATGCACCTGCCTCACTGAAATATAAATCTTGGCATAATGATTGAAACACTGTGACGCTGTATTAGGCTGATCACCAAACAAGATGATCAGGCAACTTGACTCAATATTAGACTGCACAAACTGTGAAGGCAACCTGGTATTCTGGGTGCCCAGACCGAGTCTGTTGCTAAAAATAAGTCACAACGTTGGTTGAAAAAAAAAAGTCTTGATTGTATTCGCAAGCTGGAATACTCAGGCTGTGAAGTATATGAAGGTGGGAATGAATCCAGAGAGGTAAGCAAAGGACATCATTTGAGGGTTTTTCCTGACCTAGATGGACCTCAGGGTTAATTTTGGATTCTTTGCAGTTTTATGGGGATGGGAAACGAAGCCCAAGGCGTGCCTAACGTGGGAAGCTTAGTAAGAGACACACCTCCTCCATAAAACTGGGACACCAAAGGACTGTACCCTAATTAAAAGGGTGAACCAGATATAAACTTGCATGTACCACACACACTGCCCCCCCCTAGGTATTTCAAGAAAAACTGCCTGTATTAAGCCTTGATGATAAGCAGAATTTTTAAAAAAATCTCCCGAGAATTTCTAACCACAAACTAACCCTCATATGTGTTTGAAGACAGAACTCTCCCACTACCAGTGGTGGCCTGAAACATCTTAAGCCAAGTTAGTTTCAAGTGATCCAAGACTTGTAGTGCTAAGGCACATGGTAGAAACAAGTGGGAGTCTGTTTCAGACCTTAAAGAATCCCCACCGATAAAGGCCCAAGGTATAGGAGCACCTCATTAAAAAACAAAACACATAAGGAAGCAAAACACCAAGAGTGAGAGCTGACAGACAAGAGACCGAGAAGTCTGAAAACATTTTGCAGTTAATAGACACATGTGTTAAAAGAAGTATAAGTTATAGATTTTAAGAAAGAGAGTTTTTAAATTATAAGTAAAGAGCAAGCACAATCAAAACAGAATCAAATCAATCAGAGCCTACAGAAACAAAACATATGAGCGAAATGAAGAACTAAATGTATGGGTTCCATAGTGGCTTAGACACAGTTCATGAGAGAATTAATACTCTAGACCTGAAGATATTGCCAGTTCAGTGAGTAAATGAGAAGGAAGGTAAACAGGTGAAGATGAGAGAAATGGAGGCTGCATCCAAAGTAAATCTAGTCAGCATTCCAGAAGGAGAAGACAGAGAATGGGACAGCAGTATTTTCTGAAAAGATAATGACTGAGACCTGATAAGAGATATCAGGAAAACTAAAGAAGCCCAAACAGGAACTATAAAATGATATCTATACCTAAATGTATCACGGTGAAATGCTAAGATTAAAAATAAGTCCTAATAGCAACTCTGGGGATGGGGGATGTTGGGGTGGGGGATGGGGCAGCAGAGAATCAGAAATAACAAATTGCAAAAGGCACAGAAAAATCAAGTGGTGAGCAGTTTGAGGCTTTTGAGCTTCCAGGGTAGAGTAATAATGTGAGTAATGGGAGAGGGGTGAGTAGGGAAGTTTAATAGGTTTCATACTTACCAAAGCTCTCCTATGAACCAGGAGGGCTTAGTTCTACCACTTAATTCTCTGACAATCTGATGATGTGGATATAGATATCCTCATCTTATAGTAAGAAAAATGAAACTGAAAGACATTAATTTTTCAAGATCATAAAGCTAGTAGGTGGTGGAAGTGAGTTTCACATCCTTGTCCATTTGCCTCCAGAGCTATATGTAAGGGGGTTTTGCTCTATGGTTATAAGGGACAAGAGACAGAAGAGAGTAAGTGAAAAAGGAAATAGATTCATAGTGGTATCTTGTATGGGTCCCTGGCAGAGTCACTGGAATGAAGAGAATTCTGAAGTTAACCATGACCTGGGTGAGCTTTATAAAAGCACAGTGAGTGGATCCTTAGCACTAACAGATTTGGCATTCCAGTTTGCTGACATTTGAGATTGGTCACAAAGGCCATGACATGTATTACTTTATAATGAGGATAGTCAATACTAAAGCCTGTGTTGTTCATTCATTCCTTAATTCAACAAATATATATGGAGCTCCTAACTGGGTCAAGAACTGTGTGGGGTGCTGGGGATGCAACAGCCCCGATCCCTGTTCTCACAGAACTTTATATTCTACTAGAGGACATACAAAATAGGAAATTTAAATGAAATATGTTGAGTGATAGGTAAAGTCAAGTTGGGGTGTTAAAGAAAACATGTAGGAAGCAGATAGTTTTGTTGAGGGTGGGAGGTAGGAAAGAATGATCACAAAAGTTTGAAACCTGAAGGACAATGGTGGAAATTAAATGCCTTGGCACAACCTTGAGTTGTAAACAGTAAGGCTGCTTTGGAGGGATAAGATGGGAAGAAAATATAACCTGTTACCCAGCATTTTTATCTCCCTGAGGGTTAAAGCTTAGTCCCCACTAGTCATATCTGGTGGAAGGACTGGCCTGTCTGGAAGCTATTTCATGAGAGGCTGAGAAGCCTTTTGGTGCAGGATTGATTCTGAAGGAGTGGTCCTTCCTCCCTTTTGCCACATAGAAGCAGATGGTAGACAAATATCACCCGAAGATAAAGCTTTGGTAGTGATGGGCCAGTGGGTGTTTTGATTATGAAGTCACAGCTGTCATTTGTGTAATAGGAATTTTTGTTGGTGTTTATAATGCCCACTGTCTTCTAAGGAGGAGGGGTCCTGGTAATGGAAGAGAGGCACAGTGAGGCTTTGCCCTGCCGGGAGGGGCACCTTTGCTAGTCACTGGGCCAGAAAGGGGAACCGGGAGAGGAGAGATGGAAAAATGTCTATGAGGAGTTTCCAAGCGGTCAGCTGTAGAGTATGTGCTATTACTTCCCTCTTCCTTTTTTTCCCCATAAAATCTTGTATACAGTCCACAGTTCTCAGCAAAGTTTTTTTGTGAAGTGTATTCATTAATTTTTTTGGTGGCGGAGGAGGTTAGGGAACTCAAAGAGAAAGACATGGGAACAGATGAAATCTGGGTTACATTTACACACGATCTCCTAATTTAAGCCTCCAAGGATACTTTTTCAACCAGAGAGGAGAGTGTGAGGAAGAGAGAATGGGCCTGGAGTAAAAACTAAAAAGGCTGTTTTCTCTAAAAACTCAGAATGACATTAGGGTAGTATGGCTTAACCCAGATGCCAGAGTGAGACACAAACTGCGGGGAGAATCTTCCTTCCCTCTTGGGCCAAAGTCTAGGCATGAGCTGTGGAGTAAGCTTGCAGCAGTCTATCTGAGCCAACCATCTCTGCTCCGGAGCAGCTGCACAAGGCCCGTCACATCAGTCCCGCCAATAACCCAGGCTTAGCAGGACATACACCGTGGGTGTGTGGACTTGATTTTAAAGATAGGAAATAGCAGGACAGAGAGCTTAAGAAACTTGCTCAAGGTTCCCAAGCAAGGAAGTGACAGAACTGGGATTTGAACCCAGGTCGTGTGACTGCAGAGTCATGCTCTTCACCACCATACTAGATTGTGATTGAGAGTGGGGGTTCTGGAAACCAGACACCTGGGTTGATCCCAGGCTCCACCACTATGGAAGTGAACTGGACAAGGCAAGGAGTATATCTGCTTTGCTCATCACTGTACACTCACAGCTGTTAAATGGTAGGTATCCAGTAAATATTTGTAGAATGAGTAAAATCAAATGTATCACTGCATACACAGGATGTCCTCTCTCATCCAGACTAGAATTCTCTACTCTGTCCAAGTCATTGGGACACACAAGCCAGAGCAGATGTATTTTAAATTGTTTTGTTTTGAAAGATCAAAGAGAACTCTAAGAGACTCAGGAATTAAAGGAATATGACATACAAACTTTTTAAAAAATTTTTTATTATGTTAATCATCATACATTACATCATTAGTTTTTGATGTAGTGTTCCATGATTCATTGTTTGTGCATAACACCCAGTGCTCCATGCAGTACGTGCCCTCTTTAATACCCATCACCAGGCTAACCCATCCCCCCACCCCGCTCCCCTCTAGAACCCTCAGTTTGTTTCTCAGAGTCCATCGTCTCTCATGGTTCATGACATACCAACTTTATAGATGAGCAACCAGACCCAGAGTGGTGAGGGACTCTCCCAAGGTCACACCATCAGTACGGGCCAGGATGGTGTTAGAATAGACAAAACCAACACATATCAGCGAGGGAGAAAGTCTGGCTGTACTCAGCATGTCCAAAATGTAAAGATCACAAAATCAAGAAAAATAGTTACCGTAATCTCAGCATAAGGGTAAATTATGTGTCATTTAAATTACAGAATGAGAACAGTGGTGGCCCCATAGGCTTCTCGAAATTGGAATCCTGCTCAAGCCAGACCAGGAACTGGACTCAGATCCCCCACCCCCAACTACCAGTCCACGTCTTACTCTTTCTGCCTATTGCCGCATGGAGCTATTGTGCCAGGGCCTGACTTGCTTCTGCAGGAAATGCTGAACAAGGGGTGGGGTAGAGAGAAGGAATGTATATGACAGGTCGCAGCCCATTATTCCTTTCTCCGTGCTCAGGGAAGCCACGAGTGACACAAGGAAGAATGGGGCTCATTAGTCATGTTCTTCGCCTTTGTCATATGTCCCTCCTCTCTTTTTCTCTTGCTTCCAACTTCCCTCTTCCCCTCGCTTCCCAACCACAACAAACATGTTTTACTCTGAAACTGCAGTCACGTCACAGGACCCCTATAAACCCGATGATAACATTGAGTAAGCCAGAGTGATACATTTTCTGTTAGTAGCTCAGAACCATGGTTTTCTGCTGTTCTTGAGGTGTTTATCTTTTCTTTATTTTTTTAAAGATTTTATTTATTTACTTTTAAGAGCAATAGAGAGAGAGCATGAGTGGGAGAGAGGGGCAGAGGGACAGGGAGAAATAGATCCCCGGCGGAGCAGGGAGCCTGGTGTGGGGCTCGATCCCAGGACCCCGGGATCATGACCTCAGCCGCTTAACCGACTGAGCCACCCAGGTGCCCTGTTATCTTTGTTTTCTTTCCTGGTTTTCTAATTCACTCCTCTTTTAGGGGTTGTGGGTGGTAGGAGAGGAGGGACATTGTAGGAGACTCAGTCAGAGGCCGGTCACCATCCTGATTCACTACAAGGGATTCTGAAAAGTTATTTTGCTTTAACAACAGAGCTGACATTTTTGAGTCACTCCCACTCAACAGTCAGTCAGGGCCAGCCCAGAAGGAGACCTGTGCCACTACCCACCAACTCTCCCCAAATCACTATTGACTTTTCTCTAAACTTTGTTTACAAAAATTCCTGACCACAGATAATGGTCCAAGTCCTGGAACCAGGGATGGCTGCAGATTGTGTGGGGCCTGAAATGCATACAATTTGGGACTTCCTTTAAGAAAAAATGACCTAAAATTAGAAAAATAAAGTTAGCCCAGGACTTTAAAAGAGGCCTCTATAAGTCAGTTCCCTTAAACCACATTAAACTAGCTAAAACTATATTAGCTGCAGAGTAAATCTTGGGAGAGCTTTGGGACTGAAAAGTCTTATTTTATGATCATAAATAAATTATGAAGGCAAAGATTGTTTTATTTGCCTTTTCCCCTTCTCCAACATTTGGCCACGGCATTACTCATGGTGGAGAGTAAGTTTGTGTTGAGGAAACAATCAGGCAGGCATTGTGCCCTACTGATGGTGTCACCATAACAAAAGAGCGCTGGAAACGGTCTGCCTTGGAAGCAGTGGGAAGAGAAAGAAGGAAAAGGTCAGTTCTGTTTGGGGCAGAGGCACAGTGATCACAAAAAGCTTCAGAAATAGGTCAGTCTGTGAACTGAGACTAGAAAGATGAGAAAAGGTGTGGGGTTGGTGTTGAGAAAGGCATTTCAAGCAGAGAGCAGCGTGCGCCGAAGCAGGGAGGTTTGAAAGCACATAAGGAGAAGAACTGTAGGTCTTGAAAGCACCTAAGGAGAAGGAACTGTAGGTCGTTTGGTAGTTTGGGGCAGGGGAGGGGGAGTATGAAGTGCAAGAAGAGGAAAGGTTGAAAGGCAGGAAAATAGGAAATACTAGAGGGACACTAGAGGGATACACAGGAGTTTGGACTTGAGCCTGAGAACCAGAGGGGCCATGATGGCTTTAAAGGCAGTAACACAATGTGCATTTTTGTACTATTATTTTGGCACTTGAATGAAGAACAGTTTGAGGATGTTGGCAGCAAGACCATAGGACCCTACTGCAATCATCTAAGCATAAGGTCAAGAGGGCCTGAGCAGATGCTGTGACGGGCTGCAGGTAGGGCCAGGCAGATAATGAGAGACACTATGAAGAGGGGGTTCACAGAGTTTGATGATCGATATGTCGAATAAGGGTTTGGGTGAGGAAAAGAACTAGGGCAATGTGTCCAGTCCCGCCTTAAGCAGTCGGATGGGTGGGTGGTGGCACCAGGGAGCAAGGAGAGGAAGCAGACTCTGAGGAGGAAGGGAGGGAGGTCTCTTCTGCAAGTGTTGAATCAGTGGTGTTCTAGAATCACTCAAGCAGTGAAATCTAACTAATGAGTAAATAGACTCAGGGATGGAGCCAAAGAGATCATTCAAGCCAGGTTTGGATATGGATTATCTGTCACCCGTGTGTAAGTGGTAATGATTTAGGTGGTTGTCCATTGGATTGCCAGGAGCGGACCTTCAGGGAAGAGCAGGCAGCCTGGGATGGAGCACTGATGTTCACAATAGGCAAAGGCCATTTCCCTATTTGCTGCGTGGGAAGTGTTGGAAACCTGCTACCTGTGTCCAATGGCACAAATGCTCCTGCGCCATTTCCAAAGTGCCCTACCGGCTTCTTCTCTTCTCTGGCTAAGAAATTTTGAGCTGCTTCCTGGTTTAATCCTACCTCCCTTTTCAAGTCTACGCCCAAATATAATTTCCTCCAGAGGATTGGGTGCTCCTGCCCATATCACAGTTTATTTTAATTGGTTGACTGACTGACTAATTTTTGTCTCTCTCTCTGGTCAGAAGCTCTATGAAGTTAGAGAGTTGTAGTCCCATGCTTACTCCAGTACCCGACTCATTACAGATGGTCAGTAAATAGTTTCTCAAGTGATAACTGTGGATGTAAGTGGGTGTCTGCAGGTGATTGCCTCCAGGCAAGAGAGCTAGATGGGAATCCAGTTAATTCCCCTGGGAGAAGTCATTGCTGATCGCTACTTGGTTCTACTATGTAATGTCATTTCTATAAGGGCATCCATGATAAGAAAAGTTATTTTGCTTCAACAACAGAGCTGACATTTCTTAAAATCAGTGTTTAATAAAAGTTCTCGTGTAATATGTGGAGAGTTGTGTTTGCTTCCTGTTGGTCTTATTCAGAAATAAGTAGGATTTCCTGGCACCAGGTCATCCATTTTTTGATGCAGAGAATAGAAGGCGAAGCTCTGAAGTCAGACTGCCTGGCTTTAAATCCTGAATCTTCCACTTACAAATGTGAGATCTTGGGGAGGTAACTTGACCATTCTTTTGTCTCATTTACTTTTGTCATCTGTAAAATGGAAGTCACAATAGTAACTTCCTTATAGGTGATTGTGGAGACCATATAACTTAATATGTAAACCAAGTCTGGGATATGTTGAGCAATCCCAATGACTCTTAGCTATTATTATTGTTACCTGGTGGCTCGTTCACTTTAAGAACAGTTTTCCACAGGAAAGCTTAAAATGTCCAGACTTAATATCAATTCAATATGTCCAAATATGGAACTTTTAATTTCCCGTCCTAAATTTCTCACTTTAGTGTTCTTCATCTAAGTAAAACATAATGCCCTCCATGCAATGGTTCAAACCATAAAATCTAAAAATAAACTGTAACACCTCCCTTTCTTTTACTGCCCACATCCAGGGGATGTTTCCAAGACCTGCTGAGCCATATCTCCCAAATCAAATTAGAATCTATCTGTGTTTTTTTTCCATCTCTAGTGACTCCACTTTAACCACTGTTTGCCTGGACTTCTGTAAGAGCTTGCTTGCTGGCCTTCCTGGTTTTATCCTTGACCTTCAATCCATGTTACTCCATTTTTAAATGCATTAGGTGTTAGGTTAAAAGATGAGCAAGTCATTGTCTCTAATATTGAGTATAAGTGAAGGATTATGGAAGTGCAGAGGAGGGAGTGACTAGTAATTTGGAGAATGATATGCTTAAATGAGTGATATCTGAGCTGCTTCTTGATAGATGAACAGGTTCATAGGCTAGGAAAAGGGGTATTTTAGACAAAGGGAAGAGCATGCCTAGACATGTAAGGAAAGTCACATGACCAGCAGGACTGTGGGAATGAATTGCTAAGCAGCTGGAGCGGTGGTGGGAGGTGGAGCTGGAAGGGTAAATCGGTGCTTGATAAGGCAGAGCTGGGCCTTCAGGAAGAAGGAAGAGAAAAGCATTTTGAGGTGTTTAATTAATTCAACATTAACAGACATGAGTTTTAGAAATATAATTGGGATAGAAAAAAGATGGAACTGGAGGCAGAGAAACATGGTCTGACACTATTTTAATGGTTCAGGTGACAGGTGATGAGGACCTGGACTTGGAGAGCGGCACAGAAGCAAAGTACTTCTGTACTCCATTGGGTGACCTTGGCCATTTTGTCCTAGCTAGGTCTCAATTTCCTTTCTATAAAATGAGAGTTTTGACTAGATAATCTCTATGATCCCTTTCAGCAGGATGATCCCATATATGCCTTAGAATGTTTCTTTTGTTGTAAATGTATCTGTCTAGTTTCCCAAACATGGAGATACCATGCCATCTACATCTTTTTTATCATGTGTATATAGACAAGTATATATAGAATGGACTGTAGAACAAGTATATTCACATCCCAGATCTACTACTTTCTAATGGTGTGACTGTCAGTTATTTACGCTTTCTATGTCTGTTTCTTCATCTGTTAAATGGGTGATAATAAAAGTACCAACTGCAAAAAGGTGAGAAGATTAAATGAGACAATAGAGATGAAGTATTTAGTATGGGTTTGATATATTGTGAGTGCCTATAAAGAATGGCTGTCACCACCATCACCACCATCACCGCCATCACCACCATCATCACCGTCATCACTGTTCTTACTACTAGTAGAAAGCTTACTACCTAAAAAGCTCATAATACATTCCTGATGAGTGATTGGATAAATGCAGTAAATGAGAATAACAATTCAGGTAAATTATTTCAAATAAATCGCTACTTAAGTTTTTCCTTGATTATGTAAATAAGATTTGTGATAATTCTATGAAAGTAGATTGGCAACAAATAAGTCACCTGTGCAAATCTCCACCTTGATGGATTTAGGAAGCATCATTTAGAGAGACATATATGATGAAGTCACAGTAGGTCAGAAGATTATGTGGCAGAATTGTCTGGTTTTTTTATTTTTTTGTTTTTATTTTTTAGAATTGTTGGTTTTTATGACACTAAGATTTTTTCTGTTTTTGAAAATCAACAATCATTAAATTCTTACAAATTTCTGTTTGACATAATTTTTTCACATATCATCCTGTCAAAAGATTTTTACATCATTCTTGAGCTTGAACTATTTGTGTGGGTATAATAGCCTGGCAATTTCCAGATTACATAGCTGCTTTAGTTAGAATGAGTTACTATTGTAGTCCACTCTGGCTTTTTCTGCTTTACTCTTTTAGAAGTACACATTATTATACATCTTCCATTACTATGTTCTTCTTCACTTTATGTTTCTACATTTTGGAAGGATTTCAGGACGGAGATAATGACATAGTGCCACATAAAACTATCCCATCAATTGCCGGTGACATCACCTCTGTCTGTAAGACAGGAAGGGAGGGGGGGATGTTGACATGGGCCATGTCTGGAACAACATGACATTGGCTCAGGTCTATAAACATCAAGTGCCTTAAGAGCTTAAAATGAAATTAATAATACAGCAACATTAATGTTTGAAAATGGCATTGTACCAAAGGTAGGATAATATTGTCATCTTAAATCTAGCAGATGTTGGGTTAAAAAAAGCTCTGTAAACAGTTCTTTGAAGAAAGAACACAACATTGAATGAAAAGAGAACCTGGTACTCATTTTGGCTTTTTTAAATCCCTCCTGTATTTCATTACACAGTCACTAGGTCCCCTTCCAATTTTAATAGTCTGTGAGTGTATGAACCAGACTGATTCCATGTTGGACAAATCTGCCGTGATGACTACTTGATGACCTGAAGGCTTGAGCACAGTCCTTCTCCCCCATCAACACACACATGTGCTTTTTGTTTAACCATAGCTTTAAGTACATCCTTGGGGTATAACCTGCTCAGTGTGCTCTGGAGATGTGACTATGACACACAACTCTTCTCAAACCTCTCCTCCCAGGTGGTCTACCAGCACATACTCCCCAGACTCCAGGGCTATAAAAGTGGGTCTTATGGGAGGTGGATTTGTTGAGATCTGGGATTGTGGAGATCTACTGGTCTTGCAGCCACCGAAGACACGCTTCTGTCCATAAATCGCCTTCACATACCATTTCTTGTCAAGCTGGATTTGCCAGCCTTTTTCTTCAATCCTATGGCTCTTTCGACCTTTGGAGGTTATTTGGCACATACCTCCCTTTCACAGAACAGTGAATTTTGAAAACCTTCCTAAGATATTCCTATTTTAGTTCTTAATCTCCTGAAAATAATTTTTTGTTTCAAAGCCTTTTTGTGACATGTCTAATTTTAAATGCTTTGAAATTCAGATTATTTAGCAAAGGATAAAATCTTCAATTTTGCTACAGGAAAAGAAGCTAATCATTTCAGTTTTCTGAGATGGCATCACTTTATCTGTCAAATGCAAATTAAAAAAAAAAGACTGCTATTCTTGTCAACAAGAAAATAACTTTTGCAAAGATGGTGACCACATGTGTAACACGTATTGGTGGCTTGCAGGAAGGTTGGGTCATCCTAGCACTCACTCAGAAATTAGGGAAGTGGGTTGCTGGGAGTGACTTTTTCTTTTCTTTCTTTCTTTTTTTTTTTTTAAGATTTTATTTATTTATTTGACAGAAAGAGAAAAAGAAAAGAAAGTGAGAGAAGAATACAAGCAGGGGGAGTGGGAGAGGGAGAAGCAGGCTTCCAGTCGAGCAGGGAGCCCAATGCAGGGCTCCATCCCAGGACCCTGGGATCATGACCTGAGCCGAAGGCAGCCGCTTAATGACAGAGCCACCCAGGTGCCCCTGGGAGTGACTTTTTCGACATAGTTCCCTCTTATCTGTTCTGTTGGGAGAATTTGAAGGAGGAGGCCAGCTGGCAGCCACAGTGTGTGCTTGGGATGGGGATGGGAGGAGGAGGCACAGTGACAAAAGAGAGGGGCAAGTAGTAATAAGGAAGGGAAGGGACACTTTGGGGTAGTTTAAGGTTGATGATTTATTACAGAGTGTTCTAGCAGGCGAACCGTGCCTGCCTTTTCACACAGGAAGACTAGACAGCTCTGTGTCCTCCTTTCCCCTTGTCCTGCCCTCTCAACTCTATCTTCCCCAGTGCTGCCAGAATAAACTTCCTACCAAGAAGGCTGGATCATGCCAATTCCTTGTTTAAAATCCTTTAATAGTGCCCCATTGTTGCCCTATGGCAGGAATCGACAAACTACAGCCAAGGGGCTAAATTTGGCCGGACGCCAGTTTTTGTACAGTGAATTACAAATAGTTTTTCCATTTTTAACTACTTGAAAACAAAATTTTGAAGACTGTTTCATGACTTGTGAAAATTATAGGAATGTCCAATGACAATGTCCATAAATAATGTTTTATTAAGCCACCCTCATTCATTTCATATTAGCCATGGCTGCTTTTGCAGAGTTGAGTTGAAATCATATGGTTCTGTAAGCCCAAAGTATTTACTAAGTGGCCAAAAAAAGTTTACCTTCCCGGTAAGATAAAACTCACTGCTTTCTGATTCTCACCTTATTATCCAGGGATAACACAGAACTGCCTGGAGTATACCCCTCTGTCTGGAATGGCCTCGCTCTTGGTTGTACTCACCTCTACCAGTTACTCCTACTCAGTCTTAAGATTCAACTCTGCCATAAATTCTTCCAGAAAGCCTTCTGTGAGGACCCTCCCACACTTAAGGTTGAATTATTTTTGCTCTTCTCATAATACTCTGCATAATCCTATCATTGTTCTTGTCTCCTTATACTATCCGCCCCCTTAGAACTATCAGCTCCTTGGCAACAGAGGCCATGTTTTATTCACTAATATATCCCACATCAAACATTGGGTATGGCACAGTGATAAAGGAAAAAGGATTGCTGATTGTTTGATAAATGAATGAATCCATCTCCCCTTAACAGTAGTTTCTGGAGCTGCCAGTAGAAGGGCTTTATATGCCCGTCAAAAGTAATACATTCTAGAAGAAGTACTAAGGGTCTACCGATTGGGACATACCAGTCTCCATTCTAGGACTTTATTCTTAAACTGCAGAGTCTATAGCCATAGACTGTTGTGAGCCTATTTACATTAGCTCTCCACTTGGGGAGAGGATTTGAGTTTGCTGCCACTTTAAATCCAATTCTAGATATATTCATTGTGCCAAGAAAAAAAGTCCAAGGCAGGAACAGAAATGTCATTTAATGTTAATTAAACCTACTGGCTGCTCATGCTGATAAAATTTAATGTTTTCCCTTGTCAGAGAAATTAAAAATCAGAACAAGCATTACCTGCTGACTTTAATTCTGATGTCTTCATGAAAGCCCCAATGTTGTTATTGTTAACTTTAAATAATAATAACTAAGGGAAAATGGGTAATCTCCCTAAAGGGAGATTTCTCTCCCTCTCTTTCTTTTAAGATTTTATTTATTTATTTGAGAGAGAGAGAGAGAGAGAGAGAGGGAGAGAGCATGAGCAGGGGGAGGGGCAGTGGAAGAAGGAGAAGGACAAGCAGACTCCCCACTGAGTGGGGAGCCTGACAGTCACAAGGCTTGATCCCAGAACCCCAAGGCCATGACCTGAGCCAGAGTCAGAGGATACTTAACAGATTGAGCCACCGAGGCACCCCCTAAAGGGAGATTTCTTAAAATGAATGCAATGCACATGTTTTATGGAAATATCTGTGCCATAAATGTCGAGGTCTTCATGGTAGTAAAGATACTTGTTTCATACTTATGGCTAAAATTCACACACATAGCCCCCCTTTTTTTGATCTTGGAATGGACCTCTTTTAATGTGCTTTGTTTTAAAAATAATTTTATAGCAGGGTAATGGTGAAATAAAAATATATAACAAATTCTTTTGAAAGTTCCTCAGGTAAAATATATTTAGAATTTATTCCTATCTCTGATTTTTTTCTACATGATAGCATTTTAGACCTGGAACAGTAAATTCTTATTTCTTTCTCAATGTCTTCCCTTTTATACAAATGAGAAACCCAGATACTTTGCTTATTCAAGCATATTGTGGAAGAACCAGTTGAGTCTCCACGAGAAATGATTTTCATACACCGCCACTGGAGAACACTACGAGACACGAAACCTCTGCCCTCTTTTATGGTTATTTTCTTTTTCAAATTCATGCTGGACATGGGGCTTGGCTTAGCTGAACATTGAAGTTTGGCTGTTTTATCACAAAATCAGGGTTTTTTTTCCTCTTCTCAGCCCACTAGTAATTATCAACTTCAATAAATTATAGGCATTTTGTATTGCTAATGATCAGAGCTGTAGTTATTGTAGATAGAAACCAGAGAGAGATCATCTGAATTCAAGAACAAAGAGACATTTAAATGGCATAAGGGCCCAAATAATACCAAATTATGGGAAAATATGCAACCCTCTCCCCTTTATTTATTTATTTTTAAAATATTATTCTTCTCTGTCCTATGTACTAGTTGGCAGAAAGCCGTGGTATGAATATTATGTAGATCAACAGGAAAAACAACCAAGCCAATCTCTTGGAATGAGGTTAGCCTTGATAGGTCGGGGATTAACCCCAGGAGCTGCAAAGCTTCTGCTGATTTCTGGTTTGGTTTTCTTTTTTGTTGTTGTTGTTTAGATTTTATTTATTTATTTGACAGAGAGATAGACAGAGCCAGAGAGCACAAGTGGAAGGAATGGCAGAGGGAGAAGGAGAAGCAGGCTCTGCGCTAAGCAGGGAACCCAACACGGGTCTCAATCTCAGGACCCTGGGATCATGACCTGAACCAAAGGCAGATGCTTAACCATCTTAGCCACCCAGACACGCCTGGTTTGTTTTTTTTTGTTTTTTTTTTTTCCTCTCTTGGTGTTTATTGGTTCTAAAGGCCAGGCTTTCTCCCAGGGGAGGCTGAAGGGGCTCATATCTTTTGGGCTCCGTGGACAGGGCAGTTCACGTGCTCGGGGGAGGCCAGGTAGGCCTTGAGCTTGGGCCGGGCACTGAGGCGCGCCACATAGGCCAAGAGCAGGGGGTGGGAGTCCAAGCAGCCAAGGGCCAGGACCTGGTGATTCAGCAATAGGTCCAGCAGGTTGTAGTCGGCGAAGGAGATCTGGTCACCCACCAGAAAGGCCTGGCCCTCCTGGTTCTGGATCAGCAGGGTCTCAAAAGGCTTCAGGTGCCCCGGCAGCTCCTGAAAATACTTGGCCTTGCCCTCCTCGTAGCTCCGGTAGATGAGCTGGCTGCAGTGCCTACAGATGTCCTCCACGCCATCGTTCACCATGTCCACCAGCGCCGCCTCCCGCTCGTCTTTGCTGTAGAGCCCAAAGGTGCGGCCCAGGTGTCGCAGGATGGCATTGGACTGGTACAGGGTGAGGTCTCTGTCCTGGAACTTGGGGAGCTGCCCATACAGACAGGAGGCCTTGAGCAGGCCCTGCAGCCAGCTCTCCTTGGTCACCACCTCCTCCTTCCAGCTCTGGCCCTGGTCAGCCAGCAGCATGCGCATGGCCTCGCAGTGCCCTCAGGTGGGGAAGTAGACGATGGTGTAGGGCGGCATAGGTCTCGGTGACGTGGAAGAGCAAGCAGGAGGCCGCCTGGTTTGGTTTTTTACACTGCCTTGAAAATGGTTGCTTCATAGAAGTGGGAAGAGGGGCAATGCAGTGTCCCTTCCCTAGTTTAAGGATGGCTTTTTACTTTCCAACACATGCACTATACCTTGTTGAGAAAATATCCCTGAAGAATACACCTATAGCTCAATTGTCTAAATAAATAATTTTTTCTAGAAAAGGCAGTGTTGAAGAAAGGCTAAGGAGAATCCTATCTTTACCTCTAAATGTTCATAGTAATGTAGACAGGGTTCTTCAAAGGCAATTTGAGTTTAGATAAGATTTTGCCTTTGTCTACATTGTCAGGGAGGAAGAAATTTTCTCTGCTCTTCAAAGTCCTTCTAGTTGGACTAAGAATCAAAATGACATGAGACCTATTAGCAGGAGAAAATCGAATTTAATTTCATACATGGGAGAAATTCACACTGGCATGAAATTCCAGACAGGTAAAATGAAGTATTTTGTCATTCCTACCTTAGGAGATGGGGGTAGGTGTTTGGGACTTCAAAAGGAAGGAATGAAATTCACAGGAAGATGAAAAAGAGTAAATGTTTGGTAAATAAATGTTCACTGGGCCACACAGAAAAATTGGGACATAGGAGTTTTAACAAACAGATTTTGCTAAATTCCTCTTTGTTTACCCACCCATTCATATTATAATGTAGTTAACTGTGGTGAACAATCTTTTCCTGGAGTGGGTTCTTTACCTAAATTCTTTTTGGGCAGTTGAGGGAGAGGTAAAGAGCTTTTCCTGAATCTGCTGGGTTTTGTTTGCTTTTAACTCAAAATAATCTTCATGCCAAAGTGACTCATCATGGGGATGTCCTGCCCTTGGTCCTTACAACATACCCCATTATAATTTATTTGGTAATTTAGGGCAAACCTCACACATATTCAAATCATCATGGTAAGGCAGTCATGCTTTATAAAGCTTTTTCAGACTCTCAAGTAAGAATTATAAATCGTGATGTGATGAGCACTGGATGTTATATGTAAGTGATGAATCACTAAATTCTACACATGAAAGGAATTTTACCATATATATTCACTAACTAGAATTTAAATAAAAACTTGACATAAGAAAAAGAAATATAAATCTTAAAATCTTTGAAGAGGTGAATGAAGCTTTTTCCTCTTGGGGAAAATGGGAGTAGAGAAAATTCATTAAGACTGGTGACAGAAAAGTCATGGAGAAAGAAGTTACAATATAGCAAATCTTCACTACAACTTTAGAGAGAAAAAAATACCACAGCAAGATTCATTGGAGGCATTTCCTCTTTAAATGTCTTTTTTATAATTACTTAATTTTTATAGAGAGATTGCCAGATCCTTCCTAGAAATATAAACTGTCACATTTTATAAGTCTATAAATAATGAAATGCCCCTTTGTGGAAAATACTGTCCTATGAAATTTGAGAAGTCATAAATTGTGTTGTTTTCCAGAAGCTCTGAGGAAAAGGGAGTAGTTTGTACTAAATACTTTTGGTAGTAAGTAGACCTGGGGAAACTGGCTAGTTTTGAAGCAGCTCTGTTGTGTTCTTCCCAATGAGGAGCCAGGGAATTGAACTCCCCTTGCCTCAGGCTGTCTGTCAGCTCCATGTGGAAATGACATTACCTACTTCTAAGTATGTTTTGAAATTTATAGTCTACTAAGCACTAGGAATTCCTCAGAGAAAAGGTTATTCACTATGGCATCAGCATCTTAAGACAATATAGTGTTACTACTCTTAGGTCATTTTAATCTTTAAAAGAGTCTTCATTTTTGAAGTATGTTTCCAGTGCTGGACCTTTAAAAAATATTTTTTTTATCAGATTGCCAAAAACAGCCATTCTATTCAGAATTTACAAAAAAAAAAAAGTGTCAAAAAGCTGTGCTGTAGGATACCAATTGAACAGGGTGCTTGCATTCCCGCTGATAGTTTTAATATCATATAGGAAGATCCAAAGTCATTTTTGGAATGACAAACATGATAGATTCTCTGAGTGAGTCCCCAGCGGCTTCAGAAATACAACCAACATGTTATCAAGTCATATTACCATTGGCTATTCGTATGTGTGTGTGTGTGTGTGTGTGTGTATACATATTCTTTTATATTTCTTTTCAATATACTGTGAAGGAAAGAGTTAATAAAGAATAATATATTTGGACCCCAAACGACTTAACTTATATGTCAAATTGATCCTATTTTTAGTTTTTTCTAAAGTTTTTAAGTGTTACAGTTAAAATTGTGCCAATCAGCATGAAATTCTTTTGATGTGTCTGGAAGCTAATATTATAGAAACTAAAATTCAAAAATATGCAGTAGATAAGATTAACAATGTAATGTATATAATATAATATAATTAAGAATATAATGTATATAATATATATCAACTTCTGGATTTGGAGTATATCAAATCCCAGTTCTTTGGGGTGAAAACTAATTCAGAATAATATAAGGAAAAATGAAAACACTCTAAGTTGATTTTCAAGTTACTTTTTATTACTAATACAATTCTGATTTTCAGTATGCATCTTTCAAATACAGTCTTTTGGGATAAACACAGTTAGAAATGTCAGTCTAACTAGCAGGAGAACATAATCATTTTTAATAGAAAATTGTGGACAATGTAGATACTTCTATTTTGAACAGAAATCAAATGTGAAAATCTACTTTCTCTTTAAACATTTCTACAATTCATCTCTAATTATAATAACTGAGCCTGATACAATTGTTTATCCAAAGTTTCAATTCATTAATACATATATATGCTTGAGCCCTAATAGGGTGGCCCTCTTCAATGTGAGTGATGGTGCCAAAACATAAAAGAGACATATTCAGAAATAAATGGACTAGAACCTGTGCATTTATAAAACTCAAAATACTAGACAAAATCTAAGTCATTTTAATAGCGGACACTTCACACACATGCAATGATGTGACATTTAAACTCAATTTGGTGGAAAGGTGACAAATTAGTGTCCCTATGACTGGCATACTGTAACATTTTAGGGCATGCTGTTTAATCCATGGTAAAACAGGAACTCTGTCTACCTATGTGATTACTACCTGTAGAAAAATATCTTCACAAATGTGGCATATATTTATAAGCAATGGCTCTTCTAAAGATGCTGTTTTGATCTTACAGATATAAGGTATTCTTACCCGTAAGAATCAGATCTCGGTGTGGCAGGTCTTCTGTCTCAAACATTAGCTTGAATATAAGCAATCTAACTTTACTCATTTTTAAATAAACTGGAGATTCAATATCTACAATACGTTTTGTAATGATTTGACCTTGGCACTTCTGCTTTTCAGAATTATATCTACAAATGACTTCTTGAAACATCAATTTCTAATAAAACTATGAGGTGTTCATTTCTTTGTGAGTGAAAAATGTACAACTTTCCTGCCATGTATTGTCTTTCTCTTGATGTCTAGAATAAATTCAGATAATGTCACACAAATGATAATTTTGATCTAGTACATTCAAAGAGGGAGATGGCTATTTTATTATAATAATATTTAAGTTTACAACGTCTGCTTTTCTTATTTTGAGTGCAGTGAAAGTTTTAGTGAATAATCTAATATATATTAATTTCTGGAGTTGGAGTCTATTAAATCCTAGGAGTAATGGAAACAACTTCTAGCATTTATAAAAGAAAGCAATCAAATAGGATCTGCTCCTGCCAGGCAGTCTTTTCTGCTAAGTGACCCTTATCTAAAGACACTGACATCTAGAGTGATTCAGCCAATATAATAAAGTTTGAAGCAAGTAAGACTTTTTGTAGGGGTCTGAGAATTTGCTGACATACTGATCAATATGCCAGGCATTATTTTTTAAGATTCCATAGAAAGTCTTTGGAGTCAATAATTATATTTTATAATTTGAGAGAATTAACAGTATATAAATTTAAGGGAATTTAACAATATAACTTTAGAAGTATTTATCTTTTCTTTATAACTAAACAAATTAGTATCTGGTTGGGTCCATCAATAAAAGAACGTATAATTTCTTCAGATTTTTAATCTTCTACTTCCAAGGTAAGGGATCACTTAGACCCTGGAGTTTTTTTTTTTTCTTTTTTAAGTTTTATTCTGTGAAAGACACCATTATAATGATAAATTCAAGACTTAAAGAGTAAAACAAAGCCAAATAATCACATTAAAAAATCTAAGAAAAATTTGAATACTCAAAATATTTTTTATTTTAAAATGCTCTCAATTCTTGTTTATGATGTTAAATACTTTGAATTTCCTTGTACTGAATACTTTGTGGGTATGGCAGTAAAGAGCAGGTGTCTGATTGTCTCATGGTCATGCTAACAAGGCATGGGTCATGAAATTGACCAAGCAGCTGTTCAGCTTCCTTTGAACATCCTAATGATGGCTTTGTTTTCTGTAACTAAATAAATGGTCATGACCTACAATTGCAAAATAACAGACACATCCATCTACCACTTCCTTAAATCCATTAACAATTTTTTCTTCACATCAACCCTTCCTCCATGTAACACATAGCACAAAACCTTTCTCCCAACGATTCCTTTTGGACCTTTAATTATACATGTAGTGACACGGATGACCTAACCCACTCCTAAATTAATCCTGCATTTATATGATGAGCAACAAAAATGAATAATGCACCAAAGGCCATTCTACCAATGAGAGAATCTCAGAATGTCAGAGCTGTTAAGGATATAAGAGATTAAATAATCTGATTTTCTCATTTGACAAATGAGGACACCTGAACCCAGAATCTATTCCTGTCTCAGGCTGCTGGCTTTAAATAGATTAAAAATAAATTCTATACCTAAATCTTTCTATTACCCATACATTACACAATTTGCCTCAAAAGTCCTTCTGAATTGTATAATTATCTTTCTGTCAAATCTTTCTTTCTTTCTGAGAACACTTATATTTCAATTCTAAAAAACTGAATTTCATTGGACTTTTGATAATGTTTCAGAGAAATGTTTAAAATAACATCAAGGAAATCTTTTTTTATATAATTATCATTCAATGGCATGCTCTCATTGAAAACTTCTCCCACGTTATGTTCCTTGCTGTTCCTGCTAATGACAATTAGTGCATATTTCGTTAATTCCTTCCTAGACTAAGACACTTAGAAGAAAATAGTTAATTTCACTTTAAATGAGCAGTGTTTAGTGCCTAGACTACCTCATATTAATGGAATAAATTGAATTAAGATTACGAATTAGATATGTGTCAGCACATCAATGCAGAAAGTGAATTTTTTCCTCAAAGAAATTCTCTATCATGAGCAGACAAGGAAGAGATCACTCACGTGTGCATATGTATACACACACACAAACTCAAATAAATGACTTCTGAGAACAAGCCAAGACCAAAAGTGAATCAAAATCTACTGGAAAAGTGAAACACCCTACAAAGGAATATTTTAAAAATTACTATTGTAGATGGCACAAGATCAGTTTTTCTAACACTCATGTTTGGTGCCTCCATCCCCTTGGGTGTGGGTTGTAGTTGCAATCAGCTATTGAAAGACAGTAATCAGACCTAGTTTCCATGGACATTATTTCAGAATCATTTCTGGAAGACTGCCTATAATATGCATATGGCAACTGTGAACCATATTGGGAGTTGGTGGACATATTATTATTAGGTAAAGATGCAACATTATACTCTTGCCTTGCAAATGCGCTCACATTCACCTTCTGGGCTTGAGGAACATAGGACAGTCTCTCGTTCCAATCCTCTGAGCGCCCTGGAAGCACCTTCCTCCTAGCTGCTGAGACCACATTTGCCACAATGGATTCCTGGATGTTTCTGGGTTTAAAGGCATCATCCACTAGACCAAGAGGAGACTTCACTGCTGCAACCCAAGGAGTTAGTCTCTTGTTTGCCTTCTCTAGCTCATCAGTTGATTTGCTAGAGTAGTTATAAGCAGACTGGAATACCCAAGGAGATGTTGTGGAGATGGTGGGTGGGACTGGTCTTCCAGGAAGAGAAAGGGGGTGTCCAATCTGCTAGAAACAATGAAAATGTTAGTATATCTCATTCATTTGGGTTTGTGCTCATTGACTATTATTTCAGAGTAATCTTGGCAACATTACTGAGCACTGTAAAAATCAAACCCCCAAAATACTTAGTCCTAAAGCCAAGACAGGCTGCCTCTGCCTGGTGTATTATTATCTCTGGCCTGGGACTTGGTCCTCACTTTGGACTTTCTTATTGCTCTTCATCTCTGAACCCATAGCCCCAATCACTACCATCTCTCTTGGGCACAACCCCCACCGCTGGGACTCTTATCACTGGGAGCCGCCCTTATCTGTCCTCCACATAGTCATATCTATATACACAGCCCACACTCATTCAGGTCCTATTTTCATGGTACAAAATAAACAAAACATATTGACTACCCCAGAAACAGACCATAAGCTACTGGGCTTTTTTCTTTTCCCAAGTGACTTTCAATCTGTTATCTTATTTTGGTCCACTGAATATAGCAAAATAAATAAATAATTAATTGATTTAAAAAAAAATCCAAGAGCTACTTAGATGTATTTAATGTTGCTGATCTGAAGGAGTGGATGGACTTATTCTTCTCAAAATCTATTTTACATCGCTGAAGACCATGTGGATCTTCATTTCTTAAGCATGGGATATTACCCATGTCTCAGACAAACACTCCTGCCCCTTGTTTCATCTGAGATTTGCTTTTTTTTTTTTTAGTGTGTATTACATTCCTTACTTTTTTGAGATGTTGTGTCCCTGCAACATTCCCCTGTGTATGTGAAATGTTTGGTTTGTCAGTATGCAGAAATATAATTGACTGAAAGCTCTTGTATTCTCTCTCCTCTTGCCCCTTCTCTATTTCCAGGAACCCCGAAGACTAGTTATCTACATTACGTCCTCACACATTCCCATCTGCATGAAACTCTCTTAGACAAACTTCTGGCAAAAAGTAGCAAATATACACCTAGGGGAAATGAGTCAACTCTGAAAGTATTATAACATTGTGTGTTTCTGGAACAAAAAGCATGGCCATGCTTAAAAATGCGTCCAAATTTCATAAAGGGTTCCAACAGCTTTTCTTTCTTAACCAAGGCCTTAAATTTGAAGTGAATACCAACACCTGGATTTGACAAACTATCTTAGATTCAAATGGTTTGTTTTTGGTTTTCCGTTAGACACAAAAAGAAGGTAGGTGGTCCATTCTTGGCTTGCATATCAAGAATTAATTAGGGGGTCAATATACTGAATCTTGCCTCTCTCATTTTTATCATTAAAATTTCAGTAATAATTGTTGAGTCCTAACAAATGTTTTCATTAATCTCTTTATCCTAATCTAGATCTAATACTAAGTTCTCTGGACGATATAATCAAGGAGGGGAGAAAAGCCTAATTTTAGTTACCACTTTGGACTTGATTTCTATTTCTCATTATTTATGCATTGGTTTCATTCATTTAACAAAAATTTTATTGAACACCTAATACTTCCCAGGCACACTCATTGTAGTCTGCAAATACAAAGATGATTTAAATGAAGTCCTTGCCCTCAAGAAACATGTAACACAGTACCGTTGTTAGCTTTGCAGGGGCAAGTTAATCAATCATGGAAGGTCACTTTAGAGGCTCTTTACCTATCTTGACAGGATCAATAGGGAATTTTCTAAACTGTGAGAAGTATTAACATTCAATATGATAAAGTCTATCAGCTAGATAGACTAGCTAGACTAGCTAAGGCATAAATGTTAATCAGTTGAATATGTGAGTAAAAAGTAGAATTATGAAGTATGATATTGAAAGAGTAAGACTCTGAGGAAAAAAAAAATTTTGAGGAAAAATTTTAAATAGCATCAAAGTTAAAAAAAAAATCTCCTGTAGAATAACAAATAGGCCAAATATAGTAGCAGTACTGGCTGTGAAGGAAGAGAGCAATTACCTCAATGAACAAAATGACTATTGCTCTCCTACAGATTCCTCAGACCGCCAAACATGCCTTCATATTCCTTTAAGTGCTAACAATAGTACATAAACTTACAAACTGTCAGAGATGAGAGATGCAAATGTGATATAAATAAATAGTTCTTTAGGTATGTTGTTTCTGTTTGTGCCCAAAATATCACAGGCTTCTGGTCCCTGCCTGCACCCAAACCCCTAATTTTAACGTATTTCCCCAAAGCAATTTTCACATCTTGTTCTTTGGTGCTATTTCCTTCTGTCATTCTCCGTCCCAAGGCTCATGCTGTTCTCTGCTTGGCCGGCTAAACGAAGCCACGTGATATACCCTGAGTCAGAGATAACCAAAGGGATCTGAAAATAACAGAGGTGTTTCTTCTATTTTGGAGTTTGAATGTCTGATGGTAGAATCCTAGCATATCATGGGTTAGATCCTTGGTTCTTGTTTCCACCATGGGTTGTATTAGTATCTAAAGAATTTAAATTTTTGACATGTGAGCACTTAACTATAACCAGTATGTTAAATTAGCATTACATATGATGTGTCATCAAATTGCTTTTCTTTTTGTTTCCTGCCACCCTTTCATTTTTTTAATGAAAGAAGTTTTTCCACTGTCACTAGATGAAAACTTAGTAGGTCCTGTGGCACTCTGCTTTCTTTTAGGAATAGTCCTGTGGTCACTTTAAGTTACCCAAACTAGTTTATTTCAAAATAGAATATTCCATCCCTTGCAGTAACCAACTCCAGTCTCAAGAGTTAAGTCTCTTCTCCCTGGGTCCTGTTTCAGGAAGATCCTCTTCCTTCAGGGAAGGCACTGTGGTTGGCTTTTTTATGCTTTCTTTCCTCTCTTCCCTCAGCTTGCTAACTGGACTTCGGGCTCCCTGGGCTTAGAGTACAAGGATGGAGAAGAGACAAAGAGCAGAGGGGGATTTTTACTTGATTTGGTAACATCATATTCTGGCTTTTCACTCTCAGAGCCAGGTAGGCCCAGACAAGGAAACTTTCACGGGATCTTTGAAGATTCCTATCACTGGGGACATTTTGCTTGTAGTCCTCAATTCATGCCAAGTCATCCCTATTCTCATGGGTAACTTGTGACTTATTCTGCACCCCCAAGGAAGCTGAAGCTATGAGACGGTCTATTTGAAGAGGCCTCAAGACAACCCCATCCAGCTCTCCTTTTCTTCTGGCCTGCTGTGGTCCATGGGGAACACACATCATTTGCCTTTGGGATGATAGCAGCAGATTTCCTGGTTCTTTGCCAAAACAATTTGTCAGCCCATGTCTCACCTTCCAGATTTCTTGAGAGAGTGTCAGACCCCAATCCCCTCTGCCTTCCTGTCCTTCCTCCTGCAGACATCTCATATCAAACTCTCTCAGAAGCTATTTAAAAAAAAAAATTTTTTTTTTTTTGAGACAGAGAGAGAGTGCAAGCAGGGTGCGGTAGAGGGGGAGAGAGAATCTCAAGCAGACTCCACGCCTAGGACACAGCCTGACGTGGGGTTCGATCGCACGACTCTGAGATCATGACCTGAGTCAAGAGTTGGACTCTGAACCAACTGAGCCACTCAGGTGCCCCTCTAAGAAGCTACTTTGAAACTCTTCTCTCACAGGGGTGGAGGTGAGGGGGTAGGACCCTACTCCAAACCCAAACCCCGTGATCTGTGGCATCCAGAATTCTTCCTCAAGAAATCCTCTCTTCTTGCCGTCCTCTGATAACCTTTTAATAACCTAGATCTGACTGGGGGGGTTCCAGCGGGAGTGGCTCCTTGCTGTGATCTTTGTAGAGTCTGGAGTTTTGTCTGAAATCAGACTTTAGTGTGCAGCATCTGTGATATCTGAGGGCCTCGGGGTATCTTTCGCTTTAATATCCTGTCATGTAACATTACTATTTTCAGAACACTAAGGCCTTTCTCTCATTTTTCTTTTAAAAATGAAATATAGTCTAAAAATAAAAATGATTAATTTCAAGAAATTCAAATAGTCTTAAGATTTGAAACCTTATATTTCACTCAGGCCTTGCTCTAGAGAAGGGGGCTCACTTGGGTTTTCAGGTCATCTTGGTCAATCCTTAGGCTTTAACTGTTAAGAACTTCCTCCTCACATTGAACCAAACTTTGCCTCCCATACTTTTACCCCAGGGATCCTAATAACATAAAATACAACTACTTTTACTTCTATATGCCTTTTCTTCACATATTCCCAGTTGCTTCCATACTCTTTGGACACCTTCACCGTCCTATTGCTATCCCTCATTTTCAAACTCAGGAGAAATAACATCTATGGTGGTCATTCTCTCAAGTCTTCTGCATCCTTCTTCCTCAGTTTGTTAGGTAAGGCTAATGCAGATATACCATCTTGATCTTCTTAAGTAGATGTATACACATAAACACAAACACCGAAAACAAAACAACAAAGACATCATTCAAACTGACTTGGGGGCTTGTCATCTGGCAGATGGCACAGTTCATATTGCATGTAGAACATTCGGTCTGTGTGTATTTAGAGTCATGTGTCCTTTAAGTGTTCAGTGCAGGAAAGTACATGCTAATCTTCAGCCAGTCCGATATGATGGCTACAGCAACAGCTGCAAAGAACTGAACTCACGAATCACCTGGTGTTATATGTTCCCACCAAAGGCTAAACCCAGAGGAGCCATTTTCCTGCCTTTAATAATAGCCAACACTGACAGCTCATACCGTGTGCCAAGTGGTGGCTACTAATTGCCTTACATAGAGCATTTCATATAATTCTCAAAACAAGCCTGTGAAGTAGGGCCTATTATTGTCCCTATTTTCAAAGACAAAGACAAGGACAGTGAGACTTAAAGATGGTAAGTAACAAGAAAGAAAGAGAGAAAGAAACCTCCCTAAAGGTAGAAAGCTAGTAAGTACTGGAGTGGGGAAGTTGGCCCCACACGCTTTCACACCAGAGTTCTTAGTCAAATATTAGACTGTACTTGTAATGAAATTGCTTTGAGGAAAAAGTCTTTAAAAAAAAAAAAAGATTCAAATCCAAGCAAGCTAAATGAAATGAGATCTTAGAAATTTTGGAAAGAATCACTTAAATTTTGATTAAGTTTGGATTAATAACTACTGCCATCTTGCCATTTGTCACAAGAACGAGTAGGTGGCAGGGTATAGGGCATAGTTCACATTTAGATGTGCTCCCTTTCTGTGAAGGTGAGACACACATGGGGCTCTGCCCTCAAGTTAGCTGAAAAGCTCAGAGGAGCTGAGGGCCTTTCTCAGCTTACCTTCACCAACTTTTCATATCAGTTCAATGCTGATTTATCCACATAAAGCACTTAGTGAAGCAGCTTAATTAGCTTCCTTATTAAACTGTCTGTGTAACCGATTTAACTGGCAGGAAACTTTTGACATTTAAAAAGGAAGTGTAGTCTGAGGTTTACATAGGACAATGAGGTGAATTCTAAAGCAATGCAAATAGCCCTAGAAGCCAAAGAAGTTTAATAGGATATATTCTGAAGTTCAAACTATTTTATACCATAAACCTTGAAAGCCAAAAACATTCTCTTAACTGAATTCCTGCTTAAATATGTCATAATAGCGGAAGTGTCTCCAACAAATGTTGTTTCAAATGCTATTTCAACTCCTTCAAATGCTATTTCAACTCCTTCAACAACTTTCCCTCTTAAACACATGATCAGTAAATATTCATCACAAATATATACTTTATCATAGGCAGATTCCAACAGAGGCAAACAGAAATCAAGGACATTTCATTTGCCTTTTAAGTCATTCATAAGAATTTCTAAAAAGCAGAGGGTTATGAAGAGACACATGAATGGAAGAAAGCACCAGGCATTCTCCAGCTTCCCGTGAGCTCAGGTCAAAATCTTGAGTCATTGTTGACTCTTCCCTGTCCCTTACACTCCACCTGATCTGTCAGCACTGACTTTAAAACACATCCAGTCTGCAACCATTTCCCATGCCTCTGCTGGTACCATCCTAAACTAAAGCCGCATAATCTTGCCTGGATTATTGCTATGGTCTCCCAATTGATTTCCATGGTTCCACCCTGCTGCTCTAGTCTACTCTCAAATAGCAGCCAAAATTACCCTGTTAAAACCTAAGTCAGATTATGTCACTTAGTCCTCTGTTTAAAATCCTCTCATGGCTTCTCATTTCAAAAAAGGAAAATCAAAGTCCTTTCACTGACCCACAAGGCCCTGTAAAATCTGCTCAGGCCTGCCCCTCCTTAATCTCTGATTTCATCTCCTCCTGCTGTTTTCCTCTTACCTGGATCTAGCCACACCGGCCTCTGTTATTTTTTTTTTTTTAAGATTTTATTTATTTATTTGACAGAGAGAGACACAGCAAGAGAGGGAATGCAAGCAGGGAGAGTGGGAGAGGGAGAAGCAGGCTTCCAGTGAAGCGGGGAGCCCGATGCGGGGCTCGATCCCAGGACCCTGGGATCATGACCTGAGCAGAAGGCAGATGCTTGACTGAGCCACCCAGGCACCACATCTGCTATTTTTGAACACACCAGACACACTCATGCCTCAGGACCTTTACACTTGCTGATCTTGCTGCCTGGAACACAGTACTCCAGATACCAGCATGACTCTTTATTTCTTTTCCTTCAGGCCTTACTCAAATATCATATGATCACTATTTGACTATTGTCTATCTGTCTGTCTGTATCTCTCTCTCTCTCAAAATTCCCTATCCCATTCCTTGTTTTATTTCTCCCTTTAGGCTTATGTCTATTAAACATACTAAATGTTTTATTTATTTTGTTTATGTGCTTCTTCCCATTAGAATTTAGCTCCATGTAGGAGTAAGGGTTATTGTTTCATTCTGTTTTGTTCATGAAGACATCCCTAGACAAAAAACAGTTCCTGGCAAGTAGATGCTTTAGTAAATATTTGTTGAATGACTGAATAATTTCTATATCAGACTGCTATAACCAGGAAACTTGGTTAGCTTCACCAAAATTTTTCATCTTGCTTCAAGATGTAGACCTTCTCACAACACTTACATGTGGTGAGGGACTCACACAAAAAGACTTATCCCAACCACCCTCACTATACACACACCAATATGCACACCAAGCCATGTTTGCCAAAACAAAGAGGATGAATCAATATTTACAAACAAATCAACTCTTCTAAGCAGGTAGAAGATTTTAAGGTACAAGTAAAATCATTTGCATTTTAGGTCAGTGCAAGCATGAGGGTTTAAATAGAACTGTTTGACTCCCCAGATAAGTCCTAGAATTTTATGCATGAATCCTAAAGAGAGCCTAAAATATATTTGCAAGAGTGAAAAAAAAATAAGACCTAAGAAGAAAAAAGTAATGGACATTGGGATTAGTTAGAATTGCAGAAGGGAGGGGTGCCTGGGTGGGTAGTCCATTAAGAGTCTTACTCTTGCTTTCTGCTCAGGTCTGATCTCAGGGTCCTGAGATTGAGCCCCTTGTCCAGCTCCAAGCTTGGTCTGGAGTCTGCTTGGGACTCTTTCTCCCTCTCCCTCTGCCTCTTCCCACTGCTCTCTCTCTCTCTCTAAAATAAATAAATCTTTAAAAAAAAAAAGAATTGCTGAAAGGAAAGCTGGAAGTTGAATTGCCATTTATCATGAGATTGCAAGCAGGTGTAGGAAATGGCATTTTCTACTAACTAATCTCGTAGGGGCACTCCCATTTTCATGAGTCTTGGGTTAATTTTCCTGGTAGAGAAGCAGGTTAACAGGAAAGATATTTCTCCATGGATATGTAGAACTCCTATATCTAGAGATCTTTAAATGTAGGCTAAATGCTCCTTTGAGGTGATTCACATACAGTCAAGCTTGACGTCAAGGAATAAGAAGCATTTTAAGGTCATTTTTTGTTCTAGTCTCTTAATAAAACAATCTTGATCTCATATTTCCTGGGATCTGCCTTCCTAAAGTGAATCTTAAGTTTTCTTCACCAGTGGAGTTTTTGGAAATTCTGTTGTAGCACTCTCACTGATAAAATGGAGGAGAGCGTCCATTTCTTTAGACAGAAATCTGCAGCATTATGCTGCTCATCAAGAATAGTGCAGATCAGGACTAATGAGTCGTATTATTGACTAGAAAAGTAGCCAAGTAACCATACATTGCTTAGATAAATAAAATAAACATACTTGGACATCAGAAAAAGAGATACCATGTTGTAGCTAGTGCTTCTCATCTTGGCTCTGCCGCTGACTATTCATCTTTATTCACTTTAGATTAACTTTTAGATTAAATTCGGGTTCTAACACAATACACGTTTTAAAAGTTTATTTTATGTTTGAAGGAAATTCCTTCGTGAGAAAGGCTAAGGGTTATAAATGACAATGGAAGCAAGAATGATATACTGGAAAGAATGTGAACTCCGATAACTTGGATGTCACCCTGACCCGGGAGTCCTGCCTCCGCCTCTTGTTACCCGTATGCTTCCCCCTCTCCAGCCCGTGCTTTCCTTGGTTGTAAAGCGGTAACAATGCCCGCTACGGTTTCAAGAGCAGGGGTAGAGGAGAAATTTCGTTTAGAAATCGAATGCCCCACAGCACAACAAATGGCGATTATTCTTGTTTTTGCGAGAAGAGACTGTGAGGTCTTAGAAGGTGTCAGAGACCTGGCAGAACCTTTTGTTCAAGAGGCAACTGCATAGGCAGGCTGCCGACCTGGATAAAAATAGGAGGGAGCCTTGCCTTTGAAGTGGCATTAGCACCACACGCCTCAGATACCGCTGCAACCCTCCCACCCCCCGCCCCAGAACGTAGGAGCAGGCTGCAGAGCTGGCCAGAAACACGCACTGACCTCACCTCTCTACTAGCTCGGGTGGGGGTGGGGGAGCAAAATACAGACTTCTTGATCTTTCTTAACCCGCTATTATAAAAGAATAAAAATAACCACATTCAATGGAAGGTCATGAAGACCGATGTTAGGGAGGAATCTGCATATACTTCTGTGGTCCCTTTCATCTTAGATAGCAATGATAGCAAGACCTAAAGTGTATAGAATTTTTACTAAAGTTTTTCTATGAACTCATTGAATCCTCTCAACAACCCTCTGATCCCCAATCTTGCAAATCAGGAAACTGAGGCATAAAAATTAGGTAATTTACCCTAGGTCGCACAGCTGGGATGTGTCTGTATAGGGAAATTTAAAAATGAAAGTCATGGGTGATAAAATTGTATCTAAATAATTTTAAGGCACTAAATCTATTAGTGAAGAGAAATTAACTACACAGCAATGTTTTACCCTATCACCTCCCTTTATCCTCAAAAAAGTATGCCATTCTAAAAACGATAACCTATGAAAACACTCGTATTACTATACTGTGTTCTATTTAAAAAGCTGAAATTGCCATTTTAATTTTTTGTATTTCTTGGCGAAAAGCCTTAAATATGTTTTTATAAACGTCTACTTTAATTGGTTTGAACATGAAAACAAAATTTTTTAAGCACATTTCCAAAATATTTTCTGAAGAGAAGTTCTCTCTTCTCAGAAGATTTAAGCAGTAAAAATCATATGGATTCCTACCACAGAAAAAAATGAGTAACATATCAAAAGTTCAAACTTCATCAGTTTCTATAGAGAAAAGAAGCGAACTGTCACAATTAACAAAGGCTGATGATCCTATAGGAAATAAATGAATTGTTGACCTTTTGGATGACTTTTGTAAAGAAAACTGTCAGTGTCTGGCATGTAGTAATCACTTAAGAAGAGTCATTATTAGTATAAAATTATTACTTACACCTAAAGCCTTCTTAAAATGTATTTCACTATCTGAATATAGCCTTAGCTGTCCATTGTATCCTAGATACTTTTCCTAAAACAAATCCAGGTAACCATCTCCTCCCTCCCTCATTCACAAAAAGGAAAGTCACCATGAATGTGCACTTATCCCTAGGAAAAAAAGTGGGATGAAGAGAAATGATTTCTTAATGTATTTTACAGATTATGTGATTGCTACTTGACATAGAGCTAATATCCCTTAAGCAAATTCATTTCCAAGTAGAATAGCTTTGACTTTCTCAGAGGAAAATTTTATCAGTTAAGAGTTTAAGAAAAAGAATTCATAAGAAATGTGTGCATAGCATGTAACAACCTTGATTGGGCCCTTTGCATGATAACATTCTTCAAATTTCTCCCTGGCATATTTTTAAGCCATTCTTCTATCACAGCTCCTAATCACATTAAAAACTGACAAACCATAGCTGGTTAATGGTAATGACAAAGACACATCAACAACTATACAACATGTGACAATATTATTTCACAAGGATGTGGAAAATACAGTATGAGAAAACTGACTTACTTGATCTTTGTAACTGTTTTTCTGTCCATTACGTTTTCTAAGCTTATGAAATAGATCCTTTGATTCATTTCCTGGTCCCTGGGGAAAATGTTTAACCTACTGTTCCTGGGAAATTTAAGATTGACTGCCAAATCATATTTATGTTTCCTTCGTCAAAAACATGGCCCCAGAGTGATGTTTAAAATTAGGAATAAAAAAATACAACTCTTCATCCGGGAAGTAACCAATAACTTATTTTCTTAAGCACAGAATAGGAAAAAGTTTGCTTAATTGCCTTACCACATCTCTCTGGTGCAAGTGTTAAGTTTTATTTCATGATGTCTTTGTTGCCTGAGGGATTTGTGTAGTAATTCCGTGTATGTCATTTCATTTTATAGACCCGGGGATGCCATTAGAGAAATTGGGGTTTTCAAAGGAATGATTGTTTTTCTGGAATAGATAAAAGGCCACTTGGGAAAATATAGATTAAAGCAGAGTATGCGGTGAGAGTCATGATGGTGTCCTTTTCAAATACAAATGGAGAAAAATGATGTGGAAACATCTTTTACCAGTAGTGTCCCAGGAACATATCTTCAAAATAGGAAGAATTTACTTCACTTGAAAATACTAATCGCCGGTGTATCTGAAATCCAATGAATGGTTCAAGGAGGTGTCTCAGGAGGCATTAGTATGCTTTACTTTCCCTCTCTTTTTAGCTATTATTACAGCTTTTCCTATTGCTATAACTTTCTTAATGTTCTCACAAAACCGCTGTATGTAATTTCTTAAACATAATATTGGATATTAATACTATAGCAAATTTGGCTATATGGGCCACACATTTATTCAAAGGATCTCAGTCCTTATCATTCCCCACACTACTCCTCATTCTCAATTTCACTTTCATATTTATATAATGTTAGGTACTTTTGACTATCAATTGCCAAACAACTTTTTCCTCTTTCTGGATAGATTCATGCAAATACACAAGTGAATTAACAAAGCCTCGTGAATTAGCTACAAACACTTCATCAACCCTCTAAGCCACATTGGATGTGTAGTCTTAGCCTGAGATAAAAGATAAATTCTTCTGGACGTACTAAAATGTCTAGGTCCTTATAAATACACATTTGAGATTGAGAGAAGGGACCCTTCGGTAATATGTATGTCTGAAGTTCTTGAGCAACTATCCATTAAAACAAGCAAACAAAATTAAAAAACTCTGGGGCAGGGATGGAAAAAGAAATGTCTAGAGCTGGGGCACCTGGGTGGCTCAGTCGTTAAGCATCTGCCTTCGGCTCAGGTCATGATCCCAGGGTCCTGGGATCCAGCCCCACATCGGGCTCCCCGCTTGGGGGGAAGCCTGCTTCTCCCTCTCCCACTCCCCCTGCTTGTGTTCCCTCTCTCGCTGTGTCTCTCTCTGTCAAATAAATAAATAAAATCTTTAAAAATAAAAAAATTAAAAATTAAAAAAAAAAGAAATGTCTAGAGCTTATCTCTTTGTAAAAAGATTCCTAAGTTACACCCGTCAAAATGTTCCTCTCAACTTTGTTCTGGTCTCTTTCTTAAACATTATGAGACACTTTCTGATAGTGATGTGCAGACTTTTCAGTTGCATCCTTGCTATTAACCTTGCCTGTTTTGGAAGTGATAAGTCTAATGCAGGTAAGTTCTTTTTAAAATTTAATTCATAGATCAACAATCATTGACCATCTGGAATCACACATGGGTATGACCTAGGCTAGAGCTTTTGTGTGTGTTGTAGCTGGGAGGAAAGTTATCTCCAAATTCTTTCATTTAAAGGGCCTGAAGGAGGTGGGGACAGGGGGGACCATCACCTACAATTTGTCAGTGTGAGTCAGTTATTCCCAGGCGAAATGCAACTTGGATATTATAACTAGTTGCTAAATGAAGTTCATTCTAGATCAGTACTTTTTTTTTTCTTTTTGCAAAAAAATGAAGTCTACATGAGACCAGATGAAGTCTGACAATGCAGTGCATCCCCAACAATATACTGATAGTTAAACATTTATGCACCATTCATAAGACAGGATTTTGACTTTGACCATGGTTCACAGTGCTAGGTAGACTACTGTAGAAGTTTAAAAAACAAAACAAAAGGACAACAAAACAGGTTGAACAGTGAAAGCGAAGAAGATACATACTAAATGGTTCTTTTTATAAAAGATTGCTTTCTGTATGAATGAACGGTACATTTGACATAATTTTCTACAATGGAACATGGGCGTTTTGACAGCAAAGGATGGAGATCTCGTGATGCAGGTGAAATGATAAGCCAAGGGTATTGGAAATTCTGCTTTACAGCATCACCAGCTGTTTCTCACCTTACTCCAGGGTGCCTCGTGGCTCCCCGAGGCCTAGAGGTCCCTCTGAGCTTCACAGTGCTCCCCCTTCTCAAGAAGTATCTGTGTATGTTTCAAGAACAGTCAGGAGGAATTATAATCACGCTTTACAGACACTAGAACCGAAGCCAATCATTCTAGTCACGGCTTGGAGAAAAGAAAAATTATTCTCACCTAAGCTCTGCTTTTCCTCATTAGAAAAATGATGTATTTAATTTTAAGATGTGTTTCCTGCAAATATCCTGGAATTGAAGGGGTAAGGAAGAAACAAATTTTGTGAGGTTTTAAACTGACCCTGCTTGCTTGCTTTCTTTCTCTTTTTCTTTTTCTTTCTTTCTTTCTTTCTTTCTTTCTTTCTTTCTTTCTTTCTTTCTTTCTTTCTTTCTTTCTTTCTCTTTCTTTTTCTTTCTTTCTTTCTTTCTTTCTCTTTCTTTCTTTCTTTTCTTTTTTACGATTTTATTTATTTATTTGACAGAGAGAGACACAGCTAGAGAGGGAACACAAGCAGGGGGAGTGGGAGAGGGAGAAGCAGGCTTCCCGCGGAGCAGGGAGCCTGATGCGGGGCTTGATCCCAAGACTCTGGGATCATGACCTGAGCCGAAGGCAGATGCTTAATGACTGAGGCACCCAGGCACCCCAAAACTGACCTTGCTTCTTAAAAAGTATTGAACTACAGGGCACCTGGGTGGCTCAGTCGTTAAGCCTCTGACTTAGGCTCAGTCATGATCCCAGGGTCCTGGGATGGAGCCCCGAATTGGGGCTCCTTGCTCCGTGGGAAACATGCTTCTCCTTCCCCCATTCCCTCTGCTTGTTTTTGCTCTCTCGCTGTGTCTCTCTCTGTCCTGTAAGTAAATAAAATCTTAAAAAAAAAAGTATTGAACTATATCAAAATACTCACAAAACCTAAAAACCCAATTTTTTTAAGAAGATATTTATATATTATAGAATCTCAGAGGTGGAAGGGATTTGAGATCTGCAATCAAGCTTCATGAAGTACAGGAGTTCCTTTTACAACACACCTGGTAGGCATTGTAGTGGGAAAAACACAGGCTATGAAAACAGATGAACTTGGAGTCAGCTGGTGGGTCGGCCATCTTAGGACTAGCTGTGTGACTTTGGGCAATTTTCTTAACCTCTCTGAGCTCCAGGTTCCTTATCAATTAAAAAATGATAATTTTTCTCCAAACAAGGTTGTTATGAGAACTAAATTAAGTACATGTATTAAAGCTCTTAACACCTTTTTGTATGTCCAATATATATGTTAATTCCTTCTCCATCTCTTCCCCACACGATTTTTGAAGTTTTAAGTTAAACTGAAACTTATTGTCTTGTAACTTCTGTTCATTACTCCTAACTTTTCTTTTTCATCAATAGACACATTTACTCCCTCATCCACACCATAGTTCCTCAAATATCTAGCTCTCCTATCTCTTGTTGGTCTCTTCTCCTCCCACTGGTAAAAGTACAAACATTCATCTCATATTACGGAACTTCCAGATGTCACCATCCTTTTTTTTTTTTAAATAAACTTTAGTGCGTCAAACATCTGAAAACAATGGTCTTGTTGGGATCAAAGCTGCTACTCAGTGGGTCTATTTGTCCCTTTGTTCTGTACATTCTTCTAGTATTTAAGTATCCTCTGACTGATTTTGCATTTTGTCAATCTACCACACCATTTGATCATCATAATGGAACGGCACAGCAAAAACATTGGGATTTTCCCTGGTGAACCTTAAAGTAAAATTTGGGGGGTTTTTTAGTTTTGAAAATTCTAGTCATATTTGTTTTCCTTTGAAAAGGCTAATTAGCATTCAAAGTGCTCCAAAATTCTCCTTTAGCCTAGATCCCAAAATAAAAATGTTTTGATTACGACCAGAGAGATTTAAGGTAGTTATTAGTAAGAACATTTTTGACCGGAGATAACAGACTGTATTGCCCTACAGCCAAGGAAAGTCATACAATCCCTTTCCCCAGAGATAAGAAAAAACGGCCAAGGAACTTTGTACAGTCCCTTCTCTAGATGATAAAATTGTATGATTCTATTCCTAGAGATATTTCTTCTCAGCCTTGGTTAGAAGCAGGGGGTCCGATAAAATCACATCTGAAGGCCCTCTTTATTCTCCTATTTAAAAAAAAAATAAAGAAAAAGAACGTTCAGTGCAAATTATTCTCAAGTTTGAGAATGGCTGCCTGCGAAGCGCTTTGGGAGCGGGAAGAGGGTTTGCTGCCATCTGCTGGAACCCTGAGGTCAAGCCCGCAAGATCCGCGCTTCACTGCCTGCTCAGTGCAGACTAGGCCTCCAGAACAGTGGAAAGCAGGTGCCGTTTACAAGTCTGGCTGTGCCTGACTGGACAAACTGGAAAACTACTTATGGGTCTTAAAGAATAAGGTTGACTTAAGTGTTTTGTGTGTTAGAAAAGTGTTTTACAAAGTGCGGTTCACAACCATCAGCATCAGAATCACTTGGGGGTGTATGTTACAAGAACAAATTCCTGGGCCCCATCCAGACTGACTAAATCAGAATTTCCACCGTGGGGCCAGGAGGGAGAAAAAAAAAAAAGGTCTTAATTTCCCTCTGGGAACAAAAGTTGGAAAACGGTGTGTTAGAATCCTCTGAAGGCAATGGTTGGCTAAAACTAAAGTGCTGTATATAAAGGAAATCTTGTTAGTTGGTAAACTGAAGTGTAAAATTAAAATAAAAAATTCTAAGTGATCTATTTTGCTTTGCTCTTTATTTCAACAATAGCACCCACTCTGGGTTGTAACATTTCGCTGGCTGTTTTGTAATGAAGAATTAAAAATCTAGTTAGCTTATTAGGGTTTATATAAAGAATTATAATTGGCACCATCTGATAAGCATTAACGAGTAGTCAGTGGGCCAGACCATCAATTAACTCTTGAGTGTGATATAAAGAAAAAACAACTAATAATGGGAGGATTGGTATGACACTTAGCACTTTATTTATATTAGTGTAGCCTAGTCTTTGGTGATCTTGAGCTCTGGAGGATGGTTTTGTGACTATTTCATTACCAATCTGAGACATGTTAGGAGAAAACAGAACTAAGGGGTATGCAATTCAAGAAAAAGATCTAATTGTTTTTTTACTTTCCAAGAAAAAATGTAATTAAATGGCACAAAAGGAAAACAGAACTAAATCAATTTAAATGTATATGAAACAAAAGCAATTTGGGATTCAGATAAAATTTTCCGCCTCTCAGCTTGTTTTGATTTTTTTTTTTTTCCTCTTCAAGATTAGTCCCAACTTCCGCTTCTGACTCAGAAAGATTCTAGAGGCACACCAGAAAACCCACAAAAATGCCCTGGGTTTGAAAGGCAGCTGGAATTCTAGGTTCTTCCCTGCGTCAGTCACTCAACTTCTGAGAATTGTTTTTCATCCCTTGCTCTGTGAACTGGGAGTTTGCTCCGTTCAGAGAGAGTGTTCACTCTGTTTTTGGAAACCACTCATGCTTCTCAGGCAAGGGGATCAATTACTCTGAAACGGCCAGATTGCTGACCCTTTGTCCTGGGACAGTGTTCGGGAGGAGGGATAAGAAGAACTGTCCGCAGCGCCTTCTGAGGTCAGCCAGGTTCTGTCAGAGCCCCAACTGTTGCAGGCCTGAATTGGGGTGGCCTCGGCAATCGGGTGGCCAACTGTTCCACGTTCTGTGGCATGGGGCCTATTTAAGCTTCAACTGTCCTACCAGAACCTTCCTCAGGAGACCAACCACCCAAATTTACAAGCATCCCCCCACATAAGAATTCTCTGTACATTGCTAAGGGCACCACACTTGTTTTATTTAACATTGATACTTTGAATTGAACGCAGTCCCTTTCTAGCGGAGTCTCAAAGCTGATGTTAAGGTTTTAGGTTTGTTTGTTTGTTTGTTTTTTAATATTGTACCATCTCTTTGAATCCTGGTCTCATTTTGTATACCATTACAACAACACCAGGACAATAGGTGAAGACAAAGAAGAAAAAAATTGTCCAACAGGCTGAAGAGAGAGGAACATAGACATATAAAGATTCAGTAAGAAAACAGAAGACATAGCAACTTCTCAGTACAAGCCTCTTGAGAAGAGATTGCTTGTGTCAGTAGATGTATACAGACACCGTTTCCGCTTTTTCTAGTTTAGTTGTGTTTGATCCCTAAAACTGGGATGCACATTAACAGAAAAAAACAAATGAACTTGTCTAATGGTTGTGTGTGTGTTTTCCTCCTTGGAAGTTTTTGAAATAGTAGCTACTGTTTGTTAAGTGGCCTTTGCAATAACACTAGTAGCTAACACTTGTTGAATGCTTTCAGTTTGCCAGGCACTGTTCTATACCCCTAACACTATGAATTCATTTAACTTGCGAAACCTGTGATGTGCACCCAGTACTGTCTGCATGTCACAGGGAGGGACACTGAGGCTCAAAAAGGCGGGAGCATCTGCCTAGAGTCTCCTTACAAGCCAGAGGCGGGCCTGGATACACTTACCCACTACAGAATGTGCCTCTGTACACTTCGGGTTGCATGTATGGTGAATTTCACTAATCATAGGTGAATTTCACTTAAGAAATGGTTCTTGCCATTTGCAACAACGTGGATGGAACTGGAGGGTATTATGCTGAGCGAAATAAGTCAATCAGAGAAAGACATGTATCATATGATCTCACTGATATGAGGAATTCTTAATCTCAGGAAACAAACTGAGTGTTGCTGAGTGGTGGGGGGGGTGGGAGGGATGGGGTGGCTGGGTGATAGACACTGGGGAGGGTATGTGCTACGGTGAGCGCTGTGAATTGTGCAAGACTGTTGAATCACAGATCTGTACCTCTGAAACAAATAATACATTAGATGTTAAAAAAAAAGAAGATAGTAGGAAAGGAAAAATGAAGGGGGCGAAATCGGAGGGGGAGACGAACCATGAGAGACGATGGACTCTGAGAAACAAACTGAGGGTTCTAGAGGGGAGGGGGTGGGTGGATGGGTTAGCCTGGTGATGGGTATTAAAGAGGGCACGTTCTGCGTGGGGCACTGGGTGTTATGCACAAACAATGAATCATGGAACACTCCATCAAAAACTAATGATGTAATGTATGGTGATTAACATAACATAAAAAAAAAAAAAAAGAAACGGCTACCCTTTTCATCCCCTAAACCAAATCATGACTTTTTAAATTTAAAAAAGGGGGGTGGGAATATTTTTCTGCATATTGTTCTTAAAATTGGAGAGATTTCTCTTCATCGCTATTCTTTTTTCCCTTAATTTGCCTGGTGTAAATCAGCACCACCCTAGTAGTAATATACAATACTAGTTGGCTGGAATTGGGTGTTTGTTTGGTCTAGTGCCAATTCTGTTCAATGGTAACTAGCAAAATGTTAGGCTTCCCCCCTATGTATTGAGTTATAAGCAAATAGGCCGACAGAAATAAAACTATAGCTTTTCTTCTCCCCTTGTACCTGTTTATAAGTGTCTATCATTTGGGGCTACCAAACTCTAAGAAATCTTAATATTTCTTACTTTGATTTAGAAGATTTAAAGTAACCTTTGAGTTATTTCTAAGGCAGGTAAAGCTTATCGCCCTGATGCCACAGTTCCTTCCGTCTGTGACCTTTGTCTTGTGATCAAGAGAGGTAATGTAGCCTTGTGATTAGTGAATGGCTCTGGTGCTTGACTGTCAGGTCTTGAGCCTTAACCCCACCTCCTCAGATAAATTCCTTAACTTTTCTTTACCTCAGTTTCTCATCTGTAAAAAGGGATGATCATAATATCTACTTTACAGTCATTTTGTGATGACAAAAAAAGTCAAATGTTTTTTAAGTATCTAGAATGGCTTCTAGCATATAGGAAGCCCTCAATATCACCTTATTAGTGGCTCTATGATTTTTAAATTAAGGCAGTGGAGCCCTGCAAATATAATGAGGGGGTTTTTACAATGAACTTAGAAGTTCATGTCTTCTCTCCTTGAAGTTAGTGATGGGAATGTTCAAACCCCTGTCTAGAATCCATTACACCAGTTCCTCAGGAGATGTTTTCAAAATAACAATGAGACACAGTTGAAGAAAAAAAAAAAAGCTACTGGAAAAAACATAAGGTATAAAACTGTCCTTGCTGGGAAGTCTTTGACAGAAAAAACTGTTGAGAAATCTTCCATTGAGGACACAGTGGCTGGAAAGTTTTGCTGCCTCATGCATATCCAGGAGAGACTTAATGGAATGCTAAGATTTCAGTGACAACTATATTTTAGATTTGAAACCCTGAAAGTTTGTGACTCTCTCATTATTATTCTGTTTAGAATTATTCTTGTTGAAATGTCTTAAGTTATTATGGGTTTAGTAACAAGCCAAGCTGGGTACGGTTTCACTATTTAATAAGAATATAACCTGAATTACATGTAGTCAGAATGGCATGAAGCCTAGGAAAACACTTCCTTTTATGTAGAGATTCCGATTTTACTTTATTTTTTTAAGTGACATTCCTCCCCAATCTCAGCCCACAAGTACCACCTATTCATCTTAAAATAAGAAAATAAGAGAATTTGGGTAACTAGTACAAAAGCACTGTCAAATTCACCTTTTTTACTTATAAGACAGATGCTTCTTTCTCAGATACCGGTTTTCACTTCCAACATACTATCAAAGCATCTGAGTTTATGTGCAATCTTCTGAAAGTAAGGGGGGTCGTTCTAATGTCATTCAACATGGTCAAAGTCACCTATAAAGCCTATACAGAGTAGGTTCTTGCTAAATAGTTTGGGGAACAAACCATTAACAGGTCTCAGGGAGTGGTATTTTGGGGTCTAATGAGACTGTGGAAATATGCTGTACGGAAGGGAAGGTCCAGGCTTGGATGTCAGACAAAGGTCTAGTTCCAAACCTAGCCTATGACTTAAAAGCTTAATGACTGCCGGACAAGTTGTTTAGCCTCTCCGAGGTTCAGACACCTCACCTGTAAACTGGGAATAATACCTTCCTTTCAGCGTCATTCTGAGGAGTAAATGAATTCCACAGTATAATCAGTTACGAGTGCAAGTCCACACTGAATACAGAGTCCACTAATGAACACTATGTGATCTTGGGCAAGTTATTTAGCCTCTTCGTGCCTCTGAATCCCAACTATAATCTGTCACCTGGGGATAATGATAGTAGCTATTCCATAAGGACTACTGATTAAAAGACATACTCTGTGGTGATCACGTTTGGGAATGGAGGGAGGTGTGGCTGAAATGGGTGAAGGTTGTCAAAAGGTACATACTTCCAGTTTTATGATAAATAAGTCTGGAGAATACAATGGAGAGCATGGTGACTATAGTTAATAATGCTATATTGTATATATGAAAGTTGCTTAAGAGAGTAGATCTTTTAAAATTCTCATGACAAGAAAAAAAACTTGTAACTGTGTGGTGATGGATGTTAACTACGCTTATCGTGGTGATCATTTCACAATAAATACAAATATCAAATCCTTATGTTATACACCTGAAATTCATATAATGTTACATGTGGATTATATCTCAATAAAAGAAAAGAGATAATCTATGAAAGATACTTGGCACAACTCAGGGCCCCAAATTTGTGTTCAGTTAATGTTAGCTATTGCTATAACTTATGGGAAATATTTAACACAGTTCTTGACACATAGTAGAAAGGTAATACATGAACCCCTCCCCCCACCACCTCCTGCCTTTTCCTCGGGCCTCATGAGGTTGTTTGAATGGCTGCCCAGGTTCCATCTCCATCCATGTAATCCTGCATTGGATCATAATACTTGACTCGAGGCCTTTGGGTGGTCTTGAAAACAGATTACTGCATCAAGTAAGGCTATCAGAGATTCCCTGCCTTCTAAAATGTCTGCTGAAGAACAAAACACTTTGCTGTTTGATATTTATTCCCGAGAAGAAAAATTTTCTCAGTTTATTCCTAGATTGCACACTACTTTTCAACTCAGAGCTAGCTGCAATCCTTTGTTTTTTGGTTTGGTTTTGTTTTTCCATGAACGAATCATAGAACAAAACACTTTGCTGTTTGATATTTATTCCCAAGAAGAAAAATTTTCTCAGTTTATTCCTAGATTGTGCACTACTTTTCAACTCAGAGCTAGCTGCAATCCTTTGTTTTTTGGTTTTGTTCTGTTTTTCCATGAATGAATCGTTAATAGTTATCAAGGAGCTCAAGAAGTAGAGGCTGTGAAAGCAGGATTCCTCCATGGCACATACAAATGTTATTATTCTGGGTATTATTAGTGTTATCAGGTAGAGGAAGGAAGGTAGGCTGGAAAGTAGGTCCTTGGGACCACTTTTATTAGGGACCCTGAATGTATATTTCACCGGTCAAAAAACACACATAATTTAGATAAACATGCCAAGAATGAGGTAACAGGGGTAAAATAAATTCTATGTATCAATAACAAAAAATGACTTAAACTATAGGACCCCGTAATAAGCCTAACTTTCTTTATACTTGAGATATACTTTATTAGCTAGCAAACCTTATATAAAATCAGGAGTCTGAGAAATGTCTGACAGGATTTGATATTTTCAAATTAAATTTTTTCTTCACTCAATTGCCTCTGAGCAATAAGCTCTGTGATTTCCAAGTGCCAAGAGGTAATTTAGTGTGCAGATATACATACCATAGAAACATATTAATTTTTTGAAAATTTAATAAACTGGCTGTACGTGATAATGTTAAGGAAAGAATAAGTCTGATTTGGGGGCTCTTCCAGAAGACTGATTTTTATTGGCCTGTTGCTCCATAGGATAGACTATAATTTTCATACTTTTTTTTTTAACCGTGGAGGAAGAAACGGAGACTGGCCTCTTTTAGTGATTTTGCCTGGTGTTTGGGTCCTGTGGGAATTTGTGAGTTTGCTTTATGGCCTTTGGCCAACCCTGGTGGGAAGTCTAGAGAAGAATTCAATTCTGCTTTTTCCCAGAATACTTGTTGACGAACTTAGTAGTACTGAAGTGTTACATGAGTCTTTGTGTCCCCCAGAGTCCAGTGATAAGGGGACATGAGACCAGTGAGGGTCAGTGTGTCTGGGAATATAATGTTGGTTCTTAGAATTTATATATTTTTCTCATGAACTCTTAGCAGTCTTTAAAACAAACTCAACAACTCTGATTTTAGGAGGGAATGAGCACCCTTGCTGCCCACTGCTTCCCTTTGAAGCATTTTAAGCATTTAGCTTTTCAGAAAACAATCACTTCTTGTTGATAACCATGACTTCAAACAGCCTTCCTGCTGGGCCGGTTGTGACTCATAAAACAGCAGTGGATTTCAGGAACTTACCCTTAGAATACGGGCGCTTGCAGCTTCTCAACTTTATAACTGGATAAAATGATACACAGCAAGGGCTTTTGTCTGAAAGGTTAAACCCACACTCAGACACTAACAGTCCTGTGTCTTCTTGGGCTCTTAAGAGGCTGGAAGTGCCTACAGAGTGTCAGTGTTTGATATGCCTGTCAGCAGCACAATGACCTTCAAAGTTCTTTAACCTAGTAGCTGTAAATAGGACAGTGGTCCCAAGTTTGCTAGTCCACACCCCATTTGTTTTTGACATCTCAGGTGTGACTCTCACTGCCAAGCTAGAATTCAGGCTGTGTGATAATACTCAGCTGCCCTATGAAGAAGCCCTCTTCTAGAAAGGGGTTGGCACGATCTAGAAGAATTAAAGAACCCTGACTTGCTTGAAAGAACTATGTGTAACTTGGATCAGTTTTCCTATAGTTAAATGAGTTGCTTCTTGTGCAGATTAAATGAGATACATGTTACCATTAACAATCATGCTAGATATATTTTGAAGTACAAACTTTTACATGCTCCAGAATGACAACCCAAATGTGTCTTATAAAATACATGCCTAAAAACTTATGCTTTATGCTACCAATGAATAGTCAAAATGCAGAAACAGTGTGATTCTTCCTCTCTCAAAACAGAATGTGTTTTTATCAAAATATTAGAAACAAAATCATAAATGTTTTAAGATTGAAGTGTCAATGCTCAGACTCCCAGTCTTACCAGTTCTGTGATTCAGTCTATTCTCCTACAAGACTGAGAGGCTTATGCTGTATTTCAATTTACATACGCCTCTCTTCCTAGAATATCTAGTGTTGTGTATGTTCGTCATGGCACAATGGTCCAGGAAGAGAGGTTTGAGACATTGTTAAGGGGAAACTCATGGGAAAAAAATTGAATGAGATCCTGCAACAAGTCAGTGACTGTGACTACATTTTATTTTATATCCCAGTGCCTGTAAACCATGCAGTGGATTCCTTGGGATAAGGTGCATAAGGCACCGAACATAACACAGGCACTCAGTACATGATCATTGCTATGGCGTTGATGATGAAAACTTGACTTCATCGGTGCTCTGCCTAGAAACTAAGCTGACAAAGGACAAGGGAAAAGGCAAGGTGCTAAAACTAAACCAAACCTGCCTCCTCATACCCCACAACCAACCAGTCAAACGTCTGCTACCACAACAAAGCGAACAACACCCAGATTGCAAAGGGTGCCCGGTGGGCGGGAAGCTGAGGTCATGAATTCTAAGTCTCCCACCTGCCACACTGACATCATTCCCATAATTCCAACCTGAAAGGTGGTACATACAGCTTATTCTGCATGCAAGTTCCCAGGAGGCTCTCTGGTTGAGGAGAAGAGGCAAAGAGAATCCCTCTTACTCCAGGGTGCTGGCTCGGGCCTTTTCTTTCCCCCAGCCTCACAGTGTGGTTACACTCTGTCATAGTGGTTACACTCTGTCACAGATATAGTTCGGGAGGATTCCACCCCTTCTCCATAATGTAGGACCATACGATTCAAGATGAGACCTATGCTTCCAGTTCCCAGTAGAGGTTGTGGATGCTTTGATTGCATGCCTGGCATGTTTCTTAGAAGCGTTTTTGGGCACCCTATGACACTCCCAGTTATGCTAGTGGTGTATTTAGTCATCAACTCCAAATAGTGGCTCTGCTAAGATTGCCACCTGTCCTACAGGAAATGGACTGAAAACACTTCTCATTCCTACATACCACAAACCCCTGGACAACTGGGAATACTTGTGGGTCATTACCAGCCCAGGCTACATTTGAACTGGTGATCTCAAATTAACTACCCTGTGTTCCATGATCTTTCCTCTACTTCATACTTCATTCTTTAAATGCTATGTCAAGAATGCAAAGTTATAAAAATGATCTCCTTTCCTGCTTCACCTTATGAAACCTTTTTTGGTTGTCCTATTAGAAAAGAATGCAAAATGCACAGCATTTAACAGACTTCCTTTGCAGGGAGCAAGTAATCCAAACAATAGTGTTATATAATGGATAGATTGCTTTTTCCTTTAACCTGTATTAATCTTCCTAATTGATTTCCAAAAAAGGCAAATGAGGGACCTAGCTGCATCCTGTGGTTGTAACCTCTAGGTAAACTGCCACCAAAAGGCAATGGAAGATTTTCCAGAAAAAAAGCAAAAGAAACAGCTCCATTGTCCTGTAGCTGACTTAATTCTTTTTGTGTGTTCTGTCCTGGAGTTTTACAAGGTACAGACAAATGAGTACGCTCACAAAAGGAAATTCAGAGGTTTGAGGGAGCAACAGAAGAGAAATATCAGAGAAATGACTTAGGTCAGAACAGTCCTACAGGGAAGATTATTTTTAAAAATACGTACATTAATCAGATAAAGAAGGAAGTGATATTTTAATAGGATAGTGAAAAATAGCAGGTTGACAGTGATAGCAGTAAAAGAACAGGAATACAGACATTTTCAGAGGATTAAAATGGTACCATGTACCCTCAAAGCCGGCAAGTTTTTATAAGAGGTCTCTAAACATATCTCCTGTATTGAGTAGATGGTTTTCCACGGAGCTGTCAAAAACGCTTTGTGGCTCTCTACATTAATTCCTGTTGAATATTTTCCATGGTTGGTCAGACTTGGACTTAAAATAGATATGAGGAAGGTCTTCAGGTTTACCGTCAGCAACATTATTAACTTCATAGGCAGCCGGATGACGGCATGGTGTGTGACCAATCCAAATTTACAAGGTAACCTTGCCTGAGTCCTCCTGGTCCATCAAATATAAATTACAAAGTGAAGGTGCGAGAATAGAATTGCAAGGAACAGTGGGAGAAGCAGTGGCCAGGAAGCAAAACAAACACAAGGAAAACAATCTGTGAGGTCACTCAGAAATGATGCTAATCATTGTGTGTTCTCACCCTACAGCCTCCGCACACATGGGGTTCCTCGTGCTTCACAATCAGCCCCTGTAGTCGGTAACCCTTCATGCCTCAATCGCGTGCTTTCCCAAGGGAAAAGAATAGTCTTATGTACCTTTATCTGCAGCCTGCTCACCCTCTTTCACATTATTACTTAATACTGTACTCTACCACTTGCCTCGGCTGAAGAACACAAATTTACACTTTCATGGGCAATTGGAGATACGCTCACTTCGTTTCTTAAGCAACTGGGAAGAGAAAATGGAAATCCGTCTCTAAGGATAATTATCCTTTTTGCCCTATCTCATTTACTTTAAGGAAGTCTTCTGAAATGAGTTAATACATAGAAAACCTAATACATAATAAGTGCTCAGTAATCACTGACACCTTCTTCCTCACCCTTCTGATTAAACTATGTACATTTCAACAATCCCCAAAGCACCTCCTCTGCAACATCAAACAGGTGGCTGAGGTTGACAGACCAGAGCTGATCCCTGTCCTCAATAAATTTCTTATCCCTTACCACTAGTAATAGAGATAAAGCACTACCTAAAAAGGAAATCTCCGTCAATACGTGTTATATTTTCACTACATTTGACCCTTTTCACCATAGAAGCATAGCTGTTATGCTACATAAAGGCTGTGTGCAATGTGTGCTAACACCGATCACTGTCTTTCTTGTGACTAAAGCATAAATCCTAAGCATCCTGCTTACTTAATATAATGGCACATGTCTATTTTGGGGTGCTCCCATATTTTTTAAGTGTGCAAAGGAGATAAATATGTTTTAAGTCAATCTGAGTTAGATTTTTGACCCATTAAAAATAGTATGCTCCTTGGACCCAGATTGGGAAGTGACATCTGAAATTAAGTAAGTTGAGGACTTGCTAGGCATTCTCGGGGACTCAAGTAACACTGCAAACAACTTGTTTCAAGCAAAGTGGACACTCAGCTTCGGCTACAAGATTACTCTTCCGCTATAGATGGTTTCCACACCTGAACTGGGACACCACTTCTCTTGGCTGAGAACTTCGGCCTCGGTGCCACAAAGTAAGACGTAGCGGCTGATTCTTGCTTGGAAGAGGTGGCAATGCCCACGGGCACTGGGGATGCACTGACCGGTGAGGTGGCCTCTGCAAAGAACGCAGACGGAGAGCTGTATGCGGGTACCGAGTACACAGAGGAGGCCTGCGCTGTAGTGGGCGAGGCAGCATTCACCGGCCGGGGAGGAAGAGCTTGCTTCATGGCTGGCACTGGACTGACCTTGGCGGACGACTTCTGGAGGAAGCCATCCTTTGCATCTGGAGGTTGGAAAGTAAACAAGGATGCGTTTAGCTGATATGGTTGGTGCTTCATGACGTCCAAAGCATTGAGGGTTTTTTTGCCCTTTTTCTTGCTTGTCTTGGAGGCCTGTGGGGCTGAGGACTGAGACTTGAGAGCAGCCAGAGGGTAGGAGGGGGAGTGGATAGGATTGTAGGCCACAGGAGGAGGTGCGCGGACGTTGGAGGAGTACTTCCAGCCGGCTGGTAGGGACGGAGTGGGAGACTGGGCGCGAGCAGCATGGGCCTGCACCGTGTCTGAATCGACCACATACTTCTCCATCCTCGACTGCCTTTTCGCAAAGAGCTGGGCTCCTTTCCCACTCATTCCTGGAAGCTCATTGGATGGTCCCGGGGCACCAGCGTGAGCCGCGTTCACTGTTGCTGTGGGAGCTGCTGGCTTAGGTGTGTAGCTGGGACTGGCTACTGCTGGTTGTGGTCCTTTGAAGGGACCAGCCAGGGTCAGAGAGCTCGCGGGCCGGGCAGGAGCGTGGGCAGGCTGGGCTATTTTGATGGAGGAGACACCGGTGCCCTGCGACGGGTTGGACGTGGGGAAGGCAGGAGGTTGGGTCGGAGGCACGCCTGGGGACCAGACCGGAGACACTGGAGTTCCTGGTTGGGAGGACGAGGACTTGACTGCGGGTTTCGGAGCAACAGGAGGCGGAGTCTTTTGTTTTGCGGAGGAGCTCTGCATGAAATTACAAGCCTCTGCTCCTAAACTGAGGTAGTCTTCTTCGGGTCCGGAATCGCCTCCGGCTCCGGCGCCCTTTTTGCCTTCCGAATTTTGAAGAAGTGACAAGAGTTCAGGATTTGGGCTTACTTTGGGCTCTTTAAAAGTGAACATGGGCTTCGTCGTGCTTCTCCTTTTGGCCTCCTGCAATATTCCTGTTCTTTTTGCGGGCACAGCGATCCTTTCATCCCGGGAGGCTATTCGCTCAGATGAGTCGTAAAAGGCTGGCTGGGACCAGGGGGCAGGCTGGGGCCACGGAGGAGGCTGTGCCGGGCCGGCTACCGGACTTGATACCGCTCTGGAGAAGGCTTCAGGTGGAGGTGTGACTGCAGAATAAGGTGGAGGCGCCGGAAAGTCTGCCATGGGACTTGCCATGTTTCGGGTTGGGGAGAAGGGGGTCGCTGGCTGGTTCACAGACCCCGGGAAGGGTTTGGCTGTTCTGTTCATAGGTATCATCCTCTGGGCCTCTGCTGTTTCGGACACCCCACTGAAGCCATTCTGTTGGGGCACGTGGCCATGACCATGGCTCACCTCGATGTAGCTTCTGCTCACAGAGCTCTGCACTCTTACAGATTCTTCCTCCTTCCTTTGGTAAGAAGCCATGGTTCTCAGGCCCTCCGACTGTGCAGCGTCGGGTTCTCTGCTTGGCACTCCACCCACCCTCTCCTCCTCTTTTTGGGCTGCGATCTGATCCATTCGTTCCCTCCTCTTGGCAAACATGAGGGCGCCCTTGCCTGAGGTGTCTGGCAACATCTCCATCTTGTCGCCTCTGTTCAGTTTCTTCTCGATGTCCACTAGTCCAGAATCCCAGTCAAAGTTCACAACTTGTGCGCTGTCGTCAATGTCAGACAATAACTCTTCATCCACCTCTGAGTCACTCGTGCCCAGAAAGGCTACTTCACAGGTATCCTCTTTGTCACCTTCTTCCTCGTCTGCCTCCCGCTCAAGTTCGCCAGTGCCGTAGCTGACTAGGGTGTATTTCTTGGCCCGCCTACGACGCTTCTTAAACATCAACACCCCCTTGGAGTTGGGGTTGGGGGCATCTGTAAGAAGGAGGGCAATGCTTTTGCATTTAGATTTTGCTTCTTTCACCTGCTTTTCTGATAGGCTTTCACTCCTCCTGAGCCCTAGGGAAAGTACAAAAAGTAAAGTGAGTTGATGAGTTCCAAGAAGACCTCATAGCAACCCAGAAATCAACTCTCCTGGGAGAAAGTAGATATGGAAAAACATGCTTACAATTGGCTGCTGAATTTTGAAGCAATCTAACTCATTTCTCTTTCTTATTTCTTTTAAAATGTATACTTTTATGATGGTATACAATGAAATATATAACTCTGCACAATGATCTGTTTCACTTGCTCATATAAATACATCTTTCAGTATGGTGATTAGAATATATGCAGCATATGGATCTTTCTACTTTGACAATAAATGCTGGCTACTAAATGTGAGTCAATAGGATGTAATCAAAACTAAAAAGGAAACAATTTAAGGACATAATATATTCTGAAAAACAAGGTAAGACATACTTTGTACTTCCATATTTAAAAAATAAAATGTCAATATAAAACTGTCTCCAAGCATTTTTTTAAAAAGTGGGAGTGGGTAGGGCAAGAAACTGTTATTTCAAAGTGTTTCAGTGTAATGAATTTAAATATTTAAGTTTTCTTCTTCTTCTTCTTCTTCTTCTTCTTTTTTTAAAACTCTGACATCTCCCCAGAGTCCTTGTATTCATGGTGACTGGATTAATATAAATTCAAAAAACTAAATGAATACTAATTGAAGGCACTGAATCAATAATTGCTAATGATTTGGAACACGGGATCATTGTGAATACATGTAAGAAATTCAAGCTACTAAAGCTGTCTAGATAAATTTGTTTGAAATGGATTGCTATTTTGGAAATATAACACTGCTTCAGTCGCAGCAAGAATAAGCATAAATCTTGAGGAAATTTAAAAATTATGTGACTAGTGACCCTCTTAATTGTGGGTAAAAGCTGATGCAGAAATTCAGTCATTTAAAATGAGAGTTTGACAGTTTTAAAGTAACAAACATTTATACTTAAATTTTTTATTTTCTCATTACTGTTATACAAAATAAATTGGTGGCAAACTAATGTATAGCATCAGTTAATTGTCATCTGTTAATTGTCATCTGTCATCAGTTAAATGTCATCATGTATTTAACGATAATGAGCATGATTCACAAGCAAGTTTTGAATTCTTCAAAATAGTTCAGTGGAAATTTCAGAAAAACTTTTTGAATATTTTATGATTGGAAATTAGTTTTTTTTTTTGTCCCTGGAAAAAAAATCAGACTTCATGATTCGTTTTTTTTTTTAAATAAAATAGAATCAGAGTGAATAGTTTTCTAACAAAGTTACAGATATTTCCTGGCAATCGAATTTTATTTAGAGAAAACAGTAAAATACGTAATCATTACTAAATGTAACTCCTTTTTTTGACCAGTGTTATACAACTTCCTATTAAATTGACAGTCACAGTTGCACAGTTGTTGCTCACTTCACTGCCAACATGTAAAGTATGGGAGGGATGCCTTAACACACTTGTTTAATATGCCACAAATGTGATGCTTCAAGTCTAAGGACGATTAACAGCACTTGCCAATAAAGCTACAAATGGTTATGCTAAAGATATGCTTGGAAGGGAATAATGAGGGGTTAGAAGATTTAATATAGTACTTTGAATAACTGAGTTCATTACCATTGCATATCATTCATACCTTCAAGTGCTTTTGCTAGTCAGCCTTTACCTCCACAAATGAAATTCTAAAATTAGTTTAAAAAAAAAGAAAAAGAGAGAGAAATAACAAAAATCATAAAACCTAACTGACACTCTTATCTTCATTCTCCTTTCTGTAATCAGTCCCTTGGGTAAAACAAAATACCGTAGACAGCCTTGAATTTAAATATATTTTACATTTGGGGACATTTAAATGCCTCCACGGGGCCCGGGAGACTGACTCGTGTGTCTAGAAGGTAGATGAAATTCTTTGCAGTCGAGTGAAGACATACAAAACGGAGAGGATCATGTAACTGCTCAGTATGCCACATGTCCTTGTCTGTCAAACTCACTTCTGCAAGCATCATCAAGCTGCACGACGATTTTTTTTTTTCAAAATGAGGATCTGCTTTTAATATCAGTGGTGGAGCCTGTATTTTCAAGACACCACTCAGCAGCAGACTCAACCATTTTTGACATTTAAACTCCGAGTCCACCTGACTTCAGATACTCCCCTCTGCTATTTTACCTGAAATCTTACAACATTTTGAGACAAATCAAAGAGACGCGTTAACAACATTATTTTCTTGAACAGCTCCTGGCCCTTTGGGGGTAAAAGAAAGTGCCTTAAATACATTTAAATCTATGACAAACTTCCAAATTATTGCCTCCTTCATTTCAGAAATTGGTGTTCTCCACAATTTCCCATTTGTTATTCTGTGCATTAATAAAAAAAAATTTTAACCACAGAGAGAGACATAAGAAAAATCTTAAAAAGAAAAAAAAAATCCATGTAAGTGAAGTAGCAGCAAAATGTCCTAAGCTCCCAGGGCCCTTCCAGTAGCCCAGCGGGGGCCCTGGGCAGGACTTACGTGCGTGGCGCGCTCGGTGCTTGTGAGGTCGGCTGTGATCCCTTTCCGAGCGTGGATCTTCTCCCTGCTCTGTGCCTTCTGATGAGACTGCAAAGGATACCAGAGAAGGAGGTGCTTCTGACTGCCCTCCTTCTACTGGAGAATCCACACACCCCTTTCCTGCCTGAAGCCTGCACCCTTCCGTCTTCTGCCTGTCCAAGCAGTCGAGTATCACTTCCACCCGGGGCAGCCCCGAGTCTCCTGCTTCACTTCCCTGGATCACTTTTAACTCTTTGCCACTGGAGAGCTGGATTATCTTGCTGGACCTCAGAGAAGGCTCCCCTTTCTCCTTCGTGGGGACTGAATTTATGTGGACGATCCCACTGTGGTGTACGTGGGGAGGATCTGGGTCAGGAGACTTGGATTTTTCAGCTCCCACGAGAGCCACCACAGGGACATTCGTGACCTTGTGTCTCTCTTGTGAAAGGGACAGTTGTAGCTCAACCACAGAGCCTGGCTGCCCAACTTCTGCCTTCTCCCTTAAGATAATCTCCTCTGCTAAGCGTCCTGCTTGGGAGTCAGGCATAGGGGGAGCCACATGGTAGCTCAAGCCTGTTTCTTCTTTTATGCTCCCAGAAAAACCAGGACCACTCCCTTGGTCCTCAGCTAGAGGAGCCCCACTCCTGACTGAGGCAACGTACAACTCTCTGTGCTGGCTCTTTGCGGCTGGTCGAATCTGCAGGGTGGTACTTTCCACGCGCCCCTCATGGGTGAGATGCTCGGGGGGGTTGTTTTCAGTTTCAGAGATGGAAGTCTCATTTACTCCACTGGATGGTCTGCACACAGAAAAAGCAGTCCAGAAGGTTAAATCAGAGTGTTACACCTGCCAAAGAACTTTCTGACACTTTCATGATACATGATACCGTCAAAATATTTCTTCTTAAATGTCAACTGCAACATATTTGAGAGCAGAAGTTGGCAACATGTTTATATTATTATTTAAGGGTCTTCCAAATACACTTTTCTTTAAAGCAAAGCAAAAATGCATACAAAAGATTATGGAACCTAAATCCATCCTAAACTCAGCTTTGATTTTTTAAAAGCACAGATTATAGCTACACGGATGTCCAAACTTTATCTGTAATTATTTGGGTGTTTTCAAACAACCACGTTCGTTCTAATATGACAAAGCATTTCAGTGTCTTACTTACTGACTCTAAGTTTAGGTCTGAACATTGTAATGTCACGTGAACATATTCAGCAGCTTCAGAGTAATATTAATATACAGATAATTCAAGTAATCCTTTTAGAGGCTGTGCTTTCTTGAAAGGAATGAAATAGAAGCTGTTTTTCAAGCTCCAGAGAGCATGTGTTTTGTAATAAGTGGACCCCAGCCCAGTACTCTTGTGTAAAGAGAAATCCTTTCCATGCTGCAATGAACCATTGAGTCATGGAGTATTTATAATCGGAGATGTCTCCCCTTCTCCCATTTGAACCTGTCTCTCAGAGCATTTCCTTATAGGATCTCTGAAGTCAAACTGTTCCTTTATCTCTCAGCTAAGAAGCCCAGCTCTGTTCACCACCATCCTTTGCTTTTGGCCTTAATCATTCCCAGCTGGTTTTGCGAATCTGGGTTTGCAAGAAGCAATGCCAGTTTAAGAGTCAAACAACTTCTTGCTAAAACTCTAATTTAAACTTGAAATGCTTTTAGAAGAGAAGCATCACTCACAGAACAGCTGTAGGAGATGCCTTCATGTCTCACATTTGTTAAGTTTTTTTTTAAAAAGCAGCAGTGTCCATCTCTGCCCCTTTCCTCCTCCCTCAAAATGCCCCCTTGATTAATGCCAGATCATCATTTGAAGGGAGTGAACCCCTTCTCAAGGGGCTACCCAAAGGAATATACCTTAGAATCTGTCTGATGGAATTTCTGACAGATGTTCAAAATCATTGCTCCCAACTTTGCTTTTGACTGCATTTAGTAAACAAAACTAAACAAAAACAATAAAAAACTAACAGTCAAATGAATTGCGGCTTTCTCTAAGGAAGTAATCTGTAAAGCTTCCTGGTAATTAAAAAAAATTATAACATAGCATTTTTAAAAACCTGATGATAGCAAATTAGATCTTTCTTGTATAGGAAATGATTAATACACTCTATGCAACTAAATTTGATGGTACCAAAAGGTCAGAGAGTTTTAATTTAAGAGGGCCTCGGATGGAAGTAGATTAAATCACTTTGAATTACGTTAGCAATCAATTATGAAGCTGAGAAGAGAGTCACTTGAATTTATTCCAGTCTTACAGAGTGTAATACAGGCAAATAGATCATATAAATGTTAACATTTACTGGTAGCAGAAGCAAAATGGATATACATGAATACAAATCATAAGAGCACTACAGACTAAAGATCTGTCCTTAAAATGCTCATTTCCTTTCAGTCTACATAGGGACAAGGTTCAGATACCAGGAACAGTGGTGGTGGTGAGGATGATGATGAAGATGATGATGATCATCATCATGATTGCCTTTGGGCTGATTTTCATTTGAGATTCCATTCGAATCTCATCAACTATTTATTTTGCTGAAGTCAAAATACTTAAGAGAAAATAATCATCATCATAATTCCAGTTATTAAAAGTAGCAGAGACCTAGTTCATTTGTTTCTGGAAGTAAATATGTACCTAAGGCTCAGCTTTAAATCACCACGGATTTTCCCAGTGATAGCCATTGTAATCAAAACAAGAACCAGCAGGGAATGTCCCAGACCACAAATATGTTCCAAAGAAACTGGCCTCATTAAAAGAGTAAAGACACTAAAAAGGGAACAAGTTAGAAAAGGTTTTCCCCTTATTTGGGATGTGATTAAACCTTTAACAAAGATGGAAGTCTTCAAATACCTCAGAGATTTATGGGTGATAATGGCAAACGCTGTGTCCACCCTTGGCAAGACGCAGTTAGTTTTCTTTTTAAAAGTTTAGTTTTCTTTTAAAAGCAAAGGGCAGCTTTATAATTAAGTAGGATCCTAAAGGCTTAGACATTGGGCTTGCTGGGTAAATATTTAGATGGGAGAGTCTAAGAATAGTGCTACATTTCTTTTATTTTCACAAGATTATGGCCCTACCAAGTTCATGTGTGAAATAGAATCACTAGTGAATGATTATCAGAGGGGTAATGCCGCACGTAGTGTTTCTGCAGAGTTAAGACAAAACCTGGAGAGCTTTCAATTCTGTGTGAGATTGTCCTCTGGCACCTTCCTGAAGGCTGCTCTCCAGGAAGCCAGAATTTTCCTTTCTGGAGACATTACAGTGCATGGTCAGAGCCTCACTTGCAAAGTCAGTAGGGATTTGTACACGGTCCTGCGATTTGCACAGGACTGTAAAAATGGTGAAGCTGTCGCTTTTTTGTGATTGCCCTTGTTGTTTTCTTTTGTCTTAATGTTTAAAGTTTACTACTGCATTTTTAAGCAATTAGGTAGGGAGGGTGGTATTTGGGGAGATCAAATTAAGAAGTGATTTCCATTAGCAGTCCAAACCCTTTATTCTAACCATCTGCTTTTGTCCATACCCAGATGGTTTTGCTACAGGTCCTGACAAGCAGAAATCGAGCTGCTTTTAGGGGTTTTTGTCGTTCTTTTCCTTCTCCTAGGCACTCTCTTTCTATAAAAAATTGTTGTACAGTGTCACAGTTTAACACTTAAACATTTTTTAATGGAATTGATTGCTGTTCTTTTTTTAAATTTTAATTCCAGTATAGTTAACATACAGTGTAATATTAGTTTCAGGTGTACAAAATAGTGATTCAACACTTCCATACACACCCAGTGCTCATCATGACAAGTACCCTTCTTAAGTCCCATCTCCCCCTCCACCACCCCCCGGCCACCACCCCACTGGTAACCATCAATTTGTTCTCTAAAGTTAAACACTTTTAATTCATTGGTGAATCTGGAATTATAATGTAGTGATCCTGACCCACCACAAAATCTTGACCTAGAAGTATTAAATTATGTTCAACATACTGAGCTTTCTAAGGAGCTAGTCTAAAATACCTAAGATTTTCAACAAAGTTCATGACACAAAAATTTTCAAGTTAATTCTCAATTAACCAGAAAATTAACTGCCATTTTTCAAATATGGTGGTACTTCTGTTTAACTATATTACCCTTCTACAGAGCAACCCCAATTTCCCCATAAATGACAAATTATATATTTAGTAGAAGCTATAGTCATTCCCATCTAACTTCAAGAGAAAATCAATATTCTAAAAAATCTTTTGTACCTTTTGATAAGCATTTGGAGAGAGTCCGTTATGCTCTCCATGAGCTCGATGACTTGGGGGTAGGTGAGGTCTGCACAAGGGTTGCCATTGATAGAAACCACTTCATCCCCCTCACAGAGCCCAGACCCAGAGGCTTTGCTCTGGCTTCGGATCTGAGTGGAGTGAAAAAAGAAAGAAAGAGTTAGAATCATATAACTTGTAAAAAAAACAAAAAACAAAAAACCCATGCCACCATCTTTGAGAAATGTTTATTTTGGAGGCAAATAGATCTGCAAAGTATAAAATCGGCCCTGGTTTTTAATCCATCTGTTGACCAAGAAGACCACCTTAAACCCTTCTGACACCTTTCACGCACACAATGTATTATGCACCATTATGTCAACATTTAATTCATAGCACTGTAAGTGAATGGAAAAGGAAAGTAAATCTATAGTAAAGGAACTAGAATAAAAGAAATAAAGAATAGAGAAGAATGAGGGCAGACATGTGAAAATAATTGAGTTTACATTAAAAATAATTGTCACACTGTGAAGTTTGACCCCAGTCAGAGAGTGACCACTTACATTCAAAAACTGTTAAGAGCTTTTCCACTGTGGAGGTGGGTTGAACACGGACTGTAAGGAGATGTAGGGTAGGACAGTTGAAGGAGAGAGTGGTACAGCTAAATGAACTAATGAAAGCCGTCCCAGCATAAGGGGGAAGTTAGGCAGCCAGGATATTAAGAATTATGTCAAAGAGAAAAATCCTTCATTGAAAGCAACAATTGAAGTCTCGGTAGGAAGCAAAGTTCAGCAAAAAAGAAAGAAAAAAAAGATGATTTTGCAAATAAAAACATCCCCGCGGTAACGATTGTTATCATATTCTTGCCCAGAATGACGTGGAACAAAAAACTGGATAAAAACCTAAAAGAGAACTTTCAGAACCTGGAAAAGAGAAATTTAGAGGAGTAGAATAATGGCAGAGCCCCCACCAGCTCCTTAGTGAGGAATAACTGGAGGTTTATATCACGTATAATTCAGATTATGGTAAAATGTCATGCCTATTATTCTCCCTCCGCCCTTCCAGGTTCCTTCTCCCCCTCCTCGGTGCTACATCGTGCCAGTGGGGGACCGGCCTCTAGAGACAGCACTGGCTGAGCTCCCTGCAAGCTGCTCCTGGTTGGATTTGGTCAACAGTAAGCCCCAAGAAGCGCTCAAAGAGCAAGAGGAATGAGAGATCAGGTAGACAGATGTTCTCCCTACTGAATGTGCTGGGTCATGGTTTGGCAATGGCTCCATTCCTCCATCTAGAGAGTCACGGCTCCTGTCTGTCTGCCGCTCTCCCTTGCCTTAACTCTTGTGAGATTCCAATTAACACGTACCATCTTCTTGCCTCTTCAGGCCTAACAGTAATATAATACCTTCCTGCTTTTTATCTCCAGGTGCTTCATTATCATTTGGTGGTTCACTTAAGCCTGCCTTTAGTCCCTGCATTAGATTATCTTCAGTTACCTCTTTGAGCATGCCACCTATTTCCTGCTGGGACCCTAAGTGATACTGATGTGGTTAGATGTCATTTTATATGTAACATGTCATACAATCTGAAACTTAATGACACTTTAAGATCCTATTCTAGATATTTTCCACTAAGATGATCCCTTTCTCACTATTAAAATCAAGATTCTGAGTCCAGAGAGATCAAAGCCTCGTCAGCAATACTTCTTGAAGAATGTTTTCATAGCCAGGCTCATTTCTGATTTGGCAAGAAACGTATTTCAGCTTACCTCCTACAGCTGCCCACTAATCGATAATCGGCATGTTGACCAATGAGGTTTAAGTTTCTATCTCCAGGTGCATTTACATGTTAAGTGGCACTCTTGAAAATAAAAGATACCTTTAAGTGCCAAAACGATGACACTTGTGAAGTTTAAAGTGATTCAGGTAGTTTTGCTCTGGGAAGGTCCGTCCTTTGATGGTCATAAATTATAATCTACAGTGGTTTCCTGTTTTCTGACAAAACTATCTCATTTTTATTCGTTTTGGAAGAACATACTAGTTTATTGCAAAATATTTGCAAGGCTATAAGGAAGCAACAAAAGCAATGAGAAAGAGAATACGCCCCCAATTTTGAAAAATATCTATTTACCTGCCAAATATATTTGTTTTGTTTTGTCTTGCATGAAATAATTAAAATAAAGACTCACAAGAGAGCTGTTAATAAGTCAGGGATAAAATAATATCCAACAGTGAACCTTTAAGTTAAGGTTAGAGTTGTTTGTTCACATTTCAGTCATCTAAATGTATTTATTTATTTTTTTATAAAATAAGATGAGGTGGATAATAAAGCATTTTTTGAAGCATAAACCCATTCATTCAGTTGAATCAGATGTACTAGAACACAGACAGGAAATTCATCCTTTGGAGGACCAAAGAGGTTTTATGTTTATAAGACAGATGGATCATTACACCTTGTACCGCTCAAGGCCCAATCTCAGGGGCGGGGAGAGGGGGTTTCACTTTTATCGGCAGTAAGTTGTGTGAATTTTAAGCAACTTCATGGGTTTTCAGAACAAGATGAAAAATTGATCCTTGGAAGAGAAATAAATCCCCAACTTAACAGAGCTGTCTAGCATGCAAACGTTTTGCTTGACGGGAAAAGGGCAGTTCATCATTATGCTTGTCAAGTGGAGCTTTTAATGGTATCCGAATAAGCAAAAGCATTATGGGAGGAGTAGTTAGCATTCCTTCAGAGCATGCATTCTGAGGTCAACATTCAGAATCAACTGCAGCAATTGTGTTTCACTGACCTTTTACATCTGTCTGAACAGCAGGAAATATTTTCCTCAAGAACCATGTTAAATGTGGAGATACTGTCCTTGCCACAAAGGTTTTTCTGAAAGAACTACTCTTCTTCCATTTCTAATAGGACTACCAAAACAAACAAGATGGTACAACAGTGTCTAATATGCCCAGACATATCCTTTGCAATCACCAACTTCACCAATATGGCTCACTTATTAGTGTACAAAAGATCCTTACCTTATGTTGTGTGTAATCAGGTATTTTGGAATGTATATATTTGTGTATTATTATGTACGTGAATAAAAATTTTAACTCCTGAAAACATTCTTATTTGTGAAAATGAAATACACTGTCAGTAGTAAGTGTGGATATGGAGATCATTAGCACTGACAATGCTGAATCTCAGCGAATTTATCAACCAGTCCTCCTCTTAGGCCATTAGTGCTTGAGTCATGAAATAGATAGTGGGAGAAAATGGCAACTCAGAAGGAAGAGAGGTTTCAATTGCCTAGCTCCAATGATTACTGGCTGACTGAAGTTAGATAAGTCATATTACAACTTTGAGCTTTAGTTTTCTAAAGTATAAAATAGAGCTAATGAATTTTATTTCTCTAGATGGTTAAAAAGGATTAGAAATAACATGTACTAAGTTTATGACACACGCACAGCTCCTAGAGGTACCCAAGAAAGGGCAAATGCATAAAAATGAGTTGGTTTCACACACACACACACACACACACACACACACACACACACACACACGAAAGGAACATGCCAAGTAAAAAGAAAAGCTATAAAATGCTCGTACTTTGTCTACAAGACGTTTGAAAACAACTGGATTTATTTTCAGTTTTTATGCCTATATTTGGCATTAACTCATCATAATATAAAGATAAATGTTACATCTGTCTTTTGCTCGGTAAGTACACGTTTCATAACTGAGAGGTGAAAGAAGACAAGCCTATTTATTGTTTCCCAGCAGAAATAACAATACAAATATTTAAATACTAGGGGCTTATCTTCACTGAGCACTTACTATGCTAAGCCCTCTACATGCTTATACCGTTTATCCCTGCAAAACCTCAATGAGAAGTATATGTACACTTCCATTTGTGAATGTTCAGATGGACTGCACCCAGGCGCCCCTTACCATGAATCTTAAAGAGAGAGAGGAGCGTAGCAACAGTTAGCAGAGGCCGTAAGGAAAGTCAGGAAGGAAGTAAAAACTTGCCCAGTCAGTCAATAACCTGGGAAAGAGAGATTTTGTTTTATTTGGTTTTCTTTCTTCTTCTTTTAAGATTTATATATATATAAGGTATTCTTTAAAAATTGGAAAATAATCAATATTATGACCCAATATGTTAAAAGTTCAAACTTGAGTCTAATTATCTTTTGCAAAGTGTGATTTGACACAATATGAGCATGCAATGTATGATGCCTTTTTCTTGAGAACATTACCTTAGACACTTCATTCCACATCTAATATATTAGACAGAGAAGGAGTTTCTATCCATAAAATACTGTATTCCCTATTAGCATCTCTCAGTTTAATCAGACCACAGAACTAAGAGATACTGGCAATGTAAATATTTACCAAAGACTGTATTTTTTTTGCTTACCGCTTCTTGATCCATACCAGGAGAGATTTATTTTACTACAACCAAGTGAAAATGGAAAGTTAGAGCTTATCCGGGAAATTCAGCAACGTTATTTTCATTTCACAGAATAAATCTGGGAAGAGTTTCAGCTATGCTAATTTGGTTTTAGGAGTTAATAATTCCCTGGCAAAATGCAAAAAGCTTCTTTTTCTATTCTTTTATCATCACTTCATTTCTAAGTCTTCCAGAACTGACTAGAAAGCAGGTATCAGATTTGAATTCTCATAGAACTTTGAAGTTGAACTATTTTTGTCTTGTGTTAATGGCATATCAGTTGTGTCAGCTTGCTGCTGGTGAGACTAAATCTTGTCTCAGGGGCTGCATTTTCACCTATAGCTCATTGACAAGTCCTGTTGGAACATGTCACAGTAAATGGCAGAACCAAGACAAGTAGTAGATTCCCCTACTTTATCTATTAAAATATATGAAAAAGAAAGAGGAAATTAGCATAAATCTAACCTATCACAGGTGGGCTATTCTCAATCCATAACATGAAGTCCCAGGGACCTGGAGATTACTAAAAGAGCGTGAGAGAGATGATCTCAGACAAGTAAAATTTCAGAAATTAAAACATTCTGATGGAAACTGGAAAGTAGGCTATGATCTAGCAGCTCTTTCTGAAGCTCCAGGCTTTCCTCAGTTTTCCGCTTCAGGCCTTCAACAAAATCCCCCTCGTATCTCTGAGACGAGACTTAATAAGCATTCCCTCAGCCCAGCTGGCTCTCACACGGAAGCCCCAGGTAGGTCTGTATTCCTCAGCTGACCAGAGAAATGGTTGGAATGGTCACTGGCAGGCACAGCAAGAGCGGTGATGATGGTAGATTAAGTTTTAGAAATTAAGGAAATAATCTGACTTTTAAAGGACCAGATTCTGAACTACAAACCTCCATCTTTGGTGGTGAGTTTCCTAGTACCAAAGATGAGGTCGCAGGATGCTGGGAATTCATGGTTACGGTGGTACAGTACTTCTGGAAATCAATAGCAAATAGCAGTATAGCTTCAGGATGACAAAGCAAAAGAAAACGAAGACCAGAATACAGTGGAATAAAAGCAGTAAGACCCCAGGAAACTCTTTATTGTGGGAAGCGAAAGGCATCTGGAGCTTAGTGTGAAAATTCAAACAGTGCAAAAATTCAAACAGTAAAATGGAGGGGGAAAAAAAGACTTGAGAAAATACCTAGAATATGGTAAATAAATATGAAATATAACTCATAACTGAGTAAATCAAAAATCAGTGGAGAAGACCGTGGCAGCGTTGGACAGACTGCTCAACGTGTGTCCCAAGCTCATTTGTGTGAGCCTTGGATGTCACAGAGGCCGAGAAGATACAGCATATCCCAGACTCTCCTGCAGCCAGGGCCCTGGGTGTGATGTAGTTCTAACCCAGCAGATGTAGCTGCAAGAACACTTGTATTTGGGTTGAGTTCCGCGGAGAGGGACGTTAGACTGTGAGGCACCCATTTTGCTGGTGCAGATCTGGGAGACGATTTTACTCTGGATTCAACACTTTTGCTGGCAGCTTCTTAATCCCAGATCATCGCTAAGGTGCGTAACCCTAGACCCAGCGCTGGGCCCAAAGGCTCCAGACTCCCTTGCTTCCATACTGTGGCAAATGTCGCCAATCCCTTGGGTAGCCCGTCGTGCAGTGTTGTTTGAAGTCATTCCTGGAGGCCCTGCCTCAAGCCTGCCTTTCCAGATCGTTCAACGATTCTACAAGTACTTATTGAATTCCTTTCTGACTAAAATAATTAGAGAGGTTTCTATTTTCTGCAAATGAACCCAGAACTGATACAGAATGATAGAATTAATGGCAAACACAGAGGGTTAAGAGAGGAGCGGCAACTAGTCAAATACAGATAAGAAAAAAAGTTGGATACAGACTCTCATACTTCAAGACAGGAGAGACAATGCAGAAACGTATACCAGATAAATGGTATGAGGTCACCATCTGCTAAGAACAAAGGAGGAAGGGCAGGCAGAGGGGATGAAAACTTGAGGACAATGAAGGAAGCTCAGAAAAGCCATTATAGAGTACGTATTAGGAAATCAATACAAGAGAAAGAAGGGCTTTGTGAAGAATTTGTAAGGAAGAAAGTGAGATGATTATCAACATGCACAGTTACCTCAGACAAATGTTCTAAAGGGACAGTAGTTGATTCCTAAAAGGAAATGAGGCTTTTCTCCATTAAAGCATTGACAAGTGCGTAAAGAATTGAATAACGCATTCGATTTACAAAATGTTTGTCTAAATAGTGACAATAAATCTTAAACTATATTCACATCAGGTCACGAGTGCAAATGCAAACAGACACTAGGGATTTTTCAGTTATTCTATCCTCAGTACCTCAATTCAAGCTCAATAGCCTGTTTTCATGTTGAGTTTTGGTTTGAAGGCCAGGAACTTTACTGCTCTGGTCACTGATATATGTACAGACACTAGGCAAAAAATTTTCCTTTTGGACGACTGTCTTTCCCCTTAGGGACCAAGTCACCATAAAAGTAAAACGCATTCTTGGTAGCAACCTTGGAAAGATTCCCGGAGTAAATAACTATCTTTGACAGGAATGAGGGCCCTAATCCTTGGGGCTGCATACTTCAGGATCTGCATACCAATGTGATTTCACAGGCAGAAACGATGCTGCAATTTAACTACTATGAGCTCTTATTAAGCAGCCACCATGATGCTAGAAAACCAAGTACAAATATGGAATGGTATTCTTTGCTCTTCTTTTCTTCCTAAGAATGTAAACATCCTAGCGCTTTCAGGAAAACACCGATGGACCAGAGCTTATGTGGACATGTCCCTGTCTGCTTTTTTGTTGGATTAAATGTGAAAGACAGCATAAAGATTTTTGACCCATAAGGAACATTCCTTCTATAAACATTTATACAGAATATTTTTAAAAACGCTTTTTAAATAATTCATTAAAAAGCCTATGTGAAATCTAAGACTAGATAAATATGTAATCAGTAGAAGCAAAATTACTCAGAAAAGACAACAGAACTAGAATTCACTACTTTCAAATATCTGTTTATTTTTATGATTTTGTTAGCTGTACACATTACTATTAGCTAAATAATTATTATGCTGCAATACCTCACCTAATACGAATTTAGTCAGTCATCTAAAGAACCTATAAGGGGAGGTTGGGTGGCTCAGTCGGTTAAGCGTCTGTCTTGGACTCAGGTCACGGTCCCAGAGTCCTGAGATCAAGTCCCACATCACACTCCCTGCTCAGTCCGCTTCTCCTCCCCACCCCACCCCCACCCTCCGCTCATGTGTGCGTACTCTCTCTCCTTCAAAAATAAATAAATAAAATCTTAAAAAAAAGAACATATAAGTAAACTCAACAGTCTTTTGAGTGGTCAAAATACCGTAATAAATAAAGCTCACTAAGACTTCCGTGCATCACTGTAAGTGTCTGGGGCCCTTTCTCATTCTATTTGTTCAATTTTATACAATTCTGATAAGGTTTTTTATTTGGTTTACAGAAAATTAGAAATAGAAAGGCAAACATGCATCCTGTATAAAGAAAGATGTTACAGTTAATACAATGCCAAAGCAAGAAGGTAAAAGCCAAAATTTAAAATAAACATCAAAATCTTAAAAAAAAAAAAAAAGACTCCGAATACAGTATCATTTAATGAAGGTGTGAAAAAAAACTCTCACATGCTCAATGGGACTTGATGCCTCTATTGTACTTGAGTGAAAGAGTGAGCATTAATAATAATGATCTCAAGTTATTTAAAAAGTTTAAATCAGCTTAACTAGATTGATTAGATGCAGAAAAACATGTAATACCTTTTAGAGAGTATCATCCCAAGTAGCTAAAAGAAGATTTGTTATTTAAAGGTATAACTGGATCTGAGGCATTGCCACATTAGGTACTGGATTAGAGTTCATAATCTTGAGGTCCTAAATACTTTTCTTGTATTGGTGTTTTACTGAAATGGATTAGTTTTAGACACTGACTATGTCTCACATATCCAGAAAATGTATCTTTCTGGAATGCCCTATAGCCATCTGAAGTTTTACTATATTTGACTAAACTAGATAAAGCAGTTTTTTCTTCAGATGGCTCATACATAAAGCTACACATAAAGAAGGTAGACATAACATTAAAAATGTCTTCTCCATGACAAGGGTACAGATTTTTTAAAAACGTATAAATTTTATTATTTTGCTCTAGTAGCAAACTGGAGATTGTACCTTAATTAAGCAACCAAATCATGTGACAAGGCATTTAGGGTTTCAGGGAATCATTTTCCTTTCAGGAGAATGAAGGAATCCCCATCCAGACTGCTAATTCTATGCCTTGTTGAATTGCAATACACACATACACTCATACACACATACATGCATACATACATATAAGATCTGTCATGGTGCTTCCATTTTGGAAAGAATCATGTAAAATTTTTGAGGAGGTTTTAATTAGAAAACTGTCAACAGTACAAATTTATAAATATTTTGCATAGTTTTAATCCAAGAAAGTCACTGACTGCACTGAACATTTATTTTAGTAGGAAAGTGGGGTAAAAGACAATGCCAATACTGTCTTCACATAACTGGAATACTTGTCACCAGCCCAGCCAAAGGACATGCTGAGCCATCTGGCTGCAAAAAGGAATAAACTAGCTGATGTGGAAGCCAGGGGAAGTTAATCAAGGACTGTGCCCTTTCAAGGAAGGGCCCAGGTTAAATGATCACTTCCAGAGTTTGGTTAACTGGAATTTCATTTAGCCCATCATCAGTATTTAAGAGTGTGTGACCTAGAGCAACAATTCTCAAACCTTTTGGTCTTAGGACCCATTTGTAATCTAATGAATGATAGCAAACTTTAAAAATATTTTGTTCTTAGGGGTTCTATTGATATTTACCATGTTAGAAATAAAAAGTGAGACATTTAAAAATTGTGTTCATTAATTAGTTATAAAGTACAATAACTGGTATGTTAACATAAACAGTATGTTTTTATGAAAAATACTGTGCTTTTTAACACTAAGATAATTTAATGAGAATAGTGACATTGTTTTCCATTTCTGTAAATCTCTTTAGTATCTGAGCTTAATAGAAGACAACTGGATTCTCATATGTGCTTCTTCATTCTGTTGTATTATGTTGTGTCGATTGAAGTGTATGAAGATCTAGCCTCACACAGATATATGTATGTGTGTGTATATATATATATGGTTGGAAAAAGAAAGAGTATTTTAATAGCTTTTCAGGTAATTTTGGATATTTTTCTTTGATACTACAACAGACTCAACAAGTGGTAGTTTCTAAAGTTGCAATGTGAAATTTAAAACCATAGCAATGAACTTTTCATACTTGGTTACATTAAAATCCATTGGCATATTTTGTACTTTGAATGGACCTTTTACCAATTCATGATTCTGTTACACCACACATTGTCATTTGGAAAATATAGATTCACTGAGTCAGGCAGATCTTCCAAATGTTGACACACTTCATTATACAAATACACAAAATCACCCTCCTTAATATCATCAATGTTCTCATCAGAGAAGTCTTTAAGTATTGAAAAGCTGTCAAATTCACAGTGGTAGATGAAACTTAATATTCCCTTGAAAGTTCAAATAATGGCAGTGTTTTCCTTGAAGTGACAGGTTCATTTTGCTCATTTTTTAGAAGGTGTCTACTGAAGACCCAGTCTGATTAACCACAGTATGTCTGTCAGTCATTCTTTAAAGTAAAAATGGTGAAAAAAAAGGCTAGTAGACCTTGCAATTGAAAGGATTATCCAAGTGCTTCCTCAAGAAAAACACTGTTCTTCAGTATTTAGTCAAAGTGCTTTACGTGTATTTTCATTTTGTCACACAGGATATTAAAAAGGTGTGTGCTCAAAATTTAATAAAGTGCAAGCTTTGGGGCACCGGGGTGGCTCAGTCAGTTAAGCGTCCAACTCTTGAGTTTGGAGCAGGTCATGATCTCAGGGTCGTGAGATCGAGCCCCGTATCAGGCTCTGCGTTCAGTGCGGAGTCTGCTTGGGATTCTTTCTCCCTCTCCCGCTTCCCCTCCCTCACTTGCATTCTCTTTCTAAAAAATAAATACAATCTTTAAAAAAAATGCAAGCTTTTACTGCCTTATCAAGAATATCCTGATATGAAACCAGAATCTTGTTTCTTAAGTCACCTGGTGACAGTGAGGAATACAATGACTCCTAGTACAGGTAGGAGTCACTGCCCTGAAGGCTAAGGTGCAAGTGGCTTCATCCACCTTTGCTTTTTGCGTCATTGGTGCAAATGTCAACACAGTGAAAAAGACAAGCAACAATCTTGGTATTATTATGAAAATCATTTTGAACTCATGGATCTCCTGAAAGCATCTCAGAGCCCCCTGGAGGATGGCAGACTACACTTTGAGATCTACTGATATAAAGGGACAGACATATATGATATGCATCTTCGGCATCCTGGGTCTCTCAGCTGGAGAGAAGGAAATTCCATCAAAGGCAATGCAAGGGCAAACAGCCCAGGGAAGAAAAGGCTGATCGAAACCAGGAAGGGATGCCTTCTGAAAACCTTGCACCGAGACAGCACACCTGAAAGCAACCGTGAATTCTGACTAAAGGCAACTCTGGTGACCCAGGGAAATGAAGAAGCTCATTGTTCAGCCCAGTTCTAGAGATTCAAAGTCTACTGTCTGTGGGAGGAGAGACAAAGGGAAGGAGAAACTTCTCCTTGGGCTGGAATGTCAAGATTGCATTGGAAATAGTCCCCATCCAGTTGCCAAACTAGGGGCTAATTCAAATCCATTGAGCGCTGTGACCGCAATACAAAGATCTTTGTGTTGTTTACAACCCAAAGTATGTCTTGCACACAGTAAGTGTGCTGAATAAATAACAATATGAGAAAATAAAATTTTACTCCAATGTCTGTCTCACTTCCCTCAGTACCAGGGCCAATAGTCACTCCCAAACCTACTGTGTACTTTGTATTTATTCTCTTTCTAGTCTTTTTCAGGTGTGAGATTACAACAAAGGTCTCCTGTGAGAAATAGGGAACTCCTGGTGTATTTGGGGAAATGAATTGGTCCTATCAGATACCACACAGCCGGGAGAACAGAGCTTTCCCCAGCAGAGGCCATGGTCACACGGCGACTCCATACAGCAACTCTGCAGCTGCTCCTGCCAGTCACTCCATTTCGCCATCATCCCTCTGGCCCCAGAAGAGGTAAAGTCACAAGGCAATCAGTAAAACCTAAACCTTTCTTAAGTATGGGCTTGGTTGCAATTTATGGAGAAAAGCACATGAGCAGAGGCAGCGTGAGGTGCCCAAGCTGAGACGATGCGGCAGGTGCCACCACAGTTCAGATGTGCCCCGTCTGCCTTGGCAGGTCCGCGGGAGTGCGCTGGGGCTGGGGCCATGCTTTCCAAACCCCGTACTTCAAGAAGGGAAATCGGGGTCATGCCAAGTGCCCTCTGTGTCCACGTAAGTGTTCTGTTGATGCATTTTAAAAACCAGTCATGCCCCCTGCTGTGATTGACTAATACTTCTCCTGTTTATTTCAGATTGAGGAGAGCCTACATGAATGTCGTCATCTTGCCAAAAAATCTTGGGTCAGAGCCAGCCAAGGAGAGCCTTGCGGGGACAAGCAAGAGCCTACTCTCTCTCTCTCTTCACCTAGCTAGAGGTCTTTCTTGAGTTTATGTAAGAAAATGGAGCTGGAGCTTTGTTTTTGTTACCTCATTTGATGAATTAGTTAAGTAGGTAATTATGCTACATATTTACTGATTGTCTTTAATGTGACTGACAGTGATCTGGCTTCTGAAGTCAGTAATAAATACTGTCCTCGATAGTTTTATATTCTTCGGGGGCCTGGATGGCTCAGTCGGTTGAGCGTCTTGACTCTTGGTTTCAGCTCAGGAGTTGTGGGATCAAGCCCTGCCTGGGCTCTGCGCTCAGCGGGGAGTCTGCCTGAAGATTCTCTCCCTCTGCCCCTCCCCCCACTCTCTCTCTCCCTCTCTAAAATAAATATGTAAATCTTTTTAAAAAATCTTTATATTCTAAGATAGATAAATTGGTAGATAACTGTAACCCCACATGATAACTGCTATCATTCAAGTCAACACAGTAAGCAATGAGAGCACACCCAGGGCTGTACTGACAAGGATTCTTGGAGGAGGCAAGGTTTCCTAAAGGACAAATAAATGTTAGCCTCATGAGGAGGGGGCAAGGGAGATCTGAGATGCACAGACATGGCACCTAGGAGACAGTGAGTGCTCAGGGAGTGCTGTGGTAGGACTATACTTTCACAACACAATGCCATCTCCAATTAATACTATAGTATCTCAGAGAGTACTTCAAAGCAATTGCCTGTTAGCTTGCAATTCAAAGTGACGTTCCCAGACCAGTAGCCTTGGAATCACCCCAGAACTTGTTAGAACCATCGAATCCCAGCCCCCAACCCAGATAGATCAACCCAGATGGATTTAACAAGATCATCCATGATTCATATACGTGTTAGGCTTTGTGACATGCTGTACTAAAGGCTCATCAACCAGTGATGGCCTTCTAGAATAGTGGTTTATAAGCTTTGGTGAACATCAGATCTCCGGGCAGGACTTCCAAAATGCAGAAACCCAGTTTTTATTCCCTATTGTCCACGGAAACCAAATCTCAGAGGCTAGGACGTGTATATCTGCATTATTAACAAGCTTCCCAGGGGCCCCTGAAACTGGTGTTATTTTCTATAAAATGCTGTAGGGAAATACATTGTGGGGCCAACAATTTCGTGTATGTGTGTGTGTGCATGTGTGTGTGTGTGTGTGTATGACAAATAGACTGATCTGTACTGAGGAACTTTCTTTCGAGGATGGTCTCATTAACTCTATTAAGCTTCAAATAACCAGACTTTTCAAGGAGACTAGAAGATGAGTTTATGATCATGATTTTCAGATTTTTTTGGCATATTCTTTTATTTTAACAATACAACTTTTACTATTCTGAAAACAATGATGTTCCAAAGCAAGACTGTCTGAATTAGAAGTGGTAAATAAAATGTGAGCCAGAGTGTTGTTAAAGACTGCTTACATGGAAGCACCATTAGCTAAATTTTATCCCTAGGGAGTTCATGCAGACAAATAACTAGTTCTTCAAAAATATCTTGTGTAGCCTCCAGCCATAGAAAAAACTCCAGGTACCATTTGACAATACTTGTGCTAAATGTACAATGCAAATATGAGAACACATTCAAATTCTGATTTATCCTAACTATAATGTTTATTCTCTAGCTGGTCACAAAATCTAACATGCTAAAGACGATGGATTTCCATTTGTTCTTGATTTTCATTTGAAACTAAATATGATGAAATTTCAATTTCCTCTCTATTATTACATAAATCCGAAGCAAAGAAATGGAATTACCAAGTGCTTGTTTTATAGGAAAAATTGTCTCCACATTAATTACATTAGTTGTGCATAATATTTGGAGGAAATGGAATAGTCAAATGGCGGATAAATATATTAAAGTAATTTAATGAATTAAAGTTTGGTATAGAAACATTTGAGATAACTCAAGCAAACTGTATTAACAGCCTATATGAATTATAAGTTAAAGGAAAAAACAAACCACACTAATTTTTTGAGACAAGGACTTTCATAATTTGTAAATTATAAAAGAAAATTTATGAAATACTGAGTTTTCTCCTCTTCCTATGAAACAATTTGGATTTCAAAGAAAATATCAAATCGTTTTAAATTTTTTTCAAATGAATGGGTTGGTACCCATCATTCACAATACCACAGATTAATCTCTGTCACTGTTCAATCTCATTTATATTTGCTAAGACATGCTTTCTTTCATTCAGAGTTTGCTTTACAGAGAAATGAAAAGCCAGGGAAAATTAGACCAATGTGCTTACAAGTTTCCACAGCTCATTTCACTTCACTCCTGAAGGCATTCATTCATCTACCAACTACTGAGTGTCTCCAGCAGCAGGTACTGTTCCAGGCTTGCCTTCTAGGCTAGCCCCGGACACTAGGAAGAACTTGGCAATTGGACCTCCATCTTAAAAGGCTGGTTTTCTGACATGCCCTGATAACCACAGATAATTACCAGTACTAATAGTGAGAGGGGCACCTAACCCCATGAGAACTGATGTAATCCAACAACAAATATGCTGCTTTGCTTCATTTCTTTGTTTGTTAGTATGCGCTTTGTTTCATTTACTTGTTTGTCCCTCCCAATCCCCTTCCCTGTTCTCTCTCTCTCTCTAATAATGGTATCTTACAAATTCTTCGTGGACTATAATTATATTTGATGGACTCAATTTGCTTGTCATTTTCAAAGGTGTAAAGAATGGTTTCTTGTGCCTGGTTCTATATCTCACAGATTCCTTTATTAGCACATTTATATCTGACATGTTAATATTCCTTGAAACAAAAGAAAAGTATGAGATGATGTTGTTAGCACTGAAATGTATAAACCAGATGATCTGTCCAGTATCAGTGTTAAAAATTTTGAAACCCATATCAAAGTGGGAAAGAGTGTGATTAGAAGAAATATAGATTGACACCCCTGCATCAAGAAGTTTCCTTGATGTTTGAATTATTAAACACAAATGTACTGGATAATTCGTATTCTAGTAAAAGACCTTCTTTTCCTAAGAGTGTTAGTTGTATCTCCTTTTCGGTGAACACTTTGACTCCATCTTGAATAAGTTATTCAACAAAATCTCCTTTTGTCTTCATATATTTTAAAGTGTAAGAAAGGCAATGGTTAGAACACCAACTTTCACGCCATCAAGTTCAGGCTTATCTGTAAGAAGTTTTGTATTGTTTATTGCTGATGGTGTCAGGGTGAAAGTGGCCTGGGTGGGTTGTCGCTTCTCCTTTCCCTCGCTTACAGCTTCTTCTTGCTAGGGAAGGCGACATCTTTGCCTTTCTGGCACCCCAGTGCCTCTGGCTAAAGCTCTGAGGACACCCTAGCTTCTCTCTATGGACATACTGTGGGCCAATGCATTTTCTTTTTACTATCAAACCGTTTATTCTCTTTGCAGAATATAATAGTCATAGTTGCGGAATGCTCCAATTGGATATGTGTTCCTAGACTAGCTTGGTGTTAATGCTATTTCGAAACAATTATTTAGTGGTTCACAGCAATGCTATTTGCCCATATTGTTTTCCAAAGGTAGATATTTATTTACCATTTTAAAACTTTTCTCTGTTATTAAAAACAAAGGTAATTTTTAACAGTTCCTGCAAACAGGCAGACCTGAGAATGCTAACTCCTATGTCAGGAAAGGACAAAGCCAAAAAGCAATACAATTTGCTCTGTAGAATTTCCTCAACACTCAGGAATTTACAGGAACAGCTCCCTCTTGAAGTAAGGATGGGGGTAGCGATGAAAACAGGAAGGTTAAGAAGACATTAGAACCTCCCAGTACCATTTCCTCATCCCACTCAGCCAAGCAAATGTCCTCTATTAGCCCTACAGGATGCTGGGCACAGTTGAAGGTGGATGTGCCAAATGGAAAAGAAGGACTTAAGTAAAAGTAACTACTGGATAGCGAGACAACCCCCCACCCCCAGCCCAAGCCCCCTTCTGTTGGCCAGGACTCTGGCAGCTGGACTTTAGACCTTTTGGAAGAAGACTGTTAGATTCTGATTAGCTAATTAATAAAAGTAGAGATATTAGGGCTTCACCAAGAAATGTCTCAGTTTGATCACTCTACAGTAAGCAGATAGCCAAGGAAATCTATCTACTAATCTAAAGGAAAGCTTCTACTGTAAAAGACAGGCCAAAATGAGCAAAAAGCAAACAGAAAAAGTGCTGGCAGAGGAAAACACCAAAAAACATTATCACTAGTATCTTCAGAGTGATATGAAATTCATGAAACAGAAATAGAAGGATATAGAGAAGAATGAGAAAAACTCTCAGAGATGAATAATATCTCAGCAGAAATGAATAGCTCAACAGAGTTTGGAAGATAATGTTGAAATTTTCTAGACTCTCCTAGAAGCTAACAGGTTTAAATATCAAGACAAAGAGATGAGAATAGAAGGAAGGAAGGAACGAAGGAACGAAGGAAGGAAGGAAAGAAGGAAGAAGGAAGGAAAAAAGGAAGGAAGGAAGGAAAGAAGGAAGAAGGAAGGAAAAAAGGAAGGAAGGAAGGAGAAGGAAGAAAGGAGGGAAGGAAGGAAAGAAGGAAGGAAGGAGGGAGGGAGGGAAGGAGGGAGGGAGGGAAGAAGGGACACAAATAAGTGTGTAATTTGAAAATAAGAAGGAAAATAGCCAAAGGTAAAAAAAAAGGGGGGGGGGAAGGAGGAGGGAAGGAGGGAGGATGCGAGTGGAAGGAAGGAGAAAGCACAAGACACAGACCTTCCGTGCAAATGATAAAACTGAATTCTAAAAAGTGGAATTAAATGTTTTAATTGTTCAACCTGCTTATCTTTGCTTCCTGTCCGTCCTGTCTACCTCCCTTCCCCTTTCTCCTGGAATCCAGCCCTGGCAACTCAGACCGTGATGAAGTCATAGGCTCCAAAATATGGCCATGGTATGAAGGCAGCAGCACAAATTTTTAACCAGCGTTTCAGCACCACACCACAGTGCCGAGAAGGGAACCTTGTGTAATGGGAACAACTATGAGCTTGTGCTATTTTATTAATCCAGCGTGGTGATCCCTGGGTGTTGCATTACCTGCGTGTGTGTGTGTGTGTGTGTGTGTGTCTTCTGCAAGCTCCTATTTATACGGCAGTCATCAAGAAGTCTTCCTCTTCTTGAACATGGCAAAGGCAGAATGGAGATAACTCAGTATTAACCCTAACTCTGGGGCTCTCACCACTAGCAAGGTCTTTCACATTAAAAGCAAAGAAAGGTTCTCAAATGATGACCTTCTCTGATATCCCCTTCTTTCGACTCCACCTCAGCATGTGTCAGTTTCTTGCTCCTTATCACCTCATTAAGTCACCAAACATTGCTACCTGGGAGGAAAGATTGATGGAGTGATAACTGGCAGCTCTCTCAGTGACCTGCAGCCAGTGCATTTCCATTTGCTTATTAAAAGAGTCTTGCTTTTCCCCAAATAGACCCATATTTTGAAATTCCTTTCTGCTTAACGTGCCATTCTCCAAAGCTCTTTAACTTTTCCTTTGCCAGATCCTCCAGAGGAAAAATAACTTCTTGGGCCAGAACATGTTGGTATTTAAACATCTCTACTTGAAAACCTTTTATAAATATCAGGCAACAGTGCAAACCTTGAAGAGAGTAGTAGATTAAAAGAAAATTCTCTGTGGTTAGAATCCACCCTGTATTTCCCAGAATGTCCAACCTGTCTTGAAATCTGATTTCCCCTTCAGAGTCCACATTAAATGGCTCTCCTCCCTGAAGCTCTTCCTTTCATTATTCCCCTTGGCCCTGCAGACAGAAATATTTGCAGTCTATGGACTCATTAAAAATCACTTTGAATTTCTCTTGTGGCAGTTTATAACTTATATTTTAATTATTAGAAAACATGGTATCTGCACTTCTAAAGTGTATCTTCATGAAAACAGGAACCTTGTTTTGATCACCTTATCATTTGACGTGGTCAGTTAGGAATAAAAAAACCACAGCTAAACCATTGCTGTGTACACACACTTGACTCTCGCTCCCAAGTTCCTTCCGATGTAAATGTTGAACCAGGCACTAACACATCAAGACATTTAAAACAGGACAGCAACTAATAGACATATAAGCTTGTTTGTTTAAACTTTTATCTACTAAAGTCCTCTGGACACTAAGAAGCAAGAATTACAATTTCTAAAAGCCTTCGTGAATAGTTTTCTCATTTGCCAAATATATAAGGATAATATCTAAATATACAAGATAACATAATTCTCTTTTGTTGGTTCACCAAAAAGGAAATATTTTGCCTTTGAAATGTGCTTTGCCACTTAGTAGTCATTACAGTACAAATAGTGAATGCTTCATCTGTCAGCAACCTACCACGTTCATACTTTTAAACAGCACAGAGCCAGCAAAGTTTAGAATATGACCAAGCCAGGGAGGTGAATATATACATTCAGGGCCAAGTTCAGGGCCTTGTAATTGTCCCCAATTAACTGATACATACTTTCAGAAAAATGTGATTAGCGAGCAAGGACAATTATTAACCAAGTCCTAGATGACTCCTAGTGCAGAACTGTGGGCTTTCCGAGCTCCATGCCAATGCTCCACCCCTACCCTTCTCCAGAATCCTAACGCCATCTCCTCCAGGAAATTTTCTTTCCTCTTCTTTCTCAGTGCCTCCCCTCCATCCCCAGCAAATGCACTGTGGCAGGAATCAGGGACATCTAAGATCCTGGAAACAAGGAAAGGGGGTTGTATGTGAGAGTTAACTCTGAGGTCAACAATAACAGATGAGAACAGGAATTCTCAAAGTAACTTTAGATAAATGGACTGAGCGTCGTCCAGAGCAGCCTAATGGAAGGTATTACCATATCAAAGAAAGAATGTGTCTTTCTGAATGAGTTATCCAGAAATAGAAATTAGAAAAGGGTAGGAGACAAAGCAGTGCCCATAAAAGTACTGCCCAGAAGAGAAGGTCTCCAGACCAAGGGCTTGACGTGCACAATACCAGGTGCTTTCCAACTGTGGAGGGGAGCACGGCAGGCACCCGCCATCGAAGCTTTCAACTTGTGCACTTTGTTCTGATTCCACACTCACAAATTCCAGATTTACATAATAATTTGGTTTCTTAGGGAAGACAGGCATTGGCCAGAAGATGCAAGTATTCAGTCTTCTTGTCATTATGATTTTCCCTCTCTCTAAAGGAAGAAATTAGAATTGTAGCTTACCCCTAGTCTTCTTTGTCTTCAAGTAGCATGGGTTAGTATCCCCAGATTGGGTTACTGCCTGAACAATGACAAGATTGCTATAGAATCTGCATAGCTGAGAGTTAGGTCCTGGACTATGTTAAATCTATAAAAGGCCACCTTTGAGAGACCTTTCCTCAGCCAGTCAGTCAAATCTGCCCTACCTTGTCATACCTTCTTTCAAATTTCAGTCAAAATTAATTGACTTCTTGTCTTCCCACAAATAGATATTCATTGGCCTCTCAGGGCACAGTTTATGCCTTGTGTTATTTATATCTTACAGAAGTGTATCTCTCTTTTTGAGAGCAAGTTGTTTTATTTTATTTTATTTTATTATTTTATTCAGTCACTGTTTTTTTAATGACAAAAGAGAAACGAGTAAGATACAGTCATGTCCTGTATGGATGCAGGTTAGCTGGGGGCGGCAGATATAGAAACAAGTTACACATATGGAAAGGCAATAATAAAAGTAAAAAGAACAAGTCTATTGCTAAAGACGGAAAAATGAACCTTGTTGGGAAGTCTCCCAGAGGAGGTGATGTCTCAGATTTTGGAAAATAAATAAACTTCACCAAGAAAACCAGAAAGAAGAGTATTCAAAACAAAGGGGAAAACATGTGCAAATGCAAAAAGTAATGAAACGGCCTGGGAACCGAAATACAGTTCAGAACTGCCAAAATGTGAAGAGCAAGGAAGAGAGTCATGCAAGATATGAGGTCGGCCAGGTGGAGAGAGGATAAAAAGTTGGTGTATGCCCCAGATGCAGTTTGGACTTTCCATTGTAGGTGACCATCGAAGCCAGCCAAGGCTTTGAATTACAAAAAGAGACTGGACCAGATTTGTGTTCAGGAAGACATATTTAATATAACAATGGACAAGGAAACAGAGAGAGGTAAAACAGAACAAAATAGGATTAGCTTATATAGATGACTAGATACACAGATAGACAGATAACAAAAGAAGGCATTTGGAAACATACAGACCAGCACTAGTCAGTACAAATATAATATGAACAACAAATGTAAGTCACATGTATAATTTTGAATTTTCTAGTAGCCATGTTAAAAACATAAAAAGAAACAAGCAAAATTAATTTAGATATACATATTTGGGGCATCTGGGAGGCTCAGGTGCCCCAGTGCCTTCAGCTTAGGTCACGATCCCAGGGTGCTGGGATCGAGACCTATGTTGGGCTTCTGCTTCTCCCTCTGCCAATACCCCCACCCCCACCCCCACTCGTGCTCGCTCGTGCTCTCTCTCTCTCTCAAATAAATCAATAAAATCTTATATATATATATACACACACACATATATTCCAAAATATTTTTCTTTCAACATAAGCAATACAAAAAGTCATTAATGAGATAGGTTACATTATTTTTTCATTCTAAGTCTTTGAAATCTCTACTATAAGTATTTTTATACCTATAGTGCATCTCAATTCAAATTAGCCATGATGCAAGTGTTAAATAGCCACATGAGGCTGGTGGCTACCATACTGGACAGCAAAAGTCCAGACAATACATGATGAGGCAGTGACTCATGCAGAAATGGAAGGATGGGATATGTTTATAATGTATTTACAAGATGAATTTGACAGAAATTAGGAACTGATTTATATCAGTAAGGAACTACTAGTTGAATATAAAATTTTCTAGCTTGGAAAACCTGTGGATGACAGTTGCTCAGCCAAACCCAGAAAGCAAGTCTAGGGGAAATAAGATGAATGTGTTTGGGTCGTGCTGAATTTGAGGTGTGTGTGGGCCATCATCACTACGGGTACAAAAATGCACACACTAGATGTGAACTATATAATGTCGCTGTGTTTCAAGTTCTGTTCTGTTTTTTGCATATGAACACATTTAATCCTCAAAACACTACAAGATGGGTATTACTACCACCCCCTTACCCCCATGTTACAAATGAGAAAATCAGTTATTTGGCCCAGGTCTCAGAGTCCTCAGTTACCAAGCGGCAGAGCAAAGACTGAAAGCCAGTCTGGCTTCAGAGGCAAAGGTTCCAACCACACATAGTATTACCCCTCAAAAGCAGGGCCTCTGGAATCACACAAACCTGGGTTCAAATAACTCCTCCTTCACTTACTAACTGTAACTTTAAACAAGTTATTTAATCACTGAACTTCAGTTTTCTCACCTATAAAATGGGTATAAGATGCCTATTGTAACCATGGTTGTTGAGAGAGATGATTGACTGACATGCATAATGTATATAAAATGTTCATCACAGCAATGGGTATACAACAAATAATAAATAGTAGCTGCTTCGATTATTACATGCATTGGGTTTGGAGCTCAATGTAGAACTCCAAATTGGGCTATATATTTCTCTTCAAATACCTAACACACTAACTGGTCTGAGTTTCATCTTTTGAAGAAATGGCTTTGGCTCTTTACAAAGACATATATTTAAAGGACTTCACAGATGAGAGCTATAGGCTGGGGTGATTTTGCACCAAAAGCTGAAACAATCACGGGCATTTAGATCATGAGACAGCAGAGCTGAGTGTTCATGCCACTTGGACATTGTGGAGACTTGCTCTGGAAATAAAACCTTGCTCTTACCTTTTTTTTTTCCATGAGAACACATTGTTTGTGTGCACTTTTATTAATTAGTGATTTAAAAAACAGCAAATAAAAAATATTTATCAAACAGAGATCTGCAGTTATTTGGTTAAAGTCCAAGAAAATTTAATCATAAGGTCTAGGTTTATCACATTTCCCTGCAGATAATCTCATTCTTGTATGGGCAGGCATTTGGATATGAAAATAAAAGACAAATTAAATAAAATAAATAACCAAAACCATAAACAGAGGACATCTTGCTCTGCAATCCCTGGCATTTGTAACTTTAGATTTTCAACATGTTAATGTTAATTACATGCTATTTCCTGCCAAGCTTATGGTCATGTGATCTAAATTTGCATCATAATTGGCTTTGCCTTTCATAAAACACTCTGCCTTTTTTCTAGATGAGGAGATGCTGGATGCAGAACCTCTTAAATAGCCTTCAAGAAGACCTCAGCAGCCAGCTACCACTCAAACTCTTCTAATCCCCCAGTCCATAGGTTGAATCAACAAGTCCTCCATTGAGCCATCCAATCCAATTGTCATTCCTTACCTCAACAGTTTAAATTCCATTTAGGTGGTAGGTCTCCTCTTTCAAATCAGGGCTAACCTAATCACCCACTTAATGCTCTGAATGCCGAGCTCATTTTACTCTTCTCATCCCAAGTTCTGTCAGGAGGCCTGCCTAGGAATCCTCTCCTCTACAAGATGTTCAAGTGTCCCACATATCTGGCTTGCTCAACAGGCACAGCAGATGAGTAACAAGTGTGTTTATAGACTTTGTGGTGCTCCAGCTGTCGCTGATGTGTTTTCTGCTAAAATTGGCGTATTTTTTGCTATCTGCCTCATCCCCTGGGCAGTTCAAACATCACCAGCAGGTCCCAGTGGTCTGGGGAGGCCTCGCTCCAGAGAAAGAGAGTAGATTCTCTGTAGGAATAAGACTACTTGTCAGAATGTTGCCTAATACAGTGGCAGTGACTGAGCCAGAGGCCTCCTAGAAGAACCAAATGTTCAACAAGAATAACAGGGACCATTAATTAGTTCAAGGACAGTGCACGGGACTATTGATCAGCCAGTCAGGCTTTAGCCCAAGTGTCTCCCAACTTGATGAGTTCTAAGACTAGGAAAAGGATTAAATCATGCTTCCATCACTATAACTTGAGGGATTAAATTTGTTAATGGAATACATTTTCAACCCATCTAAATATAAATGAGCATTCATTTGAGACTCTTATAATTTGGAAAATTCAGAATAATATTTCAAATGCAAAAAATATTATAAATATTGAGAGGAAAATTGTGGGGAGGGAGAAAAGACCCTCAGAGCAGTTAAGTAGGTTCTCAGACTTCTAGAAACACCTTGCTTACTAAGCTGTAGGTTATGCAAAGGAAGACCTGTGTCATGAGAGTCTGTAGGCTAAGAGTTTTGTATGCTAAGAGAATTGTGCTTGTAGAGCAAAATGGAGGGGGGAGGGAGCTTGCTGGCTCATACACAAGCATTCAGTAAGAGGATGGATCCAAGAATTGAGTGGTGAGTTGTTAGAAGACCTTAGAAATTCATGCAGACATGTTAATGAGCTGCACTTGACAATTTGATCCAATGGAATCGGTTTTTTTCTCTGAATTTTAAACCAAACTAAATCAAAGGGGATCATAAAACAAGGTAAATTTGTCTAAAGGAAAAGGTTTCCAAATAAATGTCAATCCTCTAAAATTGCATTTCTCGACAATGGCCAATCCCACACACTATCGGATTTGCTATTTCGGTTCCACATTGTAAAGGAGTTTTTCCTTTAAAAAAGAACACACACACACACACACTCACACACACACACACACGCACACATATTTGGCTTCCTGCTTTTAGTCTCTTCCTTCTTTAATAAATTTTGTAAATCAGTGTCAAATTAATAAATACTTCTCTTATGTTGTTTTCCTATTCAAGCACTAACACGGGCTTCCCATTAACTCTTAGCTCTACTCTCCTTTCAATAGTCTTCTTAAGAAGATGAACTTAGCTTTGTCTGACCACCTGCCCAGGATCCAGAGCAGAGAATGCTCTTTCTATGGTCAGAATGAGAGCTCATTCTCGATAACAGAAGATGCCTCAGATCTGAGCAGCAAGACAAGCTGAAGCCATGCAGAGGAGTAAGGATCCCCAACTTGGAAGACAGTCAAGAAGCCACCGTCAGTGGCAAGGCTTCAAGACAGGCTTGGAAGTTTAGGCAAGGGTTGTTGCCCTAGTCCAGGAGTTCCAAACTGAAAAATCCAGAGCAAGTCCAAGGGCAAATAACAGCAGATCATGTGCATTTATGAGGTTGTTGGTGGTGAGTAGTTTATGAAGGGAGGTCAGGGATGGCGAAGGGAATCCCAAGTAACTGCCTAGAAAAACATGTCTCAAAGTATAGTTCAAGGGCCCTGAGGGGTCCCTGATACCCTTTCAGAGGGTCTGTGAGGTCAGGACTATTTTATAGTAATAGTAAGGCAATTTTTGCCCTTTTCACTCTCATGAACATACAAGGGAGTTTTCCAGAAGCTATATGCTATGTGTGACACTGTCACTCAGATGGCTAAGGGAATGTGTGCCCCCCAAACTGGAAACGTCACTGTTACCCCAACCCTTCCATGCCCTCACACTGTCACTCAGATGGCTAAGGGAATGTGTGCCTCCCAAACTGGAAACATCACTGTTACCCCAACCCTTCCATGCCCTCACACTGTCACTCAGATGGCTAAGGGAATGTGTGCCTCCCAACAGGAAACGTCACTGTTACCCCAACCCTTCCATGCCCTCACACTGTCACTCAGATGGCTACGGGAATGTGTGCCCCCCAAACTGGAAACGTCACTGTTACCCCAACCCTTCCATGCCCTCACACTGTCACTCAGATGGCTAAGGGAATGTGTGCCCCCCAAACTGGAAACGTCACTGTTACCCCAACCCTTCCATGCCCTCACACTGTCACTCAGATGGCTAAGGGAATGTGTGCCCCCCAAACTGGAAACGTCACTGTTACCCCAACCCTTCCATGCCCTCACACTGTCACTCAGATGGCTAAGGGAATGTGTGCCCCCCAAACTGGAAACGTCACTGTTACCCCAACCCTTCCATGCCCTCACACTGTCACTCAGATGGCTAAGGGAATGTGTGCCTCCCAAACTGGAAACATCACTGTTACCCCAACCCTTCCATGCCCTCACACTGTCACTCAGATGGCTAAGGGAATGTGTGCCTCCCAACAGGAAACGTCACTGTTACCCCAACCCTTCCATGCCCTCACACTGTCACTCAGATGGCTACGGGAATGTGTGCCCCCCAAACTGGAAACGTCACTGTTACCCCAACCCTTCCATGCCCTCACACTGTCACTCAGATGGCTAAGGGAATGTGTGCCCCCCAAACTGGAAACGTCACTGTTACCCCAACCCTTCCATGCCCTCACACTGTCACTCAGATGGCTAAGGGAATGTGTGCCCCCCAAACTGGAAACGTCACTGTTACCCCAACCCTTCCATGCCCTCACACTGTCACTCAGATGGCTAAGGGAATGTGTGCCCCCCAAACTGGAAACGTCACTGTTACCCCAACCCTTCCATGCCCTCACACTGTCACTCAGATGGCTAAGGGAATGTGTGCCTCCCAAACTGGAAACATCACTGTTACCCCAACCCTTCCATGCCCTCACACTGTCACTCAGATGGCTAAGGGAATGTGTGCCTCCCAACAGGAAACGTCACTGTTACCCCAACCCTTCCATGCCCTCACACTGTCACTCAGATGGCTACGGGAATGTGTGCCCCCCAAACTGGAAACGTCACTGTTACCCCAACCCTTCCATGCCCTCACACTGTCACTCAGATGGCTAAGGGAATGTGTGCCTCCCAACAGGAAACGTCACTGTTACCCCAACCCTTCCATGCCCTCACACTGTCACTCAGATGGCTAAGGGAATGTGTGCCCCCCAAACTGGAAACGTCACTGTTACCCCAACCCTTCCATGCCCTCACACTGTCACTCAGATGGCTAAGGGAATGTGTGCCCCCCAAACTGGAAACGTCACTGTTACCCCAACCCTTCCATGCCCTCACACTGTCACTCAGATGGCTAAGGGAATGTGTGCCTCCCAAACAGGAAACGTCACTGTTATCCCAACCCTTCCATGCCCTCACTCCATATCTTATCCTATCCTATAGCTTCTACCGCAGGATTGTCTCCTGAATCGGGTCCTCCCCACCACTGCCTCGCTTCAGTTCTTCCTCAGACTGTTTCGGCAGTCCGCCATTTGACTGCCACCTTTCCAGTCTCTTCACCTTATACCCATTCTCCACAATCAAGTCCTGCATCCACGCTCCCTTGTCAAAATCTCTGCAGTCTTGCTTATGAACAGAACTAGATCTAAACATCTTCACATCACACAAGCAAGATCTTGCACAATCACACCCATCTACCTTCCTAACTCCATCTCCTGCCTCCCTTCTCACTCGCTCCCCTCCTTCCTCCAACCTCGAGTGCGGCTGCAATGAAGTTCTCCACATTCTGAGAACATGCCAGATTCTTTCGTGACTCTGTGTCTTTGTACATGTGAACTCTCCTGAATCCTTCATTGTTGAACTTAATTAAATGCTATCTTTCCCCCTTTTTATTCTATTCTTTCACTTGCTCAGTCCTGCCCTTCCCTGCTTCAGAGCAACTGAACATGCTATTTCTGCTTAGAATGTTCTTCCCTTCACTCTTTACATGGCTTGGTCCTTCTCGTCCTTTGGTTCTTGGCTGATAATAGGCCAGATGTCCTGCCAGCCGTTTTCCTAGTAAATGCAGATGTTAAAGCTACATGAGCTTCACGTGTGGTTCTGCCCAAGCACTGTCTGGTCAATGCAAATGTCAGTGGCTAAGAAATCTCAGTGGCAATATGCATCTCTCTCTTTCTCGCTCTCCACCCCCTTTCTTTTCTATTTTTTGTCTGTTTCCTAAAGTCTAATCACTTCAGTCTTAAGGGTCTCTGAGCTTTGACAGAAGGCTCAAGTTTGTTGAAATCTTCTCTAGAAGAACACTCAAGCGGCATTGATGATGAAGAATAGGTCAGACAGTTCCCTTCTTTAATTTAAAAGAAAATCAATAAGGTGTACACACAAAAAAAGGAGTCATCGAATCACCAGACCTCAATGTTGGATATAGAATGTGAAACCCTGGGCCCAGTGATCTTACCTGCATGATTTCATGTTACACACAAAGGAGTTGAGTAGGAAAGGCATCTCAGGCTGGTCTGGGCTGAGTTGTGGGCTATGTCAGCTTGATGTTCTTGCCAGGAAACTGAATACATGTGAGAGTCACAGTTCTCCATCTCCACTGCCCTGCTTATTCTTAGTATGTCCATTTGTTTGGTTTTGGTCTGTATCCTCCTCTGGCAGATAAGCTCTAGGAGGTCCAGCATTGTGTGTTTTGTGTACCGTTGTGCCCCCAGCATCTGGTATAATATTTGGCACATAATAATGCTCTGTAAACAAGTGCTGAATAAACGATTGAACACGGGACTTACTTACTCTTCAGAATCAAACAGAAATGTTATTTCCTAGGGGAAGTCTCCTCTCCCTTTCTCAAGCAACCATTGGGCCTTGTCTCCGAATATCCATCACACTGCAAAATCTATGGTTACAGAGCATGGAATCAAATGTTTTCTGATGGTTGGTCATATGCAGTGTGGTGCTATGACTTATATGTGTTTTTCATTTTATCCTTTCAACAATCCTAAGAGATAGATATTACTTTCCCCAAATTAAGGTGAGGAAACAGGCTCAAAATATCCAAGTCATACAATCAATAACAGCTGGCAAAGCCTGTCTCCAAAGCTAGCTCCATTTCCCTCTTTTGAAAAATTCCTTTTCATTAAATCATGCTGCTATATGGTATTTAGCTTGAGGTCATAATGTATCAGTTTACAGTTAGTCTCACCTCTGGACACAGGGACCATGTACATTCATCTCTGTGTTCCTAGCACTGGGCATGGTGACTGACATACAATATTTAACATCTGAATTAAAGAATATATGAATGAGGGGCACCTGGGTGGCTCAGTCAGTTAAGCGTCTGCCTTCGGCTCAGGTCATGATCCCAGGGTCCTGGGATCGAGCCCCACATCGGGCTCTCTGCTCAGCAGGAAGCCTGCTTCTCCCTTTCCCACTTACCCTGCTTGTTTCTGCTCTCACTAACTCTCTCTGTCAAATAAATAAATAAAATCTATAAAAAAAATAGAATATATGAATGAATGATGTGGGTCTGTCTACCAATGGACTGTGGACTTTGCAGCCTCAAGGCCTCAAGGCTTGCTCTCAAGGACTGTTGGTATTGACCATGCACTCCCTGGAGAGCTTCTGCTAGGGTCCCTGCCTAGGAACAAGTCAGGTGTCCTCCAAATCCCAAACCCTTAACCCAACCACCTGTTTCTTCTGTCTCCCCCATAAGATTCCCAGATACTGAATGCAGTTCACTTATTTCTGCCTCATAGGGTATTTCTATCTTGGTGATCAATCTATTACCACAGAGGCATGACTACATGACACATTCCTTTTTTTTACTAAGATTTTACTGGGGCACCTGGGTGGCTCACTCATTAAGCATTTGTCTTCGGCTCAGGTCATGATCCCAGGGTCCTGGGATCGAGCCCCGCATCGGGCTCCCTACTCTGCGGGAAGCCTGCTTCTCCCTCTCCCACTCCCCCTGCTTGTGTTCCCTCTCTCCCTATGTCTCTCTCTGTCAAATAAATAAATAAATAAAATCTTAAAAAAAAGATTTTATTTATTTATTTGAGAGAGACAGAGACAGAGCACAAGCTGGGGGGTGGGGGGAGAGGGAAAGGGAGAAGCAGACTCCCCACTGATCGAGACTGACACAGGGGTGATCATGACCTGAGCCGAGGGCAGATACGTAACCTACTGAGCCACCCAGGTTCCCCTACATGACACATTCTTTTATCACTTGGAAATAAACTATTTCTTTTTATTTGCAGCTGAAGTCACTACTACCAGTGACTGTCAGCCAACAAGGTGAGCCCTTGACTCTGACAGAATCTTCTGGGGACTCAAAAATAGCATTGTCTCTATCTTCTGAGGCTTTCAGGCTTGTGAGGGACACATGAGCACACATGAAACAATTAGAGAATGATACAAACAAGTTTAGCGTCATATGCCAATTTGAGTCACAGTTTGAGGAACTGGCTCTCAGTCTCAAGCTTGCCAAAGCCTGAGCTACTCTCAGTTGCACTCCAGAAATCTCTGCAATGCTGTTCACTCCCCTAGACGCTGACAGTCTCTCCCCAGCAATGGGCACAAGGTCTCACAGGCATAATCATGACCCAGGGTCTGATGTTTTCAAGTATTTTCAGAAGCTTCTGGTGAGAGCACCAGGCTAGCACAGCCAGTGTGATTCAGCCCACACCAGGCTGAGATGCCTTTCCTAATCAACTACTTTGTGTGTAAGCGTGACATTATGCAGGTAAGATCACCAGTTCCAGGGTTTCACATGCATTTTCAAAGCCCAGTTCTGGCTAATTCAATGACTGCTTTTTTGTGTGACCATTCTCCTCTTTATTTATTTATTTATTTATCTATCTATCTATCTGAGAGAGAGAGCACAGGCAGGAGGGGCAGAGGGAGAGAGAATCTGAAGCAGACTCTGTGCTGAGCACGGATCCCAGTGTGGGGCTCGATCTCATGACCCAGAGATCAGACCTGAGCAGAAACCAAGAGGCAGCTGCTTAACCGACTGCGCCACCCAGTCGACCCTTCCCCCCGCCACCTTTTTCTCTAATCAAAGAAGGGAACTAACTGCCTGAGCGGCTGCTCATCATCAACACCACTTAAGCATTCTTCTAGTGAAGTTTTAATCAAAGTTGAGCCTTCCGTCAAAGTTTGGAAATTTAAGATCAAAGTGATTAGACTTTGGGAAAGAAAGATTTAAAAAAATAGAAGAGAAAGGAGAGAGTGGCGGGGAGAGAAAGAGAAAGAGAGAAAGAGAGAAAGAGAGGAGGGGTGCCTGTTGCCTATTGAGGCTCCTTAGCTGTTGAGCTTTGCAGAGAAGCCCAAATGGCGCTTCGGTGGAGCCGAATGTGAGGTTTGTTGAGCTCTAACGTCTGTGCTCGCAGGGAAAGATGCTGGAGGTCTGATCTGGGACTCTTCATTGTAATCAATTGAATCCCTTTCTTCTCTCAAAATGAAAGTGATGGCCACTTACTAATTTACAAAAGAAGTCCAAATTCTTACAGACTTTCTTCAGAATAACTCATAGAATCCCTGGAGTTCTTCTAAAGGAAATGTTGGATGTATTTTCTAAAATGTCAGTTCGAAATAAAACAGAATCCAAACGTCCCACCTCGTAGTGTCCAAGCAAATCCTATTTTTAGGATGAGGTGTCACTCAACCTGATGTATAAGGCTGTGCTAGGAACCTCTGCTTTTAGGGAAGTTCCCGGCTCTTCTTGGAGCGGGACTGTTTCATTTCACAAGTATATGCCTCTTGATTGATACCTTCTTCCCATTCCCGGGGGCGGGGTGGGGAGCTTCACTCTAAGTCCAAAACTTTTCTTAAATGTATGATGGTGTACAATATAAAGACCTAAAAACAAAACCAAACAGAACAAATAAAACAAGAAGACATACAGATGTACTTGCACATAAATTAATGTTAATGAGATGTTGACAGATAAATACAGTTTATGCGATATTTGCTCTCGCTGGTCAAATAAACAAGATTAAAATAACTTTGCTCCTAAGATCAAGTATGAAAATTGAAGCAGTGTGTGGACAGTGACAAAAGCATTCTGTTACATTTGACTTCAAATTCATATTCTCCCATGTAGTCACTGTGTGACCTTGGGAAAAATAATGATTCTTTTAACTAATATTGACTGAGAAATTGTTACATGTCAGGCATCGAGCTCATTAATTCACATTGCATAACTTTCTGGAGTCATTTTCCTTTTCTGTAGAGTTACAATGATAAGATGTACTCAATACATCATTGTGAAGATAGAGAAAACACATGTAAAACACCTAAACATGGAGGCACTATAAAAATGAGTATTTTAAAAATAAAAATGGAACACAGTAATAGCACTGCTAGGATATTTAAACCACAATCTAATTTTTTCTATTCTTAGGTGCATCAGTATTAAGTAAACGAAATCTAGAAGCAGCAATTCTGGTGCATATTAGGTATTTTAATAAGTGAAGGAAGTAAAATAAAAAATAACTAAAGCCACATTATCTTTAAATCAAAGTGAAATCCTAAAGAATGAAAATTATTCAATTTCTCTTTGATGTTATTTGTGTGAGACATTCTGTTACAAAAGAAAGTGTATTTTATTATGGCCTTCGAAGAAAATTATTAGGCCTTAGTTCTTGGTCTGTTCTACCATTATTAAGTTGTTCTGTGAAATCAACTTTCTCCCGTGTCCATTTGGATATCTATAATCAACTCATTATAGATGTTATTTATTTGTAATTCACCTAGAACAATGACAGGATAATGAGATATCTAAGGAAGACTTGGCCTTGGTATAATTCAGCAAAACCGCAGTAGTTTTATTGAGTGAGACATATAACACATTTGCAATACACACAAATGGAAAACAGTAATCCACTGGAATTTTTTGGCCCTGTCAGAGATGTTGATAGCGGAAGTTGTTGGAAGCTTTAGGGGGCAGTATCAATAGCTCACTGAGTAACATTCTGTTTCCTGGTTCCTCTGATCCAACCAGGGCATTTATTTAATGGCTACATGAGACGGAAAAAGGAAGAACATGTTACAACATTAAGCCTGAAATAGAATGCCGAACAATGTAGAGGTAAAATTACTGGTCCAAATCCCTCTCAGCAAAGGACCAGACTCCCTGCCACCCAAGGTGATTTGGATTAATTCTAAATCCAGCCTACTTACAGACTAGACAGATAGTGGAAATGGCCACAGGTGCCTTTTATCACCTCTCAAACCTCAGATGGGCCAGTGATGCTCCCCATAGATACCTTTGGGGCCACCAATGCTAACTGAATTCAGGGTCAAGTTTATGGACTATTTTTAAAACCATATGAAATCAGGGGCGCCTGGGTGGCTCAGTCGTTAAGTGTCTGCCTTCGGTTCAGGTCATGATCCCAGGGTCCTGGGATCAAGCCCCATATCAGCTCCTTGCTCCACAGGACGCCTGCTTCTCCCTCTCCCACTCCCCCTGCTTGTGTTTCCTCTCTCGCTGTCAAATAAATAAAATCTTTAAAAAAAAAACAAAACAAAACATATGAAATCTAAGAAAGGAAGAAGGCCAAAATTTTTTCAGATCTTAACCACAGGAGTTTGGTTCAGATACTAATTCCATCCAAGTAGTCTGTAATAGTTGAATTCTGATTTTCAGTACCCAGGATGACCTGTGTGTTAACCTACAGGACATGGCATAGATAGTCCAGTTTGAGCTGGCATTTTTAAACATGTAGTTGAACTTACTTTACTATCTTTGGTTCATAAAAAATAGTAAACTGGCCAAACAGAGCAAACTCGGTTTGTACACACATGGTTATGGTTTCCACTGTGACTGTTGGAAAATTAATGAAAATACCTGTAAGTGTCAGTAAATGCAGCCTGTAGCACAAAAATATTCTTTTTGCTTTTGGTTTTAGGAAGGGGTATAGGGTTGGGGGCCATGGGGTGGAAGTAAATAATCATCATCACATATAAAAGGATTTCAGATTGTGAAAATGAAGGCCATTTATGCTGAGGGTAGAGGTTTTTGAATGTGCACCGATTGGAAGGGGAAAAGAAAAAGATTTCTTTCACAGAGTCACATACTTGTCTGCAGAATTTTTTTTTTAAAGATTTATTTATTTATTTGACAGAGAAAGACACACAGAGAGAGGGAACACAAGCAGGGGCAGAGGAGAAGCAGGCTTCCTGCTGAGCTGGGAGCCCGATGTGGGGCTCGATCCCAGGACCCTGGGATCATGACCTGAGCCGAAGGCAGACGCTTAACGACTGAGCCACCCAGGTGCCCTGCAGAATTTTTTTTTAAGATTTTATTTATTTATTTGACAGAGAGAGAGAGAGAGAGAGAGCGCACGTACAAGCAGGGGGAGGGGCAGGCAGAGGGAGAGGGAGAAGGAGGCTTCCCGCTGAGCAGAGAGCCTGATGCAGGGCTTGATCACAGGACCCTGGGATCATGACCTGAGCTGAAGGCAGAAGCTTAACCAACTGAGTCACCCAGGTGCCCTCGTCTGCAGAACTTCTACTTTTAATTCAATGGAAGTCCAGGGAAAACTGAACATTGTCAGAGGCACAATGTCAAGCTAAAATTGCCAAATAGTTGGTCATGCTGGAGGGGCTGGCTTAGCCCTGTTCCTCTTAATTTCATTAAGGGCTATAGAATTATGTAGTAAATGGTGGTAGTGATGTGAAATATAGCTCAGCAACCACAAAGGCAGGAAACTGTGCACAGCATGGTACACAGGGATGATGTAAGGTCACTGAACCAAGTTCCGCACCAGCCAGCAGTTGTTAAACAAGACACTTCTGGACACCTATTTGGCATTCAGTAAATATTTGTTGATTAACTGATTGACTTACTGATTGACAAAATGGCCACTGGGAGTGCCAAGTTGGATGACAGGGCTTTTGACATTAACTCTATTAATATGTCAGAGGCTTAAGCAAGTCTCAACATTTTCCTGCCTCAGGTCCCCATGCCTACAACTCAGAGATAATCACTTGCCCACAGCAGTTACGGGAAAAAAGAGAAGAGTGAAAAAAGACGAGATTATCGTTGAAGTCTGAGGCACTCAGTCGGGAGGTGCCAGCACCAGCTTCTGCAAGGAATCAGAGCTTGACGGCTCAGCTGTCAACCTTCTGAAAGGAGAGACAGAGGGCAAGCCCCGTTCCAGAAGCAAGAGATACAGCCAGGTACATGGAGCAGGCTGGGCCACAGGGTGGAAGGACTGGCAGAAGCTGAGAAACACTGAGCACATGAGCAGGATTGTGCTGAAGAAACCTCAGGGATTCTCTCTGCTCAAACCTCCCCCCTAAACCCTGCTATAGTCTTCGAAGGCAAAGGCTTTCAAAACTGAAGGTACGTAAGGATCACCTGAGATGCCTGCTTAAATTACAGATTGCCAAACCCCACTCCCAGAGACTCCGGAACGAGCAGGTCTCAGTCGGAGCCCAGCAATTTACATTTGAGTGAGCTCTCCAGGTGCTCCCGAAGCAGGTGGTCTAGGACCAGAATTGAAGAAGAACTGACCGCAGAGGGAATCATCAACTTTTGTATTTCCTGATGGCAACGACAAACACCAGGAGAGACACAAAGGCCCCCGTATCCAGATGGTCTTAATTTTGGTGGTGTCCGGGGCCAGTGACATTCAGAAACCATTTACTGAGAACCCATCATGTGAAGAGCATTGAATGAAGGGGTGTAAAATATACAAAGATAAGAACAGTCACATGCATAGGGCTGTCTCTGATAGAATCAAGTGCGGAGGCCAGGAAACCTACAGAAGAGAAGGAGTGGTTTTACATGCCGGGGTCCGGGAAAGCACTTTGGAATTGGTGACATCTGAGGTGAAACTGGAAGGAAGGGAGGACTGCATCTGGTCTGAAGCAGGGCACCGCAGGCAGACGGGATGGTTTAAGCAAGGGCATGGAAGCCTCGGAATCCAGAGCAATGGCACGTGACCGGCCTGTGCAGTGGAGACAGCAGAGAGAAAGAGCCGACTAGAAGGTGGGTGTGGTCAGACCTAAGGAAGCTTTCAATGATGGGATGAAGTCTGATTTGGTTTTGAAGTCAACGCATGTAGGATTTTGAGAAGAAGAATTGAAAAAAAAAAGTTTTATTTTTCTAAACTTCATTGGCAATACTTAATGTTTAACTTAAACATTATTTTTGTTTTATTTTTTTAAGTAGGCACCACGCCTGGCATGAAGCCCAACGTGGGGTTTGAGCTTACAACCCTGGGATCAACACCTGAGCCAAGACCAAAGAGTCGGTGGCCTAACCAACTGAGCCACCACCCAGGCTCCCCTAAACATTATTAATAGCTGATATATTCACGGGGCACAGAATTTTAAAGGAACAGGAGGTATATAAGTATAAATTTCCCCTCCCTCCCAACCTTGTGCCCCAGCCATTTATTTTAGAAGCAACTAATACTACCACTTTCTTTTGTACTGGAGGGACTGTTTGGGAAACTAGCTAATGGCCAAATACTGATTGGGCTGGAACAAGGAAGAGCGAGATGAATGACAGAGACACCAGTTTGGTGATGGTTTCAAAAGTCCAGGTGATGAAGGCCTGAAGTGGAGCACTGTCACTGTGAATACAAGGGAGATTCTGCAAAAGCATTTCCTAAGCCCTTATGTACCATGTCCAATCAATTTACAAATGGCACAGAAGGAGTCGAGGATGACTGAAATTTGTCTTGAGACTTGAGGGATAGTAAAGCGGAGAATGAGTTTGGGACAGACAGATGGGGAGGCCGTGCAGCAAAGTGAGATACAGGACATAAAAGTGGACATGACAACTATTCCATCGGAAGGTGAGGTACATAGCTTGGAAGGGAAATGCATGCTGGGGCGTCAAGGGCAAGGAAGTGTAGAAGTAGACGAGCTCAGGGAAAGAGGAAACAGAAGATGGACGGAATGGGGATGGGTACTGAAAATTCCCTACATGTAAGGTGGAAGGAGAAGTGGGGCCAACAGAGAGTGAGGAGAAAAGGTCAGAGAGCGAGTATGTGTGTTCTTGAATCCAAGGGAAGAAAGAATTTCAGAGAGAAGCGGGGGCCCGGGAGGGGGGGCAGAATTTGTCAGTGCTGCCACCATGGTGATAGCCACGTGATGTCGTAAAGAGAAGAGCTGAGAAGAAATCACTGACAGCTGGTGATGAGCAGATTCCTAATGAGCTTTAAAGGGTGGTTTGTGAAGAGTGGGAGCAGCATGGAATGATGCAAGGGAGGGCGTCAAGGGAGGCGAGGACATGGTCTGCCACGAAGGGAGGGAGAAAGGATCAGAGCTGGGAAGGTGAATAAGGTGGAGAAAGAACTTTTTCCTCAAGTGCGGGAGAAAAGAGTGGAGTTAGGGAGATACTTGATGGAACAAGATCCTGGAAGAGACTGAAGGAGAAAAACTAAAGTGAAGGGAAGAAAACCAGGGAGTTCACACCTAATTACCTTGGCCATCTCAACAAAGGAGCTGAGACCTCCTCCATGCTCAAGGGAGAAAGACTTTGTTTTGGAGATTTGCCAAAAAATACAGAAAGGAATTTGATAGCATATGGACTTGAGATGAAAGAAGGGATTTTCAAGAGGTACTGAAGGTCCAACTGAGCTTGGATTAAAGAAGCTCCTCATGTGAGTTGCTTCCAGATCTTTCCTCCAATTCCTCGCCACACTCACAACCTTGAAAACAAACAAACAAAAAACATGCATTGAGTTAAGACTTTGGCTTCTTCAGATAATCTGGGGAATGTATTCAAGAATTATCATGTTCTTTCTACAGCCCATACAGAGGAGAGGAAAGAACGTAGAGTGCCTTCCAGACAGCTTTCTGGGAGTCAGTCATCTGTCTCTTATTTAGGTAGCTTATGCAGTGATATGTGGAAAGAGAACATAAATATCTCAGGCTGATCAAGTGCAATTTGTTAATTAACAGCTTGTGAAAACTACCAAAAGGTATCTACAGACAATATATTAGAGAGGGTTGGAGATGAATGGAGTTAGTATAGCTCCCTATGATTTGGGCCAATGTAGACATTTTCCTACAAATCACTACTCGTGATTCTCCAAGGACAGAGTGCAATGCCTCTCTACTTCTCTTCCCCCTAAACCTCCTCTTTTTATCTTCTCTTGCTCACCCTGGATTTACTCTCAAAATATAGAATAAAGGCAGAGAGGCAGCTTTCCTGCTTAGCTTAAAAGAGGTAGTTTTAAGGGACATGTTAGTTGTGAAAAGCCGTGTCCCCGGGAGGAACATAAACATCGGCAAACATATCCAGGATTTTGTTCCCAGGTCAGTTGTGGGGCATATTTTATTTTTTTTAAGATTATTTGTTTATTTGACAGAAAGAGAGAGAGAGCATAAGCAGGGGAAGCGGCAGGCAGAGGAAGAGGGAGAAGCAGACTACCTGCCGAGCAGGGAGCCTTATGAGGAGCTCTGTCCCAGGACCCTGAGATCATGACCTGAGCTAAAGGGAGACGCTCAACCGACTGAACCACCCAGGCACCCCTGTGGGGTATATTTTAGTTTAGGCTTTTTTTTTTTTTTTTTACTGTCTGGGACCCCTTTATTTTTTCTGAGAGCACTTGGTTTTATGTATTTTATTTTATTTTATTTTATTTTTTAACTAAACAAATGTTTCAAGTTTTTATCTTAATTCCAGTTAGTTAACATACAGTGTAATGTTAGTTTCCGGTGTACAACGTAGTGATCCAACACTTCCATACAACACCCGGTGCTCATCACAAGTGCGCTCCTTAATCCCCATCACCTATTTCATCCATCCGCCCACCTCCCCACTGGTAACCATCTGCTTGTTCTCTGTAATTAAGAGTCTGTTTCTTGATTTGCCTCTCTCTTATTTTTTTTCCCTCTGCTTGTTTGTTTCTTAAATTCCACATATGAGTGAAACCATATGGTATTTTTCTTTCTCTAATTTATTTTACTTGGCATTACACTCTAGCTCCATCCATGTAGCTGCAAATGGCAAGATTTCATTCTTTTTTAAAGGCTGAATAATATTCCACTATCTACCATCTATACCACTTCTTCTTTAGCCACTCATCAATCAGTGGACATTTGGGCTTTTTCCATAATTTGGCTATTGTAGATAATGCTGCTATAAACATAGGGGTGCATGTGTCCTTTGAATTAGTGTTCAGTATTCTTTGGGGAAATACCCAGTAGTGCGATTGCTGGATCTTAAGGTAATTCAATTTTTAACTTTTTGAGGAAGTTTTCCACAGTGGCTGCACTAGTTTGCATTCCCACCAACAAGAGAGCACTCAGTTTTAAATTTCTTTCTCATATGAATGGTTTATATCGTGCCTGCCTCAAGTAACTGTGTTATATAAGAAAACAATGTAGGTACATTTAAAATTAGACATGTATTCCTTCATCCTTAAATTTGAAATGACTTCCAGGGAGTGTTTTCTCGTTATGTATGGTTTATTCCCTGAATTACAGCAATATGTATATGAAAGTCACAGTGCATATTTCCTCCTTATGCTACTTGTCAGTTGGTCAAAAAATATGCTCCTGAGGCTATGCTGCCCTCAAGTGGTCTAATTAGAGAATAATCAACTAATTTTTTTTCTGGATGGAAATTCCAATCTGACCAGTTTTGATTTAAGCATTAGCTCCTGACAAAGAAAGAAAAAAAAAAAAAAAGAATGGGATGGGATGGGATGGGGTAGGGTAGGGAAGGGAAGTATAGGAAGGAGGGAAGGAAGGAAGGAAGGAAGGAAGGAAGGAAGGAAGGAAGGAAGGAAGGAAGGAAGGAAGGAAGGGAGAAAGAAAGATAATTATGTGCCAAGTCTGAGGGGCATGAAAGAAAAGAGATTTTAGGTCTCAATATTCCTCTAAAAGGTATAGGAGTAAAAAGTACAATAACATCCATAAGCTTGTTTTGGTTAATGATAGAGTAATTGGCTGCTTGCATGTGGCCATGGGGATGCAGCTGTGAGATATAAGTTGAATTGGCTCCTTTAGGCCTTTGGGGCCAATCCTCAGCTGCTCTAGAGCAACTCCCTCATCAGAACTCATGACATCATCTTCTACAACTAGGGACTTACAGTTGTTTGGAAACGGTGCACTCAGGGAAAACTCTTGCTCTTGTGGCCAAGACCTCAAAAGGGAGGCCAGTAATTATTGTGATTACATTAATCACAAGGAAGGCTGTGGACGATGGTACTGATGTGGATGGCCTCTAATGGTGGGCTCTGCGCTAACTGGCCACCACCGAGGCCTTCTAATGTGTGGTTAGCTTCCCAGGTTGCTGATGGAGAAAGGAGACCACCCATTAAAGTGACCAGTAGACTCGGTTGGCTGAGCTGCTCTGGGCTGAGCTTATGAAGCAGGTCGGTTGCAAGGCTTTAGACTACTCAGCTAGAAAGCCCATCATGGAACAGGTGGGCCAGCTAAAAGTGCACAATGTCCTGTCCCTTGTGATTTGTCACAGTGTTTCTGGTACTTTGGTGATTTCAGTGAATTGTGAATCTCCTTCAAAAATAAAAGATTTGTAACAAGGAAAACACGAGTTCTCATACACTGCTCTTGGGCACAGAGATGAATTGCGCTAGTCCAATGAGTAGAAACGAACTCTTTATTTAGCAGTTATCTGTGGGGAAAGCCCTGGAAAGGACTCTGTACTTGGTAAGTTGGGATCTACTCTGCCACAAACTCGTTTACATGACCATGAGTGAGTCACTTAACCTTTCTGGGCTCAGTTTCTTCATCTGCAAACTGTGATATTTAGTTCAAATTAGTGGTTTACAGACTGGTATGTGCAGAGGGTGTGCCTCACGGGCTATCACCAGGCACAGGGGCCTTTCTTCCCTCCCTCTTTACCCAGCCAGGCCCGCTTGATCCATTTTATAAATCAGACTTTGAAAACCAATGGATTAGGTGGTCTATACATCTTTCCTTTCCAGCTACAGTATAATGTGATAGGAAAAGATGCTCAAAATGGTGATGGTGACACTTATTGATGAGTTCTTTTTCTTTTTTAGTGCAGCTTTTAAAAAAATTATTGAAGTATAATTTACATACAGTGTTATATTAGTTTCAAGTGTACAATATAATGATTCAACACTTCTATACATTTCTCAGTGCTCATCATAACAAGTGTACTCTTTTTTTAATTTATTTTTTCAGTAATCTCTACACCCGACATGGGGCTCAAACTCATGACCCCGAGATCAAGAGTCAAATGCTCTTCTGACTGAGCCAGCCAGGTGCCCCATGGCAAGTACTCTTAATCCCCCTCATCTATTTCACTCGTCTCCTCACCCACCTCCCCTCTGGCAACCACCAGTTTGTTCCCTATATTGAAGGGTCTGGGTTTTTTTCTTTTTTTGTTTATTTGCTTTGTTTTCCTAAATTTCGCACTTGAGTAAAATCATATGGTATTTGTCCTTCTCTAACTGACTTATTTCACTTAGCATAATCCCCTCTAGTCCATCCATGTTGTTGCAAATGGCAAGATTTTAACCTTTTTTATGGCTGAGTAATATTCCACTGTGTATATGTGTGTGTGTGTGTGTGTGTGTGTGTGTGTGTGTGTGTGTGTATATTACATCTTCTCTATCCATTCATCTATCAGTGGCCACTTAGGTTACTTCCATATCTTGGCTATTGTAAATAATGCTGCAATAAACATAAAGGTGTACATATATTTTCAAATTAGTGTTTTATTTTCTTTGGTAAATACTCAGTAGGAGTCATGGAACACTACATCAAAAACTAATGATGTAATGTATGGTGATTAACATAACATAATAAAATAAAATTTTTAAAAAAAGGAATTACTGATTCAGATAGTAATTCTATTTTTAATTTTTTGAGGAAACTCCATACTGTTTTCCACAGTGGCTGCAGCAATTTGCATTCTGCTGACAGCTCACATGGGTTCCTTTTTCTCCACATCCTCACCAACATTTGTTATTTATTGTGTCTTTTTTAATCTTAAGTGAAATCATATATGGCTCTAAATCCAAACACTTTCCCATAAAATGAGTCCAATCTGACTCTGGAATGATTCCCATGTATGTGCTGGAAGAGAAGAGAAGAAAGAAGGCGTATGAACCCCGTGGTCCCACAGCTCCCTGAAGGACGCAGGCCAAGGAAGGAACTAAGTGGAACTTACCAAGCAAACATCAGAGAGTTCTAGGAGTGTGGGTATGTGTGTTATACTCTGCCAGGAAAGCCAGCCAGAAAATGGTCATGACTGAGGAATGGTCTGGAAAAAGTATGAGGGAACATAGGCAGAACAACATCTCTTTTCACTGTGTGAAAATATATATTATAAGGTCTTATATATTACAAAGAAAAATACACTAAAAAGAGTTGAAAAATCAAGATTTCTAGAAAACAGAGGAAAAGGTTCTACTACACTGTACATGGGGATATGTATCATTATTAGTAGTGGCCATCATTAATAAAATTAATATGATTTATTTTCATCTAGGAAATTCTCCTCTTAAGTTATTCAAAAACAGGATACAAAATTAAATGTGTACAACTTCATTTCTCAAACACGAAGAGTGTTTTTTCCTCTGTAGTGTTCAAGTCAGGATGATATAAGTGTGGATGAGTGATAGCTGGGCTCGAGTCTCCTTTCTCGACAACATAGGATATAGATTAAGCAACAGACAAGGAACTCAGTCCATAAACAGAACAAGATAATATAAATTACCCTGCTTCCTGGTGACAAGAATGATGTGTAGCCAAAATTTCCCTGCAAATGGCTTGTCATGCTTTTCTTACCAAAAAAAAAAAAAAAATTGAGTATTAGACTCAACTCCTTTGTGTTTTGCTTCCCTTTCTATTATGCTAGTGAAAATATTAAATTTTATTTTAGATGTAACTAGACAATTGAAGAAAATGACTATCTAGAATTCCAAAAACTAAACAAAATGGTAACAAGAGACACTCATTGAATCAATCACCAACTGCAGGTTGAGTGCTCACTATGAAGTCAACTTTGGGCTAAATTCGGGGGGAACCATGTGAGAGAAGAGACTCAGCTTAATCATAGAGAGGCTTGAAATCTGGTTAAACAAATCTGGCTAAAGTACAAGAGGCAACTAAAAATCAACAAATGATAATATTGTAGGCCATTGACATTACCAAGGAATTCATCCAGAGAAGTTAAAAATTCCCAACCCTCAAATTCCAAAATAGGATATAATTCTCCCCACAAAATGTTCAGGCAACAACAAATTGGTATCATCAAAATTATGTTAGACTATGATGGAGGACAACTCGCAGGGTTCACTCACTTGGCTCATTTTGCAGAACTTCTGTGGAAGTTACATCTTAGCAACATTACAAATGGCAATGCCATGAACCTCAGGGATTACTTGGAAAAAGTCAAAACTGGGATTGCTAATATTATACATGGTCAAGTAATTAGCAAAATGCCAGTCCAAAAGGGGCCAAAAGAATGGAGGAATCTCGAGAACAGAGTTGATGCTTCAGAGAAGAGGTGCAGTTGTGTTGAGAATGAGTCATGTTCAGGATTGGTGGAGATAAGAGGCTGGGGGAATGAGGAGGGGAGAAAGAAGAGGGAGGAAAGAAGGCATCCCAGTGAGGAGTCAGGCCATGCCTGATTTCCCGCCTCTGGACTCTTCTCCACCATCAGTGGAATGGCAGGTTCCCACCCACAGGCTTAACACCACCTCAGCCTCGAGGGTCAATCCCTTTCTCGGAGGAGAAATGTCAGAAGTCTGGCAAAGAGCAGCAAGCCTCTCATGAAATGGCAGGTGCCATAGCAGCCACTTTGTTTAATCATCATACCAAATCTATAGAGTATGAATTATTTTCCTCATTATTATATATGAAGAAATCAAGGCTCACAAAAATTAAGGACATTGCACACGATCATACAGTCAGTGGCAAGAGGATATAATTCAAGTCTAAAGGCATTTACGATGGTAGATTCCCTCTCAGCCTCTGGAACACAAATTCTCAGTGCTGTGTTTTTTGGGGCACAGGACTGGGTCACTTGATGTTGGTTGGTACTGATTGGGTGACCTAGTTTTCACAAGCTTCTATATTGTTCTAGGGAACAAATCCTGTAACCATATTTCTGCGTGTCTCTCCCTTTGTGATTTAATCCTGCCTTTGATGATCCCAGCTCTTCTAGGATGGGAGTCTTTTCTTGCCTTGTCATATCTCCTCGTCCTCCCAGGGATGAAAGACCTACTCCTGGATTTCACCAAGAAATTACTGGACTCTACTACCATAGGTAGATATTCCAGATGCTGTTTGTCTGTATATATGCCTAGATTTCTCAGAATGGCTGTCCTGGATCCTTCATCTCTGTCTGTCATCCCTATGCTAGTCCATTCCTACTCTTGAAGTCTGGCTTTTTCTCAGAGGAACTGCTTGCCCGGACCGTCCCAAATTTTCTGTTCCTATACTTGTCCCAAGCCCTATTCTATTTGTTAGACTTGTCTTCTCTCTAGTACTAGTACTAGCTGGATTTGGGAATCTGTCTCCCAAATTATTTATCATTCCATGTGCAAGTCTTTTTTCCAGCTCCTTTAGCCGTGAAACTGGACTGTGTGTGACCCGCGATGTAAGCATGGCAGAACAGGGGTGGGGAAAAACATAGTGTGTCCTGGAGAGGTGTACAGCTGACCTAACAAGGGTGGGACGGTGTGTGTGACAGGTCATTGAAAGTAAAGATGGATCAGTGGGGTGGAACCACATTAAAAACAGTTTTAAATGCCAGGATGAGACATTGGATATGACCCAGTAGCGATGAGCAATATTTATTGGTTCTTAAGCCCCCTAGAGGGATTAGTCAGTGTGCAAGATGGACTAAAGAGGAGAAGACTGAAGACAGAGAAATGAGGAAACCATTAAAGTTGTGCAAACAGGAAGTGATGAGAGCCTGGATTAGAGTTTATCTGTTATAACCCACAGGAAAGAGATAAGAGACACAATTTGAAGCAAAAACTATAGACTCAGGAAGAGACCAGATTTATAGGGGAGTGGAAATCAAGAATGCCTGCAAATTTGTAATTATGGTGGTGTTATTGGTAGAGGCAAGGGAATCTCAGAAGGGGGATCAAATATTGGCAAATAAAAATAAAACCCAAGCTCTCTTTCCAACATGTTTCATTAATAACACCGATTATACATGAGAGCATTGTTAGCAGGTATTCAAGCAGAGGGCTGTGTTAAAATCAGTTGAATTGTTGAAATTAGACTAGAAGCAAATGAGAGATCAGGCTAAACACATCAGTTTGGGAGTGGAAGTCATAAATGTGGATCAGGGAACCGTAAGGGAATTAAAACCTAATTTGTCAAAAATCCCACAGTTTTACATAATATTCTGGGTCTGGGCCTCTTCTAGGCTGGTGGCCAAGAACAGGCAAAGGAGTTACAGATGGACTGAATATGCATAAATAAGAAAATCTGTTGTATAACGTGGCTCTAAAAAAAAATCCACCTCTCTACCTACACATGATATTTCTAGTGCATGAGAACTCATGGTATCATGCCTGTGTGAACACTTCTTATCTCATCCCACTGAGAAAAGCTCCACCTGCCGCTCAAGCGCTGATTCCCTTTGGGTGCTAAAATGTACTCTCCCACAAGAGGTGTCCACCATGCCTCTTTTCTCAGCTCAAATACAATAATTACCTGAGTTTAACCCTTAGCTGTGCTTATTTCTTATTCTTCATTCTCCTTTCCAAATTCCTATCATCTGACCATGATAAGCAAGTCATTGACTGTTAGTGTCCTCACCTGTAAAACGGAAACATTAAGAACCAATTTCCTTTTTGGTGAAGAAAGGAATCTTAAAACAAGTCAATACAAAATTGACACTTTTAACAAGATGTTCTGAGGGACTGCGGATTGCTCCTTTCGGTGTGATTCTTTTAGTTTGTATGTTCAGAGACTACTGACTGGTGTAGCCCATATAACTTTTATGTAACTTCAGAACCAAATGAGGCTTCTTTTAGTTCTGATCCTGATTAAAATAAAAAATTAAAGGAAGAGAGAAAAAAATGTGGATCTTGATGGTGGGTTCTTTTGTGGGGAGGGAACTTTTTGGATATGAACTGGCATTTGCCCAATAATATTCTGAGTTCAGTAAATAACTCAGCACACATGGATTGAATTTCCAATGAAAAACACGAAGCTTACAAAGTAAATGGAAAGTACTTGGCAGGACGCATATTTACATTTGATGAAGGGAAATCTGGGGGTAGTTGGCCAAACCTGACAGGCACAGGGATTAACCCATCCTCACTCATCACCATAACAGAAAATGCCCGTTATCACGGGCACTGGGCTGTGGCTTTCTCAAAGAAATCGGCACCCTCCTGAAAGGAAGCTGGCTTCCATGGGAACTCTGTGTGTGTGCTTGTGTACAAATTTAGTGCACAGGTATGCCTTACAAGTGAATCAGTCAATGAAGAAATGAAGACCTCATATAATATATAAACCACTTTCTAAAATGGAGGAAAAAATCTGATATTTGATGTGTATACTATGATTCTCTGCTTTAAGATAGGACTCTGTATATAGGTCTCTTTCCTCATTATGATTAACATTGTTAGCACAGTAAGAGAATGAGACCCTTTTGGTGATTTATCCAAAGTCACACAGCTAATAAATGATACAACAGAAATTCAAACCCATGGCTGTTTCATTCCAAAGTTCATATTTTTCCACTGCATTTGCCGCCTGCAAAAAAAATGGTGTGAGTGGGGAGACAGAGCAGGAGGCTGGTGGGTACAGCCAGCTTATAAAATATATATTGCTGATTCTATATCTAATTCATTTCCCACATTCAGAGGAAAGGCACGAAAATTAGTAAGCACTCACCCTGCGATGAAAAATCAACTCAGTCTCAGACAGATTGTAGCGGTTTGCCCAAGGTCACAGAGCTAGTACAGGGGAGAACCAGGATTCAAACCCAGAGACAGGTAACTTTAACTCTTAGGTAATAGGCAAAACATTTTCACCTATGACACCCCTTTTAAAGCCAATGACAATCCTAGGAGAAGAGTGTTGGCAATGATGGAAAGAAACTGGAGTCAGCACATAAGAGACTGATTTGCTAGGCTTCCTTGTGGGTTACTTCGGACAAACAAGCTCCTGCATTCTGGAAGGAGGGGGAGGTGGAAAGAAAAATATATATAAAATATTTTATTTTCCCAAATGGGAAACATGAGGGTACAGATTTTGCTTGCAGGCTCGGATTTCCCTTTGTATGTATGGTAAATATTATTCTGTCTTCTTTCTTTCTTTTATGTTCTGATGAGGGTCTCCATGAGAAGAAGTTAGGCTAACTCCTACATCAGAGTTTCTACAGAGATTAAATAGAGTTCTACATGTCCACCCGCAGTGGTGTTCAGGACAATGAAGGTCACCAGGACTGCCTGGGGAGATCTACCCCTGTGGAATAATTCAGTGTTGGGGAGACCATTATTTCCCTTTTCTTACTTTCTCCACAAAGGGGAAATTCCATTCCTCCCACAGATGGGACAATATCTTCTAGATGTCTCCTGTCACTTCTCCCATGGGAGGAGTAGCTAATTTGATGAGTGGAGAGCCTGAACACCATTGAACAGGATTTTTCCAAAGACTACGGTTATTGAACGGAAAAGTTTGTGTTGGCCAATTCTTTCTCTTACTGTCTTATACTGACTGTGCTTGTGGGCAGTGGGCTCAGTTGTGCTTCAAAATCCAGCCTGGGTGGCTCAGTCGTTAAGCGTCTGCCTTCGGCTCAGATCATGATCCCAGGGTCCTGGGATCGAGTCCCACATCGGGCTCCCTGCTCAGCGGGAAGCCTGCTTCTCCCTCTGCCTGCAGCTCCCCCTGCTTGTTCTTACCCACTCTCTCTCTCTGACAAATAAATAAATAAATAACCTTTAAAAAAAATTAAAAAATTAAATTCACTCCTTTAAAAAAAAAACAAAAAACAAAAAACAAAATCCAGAAAGCGATTAAACTTTCCCCAGGTAGGCCCAGCTAGGCTTCTGTTCTCCTTGCCAGTTTTCTCATCTGTGAATGGGTGAAGCAGGTTGGCCTGTCACCAGAGACCAAATAACCTTAATAAATGTTAATTCCCTAAAAGGAAGTGCTGGTTTAGCCTCAGGTCCAAGTCCCATTGTCAAGTCCACATTTACTGTGAGTAAAATTGATAATTTGAAGTTAAAACCTGAAAGGAAGGTGGATATGTATGGCTCTCAGCCTAGATCATTTGGGACCTTTGAGGCAGGCATTTCACGCCTCTGCTGTCTTAAAAACGTTGGCATACCATAATCATCAGCAGGATCTGGCTTCCCATTCTTTTTGTTTTTTAAATTTTCTTTATTTATTTGAGGAAGAGAGAAACAGAGAAAGCATGAGCAGGGAGAGGGGCAGAGGGAGAAGCAGACTCCCCACTGAGGAGGGTGCCTGATTTGGCACTCAATCCCAGGACCCCGAAATCATGACCCAAGTCCAAGGCAGACACTTAACCGACTGAGCCACGCAGGCACCCCTGGCTTCCCATTCTTAAGAGTATTGGGTTTGTTCTGCTTTTCTCTTTGTTTTCTGCATAAAAGGCATATATTAAATATCTGTTGATTGACTAGAGTAAGTTGCTAAACAGCAACTGGTGTTTAAGTTAATCCTACTTGAGCCACAACAGCTGGCCTAAGACACTGAGCAAATCTCTGAAATCAAACAATATTTTCACATCAGAGAACAACATGTTGTATATTCAGACGAAGGGGGGAGAGAAAGGGGAAAAGGTGCTGAGGGGACCTCTTGCTGGTACCAAAAGTGCTCTGTCTGAAAGCCATTCGAGCTTTCTGTCACCTCTGAAAGCAGCTGGGCAGGTCCAAAGAGGCAGATGGTCATGGGGGTCAAAACAAATGAAAAGATTTCCTGTACTCTAGAATTTATATTGACATTCCTCTGAGAATTAAAAGCAGGAGTAACCTTTGTGATTGGCCAGTTCATTCATTTATGTATTGACAAGGAGTTATAAAGTACCTACAATCATAGGTAGTTTTCCCTACACATGCAAATGCTTCCGGGAAAAAAAAGGGAACCTGTAAGGAAGACTGATGTGGGCACAGGTCAAACCATACTCTCCAAGTCAAGTTTACCAATAATAAAGCTGATTTTTTTTTTAAGCTCCGTCTGTCTAACTCTGGTCTATTCCTTAATTGGTTGTGAAATTAAAAGAGGAAGAAGAGGATGATTAATTATTGCCCCCTAAAAATTTTACAACATGCTTATTGAATAAAAAACAATTTATGAAACTTTTTCTTAAAATATTTCTTAGTGTGGACAGGTTTCCTTCAAGCACATTTTTGGTAAGTGCTGATGGACAGTAGTTGGATGTTTCACTCCCTGTGTTCCCGGGATGCAACTAGCTGAAGAACCATATTGACAACAGGATGGAGGAGACTAAAAGAAGTTGTCCAAATAGAAGGCTACTCTGCTTCCTCATGGAGGTGACCACTGCAGACAGGTTGGGCTTGGCTAAGGTTCTCAAGAAGAAGCTTAAGGTTTCCATTCAGGGCTCATATATATGAAAGGATGATCAAAGGTCCCAGTTGCACACCATACAGTATGACTTCAATGACTTAATCCTGGAAAACTTTTGAAGCAAGTATAACTAAATGCCTACCTTAACCATAACAAAATGAAAAACTTTATCAAAGCATTTAACTTTGAGCAATCACTTCCTTATATGGTATTTGAGGACTTCAAGCAAAGCCCTTTATGTATTCCTTGTGTTTTCAAAACATACTCTTGGTACCAAATAAACTAACTTGCTAAAGAGGTTTATTGACTCCTAGCTAGTTAAATGTCAGAATCATCCACCACAAAATACCCACTTTGGTTCTGGAGTGTTGGATTGGTAGCTCTCCATTTTGGCAGTAATTGGATATAACAGAACCAGTTTTCTATTACTATCCCTTCAGAGTTATAAAAATAAAATAAAGGTTATTTGCACTTGGAAGTATATTTATCTTTCTATTGTTTACAAACACATTTGTGATTGGAGAGGAAATGGGGTGTTTAGGGTAGATACAGACATTTTGTCCAAGGAAGGTATCAAGTTATTAAAAGGTATATAGTTAAAAAACAAACAAAAAAAAAGAGAGAGAGAGAGAGAGAGATTTGCAAAACCCATTCCCGTTTTTCTTAGTGAGCACTGAGGAGTACTACAAGCAGAATTAGTCACTAGTAACTGTGCCATAGATCCTGATCAAAAACAATCAGACTACTGGGGCTCTTGATTGGCACAAATGGGAGCACTATCTTTGGAAAATTCATCCCCCCCCGAAATTTCTCCATAAGACATGTTTATTTATATTTTACACCCATTAGATTGTGACCATCTTAAGTCAGAAATGCAGTTTACATTCATCTATAAGTTTGTTCTTGATACATAATAGACATTTGACGCATTGTTGTTAAGTGAATAAAATTTGTTGATAATTTATAATTCAGGAGTAAAATAGATTTCAGGTAAAGCTTTTGCTAGGTCAATCATGAATACAAATAACAAGCATATCTCCAGGAAGGCTCATGAGTATGTTATTAATTTTCACTATTATTATTAAATAGAAGCCCTAGAGAATAGACTGACATGGCACTTAATGTTGTTAATTAAAAGTAGATGAAGATATACTTGAAACTATGAAAACACTCAATCTTTTCCTTATGCTAAGCACCCAATATTTAAATGCAAATAATAGAACATTCCCACAAAGCAATTCTATTAAGCTTCATTCCACTTTTTAAAGAAGCAAGGTTCTCATCTAAGATGTTTTATTGCCATTTCTATTAATTTTTCATATTTTAAAAAATAACAGGTATTGGGATGCCTGGCTTGCTCAGTCAGTGGAGCATGCAATGCTTGATCTCAGGGCTGTGGGTTCAAGCCCTATTTTGGGTGTAGAGATTACTTAAAAATAAAAATCTTAAAAAAAAATAACAGGTATTAAAAACCTTTATAATTACCTGCTAAATAAACAGCTATTTCCATATATATTAGTGATCTTGTAGAAAGAACACCCGGAACTAATAAAACCCCAGAAAATCCTGACTCACAAGAACAGAGTGCTTATTTGGTTTTGGGTCATTGGCTGCTTCATTATTGAGATTTTCCAGGTTAGATAGTGTTACACTTGGAATATGCCAGTGAGCATTAATAACAATGACCATAAATGAAAAGTTGGCCTTCCCCAATCAGATGTTAAGACTAAGCTCTCCAAATTCAGTGCTCTCTTTAATGCAGCAGAGGGCAGTGAAAGCACTGTTAATTGATCATATAAACCTTTTATTACAATCTGGAGAGAAACACTGTATTTCCTTATATTGCATTTTCCATTTTAAACACCATACATGAAAGTGGTTTGAAAGACAATACATTTTTAGTCTCAGATGTATTTTTGAAGCCATATAGAACGTTCACAAAGTGCAATGAAACACCTATCTAGCATTTCAGAGATTTACAGTTCACTTGAGTATAACAGAAAAATGTTTTAGAGGATAATACTACACCGTGACCTCAGTCTAAAATTTACCTACATGGTGTAGGAGACACTAAAACTGTGGAAACCTATCAGACAGAGTGCTGTGCTTATATTAGCAGAGAATTTAAGAGCTTCAAGGGGTCCTTACGGTCAACTAATGATCATGGAAAAGTTACTAGATTCTCTCAACTAGAGGAGGCTAAAGTATAATCAGAACAGAGGTCTTCTTGCTCCTCTTACTTTAAAGTTTTTATTTTGCCACACCATATTTCGTAATATTTAACAGTTAGACTTAGGACTTCTGACGTGCTTCTCAGGGTTCAAAGGTCTTAGGAAACCTCACTTGAAAAATGCGGTAGAGGGGCACCTGGGTGGCTCAGTCCGTTAAGTGGCTCAGGTCATGATCCTGGGATCCTGGGATCGAGTCCCTCACTGGGCTCCCTGCTCAGTGGGGAGCCTGCTTCTCCCTCTCCCTCTTTCCACCACTCTGCCTACTTGTGCGTGCTCGCTTGCTCTCTCTTTCTCTCTGTGTGTCAAATAAATAAATAAAATCTTTAAAAAAAAAAGAAAAGAAAAATTCAATAGTGTTCACAATCACTCTGTTTCTGTAAAAGTTCTCAAGAGATGAGATGTTAATGTTACACATTTTAATCAATATTTATTTCACAATTTTCAAAAATAAGACCTTGTCACTCCCTGACCCCAACCCCAACTAAGAGGAAGACAGTGTTCTTTTCTTTTTTTTATTAAAGATTTTTTTTTAATTTATTTATTTGAGAGAGAGAATGAGAGATAGCACGAGAGGCAAGAGGGTCAGAGGGAGAAGCAGACTCCCCGCTGAGCACGGAGCCCGATGTGGGACTCGATCCCGGGACTCCAGGATCATGACCCGAGCCGAAGGCAGTCGCTCAACCAACTGAGCCACCCAGGCGCCCAACATTGTTCTTTTCACCTCAGCTAATGAATGCATATCTGGTCCCCTTCTTGGCATGCCCCAGCACTGTATCATGGTTAGAAATTTTACTAAACGGGACTGGACCTGGCTATGGATGCTTTCTTAGCTGTAACCTTCCAAAGCCTGGGCTTTGGTCTGGAAGATCTACCACTCGCTTTCCCTACTGGGTTAAGTATGTCAACATCAGGGGAAGGGGTTAAATGGCTAATGGTAAAATAACAACCTCTGGGAGAGAAGACATCTCAGGGAAGCCAGGACACTGCTATATCAATTACAATGAAACATTTTGCCTCTGGACTTTGTTGATCTGTCCGGAGTACATGATGTCTGATTGGCGTTCCCAAGTTCTGGGGCTGCCAGTGACATTCCCCTGACCCTGCAGGAGTTCTTCCTTCTTTAAAGAACACACACTAAGCATCGGGCCCAGGACCTCTTACTTTCATTTTCGCTAGTTGGCTTCTCCGCCTGCTTGCTCTATGTCTGTAGTCTTTCAGCGAGTCGAGGGCCAGGCTGAAATCCCAGAGCAAATTCCTCCAAAGCCAAACAAGGAAATGTTCAACGAGTCCTTGGAAACCAATAACTGAGAGCACCAGGTTATCTTATTTGGAAGTTAATATATTGGATGTTGTAATTTTTCACCAAAATTAGACATTTTCTGGATTAGCTATGCATCTTCATTATATCACGATCTTTAACAAAGGTTAAAGGTGCATGAATAGATCTATGTTTCAAGTAGTCATTACATTTTTTTTAGAGTATAAAGGTTTTTCAAAGTCAAGTCAAGGGGAGTACCACTATTGTGGCCCCAGTTTTTAACTACCAACTTTGGTTAAAATGTTGTGTATCTTACGATTTTTTGAGAGGATGGCTAATACCTAAGGGAATTATCCTGAGGTGTGCCAAAAACATAAGGAAAACATGGAGCCTTTTGTAGAGAAACTACCAGGTACTCTTCTCTATCTGTTTTCCCCACATGGCGAAGAGTTCTCTAGAAATGACCATGGATGGGGGCTTCTCCATTGCCTTTGGTTGGGCTGGCCAGAAAAGCCACAGAACCTCCTGCCAAGGGCCAAGTAGAGCTATGTTTTCTTGTGTGGTGACATGTTACCACCCAGCAAGGATTAGGCTCTGGGCATGATCTACTGGTTTGGAAACCTGAAACCAGGATTTTCAGAATCCTGAGCTCTTCAGCATACCCCAAACAGCAAAGGGAAACTATTTGTTTAGAAAGCCCAGTCTCAGGGCCGTTCAGAACTCAGAGGTCAATCATAAGAGTTATCAGGGAGCACAATGCATACCTCATTGACCTGGCTTCTCTGCGAGGGTTTGTTCCCATGGGGCAGGAGAGAGAGGGAGGAGAGAGAAAGGAAGAAAGCAGGGAAATAAAAGAAAACAGGTGGTATAGAGTGGGAGTTACAACGGGCTCTAAGTTAAAACCCACTCACTAGCTGAGTTCAACCACCTAAGCCTCTGTTTTCTGAAACATTAAATGGGACTGATGATGTGTAAGTCACAGGGTTGTTGTAAGGATTCATGGAGTTAATCTCCGGAAATTACTTAGTGCAGTGCCTGGAACATGTCAAGTATGCCCAATAAAGGTTAACCATTATTACTGTTATTTTTAAGTAATTGGATAAGAAGAAGGGAAAAGATGTACCGATTGTGATGTACAGTTCCTTAAACACTGCCATTTTATAAGCTAATCATTCAGAGCCTTGTGAGGAAAGACCTACAATTTGAGTATATCCGTGGATTTGGGTACTATAAGAACCTCATCGATCTATTCAAACTACATTTATAGAATCTGCACAACCTGGGACAAAGTGGATTACCTTTCGTTTAGGCGGCATCCCGGTAGAGGGGACTTTCCCCTTCTCAAAGCCTGCACCCCGACCATGGGTTGCATCGTCCCAGAAGAAGTGGCAGGGTTTTGTTTTGCTTTGTTTTGTTTTTCAGTTTTGCATAAATGTTCCATATAAACTAACAACAGCCCTGGGACCCAATTCCAAATCCTACGGCTCTTTGTGAGCATGACAAACCCTCCAGCCAGATCCTGCCTTCCATTCTCCAAGACAAGATTGCAGAGAAGCTCCTACCTTGGGATCTACCTGGGTGAGGAAAGAGCGTGCTCCAGGGCCCAGCCTCTGGGCAAGAGAAACCAATTCAAACCAGACTCTCAGACCCTTGACTCCACCCAGAAACTGAAAAGGGTAGGAGACTGTGCCTTGTCTTCCTCACTAGAGAGCTCATACCTCAACTCTGCTCAAAAGCTATGGCTTAAGTATTGAGGTGTGGGAGCTGGAGGGAGAGATGATGGAAATAAACCACAATTTCTGTTTCCCTTTTCATTCCAGCAGCTCGACTGAATGGTGGAGAACTTCAGAGCCAACTTTTGTCCTTGAGTCCCTCTGTCTGAAATGCTATCCTCCGAGTGACCTAGATTAATCCTGCTTGTCTTGTCAGACTTAGCTCTCCATGATGTGCAATCCTATCCCAGAATGAGGTAAGGCCTTTCTGTTTCTTCTTAGCATCTTGTACATTCTTCCTGGAATGTAAGTTCATGAGGATAGGACCTGTGTCCGTCTCGTACACAGTTTTACTCTCAGCACCCAGAGTGGTACCTGATCCACAGCAGACATCCAACAAATACTGTTGAATGAGTGTATAAGTCAATCAGTACAGATAAAGGAGAGGAGAAACAGTAGGCAGCTACACGGCCTTCTATATGGCAAACAGAAAGTGGATTCTAGAACCTGAAAGGCCCATTGCCTGAGCACCAGGAAGGATTTAGGCGGGAACAAGATGGGCTTGTGCTTGAATTTTGGAGTGCATGACAAGGAAAGCCTTACTCTGGACAATAGAGAGCAAGAATATTCCAGAACTGGAGTACGGGGGGGTGAGGCAGAATACAGTGCAGGAGGGATGGCATGAGGAAGAGAATCAGGAGTCAGAAGAGAAGGCAGGAGGACATCTGAGTGCTCTGTGAGGTGAGGCAGACACTGAGAAGGCCCCGGTGATGGGTACCAGATAGACCCCACCAAAGGAATGGGCCCTATGTCATTTGAGGTTTATTTCTGTGCTCTCTCTCATGACCCCAAAACTCTCAGTTCAAGTTCTACAACATAGTATCAGTATAGTAACCTTATTTTCATGATTCCTTCCTGTGGGAGGAAGAGAGGCCCACCCGGATGTGGGAGGGAACAGAAGAGAAGGAGTTGTCCCAACCCTGGGGTCTATGTCAGAACAGAAATAAAAGAACAGCTACAAGAAGCAGAGAACATCAGAAAGCAGGAAATCAGAGCAAAGCTGACTGAGAATGTAACAGGAATCTTGGGAACATGCTTTGGCCTTCAAAGAGACATGAAATGGGAATTTTGTGAGGCTCATCTTTGCCAGGTCCCAAGGGGCCAGGAGGTCCCAGCTAATACCTGGGACACATTATGCATCCTGCCATAAAGGTTATTTTTCTTGTCTGTGATGCCTTTCGGATTATGAGTTCCTTGAAGGCAGGGGTTTTCTTATTTGTAAGAGCATCAGGATCTCTAGCACAGTGTCTAACAGTAGTTAGTATTTGTCGAATGAATAGATGAATGTTTTTATCACAGATCTTCTTCATTCAGAACTACCTATGGTTAATGAAAGAATCCAATGGGAGAGAAGGAGAAAGGAAGAGAGAAATAGAGACAGAGAGAGAGAGAGAGAAGGATGGAGGGAGAGAATGAGAATCCAACCTAATATATAAAACCTGAAGGTTTCCTCAGGCAATTTTTTTTTCCCCTTTATCTCTGGTTTATCTCTTACCCTCTAAAACCTCTTTTGGCATCTGCTCCATGTTCTAGAATTAGGTTGAAATTCCAAAGCCTGGTGGATGGTCTTCATAAGGTGATCCTCCTCTAATGCAAAGGCCATGCACATCCTACTAGGCCTGCTAGGCCTGTCTCAGTGAAAGGCATGCATCTCCTGGCCAGCACTTGATTAGAAATATTCACATTTCAAGGACAGGATGTACCCAGGACAGCTCTGGCCTCTAAGCTTCTGAGTTTGCCTAGAGCCAGTACTTAACTGGTGAATACAGGTTTCCCAGAACTTTATGCAAAACACTTAATGCAAGTTGTTAGGTCAGAAGATAGGGAGAGACACCCTTACAATGAAGGTTTTACAGACCGTGGAATGAATCCTAACAACATTTAATAATACCAATTTTAAAAAGCCAGTTGATCCTCATTTCCCTTTGTTTTTGATCAATCGACAGAAGGAGTAAGTAAAATCTCATGTTTTTTAAAAAGTTAAAGATACAAAACTTAAAAATAATTGTTGGGACCAGGTCTAAATACATGAAAATCCCAATGTCTTAAGTTTCTCTTATTGTTGAAGATATAGTAAACATTGAAACAGCAGTTACTGATAATATAGATCAGTAAGTCAGGCAAAATGATTTCTGAGTCTGGTGGCCTGTATCAGTATGCCCTTAAACTGAAGGAATCCACCTCTGAAATTGTAGATAGGATTAAAGTTTAGTTTCTCCTAGATGAGAAAGTGCTTAAGTAGGACAGAGAGAACTGTCTGCCTACTCACTGTAATGGTCTAAGGGGATAGATACCTGCCCAGGATGCCTCCTGCAAAGTATCTGACTTTGGGCACAACGATGTATTCTCTCCCTAAAAGTGTTACAGAAGTGATTCTTTCTTAGAATGAAATGTAGTCATTGAGTTCATTATCAGATATATTAAATTCTCCTTCTGTACCCATGTTTCAAAAATGTCCTCTCCTTCACTTCTCTCCTCATATGATGGGACAAAATACACCTCCATAAGGCAAGCTCAATGATGTGTGGTTGCAAAGCAGTCAGTTCATACACAATGGCTGCACCCATAATTTCACTTGGTCCTCAGTTTATTTGCCCTCCGATTCTGGACATGACAGATGGTTTGCATTCTCTAAGGCCAGGATCATGGCTAGTGGGTGGTAGAAAAGTGCCTGTCATCCTGCAAAGATATGACCTGCCAACAAAGTGTGGATAAGCTCAAGAAACCATTTCCAAACATGGAAACAGGACTGGATCGGTTTGGGGCAGATGGAAGCTTTTGCCAATTCCTAATTTTGCCAATCTCCCTTGATGATTTCTCAACCACTCAACACAGGGTGAAAGGGAACAGAATAACTTCTATTTCCAACACTTTGAAGCTATTAGAAATTATCAGACTTTTTCCTAATAAGTAAAATAGATAATAGAAAAATTAGCGGGTCTGAGGATTATCCCAAAACCCTTTAGGATTACAGGAATTTCATAGCAGGGTTAACATTTTTAGAAAGTAAGAACTGAATATTTTCATTACCTTCTCTGTTTGTAGGTACTTCTTTATAGCTAAATTTATTTTTGCTTTGCCAAAAACTTTTCAGCTATTCACTGATTAATGGAAGGAACATGTACCCCCAACACAAAAGCACAAAGTTCCAAAAATGCATCAGCAATTCTTCTTCTATTTACTTATTTTTTTTTACTGGGCGGGGAGGGACTGGCAGAGCCATCAGAGGCTTTACAGGGGAAAAGACATTTGAACGGGCTGTTAGTTGAGGGCATGGGCGAGGGAGTAACCAGGGCAGTAGACTCCCGCCAAGGGTAGGCTGAGGACTGGGGCTGAGCCTTAGGTGGTTCTCCTGTTCCCGATGCTCCCTGGCACTGCTCCTTCCACAAAGCTCTATGGCAGCCACAGGAGATGGGAGGATGGGAGGGACCACGGTGGTTTTTCACTTGGACAGGACATGAGACCACTCAGACACCAGCTTCCCTATCACTGTCTCAATCTTCACAACCACAGCTTTGTTGGGGTTCACAGGACTGAAGGAGCTGGAGCCCCTGCTGAGCCAAAACAGGCTGGAAGGAGCTCAGGCCATAGTTGAGGCCAGGACTGGTGAGGCTTCCTTAGGCCCAGCCCAGTCCACCGGAGTGGCCGTTGGTGGTCTTAGTATGGATACTCATGTTCGGTGGCGATCTCAATGTCCAGGGCCAGCTCGATGTTCAGGAGCTCCCGGTACTCACGTAGCTGCTGCACCATGTCCTGCTTGGCTTGCTGCAGGGTGGCCTCCAGCTTGGCCAGCTTGGCATTGGCGTCCTTAACAGCCAGCTCCCTGTGCTGCTCACCCTATAGTGGCTTCCAGGGAAGCTCTCTGGCCTTTGAGGCCCCTGATCTCAGCCTGGAGTTGGCTTATATTTGTTTCTTCTCAGAAAACTGTCTTCATGGGATGGAAGTCATCCCTGTGCTTCCCAGCCAATGTCTACAGCTCCTTGTACTTGATCTGGTACATGGTCTGGCCTCAGCCTGGCTGTGATTGGTGATGTCCCCCTCATACAGGGCTTTGACTTTGATGATGCTGCTGTCCAGGTCCAGGGAGCGGCTGTTGTCCATGGACAGGACCATGGACGTGAACAAGATCTGGGACTGCAGCTCACGGATCTCCTCTTCATACAGCTGCCTTAAGAAGCTGATCTCATCGGTCAGCCCTTCCAGGCGGGACCCCAGCTCTACCTTGTTCCTGTAAGCTTAGTCCACATCCTTCTTGATGAAGACAAATTCATTCTCCATGTCTGCATGCTCTTTGATCTCCTCCTTGTATTTATTCTTTTTTTTAATTTATTTTATTATGTTATGTTAGTCACCATACATTACATCATTAGTTCTTGATGTAGTGTTCTGTGATTCACCGTTTGCATATAACACCAGTGCTCCAACCAATACATGCCCTCTTCAATACCCATCACCAGGCTAACCCGTCCCCCCACCCCCCTCCCCTCTAGAACCTCAGTTTGTTTCTCAGAGTCCATCGTCTCTCACGGTCCTCCTTGTATTTATTCTTAAAGTCCTCCACCAGCCCATGAATGTTGCCAAGCTCCACCTCCAGCTTTAGCTTCTCCTGGCCCTGTGTGTCCAGCAGCCTTGGAAGGTGGTTGATGGAGCTCTGAAATGCGCTGTCCATGTTGCTCTGAGCTGTTTTCTGCTGCTGTAGGAGGCTCAACTTGGTCTCCAGAATTTTGTTCTGCTGCTCCACGTGCTGCATCTTGTCGACGAAGGAGGCAAACTTGTTGTTGAGGGTCTTGATCAGCTCCTTCTCTGGGGTGTGCACAGCCTGGATGTTGGGGTCCACCCCCAGCTTAAGGGGGCTCAGCAGGCTCTGGTTCACTGAGACAGCTATGATGTCCCCCACACTCCGCACCCTGCCGTAACTCCTGACCACACTCATGCTGGTGCCTAGGCCAACACGGAAGCTGCTGCTGCAGCCTACCTGAGAGAAAGTGGAGAAGCTGATACGGGCGCCAGGCGTGCTTGTGTAGGAATGGCTGCTGAAGGCCCTGGGGGCCAGAGGTGGACAACTCGTAGGACTTCTGGGTCACCCTGATGGTGGAGGCTGGAGAGGAAGCCAATAGACTGAAGCTGACAGAGGTTCAAGAAGGAGCTGAGAATCGGCTTCTAGGTGGGTTAACAATGTTTATTTTATAAATTGGCTGTCTTCTCTCACTCCATGACCTGGGGCCTCAGAGACTTGGTTTTGTTTTGTTTTCCTATTACTTTTCTAACCAGTTTTCTCTATTTCCTTTGACTCTTCTTTCTTCTCTGATCCTAACAGTAGGTTTTTTCAGAGCAAATTTGTGATTTTTCTCTCCGAAAGCAATCCCTCAGTGGACTTCTCTGCTTTCAAGGATTCATCTGTTATTTCTATGTGGATGCTTCAAAATCCACAACCATATTAAAAACTGGTTACCAGCCATCTACTACCCGAAAGCCTGCTTTGTCTTCGGAACAATAGAGCCAAAGGTAAAATTACATCTTTTCTACAAACAAGGTAGGTTTAACATCCCAACCACTCCTTCTGTCAGTGGAGTTAAGTCTTTAATGGAGGTAACACCCAGAGCCATATACTAGAAATTAACAAGGGCTAGAAATAAACCTGCCTTCCTGGTGATTCACCGCATCACTTTCGGCACCTAACGTTTTATGAGCTATTTATTCTCTATTGCTTTACACTTGTATGCCAGTGATTTGACAAATATTCACTGAGCACTTACTCTGTGCCAGGTACGACAGCAGGTGCAACTAGCAAAGAGCTTAGAAGACCTTAGAGCACCTTAAATCTTTGAGCAAAGAAGCCAACAGTAGACAAACACCGGTATAATTAAGTTAAAGTACCAATCAGAGCAATAATGTAGAAGGTAAAAATAGGCTAATGTGATAGAGCAACTGGGGGTAGGATGGTTTAGGCCACTTGAGATGAGGAATCCCTCTCTGAGGAGGTAATATTTGCGCTCACACCTGAATAATGAAGATACAGAGATGCAAAGATCTAGGAAAATATGTTTCATCCCAAAGTCTATGCAAAAGCTCTGAAATGTGGACAAGCTTGGCATACTAAAGGAAGAGTAGAAGGAAATAAGACAACAGAAGGCAGATAACAATCAGCACATGTGGATTCCGCAGGCTAGGATTTCTCAACCTTGGCACTACTGACATTTAGGACCAGATAATTCTTTACAATGGGGAGCTGTTCTGTGCGGTGTAGGATGTTTAGCAGCATTCCTGGGCTCTACCCACTAGGTGCCAGTAGGCTCTTCCTAGTGACGATCAAAGAACCTAAGCATCTGCAATTACCAAATGGGCAAGTACGAAATGGGGAGCAAAAAAGTCCAGTTGAGAACCATTGTTGTAGAACAAGGTAAGAAATTTGGGTATTATTCTAACTGTAATAGAAAACTATTAAAACATCTTAGGCAGAGAGTAATAGGATCTGAGTTACACTGTAGGAAGTTTATGCTGGCTTTAGTGGAGAGAGACGAGAGTAGAGGCGGAGAGGATTAGAAGTCTATAACAGAAACCTGAGTCAGAGATGATGGACTAAGGCAGTAGCCAAGAAGGATTCATCTAGGAATTAGGCGGCAGGTATTGAGAAGAAGAAAAGAATCAAGCATGGTGTGCTGCCTGGCTGGCTCAGTCATTAAACCTCTGCCTTTGGCTCAGGTCATGATCCCAGTGTCCTGGGATCCAGCCCTACATTGGGCTCCCTGCTCCGCGGAAAGCCTGCTTCTCCCTCTCCCACCCCCCCTGCTTGTGTTTCCTCCCTCACTGTGTCTTTCTCTGTCAAATAAATAAATAAAATCTTAAAAAAAAAAAAAAAAGAATCAAGCATGATGCTTAGGTTCTTTGCTAGAGCCATGAAGTAGTTGGAACTAGTCCTAAACCTGAGATAGCAGCGCCCTTTATTAATGGGGAAGACTTGGAAGTAGATTTGTGAGCGTAAAGGTTGGAAATCAAGAATTCCTTTAGCTATATTAAATTTGAGATATCTCTTGATATCCAAGTGGAGATGTCCAGTAAGCAGTTAGATGTATGTTGGGTGTGGCACTCTGAGGAGAGGTCAGGTTTGAAAATACGAATCTATGGATGGAATATGAAGATGAGAGATTAGATGAGGTCACCTAGTGTATGAGTTTCCTGTGAATGCTGTAACAAATGACTACAAACTGGTGACTTAACACAATAGGAATCTGGGGCACCTGGGTGGCTCAGTCAGTTAAGCATCTGCCTTTGGCTCAGGTCATGATCTCGGGGTCCTGGGATCGAGCACCGCGTTGGGCTCCCTGCTCAGCGGGAAGCCTGCTTCTCCCTCTCCCAATCCCCTTGCTTGTGTTCCCTCTCTCGCTGTGTCTCTCTCTGTCAAATAAATAAATAAAATCTTTAAAAAAAAACACACACACACAATAGAAATTTATTCTCTCACAGTCTGGAGCCATAAGTTCAAAATCAAGGTGTCTGTAGGAGCTGCATTCCCTCTGGAGACTCTAGGGGAGAATGCATATTTTCGCTCTTTTAGCTTCTGGAGGCTGTCAGCAATCCTTGACTTGTGGCCTTGTGTGACCATATCACTCCAAGCTCTACCTCTTTGGTCACATTTCCTCCTCCCCTTCTGTCTGTCAAATCTCCCCTGTGTGTCTTTTTTTTTTTTTTTTAAGATTTTATTTATTTGAGAGAGAGGGAGAGAGAGCGCAAGTGGAGGAGAGGGGCAGAGAGAGAGGGAGAAGCAGGCTTCCCGCTGAGCAGGGAGCACAATGCAGGGGCTCAATCCCAGGACCCTGAGATCATGACCTGAGCCGAAGGCAGATGCTTAACTGACTGAGCCACCCAGGACAGGAGCCCCTCCCCTTGTGTGTTTCTTATAAGGACAGTTATCATTAGATTTAAGTTCTACCTGAGTAATTCAGCATGATCTCTTCATCTCAAATTCCGTAACATAATTACATCTGCAAAGACCCCTTTTCCCAAATAAGGTAACATTCACTAACATTCACAAGTTCTGGAAATTAGGGTGTGAACATATTTCTTTGGGACCACCATTCAGCCCACTACACGTAAGGAAAGAGCGTAGAGAAGACAAAAGTTTCCTCCAAGGCGGACATTCCAAGTATAGGGCCCTAGACTCCAACATGCAGAAGTTGGTAGAGGAGGGGGAGCTAGGAAAGAATCGCTGGGCAGCAGGATGGTCACAGACAACCAGAGAGGGCCTGGGGGTCAAGTTTCTTCTGAACCTCACATGTTTCTTTGTACCAGATTTGTCCCAGAGTAAGTTTAAAAGATACTCCTTGAATTGAAATGAATGTTTATAGTGATCTTTTAAAAAGCCCATTGCCCATGCCATTAAACTGCCTTGAGATTATTGGGAAAACTCAGGGGTAATCACCCACACATTTATTGCTTTAGGTGAGCACATGGAAAGAGAGAGGGAGAGAGAAAACCTGTTTCATTTTGTGCCAAGTTTTTATTGTAATGGTAATCATTGCTCTTCTTTTAATTCTTCATTCCCAAGCCCACAAAGCGCTAACATTTGAAACCTATTTAGAGAATTCTTTGGAACTTGCAGCAAACTTCCAAAGTTAAATTTAGGACTCAAAGCTCCATCATTGGTCCATGAGGTGAAAAGGATGGAGAGTGATGATGGAGGGAGCTGCTCTCCTTCGATGCCTTGATGTGGGGATGGGATATACATCTCGGTGCTGCAATTTATTCCTCACTCCCAGGGAAAATATACTCCTTGTCTTTTCATAAAAATAAGAAATTCTGTGCTACCAATAACTTTGTAGTCAGTATATCTCAGCTTTACTTACTGACAAACAAACATATCCTAAAGTCCTTTGAATAGAAATATATCACACAGGGTCAAAATGTCATCTGTCCTAGAACATAAAAATTGGTGCCTTGGGGAAACATATTTTAAATCAAAGTAAAACTGAATGTATGACTTTAGAATGCAGGAATACTGGTCCTTTTTTTTCTTTTTCCCAAGTGTGTCTCCCTTGGTGGCTGGCAGATCGTTCTAGGACTTAACCCTCAAAAATTTGAGGGGGAGCAATTTGAGGGAAAATTTCAACTATTCTTCTAACAAAGTCATCTTGCTTCTAGAAGAGAAATGATGACTGAAGCAGTCTTCAACTGCCAGAGGAGGCGTGGAGAATTTTCTATAGTCTCCCTCCACTCATGCAACTATGGACAAGTTGCAGAGCAGAGCTGTTTGGGATCCTGATCTCACAGGAGATGGATTCAGAAATGGCCGTCATACTTTTGACCCCCTCTCTTTCCCACCCCCTCTCCTACCTGCCACAAGGTCCTAAGAGGTAAACAAACTTACCTAAGACTGAAACCTGCTTGTCTAGGACCTTATGCCTCCCAAGCAAGTACAAAATTTTATTAAATAAGGGACTGGGGGCTCCTGGGTGGCTCAGTCAGTTAAGTGGCTGCCTTTGGCTCAGGTCATGATCCCGGAGTCCTGGGATCGAGCCCCGAGTCGGGTTCCCTGCTCAGTGGGGAGCCTGCTTCTGCTTCTCCCTCTGCCTTTGCCCTTCCTCCACCCCTGCTCATGCTCACTCTCTCTATCTCAAATAAGTGAATAAAATCTTTATAAAAAACAATGGACCAATTAATTAATTTGGTATACAAAATTAAAGAAAAGCATATTTTATATTTAAAATCAGAAGATTTAAAGTAATATGGCATATCTCAAAATCTTTGAGATTAATTTCACTTGCATTTGCCTTTTCCTCATGTTAACTAACATGCGCCCCCCTCCATACACACACCGCATATATCCAAACCAACATTCTGATTTGAGTAAGTATTTGGATGGGTAATGTGGACTTAATGGGAACATAACTACATACATTTTGAGAAGTGAAAAAAATTTTTAAAAAATGCCTGCTCTTCAAGAATGCTAAGAGTAAATTTAAAAGTGCCTTGAAAACTAAAAGTTAAAGGAGAAAGAATGTCAAGGAACTGCTGAGGCTAAGCCTTGCCAAAAGTCAAAAGTTCAACAAGCCGCTCTTTGATGTGACTAGAGAATTAGCTCATTTCTGCACTATGTTCACTACATAAGTGGATGGGTATTTTCACAAGAAAAGTGGCAGCAGGCTTTTTCCCATCAGGCTCTGACAGGAGTGAGCAGCCCTGGGTTCCAGTTCAGGCTCTGTGACCTCGTTTTAGGATTGTAACAACTCTTTGCCCCTTTCTGAAGATCGTCTCCATCTGCTAAAAGGAGGACTAACAAACACACTGACTAACTCACAGGTCTGTTGTGAGAATAACATGTATTAGTGGGCATGGAAGGGCTTTGATGGGTTCAAAGATGCAAGCCATTTTATTACATAGTAAAAGAATCTGGATTGAGACCTTCTGACACTACTCAGGAGTCAGAATCAACTAAGATAAGCACCCTTCTTTCCATGGACCTCCTTAAATAATAGAGTAGCTCTCATGTATTTAGTGTGTCACATGGGGGCTCCTGGGTGGCTCAGTTGGTTAAGCACCTGACTCTTGATTTCTGCTCAGGTCATGATCTTAAGTTCGTGAGATGGACTCCATGTTGGCCTCCGTGCTGAGTGTGGAGCCTGCTTAAGATTTTCTCTCTCCCTCTCCCTCTGCCCCTCCCCTCCAAGCAGGCTCACTCTCTCTCATAAAATAAAATTAAATTAAATTAAATTAAATTAAATTAAATTAAATTAAATTAAATTAAAATAAAACAGTGTGTCACATGAACAGAGCATTTAACAATAATCATTGATATAGGGTTATTACTTCCATCTTTATAGATGATAAACAGGATTAAATGACTTTCCAAATCATAATTCTGATAAACGGAGGAGCTAGGGTTTGAATTCAGATCTAATTCCCAAGCACAGGCTCTTACATACTGAGCAAAGGCCAGAGAGATGTAAGACCTGGCCTCTGATTTCCTGGGTGGCTGTGTTGATGGACCCCAGTGCACCTCCTACTTCTCTTCACTGATTCTCAAGAGCCTTTCAAATCAGAAGCACCCAGGAGGTCCCTGCCATGGAAGATCACAGTGAACTTCCCTTGGGAGGAACCTCCCGTGTTTAGGGGGATTAGGTTTTCTAAATAAAGACCACAGTTCAAAAATCCATTACATAGATGAAATTTGTCAGGACACTCCTGGGATCGATTGTGTGAGTCCATAAGCTTGTTATCACCATGTCACCTTCCTACATCTGTTGTCCATGTACCAAAAGAAAAGGAAATTAGAGCTAAGATCACCCAAGCTCTACAGTTTATTTTACTGTGAGTTACACTTGCCTCTACCTCTCCCACCAAGCTTCCTTCCTCTTGTGTTCTGAATATGCATGCTCAGTAAGCATTACTGATTGGCTGACTGAGTGAGAACTGACTTACCCCATCAGGAATAATTTTGATTATGATGAAATACAAATAATCTCTCTTCTCATTTCAGTTCGTATCTTCTTCTCACATGAACTCCATCTTACTTTGTGTTACTCACATTTAAAACCTTTGAAATAATCTTTGATGTTTTCCCTTGGGTTTCCTTAACCATTCAGACCATTCCTGCTGATATTTTCTTGTAATATTTCCAGATTTATGCCGTCCTTCCTTTTTATTTATTTAAAACATACCTATTGAATTCTGGGCCCTCATCTTGAAAAATATACAAATTCCTGAGTAGGGCCCTGCTTCCCTTTTTAATTATCCTTTCTATTCATCTTGCACATGGTTGCCAGATTAATATTCCCCAAATCCTGTTTTTTCACTTTCCCATTCTTGATCTTGACCTCGTAAGACGATGCCACTTTATCTATGAAATGAAGCCCAAATTCTTTGCCTGATAGTCACATCCTTGTAACATCTGGATTTAAGAAACCTTTCTAATACATCTCCCATCTTTCTCTAGTTGACCCTGCTGCTTTGGGAAGACTGGCCTTCCTACAGCTCCTCTTTAAGTAATGCTTTGTGCATTTCGGTCCCTGAACAGTAACCCAAGTCCTTTCTCCCCCTTAGAATGCTTTCTGTTTTCTGCTTCTCTCATCCATTTCTTCCACTGAAGAAGGCCCAAATTCAATTCTTGCCTTCCTAAGAAGCTTCTCCTGGTTATGTGAGTCCACAGTAAGATGGTTGAGAAACAGACATTGCCAATCTGCAGCTACTCCTGCCTCAGGGCCCACGCGCCATCTAAGCACACACTGTTGTGGGAAGCTTCATGTTGTGGAATGGAGGTATTTCACATTTCATATGTGACTGTTTAAACTTCCCATTATGTTATATCTTCTCTGAGGATGGAGGCAGTTTGGTCTGGCAGAAAAGAGCATGAAGACTAGAGCCAGACTCTTTGGGTTCAAGTCCATCACTTACTACCTGTGTGATCTTGGGTAATGTATTTGCTTACACATCAGCTTCCTCATCTGTAAAACTGAGAACAATATCATACTTCCCTCATAGACTTATCGTGAGGATGAAATGAGTTTAATATATGTAAGGTGCTTAGACAATGCTGGGCACATTGTACATACTTTGGAAGTGTTAGCTGTTATTCTTCCTTGCATGTTTTCCAGTGTGTATATATATATATATATATATATATAGAGAGAGAGAGAGAGAGAGAGAGAGAGAGAAAGAGAGAGAGAGAGGGATCTATACACATACATGCTGATATATCTATACACATATATCTATATTCATTTCTATATCTATATGCTGAAGGACAGTTGATCAACTCACCAATTAATCTGGGAAGATGGTAGAAATACCATCTATTTCAAGAGTATATATACATGTTCCCCTCTAGGTCAGTTTTATGCCTAGGGTTTCTTCAGCTGCTCTTTCTCTTCCAGACTGCATGTAAGCATTCTTCTGGGACAGAGAGATGGGCTGCACACTTACTTTCAGACAAGAATTTCATTAGCCCAGAAATGCCCATTTTTAGTTGAATATACTTTCACATTTGAGACATACATATTCCCTACATGGCAGTGATGAGTCTATATAAAAGTGTGCTTTGTATTATAATTTGTGTTTAGTTTGGAAATAGGGCCTAGGACTTTCCCCATGAATAATCTTCCAAAAGTTAAAAAAAAAAAAAAGACAGACAGACAGAAACTGGGGAACAGCCCCCACTGTGAATACTGAAGACTTTAAGGTACATCTATAGGCGAAGTGTTAGTTTTTAAGGCATGTTTTTTTGTTTTAAAGATATGTACAGACTATAGGATACGATTATATGAAAATCCATATATTTAAATATTTTTAAAAGATTTTATTTATTTATTTTAGAGAGATAGAGTGAGAGAGAGAGAGAGAGAAAATGAGCAGGGGGAGGGGCAGAGGGAGAAGCAGGCTTCCCACTGAGCAGGGAGCCTGATGCAGGACTCGATCCCAGGATGCTAGGATCATGACCTGAGCCGAAGGCGGACGCTTAACGACTGAGCCACTCAGACATCCCTAAATATTTTTTAAAACTAAAATAAAACTGTGATTTTACTAGCAAGTAAAGCCTGTATGAAAAGAGCATATGTAACTGGTAATGTTGAAGAGAAGGTAGGTACAGGATCTGAAAAGAGAGCAGCAGTCGCTGTGTGGACAGACATGGGCTATTTGTCAGGAGGGGCGAGCACCTGGGAGGAATCCTGGCTTTCTGGGAGGAGTGAGGGGGAAAGGAGACCAGTGAGAGGGCTTGATTCATTCCTCACCAAGCCCAGAGGGTTCCAGCTTTGTCAGAGGAAAATTCACTGGAGAGGACCAGGGGAGATCAGTATCCCTGATTCTCTGTGGAGCTCATCAGCACTCAATCTCATGCTTGCTTATGATCTTCACTTTGGTGATCCTTGGCCATCTATATTAATTCCTAGGACTTTATAATAAGCATGGTGGTTTGGCCGTTATACATGCAAATTATGGAAATATAGTAACACTCTATATGGTACAAAGTGTTGAAAGCCTCATGATGTGTACAATTATAAGCAATTTTTAATTTTCAAAAGGAATGGCTACAGTTGGGAGAAAGGTTGGGTTCTGCAGAATCTCTCCTTTGCTTGTCTGAAGTTGATACCTGTAGCACTCATTTCTAAGAACCCCATGTCTTTAATCGTTAATTATCACATCCAAGTAGTTCGTGAATATTTAACAAGCGCCTATCCTGTCCCAAGTGTGATGAGGCCATAAGAAGAGAGAAGTACAAGATATTATAGGACCTTAAACCAATGGTGTGCCCATTAAAAGCTTCAAATTAGAATCAATGCAAAAAAAAACAAAAAACAAAAAACGACCCTTGCTTCATATTTCCCTGAACTCTCAACACAGTTTGGATAATCAACCAAACATTTTAGCTGAAAATAAGTAATGTGTTTAAAATAATATGTGAGGGTTAAAAAAGGCTGTCTTCCCATCTTCATTATACTTCCACTAAGTGAAGTTCCAAGGTCATTTCTGTTCATTATGCTAAGGGAACCACAACATTATTTTTTCTCTTTTCACATGAAATTTTTTCCCAGGGGGAGGCCAAGGACATATTTAAAGGGAAGAATGTGGGCTTTGCTGGATTCTGAGTTAGAATTCTGATTTACAACTTTCAATCTGTATAACTTTGGGGAAATGACTCGATCTCTCAGAACTTCAGCTTTTTCCTTTATAGAATTGGGGTAACAATAATTCCTTCTAGAGTTGGTAAACAATTAGGAATAAAGCTTTATAAAGCACCTGGCACAATGTCTGACAGATAAAGCACTTAATAAATAGTCTGTTTTAGTATCATTGTTGGAAAAGTTCTCGTTTGCTGACGACCTGTACCTGTATTAATGAAGACTGTGCTAATTTGTTCTATGTGGAAAGATGAATTAAATACCTACCATCCAAAGCGATCAATTAAAATACCAACAAGAATAATGGAATGGTACGATTTAATGCTCAGGTTTAAAATTGCTATTACATTATTTCTGGCATTTTCACCAATCTGCAATCTTCCTGGAATGGAATTTGAGAATCATATGAGGTAATTCAGAATACATAATTACAAGTAACTTGGGGATTCAGACAGTACATCCCATTTTCTCATAAATTAAAAAACTTACTCTTGGGTATTGTATAATTTAAAAAAAAAAAAGACAAAAAAGACAGCCATTTCACTGAATTTCAGTATCAGGAGAAGGAATCATCCATATGTGCTAAGTAAAGTCTTGATCAATTTATCTATCTCTTTCCATTTAAAATGCTTACTTTCTGGCTAGGCCTCTTGCATATTTTATCTATAATCTCTCTTTGTAATAATCCTCGAAGTAGTGAAGGGGGATTTCCAGTCCCCACTTGTACTTTTTCCAGAGCAGGGAGGTGGGGACCTACTGTCTCCTCTCTCACCCCTCCTCACTCACTCTTCAAACAGGGGCATGCGCCCTCCCTGATCCTTGAGACTGGGAGGAGGTACTGAGCAAGCCTCGACGAAGTCAGCGCCCTCTGGTTCTTCCTGCCCCAAGAACACTTCCTCAGGATGCATTCTCAGCTAGTCCTTGGATAAGTTTGAAAGAATGGGCTCTCTCCAAGCTTTGCCTGAGACTGGGTGAGGAAGTTTAATTCTGGGGTGAAATATTAAAGAAGCTCATTATGGCTGCACATCTTAGCTACATCCTCAAATTCATCTTCCTTTAGTTAGTTTGTTTTTTTAAGTTTATATTTAAATCTTCATCTGTTTCCTGTTTTATTTCTCAGTTGTTTCCAATCTCAAGAATAGATATAATTTGCATTTTGTGATGAAAAAAAAACCCCAAGTCCATGGGGTGCCTGGGTATCTCAGTCAGTTAAGCGTCTGCCTTCAGCTCAGGTCATGATCTCAGGGTCCTGGGATCGAACCCCACACGGGGCTCCCCACTCAGCAGGGAGTCTGCTTGTCTCTTTCCCTCTCCCTCTCTCCCGGCTCAGGGTGTTTCTCTGTCTCTCTTTCAACGAAATAAATAAAATCTTTAAGAAAAGAAAAAAACCCAAGTCCAGATAAGTAACATCTGTAGTCCAAGCTTATGTAGCTAGTGAAGAGCTGACTTAGAAATTCAGCCCTGGCTTACTTTACTACACAGCACAGTTTCTTTTCAGCACACAATGCTGCCTTCCTCCTGTTGAACAGTAAAGAGAACCACTACAGCAATGATGAAGTCCTGGCCCTATTCTGTATCGTTCCAATTTTAGTATATGTGCTGCCGAAGTGAGCACTCCTGGCCCTATTCTGAAGCCATAGATTTTCACGGTTGGGTCCCAACAAACTTGCTATCTCTTCACGTATTGCTACTGTCTGGCAACAGAGAGTGTCTGCTCTAACTTCAGTCTGCACATACTGTGTCTGCACGAGGCAAGCACACAGGGAATAAGACGGGTCATAGAATTATCCAGGCCATAATGTCAATCAACTCCTCCCGCCATCTGCTTCCTCCCGCCAACAGTCTCACTGTTCGGGACAAGTGGCTTTTCTTGATTTATGTATACAGTATCAGGAAGATGTGAACATCTTCATACTTGGTTAAAACTTTCTCCTTGTATAGAAATAGACCAGAAGACTTAATAGCGTCTGGTTACGTTATTTTTACAACATTCAAATATCTTCCTCCTTTTCCACAACCAGGCTAGTTTATAGCTCTGAGTTTCTGGGACACAACTTTGTATTAACTATATTTAACCACATTAACTGTATTTTTTTAATTTTCTGTTTTCCTGATGCTCTGACATCTGAGGTTTTACCACCTAGCAGAAGCAGCCTTTCCCAGGTTAGCTAATTCCCAGAGATAGTAAACAACTTGCTTTGCGTTTGAGTACCCCTTTGATGTACAAACCAACCAATCCAGAGTCCAAAACCCCTCTTCCTCCTCTGTCTGGCACTCCAGGAAGGAATATTCCTTTGCTCTAATCATCTCGAGGCCAAAGTCCCAGACAATAGGAACCATTCCTCCTTCCCCCACCACCACAGCCTACAGCACACAGATGTTTCAAACTATCCAACCCTAAACCTACTCACCTTGCCTTGCCCATTCCTTACCTGGGAAACCACACTAAAGGCTTTTGCCCATGCTCTCCCCTGTCTCCTTCTGCCTCCTGACCAACACCGGCTCTTCCCCTGTGGGCCTTCATGTCTTGGCGTGTCCCTTCCTCTTGGGACCTGTAACAACAACCTTTGTAATGGTGATAGTCTCCTGATTTGTTGGCCTCACCATACTGAATAACAAAATCCTAGGTACCTTTTAAAACAATCTTGTACCCTTGCAAATAGCAAAAGAGCATATGCAACCATAGGTATTTTAAATATTTGCATATTTTATAGCAAGTTATACTCTGAAAACTGTAGTAGTGCAAATTAATGAAATGGTAATTTTCTAGACTTCCTTAGAAAAATAACAGTATTGAGATGAGGGTATGGAGGTTGCTTGCTTTTGCGATTTCTTCTAATGGAGTGTTATGTTTTCCAAAATGGATTCAATGCATTTGATAATGGTTTAGAGTGAAAGCAGTCTGAAGCTATCTGGTTGCCTCCCAGCTTCCCATGGAACTTTTCACTAAGCCTCATGAAGACAGTAATTATTTTCATTATAAAATACTTTGAAAAAGGAGTGAAGCCAGAATCAAGCAAAACTAAATATAATTTTGATGCATATTCTAAAGGAAAAATACAGGGCAATGAGGATTAACTTAATAATACATGTAAAAGTACCTCGCTAGATGATCAACAGGTAATAAAATTAAAAAAAAAAAAAAATTCCCTACCAGTGTGTCTGCCAAGAGCACTCAACTAGATTCGTGTTGCATTTTAGAAGTAACACATTGGTAGGGAGTTGTTTTTTTCACCAAAAACTCACAGCAGTCTTTCAGGGTTAGGGCAGTATTTCTCAACCCATTTTCATGATCACTTCCTAAAGAATCTTTTTCTCCTACTTTGCCCCCATCCCCATGAAATGTTAATACTACAGATATACTATACACCTGTGAGGTACTGTGGCCCTTTGGGGGTCCACAAGCCATTATAATACCTAAGATATATTTTGCCCCCCCCCGAGAACTAATTTTCACCCCTGTGAGGGTGATATCACCCCACTGATAACCAGTGAGAAGACATGGTCAGGGTTACCACTGGTCTGAACCCTGGCCGCACATTAGAACTATCCCAAAGGCTTTTAATTGCCAAGCCCCCACTTAGCGATCTTTATGTCATATGTCTGAGATGGGACCCAGGCTTTGTTATTTTAAAGCTCTCCAGGGGGCTGGATAAAAAAGATCCTTCAACTGCTAAGCAGAGAGGACAAGTCTAAGTGCTTACTCCATGTGTTAAGCTGTGACAAGCTAATCCAGTAATAGGACATGGTATGTTTACAATTACCTTGATTATAAATGTACATACATCAATTCTTTCACACTGTAAAAAAAAAAAGACAACTTGTATATTTGTTATGGATTCCTCATGCACAGTCAGGAGATGGATGTAGTGGAGAAAATACTTCTGGAATAAAAAGAGGAAGTAAGCCATGATCACAATTCCAAGAACATGGCATTAAAGGAGAAAATCCCACCCTTTTCATTTTGGGGTCAGCACAGGGATGTTACCTGGGCCTAAGAGTACTGGCAGGAGAGCACCTTTTGCCCTCTGACTCCAGGAGGGCCTGTTTGGGTAAAACAGTCATTTTCAAAGTACAGACCTTAGAACTTGTTAGAAATGCCAGTTATCAGACCTTACCCCAGACCTACTGAATCAGAAATTTGGGGGGACAGTGCGATCTATAGTTTAACAAGCCTACCAGGTCATTGCAACACACTCTGGAGTTTGAGAATCACTGTGATAAAACCTGGCTCTCAAGCACTTTATGTCCCAACCGCTTTTTTTTTTTTTTAAGATTTATTTATTTATTTGAGAGAGAGAAAGAGAGCTGGGGCAGGGGGTAGGAGCAGAGGGAGAGGGACAAGCAGACTCCCCGCTGAGTACAGAGCCAGACTTGGGGCTCGATCCCAGGACCCTGAGATCATGACCTGAGCCTAAATCAAGAGTTGGATGCTTAACCGACTGAGCCACCCAGGTGTCTCCCGCCCAACCACTTCTATTCTTCTCAAGAAAATTCATCTTTCATTCCTACTGCTAATTTTTATCCTGTACTTGATTAATTTGTTCTTGATTCTTATGAACAAGGATCTTAACAACCTGGATCATATTAGTGCATTCAACCAACTTTAAAAAGTTCCATCTTTCATAAATCACAGTTGGTTATATTAAACCAGCCAGGGCTCTAAACCAACCACTTTAAACCTCTTTAAACAAATTCTACAGAGAGGGAGGGAAGAAATGAGGGTTTGTTTTTTTTTCTTTTGCTTATAGGGTTAACTAGCCAAAGAAGTTTCCTTTTGGACCATTATAGGCAAGTAAAATTCTTTATGTTTTGCTAGAAATACCAAACATTAATCAGGTCCCAAAGCTAGGGTGACATTAAACCAAAAGCAATTTAGGCTATGGTAATAATGGTATCCTGTCTCTTGGTATTACTTAAATCATGCCAATTCCTGACCTACACTGTCCTTCTAAAATTATATATGTATACAATGCTATGGTAGCACTTCCTACTGGAACTTAAAATGTATCCCACATGCTAGAATTAAACTATTCCATCCCCTTAAGTTGTTTTCATTATTGTTTTAATTTTACATATAGTTCAAAATTGCCCTCTAACACAGGAATAGATCCTGAAGCAGAAGTGTGATGATTACTTCTTCAGGGCTGGGACTTATTAATATAATACTGATTCTGTCCTTACAGGGCAGAGAATGCTGAAGATCACAGAGGATAAAAAGCAGAACGTGAGACAATAAACTTATTTCAGGTGGCTTTAATCAAACTTAGGACGGCTGGAACTGAAGGCCATCCTCCTACTCTATACTTCAAGAGGAAATGCTGCTTTAAATAAGGCTCAGGTTGTTGACGTGAATGAGCTTAGAAAGCAAGAGCGTATGGGAATCCAGGCATAAAAACAAAGTGCTGTGTCAGATTTGCTATGTAGCTTAAAAGAGAAGGCTGCAACACATTACATGTCTCACTGCCCATAAAAGGTAATATAACTCTGCTTGTGACCTTATTGTTCAAATATACATTGTGCCTGATGTAAACCATTTTCCCCATCTGGTTGCAGAAGAGATAATACAGAGATGATGGAGAAGTTTATCACCAGAGACTCTGAAGTTCATAGAATTAAGTCAATCTGCTTAAAGATGAATTAAACTGACTGAAAGCCTAGTACATATGTGACTTTAAAAAAAAAAAAACCCTGAAACACCGGGTTTTAAACAGCAAAAATTTCATCTTGATAGAAGAGAGGGTAGAAGGGTATTTGTTCAAAATTCTTAGCTACACAAGAGCAAGACAATCAATTCAGTAAAAAATTGGTCAACTCAAAGTACTTGACCCAAAAGTCCTAGCCTAAATGGATTTCCCTTAATCATACTGATTTTTACAGAAACATAAAAGTCTTTCATTGATTTTATTCTTGAAATACTCATAGAATTCTCTCTACACTTTATATAAATGATTTAGAAAAGAGAACGTGCCAAACTATTTCATAATGGATGGGCAACGTTAGAGTGAAATTAGAAGGAGACTAACACATTTTCATGTAATTTTCTAGGATTTTACAATCTACAACATTAATGTAGACATAAGATGTATTGTAGCAATTCAAATAAAGTTTAAAGAGCATAAAAGGAATAACCAATTACTATTTTAATTGTATAGTGAGAATGCAATGGAGAGCGAGCAATGATATATATATATATATATGGGCTCATAGAGGAAGGCAGAGCCTAAGCCAGGACCTGATCGCCAGACTGTAACATCCTTTGATAGTTGTTCTCTTCCTTTTGGGTAGTAGTTTTCTAAAACTGGGTCACAAAAAGAACAAGAAAGTCAGTGATCTCTCCTAATCATCTGTCAGCTGTTTTCATAATAGCACTGGAATTTACCAAACAGCACATCTTGAGCCCTCATTTGGCAAGAAACTTGGGAGAGAGAAATTGTTGATTATTTTGAGCCCATATATGTAACACTCTAATTTTGAACTCAATAGATCAAGGAACTTTGGAAGATAGCTAAATAGGAGAATTTGGGGCATGTCATCTTACTTTTTAAAACCTGCATAGCGGGGCGAGTAGGTGGCTCAATGAGTTAAGTCTGCCTTTGGCTCAGGTTATGATCCCAGGGTCCTGGGATCAAGCCCCACATCAAGCCCCACATCGCTGGGGGGGGGGTCCCTGCTCAGCGGGGAGCCTGATTCTCTTTCTCCCTCTGCCCCTCCCCCTGCATGCACGCTCTCTCAAATAAAATAAAATAAAATAAAATAACCTGTGTAGCAACTACCTTGGAATGTCATGTCTTGGTTTCTAACATCTTTAGCTTAATAGATATGAATAACAGATCTTACTTTCTTGTCCCAAGTAACATATGTTCGATGTGGCCTGCCTTGCAAGATAAACTAAAGATATACATAAAGCCATTGTAAGGTATACTTGAGAGTAGTTCAAATTTGATTCCAATGTTACTAATTCAAGTCTTTTTTTTTTCTTTTAATTGTGCAGGTTTAATTTTTATAATTTCTTTTTTTCTTTAACTCATCTTGTTTTGGAGACAATTGCAAAGAGTTTTATGTCATGGGTGACTTATTTCTATCAATATTCTCCTATAGTAACACTACACTGATTTTGGAACCTAGACTGATATATAGTAAAACATCTTTTATCAGAATTCTCTGTGCTTTTTGCATATTTTAAAAACATGATCCTTCTGCAGAGTAATGGATAGGAAATAAGAGATTAAAGAGACAACATGACTCTAAAATATAGTTAGAATACACTACTATCGAAACTTGTGGTAGGTGCAAATAATCATAGCCTACATTTCTTGAATCTTTCCTATGTTCTGGGCACAGCATTAAGTATTATACATTCATTATCATTTAATAAACAGCAATTCCAGGAGACCGGTACCATAATTGTCCCTATTGTTGTTTTATGAAGAAGCTGAGGTTTAGAGCAACTAATTCAAAGTTATACCCTGGTAAATGGCAAGGCAGGACACAAACACAACTCCTCCTGACTTCAGTGCTTTCTCTCCTATCTGTAGAGCCCTAAATTCTCCCTTGATGTACATCTTTAATGTTAACTCAAACTCCACCATAATTTATTTCTCAGGCATCATGGAAAATTGTTAGGTCTACTTACAAAGCCTTTGAAGAACTAAATAAGCCAATTATTTCCTTGCCCAAGGACATAAGTTATCAAAATATCTCCACTCAAGAACCACAACAAATACGGTAAGCATGATGGGTAAAACTTGTACAACTGTATTACTATCCTTGTAATTGCTGTTATTGATTGGTAAAACATGGCCTTAGCCATCACCATAAAGTAGAACTTGATTTCAGTTGAATCAGCATAAAAGTTAGTGATTAGCCAACCTACTTTCAGCTAAGTTATGTTGCTGTTTGAGTTGAGTTGCTATGCTACTCCCAAGATATATGTGTCCTGTCCTTTGTCATTGTTTCGTTTTCACTGCAAATAGTCCAGAAAGAATGGAGGAGTTAGCTAAGAAACTGGGAGTGGGTAACTGTCTTGATTTGCCCAGGACTGATGGGTTTCCCAGGAAGCGAGACTTTCGGGTTTAAAATTGGGACAGTCTTAGGCAAACTGTGATGCATCGGTACTAGGGGTGGACTTGTAATTTCATCAATTCTTCCACTATAACACCAATCTATTCTCAAGTACCCTAAATATGATCTTGATTTGATACTGAAAACCTGTTCTAGATCAGGCCTAGATGGCCAAAGTAAAGCTAACATCCAGGAAAAAGCTTAAAAGATAAATACCCCCTTGCCTGTTGTAGAAATTCCAATTTTGAAATGTGGGGTCACAGCTTAAAAATTAAACTTTAATATATAAAAAGTGTAATAAGATCTGTCCTAAACATTCTTGCTCTATCAGAAATTCAGTCGTACACAAACTTGGTGCTACTTCCACACGTTTGTGGTACTGAAAGCAACATGACCCTCAAGTAATGCTTTGTGAACACTCACATCTCAATATGAGCATTCCTCCTGCAAACTCACTCAAGTTTGATGTTGACTTAGCTCAAGACATTTCTAAACTCCTTTTGGAATTGCCTTTAGAGTCAGATTTATTTGATTTATAGCCCATCTTCAATTTTTATGAACATGGCACTAGGAACATGGATTATTTTCCTTATTTGCCATATGCTGTTCCTAAAAACTTGATATGTCTCCTAAAATCAAACTCCTGCGTTAGAGGGCAATATTTGCATGTTTGCAACTCCTAATATTATTCAGAAAACCATGACACCAGCTCTGAAGACAGTTCCAAAAAGGGGTGACAGCATTGCTTTGACCAAGGGCAGCATGTTGTCTTGAGAAGGCAACTCCAATTTAAAGAGAGCCATTTTCGGGGCGCCTGGGTGGCTCAGTTGGTTAAGCGACTGCCTTCTGCTCAGGTCATGATCCCGGAGTCCCGGGATCGAGTCCCACATCGGGCTTCCTGCTCAGCAGGGAGTCTGCTTCTCCCTCTGACCCTCTTCCCTCTCGTGCTTTCTATCTCTCATTCTCTCTCTCTCTCAAATAAATAAATAAAATCTTTAAAAAAATAAAAAACAAAAAAAATAAAGAGAGCCATTTTGGAGTTATAAGCTCTATGTGAAAGACTGTTCCCTTCCCCCACATCGCTTATGTTAACTTAAAGTCATACCTTTTATTTTTTAAGATTTTATTTACTTATTTGACAGAGAGAGCACAAACAGGGGGAGGGGCAGAGGGAGAGGGAGAAGCAGGCTCCCCTCTGAGCATGGAGCCGAACATGGGGCTCCATCCCAGGACCCCAACACAGGCTCCATCCCAGGACCCCAGGATCATGACCTGAGCCAAAGGCAGACGCTTAACTGACTGAGCCACCCAGGTGCCCCCAGTTAAATAGGTTTTTCAGGCAATATAGGAAAAGACTGATAGTGCCCTGAATGAAATTGGTGACTGGGAATGAACAGAAGTTGATAAATTAAAAAAAAATGTTCAAGATGAAGAACCGAACAGCATTGCTGAACTGAAAGAAAGGAGCAAGGAAGAAGCCAAGATTTCTGGCTTAAAGAATTGGTTAGATGGGTCTAGTAGTTCCTTTCACTGAGACAAATCACCCAGGGGGAGAATCAGATTTGGGGGGAGGTTGAACTTGACATGTCTGTCAGACACAAAAATAAATGTCTGGCATTCCTTTGGATATGATGGTCTGGAACAAGAAGAGATGATGCTTTAGAGATAGAACACTTAAAAATCAAGTCTTAATAACTGAAAAGTCATCTCCAAGAAATAGAAATGTCAGCTATGAATGACGCTGTAAGAGTGAGCTGAATGACAGGAAAAGAGTTCAGTCAGAAGCCAGAAAAACATCCACATTAATCAACAGGAAGAAGAGGAGCCATCAGGGGAGACTGAGATGGAGTGACAGGAGAGGCAGGAGGGCAAACTTTCGCCTGGAACTCTTACTCCTCTATCTCCTTCCAGCTTCAGCCCATCATCACTACCTTATTTATCTGAAAAACCATTCTGTCTGGATTCTTTGTTGAAAACTCACCTTCAAGTACTGCCTCTTTTGTGGTGCTTTCTCTGATAACCCCCAGGTAGGAATAAGGGTCCCTCCTCAGTTACAGTATGGGTCTCAGCAGATGTATATCCCCCCGATGGCAGAGACCATTCTTACCACTGTGTCCCCAGGCCAATAATGAGCACATGGTAGGCGTTCAATTTGCCTTTGTTGAATCAAAGAAGCAAAGTAAGTTCTCAAGCTTGATGCATAAGGTATTCCTTATGTAATCGCTTGAAGCCAATTTACTCTTATTTTGGAAATAATGCTAATGCATTTTCTAACCCACAGGTGATTAAAAACAGAGGGGGTCTGGAACCAGAGGCACACATACTCCCGCTCACTGACAGAGCACTTAAAAGTGACAAAGCTTAGGGACGCCTGGGTGGCTCAGTCGGTCAAGTGTCTGCCTTCGGCTCAGGTCATGATCCCAGGGTCCTGGGATCGAGTCCCGCATCAGGCTCCTTGCCTAGTGGGGAGCCTGCTTCTCCCTCCACCTGCCACTCCCTCTGCTTGTGCTCTCTCTCTCTCTCTCTCCCTGACAAATAAATAAAATCCTTAAAAAAGAAAAGAAAAGAAAAGTGACAGAGCTTAAATGTGAAAGAGAAGACGCTAAAAAGCTTTGTATGTGGCAGTTTAGTGTCCTTCAGGGTAAGTGCCAACATGCTTCACAAATTTTGACACAATACAAATCAGAAAGTGATGTTTGTGTGAGAACATGGAGTCTCCAAGGAGGTTAAATTATGACAGGTAGAACTCGGAGTAAGCCAAGAGACTATGTGTACATTTTTGATAGATTTATAGTACAATGGAAATTATTTTTAGTTTTTAGCTTTTAAAGCAGAGGTTATATAAATATTGGAAAGATTCAAAATGTGATTACGCATGTTAGCTGAGCTTCCAGCTATCTGGAATATGCACATTATGTGTAGCAGCTCATTCTCGAACAATAGGAGTGCCTACAAACAAGTTGCTGCCATATGTGCCTATGCATTACTCAGAATTGCAGAATGGAATCTCTTGCTTTTCTCATTTATAAACTCATGAAGACAATGTTTATTACAAAAGCATATTAAGCATAACACAACATTTCCAAGTGGCTGTCCCATTGTTACCGACGTCTTCTATATCAGGATGTGCAAGAATTTAAGATTTCTGCAACGTGAGTTCCCTCTCTGTCCTTCTTGGAAGAGCGCAGAAGCATTCTGTATTCTGTTGCTTTTTGCAGAGACTGAGCTGCCAACAACTTATGACTGCGTTCTTGGACGTGAAAATAAAGCTCACTCAAAAAATATTCCTAAATAGGGCACAATGGTTAAACTGGCAAAGCTATAAATATTATGGGACCAAAGTATATTTTTGTCTTTATTTCTCTATGCCAGACACTGTTAAACTAACTGTTAATACACAAACTTTTTCGTTGTTGTTGTTGTCAAGGAGAGCATGCAGCTTCTTTAGGGCTATTTTAAATTCTGTGCCTCGTTTCATATAAATATTTACCCAAAGGAAGGTGTCTGACAGTGAAAATCTATACACCGTCATAATCCTTTTACACAAAGCATATTTTTATTCTATAGATTTCGCCAAAGGTATGAAAAGCTCCCCCATGAAAAATCCCATTATGAAGAGAAGGAAAGAACAAAGGAAAAATTACCATTATTCTCCAAAAGTTGAAGTTTATAAAAACAAAACGTTTCTTTGTCAAGAGGCCCAACCAGTTTGCCCTGCATTTGAAACCTGCTAAAATGGGGTGCCTGGGTGGCCCACTGGGTTAAATGTCTAACTCTTGATTTCAGCTCAGGTCATGATCTCAGGTCATGATCTCAGAAGCCCCGCGTTGGGCTCTGTGCTCAGCCCAGAGTCCACTTGACATTCTCCCTCTCCCTGTCCCTCTGCCCCTTCCCCTCACTCACACTCTAAATTAATTAATTAATTAATTCTTAAAAAAAAAACTGCTAAACTAAGAAATCTCAATGAAAAAATAAAAAGTAGCAGTGGATTATTTTTCTAAGCATCTGAAAATAAGTATTATATAATCTGTACATTAAAAAAACAACATATTTGAAAACAACCTCTGAAACAGGTTAAATTATGTATTAGCACTGCTAAGTTGAAATATTTGACAATTATAAAAGACAGAACAGTGACGCTATCAGTTAAAAAACACATTTTTTAGTGCAATAACTTGTATAACAATAGCTTTTCTAGAGACTTTTTAGAATTATTCAAGGAACTGAAAGAATTTCCTAGTGGTTTTTGCCGACAATAATATATACTAAAAGCAATAATATACTAATAAAGAATATAGATTGAACACCTATTATGTGCCAGGCACTCTATATAGCACTTAATACGTGGAACTTAGAATTTGATCCTTGCAATAATCCTGTAAAAAAAATGTATTATTATATTCTCTATCATACAGGTGAAGAAACTGAGGCTGAGTATTCAAGGTATAGCTGCCAGGTGAGGGCACAAGGATTCAAATGTAACTCGACCACATCTTGGAGATCCAGTAGCAAGCCAACCCACTCCTCCTGCAATTTGTGGTCTACTAACTGAGGTGGACTTCAAACATTCCAACAGTACACACATAGGTGTTCTGAAAGAAAGGTAGAGGATACTGTTAGAGAATAAAACATAGGGTCGGAATTTGGGCTATCAGGGAAGAATAGAGAGTTGAGGACCCTTGGGGTGAGAGCTAATGATTAGTAGGATGTAGAGAGGCAAAGAAATCGGGAGTGCTCCAAGCAGCAAAGAGAGCAGATGCAAAGGCCCTGAGGCAGAACAGTTTATTTCAGTAATGGAACTAAAAGAAGATAAATATGTCTGGAATGTATTGAACAACTGAGAGAATGGAGAGAAATGGGCTTGGACAAGTAGGCAGAGACTCACAGACCTGTGAAGGATTTTCTATCATCCTAAATACAATGAAAAGCAATTGAAGACCTTTCTATGAGTAAAGAGAGGCATGATCCTATTCGCATTTTAAATTTGTCTGGCTACTGTTTGGACAATGGACTGGAGGATGGGAAGAGACCAGGTTGGAGGCCATGGCAGGAGTCCCAAATGGCTGGGATGATGCTTGGACTAGCAGTGGCAGTGAAGTTGGAAGAAAGAGAACGTGCCTGTGATGTACTGTACAAATAGGATACAGGACCTGGTGGCAGACTGGATGAAGAGGGAAGCATGCCAACACCTCATCAGAGGCTTTCCTTAAATCAGTGCTCATTCCTTCCCACTTCTCCTGTGTCTGACGGGGACCAGTCCTTTTCAGAGTTAATACCAGCGTCAATTTTTCATGATACTCAAGTCCTTCAAGTTGTAGATCCTGGGAGGTTGTCACTGTGCTGGAGAACGTGTACATGAAGAAGAGAAGTGAGAGTTCTCTCATAACAAATAGCATCTGACCAAGCACCTTGATGTAATATTTTCTCTTTCTTTTTCATAAGACAAAATAAAAAAATTATTTTTAAAAACAAAATAGTATATATATATATTATATTGTATAGATATTATATATTATTAGGCACTTATTTATCAAAATACTAATAATTCATAATGTTTTACAAATTAAATATCAAACCTCCAACAAAAAAAATCAGTAATTAAACCCAATGTTAATGGTTAGAGATTTGAGAAATCATGTCCCAAAAGATATTTTCTGTGCACATTCTAGCTGCAGATAATTTATTTTAGGTAGCTAGTTCTGAGACTGGCTTCTTCTATGGACTGCTGTTCAAGTTATTCTCCATGAGATTTAGCCTCCTTGGAGCACCTGGGTGGCTCGGTTGGCTAAGCATCTGCCTTTGGCTCAGGTCATGGTCCCAGGGTCCTGGGATTGCTTGGCGGGGAGTCTGCTTCTCCCTCTGCCCCTCTCCCCCGCTCATTCTCTCTCTCTCACTCTTTCTCTCTCTCATAAAATCTTTAAAAAATTGTTTAAAGAGATTTAGCCCCCTTTTCTTCAATATCTTTCTGCTCACACATATGACAATAAACCACTTTCCAATGGCCACATTGGGAGTCTTTATGTCAGTAAATGGAAGTGGGTGTCTGAATTTGGAATTAATTAGCCAGAATTCATACAAAGAAGACAGGCCGAAAGAGTGAGGGTATTTTAAACCTTTCGACATCAATAACAGATGAAAGAATTGAAAGATTGAAACATTGGAAGAATGGGGATCTTGAGCCTGGAGAAGAAAGACTAAGGATGACTCTCTTAACTATCTTTAATACATACTAGAAAGCCTACATTGTGGAAGAAAAAGTGAATTTACTTTTTGTAGCCACAAAGGGCAAAACAGAGTCCAGTGGATGAAGGACAAGGGGAGGCAAATTTTTCTCAATGTAAAGAAAGCCTTTCCTAATACAACTGTTCAAAAATCAAACAGGTTAGGGTGGCTCACTGTCATAAGTGATACCCACAGAGACTAAATGACCATTTTACTTTAATATTTTGTAAAGTTTGATCAATCAGAAAGGCATTTGGCTAAAGATTCTAAAGTCTCCTTCTATTTCTAATATTCACCATATAATAATTGTCTCTAGCAGCCATTCTTCTTAAAGATAATTCTAACAGTCACAAATTTCCATTCGATGATTTGTGTAGCTCACTGGCATCACATTGGAAATTGTGGGAGAGGGGTGTGAAACTAGACTAAGTAATTAGTGCATTCCATTTCTCTGGCCATAATGATTGGGTTAGGGGTGACCATGTGACTTAATCCAACCTGATTTCTTAGGAATGGTGGGATAGATATGCTTTATTCCCACCACACGGAATAGAGATAGGGAAGCCTGTAATAATTGGTAGACATCTTAGGACCACACAGGAATGAGGTGAACAAAGAAACCAAGCAAGGACCTGGACCTGTCATGTCATGGACACCAACAGATCAAGCCTTGCCTAACACCAGTTCTCCCAGTGGCCTTTTCCGTTATATGAGCCAATGAAGTCTCTTAAGAAGTTTGAGAGTGTTTTCTACACATGTAAATAATGGATTCCTAACTCTGATTCTTATCCAAATATGTATAAAGTGACCCATTTTCAGAAAGAAAGTGAAAAGGAAACCAGATACATGTTGCATCCAGAGATCCACTTAGCAACCAAGAGATTTTTCTAATATTGATCCCTGAGAGTCATAAAAATCTCCATTTGGGTCTCAGTACCATTAGTATCTCTTTCAGAATAAAGCATGTTCACCAACATTTCAACTAAAAAATTACTAAGCATTTAAAACAGATTTAAGCAGTTTTATAGAAAACTTTTCATTTCACATGCATAAACTTAATTCTTCTTTCCCCACGCAGGGCTACTGTCAATGAAAAAAAAAAAAAGCAGTTACAATCAATTCATAAATTCTACAGTGTTAATGCCTTTGTGAGTTGACTATATTAAATGCTTAAATAATTTCTTAATTTGCTTAAAGTTTTGGTAACTTCTCAACACTAAAACTATGAGAACCATAAACTACTTTGCATGCTGTATCTCAGTATTTCATATTTTGATTCTATAGAATGGTTTTTGACCCATATCTAGGTTCAAATTTTACCAGTCTTTACTCATCTATGCCCATATGTACATTTCAAAATAAAAAGTGAAATTCATAGACTTATACTGAAGCCAAATATTAGCATCAATTTTGCCTGCTGGGTTGTGGTCCATGAGTATATTGAGATTTTTTTTTTTCAGTCCTCAGAAGAGTTGGGTAGGGCTCCAGGTAGACCAAAACCCCACATCAGGAGTCTTTGGCAGGAGCAGCTTATCTGTTTACCCAAACTGCAATAGAAATATTTTCATTTTCTCTGCATAGCATTGCAACAAAAATTCTAGGATGTGCTACCCTAAGTAACATTACTTAAAGGTTCTACCTTGTTCTTCTTTTATTGAATCTCATAGATTCCAGCTCTGGAAACCTATAAAAAATATTTTTTTGCCAGAATACCACTAAAGGCAAGTAAGGCTTTCCTTTCAGTTGAATTCAAAGAATTCAAGACAATTCAAAACTCATTTTCTTTTTCCGTGCCAAGATAAAATATTTCCACTTGTTTCTTTCCCTTAAAAAAATTTTTTATGTCCTTTTACTCAGTTCTCCTCTTAGAAAAATGGATTTTAGCAAGTTCCGGCTTAAAAATAAAATTGTGGATTTTCAGGGTACAGCATGATCCAGTATACTTCTTCACATTATTGCTGTTTGTGGATAAGATTCCTACAGCCAGACACAGAGGAATGGGAAATGTTGCAGAGACCACCCAACAGAGTGCTTGGAAAATGTGTAAGAAACATTCTAGAAAGATAGTTTCTTGTTCTGGTATGATAATGCCCATGAACTGTCAAGCACTTGTCTATCACTTTCATTAAAAATGGTTATTTAATATTTCTGGTTTTAAATTGCAGAAAAGAAGTTCTTACCTTTCAACTTCATGTTCACACAAAAAACACCATTTTGGGGCAAATCCTAATCTTAAATAAATTCTGTGTGCAGTTGCCATGAAGGTTTCTTATTTAGCCAGGATAAAATTATCTATAGTGCATGAAATCTAGGTATTTCTGGCTATAATAAGCAAGAATCATTTGAAGAAATTGAAATTTTATAACTAGCAGGTGATAAATTACTTCAAAATGCTCACTTCCATAGGAGAAACTATTTTATTTTATTAATAATGACCCATCACAGGGACACCTTGGTGGCTCAGTCAGTTAGGCGGCGTCTGCTTTGGCTCAGGTCATGATCCCAGGGTCCCGGGATCAAGCCCAGCACTGGGCTCCCTGCTCAGTGGGGAGTCTTCTTCTCCCTCTCCCACTGCCCCTTCCCCCCTGCTCATGTGCTCTCTTTCTCTCTCTCTCAAATAAATAAAATCTTAAAAAAAAAAAATAACCCATCACATATAAACAAGTATATTTACAACCTCAAAACTCTTGGCTCCATATATTTTTTAAAGATTTTATTTATTTATTTGACAGAGAGAGACACAGCGAGAGACGGAACACAAGCAGGAGGAGTGGGAGAGGGAGAAGCAGGCTTCCCACCAAGCAGGGAGCCCGATGGCGGGGCTCGATCCCAGGACCCCAGGATCATGACCTGAGCCGAAGGCAGACGCTTAACGACTGAGCCACCCAGGCGCCCCTTGGCTCTATATTTTTGACAGCAAGGATGAGAAGCTTTTTAGAGCACTTCTTCTAAACCAGAATCTTCTTTGAATCCCACTCTACATGCTACCTTATCCCCTGGGCGTCAATGCTGCCTCTATCTCAGAGTACAGATACGTCAAAGAAAACACTCTCATCTATTTTTGAACATTCTGAGATCTTTGAAGTGAAAACTCTTATAAATAGTTGGAAGCATATTATTAGAAGTCTGCTTGGAAACCATTTGGGTCAGGGAAAAAAGATAACCCACAGAGGGAAAAGATTACACAAAATCAAATGATTTATAGCCCCTAGCACACTTACTTATGCTCCACTGTGCTAGATTCACCTTCCAAAATGAGTAATAGAAACAGAGTGGTTTTCAAACCTATAGACATGTTGAGCAGTAAAGGGTTTAATTCAAGGGGGAGTAAAAAGCCCATGTACCTCAATAAATTCAAACTAATGACTGATAGAGTAAGGAGTTTTCACCCAAAAAATAAATATTTGCTGATTACTTAAATGATGCATAAGACTGGCCCCGTATTAGGCATTCCATAAAAGCCTGAGGCATGCATTGGCAATCCCAGCCAAAGATTCAATGAGCCACAGGAATGGAAAGAGATTCGCTGAATACAGGTGGATAGTAATAGATTGGGTGTAGACCTGGTTCTGGAGAATCTGTGATCCCACTGATTTGCTTACATCATTTTCTATGCCTCACTTACTCTGGGGTATTTTTCTTTCTTTCTTTCTTTCTTTCTTTCTTTCTTTCTTTCTTTCTTTCTTTCTTTCTTCCTTTCTTTCTTTTTATTTGAGAGACAGAGAGTGATTGAGTGAGCGAGTGAGACAGAGCACAGCTGGAGGAGGGACAGAGGGAGAGGGGGAAGCAGGTTCCCTGCTGAGCAGGGAGCCTGATGTGGGGCTCGATCTCAGGACCCCAGGATCATGACCTGAGCCGAAGGCAGACACTTAACTGACTGAGCCACCCAGGCGCCCCAGTCTGGGCTATTTCTCATCTGTGCAGCAGAGCAGATCTTTGCACAGTTTAGATCACAGAGAAAATAAGTGGTATGGGTTCATTTCATATAGAATTGCTTTTTTTTTTCCTTCTAGGAGGAGTCAAATTTCTTGGGAGTATAGGACAGATGTAGAAAATTTTTCACAATGCAGCCTACCATTATGTAAATGTTCAATAAGTATTAAAAACAAGAATAGCCTAATGACCCTGGGTATGGGGGTATTAAGTGTGCTCATAAATTGAAATGTCAGCTGTGAAATATTTTAATATCATGGCAAGGACTCAAACTAGTAGTCAGAAGACCTATATTCTCGTCCCAGCTCTGCCATTTGTAGCTCTGTGAATGCGGACAAGACAAACTCTTTGATGGTCAATATTCCTTACCTGTGAGTTTCTAATTTCTCAAGTTTATTTTGAGAATACAACAATGTTCTTTCTGAATTGGAAGGCCTTATAAAGTATTGTATCTACCCTTTTGAAAATCTGCATAAGATGTGATTGTATTCTCATACCTTAGTTAATACAACATAATAGCACTCATTTTTTTAACCCTTAATTTAATTCAGCAAATATTCATTTGCATCATCACCATGGGTAAGGAATTTACAAGTCAGATACTTCTCTATCCTCGAGGTAGTCATAATCTAATGAAGGCAATAAACCCAAATACAACCACTCATTTCTTGGCAAGTATTTATTAAATTCTTTTTTTTTAAAGATTTTATTTATTCATTTGCGAGAGAGACAGAGAGAACAAGGAGAGGGAGAGGCAGAGGGAGAGGGAGAAGCAGATTCCCTGCTGAGCAAGGAGCCCGATGTGGGACTCGATCCCAGGACCCTGGGATCATGACCTAGGCCGAAGGCAGACGCTTAACCATCTGAGCCACCCAGGCGCCCTATTTATTAAATTCTTATTAGATGACAGGCGCTATGCTAGGCCCTTTGTTACCCATATGAAAAAGTCCTACACCATGACTTCAAGGAATGTGTGCTCTAATGAGAAAGACAAAGGTTTTTTTGTTTATTTTTTTTAAAGATTTTATTTGTTTATGTCAGAAAGAGAGAGAGAGCACAAGCAGGGGGAGCAGCAGGCAGAGCTGGGAGAAGAGGCAGAGGGAGAAGCAGGCTCCCCACTGAGCAGGGTGCTCGATGTAGGACTCGATCCTAGGACCCCGGGATCATGAGCTGAGCCAAAGGCAGAAGCTTAAGCGACTGAGCCACCCAGGTGCCCCAAGCCAAAGTTTTTTTTTTAAATTGCAAACTGTGCCCATACACATAATAAATGTGATAACAGGGGCGCCTGGGTGACTCAGTGGCCTGAGCCTCCAACTCCTGATTTTGGCTTGGTTTGTGATCTTGGGGTCCTGGGGTGGGCCCCACGTCAGGCTCTGCACTCAGTGAGGAATCTGCTTGGGATTCTCTCTCTCCTTCTCCCTCTGCCCCTCCCCCTTGCATGCTCACTCTCTCTCTATCAAATAAATGTGATACCAGAAGTATGCATAACGGGGCGCCTGGGTGGCTCAGTTGGTTAAGCGACTGCCTTCGGCTCAGGTCGTGATCCTGGAGTCCCTGGATCAAGTCCCGCATCGGGCTCCCTGCTCAGCGGGGAGTCTGCTTCTCCCTCTGACCCTCCCCCCTCTCACGTGCTCTCTCTCTCTCTCTCACTCTTTCTCTCAAATAAATAAATAAAATCTTTAAAAAAAAAAGAAGTATGCATAACATAGTTTAAGAGTAGGGGTGGGAAGGAAGTAATGGAGAAGATGGTAAGAAAGTTCTAAAATAAGATAACCAGAGCAAAAGATGAAAAATCCAGAATCAAATTTGTGTTAAAATTCTAGCTATGCAATCTTTTCCAAGTTACTTGTTTCATTACTTTCTGGATGTATAAAATTGGAAAAAAATAATATTATCTTCCTCCTAGGATATTTGTGTGGATTAAATGAGGCAACACAGATAAAGCTTTAGCATTGCACCTGGCACACAACACAAGCTTAATAAATGCTAAAATGGCAGCACATATATGCTTCTGCTTGAGTACCTAATGCAATGCTATGCACATAACAGGCTCTCTATAAATTCTTAGCTATAATCTTATAGGGTCAGTATGAATACTAATCTAAAGGATTATCATCATAAACATCTATTCCAACAATATACTATTGAAGATGTAGTTTTTGTTTACTAAATTAATACTATCCACATGTTCTCTTAGTTCTTTACCTTTTTCTTCTAAATGCAGAATGTAGAAAATAAATAAATCACAAACAAAATATGTGCATCCATGATAAATCAGTTGACTGAGGGTTCTAATTAATGGAATTTGACTTAATCCATATCAATCAAGCTATAAGTTACAATAAATCACTATACATTTTTGTCTTACAAAGTAGACATATACTTTTTGGAACATTCCATCATAATTAACCTAGTGAAAGATTTAATCTTGTAGGGTTCTGGGAGATCACTAAAGGACTCTATTTGTGTAAACAAGAAAAAAATAAGGATTAAAAGATAGCATTTGGCTAAAGTGAGGGGTAGGATTCAGCTAAAGAAGAAATGAAGTATAAATTATTTTATTAAAAATTAAAAGCCAGCTGTTCACTACTTGGGAAAATACAACCAAATGTATTTTTTTCTTCTGCATCATTAGCTAAAACAAGATTAGAAACCCCTTGATTTTTAAAACTTTGAGAGGGTACTTGATTTTCTCAAAGGACATACTGAAGTCTTTATGTTGATATAAATTTAGAGATATAAACAACTCAGTTTCTGATGCAAACTTAGAAACATTCATCTGAATGAAAGAAATAGCCACTCAGCTAGCTTTATTTTTTTTCAAGATTTTATTTATTTATTTATTTATTTATTTATTTAGGAGGGGGAGCAGAGGAACAGAGGGAGGGGGACAAGCAAACTTGGGGCTCCATCACACAACATTGAGATTATGACTTGAGCCAAATCCAGAGTTGGATGCTTAACCGACTGAGCCACCCAGATGCACCTCAGCTAGCTTTATTTTTGTTTCTGCTCTCCCTTCCTCTTCTCTCCCTTTCTCCTTTCTCTTTCTCTCTCTCATCCTTCCCTCCTTCTCTCTCTCTTTCTTTCTTTTTCTCTTTCTTTCTTTCCCTCTTCCTCTTTCTTACCTCTCCTTTTTTCTCCGTATGGCCACAGACCAGGAATTTACCTAGGTTCTGGCAAAGAAACAATGAATAAAACAGACATGGTTCCTCCCTCATAGAACTTACAGTCTTTTTTGGAAAACATTTAAACAGGTGTGTTTATTACAACATGATAAGTGCTATAATTAGGCAAATACAGTGGAGGAAGACAAAAGCACATCGCTGTGGAATGTGGCTTAGTTCGCGAAGAAGAAACAATTCATTACCCAGGATTTTTGAAGTTGCCTTACATCTTACTGTGTATCTATAAGCAAGTATATAAATATAAAAAACACAACGTAGTCAAACTTTGCCTCACAGTATCCCAGGATAATTAAGTTTAAGCATTGTGATTCACTCTAATAAATGGGCTAATCCCCTTCACCAGACATGTATAAAATAAAGGAACAAATAATGGAGGTTTTCTTGAAAACCTCTTTTTGTAATGATCTGAGACTTTCTGAGTAATGTCTAATCTTTCTAAAGAAATGTCACTGCAAACATTTTTAGATGTTGTTGGAACTGGTCTGGATTTTCAAGTCTCAGAGTATCAGTTATGACCTAATAAGACCTATGCCATCTGTTTTTTTCTTTGCTCGGAGAAGTTTTTTTAAGTTTACTATAGAAGGACATATTTTAAATGTATTTCTTCCCACACAAATTTATATGCAGGTTGGCAAGCTTTCCCAAAGATCAACACTTCTGACTTCATCATAAGGGCTTTTTCCTACAGTGTAATCACAGAGGACTGTTTTCCAAACACTTTTTATAAGTTTTGATCCTGACCAATTAGCTAATAAACCCCTACATGGACTGATTAGTTCTGTACAAACAAACCTCTTGCCATAAAATATCAACACCTCTTAAAGGGTAACACGTCAGCCATTATGGTCAGTTCTAATTTACGGCACCTACTTGCCTTCCTAGAGGATGGCAGCGGGCCAGGCAGGAATATCTAAGCTGGTTTGAAAGCTTGCTCTGGTTGCCTAGCAAACCTCCTGTCACGGGAGCCAGGCAGCCTGGTCTCTCAGATTCCAGCACCCTGCAGACACCCTCCTCTTCCCAGGATGTAGTGCAAGAAGTATTCACAAATGCTTTTTTTAAAAAAAGAGAATACTTTATTCATTTCTGCCATCAATCCATGCCATCAATATATTTAATACAGAACATTATAAAGGTGAAAATGGGCGAGAAGTTTAATATTTCTAGATGAACACAGTCTCCTGACCAATTTCTATACAATACCAGTACAACATACACAAGCAGAATGTTTTTTTCTCAGGACTGATAGCACAGCTAAAGTTTCCAAAAATTCAGATTACACCAATAGAGTACATAACAAAGCCAATAGCATTTACTAAGTACCAAGAGCAGCAACAACATTTGCAAACTCTGCATTCGTCTATAGGACAGCAAACATTCATCATTTCCCAAAGTTCTGTTACAGTTGTAAATCCTCAATCATTTTTAGGAAAAAAGCAAGCTCTAGAATAGCATCATTAAAAGCAACCCTGGTTCAACACGGGCAGCAGTACATATCATAAAGCCGATACAAGTTCCTACATTCACAAGAGGCATAATGCAATACCATCTCAGAGTTACACTACTAGAGTATACAATTCAAATGACACTTTTTGAAAATTCTACTTTTCCAGCCCAGCAGAGAGGGCCAATGTCTTTAAACCTAGGAGTCACACCTCCTTCCCTTTCCCTCTCTCCTTCTCACTTGTTCTCTCTCTCTCCCTCTCTTTCATTTCCCCTCTCCCTCTCCCTCTCTCCCCAGTGCAAAAAAAGCTCTGGGAAGCAGCAAGGTAAGGTCTGAGAGTGAGTGCGCTTGAGTCTAGACTTGGCCCAGACACTACCTGGTTGTAGAGCTAAGTGCAACTCACAATTCACTACTCTCATGGGCCTCATTTTCCTCATCTGTAAAAGGATAGCTTTGGTCAAGGTACTCCTCAGGGTCCTTCCCGATTCCAATATCTTACGTCTTGTTAATAACATAAAATCAAGAGAATCTCTCAGTCACTATGAGTTAGGAAAATGAGAGCAGATATCTGAATAATGTCAAATTTCAGATTTTTTTAAAATGCAGAAAATACCCACGGCAGGAATTTCATCTTGCTTCTGCGCCCAGCAGGTGCTGGGGTCCAGGCAAGACTAGGAATGTCGGGCAAACTAGTGAGACAGGACCAAGAGGAGTTCATTGGCATGTGAGGGCGCAGGTCTTGGATTTTACTGAAGGGGAGAAGGGTAGGAGAAGACTCCAGAGAGAGCAAATGTGATGGAGGACAGCTGGTGTGTCCCTAAGGATGCCTCGATCTATGGACAGGGACGGTCCGGGCATGGACGGAAAGAGGGAACCTCAGTGCTGCTTCCACATCAGCTCGCGGAGCCAGGACCCTGGGAGGCGGAGAGCATCCTCACTCTTTATGGAACCCCGGGGCTCTGCCAAGCTTAGGAGGGCTGAGAGACAGAACCCTGGCTCCTCTACAGCGAAAAGCATATTTAATTACAACAGAAATAATTTACATTCATTACACTTTATGCCTTATAGCACTTTGCCGGTTTTGTTTTATTACACCTTTTGCTATGTGACTCTTTAACTGACTGTAATTTTCTCTTCGCTTGGACTGCTAGAGACTTTGGGGCCCAAACTGCAGCCTGGCTGTCAGGGTTCCCTACGTTGCTGCACAGGTTTGCCAGCACCATTTAATCAAGGCAGAAAGAAATATTCCTTTAATCACCCTTATTATTCTTTCCTCCCACTTCCAACTGATCATCAGGACCTTTCCACTGCATTACCTAAACATTTCTTAACCGTGTCCCATTCTCCTCAGCACCACCCACCCCACCCCGCCACTGCCACAGTTCACGTCCTTGCCATATTCCATGGTTGCAATAGCTTCCCAGCAGCCCCAGACATGTATCAAAGACCAAAAGATTTTTTCTTCTCCAGGAGAACCCGAGAATTATGTGAGTAAATTTCACTCTTGCTAACAGCTCTCTATCACACACTCACAGGACAAAACCCAAGATCAATATAACAGCTTACAAAGGCTTTTCTAATCTGGCCCCTACCTACCTCTCCAGTCTACTTCCTATGATCCCCAGCTCTGTTTTCCATTCACATGGATGGAAACACAGCACACCATGCCGTGCCTCCTTGCCGCTGAAAATATTGTTCTCTCCGCTCCAATTGCATTTTTCCTCTTCTGCCTGGTAAAAATCTACTAGCTTCTCCCCTACTGACTGGATTGTGTACATTTTGGAGGTAGGATTTGTGCCTGATTTATCTTTGTTTTTCCCAGTACCTAGCAAAAACCTTGGTAATACTTAGACATTTTTTAAATGTCTTGGATTTCTGTAACCTCAAAGTAGGAAATCGGCACATGAGCTTTCAGGGAGACACCAATTCCCTATCAGGCTACCTGGGCAAAGAAGTATAATCACGCATCCCACTCCTATTTCTACTCTCTTAAGGGCCATGTTACTACTAACGATTAACTCAGAATGTTCATGGCTTTGTTCCATCCCAAATGATAGTACCAAAAAGCAATGCCAATTTCAAAGATGTTGTATTTCTCATTAGTCAGGCCACAAGATCCTCTTCTGCCAATCCTCAATCAAGAAGAATGGGGAAAGAAGAAGGAGGAGGAGGGGGAAAAAGAAGAGGAGAGTGGGGTGAGAGGGAGAGGAGCGGCACCTGGGTGGCTCAGTCAGTTAAATGCCTACCTTCCGCTCAGGTCATGATCCCAGGGTCCTGGGATCCAGCCCCGCATTGGGCTCTCTGCTCAGCAGGAAGCCTGCTTGTTCCTCTGCCTCTGACCCTCGCCCCGTACCCTGCTCATGCTCTCTCTCTCAAAAAAGAAAAGAAAAGAAATAAAATCTTTAAAAAGAGGAAGAAGAAGAAGAGGAGGCGGCGGCGAAGACTTCCTACAGACCTGTATCATCCTGGAGTATGGGTATTCTTGTACCAGAGGGATGGTTTTGATATATGTCTCTCACTTTGCATGATCTCTTGGTCCTTAATCCACTAGGGAATGCTACACACCCACACAAAGCCCCTGGGGACTACCTCTCACATTTAAATCTTTGATTCACTGACATATGTGTAAAATCTGATGTATCTAGACAGCTCCTGTCAACTATATGTGTACTGAAACACAAACAACAAAGGAGTGCAGATTATTCCAGCTGAGAGGAGCTTTAATTGAAACTTAGTATAACAATCCCCTTAAGACTGTCTGGAAAAACTTGTCATCACATGAACTCGGTTTTGTTGTTGTTGTTGTTGTTGTTGTTGTTTTAGTGTACCCTGTTGGGATGTCTGCCCTTCCTCATGCAAGGATTTTTCCATTAGGAGAGGTTCAAGAAGCTAAGGAGAGGCAACTGTATTATGGAGGAGCACCAAGGTTACAGTGATGTTAAGAGGCAGCATTCTCTCCAACAGGGTGCCATCTGCAGGCATTTCCTGCAAGCACGCAACAGTCCACGTCTGCGTGATGCAAGGGATGACAAGAGGGCAGTTAACCACCACATTTGTACTCAGAGCTAGGAAGCAGCCTCCAAGGTCAATATTTGGGTTCTCAAAATATATATTACATGTGCAATTTAGCTAAAACACCAATATTCTGAAGCGGCCACCATACTGTATGTATGGCAGAGAAAGCTTTTCTCCCCAAAATATATACAATGGTTCCTTTATTGCATATCCAGGAAATTTCTTGTTTTATTTAAAAGGTTTGCTTTGTGCTATTATTAGCACAGTTGTATAATTAAAGATAGAGGCAGTCAATCCAAATATGGCTAAACTACACCATATGGATGATACTTCTGATAAAAAACAAAACAAACAAATAACTTATTTCTTCTTTACAGCCTGAGCTTATTAGCTGTCTGAGATCCCTAACTATACTGTGATTCCTATGGGACATTTTTCCTTGGAAGTTAAAGTGTAAGAGAGCAGTATGTCTTTCTAGTCTACTTTAATAGCAGTCTTAGATTCACAACTGACAGAAGTTTTAAAATGCCAGGAGTTAATGTACAGGAAAAAGGCTGTTAGATTTTGTAAATAAATATGGTATATGTCTCTCTGTATGAACATGTAGGTTCCAATAGAATATGTTAGAAAATATGTACATCCCATGAATCCACACGTCAAAAAGAGTTAGGAGCAAAATCTACTGACCATCCTGTCAGTCAGGGCTGGAGTTTCTTCAGGGAATTCTTTAGATAATGAAGTCAGGAACACCACAAATATAGCATGTTGTTACTTCCAGAAGGGATCATTTACATATAGGTCTTGGAACAGAAAGCCAATCTTTTTTCTCTAACATGGAAGGATTTCTTGAGAGAATGAAATCGCCTTGTTCATGAGACAGATGTATGTATACTTCAGGCAGTATCTAATTAGGACCCAATTGTTAGAACTGGTTACAAAAACCATTTGACACTAAACAAATCTGTAAATGGTTGACTAGAATTAGTGGCCAAGACATTACGCTGAAATACAATGAGGGCGAAGTTTGACTTTGACCTTCACTCCTTCCTCATTTATTTAAGCATTCTACAAGCACAATGGTAGACACCAAGCATAGGAGATGAATAGGATATAGTTTCTACCCTCAGGGTGCTCCCAGGGTAGTGAGGGAAAAAGTCATAGAAACAGATAATGGTGAAACACTGTGTTAAGTGACAAAGATACGCAAAGAGTATTATGAAGACACTGAGATAAGGTAATTAATTCACGGCCAAGCCAGACTATGTTGCGGAGGTGACAAAGTCAGCCAGCTGGAGGACAGAGAACTGCATATTGAGGGAGAGGCAAGAATGAAGACATGCTGTGTCAAATAAATAAATAAAATCTTAAAAAAAAAGAATGAAGACAAGATGGTGAGAGGAGTATATTATAAATTAATTAAATAAATTAAAAAATCCTATGAAAAATAACTATAAGCAGTTGGTATTGCTAGAATTTAAAGCACAAGTAGTTTAAAAAAAAGATAAGGCTGGAGCATTAGAATATATATTTTTTAAAGATTTTATTTGACAGAGAGAGAGAAAGCCAGAGAGGGAACACAAGCAGGGGGAGTGGGAGAGGGAGAAGCAGGCTTTCCGCCAAGCAGGGAGCCCGATGCGGGGCTCGATCCCAGGACCCTGGGATCATGACCTGAGCCGGAGGCAGACGCTTAACAACTGAGCCACCCAGGTGCCCAGCATTAGAATATTATTAACAAAGGATCAATCCTCCCAAATTGAAGACCCTTGGCTTTAGCCTGGAAGGGAAGGATTTTAATCAGAAAAGGGACATGGGTCATATGTGTTTCAGACATCAGCCTGGCAGTTGTGTAGATGACAGATTGGCAGGTAAGATCTGGGCTAGAGACAGGGATGTGCACATTATAAACATGACGATGATAGTAGAACCTCCGAGAATGGCATAACGTGCAAGGCATAGTGCACACAGTGAGAAGGCAGGGGCTGACCATGAAGCCCTACAAAAACCCAATGTTTAAAGCCTAGATAAGGAACTTAGGGGAATCTTAATAACAATCTTCCCTGGCCAGAAGAGATTATTCTTGATCAGGGCAGCATGCCCACCTTTGGCCTGGTTATTTCATGATTAGATTGGTGTCCAAAAAAGAAATGGTTTCTATATGTGTATTGTGAAAATGTTCATTTGATTTAAGATTTATTTCACCCTTGGCAAAATTGTTCCAGTATGCAATCTGAATAAAGTTGGAATGTGAGATACATATTTCTTATTATATCACACTAATACTACAGGATTTTTTTCTTTTGATACTTAAATTACTTCTCGGTTTTGAGAGAGAATGCCTAAGGAAGTGATTGCTTTTCCTTTGTTCCATGGTAGAATATTTTGTTCTTAGAGCCCACGGTCCAAGACAGAACAAGTACCTGGTGATGTGCCCACTGTAGGTGCCAAGTATTGCTATATCTACTTTAATATGTGTGAAGCTGGATCACTTAGATAAAAGTTGTTTTTCATGACGTGGGTGATCTCACCCACTCCAATGACTTCAACCACCAGCTGTACACAGATGAATTCCAAATCCTTCCCTTTCTCCTGAGTTCTGGATCCTCATGCACAATTACTGACAAGGCACTGTGGGTGGCTTCCAGGAGCCTCACATTCCAAATGCATAAAAGTAAACTCATCATCTTTCTCGTGTACCTGTTCCTTCTCCTATAGTTACTGTCTCCAAGAATGATGCTTAAATTTGCTCAATCACCCAAGTCATCTCAGATTCCGTACTCCTTCGTTGTTTTCCACATCCCTTCAACCACCTTGTCTTACTAAATCAAATTATTTTGATGAGTGATATCCATCTCCTCTTTTCTACCGCTCATCTTCTGTCCCCTATTACTAGGACAATAATCTGATACCTGCTCAACCAGCCTTCAGTCTCTCACCCAACCAATCCTCTCTCCATGGGTTGATCATATTATTCCTTAAATGCATAAAGTGTTTTTAATGGGATTCCCATTGCCTTTTGGGGCCATGAGTCCCTCCCTGATGTGCCTCTTGCCTAATTCCCCAACTATATCTTTTGTCAGCTAATCTCCGCCCTCAGCCCGCCCCACACAGTTAGTTACACACCGAAGCCCTGCTTGTAGCCAGCTCCTGAACCCAGACGCTTTTAACAGGCCATGATGGTTTAGGCCTCAAGGTTGTTCTTAGGACACTTTGCATGACCCTCTGCTCCATCCTGATAGACATCTTGTATTTCAAGCTGAAGCTTGTGTATTCCACCTTCTAATGTTCTGATCATCTCTATCGCCCCTCCTGCCTCACTGTCCCCTATTCCGCCTTCTACAACAACACTTACAAAATCTTATTACATTGTACCACATATTAAACTCCCACTACTATAGTGCAAGCTTTCTGAAGAAATGAACCTTATAGGATTCATCTTTGTGTTCCTGGGACCTAGTTTGACTCATGGTGAGCCCTTAATTGGTGTTTATGGACATCAGTAAACACATCAAAACAGCTTAAAGAATTGATAGTTAGATGAATGCATTTTTCTGTCTCTCTCTCTCTCTCTCTTTTTTTTTTTTAAAGTAGGCTCCACACTCAAGCGTGAAGCCCAGCACGGGACCTGAACTCATGACCCTGAGATCAAGACCTGAGCTGAGATCCAGAGTCGGGTGCTTAACTGACTGAGCCACCCAGGTGCCCCACGTTTTTCTCTTTTAACTGAATTACTTTGGGACGTAAAAATAGCCAAAATATGAGGGGGAAAGGGCTAAGTATGGTGATTGCAAAGAGATTCTGGCTCCAAGTCCAGCTCTTATCAACTGCAAATGGCTGGTAAGGCACAAGCCTAAGGGACAGAGAAGTCCAACTGAGGCACTGAAGAATGAGTATAATGATCTGTTAGCACTTTCCATCATGTTTGTGCCTTTATTTGCTCTCCTTCACTTAATGCAAGTGTTCAACAAGCACGTCTTTTTTAAATAAGTATTCAGTAAATATTTTTAAAGATCTCACTTTGTGCACATGAGTAAGGCAGTGTCTGCATTCTAAGAGTATATCACACTGGGAACACTGCTAAGACTGGCTATTGATACTGCTGTTTGGTACCGCTATAGGATTCTTAAATGTATATTTAATTTTATAATAGCCTTAATCTTGGCCTGTGCAGTCTGGTTGGTACAATTATTTTTTTTTATGTAATTTAATGGACTTGGAAATCTAAAATAGTCATTGCATTACCTCTGAAATACTTAAGAATTAAATTATTACTACCTAATATAACTATGTGTCATGTCTTTTGTCAAATACAAAAACTAGATATATTGAGTTAAAAAGGCAAATGAAAATTTTATTCCAATGTTTAGATTAAGTCATTTTAAAAAAGGAACAATTCATTTTATCTACAAAGTAAATTTAAGAAAATGCAATCCCTAAGATTTCCTTTTGAAAATTACTCTCTTGTTCCACACAATCTAATTAGGGTCTGTTTCATTATAATTTTATCTGAACTCTATATGCTGTAGGGCTGCTCTGCAAATGAGTCATAGGATCACTATTCCCAGTTTGTAGCCAGTTCTCCAGAGAAGCAAAGGAAAAAAGAAACAACTGCCTTTTAAGGAAATCAAACCTGTTTCTAGAGATAAACCTCTTTCTGTTTCTATTTGAACATAGTCTCAACAACTGAGAATGAGAATCCTATAAAATACATGACCTACTGGAGGAGCCACCCGGCCAAATACATCCGTAGGTTTGTTTAATGCTTTTCCTAGTCCATAATCTATTATATAAACACATTACATAAATATATGCACCTGGGCGTACATGAAATGGTAAAATAAAAGGACATTTTTGTTTCCACAAACATTAAGACACCTGGTTGCAATTTGGAATTATATTTTGGCTACTCTGTTAATTCGTTTTTTAAGTGAAAAGAGAACTCGCAGTTTCTAGGAAATTTAGAAAGGAATTTGTATTGTGAAAAGTTTGCATAGAAAGCTAAATGGTAAAGATTGTTAAAAGAAGGCTTCATTGGGACACCTGGGTGGCTCAGTCGGTTGAGTGTCTGTCTTCGGCTCAGGTCATGACCCCTCAAGCCCCTGAGGCTTCCTACTCAGAGGGAGTCTGCTTCTCCCTCTGCCTCCTGCTTGTGCTCTCTCTCTCAAATAAATGAATAAAAGTCTTTAAAAAAAAAAAAAAAGTCTTCGTGCAGCAAGCACCATTTAAACTCCTCTTTAACAAACTCAACAATTGATGGGAAAACTGTCACTTCAGTGTGGACTTCTCTGTAACTCTTCTCATTCTCTGAATTTGAAGTGAGAGAACATAAAATTTTAGTATATGGTGGCTGGATCTTTAGTTATTTTTCCAAAATTTTGCAAGTGTTTTACTCTCCTTACATTATACCAAAATATTTTTTTTAAAGATTTTACTTATTTATTTGACAGAAAGAGACACAGAGAGAGAGGAACACAAGCAGTGGGAGTGGGAGAGGGAGAAGCAGGCTTCCCATGGAGCAGGGAGCCCGATGCGGGGCTCGATCCCAGGACCCTGGGACCATGACCTGAGCTGAAGGCAGACGCTTAACGACTGAGCCACCCAGGTGCCCCTATACCAAAATATTTCTAACACCAATCTTTTTTTTTGTCAGTATCTTAAAATAGACTAAAAAATGACTCCTGGCATAATGAAATTCTTCTTTTAAAAGCACAAGTAATTAATGTTTATCCAGTAACACAAAATCATTCCTACAGATTGAAATATTTTATTAGTGTTGCCACCTTGAAGTCATATATAATAAGGGATATATATCTATATGTATGCACACATATCCAGATAATATAAAACTGGGATTTTTTTGGACTAAATTCTTTCTTTCTACTCTTAGCTGAGCAAGAAAGCTACAGCTGAAAAGAATTCAAAAATTAAAACACTTGATTTCCATCTACAAAGTCACAACATCCTGATACCATTATTCAGTCGGGGAATTACAATGGCTGAATTTTCTGAATCTAAGGGGTTTTTTTGTTTGTTTGTTTTTAACCAAATTACTTTTAATATCCAAAACAATTAAAATTTTTAAAAACAACAAAAATGCTCTGTAATTTAAAGAACAGCATTATCTAAGAGAAATTAAGTTTATTTAAAAAAACATATCTGGCGGGGGGTGGTTCAGTCGGCTAAGTGTCTGACTCTTGATTTTGGCTCAGGTCATGATCTCAGGGTCAGGGGATCTAGCCCTGAGTGGGGCTCCTGCGTGGAGCCTGCTTAAGATGCTCTCTATCCCTCTCTCTCTGCCCCTCCCCACTTCCCCCTACTTGTGTTCACACTCTCGCTCATAAATAAATAAATAAGTAAATAAATAAATAAATAAAATATCTGGTAAAACACCATGAAAAACACATTCTAAAATAATAGTTTAAAAACTTAAGATCTTACAGAAAATATAAGTGTGTATTTCTTAGACCATGGCAGAGGGAAAAGATTTCTCTAACAAGACCCATAAAACATTAACTATAAAAGAAAAAAATTTATGTTTGATTATATTAAAATTTTTATTTATCAAAAGAAACCTTAAATAACATGAAAAGCAGGTTATAAAATTGGAGGTTATTCACTATACATACAACTGACAAGGTATAATATGAAGAAAAGTAAAGTACCTATACTAGTCAATATGAAAAACACAAATAATCTAATAAAAAGTATTCTAAGGATATGAACAGGCAATTCACAGATGAGAAAACAGATATAACCAATAAGCATACGAAGAGATACTCAGTTTGCCTGATGGTCAAAGAAGTACAAATCAGGACCACAATAAGATACCATTTTACAACCAGAACAACAAAATTAAAAACTCTGATCATATCAAGTGTTGGAGAAGATGTGTAGCCACAGGATGCCTTATACACTGCTGATGAAATTGTAAAATCATGCATCATTCGAAGAAGAGTTTGACATTTTCTAAACCTGATCATGCACAAATACAACCCAGCAATTCCACTCTCGGATATATAACTAAAAAGGGATTTGCCCACGTGCAACAGGAGACATATTCTATTAGCATTATTCACAATAGCAAAAACCTGGAGCAACCCACATACCCATTGACAAAAAGTGGTGAGAAAACTATGGGTTATTCACACAATGGAATTTATACATCACACAAAACAAATGAATCAGAATTGCAGCCATATGAATATATCCTAGGGATGATGTCTTAAAGGAAAAAAAAAAGTCTCCAAAGACTACATAAAACATGATACCCTGGGCGCCTGGGTGGCTCAGTTGGTTAAGCGACTGCCTTCGGCTCAGGTCATGATCCTGGAGTCCCGGGATCGAATCCCACATCGGGCTCCCCGCTCAGCAGGGAGTCTGCTTCTCCCTCCGACCCTCTTCCCTCTCGTGCTCTCTGTCTCTCATTCTCTCTCTCTCAAATAAATAAATAAAATCTTAAAAAAAAAAACACGATACCCTTTTATTAATGATAAAAACAACTAAACTTCTACTACATAACTAAACTTATCTAAACAACTAAACTTATCTACTACAACAACTACTGCTTAAGTGTGCATAAATAGTCAATAAAATTATATAAAAAGAAAGACAAGTAATAATGAATACAGAATTCAGGGTGATGGTTACCTCAGGTGGGGAGAGGCAGAGTGAGTTGGTGGGGGCACATAATGTTAGATGTAGGTTATTGTTTTAGTTTTTGTTTAGAGAGTTGGGGGGGTCACATGCTTATGATATTATTAAAAATAATTCAAGAAATATTCTATGAACCAAGGAGTATAATTATTCCAACTCTGGGCTCATGCTGTCCAAAGTATTAAAAAAAGTTTAATTTAAATAAATAAATAAATAAGTGAATTAATTAATTCACATTCCATGACTCAAATGCTTTAGAAAGCTTTCAGATAAAGATCTTACTTGTTTTTTTCTTTCCTTTATAGGTCATTTGTTTTGTGTGATGTATAATCCCATTGTGTGAATAACCCATAGTTTTCTCACCACTCTTTGTCAATTTTTAACATTTAATATTTATTATATAAAACACACTTCCAACTGTCAAAATGAAATACATAAAATTTCAACATATTTAGGACTAAGTGCAGTGGATTTCATCCTTCCCAGCTCCTCTGATCTTGCTATAGGAGTAACTACTTTGTCTCACTTAGACTCTTTTTCTCTCTTTTTCCTTCCACTGTTCTGAAAAACGCTCTCCTTGACCATCTTCTCCCTCGAATGGATGGCATCTCCACTCCTCTTGTTTTCTCACCACTCACATCCTACTAGCTATCCTTCCTTCCCTGCCAAACTTTCAACACAGCTGTCCATGCTCATATCTCCACATGCTCTCCTCGAATTCCCGTTCACGCCCCAGCGAACTTCAGCATGGCTTCCATCCCCACCATTCTAGTGAGAGACAATCGCCAACAACCTCCCAGGGGTGAAATATATGTATGGTCTTACAGTCCTCTTCCTTGAGCCCTGAAATACTTGTCACTGATAACCCATTCCTTGAAATAGCCTCCTTTCTTAACTTATCAGAAATACTTATGTTCTATCTCTCCAGAGACCTCTTTTAACTTCTCTCACTGTTTCCTCTTTCTCTGTCCATACTTTATATATTGGCATTTCCGTGTTTCTGTCCTCTGTCTTCTGCTTCTTGCTTCCTCTATCTCAACTCTTACCCCAGATTTCCTCTAGCACTGGCCACTCTCCTGAGCCCAAACTGATTTTCTTAGCTCTTCATTATATTGCTCGTTCTGCGTGTCCTACAGAGGACTCAAATTGAATTTATTCAAAAATAAGTTCATTTTCTTATCCCCATAACTGCTCCTCCTGTTTCTCCACAACTATTCCTCCTACACATTTCAATAAATGCCATATCCATCCTCCAAATTATTGTCCACTCTTCCCCTGTTCTTGCCACCCACATCCTGTATCTTTCTAATTTGTCTGCTTCTTCTTTTCCAGCCCAGTGCTTTAGCCCAATCGAGTCTCAATATCTGTCACTGGACTATTATAATCTCTGCCTCACTAGTCTCCATCCTCCAAGCTCCGCCCTTCAATATCCAGCTCCATGCTGCCATTAGGTCATATTTCCGAGCACACACCAGATCTTACCATGCCCCTGATGAAAAATCTTTTAGGAGAATTTGAGAGAGTTTGTAGCGAATAAGATGATGAGTTGAAAAGAAGAAGACAGTGACTTTTAATCCCCGGTTCTTCTCAATTTCTGAGATAACAAATTCAAGAGGTTCTAAATTAAGTATCTTTTAATGCTTTCCATGATGGTGAGGTGGCAAGCTCTTCATTACCGCCTTCCTCACGAAGAGTCTTCTGTTGACTGTGACACAAAGATTTCATGCAAACTATGGAAAACGAGTGTAGACTTTTGAACGTTATCATAGGAACATGCCAAAGAGCCTTTATGCAAGCACACAGGAAACAAAACAATAAAAAAAAAAGAAGGCCCAGGCATCAAAGAGGAACATTTTGAATCCTATCTGATTGCATTCTGTATTATACATAATTCACGAAGATTTATCCAATACTCATAAAAGAGATCACTACAGACCCAGAACTGAGCAATATCTCAGTTTTGGTCTCTGCAGCCACTTGTTGTTCACTGAACAGGCCTTACTCTTACTGGCATTTATGTCCCTATTGAAATGGGAGCCTTGGGGAATGGCTCCAAAGGCCTGGAATGTCTTTGTCGAAGTCAGAGTGCAGTTGGAATGGTGACTCTTCTGTAGTGCTCCCTGATGCTACCATACAGAATGAGGTTCTTCATGATTTTTATTTTATATTATATATTTCTCTTTAAAGCCTTGTCACCATGTATAATAATTATAAATTTGCCTCTTCCATGGAAGTTGAAGATTCTTAAGAGCAAGGACAATGTCTTATTCACCTCAGAATTGGGCATAGTTGTGGTATAATCAGAAATATAGTTAGTCTTTGTCCTTGCTACCTGGCACGAATCTCCTAAACACTTGGAATTTCCTGAGTGATAGGAATGTTTTTAATTACTCATAAGGATCCTTTGTGAGCACACCTGAGTTTATTAAATGAAGCGACTTAGGGTGGGATCCCTGGATAGGCTCAGGATGGGGTGGTCACCAGAAAGACCAAGTGATTTGAGGATGGTAGCTTTCAGCCCCAGCCACCAAGCTCTGGGAAGAAGGGGCACTGCAGATTAAGCTCTATAAAAACTCATGTATAACAAGATTTGATGAGCTTCCAGGTTGGGAAATGCATCCACTTGCCAGGAGAGTGGTGTCCCCCAGTTCCATGGGGACAGAAGCTGCTGCACTCAGGATCCTTCTTGACTTTGCCTTATGCACCTCTTCATCTGGCTGTTCATCTCTACCCTTTATAATATCTTTTATAATAAACTGGTAAGTGTAAGTAAATGTTTCTCTGAGTTCTGTGAGCCCCCCTACAAATTAACCTAACCCAAGGAGGGGTTCTTGGGAGCCTCTAATTTATAGCCAGTTGGTCAGAAGCACCAAAAACAATCTGGACTTATGATTGGAGCCTGAAGACGTGGCAGTCTTGTAGGACTGAGCCCTCAGCCTCTGGGATCTGATGCTGTCTCCAGGTAGATAGGATCAGAATTGAGTCAAATCTGTAGGCCACCCAGTGTCTGCTGAGATGTGGAGAAATGCTTCTTGGTACTGGAAAAACACATTTTTAAAAGGCTGGTTGCTTATCAGTGGTGGTGTAAAAAGAAGTCCTCCATCGAGAGGCAAGCTATATCAAATGAGAGGTCTCTTTCAACTCTAAGGTTTCATGATCCCATTAATACTTTCCATATTTTTCTGTTGCTGCCATTCTGCAATCGATCTTATTTTGCATGTAGACTTATTCCCGTCAATTGGCGTAACCTGTTAATTCATGTCCTGTGCCTCAAGGGAAATTTCTCTTTATAAAATAAGTCTGTGTTCTCATTGTGTATACATCTATTATAAAGGGAGGAAAAAAAATCTCTGGATAAAAATGAGACTTGTAAACAAAACGATTTTTAGTACATGTCTCATCTCAACTCCCAGAAATAATGATCTAAAGAGCTTCTAAATGTTAGTATTTCTTAACTCTTCCCATGATGGTGAAATGGCAAGACCTTCATTATGACCTCTCACGCAAAAAAAGTTTTCCTTTGGCTTTGACACAGAAATTTCATGCAAACTATAAAGAGTGTAGAGCTTTTAATGTTATCAGTGGAGCATGCCAAGAAACTCTTTTGCATGCACGAAGAAAATAAAACGCTAAAAGAAAGAACAAAGGATTAGGCATCCGAGAACATATTGATATTTCCACTCCAGCTGCTTGAAAGGTGACTACATCAATAGAAAAACAAATGGTGAAGGGGGAAAAACAAAGATTGAATTAATCTCAGACATACATCTGGAGTCTATAAGAGAGAAGCAGAGAAGTCTATGTGACCGATCCATATTAATGGATACCCAAGAAAGTTCATGCAGGTATATAACACACGCAATTCCCAATTATCCGTGATATTGGAACTAAGGATAGTGTAAGATGATTTGAATCTCAATAATTCAAAGATAAATTTGCTTCAAAATTCCACCCACATATTCATTAGCTTTTCTTTTTTTTCTTTTTACATTTTTTTATTTATTCATTTGAGACAGAGAGATACAGAGCATGAGCAGGGGGAGGTACAGAGGGAGAGGAAGAAGCAGGCTCTTCGTTGAGCAAGGAGCCCGATGTGAGACTCGATCCCAGGACCCTGGGATCATGACCTGAGCCGAAGGCAGAGGCTTAACCATCTGAGCCACCCAGGCGCTTCTTCATTAGCTTTTCTTAAATCGAAATATTTTCTTATCTTTATCCATATGACAGTAAAAGTGGTACCCATCAGTAAAGGAACTAAGGATCAGACGATGAATAGAAAAATCCAGAATAGATCTCTTGGATATGTATTGAGGGTTTTTTATGTGTAAGAAACCATGAGAAAAAAAAATGTAAAATATACTCCTTGCCTTTAACGGACTTAGCATTGGGGATGGGAAACCACACACTTGTGAAAAGTCAAATAAATTAACAGTATATGATCAAGCACCGAATGCACAGGCATTGACAATATATAGCATCGACGGTTTTAGCAAATAAAATACTAATATTTTGTTTGGAAGGATTCAGTAAAACAACCGGGCTGAACTAAACTTTAAAAGATTATTAGGGGAGGGGTACCTGGGTGGCTCAGTCATTAAGAGTCTGCCTTCGGCTCAGGTCATGATCCAAGGGTCCTGGGATGGAGCCCCACATCGGGCTCCCTGCTCCTCGGGAAGCCTGCTTCTCCCTCTCCCGCTCCCCCTGCTTGTGTTCCCTCTCTCACTGTGTCTCTCTCTGTCAAATAAATAAATAAAATCTTTAAAAATAAATAAATAAATAAAAGATTATTAGGGGAGAACAAGGCTGCATAAAATAAGAAAGAAAGGTTTGTTCTGATGCTGTGTTCCTTTAATTTATCTTAAAAGAAACTACTGGGCTGGAGTCTCCCCACCCCCGCAAGCATCCACCCACACACTAAGCTTTAAACAATGTAGCTGTTTTATGAAATGTTTACAGGTAGGGGGTCAAAGTCCCCTAAAAGCCACTTAGTTCCTAAAAGCACTCTTCCCTTTTTTTGGAGATCAGTGCACCAGTGTTCCTCTCTATCTTATCAATTAGTTGAAACTGGCAATTCTTAAAAACACCATATTTATTTCCCATAAACACATGAACATATACCAAGTTAAACAAGTCATTTCTAAGCATTCGTGCTCATGAAGATTGATCTTGAATGCTGTGAAATTGAAAATCCCCAGTGCAGTGCTCCTCTTTTAGACACGAGTAGAGGCATGTTCTGCAAGGTCAAAAGCAAAATGAAGGGACAGAGGGCAAAACAGAGTCCCAGCACAGAAAAGGCGAAGTTGAGTGATCTAGTCTGCATTCTCCATTGACATCCTTTTTTCAGAGTGCCATCCTATCCCCAGGAGGAACCTGTTCAAAGGAAGCATTTGAGGTTACCATGTCAGGGTCTGTCTCTGCACCTGGAGCAACTTTTAGCAGCATGTATTGCTGCAAAGACAGAACGGAAGATTAAAAGCAGCAACACAGAAGGGACTGGTGAACCTTCAATACTTTAGCTAGATTAATGACTTGGGGGTCATTGCAGAACACAGACTCTGAAAATGGAAAACAAAAAAAAAAACTGGCCGGGGGCGGGTGGAGATCATGTTCAGTTCCTCTGTTTTCAACACATGGGAGAGACAAAGAACACACTGGGAGTGATCTGTACACGGCATTGTGCAATTGCTGTGTCATCTCATTTGTAATTATTTTAGTTTACAGATAGCTTTTGGTATGTGGATCCTAACTTCTGGGAAGGGTCAGAGATGTGAGCCCAGGCCGTCGGTACTCTGGGAATCACACAGATGTAAGTGGAATCCCAATGCCCCCCGGGACACTAATAATTGGAAGTTTGCTAGCCCCTCCTCCATGCTCAGGTAGAATTCACTCACATCCTTCTGCTGCCACCTCCCCACAGATGGGTATGGCCCTCCATCCATCCATGGCTACCTCTATCAACCACTCTTTCCAGAAGCCTCCATGACAAAGCTGCCTTTCTGCTAGAAGAACTGTGGTTCCTGTGTACGAAGCTGCAAAGCTGCAAAGCCCTCCAGGAGATAAAATGCCATGTCTTCAGCCCTGGCCATCCCCTCCTTCTGCCCCAGCCTCACCACGCATGAGAAGAAATGGCCAGAACACCCTGCCCCACAGCACTGTGTCACACATTGTCATCTGGACTCTGGCACAGCCAAGGCCCAGAGTTTCCCAGAAAAAAGTTCCTATTGCTTCCACCTAATCTCTCTCTACTGGAATGTAAGGTTGTTCCAGGGGAAGGCTGGGGAACAAGCCTCTTGGTTTTCCACAGACTCTTCTCCCCTCCCACACACGCAAACAGGTCAACCCCTATAGGTCAAGCCCGCCACCAGCACGTTTTTAGCTTGGGCTGCCTCAGAACCACGCTGTTACTGCCACAAAATTAAGCTAAAAGGGGAAAATAATTAAACTAAACATGTAAATGGAATAGATGGTCCACACATATGTAAGTTCCCGTTCTTTTGATGTTTCCATGAAAGGAGATCTATCTTTCATACGGTGTTTCCTCAGAGTGAATTTACCATCACTGGTACTTTTTGTTAAGTTCTGGAGGATGTTTGAGAGTCCACATGAGCCGTTCACTCTTCTCTCAGTGTGAAGTCATTCCTGAGGACCCATGCTACGGGCCAGGCTTCTGGGCCTGGCCAGGGGCCCCCCGGCTGCGCCAGAGAATTGAACAGGGGACCAGAGATGGTCATTCCTCCATGCTTTATATTACACAGGCCCGATCTTCTACGAAATAAATTATCTTTTTCTAAGAACCACACATATTAGGAACCTTTAAACTCTATTAAGACAAAACTATATGAACTGTATTAAAAACTAAACAGAGGTTTTGTAATACTTTTGTAAATTAAAACAAACCAACAAAAAAGAATTCTAAGACCTGGGCACCTGGGTGGCTCAGTTGGTTGAGCGACTGCCTTCGGCTCAGGTCATGATCCTGGAGTCCCGGGATCGAGTCCTGCATCGGGCTTCCCACTCAGCGGGGAGTCTGCTTCTCCCTCTGACCCTCTTCCTTCTCGTGCTATCTACCTCTCACTCTCTCTCTCTCAAATAAATAAATAAAATCTTTAAAAAAAAAAAGAATTCTAAGATCTAAATTTCAATGATGGTGTTTCCTAGAAAGAAATCTTTCTCTCGAAACTGACCCTGTAACTTTAGGAAAACAATACTGCAATGACATTTATTACAATACTTCTATGTATGGCTTTATCATGTATACAACTTATTTTCATATCTCTCTCCAAAGAGAAATATCATCCTTTTGGAACTTGCCTTATGTTTACTTCTCCTAACCCCAAGGTGTATAATCACTTGCTCCTCCTAATCCCAGAGCAGCAGCTCTTTCTGCCCAGGGTCCTGTCCCCACCATTTTGCACCAGAAAAAAAGAGAGAGAGAGAGAGAGAGAGATCAGAGTTTAATTATTTCTTTAGGACAGGTTGGGGTGTTTGTTGTTGTTCTGGGTTTTTTGATGTTGTTGTTGTTGTTGTTGTTGTTTAGAAAGGGAGAGAGGGGAGAGGCAGGGCAGAGGGAGAAAGAGAATCTTAAACGGGCTCCACGCCCAGTGCCAAGCCCAACGTGGGGCTCAATCCCAGGACCCCGAGATCATGACCTGAGCCGAGATCAAGAGTTGGAAGCTTAACCGACTGAGCCACCCAGGCACCCCTAGAATAGTTTTTTTAAAAATTTGATTTATCTGATTATCCTCTCTTGATAATTCCATGAAAAGCTGCAAACTCTGATTCCCTGGGCATTAACTGCTTTTTATTTATTTTTTTTAATGTATAATTACTTTGTTTCTATACATTCTTTTAAAATACATACTGGTTTGCTTTGTTTTGTGTATTTAGGTTAATCATGAGAAATATTATTTCTTTTTCATTCCCACACTTCATGGATGAATTTATATTTGTCCTTCTGAAAGCATTTAGGATATTCTCCTTATTTTTCATGAGACTGTCAAGGCATGGGATCTTGGTGGGCCCACAAGTAGACCATTTCAATCTGAAACTCAAGCCCTTCAGCTCTAAGAAAGTGTCTTCCAGTATTTATTTGATAATTTCTTTCCATCCATTTTCTCTGTTCTCTTCTTTTGGGGCTTCTATTAGATACTGCATCTTCTGAATGGTTTCTATATGTTTTTGTCTTTTATCTATATTCTGGAAGATTATCTCAACTTTGCTTTCCACATTTTCTATTCCTTCATGTTATTTGTATTTAATTTACCAATTTAAATCATCCTTTTTGTTTTACGGTTATAAATCTTGTTGAATTTTGTTAGGCATCTTGTCTTTTTATTTATATTTTTTAAGTTTCTATTCCCAGGGCATCTGGGTGGCTCAGTTGGTTAAGCATCTGCCTTCAGCTCAGGTCATGATCCTGGGGTCCCTGGGATCAAGCCCCACCCACATCGGGCTCCTTGTTCAGCGGGGAGCCTGCTTCTCCCTCTCCCACTCCCCCTGCTTGTGCTTTCTCTCTGCCAGATGAATAAATACAATCTTTAAAAAAAAGTTTCAATTCCCTAAATTGTCTGTTTCCTCTAGGGTCCTGTTTTCTATTTGTATATTTTGGTCTTTCCCTTCCATCTTGCTGACGCTTTTCATATTCTTGGTGATCCTTGGGTGGCCTCCCATTTGTACAGTTTTTGACTAAGAGCTCTATGTGGTGTGGGTTCAAAGAGTCCAGTGTCAGCCTTCAGACCACAACCCATTTCTTCCTGTGCCAGAATGAGAAGGGCTTCATTCTGGGGTACTATTATCCACACAAAATGCCTTCATGTTCTGCACACATTTTTTTCAGTGTCTTTAGAGAAATTCCACCCTGGGCTTTGCCTGGAAGAATACCGTGTTACTGAGTGCCCTTCGGTGGGAATGGTGCTGTGGGGGAGGGTTGGCTACTGGTATAGTGGTACAGACTGCCAATGAATTCTCTTGTTTCCAACTTCTTCTCCCTCCTCCTCCTCCCCCGCTTCTTCTTCTGTCTTTTAAATAGCCTTATCGAGGTATCATTGATATAGGCATTAATACCTTTGTCCATTACTTTTAAGACACTAAACTTTTGCAAAATTTTTATCCTGAAACAAGTGGGAATTTTTTTTCCTCTCAAAAACTTTTCTTCCAAGACATTTTTTAAGTTACAAATCAGTACCAATATTTTTAAATGTTTAGAGATGAAAGTATATTACATAGATTATTTGAGTTTATATTTACTTATTTGATCAGCTAAAAACAATTATACTCGCCGGTGTAATAATGAGTAACATATGCATGACAAAACAATTTCTCTTTATATATAATAGTTGCCCTCAAATTTATTCAGATAGTCCTCATTTTCACCAAATATATATATATATATAGAGAGAGAGAGAGAGAGAGAGAATGCCCTCAGACTTATAATTCTACTTTTAGAGATTTATTCTACAGGAATAACCAGACAGGTGCACAAATATATTTTATATATACAAAAGTATTCATCTCGGCACTATTTTTAATGTTGAAACATTAGAAAGAACTTACATGTTCAAGAGGGGATGGGTTATATAAATTGTGGTGAGTCCATACAATGCAATAGTATGCAGCCATTAAAAATTACGACGTACATCAGTATTCACTGACACAGGATCACGTTCATGCTGTGTTACTTAATAAGGAAGTACATTTAGTACCATTCATTTGACATAGAACTGAATGCAAGTGTGATTGTAAGTTAGCACATGTGCTGGAAGAGGGGTCTAAAATATGGTTCACTGAAATGTTAATAATGTGTCATTCCTGGGCTGTATGATTTTTACTTTATTTTTATCCTTTCCTGTAATGTTTGAATCTTTTTTTGTAAGAACAATGTGTCATCTTTTATAATCCAAAAATAAAAGCCATTTTCAATTCTAGCTATTTTCTTTTTTTAAAAAAAACATAAACTGTGAGCAATCCATTTGTGGGATAGAGACATGATTTGATTAAAAATCTGCACTTTAAGCTGAGGAACTAAACTAATCAAGTCCAAATATGCTAAAAACTCTCTCTTTTTTTTGGACACATTTTTCCCAAATGAGAGAGGTTTAAGGAATAGATGAGGAATATCAAATACATTCCCTCTTCTCCATCTAATTAGAATACCTCATAGAAGTGAACAGCTAGGTCAGAATGAGTGGTTTTACTTGATGAGATGGTTCATACCCACTGTCTCTTTGGGGTTTCTAGTATGGTAAGGAGAACAAAACTTAAAATTATAAATTATGTCAGATCCAGAGTCTGAGTAAAGAAGTTAGATTTCTAAAAACATCAATTGTGTTTAAATCCACAAATTCCTAATAATATTTTTAAAATATATTGGTTACATTAGCATATGCTAGGGAACTCTCTCATTATTTAGAAAAATATAAAGAAAAAGAATCAAGTATTTACCGAAAAAAAAAAATCACAAGAAAATGCAGTGGTAATTCACTGCAATACAATTTTAAGCATAAAAAAGGAAAATCCTGTGAAAGAATACATTAAATTGATACCATTTTGAGAATTTTGGTTTCGTTTTTTTAAACAAATATGTCTTGTAAATTACAATTTGGAGAAAGGCAAATCAAATTCCCATAAAATGCTGTATAAAGAATTGCCCTTCCAGAAACTCACTCAGGGTCTGGGTGGCTCAGTCGGTTAAGTGTCAGACTCTTGACTGCAGCTCAGGTCATGATCTCAGGGTCCTGGGATCAAGCTCTACGTTGGACTCCTTGCTCAGTGGGGAGGCCGCTGGAGATTCACTCCCTCTCCCTCAGCCCCTCCCCCCGCAAATAAATAAATAAATCTTAAAAATAATAATAATAATTGCCTTTTCCAAGAAATACTACTTTACTTTTCAAGTTAACTGAGAAAATATGACCATTCATGGACATTTTCTTTCACCTTTCTTGATTTAAAACAGACTCTAGCTTCAAGGAACCTTAAAATCATCTATTCTAAATCCTTCATTTTATAAATAGAGAAATTGAGAGCCAGTTTTAGTGACATCACACTTAAAGTCCACAAAGTAAAGTTAGAACCATGCCCAGAATTCAGGCTTCCTGATTCCTAGTTCGGTTCAGTCTTTTCACTGCACCCTTTGGATTGGTGTCTTGTTACTACAAAATGGCAAATAAAAATATGAACACACACATATAAAACATATATAGTATTATTCTAATTACTCTTTAAATAAATTTCTCATTTAAAAAAGCATCAGATAAAGCTTCAGCGACATCAGGCTTTTTGGTGGTTGCCATTCTCATACTAAAGAATAACAGATGTACATCCAGTCATTCATTTATTTTTTCAACAACCTTTTTCAATATATATAAGCCTGCCTTAAGTATCTAGTTACACTTACTTGTAACACACATATATATCATCCCCCTTGAAGAGCACTATTTTAGAAGATGCCAATAGCTATGGTCTTGCTTTCAAAGAACAAGGTGCCAACAGAAGTGTGGAAAAATGCAAGTCTTTTAACTAGAAATACTAATGAGAAATGTCTATACTAAAACCATTATATTTGCTTGTTTAAGTGCAAAGGTATATCACGCACTGACAACACTCTTTGCCCCCTTGGCTCTGGGACACTGGGGCCTGAGTAAGAGTTCCAGTTTAGCAGTATTGTGAATACCTAAAGCAAGGATCTCCTTGTTTCACGCCCTGCCACAGACCCCAGTCCCTGCCATCCCTGTGCCCTTCATCTGTCCCCAGCCCTGTCCCAGCCCTCCGTTCTTTTCTTCAATCCCAAAGCATAACTGTCTTCAGGCTCCCACTTGCCTTCGATGCAGTTTGTGAATTTCAACTTATGTTTTCATCCTTAAAGGTTCTGATGAAGTTTATACACTTTCCCAAACAATAAGTATTTATTTTTGACTGAATGCAGTTTTATCACTTGGTAAATTACAAATAGGAGTCAGTATTAACCAATCAGTTAAAAAGTAATAGTCTTTATTGTATACCTACTGTGTGCCTGGGAGAAATATATAGAAGAACATTCTATTTCAGAAAAGATCATGGGCAAAGTTATAGAGGACTGGGGGAAGAATAAACATGTCATGTTAGGAGAAAATGAGAACAGCCTCACAGGAAGAAGCAAGCGGCTCAGACCAGAAACCGTGAAAGGAGGTGAAGGGCCTTAAAACAACAACAACAACAACAACAACAACAAAAAAAAACTTAAAAAGGAGTTTCTATGAGTAAAGTGCTGAACTTTTGAAAACACACTCCTGGAAAATGCTTATAAAGACCAAATAACTCTCCATTATAGTTCATCTCATGCCTGAATCAAAAAATCCAGTATGTTGTTACTTTTCCATGAAAATCAGTTAAGAGAGACTTATGCAGAACTTCCTGTTTATTCTACCTCCCTCTCTCTCTCTCTCTCACACACACACACACACACACATACACACACTGTCTCTCCTCTTTCTTCTGCAGATAAAGCAACATCAGATTTCATGTCTTAATTTGCTTAGAAAGCTCTCTGGGAAACGAGAGTCATAAGAAGAGCAAGATAAAGAAAGGATGAGGATGAAGAGCATGGGGGCAGTGAAGATAGAGAAGAAGGAATTTTCCTTCTCAAGTAAGAAGGAGAAACAGAGGGTCAGACTAGTGAAGGTAATAAAGAACAGAATGGAATAAATATCATAATGGGATCTTTAATTGAATTTGTGTCTCCTCTCAGCCCTGAAGGAACCCTGGTAACTCACTCAGCATGAAGCTCCAGGGTCATCTGGGCAGAGAGGAAATATACAGTGATGTGCTTCCTTTCGTGATCACCGCTCTGCCTCAGGATGAAATCCTTCTGATCAACATCTCCCCATCTGGCAGGCAGCCAGCCAGAAGACTGGAGACCCAAAAATGGATCACTGCATTTGGACTCCCTGCAGCAGCGTATAAACGTAATATAATATTTACACGACTCAGTGCTAAGCACCAACCAATGGAAAATTGTTATGTTTTTCACAAAAGAAATAAAATAGAGTGAGTCTTATGGTCGTTTCGGACTCCCAAGGCCTGAGCCTTTCACAAATTTTGTTTTTCATTTCAGCTTCATCTTGACTGATGAAAATAACTCACCACTGTTTGGAAAGTTAAAAACACCAAGAGCTTAATGTATTATCATTTACTTAGAAAAAGCAGCCTTATATAGTAAAAACTTCTTCTAATTTAGAAGACAAGAGTGCGGGGGTGTTGGTGGGGGAGGGAATGAAATGCTCATTAGCCTTCGCCAAAGGCCCTGGCACAGAGTTTTCCTAACTATTCAGAGATCAGTGTCCTATATTTACTTACCAAGGACAATTTATTTTCTTTTATATTTTCAAAGCCCTTGAAATGATTCCTTTTCTTTGTGATGATTTCCATATGCTGTTTCCAAGGAATAAGGCAACATTCTGAAACCATTAAATGCCATCTCACAGGGAGGGATCCCAAGGACTGCAGGGGCCCTTCCAATGACATTGAGACCCAGATCGCAAAAGGCATAGTGTGGAAGACAGCAGATGCTCCTTCAATTTCACAAAATTTGGTTAAATAAAAGTAAAATAACCAGGAAGGTGATACTAGTAATTTTTTTAAACCATTGACTGTTTCCCGTGTGTTGTGACTTATATTTATAATTTCTAATCCTGAAAATAATCCTTAGAGATAAGTCCTGACACTATCCTCATTTTACAAATGAGGAGACCGAGGCACAGAGACTAATACGACTGAAAGAGTCAGAGTCCACTGACTCTAAACAGAGCTCAGGATAATTATATGCAATTAATTCTTTATAGCTTCAGGTATTTTCCTTTAAAAAAATCTGGGGGTGCCTGGGTGGCTCAGTCACTTGGGGGGCCAACTCTTGATTTCAGCTCAGGTCATCATCTCATGGGTTGTGGGTTAGAACCCTGCCTCAGGCTCCACGCTCAGCATGGAGTCTGCTTGAAGATTCTCTCCCTCTGTCCCTTCCCCCACTCATACGTGCGCGCGCGTGCGCACACGCGCGCGCTCTCTCTATCTAAAATACATAAATAAAATCTTTTTTAAAAAATCTGTACTATTTTTAAGCAAGACAATCATTTAACTTTATTAGCCTTGTATAATGTATAAGGTTAGGATCCACTGCCTTTAACTATTTAAACTGCATAACAAAGAAATCTTGGTTAGTCACTGATACTGTAAACATTTTGTGAAATGTTGCATTTTATCAAAATAAATAGGATCTATGTATCAAATTCTCCTTGACACTCCTTAAATTCTTCTTCTCTCACTGGAAGAATCAATTTCAGAGGAAGAGAAAAGACTAGTTTAATATAATTTCTAACCAAACTTCTCCATAAGAGGCAGTGGCAATTACTCACTTAAATAAAGTGTTCCAGACACTGGTCAGTAGGCTGCTGCATTATGAAAAGCTGAAATGGATGAGGAGGAAATACGAAGAGGACCGTTCAAAGTTGTTCTAGCGGGTTCTGTATGTTAACCATTTAAGGATGGGAAAATAACCACATGGTCAGGTTTCCCAGGAGAGAGAGTTTTTTATTTTTATCACTGTGAAGACAGGACTTCTGTAGCAATTTCTCATGGAAATATGTGTCAGCTACACTGGCATCTTTAGGGTTCCTTGAACTTGCCAAGGATGCTTCTGTCCCAGGGCCCTTTTATACTTGTAGTCACTGCGCCGAAAGGCTTCCCCCACATATCGGCCAAGCCAGCTGGAATGCCTGAGGACATTTATTTTCATCTAAGAAATGAGAAGGAAATAAGTTCCAACTAATGTTTAATCAACATTAACGTAAAGGCTAACATCGGTCCCCTGGGCCAGTCTGGTCCGAGCAATTATGAATTTCATGCAGTATTTGAGGTGACCCCACTGAACTGAGGACCTCCCAACATGGCAGAAGGGAAAGACTCTTCTTCACATGTTCATTCTCTCTCAGCATATTGTAATATATCACGTTTTACAGCGCTTGATTAAGTTAATTTCCATGTTATTATCCAGTTTTAACTCCCACAAAATGACACAAGTTTTAAGATACTCCTGAAAGGAAGCTGTTAAATAAAGATAAGAATTAGGTATCAAGCACAAGAAAACAATGATATGGCAGCATTAACCCTTCTCTATAATCCTACAGAAACTCTTCATCAGCCATATTGTGAGATTAAAAACCATTACTGCCTAATCATATGACAGTTAGTTAAAACGTCCCAAATTACCAAGAAGACTATTTGGAATATGGATTTATATTCACTGTTGTTAGAGAGGAGCTTTACTTTACTGTGGTGGATGATATTAGCCAGTGTTAGAGTGAAGTAATCAGTTAAGAAGATATTTAATAACGAAGTAGGCAGAACAAAAAAAATTCAAGGCTTATTTTTCCAACAATGGTTAAAGTCAGGCAATACTCAGTTTAAAACTTTACACAATTTAAACCAAATGATAATGTTTAGAAAGTTCTTCATGGATGCAATAAAAATGGCTAAAAGAGTACAACTGGCAACAAACTAAGATGTATTTTTTATTAGCAAATATTGAAGATGCAACCCCCCTCCCAAGAAACTGGTAGAAATAGTATTAGAACAAACTACTGTTGGAGGAGGTCTATTGTAAAGTTAAATAAAAGAACATGTTTCTGGTATGTCCCAACATATGGTATTTTCAAGATTCAATTTTGATATTTTCATAGATGAAGAACTATTCCTTTGGAGAACCAATAAGGAAGATTGTGGAAATAAGTTGTCAAAAGTAAATGAATTATTTAATTTTTAAAAAGTCAGTGTTTTGGGGCACCTGGGTGGCTCAGTCAATTAAGTGTCTGCCTTCGGCTCAGGTCATGAGCTCGGGATCCTGGGATCAAGCCCCATGCCGGACTCCCTGTTCAGAGGGGTGCCTGCTGCCCCTCCCTCTGCTTGTGCACTCTCTCTCTCTCTCGATCTATCTCAAATAAATAAATAAAATCTTTTTTTAAAAAAGTCAATGTTTTATGGGAAAAAATGTACACAAAACCAATGAGGAAGTAGCTACTTGAACAGGTATTAATAAAGAAAAGATTCTAAGGTAAGGTTACGGAGGTGCCTCCCATAAAATTCATTCAGTGCATAATTTGAAGGCAAATTCATGTTTGGATAAACTGAAGACAGAGTGCAAAAGTGCTACAGATGTCATCAATGTGATTAACTTTATAAAAGCTCACACTTAAAATAGACTAGAATCTTTAAAACATGTTGCAGTGATATAGGGAGTGACCAGGAAAGTTTTTGTATCATAGAAATCTGTATCATTGAGGTTCAGTAGTATCTCCTGCCAATCTTTATAAGAGTTGTAGAACCTAAGGATGTTTCATAGTTTTATTTAACAGATAAATTAATGTTCCAAGTTTGTTGACCTTTCTGGAATAACTGACTCTTAGTCATCGGTACCTGGCCTATATTTTAGAATAATAAATACAATATGTCCCCTAACAATTAACTGCTTTGAAAGCAACTTTTCAAAAAAAGAAATAGATGAAACAGAGGTTTTGAAGAGTTGCTGAAAATGTTTTTATGATTATGCGATTTTTCTAGTTGAAAATTATTTAAGTGTATTATTCTTTAAAATGTCTTATCTGCACACTTGACTAGAAAAAAAGAATTTCTGGGATGCCTGGGTGGCTCAGTCAGTTAAGTATCTGCCTTCAGCTCGGGTCATCATCTTGGGGTCCTGGGATAGAGTCCTGCATCAGGTTCCTTTCTCAGCAAGAAGCCTGCTTCTCCCTTTGCCTGCCAACCACCCCCCCCCCCCGCTTACGCTCTCTCTCTGACACATAAATAAATAAAAGCTTAAAAAAAAGAAAAAAGAATTTCTAACAGGTTTTCAATCTTTCAAGCAAAAAGTGTCAGTGAGATTTTAACCCTAAAATATTAAAATGTAGCCTATTCTCATTAGTTGTGAGAACAAAGTGTGGTTATCAGGGAAGATGGAAATCTACCCATCAGATTACAACAAAAACATTTGCATTATCAGTTGAGAATGAAAAAGAATTTCCAGTTAGTGTTTCATTTCTTCAATATGGAGCTACCTATGTTAAGAGGTTATCTTTTTCAGCCATGATAGTCTTTAGATCAAGTATTGCAATAAATTAAAATTTCACTAGACCTTTTAATTATACTACATGGAGTCACACTCAGATTTTCAAAATCATAGTCTGTCAGTCACATTGTTCTCACCAAAAAAAAAACAAAAAAAAACCTTCTGGTCAGTAAGAGTGAGAAGACTTTTAGTGCTGTCAAAATAAAATAAAAATTAGTTTACAAAATATTGTTGTTTTTATCTTTATTTTACTATTTAAAATTTTCTTTTCGATATGTTGTACACTGTATATAAAATATTAGCACAGTATTACATATGTGTATATATATATCTCATTTATACATCCCATATATATACATACATCATTTATACGTATATGAGGTATAAATGGGCTACCCTCATAATTGTTTTACTTAAGGAGATACAATCAAAACATTTTGAATACCACTGGTCTACTGGAAGAAACAAACATGTGAACAAAAATTACAGCCACAGGCAACAGAGTGTATGAAGGCATGAGGTGAAAAATGTGTGTGATAAAGGAAACACCACCGAGCAAATGCTTACTTACCTCTTACCAGAAAATTTAGTCAAATCTCCCAGAGAACTGACTCTGAACAAAGTTGTCCAGAGTGAGTCAAATTTCTCCAAATGTATTAGGGTAGGTGCCAGAGAGAGGGGTGCACACAGCAGGGATGAATCTTGGTGGCAAGAAATGCATAGTGTTTTGAGAGAACTATCCTACTTTCAAATGGCTAAGTGTACATTTAGGGGAGTCCAGGTGATGGAGCTGGACAGTATGGCAGGGACCAGATGGTGGAGGGTTATGGGTGCCTCCATAACGTGCAGTCATGAGCCAGTGAACAAGGCATGGTGCAGGGAGCAGCTCAGACCATGGGCTTTGGCATCAAACTGGCCTCGGTCCTAGACCTGCCATTTGCCAGCTGTGTGATCTTAAATTATTTAGTTAACTTCTCTAACTCTCAGCCTCCTAATCTGCGAGGAAAAAAAGAAGGAGGTAAAGCTATTGTGTATGATATAATTCATAAAGTGCTTAATTGTCTGTGCATAATAAGATTTTGCTACAGTTCTTTTGATGACCATAATGGGGAGACTTTGAAGTATTTTAAGCAGTAATGTAACAGGTGATTTAGAAAAATCGCCCTGGCAGTTCTCTGTAGCACAAATCTGAGGAACCTGAAACCGAAAGCAGGGAGACAGTTAAAAAGGCTTATAGTTATCTAAAAGACAAAGAGTAAGGGCCTGGGCCGAAGTCCTAAGGGAAGGCATCCAGGGCAGGAAACAGAATAAGGACCATAGAGGAGGTAGAAAGTCAGTACCCCGGTACCACCTAAATTCATTACCTTTATACCCCTTTGTGAAAATGACTAAAGTAAACTACACCAGACTCACAAGAGTTGTGTGTGTAGAATACAAACTCTGGAGCCAAACTCACTAAGTGTGAACCCTAAGTCGGACCCTAATTACCTACATGACCTGGGGAAGTCACTTAGCCTCTTTGTGCTTCTGTACTAGGGATCTCAAACAATGATAACCTCACAGAATTTTCTCAACATATTTAAAAAGTGGTTTAAAGAAGTGCCTGACATCCAGGAAACATTATGTATGAGTTTCTTAAGTAAAGTTATCTACAGAAAATATTGTTAAAGGCAGTAAGATGTTTGGGGAAAATGACATTCACTGGCTGTTATTATAAATTTCTTAGGGAAAAAATAATCTGTATCCTAAAATGTTGAAATTCAAACCAGGTAAATTTTGATAAAGGGAATGAAGAAAGAGCAGTAAAGAAAGGAGCATTGCCCAGGCAGAATTAGACAGATCATAAACCTGTCATTCTTTTCAGGAGAATTCATCCAGCCCATCGTTTTATCTATCCGATACCCACACTGCTTCCAAATAAAAGTGGAAAAGCTAGCCATGAATGAGCAGGATTATAAAAATCCAAGACCAAGGTTAGGAAAACTATTTGTTACATAATCACGTAACAGTAGCTTTCCCACAGTGCTTCAAATAGCAAATCCACCGTATTTTTCAGTATATTTATCTGAAACACACCGGATTTAAAGGCCAGTTAAAGAAAACTACATCCAGATCATCACAACACCTAACTATACCTACTATTGTCAATGATCTACCACATACCAATGGATTTCACAAAGACATTGAAGACAGTTTGTTGAGAACCTGGCCAACTCTACTGTTTTATAATAAAAAAAGAATGGTAAATAATTTTAAAAAATAAAATGCCTAAGGTAATTCAATACTATAAATATGTTCTCATTGAGGTGGTCAAACAATGAAAAATATCCACCAAGCTGCAAATAATATTTTGCTTCTCATATAAGGCTTTTAACTTCATAAAGTTGTTTATTCTTAAGGATTGAGTTTTTTGTTAAGATTTATTTATTTATTTGAGAGAGAGTGTGTATGTGCATGCACATGTGCAAATGGGGGGAGGGGAAGAGGGAGAGAATCTTCAAGCAGATTCCTGCTGTGCGGGGAGCCGGACACAGGGCTCTATCCCACCACCCAGGAGATCATGACCCCAGCAGAAACCAAGAGTCAGATGCCCCACCAACTGAGCCACCCAGGAACCCCACTCTTAAGGATTGGTTAATGAAGCTGATGCAGGAATTCTCCATTTCCTTTTACAAAAGTCTCATGGCATTCATCATGAATCTCTTAGAATAGATACAATAAAAATCTTGGAATCCATGTATTTTTTTAGGTTTACTTATAAGTAAACTGGTTCACTTTCCAGTCTTGTCTCTCATTGCACATGACCTTGGAGATGCATTTCCCATAGTCCTTTTCCTCGATCCCATTAGAAGAAGAAATTGCTATAAATGTTTTTAAGGGTTAAATCTTAGATGGTGACATACTATTTCATATAAACTCTAAATCAACGTTATGGCAGTTTTCAGCATTACTAAATGATAAACTGTTCTCTTTATCCAAACTGATGCAGAGAGTGGCATGATGTCCCTGCCATCGGGGAAAGAATTATATTTGACTTTGGAGTCCTTTATATAAAATTTTTGCAAATAATTAATTTTTTTCAGAATCAGTTTTTTCATCTATAAACTGAGAATAATAAAACTCTACTTAACTGGTATCAAAAGATATAACATGTTAACATACTTGGACAATTGTAAGATACACAATGTGAAGTATTTTTAGCTAAATATATAAATTAACCTATATTCCTGGACACTTATTAACTGAAAGAGGGAGGTTAAATTCTTTTGGAAACCATTACCATGAGAAATATACAAATACTATTCAGTTAGGTATAATATGTATGTCACCATGATATTACATACTGACTTTTGGAATTTGCAATATGACTTTCTTTAAAAACAACAATCACCCTAGATTAAGACCCAATAAAAGTTCAGAATACTTACTTTTAAGTTAAGAGTTCTGGACCCTGACAGTAATATTCCAGAAACACTTTTTTAGACTAACTGAAAGTATGTGCCTACCTATAGCAAAAAGCATACCAGGCTATTAAAGTGCTGATTCACATTCAACAAAAGAAAAAGGAAAGAGAAAAGAAGTAGCTTACATTTCTTATTTAGCCCAAAGCCAGATTTTCATTCATTCAACCTAGATAGAATAGCTTCAACATGATCATCTATGGAAGTCATATGAGTTGGTGGTAAGTTTTCAAGCTAACATACATCAAATACATGTGATTAATAATATGAACCTGTGTGATGGAACTGATGTTTTTGAGGAGTGTCAACTCATTCAGTTATAAACATGAAACTTTCATTTCTTCCAGCAACTGCTTTCAAGTACAAGAAAGCCAAATCCCTCCCTTAATAATACTTTGGTCAGATCCCAGGCATTTCTGTTGGCTTTTGGTTATTAAAATGGTCTAGTCCAATTACGGCTTCAATCTAATGTCTGTCCCTGGGCGCTCTCCCTAAGCACCGTGGAGGGCTTGTGGCTCCGGGGCTTGGCACCCCCGAGGAGGGCGTTGTCTGCTCTTTTCCTACCTCCTTCTAGCTCCTCCCAGGTTGAAGGCAGGAAGACTGGAGAAGGAGGCGGGATGGTAGATATATTTAGTCATAACTGAATGAAGTGGTATTTCTCTCTTTCTGGTTGTTGCACTTCTCTGGTTAACGTTGAACAGCCATCTCTGTTCTCTCTGTGGCCAGTGTCCAGATGCTAGGGCAACTTGTGTGGTTTCTTCAAGGAGCCCTGGAGAGCTTTACTACAGCACAGTTCCCTAACATGGGAAATAGGGCTCCTGCCCAGCTCCCGTCCAAGCCCCCAGTAGTTCCTCAGGATGCCAGTTTGCGCCTGCTGGTCGCTAGCTAAGAGCTTGCCTATCTGGGTAGGGTACCGGCAAGGTGGTTCAAATCCTACCACTTTCTGTGCCAGTCACTCACCCCTGGGAAATGCAAGGATCCTTGCCTTGCCAGCTAGGTAAGTTCCTACTCTTCTCTCTCACGCTCTCTCTGTCTCATCTTGGTCTTTTTCTCTCCCTCCTCTTGCATCTTTCTCCAGTTTTACTCCCCCACCCACCACTCCCTACCTCTTTTTTTTTTATTTAAATTCAATTAATCAAGATATAACGTATTATTTGTTTCAAGGGTACAGGTCTGTGATTCATCAGTCTTACACAATACACAGTGCTCACCACAACACATACCCTCCCCAAAGTCCATCACCCAGCCACCCCATCCCTCCCACCCCCCACCACTCCAGCAACCCTCAGTTTGTTTCCTGAGATTGAGTCTCATACGGTTTGTCTCCCTCTCTGGTTTTATCTTGTTTCATTTTTTCCTCTCTTCCCCTGTGATCCTCTGCCTTGGTTCTCAAATTCTGCATATCAGTGAGATCATACGATACTTGTCTTTGTCTGACCTCTTATCCCACCTTATTCACATAGGCACTAGTCAGGCCAGCAGTTCTATTGACAAAAGAAGACATCCTGCTAGGGAATATATTACCAGGTGCCCCTCTTGCAGACACTTCCAATCTTTACAATGATCATTTTTAAGCTTCCCAGCACCTCCTTGCCTCTCAGTAACCCAGAGGTCTTGGCTTCAGAAAGGGAAAACCCTCCCATTACTAATGATGACTTCATCACAATGCTAAGGACTCAGACAATTCTTGCGTCTCTCTGGTCCTCCTCTTATATCAACTGGGAAAGAGGCAGTGGGGATGTGCTAGAAGAACATATCACGCCACCCTTCAGGAAGCCCTGTGGTGACATTTCTGGCCTCAACCTTCTACAGCAGTGGTTCTGAATCTTGACCACACATTTGAATTGCTTTCGGGGTGTTTATAAATCTTGATACCTGGGGATCTCTTGGCCAATTAAATCACATTTGGATGAAGAGCATGCTATTTTTTATATGCTTCCTTTTGGGGACCATCTTAGCCTCCCTTTATTCTCTCAGGCACCTGTTTCTACCAATTCAGAAGGAGAATTCAGATTTGCAATCGAATGCCACCATTTTTTTACAGCTTAACATTTGGCAAGTAACTTAGACTTTCTGTGCCTGAATTTCTTCATCTCTAAAATGAGCATATTTTTCAAACTACTTCTTAGGTTATGGGGGTCATTTGAAGAAAAAACACCTTCAAAGAAAATACTGCAAAGAATATTTTTCTGAAAAGAGCTTGATAAATGCAAGCTACATATGTGCCATGTCCCAACAATGGTAAAGTTCATGCAGAGTCATTATCTTAGCTACTGTCTTTCAACAAACAGTGATCTGTCTTAAAACACACAATTCCAAAACAAAGATTTAAAATAACATATGCTTAACAGATTTACCTAGTGCGTACTGACTTCTATAAGCATACCTGTTTTTAGAATTTCTAGAAAGTGCTCAAAAACTCAATAAAAAATGAAGTGATCCATCATATCTCCTAATAAAGATGTTACTAGCTTTCCATATGTAGTAAGGAGCATTTATCCTCAAATACACATATTCGAACACATTAAAATATTTCTTTTTTTCCCTTTAGAAATAACTATGTTTCTGGAATTATTTTATTTGAAACATTTTAGAGACCTCACTGATGGTAATAATGGATAAGACTATGTTATTTGATTGTGCTTGACCAACACATCTTTATTTAAAGTTTTAAAGAGAGGACATACAGAATCATTAAATCCACTTGATAAAATACATGATTGTAATTTGTCGTGTCAATTTTAATAAAAGTTACTTGAAACTTTGAATTGAAATTCAGAGGCACCTGGGTGGCTCAGTAGGTTAAGTGACCAACTCTTGATTTCAGCTCAGCTCATGATCTCAGAGTTGTGAGATCGAGCCCTGAATCAGGCTCCACACTGGGCACAGAGCCTGCTTAAGATTCTCTCTTTCTTCCTCTGCCCCTTCCCCCACCCCTCTTCCTCTCTCCCTCTTTAAAGAAAGAAAGAAAGAAAGAAAGAAAGAAAGAAAGAAAGAGAAAGAAAGAAAGAAAGAAAGAAAGAAAGAAAGAAAGAAAGAAAGAAAGAAAGAAAGAAAGAAAGAGAAAGAAAGAAAGAAAGAAAGAAAAAGAAAGACAGAAAGAAAGGAAGAAAAGAAAAGAAAGAAAGAATTTCAATAACAGAATGATAAATACCATAGCGGTCTACATGTTTTGAAGAAAGCTTAAACTTCTAAACATTCAAACATATAAAGGATACAGTGTGAACATTTCTTCGTTCATTATTTTCAAAATGTGAGTTATTACTGAATTGTTCATAAGATTTGTTTGTAAAACAAAAATTTCTCCCCACTTCTTTATATGAAGATTTTCCAAAGTGATCTGTCCAGAGGCATAGCCATGGAAGCACATGTTCAAAAAAGGAGTTTTATAAAGTAAAAGTGCTAACATAGTTTTTCTAAGAATATTTGCACACATACAGTTGTAAATATGCTTCAATAAATTTGTTTCTATGAATGATCTCCTGGAAATATACTTTACAGAATATTGTCTTATGACTCTGTATTAGAAATGTCTGCTTTCTATCACATGTATTTAGAACATAAATTAAAAGATATATAAGCATTCAAAAACCAAGCAACGGTTACCCATTATTTGGATCTTTTAAAAATTCAATTTATTCTTGAAAACAAAACCGAATTTTATGGCCTTGAGCTTCAATGTCAATGAAAAGTTTGATTATTAATATTTCTGTTAGTGGTCTTTAAAAGTTGGAGTTTGCCTACAGTTCAATCAGCCAGCCAAATACTAAAAATGTTTGAGCATCTCTCAAAAGTGACTAACTGTGTCATTGGAAGGATATTTACTGGGAATTATAAAGTTACTCAATTTCTAATCATTGTTAATAATATTAGACTAGGGTTTTTTCCCCTATTTCAGCTTGTTCAATTTTCATTCTATACAGAATCACGAAAAACCTGAACACTAGATATTTTATAATAAGCCAAAAATTTGTTGTTACCTACAGAACTGCTTTGTAGCATTCCCCTTTTAAGGGGGCATTATGCTAGCACTGTCTGAAATTTCCTTTTCTTTGTTAATATATATTTTCTTTAATTCCCAAGTTCATCCTCTGCATGTTCTTCAAAACTGTGAGCACTGTGTTTGCTAGCAACCATCCCCCCAGCCTTTCTGCCCTGACCCTCTCCATCCTCCTTCTTGGAGGTAACGTGGCCCTCATAAGCATCACCTTGGAAGAGGAGGAAGTCTATGCTATGCAACGTTCACTTCACCTTGAGCTGAGGGACCATTACTAGAATTGAGTTGACTCGATGTTTTAAATGTAAAACAGTGATCCCAGTGAGGCCATGGACTTGATAACATAGAAAGTGACAAGCACTTTGCTCCAAGGGTTTTCTTGAACAAATAATGCTAGTATAAGAAATTAAATGTAAGTTTGAATTAAGGGGAAAAAAATAGACCAACAAAAGTTGGCATTGCCATAGTAACTTAGAAATTTTATCTTCTTTAGAAGGCTCTCCAGTCACTTTTTACATATGGGGAAAACTAGACTGTAAACTGTAGTGTGTATCTCTCTCTCTCTCTCTCTCTCTCTCTCACACACACACACACACACACACACAAATTAAGGCAAACATCCAGATGCCTTCATAATGATCTTTTAGAATTAACCATCAATTATACTATCACAAACTAGAAAATTAAAGCAAACATCCAAATACTTTAATAATTTTTTTAAAAAACCGCAAATATATTTCCAGGGTATTTTAGGAAAGTTGATTTGGGTGGAAGAGCAGGATTGAAATTTTTGACACTCATACACATAATAGCCTCTCTGAATCTTGTTGATAAAGATGTCATCAGCAAAGAAATGCTCACAAAGCACCCTTCACTAGCTATTAGCTTTAGTTCTTAAAAAAAAAAAATCACCACATAATAGTTCCAACTTTGCAATAAGCACATTGAGGACTCAGGAGAAACCCAATACCCACCCTATTCTTAAGGTCTGGCCACAAAAGAACTATTAGGGAATAAGAGCATCCAGCCACCTTTGTCTCCACATTTTAACTGGTAGGCAAGTGATTCTAAAGCTGTATACTATTAGGACAGTAAAATACTCTAGCAATATAGAATCTCACTGATTGTAGAGTACAATTTCCTTTTTACTTCTCTCCTTTCCTACCTCACTCAAAATGTTTATCCCTTTCTCCCTCTACACACACACACACGCACACACACACACCACCCCACAAGGGATGACTCAGGAAGCGTGAGAGATTTGTCACAGGCCCGGCTACAAGTTAGATCAGAGCTGGAATTAGAACCCAAATCTCAGAAACTGGAGCCAGCCAGCTGCTATTCTAGACCCAGAGCAAATCTAGTTCAGTCTTATGAATTCTGCTTACTCCGAATTAGACATCACTGTTTTGTCTGATGTTTCCTGCCATGGACTCCTAAAGCAACACAATGAAACCACCTTTCCGGATTCTTCAATCGCTGCTAGTTTGAAGCAGAGGACAGTTACTTAAACTCTCTGGGCTCTTTCCTTATCTAAAATCCACAGGTTGAACCAGAGGTCTCTGAGAAAATTTCCCATTCTAAACATTTTGCTTTTCACCTTCTGTTTTATGTTTCAGTCTTGATGTTTGAAATTTTCACTAGGTGGCAGGATTCCACCATCGCATTATGAAAGGATTTTCCAATGGAAGCCTGGGAGCAGAAAATTTCAAAAGAAACTCCTTTCCTCACAGTGAACATTAAAACAAGAAAAAAAAAAAAGCCAAGAGAAAGGATAACTACAAAGGCCAGTAGTCCACATATTTCATAAGGATCTAGAACCATCTTTAATATATAAAGCGGAAATTAATCAAACATGTTCTTCCATACAATACTCCAATTTAGTATCCAATTCAGGTAAAAGTCTGCTTAAATTTCATGCATTTTAAAATTTATTTTAGCTGAATCCCAAGTTAGACAATATCAGAGCCCCTCCAGCAAACTGGTAGCAAGAAACAAGCAATATGATGGAAACAAAAGCATCTAAAATATTTAAAATCGTTACTAGATGCATTTCAAAGTTTCCTATAAGTTACATACAATGTATTTCTAGTGTCTTTGAATTTTATTTTGAGCACTTAGCTAGATGAGTACACATGATGGGATGGAGTAGATTTCTGCATTTATTTGTCAAATCCTTAAAAGAATATTCTTTCAAACAGGTTTTCTGACATTTTCATCATATATTTAAAAGTATTGCCTTAAATTGGCCTTTTCATAAATGCTGCACTGTAAATGTCACTACCAAGGCTTTATACAAGTCCCCAAAAGCCACACCAATTGGTTATGCTGAGCTGAGCATTTCTCTTCTGCCAAAACCAAGTAAAGTAACATGAAACAATAACTGCATATTCTAACATTGCCTAGAAGAAACGTCCCAAGTGTCTTGCTGGTTGTCAGAGAAGCTGATTAACTAGGCTTTTATTCAGCTGATAAATACGGCACTTTTTTTTCTTTCTATCAATTACTGGTTAATTACATATACGCTATACATTACTCCAGTTTTTTTTTGCAACATGAACAAACCCGCATCCTAGAAAAATTTAACATCGGCGCCAAAATCAAAGTAATACATAAACTCCTGAATCACAGCTTGGAAAAAAACCATCAACAGGTTGCTCTCATTCCTTCCCAGCCCAGAGCGGTGATAGCGGCACCTCTTTGGTGGTCCTACCTTAGCAACTTGTAAGGGCTGCTTCTGCTCCTTGCCACCTTGCAATCTGAACCCCCAGGGCGCCCCTCCGGTCATGGAAATGCAGATAAAATCCCCCGTGCCCATTTTCTCCTTTTAGTTGGGTAGCATGAAGAGCTTGAAAAGACAGAGGAGGCTTCGGTGCCGTTGAGATGTGTACTTAGCTCCAGGCGCCCGCCCAGGAGGCAGGATTGGGGAGCGCAGAGCCTCAGCTGCTGCAGCGGCCGCGGGCCGCATTCACAAGGAGGCAGAGGCGCTCCCTGGCATCAAGGACACAGCCCACTTTTGCGTCACGCTCCTTTGCTCAGCCCACTTCAGGCAAAGGAAAGAGACTCGTTCGGAGGAGAAGGTCCTCATTTGGGGCTAGACGGGGGCGGGAAAGCAAAAGTTCTCTAGCACTAACTGATTTAAACGCCAGCACTTGAACGATTGAGGGGCGCCTGGGTGGCTCAGTCGTTAAGCGTCTGCCTTCTGCTCAGGTCATGATTCCGGGGTCCTGAGATCAAGTCCTGTATCGGGCTCCCTGCTCCGCGGAGAGCCTGCTTCTCCCTCTCCTGCTCCCCCTGCTTGTGTCCCCTCTCTCTGTGTCTCTCTCTGTCAGATAAATAAATGAAATCTTTTAAAAAAAAAAGAATGATTGAAAAACTTTCATTTAATAATCCTATGACTAGTAGAGAACTCGTGAAGGTTTTAATCGCCGGGCCAGAAGTAACATCCTAAAATATGAGCTCTGAAAATTCAACTACTAGACAATTTGATTCTCTCAAATGAACGTTTTGAGACTGACCACAGTGATGATTGAAACAGACAAAAGGGAGTTGAAGAGGGTGAAATTATTATTATTTTTCTAAACTTCTACTAATTCCATAAGAAGAGGAAATAAAAGAAAGCAAAACATTTGTCTTTTTTTTAAACCTCCCACTCTGAAAAGTACTTTTTTGAACTATGAGATAGGTGTATATATTTTAGAGTTGAGGAGGGGGAGGAGAGGAAAGAGGAAGAGGAGAAGAAAAGAATTTCCCCCTGGAAACTACATTCTTTTGACTATATCTCTTGCATGGTCTGGAGTATTTTAAATTTAAATAAGTGTTTCATTTTCTTCCTTCCTCAGCAGGAATGAAATTTCTTGAACCAAAATAGTCAGCCAACTACATACAATGTCACCTACAAGTTTCTTATTTTTATAGTCCCTCATCACAGTGCTCTGAGTCTGGGTGGCCCAAAATAAAAGTTTATTTTATACGTGGTCCAAAATACTTTGTTTTAAATCTGAATACCATCCACCAAAAATTGTACAAATAGAACATTTTTATTCTTCCATAATATTTTTATTTTCCATGACATTCATCCATATAAAAACATAACAAATAATGAAAAGCTTGGACAAGTTAATTCATGTTACACGTGGTACCAGACAAAACTGACTTGCAGACACTCTGCCTGTTTCAGTACTAGGAAGCACTCTGCAGTGAACCTTCACACAGCTTCACTGCCCAGAAGCCAAACGTGTCGAGTGATTTTGTTTGTGCCTTCTCACTGGGGTGAGATGGTCACTCAGTTACTGGCAGCGCTCAGAGACAGCCTTTGAAGGGCATGGAGACCAGACATGCATCTCAAGTTTGATTCTCTCCCAAAAGGTGAATTTGCCTGTACCCCCATCTTTCTTTGAAAAATAAGAATTTTATAAGTAACATCCTAAAGTATGAATTCAGAACAAAAGAAAAAGAACTTCAGGGACGCCCGGGTGGCTCAGTCGGTTAAGTGTCTGCCTTCTGCTCAGGTCATGATCTCGGGGGTCCCGGGATGGAGCCTCACTTCGTGCTTCCTACTCCGCGGGGAGCCTGCTTCTCCCTCTGCCTCTGCTGCTCCCCCTGCTTGTGCTCTCTCACTGACAAATAAAGAAAATCTTAAAATAAAATAAAAGAAGAAAAAGAACTTTTTACAATTGTTCTTTCCGCTTCTGCCTGTCTTTGTGCTCCTAAACCCAGTCCAGTCTAGCTTTTATCCCCACAACAGGAAAAGCTCTCAGCAAGGTCACTTATTACCTCCCTGCTTTTGTGAGCACTTGAGATTATTGGCCATGTCCTCCTTTGATTGTCTTCTCTCTTAGGCTTCTATTCTAGGATACAAAACATGCCCTCTCCTCTTGCCTCTCTAGCCACTCTTCTCTCACATTTGGAAGTCCTCAGCTTCTAGTCATTTTTTGAATGTGTGTGTTGTCTTCCAGGGCTATGTTCTGCTCTATTTACTTTTCTCACTTTACACCCTCTCTATGGGTTTACTTAGTGTCAGGAACTTGACGTATAATGTTTTATTCATCCTCAAAGTAACCATGTTAGGTACTTGATCTTTAGTGTCTCCCTTTTACTGGTAATTAACTCAGCCTTAGATTCTAAGTGTTAGAGATTTGAACTTTTGCCTGCCTGAATTTAATATACCGGTTCTTATCATTGCTATTCTGTCTCCAGGCCTTATGTACTCCCTAATGCTGTTCTCCTGTGTCCAGTTACGTATGGATCCAGGGGCACCAGGGTGGCTCAGTCGGTTAAGCGTCTGCCTTCTGCTCAGGTCATGATCCCAGGGTCCTGGGATCGAGCCCCACGTTGGGCTCCCTGTTCAGTGAGGAGTCTGCTTCTCCCTCTGCCTCACCCCCCTGCTTGTGTTCTCTCTCTCTCTCAAATAAAAAAATAAAATCTTAAAAAAAAAAAAAGGCATATGGATTCAACTTCTAAATAGATTGCAAATCTGCCTCTTTACTCCATTTCCACTCATGTGATTACTTCTATCTCTGGCCTTGATTTCAACAATCTCCTAACTCGTCTGTCCCAGCTTTGTTTCCACCCTCAATTCATTTTTGACTTTACAGCCAGGATGACATTTCTAAAACGCAATATTTATCATATTTATTTTTTTCCATTTCAAGTCTTCAAGGACTTTCAGAATGGTGAAAACTCCTTTACCTAGAGAATACGTTCCGCTTCCCACTCCTTACTTCTTCTCCAACCTCATCTCCCGCCTTGAATTTTATGATTCAACACACGGAACTACTTTTACTTTCTTTAACATGATCCGCTGCTCCATCTGCTAGGTCATGCTTCCAAGCTATCTCGTCCTCCCCACACAGAGATCACCTGATAATTCCTACTCAGCCTTCTGGTCTCAGCTTACATGTCACGCTCTCCAGGGAGGCTTTCCTAACCATCCTGTCCTGCCCCCTTGTCCAGGTCAGGTGTTCCTTCCAAGTGCTGCCATCACTCTGCACTTTCTCGCTCATTCAAATGGTCTCTTAAATTGTCTGAACCCAACACTAGCTGATTAACCCTGTGAGATTAGCAGATGTTTCCAATTTACTTGAATTTGTCTCCCCAGGTCCAATACAATTCTTGACTACTAATTGGTGCTCAGTTAATATGAGTAGAATGAAAGGCTAGCTAAGATTTCCCAGAATAAAGGTATAGAAAAGAAAACCAAAGAGTTCTAATTTCTTTCCCTTTTCTCGCTTCATTTGACTTGGGAAAATCAGAAATAGAGCAAAATTCTTCAATTATACTACTTAAAGACTGTGTGGAATATTTAGTGACAGTCTCCCTAACATTTTGCCTTTCCGCCATTGGGCAGTAACTACTGTGTTGGGTAAAATTGATCCTCTGACCCCAACAGCATGGATAAGTTGGTTGATTTTAGACAGTCAGAGTAATCTTTCCTCCTTAATACAGAGATTAGTTCAGGAATGGATATACAACCTAGGCCCAAGTCAAAGACATTACCCAGCTCCAGTGATTAATTCATATATGGTTCAACCACAGGGAAGCTTAAGACTCTTCCAGATAGCTGTCAGGGACAATATCGTTCACCCCAGGGATACTGATAACAGCCAGTGGGGAAAGCCAGTGTGAGGGTGAAACCACCACAACGTATATTGGGAGAGGGAGTCTTCCATGGGTCTCTAGTGCTCCTAGATGTCTTTCTGAATGTGTCAGAATTCAAGGTCCTAATGCTTCTTTTCCTGAGCTATTTCTCAGGCTTGTTTTTGTAGCAAGCAACCTTGATGGATGTGGTAATATCTCAATGTGGGACAAAAGTAAGTTTGCTAGCTGATTGCAAGCAAAAAGTAAAATAAAATAAAAGCAATGGATTCACTAGGCCTAGTGTACCTTAGCTGTTATGGAAATCCACTGGGTATGTAGTATCCATCTGGGTAATATCTTATAAACCCTATGGAGTTTGAGGCAAGATAAACTTGGAAATACACTGATATACCTTGTGTATTTATGCTGTACCTTGTGTAAGAAAGTTGTCTCTGACCATAGAATCTCATGTCTTCTTCTGGCATCCACGAAACAGTAGCAGGCTAACTTAATAGCTTGCAAAGAGGGTGAAATCAAGTCCCAGACCCAAAAAAGTGAAACTGAGACACAGGTGAAGAAATGGAACCAGAGCTCTGGTCAAACAGCACACAGCCTGCTCTTTATTTTATTTGGAACTTAGGAATTAAGGCAAGAGTAAAAATTCACTTTCTTATGGAAAAAAAGTGACTTGAATGGTTTTGAAAATGACCTTCTTTGATGGTAGCTACACTTGTGGTAAGCATAGCATAATATACAGACTTGTCAAATCACTATGTTGTATACCTGAAACTAATGTAACGTTGTACACCTGACATAATGTAACAATGTCAACTACACCTCAATAAAAAAAATGATCTTAGACTAATTCTACTTCTATACCATTTAAAGGATTTAACAATGTATCAGATGTTCTGTTTTATAATACCATCCATTCATTCATTCACTTGATTATTCATTCCACAAATAATACCTATATTATCTTTCCCAATTTTGACAGCACAGTAAGATTTCTGAGCCTAACACGAATTGGGAAACCACATTATAAAACAAAAATATTCCTGTAGGAATGACTTACTCTACAATAATTTCACATTGGCCACCTATGCTGGCTCATGCCTCTTTGTTATTTTTCTAATTCTTTGTTAATTTTCTAATTTTTCTAATTTTTTACTAAAAAATATGTGGGGGTGGGAGTGGGAGTGGAGAGTGTAGCCCCACATCACCAACAAGCAATTATCAGGACACCAGCAGGATATCCAAGAATTCAACTCAATTTTGACACTATCTACCTGGAGATAGCATCAGATCCCATCAGTAAGGGCTTAGGCCAACAAGATGTGTCTCCCCCGCCCCAACACACACATATACACCTCAGACCCCAGTCGCAAGTCCAGATTATCACCTGTGCTTCTGACCAACTGGCTATAGATCAGAGGTTCCAAAGATCCCCTCCTTGGATTTGATTAATTTGCTAGAGTGGCTCACAGAACTCAGGGAAACACTTACTTAACATTTAACTATTTAACTGTTTATTAAAGGATATGATAAAGGATACAGATGAACATCCAGATGGAAGGTAGGGCAAGGTATATGGGAAGGAATGAAGAATTTCCATGCCTTCTCCAGACATACCACTCTCTCAACACCTCCGAGTGTTCACCAATCCAGAAGCTCTCCAAGTTCTGTACTTTGGGAATTTTATAGAGGCTGCATCGTGTAAGCATGATGGATCATTAACTGTTCTCAAGAAAATGGGTGGCAGAGCTGAAAATTCCAAGCTTCTCATCATGGCTTGGTCTCTCCAGTGGCCAGCCCTCATCCAGAAGCCCACCCAGAAGAACAAATGACACTCCCATTACCCAGGAAATTACAAGGATTTCAGGAGTTCTGTATCAGGAACAAAAGTCAAAGACCAACATTAAAGCAGGGGATGCTCCTAGTGTCCCAGGAACTGGGTGCAGAGACCAATATATACTTTCTATTATCTCACAACATTAATGTAAAGTTATCTGAAGTTTAGAAAAACCAAAATTGTAATAATACATCACGATTTCAATATCTATACCAAACCTAACTCTTCCTTCCTTTTGGGCCACCAAAACTTGGTGCTTATCAAAAGGCCTTTTTTTTTTAATATTTTATTTATTTATTTGTCAGAGAGAGAGAGAGAGAGCACAAGCAGGGGAAGAAGCAGCCCGAGGGAGAAGCAGCCTCCCTGTTGAGCAAGGAGCCCGATGAGGGGCTGGATCCCAAGACCCTGAGATCATGACCTGAGCCGAAGGCAGACACTTAACTGACTGAGCCACCCAGGTGTCTCGATCAAAAGGCCTTAAAAAAAAAAAAAAAAATCAGAAACCGAGCAGGCATCTTACAACATTAGCCAATATATTTATGTGAGTTAAATTTGAATGAATCACGAAATGAAACCATATGGATTAAAGTCCTCATAGGATACATACACATTAAAAGTTTCAGTTTCAAAAAGCATATTTTATAAAAGTGCAATGTGTGTCCGTGTGTGTGTGTGTGTGTGTATGTGCATGCATTTTAGGACAATGAAGATGGAGTTAAAGAAACATATTAGAAAAAATAGATCTAGACATCTGTTTTCTCCAAAAAACTGGAGGGCATTTGTCGGTAATGTCAAAAAATGAACTGAAAATATGATTCGTGATATCTACTGACAGTATCATTTTGCTACTTTGTTTTTACTAGTAAATACTGCATGTTTTGTATTTCAGATAGTATTATTTGAAACATCAGAAAGAGTAAAGATAATATTTAAGGAAACACGTAGAGTAATGTCAATGAATTATTAAAGATAAGATTTAAATGATAGCATCTATGTTTTTAAACAAACAAAATCACTTTTTCCATGGGCTACAATCATTATTTGGAACTGTCACTAAATTATACCTTCCAAAATCAGAGTTAAAATTTAGAGCTTTGAGACAATGTATTTTGTTACCGTTTTGTTTTAAGTTTTCCTTCTGCAAAAAGAGGGACTGACAACAATTAGACATAAAATAGCACATGTGGAAAGAAATTAATATCCCAGACAAAGACAACAAGATCTTTTCAAATGATCGTCCTTCACATTTGGAGGAAACATGCTTGTTGGAATTAATTACAGATAACAGAACTTTATCCTAAGTGTTAAAAAAATAGATAGACAATCCACAGGATGGATAAGCATTTGTGAACTCATATTAAACAGTGAGGCAACTCTCTGACTATTGGAGAATCACTAATTCATTATCTGCTGACCCCACTAGGGCCTGCTGTGACTCGAGTATTTGTGCTGTTTCCTGGAATGCACATGCATGAAATGCCATCTGAGCAGGTGGTGATGGTTCTCTGCAGCATTCCAGGGCAAGCGAGAAGGGGCAGCGTGAAAGAAGACACCCTCAAACCATCCTAACAACATTTTCCCTGCTCATCTACATGCTCTCTCTTGCTCTGAGGTTGAATGGGGTTTGGGGAGAAACTACCACTGCTGCCGGTGGTGGTTTAAAATCCCATCATCCAGGCTTGCAGAGCTAAGGAGATGCACACCAGCAACTCCTACTTTTACCTAAAGCCCAGAGGTGCTGCCTTGCCCAATGTCACAGCATGAGGGAGTATATTACTTTGCTAGGTGTCCATTACACAGTACCATAGTCAGGGTAGCTTAAAGAAGAGAAATTTGTTGTGTCAAAATTCTGAAGGCTAGAAACCTGAGATCAAAGTGTCAGCAGAATTTTTTGAGGCCTATTTCCTTGGCCTGTAGACGGCTGTCTTCTCCAAGGACCTTCACATCATCTTCTCTTTGTACCTGTCTCTCCAACCTCCTCTTTTTATAAGGACACCAGTAACATTGGATTAAGGCCCACTCCAATGACCTTATTTTAACTTAATTGTCTTGAAAGACCTTATTTCCAAATATAGTCATATTCTGGGTTACTGCAGAGTAGGGCTTCAACATATAAATTTGGGGGATAAATTTCAGCCCATAATAGGGAGGCAGAGCATACAGACAGTTAAAGTATCAGTTAGTTTCCTTTTCAATATACAAATATATAAAAGGTATGTGACAGGATAATTTTTGAGATTTTCATAATTTTGTTCATTCTTCAGATTTCCCCCTTGTTCCTCTTCCAAGGAAGTAGTCAGACCCTTCCTACTTCCTTAACTCAGGGACTTTGGCTGAGCAAGATAGAAGGTGATAACAATGATTCTCAGTTTTGTATGGCCTGAACTCCATGAAATGATTTTTCAAGGCATCCTAAGTAGAGAGAAAAGCAAGGAAAGTGCCCTTGAGAAAAGCAAGGGAGGGATTTAGTCCTAACTAGGAGTATCTGGCAGTCTGGGTGTCTCCCAGGTAGTGCTGACCACCAAGCTGCTGTCAGAGAAATAATGGCAAGATGGTAACAGCTACTAGGTCTCTGGAGGGAGGCTGGACACCAGAAGCAGGGCTCCCAACCTTGGCCAACACTCTTCAGCCACATGCATATCACAGAAGCTGCAGCTGGGTACCTGACTGCTGGCCAAGACTGTGGAAAGTTCAGCGACCAGTGAAGGCAAATGAGTGATGACCTGCCACTCTGCTGAAACCCAACAACTTTGCAAACCCTGGGAAGGAAGTGGCTCTAAAAGATACCTGAGATTGGCTTTCCTACCAATCCAGTGAGATGGAGAACTAGAGTTGGAGTACATTTATTAAAATTATAAAATAATATTCTTTTTTTTAAAGATTTTATTTATTTATTTGAGAGAGAGAGAGAGCAGGAGAGGGGAGAATGTCAGAGGGAGAAGCAGGCTTCCTGCTGAGCAGGGAGCCCGATGTGGGACTTGATCCCGGGACTCCAGGATCATGACCTGAGCCAAAGGCAGTCGCTTAACCAACTGAGCCACCCAGGCACCCTAAAATAATATTCTTGAGCTAATTAAAAAGATACTTACATTTAAGCTTATCATTCATTCATTCCTTCATTCAAATGATTTTTTGGGGGCGCCTAGGTGGCTCAGTCGGTTAAGCATTTGCCATTGGCCAGGTCATGATCCCAGGGTCCTGGGATCGAGGAGTCTGCTTCTCTCTCTCCCTCTGCCCCTCCCCCCTACTCGTGTGTGTGTGTTCTCTCTCTCAAATAAATAAATAAAATGTTTTAAAAAAATGATTTTTTTTTTTTTTTGTGTGCGCATCCTCAGCAACATTCCTACCCTCATGGAGCCCGCATTTCACCAGAGAAGGCAGACAATAAGTATGTACACAAAATGGTGAGAGAAATGGGGCTTAAAAGAGAGAGGAAAAGAGTGGTATGACAGAGTAATGGGAGTGATACACACAGGAGATCAGAAAAACCTCCTTGAGATGAGACAATTGATAACGATTTGATTTGAAAGGCAGGAAGAACAACAAAAATATACTTTGTCAATACAAAAAAATGCGGAGGTTAGTGTAGCTGAAGTGTATTAGATGTGTACCCATTACTGGAGAATCTAATAGGAAGTTAGTGAAGCTAAAGCTCAGGACCCTCCCTTCTGGGATCCCTTCCAAGGCTCTGGAAGGAACACCAACAATGTGTTTATATGTGCATATGCTGTTGTAAAATCTGCTGAAGTAAAATACTTCAACTGAATTTGGTTAAGATTATTGTCTTTTTCATCCAACGTCCCCTGCAAGTGATGGTGGAGTACCCACGAGCCTTTTTGGAACCCAGCTAAGGGGAAGATGAGGTGGGGATTTGTTCAGCTTGGGTTTCATGAAATATGTTTATGTGGTTCACAGTCGCATTCAGGGAAAAGTTATTGCCAGTTGCCCAGCATAGGAATGAAGAGCTTCCAGGCATACGCTTACCATGTGTTGTGTCCATTTGCCTTGTGTGAAAACATTAGAAGGCAGGGCCAGAGCTCCTGTCACAGCATCAACCCATTTTAAGGTGCTGACACTGTACTTATTTGTGTAGTAGAGGAAAACATAGGTTGAAATGTACAGTGCCACAAACTAGTCTGTGGAATACTCTTCTAATGGCTAAATACAAAAATCGCCAGTGAAGATTTCATTTCTTATTGATGCCTAGTTAAATGCAAATGTGCCTCCTTTCAGGAATATGCCAGATAATGCAGCACATACAATGATAAATGCACCATACATTCCTTATGGCTATTATAAAAAATAAAATGTATTAGAATTCTTATGTTTATAGGCAAAAACCTGTAGCCATGTTACACTGATTACTTCTGTACGAGAAGTCCCATGTTGTGTGCAACCCTATTATTAATTATAAAAACTAGTATTGATTAACTATGGTAGGTGTTAATGGAAAAAATTATATCATGAAATTTTTGTCATATAAAGAAGAGATCAAAGAGCACTCAAGCAAGAAATGTAGGGGAAAAAGAGGCGTCAGTTAATTAATAAAAATATTGTTATTTATCTGAATTTTGAGATGTTTGTGGGAGCTGGCTAATTTGTGTGGGGCTTTTTTAATAGGTAAAACTAATACTTTTTAGATTTTCATAACTTAGTTGTCCCTTTTCTGATTTTTTTATTTTTATCAGTCTTCCCCCTCCTCTTTTACTTCAAAGCTTCACAAAATGAATTAAAATGTCTACTTTGGTGGGTGCCTGGGTGGCTCAGATGGTTAAGCATCTGCCTTCGGCTCAGGTCATGATCCCAGAGTCCTGGGATCGAGTCCCGCATTGGGCTCCCTGCTCCTTGGGAGCCTGCTTCTCTCTCTCTCTCTCCCTCTCATGAATAAATAAATAAAATGTCTACTTTGCCCTTATGCTTCTGAAAGTTAATAATATTAAAAGTAGATACATTTACATTTATAATGTCAAAATGCCCAAAAGTTGCAATAGTAGTGTTAAAAATGTCTAACAAATAAAATAAATAATGCTGATGGGGTTGCTGAGTGAAACTTTATATTGGAGCCAAATTCTAGGTAGTAGTTTAAGTCAGGAATCACTTTTAACCTATTAAGCAAAAGTATGATTCAGATTGCTGCATTTTCTTGTATCAAAGTAATGTTTTGCAGACTAAACCATACTCTACTACCAACCTGTCGCATGCTTGCTATCTGTCCTGGCTTTAAAAATCCTGCCTTAATGTATTCATTCATGTAACCAATGTTCATTATTTATTTCAGTCACTGTTTTAGGCATGAGGGACATGGAAATTAACAAGTCAGACAAGGCCTATGCCCTCTAGAAGCTCATATTCCAGTAGGCAGGGCAGACAATGAAGACAACCCTATGTTTTGTCAGATGGTGGCAAGTGCTATGAAGAACAATGAAGTTTCAGGCATGGGGTACGGGTAGGCTGGCTACCTCAGGGGACAGCTTCTTTTCAGGAGGAGGTAATATTTGAACAGAGACCTATTCCATGTAGTTGAAGCGCTGGTGGTTACCATTGTTGCTTTAAATAGTAAAATCAGGGGTGCCTGTGTGGCTCAGTCTGTTAAGTGTCTACCTTCAGCTCAGGTCACGATCCCAGGGTCCTGGGGATTGAGCCCTGCATCGGGCTCCCTGCTCAGCGGGAAGCCTGCTTCTCCCTCCCCTCTGCCCGCTGCTTCCCCTGCTTGTGTGCGTGCTCTCTCTGTGTCAGATAAATAAATAAAATATTTAAAAAAAATCATAAAATCATAAAAATATTTTGACCAAACTAGACACTGTAAGTGTATCCTTTTCAGAGGCAACACAGGCAGGGGCTTGATGTGAATTGAACCCCCCCCCCCCATTTTGCTGCTATTTTCTGCACAGCCTTGGGTGCATCATTATTTCTTTTCTTTTCTTTTTTTTTTCAGATTTTATTTATTTATTTGACAGAGAGATACACAGCGAGAGAGGGAACACAAACAGGGGAGTGGGAGAGGGAGAAGCAGGCTTCCCACTGAACAGGGAGCCCAATGCGGGGCTCGATCCCAGGACCCTGGGATCATGACCTGAGCTGAAGGCAGACACTTAACAGTCTGAGCTGAACAACTGAGCCACCCAGGTGCCCCATCATTTGTCTTTTCTGAAGCTCCGTATTCTCTTTTGAAGTTGCTCTAACCAATAAGTGAAATGTTTTTAAACACCTATTTTTTAAACAAGTACCTGGCATATAATAACTGCTTCATAAATCTTCCCTTTAAACTTCTCCCTTTGCTATCTAAGAGGGATCTTCCTGGATGGGAACACAGGCATTGGTGGAAATGTTTTGGAGGGAAATATCTTTTTGTTGCAGGTCAGTGCAACAGGCTTCCCACAGAAGTGAGGAATTTCCTAGAAAACTGCTAATCACCTGCAAGGCAGCCAGCAATAATGGAGCAAAGAGAATATAAAATGGTCACTCCTAGCATCTGAGGAGCATATGTTCAGCTGATCGGAATTCATTAGTCTTCATACCTCTTTGGAATTAGACAGGCCTGGGTTTGTGTCCTGGCTCTGCCCCCCACCCTCACCCCACTAGCTGGTTACTGTGGCTCCTAGGTGTCAGTTTCCTCATGTGTGGAAAAGAAAAGGCTATTGTAAAGAATTGATGAGGTAAATTGATGCCCAGCACTGTGCTGGAATGTAGGAGGCACTTGGGCTTTTTTTGTTGTTATTGTAATTAGTAGTGATTTATTAATTTTTTGACTCAGGACACTTCAGAAGACCATGAAGTAGTGGAAATATTATTACACCCTTCAACAGAACTGTGAAATGAGCCCCTGAGAGAGCAACTGGTTTCATCCATGACTGGGATACCGTTGCAGTTCTCCTAATTCCCTAGCATCTCAAATAGTATATATTTGCTGATGGGTTGACTATACGATCTTCCACTGTGCATCACATCCAGATTTAATGAAATTGCTAAACCAGATAGGGACTTGGGAGTTTCTTTTTCTGCTCTGCAAGCAAGGGAACCCCTTGGCCTCCCAACAGGGTCAAGGAATCAATTTTTATGTGTTCAAAATTTTAAGTTTTCTGAAGGCAATAGTAGCTCCTCAGCAAATACACATGGAATGAAATTGCACAGAATCACATTGAATGCAATGGAAACACTGTAAATGTAGTCAAACTAACATATTAAATTTGGTTTGAATTTTAATTCCAGGTTTCAACTTTTGTGAACCAACAAGTAGAGTAACAAAGAATAATGTTACAGGATTTCTTCTTCTTTAGTGCCCACGGTTCTTGGTCACACTGCTTCGAAGAATGCAGAGGTAGACCGGACAGAGTGGTGGGCAGCAAAGCAAGGTTTACTGAGCGATAGCACAGTGATAGTACAAAGTTCCCAAAGAAGAAGGAGACCCGAGAGGGTTGTCACTGGAGTTTCTAAGTCTAGGGGTTTGTATGGGCTTGTTGACAGGCTGTTTTAATCTGATTAACCCGCCCTGCACCTGTCATCCAACCAGGATTTTGTCATCCATCTATCATGTAGGGAAGGGTGAAGGGCTCCTTCCAGGATGGTGTAAAATCCTTCTAAGGGTGGTTTCCTCTTAGGGTGGGGGCCCCTTGTCCCTGCATGGCTTTCCTCCACCTGTCCTTCATCAGTAATACTTTTTCCATCATGATAGTATTCTCTTTGAAATCCTGAAGGGGATATACACATTAAGCTCCACCTAGTCAGTGTCATTTTCTAAACTCTCTGGAGAGAGGGAAAACTGGCAGTCAGATCAAGTAAATTGCCTTAGGTCACACTGGAATCAGTAAGAGAGCAAACCAAACTCCAGAGCCCTCCTCCCACATCAATGGTACACAGAAAAAAGTTCCATGGAAGTCACTTAGGTCATTGCCCTGACAACACATTCTGGGGATTTTCCTGAATTTTGTTTTTTAGCGCTTTGCCCCATCTGGCCTTAAATATTTCTAAAAATAGCATTTCCTTCCATTTTAATTCTTTTCAACCTGGGTAATTATTCCAGCATCCAAGAGCTCTGACTTTCAGGAGAAGTTTGTCATTTGAAATAAAACTTCCAGGTCTCTTTTTATATTTCTAGTTCTATTCTTCCTATTACTATCTTTTTCTTCCTTTTTAGTGCTAATATCAGTAATGATTAGGATTATTGGGAATAGGATCATTATATATGAAAAATTCCTTCTCTGCAAGAATTTTAAATGTCTTTAAAAAATCTTTCTTTCTATCTTTAAATCAAAAGTAGCTTTTAGGGGCACCAGGGTAGCTCAGTCAGTTAAGCGTCCAACTCTTGGTTTCAGCTCAGGTCATGATCTCATGGGTCATGAGATCAAGCCACATGCTGGGCTCCACATTCAGTGGGGAGTCTGCTGTTGAAGATTCTCTCCCTCTGCTCCTCCCCCGATTTGCGTGTACACAGATGCACTCTCTCTCTCCCTTTCCCGCTCTCTAAAATAAATAAATAAATCTTTACAATGTGTTGAAGAACTTAAAACCTAAGCTTAATACCTTCAATTTAGGGTGTAAAAAAAATTTGTTTTTTTTAAAGATTATTTATTTATTTATTTATTTGAGAGAGAGAGAGAGAGGGAGAATTAGAGGGAAGAGGGTCAGAGGGAGAAGCAGACTCCCCGCTGAGCAGGGAGCCCGATGCGGGACTCGATCCAGGGACTCCAGGATCATGACCTGAGCTGAAGGCAGTCGCTTAGCCAACTGAGCCACCCAGGCACCCCGCAAAAATTTTTTAAAGGAGTTTTTAAAATCAAAACTTTAAAGTCATGTTTGAGAAAATCATCTGCCAAATATTTACAGAATTTCAAGAAAATGTAAGTTTTTTGAAAGGCACACATAAACATGCATAAACATTTGCATAGATTAAAATTTTTTTAAATTATGTTATCATTATAGGAAAATTTAATGCACACAATAAGATACGTCAAACATTCTTTCTGATGTATCTCATTTATGAATGCATTTTGAAAATCCAAGAGTCTCCCAAATTTAGATAATCAATTTGAAAAGCTGTAAAATCCAGAGCAAGTATATAGTACTTTTGGAGGAATAAAGTTTTTAAACAAGTGCAGGCAGTTAAAAAAATATATATGTGAAGTCTAACAAAACACTTGCACAGATATTCCAAGTAACATTATGTCTCTTACACCAAAATTTTTCACTAAGTAGTTTTTTTGAAGTCAGAGGGAGAACAGGAGTGGGTTAGGTCATTGCAACTTTTATTCCTATGACGTGCACATTCAAAGTTAAACATAACAGAGGCTGACTTGCAGGGAAATTTTCAGTCCAAAATTAAGATAATGATCATTAAAACTGATTTCACTTTATTCTTTCCAAATCCATCTTATCCTGCTTTAGCAATAAATGAAATCCAGATGTTGGAATGATGCAAGATACTTTGTTTTAAGCCCTGTAAAACAGAGGCATGCTTTCTAATTAGTATAACCATTCATTTCAAAAACAAACCTTTTAGTTTCTTTACAAAATTGTTTTGGCTAAGGAAACCCTGGGATATAAACCATTAAGAGTTACCAATAGCCTTCAAGAGATGAGTAAATAAATCATAGATACTACCCAGGTACAACCCAAAGTCATAAAATAACACTGTCTCAGAGTTTTAAGTCACTTTTGTTCAAAGACTGATAAGATTTATAGTATGGTAAATGTGCTTTTGTCATAGAATTAATGGAATGACAAATACACAGATGTTAATATTCAAGATGCAAAATGAATTCAGGATAACATCTGACTAACAATACTCATCATTAAAGTTTAGTAGAACAAATCATTAATAAGAATTATAAGGTTTTAAAGTGGAAGCCTACAGGGAACAACTGTCCATACAACAACACTAATATTATTTTGGTCCAAGGACAACTAAGCTAGTAAATCATTTCTTTTCTTTGGCTTATGGGTCTACTTGTGAGCTACTTACCTCTACTTCATTTGTCTGTGAAAGATGAGAAAAACCTAACTGTTTCAAATGCTATCTGCTCTTGAGGGAAACTACGTGGAAGGCATCCTTATCAAATAATTACCAAATATATCAAATATAAATTATTATATTCTTCAGATGAATTTCAAGGAAAACATGTACCATGAATTATATAAATATGCATGTGGAACTGTTCTATTAACAGAAAGATGAAGTAAATGACCACCTTTAATAAATTTACTGTTTTTAAAGTATCTCTAGGGGTGCCTGGGTGGCTCAGTCGGTTAAGTGGCCGACTCTTGGTTTTGGCTCAGGTCAGGATCTTGGGGTCCTGGGATCAAGCCCCAGGTCATGCTCTGCGTTCAGCGGGGAGTCTGCTGGAGGATTTCTCTCTCTCCCTCTGCCCCTCCCCCGCTTACTTTCTCTCTCTAAAAAATAAATAAGCCTTTTAAAAAAATCTGTAAGGATGACTGATTTATACTGAAGCATTTACTTTGCCTATTCTCCTTGTAACACAGTTAAAGGGGCGGTCTATGACTGAAAAAAATAAAACAATAGATACAATCAGGAATCTGCTCTCTACTCTTAAACCGTTCGGCTCATTTGGTTCAGTGGCGGACTCTTGATTGATCTCAGGGTTGTGAGGTCAAGCCCCACCTCAGGCCCTGTGCTGAGCATGGAGTCCGCTTAAGACTCTCTCTCCCTCTCCCTCTGCCCCTCCCCCGCAACCAACCATGCCATTTTACCTAATAACACATAATAATGTAGACAATCTTTTGTTGCCTTTGGACATTTAAAACAAAGTGATTGAATTCAACATATATTTTTTGATAAATTGAAGAAAATTCATATATGCAGTCATTCAGCTATAATATATTAGATACTAGAGATACAAACTCTTGGTTCCTACCTTCATGGTATCCAAGATCTAGAGCAGGGTTTGGCAAACTGTGAAGTGAGGGCCTTAGTTCTCTGGGGCAACTACTCTGCAGTCTTAGTGCAGAAGCAGCCAATCTGGAAATGATAGTGTGACTATGTTGTAATAAAACTTTACTTCCAAAACAGGCAAGAGCAGATTTGGCCTGTTGAAGCTTGCTGATCAGTGGTTAGGATAAGGGAAAATAATATAATTAACAAAATAATAATATTAAAAGATAGTTCCTTGAAACTGTGTTTCTGAATATTAGGTGGTATCTTTCAACAGAACAAAATGGCCACAGAGACTAGTAGAAAAGCCAAAAACATTTTTTAAAACATCTATTTAAACACATCAAAAGTGGATGCCTGGGTGGCTCAGTTGGTGAGCTTCGACTCTTGATTTCGGCTCAGGTCATGATCTCAGGATCCTGAGACTGAGCCCACATCAGACTCAGTGTTGAGGGCAGAGTTTGCTGGAGATGATCTCCTTCTCCCTCTGCCCCTCCCGCAACATGTGTGCATGTGCACGCACGCACGCACGTTCTTTCTCTCTGTATCTCTCTCAAAATTAATTAATTAATTAAAAAAACACACACACATATCAGAAGTGCCGACCCAACCAGGATTAGGAGGTACCAAGATTCCAGAAAAGGACAAGAAGCTGAAAATATAGATTTTGCCAAGGGGGCCCTGCAACTAGAAACCAACGAATCAGCAGATGTTGATCTTTTGGAGCAGTGCAGTGGTTCTCAGGGGGTAATCTGCCTCCCAGGGACATCTGACAATGGCGGAAGACATTTTTTTGATTATCATGATGTTGGGGAGGGGATGGTTTGCTTTGGGCATTTAGTGTGTAGCAGCCATGGATGCAGCTAAAAACCTTACAAAGCACAGGACAACCCCCACTCCCAATGAAACTTACCTGACTCCAAATGTCAATAATACCTAATTTGAAAAACCCTGGGTTATAGAAACAGAACTGGAGGCTTAGAATCTTACATACACACTCGACCCAAGGGTATATAATTCTTAATCCTGATTTGGGTTAGAGATTTTCTAGAAATCACTGTGTTAGATTCTTACTGTCTCAGATCTGGAATATTCCCGCCCCTGTTAAATCCCACACATGAAGTGTTCTGAACCATCTTCATTCTCCCAGGTCTCAATCCCACTACAGCTACATTCATTCTCAGCAAAACACCTTATCACTTACCTTAATAATTCAGTTAAAATCATCCTTCTTTTCCACATAATATTTTTTCTATAACTGCAGTCATTTTTTTCCATCTTTAATAAAGTACTCTTTTTTTAGGTTATTCTACCTCCTTCCTTTTGTAGCTATTGGAAAAGGAGTCAATATACACTGTGTCCACTTTATTATAATCTAGTGCGTGTTTCAGTGACTCCACACAAGACTTTTTAGCCAAATTTCAATTGTGAAACCAATGGTCTTCCTTCCGCCACAATACTGAACACTGCTAAAAACCTCTTATCTCCTTCTCTGACATTTACCGACCTGATTCTCCTTTTATAATCCTTTTTCCTCCTTTCACCACCCCACCCACTAAATACGCCCCTCAAGGTTCCGTGTTCAGTACTTCAGTTATCATACTGTGCCTCTGGGCTTCAAACTCACCCTTCCACATTCTGTGGTGTGTCCCTTGAGCTTGAGCTAGGACTCTCAAACTGCATGTCGGCTTTGCCTGCGGCTACTTTTTAAGTCTGCCAATAGGGGGCGGTGGAGGGAGCGTGAAACGCCAGAGAAGGGAGAAGCTGCTTGTTCCTACCTGATTGTTTCCTGTTCCGAGCAGTTAGTTCCAATAGCAGCCTTTGATTCCATTTTGTAGCTATTCCAACACTTGCAAAACTAGTCTTATGACTCCCCATAGAGACACCAGCACCAGACAAGCAGCAAGCCCCCCTCAGAAGTCTAGGCTGGACCCTCGAAGTCCCACCTTCAAACTTCCATGTTTTAATAATTCTAGTTTCTTCCCTTTGTTCCCTTAGACCTATCTGGCAGGCAGGGCAGAATTGCTTCTTGCAGTTGCTACCTCCATAAAGCCCTGGTGTTCCTACTTGTCTTTTCAATTAATCATAGAGCCAGTAATCCACAGAATAGACATTATTATAGCCATCATCATCTTGTTTATTCATCAGGATAGTAATGTAACTTGCTTTTATTTTAGAACACTTTGAGTTTACTTTTCCCCTAACTGACATGAAGGATATATGAAATTTTGATGTTCGTTGAAATTGATACTTTGGCCTCTAAGTCTTAACTCACAGCCAAGTTCACCCTTTCATTGAGCCTCCAGACCAGGCCTCTGTGACTTGTAATGGGATGAGGGTGGTGATAGTGTAGGCAGAGGATGGACCTAAAACTGGAAATTTGAAACACTGAATTGGGCGGAAGGGATGTTTTCTTGGTGACTTATATATAAACCTTGACAAGAGCACCTTTGGGCTAAACTAACACATCCGTAACACATGCCTCAGGATGTATCAGGCATTAGGCGTTACTGAAACTGAAGAGCCACTCATTCAGGCTTATTTATTGTATCATCCCCAAGACACCCAGGAATCATGACTCTTCAAGGAAAGGTGTAGATGAGGTAACATCATAGGAGAGCATACTGTAGGTTGACTTGTGAGGCCACTGAGAAGGGAGTTAAGACAGGAAGTTCCTGAAACGTTTACCCCAAAAGTAACTCGGACATATATCTATCATTTGGTGTCTGCAGGTCTATGTAGCTGGGAATACAGGCCTTTATAGAGAAAAGGACCTTTGGGCCTGGAAACAGGAAATATATGATATTTGCCACCAAAAATAACCGAGCAGAACAGGAATCCTGAGAGTTTCTAGGCCTTCCCATATCAGGAAATTGTGAGGAGACAATATGCATTAAAATATTATAAGGGTGGGGCAGGGCTTATATGGGAAACTCTCTGCACCTTCCTTGCGTGAAATGGTTCTAAAAAAAATAAAGTTGTTTTAAAAAATGTAAGTTTTCTTAATCATTGTGATTTTTAGTCTGATCATTTTTATCATGACTCTGTCCTACAGTGAGTAACAGTAAAATTCTTAAATGAGAAGTGTCTCCTGTGCTTGTTTCTAGGGAACTAGGAGCTGAAGAGATAATATCCTCCTCATTATAGAGCCAGCTAACACTAGAGAAGATGGTAACAATATTAAAGAGAATGATTGATAAAGCTGAAGCCCTTGGACCTGTATAGCAGGGAAGAAATGAACACAAGAAAAATCAGCCTAGCATCAAGAACTGACCTTGAGAAATGAATGGTCTGGAACCCCTGTGGTTTTCAATTATACTGATGTATAAACTCAGAAGAAAGCAAGAGAAATGCAAGCCAAACAAGAAATGACCACCACTTCTTGATTCCTACAGTCTAATTGCATTACTCTACTCCCAAATTTACAGTCAAGGTATAAGTCAAGGTAGCCAAAGACCCCCTCAAAAAACTGTCTTTGTAATAAATAAAAATACTCTAAGTGTATCTTAGTTATGATATAATGATTAATATTATTCAAATAAATGGTCCTAGAAAAATCTATATGACTGGTAGTGTAAAAGCATTCTACTCAACTGGAAATTAATGCAAGCTTAAACTTTACACTGAATTTTCAGAAATTTTTAAACTAATTTTCATGTTACGTTGATCTGTGAAGAAATTTAAAATTTTAGTAATTTCACAGATTACTTAAAACATTTGATTTTTCAAAAAAATATAAAGTATCCTGCTTTGATAAACCATATGCTCTGTGTAGTTTTTTATTGGCAAATCCAGAATTTTTTCCATCAAAGGCTTTCTATTGACAAATGCAATCCAATCTACTATTTATTGTATTTTGGCTGGCCTTTGGGGTTATCATTTCCTTATTTATTATACACTATGCACACCTATCATAGTTCATCCTGCACTCTGCTTAATATGGTTACCATTTGATGAAGTTTCCTGGGGAATTGGGTTGCTCTATCTGGCTGCTACTTATGCCCTCTTATGAATAATTCCTTGAAATGAAATATTTTCTCACATTCGGTGTTTCTTTTGCACTGCTTTGTTAAATTACCCCAGTGCCTTTAATGCAGAAGCTCAAAGAAGAAATGCTTATCTATATTTTGTTCCATTAATGTTTGAAAAAGAATGAAAAGTTCTATAAAGATTGCCACAAGTTTAATACAACATAATCATATATATAGCTTAATTATACATTTATTATTTTGAAGCCAATAAAACACTATTTTATGTAAATATATAAATATACTATATATATATATTTGAAATACTTAAATGATCTAGAGTGATTTCTATGCATCTCAGTATAAACTGTGGCTTAATATGAAGCTTTGCTAGAGAGGAGGCCTTGATTATCCTGTGGTAGGTTTTCTAAGCCTCCCTAATAAATCCATAGGCATCTCAGAATCAGATCTATACTAACTCCAAAGGACAAAAAGATACAGGTTACTAATTTTCAAAAACTACTTATGGAGAGCCATCAATGTGTTTGACCCTATTAGATGGTCCAATAAACAGAGAAATCATTTCACAGGATGTTTTTTTGAGTGCCTACTGTGTACCTTGCACAAAGTGCTAGGTGCTGGGGATTAAAGGTGAGTAAAACAGGGCCCCTACCCACAAACAACTCACTAGTCAGCTGGGGAACTAGGTAGAAATGCAAATCACAATATACAATATGACATGTGCTACATTAGAGGTTTACTCTGTCATGGTATCTCACAAGAAAATAAAATAATTTTGCTGGTGATGAAAGGATGCTTATGGGACACTGCCAAGAGAAAAACTGAGCTGGAATTTTGTAGACACAAAGAGATGGGAAGGGAGGGGGAGTGTAGAGAAAGAGAGCAAGTGGAAGAGAAGTAGATGGTAAGGAAGTAGGCGAGGAGGGAAGCAGAGAGCAAGAAAGAAAAAGAGAGGGAGGAAGGCTGAAGGATTCTGCTGGCAGAGAGAAATCCTAACAAGGATATGGAGACACAAGTGGGCATGAACGTTTAGGACTCGCCTGGGGGTGCAGACAGAGAATAAAGGCTGGAACAGTGAGCAGTGTCCCAGGTGCTAGAGGGTAGGTTGAAAGAGTTGATTGGGATCAGATTAAAAGGTCCTTGGTGCCCCGGTAGACTTTGGACTTTATCTTAAAGCAACGAAGAGCTAACAAACGTTTTTAAACAAATAAATAAGAAATTGAGGGATTTTTTTTTTTGGTGGTTATTGTGTTTTGTTTCTGTTTTGTTATGTCTTGAATGGTGCTATTTAGATGCATGTTTTAGAAAGTTACTTTGGGAGTAGTATGGGAGGTAGAGTATGTTCTATAGTGACTCTGCTACTAATAGAATTGAGTCAGGGCGCCTGGGTGGCTCAGTTGGTTAAAAGACTGCCTTCGGCTCAGGTCATGATCCTGGAGTCCCTGGACCGAGTCCCGCATCGGGCTCCCTGCTTGGCGGGGAGTCTGCTTCTCCCTCTGACCCTCCCCCGTCTCATGTGCTCTCTCTCTCTCTCTCTCTCAAATAAATAAAATCTTAAAAAAAAAAAGAATTGAGTCAGATATTGAAAAGTAACTGCCCAGAGAGGAGAGGATTTAAACTACCATCAGTGACAATAGAAATGGAAATAATTATCAGCTATTGCCTCGAGAGGTGAGGTAGTGTGGTGGCAGACTTTAGAACAAGCAGCTTAAATTGGATTCCTTGATGGCATAAACTTTTGCTAGTTCCTTAAGTTCTCTATGACTCAGTTTCTTTATCTGTAAAAGAATAATAAAAATAGTATCTACCTCATAAGGTTGTTAGGAGTATTAAATGAGTTAACATATTTAAAGTACTTAGAATAAATAGTACCTGACACGTAGTGATTGTCATATGTGTTCATGATTATTAATATCATCTATTCAGAGGAGAAATAAATCTCATACTTTTGGAATGGAGGAAGAAGAGAGCATTTAATTTGAAATGTAAGGTAAGAAAAATGCCCCAAAGGCAAAGACTATAAGAATTCAGAGGGTATTCTAGGTGGAGGGAATGGCTAGAGCAGAGGCTCAGAAAGGATATATCTTCAGTTTCCAGCAAAAGATTCAGAGGGTCATGTTTCAGTGGAAAAAAAATCATTTTTTATCTGAGGGCCTAAAAGCAAGCAAGAACCAACCTTGTCCTTAACTCAACAGTTTCCCTACATATTAATAAAAGACCACTAAATGGGGTGCCTGGGTGGCTCAGTTCTTTAAGCATCTGCCTTTGGCTCAGGTCATGATCTCTAGGTCTTGGAATTGAGCTCCACATCTGGCTTCCTGCTCAGTGGGGAGTCTGCTGCTCCCTCCCCCTCTGCCCCTGACCCCCATTCATGTGCTCAGGCTCTCTCTCAAATAAAATCTTTAACAAAATATAAATAAAAATAAATAAATAAATAACCACTAAAATTTATCACCCATCTGTGACGCCTTTGAGAGATAAAAGAGTAAAAATGATAAAAATCAAGTAAATTCATATTTATCTTAATATATTTTTAATACTTGAAGTATTTATGTATTGACCAAAAAAGTGTTTATTCATAAAATTATTTTCAGGTGCGCCTGGGTGGCTCAGTTGTTGAGCATCTGCCTTCGGCTCAGGTCATGATCCCGGGGTCCTGGGAGAGAGTCCCACATCAGGCTCCCTGCTCTGAGGGAAGCCTGCTTCTCCCTCTCCCACTCCCCCTGCTTGTGTTCCCTCTCTTCACTGTCTCTCTCTCTCTCTCTCTGTCAAATAAATAAAATAAAATCTTTAAAAAATAATTATTTTCAAATATGTTTTCCTAGAAAAAAACAATATGTATCTATACATTAAAGGAAATTATAAAATTTTTATAATGGTTATCTGAACATTTAAAAATCGGTTAAGCACAATTATAACAAAAGAAAATTATAGATTAATATCTCCATGGGCATAGATGTAAATGTCCTGCATAAGATATGAGCAAATTTAATACAGGACATATACATCAAGACCAAGTGAAGTTTATTCCACAAATGCAAGACTGTTTAACATTTAAAATTCAATCAATGTGGGCGCCTGGGTGGCTCAGTCGTTAAGCGTCTGCCTTCGGCTCAGGTCATGATCCCAGGGTCCTGGGATCGAGCCCCACATCGGGCTCCCTGCTCGGCGGGGAGCCTGCTTCTCCCTCTCCCACTCCCCCTGCTTGTGCTCTCTCTCTCGCTGTCTCTGTCAAATAAATAAATAAAATCTTTAAAAAAAATTTAAAATTCAATCAATGTAACTCACTGAAAAAGAAAATATAGTTATCTCAATAGATGTAGGTATGATCAAGAAAAAAAAATCTCTCAACAAACTACAGTTGACCTTTGAACAATGCAGAGGTTAGGGGACCCAACCTCCAGTGCATTCAAAAATCCTCATATAACCTTGACTCCCCATAAACTTAACTACTAATAGCCTACTGTTAACCAGAAGCCTTACCCAAAAACATAGTTAACACGTATTTTGTATATGTATTATATACTGTATTCTTACAATAAAGCAAGGTAGAGAAAAGAAAATGTTAAGAAAATAAGAAAGAGAAAATACATTTATAGTACTGTACTGTAGTAATAAAAGAATCTGTGTATAAATGGATTCGTGCAGTTCAAACCCATGTTGTTAAAAGATCAACTGTAGGAAGAGAACTACTTTTTTTTAAGATTTTATTTATTTATTTGAGAGACCACAAGCAGGGGGGAATGGCAGATAGAGGGAGAAGCAGGCTCCTCAGGGAGCCTGAGCAGGGACCCCCATTCAGGGCTCAATCCCAGGACTCCAGGATCATGACCTTCAAGTTGAAGGCAGAAGCTTAACTGACTGAGCCACCCAGGCACCTCAAAAATCTATATCTTTTGACTCCCCCCAAAATTAACTACTAATAGCCTACTATTGACCAGAAGCCTTACTGATAACATAAATTGTCAATTAACACATATTTTGTATGTTGTTTGCATTACATACCATATTCTTACAATAAAAGTAAGCTAGAGAAAAGAAAATGTTATTAAGAAAATCATGAGGAAGAGAAAATACATTCACAGTGCTGTACTGTATTTATTGAGAAAAATCTGTATATAAGTGGACCCATGCAGTTCAAAACCCTGTTCAAGCCCTCAACTTTGTTTTTAGTAACTACAAATTGCTAAGCACTTCAAAAGCTGAACTTCTGGGGACTCTATTTATTGATTACTTTGTTTTCATATTTCCAAGTAATTTTGAACACTTACAAGTGAGTTCAATATTATTGTATTGCACTTTGGTTTACAAAGAACTTCTTTAAGGGTTCAAACATTTCTAAACTTTGATGAGTGGCGAAGAGAGAAAGCACCTACTTCTACACTGAATCTGAATTATTTTTTATTTCAACATCAAGCTTGTAAAATATATATGTATATATAGTTCAGTTACTCTAATTGAATGTATGTATAAAATATTTATAAAATTTGGCAACTCTAGCTTCCATTTCAGTTATTAGAGCATCATAGCCCTTTTAAGATGCATTTATGAATTTTGTAGGTACGACAACCAATACAACAGGCACATTTATTCAATGTATATTTCTTAATTTAGTGGAACATGATTTTTACCATGTTTTTACAAGGTTCTCATCACAACTTGAATTCATTTTATTACTGTATAAAGCAAATAATTTTATCTCAATGTTGAACTTTCAAAATAAATTTATGATGGCTTTAACAATAGTGTCAGATGTTTTATCTTGACAAAATGAACTCCATCTAGTTTTAATTTTTTTCCCCATGATTGGTATGGGGATAAAAGGCAACCATTTTTAACTGGCTGGTGTTCTATTTGTAGCATCTGATATGTTATAAGATTCTCATCATTTCAACATCTGTGAAGTGATTCTGTTAAAGGAACCAATAAAATAATAGTTCTTGTTTCACTTTTGTAGGGTCATAAGAAAACTTGGAATCTAAAATGAAGTCCTTTGACCCAAATGGAAAGTTTTACTTTACAGAGTGACATGTAAATAGCTTTCTGCAGCTGTTAGTTAAATCATGATCTCCAGGCACAACCATCTTAAAATAACAGTAACTTCTGAAGTGGATATTTTTTGGTTTTCAGGTGGGCAGCCATTATGGTCCTCCTGTTGGATGGGGAATTTTAACATTTTTGCAAATTACCCCATCATTAGCTTTCCTGAGAAACAGAAACTCAATACTTAGTTTTTCATGAAATAGTCTGGGCTTTTAGCTCATTACTGCCAAAAGAGTTTATTGTGATTAAAAAAAAAAAAGCATTGATAACAAAATAAAACAAAAGTTTGAAGATTTATACATAGGATACTGTGGGAGCAAGAGTATTCAATCATTACAGTACTTCTACATTATGGTAACCAGCTTCTATTTCCTGCACGTATCTCATAGACACCTAATCTGTAATTACCACATTTCCTAAAGATCCTTCTGATTAGCAGTCTGGAAGTCTGTTACATCTTGAAACCTGTAGCATGGGCCATGGCATAATTGGCTAGAACGCCAAATAGACTGCAGGGACAACTGTGTTGAATACTTCTTCCTCCACCCCCAAGACTAGAAGGATTTAACTGTTCTAAACCACCTGAGTCCAAGTGCATATCATTTTATCAATTAAGACTCTGCATACTGTCCTGAACAGCTATTCTTATTTTGCATTTTAAAAGATTCTGGAATAGAAAGATAAGATTACCTTTCATTGTTTTTATATGTGTTAAGGTGAGACTTCTTTTTCCTGCATACTACTCTCACACTTCTACATGAAACTATAGTAAAAATTGCAAGTACAAAATAAAGGCCCATCATATTGATCCTCACTTATTATAATACAATACTTAATACTACTTGTTTAAATCAGGAAAAAAATTTAAATGGGGATTGCCTCAGGCAAACTGGGACATACAGAAACTATACAGCGGTTTAAAGTCATGGTGAAAATAAATTCAATTCAAAGCCACAGGTAATTGTTGAGGACCTACTAACCCCAAGAACCTTTGCTATGAGCTGAAAGGAAATACAAATAGGAATTAAGCCAATTCCTTCCTCTTACCTTTAGAAAGGACATATATACAAAGGATTTACATTCAGAGTAAAATGGTATGACATTTTCTGGAAAATTAAGGAAGTGAGACTCCTACATTGAAGAAAATAACTGATGGTATTTGTTTCTAATGATAAAACTTGAGCTTTTAAGTAAAAATGAGAATTGGAAGCTTGACAGTTTCCCAATTTTCCCAATATTTAAGGGTTTTCTGATGAGATTGATGGTGATTATGAAATATGTCAACATTTCAAAGACCTGCATAATTCAGTGAATCATTATTTTCTAAATGACAAACGTGTGAGTAATGTTACAAAATCATGCATGGCCATTCAAATTGCAAAACAGACCAATGGATTTTAATATAACATATTGATATGGTTTCCAATTCCACATTACAACTAATCTTAATACACAACACTTTGCTAAGTTTGGGTATAGTATACAAAAAAATGAAGTATTCAGAGTTTTCTGAAAAGACTATCACAACATGCCCTTCTTTTTCCAACCACGTATCTGTGTAAGGCTGAATTTTCTTCCTGTGCTTTAACCAAAATAGCTAATCACAATAGACTGAGCACAAAAGAGGTTATGATAATCCAGCTGTCTTCTCTTAAATCAGGCATTAAAGAGGTTTGCAAAAATGTGAGACAATGTCACTTTTCTCATAAATTGTTCTATTTTAGAAATTTGTTTTCATTACAGTGTTATTTACATTGACATGTATTATTTCCATTTTTAAGGGAGTTAATAAATAAAGATTGCCTTCAATAATACAATTGAATTCAATTTCATAACACTAGGGCTTTTGAGAAAACAAGGGAAAGATTATAGCAGTAATGATCAGGAAAGTTTTTCACAAAAGACCTGGTATTCCAGTTAGACTCTGAGAAGTGGCTTGGATTTTAATAGGAAGTACTTTTAAAAGAATGAAAAGTCACAAGTAAAGGCATAGAAACAGAAGAGCACCTGATAGTCTCAGGTAATAACGAGTGATGAGTTCAGTTTGCTAAAATACAAGGAAGACACCATTCCGTCCTGCTTTTCTTCTTACCCCTACACCCATTGCTTTTGTCTCTTTTTTGTCCTTTCTTCCTTCGCACTCCATAAATATCGATGCTTCCAATGGTCTTATCCTTGGATATCTCTTCTCATTCTATCTAATTGTCCCTCACAAATTGCACCCATCTCCAAGACTGCAACTTCACTTCTTGGCTTCAGATCCCAGATATTCGTCTCGTCTTTCCTCCCAAGCTCCAGAGCTCTACGTTCTGGACATCTGAAAGGCAACCAAACTCATGTGAAATAGATGTCTTCCTTGAAACCACTGTCTCTCCTACATCCTTTTCTTGGCATGTTCCATTGAGGAGTAGCTCAGGTCAAAACAGCAGAACCCCCCCCCCCACTCTGCGCTCTCAACTTCCTCCCCCATATTCATTCAGTTCCAGCCCACTGTTTCACCTTTTTCTTTTTATACTACTGCCCACTATTTTTCTTCCCCCTTTTTATATTAAGATATAATTAACACAACATTATATTAATTCAGGTGTACAACATGGTGATTTGATATTTGCATATATTGTGAAATGACCACCACAATAAATCTAGTTAACATCCGTCAGCACACATAATGACAAATCTTTTTAGTGGTAAAACTTTTAAGATCTACTCTCTTAGCAACTTTCAAATACAGTATTGTTAACTATAGTCACCATGCTGTATAGTACACTTGTGACTTACTTATTTTATAACTAGAAGTTTGCACCTTTTGACTATTTTCTTAGTTCTGTCTCTAGTCTTAACAATCTTTCATTCCATCCTCCATATTGCTGCCGAAGTCAGTAGTAAAAAAGCAACACATATAATATAATCATGTTGTTTCCCTGTTTTGAAACCCTTTTGTGGCCCCTTCCAGGAACTCTTAGCATCTTAGTGGAACATAAAATGCCAACCATTATCTGGCCCTTGATTACTTTTCCATCCTTAATGCTTGGCAAGGACCCTCCTCAACCCATAGGATATTCCTTGCTTCTGCCATATCAAAGAGCTTGCAGTTCTCCAGATGTTTCCAGGTTGTTTTACTTTGCCATGTACTTGTTCAGGTACTTTCTCTTCCAGGAATGCCTTTCCCTGCTCCATCAACAAAGATTACCAAGTCACCTTTTATGATTGTTCTCATGATTTCTTTTAAGAATCGTTCTCTTTACATTGGGTTAAATAATATAATTTATTCTCTCTTTTAATAATAACATTTTAAAAGTGATTGTTAGAATTTAAAATGTTTTTGAAACTATTCTTAATTGATTTACCCTCTCCACAGCAAAAAAATACCACTGTAGGAAGCACTTTGCACAAGCTCATGTTGTTTTAAATAAGAAGCAGAAAAAATTTCAATATTTAGTGGAAAGAAGCCAATAGGTTTTTCTTCTAACATTCCAACCTATAAACTGGCAAACAAAGAGCTAAGATTTATAAAACATATGCTCAATATCCAAATGTATATTGTGTCCCTTAAAAACTTGTTTCACAAATGATTTTATATTGCTGGAATTCCTTGAATATTCAAATTTAATTTTGGTGGATTTGACATTCTTTTATATCTCAGAAGATATTTTGTTTTGAGAGGCTTTTTTTTTCTCAAGCAGAGCTAAATTTCTAGTCTTTCATATTAACACAGCTATTCATTCACAGTTCACTTTAAAAAGGATTAAAATTCTTAAGCAGAAACATCATAGCTGTATTTGCCATCCCCTGAATTCAAGTGATATCAGAGGTACAGATAAGCCTGCCAGAGACTTGCTTTATCACTGAGCTCAAGTCCCCAAAATCAGTGAGCCCTTGTAGCTTTCTGTGAAAAACACAAAAACCTGAAAAGGTGTTTTATGAAGTCAATTTAAAAAAAATGAAACATGCTTAGTTTTATACAGTATCTTCAGTTAAACTGTTCACCTACATCTAACATTGTGTATGAACTCCTAATAATCTGAACCTTTGAACTTCATTAAGACATTTCCAATTCTACCACTAAAAAATAATCTAATAGGAAGAATTTTGTCAAAAGAAACTGATAATAAGTGATACCAGCAAGGATCTTGTTATATCCTCATTGTGCTTTGCTTTTTTGGTCTTGAAGGCAGAATGATGACACAATACTCTTAATAAGATGCCTAGGGACTATGTCAATTTAAAAATTGCCTAAACACAGAGCTGGAAATAACCTGTTTAAGATTTTAAAAAACAAAATTCAACTGAGTAAATGTTAAAGATCTTATTGGCTTTATTCAGCGATTTATGAGTCAGACAGCGTCCAATCTAGCAGATAGAAAGGAGCTCCAAAGAGCTGAACAAAATGAAAGACTTTATAGGCAGAAAAGAGCAGAAACAAGAAAGTTATACTAGGCCAAAAGTGGATTGGTTATTGCAAGATTATTTTCCTTTAGGGGATGGTAGTGATCTATCAAGTAGATTACCTAACTAATGCTGATCAGTTAACTTCTGGCTGACTGGTTGAAAATTCTGTTTTTGGGAACCCTAAAACTGAATTATGTGTTTGGAGACATGGAGGTTAGCATGAGCGACTCCATTTTGAGCCTGTTGTCTTGTTTTTAATAAAACAAATTTGGATGGAAATATATATATATATATATATATAAAATTTACTGAGGAGATGCAGAATGTACACAGCTTTTATACTTAATTATGTCAAGAAGACATTACCCCAGTTATAGAAATGACAGGTCTCACATTTACCTACCAATATAGACTTCAGGGTCTATCACATTCATTTTAAGAGCAGAAATAATCATCAAAAAGGCAGGGGGAAGCATCACTTATTTGCTATTCAGGTGATTCACTGACATGAGATTTTTCATAGGTTTATAATGTTGACGATGCTTTTCAGTGCCTTGTAAGCACCATCTGCATGAAAGTAGGGTGGTGGGTTTTTTTAAAAGGACTTAAAGAGGGGGGCAAGAAATAAGTAATGGAGTCAAGACAGCTAGGAACTAGAAAAGAATAAAAGAGATGTGAAAACCACCTGAGAAATCAGCCAGCATTTGTGGAAAGAATATAGGATTATAGAAGTTTGGGTCCCAAATGTTGAGAATGAGAAAAATCAAAATTTAATGAAGCAAAAGTTTTATGACAGAGTGATGAGATCTCTGGCAAATCAGATTTTTCCCCATTTATTTTTCTGTTTAAAAGATTCTGTTTCATAGAAGCCGTGTTGTCAGTTTAGTAGGGATGGGAGAGCAAATGGCAATGGTAATACTGTAGTTCCCCTTATCCACAGAGGACACGTTCCAAGACCCCCAGATGATGCCTGAAACCACAGAGAGTACTGAACCCTGTAGAAACTATGGGTTTTTTTTCCTATACATACCTACCTACAATAAAGTTTAATTTATAAATTAAGCACAGCAAGAGATTAACAATAAATCATAATAAAATAGAACAATTATGACAATATATTGTAATATAAGTTGTGTGAATGTGGTTCCTCTCTCTCTCACAATATCTTACTGAACTATACTCACCCTTCTCCTATGATGTGAGATGATAAAATGCCTACGTGATGAGATGAAGTGAAGTGAACGACACAGACACTGTGATGTAGCGTTAGGCTGCTACTGTCTGACCATAGGTCAGCAGGAGGATCGTCTGCTTTGGGACTGCGGGTAACTGAAACCGTGGAAAGCTAAATGTAGATAAGGGGGAAACAGTGTACTTTTAAACAGGACAGAAAGCTCTTAGCTTCAGAAATAAAAGGGAGGAGGCTGTCCCATCTCTCTGAGAGAGTAGATGCAAGACCATCCTGAAGAAATTTTGGTTTTCTACCTTCTGCTCCCCATTTAGAGACACATCATGCCTGCTTTATGTACAGATGACATCTTAAAGCTGAAATTTGGAAGTAGAAGAATTGGCTTTTATAGTTAAAGCATCGTGCTACAAAAGCGGATTTACACCTTCTTTTGGATGGCTGGGAAACTGTCAATGCAAGCCATGGAAAGAAGGCATAGCGCCTAGAAAGACGGAGGCTAAGAGCCAAATTCCAGGAAATCAAGGACTGTGTACAGTGTTGGGTTAAAGTGAGCCATAAATGGAAGAATTTCCTCTCCCCTCCCTTCCCTCCCTCCACTCTCCGATTTGTGTGTGGAGGTGGGGATGGGGAGCATGTGTCTGCGTGCACACATACATCTTAATGTACATATATTTTAGGAGCTGATTCCTTTTTTAAAAAGTTTGTTTCAAAGTATCCTCTTGAAATGTAGTTATAATTCAGTTCGCTTTAACTCTTAAAATAGGCTTTATAATGAAAGTATAGCAAATGTGGAGAGAGTTTGCAATCATGGAAAAGGCACTGGAGGTCAAAAGGTCTGGGTTCCAGTCCCGACTTTCCCAAATCCCTGTGACTGTTACCTTGACTATCTGAATCTCAGGTTGCACATCTGGGGAAGGAAAGGATTGGACTCGAATGATCTCTAAGGCTTCCTCCAACTCTGACATTTGATTATTCTGTGAAGTCTGGATTAAGCAGAGAGGCATCCTTTGTATAGCATGTTAACATCTGGTAGAGGCATCCCCAAAGGGTAAGAGCAGGAAGGGACAAAACGAACTTCTGAAATATTGAAATTGTCCCCTCAACAAATGAGTAGCTAGCTTGCTTTGTAACAAAGCGGGAAAAAAAGGATCACATTAATAGCCACACGTGGTTTTTTACAAGCGAACAGGGCTAAAGGTAGCAAAGCCAAAGAACACGTACCTAAGGTCACCAAAAGACAAATACCAACATGTGTACGACGCTGCCTTATTAAATCTTTCAGGTGAAATAGATAATGCAAATAAACTTTAGATATCAAATAATGCAATTATAACATAGTAATAAACCTAGTGAGACGCAAACAATAGAACTGTATTTTGATAGATCTGCTTGTGTATATTTACTTGGCTTGATCACTTACTGGCAATGTGCACTTGGGGAAGTTAATCATGTGTTTATTGTGGAAAACTTGGAAAATGTCAAAGAATTTTTAAAAAGCTTTAATGCATGGAATTCTGGAAAATGTAATTTTAGCTTTCCAACCTTTGTAGTAAAGGAAAATAAGCCAGAACAGGTGTATCTATATTTGCCATGTTTATCATCTTTACCTAAAACATCATCCTAAACACATATGCTAAAGATATTTCCTTTAAGAGCACAAATAGACAGAAACATTCCTCATCAGGTTTATTAATCAATATTGTTTTGGAATTTCTACTAAATGCAATAAAAAAAGTTAAATGATTATTTATAACATCACTGGAATAGAAAAAAATGTAGGGCTGATGATTCAGTTGTACATCTAAAAAAACCCCAACTTGCAGTTTTAAAGTAATAAAATAAAAAACAAATAATTTGATAATTAGATCAGTTACTCAGATAAATATATATTTAAAAATCTATAACTTTTTCTTTACTGGCAATAAACAGACCTTCAAATGGAAAAAAGCAAACACACATAAAAACAGTAAAGAATTAAGTTAAAAAGGAAAAATATAGAATCTAAATGTTAAAAAAACAAAACCCCAAAAATCTATACTAACTTACCGAAGGGCCCAAAGGCAAAGCAAATAACAGAACATGTTCTGGGTTGGGAATCTTAGTATCACAAAAATATCAAGCCTCTAGAAAAAGTATAAATTCAATAAAAAAATTTAACAGCTTTATTGAGGTATAATTAAATACAGTAAACTATACATATTTAAATATGCAATTTGAGATACATACACATGATCATACACCTATAAAACTATTAGCACAATCAAAATAATTAACATATCCATCACTCTCAGAAGTATCCTCTCGCCCCTTTGTAATCCTGCCCCCTCACCGCTTTCTCCCCCCTCCCCATTTCCAGGCACTTACCGATCTACTTTGTTACTATAGATTAGTTTGCATTTTCTCAATATTTATGTAAATGGAAACTTATGTGTTCTCCTTTTTGTTTGGCTTCTCTCACTCAATGTAATTATTTTGAGATTCATCCATGCCATCCATATGGCATGGATACACCATAATTTATTTGTCTTTTCACCTGTTCATAGCAATTTGGGTTAATTTCAGTTTTGAGTTTTTACAAACAAAGCTGTTGGGAGCATCTGTGTATAAGAGTTTGTATGGACATGTTTTTGTTCTTGGAACTTAAAAGTCACCAGAAGAAAACAAGAAAAATCTTGATGATTTTAAAGTTTTGGGGTTTTCGTTTAGGTCTATGTTCTCTCTTGAATTAATTCCTTTGTATGATATGAGGTAAGAGGTAGGAATTGAAGTTCATTTTTAAAGATTTTTTATTTATTTGTCAGAGAGAGAGAGAGAGAGCACAAGCAGGGGAGTGGCAGGCAGAGGGAGAGGCAGGCTCCCCGCTGAGCAAGAAGCCTGATGCTGGACTCCATCCCAGGACCCTGGGATCACGACTTGAACCGAAGGTAGACGTCAACCAACTGAGCCACCCAGGCACACCTAAAGTTCTTTTTTTGCTTGTGGATATCAAATTGTTCCAGCACCATTTGTTGAAAAGACAAGAAAAGTCAGTCCTCTTTTGCACATGTGTTGAAAATCAATTGACCGTATATTTTTAAATTTATTTCTGAAATCCCCAATCTGTTTCCTTAATATTTTTGTCGATTTTGATGTTAATACCATAATGATCTGATTATTGTAGCTTTGCAATGTCTTAAAATCGGTAGTATAAGGCTCTCAACTTTGTTCTTTTTCAAAGTTGTTTTGGCTAATACAGGTTTTTTTGTATTTTCATGTTTATTTTTGAATAGCTAGTCCTTATCTCAAAAAAACTTGCTGGTATCTTGACTGGAGTTGCATGGAATTTATAAATCAGTTTGGAAAGAATTGAAAATACTAAGCCTTCAAATTTATCAATACAGTATATCTCATTCATTTAAATTAAGAAATTTTGAAACTTTTATAGTTTCTCTCTGCAATGTTTTGAGCTTTTCTGGGTATAGGACTTTTCCATATTTTGATTCTAATGTAAATGGCATTGCTTTATTAAAATTTATTACAATTTCAATTTCTAATTGTTGCTGCTATATAGAAATACCATTGATTTTCAAATATTGATCATGTATTCTTTTTTTTTAAGATTTTATTTATTTGACAGATAGAGACATAGTGAGAGAGGGAACACAAGCAGGGGGAGCAAGAGAGGGAGAAGCAGACTTCCAGTGGAGCAGGGAGTCCGATGCGGGGCTGGATCCCAGGACCCTTGGACCATGACCTGAGCCGAAGGCAGATGCTTAAGGACTGAGCCACCCAGGCGCCCCTTTAACCTGGTAAAATTTGTATATTATTTGTTCTAACAGCTTTTTTTATGGAATCCATTGAATTTTTTACATAAACTATTATGTTGTGTGCAAATAAAAGTTTTTATTTCTTCCTTCCAAACAAGATGAATTTTTTCCCCTTTGCCTTATTGCCCTGGCTAGAACCTCTAGTACAATGTTGAATAGAGGCAATACAAGCAAACATTCTTGTATTGTTTCTCATCTTTGGAGAAAGTAATTCAATTTTTCATCATTAAATATGTTGTTAGCTGCAGGCTTTTTGAAAATGTCTATTATTAGGGTGTAGAAGCTCATTTTTATTCCTAGTTCACTGAGAATTTTAATCAGTATGGATTTTGTCACAGGCCTTTTTCTGTGTTTGCTCAGATAATTATATATATATTTTAAATCTCTTTATATGGTGAAGTACATTGATTTTTGAATGCTAAACAAGTCTGGCATTCCTGGAATAAACCCCACTTGGTCAAGATATATTATCCTTTTTACACATTTTTTTCATTTGATTTGCTAAATTTTTGTTAATCTTTGTATCTATACTTAGAGCAATATTCATTTGTATATTTTTCCCTTTTAATGACTTTATCTGGTTTTGGTATCAGGTAATGCTAGCATTGTAGAATTTTTGGGGAATTATTCCATCTTCTTCAATTTTTTTGAATAATTTTTATAGATTTGGGTTTTTTTCTTCCTTAAATATTTGGTAGAATTTACTAATGGGGACATCTGAGCCTAGAATATATCTGTCAGAAAGTTTTAAATTACAATTTCAATTTACTAGATGTAGGACTATTCAAGTTATTCACTTGTTCTTTAGTCAACTTTGCTATTCAAGTTGTAAAATTCATTGGCATAAAGTCATTCCTAATATTCTCTCATTTTTTTTTTTTAATATTGGTAGCATTTGTAATGATTTACCTCTCGTTCCTGGTGTGGTAATTTGTGTTCTCTCTCTCCCCCATTCCCTCTCCCCCTCCATCTCCCTCTCCTTCCTGATCTGCCTGGCTAGAGGATTATCAATTTTATTGTCTCAAAGAACTATCTTTGGATTTTCACTGGTTTTATCTATTATTTTTCTGTTATCTCTCTGACTGGTTTCCCTACTCTGATCTTTATTATTTTCTTTTTGCAGTTTACTTTGGGTCTCATTTGTCCTTTTTTTCTAGTACCTTATGATGTAAAACTGGTATCACTAATGCAACGATCTTTCTTCTTTTCTAATGCAGCATTTTAGTGCTATGGATTTTTCCCCCTAAATAACGCTTTTGTTACATCCCACAAAGTTTGACGTGCCACATTTTCATTTAGCTGGAAATAATTTTTAATTTCCCTTTTGATTTCTTACTGACCCATGGGTATGTAGATATATAATATTTAGTTTCCAAATATCTGGGATTGTCCCAGATTGTAATTGGTTTCTAATTTAATTCAATTAAGTTCAGAGAATAAAGTTTGTATGACATAAATCATTTTAAATTTATTTGGATTTGTTTCGTGGCCCAAAGAATCTATCTTCATAAATTAACTCTTAATGGATCATAGACACAAATGAAAAACCTAAAATTATAAGACTTCTAGAATAAAACATAGGAGATGTCTTGGCAATCTTGACTTAGACAAATATTTCTTAGATACAATGTTAAAAGCTTGATTTATGAAAGAAAAATTAGTAAATTGAATGTTATCAACATTAAGAACTTCTCTTCAAAAGACACAAAGAATGAAAAGTCAAGTCACGGTCTGAGCAAAAATATTTGCAAATAGCATATCTGACAAAGGACTTGTGAAGAAATATGTGAAGAAATCCCCAAAATTCAATAATAAGAAATAAAACAACCCAATAAAGATGGGCAAAATATTTGAACAGACACTTTATCAAATAGAATGTACAGATAGATGACAAATAAACACATGAAAAGATGCTTGACAACCTTAACCATTGGGGAAATGCAAATTAAAACTACCTAGAAAGACTACTATGCAACTACGAGAATTTCTAAAACCAAAAACACTCACCATACCAAGTGCTGGAGAGGATATGGAGAAACTATAATTCTCATTCACTGTTGGTGAACGTGAAATGGTACACCATTTTGGAAAAGAATCTGGCAGTGTCTTAAAAAATTAAATATACATCAACCATGTGACCCAACTATTCCACTCCTAGGTATTTGTCTGAAACAAATGAAAGGTTATGTCCATACAAAGCTGTGTACATAAATGGTTATATCAGCTTTATTTGTAAAAGCCTCAAACTGGATAATCCAAAGTCCATCAGCTGATGATGGATAAACAAATTGTGATATATCCATTCAATGGCTATACTACTCAACAATAAAGAGGAGTGAACTACCAGTGCACACACACAAAATAGATGAATCTCAAAATAATTAAGAAAGCCAACCCCCTCCCCCAAATATAGTGCATACAATATGATTCTACTTATATAAAATTCTAGAAAATGCAAACAAATCTTTGACAGAAGGCAGATCAGTGGTTTCTCGGGGGTGGAAGGGTAGGGAGAGGAAGGAAGAAGTGATTACAAAGGAGCACAAGGAAGCTTTTAGGGGTGGTAGATTTGTCATTTTAATTATGATGATTTCACGGGTGAATAGATGTCAAAAACATCAAACTGAACACTTGAAGTATGTGCAGCTTGTTGTGTGTCAATTATATGTCAATAAAGATGTTAAAAATTCTTACAGGCGCTACAACTAAAGTTCAATGCTGGCAACATGAATTTAATATTTATTATTTTATAAGTCATCCTTTAGATGTTTCAATTCCAGAGAACATATTAATTAAATTAAAACTTTATTCTCTGAAAAATGGCATTTTTATATGAAAACATTCATTAAAATTGGTTTTCTGACATGAAATAAAAGACCCAAAATATTAAAAAATTATAAATTTGTTTTCATCACTAATATTCACATAATATATCTAAAATTATAACCAGTTAAAAAATGAACCATTAAATGAATTATTTCAACTTAGAACAATTCTTTCATTTCCTGCCTACTTTACTCTGAATTGAAGCCTAAACCTTTATTTAATCTAAACTAAGATACATGCATTTTATTTCATCTTGAAATACTCTTCAAATAGTGACATTTTAATCAAATATTAATATTAATTTTTAATAAAAATACAAGTGCACTTTAAAAGCCAAGAAGTCAAAAAAATACGAAAAAATGCAAAGCAAATCTAATTTGCTGCCTTCAGAAAACAACTTTTGCTTTTGCTTTACTGAAATGATATTGTCTGAGAACACCTTTTATGCATCCACTCAGCTGGCTCTGCTTTGACATCACACTAAAATGTTGGTGTACTTAGGGCTGCATTCTTTACCGACTATTCAATTCTTTCCTGAACTCCAGATGTGTGTATCTAGTCATTTAAATGTGAAATAAAACTAGATATTCCATGAACCTAAACTAGATTTGTTAAATGTTACAGGCAGGACTTCTTATTCAAGATGATTATTCCCACATTTGGTATTTCCAGACCAGACTTCTCTGACCTCAGGTTGAAATATTCCATTTCATACCTATTATTAACAATTGATATCTCATATATACCTCAAATATAACTTGTTCCAACCTGAACCCAATTCCCCACCCTCATAGCTCCTCACATAGTAAAGTGTATTATTGCTCAAACGAGTTGCCTATAATCTCAGTAAAGTATACTATTGCTCAAACGAGTTGCCTATAAATCCTTAGCAGATAGCAAGAAGTTCCAAAGAAAGATTATAGGTAATTACTATGTTCTTTTATGATGTCTTTTAAACATAATGAACAAATTTATAATGACATCATATTAGTTCTTTGACATTCATTCAACATCTTTAACCATTTAAAATCAATTCACTTTTCCCAATTTCTGAGGCAATTCACAACCCCCATATCGCTTTAGTTTTAGTAGTTAGAACACAGATTGAACCTACAGTTGTACCAGATGAGAAAACTCTCAACGTATAAACAAGTCTTGAAAACCTTAGTCTTTTTTTTTTAAATTTTATTTATTTATTTGACAGAGAGAGAGACAGCGAGAGAAGAAACACAAGCAGGGGGAGGGGGAGAGGGAGAATCAGGCTTCCCACCCAGCAGGGAGTCCCATGTGGGGCTCAATCCCAGGACCCCGGGATCATGACCTGAGCCGAAGGCAGCCGCTTCACAACTGAGCCACCCAGGCGCCCTTGAAAACCTTAGTCTTAAAAGAAGGTGTTTTCTTAGGAGCCAATATCACTTGTTAGTGAAATAAACATGTAAGTTGTTTGTTCATTCCTGGCGGAGTACACAGAGGACAAGGAGAAACCAAAGAAAGAGAGGCCACTCCAAATTGGGAGGTGGTGGTTTTAATAAGTAAGGGAACTTACTTACAAGGCTTGTCTTCAGCAGCCGCTAGATGGGTAATCTCTGCACTGGCGGACAGAATCTTAAAAGGTTATATAGAGGCCTTAATGGGGTTTAGTCACATATCCCAACCAGATAGCTCAACAACAGACTCTCTCAAGGCTGCATCCTTGAAAATTGATCCCATGGTGGTAATGGTGGGCAGAACATATATGCAAGGATGGGGGTGGGGATGGGGAGCTTCCCATTGCCCGGGATCCAGCCCCGAGGTTGACTGGCTGTCATGTCCTCTGGATGACCTTCTCTAACATAATTATATACATATATATACAAATCTTAGAAGCCTGTGATTACAATATGAAGTTACACTTTAAAAAATAACCCAAATTATTATGGGACAAGCCGCCGGTTAGTACTTGGATGGGAGACCCGTTCACTAAATTCAGTCCCCATTCAGGGTGATGCAGATGTTCCTGAAGTCCCTGAGGGTGGTGATATTCCATGCGCTTCTGAACTCAGTCTTCAGATTCTTCCACTCTGACTGGGTCTTGCCACCAGGCTCAGTCATTTATGACTCTTCCACTCTTCAGATCTAAGGTGAGAAAGGACCCTGCCCTCCTCACCTCTAAACAAGTGCTCTTGGCTCGTGTTTGTGGAGATGGGACTCAGAGGTGCTTGTGGGAGGCTGAAGGGGCTCCAGAGGAAACAGACTCCCACTCTCACTGTTGCCATCAACACAGAACCTTTGTGAGGTCAGGATGAGCTCTCCAGACTTAAGCCCAGATCATTCAGCATATTTGTAGGCTTCTCTGTGTCTCTAAGTTTAGAAACAACTCTTAGATCTAAGAGGAAGGAGAAAGTCCAAAAAGTCACCTTAGTTCTTGGGCAGTGAAACACTATTCATTTTGGTGAACAATAGAAACATTGGCTCCTTTCAAAAGAAAATTCCACCCTTACCCATCAGGGTATGTTTTTAATGCTGTCGGGAAATGCCTAACAGCTGAGGGATGTCACCCACTTACATTTCTTGGAGCAGATAATCATGGAGGGAGAGCTATCTGAGTGACATACTTCCAGGTCCCGCAGAGCCCTACCCTAACTACCCCAGGAAATTCTACAATCACTAATTACCCCACATAATGTAACCCACCGCCCACTTGGCAGTCCCATCCTCCTTACCCTGCTCCACTTTTACTTTGTTCCATAGCACTTTATATCATTAAGTGTTCATGATCACAATGAGAAAAATGTAATATCCCAAATTTACAAGTAAGCCAAGATTAGTAAGCTTAGAATGTGCACTCATTGCAGAATTCCCTGGGGTTTCATCCTTAGACTTTATCTCCTTAATTCCATTGTCACAGATAATGCTGTTCATAATGATAATTATGATGATGGTACCATAACAACATTATTGAGCTTTTATTATGTGCCAAACACTGTACCAAGTACTTTACCTGCATTATTTCATTTAATACCCACAAACTTTTTGTGATTAGTGTTATAATTACTGCCATTTTTATTGTAATTACTGCCATTTTTATTGTAATTACTGCCATTTTTATGGGTGAGGATAACTGAAGGTTAGAGAGGGAACACACAGCTTGTTAAGTGGCAGAAACAGAAATTGTGGCAGAAACAGAAATTGTGACTTGGTCTGACTGCAAAGCCCTATCTCTGTCTGCCAGACTGATTTTCGGGGCAAAAAAAAAATTCATTGATTCATTCCTTTGCTTAAAAGTTTTCATTGCCTCTCCAGTGCCTCTGAGGGACGCCAGGAGCTAGCTTAGCTGCTTGCCTGACCTTATTCCTGTCCTCACTCCTCTAGAACCCCACCTTTGAGCTGTACTGGACCACCTCACATCTGAATGCCCCAGGTTCCTTGTCTTTCCTCTTCCATTCCTGCTATTCCTGCTACCCCCTCGCTCCTTTTTTTGCCTAACTTATTCTTGTCCTCAGGGACTCAGTTCAGATGCCCCCTCTACCAGGGATATCTCTCTCACTTTTCAAGTCTGGGTCAAATGTCTCTTCTCAGATTTTCCCATGGCAACCTGGTCTTCTCATTAAATGCTAATCCACTGTACTGTACTTGTAGGTTACACCAGACCAAGTGTTGGGAGGCTTTTTCGGTAAAGGGCCAGGTAGTATATGTCTGAGGTTTTTTGAGCCTTGTGGCCAATGTCACAACTACTCAACTGTGCCGCTGTAGAGCAGAAGCTACCACAGAGAGTATGATAATGAAAAGCATGGCTGTGTTCCAATAAAACTTTATTTATGGACATTGAAATTTGAATTTCATAGAATATTTGTGTCATGAAATATTATTCTTCTTTTGATTTTCAAACATCTAAAAATATAGAAACCATTCTCAGCTTGCAGGCTGTACAAAAACAAGCAGGTGGGCCAGATTTTGCAGTTTGCCCGTCCCTGTACTATTCCATGAACTCTTAATAGCCAGAGAAGTGTCTCATCCAACTTTATGTCCACAGTGCCTAGTACAGCACCCAGCTTATAGTGAGTGCTTAATAAATACCTGTTAAATAAATAAAATTCACATAGCTAGTAGTGAGTGATAGTGTCAGGATTCAAAACTGAGTCAATTTGACCTGGTGTGTGACGTCACACTGCCCAATCTGTGGCCAAAACCATAAGTGATGTACTATAGTCAGAGCAAAATATTCAAGATATTAAAAAAAAAAAAAAGTAATTCTAGCTAGGAGGAAATGCTGGATCATATGGTAACTCTATATTTAACTTCTAAAAATTTCTTCTGGAATCAGCTTTGATAAGTTACATTCTCACCAGAGATTTCAATTTCAATTATTTTGTTGTTGTCTTTTTTGGGGGGTGATATTGCCTATTTTATTTTAAAAATAAAATCTCATACAGAGTGGCAACATTGCCTAATTGCTAAGAGCATAGCCTTTGGAGCCAGACTATTGTTTTTGTTGTTGTTGTTGTTGTTGTTGTTTGATACTATATTGTTTATTTGAAGTTCCCAAGAAAAATAAAAACATCTATTTAAACAAAAATTTGTACATGAATGTTCATGGCAACAGTATTCATAACAGCCTAAAAGGGGAAGCAAACTAACTGCCCATCAACTGATGAATGGATAATGAAATCCATATCCATACAGTGGAATGTTATTTGGCAATAAGAAGTACTGATACATACTACATCATGGGTGAACCTTGAAAACATCATGCTAAGTGAAAGGATAATCACAAAGGATTACATATTGTATGATTCCATTTATATGAAGTGTCCAGAATACAAAATCTATACAGATAAAAAGTAGACCAGTGCTTGCCTAGGGCTGTGGAATGGGAGAGTATGGGAGAAAGGGGAGTGACTACTAATGGGCAGAATTTATTGGGGAGTGATGGAAATATTCTAAAATTTATTGTGATGATGGCTACACAACTCTGTATACATACTAAAAACCACTGGACCGTATACTTTAAATGGATGAATTGTTAATTATATCTCAATAAAGCTGTTATTAAAAAAAGAGAAAAAAGTAATTCCAGAAACACCTTGTTGTAGGGCCTTCTTGAACACTTGAACTGTATTGTTACTGTTACTGGTTGCTACTCAGCCTAGTGTACCATGTACCCTTTTCTCCACCACCATTTAATTTGGCCTTATTTACTGTGCTTTCAGATACTTAACATAGTCCAAGTCTTGACTATTTCAACTTTTTAAATATAAACCCTCTTTGAACTGTAGCTTTTGAACCAAACTTAAGTTACATAAATGCTTAGAGGGGTTCCTTGGTGGCTTAGTTGGTTTGGTGTCCAATTCTTGGTTTTGGCTCAGGTCTTGATCTCAGGGTCATCGGATAGAGCCCAGCATCGGGCTTCATGCTCAGTGGGAGTCTCCTTGAGATTCTCTCTTTCTCCCCTTTCCTCTGCCCCCCAACCATGCTCTCTCTCTCTCAAATAAATAAATCTTAAAAAAAATTAAAAAATAAATGCTTAGAGCATCATAGTTCTCTTCTTCCAAAGCATACATATCAGAAAGAACCCTGAGTATTGTCTGGAAGTTTATTCTCATTCTATATAGTCTTGTGCAGTTGATTCTCTTCTTTCTTTTACTTTCAAAGTTAGAATAGAGGGATGTCTGGCTGGCTCAGTCAGTGGAGCATGCAACTCCTAATCTTAGGGTTGTGAGTTTGAGCTCCACATTGGGCATAGAGATTACTTAAAAAAATAAAAAATAATAAAAATAAAGTTAGAACAGAAAGACCCTGAAGAACACAGAACCCCAGCACATGGACATTCCCTGCAACCTCACCTTTCAATTAGGATATAATTACCAGGGTGACCATGTTAATTATACATGGAACATCAGAGGATGACATCAGGAGGCAGTGGGGTAGGTCGGACCAAGGAAGACTGGGAATCCAGGCTAACCTTCCTATCTGGTGAAGTTCAGCAATCCTACCACAAGAATAAGGTCAGAAATTAGTCACTAAAGAGGTGGTTACTTAAGGTCACAAGAAGGCAAGCAGGACAAACTAGAAGTCTATTTCATAAGAAAAAGAAATTTGTGATTACTAACTCCAAACATTGGTGGAGCTGTATGGTCTATTAATATTGTATTTATTTGAAAGCTTAAATATAAGGCAGATATAGGCGAGAAAGGCAAAACCATTTAATAGAGTAATATTAAGAGGAAGAAGAATGAGGTAAAAAATGCTTTGAAATTAAAATCAGAAGGCATGTCTTCCAACTAAAAGACTAGTAAGTTATTTTCATTTTTTGAAATTTGGCTTTTTAATCTATAAAATTGAATTCAGTCCTCACTGAATATTGAGTTATCCATATTTCTAATCCCTTCCAACTTCAAATATTTAGGAATTCAACACTGTCTTAGAACAAAAATCACAAATTATCCTGGTCCCCCTGAACAGAGAGGTAAGAATTTACAAACTCAAACTTAGTGGTTTTATAGGGACAACAAGCCAACTAACTCATTACATAATGTTCCTATCTTCAAGTGACTACTCTCTCCTACATTGTGACATAACTGTGATATGACAACTTTTTTTTTATTGCTCTTACAAGCTGTGCTGCTTCTACACAGACCAAAGCTTCCTAAACTCCATCAAACATTTTCATTATATTGAGAACACAAGAAACAAATTTAAAAATAAATTTTTCATTGTGGATTCTCAAATCTGACCAGGGTTGAAGCTGGATGTAGGCAGGGTGTCACACCTTAAAATTGTCAAAAAGGAGAAGGAGGAAAGGGACCATTAGTGTCTTCACCATGCTGGAATAACTTAAAATGCCTGCAAAACTAATGTAGAATTTCAGCAGTAGCATCATCCCCGTGCAAGTTTTTGCCCAGGGATTTTGTCAGTAAAGGGATTTGTCAAGTATTTTTATCTTCTTGTACCCCAGAAGAAAGTATATATATATATATATGTATGTATGTATTTTTAAAGATTTTATTTTTTTATTTGACAGAGAGACAGCGAGAGAGGGAACACAAGCAGGGAGGGGTGGGAGAGGGAGAAGCAGGCTTCCCGCTGAGCAGGGAGCCTGGTGGGGAACTCGATTCCAGGACCCTGGGACCATGACCTGAGCGGAAGGCAGATGCTTAACTGACTGAGCCACCCAGGAGGCTCAGAAGAAAGTATATTTTGAAAACAAAACACTGATCTGGTTTGCTTTTGTAAGTTTGAGCAAAAGTGGTAGCGATATTAAACCTAGGGTTGGTTGAAGGCCTTTCTATCCAGGCATGGGGCATTGTGAGAAACAAGCCAGATGGTCCTAGTTTTTAAGGCGAGATAGAGAAGAGAAGTCAAGTTCCAGGTGTTACATATGTTGCCTTTCTCAGCTGTTTCTCACAATACAGTGAGCTAAACATTGGGTCTCTATACATGTATCGATCCCTGTTTGGGGTAGGTTCAGTCAATCTGTAGGCATTCCTAGAAGGAATACCAAGAAGTCTAGCAATTTCAGCTTCAATGATGGCATCCCTCACCATACTTTTCAGTTGGGACATCTTTTCCTTCCTGTTTTACACGTTGCCAGGCTGCCTTGGGCGTTCCTTCCTCTGTAGAGCATTGCACGAATACGTCATCAAATTGTTCGTGTACACGTGCCAGATTCGCCTTTAAGTGCCAGATTCGCCTTTAAATTCTAATCTCTTAGGGGTCTTGAATCGTGTACCTTCCTGTATCCGCAAGCAATACCTGGACTATCACAGTTACTCAAGTAATATGTAATGAATGAATAGCTAAAGCCGCAACCTGTTGAATGAAAGAATGAATGAACCCTCATTAAGCAAGCACTCCCGCCTTCCTACGGGGATCCACTGTGAAAACGTTGCTCTGATTTATCAACAGCGTTAAAATTTTGACCTGTTGTAGTGAAACATACAAACAAAACAGACAGGAAGAGGCGAATGGGGGGGGGAGGAAGGACCGGCGGCCAATACGCTCGCCGCACTCCGGGCCCGGCCCCGCCCCCCCCCGCCCCGCCCCGCCCCGCCCCGCCCCGCCCGGTCGGGCCTGTGCGCGTGCGCCGGAGGGAGCGCGGCAGCTGGTCTGAGCCCCGGCGCTGGGGGCGCGCAGCCGGGAGAGTGTTTGACGTGGCAGTTCCCAGCCCCGCTGCAACTCTGTGCGCGAGACCAGCCTGTGGGGATACAGGGCCGGGGGAAAGGCGCCGCGGGAGCAGCGGCCGCAGCGGGAGCTGGGTCACCGGGGGCACCCGGCGCTAGAAGCAGAGCGCAGGCTCTCGGAAGTCCAGCGGCGTGCGGGAGCAGGACCAGGACCAGGTAATGCCTCACCCTGCCTGGCTACGCTCTGGCGGGACAGCCCCTTCCCAGGCACAGCCGGAGTGGGGTGCGGTGCCCGGCCTAGGATAGTTGGCGAGAGGCTGAATGCTCACCTGTGGCAGGGCAGCGGAGGAGACCTCATACTTTGCTCCTTTAGCCTTTTCGTGCAGTTTAATAATGGGGGTGGGGTGGGTGGGCGTGGGCAGTTTTTACCGCCCCCGCCCCCATCTTTTTGTCTTGGGATGCTGGGACTGCGTGGTTAGGGTCCTCAGTGGCCACAATATTCCAGTGGCACGGCCAGCGGTTTTCTTGTCTCGGTATCAACTTAATTTCCTCTTTGGAGGAAGGCAATATTGGAAATAGAGTAAAAATGGCAACTGTATCTTCAAGCTTCGGGACATCCTATCCGATAGCGAAACCCAATTTGTCCAGATCCGAACTTGGTCCAGGGTGGGAAGCACACCTTGGCTCTCGTTGTCCAGTGACAGTGGCCTGGGGCTTGTTCTGTGATTGAAGCTCCCCAGATTTTGATCCTAGGCCTGCTCTTGCCAAGTGGCTGTGTGCCATGTCGCCGCTTGAAGCTGAGTCAGGTTTCTGTAACTTGGTGCTGTGTGAGGAAGTTTGACGTGGCAAACTGGGCTGCGTGAGGAAGCAAATTCCTGTCAGGACCAGTTCAGAGGGACCCGACTGCTTGCTTCCTGCTGTTTGGAGTGAACATCCCTGCCTTTCCTCTCCGTCACTCAGCAACAGGCTGCTACGTAGGTGTGTGCTCCTGCTGACTTCCTAAATGTGCTTGGTTGGATGAGCTTGACCAAAGCTCAGGCTGCCACGTCTCTCTCTGCTAAAGTGGGAGGAGGGTAAAAGTGTTGTCAGGAACAAAGTGGACCAGCAGGCTTTTGCCTCTCTCTCCTCTCATTATTTCTCTCCTTCCAAGGAGAAGAAAATGATCTTATAATATTTTCTTTAATTTGGGGAACTTATAGTTTAATAGGAAAATGAAACCAAATGAAGAATGAGATTTCCTGAATATAGATCTATTTCAAGTCTTAGCAGGTATCATCGAACTTTTACCTTAAAAAGTAGCATTATAAAACAACAAAAGGAGAAATATTCCTATGCCACATGAAAAAACTGGAGAGAAATTGTAGGATCAGTGTTTTATGTTTGCAAAGACTTTAGAAGCTTCATTTTGTAAGAGGGAACTGAGGCCCAGAGAGGTTCTTCACCTTATTCCATGTCACACAGCAGAGTAATGGTAGATTTGTAGTGAAAACCTGCTTCCTTTACCAGGATTCAGAGCTTTTTTTTTATTATAAAAATTCTTTGAGAATAGTTCTATGAAATGTGTCTTATTTTGTGAAACCTGGAAAAACGATAAATTTAAAACAAATCGATGTTTAGCTTCTGAGTAGAATCAAGATGGGTATGTTGTATTGTGAGGTGTGTGTGTGTGCCTGAACCTATATGAAATTGCTTTTTTCCCCTTAGTTCCTTAAATATATGTGTATATGTTCTTAGAGGTGTGATACTTAAATTAGAAAGAGAGTCTGTCATCTTTGAATGAGAAACCACTGATAACTCTCAAATCTTTGCAGGCTGCAACCTGGCTTAGTCATTTTATGACTCATAAAATAAGTCCATTACCAACTTCTTTATCTTCTGCTATATTTGTTGGACTATTGATTTCTCTTTATCCTAGCTGCCTGATTAAAATTACTAATTAGGATAGCACTGAAATGACAAAAGTCCTAAAACATCTGATTGCAGACTGCTGGCAGTTCTGCTGGTCAGTCAATTGAATGACTTGTGATTATTGCCATTGGCATGCTTTTTGCTGAAACGGGGCCATGGAAACCAAAGGCACAAAAATAGTGGATACACTATGAGAGACTGTCTGGGAAATGGTTCATTTGTCCAATGAAAAAGTGATTGGCAGTTGTTATGCAGATTTTGTGCCTGAGAATTTGCCTATAGAAGTGAGTTACTGAGTTCCATAGAGCTATGATTAGAGCCTTTTTAGAAGATAATATGATATGTTGTATGATATGAAGACGTCTCACACACCTGATATTATCCTCAAACCATTATAAATATTTATTAGCACTGTTCATATTTTGAATAACATTAAGTAACTCAAACTCTCTTGTTGACATTTTTTTTCTTTCTGTTGCAGAGTCCTTTTGTGGAGCTATCCCTTGGAATGATATTTTCATAATGAGTCAACAAGGATATGTGGCTACACCCCCCTATTCTCAGTCCCAGCCTGGAATAGGCCTTTCTCCACCCCATTATGGACACTATGGGGACCCATCTCATGCAGGTTCTCCACCAGGTAAAGTGCATTATTTTGACTTGCATGTGATTATTGATTCTCAGGCTCAGAGACATAAGATATTCTGAAAGAGCAGCTTTGGAAGTGTTGAATGGTCGTTATATGATGCTGTGGTTTGAGAGTATAAGCTTACTTGGAAAAGTCTCTTATAGAAGAAGCCTACGTCTCAGTTTGGTTGTTGCTTGGAATACAACTAGTTTGGTTTTTGGGGGTGCCTGGGTGGCCCAGTCGTTGGGCGTCTGCCTTCAGCTCAGGTCATGATCCCAGGGTCCTGGGATCGAGTCCCACATCGGGCTCCCTGCTCCGCAGGAAGCCTGCTTCTCCCTCTCCCGCTCCCCCTGCTTGTGTTCCCTCTCTTGCTGTGTCTCTCTCTGTCAAATAAATAAAATCTTAAAAAAAAAAAAAACAAAAACTAGTTTGGTTTTTAAACATGGATTAAAAAAAAGAAGCTTCCTGAGTGTGTGTTTTGTTTTTTTTTTAACTGTTAGACTTGTTCTTGCCACTACTCAGTGGTGTGAGGTTATTTAAACGTGTAATAAAAAACCAAATTAAATGTATATAAATATATATACTGTATATTATATGTATATAGTATATATTTTGGCAATCATATTAAAAAATCAGGTTTGAAATTGGAAAAATACAATTAGATTCATATACCAAAGATTACTCCATGATAATAACAAGAAAAACATGACCTTGCCTTGAAATCACTATTGAACATATTGTTTGCTCTAAAATACAGTATTTATAAGGGAATCTTGGCTTTTGGGGCAGAGATGGGAGAAAAAGGAGCAATAGAGTGTGGGACTACCATTGCTCTGATGGCTGTTGGCACTCTGAGGCCACCTTCCTTTATCAAGGGGCTGCTCTGAGGGACCAAGTTTCAGGGTTGAAGTGAGGCTAATAATAGCTTGTTTCAGGTCTAATGGTTCCAAATCTCCTAAAAATATTTGTGTAAGACAGTTCTTGGGAATTCTGAGAGAAGATGCTGAGAAATTCAACTCAAATCATTGGTGGAGATTGGCTGTGCATAAATCAGTATCTCTTGGGGCTATTGAGGACTGACTGAGATGTGTAGGATCTGGGCTCTGCTGGATAACACGTATGGAGTGCAAAGTCACTGAGGGGTGAGGAAAGCCCTGTAAGGGAGGCCGGATTGTAGCAACCACACACAGTTTGTTGCAGAAGATGCTCGAAGACTGGGAATTTCCTGTGGAAAGTCACCCTTGTGATTTAGTGTGCCCCTAATTTTCAAAAACCTTCAGATGAAGCATCCTCCTTTTGTCCAGAACCAGTCTTCCCCACAATACGTAAAGATCTGGATCCTGGAGGAACCATCTTTTTCTAGTTTCTGTCTGGTGGTTCATTCCCCCTCTGCATTTGTACATGATGAAAATTATACATTGTTCTTTTTGAATGCTTCCCATGGATCAAAAACTGGTCCTGAAAGCTTTATGTGCATTATCTTATTTAATCTTCACACAATGCTGTGCAGTAGATTATTAGCTCTATTTTGCAGCTAAGAAAACTGACTGGCTGGTGTATTGTGACTTATTCAAGGTCCCAGGAATCATACCCAAGTCCCTCAAGAAAACAAACAAAAAACTCTAAAATACACCAAAGTAGAACCTTCAGTATTCTTCACTCTTCCTCTCTTCACAGCCACTTTCTTAAGCAAGTACTCACTTCCCTCAGTGACTCTCCATCCTTGCCTCTCAGTCCCTCTATGGCTCAGTGTAGTCTCTGCTCCATGGCTTGGGCCCCATCCACCCTTCCCCCACCAAGGTCATCAGTGGCCCTATTACCAGATGTAGTAGACAGTGTCCTGTCATCTTTTGAATTTGACACTGTTTATGGCTCTTGTTTGTACAAAATTCTTTTCTCCTTTGGTTCCAGTGACACTGTCTTTTGTTATTTTTCTTGATGGCTTTCTGGACATCTTTTTTCTAAGGAGCCCCCTATCCCTTCTCAGTGACCCTAGGTATTGCTGTTTCTCCTTCTTTGTTCTATAGTCACCCCTCTTCTCCTCTCTGATTTTTTTCCCTAGGCTGTAACATTTCATATGACGTACTAGTCTCTCAGATCTATTTCTCTAGTCCATATGTCTCTCCTAAGCTCCAGACCCATATTTTCAATTACCCACCTGTTTACATGGGCACATTAAACTCATCATGTCCAAAATAATTCAGAATTTTTTTTATGAAACCTGTTTTTCCTGGCATTCCATATCTCACCCAGCGTCATCATCATTCACTCAGTTATCCAAATTAGAAACTTTCACTATTAAAAACAATCTCTTCCTTTTACCTTCTTCAATCCAGCTGTCCTCCCAAATTCTTTTGGGATGATTGTAAACCTCATTCCTACCTACTTCCTCCTCTCTATTCTCTTGTCACTCTTCTTGTTCAAGCCATTCATCTTTCACCTGGGTAACTAAAATGATCTCTTACCCATTCTCTCTCTCTCCAGTACTGCCTTTCTCCAACCATCCAGTTCTGTGCCGGAAGGATTTTTATAGCATGCAAATCTAATTTTTGACTCTTTTTGCTTAAAATCTTTTATGACTTCCCATAGCCACCGATTGTATTTTAAGCTCCTTAGACCTTCATTAATTTACCCATTTTCGTTTTTTCAGCTTGTCTGCCACATTACCATACCTGTTACAGCAGTGGTACTTAGCCATCAGTCGTCTGGAGGCTGGTTTGTGCTCTGATTTGCAGTCCACACTACTAGAAGGCCAATCCATGCCTTTATATTGTCCTCCTGGTAGGGTTTACCTCCACACCCCTCCTTTAGATTCACTTCAAGTGTTGTGCCTGTAGGCCTTTCTGACCACTGTTCTTTCTCAAGCCTATCTATAAATGCTTTCTTCCTTTTGTGTTCTCCTAACACCTGTGCAGGCCTCATTTACTACACTGTATTATAACAGATGTGCCTGGAGCAGAGAAGATACTCATTAAATGAGTGTGTGAATGACAAGCTGCTTCATTCATCAGCAACACTCTGGTATTTACCAATATTAAAACAACAACAAAGAAACTGTCTCTGTTGGATTAAATCCTTCACACTTTAATTTAAACCTCTTCCTCCTTATTTAATTCTCAGAGGGATACCAGGCTACCACACTCTGTAAATATACCTTTCTGTAAAATACAGTGTTTTTGTTTATTTAAGGCTGTTTCTATGTTACCCTAGCCTTCATTTTTCTGTATTGAGTGACCCTAGGTCTCCTAATCTTATGTGCCTTCTTTTCTAGTCTTTTGATGATCCTTTTGTTGGTTTTGTGATGGACCTAGGCAACCTGGTTGTGATTCCTTGAAGTATCTATTCTTACATAGATCTGGGCAGTGCTGACTCTTGTTTTGTGTTTCTCACAGACCATACCTCCATTTGTGCCCATCACGGGATGCTAGTGCTATGTAGTAACAAATTTAACAGATTTATTGAGTGAGCAAAGTACTTGTGGCAATATAACAGTGAATAAAATAAGCCTCATCTCAGCCCATGTAATACTTACCTACCTAGTGGAATATGCATTAAGTAAATTGACAGTGACAATACAGGGGGTAGTACCAAGATAAAGGAGGTGGAGGGTGCCATGGTAGCACATGGCAGGGGCACATAACCAAGACCTATGGATCAAGGGAATCTTCCTGGAAGAAATGACCTGGAAGATGAGTAAAAGTTGGCCAAGTAGGGAGGCAGTTCGCTGGGGTCGGGGGGTGGCACTTTTGAGCCACCTGCAAGAGGCTCAGCTTGGCTGACATGTATAATGTCGGCCGTGAGAGGTATGCCTGAAGGGAAAGTGGGGTCGTCCTAAGACTTTATTTAGGCTTTATTTTAACTGAAGCATTTTAAACTGGGAAGGGTAATGATCCCATGTATATTTTAGAAAGAGTTACACTCCACATTAGAAAGTGTAGAGAAAGGCATCAGCCCTGGACACACTGCTTTCTGGAACAGGGTGTCTCATCCTCAGCACTGGTGACATTTGGGGCCAGTTAATTCTTCATTGTGGGAGGCTGTGCTGTGTAGTGTAGGATGTTTAATAGTGTTCTTGGCCTCTACACAGTGGATACCAGTACAACCTATCCTATACCCACCTGGCCCCTGCCCCCTATCCCCAGGCTTTGGCAACCAAAAGTCTTAGACCTTGCCAAATGTCCCTTCAGGGGCGAGATCACCCCTGATTGAGGACCACTGGTCTGGAAGCTAAGAGGCAAGAACTGTTGATGTCCTGAACTAGGGTAGGGCTGTGGAAGTGGTGAGGCTCATAATAGCAAGCTTATATAGGTACACCACCAGGCACAGTGCCTTAGGAACAGTGGTCGTTATGATTATGTCCATATAATAGGGAACTTGTCTTTATTTTATTTTATTTTAGTATGATAAGTGTATTATCCCCATCACCTATTTCACCCGTCTTCCCACCCACCTCCCCTCTGGTAACCATCAGTTTGTTCTCTGTAGTGATGAGTGTGTTTCTTGGTTGCCTCTCTCTCTTTTCTCCCCCTTTGCTCGTTTGTTTTCTTTCTTAAATTCCACCTATGAAAAGATCAGATGGCATTTGTCTTTCCCTGACTGAGTTATTTTGCTGGAGTTAATACCTTCTCAAACTACTCCAAAAGAATAGAAGAGGAAGGAAAACTTCCAAATTCATTCTATAAGGCCACCATTACCCCGATACCAAAGCCAGATAAAGACACCACAAAAAAGAGAACTATAGGCCAATATTTCTCATGAATATAGTTGGAAAAATCCTTAACAAAATATTAGCAAACTGAATCCAACAATACATTAAAAAAGTCATACATCCATGATCAAGTAGGATTTATTCCTGGGATGCAAGGGTGGTTCAGTATTCATGCAAGAGTGGTTCAGTATTTGCAGAACAATCAACATGATACATCACATCAACAGAAGGAAGGATAAAAACCATATGATCATTTCAGTAGATACAGAAAAAGCATTTGACAAAGTACAACATCCATTCATGATAAAAACTCTCTGCAAAGTAGGTCTAGAGGGAACATACCTCAACATAATGAAGGCCTTATATGAAAAACCCACAGCTAATATCATACTCAATGGTGAAAAACTGAGAGCTTTTCCCCTAAGGTCAGAAACAAGACAAAGATGTCCATTCTCACCACTTTTATTCTAGTACTGGAAGTTCTAGCCACAGTAATTAGACAACATAAAGCAACAAAAGACATCTTTGTTTATTTTAGATAAACTTTTTTTTTTTCACAAATGGTTTTTAATTTTGATTTTAGTTTGTCAGATCGAGGGCCAAATCCAAGGTATGCTTTTCTGTGATGTTGTTTTAGGCAGGGTTTTTTTGTTGATCATAGAAGCCACTGTAGCAGAAAGCAATTTGTTAAAGGGTATCAAGAAGCCAAGAGAGTATTAGAGAAAGCGAGAACCAAGCTTGGGATTCCGTGGTCCATAGAAATGCACACCCCACATAGGACTCTTCCTTTAGTAGCCAGTGCCTTTCTTTTTTTTTTTTTAAGATTTTATTTATTTTTCAACAGAGGGAGAGACAGCGAGAGAGGGAACACAGCAGGGGGAGTGGGAGAGGGAGAAGCAGGCTTCCCGCAGAGCAGGGAGCCCGATGTGGGACTCGATCCCAGGACCCTGGGATCATGACCTGAGCCGAAGGCAGACGCTTAACGACTGAGCCACCCAGGCGCCCAGCCAGTGCCTTTCTACCCCAGAACCATCATCTCTGCCCCCTATCCAGGGTCTCCCAGAGGGGTGTTGTTTTGCTGAATTTAGACAACATGGCAACCCCATTTGTAAGAGAATTTATGCAATGGAGATTCCATCTTTCCAGCTCAGAACCATACAGGAAGGTAAGCCAGAAAGAAAATGGAATTGGTATTGAGTAAGCTCGCCTATAATATCTGCTGCTGTGTTAAAGACCAGTTTGTGATTTTAGAGTTTTTTCTTTTGGCATAAGCATAGTTCTTTCTCATGGTCTGGTTTTCCTTTCCTATTAAAATTCTCATACTGTTCTATAAAGAACCTGCTTTCTTTTTATCTCTGATCATTTTTGAAAATACCTATAATGTGGCCAGGACAAGACTATGACTTTGCAGATAACAGTGATACCGATTTCTCTTTGCCCTGAGGATAGAGTCCAAATGGCATACAGGACTTTGCAGCCTGACCCAACCAACTAGGACAACCTCTGTTCCAGCCCCTTTTCCTCACAATCTCTCTGTACGGCCCCTTCTACCAGTCCCTGAGCATGTCCTGCTCTCTCTTATCTTTGCACAGGTTTTCCCTTCTGCCTGAAATCCTCTATCCTGTCTCTATACTAAGAAAACTCCTGCTTGTCTTGAAAGATTCAGCTCCAGCAGTCCTTCCTCTTTGAACTTTTTCTTGATTCCTCTAGGAAGAGTCGGCTTGTCCCCTCTGCTTATTATAACACGAATGACAAGGCACTGTCATTGTTTGTTTACATGGTTGTGAGTTCCGTAAGAGCTCGCAAAGGCACATTGAATGTACCTTGAACAAGAATGAGTTTGAAACATTGCCATAGAGCTGATTTTCAAAAATAAAAGGGAAAGAACATTTTCCTGAAATTGGTGTCTAACAGTTCTGCTTGAATATATGTAAGCTGGTTTTTTTTTTTCAATTTTGTTTTTGGAAACAGAGAAATTTATGAACACGTGAATCCCATGGATACACCAGACATGAATAATTCCGAAAACTGTTTTTTGCTTCTCTGGACATATAAATGAGGGTTGTTGATGAAATTGGTATTTACTTACTTATCTAGGAAATTAGAATATCTTTGGTTTCTTGTAGTATGTGTTAATTATTATTTTTGCACTGGTGTTGTGGATTTTCTACTTTTGTCCAAACTAATGTTTCAAAAATGAAAATACAAGTGTGCATATAATTATGGTATGTATGTTCTGTTAGAATATAAATCCTTGAAAAAAGAAGGGCAGGGGATATGGTCAGAGAAGAAGCCAAGATTTGTTGATTCATTGCCTTATATATCAGGCATTCTGGATGCTCTCATACCTATTGCCTTATTCAGTTCTCAGAACAGTTCTCAGAGATAGGGGACATTACTGCTATGACACAGTTTAAAAGTTGAGGTTTCAAAACATAGAGTATCCTTGTCAGGGTCACAGCTGTGAAATGGTAGGGAAGGAATTCAAGCCCAAGTCTGTGTGACTGCAAGTCTCATGTTTTTCTAATTTTGCTGGCTTTGGAGTTTAGAACGTCATATAAAAATGTAGTGTTATAAGAAAAATATTTGTTGTTTTTCTTCTTAGTATATGAAAAAATTCTAAATAAGACTGTGACTGTAAAGTTAATATAAAATTTTTCTTAAGTTTGAGGAATCCTGTTTTAAGAAAAGAAACCTTTAGGGGCACCTGGGAGGCTCAGCTGGTTAAGCGTCTGCCTTCGGCTCAGGTCATGATCCCAGGTCCTGGAATCGAGCCCTGCATCGGGCTCCCGAGGAGTCTGCTTCTCCTTATTCCTCTTCCTCTGCCTCTCCCCACGCTCCTGCTCTCTCTCTCTCTGTGTCTCTCTCTGTCTCAAATGAATGAATAAATAAAAAATTCTTTAAAAAAAAAAAAAGAAAACAAGCCTTTGTGAAAGTTTCAATATTATTCATGAATACAGCCATTTCCCTGGTTATATTACATTCTGTATTACCCAAACATCTGAAAGCATGTTCTCAAAAGTATGATGATGATGATGATGATAGTATAAGAAACTCTTATTTGACAACTGCAAGGTCATCCAGTCAATTCTCTTGTTATTTGAGAGAATAAACTCTCTAGAGGAAGATAAAAGAAGAAAGGAGGTGTTGGGTATGAAATATCATTATGAGGTCAAGTGGAGGAGAGCACGCAAGGCATCTAGGAGGTCACTGATGATGGTGCCATAGAGGAGGGTGGGGTCAAAAGTAAGTTGAATGAACTGGAACAAAACAAGCAGATTGTAAGTAGAGAGAGCAAATAGAAGACATAGTTTGGGGTTTGTTTGTTTTTCTTTTTTTTCTTTTAAAAGACTAGAAAGGCTGTCACAGTCATCTAGTCCAAGCCCTTCCTTTTGCAGCAAGGGGAAGGAAATTGAGATACTTGAATATAACCTTCTTGCCTGCCTAGCACCATACATCTATCTGCTAGTAAATGGCCTGGTGGGGCCTTGAACTCCTCTGGCCCATGTTCAGTGATTTTTCTTCTGTACCACAATTTCTCTAGAAGAGAAAAATGTCTGCAAACAGTTCTAAAGAGAGAGCTTTAAAGATCTTTTGAGAAGGAACTTCTTGTAAATGAAAACAGTTATTTCCAGGAGCATCTACTAATCACGTGATCCCACATTTTATATGAGTGATTGTGATGACTTGAGGAGTCCTTCGATTGTTTATCACCCAACTATTTGGAATCCTGGAAGAATGATTAACTCTGAAGGCTTGCTTTGCATTTATTGGAAAAACAGATGCTACTTTCCATTTTCCTCATGCTATAACTCAAAGCATTTTCAGAGGTCTTTTTTTTTTCCATAGTTACAGTTGGGATCTTTATGATGCCTCATACTGGTTTTTTCCAGAGTTATTTTCTGATATCCAGAATGGCATTTTTCATTGTGTATTCTAGCATTCTTCGTGTGATATTATGTTCTATCAAGGTGCTTCTACCAAATGCAAGTTTATTATTTCTTCTGTTTTGGTTTCTGTTTAGTATTGAAATGATCTTTCCTTTTCTGTTCTCCTATCATTATGGTGGTCAGATAACTATGCCAGAGCCTGGCATTGACAGGTCCGTGATGGTTAAGGCAAGTTTGAAGGAGAACTTGTCTGAACCCATTTTTTCCCTTCCTCCTCCTCCTAGTTTTCATTTTTAACCTAATGGCACGGCATCCTCTCTCTTTGCACATTCATACTCTTCTAAATTCATGCCCTTCTGTTGCAGGTATGATGAAACCAGCAGGGCCTTTGGGGGCTCCTTCCCCTGGGGGGATGTTGCCTCAGGGCCCTTCACCTCCTGGACCCCATCAGTTTGGCCAGAATGGAGCTCATGCCCAAGGGCATCCTCCCCAAAGGTGAGCTAGGTAGATTCCAACCCACATTTGTATATTCTACTACAATTATCTCACAAGTGCCTTCTAAACTTGCATGTTATTGATTGAAAGTTTGACCTCTTGATACTGCCCATGCCCTTGAAAGGACTTGGTAGACAGACCTAGGAAACAAGACATTTAGAAAAGTTGGGAGGAATAAAGACAATACTAGTACATATTAAAAAAATATATAAAAAATTACTTGTGTCAATACCACACATTTTAATTTTAGATTATATTCATCTTGTTTTAGAGTTCTGTATTAATCTCTGATTCCTTCTGATGTCTATGCCCTGTATGCCCCAATAAATTTTCAATCATCTATCCTCTTGAATCCTTTGTAGAACTGAGCTCAGTGCCAGTAGGTGCTTAATAAATATTTTAAAAATTAAATCAGATGGTGGCCAGTGGTAAAAACTGGATTTGATGTGGAAGGTACACAGATGCCAATGAGGGATTTTTGAAAGGTAGGTCAAAAGTAAAAACAGCACAGGAAATAAATCCTGTTTGTGTTTATAATAAATTAAGGAAGGGAAAAGTTGGAGGAAGGCCTGAAGAAGCCAGGGTATGAGATATATAAGATGTGTAGAGCTCTGTACCCCACTGGGAACTATCCCATGGAAAGGGAGCCAACATCACACCTTCCCTGATGGAAGTCCCATTATTGATTGTCCAGTGAGCTGCTGCTATTGAGAATCCCAGTGCCAAAGCTGTGTGTAGTGTTTACTTTGGAATTTCTCCAAGGAGTACCTGGAGGCTTCATTTCCTAGGTTCCCTCCAGTGTAGGGTTGGGTGAGGGGAGGAGTAACCCCTCAGTGTGAATCTGGACCTGCTGCTGCTGAAGCCATTCAGTTATCCTTTCAAGGGGCCTGTGAATAGTCCTTGTTAGTGGGAAAACTCTCTGGTCTTTTAAATATCATCAAGTTAATGCTCTTACAGGACATTTGTGAAGTTGACACTTCCTGGCTCTTGTTTGTCAGGATAACATTTACCATTGACATGGTTGCTGTGAGATACAGAGTGAAAGAAACAGGATGAGTAAGTCTAAGTAATCTGGTTTACATGTGGTTGTGGTTTGAACAAAGAGCACAAAGTCAAAGGGCATGACTCGGGACCTGACCCTACGACCCCTACCTAGTCTCATTCGCATGGTGGTGGGGCACAAGGATTAGAGTAGAAAGACTGAGAACCAAGATGCCTCTTCCAGCTCAAAAATTCGTCATGTGATGAAATTCCTGGGGCCTCGAGGCCTCCTCATTTTGCTCACTTGTAAAATGAGGAAATAGAACTGTCAGTCCAGAGCACAGGGGAGAAGATCTGGAAAAGTTTATTGTGTGAACTGCCAAGCATTTTAGATTTTTTTTTTTTTTTTTTTTAAAGAAGAGATGCAAGAATTAAACAGCTAGTTTGAACTTAAGAAAGCTTTTGGTCACTGGTGTTAGCCTAGATTGTGTTGATCTTTTTGCTTCTTTACATTTGTTTCCCTTGAATTAGGTTCCTTAGAAATAAGTAAACTGTGGACTTTACCATCAGATAGACTTTGGCTGTTTGGTTGTGAGCTCAGCACAAAGTCTGGCACCGTGAGGAGTATAGACTGTGGAGTCAGGATGGGTTTACTACTCTTGGCTCAGGCAGCTATTACTTCACTTCTGTGTTCCTTAGTTCCCTTATCACAATTTAAACTATAATGATGTGGTTGTAAGGATTTTGATGGTTAATGCATGCCAGGAATCTTGCATAATGCATAATGCCCATGAAAGACTCAATATGTGTTAGCAGTTGTCAGTACCATTTTCAGGGCATGTAGAATGTCTACTCTCCGTAGCCTGTCCTTCCTACTGGTTCAGTCCAGCTACTCATAACAGCTCAACCTAGAAATCTGCTTTTATTCTGATTCCCAGGGAAACCCTGACAGATTTTTCCCCATCTCCCCCATTATTCACTTGCTTCAACTTGAACTGTGAATCAAAGGTTGGAAATGAATTTAAAAATGAAAAAGTCAGGGAAAAGTCTAGTATTCATGCTCAGCATCCACAGTTACCACGCTACTTTGCCCTCATGGCAAAGGGCACAGTGATTGTGGAGGTGAATCACACAATCTGATGACAAGGGGTTGTCAGAGAGCATAGGTGGCTCATGACATTTCTTTGATGATGATAGCACTTCATCGGTGCTGTTTATACTTAGAGAACCCATCAAAAAATCTCTTAATTTTTACAATATCTAAACTGTCGAATGAAAACAAGATATAATAGTCATTATGTTGATTAAAATTTAAAAATTTATCCTTTTTATTTTTAAATATTGCTCCTTCACAGCAATGTTTTATAAAATTTAAGAATTATACCTAGTCATTTGTCTTCTTGATCTTGGCTGAGGCAGAATAAATGTCTTAAACTTGTAAATAGTACTAAAGTTATTTACAAAGTGTTATTGCTGGGTGGGATTAATCTAGTAAATAAAATCTGTAACTGTAAGTTATATAAATTATCTATTTTGATCAAGAAATTATGAATTGGAGGGGAAGAGGGTAGGAAGAGATTCATCTTCCCAAATTGAAGCTGATGGGGTGAAATCTGACTAAGGACTTGGTTGCAAAGAAAAAGAGTGAGCAAGAAAAATAAGAGAAATAGTTGTTTTCTCTTTAATTTTTTTCTTTCTTTTTTTTTGGTGGAAAGCAGTGATAATGGGCAGAGGTTTTATTTTCTCTACTTCATGGACTGAGTATTTAAAATCCAGATTTTACTCCAGTCCTATCTTGACAAATTTGGTAGCATATCTCCACATTCTAGCAATTTTCAGCATACAGCTCACTACTTGAGCAATTTGTTAAAAACTTAAAAATAAGAAATATTTGAGATTGAGCAGACCACAGACAACTGAGTCAACTCTCCAGAGGTTTAGGACTAAACTGAAGCTAAGTTTTTATGTTTTATTAATCCCCTGGTAGTAATTCTTCATTGACTGTTGTTTATTATGGTGGATCTGCTCTTTTCTGACATTGAATGAAACAGCAAATTAAAATATAGCATTGAATATTTTCTCTGCCCAGAAACATGTTAAGTGAAGGAATCTACCTGAGAAATATTTAAATCATATGGTTCTTAATTTTAACCATTATATTTATAGCACAGAAAGGGATCGTTCCATTCTATCTGCTCATTTTCTCATTTGAAAGCTGAGCGCTATAGAGATTTAAGTGGCTTGCCCGCAGTCACACACCCGGGTCTCCAGTTGAGACCCAGATTCATACCTAAACTCTGATACCTACATGCTGTGTAACCTTGGATTAACTAATTTAGTAAAGTAATGAAATTGAAAAATATTAAATCACTTTGCATGTTTAAAATGTTCTGTTAATCTCTTTTATCTAAATGAAAGTTTTTGTTACCCCTTTACTACTACTTTATTCTTAAATTAATAAAATTGCTTTTAAAATTCAAATCTAAGATTTGCAACATTTAAGTTGGTTAGGGAAAAAAAAAATTTAATTATGAATTTCTAAAGCCTAACTCCCAGGACATATATTAAGCAATGAAGGATAAGTAGGCATTTATGGGTCAAAAAGTAATGGCCTAATGGTTGTGTATTCTCTTCTCTCATTCTGTATTTTAAATAATTAACCTTTTGTTAAGTTTAAAAAAAATATTGGAGGCTGCTTGTGTCATAACTTCCATTTGAAACATACTTCATCCTATTTGTAGTTTGTAATAAATTATTCATATAATTTTATATTTTACAAGTTATTAACATTTGTGAAATATCTGTAAATATGTTTTAGAGATATTTTTTTTCTTAAACAATTGAATAATCTCTTCTTCCCCCAATTTAACTGCTGGTTCCCAGTTTCTGCTTATTAGATCCAAACCCTGTAACAATACCTCATGCTGCACCCACTAATATATTTTTATAGAGTATGTACATTCTGTCTGTGTGCGATTATTGCATGTATCTATCTCTTGTGACTTTTTTAAAAAGGCAGAAGTATCATTTCTTGAAAAAAGAAATGATGTTTTTATGAAACAGTGAATTTACAAAATATATCATTGACAATTCTTGAAATCATTTCTAGGTGACCAACAATATTTTAAATGTGTCAATTAAGACTTGTTATATTTTGCCTTGCCTTTCTTATTCCTAGTGTCATTAATAAATTAGAGATATAAACAAAACTTCAATTGTGAAAAGTTAACTTTTATATTTTCTCTCTTTATTCAGTTTTGTTCCAAAAATTATTTAAATCAAAAGATGTTTAGTGTAACTGTGTTGGTCTTGTTTCAGTTTTTTGACAGGAGAGGAAATCAACAGCTTTGCTAAGCAGTATTGTTTGGGTTAAAATGTTATTCATTCTAACTTTATAACCCTTTATAACCAAGTATCTGCTATAGGGTAGCTTTTGATAGAAAAAGCGTTTGATCATTCATCCATTTAACTCAAAGTGTGGGATATCATCATTCTGAAATATGCTTAAATACCATACAGCATAATGGTTTGAAGGTTAATTTTAAGTTTTGTTTACAGTAATCATTCAATTTAAGATACATGGAGAAAAATGACAAGAGAAAATTAGTGTGATGTTTTGGAAAGTGTACTCGCTTAAGACCTGGGAAGAGGCTAGTCCTGGTTTTATCACACATAAGTTGTGGGACTTCAAGCAAGCCACTGGCCTCTCTCAGGCTCTGCTCCTAGCCTCTCAGGTGGAGTGAAAGATGGAAGGCAGGAGCGTGTGCCACTAGGGACATAGTTTCCAGTTTGTGGAGAAATTGAATTCAGAGTATACCATTTTGGGAAATTTCATTTTTATTAGTAAGAGGTCACAGTGTAACTTGAAGGGAAAGCTTTAACTTCTTTCTGTAGATTAATTACAATAAGAACAGTTTCTATTCTATTCTACTGTGGCCACTGTTTCATTCAAAATAAGGAAAAATAAATATACAGTAAGTTCAAACTAAATTAAAGGTAAAGCATGATGAAATTTTTAGATGACAAGGAATGAACGATTTCAAAACTTTTTACTGAGTTGTTCACTTTCAAGTACTGTTTTGCAGGGCACTGAAATTATAGTGCAGGTAATTTTTTTTTTTAAAGCTGGGTAGGAAAAAGGAGAATGATCATAAAGATACAATGACAAAGCATTTTATTTTTCTTGGTTCTGTTCTATTAATCATTAACCCGGGTATATATAAGGCTGTGGTGGACTCAGCTTCCCAACTTGATTTCTAAAGCTGGTTCTATGTTTACATTAGGAATTTTTTGCTAAGTATCTTGACATGCTGAGCTTGTGAGCATAGTAATGAGATGATGCTACATGATTCATTTTGAACTCTCATTAAATTAAAGACTTAGGATAAAACATCAGTTATTTCCCTGGTGTCCATTAGATGGGCTTACTTAATTTAACAAGTTATTAACGTTTGTTGTATATCATTTGCATATGAAACTATGATATTGTTTAACATCTCTTTTTCTCTCTTAGATTTCCAGGTCCTCCACCTGTCAACAGTGCGGCATCCTCCTATGCACCATACTCACCATCTACACAATCATCTTATTCAAGTCCTGCATCTACTTCATCCGTCACCCAACTGGGCAATCAGCTCAATGCTATGCACATTAACAGCTATGGTAACAGTTTCATCATTAGTGTTCACTGACCACCTATTTCATGAGTATTTTTATTGAAGGTGGTTTTTTCCATTTTTAAAATAGACATAACTCAAAAAAAAAAAGTAGGCATAATTCTGGCATATATTGAAGTGTTTTTTAGACATTTTAATATAAATCATCTGTATTATGTATGGCTGTAATTATTTTTTTCTGCCATTTATTTCAAAATAATTGAAAGACCCTCAGCATACCTAACATTCAATATTAGAATAAAAAAACAAAAAAATGCTGACTTCACAAATCAGCATTAGAACAGTGAAATTATTTTGAGAAATGTGAGGATAGTTTTAACTTTCTGTTGTTTATAATGGGGCCCTAAAATAAAAAAATATAGTACTTATTGTTTCACAGTGCTTTGATTCTGTATTTACATCATGAAAAGAATGGAAGCTCAGATGTTTGAGGCAGAAGAGAGAATAATAGGAGAGAGAACAGTTACAGTACTGAGATTTGTGTCAATAGAAATGCTGTATATTCTAAGGGCCAAAGGAATCTTCACCGTAACAACAGCCATTTAGCTTGAGGAAGAATGTTTCCATTACTTTAAGTAGTTTTTTGGAAGTATCCGTAAAACAAACAAACAAACAAACAAACCCTCTGACTATTTCCTGTCTTTTACTGATTTCAAGATGGGTAAGTCTCCAATGAAGCAAATTTCACATAATCAGAGATAGAAAGAATAGTCTGGTTTTACAACTATTTCCCATATGATTAGAAAGCATGTTAGTGGCCTGTCTCCCTTGTTATTTCTACTTAGTTCTGAGATCTATTTGATCAAGTCAAGCACAGGCCACAAAATAATTTATTGAAAGTGTAAGTTACCTGAATAATGCTTGTTACATAACATTTTCCGCTATATGGTTTTCTAGATTTTGTATCACATGCAATTTCTTAACTAGTGACATGTATCATGTAAAGTTAATGCAACCTGAGTTGAAATTTATCCTATTAATTTTCTTTTTCTTTTTTTTAAAGATTTTTATTTATTTATTGAGAGAAAGAGAATAATAGAGAGTATGAGAGGGGGGAGAGTCAGAGGGAGAAGCAGACTCCCTGCTGAGCAGGGAGCCCCATGTGGGACTTGATCTCGGGACTCCAGGATCATGACCTGAGCCAAAGGCAGTTGCTTAACCAAATGAGCCACCCAGGCGCCCTATCCTATTAATTTTCTCACCAAATTTATAAATATTGCTTTTACCCTTTAAAAATTCTCCAGTTTTATAAAATGCCCCACATAGCATTTGTATAACTTTCTGAATGAAGGTTCGTTCATCTTGGGGTGCAAAAAAAAAAAAGTGTAAGGAAGCCTTCTTGTTTTATATCAGGAAAAGAAGTGTCCCTGTGTGTACTTTGTTGAGAAATGCAATGTTTAGTGGTCTGATCTTCTTTCTCTCACAGGTTTGGGCATGGCTCCCCCTGGCCAGGGACCTCCCGGCCCTCCATCAGCACCTTCATTCCAGGGTCTTCCTCGACCTCCGCAGCCATCCATTATGCAGCCTGGATCTCAGGTTCTCCCACCACCACCCACTGCACTAAATGGCCATGGTGCCTCGCCCTTGCCTCCATCAACACATAGGCAGGACGGGTTCCCTGGGCCTGCTCCTCTGAATGTCCAGTACCAGCCCCCGCCTCTTCCAGGACAGATGCTGGGCACTGGATATTCGCCACAGCAGGGTAAGGCAGGCAGGGCTCAGGGGAAGGTCTTGGGTTACCTAGGAAATAGCTTTGTTCTATGTTACTAGGCATCTATCACTTACTCTTAAGGAAAGCTAGTTTTAGAATAGTGTGGCAAGTGCAAAGAAAAAGGGAATCATAGATATTCACACTTAACTCTCTGCCTTATATAATAAGATGAAAAAATGCAGTATACTTGACTAAACAGCATAATATTGTCAGTGAGCCCTACATTTAGGACTTTGGGTTCTAATCATTTCTTTTTAAAATTTTTTTCCAAGCAGCCAACTATGGTCCCCAGATGGCAGGTGGGCAGCTCTCCTACCCAGGAGGCTTCCCTGGAGGTCCTGCACAGATGGCTGGTCCACCACAGCTCCAGAAGAGGCTGGATCCTGACTCGATCCCCAGCCCAGTAAGTGTTCTCTCACTCCCATCCTCTCCCTCACAAAGGACCATTCTTCATTCACTATCTCAGAACTCTTCAGTTTATTAGCATTTATCCTCTCCTTTATTGTTGAAGCACAATACCCATCACATAGAGGCTTCCTTCTTTCTGTGTATGGGGGTAGGGAGGCTAGGTTATGGCATATTAGGGGTCTCCATGACAGAAAGCCTATGTAGATTTTCTTTGGTATCACATAAACTTGGCAGTACTATTGATGTTTATATTAGCCTATATTAGCAGTATTTATTGATTATTTGAAGTACGTAGTAAGAGGATATAAACATGCTAGTTTAGATAATAAATAAAGGATGCTTTTCAATAGGGGAAGATACCCACTGAAAGTGAAAGCACAAAGTATTTTACATTTTGCCTATTAACAAAATTGTTTTATGTAAAATTAGAGGTATAACTTAATTCTTCATTCAAGTGATTTTCTTTGGAAAAATGCTCTTTAGTAATTCTATCAGTCAGCTCTTATTCGGTTATTCTGCATAACGCACAATTCCCAATTTGCTTACAACCATGAAGATTTATCTGTCACTTAGATTACATGTTTTGGCTTTAGGTGCTGCTGTATGTGCCCTTATCATTCCAGAAGCCAGTGTGAAAGGGCATCCTGTATTTGGGAATGTTGTTATCATGAGAAAGGGAGAAAAGAGAACTGGCCAAAAGGTGCAATAGCTCTTAAAGTTTTCACTCAGATGTGGTACATGTCACAACCACTCACATGCCCTCAACCAAAGCAAGTCATGACAAAGCCCTGGGTCAGTCAGGCAGGGATATAAACTTCTGCTTCAGAAGAAGCTGCAAGTCTGTAGCAATGAGCAGAGAGATGTAGTCCTTTTGGAATAATAATGAAATTGATACAGTTAACCTAGGTCTTTGAAGTGGTTCTATTACCATGAGTAGAAAAAGTTAGAGATAGCCCAAAGAGCTACTGTATTAGCTAACTTTGGCTGTGTAACAAACCACCACCAAATTTAGTAATTTATAGCGACTGTTTATTAATCCCTATGAGTCAGTGGGTCCTCTGGGCAGTTCTGCTAATCTGGGCCAGGCTCAATGGATTTGGTTTGGGCTTGCTTGTACATCTGGGGTCAGCTGGAGGTATGGCTGGAGCCTGAATGGTCTAGGATGATATATTAATTCTCTGGCTGCTGTGCCAAATTACCACAAACTGGGTGACTTAAGATAGTAGGGGTTTATTCTGCTATGTTTTGGGAGGCCAGACATCTGAAATCAATGTGTTGGCAGGGCTATGCTCCCTTGAAAGGCTCTATAGGGGAATCCATTACTTGTCTCCTCCATCTTTGTGGGGCTAGTCCAACATTCTTAAGGTAGTTGTTTATTTCAGAGATGGTTTATAAAGGATAAAGGATATAAATTAATTCTGCAAAACTTCTTTATATATTCGAGAATACTTACCCTGATTTCCCACCTCATTTGTGTTATTTGCTTTTCCTTCACTGTTCCCACCCACCATGGGTACAGGTTGATCTGAAGCGGAGAAGGTAGAAAGACCAAAGTAGAAGGTTGGATGCACTATGAACAAAAGAATAATGAATTCTTCCCTCAGGTTCTGACTCCTCTTGGGACCAACGTGGCCTGATTGGAGGAGAGAGGCACTCCTTGGCTTGTGGCTACATGACTCTACTTTCTGCTTGGGTCATCATATTGCTTCTTCCTCTTCCCTGAGTCTTCTCCTTTGGGCATCCATCTCAAAACTCCTTCTGTCTCTCTATTATGATGTTACACATGATTCCATTCAGGCCCCACCCAGATAATCCAGGCTGAGTGCCTTCTTTCAAGACTTTTAATTTAATCAGTTCTCTTACTGTGTAAGGTAATAGTCACAGATTGCAAGGATTAGAACATGGAAATATCTTTGGTGTGTGTGTGTGGGGGGGGGTACCACCAAGCCACTACAGATGGTGTCATTCATGTGTCTTGTATTTGGTACCCACCTGTTAGCTGGGAATGATTGGGCCGTGTCACCAAGCAGGCTAGCCTGGGTTTGTTCACTTGGCTGTGGCAGAGATCTAAGAGGGAAAGTAGGAATCTGCAAGACCTCTTGAGCTGTGACTTCGAACTAGAACATTGCCACTTCTGTGACATTCTCTCAGTCAGAGCAAGTCACAAGATCTCCCCAGAGTCCAGGAGTAGAAAGATAAGCCTCTGTCTCTTGATGGGAGGAACTGCAAAGTCCTTGAAAAAGGCACAGAGAGGGTAGAGGATTTTGGTTATTTTTGTGATCTACCCAGTTATTCTATATTTATTTGAATATAGAGTTGAAGGTTTCTCATAAAGTGTCCTATTACATGTTAGAAATTAAATTTTAGTAACTCTTAGTGCCTTTATTGATAATTATATTACCAGCCATTAGTTTATGGCTTAATATTATTTCATTATTCTATAACAAGGAATATAATATTTTTACATTGAATTTATCATTTTCACTTCTTGTTTCTTTGCTTCTCTATAACATCTACAGACCCTTTGGGTCATTCTGTTTCCTTCTCTGAAGTTTTTAGCTCCAGGTTCACCATTAATCTCTCCAGTACTATTTTTGTCACAATTATTGGAAATTTTACTATCCACCTATAGAAATTTTCATTTCCTTGGCCTTTTAGTTCTTTTTTTTTTTTTTTTAAAGATTTTATTTATTTGAGAGAGAGAGAGAGCACAAGCAGGGGAAGCAGCAGGCAGAGGGAGAGGGAGAAGCAGACTCCCCGCTGAGCAGGGAGCCCGATGTGGGGCTCGATCCCAGGACCCTGGGATCATGACCTGAGCCAAAGGCAGACACTTAACCGTCTGAGCCTCCCAGGTGCCCCTGGCCTTTTAGTTCTTGATCTTCTTTGCTCTCAATGTTCTTTTCATCCATTCCACCTCAGTTATCCATAGTCTTACCATAGATCATGTCATTACCAAATATAGGACACTTCAGAATCTCAGTTGAAAGCATCTCATTTTCCAACCACAGCCTCCTATCTTTTTAGCTCATTCCTTTTAGGACTCAAACTTGAATAATGATTCACCCACCAGGACTTATAACTTAACACTTTTATCTCTTACATTGCCTTCATCTTCTCACTTCTATTACGCAGCTTAGATTATTTGATCCATGATAATAAATCTGTTCCTTACATCCTCTACTCTCAATTCCTTTGCCCCCTCCCTCCACTGAATTCACCTAGAAAAATCCCATTTGTTGTTAAACCAACTCCACCTGCTCCATGCCTGTACCCCAGATGCCACCTGTGACTTGATTTTATTTTATGATTCCATAATACTCTGTTCATAGCAGACAAGTGTAAAAGTAACTCTAGTGGCAGATCTTCTGAAGGAAAAAGAAATCTATATGTTTTGAGGTAGCTTTGGCATTATCAAGAGTCACTATCATCAAATCAAAATCCTGTATGTACCGAGTCATAGTCAAAATCTCTATTGAAATTTCTGTGTATTGTTAAATCTCCAAGCCTGTTTTTGAGAATATGTGTTTGAGGTAAATTTTAAAAACTTAAAACCTATAATATATTTTTAAAAATTACTAGAAGTGTTTTAATATTTCTTACTCCCTTTATAGTATTCCAGCCAAGATGTGAATTAGTTTAGAAATATAATTACCACATACAACATTGTTTCTTTGGAGGCTCTGCTTTGTAAGTTGCAAACAACTAATTTAAAAATAAATTTTTAGTAAATATAGTCTGTTTGAAGACAAGAAACTTGTTCAATATGCAGCTTATTATGGCTTTTAATGTGGTTTCGTATTTGACACTTCATTGGTTGAAATGATTACTCTAAATGTTGATTATATAAAAAGTTCTCCAAATTTGAAGGAACCAGATTAACCTTAGGGTAAAAATATAGGATATAATAGTAATGTTTCAATTTTTCTGTTTGCTTCTTGTCTCTGTCCATGGTAGCTTTTGGCTTCATCTGCATCTTACAGTAGTTATATTTGGAACATATTCTGTATCTTTAATAAGAATTCAAATCCTATGAAATTAGAGAAACAGAAATGTGTGGATTTAAAGGCAGGTTAAATCTCTCTCTGATATGCCATAAAAGCAATGATATCAGTGCCCGCTAGGCCTGGATTTGATGAGATGGGAAGGCAAAATGGAGAAGGTAACATTTCAGAGTTTGGGGGAAGATAATTTTCATATTAATAGTTTCTTCAGGAATATAAAAAAGTACATATCCTCCAAAGCTATGTGGTGTATTCTGGGCACTTGCTCATTTCTCTCTCTTTTGTTTTGTTTTTTTGTTTTTTGTTTTTTTTCTCTTTTTACTTTCTTCTTCTTCTTCTTCTTCTTTTTTTTTTTTTTTTTTTACCCCCTTGTCTCTTATCTCTTTTATTTGATGACAAAAGAAGTGAGAGCAGGGAGGAGATAAAGAGGAAGAGGAAGATAATAGATTGCCTTCTTGTTTTCTTCTTAACTCCATACTACTAGATTTTGCTTATTTTTTTCATCCCTGGACAACTACAACAGAAAGACAAATTTTTATCTTTATATTATTCACTAATAAATATTTTAGTAGAGAAATACACGGTATTTCCAAATTAGATGACAAAACTTAGGGACTTTTTCCCTTCTGATTTCTATACCATAGGCAACTTCCAGGTGGGAACACTGTATTGTTTGTTTTTTTTACTGTCTCATGGAGCAAGGGTGAGGTGGAAGAACTTGTAAGGCAACTTGAGGCTCAAGAGAGATTTAAAGAGAAAAGTTAAGGTGTTTTAAGTTATACTGTAAATCATTTCTTCTGAATTTAATGATTTTTAGCTTTGTATATTTTCCGTTAAGTATAAAAGGTATTTTCTTTAAAAGCTATTTTCAATTTCTTTTTCTACCAGAATCTTCTTTTTTTTTTTTATTTAATGCTTATCTATGTCCCAATAAACAAACTGAATAAAAATGAAGTTCTCTGAAGGGTCAGAGCTCAGAGTATTACAGAACAGAATTTAGCAACTGCTGCTCTAAAATTGTGAAAGTTTTAAAAGTAGGCCCTCAGTGAGAATTTGGTCTGAAATGAACTAAAAGGATTTAGAAAATGCCTATTTGTGTGTGTGTGAATAATGAAAGGGAGGGAGAGACAGGGATGTTTGGAAGAGTCTTAACTTACTTTAACTTGTTCTTGATATCTTATATCAGATTCAGGTGATCGAGAATGACAGAGCCACCAGAGGAGGACAAGTTTATGCCACCAATACCAGAGGCCAGGTCCCTCCCCTGGTCACTACAGATTGTGTGATACAAGACCAAGGTATTTCTTGTCAATAATATTTTTCATTGAAGTTTTAAAAGTTTTCACCATTTTTTAAAAACAAATAACACTGGCACCCTTCAGTAATGCTATCATTGACGGGGAACCTCTTGATAGGTGATAATGGGTACTAATTTTCCATCGATCACTCAAGCACTGTGAATGTATTATCAACTGAATTCTATTTTCTGCTTGTAGAAGTCTAGAGAGTGGTGAGATAGAGTTCAATATACTAGTTTAAGAAAATTATTTTAGTTTATAGGGTTAAATTAGTACATGCCCTACTTTGGTTTACTTTAGTTACTACATTAGGAACCTGGCCAAGATAGCATGAGTAGAGCAGTAGGGGATTGAACACTTGAGAAATCAGCATACTTGGTTCTAGCCCCAATGATATATATATATTTTTTCAGCAACATCTTTAATGTGTGGGTTCTGTTTTTCCAGTTTTGAACTGGGATGAGGAAAGGCTGAGCTCTATTTCTACTAGCTATCCAATGTGTGCTGCCAGTTTAATATATCTGTCCTTGCACAGGTTTGCTCTTTCTGGGAATATATCATTATTCTCTTCCTTATGGCAAGTTAAATCACAGCCTGATGAAATCATTATTATTTAATTCCTGAACTTTTTTATCATCCTACACTGAAACTCTGTACCCATTAAACAGTAACTCCCTATTCCTCCACTCCCCAAAGCCTCTGTATCCTGTATTCTATTTTCTGTCTCTTGCCTATTCTAGGTACCTTGTGTAAGTGGAATCATACAAAGTTTGTCTTTTTGTGTCTGGCTTATTTCACTTGGCATAATATTTTCAAGGTTCATCTGTGGTATAGAATGTATCAGAATTTCATTCTTTTTTAAGGCTGAATAATACACACACACACACACACACACACACATTGTTTTTGTGCATTCGTCTGTTGAAGGACATTTTGCTATTAGTAGCCTTAGCAGCCAGGTGGTTGCTGTGAACATTGGTGTACATGTATTTGTTTGAGTCCCTGCTTTCAATTCTTTTGGGTATATCCCTAGAAGTGGGATTACTGGATCAGAGGGCAGATGTAAGGAAAGAGTACAAGGAAGACTCAGGAAGAGAAGGAAGGACCAGTGAGGTGGCAAGGTCCAGATCATCATCATTTCTCCTGCAGTCCAGCCCTTGGCAGGGAGAGAGAGCTGCCTGCCATGGAGCCCCCCTCAAATTGGCCCAGTCACACCCCTTGGCTGTGAAGCCCCTTTGTCTGGCCTGGCTGATCAACTGATACTTACTAGTGAATGTTTTAGGATGTAGCCCAAATCTCAGACATGTGCAGAAATTCACAGAACATAAGTAGAACATGGAGGCAGAGGGAACCTTGGCCTTCATTTGCTCAGCTCTCCCAGTTTACAGAAGTGAGGGCGCTAAGGCCCAAGGAGCTTAAGTGACTTGCCCAAAACTACACAGCTAGTTAGGAGTGGCTCCAATAAAGAAAAACACCTACTTAAAAAAATACTGTTTTCTTTGCCTACAAAAATTATATATATTGTTTTTTTGGCTACAGGATCTAATTTAGGACCCAACTCGTCCCTTGATTCTGTACTTCTCCCTATCCTACAAGACCCTGTTCAAGCACCACGTACTTTGTGTAGTCATCTCTGACCAACGTGGCTGACTCATTGCCTCCCTGGGCTACTTCTTAATGAACTTGCTCCTCTGTGCCATGCCATTTTACAGTTACCTGTTTTTATTATCGCTCTCTCCTACCAGGCTTTGAAGCCAGAGGCTTCACTTGTCTCTGTCCCAAAGCCTCTAACAGGAGCTTAGCTTCATAAATGTTTGTCGAATGACTAATTTATTGAATGTTTTCCAGTCAGATTATCCCATAATGCTCTTTATTAAGCATCGCCAAGAGTTTTGAATCTTAATTACTGAGATTGTTAAATTATCTACTGTAGCCATATCTTTCATGCCCCACTTTTGCATACCTATTTATAAAAACAAATTCTCAGTGCCTTTTTTTTTTTTTAAGATTTTATTTATTTGAGAGAGAGAGCGTGAGCACGAGTTAGGGGAGGGAGAGGGACAAGCAGATTCCACACTGAGCGTGGAGCCCAACCTGGGGCTTGATCTCAGGACCTGAGCTGAAATCAAGAGTCAGACGCTTAAGCAGTTGAGCCACCAGGTGCCCCAAATGAATTCTCAATGGCTTTTTAAAAATTCTATCTTTGTGTGCATTATCTTCCTGAAACCAAAGTTTGTTTAGTCACTTTTATGAGCTCATTCATATGCATATTTCACTGTCAAGAACTAAAAACCCTTTAAAGAATAAATACTCAATTTCAATATATTGTTAGTAATTTTGGCTGGTAAAAATTGAGTACAATGAAAAATTAAAATACTTTTTAAAATATTCAAAAATTCTTATTTCACAGTCTGTGTAAAATTCTTATTTCATACTCTTGTGTGATGTAATGAGGAAGATCTTGTCTAAGTTTTTTTTGTCTAAGTTATGTGAAATGTGTAAAAATAATAGGGGTTCAAGCATATTTACATTTATTACCTAATATTTTTCTTTTATTTCTGCCAAAACTCTTGTTTTACCCTATGTTAGTGTTTACCTGGACTCTAACAGTAATGACCAGTCTACCTGTGTCTAATGTTTTCCTGCTCCCAGAAGCTATCTGGGTAGTTTAGTTTTTTCAAGTATTTATGTGATTATATTGCCCTTGCTTAAAAAAAAAAAAAAAATGTCCCATCATTGCCCATGGGCAAAAGGATTGATCTTAACCACCCGTCCTTCATAACCTGGACCCAACTTACCTGGGATATAGTAAAGAATTATGATAGGTTCTAATACCACTTCTGTCATTTACTAATCCCTTAACCTTTGGCAAGTCACTTAACCTCCTGATATCTCAGTTTTCTCCTCCGTAAAATGGGGTCCTAAGGGTATCGATCTCATAAGGCAGTTGTGAGACTAAAATGAAAACACTTGTAGTGGTCTTAGAACGATACCTAATACACTGGCAATTACTGTCATAATTATGAATCCAGTTTTGGGCTTTGCTACAGAGGCTGTGAGAGACTATGGCAGAAACATGGTACCAACAACTGGATTCAGCCTGCAGTCATGTTAATTTGTCGTGCACAATATTTTGTTTTGTTTCTATTTGAAGTAGTGGCCATTATGTAAAATTGGAATATCTTATGTAAAAATCCAGATTTCTAGCTGGTCCTAAAAAGTAAAATCTGGCAATAATAGGTTAAATCTGAACAGAAGAAACTCAGCTTTCTTAGGTTCAACTTCCCACTCATTCCGGGCCCACCGGTGCAGCAGAACCTGGCCAGAGAAAGGCTCCCGGCCGGGCTGCACTGCCCGCCCTGTAAACTCAGGACTGTACTTCCCCTCGTCCTCTCACTTGTCCACTGTCCTAAGTAACTGTTTCACATTCCTTCCTGAAACCTGCAATACCTCCTCTCCCAACCTTTCTTTAAGCTGTGCATATGTCCTCCTTTCTGAGAAAATTGAGCAGTCAGAAGACAGCTTCCTCGGATTGTTGCCATCATATCAGCCCTGCCCTAATGTGCACCTTTGCTCTGCCTTTCTGCTTTTGGCCATAACTGAATACTCTGTGCTCCAGTCGGAAGCTAGCCCCTCCTGTGCACTAGTGTAGTATGTTGCTACAGTAAGTCTCCCCTCTTTCTCGTGTGTCGGCAGTATCTCTTTTTACACTCTCCTATCTTCAACAATAAAAATGTTTTTTTGACCTGTTTTCCTCACCAGCTACCCTTCTTTTCTTTGCTCCCCTGTGCAACAAAACTTGAAAGGATTATTGCCAATTCCTGCCCTTACTCACTGTAGGCAGGCTTCCCACCCCAGGCCCTATTCTGCCAAAACTGTCTTCGGGTTTCTAGCAACCTCTGTGTTGTTAAATCCAGCGTGGTTTTTTTTTTTTTAAGTTTTTATCTAAAGTCCAGTTAACAATACACTGTTATATTAGTTTCAGTTATACAATGTAGTGACTCAACACTTCCATACAACACCCAGTGCTCATCACAGCAAGTGTGCTCCTTAATCCCCATCACCTATTTCACCTCCCCTCTGGTAACCATCAGTTTGTTCTCTATAGTTAAAAGTCTGTTTCTTGGTTTGCCTCTCTCTCTTTTTTTCCCTTTGCTCATTTGTTTTGTTTCTTAAATCCCACATTTGACTGAAATCATATGGTATTTGTCTTTGACTGATTAACTTATTTTGCTTAGCATAATGCTCTCTCGCTCCATCCATGTCATTGCAAATGGCACATAAATCCATTGGTCTTGCTGATCTAGCAGTACCACCTGGCGCAGATGATCATGCTTTTCCTTGATGTACTTTCTTCACCTCCAGGACACCAGATGCTCCTTGTTTTTATCCTTCTTAGTCCTTTAACTGGTTTCTCCTTTTCCCCTGACTTCTTTATGTTAGAGGACCAGGGCTTAGTTCTTGGTCATCCTCTCTGGCTACAATGATTTCATTGGTAGTTTCAAGGTAGTTCATGGCTTTAGTTTGTTCTTTATAGAAAACTCCCAAATGTGTATCTTCAACCCAGTGCCCAGACTCACATATCTAGTTGTTTACTCAGTTTCACTGTTGGATTGCTTAATAGAGTTCCCAAAGTGGACATGTCCAAAGCCAGAGTCCTGATCTCTGCCCACATTCCTATTAACACACCCCTTCCCTTCCTGCAGCTTTTCTCTTATCAGTTGGTGGCAACCTCATGCTTCTGGTCCCTCAGGCCAAAAACTTTGGAGCCATTCCCAATTTCTCTTCCTTTCCCACCTCCCATCTTCACACCTCGTATATCACTCCCATAACAATCCGTGTACTTCCAAAATATGTCCAGAATATGGCCACTTGTCAATAACTCTACTCAGGCTGGTTCCTGCCACCACCATATCTCCTCTGGTTCCTGCATAACCTTTGTAACTTCTCTGAACTCCTCACCAGCTGCTGTGCCCAGTTATGTGCTCCATTCCAGCCACACAGGCCTCCTGTGACTCCTCCAGCAGGCCAGACATGCGCTGCCCCTAAGGTACCTACCTGGGTCAATGCCTTGCTTCCTGGGAGTCTGCTTAAATGTAACCTTTTAAATAAGGCCTACTCTGTAACTGTTTAAAGTTGCAGTCCGCCTCCCACTACCCCTTTACCAGATAGATTTTTCATAGCATTTACATCTTCTAATGACCCATGTAATTTACTCATTTATTGGGTTTAATAGTTATTAATAACAATAGTTATTGTCTGTATCTTCTGTCAGAATATAAGCTCTACAAGGAAGCAATTAGGACAGTGTCTTAGTAGACGTTCAGTAAATACAAATATAAACATAGATTGTTGCATTGCATAATACTCTTTTAGAAATCATGAAGAAAGTTATACAAATAAGGCAATGTATTATCTAGAATTATAAATATTTAAATATTATAGGGCAGATTTTTTTTTTCTCAGCAAATTTCAAGTGTGTTCCTTTGAACATTTCAGGCAATGCTAGTCCTCGATACATTCGTTGCACAACATACTGTTTCCCATGCACGTCAGATATGGCCAAGCAAGCTCAGATTCCATTAGCTGCTGTCATCAAACCCTTTGCCACAATTCCTTCAAATGAGGTAAGAATGATAAAAACAGCAATTCAAGGGGTGCCTGGCTGGTTCATTCGGTGGAACATGTGACTTGATCTCGGGGTTGTGAGTTCGAACCCCACGTTGGTTGTAGCGATTACTTAAAATCTTAAAAAAAAAAAAATAGCAACTCAATAATTTAGCAATTCCAAAATTCTTCTTTCATCATTGTTTTCTTATACATTATTCTGTATTATAAACAGAAAACTGGAGAATATTTATATAATGCAGAAACATCCAATCATTCAATTCACTAGGAAGACCAAAATCTGACAAGCTATGTTTTTTGACAACCTGTATAACAAACACTGAAGGACAGGGTCACTTTTGGTTCTGCTGTAACAATGTGCATATTCAGGAAATAGAGAATGTCATGTAGTGACAAATACTAAGACTTCTCATGTGACCTTTATGCCTAGTTATTAGCCCCAACATCTAGGTGAAGGAAGCTAACAGAGCCTAAGGTCCGTGGTCTTACTATAGCTGCTTTAATAGTCACGGGGCCAACGTGCTCATGAACTCTTAAAGTCAGTATGATTCATTTGGAAAAAAGATAAGAAGTGGTATTTATTTAAAATTTCTGATATTGGGATGGTGTTAATGGATGTTGTGATTGAGACATCCCCCCCAACAAGGCTGCCATTCCTTCTTTTCATGCCCTGAATGGTGGATACACACATACTCACAGAGATACAAGGTACTATAGAGCTAGTCAAATAGGTGAGGAAAAGCTTTAATTCTGGCTGGAGCTTTGACCATAATCCCATTGCAGTAGTCTAGTAAGCTATACTGAACACTGGATTCCTTTTGCTCTACCCAGATTCTCTTCCCAGTTTAAACCTCAGCTTGGCTGTAATGACTCTGAGGTTGGCTGATCTAATGAACACCTAACAGCACCCGAGCAAAAGGCAGAGCATCTGCACAAGAGAACAGATTTGTCCCATTTCGTGGGCTGGCCATGCCAGCTGATATGGGTGGTAGAGTGGCCTGGGGAAGGGGACGAGGGCTTTGCTTTACATCACCTCAGGGAAGGAGGAAACAGAAGAGACAGTGTGCATGTTGACAGTGGCTTTCATACCCTTTAAGATATCCACTCATTCTATAAGGAGAATGGTGGCAGAATGCTGCCTTCTCTTTGTGGGTAGAGTGAACTGGGGTAGAGTGGGGCATAGAAGAGGCTGTTCCTAGAAGCCAATCTTACATGCAATATGGTCTCATATTTGTAAGTCAAGAAGTACATTCAGTATTTACTTATTTTAAGTATGGTCTCTTATATGATGGTCCCAGAAATTTAATATTAATGTCCATAAAATCCTCTTTAGAATCACTATGCTTAATAAGGATAAGGTAGACCAATGTGAAATGACAGATCCATGCTGAATATAATGTGTATGTGTGTTTTAAATAATAGCTAGAAGTAATTTTTTGCTATTTTTCAACATTTTATTATGAAAATTTTCAAGCATACAGAAAATTTAAAAGAATTTTATGGTGAACACCTAGATTCTACCATTAACATTTAACTATACTTGTTTTTATCACCTATTGATTCATCTGTCCATCAATCCATCCTTTTTTATGCATTTCAGAGTAAATTGTGGACATTAATTAGTACACTGCCCACTAAATACTCCAGCATGCATATCATTAATGAGAGTTCAGAATTTTCTTACAGATTATTTTTCCTTTTGAGGCAAAATTGATTTACAGTAAAAGGCACGTATCTTAAGTAACCACTCACTGAATTTTGACAAATGGATACACCTGAGCAACCCTAACCTCTCTCAAGATGAAAAACATTACTGTCATCCTTAGAAGTATTTCATCCTCCCACCCCTTCTAACAACCTTCTTTCCCTGGCACCCATTGTTCTGATTTTTTTTTTCCCCACCATAGATTTGTTTTGCTTATTGTAGGTCCTCATATAAATAGACTTCCAGAGTATGCACTCTTCTGTGTAAGGTTTCTGTCATCAGCGTAATGTTTTAGAGTGCCATCAACATGCTGTTGCATGTATTAGTAGTTTGCTCCTTTTTTATTGCTGAATGGTATTTGATTGTATGGACATACTAGTTTGTTTATGTAGTCTTTTACTGATGGATATCTGGGCTCTTTCCAGTTTTTGGCTCTTGTGAATAAAGCTTCCATAAATACGCTTGTACAAGTCTTTCTGTGGACATATATTCGTTTCTCTTGGATTAATACCTGTGAGTAGTTTGCTGGCTCACGAAGTACATGTTTCTTTTTAGTTTTGTAAGAAATTGCCAGACCATTTTCTTAAGTGGTTGTATCACTTTATAGTCCTTCTAACATTGTATTAGAGTGCCATTGCTCATTATCTTCTCTGTTTGGTGTCTTTTTTTTTTTAAGATTTTATTTATTTGAGAGAGCGTGCATGAGCAGTGGGAAGTGCAGAGGGAGAAGCTGAGCGGGCGGCCTGGGACTCCTGAGACTCTGGGATCATGACCTGAGCCAAAGGCAGATGCTTAACCAACTGAGCCATCCAGGCGCCCCTAATTTTAGATGTACTGATGGCTCTGGAGTAGTATCCATGAGCTGTGTTTTTATTTCAATTTTCATACTTCGAACAAAATTTAAACAAGTACCAGTGAATAACATCACACTTACATACATACCACCCATCATTAATAAATGATAACATATTGTCATATTTGCTTAAAAAATTTTTATGAGAGTTAAAACTTCATAGCTACATATGATATTTCCTTTATCAGGCCATTCCTTCCCCACCCCCCTTTTAGGGGCAGACACTGTAATGAATTTGGTATGCATCCTCCCTATATGCGACTTTATATATTGACTTCATGCTCGTGAATCCATAGTAATATGTAGTAATGTTCTGCTTTTTAATGACTCAATTAATTTTAAATAAGTAAAATATAAACTTAGATGCAAGGGGTATAAAATGAAAAAAGACCCTTCCTACCCTTCTACCGTCCCCCTTACAGACAATCTTTTTTTTTTTTTTTTAACGATTTATTTATTTATTTGTTAGTGCGAGAGAGCACAAGCAGGGGGAGCGGCAGGCAGAGGGACAAGCCGGCTCTTTGCCTAGCAAGGAGCCCGATGTGGGACTCGATCCCAGGACCCTGGGATCATGACCTGAGTTAAAGGCAGACACTTAACCGACTGACCCACTCAGGCGTCTCCCGCTTACAGACAATTTTTACCTATTCTTTGTGGTTCCTTCTAGAAATGAAAAATGCATATACCAGCATATAAGTATACATCCTTAAAAAAATAAATATATAAATGATAGTATAGTATACACACTATTCTGCACCTTTCTTTTTCCAGTTAACATGTCTGGCACTCCTACCATGTCACTACCTACAGAACTGCCTTATTCTTTCCAACAGCTGTGTGGCATGATATATGAGTAAGACAAGCACTGTTGTTACTGTATGTATCAATTTTAAGATGTGTAAGATTCCAGAGATGTGAAAATTTAAAATATGAATCCTAAAATTGAGGGAAATATAGTAAGATGAGTGTGCCTGAGAGAATGGTATAGCAAACCCTTGACACATCTCCGAGGGGGTGGGATTGCTGCAGATGTGCACTCTCTACTCTACGGCACTCATTCCTATGCTATCTGAATCATTTTATAGTAACTTGTTACTTTCATAATGAGAAGGTAACACTTTTACCTTGAAAGAAAGCCAGGCAACAACTTTACTCTCTATCAATATGAGGATACATGGGATTTCTGCCTCCAGGCAGTGTTAGCTTGAGTGCACCTTGTTCACAACAATTAATTTGCATAGTTTTCAGTTGCACACTAGCAGAAACCTCTCCTCCCTGCTCCAACGCATGAGACAACTGCCCGGGGTCAACCACCCATGGAACAGAACAAAACTCAGCAGTTATTCATACCCAAAATCAGAATCTGTAACCACCTTTTTGTTTATCACCATTTAGTATTAACAATGAAATTATTCAATAACGTGTTCCTGAAAATAAAACTTAGTATTGAGAAGTGTCTTTCAAATGTTAGTTCAAGCCAACCACCCCCTCCCGCCATGCATGTACACATTTCATACACAGATTAAATGTGTATGCTTTCTATTTAACAAAGTTGTTTGATCTAACCAAATACTAACTCCCTACCACCATGAAGTTTTTTTTTTCCTTTGGTGAAAACTTATGCTGCATTTTAGTTTTTGTGCTTCCCAAAGTACTAAATGGATGAGTTTAGAGTGGTGGTTTATTTTTGGAATCTGACTTAGGGAGAAGCTCTACTTGAGAAAATAACATTCTCTATTCTTTTCATGTTGCTAGAGACTCTGCACACTGACCAGGTAAATGTATTTTGACAGTGCTATTTTTTTTTTCTATTGCAGCTCTCTCTATAGAAGAAGCTCTTCCTTTTTCCTTAGACCAAGAACAGAATTACCCTGAATATAATATACTTATATATTTTATTCTTTCTCTATGTATATATATGTTTTCATTTGTCATATATATATATATATATATATATATATGAAGAGAGAGAGGTATAATTGACAAATGAAATTGTATGATATTTAATGAATATATTATATTTAGGAAGGATTACTGTCTCTTACATAGCAGTGTCTCCTGAGTTGAATGAAGACATTCTGTTTAAAGAAGAACATTTACTTTTATTTGTTGAAATAGGCTTACAAGTAAAAAATAAGAAATATGAAAGGGATGCTAAAACATCAGGAAGAAGTTCCTAAAGTTCATGCTTTCAAAAACCTCGTCTTCCTCTTTGGGGATTAACTAGGCCTAAATGAGGTGAGCCACAACCACTGGAGAACCATCACTGCTATGCTGTGCTGATGAGCTGGGATGAGGCAGGATTTGGGCCTCCTTGGCAGACTCTCATCTTGTGGCTTCCATGACACCTCCCTGGTGTATTTGTTTCTACTCCTATGTTTTTTTCCTGGTTTATAATGTTGGGGTTCACCAAGGCATGGACTTGGGATCTTTTCTTCTCTCTTTAGGCTCCCTTTCCTTCCAAAGACTAAATATCATCTGTAACACCTGCTTCTGTTACTGATGAGAATAATAGTAGGCAGGGAGCACTTAATGAGCACAGTTATGAGGGTTTTTTAAATGTATATTCATTTATTTAATCTTCACATCAATCTGTTATCCCACTTTAGATATAAGGAAACTGAAGCACAGACTTAGGTAACTCATTAAGGCCAATGGCTGCTAAGTAACAGAGCTAGGATTCTAGCCCAGGCAGTGTGACACGCGGGTCCTTAACTCGAAATCACTGTACTGTTACTCTCTCCCTCAATCATCCCTACATATCCACATACCCAAATGCCTTCCTGAAATCTCTCCTTGGGTACCTCATAGAAACCTCAGACTTACTATGTTTAGTGGTAAATTTCTGATCTCTACACCCTAAACCAGTTTGCTGTTCCAAATATCCATAAGTGGTGCTATCATATAAATTGCTCGAGCCAGAAATAAAAAATAAACAATTATAGTTAATAATAGAAAATGAAAGATTTCACATGCTGATTTTTGATATTTAGAACATCTAATTAAGGAAATAAATTTTAAAGAATCTTTCTTAAAGGTAAATGGGTTTTATGAATATTGTTATTCTCCATATGAATAGCATTTGAATTTATTTTCTTCTATAATAAATGACTTGCTTATTTTTAAGTATAGTAAAATTTTAAGATTTTATTCCTTATCTGACTAATATTGCCATCATTGCTGCAATTTAAAAAGATATCCCTAAAGATATCTTGATTTGGAATCTATCAAAAAGATTTAAAAAAGGATTTAATACAGTTGGTTTTTTTTAGTTGGTTCTGTTTGACAGAACCTTTTAAAGCATGCCATTGTGTTAGCAACGGCCTATGAAAATAAACCCAATCCAAGCAGTTATGATTAGAGAATGTTCCTGTGAGCATTTGCTTTGGAGATGTATGCTATTTCCAAGGGCATATATATATCATCATTGTTTAAGATTTGATGTTCCTTACTATAAATTTTAATTTTTTGTATGTGTTTCAAGTGAAACCCATTGCCACATTCAATGAAATTAACTATAAGGTATTTATTCAGGAAAAGTAATTGGTTATCTTGTAAGCTCTTCTCTTTAGTAACTTGTGATTTTATTTTTGATGCTGTATTTTAAGAATGAAGGTAGAGTATAAATTTCCAGTGCAAAAGGATTAAAGATTATACTTAATTTTTTATTTTCTTCAAAATAGAAAATCTTTACATTTTGGACAAGTGCATACATCTAGTTATATTTGACATTAAGTTATTTCACCTATAAACCAGATGGCAGAAGCTTTCACTGCCTCTGTGCCTAGATTCAGAAATACCTGTTTATATTTTTTTAGATTATAAATAGATAATAATAGTCAAAGTAATTTCCTTTCTTGTTGAATTAATGTAGTGCAGATAAATTTTTATCCAAGCCTTTAAATTTCACTTGATTTGTAATCCCCTAATTACTCTGTGCTAGGAACTGAGGTGAACTTTATGGGTATGGGGGAAAAATAAGATCAGTTACTTATGTCCATGACTTCCAGAAAATTTGCCAGTGCCCAGCTAATTTTTTGGGCAGTATGGAAAAAATTCTGATGGGTTTGTTCTGTGGAGTTTAGGTTCACGGAAGTTTTACCTTACTTATGACTTATAGAAGAAGTTTGTCCTATTATTAAACACTGCTTAAATTCTTTTTTCTTAATGATTATTTATATTCTGATAGATTCAGTAGATGTGAAGAAGCCATTGGAAAGAAAAAGGAATGGATGTCAAAGAACTGACAAAGGGGATTAAGAAAAAAAGAAAAGACTGTCAGAGGTTAAACCCAACATGAACACATTACACCAGGGGTGGACCTCGTATATATCACCTGTGGTTTAATGCATCAGAGGAAAAAAATGGTCTCACTCTAGTATTATGTCTGTATGTTATTTTTTAGGAAGATAGCAGCTTGTGAAGTAGGTGTTATCCGGGTTTTATAGATGTAGAAGCTATACAGGTTCTGAGGCTATTAAGTCACAGAGCTAAGAGCAATGCTGTTGGAACTTGAGATTTCAAATTCCAAGTTCTTTGGCTACATCTGCCTATAAATGATCTTGTTGAGGTTTTATTTAATTAAACACATAAAATAGCTTTTTCTTGCTGACACTGGTTTTAGCAATGGGCTTCTTGCTCCTGTAAGCTCGTGAATTATCTTGAAATGTCTGTCTTAACCTCTTTTCTCGAAGTCTTGTGACTTTAAGCTACTGCTTAGTACTCCTTGAAGGCAAAGACCATCCAAATCCGGCAGTAAGCTGGGCATGCAGTAAAGGTCCTAGATGAAGAAATGCACTCTCCGGGTTGGAGAGAGGTTTAAAAGACAAAGATAAACCAAACTACAGAATGGTGGTTGATTTCTAAATATTTAGGCCTCTAAATTAATATTTTTAGTGCAGTAAATCTTTTCTTTATTTGAGAGAGCGAGTGAGCATGAGCAGCGAGAGAGGGGGTGGTCAGAGGGAGAGAGACCCTGGGATCATGACCTGAGCCTAAGGCAGATGCTTAACCACCTGAGCCACCCAGGTGCCTCTAGCACAGTAGGTCTTAATTATTAAGTTTCTTGTTGATAAATATGTCACTTAATGAAGTAAGGTTTTATCTTACTTTGGCTATTCTATTTTATTTTGTACTTTTGAATGACTACAGATTTCCCTTATAACCTCATTCACCTCTCTAACAAAACTCCGTGCGTAAAGAAAAAAATCATTTGAGAGATTGTAGATGTATTCTAGCACATAGTAATGAATAAACATATTAATGAGGGGTTATATTTCATCATAAAGAGCAGAACAGTGAAACAAGTAGGAAGAAATTTTGATCATAATAACAATATTTCAGGAACCAATAAAAATTGACTATTTTCTCCAAAGTACAGTAGATAGTAACCAAATGGTGGAACACTGGGTTGGGAGCCAGGAAATGACTTTAGGTTTCTGCTGTGCCTTGTATTGTGACCTTGGGCCTTTATTCCCAAGAGGGAGAAGTCTGGCTCTGATGTCCTATAGATCTAGAAGGCTGCTAGTGTCTACCCTTCTTTTCCACTCTATTGTGCGTTCAGCGTGGATTACCATGAATATATCACACATCCTATATGTTATTAGAAATTCCTGTGAACAGATTGCACAACCCAACCCAAAGTAGTTTTGTCTATATTACATTTTTAATAAAAGAAATCTGGAGTGTATTATTCACTTAAAAAGCCCATGAAGATTGTGAGACTATGCATTTTTTACATAGAGCCCAAATTTAGCTAGCTTTAGTGAAAAACATGCCCTGAAATGAAATTGATTATGACATAATATTGTGTCCTTTAAAAAACTTTTAAGAAAACTTAAATTATTCTGAAATGAAAGCTTCAAGAGCCTGAATCTATTTTTAATATGTGCATTATAATCTGAGGTTGTCTGCTGTAATGCATTATTTTAGAAGGTATTAACATAAAAACTTGGAAAAATAAAATACATGTACTTAAATAGAAATGGAATTATGAATATAACATTTAAAATACTTTAATATATAAAGTTACTCTAGAAACTGAATCTTATCCCTTAATGATTTTGGTCACTGTTTATATAGTGCTATGAAAAAGTTTGGCAGCTGAAGAACAGAATGTTGTCCCTTTTTAGAATGGTGTTATAGCAGACATAGAGAGAGAGTTACATTTGTCAGGGCAAAGGTTATTAGAATTCTATTTTAAGTTACAGTGTAGAAGATAAATGCACCAAGCTTATTTTCTCAATCACCAAATTACTCATGGAAATCTTTTTTACTAACTGGAGAATACCTTTTGGAGAAATAAGAATAAAGAAGAAAACATTCTGCCTTGACTTAATTTTCAGTGACTGTGAGTTTTATGACTTTCCATGCCTGCTGATTGAGTGTGTGGCATCCATAACATAGGAGCCAAGACCAGTCTCACTGGACGTGGAACACTGGGCATTCGTGAGGGGCCACCCTGGAGAGGAAATATTTTAGAGCCTCTTGCTATCATTTTCATCAATTCTAAGGCCCACATTTTCTCACATTTTAATATGTCTAAAACAGGCATATCTCTTATTAACAATGACTTCTTAGCATTGTGTCCTGTTCAGTTGAAAGCTTTTGTATCTCTTACAATTGAGGAGATTTTAGAATCAGTGAAATACACTATTTATGCCTTGCTTCATGGTTCTAACTCTACTCAAATTTTATGGATATTTAGATAATACAAGGGCTTAAAATTTACGCAATTGATAGTGAGCAAATATGAGAGAATAAAATATTTTAAAGTTTTATATTTGAAAGCTCACTACGCATTCCACTGATTAAAAGCAAAAAAAACCAAAAAACAAAATCCTCTTTTGAGAAGAAAGGAGGGAAGGAGAGTAGGAAAGAAGGGAGAGGGAAAAAACATTATGCAAACCTTTCGTGTCTGAAAATGACACCCAAGTTTCTCTGAAGCACAAGTGATTTTTTTTTTTTTAAGATTTTATTTATTTATTTATTCATGAGAGACGGGGGGCGGGGAGAGAGAGAGAGAGAGAGAGAGAGAGAGAGAGAGAGAAGCAGAGGGAGAAGCAGGCTCCCAAGGAGCAGGGAGCCTGATGCGGGACTCGATCCCAGGACCCTGGGATCATGACCTGAGCTGAAGGCAGACGCTTAACCATCTGAGCCGCCCAGGCGCCCAAGCACAAGTGATTTTTGAAGTGATTCTTTGTCAGGAGTTTGAAGTGATTCTTTGTCAGGAGTTGAGCATAATTATGAGTAAAGTAAGCAAGAATTTTGGAGTCACATGAAATTAGGTGTACAGATTAACTCTAGCACTTCTGGTAGTGTGACTTTGAAAGTACTTAACTTTTAGGGCCTCATTTCTCTCATAAATAAAATTATGATAACTCTACTTACCTGATAGTTGCCTAAAAATAATAAGCTGGTGTAAGGAATGATAGTTACTCTTGTTATCATCTTTATCATTATTATTATGATTATTTGCTATACAGTATTAAATTCATCCATGGAAAATTTTAACTCAGCAATCATGATTTGGGGAGTGTACTGTATACAAAGAGGAGAAATATGAACTACAGTAATTTAAGTTTACTTGAAATGTATACATTTAAGAGGGATGTTATCATATACCTTCAGTGATTCTAGCTACACATCTTAAGAAGGAGGAAATTGATATAGACTCCACATTTATATTCATATGTAAGTGGAAAGAATTAGTTGCTCATTTACATTTTTTTAAATTTTTTTGAAGATTTTATTTATTCATGAGAGACAGAGAGGCAGAGGCAGAGGGAGAAGCAAGCTCCCTGTGGAGCAGGGAGCCCGATGCAGGACTCGATCCCAGGACCCTGGGATCATGACTTGAGCCATAGGCAGATGCTTAACCAACTGAGCCACCCAGGCGTCCTCATTTACATTTTTAAAAAGAAATGTTGCACGGTACCTGTTTTTTGATAGTATATCATAATTTTCTATATTTATTATTAGTGATAAGAACTCACCATTGCATAAACATTTATATAGCTTTTGATTTTTCATAAGCTTCTTCATGGACATTTGCTGGAATAATTTCCCCTTAATCTCTCCCACACTATCCTGTCTTTTTAGGCTAATTAATTTCTATTCAACTTTTAGATTTCAGTTCAAAGTCACCTCCTCAGGAGAGCCTTCCTGGATATCCCACATTTATATTCCTTGTAGCTCCCCTCCATACCATGTGTCACAGTTTGCAGTTTTGTATTTGTGTATTTGATGGATGTCTTTCTCCCACTAGGTTCCGTGAGGGTAGGGACCGCATCTGATTTTTCCTCACTGTTGCACTTCCAAGACCTAAAACAGTCCCTGGAACATTTTTGCACTAAATAAATAAATAAATAAATAAATTTATTTTAAAGATTTATTTATTTGACAGAAGGACACAGTGAGAGAGGGAACACAAGCAGGGAGAGTGGGAGAGGGAGAAGGAGGCTCTCTGCGGAGCAGGGAGCCTGATGTGGGGCTTGATCCCAGGACCCTGGGATCATTACCTGAACCGAAGGCAGACGCCCAACTAGGCGCCCCCTAAATAAATATTTAATACGGTATTTTCATTACTCAGTATCATTTATATATGGAAGTAAATTAGAATTTTGGAGCCAAGGAATTTGATTGAGGTTTCAGAATAGAGATCGATATGCTTAAACATTTATTGAGCATCTGCTTTGTATGTATATGTTGTATTTGTAACTGAATGAGTTACAAAGTGAATAAAAGTGGAACTGACTCTCCAGGAACCAAGCTAAAGCTAGGATTTGCATTTTGGAGTCATCTCTATCTAGCCATCTGACATTTGCTTGCATCTCCATGTTCTATATCAAAGAAAGTATTTTCTTTCCTACACATGTGTTCTTATGAAAAATCACCATTTGGATACTCACTGGAAATTATTCTTGCTTTTAGTATTGCTGGCAGACAAAAACACCTGTGCTGACTAGGATAACAGTTGCCTAAAGAATTTCCTGGACGGTGAAATTCTTCCTAAGTTTAGCTTAGGTTTCAGTTTTATCCCCTCCCCCCAAATGTTTGTTTCTTTCAATATTATCTCACTGTAAATGTGAAGATATGTACTCTGTGTGTGTGTATATATTTATGAGAGAGTGGGAAAGAGGGGGGATATATGAGACCTGTAAAGAAAAGATTAAAATCTTTGAAATGTTATTCATTGTTTGGGAAAATAAGAGCTCATTGACTTTCAGGAAAAATATTTCTGCAAAATACAGGTAAAACAGAAGAGCCAAAATTGTAAAATCTGGTGTGTATAGCTATCATGGAACTCATCCACCAGAAATCACTTTTCTTAATCCGAAACTGAACTACTGAGGTAAATTGAAGTATTTTAACATGGGGATGAGATCTTAGTTTCTTTTGGTTTACTATGTTCCATACTCCCTTTCTGCTACAGTTTTAAAAGTTTTGAAAAACTCTTATCTAAATACTCCAAACATATAATTTTGTCTACATTTCTCCTCTTTTTTTTTACACTTCTCCTTTCTTAAAGAAAAATTATAGAAAATGTGTATTAGCTCATATTCATCAATTTTTATTATTTGATAAATTAAGCAGTCATGTTTCCTCTCCTTGCAGCTTATTAATGGTATATAATACGTATATAGATGTATTTATTTCTCCAGATGCTTTTGAATTGGTCACACTCATTTTTAAGTGAAAAATCTTTTCTCAACTTTTTTTTTAACCCTATTTTCAAGTCTTTCCTCCAAATGGCTTTCGGCTATTTGCCCAAATCAAGTTAACTCACAAAGGATGATTTGCCGTATACGTGGAAGTGGTCTAGCCAGTATATGTGGCTGTCCACCAGGGATGGTAACTAAGCAATATTTACATTGACAGCAGATTGGACTGCATAAATGACAATTTATTTATTCTAACTTATTCCAACAAGGATTTAATTCAACAGATATTTATTGTTCACCCAATATGTGCCACTTAGTGTTCTTGGTGCTTGATCTATGTCAGTGAACAAAACAGATAAAGATCTCTGTCTACCCTCATGGAGCTTACATTTTAATGGAGAGAGACAAGACAATGGACCTCATACTGAGCAAATGATGTAATATGTGGAGGAAGGAAAAAACAGAGCAGGGTTAGGGAGTTGAAGACTGTTTGGGGTTGGGGGGGTAAGTGGCAGGTTTCAGATTAAGTAGGGTAGTCCAGTAAACCTGATTGAGAAGGTGTCATTTAAATGAAAGCTTGACTCTTTTTTTTTTTTTTTAACTTTTTGAGGAACCTCCATACTGTTTTCCAGAGTGGCTCCACCAGTTTGCATTCCCACCAACAGTGCAAAAGGGTTCCCCTTTTTCCACATCCTCACCAACATCTGTTGTTTTCATGTTGTTGATTTTAGCCATTCTGACTGGTGTGAGGTGGTATCTCATTGTAGTTTTGATTTGTATTTCCCTGATGATGAGTGATGTTGAACATCTTTTCATGTGTCTGTTGGCCATCTGGATGTCTTCTTTAGAAATGAAAAACTTTTGAGGAACCGCCATACTTTTTTCCAGAATGGCTTCACCAGTTTGCGTTCCCACCAGTGGCAGCCTTTCTCCGCAGCCTTGCCAACATCTGTTTTTCCTGTGTTGTTAATTTTAGCCATTCTGATAGGTATGAGGTGGTATCTCCTTGTAGCTTTGATTTGTATTTCCCTGATGATGAGTGATGTTGAGCATCTTTTCATGTGTCTGTTATCCATCTGGATGTCTTTGAAAAAGTGTCTATTCATATCTTCTGCCCATTTCTTAACTGGATTACTTGTTTTTTTGGGTGTTGAGTTCGATAAAGTTATTTATAGATTTTGGATATAAACCCTTTATCTGATATATCATTTGCAAATACCCTCTCCCATTCCATCAGCTGCCTTTTTGTTTTGTTGATTGTTTCCTTCTCTGTGCAGAAGCTTTTACCTTGGTGAGGTCCCAATAGTTCATTTTTGCTTTTGTTTCCCATGCCTTGGGAGACGTGTCTAGTAAGTTGCTGTGGTCGAGGTCAAAGGGGTTGCTGCCTGTGTTCTCCTCTAGGATTTTGATGGTTTTTTCCTGTCTTACATTTAGGTCTTTTATCCATTTTGAATTTATTTTTGTGTATGGTGTAAGAAAGTGGTCCAGTTTCATTCTTCTGCATGTCACCATCTAGTTTTCCCAACACCATTTGTTGAAACTTTTTTCCCATTGGATAGTCTTTCCTGCTGTGTCAAAGAAAAGTTAAAAATAAAACTACCCTACGACCCAGCAATTGCACTACTAGGTATTTATCCAAAGGATACAAAAATGCTGATTCGAAGGGGCACATGTGCTATCAATAATAGCCAAATTATGGAAGGAGCCCAAATGTCCATTGACTGATGAATGGGTAAAGAAGATGAGGTATATATGTACAATGGAATATTACATGGGCAATCAAAAAGAATTAAATCTTGCCATTTGCAACAACGTGGATGGAACCAGAGTGTATTATGCTAAGTGAAATATGTCAGTCAGAGAAAGACGAATATATGATTTCACTCATATGTGGAATTTAAGAAACAAAACAGATGAACATAGGGGAAAGGAAAGAAAGATAAAATGAGATAAAAACAGAGAAGGAGGCAAACCATAAGAGGCTCCTAACTACAAAAACAGACACATAGATCAATGGAACAGAATAGAGAGCCCAGAAATGGACCCTCAACTCTATGGTCAACTCATCTTCAACAAAGCAGGAAAGAATGTCCAATGGAAAAAAGACAGTCTCTTCAACGAATGGTGTTGTGAAAATTGGACAGCCATATGCAAAAGAATGAAACTGGACCATTTCCTTACACCACACACAAAAATAGACTCAAAATGGTTGAAAGACCTCAGTGTGAGACAGAAGTTCATCAGAATCCGAAAGGAGAACACAGGCAGCAACTTCTTCGACCTCATCCGCAGCAACTTCTTCCTAGAAACATTGCCAAAGGCAAGGGAAGCAAGGGCAAAAATGAACTATTGGGACTTCATCAAGATAAAAAACTAATCGCTATGCAAAAGAAACAGTCAACAAAATCAAAAGACAACCGACAGAATGGGAGAAAATATTTCCAAATAACATATCAGATAAAGGGCTAGTATCCAAAATCTATAAAGAACTTCTTAAACTCAACGCCCAAAGAACAAATGATCCAATCAAGAAATGGGCAGAAGACATGAACAGACATTTTTCCAAAGAAGACATCCAAATGGCCAACAGACACATGAAAAAGTGCTCCACATCGCTTGGCATCAGGGAAATCCAAATCAAAACGTCAATGAGATACCACCTCACACCAGTCAGAATGGCTAAAATTAACAAGTCAGGAAATGACAGATGTTGGCGGGGATACGGAGAAAGGGGAACCCTCCTACACTGTTGGTGGGAATGCAAGCTGGTGCAGCCACTCTGGAAAACAGTATGGAGGTTCCTCAAACAGTTGAAAATAGAGCTACCATATGATGCAGCAATTGCACTACTGGGTATTTACCCCAAAGATACAAATGTAGGGATCCGAAGGGGTACGTGCACCCCAATGTTTATAGCAGCAATGTCCACAATAGCCAAACTGGAAAGAGCCAAGATGTCCATCGACAGATGAATGGATAAAGAAGAATGGTGTATATATACACAATGGAATATTATGCAGCCATCAAAAGGAATGAAATCTTGCCATTTGCTACGATGTGGTTGGAACTGGAGGGTATTATGCTGAGCGAAATAAGTCAATCAGAGAAAGACATGTATCATATGACCTCACTTATATGAGGAATTCTTAATCTCAGGAAACAAACTGAGGGTTGCTGGAGTGGTGGGGGGTGGGAGGGATGGGGTGGCTGCATGATAGACATTGGGGAGGGTATGTGCTATGGTGAGTGCTGTAAATTATGTAACACTGTTGAATCACAGACCTGTACCTCTGAAACAAATAATACATTATATGTTAAAAAAAAAAAAGAAGAAGAAGAAGATAGCAGGAAGGGAAGAATGAAGGGGGGGAAATCGGAGGGGGAGATGAACCATGAGAGACTATGGACTCTGAGAAACAAACTGAGGGTTCTAGAGGGGAGTGAGATGGGGGGATGGGTTAGCCTGGTGATGGAAAAAAAAAAGGTAAGAAAGAAAAAATAAGAGGCTCTTAACTATAGAGAACAAACTGAGGGTTACTGGAGGGAAGTGGGTGGGTAGATGGGTTAAATGGGTGATGGGCATTAAGGAGGGCACTTGTTAGGATGAGCACTGGGTGTTATATGTATGTGATGAATCACTAAATTCTACTCCTGAAACCAATACCACACTATAAGTTAACTAACTTGAATTTAAAGAAAAATAAATAAATAAAGACTTGACTCATGCATAGAGGAAAATGTTTTGAAGGTGTTTTCATGGCCATATAAAGAAGTGAGATAAATGGAGAGAAGACTCTGGTTAATTTATAATTCTGCCAGAGAGACAAAGGGAGTGTGCCCCTAGGCTTATTATTTTTAACAAGTGTAGTATTTTACAACTTTCCTTTGAGGAACAGAAAACTGCCAATTATTTTGGTATAAAAGAAACAATTCATAGGGTTTTTAAGTCTAAAATGTATTTTCACCCTCTGTGCATTCTTTTTTTTTTTTTTAAGATTTTATTTATTTATTTGACAGAGAGAGACACAGTGAGAGAGGGAACACAAGCAGGTGGAGTGGGAGAGGGAGAAGCAGGCTTCCTGTGGAGCAGGGAGCCCAGTGCGGGGCTCGGTTCCAGGACCCTGGGATCATGACCCGAGCTGAAGGCAGACACTTAACGACTGAGCCACCCAGGCGCTCCATCCTCTGTGCATTCTTATAGCAAATATGTCTTCTGCAAGTGGCCTATAATTAGACAAAAAAATATAATTCTCCCTTAGGGGTAAAAGATAAACTATAATAGGTCAAGGTTTAAAAGAAATGTGGGAAAATATCTCTCAACTATAGAATTTCTAAATATCATAGCCTCTTGAGAAGGAGTGTCTTACTCAAAAGTTTCCAATATCTGTTCCAGCCAAAAAAGTGATGCTAATCTTTGCAAATATACCTGTAACTTGAAAGACTGCATCAGCATACCTAATCTAAACTGACCTATTTTTGCTTTAGAACCATTACCTACCATTTATAATCTAGTCATGAACTAGGACTGCCATTTAGGAAAACTGATATTATGATGGGCTCTTCTCCGATAATTATTTTCTCTTTCGAAACTCTGGATGCCCTCTTAACAGAAGCAGCCCTTCCTTAGACTTTAGCATATGGTCCGACTTGACCTTTCCACTAAAAAGCCCTCCTGGCATTGGAGGCCCTGGGTAGAAGGGTTACAACTGTGTTTGCTTTAAGATACTTTTGGCTATTGCAGGAAAAGAGTCTCCTATTTGTGCATATTTTGGGATGAACTTAGCATATTAGGGTTTATCATATCCAGATGTAATCTGTTGTGATAGAAGAACTGGCACATATCCTCAAGTTTAAACATGACTTCCTTCATTTTTATTTTGATGTTTTTCAGACTTATTTCAAACCAGTTTTTCTCTTCTTCTGTCTCTCCCTCCTTATCAGTCATTAAACAAATATTTTTTGAGAATTTACTCTATAATTAAGGCCCTGGGATCCGTGGTGAATCCAAAGCTTACATATAGTAATAAGGAGTGATTTTTTTTTTTTTTTTTAAGTTAGAAATTTACTTTGGGATGTCTGGGTGGCTCAGTTGGTTAAGTGTCCAACTCTTGATTTTGGTTCAAGTCAAGATCTCAGGATCTTAAGATTGGGCCCCTCATTGGGCCCTGTGCCGGGCGTGGAGCCTGCTTGGAATTCTGTCTCCCCCTCCCACTTTCCCCCCCCCTTAAAAAATATACTTTAAAAATTAGAACTAAAATATTCAAACATCTTTTGAGTTTATTTTTTAGAGTTTTATGAATTTAATAAAATATAGGAGATGATGAAATAAACTCTAGAAATCTCTCATGTTAATTGTAAAACATGTAGAATTCACTAATTTATAAGCAGGCTTCAAAACCTATGCCAAATGTACTGTTTTTCTAAAGACATCATTTATTTAGTGAATGGTGAAATCTCTTAACTATCTTCTGTCAGAATTGTTACCATGTAGTATAACAACTGACTTGAGGTGTGTGTGTTGTGCGTGTATGTGTGTGTGTATGCACGCACATGCATGCACATGTATGTCTTAAACACGGCCATTTGGGACGTACCTGGCTTTGAAGGCTCTCCACAGAATCAGTCCAGCTTTCCTCTTTATCTCCCTTCATCTCAGCTGATTTAGGCTACTTGCCTACAAGCTACCAACATACCCCAGCTTTTCCTCCTGTGTTACACTATTCTTATTGATTAGAATTGTCTTTCTTTGTCGGTCAGTGAAAATATAACTCCTTATAATTGCTCATCTCTTCCTTGAAAGAAGCTTTTATTGACCACCCTACCCCCGCTAACCATAAGGCATTTCTTCTTTTATTAGTGCCTTTTGCTTAAGCACCTATCATGAGCTGCCGAGAAATTATGGTAGTGTATTTGTGAGTACCTGATAGATATTTTGTTTGTTCATTCAAAAACTGTTAACTGCTCTCTCTCAGACGTTGTGCTCTAGGAAATACAACAATAAACACGTTAGACTTGTGAGTCATGGATTTGAGAATTTACTAGTAATACCGAAAAGTAGAGCAGTATGATGAGTGCTGTCAGGCACAAGATGATACAGGAACATATAGCTGAAATGTCTAAGCCAGTCCTCAGGGGCCAGTTTGAGACTTGGTTCCAGTTTAGACAAGGTCTCTGCCAAGTCAGGAGGAAAAAGGGATACCCTTTCCCTTGTAATAGGAAAGGGAGAGAAAGGAAAATATTAAGTAGATACTGGCAAATTAGTGGAGGAAAGTCAAGGGAATTCCTCTCTGCTTCTGTTTTATTTTTGAAGAAGAAGGCAAAATGAGCTGCTAAGGGAGGTGGAAAGAGAGCTTATTTGGAGGTTGAGAAGGTAGAAAGTAGCTCCTATAGAGAGAGAGGAAGAGAAATGACAGGAGACATTTAATAGTTACCAGGGAGCACTGAGGGCTTGGTTCAAATCATAGACCACGAGTAATGATGCCTTTCTTTGAAACTGTAGGCTTTTCTTAATCTTTTTTTTTTTTAAGATTTATTTATTTATTTTGAGAGAGTGAGAATGAGAGAGAGAGAAGGAGTACATGAGAGCGGGGAGGGTTAGAGGGAGAAGCAGGCTCCTTGCCGAGCAGGGAGCCCGATGCGGGACTCGATCCTGGGACTCCAGGATCATGACCTGAGCCGAAGGCAGTCGCTTAACCAACTGAGCCACCCAGGCGCCCCGAAACTGTAGGCTTTTCTATAGGAGCAATCTGCAAAGCCGTTTCTGTATCTGTAACACAGAGAAGGCAAATAGGTGGAGTAAATGAATGAGAATTCAAGCTGCATCTCTGCAATTTATTGGACAAGTCACTTTTCATCACTGACCTTCCATTCTTTCTGAACCCACCGATGGTAATGCCCACTCTCAAAGATGTTAGTATCTCAACATCAAATTGATATTTTTTATACATTTGAAAGCATTTTAAACTACAGATAATACTAGATAATAGTTATGATCTTACCTATAGGTTTGAATCAGTAAAATTTTTCAGAATTTTCCATACTGGATGCACAAAACAATACAAACCTCTGCCCCCCCCCCTTGGAAAGGACCCATATCCAATGATCTTCAAATCCGATGTAAGCTCTAAGATAGCTGTAAGAATAAATAGGCTAACAGTGATGTTGAAGAGAAAAAAGCTGAAAATAATCTTTGAGGTGCACTCTAACAAGAGGATACTTTTCTGAAAATATGAAAACACAAAGTTTTAGATTTACAAAGGCCAACTAAAAACATCCTTAGGAAGTATAAGTATTTGCTTAGAATTATTACAGTGCATTGGATGTTTTTATTATCAGGCTCTGTTTCTTTTCAGAAAATGCATAACATTTTTAAAAGGCATTCAGAATATATTCTTTCATGCTGTGTTTGTTATTTTAAAAAGTCAAACACAGCACTACTACTGTTTAGAAAATGTGTGTACAGTAAGTAGCCTATTGCCCTGTTCCTTTCTTTCCATGTAGGCTGACCGAATGTCATATATGGCAAGACTAAAGATAGAAAACACATACAAGCTGCTGCTTATTCCTCTTTCCTATGGAAATGTCTTTAATGAGTGCACTTGATACAGACTCCCTTTTCATTCTAGCTTCTGGGCATAATCCTCTGGAATCTAACCCTGCTTGCCTTCCATCGTGCCTAATAGTCTGAATGTTTAACATTTTTAAAGGGTAGTTGTTCATCACAGGTTCTGGATTATCTTTTCACATACCATTTCCATGCTTCTACTTACATCCCCCCAATTAATCCAAGTTATCAACTGACCTCTTCTTGATAATAGAACCAAAAAATGGGCAGTACTTCAATCCCAAGAAGTAGCTGCATGCCAAAATACATTTAACAGTATGAAACTGTTGTTGCTAAAGATACCTATTTATTAGTGATTTACTGAGGACTATAATTGATGTTGAATGTGGCCCTTTATTAAAAGCTGGAAGACTGTTTTACATTTCCACAGGTCATCTTACTTTAAAACTTTTGACCTGATTTAGGACCCACATAAGCAAAAATTTCTCTCCCTTATCAGTAACTATGTAGCTGAGGTATTTCCTTCAGGCACTAAGTGAAGTAGACTGTTGGTCCTGTTGGGACAACCGTATAGTCCAGGAGACTGATTACTTTCTTTGACCCTTCTATTGAAGGACATAAAGGGAGAAAACAGGGAAGAGAAGTCTATTTTAAAAAGGAAAATATGTACTTTTTCAAAATTAGTGAAAAAGTATTAAAAGACGGGAAAAGTAGGTAGTTACAGAATTTGTGTGCATGTATTAGAACTTCTAGAACTCTTACTTAGAACTTTGGTGCTGAAAAATAAGGAGGCAGGTAGTGGGGCAATGTGAGACAGTTTTCGTCCAGCAATATCTTGGATATGGGCAAGTGTAACCTTCCTAAGTTAAGGTGTGCCCGAACTCTCGGATTTAGCCCCTCTCTCCTGTTCCTCCCTGCATCCACACTCCTGACTGTTCCAACAGGAAGGTAGATGTTTGCTTTAGAAAATACGTTCTTGGGGAGCCTGGGTAGCACATTTGGTTAAGTGTCCGACTCTTGGTTTCGGCTCAGGTCGTAATCTCATGGTCATGAGATCGAGCCTCACACGTTGGCCGAGTTGGCTGTGCTCAGGAGGAATCTGCCTGGGATTCTCTCTCTCCCTCCCCCCGCCCCCGCACTCAGGTGTGTGCACTCTCCCTCTCTCTCTCTCTCTCTCTCTCTAAAATAAATAAATAAAAATCTAAAAAAAAAACAAAAAAGAATTTCTCCATCCCAGTGTACTGCTGCTGAGCACCATGTTGCAAACTTCACTAACTTTGCTTTGTTATTTTGGCCTTTAATGCGCATGTGACAAGTAGGAAGTGGACACTGGCCATGGGGGCATTTGCTTCCTCGGGCCACTCTCTTTCCAGGTCATCTTTAGGTTGCCCGCTGTACTTTGGGGCTACTTATTTTCCCACATATAGTCAAGGAAAAGTCGGTAAGGGGGTTAGAAACTCATTAGAATAAGTTTTTCTTAGCTATTATCTTCAGTAATTTTGACAAATTCTGTAATTTCCATATAATTTATGCTTAAGGTAGCCTGTATTTCATGTTTAATTTTGTTTCATCCAGGATATTTTAAACCATTATTTAATTTTTTTTCAAGTGAAGTATAGGTTTCTTAATTTTGTGACAGTAATAGCTGATATAAGTTTAGTTAAATGTTATTAGAGTTACATAAATGAATGTGTCATAATTATCTTGAGTATTACCTACTGGGTAGATTATATAGTTTTAATTTTTAGTTGCACAGTGCCATCTACTGGATCTGTGCTACAGAAAACCCTCATATTTTCTTTAGTTGTCCTGGTTTGGTTATAATCAGCTTTTAATATTGAGGTGCTTTCTGGTATTCATCTTTCATCTAAAAGAGAGACTAGCAAGACCTGTGTATTTAGACTTTTCTTAGCTATATAGATCCAAAACGAAGCATATAGGCTACAAATCTTAACAGTTTTTCACTTGGGATCTTTCTACATTGTACTTCATTTTCTTTGAGTATCTGTTTTTGCTTTCAGGATACAATCTGAATCGTTTAACATTGCCTTTTCAGCTAAAGAGAACTTTTATTAATGATTATTTCATAACTATTCTTTCTATTCCTACCTTACTCTTTTAATTGCATATTTGCATGCCTGTTTATTTAATGTCTTTTCTATCCTGACAGATTGAATGCCCTACCAAGGCACATACTATACTCAGCACCTACTGTACAAATAAATGTTAAAGTTCCCTGGGAGAATGGCAAGAATAGTTGGGAAACTGATAATATATTAACATAAGAAAATTTTAAAAATTGTAGTCATAGTACCAAGGAGTTATTGATTGATACATCTTGTTGTCTACTCCTTTTACTTGGAAAAATAACCCAAAAGTTGTGTTTTTTTTTTCTAAATCACTTACATCATTTTAACACTGAACCTCATTTCTCAGTGAGTTATATTCTTTCTTGTGGCCCAGTGTGGAGCATGGTATCATACTTGCACAAAAAAGAGAGATTTTATTCAATTAAAGCGTCTTAATTAAAATTAGTACAGTAAAGGACAAGCATAGCCCTGGTAATCCAAAACTGCAAGCAAAAGATTCAACTATTCCTCTTCCTTCCTCAGTTTCCGCATCACTTCCATGTTGTGTAAACTCATGCCACACAGGACCAGTGCTAAGAATAGCCAGATGAGGTTTTTAGAGCCAGTCTCTCCATCCTTTCACTTTTTCCATATACGAGAAGAACAGAAAAGAAAGAGCAGACAGGAATATACTAAAAGCCAAAAGATTAAAGCACATTTATAAACAAAATTATAGAATCTGAAAATGTTAGTGATATAATGTCCTTGGTGAAGAAAAAAAAACCTTAGAGATTTTTTGGGAGAAGTAATTTGATTTTTTTTTTTAAAAGCTGTATACACTAAAGTTGAACTCAGAAGAAGAGTAAGATTAGCTATTTATGAGCTCATGCACACTACTGTAGATCAGATAAGCAGACATCTGGAGAGAGCAAAGAAAATCTCTGATAGTTTGATAGTTTTCAACATGACCTGAGAGAGATGAAATAAGGCAGTGTAATTTAGGAACCCTTGTCCTGTTGCCCCAAAAGAAAATGTAAACAGTTAAAAAGCTTTTAACATTCTTTACTGTCACCTCAATTGTCTGAAGACCTTGCTTACCTATCCATCATCCAGTTTCCAAAAGACTGAAAATAGAAAAAATGTAAGTGTATTTAACAGCCTAGATTCAGTCACTACTCGACTCCAGTTTATTACTAGACATTCATTTTTGGTTCTGCAAGTTTGAATCTGCCAGGACTTGAATGCTCAGGTGTTAGTTGCTGACAGTTTCACAGTAATTTTAGGTTGGGCCTGCCTTTGGGTAAATCATATCAGTAAAAATAAGGCTAATTTTCCTCGTATTACCTCTGCTTTGTTTGGCAAATAATGGCATCATATTTCTAAAGTCTCTCAGGGAATTGATTATAGTCTTTGAACTCTCAAAATAAAAGGATGAGACAAGTAAAGTTGGCTGGAGTGTAGGCAAATTGCAGACTTTCTTCCTGGTTTATTTCTTCAAAGTATCTTCTGATCTCAGAGGTAAAGCTGAACAGCAACAAAGGCATGACTGATAATTGGTTTTGATCCAGAAAAAGCCATCTTATTATTACAGTTTTGTTACCTTTCACTTCTTACTCTAATTCTCCATTCACTATCCTGAGAATTTCTGGTTGGGACCTGCATCTTTTTGTTTACTTCCCTTTTGTCCCTTCAGATTAGTTATTATTATGACCAGCTAAAGAGGACAGACACTTGTCATTTTTTGCCTCTCAAACACAGAGTTTGTATTAAAAAGTATTGTATGTGTCCATATTTGAATATGTATACATTTAAGTCAGATTCCTGGGGAGGGTTTTTAAAATCTTCTGTGGCTCTCGGCTTTGACCGTTAGATTATATCCTTTAGATTATATCAATTTCCTGGAAGGTAGATATCCTCCCTTCTAGATCATTTTAACAGTGGCAGTTTACAGTAACAAGTTAGCTAATCAAAATGTTTATATAAACAAATGCCTGTAGAAACTCAAGCCTATCTTAAACTTATCAAACTGTAACCCTGCCGTTAGGTACACTCTCTCCTGAGCTCAGTGATTTTGAGAGAAGAAAGGTGGTTCTGTATCATTAACGATAGCAACAGTTACCTTTTACCCAATAATTTTGTGCCAGGCACAGTGCTCAGTACCACACATGGATCCCTCATTTAATCCCTGTCCCAGTCCTACCAATGGGGCACCAGAGCTATGCCCATGTTAGGGATCAGAAGAGATCCTGTATGAGAAGTCCAATCTGTTTTCTGCCTTCCTTGAGGCAAGAGGAGGGGGAGAGGGCAGTGCAGAGGCCGTGGGGACTAGTCCTGAATTTTTTTTCTTTTTAAGACCCTCTCCCGATTCTTTTATGTATTATACTAAACCTGTTTTTTGTTTTTAAGATCTTATTTATTTATTTGACAGAGAGAGCACAAGCAGGAGGAGCGGCAGGCTGAGGGAGGGGGAGAAGCAGGCTCCCCACTGAGCAGGGAGCCCAAGATAGGACTCAGTCCCAGCGTCCAGGGATCATGACCTGATCCAAAGGCAGATGCTTAACTGACTGAGCCACCCAGGCTCCCCTATACCAAACCTGCTGTTGTTGTTGTTTTTTCGGTTACGAGATCTCACAGCTCATTTCTGAAGCCTCAGCAGTGGATTGGTTTTCGCATTGAACATCTGGACAGGGACAAACAGTAAATCTCAGTTTTCTAAGTTGAGTAGAAAATGGCCTTCTGACCCTGTCTCATCCTCCACCTTCCTCCTCTTCAGGTCTCCATTAAAAAGCAGTCTGCTTTATTTACATCCTTTTTTTTTTTAAGTAAAACTTTGTTACCATGCCAAACCCTGTAATTCTCAAGCTTTTCTAGAAATGTTATCTTTAAGGGAGATTTATAAAAGCAAGAAGAATCTTTGTGGTTTTATTCTGAAAGCCAAAAGAGTTGAGAAACAAGGCAGACTCTAATGCTGAGCTTTTTCACTTTCAAGCTGTAAAATGGTTTCTATTCATGCTTATGAGGAAGAAGCAATTGAAATATTTATTTTTTAAGTCCTGGCAAAGCATGACCAGCGACTTTGAGAGTACATTTTGTCATGGGATAAAGAAACAGAAAAGGCAGAATCAGGGTCCTTGCCTTAAAGTGAACATTATTGTATATTTCTTCAGAGAGTTTCATTTTTGAAGAAACATTTTGTATTCTTTGATGGAACTATCTAAACTAACTAGAGCTCTATCCAAACTAGAGCTTTTGAAATCAGACCCAATTCACGTTCTTTATTTATAATCAATGAACAAACTTAGCAAAATCTGTGATTTAAGGTATCCAGGACATTTTTAACATATGCTTTATTAAATATTATTGCCATCATTATATTTTCTCTCTGCCTTCACACACATACAGATAAATACATATACATAAATATGCATATATACATATGTCCTTATTAATGAGATAAATATTCAAATTAATTTTTGTTTGGGTATTTCTTTGAATTCAGAAGGTATCAAGAGAGACATCTTTACTCTCCTGGTGAACACCAAGAGTTAAGAGTTCCTTAATGAATGCCACTGGAAGACTTTTCAAATTAAAATTATTCCATAGTATTTCTGAAGTACCTTGAAATCCTATACCCATCTACCTCTTCATTTTACTTGCTTCTTATAGATTCCCCTTTATTTGGTAAATCATGGAGAGAATGGACCAGTCAGATGCAACAGGTGCAAAGCCTACATGTGCCCATTTATGCAGTTCATTGAAGGAGGAAGGAGGTATCAGTGTGGATTTTGCAACTGTGTGAACGATGGTAAGTGGTGCCAATACATGCTCGTAGTAAAAGCTCTTTATTAGTTGAAATATGTTTTACTTCTTAGCTTAGGGGAAAAAATATATGTTAAAGCTCTTAGTTATACCTGAGCTTTCCCTAAATACTGATGAGCTCACATTCAAGAATAACTCAGAGCAATAGCAAAAGCAAAACAAAACAAAACCTCAGTTTTGTCATCTGTAAACATGAGAGGTAAAATTTTGTTTTGCCTCCAACGGAGACTTTGTGGAAGGGGATTGAGAAATAAAACTACTTACCTACTTTGGAGTTTTATAAGAAACACAGCAGCTTCGATGTGGGAAGTTGTAGGAGCAACTTCATGCATTTATATGAGGCTGAGAGGGGCGTGGAGGTCCCAAACGGAGCAAGTTCTGGTTGGTTTCCTTCCACAGATATTATAAAGAAGAACTTTTATTTTATCTGTGTTTATAGATGGTAGGTTGGAGACTTAATCTTTCCTTATTCCTCCAAGTTATTCCTGAATGTGAGCTGATCAGTATTTAGGAAAAGCTCTGATTTAACTGAGGGCTTTAACACATGTATAGATTGTTTTCCCCCTCAGGGATGAATGTTGGATTGCTTAAGAAGGAAAAAAACATTATTCTGAAGGGCTTTTGCAGATTCTTTATATTTTCACTGTCATTCCAGTATGAATTGACTGATGTTGAAGAAAACTGCAAACTTGCTAAAAGCAACTTACATTCATTATATTCATAACAAGTCTGTGTTTTTAAGTTTTTGGTGCTCAATAAAGTGCATAGTCAGCCTGAAACATTCCCACATTCATTTACATTTCTAGACCCTTTGTAGAACCATGTGATGATTATGAGAGCATGAACTTTCTACGTGTTTTCCTCTTTCCTTATCTTCATAGACATGCTTCTCTGCAGGTCATTAAATCTGAAGAATGTCACGGCTTTCTGCCTCTGTCATTGCATTCATGGCGGCTCAACTCTGTGAGTGTTCTCTGGTGGGAGAACGCCTTGTTGCCCCAGCTCCTTATTACAGTCCCTGGTTTTGTTCAACTCAGAGTGCCAGAGACTGAGTCTTTCTCACAAAAACTTTGGTCAGTTCTTAAAAATGCCTTGCTATGGAGTGGAATCATTGGTTTCTATCCTCCTCTCAAAAAACTGTGGTCCTCTTGCAATGTCTCTCTCCTTGCTCCAACTGCGGCATCCACTCATTGCAAATTGGATATCCCTGTGAGACCAGATTTCTGTTGGTTCTCCACCCTTACTTCTCTTTCTAAGGAAGATTTTATTCCTTGTTTCATCCTGGATGAAATCTGCAACCAAATCATTGGCTACCACTCCAGTCTTGGGACCTGGATTTCAGGAGCCCTGTGACAATTCATTTCCCTGTACTTTAGTTTTGTGGGGAAGAGTCATGAGAAGGCAGAGACCTCTCCTGCAGCATTTGGATAAATGTCTCCACCGAGGTCACCAGCTCCTCAGTGTCTTTAGCCAGACCCTCACCTTTCTTAGGAAGGTAATCAGAAATTTATGTAGCTTTTAGATCCAGGATTTTCAGTTTGGTGTGACACCCTGGCGTCACACCCAGAGTATCAGCTCAGAGCCCAGCCACTTCCTGGTAGAAAAAAAAAAAAAAAAAAGAATTCTTGTATCTCTACATAATAAATTCCCTTCCCTTGGGTATTCACTCCTAGGAGGCTGCCGTGTTCATTTTCCAATAGCGTTATTCATACTAGGCTCAAATATTTGTTGCTAAAAGGAGCCAGACTCCTATAGATTTACACTGACACCTGCATTCTTCATTTAGGTTTAAAGAAGACAGAGGTTTATTGAAGTTAGAAAGAACCCAGCAAGCTTGGTCACATGGTTTCACTCTATTTCCCTTCAGAGTGTCCAGAGATTGCACAGTGGGAAGCATGTGAGGCCAAAAGGCATGCAGGAAGACAAGTGTCATTTGGCAGTGCATAATTTACAATGTGACTTGAATTTTTTTTATAAACATGACAGATAATATTAAATGCTAATGAATATGAAATTAAAGGAAAAATTTCGCATGTTACATGTAGATATGTGAATGAAAATGAATTATAGTTTATACTATGTAGAAATTACCATACCTAATCCTAAATAGCCAATGTAACATCATCTCCCTCAACTAAAAGTAACAAAATTGCAGGTTTAGACGTTTAGACCCTCATAGTCTACTTATCTCTGCTGAGACTGTCAGTTTCCCACTTCCATAATCTTTACAGGACTTTGAATTTTCCAAATTCAGAGATCCATATGTACGTATGAGTGTTATAAAACTTGTTTTAAAAGAAATGGCCATGTTATGGTAAGAAAATAGAAAAATCAGTTCTTGGTGATTATTTTTAAGTTCCAACCTACGAAAACAGTCTTGTTGTAATTCATGTTGGTTCACAACTAAAAATAAAGAATACTGAGTTGTTGGTTTTAAAAGAGAATGCATTACTTCTGTAGTCTTATAAATGAAAATGTTGCTCTTTATGAAATGCTGAAAACCAGAGCATTGCTGGTTATTCTAAATACTTCTTCCTTTGTCAGTGGTTTAATAGCCAGCCCTATTAATCTCAAGGCAACAGGAGTTTGTTTTCACAGAGATACCAGGCCATATTTGTCCAAGTGTTCAGTGTGTGACTCATAAGTGTTCCTGTGCTGTTGGATGACTTCCAGGTCGTTGCCAGAACTAACCTCCTTAGACATTTGAATCAAATTAAGAGTTCTCAGCTGAGATCTTAGTGGTATAGTCTTTCCCTAATGCAGCAATCCTCTCTGCTCTGAAGTCCAGACATTAAAAGATTACCATGCAGACTTTCCATGGCTGAAGACATCTCTTAATTAAAGGATAACAAATACTGTAGTTAATAGTATGAGTCCAAATAACCAAGGTATATTTCCGTTAGGTATATTGAAAATTTAAATAGTTAGAAAAGTCAGAATTCCTTTTAAAGGAGGTAACTAAATAGGGAGAATTAAATTTTCTCTGTGACAATTTAAAAACACCAGTATTTTTATCCCTTTTCTTCACAGTGGTCTAAATGATAAATGTTATGTGTCATCGGTAACTTGCAGAAGAGTCGAGAGGATTTTTTAGAAAACCTTTGTACTTTCCACACATGCTTTTTACATAGTGGATATTTAGAATATACTGCATTCTAGCTTTAAAACACTTTTTCCCCCTCAAGTACTTCTTTTCCTCCCGTAATAAATTTTAAGAACTTATTAAGTTGTCTGTGTTATGAAAACAAAAGGTTTCCTTTCTTATTTTGATTTTATTAGTTCCACCATTCTATTTCCAACATCTGGACCACATCGGGAGAAGGCTGGACCACTATGAGAAGCCAGAGTTATCTCTAGGATCTTATGAATATGTTGCTACTTTGGATTACTGCAGAGTAAGTGTTCCCAGGACTTCAAGTGTTTATACATTGATGTCAAACTCAAGTGAATAACTTTCATATGTAAAGAACTGAATCTTGGTTCACAAACAAAGCGTTTTGGTGGTGCTATGGGGATGTAGAAATGCCTCAGACACAGATCAGGGTTTCTAGGCTGTTAACATAATTAAATTGCCAAACTATTCAGAGCAGTGATTATTTTTAAAAACTAAAAAGTGGTGCCAGAAATAGAAAACAATAATTTCATTTTTATGTCCCTATCAGATAAAATATTCTGAGTTCTTAAAGCAACAGTACCATAGAGTGCCTCAACCTTATTTGTTTTGTCAGAGGTCTCAGAAGGTTTTCCCTTCCAAGGCAGATGCTCAGCCGATATGGTCAATAGGACTGGAACAGGTTTCTCTACCTCCTTTCTGCACACCCGTCGTCACCACAATGATTTAAGACTCTTAGGATCTCCCTTGGACTATGTGAGAGCCTGGGATTCTGGCCTCCGGTTTCCTTGCTTTTAAATGTAAGCGTGAGACTCCTCCCTGTTTCCTTAATCTAAAAAATTAAATTAAAAAACGTAGCCTTCCTTATGAGATCATTAACTGTTGGCCTCCATACTGTCACCTTGGCCATCTCTTCAGCTGTACAAAACACTCACCACAGACTCTGAACTCATCACCCCTTCTTACAACTCTATGCTTTTAGGTAAGATTGTTTTGACCGGACTATCTTTGCATCCTCCTGTTACATTTATATACCCCACCTAGCAAACTCGTACTCATTCTGTAATACCTGCCTGAAATTTTATCATATGTGAGTGTACGCATGTGTACACATGAACCACTTTCTTTGACTTGATCGTAGTGGTTATTTACTAAATCTCCTGGGTTTCCCCCCCACCCCATAGAATTTGGTCTGTATATTGGTTTTAGCAGGTATCCCCATGAAATTTAAATCTTCTTAAATACTTTCCCTCTTCATAGATTTCAGTATTCTTGGTGACAGGAATCTTGGCCTGGCTGTCTTTTGGGCCTCCACTGCAGTGTCTAGTACAAGGAAGACAGTTAATCAGTGTATGTGGGGTGGGTGAATGAATGAATGAATGAATGAATGAATTGGCAGGTCTGTTACTATTCCCAGGACTGGCTATTTCCCTTTTCCAATGTCATAGTGAGAGTGACCATCATTTTGGGTAACTCGCAGGGCTTTAAAATTCTTCGGTGATTTGGAAACATTTTCTTGGGTATCAGTTCAGATTTCAGCTTCTCTCTGAAGTACCATATGTAGACCTGAAGAAACAGAGCCATTCTGACTAATTTTCTTACTTCCCCTTCCAAATGTGAATGCCTACTGATGCCCAGTGCTCCGTAAACAGCCTCCACGCACAGAATTCTATCACCGATGTTTGCAAGGGGACCAGTCCACATTATTGAGTATAAATTACAAAGAACGTTTTTCCTGAATAGAAGTTTTTTCACTTGATTGGATTTAATTTTTTTTCAGTTAATATAACTTTTGTGTTTATCTTAGTGTTTTGTATGATTTCTTTTACCACATTACATAGAACTAGTTATTAAAAGTTAATGCTTTATTAATTCAAAATGTAACATCTGAACATATTTTGAGAAACATAACATTTTTTGGTATTAATGCTTTATATCAGACAAAAAAAAATCCTAAAGTACCAACTACTTTTAGGCAGTTTATTTGTTCTTTACAGTTCTTGGCTGAAGGTGAATGATTAAGTAGACCATAAATAAAGCCATTATAAAAACTAGTGATGGAAAATTTATTGATTGATCTTTGCAACCATAGTATAAATATAACTATGCTCTCAGTTTCTAGTTCTCTTGCCAGAAAGGCTATATTATCTTGATTTTATGCTTTTTTAATAGAAACTCAGGCAGAGAGTCAAATCTATTTCTGGGAACAAAAGTTTCAGTATCTTCAAACTCTGTTATCTGGAAATGTTCCAGATGTCTAATTGATGGGAAATTTCGCCCAGCAGGCAAGGAACTAAACTAAAAAAAATGTACATTTTAAAGAATTTTTTGTAAGCTTAATCTACCTTTTATTATTCCAAGTAAAATTTAAAATTTAAAGAGTTTAAGTATCTTCAAATTTAATTATAATTCAAAATGTAAATAAAGTATAATAATGAGTCACCTTAGGGATTTGGACAATGAAAAAGAGCTTATTTAATTTGTACCTGTATTTTTTAACACCACACAAATTTAGAAATACAAAATTATATTTTCTCCTATTCATTTTAGTTTATCTTGATACCAATTTTATATAATAAGTTAACATTGATATTTACTATATGTGATGCTCTATGCTAAGTACTTTTTATGTGTTGTATCATTTAGTTCTCAAGTGAACCCATGTGGTGAGTACCACCATTACATGGGGAAACTGAGGCCTAGAGAGCCTAAGTGCCACCCTCAAATCACACACACGTAGAAAGTGCTAGAGCTAGACTGAAAACTGTGTTGGCATGACCATAGAACCCCTATTCTTTATCAATATACTGTGGATTTGTAGGCATTTAGAAAATCACCATGGGATTCCCCTGGGAAAAAAAATATCCAACTCTGTCATATAACTGAGTTTTTCACTTAAGAGTTTACAGAATAGGGCGCCTGGGTGGCTCAGTTGGTTAAGCGACTGCCTTCGGCTCAGGTCATGATCCTGGAGTCCCGGGATCGAGTCCTGCATCAGGCTCCCTGCTCAGCGGGGAGTCTGCTTCTCCCTCTGACCCTCCCCCGTCTCATGTGCTCTCTCTCTCTCTCATTCTCTCTCTCAAATAAATAAATAAAATCTTAAAAAAAAAGAGTTTACAGAATATATCTACACACAAAGTATACCTAAAATGTAAAACCCCATTCCGAGCCAGCCTTTCTTTTTTCTTTTTTTTTTTTTCTTTTTTCATCTCTCCACTTAATTTTAATTCACTGTGACATTTAATGGATACCTAACATGCCCAAGACACTTGGTTATGTGCTGTGAGGGATACCAAAGCTAACAAGATAATGAACTGGTTTCTAGGTACTTCCTATGTCTAGACCTGATAAGTATATTGTTATGATATAAACCCAAGTATGATAAATGCCATATGAGTCCAATAATCCTAGTGCCATAAGAAAACGGACAAGCGATGACGTATGATTTGGAGGATCAGGGAAGGCTTCAAAGAGTAAGTGACTTTTGAGCTGGTTACACCATGAGCAGAGTTTGGACATGTGGGAAGGGAAGGGAAAAAACCGTGAGCAGAAGCAGAGGATTTGCAGCTTCGCTTTCTTCAGGGACTAGGCAGGTGTTGTAGATGAGTGAAGTGGAGTTAGTATGGGAACTAGGATAATTGGAGAGGATGTTCCCTTTCCCCCAAAACACATTCATATTCAAATATTTTTTTAAAAAAACACTATGCCAAACAAAATACTATTCTGGCCAAATTCTTGGCCCAGGCCTACTAAACTGACTTCTGGATAGGAAATGTTTTGAAAATGGCAAACACTTAAATTAGTTGAAGGAATGTGTATTGGGGAATAATGGGAAGTAAAGCTGGAAAATTGTTTTGAGATACAGACTAACCACTGGGTTTGGTGTCATACCTTTGATCTCCTGTTTTCTTTTTATACCTGTTTGTTAATGAGTATTATGGGGAGTTGAAAATGCCAGGCCATTGAGGAATTTATGTTAATTCAGTAGGTGATGAGGACCATTAAAGGTAGAGAGGGAGTTGTTGCCTTAGTCCATTTACCCATCCATTTACTCATTTATTCACTCAGCAGTATGGAGCATTCTTTTGTGCCAAACTCTGTGCTTGACTTTGAGGACTCTCAATAAACATTCTGTCTTCAGAGGCATTATTAGCGTTGTGATCTGTATTGTGTCTTTGGACAGTTTATTCTGACAGCAGTCTGTGTAATGAGAGGAAAGAGATTGGAGGCAGGGGGATATTAGAAGTTAATGCAGTAGTCCAAGCAAGGGAAACTCAAGGGAATATAGCAGTTCTTCAAAAATTTAGAAATAGAATGACTGGGTATATACCCAAAATAATTGAAAGCAGAGTCTCAAAGAGGTATTTGCATACTCATGTTCATAGCAGCATTATTCACAATAGCCAAAAGGTGGATGGAACCCAAGAGTCCATTCATGGATGAATGGATGAACAAAATATGGTATGTACATACGTGGAATATTATTCAGCCTTAAAAGGAAGGAAATTTAGACACATGTTAAACATGGATGAACTTATGCTAAGTGAAATAAGCCAGTCACATAAAAGACAAATACTATGATTTTACTTTTCTGAGGTACCTAGAATTGTCACATTCATGGAGGTAAGAATGTAGAAATGTTGAATGGTGGTTGCCAGGGTCTGGAGAGAGGGGAATGGTTAAGTCATTGTTTAATGGTCACAGAGTTTCAGTCTTACAAGATAAAGAGTTCTGGAGGTGGATGGTGGTGATGGTTTCAGAACAGTGTGAATGTACTTAATACCACTGAACTATGCACTTAAAAATGGTTAAGGTGTTAAATTTTATGTATATTTTACCACAGTTAGAAATAATTTTGGAGGGCGCCTGGGTGGCTCAGTCGTTAAACGTCTGCCTTCGGCTCAGGTCATGATCCCAGGATCCTGGGATCGAGTCCCGCATCGGGCTCCCTGCTCTGCGGGAGACCTGCTTCTCTCTCTCCCACTCCCCCTGCTTGTGTTCCCTCTCTCTGGCTGTGTCTCTCTCTGTCAGATAAATAAATAAAATCTTAAAAAAAAATAATAATAATTTTGGAAATTAGGGTCTAAATTTGGGTACTGGAACCAGAAGGGCTTCACAATTAACTGGTCGTGGATGGTTTAGAAAGGTGGACAATTCCATGGAAAAAATGAGATTTGAAATTCAGATTGTTTTTGAGGATCATGCTTTCTCTAAGTTCCTTACGGAGAAGCCAGTACAGTGGGATAAATCTTGTCTTACCTGCTAAAATTTTGAGTGAAGATCTTGGCAGGCCCTTTATATGGAAGTGTGCTATAGTTAAATAGAATGCTGGTCTGGAGCTCAGAAAAGAGACCATGCTGAGAAAGAATTTGTGGAGTCACCTATAAAGAGGTGCTGGTTAAAATTGCGTAACTAAGATCTCTGTGATGGAGCATGTGGTAAGAGAAGAGAAGAGGGTGTCCTTTGGAGAAAGAAGAAAATGAAAAACAGAAGCAGCAGTCAGAAAAGTGGGAGAGGAGGGACACCTGGGTGGCGCAGTCGTTAAGCGTCTGCCTTCGGCTCAGGTCATGATCCCAGGGTCCTGGGATCAAGCCCCGCATCGGGCTCCCTGCTCAGCGGGAAGCCTGACTCTCCCCCTGCTTGTGTTCCCTCTCTCTGGCTGTGTCTCTCTCTGTCAAATAAATAAATAAAATCTTAAAAAAAAAAAAAGTGGGAGAGGAAATGACACCACAGTGCCTTGACAGCTAAAAAAGTGAAGGTGGTCTGCCATGCCTAAAATTGGAGAAACAAAAGAGATTTAGGATGAGAGCTGGATTTTACTTAATCCAGCTTAAAGTCCCTCATTTGCAGTCAGGAGGTCTGTGACCCTTAACAGAGTGGTTTTGGTAAGTTGTCATGGAAAACCAGGTTTTTCATACCTGTTAGGCGTGGCTAGACAAAGCAAGCTGGGTTGAAAAAGTGGAGTGATTAATTCAGGCAGCCAGGGATGAAGTCATTAGAATTTTCTAGGTATGAGATGGCAAACTTCTGGATGGTTATGAGTAGGGACCAGATAAAACATGTGAAGGGATCATTTTGAAAGGATAATCAATGGGACTCAGTGATGGAAAGAAAAGGAATAGTCAGATCTAATTTCATATTTTTAAGCCTTTGAGTTGGTGTGTAGTGATGTTTTTGATAGAGATGTTGGAAGAGAATGTCATTTAGAGGAATGAGAAATTAGTTTCCGATGCATAGAAAACTAGTTACAGTGAAGCATTCCATGGAGATGTGCGTGTTGGATTTATGGAAACTATTCACTGGGGGAACTGGTAATGAACTTGAGAGAGGACACAAGAATTGGTAAGGCACATTTGGGTCGGTTACAAAGAGGCTTTGGCTTAATTAATGGAAATGATTGTTGTTTTTATTTGATATAAATCATTGTAAGTCTATATTATAAATTAGATTAGGTGGGAATCAGGAATGATTTGCAAAAAAAAAAATGCTCAGATAGACAGCAGTGGAGTTCTTTCTTTTCTTTGTTGGTCTGATTTTGAATGTGACAAAGCAATGAAGCATTTATGTTGATGATTTTTAAGTCCTGCAGTTTTCTTATTTCAAATGACAGACTTTATTAGAAGAGTGTTATACCTAGCCTTCTAGTGGATATAGAGTTAATTAGTAAGGTAATTTGGAGATATTATCATGTAATTTTATAATTATAATAAAATACAATTTTATTTTACTTTTTAAAGATTTTATTTATTTATTCATGAGAGACAGACAGAGAGAGAGAGAGAGAGAGGCAGAGGGAGAAGCAGGCTCCCAAGGAGCAGGGAGCCCGATGCAGGACTCAATCCCAGGACTCTGGGATCATGACCTGAGCCGAAGGCAGACGCTTAACCATCTGAGCCACCCAGGTGCCCTAAAATACAATTTTATTTTAGAACATTTTGTCATTTATCATAAAGTTAAAAATTGAATTAACTTGAACTCTTGTTTTAGTTTGAGTCACTAAGTTTGCCTGTGGTTCTGTTTTCTAAATATTTTGTAAGACCCAACTGAAGAATCACTTCCTAAGAGCTCTTTGAACCCCAGCCAGTAAAGGGACCAACAGATACAAAACATTTATATAACAGCTGCTTTATGTTATAGTGATTGTTTTAAACAGATAGAGAAAAGGCCCAATATTCCATTTTTAACCATAAATATGTAAGGTATAGGTAAGTATTTGACAATATAGTACAATTTTAAGATACACAATTATATTTTATTATTTTTTAAAGATTTATTTATTTAAGAGAGATCACGAATGGGGGAGGGGCAGAGGGACAAGCAGACTCCCTGCTGAGCGGGGAGCCTGACCTGGGGCTTGATCCTAGGACCCTGAGAACATGACCTGAGCCCAAGTCAGTTGCTTAACCAACTGAGCCACCCGGGCACCACTACAATTATACATATATATTTTTAAAGATTTTATTTATTTATTAATGAGAGACAGAGAGAGAGAGGCAGAGGGAGAAGCAGGCTCCCAAGGAGCAGGGAGCCCGATGCGGGACTCGATCCCAGGACCCTGGGATCATGACCTGAGCTGAAGGCAGACGCTTAACCATCTGAGCCACCCAGGCGCCCCTTACAATTATATTTTAATATATAATTTCATATCTTTAAAACTGAAAGAGCTTATAAAGGAAAAGATTTGAAAATAGTATTATCTATAAGTTAATGATGTTTTACTAGTTTCAAGACAAATGCTAATTATTGTATGTACTCTTTGGGGGCTCAATTTGTCAAGGTACCAGACACATTTCTTCTCATAAGGCAGAGGGTTATAAGCAAGGCTGGCCACCAGACTGTACTCACCCTTGGGTAATTGTAGTGATAAGGTCTTTGGAATGCTATAAAAGTGAAGCTTTTCTGCTAGATATCATAATCCTGTCTAACTCAATAGTGTGCCGCAGGTCATACCCTGGAAAACAAACAGCTTTTATCTTTTTTATAGCATCAGAGACTGTGTTCTAGAAAATGATTTAATTCCACAGATGTTATATCCTAAAATATTAAATGAAAAGTTTGATGATCTTCAGGAGTTTCTGAGTGTTTTAATTTGATTATGCAGTATATATACTTTATAATTACATTTGTGTGATCTGTTTGCTTTCCTGTAGAAGAATAAGCCTCCCAATCCACCAGCCTTTATCTTCATGATTGATGTTTCATATAGTAACATCAAGAACGGACTTGTGAAGCTCATATGTGAAGAACTGAAGACTGTGCTGGAAAAACTTCCAAAGTAAGGGAACTCCCATTATTTTTAGAATTTGCACAATATTATGGAATTAGCTTATTGGCCAGAAAACAAGTGCTGAATGACCCATGGATATCTTTTGCTGATGAGGACATTGGGCAAATATTTATAAATCAAACAGCACTATTTTTTTGAGTCCTTAAAAAGTCCAGAGTTATCTTTTGTACAAAGCAAAAGAAACAAACTGATAAAAATTAATGCTATGGTAAACAATATTCAAAAGACATTATAAATTATAAGGAGATTCCCAACAGTGTGATGGGAAAGACTTTGGAAGTCTGTTATTCATTTTCAAAGTGGTTGATTTTCCAGTGGAAACCAGTAGCTGTGGGTTGTAGTAGAGTTCTAAGGGATGCCAGGAAAAACGGAATTGTTGTCTTACCGCAGAGATGGTAGCTTTTTAGCCAAATTTCCTTTGCCCTTTTACACCGTCAAACCCCTTTGCCACTTTACTGCTGCCTCCAGGTCCTAGCACAAGGTAGATCACTTTCCTTGGCACTGCAGGGGACAATGCACAAAAGGAAAGGTGGAAAGGTATTTCAGCAAACATGGCTGTTTTTTATAGTGTGCAAACTAGTTGGTTAGGGTGGGAAGTACCATCTAGTAAGAAGATCCTTTATGAGAGGAAACATGGTTAAGAAAAAGGCTAAGGAATATTGTCTGAAACCTAGTGTCTGCGCCAGGTTCAGCATCTTCCACCCCTCCCTATATCCTGAACATAAGCAGTCTCTGTTCTGGAAAGGGATGCGTTGAGGGATGGGTTGTCTATGGTCCTTAGGGCTTCCTGAGTCCTTGGTGCCCATTCCTCTATATTCGTTCTGTATGTGGCTGCTGTGTTGGTGCATGTGAGCCTCAAAGAGTGAACTCTGGACCTCCCAGGAGTAGCTTTGTTTGTATCTATGAAGCTCAAGTCATAATATTCCCAAGGATGGTTTGGAAAAGCCTTGGGGATGTTTAAAAAATACTGAGGTGATTTCAAACTGAATTCTAAAATGAAGAATGAACTGGGAGCAAATTGAAGATGGGGCGTAGGAAAGGCATGTGATGCCTGCTGACTGTGATTATAGCTTCTGTTACCTCATTCTTAGCGATACTTGAGAAGTGTGGACTACCTGCTGAATATCATATATCTTTTTTTTCAGTATTTTATTTATTTGTCAGAAAGAGAGTGCGTGAGCATGAGCAGGGGGAGGGGCAGAGGGAGAAGCCGACTCCACGCTGAGCAAAGAGCCCAATGTGGGACTCGATCCCAGGACCCTGGGATCACGACCTGAGCCGAAGACAGACACTTAACCGACTGAGCCACCCAGGCATCCCTGAATATCATATATCTTATAGACTTCTCTCACAGGGCTGTTTTAATTCTAAATCTGAACTCAGACTGTGAATAATATGAAAGAAAACTCTAATTTCTGGAAATGATGTCTGTCTCTTTACCTTCACTCAAACTGGTTAGATTAGGCTATCCTCTTCTCTTAGTTACCTCACTAACCCCTTGCTCCTTTCCAACACAGTGTGATATGAAGTGTATGGCCTGTTAATATAAGTCATGAAACTACCCTCCTTCCTTAGATGTTATCATGACTTTAATATCTCATTGAAGCAGATTGTGACTTTAGCAAAAGATAGGAGAAAAAAAATAAAAGGATACTGCTAGTTATTCCCTGCTACTATTTAAATATCTCTCTTCAAAATTTTAATTGAAGCCAAAATGCCTTTTCTTCCTTTATCTTTTAAAACAAATCCGGTTGCTTTTTTTTCTTCCCCGAAGTTTGTTTTGGGCTCTGTATGTGTATAACTTTATATATATATATATATATATATATATATATACATATATATATATATATATATTTAAGATTTTATTTATTTATCTGACAGAGAGACAGTGAGAGAGGGAACACAAGCAGGGGGAGTGGGAGAGGGAGAAGCAGGCCTCCCAGCTGAGCAAGGAGCCCGATGGGGGGCTCGATCCCAGGACCCTGGGATCATGACCTGAGCCGAAGGCAGACGCTTAATGACTGAGCCACCCAGGCGCCCCTATAACTTTATATTTTTTATGGTAAGATTGCCATCAGTCTGATTTACTTTCCTTGAACCAGGTAATATGCCAAATAGCCTTTTTAAAGCACAGTATATGTCTTGATTAATGTCTAAGGTATGTTCATCTCTTAGCAAATCTTTTGAAAAGTAAAGGCCCCATTCTTTACTATTTAACTTTGAATTTACATCTTTGATTTTGCCAGATGCCATTTCTGTCTGATTTCTCTGGAATAGGAAAGAAAGGATTTGAAATATTTCCTCTGTTGTTCAGATCAAGCAGTTGGGTTTTTTTGGTTGTTTTTGTTTTTGTTTTTTTTCTGGTTGTTTTTAATGCTGCTGTAGTTAACATGTTCAAAATGCTTGATTTTTGAATATTCTGATTCATCTAGTTACTAACATCTTCAGTATTGCTCTGTCAGATTCATTCCATTAAAATAACAGGGACACGTGTTGAAGGAAGTGGTAATTGAAAAGCAAAAGAAGAAACACGTATTGTTCCGTGTGATATCCCTTATGTAACTTTATTAAATTTATATAGAATTAATATGGAGAGGCTGAGATTTCATTTTCTTCTGGATATGATTTAACAAGGCAGTTTTACTGTTGAACAAGAAAATTTTAAGATAGTTCTTTGTTTCTCAAATTTTAAAAAAGTATATATTTCCATGAAAACATATACTAATATTTTGCAATAATGTGAGATGTTCTGCTAGAAGTTTTTTAAAATGTTAATTTAGATTTTAAGTGAACCCTGTGAAGCTCAGGATATGCCTTTCCCATCACTTGAAAATGTCCAAATCCAATGGGAAATAGCAATCTATATTCTTCTCTGTAATTTTTCTTCTGTGTCTTTTGCCTTAATTGACTCTAAATTGACTATTAAAAGAGAATAAATGCCCTCAGGATTTGCCGGACATTTATCACCTTATGTAATAAAAGGCTTACTCGGAAATGGGAGCTTAGCCAGTGGTATGCTGGTAAACTGGATCTCAAATAAATAAAGCCTTAATTGTAGTGTTTGCTCATTCCTGTGGTGTAAAATACTTCCAGCCAGGCCGATTTTAAACTAGCAAGGTGACATCACTAAACAGGAGTTCAGAAGAGATGCATATGATCAGTTTATCATTTGGGCTCTAACTTGCCCTCCTAAATACAGCATTTCACCATCACGATAATCATCCTGAACATACCTCTAACTCCCCATGTTATACTAGACCCTGTCAGGAGCAGAGAGCATAAACTTTGGGTTTATTGGTTTATAGTCAAGGATTCATGATACATTAACTAAAAGGCATTATTATACTAAGAGCCCAGTGTGAATGATTTGTAGAAATTTAGAAGAGGAAGTAACTTCTGGTTGGTAGCATCAGGGGAGCTTTGACAGAGGAAGAGTATCTGTGCTTGGTCTTAAAGAGTAAAATTCTAATAAATGGCGGGGGGAGGAAGAACATGGGTACAGTCTAGTATAATGGTTAGTTGCATGAAATCATATAGTTTAGGATATTGAGGGGGGTGAGTGGATATATAAGTCAGTGTATGTGCAGTTACAAAGGGTAAGGATACCATTTCTGAAAATTTTGCAGGAGTCCAGAATATAAACATTTACCAAGTGCGTTTGGAAGGGATTATGAGGACCTATTTAAACTGCCCACCCATTTATGAAGGCCACGGTGAAGAATAAATACCCTCAATTAGCAAAGGAAGTAAAGAAGAGATAGAGTTTAAAGTCAGTAGTTTGTCAGCCTGTACCCTGCTGAAACATCAAAGAAATTGGGAAGTCTGCAATGGCATCAACAATTTGAACTTAAGATCCTTTCATCTATATATTTTATTTTCCTTTCTCTCTTACTCAAGTAACTCATTATGCTATGTGCAAAGTTTAGACACTGAGCATACTAGGTACTTTTTTAAAAAAGTGGTCCTCTAGCAAAATAAGTTTTATTGATATCTAAGGATCAAAGAAAATAGCATATATCTTTTGTGGCTGTCATGTAACCATTGAGCAAGGTTATATCCACCAATGAAAATTAATAAGAGCTTCAGTAGTATTTTAGGAGGGAGGAGGGAGAGGAAGGGAGACAGAGAGAAACTTGGGTAAATATTAACTGGAGCTTAGACCATTCAACTCTGAGTATACTTCATGGAGACTTGAATAAGAATATTTATGCCTTACACTCCTTTCAGAAGATTAAGGCCTTATTTTGAGATTTCTCAAAAAAATTTGCTTTTGTTATGGTTTTAGAACTTTTATTACTTTTATTGTCTTGCCATGACATCACAAATGGCTACCTAATAAGGATTACATCATCAATTTATATATGTGATTTATTTTATATATTTATATAGTATATGGCTCTCAAAATCTCTCAGTTTCTGTTGAGATTCTCTAGAATCTGTAAGAAAAGAATCACACAGAAGGAGCAAGTCCTTTCTTGATAAAAATAGCTATCCTATTTGTAATCTGAGTGTGCCTTTCTCTTGCTTCAGATGTTCCATTTGTTCTTCTGACCTTCTGGTGACTTCTGAGAGATCTCTGTTTATGAAGAATGTAATATGCATAGCATGTTTATGAAAGAAAAAGTACACCTTGTAATTGCTGTGGATTGAGAATACATATATTAAAGAAAGGAATATATTAAAGAAATATATTTTCATATGTTTGACTTTTCTTTACCTAGAATTTTGACAATTTTTTTCTTTATCAACTTATTTTTTGTAATATCCCCATCCCCTACTGTGACTCAGTATTGTTTACACTGGTAAACAATAATTAAGAGCAAAACTTGAAACATCTCTTCCATATATTTTATAGAAGGTGTACTTAGTAAATTTCTGATAGAAACCTTTCATAAATACATGAAAGAAATTTAAACACTATGTTTTTCTCACAGGGAAGAACAAGAAGAAACTTCTGCAATCCGAGTTGGTTTTATTACATATAACAAAGTGCTGCATTTCTTTAATGTAAAGAGTAACTTGGCCCAGCCTCAGATGATGGTGGTGACCGATGTGGGAGAAGTCTTTGTTCCTTTATTGGACGGTTTCCTTGTCAACTATCAAGAATCTCAATCAGTGATTCACAAGTAAATATTAAGTGTTTTATAATTTAGATACAAATCAGGTATCTGTTTTTAATTGTTTTGATTCAAATACACATTATTTTGTCATTAGCAAGGGGGTTTTAACACATGGATTATAAAACTCCATCATTTATGTTCTATTTTAAATGTACACCAATATCTAAAAATAGGAGTTTTGTTTTGTTTTGTTTTTTAGAGAGAGAGAAACAGCAGTGGGGAAGGGGCAGAGGGAGAGAGATATAATCTTAAACAGGCTCCATGCCCAGGCTGGAGCCCGATGTGGGGCTTGATCTCATGACCCTGAGATCGTAACCTGAGCCGAAATCAAGAGTCAAGACACAACCAACTAAGCCACCCAGGCGCCCCAAGGAGGAGTTTTTTTTTTAATACTCACACTCAACCAGATCAGTCCCCTCTCTTTGCTGGAGAGAGAAATTTCCTGTGTATGAATGAGTGTATTCAGTGATGATGGTAATAACTGAAGATACAGCCACTGTTCCAAGAATTTGTGGTTTAAGAAGTCAAAAATGTAAATGGTATGCTTTTGTAAATGTTCCAAACAAATTATAAATTTTGGTTCCAAGACATGTCAGGATATCATTCCCTAAGGAATGACCTATGAAAGTCACCCATAGGTGTTTAGTGTGAAATAAATACCATATGTGTGGATATTATTCCCTAAGGAATGACCTATGAAAGTCACCCATAGGTGTTTAGTGTGAAATAAATACCATATGTGTTTAGGCTTGAAATGCTAGTGATTTATTTCTTGAAGTTTATTACAAATAAGTTAAACATTTAAAACCTTTTACTCATTCATTTCTTATAGTTTATTGGACCAGATTCCAGAGATGTTTGCAGACTCTAATGAAAATGAGACTGTCTTTGCTCCTGTCATCCAGGCTGGCATGGAAGCACTAAAGGTGAGAAGTCTTTTTGAATTGCAAGTAAATAAGTTTTTAAAACACACACACACACACACACACACACACACACTGGAAGTTTTATCTACGAAAGAAAATACGGCCTTCTTTAAAACATGTAGTTTGCTGGAGGCCGTTCCTAACTTCCCTACAAATCTTAGGAGGAAGTGGCCCAAACCATGGATTGCTCCCAGCGTTTACATTCCAGAACTATTAGCATCTGAGCAACTGATTTTGTCAGGATTTCCAGTTTAGCTCCTCCCTTTGGCTTTTATATGAACCTTAAATGATCTATTTTAAAATTACTTCAACAATATCAGAACCAGACACGAAGGGAAAAATCCCCATATCAGCCTCTCCTTCCTTGGGGTTTTCAAACATGCAAGGGCAAGGCCCCTGTGACAGTTGGTGACAGATGTGAATGCCACGCAGGGCCTTGCTGAATGCCCACAGCAAATGCAAGGTTGGCCGTGGCTTCAGTTGGAAAGCTGAGCCCTAATGACTCTGGTCATTTTCATAGTAATAAAGACAGTAATCTGAAGAAGGCAAAATGATTGAAAAGTACTGACTGTTGGGGGACCTGGGTGGCTCAGTCGTTAAGCGTCTGCCTTCGGCTTAGGTCACGATCCCAGGGTCCTGGGATCGAGCCCCACATCAGGCTCCCTGCTGAGCGGGAAGCCTGCTTCTCCCTCTCCCTCTCCTGCTCCCCCTGCTTGTGTTCCCTCTCTCACTGTCTCTCTCTCTCTCTGTCAAATAAATAAATAAAATCTTTAAAAAAAAAGAAAAAGAAAAGTACTGACGGTTGATCATTATTTACCTTAGCACAAGCGTCAAACCACTTTGATCTGCACAGCTAGTGCCTAAAAAGTTGATTTTCAAATTTTATTATTAAAGTTAAATTGAAAATAACTTTTAAAATAAAATGGCTAATAACAACAATAACAGTAGCAATAATAACAAACAGCAAGAATAATGCTAAAGAACTGAGTTTATGAAATATTCCCAGAAATTCTGTGTCTAAACATTGTAGTTTTGTTTTGTTTTAAGATTTTATTTATTTATTTTACAGAGAGCATGAGCAGGGGCAGAGGGAGAAGTAGACTCCCCTGCTGAGGAGGGAGCCCAGTGTGGGGCCTGATCCCAGAACCCTGAGACCATGACCTGAGCCGAAGGCAAATGCTGAACTGACTGAGCCACCCAGGCGCCTCTGTAGTTTTTGGTTTTAGTACAATGATTCTTGCTTGGGTTTTCTGATCTTCAGAGTATTTACTCATTGAATAAAAAATTGCTGATGTCCCTTAAAAATCTTCAGGATACATGTCAATTTAACATAAAATTAAAAATAAATTTTACATCATAAAGTGACTTGGCCAAGTTAGGGTCCGTCTAGTGGAAACCAGTACTAATCATTTTGGGCTATAGAAAGACACGGGAATTCCCATTTTATTCCACATTACGGAAAATGAGTATTTTCCATTTCAATTTGAAAGAGTTTTGTTGTTGTTCTCTCTTCCAGTAAGGTGTCTAGAAATGCTGTGTAAATTTCCTGATATATGATCATCATACATGAACCTATGAGTCTTTCTACTCTGAGAAATTAGTACTGGGAATAGAATTGTATTCATGTGCTCTTGCCTGGGAGGAAAGATGAGTGGATATTCATAAGGCAGCACATCATCAGTTAAGACAGTAGAGTGGAGGGCATGGCTTTTAGATCACTCAAGTCAGCATCCCAGCCCAACCCCATACTTCATTTCTGAAAGGGAGCAATGCTGTCTTGTAATGATGGGCTCACACTGGCAGTCCATGAGAGGTCTAGAGGCTATGTAGCAGCTTTGAAAGACAAAAGAGATAAAGCAGATTTGACCACATGCATTCCATGTGTCCAAAATGTGGTGTTACCTAGGATACATTACTGGGAAACCACTGTGTTGGTAATAACTGTAATGTTCTTTGACGTTACTCATGCACTAACAACTGGAGCACTCAGCATTCTCAGTGCTCACTTACCAGAGGCCAGTTCATTTCATCCAGTGTATTTTTGCATCTTTTATGTGTTATTTTTTGTTACATTTGCAATTTTATTGTTAGAGTAATTAATGCACTCTTTTACACTGAAGTTTAAAAATGAGAGCCAGGGCGCCTGGGTGGCTCAGATGGTCAAGTGTCTGCCTTCGGCTCAGGTCATGATCCCAGGGTCCTGGGATCGAGTCCCACATCAGGCTCCCCACTCAGCGGGGAGACTGCCCCTCTCTCTCTCTCTCTCTCTCTCTCTCTTTCTCTCTCTGTCTCTTATGAATAAATAAATAAAATCTTTAAAAAAATAATAATAATAGAACCAATATCTAAATAGAACAACTCAGAATAACTTCACAAATATCAATGTTAATACGTAGTAGTAGTATTCTTACAAAGTAAAAGAACTGTTGAGGTACCTGGGTGGCTTGGTTGGTGGAACGTGCGACCCTTGATCTCAGGGTTTTGAGTTTGAGCCCCAAGTAGAGTGTGGAGATGCCTTAAAAATAAAACCTTTAAAAAAAAAAAGCAAAAGAACTACCTTTATAAAAGGTAAAGAACTGTCTTTTTAAAAAGATAGGGAACTGCGTTTGTCAAGTGACACTGCTGGACTTAGGTTGGTGGCAGTTGCTGTCATGTACCTGCCGGCACCTGCCCTCACGCAGAGGTAGGATAGCACTCCACGTTGTGGGAGGAGAAGCAGGGCAGGCCCTCCTCAATTAATGAGTCACGGGGTCACGTGTGAAACGGTGCCTGCTTTTTAAAAATGCAGATTTCTGGGCCCTCTCCCAGAGATGCTGATTCATCAGCTCCCCAATTTATGCTACTGATCACCCATATTTGGGAACCACCAGCAAAAGGAATTATTACTGTGCCTTACGTTATGTTAACTCACCAGAAAATGGTGTACCTGACCCATACGACTTTATATGTTACTTTTGTACTAGGAATGCTTTCACTTACCCATGATTTAACATCTTGCCCTAAGCTTTTCATTAGTGGTTAAATAAAGAGAAAACACTATGAAGAAAGTTTCTTTCTTGTGTGCAGCATTAAATGAAGACATTATTGCATACTAATCAATTTCTTACCTGTGGAAAGATTCACTAGCTAGTTCCCTAGAGTCAGTTTTTACAAGCATTATAACTCCTAATGTTCCTTCTAGCCTTAACTACCAAGAAAGACACCAATAATACTTAGGGTAGATTTTCTAATTTAATTATTTCCTTTCCATGACCTTCTTGCTGATTTCTAGTTCTTTACATTTACCTTGGTGATTCTTTTGTATGTGTATCTTTAACTGTCTATTTCTTCAAAACTTTTTTATAAGTAGGTAGTTGATATTAAAAAAAAACAAAACAAAATAATGAGACATTTCTCCTTCATCTGCCAGGAAGATTCTGGGTGGTTATAATTTATTGTATAAGAGCAGGCACTGCTCTAGTACAGTTGGAGCTTGTCTGCAGTTTATGCTTTCTGCCTTAGAGCAACTTGGTTAGGTTTGGATGAAGAAAACAATTTTTCCAAAGAGGATAAAGTGTGTGTGTGTGTGTGTGTGTGTGTGTGTGTGTGTGTGTGTGTGTGTGTGTGTGTGTGTGTGTGTGTATGATTGTTCTCTGCCTCTGACAGTGAGAGTATCCTCATCTCTTCAGGCCCTCTGTGGCTAAAAAGCAGTCAGGCTTAAATGCGGGTAACTTACATACAAGGGCCCTACAATGCTTGTCTGAAGTCATTATTAGGCGAAGAGCTAACATTTTTGAGCATTTATAGGGCATATCTAAATATTAAGGAGACCACACCATTCATTCACTTGTTCTTTCAATCAAGAAAGATTTACTGAATGTTTGTTAGGCAGTGTGAGGATTACGGTTTCTAGTTCTAAATTGCTTATAGTGTGGTGGAAAAAATGTAACTCTGTAGGACAAGACATGATATTTATTGCTTGTATTCCCCAAAAGAGGGGGAGGGAAGGAGAGCAAAGAGTAACTTGGGAAGCCCAGGACTGTGGCTGGTCAGCTGAAGTGCTCAGGGGATTATGCACAAGAGGCCAGAGATGAGAGTCTCATCCTCTGTTGACAGGGAGTAGAAACTGAAAGAACATCGAAGTGCAGTGTTTTTTGTGTGTCCAAGTGAAGACATTTTAGAATTGGACTCCCCCATTTGAATTATAGCCTTATTCTCTATCAGCTAGATGCCAAGTAAAATCTATATATAATTAGTGGTAATAAACTTCTTGAAGCATAGAGAGTTGACAAAAACTAACAAACAACACGTGCTAATTTGTCACAAAGATAAGGAGGGAAGGTTTAGAAAGTTCTTATACATACTTTCTCAAAAGTCCCTGAACTATTCAACTGCAGGCTTCGATACACTTTTTTTTTTTTTCGGTTGTACATGCATCTGTGACCACGGCATCTTGTTCTCTTAGTGCCTTTTTTTCCACATAGTCTTTCAAAATCTGCATCTCTTCTGAAAATCTGACACTCATAATTCAACTACATGTGAACTTCTGGTATTGTCTTTGAACTTGGCCAAACAGTAGTTTTCTGAGTTAGCTATTACTTCCACCAGAAAACTAAATAAATAGAATTAGGCAACAAATTGGAAGAAGTGGCCTTTACTGGTTATGCTTCAAATATATCACGGGTTGGGGAAATTTATCTTTGAGTTATCTTAATGTATTTCTACATTTGATTTCAAGGTGATGCATCACAACATTCCTTCCATTCTTTCTAAAATTTAAGGAGCACCTATAGAGTGAAAGCACTAGCTAGACCCAGTAGGGCTTGGAGAAACACACTAAAGAAAAATCAAGGTCCTTCCTTTTTCATGAGCCTGTGACCTGTAGAAGACAGTAGTATACATAAAGTTGTGATTTGGTGTCATTAAGTCTTATCTGCAAAGTAGAATGGGGACAGGGAGGTAGAGGCAACCAACTCCGTCGAGAGTGATATTAACATGTCTCTCAGAGGAATGGACATTGGAGTTAAATTTTAAACAGTGGGTTCTCCAGGCCAGCCTATCTCAACCTGTTTTCCATCATAATAAGAATGACATATGTCATTGTCATTTATCAATTCTATATGGTACATTAATGTGGGCACAATCAGATCTTGGTAAAAACATAACAGATTTATAGGGATTTAAAGCATAGAATGCCCTAGGAGCTTTTTATTTTATTGGTTCTTACAGAAGATTTTATAAGTATATGATTAATGAAATTATGAATCTAAAATTAAGCCATTTTAATTGGCTGATGAATTAGAAACAAATATGGCTATTTTATTTTTCTCAATAGTGAACTTTATTTTTCTAATGGGTCTTGATTTTTTCCTTTCAAGTTTTGCTCCATGGGTAATATTAACAAGGCAATTGTGTATGTTTGATTATGATTAACACCATGTACTGGTTCATTGAATTCTCTCAACAATATTTTAATGTAGCTACTATTTTTCCTGTGTCACATATTAGGTAACTAAGGCTTAGAGAAGTTAAGTAATTTGCCCAGTATCACTCAGCTAATAAATGGTTGGGACTCTTGTCCATGCTGATAGGAACTAGGACCCATGCTCTTAAGTACTGTGGTATACAATTACAGTACTTGTATGAGCAGAGAATATCTAGATGGATGGAAGTGAATGACTATCTAGATGGATTGATAGTGAATTCCTTAGGGGAACTGGGTGGGCCAGGCAAGGAAAGCTGGGGAGAAGATGGGCTTTTAAAAAAGGTTTCATACCTTTTCTGCTACTTGAATTAAAAAAACAGAAAGTACTTTTATAACAATGAAAGTGATAGAAATAAAATTAGTCCTAGAATTTAAAATTTTTTAACATGTCCTTATCAGTATTACTATAAATTTTACTCAGATTTAGTCATAGGAATGAATGTGTCTTAATTGGCCAAAGTGTTGATAGTGTCTTCATGTACACGTAGGGTCACTGCCTATGCTTCTTCACTCATCCTTGCCTTCTTTCTTACTTATGCTGTATCAATAATTTTCAGTAGAAGGCCAGTGCAGCAATAAAATCCCTGCCCACTGCTGACCATAGCAAAGACAAGACGGCACACTGGTTATGCACCCCCTCCCCATGTGTCAGCTGTGACCTACTCCACAAAACAGGTTGAATGCCACTTAGTGAGACACATTCGGACAAGGCTGAACTTAAATTCTCTCCATTTGTTTTTTAGGGAAGTTCTTCACAAACCCATGTACCTTAGTAGTAGCAGCAAATAACTTACAACACCTCTTAACAGCTGACCCAGGAACACCAGAGTGTGCCACTAACCCCAGGTCTTTGCAGACAACAGCTCCAGGCCAAGAAAAGGGAGAAATGGATTCCAGGTTAAAGGAACAAAATGTGCAAAGATACGGAGTTATGTAAAGCACGTGGTGTATTCCAGGAAAGCAAAGCTTGTATGGTGGAGACTTCTAATGCACAGGATGGCAGGGGTTAGGAAATGTGGATCTCCAGCTGAACTGCGGGGGGCCTCGAAGGGCCAGAGGTTCACTGGCTGTGTGACCTGGGGCAAATTGGATGAGCCTCAGTTTTCCTAGCCTTAAAATGCAGACAACGTTATCTTCTGCACATGGTTGTATTAAATGAGAGATGTGTCCAAAGGGCCTGGCACAGAGCTGCACACAGTGGTTGTTGGCAGCAACTCAACTCGCTGTTTTTTACCCTCCCTGCTCCCACACAGATAAAAGAATATGGACTTTATCATGTAGTAGAAAGTCTCCAGGATTCTTTTTTTTCCCCCCGTTATAATAGCCATCTTTATTTGTAAAAATCCAGATATAAAATGTATTCTTTCGGTGTTTCCAAGTTTTCCTTTTTACAAAAACAAAAAGGCACATAAAAACCCTCCCCGCGGTCATTCCCATAGACGGTGTTTGTCAGGCAGCCCTCCCCTCTCCCCCCCCCAAGGGGAAACGCCCCATACATGATCAGAACAGTTACCTTTATTGTAGAGGGTGCCCTGGCAGCAATATGCCAGGATCGTTTGGAGAAAGGCAAGATTGGAGGGGTCATTATATTGAATCATTTAATTTCAGTAAATTTTGCTTAGTAGATCACTTCTTAGGTCCTTAAATAAGATTTTAAATATTTTTAATGCTGAATCGACTTTTGTGGAGCCTAAATCATCTTTTTATTGCTTCCCAGGGACGACAGTTATATAATCTTGATCACGTATTTTTCCTTTTGTCATCCTGCCTGATAGCTGGTTTCTTGTGTCTGTTGTTGCCACAACACTGCTACATTCTTGTGCATTCTTCCTTGAAATACCACTTTAGGTATAATCTATGCTCACTAACGGTTTCAAAGAGGAGCTTCTGTTGCACCCTGATCCTGGGACTTTTGTTTACTTTTGCATCATGGGATTCACTTGGTCCTGAAAGAGTGTTCTGTAGGCTAAACAAGAATGTATTTTCCCTCTAATACATCCTCTTACTAGTTTTTCAAAGCATCATGGTATAGGGAACTACATTCAAATATTGGCTGTTTCATTCACAACTTGTGTGACTTTGGGCAAATCACTATCCTATCTAAGCCTCAGTTTCCCAGTCTATAAAATGGAGAGAATAGTACTTGCCCAAGGACACAAAAGTTATTAAGAGGATTAAATTATATATAGTATATATATTTATAAATTATATATAATATAAATTATATATATGTATATAGATATTACATGTAAATATATATATAATTTAATCCTCTCAATAACATATATATAGTGTTTGGCTCATATAAAATACCTATATTTTAATTTATTTTCTGATTCCCTTAAAGTAGAATTTCCCCACCCAAGACATTTTCTATATATTTTTTTCTTTTAGGCAGCAGACTGTCCTGGGAAGCTGTTCATCTTCCATTCCTCCTTGCCTACTGCAGAAGCACCAGGGAAGCTTAAAAACAGAGATGACAAAAAGCTGATTAATACAGACAAAGAGAAGGTATTTGTAAACAATGGCCCTTTGAAGTGTCCCTTTGTCAGTTTTTAAAGGGGAGTAAAGAAAGAGTGAAGGTGTCCTTTGTGTAAGAAAGGGAGAGAAGCTAAATGTAATGCATAAATCCAGGACGTTGTATATTATAGTAATATTTTGAATTGCAAATAATTTAAGAAATTTTATATTCCTAGAAAAGCTGATTTCTGAAATATTCCTAAATCAAAATGAGGCCTCAAACTTTTTTCATTGTATAATCTGTGTAAGAGACTAGGTGATAAGACTGTTACAGAAATGGGGGAAATGGGAGGAGATGCAGGAAGAAGATATAGTAGGGGGAGAATGTAGACGGCACCATATAACAACACTCCTGAGACAGGAAGTAGAGGTACCTGATGCTCAAAATGTGCTTTGCTCAAACCCTCTGACAGTATAGCCGTTGCTGGGGTGACAAGTCAGTGGGAAGGTTAAGACTATGGGGTAGGCACCAGCTACTGGCCACATGACACCAGACAGGTTGCCCCACGTAGCTCTGTAAAGGTAAAGAGAGCAACATCAGTTTCATTAGCGTTGTTGGAGGATCAGGTAACATTGCTGGCACACGGACATTTCACACAGCACGAGCCTGGCACACCCTGCGTGCTCAGGAAACGGCTGCCGCACTGATCATGACCATAATTCATTCCTTCAGCCCAGTTCACTTAACTGGAAACAATTTTTCCCTCATTTTAAAAGAAGTCAACAGAAATTAAAAATTGAAACCAAAAACATTTTGTGGTTTTCTTTTTCCCGTTGTGCCTCTTTTTCTTCAGATACTTTTCCAGCCCCAGACAAATGTCTACGACTCACTGGCCAAGGAGTGTGTGGCTCACGGCTGCTGTGTGACCCTCTTCCTCTTTCCCAGCCAGTATGTGGACGTGGCCTCTTTGGGTCTCGTGCCTCAGCTCACCGGAGGAACCCTTTACAAATACAACAATTTCCAGGTAAAAGCCAGCAACTTGTTCACCTCAGGTTTTCTACTGCCATTTGACTTTAGGTGCTTAAATCATGGGTTAAGAAAGCTATGCCCCCTTGTGGGCAGCTGAAATGTAAATGCTGTAACCCATGGAGAAGATTATGTGATTAAGCAATTCCTTTCCTACTCCCTAAGTGTTTGGCAACAGATTGAGCTCATTTAGCCTCAGAGGTGAATTTCAATGTAAGTTTGCATGATGGGGAAAAATATATTCTATATAAAATTTTAGTATTTTAAATATATTTAAGATACTGGTTTTCAAAGTGACTATGTATTTGTTTTAAATTGTTATGATTTGGGGGGGTCCATTCATGATACCCCTCCCTTCCAAGCCTGAATTAAGAGACAGAGTCATGAGAGAGTAAAAATGTGAGCACCGTACAGACTTAGGTCTGTAGGCAAGTGGGCCTGCTAATGCTTTACCTTTCAGTGTAACAAACTTATATACCCAGGCACAGGGTGGGCACAGTTATAAGCTTCTCTTATGGACAACTGTACCTTCAAAACTTACCATATCGAGGGGCAAGAAATGTGTGCCTCCTACAGGCAGGCTGTCTCCCCAGAAAGAGGATCCGGAATAGACTAAGCTATGCTTACCCAGTTCCTTTACTCAGACTCACTACTCAGATAAGTCACCTGCTCTCACCTGAGAAGAAGGGGTCAGGGGAGTGCCTCTCACTTATGTACCTATACATGAAAACATGGAGTGGGAATGAGTGTTCCCCCAACATAAATGACAAATGTTAATCATCATCTGTTTTTATTTAGCATCAGTAAAATTATTTTTAATCACCTAGCTACATATTTATATTGTAAAATAGTTAAGGGATTTGGTAAGACCAAAGATTGCAAGTGAAGTAAAATTGAAAAAGCTTTAAGAGTCCTTTCTAAGATACCTGGATAAAGTGGGTTTTAATCAAGATTTTTTAAACTGAGAATTGTTATTTTAAGTATTTTACTGCCATCTGGTGGGCATTGATCCTACTTTATTTTTCAGATGCACATGGATAGCCAACAATTTTTGAATGATCTCAGAAATGATATTGAAAAGAAAATAGGATTCGATGCTATTATGAGGGTTCGTACCAGCACAGGTAATTTTCAATTATACTATTTTCAAGTCTCTGTTGTGTAATTGTTTCCTTTTCAAATTAATAACAGGCCAGCAGAGAAAATAGTAATAAATTAAATAGGAACAAAATTTCCCTTCTTCCTCATCATTAGGTTTCAGAGCCACTGATTTCTTTGGTGGAATTTTTATGAACAACACCACTGATGTAGAAATGGCAGCCATTGATTGTGACAAGGCAGTGACTGTGGAGTTCAAGCATGATGACAAACTTGGCGAAGACAGTGGAGCCTTAATCCAGGTGATTTAAAATGTATTCCCATCTTTGGTATTTTAGTTTGTTACTGACTGGTCAGTGGGGAGACTAAAATACCATCAACTGAGTTAGTCTCTCTGTAAAGAAATTCAACTCTATTTCTCCCCAAGGCAAAAGTCTTTAGGCACTCTGTAGTGTATTCTCTGCACCCTGATTTACGTATGCTATTTGTAAGAAGTCACAATTGTATGTCATTGCCCAAGAGCCCAGCAAACTGTGGTCAGTGTTGTAGGCATTAGCAAACTGCCAACAACGTTCACTTCTTTTAGGCTTTAGCACCCATTCATTCATTTGTTGCATTCCTACCAAATGTCAGACACCATGTTAAGTGCATTATTATGTTACATGCAAATATAAATAGAATTTGGTTTTTGTAGTAAATAAATTTAAGCAGAAGCCATGGAGATCTTGAATTAAAACAAGAACAATTATATCTAATGGTCATAGTTTTCAGATACTAGCATCACCTTTAAAGAATGGAGAGGGGTCGGCATTAAGTTGAGGAAGAACTCTAACTAATATTTATTTTTTGATCACAGATATTTGAAGAAGTATATACTTGTTTGCATTCTTGAAATGCATATATCAGCAGCATACGACTTAAGTACATCATCAAAGTTAGTTGCATGTTTTCAAGGGAAGTGAGGCTTGAATAGGGCTATGGTCATGAACATGAAAGTCTTATTTCTGCACCTGAATCCCTGGTAATGAAATCTGAGATATCTGAAAGTAGACTAGTGGTAGATGCAAACAGATACTCAAGTGTGGAAGCCCGGTTAAAATTTAAGTTTAAACCAGTGAAGTGCTACATGGAGACCCAGTGTATGAATTGTCATTATACCTCCCTTAATTGTTATTGTTCAATGTGGAAGAATTTAGAGGTCTCTTGAGCTGTACACACTGTTCTAAGTGTAAATAAGATCAGGCTAGCCTGGGTGGACATGTTGACCAGAAAACACATGTCCTTGATCTTGCCTCTGCAGTGTGCTGTGCTTTACACAACCATTGGAGGTCAGAGAAGACTTCGGATTCACAATCTTAGCTTGAACTGCAGCTCCCAATTGGCTGATCTCTATAAGAGCTGTGAGACAGATGCCCTTATCAACTTCTTCGCCAAGTCAGGTAACACTCTGCTAATCCTGTGGTGCAGTGTATCTTGCCTAATAATTCAGTCAAGACTTGTTGGTTAATTGAATTAGTAACTGACAACTACTGTGGTAGCGCATTTTGGTGGGCACATTCAGAACTTATAAAAGCAGAGTGCCAGGGAGAATACTCAGCATTTCTAATTCCAGATTAATAATGAGATAACTCAGTTCAGGCCCACACTATACAGTTTTATTCAGCGTTTCCTTCGGGGGCTGGGGGTGGGTTCTGAGTTGAAATTTAGGAAGGTAATACTTAGACTGTTATTATGGTATGCGAGTATGCCCTCCAGCACCTGGGGATAATGGACTGTCCCTAATGTTGGGCTGAACTTGCCTATCCATACCATGATTATTACGAAATGGGAGGGGCCTGAGTTGGAATTTTCTTTGGTTCCTTCTCCCCTCCACAACCCCTATTTGAGATTCTACACTAAAGTTTCGAGGAAACAGCAATTCAGCCCATAGGCATTCAGGACATCAGAAGATGGCAAATTGGTCTTTCTTTTCTCTGTGTGTAGAGTTCTGTTTATAATATTCTGTGGAAAAATCTGGACCAATTACCTACCTTTTATTAGAGGTAGGCCATTGTTCTCCATTGGGTATATCCTTATTCTTGGAGAACGTTAACAACTGACTTAACATTTTAACACTGTTACTCCTTGCTGTGTGGTCTGAAGATAATAGCAATTTGTTTATTATTATTATTATTATTATTATTATTATCATTTGAAGGGATTGATTTCTGAGCCAAGGCTTTAATGCCCTTTTCATTGTTTTGTGCAATTAGCATTTAAAGCAGTTCTACACCAGCCCTTGAAGGTCATCCGGGAAATTCTGGTTAATCAGACTGCCCATATGTTGGCATGTTACCGAAAGAATTGTGCAAGTCCATCTGCAGCAAGCCAGGTGAGCCACCTATTGTACTTAGATCCTAAAGTGTTACAAGTGATACTAAATGTACGTTCTTTCAGCATTTGGCTATTGAAAGTTTATGATGTTCCAGGCACTTAGATGCTGTGCTTAATAAACTATACAACCAAGAAGATTGAGAATGCGTTTGTGGAGGCTATGGTCTTTTTACAGCCAACATTAAAAAACTTAGTGGCTTTACAAGATTCATGAACCAAAAACTGTGTGTGCATATTGGGTTGACAGTCAATACATTATGTATAAATAACAGAATGTTATATGTAAGAAATGTCATAATATAAATGGGATTCTCTTTTGCTTATAAAGATGACTATATGGTTAAGAAATGTGTGTGCTTAAATATCTTTTTAGGCATGTTAACAATTGTAGTTGATATGAGCAAATGGCAAGAATGAATTCTTTATATCTTATAAACATAAATATAATTTCTAAATATTGGAATTCTTTATATTTAAAAGTTAATAATAAGTATAAAGGGTTTTGAAGGAAATGTCTTTGGGTATCATCTACTAACTTGAAAATTTTAGAAGATCCTTTAAATAAATCTCGTTTAGACTCTTTCGGGTAAAAGAAAAAGAACCTCATGTTCACATTTATTTTTGTATCTGTTCTCTTGTTCACATTTTTCCCTATGTCAGTGAAAGCTAAATGGTACTTTTCATAATTTTATGTTGAATATCTGAATATAGAATTTGGATTGAAAGAGAAGACAGCAACAGATGGGAAAACTTTCTGCTTAACTCACTGTCAAAAGTAGTGGGTGCTGATAGGATGTCTGAAACCCCACTCAAAAATAAGCCTTGGGCGCCTGGGTGGCCCAGTCAGTTAAGCGTCTGCCTTTCGGCTCATGTCATGATCTCAGGGTCCTGGGATTGAGCCGCATGTCGGGCTCCCTGCTAAGCAGGGAAATTGCTTCTCCCTCTCCCCTAACCCTATCCCCTGCTTGTGCACTTGCTCACGCATGCTCGCTTGCTCTCTCTCTCAAATAAATAAATCTTAAAAAAAAAAAAAAAGCCTTTAGCAGCAGAGATAATGTAGATAAAATCCGGGGTGGGGGGCAAATTTCATAATCTGGGTAAAGAAGGAAAATGAAATGCAGTTATTAGCTTGGACTTTTCACAAAAATTCCTTTCTGTGCTGTTCTAAGTGATTAGCCACCCATTCTTCTATCTCCGGTGTTGACAATCACATAAGCAGCTCTTGAATCTCTATGTTAAGTGTCAGTTCTCTTTATTAGCTAGAAGATGTGACATTTCAGTAACTAAATTCCAATATCAGTACAATTTCCACAGTGTACTTGTTTAATTTATACAAAGCCCACCAGGTGCACCTGGAACGAGTCTAATAACGAGCATTTTACACCCCAGTTTTACTGTTTGTTTTACAGCTCTGGAAACATTATTCTGTCTCTGGAGTATTTCATACTGCAGAAGGATTAGTTGAAGGAGAACAGGTACACTTAGTGTCCTCTCAGAAAGTTTATTCTCTAACGTTAAAGCAATTGGATTCAAAGACCTTAAGTTAAAAACAAATCTGTTGCCTATTTAAGGAAAGAAATCAAATCTGTCTGTTCCTTCTGGTTTAAAAGTTACAAGCTTTGTCTCTACTACTAGATCATCTGGTTATGCAGTTTAATTACTTCTGGAGGAAAAACATGATGATACCCTATTTTCTCTGAAAAAGTTGATAGAGATTATTCCTGTTCTTATGATGAGATGTTACTTTCTGTGAACACATTTTCAAATTACATTTCAACCAATGATGCACTTTAAGAAATGAGATAATTTAGATATTTTAGGATTATCCAGCATGGAGTGGGGAAAATGTAGGGATTATTAGACTTAGTGACAGTAGTATATTAAAATATGCCATTACTTAGAAACATGAAATGGCTGGACTTGGGGTTCTCTTCAGAGAAAGTAACTTTAGATGTGTTGCCCTCCCATATTTCACTTGTGAGAAACAATATCTAAAATTCCTAAAGGAATTCCACTCTTTTACTGTAGAGCCCAAAGTTTCCTTGATCTAAGCAGGACTATGAAGCAGCTGTATACTTGGATTATTTGACACTGGACCTCAGAAGATCTGCTTTTACTGAACTTCCAGAGCCAGGAGTAGCTTGAGGCAAGAGAAGCACTTAGGGTATAAAATTTAAGGAGGCACTTTCTCTGGAGGTCATATTTTGATGCTGGGTTAAGACCTAAAACTACAAACAAGAGTAAAGCAATGTTTTGAGTTTACATATGCAAGATAGATTCTTTTTATTAAATCTAATAACTCAATCTTCCGAACTTAAATATATTACATCGTATGGGAGTACAGTGACTTCAAAAGGCAAGTCAAATGCACTTAACTGCAAATAGTTTTTTTTTTTAATTCATTACCATTCTGTCATTTCAAAACTCAGAGAAGAATTCTCTAAATTCAATCAAACTGAACTCGTGAATTTCTACACCTTCCACACTTGTACCTTTTTTTCCCCAAGAATGATTGTTATTCATGGAGGAGATCCAGGGAGGTGGGGAAAGGGTTTATAGGGTCCATCTGTTCCCACATTTTCTTCCCCACCTCAGAAACATTGGCAAAGAATGTCTCCTTCGTTTCTTTCACCCTAACTCCATTTTTCTTCTTCTTCATCAGTTTTCCTCCTTATTTACCTCCTCTGTTTTCTTCTGTCTGCCCCCTTTCATTCAGTCTCTTCTGATCAGACTTTTAGTTCTATGGGGTCACTGTAGGTCAGGAGTCTCACCCCTTGGTGGCATTTAGGACAACAGATTTCTAAATTGTCTTAATGTAACCTGATTAATGAGAAGCAGCCAGTGAAATTACAAGATAATATTTGAAAAACTGTGTGTACATGCTTCTATATGAGAATCTAAGAATATTCTTAATCCATAATACATAAATCGCCTAACTGGTAACTGGCCCAGAAACAGCTTTAAGGCCACATGGCTCTGGAATTGGATTATAATCTGGTTCCTACATCTTTTTTCTTTTTTTTTTTTTAAGATTTTATTTATTTGACAGAGACACAGCTAGAGAGGGAACACAAGCAGGGGGAGTGGGAGAGGGAGAAGCACGCTTCCCGCCGAGCAGGGAGCCTGATGCGGGGCTAGATCCCAGGACCCTGGGATCATGACCTGACCTGAAGGCAGACGCTTAACGACTGAGCCACCCAGGAGCCCCAGTTCCTACATCTTTTGATCATATTTTTCCTTGGTTGAAAAAATGATACAGTAGCATATGTTGTCAAATAAAAACCTTTTTTTTTTCTTTTTTCTTTTTTAAAGGTTTTATTTATTAGAGAGAGAGAGACAGCGAGAGAGGTAACACAAGCAGGGGGAGTGGGAGAGGGAGAAGCGGGCCTCCCGCGGAGCAGGGAGCCCGATGCAGGGCTCGATCCCAGGACCCTGGGATCATGACCTGAGACAAAGGCAGTCGCTTAACCAACTGAGCCACCCAGGTGCCCCCAAATAAAAACCTTTTATGCTAGAGAAAAAAAGAAGAATATTCTGCTCTGATGAGGAAACATGCATTTAACTGTCTTTGATTCTCTGAAAAGAGATTAGAAGGAGAGGGGAAACAGACCACAAAGTAGAATTGTCCTGAAATATGTTTGCCTGAACCAGTTAGAAAACTGTCTTACACATTCTTTACTTAGTAGATCATGAGAAGAAACTTACAATGTGAAAAGATTTAAATGGAGGAATAAATCCTAATGGAGCCTTGGGGGAAATTTCCTTTTCAGGGTGGATTCTGATAAGGATCTATTCATTTCATCATTAAGAGAGAACGCTAAGAAAGCAGTCATGAATGTATAGACCAGATATCTAGAGGTGCTGCCTTGTGTTGTTATTGGGCAGCATCATATTACAGTATGTAGAGTAGTTAGAGTGAGGTCACTTAAGCCGAAGTAGGGATGGAGAGGAAAGTACAGGTGGATCAGAAAGACAGAATTTAAATAATTAATTTATTAATAGAAGGTAAAGAAAAAATGAAATTGGGTTCATCTGGTAGTTCTAATATCTCAAATAGGAAATGTAAGAGGAAGAACATGTTTATGGAATTGTAGGAGTTTGATTTTGCCTGTTACCATTCGGTAGTGACACACCTAAATCCATGAAGCATTTCCTATTTTAGTTTATATCTATAGTGTTGCAACCTCCTTGTTATGTTTTATGTATTTATATATCTGCCATCTCTGATGGACTTTGGCATCTTGTGACATCGACTGTCCCTTATTCCTCTATCGTTGACAATTTGCATAAAACCCATGACACGGTGGCATTCCATGTGTTTGATGAGCTTATGACTAACCGTGTGAGTTTAAGATGCATGAAGTGCATAAAGGAAGAGATGTCTAATGGGCACCTGAAAAAAACACTGTTCTTGAACTCAAGAGGTAGAGGTTCATAACACAGATTAAGAAATAATTTATTTAATTGTATTTAATAAACGTGTGTGATACTTACCGTGTGCTAGATACCATTATAAGTGCTTCACCAATTAATAATCATTTAATCCTCCTAACAATCCCATGGTCATGCAGGAGATGGGCTGTTCCAGTTTTAGATGAGAAAACCTAGGAAAAGAGAGAATGATTTGCCCAGGGTCACACACCTGTTAAGAGGCAGAGCCAGGATTGCATTCTGTCAAAGCACCCAGAGAAAACTAACTGCTGTTGTTTAGATACCTCGTGTGTTTAAGCACATTTCTGTGCTCTATGTGCTTATATGTGTTATCATTTAATCCTCACAATTACCTCAAAAACAAATGTTTTTGTCTTACAAAATTCTTTTGTCTGAGGTAAAGCTCAGGGGTTCTTTCTCATAAACGCCAAGCATATGAAACAAATGCCTTTCTTTTTTCAGCTTATTTTACCAGATTCCATGAAAGTATTACCAGTGTACATGAATTGTTTGTTAAAAAACTGTGTACTGCTTAGCAGACCAGAGATCTCAACAGATGAGCGGGCGTACCAGAGACAGCTGGTCATGACTATGGGTGTGGCCGACTCTCAGCTTTTCTTCTACCCACAGCTTCTGCCAATAGTAAGTACAAGGCAGTGGTGCATTTCCTAGAGGAGTCTGGAAGGGAATCATATTTTGTCCTTTTCCATATGTTCTATCTGGAACATTTTGTTCTTAGGAAATTTAAAGTCACAAATGCCTTCAGAATATGTCATGTGGGACTGAGAGCAGAGGCTTTTTAAGCAAGTATTATGCATCAGCATCTGTTCAGTGTGGAGATGGTGATGGTGGGGATTTGAGGTGTTCCTATTCCAGTGAATTGCTCAGATAATTGCTTTTCTTTCCTCATGCCCAAATTGGCAGATTGAAAAGTTAGTAAACAAGTTGGAGCAAGCCAACCTTCAGTTGTTCAAGAAATCTACCTTGTAGCATTAAAGGCAACTGATATATGTGTATATGGGATCTTATGTGCGCACATGTATTTGTTTCTGTACAATGTATGAATGTCTAAAAGTCACCACATTTAATTAGTATGGCTATGATTAGCCTTGACCAAATACAATTAAGGATTTATAAATCAGATATATTTGAGGCCACCTACACTGTACAAGGGACCAACTTCATTTGCCCTTGGAGAATTTACTTTGCATGTATTCCATTTATTTGAAGTCAATCCTTGATGTTTTGTATGCCTCTGTGCTCTGCAACTAAGCTCTTTTTCCCTGAGACCTAGCAAGTTCAAATTACAATTGAGGGATAAAAGAGGGGAAGGCTGGTGGCTAATTTCTAATTCCTGTAATGAGGGTCATACTTGGGCTCTCAGTAACAGTACAACCAGTATTAGAAAGAGTTAAATTAGGTTGGAAATTAAAAGATATTAATTCTTTCAATCAATATGAACACTAGAATTCTTACAAAATGGTTCGTTTTCAGATAAAAATGGATTAGCAACAATCAACATGCCAGACAAACTAGAACTCTAAGGGATAAGAGCATCTCCACTCCACTAAAATCCTCTTGCCAAGGTCACCAGTGGCCGGCATGACTCTAAATCCAAAGCGCAGTTCTTAGTCCTTCTCTTACTGTTAACAGCATCTGACAGTTTATTGTTCCCTCTAGGAACACCTTCTTCACTTGACTTCTTCTCGTTTCTCTGCTTCTCTGGCCACTTCTCCTGCCACCTCTGCCTGCTGTCAAGAGTACTCTGAGGGGGCTCAGTCCTTGGGAAGCTTCTCTTGTCTATCTGCACTCAACCCTGTGGGGGGCTCATCTGTCCTTTCAGTGCCATTTGTATACTGATTCCCATGTTTGTATCTCCAGCCAGACCTCTGTCCTGAACTCTAGTGTGTCTATCCTGTAGCCTACTGAGCATGTCTTGGTGGGTGTGTAATGGGCACCTTAAACCAAGCCCTGAGCTCCTCTCTATACCTGCTCTCCTGCAATCTTCTCCATCCCCATTTACCTCTACTCTCTCTTGCCAGTTCTTCAGGTCCAAGCTTGCAGTCACCCTTGACTGCTTTAGTTCCCTTATCCATCACTTCTCATCCACCAGCGAACATGCCGGTTCTTCTTTCCGAGAATATCTAGGTTCTGACCACTTTCTCTCCTCCTCATCTATCACCACTCAGGTTCAAGCATAATCATCTCTCCCGTGGACTGCAGCAGTACCCTTCTAACAAGCCTTGAGGCTTGCACCTTTGCCTCTCCGGTCTGTGTTCGGCATAGAAGTTAGTGATCCTGTTAAAATAATTATGAGCTCATGTCCCTCCAATACTCAGAACACTCTAGGATTTCCCATTTCAGGAAACACCAAATTTCCTACTGCCTTGGCCCAGTGCCATCTGTACTAACCTCCTCTCCTTCCTGTCTGACCTCGTCTTCGTTACTGTCCACTTCCTCACTCTACTCCAGCCACCGTAGCCTCCTTGCTGATCCTGAAACATCTGAGACAGACTCTTACCTTAGGATCTTTGAACCGACTATTCCTTCCATCCTGAATGCTCTTCCCCAGATATCCCCAGGGCCCCGTCGCTCATCCTTCAGGCCTACCTAAGGTTACCTTCCCAGCAAGCCTTCTTGGACTACCCTAGTTAAAACTGTACCACCAGCACTGACATGCCCTATCCCACTTTCCTGCTTTTCTTCATAGCACTTAACACCATTTAAAATTCAGTGTTTTTTTTTATTATGTTAATCACCATACATTACATCATTAGTTTTTGATGTAGTGTTCCATGATTCATTGTTTGTGTATAACACCCAGTGCTCCATGCAGAACGTGCCCTCTTTAATACCCATCACCAGGCTAACCCATCCCCCTCCCTCCTCCCCTCTAGAACCCTCAGTTTGTTTCTCAGAGTCCACAGTCTCTCATGGTTCATCTCTCCCTCTGATTTCCCCCCCTTCATTTTCCCCTTCCTACTATCTTCTTCTCTTTTTTAACATATAATGTATTATTTGTTTCAGAGGTACAGATCTGTGATTCAACAGTCTCGCACAATTCACAGCGCTCACCATAGCACATACCCTCCCCAATGTCTATCACCCAGCCACCCCATCCCTCCCACCCCGCACCACTCCAGCAACCCTCAGTTTGTTTCCTGAGATTAAGAATTCCTCCTATCAGTGAGGTTATATGATAAAATTCAATGTATTTTACTTCTTTTATTTGTTGCCTCTTATTCCTTCCAAAAAATGATTAGTGTTCAAGGTAGCTTGAACAGTTACTGTCTAATGACTAGAATAATGCCTGGCACATAGTAGGCATTCATTAAATATGCACTGGGAGGAAAGGAGGGAGGTGAAAGGAAAAGGGGGAGAGAGGAAGAAAGGAAGGGAAGGATGGCAGACTTACTAACTCTCCTGCCTTTGCCTGCACAGCACACATTAGATGTCAAAAGTACAACCCTACCCGCTGCTATTCGTTGCTCTGAGTCCCGTCTTTCAGAAGAAGGAATATTCTTATTGGCTAACGGTCTCAACATGTTCTTATGGTTAGGAGTTAGTAGCCCACCAGAACTGATCCAAGGAATATTTAATGTGCCATCTTTTGCACATGTCAACACAGATATGGTGAGTATTTTTTTGTTGCTGTTTTTGTGGTAATGTACAAATTCTTAAATGTTTTGTGTTCATGTGCAACCACATATTACAAAGTAGAAAAAACAGTAAGACATATAGTTCTTTATAAGAAAGAGAATTTAATGCTTTAATGAATAACAATTAGCTGGTGTAAAGTTATTTGTATAAAGTATTCTCAAACAACCCAAATATATGACTTTAAATAGAGATTGCCCAACACTTCCAGATCATTTACTATGTGTTCATCACTGTGCTCTAAATACTTTAAATACATAATCCCATTTAATTTTCATAACGAATGGGTGAGATGGATATTGCTATCAACACTTCCTAGACGAACTGATTGAGGTTTGGAGACAAGTTCTTTCAGGTAGTCAGTAGCGGAGATGGAAAGTGAATTCAGTTCTTGTACTCTGTGCTCTTCCTGGTGCTGAATTACATATTCAGAAGAATGCAGAAATCTTTCCTACGTGTTCAGCTACAGTCTAAGACTATGTCAGACTAATGAGTTGCAAAATAATGATCTTATGAAAACAGGTTATATACCTCTTTGTTATAAGTAAGTTATATACTCTCATTACAAAAGAGATCGTGGATTTGATGTAAAATGAATACAAATGACTTTATTTTTAAAGTTCCTTAGGAAAAACCAGCAATTGTCATTTGTTTGAGAATCAACATTTATTGCAGATCTTATTTATAGATCATCTTTGCATGAGCATCATTGCTAATGATGGTTATTGTCTTACTCTGCTTGGTGGTGGATTTCTTCTGAATTCACATGTAGAACTCAGCAGATAGTTGGTTCACTGAGGCCTCACTGGTTTGATGGTAAGATGAATTAAGTCTAGTTAAGTCCCCAATTTCTGTTATGGAGGTAGATACATAATTTCTTAGAAGAAGGGACAGGATCAAAGTTGCAGGCTAGGGCTAGGTAGGTGGTCAGTTTAGAGAGCTGAATACCCATTACGAATGTCAAAAAAATAGTTTTAAAGGAATTAAAGGTATCCACACCCCATTAAGAAACTAGTTTTAGGGTGAAGATTTAGAAAGAGTAAGATGTTTGCATGTGGTTAAAATTAAGGAATGATTAGAAATGCAATTTTTAAAAAATAAAAAAACTAAGATTCAATAGGCAAAGAGCTATGAATCTGAAGAATATTTATATAAAATCTAAGGGAGCTTCCTCATCTGTCACAATGTCTTATTGGAGTAAATGTTAAATGCATACTTGCTGAATCGAATGTTACATAGGAGATCGCTGAAGCCCGTCTACCACAAAGCTGCAGATTGGTAGGTTTGTGCTTTTATCGTGCGCCTCCTCTCAACCTTCTTCAAAAAATAAAACAGAAAAAAAACAAATGTCACTTTCATTAGAGATGGCACTTTGAATCATATATGTGAAGTGTACTTACATTATTTGTTACAGAAAAAGATCTACCTTAATGTCAAAAAAAATACACATAGGGGATGGAATGTGAATATCTTATAAATGAATTTTCTGCCTTTTTTTTTCAAGACTCCTGTGAAAAATATTGGCCATGATATTTTCCTGAGACTTGTAACTTTGTGGTAAAATGTTCTACCTCGCCTTTGCAATGGCTAAGTCACAGATGATGTATTAACCCGCTTTTTTTTTTTTTTTTTTTTTTTGAGAAATAAGCATTAGCATTTTACTCTGTCTTATTGGAAGAAATGAAGTCTAGGTCCTTCATGTCCCCTGGAGGCCACGTGCAGCTGGATGGTTATCTTTTTTAAACCATTAGCCAGATTTCAGGGACATCTCAGGGGCCACATCCCCTTGAGAAATCAGCATTTGATGGTTTGTCTTAATTTTGGAACAAGGGTATTTGGATGGTACTTTCTAAACATGGTAATGATTCACGGTCCTGCAACACATCCACCGAAGGAATGAAGTACATCCTTTTCTCCTGTGACAAAGCCTTGCAACAGCCATCTTACAAAGGGATTAAACATCATGGCGAATGATCCAAAGATACTCTTTGCATAAAACATATACCTGTTGTGTCATTTCAGTGGTGTATCTGTATCAAATTCTAGAGAAGGATGTTTATTTTCAATAGAGAGTTGATTGGTGGAAACGTATGCCAATAAGAATGAATAATTTTTAGTGCATTTTTTTCACATTTTTGGTTTTTACATAAACAAACTAAGCCAATAATCAAATATATGGCGTAGAAGGATTTTTTTTTTAACTTTAACATTCTAATAATCTCATTGCTGCTTCTATCTAAATGTTATTGATTACACTGAAACTTAAACTTTGGTTTTCTTTTTTTTTTTTTTTTTTAAGATTTTTATTTATTTATTTGTCAGAGAGAAAGAGAGAGGGCACAAGCAGGGGGAGCAGTAGAGGGAGAGGGAGAAGCAGGCTCCTCACTGAGCAAGGAGCCCGAGGCGGGACTCGATCCCAGGACCCCAGGATCATGACCTGAGCCGAAGGCAGACGCTTAACGACTGAGCCACCCAGGTGTCCCTAAACTTTGGTTTTCTTAAATTTAGACATTACTGCCTGAGGTTGGAAACCCATACTCTCAAACGCTCAGAATGATAACGAGCATCATCCAGCAAAAGAGGCCATATTCAATGAAGGTAAGAATGAGATTTTATTTTTTCCTTTCTTCAAATATTTATTTAAATTTCATTACAGACTTTTTAAATGCATGGCCTATATTTTTATAACATGGTCTTTGGTAGAAAATTCACACTAACCTCTAATATATCTACCTACTCAACAGATGCAAACATAAAAAAAAATAAGTAAATAGGTATCACCACAGGTTGACCATGGTTATTTTAGTAATTATTAACTTAGTAATCAAAGAGAACTTCTTCATGGCTTAGTAGCAATTGATATCATTGACAGACTATGAAATGACTGCCGTCAGTGCTTAAAATTACTTAGTTATAGAACTATGATTCAGAAATTCGGAACATTTTTAAAATTTTATTTTTACAACTTTAGATTTGTGATCTCTGAGAAGTTTGCTATTCTAGCCCTTCTAAGCCTTTCAAGCGTTCAAGTTTCAGTAAAAGAATATAAAATGTCTATAACTCAGGAAAATGATGCCTTGTTACTAAGTCCCCACTACTCCCCGGTCTTCCTTCTGAAGCTCAATATTAGAGTCTCCTGGAGTTTGAAATGTACAGATGATGATGACGGTTTCTTACGGTGCTGCTCCCTGCAGAGGTGTAGGACACTCACCTGGAGACAGGCCTCTACAACAGTCAGGCTATCACAGGCCATTTTTCCCTGAAACATAAATGTGATATTAATCTAAGTCAACATCCTTAACTGTGAGAGATAGTCATGCATGCACACATCCACTTGAGGCAGAGCTGAGATAAACTGCACTAATGAAAAGCTTTATAATCTCTAGGATGATGGGGTGAACACAGAACATTTCTACAACTGTTCTCATACCACACAGCATCTACTTGGGTTCAGTTTTAGGGCAAGACCTAGAGAGGGCAGAGAAGGCTCACACTAAATACATTCTTTGTAGGACACTCTCTGAATGCCTTGGAGGCATGTAATGAAATCTAAGGTCTCGTGAAACAAAAATTGGAAACCACCGGTATTGAGTGCCCAGCAAGGATGATCCATCTACCTTCATCCCAGCTGCAGCAGCGGCATCCCCACCACTGCCCCATATGCAGAGAAGAGGCTAAACATGGAGATCATCCTTGTGCTCAGGAGCCTCTCCTTCTAGGAAAAATAAAACCTGTTTCTCCTCTGCTTTCTCCCACCTGCTCTAATAGTGCATGTTAGCTTTAATAAGTCATGTTAGCTTTAATTATAAAAATATCTGGGATAAGCTCCGAATATATGTGAATAAGAGATAAGCAGTTGCATGCTAAATAATTTTGGCTTGAATATTTAAATCAAAGTTTCTTATGTGCCACTTACAAATGTATCTGTTGTTTCTAAGACTTCTTTGGCCTTTTCAAGGTACTATCTGTATAACAAATTTGAAAACCTAAAATCTACAGATGTTAGAGCTGAAAGGCCTATAGAAGACACCTGGTCCAGCCGCTGCCTTTCGGCTCCCTCCAGCACCATCTAACAGATATGAAATGAGGCTCAGAGGACCTCACCCCCTCGGCTTCTGTCTCACAGCTAGATCAGCGCAGATACAGGCCTAGCCCCGGCTGCTTCGTCCAGGGCACGTAGCGTTATACTTTTGGCTCTCACATTTGAAAATGGACCACACAAAGGAGATAAAAACACATTATAGAATCTTTAAATCTCTTTTAAAGAGTCAAGATTGAAGAGGAGAACAAAAACTGGAATGGAAGGGTCAAGAACAGCAAAATCAAATCCAGAAGGCACTGCTGCTTTCTAGGTTATGCTAATTAGCTTTCCAGGCAATCGACCCTTTTAGACCTCGTCATTGTCTGCATGGTCTTACATTTGTGGGGGAACAAAAAAAAAAAAAAAAAAAAAAGATTTCTATCACGGGATATCTGGGAAGATTACCGAAATCAGATGTCTCACTGATAAATTCTAGTCCTGCCCTGCTCCAAGTTCTCTGTGTTCCAAGTGTTTGCCATTCCCTTCTTCCTCATGTGTTTTGTAGATTACTCCCCGTCCCATTGGCTCCTTCCCAGTTTATAAGCCATTCAAATCTACCTTCACTGAAGCTCCTGATTCTCCAAGATTCTGCTTCCCTTTTATTTCATTGTACAAATTTGTATTAAATACTAGTAATGTAGCAGGTATTTTATCACCATACTTCTTGAAAAAGCCATCTGTTAAACTGCTTATATTCCCTTATTCCCATGTCTCCAGCTATCTGAAAGTGGCCAAACAGCTAAAGAAATTGATTCTCAATCCATTTACCACAGTTATAAAATTGAATATTACCTCTTTCCTCAAATTTTTTCTTCTGTCAGCTTTCAAAACGTCATAGTCTCATGATGCTTCTTTCTCAACTGACCTTCTTCTTTGGATTCTTTTCGTTTATCTGCCCCTTAAGAAGAGTTGGTGTTCCCCTAAGTTGTGTCTGCGGCTGTCTTCTCATTCAGCTCATTCTTTGGGGCGATCCTACTCACTCTCATTATTTCTATTTCTTATGAGGCAGGCAATGAGAAATGAGAATGGCTTTTGAAGTGATTGAGTCTTTAAAGCACCTAGTACTGTGGCCTAGAGAACAGAAACTGGGACTACTCGAGATAGTGCGTTCTTCCATGAAGAGGGTACATAGGAGGCTGGGAGGGATACCAGCGATGATCATTTCAGTATTCTCTTCCCACTCTACAAGGCTATGTCCCTCCTACAGAAATGGAAAGGGAGGGGGCTGATGAAATATGGGTTCCCCAGTCCATCCCAGTATTGTTTCCTCTTAGCTGTGTGGTCTGCTCCTTGAGAAGACTTACCAGCGTGTCAAGACAGCTAAGACGGCTTGCCACCCCTTCATGAATCTGCTTCCTGAGACTTTCCACCATACTTTCTGTGTCACTCTGGGACTAGTAGTGGGTGGTTCAACGTTGTCTGTAGAGACTCAAATGGTAGAGCCAAGATCTTATTTATTTATTTATTTATTTATTTATTTATTTATTTATTTATTTGAGAGACAGAAACAGCCTGAGCAGGGGAGGGGCACGAGGGGAGAAGCAGACTTCTTGCTGAGCAGGGAGCCTGACGTGGGGCTCAATCCCAGAACCCCAAGATCACGACCTGAGTCGAAGTCAGATATTTAAGCGACTGAGCCACCTAGGTGCCCTGGGTCAGGATATTTGTTATTTTACCTTAAAGCTAAGTTTCTGCCTAGGCTGAAATTCATTTCCTATTCTACTTCCCACCTCAGATCATAGCCAGACACCCTTCATCAAAGGAAGTTTTACAGTGAACACCATAGGAAAATAAATAACCCAGGTGAATGGCAGCAACAGCATATGCCCCTCACATGTATAGTATGAACTTCCGCCCATTAATTTCCATAGAGAAGTTAAATTCTAAAGAAATCGGAGCCTCAAATCCTTCCCTTCACAATGTCTCATTCTGCCCAGTCTCAGCCTGGGCTGTTTCACTGAGGCCACACCCACATTGCTCTTGCCCATCACGGACAATAGCAGAGTCCTAGTGGCAGGTGGGAGAAGGTAGATACAACACCAGTAAAAAGAAAATGGCCTTGGCTCCAGGCTTAAGGAGTCTTAATCTCCTTTGGAGCAGTTTCCATTGAAGGTTAGTTGTGCTTCTCCATGTTGGGGTGGAGGCGTGCCTGTCCACATGGCTGTTCCAGTGCTGCGTCCCTGTGCCTGGCAGTGACACCTGAAAGCCAAGACATCACACCTGTCCGTATCCACATAGATTCACTGAGCTGTAGCGGTGGTGGCAGCAGCTGTTGTATTTTTATCAGGTCAGGGGTGGTTTAAAACTTATCAGTGTAGGGACACAGACCAAGTCAAAATAACATAAAGGAAAGAAAGCAAGTTGTGTTGACAGAATTATTCTACTTGATAACTAAAGCGAAAGTAGGGAGGGCCAGGCCCTCCTAGCCAAAATAGAATGTACCTTCCTCACCGCAGCTGGTAACTGCAGACCTTTCTGGTGGTTTCACCAGGTGAGGAGATGCCATGAAGCAGGCAGAGAGACATTGTTTTGTATGTGTGCATTTAATTAACTCCACTCATAGCTCAATAGACAACAGATTCTGAACATTCAGATCATCATCTCTGACTTCCTGAAAACAGGAGTAAGGAAGGACCAGGAGGGGCTCTAAGTGTTCATGCCAAGACTGTCCCCTTCTGGGCTTCTTTCCCTTGCACCTCTTCCCCTAGAGCAGCATTGTCCAATAATGCAAACTACATATGTAATTCTGCATTTCCTAGTAGCCATGTCAAAAATGTAGAAAACTCATCTTAGTAATAAATAATTAACCCAGTATATCCAAAATATCATTTCCACATGGATAAGCAGTTAGGGAGTTTTGTACTTTCTTTTTAAGTCTTAGAAATTCATTGTGTTTTTTACACTTACAGTACAACCCAATTCAGACTAGCCATGTTTCAAGTATTCGATAATCACATGTCGATGGTGGCTACAGTACTGGACAGCACGACCCTAGATCATTGTTATGAGCAGGGAACAAGAATCCCCTGTGCAATCCACCTCTGTAGCACCTCCCAATTGTGTTTCTTTCTTTTCTTTTTAGTAGATTCCATGCCCAACATGGGGCTTGAACTCACGACACTTGAGACCAAGGGTCACATGCTCTACCCATGTAGCACCTCTCAGATCTCTTCCCTTTCCACCTTCACTGCCCTGGAATTCAGATCCCGATCATCTCTCCACCTAGATGCCTCCAGCTGCTTCCTATCGAGTTTCTTTCATCTCATAGTGCCTTCTATATGCTACCAGTTAACTCATTTTGTTCTGCGGCACTTTCACTGGATCCCAATCCCTACAAAAGCTCAGACTCATTTAGGTAGTTTGTCCCTAACCGTCCGCTGATTTTAAGACTGTTAATTCACATGCCAGCCATGTCCATCTTTGGTACATGGTACGTGGCACCCCATTATGGAATGTTCTCTAACCCCACCCCCATCCTTAAGGAAATCCTACCTTATCCTTTAAGGCTCAAGTGATCGTTATTACCATTGTGAAGCCTTTGCCAAAGTGCTTTGCTTATATTTCATTGTTGTCAGTTATAGTGGTATGTCTTGGGTTTCTATGGTTTTGGGGTCAGTGCCTCCCTCCACTCTGGATAATAGGCACTTTCCCATCATCGTCCAAGGCCTCACACACAGTGGACATTATATAATTTTGATGAAATATAAGCATACAAAATTGAGCCACATTCAGAGAACGTTTATAACCACCTGCCTTGTTATTTTTTCCTAGCTGACCATAGTAAAGCAGCGGGAGCAGCCAGAAATGGTTTTCCGACAGTTCCTGGTAGAAGACAAGGGACTTTATGGAGGATCATCTTATGTGGATTTCCTTTGTTGTGTTCACAAAGAGATCTGCCAGCTGCTTAATTAATTGAATCTTCTCTATTGTTGATGTTGCATTTCTAAGGAGATAATCTCCTTCTTGGTGCCTAATTCTCCAGATGATACCAGGCTAGTTTTGATTTCTTGCTCATTTTCAAAATAGCTTTCCAGGACGACATTTAGGACTTCAGCTTTGGTGCTCAGGTATAAAGTCAATGAAGGTACAACTGTACTTTTTAAAGGGAACAGTCTATTTCTGATTGCACAATTTTTAACTGTTAAAAGTGAGACAGTTTGCATTTCATGAAAGGCATAGTTTACAGAACTGTAAACATTCTCAATTTTCTTTCTTTGTGCTAGACATATAAATTATTTTTCAAAATGTATAGATTTGGGGTAAAAAGTTGTCTTGGCTCTCCCATTTGCAGTGAGGAAAAAAAAACAATTTTTACATTATACCTAATTTTTTTAAACCATGTAACAGCCATTGAACATGTTTTTCAACTTAAGGTCTGCATAGCAGACTTCTAATAACCTTGGAATCTATTTGGTAGAACAATTTGTGTTCTACGTTGGTTTTTTTTTTTTTATGATTATATGTTGTGTATGTTAAAACTGTTTTCCAGTTGTTGTTTTGTCTATAAAACTGTCTTTATCTATATTCTTAATGGTTCTCTGTACAATTTTGAGGGTTTCTACCTGTATATAATGGATATTAACCAGTATCAATAAATCACTTCATATGCTCTTACTCAACAGTTAGAAATTTTTTAGGTATTTTGAGATTTTAAAAAGAAGTAAGGGTGTAGTACTCAGTGTCTTGGGAAAAAGTTGTTTAAATGGTTCACTAAGAACAAATTGGGAAAACTGAAATTTTTTTTTTGAGGATTGGGAAGTGTTAGGTGAATAAATCAATCTAGGAAATATCAGAGACAATATACTTGAGAAATGCATTTTTTAAACATTCTCTAATATGCCCTTGTGGGTAGAATAATAGAAATGGGCTATATGAGACCATTATTATTAATGAATATACATAAACCTAGAAGGGTGGTTTTCAGTGGTCTGACACAGGCATCTGTCCTGTATCTGCCCTGTTCAACTTTGATATCAGTGATATGAATAAATAATAAGAGTTAAGTATATTGAGTACATATAGTGTCCCAAGAACTGCAGTATGTATTTTGCAAACATTTACTCCTCATGATAACCCCAATTTTATTATCAGCCCCATTCACAGATGAAGAGATAGACCTGAAGTGATTAAATCAGGACCTGTCTATGATTACATGGCTAGTAAGGTTTATTTATAAATTAGTAGATGTCATGAAATTGAGTAGAATAACAAATACACTAACAAGATTAAAATCTCTTCCCATGTTAGCCAACTGGCATGATGTTTCGGATCGACTTGGATGAGTTTAACAAGAAGAGATGTATGATCCTGAACTTGTGTCCAAAAAAATGCACATGCAAATGCTCCTTGGAAACAATGGTACTTAAAAAAGAACTGAGGGAGTTTGTCAGCGTGAATCTACAGTGTCAATGTAATCAAGTTACTCTCTTGCAAGGGTAGCCTGTCGGCTGAGTGTAGCGATGGCCCTACTCTACTCCGAGGTGAGACCCACCTAGATGAGTGTTCAGTTCTAGGCACCATGCTCTGTGTGAACTAGAAGCCCAGAGCACATTGCTTTACTCACTTGGAGATAGTCTAAGGATTGTTTTATATGTTCCCTAGAGTATAAAACCAGAACCAATACACAGAAGTAACAAGGTGCTGCTCAATTGAAAGAACAACCTTCTAAGTAATTAAGCGCTCAAAGAATGTGCTGTTCTATGAGGCAGTATGTTCTAACTTAAATATTGCACATCTTCTATGTGCCAGGTGCTGTGCCCTTTACTGGAGAGACAGACAATAGTGAACAATACAAACAAAACCCCTGCCATCTTTACAATTACAGTAGTTTTCATAAATGCTGTGCCATGCTATAGCATTTTATTTTTCATATATGTATATATTTATATATATATTTATGCATTATATATATATTTATATGTAATATATAAATAAAATCAGGGATATGTGACCTAGTCTAGCTAGGGGGGAAGGTCTAGTCCATAAAGATTTCCCATTAGTTATATTGAAGCTGGGACCTGAAAGAATTAGTAGACATTAGCCAGGTAATTGAGAGGATTGGTAAATGTTCCAGCAGAGGGAAATATATGCTTGAAGGCTCAGAGTGCAACAGAGCATGTACCACCCTTTCAGTAAACTTGAAGAACTTAAACTTAGCTGGAACTTCCTAGGGAGAGACAAAGTGGCAAAAGATAAAGCTGGAGGAATAGGAAGAGTGAGTCCTGGTCAAGGGAGAGTTTGGATTTAATCCTAAAGGTAAAGTCAAGACATTCAAACTGATTTCAGTAAGAGTGACAGGATATTCTTTACGGAGATTACTTGGCAGTTGTAAGGTGGTAGAACTAGAAGCAGAGAGACCATTTAGGAGGTTCAACAGTCCACTTGAGTATATGGTGGCCTGCACTTGAAATAACGGGTTTTGACAGGAGGGGATAAGGAGGAGTTAAAAAGTTAGTGAAGGAGAAAAAGTGTCTGAAAATGATTTCTGCTTTGGGCAGCTGGGTAGACAGTGAGACCGTTCCCTCGAAAAGGAAATGCCAGAGTAGAGGCTGATTGTGTGTACGTGTCATCTCCGTGTGGTGTGTACAAGAGGTAGTAGTTTACGTTTATATGTGCTGAGGAGGCTTGAGAACTATGCAAGTGAGATAAAAATATGGGCTCAGGAGAGGCCTCTAGGCTGGAAATTTACAAGTCCTCTACATACAGAGAAAAAGAAAGAGCAAAGAAATAGCACAAATAGATGAAAAAAACAAAACAAAAACCCAGGGCAATTCTGTAGTGAGAGGGCGGCAAATCCCTGAGACAGACAATGAAGTGGAAACCTGAGGAGACTGGGGAGAAGGGCCAGAGAGGTTAAGAAGGAAAACCTGGTAAGAGGACATCACAAAACCAACGTAAGAGGGACGCACGGAGAGTGGGCAGCCAAGTTACAGTCTTCCCAAAGGGAAGTTAAAGACTAAAAGGTATGTTGGAATTAGTAAAAACGTCATGGGTGAGTTTGGTGAGAACAGTTTTACAGGGTCAGTGAACTTGAATGCTAGATTGGAGTATGTTGAGCAATGGGAGTCAGAGGGGAGGCAACTCAAGAAGGGGATGAGAGAGTCGCAGAAAGACAGGATTTCTTATTTTAAGGCAGGAATTTAACATTTGAATGCTGGTGGAAGGAAGCCAGTGTTATGTTGGAAAAATAATTAGTAGTGGTACCGTTTCGTCAACCCCCCAAAAATGTTGAAGACTGAAGACCGAGAAAAAATATTTGTAAGAGTAAGACTCTTGGAAGACCGAAGGTAATATAATGCAGAGTACAAACGGAGATTAGCTTTTAATGGGAAGAGAAACCCAGTATATAATGGAAATGCTCCAATGAATCCTGCCTGAAAGGACTACTTGCCAAAAATGGTGAGTGCTATTCCATGGTGTTCGGGTACATCCCCTCCCCCAAACCTTGAGAAGCAGTAGAGCATAATGGGCTCAGGAACCATTGACATGGGTTTCTACACCAGCTCCACCTGAAATGGAACTTCAGGGCAAGTTAGAAACCTTTCTGTGCCTTGGTTTCTTACTCATTTGTCTCAAGATTAGGTTAATAAGTGTAAAGGGCTTAGAACAGTCCCTGACAGTGCTATTTAACTGTTCATTGCTGTTATTAGTATCTTTTTATTAAACCTGCTAAAGATCATGAAAACTAGGAGTCAGACGAATCTGACTCCTAACTGTATTTGCTCTTATGCCATGAGTATCTTAACTGATAGCCTCAAAATCAAGCTATCTTTAAATGCTATAGAAATGTCCAATTAAAAGATGGTTTCAGAGATTAAAATTTAGCAATATGAGAAAACTGTAGCCTAAGCTGCTTTAAAATATTAAAAACCAAAACTTCAGTAAAATATAAGCCAAAGACAAGAATTTATATTTTGTATTTGGAGGAATCATTATGAAAAAATAAGAGTTTACTCACTCAAAAGAAGGCACATCTTTGAGGAAGTTACTAAATGGCATTACCTTCATTACTGCAAGTCTAACCTAATGACAGGAGACGGAGGACAATTAGGAGCGGTATGTTAATATTTTTTAAATGTTCAGTCAGATGGGAACACGTTTATTAAGAAAATAAGAGTTTGGATCAAATTTTTAGCTCGTGTTTTGGAATATGCAAAGGTATATGAAATTGAACTTCAGCTCCACTAGGAGGCATTATACACTAAAGTGTCTGAAACCTTTCAGAAAGGTTGGTCAACAATCTTTCAGAAAAGGCAATTTTTTTGGGAGAATTGACTTTGTAAAAATTTTAATTGCTGGAAACACAGGTGTAATCCTGACTAAATTGGATAAAGAAAAAAATCTCAGTGGAAAAAGGCAATAAAAATCCCTTAGTCATCATCTCTTATGGGTATTTCTTGGCTTTTTCTTGAGACACGGATAAGAAGCTTATTCGTGCCCTAAGCAGCCACTATGAACAGTTCTGTTTGTGAGAAAATTTTATGTAGCACATTGTTTTCCTGAATTTTTTCCTTTTGGTGCCAGCTTGTTCTCTCTTTTGAGGCCGTGGGTGAAGTCTTCCTTCACTTGATAGCAGTTTTCAGAGTTTAAAGCTACCACATATTCCTATTGTGTCCCTTCCAGGCCAAACCCTCCCAATTCCCAAAGCATGTCCTTGTAAACAGGATTTCCAGAGCCATTGTTATCCAAAATTAATACATGAAAATCCAGGGGGTTTTGTAAGATTTTATTTATTTGAGAGCGAGAGAGAGAACACGAGCAGGGGAAGGGGCAGAGGGAGAAGCAGGCTCCCCGCTGAGCAGGGAGCCCGATGTGGGGCTCCATCCCAGGACCCTGAAATCATGACCTGAGCCGAAGGCAGACACTTAATGGACTGAGCCACCTAGGTGCCCCCATGAAAATCCAGTTTGTTTTTAAGATTTTATTTATTTGAGAGAGAGAGAGAGAAAGAGGGAACAGGCAGGATGGAGGGGCAGAGGGAGAAGGAGACTCCCCTCTGAGCAGGGAGCCCAACATGGGAATTGATCCCAGGACCCTGAGATCGTGACCTGAGCCGAAGGCAGACACTTGACAGACTGAGCCACCCAGGCGCCCCTGAAAATCCAGTTTTAACTCACATAAAGCAAAAGCAAAATGACTAGTTAAGGAAATAATCATCACAAAATAGTGACTACAGGTGGTATCAAGAGTACATGAGTTGTGCAAAATCAGGGTGTACTTTTTTTGATAACATTAAAAAATTGTTACCTGTCATCTAAAACTCTTTTGCAATAAGGATTTTTCAATTTTAAGATATTTTATATAAGACTAGTTTCTTAAGTCCCTATTTTTCAAACAGAGGTATTTCTCGAGTCCATGAAAAACTTTCTTTAAATATATATTATTCATGTTTGAAAAATACTGTTTTAGGATATACCATGGGGTTTAGATTAATGTTACCCAATTGTTTTAAGGGCCCAATATTGCCTCTTTGAAAAAAAGGTTATTACATTATGATTTAGCAGGTATGAGTTTACAGCAATAACTGTGTGCAAAAAAAAAAAGTCACGTTTTAAAAATCAACCTAATTGAATATGAATGTCTGTTTCACAGGATGGGCAGGGAAGCTCTGCCATCTTTGGCTCACGCTGATGACTAGCGTCAAGGCCCACCCACAGACTCCTGAGTTCCAGGGCTTCTCTGCTTCCACGTGCTAGTAGGAGATGAATATCCTGGGATGGACACTTTCCTAGCCATTCAGCTATTTTCGAGTGAGGCCGTCTCCTCGGGGCAGTGTTAGTGGTCAGCAGCAGTGTCCCAAAACTCCCGAGTGCCCTGAGTGCCCCCTGAGCCAGTCCTCAACTACCCTGTCCTCTCCCAAGCAACCTATTCTTGGGTCCACTATGACTTATAGGACGGGTGTAGTCTTGTTACTTAAGCTGTCATTAACAAGACGATATAGATGTAGTTAAAATGTTTTCCTTACTTTATGGGTTACATTTGGTAGAAAGAAATTTTATAACCTGAGGAAAGAATCAGGTGTCTTTAAAGTCAGATGAGAGAAAATTCATTCTATAAATCTGCTTATCAGTGGTAAGGCAGTGGAAATTACTTTGTTGCTTCAACCTCAAAAACAATGTTCTCTTGAGAGGAAAAAAAAAAATCCTTATTAGAGAAACACAGTCCTCTTATGTAGCCAAGAAAGCACCAGCAGGAGGGAAAGGAAGTGGAAAGAGAAGGATATTAAAAATCCTCTGGTCATTACTTCCAATTACTAAGAAAGCAAAGGAGTAAGGGACTATTTATTAGGCACCTACTATGTGCCATACATTAGAAGCTGAGAAAGCACACTGCTGCCTTTTTATAAATGACAAAGACTGATTTCTGAGCGCACAAGCAGCAGGGCTGTAAGGACTAACTGAGTAGACAAAGGCAGGCACCTCTGGTGATTCTGCACTGGATTTGGGACAAGGGAAAGCAATCAGAAGTGGGAATATTCCCCAAAGAGGTTCTAATGCCATCTTGATCCAGTATCTTGTTGGCCTCATCTCACGGAGGGGATGGGATTTAAGATTCAGGAAATTAATTGGCTGATTAACTTACATTTGTCCTTATATTTGCTTAAGTTTTGCTTTGGAATTGTTTTTATAGACATTCTTAATTATGATGATCCTGTGGTCCCCCCTTATCTGTGGTTTTGCTTTCCATGGTTTCAGTTACTTGAGGTCAGTCATGGTCCCGAAGCAGATGATCCTCCTCTGACACACTGTCAGGTCAGTAGTAGCCTAACATTACATCACAATACCTATTGTCACTCACCCCACTTCATGTCATCACACAGGCATTTTAACATCTCACATCATCACGAGAAGGGTGAGTACAGTTAAGATATTTTGAGAACCACCACATTCACGTAACTTTTATTACAGTATATTGTTATAATTGTTCTATTATTGTTGTTCATTTCTTAGTATGCCTAATTTATAAACTGAACTTTATCACAGGTATGTATGTTTAGGAAAAAACTTAGTATATATAGGGTTTGGTACTATCCCTGGCTTCAGGCATCCACTAAAGTCTTGGGACGTATGCCCCATGGATAAGGGGGTACTACTATATGCTTAAAAATTTTTTTTCAATAAGACGTAAGAGCAGAAAGGTAAGCTATGATCTGGAGCTCCTATTTACCATGCATATAAGCCTACATTTTTGGACAAGGCCAAATAATCCATCCACCTGTGTAATTTTTATGAATTATGACCAATATTATTACATTAAAAGCCTCTCCTTTACTAAATATTAAAGTATGTGTCTACCCAGTTGTCTTGAGAAGCATAAACCCATAAAATGACAGCAAATTCCATAAGACATTTAGGCAATTACCTTAGAAACTTAACCAGCATAAACTACTAAACTGGCTATCTCTGAACAAAACTGATTTTTTGTCCTCTGCTTTAAGAAGACAAAACACTGAGAAACAAACTGAGGGTTCTAGAGCGAAGGGGGGTGGGGGGATGGGTTAGCCTGGTGATGGGTATTAAAGAGGGCACATTCTGCATGGAGCACTGGGTGTTATATGCAAACAATGAATCGTGGAACACTACATCAAAAACTAATGATGTAATGTATGGTGATTAACATAATAAAATAAAAAAAAGACAAAACAGAATAATGCAGTTACTCTTTTATGATCTTAACAAGTGTAACTGTAAACTAAAAACTTGTACAGGTATGGGATTCTATAAAAGGTGTGTTTTGTGACAACACAGGCCTAGACCTCTACATTTTCTCCCACTGGACAAACAAATGGCTTGCAGTCACGTCACTGTATGCCACTTTAAAGTATTAGTCCACATCTGCAATCTTCTATGAATGTTCCAAAGGACACTGACTATATCACATGCTTCCAAAGCTGGTGGCTTCCTGTTCCAATTGAGTAACGTTTTTCCCCCTTCTTTTAATAGATCTAGTCACTGGTGGTTAGAGACAAGAATTTAAAATATGCATGCAGGATTTAGCTAGCCAAACTAATTTTAACAAAAGGAAATGTAGCAAAGGACACAAATTTAATTGCCAGCATCTAAGAATCTGGGAGATTTCACACGGGTAGCTCAGACTTACCGTCTTCCCTGTGTGGTGACAACGAGGTGGAGCGGAGTAGTGATGTCCACCTTACCCGGGGGGTGAGCTCTCCTGTCCCCCTACCTTTCTCTCTAGTCTCCATGGGCCTGTGATCAAGTCAGTGGCTGTTTATTAAAGTGCTCTGTGCTGCTCTGCTTTTCTTAGGGCTTGAAAAAACCCATCAAACTGGGAAAACAGATGAGATAAATGAAAGTAAATATTCCCATGTTTAATATGCAACCGAAGAATGTCAAAAAAGATAAATACTCCACTATAAAACAGACTCATGGCTTGCTTCACCAATTTATATTATATGCTTGATTCCTGTATGCGTTTTATATTGTTGACCTCTAGATTCTCCATTATTTAGAATTGGAAAACACCTACATTATCCAATTTCACTATTTATTAGCACCCTCCAGACATAAAGACAAGAAGTGTAACACATACACAAACTGATCATTTCAACATTTTGTCTAATACTGGAAAGCGGGTTTGCTGGAAAAGAATTATCTAGATTAAATGGGGTAGTTTTCTCTGTGCACTACAGCTTGCATGTTTGTATCTGAGGAAATGACAGAGGCCTTGCAAGCAGGAACAATGTGGCTTTTCCAGAAAGGGGAGTCTTCTCCATGGCTGGGAAGTCCTAGATTTACAACTTTAGAACTGATTGACTACATATACTTGAGACCCAAGCTAAACTATCACCAAATATCAAAGACAGAGTAATGCTAAAAAGTTCTACATGGACCCCAAGAACATAGGATCGTTCTAAGAAAGGCCCTTCTTATAAGCAAAAGTTTGTTTTTAACAGCTCACAAAAATGTAAGACACTTTTAGATCAAAAACTACTATTTAGAATGAGTCCCATGGGGTCAAGGGAATAAAGATTAAACAAATGAGAAAAAATCTGGAACTAAACTTCAAAGACCAAATCTTATGTAGTTAAATTCAGGATGAAAGCAGTACAGGTTTTAAAATAAGCTGCTGAAACTAATCAGAAAGTTGTAATTTAGCAAATTAAAACGAGTAGGAAGTATTCTGGAAGACATAAAAAGGAATCATTCCTAGAAACAGCCATGACACAGGATCTCAGCTATGGATAGCACACTAACATGCAGGCCCCTTGCCATTAAAACTCCATCAACTTAAAATCAGACTATGGTATGACACTTACTCAGCTTTAGGACAGAGACAGACACGTAGTTTCAGTTTCCAGATTTACGGGCTAAGGACTCACAGGTGGCTCGTTGACTGACCTGAGCATCAGAAGAGTCTATGCTGCTGCTGCAATGCTGACCCATTCCAACTTTGGACTTGTGACCTGGCCGCCATAACCAGACTCTCCTCCACGCTTGATCTCCACTCCCAGTTTGACACCTCTCACACTGTGCCATTTCCTGGTGACCATTCTACTCTTGGACTGACATCTCCATAATCCCTTGGTCTAATCTGGTTCAGTAGTGTTTGGGTATGATATGCCCCACCACAAAATCTGTTCTAGATGACATCATCAACTCCTCCACAGAAGAACTGTAGTACTTTAGGCCTCCTAATCTCCATCCTTTGAAGGGAACTAGGTAACAGGGAGAGAACTATTACCAATGAAAATAAACATCAACTTTGGACTGGAATACTTGGGATTGTAATTATGTATAATAGATATGCTGATCTTAGAACTTTTAAACTGAAAAATGTAAGGTTATTTCACAATTATTAGCTTCTATCCCCAATAAGGAATCTGTTAAGTGAAACAACTATAAATTAACTTATTTGGGGTAATTCCTAGATAATTTTTTGAAAATGTAAGACAAGTAAATAAATATAAGGATGATCACAAGCCAGAAGAGGTCAGATTAGTGAGTTTTCACTGGAAACGTTTCCTCAATGAATAAAGATTCTGTCATAAAAATGATACCCTAACCTTTACTGAAAGTGAAGGGTAGCTGGGGCGCCTGGGTGGCTCAGTCGTTAAGCATCTGCCTTTGGCTCAGGTCATGATCCCAGGGTCCTGGGATCGAGCCCCATGTCTGGCTCCCTGCTCGGTGGGAAGCCTGCTTCTCCCTCTCCCACTCCCCCTGCTTGTGTTCCTGCTCTCGCTATCTCTCTGTCAAATAAAGAAAATCTTTAAAAAAAAAGAAAGTGAAGGGTAGCAAAACTAGTGAGTCAATGCCATCCTGTGCTATAAAAATTCCACATCACATTGTCAAAGAGATAATTCTAGGCCTTGCATTTTCCCCACCCCCTCCTTTCTTATTTGCTGTATTATAAATATGGTGGGCATATTTAACTTTCAACCTACAAAGAAACCATTCGTAACTCCCTGTAAGATGACATTATGATAAGCATCTCACAGGTAACTAGGTCAGGTAAGCACAAAGAATGTTGCCTTCCCTTGGCTAGGCCCAGGGTGTGGACTACACTAGACAGTCTCCTTTATAGGACGGGGTCACTTCTAACTGGTATTTCTAAAGACCCACACTGGGCAATTAGAACATCTATCTTTATTCTCATGTCAACTTTGACAAATACAGTTCTATCTCTAGATACTTTATAATTACTGAAGTTGAAAATACAGGATCATTTCAGTAAAAATTCTAACCAGCTGTGATTCGTATCTACAGATCTACATCAAGAAAGGCATTAGTCAAATGCTATTTGTACTACAAAGTACCAACAGATTGAGCAACCCTATCTCTACAATTCAGCCCTTATCTTTAAACTGAGTCTTTAGTGCGTACAATATAACCTTACTTTAGGTATAACAGAAGCCAATGAAAAGCTGAGAATGGCTACTAAAATGCATCACAGACCAAAACAAAAGTCTGATCTTAAGTCAGTCCTTTTCATTTGGTAACAAAGGCAATTCCACTTACAGAAAACAGACTCCCACATTTCAAAGGTTTAAAGTTTCATTAGAAAAATTGTACACAAAATAAAAAATATATTTTTCAAGAATAATGGTATTTCATTCATTAAATTCATTTAAAACATGAGTTATAGTAGAGAAAGAGAAATGACAGCAGAAAGTTTTATACAACCAATCCATCTGCAAAACCACGCTCTTAAAAACACACCATACGGTTTTAATAAAAGGCAACTGCAGTTCCATTTTTCTAAGCTGTCTTAGTTGAGGGTTTTCTGTAATTGGTTTTTATACTGTTTTCTCCATAACAAGTTTAAAGATGTCATTTCCTCATCACCAAATACTTTATTCTCCAAAACACCTGATAACCAGGTCTCTGTTGCATTTCTTTTACTTTCCTAAGGAATATAAAGCTGCTTTGAAAGTCAATCCAAGTTCAAGTCTATATCAAAGTTCTAGCACTTGGATATCTGTCCTCCTTTGCTTCCTAAGAAATGTGATTCAGTCATCTGCAGCTATGCAACTGAAATTATGATGAGCTTTTTCTCTTTTTAAGTCTGCCTACTAAATTCTACCTCTTCCTCTGCACACCGCTGGGAGCGCCAACCTCCCCTATCAGATTTAGATTTGGGAGGAGGTGATTTTGTTCGAATTCTCTCAATTTCTCAGTAGTAGTCAAATTATATCTGAGTATAAGATTTTTTAAAAAGAAAAAAAAGTCTCTTTTTATTGTTTCATCAAGAAAATGTTAAAACTTTGACAGAAGTTAACCATCTGTCCCAACTCCATTCTATCAAGGCTCCCAAAGAGCCTTCCATTTGCTATGACAGCAGTGGCAGGATGCCTATTATCAACTGCTCTTGCCACTAGTATGACACTACAGATTGGGACTTTTTCACTGTTCACTTAAACTATTTCTAAAAAGCAAAAGCCTCTGTAATTAGTTGGAATCTACCAGAATAAATTAGTCTCTGAAAGGAAGGTATTTGTTTCATTGTCAAGTTACATGCACATGACCAAAGGCAGGATGATCTGTTTTTCTGGGATAAAACTACCCAATGTGTGTAACAACTATGAGGGAGATTAGCTAAGATATTCCTGCAGCTTCGAGAAATTAAAGCAAAGTGCAAGCTGGAATTGAGTAGTAAACAAAGTCCCCCAATTGGAGTTCAAACTACAGGGAAGAAGGTATAGGGGCATTAACAGGTCAGTGTCTTAAAAAGTTACCGAGGTGGAAAGCCGCCTCTGTGTGCGCCTCCACGGCCGCCCCTAAAGCCACCTCTTTCGCCTCGGAAGTTAGAGCGATTCCTTTCTCGGCCGCGGCCCGCTGAAGTTCCACCTCTTCCTCCGCCCCTGGGAGCTCCGCCTCCCCGATCAGACTTGGATTTGGGAGGGGGTGATTTTGGTCGAAGTCTCTCAATTTCTTCTGTACATCCAGTCAAGTAGGAATTAGGAGCACTAAAGTAGGATGCATATGTTTCTGCGTTATAGTTGCTATTTGTAAGAGTTGGTCCAACTGTAAGCCAGCCTGAAATAGAGGGAAAGATTATCTTTTTTTTCCCCATTTCTCTTACTGATCCTTTAGGAGCTACTTCAAATCTCTAATGCATTTTTAAAGCTGCCCCTACCAAAAAAAATAAATAAATAAAATTAAAAAATAAAGATGCCCCTATCACTCATCCAATATTTATCTTTTTTACAGAACACATGGCATTTAATCATGGTTATACAGATTTCATATGTATAGATCTTATTTCACCTGCATGACTGTAACTTTTGTAAAATATCTTCCTCATTGTCTCCATCCACGTTTCACATTCTGTGAGAGTAGCACTTAGAAAAAAAAAAAATTACAGACTACACTGAGTTTGGGCTCAGTGAAAATTTAATACATTTTATTAACCTTCCTACTTGTGGAAATGATATCACTGTTTTCTGATTAAAATCCTGGAATCAACTTTTGCCTCTGCTCTTCCCAACAACATTAACCCAGCTGACAGGTGCTAGAAATTGAACCAGTACCATGTTGCTCCTATTCATTCCCATTTTTCCATGTCTACTGTCACCCTCAAACGTGAGCCTTTATTTTCCTACTAGGCCAGCCCCCTACACATGTCACAGACACACATACATATTGTAAAGCTCTCCCAGCCTCTCCTCCCTCTGAAAGTGGAAAGCCTAAAACAAACTTTAAAATACGTCACTTCTTTGCCTAACCTTCTAGGGCTCTCCACAAAGCACAGATTCGTATATATGGTATCTAATGTCTTTTAGGATGAAACTTGAACTAACTTTCCAATCACATTTTTCATTAATGTTTTTCATGACAACTTCATTTGAGTAAAAAAATGAATCACTATAGTAACTGTTTCCATATAAATCTCCACCTCTGAAAATAAAAACAAATACATCATAATGTAAAAAAAAACCCAAAAACTGACAAAACCCCACCTCTGTGCCCATTCTATCCATCCTTTCAACCTGTTGAAAATTACATCCTTCAACATACAAATCAAATATACATCTTAAATGAAATAAAAATAATTTCTCAGAATTTCCATCACATGTTGTACCTCTATAGGTACAAAGGTAATTTTGTCAGCTACATTGCTAAACAGCTTATAATGAGGATGATTTCTGATTAATTATATCTGGAATGGGAAAAACTACAAATTAACTGTAAATGCCCAATAAAGACTGAGTTTTCAATTATTCACTTTTCTGTTTTTTACATAATATCATGAAATCTGAGACCATGAGTTTCTACAAGTGAAATATTTTCAAGTTACTCTGCTCACCAAAGCATAGAGAAGTAGCTGATGGGCAGGGAGAGAGAAGAGGGGTGGATTATGTTATATACACAAGTTAAGGCAACTTTAAGAATTACTTTTTTTTGAAGGAAAATCAGTTTCTTCTAAATTCTTAGGTACTTTTATGGCTAATTATTCTATTATAAATTCTTTAACTTTTCTTATGTTTTATAAAATGTAGGTTGTTTAAAACAAGATTCTGGCTCTTTTCACCTTTAAACCGGATTTTTAACATGCTAAGGCAAAGAGACTGACTTTATATATCAAGAATAAAGCAATGCTACTTTTACATCTTCTGAGAAAGCAATAAAAGAAACAGAATATACTGACATTTCAATGACACTCTGTACATGAAAGCTGTGCCCTCTAAGAAAAAATCTTTGTCCATAAGAGTCTAATTATTTTTCAAAGTAGTAAATTCACATTATATTGTTTTTGTAAAAAGTTAAAATTCTGAAAAGACAACACCAGTATACATGTAAGTAAACAAGCTAGGTATTTTAGTTTCTAATAAAGCCAAAATCTGTATTTCACAAATGTATGGTTATTTTCTGCAGAATTATTTAATCATTCACTTACGCATTTCTTCAACACATTATTTACTGAGTGATCTGAATGCTGGGTAGGAAGAAGTGAGTAAGACAATCTTTGCCTTCCATGAGACTGCATGCTGGAGAAACTGACTAAAACATATGCCCAGGGCGCCTGGGTGGCTCAGTTGGTTAAGCGACTGCCTTCGGCTCAGGTCATGATCCTGGAGTCCCGGGATCGAGTCCCGCATCGGGCTCCCTGCTCAGCAGGGAGTCTGCTTCTCCCTCTGACCCTCTTCCCTCTCGTGCTCTCTCTCATTCTCTCTCTCTCTCAAATAAATAAATAAAATCTTAAAAAAATAAAATAAAATAAAATAAAACATATGCCCAAATGAACCTGCAATTCATTTAATGATAAGTGTTATAAAGAAAAAGAAAACGGAGTAAGGGGAAAGAGAGTGTTGGAAGAAGGAAGGAGGGGAGTGGAACAGGAAGGTGGCCAGTTTATTTATTTATTTATTTTTAAAGATTTTATTTATGTATTTGACAGAGAGACACATCGAGAGCAGGAACACAAGCAGGGGGAGCGGGAGAGGGAGAAGCAGGCTTCCCACGGAGCAGGGAGCCCGATGCGGGGCTCGATCCGAGGACACTGAGATCATGACCTGAGCTGAAGGCAGACGCTTAATGACTGAGCCACCCAGGCGCCCAGGAAGGTGGCCAGTTTAGACAGAGTTGTGAGGAAAGGTCTGTCAGGTATTTGAATGAAAGTAGAGGACCATGAAGAGACAAGAATGAGCTTGGCATATCTGAAGTACAGCAAGAGGAATCAAACACATCATAAGAATTTTATTTTACACAGCAGTGTGTACTATTTCTTGACACCTATATCCCCAGGGGAGATAAAGCTTTTCAATGATTTTTTTTAAGGTCCTACCTGGCCGAATTGTACTATCTCTTCCAAATAGATGAAGCCGTCTTCTACCAAGGCAAAAATGTTCAATTATATGAAAAATTTCAACAGGCTTTTCTATATTGCCAATTTCAGGTTCTTCCGTGATAATCAAGTCAATGTCAACATTAGCATGAATGAAGTCCCCATCTGTGCTACGCTTAACAGTTCCTTTGATCCCCATGAGGCAGTGTTCCTAAGTAACAGTAAGAGCAGACCAATTAATCTCTTCATCAGCAATTATATTTCCTAACATTTTACATTTCTGATGTCCCCAATTCCAAAACAAACGTCATTTCTCCAAATCTTTAGAAAATAGTTCTATGGGCAAAAACACAATAGGAAAGAAAACCTGGATCTCTGGATGTGGGAAGACTGCCAGGGAAGCTAGACAAGACAGTATTAAATTCGGGGCCATGACGTTTTAGAACTGTGACAATGACCAGTCTTTTCCTCTGCAACCAGTTACGGAAACTTGGAATCTTAAAATGATGTTATACTGGGCTTCATATATGATCCAAGACCAAAACGATATACAAGATGTAAGGCTTTTTATATGGAGAGGGGACTTTAATCATGTATACAGACGTCTAATTACTCAACCTAAAAAAATGGGAAAATCAAACAATTTTTTGTTTTTTTGACCTTCTCTAATTAACCTAAATGGCAGGCGTATGAGTTAAATAAATTTAATCTCTCAGCTGACTCCATGAACCATTGTAAGGGTAACGTAGGTTCCCTTCAAAAGAATTTTCCAGTCTCGGAAAGATTTAATAAGAAAGACTCTCCCACTAATCGCTCCCTAAAGAGTGAAAGACTGGAGGACAAACTTTTAAAGCCTGATAGTAACAGAGCAGTTACATGGAGCAGAGTAGGAACCTTGTGTAGGTTCTTAGGATTCTTATGTAGGAAAAAGAAAAGGAAATAAATACGCCTCTAAGCCAACCAGCTGTGAGAGTGTTGCTGCCATCTCTTTTTTTCTGGACCCAGAGAAAAGGAAAAAATCTGGAGGGGTCAGAGGTACCAAAAGTCCATACTGACTTAGAATTACAGCAGTTTAGAACACACAAGAATACATATTACCTTCTCTAGCACAGTGAATGTTGATCTAACATAGTACATAAAATATTTTAAAATTAAACTGGATGTACTACTATAACGTTCAATGCCCTTTGTACAAATCTAAGAGAAGAACCTTTCTACCAAAATGAAACAGTATACAGTCATTTGGAAAAGCTTGAGGGAAAATAATGAAAATAAAGAAAACAAAACAATAAAGGCAATACCTTTGTTCTCTGGAAGACAGCTTTTGGATCTAAAGTCTTAGTCTTTCCAGGATTGTTTTTATTGGTTTTAATCCAACAAATATCTTCACATCTTCTGTAACCCCATTTGCGTAAACACTAGAAATGAAAGAAGTAAAAAAAGAAATCCTTAGCTAAAAGAAATAAACAATACTTAAAATAACCAACCAGCATTAAAAAACTTCCTAGAGGTTTGAGACACTAAATTCCAAGATGTCACAGTAATTTTTAGTTCAGAAATAGAAAAAAAGAAATACCAGTCTTTAAATAGACAGCCATTATACAGAATGCACAGATACATTCTGGATATTAACATAATCTATAAAGTTAAATATCAAAACAAAGAATTACATTAATACTCCAATTCTTCAATACTACCTTCCACTGTCATCAATAGAAAGTGGGTTTTAAATCATAAAACACTCAACCCCTCTTTAATCATAAAATTCAACAGATAATTTGATTCTTAGCACCTTGATTTTCTATCCTCTGACAAAGCTAAAAACTATTGAAAGTGTTCTAATTGATAGCTTCTTTTCAAATGAGAGTCTTATGTTATTTTTATATATTTACTACTGACAACTTCAAAAAATTCAAAGCCTTAAATGTTATGTAGATCTCATTACTGGATGAAACTGTACTTTCCATCTCTATACAATCTAGAAAATAGAGATCTGACCCATAGTGTCCTAGAACCTGTTATAGAAGAACATGTAACAAACGCTTGCTAATACATTGCTTAGAGTGGCATATTGAGGGCCTACTACCCAATGTAGGTGCTGACTAGCTGGTGGGAATAAAAACATAAGATATGTCCTCCCCCCACCCGCAATGATCCAAGAGGAAAGCAGGGGGAAAATAACTAAATTGTGCAGTACCATATTGTTGGTACTGTTCATTTCAGGAATGCTCTTACTGTGTAAAGTGAGAAACACCTCAAAATGAAACTTGGATTTTTATTTTAAAATCTCAAAAATCAAGATCAGTATCTGTTCCTGTTGGCAATTATTTGTTTTACACTGGATATTCATTATACATCACGAGGGTCTAAATCCCCATGCCTTAATCAATTTAACAAAAAGCTCATGAGTATTTCTCATGCTGAATTATTTTCGCAATCACTTTTGGCCCAAATCTGCTTTCACCAATATGACAGACTGCTACATAAACAAATACAATAAAACCTCCTAATCATTTTCAACCTAATTTGGGAGGTGGAGGGCAAGTCCAAAGCCAGATATTAGAGCTATAAAAGGTAAATACCAACATACCTATAAAAACATATAGTATGTTTCTATTTTCTTAGCTTTTCCAGAGCATCTTGGAGAGGTGCCAGCAAAAAATAGATACCCAATTGGAATACAGTTATAGTCTTACCTTGGAGTTCATAAATGACACAAGCAAGGATGTATCCAACAGTCTCAAACTTGTTATTTATATAAAGAATACAAAGTAATTGCAGAATTTCAGGATTTTAGCACAAATTTATCTCAATATAATCCTACTTAAATTCTTTACCTGTCAAATGGACACTTCCTAAAATTACCAGGATTAAATGAGATCATCTGCTGTATAACAAGTAATATGTCCTAAAAATGGAAGGTGTCATCTAATAACAAGTGAAGAAACTGAAACCCACCAGAGTAAAAATCTCTACCCAAAGTTCACTGCTAGACAGCAGAACTGAGACCAAAACTGAATGAAGCTTTCTATTACTTAGCCACATGCTCCCATGATTCTTGGATAAAAAAGCATATGCTATTTTGTTTCCATTTAGAAATCCAAAATATTGCAATAAAAAATAAAGTTCTGAAATACAGGAAATATAAGATGCTTAAAATAAATACAGGTGTTATGTAACTTCTTTCTCACTCTCATTCTATCATTCAAACCATGTGTTCCAAATGCTGTGTTATTTTTCCAATTTGTTTTGGTTTCTATTTGGAATTCAGCAGTTAATATTATTCAGAGGAGTACTTTTTAGCTACTCATAATGAGCAGTAAATGACACTAAGCAGCCTGTTTTTGAGCTGTGGTTTCAAATATCTAAACTGTTATCCTGAAGTTGTAACAAATCATATTTGGACTTACTGAACCTCAGTGCTAGTTAACTAAGGAGTACTGCCTTTCATGCATTCTTTTCTGAACGTGTTTTTTCCTTCTATTTTAGCAACTCAAGAAACAAAGGACGGAATAACATCTATCTTCACACTTTTTATATTTTTTCTTATGAATTTAAAAATCCAATTAAAAAAAACCATCTTACCACTCTTCCAAGGTCCAATCCCTCCCCGGAACCACACCAGAGAAAGATAAATGATCGAGGTGCTGCAATCTCATCAATTTCTAACTTCATAATCTGTAGGAAACCAAAACAATACTGCATAAAAGTATTTTGTTTCCCAGTCAACCTAAATCCAAAAGAACAACCATTGAGATTTATCAGGACTTTCAGTAGATGTGTTCTTTAAATGTACTAGTTTTCATTAGAAAATACATTTTATCCTTACAACTTATTCTGTTTTCTTATTCTATATTACGAAAATAAACACACATGCACACACATATACATACACTTGATTTTATACAGAAAAAGGTTATAGGGACCAGAGTCATAGAATAATGGAATTTTATAAGATGTAGCCTGAGAACAGCCCTTTATGATTTACAGAAAAAGAAACTCAAATAGAAGAGGTTGAATTACCCCAAAATTAGGGGCAAAATTAAAATGAAATATAACAAATGTTTGGGGAAGATCTGGTTTCCAGTAACTACAAAAGTTCTATATAAAATAAATCAATATGCACATCTCATTATAATGACCACTTTAAGTCTGAAATGCCAAAAAAAATAGTCTAATTTTTCCAAGGAAGACACACAGATGGCCAACAGCCACATGAAAAGATGCTCAACATCACTCATCATCAGGGAAATACAAATCAAAACTACTCAGTTTGTTTCTCAGAGTCCATAGTCTCTCATGTTCATCTCCCCCTCTGATTTCCCCCCCTTCATTTTTCCCTTCCTACTTTTTTTTTTAACATATAATGTATTATTTGTTTCAGAGGTACAGATCTGTGATTCAACAGTCTTACACAATTCACAGCACTCACCATAGCACATCCCCTCCCCAATGTCTATCACCCAGCCACCCCATCCCTCCCACCCCCCTCCACTCCAGCAACCCTCAGTTTGTTTCCTGAGATTAAGAATTCCTCGTATCAGTGAGGTCATATGATACATGTCTTTCTCTGATTGACTTATTTTGCTTAGCATAATACCCTCTAGTTCCATCCACGTCGTTGCAAATGGCAAGATTTTGGGTGTTCTGATGGCTGCATAATATTCCATTGAGGGGAGAGGGGTGGGAGGATGGCTTAGCCTGGTGATGGGTATTAAAGAAGGCATGTATTGAATGGAGCACTGGGTGTTATATGCAAACAATGAATCATGGAATACTACATCAAAAACTAATGATGTAATGTATGGTGATTAACATAATAAAATAAAATAAAAAAAAACTATGAGATATCACCTCATACCTGTCAGAATGGCTAAAATTAACAACACAAGAAACAACAGGTGTTGGCAAGGATGCGGAGAAAGGGGAACCCTTATTCACTGTTGGTGGGAGTGCAAACAGCTACTCTGGGAAACAGTCTGGAGGTTCCTCAAAAAGTTAAAAATAGAACTACCCTATGATCCAGCAATTGCACTACCGGGTATTTACCCAAAGGACACAAAAAAACTTATTTGAAGGGGCACATGCACCCCGATGTTTATAGCAGCACTGTCAGCAATAGCCGAACTATGGAAAGAGCCCAGATGTCCATCAACTGATGAATAAAGAAGATGTGATATATATTTACAATGGAATACTACACAGCCATAAAAAAAGAATGAAATCTTGCCATTTGCAATGGCATGGATGGACCGAGAGAATATTATGATAACAAAATAAGTCAGTCCAAGAAAGACAAATACGATTTTACTCATATGTGGAAGTTAGAAAACAGAACAAATGAACATGGGGGGGAAAAAAAGAGAGAGGCAAACCATAAAATAGACTTTAAGTATAGAGAACTGAGGGTTGATGAAGGAGGTGGGTGGGGGATGAGCTAAATGGGTGATGGGCATTAAGGAGGGCACTGGTTGTGATGAGCACTGGGTGTTGTATTAAGTGATGAATCACTAAATTCTACCCCTGAAACTAATACTACATTTTATGTTCACTAACTGGAATTTCAATAAAAACTTGAAACAAACAAAAAATTAATCTATAATTTGTTTCCCTTGTATGTGTTGTTCCCTTATATGTGTGTGTTTCCCTTGTGTTGTCACATTAAAAAAAAAAAAAGTTGTTCAATAATTAAATCTGTAAATTTCCACATAGCCACATAAAAAACTGTAAAACTAACCATTTTATATATTCTTTTTCTTCTAGTTTTCTGCCACAGTTAAGTTTCAGAGACCATGGTTTAAGCAAATATTTGTGTTTCATTTATTTAAAAAATCTTTAATAACAGATCCATTTAAGTTATAACCATATCATCTCTAACTTAATCTAAATAGAAAAACATTTGACAGTAATAATGGAAATAAGCTACAATATGTCTAAGCCTAGTGAGTTTTATATTCTGACTTTTCTAAATCTTGAAATCTCATCTAATATTCTCATAGGAATATAAATAAGTAAATATGTAACACACACACATACTCCTACATGTTTATACATGAAACAGAAAAAAGTTAAGTGATGACACACATTGGTGAAGAACATTAAGCAAATTATTCTCTTGACATTGCGGTTCTAAATGCTAAGTGTTGGTATTTTAAATAATATCCTTTACCAAAATGTGTTGACCACCACTGACTCTCTAATGTGAAAGAGAATACTTGTGAAATCCACTTTTCTTATTTACATTTTCTGTATTAGTTTAACTACTGGCACTTTCTTTAGGATATTACCACATAAAGGTTAAGAACTTAGGGCTTTGGGCCAGACAAAACATTTCAATATGCCAGCCAGAGTTCAGTGAAATTCAAGTGAAATCAAGAATATGCATATAAAATGGAGTTCCTTTATTTCACAAACTCTATTAGTCTGTCACATATAATTGAAGCTCTTGTGCCTTCACTGACCAAACCTTAGAGACTGGCCAGAGAAAATAAAGTTCAGCCTAGTTATAGCTGACCCATGAACAATGCAGGGGTTAGTGGTACCAATCCATATCCCGCAAAGAAAATGCGAGTGTAACTTCTGACTCCCTAAAACTTAACTACTTATAACCTACTATTGACTGGAAGCCCTACTGATAGCATAAACAGTCAATTAACACATATTTTGTATGTTATATGTATTTTATAGTCTATGCTTAAAGTAAGTTAGAGAAAAGAAAATGTTACTGAGAAAATCATAAAGAGAAAATACATTTAAGCTACTGTTCTGTAAAAATTCCATGTAGAAGTGAAATCGTGCAGTTCAAATCCACATTGTTCACGGATCAACTACACTAATCAAAGACATAATGAGATTTTTTTCAATTTTCTTTTTTTTTTTACTAAAGTCACAAAGACTGTTTTTATAATATTAATCAATTTTGATGAAGATATGGCTAAATAGATATTTCTCAAACACTACTGGAAGGAACATAAATTTGTGCAACCTCTCCGGAAAATTTCCCAGCAATAAATACCAAGAGTATTAAGTCATTTATGTCTTTAGAATACTATACACTGTTACCTTTCTGAATTTCAATAAGCACAAATTACATTTATCATCAGAGGATGGGAAAAACTTTTTCAAAGTGGTAAGATCCATAAAAATGTAAATAAAAAATGTCAGAGGGATTGAAGATGAAAGGAAAAGCTTCAAGGAGGAAAAACTAAAGGTATATCTTGAAGATTAAATAATATTAATAAGAGTAACTATCATTAACACAGAAGAGGACATGCAAGGATTCAGCACCATCTCCTATGAAACAACCATCTTACAATGTCAGTCCTTTCCTTTCCCAACCTCCCCTTCTGTGCTCAACACTCCTGCCTACTCTCTCTTTGGAATTCCCTATTCCCTTGGCCCCTATGTCGTTCATACTCTTGGTTCTCCTTACTCATCTTTGACCCATTCCTTTGACCTCTTTTATATATGCCTCTTAAATGTAAAAGTTTCCTGAGGCTTTACTGTCAACCCACATGTTATCTTAAGACCCTATCTCAGGACAAATTCATCTATTCTCATAGGTTTGATGTGCTAATCTTCTGAAACTGTATTTTGAGACACAGATCTGTCTGTCCTTCGAATGACATATTCCTATTACAACCTCCACACAGCTGTCTTACATACACCTCAAAATCAACATGTTCATATGATCTAATCCCTCCAATCCAGCTCTTCTTAAACTCACTCTTTCTCAACTGGTGAAAACTCAACCTACTTATCCCAAGACTCAAACCTTTGAGTCATCCTTAACTCTCCCCCCTCATCCCAATCACTAGAACTCACCACAGTATCTACTACACATTACTGAATTTATCACCTTTCTATTCTTACTACCATCACCCTATTCAAGGTCCCTTCATCCCCTAACTAGGCTACTACAACAGTCTTCTAACTGCTCTCCCCTTTCCAGACTCTTCCTCTAGTCCATACTCCACACACTAATCTGACCATTTAACTAAACTGGTTAAAGCCCTTCAAAGACTCCTTAATGTCTTCAGGATGAGAGCTTAAGCTTCTAAGAAGACATCATCTCAAGAAAGGCCCAATCTATGTTCTAACATCAACCTACAAACCAGATATTCTTTGCCTCCATCCCTTCTGCTCTTACTGTTCTTTCCATTTGGAATCACCATCCCATCCTTTTCTTTATTTGGCCAATTCCAACTAGTCTATTTATCCTGTTAAAATATCACCTCCTTTTTGTTCATCTACCCCATCCTCCAAGGCTTGGTCAGTTTTTCTCAGATCATCTTACACAGTCCTGTATCATGGAACTAACAAAATAATAATGCAATTATCTGTTTAGGTCAATATTTATCCCATTAAACTAGGTGCTCCTTAAGCCAGAGTACCAGGTCTTATTCATCTGTGAATCTCCAGTACCTACCACATTGCTTTAGCCCAGAGTGGTACTCAATAAGTATTTGTTATTTTTGTTACTGATCGGTAAAAACAGATAACTTTATGTAACTGACTGAAGTTATCAGCTTGCCTAATTTTATTTAGGAAAATGTAATTTTATCACAATTGTACTGAAATTATGTATCTTTTTTATCCATTATACTGTAAGTTCCTTGAAAAGAAATCATGTTTTTTTATATCTATATCTATTATACTCTAATGTTTACTAAAACTAAGCAAATGCAGAGTTATCAATCATTCTGGCTTTAGACTTTTCTGGCTATACATTCAAGAACTCTAAAACTGGAACCGTGAGTCTTCTACAGAGTACTTACTACTTGCTCAACTTCCGCCCCAAAAAGAAGAATCAGACCAAAGATAGTGTAATATTTGTCAGTGTACCCTGGATCTTCCATCACATTATATACTATATATTTACGATTCCTAAAAAGGTAGGAATATTTATAATCTTCTCATCAAATAAATATTCATTTGAAAAATAATTACAATGTAGAAAGTTTCATCATACATCATCCCAAGTCCAGCATTTTTCATTAGCAGTGATGCCAGTTTCTCTGTAATATTCTTCTAAAGGGGGTTCCAGAAGAATCACATCAAATTTAGGTGTCAGTTCTCTGATGTCAAAGGCTTCTATATCTGCTTGTAAGTACCTATTTGATTAAGGCATAAAAAGTGACTAAGAGATTTTCAAATACCTTACAGATGATAATGAAAGGAATTTCTTAAATATTACTAAACGCTATTTACAAAGTAATCATAAACTAATTAGTAAATACTTTTTTATGCAGGAGTATCTTTCTTCAGTATAGACACTAAACCATCTACCAATACTCTTCTCTAGAAGATGGATATAATCACACTACAAACTAAAATCATATTCCCCTATGTACATCGAGAATGTACTTCTCTCATTTTGACACTGAAAATCCATACTAGTATGTAAGTCTCTGAGCCCCATTTCATCCTAATCTGAACATTAGTTTTTTCTTAATTGTTAAGTTAGAAAAACTATTTGTTAGCTTTAAAATCCTCCCTCTAAAAAATTGTTTCTAAAGATGGGTGTAATTTTCTTTTATCAATTTGTTTGTTAGTAAAACTGTTTATATTAATAGCCTTTCCTGGCTACCTAGTATAAATTATGACTAGCCTTTATTGAAAGGTTTTTTTACACATAGTATGAAAGTAATTTAAATATAAAATACTTTAACAGTTTTTTAAATTGGATGAATATTAGAATCTGCTAATATTTTTCTCCACACACTCGGACTTCTTTGTGATTCTTCTAATCACTAACAGTATACATTTTAGCAAATTGTTAAATGTATAAAATGTTCAAAGTAAGCTAATGTGAATTAAGTAGATTCTCCAATTTCAAAGACTTTTTACACATTTTTGAAGAAAACATTATTGTGTTTAGCAAAGGTTAAAATGAATTTTCATAATCCAGTATGTTAAGAATAGTATCCCTGAATGCTGAGTTATAATTAATTTTTATTTTCTTCTTTTCCTTCACCTAAGTTTTCTAAATTTCCTTCAATAAATACACTGCTTTTTGAGAGGAAAAGTCATTTAAAAACACTTTAAGAAACTCAAGAATACAACAAACATGAATGATTTTCTAAGAAAAAAAATTAAAGACACTTTAAGGAAATTGTCTAGAAAACTGAAAAAATAAAATGAAATGAGAGCCTACTAGTGTACTCAGCACTGGAATGTCAAACGAATCTATTTTACAATACAAAAGAAAACAGTCTATTAACATTAAATAGGTGCTGAATTTTTTTTCAAACAGAAAGGCTATCGGATAAAAAGACTGCTATTTTAAGCTTGAGTTGGGAATAAAAAGTAACTGAAAAAACACACTTACATAGGAGGAGTGTTAGATTTAGCTATTAACTCATCTTTCAGCCTGATGAGTTCCCTCAGTTTAGGGTATTCTTCAAATCTGTCAGCCAAACCTGAGGACAAAAAATAGTAAATAATAAATTTCAATACAACTGAAGTTGATATCAGTGAATTCAAAGGTGATGAGCTCCCTCAGGAAAACAAAACAATACACAATTAACACTTTATTCTCGTGTCCTTTTAAAAAGTTAATTTTGAATATTTTAAGGTATTTTATATATACATTTCATATCTAATGACCCTAAATCCCACATGCAGGCAAAAACCCAGATGTTCCAGTCCAAATCAATAAACCATTTAATCTCTCATATTTAAGTTAAATTTGCTCACAGCATTAAGTTAAGCCATTCTGTTCTGAGGGAAAGAAAAGAACAACTGCCTTCTTCTACCATGTTTTCCCCCCTTTCTATTAGCTAAAAGAATTCTTTCTCCTTAAGAAGCTAGTGATTATTGAGGTTTGTACTTAGCTTCTTAAATAGTTATCAAAAGCAGAGAAAATGAGTATTTCTATTCTTTCTTATGATTACATATAGAAAGAAACAAAGAATAGTTAGAGATGAGAGAAACACTGCTGATGATCTTAAATTAACTGGCTATGGCTCATGGACACAATCCTGTAACAAATCTAGTAAAGAAGATAATGAGTCCCTAATAGTAGACTACCTCTCATTTCCAAGACAAGTTGTCTTCTCTATGAGTATTTCTTGTATCAATACTTATAATTTTAAAGATTTCATATCTCCACATTATTATAAACCAAATCTCCATATATATTTTCAGGCTTAAGAACTTAAAAAACATATATAAGTCCTACAAAGGGTACTTAAAAACAGGAGACTCACTGTTCCCATGTTCTCAAAAATGTTTTAGATCTTTGAGCTCAGAAGAGATTTTAGGCAATGAATTATGGCACACTACAACAAGAACTAATGATGTTATGTATGGTGATTAACATAACAATAAAAATTTAAAAAAACTGGGTAAAAAAAAAAAGAAGAGATTTTAGGTAAAGCAGCATAATGCCTGTTAAACAACTGTAGGGATAAGTAAGGATTTGAATGTCAAAGATTCCTAAAAGCTTTTATTTGGTTCCCCCCCACCCCAAGAAACATATTCCTAACAATATAAATCATATAAGCATCTTAATTTAAAAGCCAAAAGTACAGAGTAATAACTTTAATATCAAAGAGTAAAAGTGAAAGATTTTGTAAAGCCTCTTCAATCAGTGCTTATAAAACCAATTGCAAATAAAACAAGTTTAAAGACTTTACTATATAGTCAGGTTTTAATCACAGTAGAATTGGCTCTCACTCTTCTATAAAACAGAAAGTGCAAGTTTTTCTCAATCCGTAAGTTTCCTAAGTACTTTATCTTGGCTGTGGGGAAATAAGTATCTTAAGGGCAGAAAGGTGGATAATGAAATTCAGTTATACAACTATCATAAAAAACAGCTTTACTAAAGTATAACTGATATATAAAAAACACACGTATTTAATGTACACAATTTGATGAATTTAGACATAGGCATGCACCTGTGAAATCCTCACAGCCAAGGCAACAGACATATCCATCACCTCTAAAAGTTTTCTTGTGTTCCTCTGGGTGTGCGTGTGTATGTGAGTGTGTGTGTGTGTGTGTGTGTGTGCACACACGCGTGTACATGTGTGATAACGCTTAAGATGAGCTCTACCCTTAACAAATTTTTAAAGTTTTATTGACTATAGTCAACAGCATTGCTGTATAGCACTATGCTATACGGTAAATCTCTAGAACTAATTCATCTTGCATAACTGAAACTTTATATCAATTCAGTAACACTCCCTATTTTCCCCTTCCTCCAACCCCTGATAACCACTGTTCTCTGATTCCGTGAGTTTGACTATGTTAGGTACTTCATAAAAGTGTAAGTATTAATCATATTACATATACTCTTTTAGGTACCTAAGTATTTGCATATTTGTTCCATGGCTGGCTTATTTCACTTAGCATTATCTTAACATTTATGCTACAGCTAAATTTTGCTCATGAAAACACTAAAATCAGTTTCTACTTCAAGAGTAACACTGCTTGCAAGCAACACAGAAAAAATAAATCAGATGACAACAAAATTAAAATTTTTTCTGTGTTGTAAATTATACCATTAAAAGGTAAAAAGACAACCCACAGAATGGGAGAAAATACTTCCAAATCATATGTCTGATAAGAGACTTGGACTGAGAATGTAAGTCTTACAATGTAATAATAAAAAGGCAAATAACCACTTAAAAAATACACAAAGAGTTTGGATATTTCTCCAAAGTACTTAAATAGCCAACAAACATATGTAAAGATGCCTAATATCATTAATCACTAGGAAAATGCAAGTCAAAGACACAGCGAAATTATCACTTCATACCCACCAGGATGGCTATAATTAATAAGACAGATAATATTAAGTGTCAAGCATGGGAAGAAACTGGAACCCTCATACACTGTTGGGAAGAATGTCAAATGGTACAGCTGCTTTGAAAAACAATTGTGCAGTTCCTCCAAAAGTTAAACAGAGAATTAACACATGACCCAACAATTCCACTCTTAGATATATGCCTAGGAGAAATGAAAGCATATGTTCACACAAGAATTTTACATGAATATTGATGCAGCACTGTTTATAACAGCCAAAAAGTAGAAACAACCCAAATGGATGGATCAACAAAATATGGTACATACATACAATGGAATATTATTTGGCAGTCAAAATAGATGAAGTACTGACTCATGCCACAACAGCAACGACCCTTGAAAACATTGTGCCAAGTGAAAAGAAGCCAGTCACAAAATACCACATATTGTACAATTCCATTTATATGAAATGTCTAGAATACGCAAATTGTTAAGAGATAGAAAGTCAATTAATGGTTACTTAAGGTTGGGGGCAGATGAGGAGGAGGCAATGGGAACTGACTAGTAATGGGTACTGAGTTTCTTTAGGGGAGATGAAAATTACATTGTGGTGATGAATGCACAAACTGGATTGACTAAAAACAAAACAAAACAGAATTATACCCTTTAAATGGGTGAATTATATGGTAGATGAATTATCTCAATAAAGCTGTTTTTAAAAATGCAGGGGTAATGCCTTTGAGGGACTTATTAGTAGCCTGGACAGGGGCTGAGGGAAGAACCTCTGAGCTCGAGGATATCTTAATAGCAACCTCAAAAACTGAAAAGCAAAGAGAACAAAATCTGAAAAAACAATAAAAAGTTAGGAAATCCAAGAACAATGGGACAACTACAAAAGATGTAACATGTGTAACAGAAATGCCAGAAGAACAAGAGAGAGGAAGAGAAGAAATATTTGAAATAATAATGACTGAGAACTTCTCCAAATTAATGTCAGACAACAAACCAGATCCAGGAAGCTCAGAGAATATCAAACAGTATAATACCAAAAAACCCCTAAACTTATGGCATATCATTTTCAAACTACAGAACGTTAAAGATAAAGAAAAAAATCCTGAAGAAATCAGAGGGAAAAAACCACCATGCCTACAGAAGAACAAAGATAGGAATTATATCCAATTTCTCAGAAATATGCAAGCAATAAAAGACTGGAGTTAAATATTTAAAATGTGTTGAAAAAACAAAACACCAGCCAAGAATTCTATACTCTGTGAAATTATTCTTCAAAACTAAAAGAGAAATAAAGACTTTCTTAGAAAAATAAAAATTGAGGAAATTTGTTGCCAACAGACCCACCTTGCAAGAAATGTTAAATTCTTTAAAGATAAGTAAAAAAATAATACAGGTGAGGAAATCAAGCCTACAAATGAAAGGAAAAGCATCAAAGAGGAAATAAATGAAGGTAAAATAAAAATGCAGGGATAGTCACAGAACCAAACTGAAGGAGGAAGGAAGGAAGGGAGTGAGTAACCCTGCTGGAAGGAAAAGGAGGGTACACTGGAAGTATGCAGAATGAAAACAGGAAGCCAGGAGAAATAATTTTGGAATTAGAAAAGCCAAGCCAGGAAAAATAATTTTGTTAGAAATAATCCACAAAATGGATAAATTACATGCATGTAATCAAGAGTTAGCAATAGCATATTCCCAACAAATCTAACATACCTACGTCCCTGATGAAATTTTGAGGTCTATGTCCAGTGTCTACAAAATGTTGGCAGTAATCATTATGGGGATTTAAACTCTGCGTTCCCTAAAGAAAAAGTCAAAATTAAATTAAGAGCATTTACTCTAATGGCAGATACACTAACTCTGTACTTTACTTTTTGTTATGAGGCCATACAAAATAGAAGTTGATACGTAGATTAAAAAAAATTAGGAATATTTAAAAACACAACTAAAATGACAGTATTACTCTTTAGTAGCTACAGACATTGATATAGCATTATCTCATCCTAAATAGCCAAGTATCAAAAGACTATTTCAAGAATAATTTTAAATGATTTTTATTTTATAATAATTATTCCTCAATAACTGAAAAAATGTTGAAAATAAGTATTTAAAATTTTTTCATGCATAGAGCTGAAATGTGAAGGGTTATGATATGAAAATTTATTTACCTTAAGAAAAGTACTAGAATCTTTATAAATCTCTTCTTCATAAGGCAAATTCTCTTCTTCCTGTTGCATTTCTAATTCATCCTTGGAAAAGGAAGATTAAGTAGACATTTTATGTATAGACGGAATATTTTATGTACTTATGATATCTTGAGTATTAAGACTCAATATAAATATTTTGTTTTTTAAAGATTTTATTTATTTATTTATTTATTTATTTATTTGATAGAGAGAGAGAGAGCACAAGCAGGGGGAGCGGCAGACAGGGGGAGAGGGAGAAGCAGGCTCCCTGATGAGCAGGGAGCCTGATGTGGGGCTCAATCCTAGGACCCCGGGATCATGACCTGAGCCAAAGGCAGACACTTAACCGACTGAGCCACCCAGGTGCCCCAAGACTCAATATAAATATTTCATTTCCTTAAGACATAATTTTTCAAATTATCATTAAAGTCAAACACTGAAGTCTTTGCATTCTTATCATTATCTAGTTATTTTTACAATAAATAAAAATTTCCTTTTCATTCTCATCAATACCTGTCTCTAACTACTGATTTTGTTGACTGAATTGTCTAATACTATTTATCTCATACTATAGATATTAGAATTTAGCTCAAATCATGAAAGACATGGCCACCAATGGGGCAATTTTATTTCTATTAAAAACCATATGAAACTACTATTTTTACAGATCAAAAATGTTAAAATATCAGGAACTGTATATGGTTAAATATACATATTTATATGATAATAAGTAAATAAAGTAAAATGATAATAAAATAATCACTTATATTTAAGTTGCATACTAGCATATACCAAAATGCAATGCACAAAACAGTATTTATGAGATTAGGAAACCATCACTGAACTTCCTAGAAACTTACTGAAACTATGCATTCTCTTCTCTATTAAATATAATTGTACAACAATTAACTTGAAAGAAATGGAGATAGGTTTTTCGTCTATAATACTTCCTTTTCAACTAAATATTGCAATTGTAAGTTTAGAAGTTGTGTTTTTTCCTTCGGCCTCTTTCAGAAACGGTTCTACATTATTGTCTAGCCCATGGGTTCTCAAAATATCTTAACTGTACTACCCTACCAATAAACATGGAATAACGCAACTCAAAAAAGACTCAAAATTTGATCCCATTATCCAAAGTTTCTGATACATCTACCTCCTTAGTCTTACTTAAGAATATTATTGTCCAGTGCTTACTAGGCATTATGCTTTATATCCATCACCTCTTACATTAAAATGAGGAAACTGAAAGATCTTAATTGAACTGATTAAGGACTACTTCATTTTATTGTGCTTCAATTTATGCATGCTGCAGATATTGCATGTTTTACAAACTGAAGGTTTGTGGCAACCTTGCATCGAGCAAGTCTATTGGGACCATTTTTCTGACAGCATTTGCTCACTTTTTGTCTCTGTGTCATATTCTGGTAATTCTTAACAAAATTTCTAATTTCTTCATTACCATATTTGTTACGATGATCAGCAATCTGTGATCAGTGATCTCTGATGTTACTATTATAATCGTTTTGGGGCACACTGAACCGTGTCCATACAAGATGGCGAACTTTATCAATTAATGTTGTGTTTTGATTGTTCCACCAACTGGTGGTTCCCCTGTCTCTCTCTCTCTCCTTGGACCTCTCTATTTCCTGAGACACAATATTGAAATTAGGTCAATTAGTAACCCCACAAGTCCTCTAAGTATTCAAGTAAAAGGAAGAATTGCACATTTCTCACTTCAAATCAAAAGCTAAAAATTATTAAGCTTAATTAGGAAAGCATGTGGAATCTGAGACAGGCCAAAACCTAGGCCCTTTGTGCCAAACAGCTTAATTGTGAATGCAAAGGAAAAGTTCTTGAAGGAAATTAAAATTGTTACTTCAGTAAACACACAGATGATAAGAAAGTAAAACAGCCTTATTTCTGATATGGAAAAAGCTTACTGGTCTGGACAGAAGATCAAACCAGCCACAACATTCCCTTCAGCCAAAGCCTAATCTAGAGCAAGGCCCTCACTCTCTTCAATTCTATGAGGCCTGAGAGAGGTGAGGAAGCTGCAGAAGAAACGTCTGAGGCTAATAAGGATCAGTTCATGAGGTTTAAATAGCAGAAGAAACGTCTGAAGCTAATAAGGATCAGTTCATGAGGTTTATTCACTAAGAACATAAAAGTGTAAGGTGACGCAGCAAGCGCTGATGTGGAAGCTGCAGCAACACAGAGGAAAGACCCTCCACCAGCAAAGATTAAAACTTGCTAAAAAGCTCAAATGAAGGCTAGCATTTTTTAGCAAAAGTTTTTTTTTTAAAGATTTTATTTACTTATTTGTGAGAGAGAGAGAAAGCAAGCACAAGCAGGGGGAGCGACACGCAGAGGGAAAAGAGGGCTCCCCACCGAGCAAGGAGCCTGATATGGGACTTGATCCTGGGATCATGACTTGAGGTGAAGGCAGATGCTTAACCAACTGAGCCACGCAGGCATCCCAGCAATAAAGTATTTTTAAATTAAGGTATATAACTTGTTTTATTAGACATTAATGCTACTGCATTTAATAAATATAAGATAGTATAGACATAACTTTTATGTGCACTGGGAGACCAAAAATTTCATCTGACTTGCATTATTGCAATATTCACTTCATTGTGGTGGTCTGGAACCAAACCTGCAATATCTTCAAGGTGTGCCTGTATACATATGCTACTGACAATTATTGTAGAAAGTTTAAAATTGAGCTTTTCATCAAATTTATTTTCCTGGATAAGAATCTATTATTGTAGGGTGCCTGGATGGCTCAGTGTCTGCCTTCAGCTTGGGTCATGATCCCAGGGTCCTGGGATTGAGCTCTACGTTGGGCTCCCTGCTCAGCAGGGAGTCTGCACTCTCCCTCTGTGTGCTTTTCTCTCTCTCAATAAATAAATAAAATCTTAAAAATAAAAATAAATTTTAAAAAAAGAATCTATTATTGTAAGGATTTATATTTTTCTTGACCAGAAAATTGCCCTGTCCTCTACTTGCCTTATATTCTTCCATTTTGTCTTCATCTGTCTCTCCTTCGTCCTGATACTTACGTTTTGCATTTGGAGCAGATGTATCGTAGGAAGCCCTGAAAATTAAAACTGAAGTGTTACACACAGATATAGAAAGATGTATAAATGGCAGCTATTAATAATATTAAATAACAGTTTACAGAAACAGAACAAGGCACATTTTTTCTGATTAAGTAGTATCTATTCATCCAGTTTATAAAATAAAAAAAAAAATCACAAAACCTGATTGGTAATTGTGTATTTTACTTTTATGAGAAAGCAACCAAATCAGAAACTAAGCTTTTATAATGGATGTATGGCAAAAAGAAACTTCTACATTATATATCATTCTAATCTGTCTTAAGCAAAATTGATATTCAAATTAATAACCAGAATACTGAAAAATTCTAAGTGCTTTATGAACTAAAAAATGAATACCACTTTCAGGGCAAAGTATGTTTTCTCTCATAAGGATCTGTAAATAAAATTATTTATGGTATATAAGCTAATTCTTAGTCTAACATTCCATTTTCTAACTACTTCATGAATGAGAACTTACTATATTCAGAAAGTATTTCATAATTCATGAATACTAAAAACCAGTATTTCTGAAATCTTTATTTTGATGCTTGTCGTAACAACACACTTCATACCTAGGATTGTTTGTTTATCAAAACAATAACCAGGGGCGCCTGGGTGGCTCAGTCGGTTAAGCATCTGCCTTCGGCCCATGTCGGGTTCCCTTCTCAGCAGGGAGTCTGCTTGTCCCTTTCCCTCTGCCCCCCCCACTTGTGTTTACCCTCTCTTTCTCTCTCTCTCTCCCCCTTTCTCTCAAATAAATTAAATTTTTAAAAAAACAAACAATAACCCTTTCACAATATTAACATGTCACTAAAAAAAAAAAAAAAAACAATTATTCAACTGACCTGCAAGTTTCTCTTGTTTCAGCAATTTCTCTCTGCTCATCTTTGCTATTTAACACGGCACCAATGCTGTCAGCACTTTCTGCTCCCAACTGAGAAAAGACAAAAACCAAAAATTAGATCATAATGTACTGGATAGCCTTTCCAGCCAGTGTAGCAACATTTAACATATCAGGTATTAAAAGAAAGAAAACAAAAAAATCCCCAGAGAAACCAAAAAGCCCTAACTACCTCAGCAGGCAAATGGATTAATTACCTTGCAGGAAAAACTAGAAATACCTTGTAACAAAACCATGTTAATTAGGAACAAATCTGAGAGCTAGCGAGCATTTTATACTTCGTTATATTTTGAAATTAAGGCAATTTCAGCCAATCCTCTACTTTTTAAGTAAATAATAAAACACAATTTAGTAACAGTAGCAGTAACAAAAAAAGCAGCTAACATATAGTGTATATAGGGTGGTAGGCATTAACACTTTGCGTCCATCAGCTCATATATTATATCTTATGTATCCCGTGCTGTAGTATCTATCCAGTTTTATTCAAGCCAAGTCTTTATACAATGATTTATAGACACAACACTGAATTTTAACAATACCTAAAAAATGGTAATGCAAATTCCGTTTGGCAGTTGGGGAAATTCTGCAAAATACAACAAAAAACTAGTTGAGATAAGCTGGCTACACAGAGTGGGATCAGTTCATGGAAATCTTAAAAGCCAAATGAACAATTGCAGAATGTAATTTATAGGCTATGAGGAACAATTTAATATTTTTAAGTACAAGAAGCGCACGAGGAAATCTGCCTTAAATAGTCCCTTTAGCTCAGGAAAGGGAATATACTAAAATATCAGAGCAAGTCCCTAGCCTTGATCTTAAACAATTACCACTGCCTTGGAGTGCCTGGGTGACTCAGTCGTTAAGAGTCTGCCTTCGGCTCGGGTCATGGTCCCAGGGTCCTGGGATCAAGCCCCGCATCGGGCTCCCTGCTCAGCGGGAGGCCTGCCTCTCCCTCTCCCACTCCCCCTGCTTGTGTTCCCTCTCTGTCAAATAAATAAATAAAATCTTTAAAAAAAATAAACAATTACCACTGCCTTTTTTGTTTGCCTACTTCATGACTCCCCAAAGGTTTCTCCAATGATAAATCTCTTACACTATATCAAATGTTCCTGATATTTTAACTCTTCCAAATATTTTCTTGGAACTTCCAATTATTTTATTTTACACTTCAATTCTTTTACCTTTACTTTTGTTTTCTTCTCCCCAAGTTACATGTAAGCTCCCTAAGGAGATGAACTCTGTCTTCTTGGTATCTGTATGTTCAGCAGCTTGCATAATGCCTGACACAAGAGTAGATGCTCAATATTTGAATGAACCAATTAGATATCCTACTACATTAGAATACAATGTATTACAATAGAAGTGCTTTAAGTCAAAATTCTCACAAAACTGTGGAATGACTGGAATAAGTAAATCATAGATTTTCCATTACAGAAGCACTAAATATATTATTTTAATAATTAGGACAATTTGGTATCATTCAAAAGCATATACGATTTTTTTTTGGAATAAAGCTACAGCTAAGTAAAAAGCAGGTGTAAGTTGCTGATGTTTATATTCTGTATAACAATAAGTAATATAAGTAGTGTACTCAACAGTAAGGACAACAAAAGCCAGGTGGAAGAAGATCCTTAGCCAGAGAGATCAAGATCTCTCTGATAGCTTTCATTACAATGTTCTGACCTGAGCTGTGCTACAGTGGATGGACAGAAATCAGAAAGGAAGGAGGACAATTTTTTAAAAATCGTAAAGTATAAATTGCACAAATCACATTCGGGGGAGTAATCTGTGTTGTTCATATGGAGAAAAGCAATTGAAAGAAAGGCTGAAATTAGTTGGTAAAGTGGAGGTCTGTCATTGATTATATCAGACATCCTTACCTAAGAGGTATAGTTCCTAACCAACTAGAAGACTAGGGAGCAGCTAGTCTACTGGAAAGAGCATGCAAAGCCTAAAACTGAACCTTGCAAACTTACAAACTTTGTGGACTTCAGCATGTAGCTTAAATTCTTTTGAGGCCTACTTTCTGCATCTGTAAGATGCAAATAGCATCTGACTTGTATGACTGAAGATAATGTATATAAAAAGCTTAGCAGTCTTGATTCATTGAAGGTACTTAATAAACAGGACCCATTATTAAGTTTTATGCATTATGCAAGCTTTTTTAGGGTAAAGACTATGTATACTTTTTATACATAGTTGAATTGCCAGTGGCTACTAGGCCCCCTGGTATATAGTAAGACACAAAAATAACTATTTATGAATGCATTTTAAGTCAAAGAATTCAAAACTCAAAAATAAGAACCTTACTTGGTGGTAACAAAGCTACTGAGTATTTTGAAGACAACTTGATAAAAGGTGGGAAGAAGAAGGCTTGGAAAAGATACCTGATTTGTCCCAGATCCTAATGCCAGAGGGACAGAACAGATCTGATTCCAAAGTCCCACATTTTTAACACTATACCACAAACCTTTCCATCAGATCATAAGAGTGTAGGTTTCAAATTTTCATTTACTAAAACCAAGATTCATTACTGAAAAAATAACAGTAAGATGCCTCATTAAAACCTCTTAGTATTTTCTCCATCACTTTTACTGATATGAATGGTAGGATGTGAAACACAAACTCCCAGTAGAGGTTTACACCTGCATTTTCTGTATGTGTACTCTCCTGATCAAGTGTTAACTTACACACGAGAAGCAGTGAAGACAAGCTTTGGAGACACAAACTGGGTTCAATTTTCTGGCCTAGCGGTGAGTGACACGGGCCAAAAACTACTTAACCTCTCCAGACTGTTTCATTATTCAGTAAGTGAAGTTAATGATACCTATTTGAAGGGTTTGCTGTGACTGATACAGAGTAAGAATTCACATGTCAGCGGTGGGTGATGACGAAGATACTGTACTCTGCACAGCGGACTGCAAACACACAAGATGCACAAACTAAAATTTACACTCAGGCTACTTCTAATGCAGTCTTTAGACATGATCCCAAAGAAAACACTATAAACCTATTTCACAAGGAAGCCACAATATCAAGAATTACGTGTTAAGAGAGGCAAGACAAAGAAGACCATTTAAATAGTTTAGAGAAACAAGGGATAACAAGTCACTCTTCCTTGTGTGAACTACGGTAATTTATTTACAAAGACCAAAGCTTTGTATCCCCATAATTGAGCCCTGCGCCAGACACTTGGCGCGCATTCCATAATGGTTGCTGAAGACCAGTCGTGGCGTTCGGTTTAGCAACACAACGACCGCGGCACAGTATGGAGAATATGAGGCTTACTGCGGGAGTTAAGAACAAGAAAGGCAGGCAGGCCTAGGGAACAGAGTCGCGGAACCAGGAAAGTACGTACCGCAGTGGGTAGGCAAAGACAAAGAAGAAAGGGGGGGTGGGGGGGAGAAGGGAACCGCGCACGCGCATTCTCGATTCCTCCCTGGGCCGCGGACCTGCTGCGCAAGGAGCTGTCGCCGTAACTTCTGGCGCTCCCGGATCTCCTGCAAGCGGCTGTCCATGTCCCAACTCCTGCTTCCCACTGCCCCCAAAACCTGACAATTAGCGGATGAAAAACCACCCGATTTTTCTTCTGAGTCTGTGGAATACAAGATTCACCGGAATCTTCAAGCACCGGGTATCCCTCAGCCTTTCCTCAATAGGTTTCCGGCGCGGCCAGTATCGGCCCCACCGAGCCCGGAAGTCCCACCTCCTTCTGGACGCCCGCGATTTGACGCTACCTGGAAGGGACCCAATGAGGGATGTTGTGGCGGCGGCGCGGTCTTTGAGGCCCTTTTGCCGCCAGGAACGGCGTCTGTCAAAACCGCTCCAGGGCGGACTCACTTCCTGTCCTCTCGCTTGCCCTCCCTGGGGTCATCAGCCTTCTTTGGTGTATCAGCGTTGTATACGAGGTGTGGACCGTTTCGTAGATTCCCTTTTCCATTAGTTCCCCAGTTGCCAGTACTGACGGTTTAAAAATTGCCAGAATAGCAGTTAGCAGTTTTTTACTGAAAGCACAAACTCGGACCCGAGTGTCACGTTTGAACCCTGGACTGCCCTTTACGAGATGAGTAGTCTTGGCTAATCACCTCCGTGAGCCCCGGGTTTCTCATTTGTAAAATGGGTTATAAAAGTGCCTACGTCACAGAACTGTGAAGATTGAAAGAATAAACAGAGCCTGGCCCATAGTGTCATGGAGGTGTTGATTAAGATTTTTATTACTTGAGTTTCCCTTCAGACAGGGAACAAACCATTGCATTTGCCTGTGCTCCACACCTCACAAGCCCTTGAGAAGTTTCCTATTTTACCAAAATGCCACATGGATATGGCAAATGGAAAAGTATATGGATTCTTCCCTTTAGGGAAGTGGGTGGGTGATAGTAAAATGTGGTCTTGGTTCACGTCCTAGACGACAGAGGCTAGGGCCACTTTTTGTGTTTATACATTTGTGCCTATACATTTGCCTTAGCTGGAAATAACCCTGGGATATAGAAACAGCCTACTGAAATGAGGGAGGGTGCGGGTGAGCCGGGCACAGCCGTGATTCTCTCTTCATAGAAAGGCAGTAAAGACCGGTCTTAAGTTACTGCTATTATTATCCACCACATTTGTTGTCTTATTCCAAATTCAAAGTAGCAGAAGTAGACGAAGACATCATGTTGCCTCAAGTTTAATTGGAAATTGTGGCAAGTACTTACCAACATTAGTAACAAGTCTTTATTCTTGAAACTTAATAAATCCTCCAGATCAAAACCAGGTGACTCAGACTAGGCCAAAAGTGGGCAGGGATAGATTCTACTAATTATCATGTATTTCTCAAGAACTAGCTCTGAAAGGCAATTTCAAAGGAGTTCTAAATATCCCTTGAGTAATGACAGCACTATTTCAAAGTATGTTAACTTTCAAGGGGCCAATACGTTAAAAGACAATACTAACTTGTACAAATGAATTACAGTGTTTCTTTAAAAATCAGTTGCATCTCCTGCCAATCATGGAAGTTGAGTACTGATTTGAACTATTTATCAGGATAGGAATAGGCATTTGTTCATTCAAATATTTAGTCAACTGTTTAAATGACAGTTACTGTGATAGACCCTAGAGTTTATCAAGTCTGTCAAAGAATAGAAACCAAATAAGTCAGGGGTTTTTTTGTTTTTGTTTTTTTGTAGTTTACTTTTTTTTTCCCCCTGGTAAAGCATGGTGTAGTTTATTTGCCTGTAGTCTTTGAGCCACACACTCACCTAAACTCTGCTCTGATGATAGTTGGCCTGAGAGTCTACAGACTACATTTCTCAGCCTTCCTTGTCAAATGGCTTTCTGTATGATTCTCCCAAGAAGAAACACAGGCAGAAAATCATAAGGTGGAACATTGGAAGGCTGTTGTTCTTTTCTCTCACTTTCTGCATCTGGTATCCAGGAAGACATCTGTGCCCTTTAAAAGTCCCAGAGCCAATTGCAGCAGCCCCTGCAGTGGTCCCCTGTCTTCCCTTTTCCCATCCTCCTGTAGCATCCTCAGCAGTGAGTTTGCACTCAGACTTTAATACCACCCCCACCCTCTGTTCTACCAGCTCTAGGCCTGGTAGCCACTTCCAGCAATTAGGAATTTCTAATTTAATCTCACCTTCCCCTTTTGCTCTTCTAGCCTTCAACACTTATGTCAACATTTCCCCATAGCAAATGCTGTTTAGAATTTTTTTTAATGATTTCTCTTTTCTTGCTGGGCACCCAAACTAATAAAGATGCAAATGTGTTCTACTTTATGGTATTTGCAAAACCATTGGGTTCCAGTAGAAGGTTGTAGTTTTTACAAAGGAAGTGTTATAACTCTGAAATCTGTCTCCCAACCAATGAATTATAAAACACCAGACCCCATCAACTCACCTGTAGAGTATTGCACATGCCTGTCAGTAACATCTGTTCATCATGGCAATTGTAAGGGTCACCAGGGAGTGTGTGTTGTGGGGAAAGGAGGAAGAAGAAATTTGGAAAGTCTCCACATATAATTCATACTCTTTGAAAAAAATTTCACTTCTAGGTACTGATTTTAAGGAAGTAATGATAAATCCATGTAACATTTATATATCTCCTCCTAAGCTCCTTGAGAATGACTTCAAAATCTATATATCCAACTGCCTATTGTATATCTTACTAGAATGTCCCTCACAATCTCAAACTTAACAAGGATATAACCTAAATTCATCATCCACCCCTGTCGTCTCAAATATATATATATCCCACTCCCCTGGAGTTTCCTATTTCAGAGAATAAGATCAATATCCACCCGTTTTCCTAAATAAGAAGCACTCTGTCCCTCCTTCACCCTCCATATCTACTCGGACTGTAGCTCTGTCCCTGACCCCAACCCTAACACAAACACACATACTAGTCTTCATTTCTGCAACCAAGGTCTAAGTATGATGTGCATCCTGGTTCATAAACTAATTGCCCTACCATTTTCCAGTTTATCAAATTCTTCCTGGAGATTTTTGGAAAATTATAATTTTATCATTTCCAACTCTCCTCAATGTCTATAGGGCAGGACTGTCCAGTAGAACTTTCTATAATAATGGAAATGTGCTCCTTCACTAACCAATATAGTTGCCACTAGCCATATGTATTCACTGCGTATTTGAAACCTGACTGGTGTACCCAAGAAACTGAATTTTTATTTGATTTTAGTTAATTAAATTTAATTAATCATATTTGGCTAGTGGCTACTCTATTGGACGGCACAGGTTTATGTTCAAGGGGATAAAAATCTACACCACTTAGCATTATATGCTGAGCAATACTCTGCCACCCTGCCCAGCTTCATTCTGTTCTCCTTTATAAACCCACTCATCCAGGCATATTAATGTTTTTGTCTTTTTTCTCCAAACATGCCTTCTTTCTTGTACATTTTATGAATTTATAATTGAGTAAAAAAAAGTCTCAGATAAAGAGTCTCCAAAATGACTTTTTAAAAAATACAACATTTGGTTAGTAGAACTTTTTAGGAAACCACTAAAGGTAAAATGAATGTCAGAATCCGCTGATAACTTCTGCTTTCTTCCAGTGCCTTGTAAAGAACACACTCAATAGATGTTTATTGGTGAACCTGTTGATGAGAGCTAACTCTCTCTAACTTATCTGAGCTTTGTTGGAAAGATTGGTTGTGAGTAGCTGTGTTGGGGAGAAATAGGAGACTGCCAGTTAGTATTCTGCATCTACATCATTGTTAGGAATTCATTTATGGTTATTAGGTGCAGAAAGTTTCTAAGTCTATTTTTTTTGTGTGTGTGTGTGTGCTCAGTTGCTAAGATCTGGTGTAGCTGTGGCACAAGAGAATATTTAATAAGCCTTGTGTGTCAAATATGTGGACTACATAAGAAACAAGGATGAAGATTGTTTATATCACTTGTCAATAGATTTTTTAAAGGGTATTGTGATTACATTAAAATATCTTAAAGCATTGGTTTCCTAGAATATAAAGTAAGAAGAGATATATTTCAGAGACTATATGTCATTATCAAATGGAAATGCATAGAAAATTGAGTACATTTGATTTATTTGGGGAATTTGCACAAAATCCCTTTTGTCTTTTCAAAATGACCAAAACTGAGAGGAAAGTGAGAAAAGGCAAGGTGAAAATAGTGAAATAATAGAGACTACATAATGTCAATACATTTCACTGAATAGATTAAGAAAACTATTTAAATGTTGGTTAATATAATGCTAATTTGCTGTATTCTTACAGAAAATCAGTTCTGCTAGAGAGCACAGAATGGGATGGATGAATCCCATAGGATGTGGTAAGTATAGATAATGAGAAAGCAAGTAGATTGTGAGACATAGGCAGAGTTCATAAGATTTGCTAAAAATAGATACTAAGTAACCTGAAAGATGTAAAGCTAGATAGACTAGGTGAAATATATGATAGAACAAGCAAGAGTGTTGTTTATAGATGGAAAGGGATGGAAAGACCAAACCATGATCATGCCACCTCTAGGCTGACAACCATGTTGTTGTCGGATCATTGAACACAATGGTCCAGAAAGATGTCTTGAGACATCTTCAGTCTCTCATTTAAGTAGCAATGGGACAGGACCTGTGGGCAGAAGGAGTTACACTTTTGCTCTATAAAGCTGGTGGTTATATGCTTAGTGTTCAAGGGGGAGGGGATGTGCAGGGCATATTAGATCATATGTGTCTTCTTCGAATTTCTACTTATAAAATTACTTTCCCAAGATTTCCCTAGGGCTTATCATTCAGTTCAATATTAAATATTGTCAAGATGTACAGGCAGTCATGAGACCCTTTAAGAAGGTAGCAACCAGCATGTATTTGATCCTTATTGAAACTGTGCAGGCTGTAGGGCAGCCTTCTGGGCCAAAGGTGGAATTTTTCTGCTTCTATCCCTCATCAGTGTCACCCTTACGTGGGCCACCCATGGCCATATTCTGGACCCAAATGTACTCTACCTAAGAATTGCTGATAATATCTATAGCTGTTGGCTGTTGTCTAATTGGCAAACTAAACCTATGGCCAAGAATATTTGCCACTGCTTCTCTTTAACAGAGTAAGTACCTATCATTGGCCCCAGGTACCTTCTCTCTGTTGACCTCCCTGCCTAAATGTCAGTCTGTCCCCAGGTCATCAGTGAGGAAGACTAATGCAGCAGACACACACAGAATGAGAAAGGGAGTGCACACATATGAACATTGCATAACTTGGGATTCATGGAGTGTGTTCCTTCCCATTTGTCCCATATCCTAAGTGTGGTAATTTACCCCATCTCTTTCTTTTTGCTATAAAGGGATGTGTGATTTGAGAATCTCTGGTCTGTGAGCCTTCTATTCCATGACCCCTGGGATAGCTTGGCTTGTAGTGTACTTGGAGGCTACCATTGCATCAAAGTAATTTCCCATGACATCTAGAGGAAACTTAGAAAGATAACAACATGGAGTTGTAGAGCATAAGCTAAAGTGGTGGAAGAAGGGGAAAGGAAGGCAGTCACAAATTGTATCCATCATATACTAAAAGACAAAAATAGGCAAGTAAAGGGCAAACCAAAAGATAATATGTGGGAAAGATTTCTTTTTCCTGAATTGATTAATGGAAAAGAGAAGACAAGAAAAAGGAAAGACTCAAGATTTTGACAGCATTGTATATAGACCATTGATAACCAGTTATACTTTATTTATCAATGTGACTAAAATAACTGTGTCAGAAGTAAATACAACAAAGTTCAAATGAAGGGAAATAAACTTTCAACAGGTGGACTAATTCCATAAATTATTATTGTTATTTTTTTTAAGTAGGCTCTGAGCCCAATGTGGGACTTGAACTCTTGACCCTGAGATCAAGACCTGGGCTGAGATCAAGAGTCAGATGCTTAACTGACTGAGCCACTTGGCTACCCCAGAAACTCTTTTTAATTCACTCTACATAGTATTGCAGTAGTTTTTTTTTAATGCTTGTTACATTTGAAAGCATTTAAGCTATCGAAAAGAAGAGTCTTTAAAAATACTTATAATTAGGAGGAAATGCATATATTGCACTACTTTCTATAAAAGATTTTATTATGTCTGCATAATTTCTGAAATAGTTCCTGTAAATCAATTCCTATTTAAAAACACTAAAATTACAACTATTTTAAAGATCTGTGAGATAGAGGACTTGCTAAGTAAAACATCGCTTTGAAATGAAAGTAATTTATTCCTAATTTATCTCTTTTATAATTCATTTTCTTTAACAAGTCACTGTGTCTGTATGTATTACAGAAAATGTTGAGTTAAAAACTTGTCTAAGTGAAATATATATAAGAGCGTGTAGGATTTTCTCTAAGAAAATTACCATAAAATTACTTACATAGATGAAATTGTTTCTGAAGCAAACACTTCATGGAGCTTATTCTGTGGTTTTTAAAAGAATATGAAATTTTGGGATGTAGCTTATTCAAACTAATAGCCTCAATGCCTTATGCTGTTTTTTAATATTTTACAACTTAATTCTTACTTTGAAGTTGAATATTCTCTCCCTCCAAAATTGAAATGTTAAAAACAATTAGAAAAAGAAAGTGCATTCTGTGATGAATCAAAAATAAAACCCACATTTATTTTTTTTTAAGATTTTATTTATTTATTTGACAGAGAGAGACACAGCAAAAGAGAGAATACAAGCAGGGGGAGTGGGAGAGAGAGAAGCAAGCTTCCCACAGAGCAGGGAGCCTGATGCTGGGCTCGATGCGGGGCTCGATGCAGGGCTTGATCCCAGGACCCCGGGATCATGACCCAAGCCGAAGGCAGACACTTACGTGAGCCACCCAGGTGCCCCTAAAACCCACATTTAAAGAGAAGCTGATGGTATAATATCATCAAGTCCTGATTATTTTTTAATGATCTACTTGGGATTTTAAGTATATCATTTTATAACCAAAAAAATAAAAGGTAGAAGATCTGTTCTCAGAATTTACAAAGTACTACTGAACATTATACAATTTTTAAAAAGTTATTATTATAAAGAAAGGCACTATTGTAGAAATTTGAATAAGAAAAATACTAAAAATTATTTTTGTAACTTTATGCCAAACTACCATAAAGACAGATTTAGTTGTATACATTCTTTAAAGCATGTGACATATTTTTGTTGCCAATTCAAATATTGTAATTTTACAATATTTGGAATTAAATTTCTGAATTCCATTTTTTTTTTTTGAGAGAGAGAGAGAGAGAGAGAGCACACAAGCAGGAGGGAGGGGCAGAGAAGGGAGGGAGAAGCAGACTCCCCACCAAGCTTGGAGCCTGATACAGGGCTCGATCCCAGGACCCTGAGATCATGACCTGAGCCGAAGGCAGATGCTTAACTGACTGAGCCACTCAGGCGCCCCTAAATTTCTGAATTCCAAAGAATTAAGTTTCAAATGAATATGAAAAGGCAATCCTAATAAAGATATTAAAAGCAAATTATGGCTAACATGCTAAATCTGTTTCATATTATAAATGAGTGCATCCAAAAGAAATCACTGGAGTTGCACTTTATTCTCCATTCCCAGCATTCTCCTCTGGGCATTTGTGTCAGATGACTTAGGAATGTGCAGAATTCATAGTTCCTGGCCAGTCATTGGTTATTCAGAATTCTCTCTGATTTGAATTAGCTCTGTTGTTTCTTTTCTCCCATCATTTATGGGTCATATGTACAATAAATCGAAGTATGTTGATCCTAATGAAATTTAGCAGAGAAAAACAGCTTTGGCCATTGGCCACACAAATTTGAAAATCTTTACTCAGGGGAAAAAAATGGACACTTTCTCATCCTGGATAGGAGCTAAATTCTAACTTAAATTTCCAACTGTAATAATTTTGCTATTCTAAAGGCTCGATCTTGCATATGATAAAACATTTCTCTCAAGCCAAAATGTGCAGTTTCACATTTGCAGTACTATATTCCTGCTCAGTAAGTAAAATAATTCAGAAAAACTGGAAATCATATTATGAAGAAGCAACTGTGCCACATCTATAGCTAAGTCTAGATTGGTTTTTGCTGAAAACAGATATTCATAGTAGAGGGAAAATTACATAATTCTGCACACATGTGTATATACATATATGCACATATGTATATATGCAATAGTATAATTTGGAAAAATTTGCTTAAAATATATAGGAAGATTACTTTATATTTAGAATACTGAATAAACAGGACTTGTAGTGTACATTCATCAGACAAATTAATTATTTTTTCCATTACCCTTTCTGTGAGGCTGCTTCTTCCTCAGCCCTGGATGAAAATTTAAGCAGTCTTCATGTTTTTTCTGGTCATTCTTAGATATCAGCAAGAGTTATGTGTTTAAACTTCAGTCTCAGTTTAACCATCACAATATAAGGTCAAAATTTAAATCTAGCTTTTGAGTTTAAGGCTTGTCTCCTTGCCCATCTCCAGGTGAGTTGCAGGCCCGAAGCTTCCAGTCCAGGAGGTAGAGAAAGGAGAGTACAGTCTGATGCTTCTTTCTTTCTCCACAAGGATGCTCCAGCTCCATCTTGTTTAGGCCTGCAGTCTGTCCCAAGGTTGGAGTGTGGGGACAGAGGGGATTTAATAGAAGTGTCTTACAAGAAAATTTATGACTAAACTAGTACTGTCTTCATGATCTAGCTTTGGCACTTTCTGGACTTGGTAGATGTTTAAAATGGACTCTTTCTCATGAGCATTTTCATGGGTTTTTCCACTCTCCATGTGGGTTCCAATACAAGATGCCTCTCATCCTGCTGGTCCTTGGCTTTATTTACTTACTTAGCTTCTTTCTGCAGAGGACTGTTCACCTGTCTTGGTCATGCTTTTGGGAATAACCTAAAAAGACCCCGTGCTGGCTTTCTTAAGTGAGTGGTCCACATTTGGTTCATGGGAAAACCATGTTGTTTGCCCCCAAGAGACTCTGGGAGCAGTATTTTACTGCCGGAATTCAGGAAAAGCAGAAATCCTGTTACACAACCACATTACCCCTCCTTATCTCTGCCCCCTAAGCAATTAGCCAGCCGTTCTCTAACGTTTTGGATTTCAATGGAAAGAAACACTTCCATGTCCCCCAGACCTTAAGTTCTCCCAGTGGTCTTCTTAAAGTCTCTTCTTTTTTAGGGTGAAGAGGGACTACTGTCTACTTTTCTTCCTTGAGGGGAAGGCTGCTATCACAATATAACAACAATGATTACTGAAAACTTTCTCCTCCAGTCTCTACTTCTCAATCATTTGAGACTATTAAAGTTGTTCAGAGCCTTACAGCCAATTACCCTCAACTTTTTTGTACAAGTCCTTACAGGGTGGTTATGATCTTCACTTTGTAATGTTGAATTTACTCTTTTGGGGTCCTAGCCAAAACTTCACAAGTCCTGTTTTACATTAACTGAAAGATGTCCTTTTATATATGTAAATTAAATTTTTTATATATAGTAAACATTTTATTTTGAGATAATTATAGATTCTTATGCAGTTGTAGGAAATAATGCAGAGAGATCCAGTGATCCTTTATCCATTTCCCCCCAGTGGTAACATTTTGCAAAACTACAATACAACATCACAACCAGGGTATTGACATTGATAGAGCATTTCCATCACCACGGGGTCCCTCTTTATATTTTTATATATTTATATTAATTTATATTATCATAATTATTAAATTAATTAATTTGCCCCCACTTAAAGGTAATCTACCAGAGCAGGGCCCTTGCCTATCTGTCACATCTCAAACACCTAGCACATGGGGTCACTCAAGTAATACTGATTAAATGTTGAACACTTCCATTTCTTTTTCAAAAACCGTATTTCCTTTTGAGTTTTCAACTGCTGGTAAATTCAAAATGTCCTCAAAGGGGACTATTTACAATATTGCTAATTACTTAGGGGAACAAAGAAGAGTGAGTTCTGATTTCTGATCAATCCAACTCATAGTATGTCCTTTATTCAAGTTGCATGAAGTGCACAGACATAATGTAGAACCAAACGAATCTCAAATATATCTTGATTCTAACTACAAGAGAGGATACCAGTATTGTGTTGTCACAAGCTCCAAAAACTGGAAATTCCTATCCTTTGGCTTTACCAGTAATTCTGTGATTTACCCTAGGCAAGTCTGAACAGGTCTTTACAGCTTAGTTTCTTGTTCTGTTAAAATAGTATAACACAGGCTGACCTCATCAAGATGCTATGTTAAACAGTTTCTATTTATTACAAGTACTGTGTGATTTTTGTGTCTATATTAGTGTGGAGCACACATTTATTATATGATGGTATCAAAAGACTTAATGCCATGAAGGATGCCATATTCTTGAAGATACTAGAAGGATTATACTGCATATGACAAATTAATTTTGGGAATTGTGTCAAAGACAAATTTGGAATTTAGCTAGACTGAAAAAATTGTCTCAAAAAGTTTTTATTGTGTTTTTAGAATAAGACTCTTAGAAATCTCAGAATAGCCTCAAAACCTTAGTAGAAAATCAATGAACTATACCTTATAAACTTTAAACTTATAAAGTTTATGTGTGTATATGAATATATAAATAGAACTTTGCAGACACATTCCTTATTTGAAATGAAAAAACTTTCTGATATTATTAGTACTCATTTACTTGAGATCCTGTGGAACTCAACAAAATAGTAGAACTGGGAGAAGAATTGTCAACTTATATATGATGTAACTCTGATTCTGAAAGGATGATACTATTAATCTTTCTCAAAGAAATTGGAACTTGAAATGTATAGTTTCATAAGGTGCATTGTATGGAATTTTTGAAAGGACTTTAAAATATCAAAAGATCCTTATACTTACCTTAAATAAATGTAATTTATTTTATGAAATAGTTATAAAAATATAAAAATAAAAATATAAAATTTAAAAAGATATTTAAAATTCCCAAACTGTGAAAATGACTAGCTCTGTGACTTGGATCAAGTCATCTAACCATTTTGTATCACAGATTCCTCAATTACAATTCAAAGGCAATGAAATAATTAAGTAGTTCTCAAACATTTTGGTGGAGGACCCCTTTACACTCTTAAAACTGGGGACCTCAAAGAGCTCAATTTATGTTTGTGAGGATTATACCAATCATTATTTTAACAAGATCAGAAAAATTTAAGACATCTATTCATCAAAAATAACCCATTTTATTGTTAGCATAAATAATATATTTTATGAAAAATAACTATATTTTCCAAAACAAAAACATTTTTTTGGAAAGAGTGGCATTGTTTACATTTTTTTAATCTGCTTAATGTCTGGCTTAAAGGTTGGCTGGATTCTCATATTTTTTCTGTATTCATTTTGCTGTGATAATGTTTGTTTTGGTTGAATTATATGAAGAAAATCTGGCCTCATGCAGATACTTGGAAAGGGATTTGAGCCTATAAAACTTTAATGTTCTTTTCAGATAATTATAGATGTTCTTCTTTATATTACATAGAAACTTGACATGTTGTAGTTTCTTAAATCTTAGCTGCTATGTGAAATCCAAAACCATAGTAATGAATTTTTCACATTAAAGAAAATGGGGAGTGGCTTAAAACAACTAAGATAGATTGTGTCACCTTCAGTATTCCCCTGCAGTGTGATGTGATAAGGATTTTTTCCTTTATCTTTATTTAGCTACTTTTTATCAATGAATATTCTTTTATTTTTTAAAAAATATTGTATGGTCACTAACATAACATAGTAAAATAAAATTTTAAAAAATATATTTATATTTGGGGCACCTGGGTGGCTCAGTTGGTTAAGTGTCCAACTCTTGATTTTTGGCTCAGGTCATGATCTCAGCATCATGAGATCAAGCCCCAAGTCAAGCTCCATGCTCAGAAGCGAGTCTGCTTGAGATTCTCTCTCTCCTTCTCCCTCTGTCCCTCCCCAGCATACACGCGCGCATGTGGTCTCTCTCTCTCTCTCCCTCTCTCTTTCTCTCAAATGAATAAATCTTTAAAAACAGTTTTTGCAAGACTAGAAAAATAATAAGATAATCTCTGTGTAGGGGCACCTGGGTGGCTCAGTCGGTTAAGCATCTGCCTTCGGCTCGGGTCATGCTCCCAGGGTCCCGGGATCGAGCCCCACATCGGGCTCCCTGCTCAGCGGGGAGCCTGCTTCTCCCTCTCCCTCTGCCTGCTGCTCTGCCTACTTGTGCTCTCTCTCTATCTCTGTTAAATAAATAAATAAACATCTTAAAAAAAAAAAGATCTCTGTAGATAGTTGGATAGATAGATATCACAGTAAAATGATGAATACCTAATATAATTAATTTAGTCTGAAATTCTGTAAGTATCTCCAAACTGAAAGACATAAGTAGATTGGTGGAGGAGGGGAGAAGGGAGAGCGATGATAGTGGTTAGATGCAGTCACGGTAATAGTAATAATAGAATAATGCTCTGATTCAATTCTACCAGCAAAATTATGGGAACCTAGCTTCTAAATCTTTCTTTCAAGATCAAGAAGTACCCGAGATGTCTTGTAGATCTGTTAACCATCTAAGTCTTCTTAGCCTCCTTTTAGTAGCCTCCCTCCTCTGCTGACAATAATGGACTCCTAGGTCCTATATCACCAGACCTCTGATCATCTGTTCTTCCCTGAATTAAAGACACACCTTGCTCCTCATCTGTCTGTGCCATTAGGACAGACATACTCCTCAAAATGGCTTGTATTCCATTCTCCATTTTATTTTGAGAGTTTCTTTTCAATCTGACACTCTGACACTCAGAATGTCAATCTGACATTCAATCTAACTTAAAAGGTTAAAGATTGGATCTTGTTCTCCGATGATTTAGGGACCTTACATTTGAGCTGGGGAACAGCTATCAAAAGTAGCTAGATCTTCCAATTAATTTTACAGTTCTTCATGGAAATAGACCCAGCAAGTAAGTTCACCTACTTCTATAATAAAGGTAAATGGTGAATGCATAACAGGTACATGCTTTGGACCTCATTCTGGGAAACTTCCTACTCAGATTTTTGGTTTGCCTTGCTCTCTCTCTTGATTTTATTCTTTTTTCAGCATCAGATACTCCTGTACCCGCTTTCTGTCATTTTCTCTTATCCAATTATTGCCTGCTCAATCATGAGCAAATACATTTGATCTATGCTCCAAAGATTTAAATACTTCCCAATGTCTCAGAATCATCTGAGGATATTTACAAAAGTTTTATTCTAAGGCTGTATATACCTGTTTTGAAATACAAAAGCTATGTGTGTGTCTATCAGAGAGGAGAAGGGAGTGAAAGGAAGGAATGACAGGGAAGGAAGGAAGGCAGAGAACGATAGCCTACAGATGAAGAGGGCTAAGCATCAGGAATAGAGGTTTGGTTGGAGGAAGAGTTGCCCTTTTCTCTCTCCCACATTGTTCTGGCCCATCATTTCCCATCCCATTGCCTCTGCAGGGCAGAAAAACAATGGCATCAGCTCAGTGCCTTCCGGGTAATGCCATGGTAGCATATAACAACAAATGTGGGCAAGAAGGCTATGCTCTGAGCATTCATTCTTCCCCTCCATTCCCTTCACCCCAGTTCTTTGGCCAGATAATTAAAGCTGAAAGAAACAGCTGGCAGGCAAGAGTAGTGCCCAGGACCTTGATGCAAGGAGGTAATGGAGTACTATTTTCAAAGGATTTCAGCAAAAAAAAACTGTAACATAGATTTTTACATCTAGATAAACTACATTCACATGTGAGAGCTTGGCAGTACCAAGGTACAAAAAGTTCATTACTCTAAAACCTTTTTTGAAAGTACTCTTGGGAGAAGTATTTAATCAAGAGAGAAACCCTAGAAAAAAACAACAAAATATTTTTTTTAAAAAGGTGAGCAATTAATTAAGCATTGACTCAAGGAAAAGAACAGGAAAGAAAAATATATGTATATCAATTCTGAAGAAAAATGCTAGATGACACCAATGTGGCCAGGTGAAGGGCTGAGGCAGAACAGAAAGAAATAGGCAGATGCTAATTAAGGTCCTTATCTTACTTGGGACAAGACATATTTATTGGTAAGCTTAATTAATTGGTGGAGAAAATTGAGTCTAACCATATGGGTTTTAGGAAGAGATAAAAGACAAAAATAACACGTAACTTTCAAATCAGCAGAAGATAATTTGTATTATCCTATGGGAAGTAGAAAAGGAAGAAAAGAGTGGCAATTACAAAACTCTAAATAAGGTGTGTCAGAAAAGATTCCAAATACTACAATAATTTCAATTAATAATAGTGGATAAATTCACAGCTTATAAGACAGGAATTTTCAGATTGGATTAAAAAAGACAACAATTTCTGAAATATATTTCCTAAAAAGAGATTTTTTTTTTTTTCCTCAGAGAGATACATGGGCAAGCTTTGTATCCCCACTGGAATATGTAGCACTACTCTGTACCTTTACTGAGCATCCAGAACCTACACCCTGATTTCACCATATCTGTTGTCAAGACTGTTGCTAAAGCTTTCTAGAAACCTCAGTATGGAGGCTGAGCTCTATATCAGAAAAAATCTCTTCAGATCTCCCACTCCTAGTAGCATCTCAATTGGTATATATAAGGCCCTCAAACTCTGGGAAATAATGATTTACGTGGGGTAAAATGCCTCAAGGTCTGTTGAACATATCAGTAAAACTACTGGGACTGCCTGATAAACAAGAGACAATGTTATGAATAGGAGATTAACAAACTGATGACAAATTGGCACTGAGAAGGAATTTAAATAGAATAATTGTCACACTAGGTTTGCCTGTGGCTGTCAAAGCCAAAACTGCTAAAAGGGGAGCTAAAAACCTCTCCCATCTCATTACTGACTAATCTGGCCATTCAGATGTTATCTAGCCAGTTCCAGTTTTCAGTATGATCAAGGATCCATCTCACCAGCAACAAGCTCACTATGCAGCATTTCATAATTCTTCCCTATCAGTGCTGCAAACTTCAAGGAAGCCACATGCACTGGAGCCAAGGTATAACAGAATCGAAAGAATGTCATCAAGAGGAATAAGGAAAGATGCTACCAATATGGGGCATGAAGTGTTTTCCTCTGAACATCCTAGGGAATAATGAAGCCCCGGAGCTGCTGAAGAATATCATTAGAAAGACTGTGTACACGGATAGCATTGCTGACATAGATGAAAGTACCTCTAATTTTTCCCATGTTGGACATATGACTTGGATTTCAAATCTCCTATTAACTCTAGTTGATATACGACATCTCACTAGCTATCTGACCTGCTTAAGTTTTTCATTAAGAATGGCTCAGTGGTGTAGTGGTGCTGTCCGTTTAACATCCTTTTGATGAAGGTGACTGGGAAACTTGAAAGAAGTTCCCCAGGGTATCGTTTCCCAGGTGGTGGGAGTTGATCTCCCAGTGACCAACCCTAAACAAGTTTCCAAAACTGTGATTGCCATCACCTTCTGCTCACAGTGAATCAGACCAGTAACTGAGTCATTTAGGTGTGTTATTTGGTTCAGTCCAAAAGGTGGATTCTATTGGTTTCCCATTATTCTGTGGATACTGAGTTATCATTGTCAGTACGGACAAAATGAGATGCTTTCTGTTCCAATCTTAGTGGTTGGCCAAGTACAGCTAGACAACAAAGAAACCAAAAATTCCCTAGACAAAGCTTTATGAGCTGAGTAAGACCTATGCTCCTGTTCTAAAAGCAGACAGCCCAAGGCACTATTAACTACCTCTTTTGCCCCTTTACCTTTTCATATTCTCAATGATTCATTAGAACTGGTAAATAAGAATCTGAGCTTGTATCTGGAACATGCTGGAAGAGCATAGATTGTGTGACTAGCTCAAAATCATTATGTAATCTCACCTTTCTCTATGAAGCTATACACTTACTATGTAGACCTTAAGGTGTTTGTAAGTAACACCCGCTGTGGCTTTATGTGTGTGGGGGGGGGATTCAGTAACCTACCTCAAATATGTTTATAAAAGCCATATGTTAAAGGACAGAAAAAGGTGTATCAGGCATATATGAACCAGTCCCCTTTAAAAAAATCCATGATAGCAAAGTAGAATTTAAAGTTAAAAATAATTTTTAAATAATAACATACCAATAAACTATAATGATATGAACATATTAGCCACAAACAATATACCTTTGAAATATATATGGAAGCAGAAAGAACTATGGGAGAAATCAATGATAAGTCAATTGAAACTGGAGGTTTTGAGTCATCCTTCTAAAAACTAATAGAACAAGCCAACAAAAAATCAGAATTATATAAAATTATAACATGTTTAATAAATTGAAATGAAGATACAGAATCTTACACTCAACAGAGAATTCATATTACCGTTGACCCATGAACAACACAGGTTTGAACTGTGCAGGTCCACTTATAAGTGGATTTTTTTCAAAAAACTTTTACAGTGCTATAAATATATTTTCTTTTCCTTATGATTTTCTTAGTAACATTTTCTTGTCTGTAGCTTACTTTTACTGTAAGAATACAATATATACATGTTTATCAACTGTTTCAGTAAGGCTTCTGGTCAACAGTAGGCTATAGTTTTCAGGAGTCAGAATTTATATACTTTTTTTTTTAAGTTTACTTATTTTTTTTTTTAGTAATCTCTCTATACCCAATGTGGGACTTGAACTCATGACCCCAAGGTCAAGAGTCACATGCTCTTCTAACTGGCGCCCCTACATACAGATTTTTGACTGTATGTATTAGTATTTCTAACCCCTGCATTCTTCAAGAGTCAACTGTATTTTCAAACACATATGGAATATCCACAAAAATTAACGAAGAATTAAGTCATAAAGAAAGCTCCATATATTTCAAAGAATCCATGTAATGTAAATTACGTTCTTTCATCATTTAACAATTTAATTAAGAATAAGCACTTAAAAAAAAGTGGCCGGAAAAAAAATCCCGAAACTCTAGAAACTAAAAATAACTAACAACCCTAAGAAGAGGAAAAATTTTAAGGGAAATTAAGAAATTCTTTAAGATGAATGACTGACTTTAAATACATATATCAGAAAACAAGAGGGGCAGCTGGGTGGCTCAGTCAGTTAAGCGGCTATCTTAGGCTCAGGTCATGATCTCGGGTCCTGGGATCGGATGGAACCCCGTGTTGGGCTCCTTGCTCAGCAGGGAGACTGCTTCTTCCTCTCCCTCTACCCCTCCCCCCCCACTCATGTTCTCTCTCTCTTAAATAAGGAAAATCTTTAAAAAAAAAAGAAAACAAGAAAGATTGAGAAAAATAAAGCATCATTAAACCCAGAGAGCTAGAAAATGAAACAGTAGAATAAGCATATACAAGACAGAAGGGAAAAGATAATACAAATAAGGAAAAATCAATAGGAAAGAAAGAAATTAATAGGGATGATTAACAATCAAAACCTTACTTCTTTAAAGAGATGAAAGAAGTAAATAATGGGGTGCCTGGCTGGCTCAGTCAGCAGAGCATGTGACTCTTGATCCTGGGGTTATGAATTCAAGTCCCATGTTGGGGGTAGAGTTTACTCAAAAAAAAAATTTACAAAAGAAAAAAAAAAGAGTAAAATATCTGACAAAGCTGATCAACCAAATAAAAAAGACTATAAATTAAAATTTAACCCTCAAAAAGAGACTCAACTACAGAAATAATAGAGATTTTAGGAATAAAAACTATGAACTGTATAGTAATAATATTCAAAATCTAAATGAGGGGTGTGTGGCTGGCTCAGTTGTTGGAGCATGTGATCTCAAGGTTGTGAGTTCAAGCCCCACGTTGGGTGTAGAGATTACTTAAAATTAAATCTTAAAAAAAATTCTAAATGAAAAAAATTAATTTCCAGGAAAAATTTGCCTGAGAAGAAATAGAAAACTTGGATCACCCATTAACCATGAAAGAGATTTCTGATCATTCATCAGGCCTCCAGTCTAAGTACAATTTGTTGTAGTTAAGGTTCTTAATTTCAGTTAAGCAAATCTACTTTATCTAGTATAATCTGGAAAGGGTTTATTGAGGAATATATAAAAAGCACAGAATTATTGGAAAGACTAAAGTAACAGACTCTCGGTGACCTTGCAAGAATGATCTTGAAAACCCAGCAGAACTCAGTAACCAAAACAACCATGGCCCCTATTATGATCAGGAATTTGCTGCCAGCACTGGGGCTTTAGTCTTAACACCGCTGCTAAGATGATCTATACCATAAAAGTGAATGTTCTGTACCCTGTTTGCACATGACTCGATATTGAATCAGAATTTCCCACAAGTGAATCTTACTGACAGAACCTAAAGCACATTTAGAAATCCTAAAAATGCCAGGGAATCTGAAACATGTAGATTTTACCTTCAGTTTCTGGATGTCACAGAGGGGTTAGAATGAGTTTGAAAAATTAATCCACAGGCTCAGATAGTTTTAAAGTTAGAGTTCTTCAAAACTTTCTTTAAAAAAAAAAGATTTTATTTATTTATTCATGAGAGACAGAAACAGAGAGAGAGGCAGAGGCAGAGGGAGAAGCAGGCTCCCCGCGGAGATGGGAGCTCAATGCAGGACTCGATTGCAGGGCCCTGGGATCATGACCTGAGCCGAAGGCGATGCTTAAACGACTGAGCCACCCAGGCGTCCCAGAACTTTCAAGGTAAAGATAATTCCAGCTGATATAAAATGTTCCAGAAAAAAGAAAATGCAACTCATTCTAAATCTTGATTAAAATTAATTAATTATAATTTTCAGACCAACACTGGATTAGGACAATACAAGAAATTTATTAGCCCATTTCACTTATGCATAAAATGTGAAATCCTGAATAAATATTAGATGAGTCCAATGATGTTTTAATAAACAAAACTTGGTAATATAAGTTTTATTCCAGAAATGTAAGAAGGGTCATCACCCGAAAAGATATCTATGATTTAGCACATTAATTCCCTAAAGGGGAAAAAATTACCTCAACATATGCAGAAAGGACATTTGATAAAGTTTAACATCTACTTATGACATTTTTAAGGTATTAGAAAAATTAGGCATAAAAGATAATTTCTTTAATTTGATAAAAGCTTTTAGCAAAAGCCTACTGGAAATGTACTGGGGAAAAAAGTGACACATTATCTTTATGATTAGGAACAGGAAAGAGGCTTGTTATCACAGATGCCATTCAATTTAGTTAGGGGTCCTTTATAAAATAAGAAAAAATAGGTCTAAACATTGAATGGAATTTGCAGATTATTAGATCTTCTTTGAGACAACCCCATTGAATCAATAGATAATCTATTAGAACTAATAGGGGAGGGGTGCCTGGGTCGCTCAATCCATTAAGAGTCCAACTCTTGGTTCCCATGCTGGTCCTCTGGTTGTAGTCTCAGGGTCCTAGGATCCAGCCCTGTGTCTGGCTCTGCCCTCAGCAAGGAGTTTGCTTGAGGATTCTCCCTCTCGCTCCCCTTCCCCGTGCTCCTGCTCTCTCTCTCTCTAAAAAATAAATCTTTATTAAAAAAAAAAAGAACAAATAGGGGAGTTCAGAAATATTGTGGCGATGCAAGATCAATAATGGGCAACAGCAACAATAAAAATAATAGTGAATACTAAGTACTATATGAGAAACTTTATAAAGATTTTATAAATATTCATTTCAGTTGCATGTAAGTGTCCAAATGTTCTTCAATGTCAGCAGCAACCACCTAGAAATTAGTATGGAAAACGTGGTTTCACTCACAGTAGCAGCAAGAACTGCCAAGTACATAGGATATAACCCAATGTACCTTTGCAAAGAATTTTTCAGATTGTATTAAATGACATAAAACAAGATCTAGGCAAAAAGAGAAAAGTACCAAGTTCAAGGATGGGAAAAATTAACAGTAAAAATACCATTTTTCATAAATCTATAAATTCAGTGGAGTTTTAGTGAAAACTTCAGCACTGTTTTTGAAGAACTAGACAGACAGTTTTAAAAATGTGCATGGAGGGGTACCTGGGTGGCTTAGTTGTTAAGCGTCTGCCTTTAGCTCAGGTCATGATCCCAGGGTCCTGGGATCGAGCACCTCATCGGGCTCCCTGCTCCGTGGGAAGCCTGCTTCTCCCTCTCCCACTCCCCCTGCTTGTGTTCCTTCTCTCGCTGTCTCTCTCTGTCGAAATAAAGAAATAAAATCTTTAAAAAGAAAAATGTGCATGGAAGAATAATGTACCAAAGAGAGGGAATTTATCTTACTGGATATATTAAGACATTTTTATAAAACCACAGCAATAAAAACAGTGTGCTACTGGTGTAGAAACAGATAAAAAATTCATGCAACAATAATAAAAGAAAAAATAACAATGAACAAAGCCCATGTTATATATGAGCAGGTAGAGTGTAGTAGAAATTAGCATCACAAATCACAGAGGAAAAGAGGGATTATTTAGTATATGGTTCAGTATATAGGGAAAGTAAATTTATATTCTTATGTCACTCCAAATACAAAATAAAGCTGAAATGGATTAAAAACCTAACTATAGAAGGCAACATATAAAGTTAATGAAATATATGAGGCTATCTTTGTGAACGTGGGGTGGGAAAGGATGTTTAAACAAGATTTAAAAAAAACAAAATTTAAGGGTAGGTGGTGGAGATCAATGGATGTGAACATACTCAAATTAAGTACCTCTATACAAAAAATTCATGATATGTAGATAGATTTAACAGACTGGTGGCAGATTAGAAGATATTTTCAAAATGTAAAGCTGAAAAGTGATTAACATATAGAAAATACTAGGAGTTATTAAAATCTATAAGGAGACAACAAAAATTGGACAAGGGAAAAAATAGAAAATTCATGAAAGACGAATAGCCAATATATATGTGAAGAGATGCTTAATTTTGCTTGAAATCAGGGAAATTCAAATTAAGTCAACATAGAATTAATAAAAATTAAAAAGTCAGCTAATATCAAGTGCTGGCTAGAAGGAGCAGAAATGAGAAACCTCATGTACATTGGTGAGAGAATAAACCCTTAATTTTAGTGAAATTAATTATCTGTATATCCTATATATGTGTCATTCCCACACCTAGATTTATACTATGTACAAGTAGTTAAGGGGGTATTTATGAGGATAAAATCAGAGCATTATTTGTATTAGTGAGAAGTCACAGGAAGCCTTGCTATCTGTCCCTAGAGAAATGGATAATCAGAATGTATTGTGTGTACATGCAATGGGATACAATACAGCAATTAAAAGTAACCAATTTTATATATAGCAAAGTGGATAGATCTTAGAAATACAGAATGAATTCTATTAGGAAACATAATTTATGTACATTCAAAGCACACACAGAAAACCATCTATCATTTCTCATGGCTATATTTTCAGATGCCAAAGGACATATACTGAATACGCTAGTGTGAACATCTTTGATGGGAAGGACAATGATAATGAGAATGCGTGAGACAAAGGGGAAATACTAAAACAAAATGAGAGGGACATTGCATGGGCTTATAATGATAGTACAATATGAAATCTGTGTATTTGAGAGCCATGTGACTCATGGATAATTAGCATGTTTGTCCTAATTTGGAGGAGGAATAATTAATGTTCCTAGCAAAAGGATGCACATGTTTTAAAACAGATTCTGGAGGATTTGAATGGCTTTATGTAGAAGACAGATGGATATTTGGTTAATATAAATTCTTGCTTTAAATATATTCCTCCAGCAGAAGTGTTAGAAATTAATCTGAAATTTGCCTCCAGTAATCAGTCCAAGAAGGGAGTGGAAATTTGAAAATATGGTTATTTACTTTTCAAAGAGAATTGCTCTGTAAATCTGGAAAATACAAAGGTATTCTCTCAAAAGTGTGCCTCTTGTTAATTTTCATATAATCTATCAGGCAGTAGTTTAAAATGCATCAGTTTGTTTTGTTCTTACAGTATGACCTCATTGCACATACCCTCTGACTAAGCCTTTTATTCATCAATAAAATTTTCCCCATCATTAATTCTTGTGTGAACAATATACTACAAATTATAGCTTGTAGATGCTGCTCTGTCATGCTTAACATACTGCATTATTCAATAGTTTTGGTGTTCTTGGTATTAATCTTAGGCTCTTTAATAATGTCTCCTAGGTATTATGTCATTCCTGTCCATACTGTACTTTATAAATCATAGCAATGTGAACTTCATAATCAAATGAAGATTGAATTCTATGGTCTGTAATATTCAAAGGGCATTACTTTTCAACAGCCCAATCTCATTTAGAAGTTTTCATGGAAGTTTCTCTTGGTTTAAAAAGAAAGTGTTCAATATGATCACCTTTTTCTATGACCCATTAATATTTTAGGAATAATATGATTTTCAATATTAATATTTTAAACAAGATCCTTTAATCATAGTTAAATAGGTCTACTAAAATGTCTTAGAGCTTGTCAAAAATGTTTCTAGAAATGTTATATATATATCTTTTTTTTTAAGATTATTTTTTTATTTATTTGACAGAGAGAGGGAACACAAGGGTGGGAGAGGGAGAAGAAGGCTCCCTGCTGAGCAGGGAACTTGATGCGATGCAGGGCTCGATCCCAGGACCCTGGGATCATGACCTGAGCCGAAGGCAGACGCTTAACGACTGAGCCACCCAGACGCCCCTATATGTATGTTTCTTATTGTTTCTGAATTTTGTGATTTCTTTACTCAATGTTCATGTTCTTTTTTAGCTCATGGAAAAAGTGGGTCAGTATACAAGTGTTTTGAGAATATTAATGTTCTTCTTTCCAACATTTTTCATGTCCTGGCAATATTAAATGTGGTAATATTGTAAGGCACCCAGGGAAAACACTGTGAAAATACTGTAGCCAAAGCAGCTACACCTTGTAGGTGCTGGCCCAGCACTCTGCAGCTGTAGGGGTGCTACCTCCTACACACTTTTGACAGCTAAATGTCCTCCAGCAATCCAACTGGGAAGCTCTGAATTAATGCTTGGGAATTTTTTGAAAGACAGAACTTTTCTAGCCTCTAGAGTAAGACTGGTTCTAGAACACAGTGCGATCTTCTCTTTTATAAAGGATACAGAAGGAATAAAAGATGGTAAAGTAGGGGCCACCTGGGTGGCTCAGTCAGTTAAGCAACTGACTCTTGATTTTGGGTCAGGTCATGATCTCAGGGTCGTGGGAGGGAGCCCTGAGTCAGGCTCTGTGCTGGATGTGAAACTAGCTTGAGATTCTCTCTCACTCTCTCTGAGCCTCCCCCCCCCCACACTTGCGTGTGTGCTCTCTTTCTCTCTAAAAAAATTTTTTTTAAAAAAGTTGTTAAAGGACTATGGCCCTTCAAAGAGTAGGGATGACTCAGGGAAGATCTCCGGAGACTTTCACCTGATTTACCAGTAATAGCAGCAGCAGCGTGTGTGATTTATATTTGGAATCATGGAATTTGGCCCGTCTGGATAATATAAGGTCAGTCAGTTGATTGCAACCTTAATTCTATCTGCAACCTTAATTCCCATTTGCCATGTAACGTGTACCAGCAGGTTCCAGACATTAGGATGTGGACATATTTGAGGGGGCCTTGTTGTGCATAGCATATGCATATGCATATGCCTTGCCCATTCTGACCAATCAGACCTAGCTAGGGGGCCAGGTCATATGGTAGCAGCAGAATAATTGAGGTGAAAGAAACCACTTAGAAGGATGTCACAGACACAGCAAGCATGCTGAGTCTTGCTTATCCAGTAAACCTAGTAATTAATTGCCTTGTGATTTTTAAAAATAACACTAAACTGAAAGATGCATGAATATATTAATATGATTATCTCTTGTGATAGGACTATGAATTATTTAAATTTTCTTCTTCATGTTGTATTAAGTTACACTCACTCGATAAGCGGATTTTGCTTTTATAATAAAAATAATTAATTTTTCAGAATTTCCAAAGAATCTTCATAGACTGTGAAAGTTACAAACAGAAAAGAAATAAGTGAAATGCATATAAAGTTCATATAAATGACAAAGGCTAAACATGCATAATGACCACAGCCTCAGCATAAGTTAGCTGATGAATACACTAACAACACTTAACTCTGGATCACATTTTAAAATATGGTAAATTAACAAGTCATCCTATTACACTTGGCACAAATTATTAGTAGCATTCCATTTCTTTTCCGAATTTCTAGTACAGGTAAATGTATCATTAAGAGACATCAAAATAGGTTTTAAAAAATAGACCAAGAAAATAAGAATTACTTTCTTCTGATAAAGAAATTTGATGAAAAGAATGGCTTAGAATATATTCAGATGACAGGGATAAACTCAGCAAATATCAAGCTTCCTTTTGTTCTCTCTCTGTACCAGGTTGAGTAGGGAGCCAGGCAGAGCTTCTCAAGATTCCCCATTCTGATTCTGCCTGCGGGCTGGGGTCACTGAAAGCCCCCACTTGCAAGTCCTGAGCTACTCCTAACCAAGCAAGAAATATACCTCACTGGCTGGTGAGACTTGGATTAGTTCTTCTGATGATTGGTCCAGTATTTGGCATGCCTGGCACCTGGACAATTGGTTTTCTGCCTCAGTTTTTCCTGTTTAGCTCTCCTTTTCCAACCATATCTAGAGTTCTAACCAGAACCTCAACCTGTCATAGATGGGCTGCATCAACAACACTATGCCAGCACCAGCCTTAGAACACTGATTCAGATATGTCCTGGACAGCTGAAGCCGTGCAGTCGAGGGTATGATTTTCTAGAACCACCATGCCTTTCCTCAGTATAGCTATAGGTTTGTTGTTGTTGTTGTCGTTGTTTTTTCCATTATAAAAGCCATATAATTACATTATGGAACCTTAGAAAATTTAGGAAATAATGACATATTATATACAATACCACTACCCCAATTCAATCTTCTTAAGGAGTGTGGTATAATTATTCCTATAAAGTTTTGTATGTATAGTTGTTTTTATAAGCATGTAGAGCAAAATTTCCAATTTCAGAGTAAACTGTGCTTATAACAGAACTCAGACATGTCAGGACACATCTCTAGGTCCTGCAGAAGCTGCCAGGAAGATAATCATACAATGGGACTCTCAGGTGGGATTCCCTCCAGCCCCACTGACCCACAGGTGAGTTCTAGGGAGCGAGGACGTGGATATATATGAAAAACCCTTCTCACCAACCAGCCAAAAACCAACCAACCAACCAACCAACCAACCAGCAGATAAAAACCCGATTTCATTACTGTTTTAGGCCTAGGTATCAGAGTGATTCTCACAACTTCAGCAGTGAATGCAGTGGGACCCCTACATTTGGCTTGGGGACAGCCTCCTAGGGCAGTAACACAGAGAAGAAAGAACAATAGAGGGCATGAAATGATCAGTGTGATGATTACGTTCTCTCTTTTTTTTTTGTCATGAAATAGAAGCATTTTTATTTTTTTATTTAATTTAGTTTTATTGGGACGCCTGGGTGGCTCAGTCATTAAGCGTCTGCCTTCGGCTCAGGTCATGATCCCAGGGTCCTGGGATCGAGCCCCGCATTGGGCTCCCTGCTCACCGGGGAGCCTGCTTCCCCCTCTCCCACTCCCCCTGCTCCTGTTCCCTCTCTCGCTGTGTCTCTCTCTGTCGAATAAATAAAAATCTTTAAAAAAAAAATTTAGTTTTATTTACATTCAATTAACATATAGTGTATTATTAGTTTCAGAGGTAGGTGATGATAAGTTCTTGAGCACACACAAGATGACCACTGGGAATGTGCAGAAGTGTTTAGGGGTTTCTGAAAAGGGAATGACAGTCCCAGTCCCCACATTCAGGAACACAGGAATATTGTGAACCTGTCATTCTACCTCCAGACTGGAATGGCTTGAAGCAATCTAGGTCCGTTTTGGAGGCTCATGAGGGGAACATAATATCCTAGTGCTTTCTTATGTGCTCCAAAAATAACCACCCCCCCTAGAATTAATAAATTTGAGACAGTGGTGGTGACATGATTAGAAGACTGTACTGCAAGCTTCTGGAAGCCTGGGACTATGCCTGCCTCATTTTCTATCCCCAACATTTAACATAGTGCTGCATACAGGAGGTGCTCAGTAAACACATGCTAAATAAATGCAAAATGAAGCCTGGAACATGCTGTCACATGTAGATCATTCAGAAGGCATTGCTGATTTGGGGAAATCAATAAATTCCCTGTGACAAGGCTGAAACTAAAGAGATCCTGGACTGCTTTAAGCTGTCTTCTGAGGGTGGGAAATGATCAAAAGCTTGCAAATCATTTGTGTCCAGTACAAACAATCTGTATAATTGCGATAGAATGCTGTAGTGAGAGGCACCTGGATGGCTCAGTTGGTTGGGCATCTGATTCTGGATTTTGGCTCTGGTCCTGGTCTTGGGGTTGTGGTGTAGAGCCCCCATAGGGCTCTGAGCCCAGCTCAGAGTCTGCTTGTCCCTTTCCCTCCCCCTGCTTAAGTTCTCTCTCTCTCTCTCTAAGATAAATAAATAAAATCTTTTTAAAAAAATGCTGTGGTGAGGGTGGCAATTTTGGAAAGGTGGGTAGTGATTTGCTCTGAGAACATTAAAAGGAGGGGGCTCTTTGGGACAATTAGAAACTTGAGAAACAGAAATAGGTCGGAATTGGGTATACACCCATGAGGTTATATAAATCAGGGAACTAAATTCAAACCCGAAAGTTTAGTGGCTTTAATATAATAAAAATACTTTCTGCTAAGGAATGTAAATTCATACACGCTGTTTCAAGAGTAATTTGGTAATATGCTAATAACCAACAATGTGCCAAGATTTAAATGAATTCACTCCTTTGCTTCTCTCATGGTCCTGAATTAGGTACTAATTTTAACTTCATCATACAGATGGGGACTGTTGAGATGAAGTAACTCATCCAAGAACATACAGCCAGTGAATAGCAGGGGAGTCTTTAAATACAGGTAGCTTAGCTTTCAAATACAGAAAGCCAAGCTTTCAACCCCTACACCGATCTGTCTCTGTGTGTAGTAAGCAGTAAGAGCTCTCTGATGAAATTGGGCCTATTCAAGGTAGTATGGCTATAGAGAGAAGGTCCTCTGAATTATATTTGTGTTTTTAGGAATTTATTCTAAAGACAAATAATCAAATATATTTCTAAAAAGATTTTTATTTTTTTTAAAGAGTTTATTTACTTGAGAGAGAGTGTGAGAGGGAGAGAGAGAGCACCTTGGGAGAGGGAGAAGCAGACTCTCTGCTAAGTGGAAAGCCTGACGGGGGGGTCAATCCCAGGACTCCAAGATCATGACCTGAGCCAAAGGCAGACCCTTAACCGACTGAGCCACCCAGGTGCCCCTAAAAGGATTTTTATTACAATCTGGATTATATTGTGAAAAATTGTAAGCATCCAGAGTGAGGCAGCAAATTATAGATTCCAAGGGTCCTGGAGTCAGTTCTAGGTCAGCTCCTGTCTTTGTCACCTCACATGGGATATTAATACTGGCCCACTCCAAACTTCTGTAAAATTGGAATAGGAATGTGCCTACATGACAGGAATTTAAAATAGTGAAATGCTGCTTTCTGGATGGCTAAAGATGTGACTTTCTACACAAAAACTAAAATTCTTTGAAAACCTCCAAATTTATGATAATGTAATTATACAAATAAAGCAATGACACAACTGATCAGTCTTCTTTGAAATGACAGTTTGGGAAACTTTGAGGGAAGTTGTAAAGAGTGAAAATCCTAATAATCTGTAGCAGATCTGATGAAACGATGGATGTCCAGTCTCTTTCTAAAGTCTATCTGCATTTGACGTAGATCAACAGTCTATGACGGTGGAGGTTCTACTGTTTGTGTCCACAAAGACAAGGTCTGCTGTTGTCCCACTTTAGTTCAGTGATGCAAAGGCACCAAGCATGCTTCTTTTTTGGTTTGGTTCTAGAAATCATTCTGTTTGGTTCTACACCATTTTAATGCTGGTGTTATTGTTAAAGTTCCACCACCAGTGGCATGAAAGGAAATCTACAGCCTTGAGGCAGCAATATTTTAGATGTAAGAGTGGCTTTTGATCCCACCTCTCTTGCACTAGTCCACCAAGTGAAACATTTAGTCCTCTGTGTTCTGGTGGAACAAAATGAAGGACAGTGCTGTAAAAATTTTATCTTTAATGTAACTAATTTTTACTATTGTATTGCCTTTCTTTTCAGTGTAGAAAGATAATAAAGAATTACAGAGGAACCTCTATTTCTATTTCAGTGTTCTGAACAAAGCAATCTATTGAGTCTTTGACATATTTCAGAAACCACCCACATGAATTAAAAAAAAAGTTTGCTGCTTCTTAAGGCTCATTTAAAAAAATTTCAAAATACAAAGAAATCTATGACAGTCATTTTATGATTCCTAAAATTGGGGGGAACTCATTTAAGGGGGGAATGACAGAAAAAATTGCGTTGCCAAACAGAAACATGAGCCTAGATGAGATGGTCCTGATGACCTGTTATACTGGCAGCTGCACATAGGCACAGGCACTGCATTCTGGAAACTACTGCTCCTATTTTGAATTTTTGGACAATATTTAAGTGAGAGTTTTCCTCCATAATCTTCTTTCTGAGATAGAGGCAAACCCTTTTTGATTCCACTCCAGATTTCCCTGGGGTAGCCCAGGGCCACTGGTTGCTGCCTGCAGGTTGCTGGTGGCAGGTGTGGGAGACACATTGCACAAAGCAGAGTACAAGGTGTGTTGGGTACATAGGCAGCAAGAGACATACAAATGCTCAATTTACAGTTGTGAATGTTTGTACATCTGAGTTTTATTATCCAGGGAGTACTGCTTCTTAGAAAAAAAGTACTGCTATTAAGATCTAGTCAGGAAAATAGGGCCCATACCAGGTAAATTCACTAGAGGGAACTTAATATAGGAATCTTTTGGGGCTTGAGCTCAGATCATGATCCCCATATCCTGTGGGGCTCTCTGTTCAGCGGGGAGCCTGCTTCTTCCTCTGCCCCTCCCCCGCTCATGCTCTCTCTCTCTCTCTCTCTCTCTCTCTCTCTCTCTGGCTCTCTCTCAAATAAATAAAAATTTAAAAAAATAAAATAGGAATCTGTTTCAAAGGTCCTGAAATCTGGGGCCACCACCAGTTCCTGTCCATAGTGTCTTTATCATCAAGCTGTTTCTTTTAAGGAAGAATGAAGTAAACAGATAGTTTGCAGTTGCTTCTTTCTTAAGCATATTATTTCCCACCTACATTCTTTAGGATATGTGTCCAACAAAGTTATTCTAAAACCCTTTTTTTACTTACTTTTCCATTATGCAAGGCGTATTTTTTTAAGAAAAGCCTTTAAAGTAATAAAATCAACAATGCACATTTTAGAAATTAAAAAAACATTTTAGAAAATTAAAAAATATAAAGAAAAAACTTTAAAATACCACTTATTTTACCACCTAGAGATGATACTTCCAAATTTTTAGTTGAAAAGCTTATAGAAAAACCTGTATAGGATCATACAGTCTTGTCACTGCTTTTTTGTTTTTGTTTTTGTTTTTGTTTTTGTTTTGCCTTTGAACATATTTTGTTTTCTTCCTAGTTCATTAAGTATTCCTCAGAAACTGTCCTTTGGTGGCTTCAGTGTATTCCAAGTCTAAATTTCTTTTCCATTTACCTACTGTTAGACATTGAGTTTATGCCAACTCTGCTATCTCAAATAAAGCTATAATGTAAAAGTCTTATAAATAAGCTTTTTTTCTGCTTCTTTGATTATTTCCAAACTTAAGCACAGAATAACCTCCTATTTGTCTCCTCTTAATTAGGTTGGTGAGAGGGGAAAAAATCAGTTCTAATCACAACTTAATATGAGTAGTGCTAAATGACATGACTTCTTAAAAATAAAGGAAAATTCGAACTTTAAAATAGTTGTTTGAAATGAATGAAATCTTGCCATTTGCAATGCCGTAGATGACGTAGATGGAGCATTATGCTAAGTGCAGTAAGTCAGAGAAAGACAAATACCATATGATTTCACTCATGTGTGGAATTTAAGAAACAAACAAATGAATAAACAAAGAAGAAAAGACAAATAACAACGACAACAACCAGACTCTTAAATACAGACAACAAACCAGAAGGGAGGTGTGTGGGAGGATGGGTGAAATAAAGGGAATTAAGAGTACACTTATCTCGATGAGCACTAAAAAATGAATAGAATTGTTAAATCACTATATTGTATACCTGAAACTAATATAACACTGTATTAATTATACTTGAATTAAAAATAATAAGTAAAATATACACACTCATATATAAATGAAAAAAAATTCACAAACCTGTATTTAGCTAAACTACATGCTGTTTTCTTTGTATTTCATTAAGAAACCCTTAATGAATTATAACCCCCAAAATACAATTATTTTATAATATCAAAATACAATCTCTAAAGACCTTGAAAAGGCCCCGTAGGCCCTTCAGTATTCTCTTAATTTTCTGTTTTCATCTCAGTGAACCGAGTTTTCTTGAATATCATCCTTCAAGAAAAAAAAATCTGATTCTTTTGTATAGATTTTCCACTTTATTTAATACAGTGTCAGAAACAATATTATATTCTATTATTTCTTCAATTTTAATAAATTGCATTTCAGCTAAATAATAAACTTGGATATATATCCTTATACTTATTATTATTTCTGTGGGAAACTGTTCAAAGTTCTAAATGCATATTTACAAATGGACGTTTAGCAACACAATTTGCTTATAAGTAAAGGACTTCCAATATCTAAAAAAGTAAACTATACTTATTTAACCTCATATGTCATAATTCATGTACGACCAGAAAACATTGTGCTTCGATATATAATTCATAGTCAGGTCAGACATAAATACTATCTTTCTAAGAGATGTGTGTGTGTATGTACATTAAATATTAGCGCAGATTCTTTGACGGACCTGAGCACTTAACCTGGAATTATTGGCATGACCTTAAAATTATGTTGATCTCCAAAAGGAGATTATAAGTCATAACAATGAAGATTGTGAGCAAAGTATATAAAATAACGTTGTCATCTCTGTTGTTACTGTCTCTTAATTTTTCATAACATTTATCACCGTCTGGCTTACAAATATTTATATGTTTTTATATTTATTGCATGCCATCCTTCACTGGACTTTAAACACCATGAGAATGGGACATTTCTTTTTTTTTAAATTTTTTATTGTTATGTTAATCACCATACATTACATCATTAGTTCTTGATGTAGTGTCCCATGATTCATTGTTTGTGCATAACACCCAGTGCTCCACGCAGAATGTGCCCTCTTTAATACTCATCACCAGGCTAACCCATCCCCCAACCCTCCTCCCCTCTAGAACCCTCAGTTTGTTTTTCAGAGTCCATCGTCTCTCCTGGTTTGTCTCCCCCTCCGACTTACTCCCCCTCATTCTTCCCTTCCTGCTATCTTCTTCTTTTTCTTTTTCTTTTCTTAATATATGTTGCATTATTTGTTTCAGAAGTACAGATCTGTGATTCAACAGTCTTGCCCAATTCACAGCGCTCACCATAGCACATACCCTCCCCAATGTCTATCACCCAGCCACCCCATCCCTCCCACCCCCCACCACTCCAGCAACCCTCAGTTTGTTTCCTGAGATTAAGAATTCCTCATATCAGTGAGGTCATAAGAATGGGACATTTCTTTCATTCTCTGCTTTATTTACTACTTAGTACATAGCAGATGCTCAATAAATGTCTTACTTGAATAAATAAAAATTGAATAAACAGTGAAGAGTCTTTGTTTTTAGGTTTGATATAATAGAAATGACATATAGTAAGATATTGAAAATTCTGCAAATCCAACTTTTAAAAAACTTGCAAGTGTCATATTTTTGATAGCCCTTTAAAATTGAATGTGCCAAATCTTTGGCTAAATCTGTACAAGAAAGAAATGTGAATCTCAAAGCCTCATATTACATATCTTTTTTCCCCCTCAGTAAATTATAGAGTTTTGCCTTAAAAATACGATAGAGAGGGGCGCCCCGCTGGTTCAGTCATTAGAGTATGCGACTCTTGATGTTGGGGTCATAAGTTTAAGGCCCATATTGGGCATAGAGCTTACTTAAAAAAAAATATGACAGGGACATAACTCGTTAAACCAAGCAGAATTGTAATGGTTTTAGAATGCGGTTTCCCTGACTTTCGTGGAAAGTCACAAATATGTTTTTCATTTAATACAGACTTCATTTGCTATATTCTTAATAAATAAGTTAAAACTCCAACACCATAAAAAATTACCCTGGTAAATGAGTAATTATGTAATTTAAATCTTCTGAAATTGAGGATTCTCAACAATTCAAGGATAAACTCTTTAGCTTTTTTTTGGAGAGGCAAAGCTAAAAAGAAATAATAAGATAGCCAGGGTCAAACCTAGTCTGGCTTTATTTCCCAACAACCGTTAGGCATAGGAATGCATTGGTCACAGTACTTAACAGAAGTTTCCGAAGTTAAATGAGAGAGTGGAATTAGAATAGAATTTAAACAAATGCTTATTGAAATCCATAACTGTATTCATTGTTGGTAACTGGACCTCCAAAGCAGAATAATGAGTTTAAATACACAGCAACCGGAATCACTTTTCATTTTAATTTACAAGAGGAACTACAAATTAGATTGGAAATAATAGAAAAAGAATCATCAACATCAGTCTTACAACCAAAGCCTTTGCTTTTATGCATCCTTGAGAGGTGAACCAGTTAATACACCAGTGCCCATTTCCATTACATCTCTTTTCTCTCTCTCTTTTGCACTCTAGCTTTCCCTTTCTAGATCCCTTCTCACCTCTCCCAACACAGCCACATCACATACTCATGCACACACATGGGTGTGTCTTTCGCATAAAGCTATTGTCTTCAGTTTCTTCTTGGCAGGTTATTTTTACTAAAGGACCTAGGCACAATTATTTCATTAGAACAATTGCAATAGTTGCTCATTACCACAGAAAGGCATATGAATAAAAAAGTAATTCTTTTTTCTTGTTACAAAATGCCTACCTTGTATAGACAGCAATTGCTTTTGCCATTTTCTGCAGGTATGATGCCATTCATGTTACTGAAGGAATAGAAAGAATTTTTCTGTTCAGTCTGGCCTCTGGAATCACATGGAAAGTTATTTATATCAAAGGCCAGAAAAACCACCAAGAACTTTTTATTCAATGATCCTAGTGCTAACAAATCTATCCTAAAAAATATTTCCAAATATGGAAAAGTATGGATGCAAGTATTGCTGCAAATAACAAAATAAATATTAGCAAAATTAAGCAAATAGAGGACAATTTATTTTATTTTATTATTATTTTTTTTATTTTTTAAATTTATTTGAGAGAGAGAGAGAGTGAGTGGGGGGGAGGAGCAGAGGGAGAGGGACAAGCAGACTGTGCTGAGCACAGAGTCTGACACAGGGCTTGATCCCGGGACCCCGAGATCATGACTTAAGCTGAAACTGAGAGACGGATGCTTAACCGACTGAGCCACCTGGTGCCCCTTTTTTATTTTTTTATTTTTTAGGAGAATTTATTTTAAAAGTAACAGTTAAGTCACAAAATTAATGAGACATTTGTAAAATTGTCTCAGGAATGGGCAGAAGCTAACAAACAGCTCTAGGGCAGGTGATCCAAGCTATAAGAATTTCTAGAATCTCTTGTCAGTGGGCGACTGCTAGAATTAGCCAGTTCCGATTACTTTTCCTGTCTTGGTTTCAGTGGACTTAAGATTCAGAATCCAAGGTGGGGGAGGTTGGTGGGAGCATCTCATGGGCCTTGTGTACTAGAGAAACCAACACCCCAAAATATAGTGGGTTGAGAATTAAAAGAAATCTATTCTCTCTCATTCAAAGCAGATTAGCAGTCCGTTCCACATCAGTCAAGGATTCCAGTTCCTCTTGTTTTACTGTTCCACCATCCCCTAGGAAGTATTGATGTTACCCACAGGATGATAGCTGGGTCACACCCTGGCATCCAAGCCTGCAGAAAGGTGGAGAGAGAGGCTAGGGAATAAGCAACTTCCTTTTTTAAAAGATATGACCCAGAAATTATATATAATACTTCTGTTCACTTCCCGTTTACTGGAAGTTAGCCACAAATACATGGAGCTGGAGGTGAGGTTAGGAAATGTGGTCTCTTGTGCCACACTAAAACTTGGAAATACTCTCTTACTAAAAGAAGGAAGAAGAGAATGGATGCGGGGTACCAGCGTACAGACTAGGATGAGGCAAATAATTTGCCCTAGGTGCAAAATGAAAGAGACACTCACTCTTGGGAATGTGCAGGTACGGGTGCTCCTTACATTTTGTACCCCAAGTGCCTCATTGCCTAGTTCTGGTCCTGCTGGGGACAATTAGTAGTATCTGTCACAACTAGTTAGATTATGTGGGAGCACAGGACACCTTAATTTACAGTCCTACAAGAGTACACACATTGGGTAAGAAATATTTACCTTAAAAGGAAGTAGAATATTATTGGTGAAAGTAGAATGAATATACATATGGTGGCTGACTGAAAAAAACAATGTTCCTTACAAACATGAAGATGGCTGTAATATATTGATCAATCCCCACAGCTTTTCATACCCCTGTAGACTCACCCTTTGCCATGTGAATTTGCACCTCCCTCTGGTGAGAGGTGGAGTCTGTTTTAACCTCTCTTTGAATCAGAGTTATACTTATGATAAGCTTTTTATTTAAAGATTTTTCATTTATTCATTTGAGAGAGAGAGCACAAGTGGAGGGAGGAAGCAGAGGGAGAGGGAGAAGCAGACTCCCCTCTGAGCAGGGAGCCCGATGCGAGGCTCGATCCCAAGATCATGACTCCAGTGGAAGGCAGGCGCTCAACCAGCTAGGCCACCCAGGCGCCCCTGTGAGAAGCTTTAAACAAAGAATGCAAGGAAAGTGAGGTTGTGCTAGCCAGTTCTGAGCCTAGGTCTGAAGAGCATTTGCATGCTTCTTTGCTGACTGTTGGAACCCTGTCTAGGTGCCACGTAAACAACTGGGCTAGACTGCGACAAAGTGAATGACCACAAGGACCAGAGGCAAGATTGCTCATGAGATACGAGAGAGATCAGCAAACCTGTCTGCCCAACCTTCTGCTGAGTATAGACTCATGAATATGCCCAGCTAAGATCAGTTGAATCTGGCCCAGGCCAGAATGACCCAGCAGATCAACAGTTGTGGTTGTTTTAACCAATAAAGTTTGGCATGATTTATTAGGCAGCAATAGTTAATCGATACAAAGTCATTCATTGCTATATCATTTATCATAACAAGAAAGCAGAAACAATCTGAGTAGTGATAATAAGTTGTTTAAATAAATTAGCCTATATTTCCTTGGAGGAATATTTTATAACCCTGAAGCTGTTCTCATGAAGTTAGCCTATAATCATGCTGACCATTACTGAGGCATCACATGACCTCAGATTCCCTTATCATGAGTTTTTATGAATTCTCAGGGTAGATTTCATTCTTCCTGAGCTGGCAGGGTGGCTTTTCCTAATTTATCCTTTTATTGAAATGAAGCCTCATCTTTGGACAGGAATTGCAATACCTACCTAAAATCTTGTCTTATGATCCCACTTACGTGTTAATGAGGGGGGCAGATTCGGAGGGGGAGACGAACCATGAGAGACTATGGACTCTGAGAAACAAACTGAGGGTTCCAGAGGGGAGGGGGTTGGGGGGATGGGTTAGCCTGGTGATGGGTATTAAAGAGGGCACGTATCGAATGGAGCACTGGGTGTTATACGCAAACAATGAATCATGGAACACTACATCAAAAACTAATGATGTAATGTATGGTGATTAACATAACATAATAAAATTAAAAAAAAAAAAGTAAAAAACCCAAAAAAACTCAAGGCACTTCATTACTAAGTCCAGCAAAACTTTCAGAACAGTGGTTTCAAAAAGTCAGGTGTTTACGCCTCTGGTTTGCAATTTCTTCAATTTTTGATCCTTGGAGATTTTTTTTTTCTTCTGAGCTCATCTATGTATTAAAAAGGGCATTTGTTATATTTTATCCAGGATGTCTCAATGTTTTGTAATATGAAATATGGTTATAGTGTGACACGTTACCAGATACAGAAGCTTCCCTTCATAATATTTACTCATTGGCTGGACGATGACACATTAGGCTCTGCAGTAGGTGGGAGATAAAGTTCTCTCTGCCCTTTAAGAGCTTGTAATACAAATGCCTGGCCTTCCTTTTCTAGCCTGGTCTACTAAATCCCTCCATCCTAAGGGCACGCTAGACTATTCACTGCTCCAAACAGGCCATGCATAAGATTGTGATACTTTTCATGCTGAACCCTCTGCCTATGATGTCTTTTCTCTTTTCTAACTTATCTTACACATATTTTATTTATCCAGTTTCTTGAGTGTGTACAATGTACCAGTCACTGAGTAGGGTTCCAGAGATTTAAAGATAAAATAAAACCTCTTTTGATAAATTTACAGCTATTCAAGCTCCAGTAATGCTACATTTCTACCTAACTTTCCTTAACTTCCCAGCCAGGATTTAAATATTTCCTCTCTACATTTTCACAGTATATTTTTATGTCTTTATTTTGCACTTAACTCATTCTGTATTCCATTGTTATTTGTTTTACGTAGAACAATATCGGAAAAAGCTTTCTTGCTTTAACAGGTCGTATGAATCCCCATATAAGACGTTACCCACTGATGGCTGAATGCGTTATAAACTTCATCGGAGAGGACATCTCCCAGACCTGGGCGTCCCCTGAGATTCAGTTTTGAGCATGTGTTGATGATTCTAAATTGCTCTGCATAAGAAAAGCATGGTAATTAGGATTTAGAAACTGTATGGGGCAAGGGGACAAAAGGGGTTGATGTTTAGACTGATTTTGAGGAGGTTAGGAAACAAATGTTTAATAAACGGAAGCCAAGTATGTCTGTTTTGTGCCCCTACCTCCTCCAACCAAACTAGAGTGAAAGCTCCATGAAGGTAGAGACCCACTTGGATTCCTCTTTGTGTCTCTCCTGCACCTACTACCGTGTCTTCTCCACAGGACCTTCTCAATAATTATTTCTTGCTCTCAAACATGAAGATGAACCAGAGAATCATATCAGACAACTAGGGTCAGAATTAGACAAATTTCAGGGTCTTATAGATAATTCAGTCTAACTCCTCATTTTACACATGAGGAAATGAAAAGTGAGTAAATAACATGCACAAATTTATCAAGCTTGTTAATAACAACAAATAATTTTAAAAATTTGGCCAGTGTCTCTTTTTTAAAAAAGTGTTTATAGCCTTTAAAAAAAAATTGGTGGGGTGCCTGGCTGGCTTAGTTGGTGGACTATATGACTCTTGATCTCAGGGTCATGAGTTTGAGCCCCATGTTGAGCATAGAGACTACTTAAGAAAAATTTTAAAAGTTTTAAAAATTTTGTAAATACAGGGCGCCCCTGGGTGGCTCAGTCAGTTAAGCGTCTGCCTTCGGCTCAGGTCATGATCCTGGAGTCCTGGGATCGAGTCCCACATTGGGATCCCTGCTTAGTTTGCTTCTCCCTCTGCCCCTTACCCCACTCTTATGCTCTCTCTCACTCTCTCAAATAAAAAAATAAAATCTTTTTAAAAAATTTGGTAAATACATATAACATAAAACTTACTATCTTAACCATTTTTAAGTGTACAGTTCTGTGGCATTATGTACATTCACATTGTTGTGCACCCAATCTCTAAAACTCTTTTCATCTTGCAGAATTAAAACTCTATACCCATCAAACAACAGTTCCCTATTCACCTCTCCCCATATAGCCTCTGACAACCATCATTTTACTTTCTGTCACTATGAATTTGACCACTATAGGTACCTCAGATAAGTGGAATCATACATTATTTGTCTTTTTGTGACTGGCTTATTTCATTCACTTAGCATAAGGTCCTTGGGGTTCATCACTATTGTAGCAGGTGTCATTATTTTATTTTTCCATTTTAGGGCTGAGTAATATTCCATTGTATGTATATATCACATTTTGTTTATTCATTCATTCATTGATGGACACTTGGGTTACTTCCACCTGTTGGCTATTGTGACTAATACTGCTTTGATCATGGGTGTACAAATATCTATTCAAGACCCTGTCTTCCATTATATTGGGCATATATCCAGAAGTGGAATTGCTGGATCATACGGTAATTCTATTTTTAATTTTTGAAGAAATCACCACACTGTTTTCTATAGCAGCTACACCATTTAACCCCAGCTATGTACAAGGGTTCCAGTTTTTCCACATCCTCATCAGCACTTGTATTTTTTGTTTTTCTGATAGTGACCATCCTAATGGGCATGAAATGTTATCTCATTATGGTTTTGATTTGTATTTCTTTTGTGATTAGTGACATTGTGTATCTTTTCATGTGATTGTTGGCCATTTGTCTATCTTCTTTGAAAAATATCTATTCTAGTAGAATACCGTTTTAAAATTATTTTTCTGGGGTGCCTGGGTGGCTCAGTCGTTAAGCGTCTGCCTTCAGCTCAGGACATGATCCCAGGGTCCTGGGATCGAGTCCCACATCAGGCTCCCTGCTCGGCGGGAAGCCTGCTTCTCCCTCTCCCACTCCCCCTGCTTGTGTTCCTGCTCTCACTGTGTCTCTCTGTCAAATAAATAAATAAAATCTTTAAAAAATAAAAAATAATAAAAATAAAAATTTTTTTCTGTTGAGTGTTAGGAATTCTCTAGATATTCTTGCTACTAATCTTTCACCAGGTGATGTGGTTTCCAAATATTTTCCCCCATTCTTTGGGTTGCTTTTTTACTCTGTTGTCCTTTGATGCACAAAAGTTTTTGATTTTGATGAAGTTTGATTTGTCTATTTTTTCTATTGTTGCCTATGTTTTTGGTGTCATATCCAAGAAATTACTGCCAAATCTAATGTCATCAAACTTTCCCCCTAAGTTTTCTTCTAAGAATTTATAGTTTTAGCTCTCATGTTTAGGTCTTTGATCCACTTTGAATTAATTTTTGTATATAGTGTTAAGTAAGTGTCCAGTTTCATTCTTTTGCATGTGGATGTCCAGTTTTCCCAATACCATGTGTTGAAGAGACTATGCTGTCCCCACTGCATGGTCTTGGCGTCCTTGTTGAAAATCATTTGAACATATATATGAGGGTTTATATCCAGGATTTTCATTCTGTTTTTATCACTGTAGCATTGTAGTAAATTTTGTAATCAGGAAGTGTGAGTCTTCCAACTTTGTTCATATCTGTCAAAATTGTTTTGACTATTTGGAGTCCTTTGAGATTCCATATAATTTAGAGGATTTTTATATTTCTGCAAAGAATGTCCTTGGGATTTTGATAGAGATTGCATTGAATCTGTACATCAGTTTGGGTAATATAACATCTTAACAATATTAAGTCCTCCAATCCATGGAAATGGGATGTCTTTCCATTTATGTCTTCTTTAATTTCTTTCAGCCGTGTTTTGTAGCTTTCTTTATACAGGTCTTTCACCCCTGTGGTTAATTTTTAAATATTCTTTTTTAAAAAAATTTTAAGTAATCTCTACACACAATGTGGGCTCGACTCAACAACCCTGAGATCAATAGTTACACACTCCACCAACTGAGTCAGCCAGGTGCCCCTTAAGTACTCTTTTTGATGTATTATAAATGGAATTGTTTTCTTTTTCAATTGTTCATTGTTAATAGAAATGCAACAAATTTTTGCATGTTGATTTTGTATCCTACTATTTTGTTGAATTCATAATTATTAGTTCTAATGGGTTTTGTGTGGAATCTGTAGGGTTATCTACATATAAGATCCTGTCATCGGCAAATAGATAATTTTACTTTTTCCAATTTGGATGACTTTTATTTCTTTTTCTTGCTTAATTGCTCTTACTAGAACTTACAGTACCATGTTGAATAGAAGTGGTAAAAGTGAGCATCCTTGTCTTGTTCCCGCTCTTAGAGGAAAAGCTTTCAGTCTTTCACCAATGAGTATAGTGATAATTGGAGGTTTTTAATATATGGCTTTATGCTGAGGTAGTTTCCTTCTACTTCTAGTTCAGTGGGTGTTTTTATCATGAAAGAGTATTGAATTTTGTCAAATGTTTTTTCCTGCATCAATTGAGATGATCATGTGGTCTTTTTCCTTCATTCTGTTAATGTGATATGTTACATTGATTGATTTTCATATGTTGAATCAACCTTGCCTCCTAGGAATAAATCCCTCTTGGTCATGGTATATAGTCCTTTTCATATGCTGCTGAATTATGTTTGCTTATATTTTGTTGAGGATTTTTGCATCAATATTCCTAAGGGATGTATGTCTATAGTTTCTTGTAATGCTTTGGCTTTAGTATCAGGGCAACGCTGGCCTCATGGAAGGAATTAGGAAGTGTTTCCTTTACTTCAATTTTTTTGAAGTTTGAGAAGATTGCTGTTATTTCGTCTTTAATGTTTGGTAGAATTCACCAGTGAAGTCATCAGGTCCAAGGCTTTTCTTTGTCAGGATGTTTTGATTACTAATTCAATCTGCTTACTTACTTTGGGTCTCTTCCGATTTTCTATTTCTATGTGTTTCAGTCTTTGTAAGTTTTATGTTTCTAGGAATTTGTCCATTTTCAATAGGTTATCCAATTTATTGGCATACAATTGTTTATAGTACTCTCAGAATCCTTTTTATTTCTGCAGAATTGGTTGTAATGTTCCCATTTTTATTTCTGATTTTAGCATGTGAGTCTTGATCTTCAGCTAGATCGACAAAAAAAAAAAAAAAAAGAGAAGATTCATATTGTCAATTTTGTTCTTTTCAAAGAACCAACTTTTGGTTTTGCTGGTTTTCTCTATTGTTTCTCTATTCTCTGTTTTAATTAATCTTTAGCATTTACTTCTTTCACTGTTTCTTCAGTGGACCAACCTTATCCCAAGTTTAAATCCTTTGCACTAGCTCTTCCTTTGGCTTGGGATACTCTTCATCCAGTATTTCCTGGCTAGCCCTCTCTTGTTTTTAGGATTCAATTTCCCTGGAAACCTTTATCAGCCACTCAAACTATGTAGCCTCTAGCTATTTTGTAATGCATCCTTTATTCTTCACAGCCCTTTTCACTCTGTGAGATTTTTTGTTTGACTCTTCCCCACCACCACACATGCACATGCAAACACACTACCCACGCATGCACACTTGTTAGAATATAAGCTCCATAAGAGCAAGAACCCTCTTTGTCTTATCTAACCACTGGCATTCCCACTGCCTAGAACAGTCTCTGACCCAATAATAAAAGATGCTCAATAAATATCATTGACTGTCTAAGATATTGCAAAGGCTAGTGTTTTAAAAAGGAATGATTGAATGAAAAATTAATTGGGGCGCCTGGGTGACTAGGTAGGTTAAGTGTCCAACTCTTGATTTCAGCTCAGGTCATGATATCAGTGTCCTGGGATTGAGCCCTGTGTCAGGCTCCATGCTCAGCACAGTGTCTGCTTAGGAGTCTCTCTCTCTCCGCCCCTCCCCCTGCTTGCTCTCTCTCTCTCTCTCTCTCTCTCTCTCTAAAATAAATAAATCTTTAAAAAAAAAGAGGCGATGGGTGCCTGGGTGGGTCAGTTGGTTGAGCGACTGCCTTCGGCTCAGGTCATGATCCCGGACTCCTGGGATGGAGTCCCGCATCGGGTTCCCTGCTCAGCGGGGGGTCTGCTTCTCCCTCTGACCCTCTTCTCTCTCATGCTATCTCTCATTCTCTCTCTCTCAAATAAATAAATAAAATCTTAAAAAAAAAAAGAAGGGTACCTGGATGGCTTAGTCGGTTAAGCGTCTGCCTTTGGTTCAGGTCATGATCCCAGGGCCCTGGGATCGAGCCCTGCATCAGACTCCTGCTCAGTGGGGAGCCCACTTCTCCCTCCCCTCTGCCTGCCACTCCCCCTGCTTGTGTTCTCTCTCTGTGTGTCTAATAAACAATTAAAAAAGAAAAGAAAAAGAAAAATGTGTTTATCTTCCTCCTGGAAGAATAAAGAGATTATTCTTTATAGATTAAGATCTATATAGATAAGATCATCTTAATAAAGAGATGAGGAATGGCATAAAATAGTAAATTTTAAGAGAGCCATAACCAGTTATTACCTAATATACTTTATTAACATATTTGGTTTGACTAGTTAAATATTTATATGTGCTATCTTTATAATATATTAGCATCTACTTATTATTCCATTATTTTTGAGACTAATGGATTTTTGGTATACAAATATACACTGTTCATATCATGGAGTCAGTATGTGGCACTAAAATGAGCAACAAACTGAGCGTCTTGATTTTCTAGCCTCATCGTCACTACAATGTAATTGGATAGCTTTGGAAAGAATCACTTAACTTATTTGCACCTCAGTTTCTTCATTTGTACAATGAGGGGATTACACTAGATAGGTTAACACAATTCCTTCCAGTAATCAAATCTATAATTCCATAATTTAGAGCCCAATTTTACTTTAGATGTTTTTAATTATTAGATATTCATAATACATTTTTCTACACTTAAAATGACAAATTCTTTAATTCACTTGTAATACTGTACCTCCAAATTTGAGCATGCAGTTTCCTTTACAGATTTCCACTGAGCTGAGATCAAGAGTTAGACACTTAAACAACTGAGCCACCCAGGCACCCCAAGATTCCCACTTTATAATGGAGCTTCCAGAATCGAACCACATGGAGTTTTTCCTACCCTAGGCAAGTTGAATATGTGACTCATTAAATGTTTACTTAATTTGTAATGCATTGGCTTAGGAGGAAGGAATGATAATATATCAATGGCCAATTACAAAGAAAAAATAAATAAAGCTAGATCTAGTAGAGTAAAAGGAAATTATTTTCAAAGGTAAATAATGTGGGGGGCACCTGGGTGGCTCAGTCAGTTGGGCATCTGCCTTCAGCTCAGGTCATGATCCTGGGGTCCCGGAACAGAGCCCCATGTCGGGCTCTCACCAGAAGGGAGCCTGCTTCTCCCTCACCCTCTGTCAAATAAATAAATAAAATCTTAAAAAAAAAAGTAAATAATTTGGTAAATTTAAAACTGTTATATTCAGTTAGGAGCAAACCAAATGTCTAAAGCCATAAATCAGCCTCATTGTGTTGAATATTGTCAATAATCCTGCTGCTGCTCATAGTTTGGATGTAATTGATAACATTCCAAAAATACATAACACTTTAAATCAAGAAGTTTCAAATTAAAATAACAACTAATATCATAAATTAAAATACATAATAGCTTAAGGAGAAGATATTTGCAGACCCTATGATATTTATAAAATAAATTTTATCTAAATTGGTAATTGCATTTTTTTTTAAATTTTTCTTTCTTTTTTTTTTAAAGATTTTATTTGACAGAGGAAGACACAGCAAGAGACGGAACACAAGCAGTGGGAGTGGGGGAGGGAGAAGCAGCTTCCCACGGAGCAGGGAGCCCAATGCGGGGCTCGATCCCAGGACCCCGGGATCATGACCTGAGCCGAAGGCAGACAGACGTTTAACCGACTGAGCCACATTTAAACGACATGGATCCACATATAAAAAGTAACATCAAAAGGCCAATGTTGATTTCTTTTCATAAACTTGTGGGATCTTGAATGTAAACTGTCACATTAGAGGAAATAGGTCTTAGAAGATAATTTTATGTTCTCAGCTTCTGACCCATCTCTGGACAGTCACATCTCTTTTGAGATATACACATATGCACACACAAACACACACACACAAGTAAAAATATTTTGGATCTATTTCGTTAGTTAGTTTTTTTATTTTAGAGAGAGAGAGTGCCCAGGCAAGTGAGTGGGGGAGGGAGAGGGGGAGAATCTCCAGCAGACTCCCCACTGAGCGCAGAGCCTGGCTGCGGGCTCGATCCCATGACCCTGAGATCATGACCTGAGCTGAAACCAAGAATCAGTTGCTTAACCCACTGAACCGCCCAGGCACCCCTAGATGTATTAAGAGTGAAAATTTTAAGAAATGTTTTAGGAAATTGTTACTGGGCTAACAATACACATTCATATCTTCAGAGATTCAGAGTGGGAAGACTAGGTATAAAGACCCAGTAGGCAATTTTGCTCATTAAGAAAACTGTGGATTCTGACTCTCTGAGGTAAAAAGTTTTGATTTATTTCACTTAAGTTGCCTTTTAGGGACACTTGTGTGATTGTAAAATATCTTTTGTGGATGCAATTAATCTGTTTGATTTGTTATCATTTCCTTATAGGAATGATGTTAACATAATGCGGACCTCTGAAGAGGTATTAGATATCTCAGTACTGGTCAACCATTTCACACCTTTCACATTATCTTTTTTCTCTTATCTGTAGTTAGGCCATTTAATTCATTTAAAATCCCCATTGAAACCCTAGCACATCATCAACTGTGAAACATTTGTGGGAAGACTTGCTCTGTACAATGCATTTTGCATGTTCTAGTGAAAGGGGTGAGCAGAAGGGATTTGTTAGACATAATTTACATCTATTGCATAGTCAAACCTTAATTATTTAGTGGCTGATTGTCCTGTTTGGGAATTATACAAGCATTCTGTTTCTACTCTGTCTCACTTTTGCTGGCTGTTCAGCCATTTCACTAATCATCATCATGTCTGCCGAGAGTGGTTTGGGGATAGTAAAGCAGAGGATCACATTGTCCCTCATTTTGCTATTTCTTGAAAGACTTAATAAAATCTTTAATGAGTAAGAGGATTGAAGCTTGTGTGTAAATCAGTGGACCTTAATGTTTTCATTATCGATGTTATTCTCTGTCTCCCAAGGACAATTAAAAGTTCCTTTTCTCCCTTCCTTCCTTCCTTCCTTCCTTCCTTCCTTCCTTCCTTCCTTCCTTCCTTCCTTTCTTCCTTCCTCTCTCTCTTTCTCTCTTTCTTTCTTAAGGTCCCTATGTATGTTCCAAAAATTGTAAGATAAGAATAAGAAAATGTGTTTTAGGGACTCCTGGGTGGCTTAGTTGGTTGAGCATCTGCCTTCAGCTCAGGTCATGATCCCCGGCTCCTGGGATCAAGTCCCATATTGGGCTCCTTGCTCAGCAGGGAGCCTGCTTCTCCCTCTGTCTGCTCCCCCGCCCCTGCTTGCGTTCTCTCTCTCTGACAAATAAATAAATTAATTAATTAATTAAAAAGCAAAACATGTGTTTTAGTCCATTTAGGTTGCTATAATGAAATACTATAGACTGGGTGGCTTATGAACAGCAGAAATTTATTGCTCACAGTTCTAGAAGCTAGAAAGTCTGAGATGAAGATGACAGCATGGTCAGGTGAGGCCTCTCTTCTGGGTTGCAGACCTCTTTGTATCCTCACTTGGAAGAAGTGGGTAGGGAGTCCTGTGGGGTCTCTTTTATAAGGGTACTAATCCCATTCATAAGTGCTCCACCCTTACAACCTCATCAACTCCCAAAGGCCCCACCTACTAACACCATTATCATTGGGAGTTAGGATTTCAGTATATGAATTTTGGGAGGACACAGACTTTCAGACCTTAGCAACATGGTTATGCACATTTAAAAGACATTTTTTCAGTATGGAAGTTCCTCAAAAAGTTGAAAATAGAGCTACCGTACGACCCAACAATTGCACTACTGGGTATTTACCCCAAAGATACAAATGTAGTGATCCAAAGGGGTACATGCACCCCAATGTTTATAGTAGCAATGTCCACAATAGCCAAACTATGGAAAGAGCCCAGATGTCCATCAACAGATGAATGGATAAAGAAGAGGTGGTATATATATACAATAGAATATTATGCAGCCATCAAAAAATTGAAATCTTGCCATTTGCAACGACATGGTTGGAACTGGAGTGTATTATGCTGAGCGAAATAAGTCAATCAGAGAAAGACATGTATCATATGCTCTCACTGATGCGAGGAATTCTTAATGTCAGGAAACAAACTGAGGGTTGCTGGAGTGGTGGGGGGTGGGAGGGATGGGGTGGCTGGGTGATAGACACTGGGGAGGGTATGTGCTATGGTGAGCGCTGTGAATTGTGTAAGACTGTTGAATCACAGACCTCTGAAACAAATAATACATTATATGTTAATAAAAAGAAAGATAGTAGGAAGGGAAAAATGAAGGGGGGGAAATCAGAGGGGGAGACGAACCATGAGAGACTATGGACTCTGAGAAACAAACTGAGGGTTCTAGAGGGGAGGGGGGTGGGGGGATGGGTTAGCCTGGTGGTGGGTATTAAAGAGGGCATGTACTGAATGGAGCACTGGGTGTTATATGCAAACAATGAATCATGGAACACTACATCAAAAATTAATGATGTCATGTATGGTTATTAACATAACATAATAAAATAAAATTAAAAAATATTAGAACAAATAAACAAAAAAATAAATAAAAGACATTTTTTAATTGAAGTATAGTTGCTATACAATATTAGTTTCACATGTACAAAGTGATTTGAGAGTTCCATACATTACATAATACTTACCAGAATAAGTGTAGTCAACATCTGTCACTGTGCAATATATCAGAATATTATTGACTATCCCTGTGCTGTACTTTTCATGCCCATGACTTATTTATTTTATAACTGGAAGTTTGCACCACTTAATCCCTTTCACCTATTTTGGCTCCCACCCCTTTCCCCTCTGGCAACCATCAGTTTGTTCTAGTATTTATGAGTCTGTTTCTGTTTTTGTTTGTTTGGTTGGCTGGTTTTGTTTTTAGATTCCACATATAAGTGAAATCAATGGTATTTGTCTTTCTCTGATTGCCTTATTTCATTTAGCATTATGCTCTCTAGATCCATCATGTTGTTGCAAATAGCAAGATTTCATTCTTTTTTAAAGCTGAGTAGCATATACTTTGTGTATATATATATATATATCCCATTTTCTTTATCCATTTATCTATCTAGGGACACTTGGTTGCTTCCATATCTTGGCTATTGTAAATAATGCTACAATAAACATAGGGATGCACATATTTTTTCAAATTAGTGTTTTCAGGGGCACCTGGGTGGCTCAGTCGCTAAGCATCTGCCTTTGGCTCAGGTCAGGATCCCAGGGTCCTGGGATCGAGCCCCGCATCGGGCTCCCTGCTCTGCAGGAAGCCTGCTTCTCCCTCTCCCACTCCCCCTGCTTGTGTTCCCTCTCTTGCTTTGTCTCTCTCTGTCAAAAAAAATAAAATCTTTAAAAAAAATTAGTGTTTTCATATTCTCTGGGTAAATACCCAGTAGTGGAATTACTAGATCATATGATATTTCTATTTTTTAATTTTTGAGGAATCTCCATACTGTTTTCCACAGTGGCTGTATCAATTTTCCTTCCCACCAACAGTGCACGAGGGTTCCTTTCTTTCCACTTCCTGGCCAACAGTTGTTATTTCTTTTCTTTTTGGACTAGCCATTCTGACAGATGTGAAGTGATATCTCACTGCAGTTTTGATTTGTATTTCCTTAAAGCTTAGTGATGTTAAGCTTCTTTTCATGTGTGTCTGCCTCCTGTATGTTGCACATTTAAAATTTTTTTCTTTTTCTTTTTTTCATTCTCCCCTGCCCCCCCGCACATTTAAAATTTTAACAGGTATTGCTCTACTGTCCTACAAAAAATTTCTACCAATTGATACTCCCCATAAATGGTGTATGAGAGTGACTTTCCTCTCTTTAATGTTTTCATTATCTATGTTTAGCATCTTTCTAATGATCTTTTTTCTCTTCTCTGTATTTAGACCATTCAAGTCATTTAGAATGCCCATTGAAACTGCAGCACAGGGACACATGAGTGGCTCATTTAAGAGTCTGCCTTCGGCTCAAGTCATGATCCCAGGGTCATGGGACTGAATCCCACATAGGGCTCCCTGCTCAGCAGGGAGTCTGCTTCTCCCTCTGCCCCTCCCTGCTCATGCATGTGTGCTATCTCTCTCTTTCTTAAATAAATAAATAAATAAATAAATAAATAAATAAATAAAATCCCCCAAATTTCTCTACTATAGATTCTATCCCTCTAAATGGAAATGTCTTTGGGCATTTATACATCTGAAAGACAAATCACCCAAGAGACTTAACAAGTAAACACAATTTCACCTATCATGTTGGGGGAAAAAAATACAGTGTTGTTTGTTTCATAATATCATGCAAAATGGATTGCATAGAGGAAGTCTTTCACAAATTTTTCACAGTAGAGAATGTGTTGCAGTTTCTTTTTTAAAAATTTAAAAGATTTTATTTATTTATTTATTTAAGTAATCTCTATCCCCAATGTGGGGCTCAAACTCACAACCTTGAGATCAAGAGTTGTATACTCTACTGACTGAGCCAGACAGGTACCCTTTGGTTATACTTCTTCAACCCTTAAATTACAGAGATACATGTTTTGACAGTCTAAATATTTGTGTATTTTTTTTTTATTTGTGTATTTTTTTAACTTAGTATTTTGAAATGGAATTACTGGAAATTTATCTTAAAAGTTCAGAAATGTACACAAAACTCCCATATACCCTTAATTTTTAAGCATTTCTTTATTGTCTGGCATATCAAAGTATTTCAGGCTTATGCTTTACTGATCCAGACCTGGAAATAGTTTTCTAAGGAGCCTGGTTCCTTTTGTAGGAGAATGGAATTTAAAAACCAGATCTGGGTACTGTGTTTCCTGTGTTTTTAAATGAATATAATGAGGCAGCATTAAGATAGAGATGAGTGCATGAATTTCTAAGTGAAAGCATGAGATTCCAATTTTGACCAGCCAGGTTACTAATGTGTAACATAGGGGCATTATTCTCTCTGAGATTTTGTGTCCTCATCTTTAAAAAAATAGTTAACACAAAAACAGTAATGATAACAAAGAAGAGAAGGATAATGATATATAGCTCTTGTAATCTGATAGGTACTGTTCTAAGTTCTTTAGTTATATAAATTTTATATATAAACTAAATTTTAAACATATATATATTTAATCTTCAGAAATATATTGTCATACCCAGTTTACACATGAAATTAATGAGGGTGATAATAAAATATCAGTATTCAAGTTTATAAGAATCAAATAAAATTATGTGAAAGTCCTATGTAACAAACACTATATGTGTATATGAATTGGTATGTATGTATTTATATATGTATACATATAATCACTCAATTGTTTACTGACTCAATCAATAAACATCTATTAGGTATCCCCTAAGTATCATATGCTGTTTATGCTAAGTACAATATAAAACAATGTATATAAAAGTATTAAGTTTAACAACATTAAATACACATATTTTTATGTTTATAACCCCAAAGAAAATTTCTCTAAAAGTATACTTTACAATAGAAATACAATGTGAGTCACATATATAACTTTAAATTTCTTAGTAGCCGTAGGAAAATTGTTTTTTAAAAGTGAAATTAGGGATGCCTGGGTGGCTCAGTCAGGTTAAGTGTCTGCCTTCGGCTCAGGTCATGATCCCAGGGTCCTGGGATTGAGTCCCGCATTGGGCTCCTTGCTCAGCAGTGAGCCTGCTTCTCCCTCTGCCTGCCACTCCACCTGCTTGTTCTCTCTCTCTCTCTGACAGATACATAAAATCTTTTAAAAAAAATTTAAAAAATAAAAGTGAAATTAATTTTAATTGTATATTTTATTTTATCCAATATATCCAAATTATTAACAAAAATATCATTCTTTCATGTAAATGTAAAGCAATTATTAATGATATATTTTATAATCTTTTTTCATTTAAGTCTTCAAAATTCATTGTGTATTTTATACTTAGCACATCTCAAAACACACTACATTTCAAGGGCACAATAGCCACAGGTATACCTAGGGGCATCTATGTTGAACCTCTCAGGTCTAGAATAAAATACAAATAAAAGAAACTGTTGGGGAGACATGGGAGAGAGAGAGATTTACCTTTTACTACATATTCTTTTTTGCTTTTTAAAGATTTATTTATTTATTTTTAGAGAGAGAGCGGGAAGGGGGAAGAGGGGGCAGAGGAAGAGGGAGAGAATCTCAAGCAGACTTCCTGCTGAGGATGGAGCCCAATGCAGGGCTCGATCCCACGACCCTGAGATCATGACCTGAGCCAATATCAAGAGTCAGTTGCTTAACCAACAGAACCACCCAGGCGCCCCTTACTATATATTCTTTTGTACTTTTGTTTTTTGTACTCCATGTACTTGTTACCTATTCAAAGAAATTTGCAAAAATTAATAAATTAGAAGCATCGTGTTTTTATCTCTGTGGGTGTATGCATCCTTCTATGTCAATGGTTTGCAACTGGTGGCGGTTTTGCCCCCCAGGGAACATTTGGCAATGTCTGGAGATATTTTGGATGGAGTGGGTAGTAACTACTGGCATCTAGTGGGTAAATGTCAGGGATACTGCTCTATATCTACAACGTACATATAGCACAGCACCTCCCACCCCCCACCCCCCAGCCCCCAATTGTCTGGCCCAAAATGTCAATAGAGCTGAGGTTGAGAAACTCTGTTCTTTGTATATATTCCAAAAAGTAAAAATTTCAGTGTCTACTAGTTACTAGGCATTGTCAAGGCCATGGACCTGCAAAGAGGGATCACACACCCAGAGCTCCTGAACCCCAGTGACTCACAGTTTAATGAGGGAGTGATGTAGAAGCGAACAACTGCAGGACTGTAATAAATTCTAGAATAGAGTACAAACGAGGCATTAAGCAAGAACTAAAATATCTATAAACATATTCATTAACTAGAAAGCCACTTGTTTGCAACATCAATTTGAATTGAATAATTGAAACTAAAACATGAATTATTTCCCACCAAATCCTCTAGGTTGAGAACGCAGCACTTTATTCAAAGGCTTTAATGTTCCTGTGTACCAACATAATGTCAATAAAAGATATCTGAAGGGAGCCCTGAATTTGGTTATAACAACTGTTACTCTATTTCTGTGCTGAGTAACACATTTTGGAACTTTAAATGGACTCAGTGATATATTTTAAAAAAGAATGTAAGTCATGACGAATGTTGCTGTCTGAAAGAGATAGCTATAAGAACAACAGTCCAAGGATTATCATGTTTTGCATATCTTCTCCCACGAATGCCTCCATTTTTCCAAGAAGCTCAAAAGTTCAACCGTATTTCATCACCAAAGAAATCAGACAAAGCTCAGACTCTGAAATCCATTGGCTTTGTTTAGCTTTTTTTTTAAACCTAGTGCTTTATACTTTTGCTTTGGTTTAGTTTTTTACTGGTGAGCTCACAGAGTCCTGCACACATCTGTTTGAAAGAGAAAAGCCTGTGCCCTTCTCACTGCCTATAAGCTGCCTGCATTCAGGATGAGGCAGCACAGGGTCTCGGTGAAGTGCAAGTGCCTTGGCATCTGATAAGGCCTGGCTTTGAGTTCCAGTTTCACCTCGCAAGGTCTAGCACGTTATTTAACCTCACCAAACCTCAGTATCCTCATGCAAAATGTCTGTCTTGAAAGGGTTGCTGGGTTGATTAAATGAGATAATATATATTCAATGCATTTATCATTGCCAGGAATTAATCAAGTGGTGGGGACTGTTATTGAATGGCACAAAACATAAAAAACATAAAAAAAAACTTTTAAGTTATCAGTCAAAATACTGCTGTTAGGGACTCCTAGCTGGCTCAGTCAGTAGAGCATGTCTCTCTTGATCCTGGGGTTCTAAGTTCAAGCCCCATGTTGAGTGTAGAGATCACTTGAAAATAAAATCTTTTTTTTTTTTAAATAGTGCTATTAGGATAGTGCTTGTGTGATTTTTCCACTAGACTTTATTTATTAATGTATTTTATCATCAGTATTTTCCTAAAAACCAAGGGATTTCCTATCTTTTTGTTTGACACCATTCTTAATTAGATGGAGAAACTTGAGTTTTGGCACTCTGGGTTTTATTTGTTCACATTTGTGTTCATTATTCATTTCCTACTACCTCTGACCACTGTGCTGTTAGAATACAGTACTAGCTCTTATCTTTTGATGTTTGCGGTCTATGCTTCTTCTCAGCTAAATTCACATTGTCTATTTAAGACCAACTGTTTTTTGAAATTTCCCTTGTGCCCTCATTATCACACTGACTAAGCCGCACTAGATAGTAACCTAAATCTCTTTAGTAATGAGCCCATCCTCAACAGCTTGAAGAAATACACTGCTCTGTAAATACAGAGCTCATTTATAGACAGAGACAAAAGGCTCTTCTTGATTATAATTTCAGCAGACCAAGTGATTGTAATGTCACTCTGGTAAAAATGCAGTTACAGGGGCGCCTGGGTGGCTCAGTTGGCTAAGCGACTGCCTTCGGCTCAGGTCATGATCTTCAAGTCCCGGGATCGAGTCCCACATCAGGCTCCCTGCCCAGCGGGGAGTCTGCTTCTCCCTCTGACCCTCCCCCCTCTCATGCTCTCTCTCTCTCTCATTCTCTCTCTCAAAATAAATAAATAAATAAAATCTTAAAAAAAAAGAAAAGAAAGAAAAACAAAACAAAAAAAAATGCAGTTACATTTTTCATGCTTTCTAGAAAAGCTGAGATAAAATCTCACAGTCACAGCACACATATTTTATAATTTAAATCTCCAAGTGGTTTTGCTTCATTCAAAAAAGCTGAAATGTAAATTTCATTTTAAGTTTATGTGAAAAGTTATATTGTAATAAATCATTTTCATAGATACTCTTATATTTTTCATGCCTCCCTAAAAAAGACAATAGTTTTCTTATTATTTTAATATGTTGTTGATATTTTATACTACCCTGTTTTAATGATAGCAAAAAAAAATGAAGACCAGATTAAAGAAGGTAAATGACAAAGGATATAGGTAATTTCATTGTTTTTTGTTATTATGATCAATATTAGTAATGTTAATATTAATAGAGTAGAGCATAAATAAAAGGCAAAAGATTTCTCTAACAGCCTAATGACCTGAGACAGATAATTAAGGTTCCAATCCATCAAGAGGGAGGAGAGAAAGCTGGTAGGTTTTCCATAGCAAGGGGGGGCCTGGCTCCTGTCTTTCCCTTAGCGCCACAGAGGAAGATGAGAGACAGACCTACTGCTTCTTTCATCTTTATCTCTCCCGTTTTTCTTTTTATTTCATCTCAGAGCTGGCATGCCCAATATACAAGTAACAGATTTCAGAAGAGGGATTTTTATACATGAAAGGCATATATGTGAAAGGAGAAAATACAAACAGTGCAGAGGGAGAACGGTTTCTGACTGAGTAGGCTGTGTAGAAAAAATATCACTGAAATGGGTGTGGGAAGAGACAAAGGGCGTTCAGGGCGGAAAATGGCTGAAGAAATGAGGGGAGAACAGTTGGGAATATAGATGCTTAGAAATCACCGTAAAAATCAAAACCATCAAATGGATGATTTTATTTTTTCCCCAGAGGACATGTTCAAGTCGATTCTTTATTAAGTTGTGGAAATCTGTGAAATTTGTTGGCCACATACCCAGAAGAATTTGAGCTACGCAACAAGCTGCTCATCAAAAGCATCTGTCTCAACCTGTTACTCGCCTTCACCCCTTACCTGGTCTAGAATTTTAACCTCGGTTCTCATTCCTCTGGGTGACACACCAAAGCGGATGGTTATCTTAAAAAGCCACAATTAAGACTGTTGGAGATGGAGTAGAGGCCCTGAGGGTTCTTTTAGTCTAGCACAAAGGAATTTATCAAATTAACCACTTGAGAACACTAAGAGCTCAATATTGTCCATCAGAAAATGTTTGAGATTAGGGAATTGCAGGAAGAGAAAAGCTTACAGCCCAACCGTTGTACTCCTGAGGCTACCTTCTAAGTAGCAGGAAAGCACCAGACCTAGCAAAGCAGGCCTGGGATTCAGAGGGTACCCAAAGTGAAAAATTTGGAAAAGCAAGAAGTACAGAGTTTTAAAGAGACTGATCTATTTTACACAGGGCTTGCCTTGGTTTGATGCCCATTGATAGCCAAGACTAGAGCGGGCCTGGATGGAGTTCTTCCTGTCTTGAGCAGGTTGGTATGAAAAGTTAGAGATGAGAAGTGCCTGGCTGGCTCAGTCGGTTGAGTATCCGACCCTTGATTTTGGCTCAGGTCATGATCTCATGAGATCCAGCCCCATGTTGGGCTCCCCGGTCAGTGGGGAGTCTGCTTGAGATTCTCCCCCTCCGCCCCTCCTCCACGTGTGTGTGTGTGCATGTGCTCTTTCTTTCTCTCTCAAATACACAAATAAATCTTAAAAAAAGAAAAGAAAGATTAGAAACTAGGGGCTCCTGGCTGGCTCAGTTGCTCAGTTGGTAAAGCATGCAACTCTTGATCTCAGGGTTGTGAGCTCAAGCCCTACCTTGGGTATAGACATAACTAAAGGAAAAAAAAAGCTAGAGATTTTACTGCTCTTCTTCTTAAAAGTCATTATCCATAATAGGCCAGAAGCTGGGGGCACTCTTGAGAGTCCTGAACTAAGTTTTGGGACAAATGCCTTAAGGAATTTCATACTCGCCGAATAGTCTCTGAGAACTGATTGGGATCATAATTTATTGGTTCCAGCCCAAAATCAAGGGGATCATTTGAGCCAGAGTTGACCAGCAACTAAAACTTAGGGTGGTGAGGAATTCTAATAGGTAGTCTAGTACTTTTAAAAAATGAAAGCCACTGTTTCAATCAATGTTGTGGGTTAGAGTCCTCTGGAAGGATATTTATAGGGGGGAAAATGGACTTTGATTAATTGGTAAGATTTAGATAGGTGGAGAAGAGGGTGAAGACAGTCATTCATTCATTCATTCATTTATTTCCTCAAGAAATATTTGTGAAATATCTATGGGCCTGTGCCAAACACCAGGGATTCTGTAAAGAACAAGAGTGACAAGATCCCTGCCCTAATGGAGTGTGGAGTCAGACATTACACACAGTAAAAGACAAAGATTATTTCAGATGGTGGTAAGTGCTACGAAGGAAAAAAAGTCCAATGGGATAGAGAATGACTTGGGTGAGGGGTTGATGATGAGTGTTTTAGGTAAAGAATGGAGAAACCCATCTAGGGAGGTGATGGTTGATTAAGATCTAAGAAATGAAGAGCTGGCCCTGTGAAGGGGCATTCTGAGAAGGGGGAGCAGCAAATATAAGAGACCTGAAATGGGAACGAACTGGATGCATTTGAGGGACAAAATCAACAAAAACAGCAATAACAATAAAAACACAGAATAGCCAATGAAAGTAAACAAAAGACAAAGTGTCTAAGACAAAGTCATCACACAGAAACAGTTTCTTTTAATTGCAAAGAGAATTTATTTGTTTTTTAAAGAGTTATTTATTTGAGAGGGAGAGAGAGAGAACAGGCATGCATGAACAGGTGCACTTAGGGGGAGGGGCAGAGGGAGAGAGAATCCTCAAGCGGACTTCCTGCTGAGCTCAGACCCAAAGCAGGGCTTAATTCCAGGACCCTGAGATCATGACCTGAGCCGAAATCAAGAGCCGGCTGCTTAACCGACTGAGCCACCCAGGTGCTCCTTAACTGCAAGAATTTAAAGGGAAGATTAAAGTAGAGGACAACTGTGACCTGGAGAAGGTTCAGAAAAGGCCTGAGTCCCTGGTACGCACGTCGTTCTATGCTGATATGAAGAAAAGAGGGCCACTGGGGTATAGAGCCCTTATAATAGTGACAACAAGAGCTAAAACCCAGGTGACACCCAATGTCAGCAAGCTTTGGTTTAGAAATTTGTGCCCCAGAAAAAAAGGCAAAACCCTCAGTGCTACTGTTGCCAGTAGGTCCGGAAGCCAGGGGTCAACCCAAACTATAATGTAGTTGGTACTTGAAATCCAGAGGAAAATGGAGAGGATGACCACTGATTTCTTCAGTAAAACAAACAAAAACCAAAAACACTACATGACATAAAATTTGATAGCCTAAGTGTTTTATATTTTTATTTATTTATTTTTTAAAGATTTTATTTATGGGCGCCTGGGTGGCTCAGATGGTTAAGTGTCCGCCTTCGGCTCAGGTCATGATCCCAGGGTCCTGAGATCGAGTCCCGCATCGGGCTCCCTGCTCCTTGGGAGCCTGCTTCTCCCTCTGCTTCTCTCTCTCTCTCCCCCTCTGTCTCTCATGAATAAAAAAATAAAATCTTTAAAAAATAAAAAAAATAAAGATTTTATTTATTTGTGAGAGAGAGAGAGAAAGGGAGAATGAGCAGGGGTGGGGCTGAAGGAGGAGAAGCCGGTTCCCCGCTGAGCAGGGAGCCCCATGATGCACTCCTCCCAGGACCCCAGGATCATGACCTGAGCCAAAGGCAGACACTTAACCGACTGAGCCACCCAGGCGTCCCCAATATATTTTTAATAAAATTTAAAAAATGTAAAATTCTTGTGTGTGACCCCAAAAAAGCACCAATGCATAATTTAGTCCTTAGAGGTAATATTTTATTTGTTTTGTGTTTCAAAGGGTTTGCAACATTTTTAATTTGGTCCAAATTCCTTTGTCTACCAATTTAAAGGACTAAGTTCACTGCTTTCCCAAAGAAGCTAAGATTTTAATTAAGTACACATTATTTACTAGACTTCAGGACTCCAAAAACACACTGGGTGAGATTTTTTTTAAGGCTAGCATGTTCTCAAGGGGCTACAACAACTTTTCCTTAACAGTTCTATTTTAGTCTAGATTATGAAACTGTTTCTTAACGCATGCTTTGGTAGGGAAAAAAAAACCATTAGCCATATAATAATATTGAACGAACATTGAGCTAATACAAAGGGGAAAAATGGGGCATGAAACATACCATTTGTAGAGTGCCAATGAAGTAGTCAACACAGGGGCATCTGGGTGGCTCAGTCAGCTAAGTGTCTGCCTTCATCTCAGGTCATGATCTGGGGTGGAGGGTCGTGAGATCAAGCCCATTGTCGTGCTCCCTGCTCAGTGGGGAGCCTGCTTCTTCCTTTGCCCCTCCCCCCAGCTCCTGCTCTCACTTGCTCTTTCTCTCTCTCAAATAAATAAAAAATCTTAAAAAAAATAAACAGTGAAGTAGTCAACACAGCACTTTTTACATCTCTGCACAGTATCACTCTGAGGTGGCTTTGTCACCCATGGATGCAACTCAAAGAGGAGCTAGCAAAGATCTGAGCTCTCACATGGCTGGTAGAATTTGACCTAATGACCATTGGTCATCAGTCTGTGTTCTGTCCACCAGACATTATAGTATCCCCTTATTTAGATGGGACAGTGACAGTACAAAGAATAAGTTTAATTACTAATGTTAAGAAAAATTTAATAAATTCAACTTACCAGTGGTCACATTAATTGTTTAACACTCCCTTCTTCTGATGGAAAAGTTAACTACTTGAAACCTGCCAAGGATCTAGGTTACTTTTCAGAGAGTCTGTGATGGAGGAGGCCCTGGGAAAGGAGGGGGAATAAAATAGTTTGCCTCTGACTATAGCCTGCAGGGAAGCGTTGGAAGCATTATCCACCCAGGGTTAAGCAAAGGGAATTTCTTCTCATTCCTTTGGCCTGTTAATACTCAGGAATTCATGCAAAAGCCTAGGGTGAGCATCTTAAAATGTTTAGAAACAATCTTTGTTTTTCCTCTCTTAAAAAAAAAAGCACAGATATATAGTAGCTCTCTCAGGTAACATTTATGTTAATGGATCAGTATTTTCTGTTGGAAGAAGATTGTTATGCTCACTCTTAAGCCTCAATGAGTTGAGACCAGTGAGCCTAGTGTTTATCCAGCTCCTAGGCAGGCCAAGCTTGTTACTGAACCTGCAGTTTCATAAACCACGTCCAGAACTTACATCTCCTGCCCCTTTCTCAAAAGACAGCCTAGTGACCCAGTGTGTGCCATATTCAATTAAAAGTGGTAAAGAAAAGCCAATATTCTTTTCATCTTCCCTCACCACAACTTTAGATTTCTTATTCTGTACTTTTTAAATAATAATAATAATAATAGCCATCATTTATCCAGAACTGACTATACGCCAGGTACTATGCTGTTATTGTGTTATTTTATTTAATCATCAAACAAGGATCACCTCTGAGATAGGTATTAGAATTATCCTCATTTTATAGATGAGTAAACTGAGCTAAAAGTTACAAGTAAGCAGTTTGCCTGATGTCACTTAAGTAGCAAGAAGCAGAGTTGGGGTTTGAACAGCTTAATCCTTAATAATTACATTGCATAATATGACATAATAAATACAGAATTTCTTTGGAAATGTTTCTGTTATTGGCCAGAAGTTTTCAAAATTATTTTCAATAATAGCAATTTATGAACTAAACCCTGTTCAATTTCTCTTTAATTAATACTCGTTTGATCCCCCCCTCAAACAAACAAACAAACCGGGTACCAATTAGTGTTTTACAAAAATCATCCCACTTAATTCTCATAACAATATTAGGATGCTTAGAGAGGTTATGTAATTTACCCAAATGGTCAAATTGATAGCAAGCTGCTGAGATGAATTTGAACAATGTTACTGTTCAGGTTTTTTGTTGCTGTTGTTGTTGGTTTTCAGTATTTAAACGTTTTAAACTCTTCAAAAGATCTGTTTCTTACAGGTTTCTTCCTTCTGCTTTAATCGTTATATGCCCTGTTGAGCTAGTTAAGTTCCAAAGGTTAATGTCATCCAAAGTTATTTTTGATTCTTTGAAATAATTTACTTAAAATATTTCTGAAGACAAGCATTCCACAAGACATATGCATTGCATTAACAGCCATTCTTTCACAGAACAAAACCTTCTAGTTAATTTTTATTTTAGGCTCATAGATGGAATACAACATCTTCCATAAAGTTGTCTTTGCTTTAGACTCAGCTGTGATCACCACTGTAAGTGATGCCATGTGCCAACTATTGTTTTCCTTGTTGACGGATGGGCCAAGTTCATCTTTCTAATTACCGTTTGATAGCAAAGAACATTGAGTCATATGTAGAGACTTTTTACAGTGGGTTGAGGTTTTTAAGACTTCTAAAAATAAAAGCAAGTCTAGAGTAACATATTTTTAATGCCCTGAGTTTGTTTTATTACATAACTTAGCTATAAATACTGCCAATGAGTCTCTGTTTCAAAACTGTATCTGTCTTTCAGTACCAAAATGAGGGCATATGTCCTTCACAATGTAACTGTTTTATGAAAGGGGAGGAAAAAAAAGAAATTCTTTCTGATTTCAGTTCTACCAGCAAATTTTGTTTCTCATTGATATAGCAGTATTATGCATAAATATAAGCCTTTTGATACTTTGGGGTTTTTGTTCAGATGACAGTGTGTAGAAAGCAACAGAAATATATGTAACTTAATTTCTTGAACAAGAAACTTTGTTGTATTACAAAATGCTGGCATTTGTTTGTTTTATAGATAGTGAATATAATTTAACTGAAAAGGGTTGTAGTCTTCTCATCAAATTAAACCATGGTTATTTTTTTTTTTTAAGATTCTATTTATTTATTTATTTATCTGATGGAGAGAGAGAGAGAGAGCACAAGCAGGGGGAGAGGTAGAAGCAGACTCCCCTCTGAGCAGAGAGCCCAATGCGAGACTCGATTCCAGGACCCCTGGGATCATGACCTGAGCCAAAGGCAGATGCTTAACTGACTGAGCCACCCAGGTACCCCTAAGCCATGGCTGTTTTTGTTTTACTTTATGCTTCTTTGTATGTATTCTAATTAGCAGTATTCTAATACGGACAGCCTTACAAGTGACAGTTTTAAGAGGCATCTTCCTTATCCAAATCACTGCTCCCCTGGACTCAGTTCAGGGCATGTCTGAAATCCCATAATTCCTTTGTCCATTCCATGCATTCTTTTGTCCCGTTAAAATGTTAATAACACCAGACTGGTTGATACATTAAGTCTTATCAGGGAGCTGGTACACTTGGGAGTCTTTTACTAGGAATCAGGATACCTGAATTCACTGATAAAATCTTTTATTTTCTTGCAACCAGCCAAAGAATAAGAATGAGTCTACTCATAAAGTAGAGTGGGAGATGCAATTGGTGGGAAATTCAGACACGTTTGTTTAGAGTTGACCCTGTGTTTTATGTAAAACGATTGTTTAATTGATAATACATTCCCTAAGATAGTATTTGGAAAATACATAGAGCCACCCTACAAATACAGTATCTGTCTAAATTTTCTGTTATAAAGCAATTTTGCAGAACATAACTATGGTAGCCTGCCTTAGAGATTGTCCCCAATGACCCCCATCTCCTGGAATTCACACTCTTGTGTAGTCTCCTCCTCCACTATACTACGTGGTTTACTACGTGAGCGATAGAATATGTGTCACTTCTGAGATTAGATTTTAAAGTCTTTACAGCTCCTGTCTGGGTCATTTTCTGGCTTTCTTGGATCACTGGCACTGGTGGAAGCCAATGTCATGTTGTGAGTGGCCCTATGGAGAAGTTCATATGATGGGGATCTGAGGCCTCCAGCCAACAGCTCCATGAGTGAGCTTGGAAGCAGATTCTAGCCCCATCAAGCCTTCAGACGACTACAGTCCTATCCACATCCTGACTGCAGCTTCACAAAAGACCTTGAGCCAGAACCACCTCGCTTACCCAACCTCAGATTCCTGATTTTCAGGAACTCTGTGAGATAATCAGTGCTTGTTGTTTTTAAGCTGCTGAATTGGGGGCCAAAACATTTATTACCTTGCTAGAAAAAATTACCTATTCATTAGTCACCAGAATCTGTAAGCTGAAATGCCTGTGAAACATCATAGTTTAGCACGAAATTCTTGCCAGATAAAAAAGTATAAACTAAACATGATAAACTTACATGTTTAGAAAGTCCAGGAAGGTGGTGGCCATGATGAACTGAAAGCTGTTCCCTAGGTCTAAGGATGGAAACAGCTATAGATGTGTGTTGCCATGTGGGTATTTGGGTTGTGATGTTGCCAGATCTTTTCATTTTTCAAAGTGTAGTATATATCGGTCAGTATCTTCCCAAGCACACATTACACTCCAGGTAATTAGTCCAAGCTAATCATAGTAAGTCTATCCTTTCTGCCAGTGAAATGGTTCAGGAATGGGCACGTGACCCAATAACGACAAAGTCAGTGTGAGGAGAAATCTCTGAGGAAGTTTCTGGGAAAGATTCTTAGGCACAGAAAGAACAGTCTTTTCTTTTTCTATCTAGTTGTAATGCCTTGCTATTTGCTGAGAGCCTAAGATGAAGCTAGCACTAAAATGACCAAGCAGAGAGAAAAGGGCCTGGGACTTCAATGGCATAGCTGGGACTGAAGCAATCAACCTTGGAGAAATTGGCATTTCCTATCGTATGAAGTCATAAAGTCTGTTAAAGTACCTTATTTTAAGGTAATTGGAGTTGAGGTGTCTTTTACTTGTAGCCAAAAACATTCTAACAGATACACAAGGGAACCTGGTAATCCATAATTTTGTGGATAAACTACTGATTTTTAAAATGCATGAAAATCAACTTTAAAATGGTTCTGTATCAAATAAAATATATCTGGATGGCACGTCCATCCTCCTGACTGCTAGTTTGTGATCCCTTTTGTAGTCACCATACTACCACATTGTAAAAAAAAATTTTAATGCTCATTTACATTTTATTTAAAGGTCTCATATGTTCAATTACTGTTATTAGCTGCTATTTTGGTTGCTAGAAGAAGCAGAAAAGTCCCGATAATTGTCTTCACATACTCAAATGATAGTCATTTGCTCAGTGTCCAGCACTTAACATAGTATTTCTAATTCTTACAACTTTGTTAAGTAGAACAGTTCTCTCTATATTACGGACAGGCGAACTATATTTAGAGAGGTTAGTAGTGATTGATGGATGACTAGGGAGCCAGGATCCCTATATCCTACCTCTACCCCTACCCACATGCCATACATCGCCCCCTCCCCCATTCTCAGGCAGTGAGTTCCCCAGAGGACATTTGTGCATTGAGGACAAGCCCAGACAAAATGCAGGCTTTTTACAATTAGCTGGGGTTTGACTCCAAACCCCAAAGTAGTTTCCTTGTAGCTAGGCCAAACAGCTAACCAGCTTCTGTCTCTCCCTTTCAACTTCAACCTATGATCAAGTCTCATCTTTATGGTTTGTAAGATTCCAATGATGAAGTGAGGAAAAACACTAAGCGTAAGGAAGGAAAATAGGGCATTGATTGTTTATGTGGTTACAGACTTATCTCACAAGATAATAGGACTGTAGTAATGTAGACTAATTACTCTTCTTGGATCTGCCCACTCAGCAAATTGGTCTTGAAGGTCCATAGATAGAAGTGGGGGAGAGTCTTTAGTGCCCCCTGGAGGCCAAGAAACAAAACACTTAACTGGGATTTGAACCCAGGTCTGCTGGATTCTAAATTGATTAAATCAATAGGAGGACAGAACCAGAATCACAGTTAGGTAAAGTAGGTTTCTGGCTCAGTAGAAGAAGAGATTTTTCCAACAATTTGGACTTTCTAGAGATGGAGAATGCTGGCTCCCAAGTAGAAATTTGCTCCATCAATAGTTTCCAAGAAAACCTGGAAGTCCACTTGTCAGGAAGTTTTGGGACAGACTCCTGCACTTGACAGATAACTGGAGCTCTAACTCCTTTTCAGCACTAGGTTCTGTGATCCTCAGAGCACTGGCAAGCAGTTCTAGTGTTGCTTTTCTTCCAGTCTGTTTATTTTTTTCATCTGTGGACACAGCCCACTTGCAACTGAGGGATTTGAAAACCACGCATTATACTTCTGCAAACTCCTCAGGAAAAGTGTTTTAACTCAAAATACTTAGTGTTTCATTGGTTTTTGGGGAGCAGACTTGTTGAGGGGTAGAGGAAGAGAACACATCAGAGAGGACAAACACTCAAGTGAGTAGAGCTAGAGCAGCTTTGTGATTGTCGTTGTTCCAAGAGGAGAATTACTGAGGTGCAGTAAGAGGCACCAGCTGGGTGGGAAGGGAGCTCTGAACACATTTCCTGCTTTTTCAGTCAGGTTTTCATGAGATGACTTCGTTTGAGTGGTTAAGAATTCAAAGGCACTTACTGAGAATATTCTACCATTCCATAGTTGGCATTTATTGAGTCTTATGTTCAACAGTTTACATGCATTATTTCAATTACTCCATGCAGAGATTTATCATGCACACCATTATCTCTTTTGTCAAGCCACTGGCTTAGGGAAGCAAGGGAACTCATCTAAGATCCCATACGAAGAACTAGAGCCAGACTGAGCATGGCTTTGATTCCAAGGCTGAAGGAACTATTTTTTTTAGATATATTTAAAATATGTTATATATGTTCCTCATCTATTAGCATGTATTATTTGAGTAATACTGAAAGTGCATCTGTACAATTAGTTTCCATATAGGGATTACACCAAGATTAGGTAAATTTTTAAAAATAAAAATTTGGGGGTGCCTGGCTGGATCAGTTGGTAGAGCATGTGACTCTTAATCTCTGGGTCGTTAGTTTGAGCCCCATGTTGGGGGTAAAGATTACTTAAAAATAAAATCTTTAAAAAATATAAAAATTTTAAAAAAGTATTTTGTTCTGTTTTATAAAATTCAATTTTAAACGATAAAAAATGGAGCTCAAATGACTTAAGCAGAACTTTTCTTTTACTCTTGAACACTACGTATAAGGTCAACAGTCCATATGTACGGTATGGTTACGTGTTGTTAAATGTAGGGCTGCTGTTGTAGTCATGGGTCCTCAGACATCTTCATGGCTGACGGCTGGCAGAGAAGAGTGTGACCAACATGGGCAGAGGTATAAACTTTACCTCCTATGCCAGAGACTTTCTGCTGACAGCACGTATCTGCCTTTGAATCACTGTATCATTCATTTAGGAATTCATCCCATGTATTCTGGACCTTTTCCTTTATTTTCTTAAACTTTTAGCTAAATATTATTCTTTTGTTGTATTCCCCTGCTCTAGCAGCCTGATCATGCCTTATCATTTCAAATCTCCCATGGTGCCCACAAAGGCTTTCATAGGATTTGATTTTTTTTTCCCTTTTATGTGAAGGAGCAGTGCTCAGTGTTCTTTTAGCAAATTGTTTGCACTTGGAATGGTACAAGTCAATGCTGATTTTATGCCATATGTTCAAAAACTCTTTGCTTCTCCAAATACAGGCAGTACCCAAATTGCAAATGGAACTTTTCCAAAAGTTATTTTGTATACTGGTTTTTGGAACTCTGTAAAAATAATATGTATTTTGGTTGTATTTCCAAACAGGACAACACAAGACCTCCTCAACCCATCATGGATGTGAAGTAAAATCATCTCCTAAACAACCATAAAACCAAATGTTTATATATACATAAAACATAGTTGTCTTGGGAAATGCAGATATGCAGATATGTATGTACCCCACCCCTACCCCCAAGACTGCCCCCCTGCTGTGATATGAACCCTCAGAGGCCCCTCTTCGCTTTTCTAGGTTTTAGGCCATGAGGCTGTGGGTAGTTAAGCTCTTGGGACTGAAATCAGTGAGGTTGCACGATGGAATCCAGAGGTCTCAGAGCTGACAAGGGGTATTATGGGGACCTCCTGGGGCCTTCTAATTGTTGTGGTGGGGAAATGCCTGCAAGGTGTCAAATACTTGTTTCTTTCAGTTCTTTTCCCTGCTCCTTTGTTGCTGCTGAAAGGATTGCAAGGCAGAAAAAAAATCAGCAGTGGGGTTTTTGCAGTTGTAACAAGATGGAATTGCCTCCCCCTTTCCTGTGGCTTTGATATCTATGATAGAGGGTGATGAGAATCTGAGGAGGGATCTGCGGCTAGTGGCTAGGTAGTGCCTAATCCAGGCAGAAGGAGAGAATTTCTCCCTGCAAACACCCCTCCTCCCGGCAAAACACACACTGTGATGTGGTGGTGAGAGAAAGAAATGCATTTCAGGGATTGGATCTGGATTGGATATCCTAAATGTCTGCATGTTGGTAGCAGCAAGGAGGCATGAAAGAAGAGAGGGAAGGAAAATATTAGCAGAGGAGGGAAGTGATATGTAAAGGACAGGTCTGTTTAGGTCATACTTTGCTTGTAAAAGAGAGGACAAAACCCAAATTGTGTCCCCTAAATTCATAGTCCAATTACATAAATGCCATTTTATTTCCTAGGAAAGATGTTTTAAAACCTACATGATTAAATCCAGATGTGGAATTTTCTGTGGGTAACTCCACTTTGTCTGTGTCAGCTTTATAATCTGTTGAATGTAAGTAGACCTTGGATTTCCTCTCTTCTCTCTCATGATTTCCCTCTCTTCAAGATACATAGATGCGTGCGAACTAGGTTTGCTGGCAGACCCCTACCAGGTGTGAGGACGGTTGGTGGAGTGAGCCATGCAGGGGAGGGAGGGCAGCAGGATCTGAGCAAGGCAGCCAGAATCCCAAGGCAGAAGGTGGAGGAACAGGTGGACAACTCCTATTAGAACTGTCACCTATTATATCAAGAATCTGTGATTGGTGAACTCTAAAATAAGTAAATCAACCTCTCTTCCACAAGTACCGTTTTAATTATGCTTTTGGAACCAGAAAAATATTAGTAAAAAAAAAAAAACTCAAAATGGTGCATACAAGCATCTTGAATAAAAACATCTTGAATAAAGATTTGACAAACACACCTTGGGATTCCTAATATTTTTTTGCCCAATTCATTCTGAAATAAAATCAAATATTTAATTAAATAGGGGAGTGGGGAAAATCAATAAAATGATTCACGGAAGTTAAACTAAAATGGATTATTTGAGCTAGGTTAGAGACTTAAATCAGTTTCTAATTGAAACCTAGGTTTTAACAATAAATGTTTAAGTTATCCTCAGGTTTTCTTCGGGATACATTAAATTATGGGACAGTAGTCCTCTCTCACACTTAAAAATGATTACCATAAAGTAAATATTACCATCTCTTTGGCCTTCCTTTTCCTTGTTTAACTTCAGTGGCATGGTCAGGAACCACAGAAAGGAGAAATCCTATAATATCCAACCCCAGTGATTTTTAAAAAATTCGAAGCCAACTTTTTGGGGGATGGGGAGTGGAGCTGTTGAAAGGTTCTACTAAGGCAAGGTCAGGCCAACGGGGCGGCTTCAGAATTACCAGCAGTGAGTCCACTTTGGAGAAGCAAATGTGTAGGCTTAACTCAAGTCCGTTGTCCTGCAAAAACGAGGCAGGTGTTAGAGGGATGGACTTTTTGGATAGGATGGAGACCCGGACGGATGAAGTCTTCTCTGGTTAGAAAGGAAATTTGATATTAAGAGGGCCTCACTGAATCCCAGTAATAACCAGACAACTGGTGTTGTCCAGTTCACCCGGTGGAAAGTGGGAGGCAGGAAGTAGAAAGGCTCAAGCTCCTTTCCCTGGGTCAGTTCAGGAATTTAATTTCAGCAAATGTTTATTGGAGCCTAATAAGTGTTGGGCACAGTGTTAAGCTCTGGGATATAAAACTAAATGAAACGTGGTCTTGTCCTTGAGGAGCTCACAACTTCAGTAAAATGGCTTCAACATTCCTCATGTGCTTTGTTAACTCTTATCCTGGGACTTGTCAGGGGAGAGTTGTAACTAATCCATCCACGCTTCTGAAGTTTTCAAAACCAAAAAAAACGAGACACGGCACAGGGGTGGAGGAGAGATGGCTGCAGGAACTGGTGCCAACCTTGGGAGCCGCCAGACTCGGGCCTCTGATGGTGTTGCCTTCTGGCAAGGAGCAGCCAAGACCTTCCCCCGCACTGGCACCCTCGCGCTTGGCTGGGGCACAGGGAGGCTGCGGCGGTGCCAGCAGCTGGTTTGGCCTTGACGGTGACAGCCGGGAGCCGGCTAGGATGCCGAGCCGAGGTCCGGCTCCGGGACGAGACTGCGCGCCCCGCGCCCGCAGCCAGGGGGCAGAGTTCCCGGGCTCGTGCCACCGCTGGCTACCTGGGGCTCAGTCCCCACCACTCCCCGCCGAGTCCGCGCCTTCTCTTTGCGAGTCCTCTCCACCATCCGGGGCTCGGAGGAGCTCAAGATTTCACCGCCGGCGACCGCTTCCGAGGGGCAGGAGCGGAGGCGCAGCACGCGACCCGAGGCGGGAGGCGAGATGGGGAGGCGAGGGCGGTCCGCGCGCGGGGGCGCGGGAGGGGACTCGAGTGGGGGATTCGAGGGACGCTGCAGCCCCGCCCCCGCCCCCTCCTCTCCTCCTCTTCAGAACCGGAGGAGCCGGAGAGCTTGGACCAAACCCTGCTGCTCTGGCACCATGACGCTCGCCCGCTTCGTGGTGGCTCTGGTTTTAGGGGCGCTCCCCGAAGTGATCGGCTTTGATCTAGTCGTCAGTAATCCCCTCCACCACCGCTATCGCCATTCGCTCCCTCGAGGTCCCCGGCACCCTTATTACCTTCCCACCCAGCAGCGGCAACAGAGGACGCCTGCGCCGCCCCCTCTCCCGCGCGTCCCGCGCCCGGCGCCCGCGCTGCATGCCCAGCGCCTGCACGCCCTCCACGCCGGGCGCACGCCGGGGCCGCACCACCGGGACTGCCCCGCCGGCGAGCCCTGGGTCAACGTGACGGACTTCGGCGCCCCTTGTCTGCGCTGGGCAGAGGTGCCACCTTTTCTCGAGCGGTCGCCCCCGGCGAGTTGGGCTCAGCTGCGAGGGCAGCGCCACAACTTCTGTCGGAGCTCCGACGGCGCGGGCCGACCCTGGTGCTTCTATGGGCACGCCCACGGCAAGGTGGACTGGGGCTACTGCGACTGCAGACACGGTGAGTGGTCCCGGGGCAGCGGCGGCCGCTCGGGACTGGCGGGGAGCCAGCCTGGCTCGCCCAGGGCGTTAGATGTGCCTTGAAGAGAGGGGCTGCGAGTGTGGGCTTTCGGGTTTCCATTGCCGGGTGTGATGGTTGGCTGCCGCCGAGTTACCAGCAAAGTACATTGGTACGGTGACTTTAAGTTAGCGAGGCGTGCTTTGTGTGGGAAAGTTGTGAGGATAGTTTTTGTGCAAGGTGCTGCGCCCTGGGTTCGTGGATATGGCCTCTGGCCACTGCTGTGTGTGTGTGTGTGTGTGTGTGTGTGTGTGTGTACATTTTGTGTACACGCGTGCTCTTCGGGTGGATGTGTGTGCATTGGGTGGATTCGTGTTCTTTAGGTCAGTTTGCCTTGAGGGCGTTACCATATTACACGAAAGAGGCAAAGTAAAGGAGGAGATAAAGTTTCTAATTACGTTATGGGAAGAGAATATTAAATCTAATATGACAACCAATAATAACCTTACCCCCTCCCCATAGACCCCGATTTGGAAGAATGTGATACATTTTTTTTGCCTTCAGTCTCACCACTGACCTATGTTTGAAAAAATATGGCAAAATTTCCTGGTCAGAATACAACTTGTCAAAAGGATGTTCACCTTCTGGGGCACAATTTGGTAAATATTATCAGTGAGTGAAGAGAAAAGAAAGGAAAAAGAAATAGTAACTATCTTAGGGAAGAAGCAACTTGATATAGTCAAATGCAGTTTTCAAGGATGCCATTTTTTAGCTGTATATGTTCTTTGTGGGCGATTGGGATTAGTTGGTGACATCAAGAGATAAAGTTGGTAAGATGTTTTGGTTTTATGGTACAATGAAAACATATTAATAGGTTTAATGTAAGTAAATGATCTGCCTTTGAACAGTGCTTCACTTTGAGTAGTTGGGGTTTTGTTTAACACTGGGGCTTCTTCCCCCCCCCCCACACCCCTTCTTTAATAGCTGGGAAGAAAAACTTTTTGTCCTTCAAAGTTTGAATTTTCCTTCAAACATCTTGTTGGCAGCTCTCCATCTAAGCTATGGGGCAGGGGGTTCACGAATTGGGATTCTGAGATATGTTGTACTTTATACCTTTTGGAGGTAATTTGGAGGTTGGCTTTCATAGTGCCATATGCCATTTTTTTCCTACAGACATTTTTATTTATCTGAATTGCATTAGCTTAGAGTTAAAGGAAGGTTAAGATCAATTATCCTTCATCCTGGAGAATGAAGTCATTGCTATACTCGTGTTTCTCAGACAGAATGCCAATGTGGCTATAAAAAAAATTGAGGTGATATCAGGCAAAGAGCTCTAGCACTGTCTCATTATTTACTGTAAGAGATTATCTGTTGTAAAATATCATGTTCAGCAAACATTGGAATTTTTTTCACTTTCCTGTTATTGTAATATATTTCTTATTTTTAAATGTATATTTAGGATCTATATATGTAAATATGCTGAGAAAAATGGAATTGAAAGTTAAAACACTATAGTGATAAATTGCTCTCTTTCTGACACATAACACTCCTTTAACTTCATATTGCAAACGAAGAGAGTATTTTCCCCCTTGTGTTGAAGAGAAATTTAAATCTAACAGCAGCACAGACTTTTTGTGATGTTTTTATGTTCATAGCTAATTTTCACCAGACAGAATCCCAAACACTGCATAATCGTTGTGTGTGCAGTATTTCCTGGGGTAAAGTGATTGAACACAAGAGAAACAAAAGAAACCACCCAAGATGGGAGATAAAATGCCCCCCCCCCAGAACAGGAAAACAATTGGCTGGCTATGTAATAATTAATTACTTCCACAGACCCAGTCTTGATAACCAGAACTTCCCATCCTTTCATTTACTCACGTTCTGATTAGGCATGATCCATTCCTTTGAAATGACTGGCATGTTCTGAGCATACTTATGGCTTTCTGGCCTTGGTCCTACATTTCACTGAGCAGGGTAAACAAAGCTATCATGGAGTAGTGAAAAGAACATGGAATTATGCTTTAGAAAACACTGGTGTCCGTTTTGGCTCTGGCAGTAGCTATGTAGTGTTGGGTAAGACTCTTAACTCCCAGAGCTTTTGTTTCCTTATCTGCAGAAAAGCAGTTTTTGAACAGATTAATTCAAAGAACTTTTCCAGCTCTGAGCATGTACCAAAATAACCTGGCCTGATTCAATAACCTAGGATTCATTGAACATTCACTCTGTGTTGGATGCTGAGCTAAGCATTTTATATATTAGTTTTCTCATTTAATTCTCATAACAACATTAGGAGGTAGTGTACATTTTCATGTCACAACTCATTTTGCTCTAGTTCTTTAATTATGTAAACGTGGAGAAATATATGTGCTCTCTGAGGATCCTATTTTTGTAGCTTAAGGACTAGTCTTAAAAGGGGAAAGGAATTATGTTTGGTCCAATGCACATGATTTCCTGTATCTTAGGATTTAGAAATATCCAGAGTTTTTTTTTTCTTTATAAAAAACAACTAGAACAAAAGGAAAGAAAATTTATAGTAGTGAGATCCCTCCTTTAAGAAATAAACTGGAGGCCAGAGTCACGTATCTAGTTACACTGAGAGAAATGAGGAAGTTGTTGCCTTTAAGGCAGAGACTTGGTCTAAGCCTGGTTGAAGGGGCGCTGAGGTGATCTCAGGTAAGCTAAGGCAAGGTGTGGACACTCCAGTGGCTCAAATGTCTGAGAGTGAGAAAGATGCCTGGGCTCTAATTGTATGAAACCGTGAATTAGTAATAGTCGTTTGGAGGATTGGAATTACCCTAAATCAGCCCAGGGAGTTTGTTCTCATAATGAGCACCTAGGAACTTCTTAAAACGCAGATGCCTAGGCTCTAGCCTTCAGAAGCCCTGATTAAGTAATCCTTAGCTCTGTCTCAGGAATGTGCATTTCTGATGAGCAGCCAAGGTGATGTGGATGCTGAAGACCCTTTGTCAGACTTGGGAAAACCATGGGAGGGCATCAGAACCCATCTAGAATGTATAGTGGTGGGTGATTAGGTAGACTGAGTCCATCATCTGTGACTTAATTCTGCTAGGTGTAGGATCAAGAAGAAGGCCTGCCAATCTATGGTTAACTTTTTGTGTCATTCTAGGAAATGGCACCACTGTTTTTCATTTGACTGGTGTGGGATAATAATAACCTAGTTCACCAGAATATGATTATTAACTGCATGTGAGTTAGGTTATTTTTTATGTTTCTACAGAAATAATTAACACACAAATGATTCCCCCCACCCCGGCCCCCCGGCATACCCTGCAGTAATTTAGAGCTTCCCGACTAGGAAGGGAAAATCACTTTGCAGTCACTGGTTGGCGTGGCAGATGGGACAACTTGATGCTGTGCTAACTACTCTCCATTACAAGCAGCTGAGCGGAACTCAGCCATAGGTGACTGATGACTGATGGGTAAAACAGGTACAATAAGAGATGATAATGCTCTAATAATGGAGATGTCACCAGAAGGAATGATTCCTAGATCTGACTTTTTGTCATGTCATCATGCTAAGCTATACATATGCATGTACCCTCTGCAATCTCCTGATTCGAACAGAGGTAGCCGACTTGTGGGACAATTGTTTATAGGCTGTACTCTGAAGTCCATCTGGTGTTTGAAGTGAATGTTAATTAAAAAGTTGGCTGAAAACTGTCCCTTTAAAAAAAAATGCTGCATCTTGATTCTGTGTAGCAGGTTCTCAGAAACATTAGCAATATCAGATTTGATATATTTCCTGGCTGGATTTTAAATTTTGAGCTCAATCTGCTCTTTAGGATAAGGCAGATATAAAATACTTTGATTTGAGGCATTGTCTGACTCTTTACTAGTCTGAAGACTTGTTTTTAAGAAGAAAATAAGATATCTAGTTACTGTTGCCTTTTTAAAAACGTTTTATTTATTTATTAAAGAGAGAGAGAGAGGATGAGTGGGAGGGGCAGAGGGAGAGAGGAGAGAGAATCTCAAGCATGTGAGCTAGGAGCCAGATACAGGGCTCGATCTCATGACCCTAACATCACGACCTGAGCCAAAGTCAAGCAAGAGTCCAATGTTTAACTGACTGAGCCACCCAGGTGCCCCTAGATACTGTTGCCTTTTGTGAGTGATTATCTGTGAGTGTAAATAGATATGTGGCCATTGTCTTTGAGTGTGTGTGTGTGTGTGTGTGTGTGTGTTTTAAGGTAATCTTTGTAAAAGTGATTTGGTTCATAGGTGTCTGGGTGGCTCACTGAATTAAATGTCTGCCTTCAGCTCAGGTCATGATCTCAAGGTCCTGGGGTTGGAGCCCCACTTTGAGCTCTACCTCCTGTCCTGCTCCTCGCTCAGCAGGGAGTCTGCTTCTCCCCCTCCCTCGGACCCTCCCCCTGCTCCTGCTTTCTCTTTCTCAAATAAATAAATAAAATCTTTAAAAAGAAAAAAAAAGTGATTTGGTTCATAATTGTGGAGGCAGACCTAAATATACAGCAATAAGATACTACGCAGAGGTTCCCTTCATTTGATGGATACTACAGAGCTACTAAAGTGACAATAGTAAAGATTATATATAAAAAATGGAAAAATACTTATGATAATGTTAAAGGGAAAAGATAGATACCAAGTTTATATACATTATGATTGTGAAAATAAAGATGCCTTTGGAAGAGGAAAAAAATTGTAATTACTTACTTGGGTATGAGTGTGGCTTGGATTAGTTAAGGTGGTTTTGATGGCAAAGACTAGAAACCCAATTCAAAACAACTGAAGCAATAAGGAGATTTGTTGTTCATACTACAAGAAGTTGGGCTCCAACATGGTACAAATGTTTCTCTGCTATTCTTTTGGCTCCTCTGTTCTCTAAGTGTGGCTTATTCCGGGCTTCCCACTGAGATAGGATAGCCTGCAGAAGAAAGAAAGGGCCCCTCCTCATGTAGGTCACATAGAAAGCAAGGAAACCTTCCTAGAATTTCACCCCCCACCACTTCCTCCTGCATTTCATTGGCCAAGACTGGATCACATGTTCCTCTGGCACTCTCTGGAAAGGAAAAGTCAATTAACACAATTGGGTAGTTTAATCAGGATTAATCTTGGAACAACTAGGGACTCTCCTGCAGGAGGAAGTGAGGTTGTTGTTGAGAAGAACCAGCAGGGTCTGCTAAGACGTACGGTTGGAGTTTATCCTTGCATTTGGGAAACTTAACGTGATGAAAAATAGTAGCAAGTAGGGGCGCCTGGGTGGCTCAGTTGGTTGAGTGGCTGCCTTCGGCTCAGGTCATGATCCCAGGGTCCTGGGATTGAGCCCCGCATCCGACTCCCTGTCAGCGAGAGCCTGCCTCTCCCTCTCCCTCTGCCTAGTTGTGCTCTCTGTCAAATAAATAAAAATAAAAAAAATCTTTAAAAAAATAGTAGTAAGTAATTTAAAAAAATTGTTCTGTGAAATGCTACATTTATTTTTCGGCTGAATGTAGATGAATCACATTTAGCCCCTGATTTGATTGAAAAAGCATGTTTTCTTAGGATGCATTTGCAGGTCTGGCAAATTTATGTCTGAAGTAAATAATTCCGTAATTGTTAAGAATATGGAAGTTAGCTCAGTTGTGAGGTAAACACCTTAATTCTAATTTTGAAGCTTCCCCCATCCCTGAATTAACTCATAAAGCAGGCAGTCCTCTGAAATCTCTTCCTTGAGTCTGCATCTTAAACAGGCATTCAGTTGTGCGCTATGCGAACAATTGATTGAGATTGCCTTCCAGGTGGTTGGCACCCTGTTCAGGAAATGTTTATTTTTGCCTCTTTCGCATCTTACTTTTCCAGGGCAGTCTCCCCTCTCCCCACTCCCCTTTCTTCCTGCAAGTCAGCCCAACAATATTAATAAAAATTTTATTGTATGCAAAGCACTAAAATAATGAGATTTTTCCCCCACTACAAGACACAACCTCAGTACTTTTTATTAAGATCACCAGAGGGACACAAAGGATGGAAAATCCTGGTTCTTATAACAAGGCAAGGATAGATTTCATTAAACATTTTCTGAGTTCACACTAGGAGCAGCAATTACAAAGATGAATAAGAAATCACCTGTGTCCTCTGGTTGAGGACACCCGCTCTCTGAGATGTCAGAAGAATACTAAACATTTTCATTACCTTTCCTGTGATCCCTACTCTAGGAGACAGATAAGAGGGTTACTATCAGGAGTAGTTTAATTTCATCACTCAGAGCTGAACAATTAAATGTTAATACCCATACCATTTGCTTATGTGTGAGTAGTTCAGAGACACACAATTGGTGAAGTTTTCTGCTAGGGTTATATGCCTGTGTTCTTAGTATTCCATCATTACACTATGGAGAGAAGCTTCTTTTGCATAATACTATATAATGTTTTAAATGAAGTAATAATTAATAAAATTTATAAATTTCTAATAATCTCAATGTAAATGGGTAGAATTGCTTTTAAGTATACTTTCTCAGGGGCGCCTGGGTGGCTCAGATGGTTAAGTGTCTGCCTTCGGCTCAGGTCATGATCCCAGGGTCCTGGGATCAAGCCCTGCATCTTGCTCCCTGCTCATCGGGGAGCCTGCTTCTCCCCCTCCTTTTCCTGCTCCCCCTGCTTGTGCTCTCTCATTCTGTCAAATAAATAAATAAAGCCTTAAAAAAAAAAGATACTCTCTCATTGTTTAGATACTTTCCCATTTTGACTTATACCAGTTGAGATTTTTTTTTTCTCAGCACTGAAGGTATCTACATGAATAATAAATGAACAACTAATATGAATTATGGATGTGAACTAATGGAGGCAGATATAGTTCAGTTGGAACTCAATCCGAGGGAATGTTTCATATGTTAAAAGATGATCTGATTTCATTTTGACATGGCATGATTTGAATAAAATCTGTTTCACAATGCTAAAGCCGGTTTTGGTTATGGGTAAATATAATCATAGAAAAACATCAAAATTAAACTAGCCTCCTGTACTGTACTTGAAAAATTCAACTAACAACCTCCCAATTCAGTTGTTTTCAGGCAATGTGAATTTTTTCTGTATTTTATAATTAAGATAGGACACGATCATTTAGTGTATTTTCCCAGTGCTGCATTTGGTTTAAGACATAGGATGATGTTTAATTCATTTGTGAAATATGTGTACTAAATTGTCCAACATGTTATGGGCTTTTTCCTTTGGAATAGTTCATACATTGAAATTTCTCTATCCCTTTCAGCTTTAAGTATACTTTTTGTCCGAGATCTGAACAATAGCTTGATGTCACCAGCATTCATTCTTTCTGGTTCCACCAAAACAATAGCAATGACTAAAATTAATTATTTTGTGCTTCTGTGAAGATCAGTAATAGATGAGAAAGGATTTGTATGATAACAGTAATTTTATTTTACTCATTTATCGAATTGTGATTTTAAAAGATTTAAAAAAATATGTTTTTAATTCTATTCAGAAAACACTACTTCCCTTTTTGCTGGTTTTTCTTTCAAACAAATGACTGCTATTCTGTAAGTACATGCTAGTTAATGAAATAGCCATACCTTTTCATTTGGTTTATTTTGGAATGAGCTGGATTCACAGAACAAAGATAGCTGACTCACCTGATTCCCTTCCTAGTATTTCTTTTAGTCTCCTTGAAGAATGGAGTATGAAAAGGACGGTTTTGCTAGCTGTCCAAGGAAGGGTAATACTATCATGGCTCTATTAGTTTGCTAGGGCTGCTGGAACGAGTACCGCAACTGAGTGGCTTAAACAACAGAAACATACAGGTTCACGATTCTGGAGGCTGAAAGTCCAAGGTCAAGGTGTCAGCAGGGCAGCCCTTCCTCTGAAGACATCAGGGAAGGATCTATTCATGGGATCTCTTAGCTTCTGATAGTTCCATGGCTTGTGGGACGTAACCCCAATCTTCAGATAGTGTTCTCCCTCTGTGTGGGCCTCTGTGTCTAAATTTCTCCTTTTTATAAGAACATAGTCATACTGGATTAGAGCCCACCCTAAGGACTTCATGTTAACTTGGTCATCTGCAAAGACCTTGTTTCCAAATAAGGTCATGTGCATAGGTAGTGGGGGTTAGCACTTCAGCATTTTGGTGGGGGAGGAATAGAATTCATCACATCGTAATAGCCTTACAAACTGACAAACCAATGAGACTTATTTAGGGAATTTTAATCTAGTTAGCAGTTTTCTGGAAGATTTCCTTGTCTCCACTGAGACTGATAAAATGGTTAAAGAGAATCCTTTTTTAATGTCTTTCCATCTTGGGAATTCTTGGGTTTTTTTATTTTTATTTTTTTTTTTATTTTAAGTAACCTGTCCACCACACATGGGGTTCAAACTCCTGAGAGTTTGAACTGAGATCAAGAGTCACATGCTGTGCTGATGGAGCCAACCAGGCACCCGGGGAATTCCTGTTTTTTAGCAAAATTGCCCATAAAACAAATTTGAGTAACATGCATCTTTTATGTTCCCCTTCTTTTATAAAACTAGAGGTATGACTACAAAGCAGAAAAATAATAGTAAACTAAAGTGACAAGTTCAACAGTTTTGGCGGGGAATTAAGATAGTAGAATTCTGAGCATTGTTGCACATTGACATATTTTTGCCTTGAGGTAATTGTAATACCAACAGACAGTTGACTTTTTTTGGTGGTCGGGGTGGGGGGTGACAATCTATTTCAAGAACTCTGGAGAGTCCTCTCCGTGACATGGTATCACATATAGCTTTTACAGTTCCAGACTTTCTCCTGGAAAGTTTTGTTTTATAATTATTTAATGCCTGTTTTAGTTGACCTAAAACCTCTATTTGAGACTTCAAATTTTAAATTATAATTATTAACACATTTTAAAAATAGAAACATTTAGAATAGAATAGTTTCCATCAGATTGGCACTTGAGAGACTTCAAGACAGTGCAGCCCCTGCAGTCCAGAGACATTAGCTGAGACTGTGAGGAACATTGCAAAGTGCGTGGCTGGAGTAGGAGAGTGTGAGGGAAGGAAGAGGGATCAAATTTTTTTTTTTTAAGATTTTATTTATTTATTTGACAGAGAGAGATGCAGCGAGAGAGGGAACACAAGCAGGGGGAGTGGGAGAGGGAGAAGCAGGCTTCCCACAGAGTGGGGAGCCCGCTGCGGGGCTGGATCCCAGGACCCTGGGATCATGACCTGAGCTGAAGGCAGTCGCTTAACGACTGAGCCACCCAGGTGCCCCGAGGGATCAATTTTTGTTAATAAAAGAGCTTTACTATTACTTTAGCAATATAAATGAGTTTACCAGGCTTTGACCTTTTGTGGAGTGCTTCATTGTTTCATCCTATTCTTTTTTAAAAATTGAGCTAAGGGTATTTCCCTCCCTTCACTTTGTAATTGTGTACCTGTAAATTTGTGCAAATGTATAGTGCTCCTACAAATTTGTACAGCCCATGGGACTCCTCCACTGGAAGGTCAGCCTCCAATGTAGATCACAGGAGAGTTGTCCCTTCTCTCCTGTTTGCAGGGTGTAAAACCTCTTCAGGCTGTCTGACCCTTCTGCCTGGCTATTTATTCCCATAAAATGTTAGGTAGATTAGTTGCAGTATTTCAAATAGAATATTTCACATAGAATGGTAAAAGCCACGTGACATAATGCATAAGGTGCATTATGCAAAGAATATAAATGCATAGACACGAAAAAGACATAAAATGCAAAGACATCGCAGGGTCTTTGCTCGGGTTCAGAAGTGGGACAGTAGCAGGGACAGGAATCTGGGAGATAACTTAGAGACAGAGGAACAGTGGGAAGGGTGGGAAACTAGGAAATAGGTGGTCATGGCAGTTGATTTGGTCCAAATCTTCCTCATCCATAAACTGAGGGAAATGAGTTACAGTTTTTAAGATTTTGACCATCTTGACCGTTCTAAGAAAATAAATGAAGCAAGAGCAAAGTAAAACCAAAAACAAATAAAAACTGCTACGTGTCTTAAATGCAGTGTAAATTGTGTGTTCAAACTTTTATTATTTTGGAGCATGTTATTCTGATATTTTTTAAAGTGCTCTTTCAAATAATTATTTGAAGAATTATGCACTACCTAGAATTATCTCCCATTAAGAACTACTCACTCTGAGTCCAAAGTAGATAATTTCTCAGAATATGTTAGAAATTTTTATGACCTTATGAGAAGATCATAAACTAGGTGGGTGTGGAGAGTGGAGCACTACTAGGAAGATGTGTGAGTTGGGGATGTTGGTGATGGAATGGATTCTGACAGAGAATTCATTAGTCATTGACATGCAAATTGACTTTCCAGAATTGTAAATATTTGTATTCATTTGTTAAAGGAAAATTGGATGAGCACTCCACATTTCTTGCCATATAGCAGAAACAGCTAAATGAATCCAGGCTTTCAGAGCATGTTTGGAGAATCTGAGAAATGATGGTGGAGTTGATAATTCACCTGGAAACTATTTCCAGCTCTGTCATTGCCATTATCATGATGCAAGGGTAGTAATTATACTTTATGCAGAGTTTTGTATGCCTTATCTCCAAATGCCTTAATCATTTAGATGATATGCATGCATCATTTCTTCTTGATAGTTTTTTGGTGATCTAGGCAGTATTTTGCATTTTATTATGATTTTTTAACATGCATAAGTAGTGTTTTAGTTTGTTTCATTACTAGAACTTTCTTCCAACCCTTTGACATGAGTAATTTGGAGGAGGGGGATTAATAAAGAGATAATAGATTAATTTATTTTTTTAAAAGATTTTATTTATTTGACAGAGAGAGACACAGCGAGTGAGGGAACACAAGCAGGGGGAGTGGGAGAGGGAGAAGCAGGCTCCCCGCAGAGCAGGAGCCTGATGTGGGGCTCAATCCCAGGACTCTGGGATCACGACCCGAGCCGAGGGCAGACGCCCAATGACTGAGCCACCCAGGCACCCCTAGATTAATTTAAATATCATTTCAAGTAATGTTTGTTTGAGGTGAACAGATTAATTTTTTGAGTTGAAATAAAGTGCTGGCATTTGCGATATTCATGGTATTATGTAGGTTTCTATAGAAGAGATTTTGTGGTTAAAAAATCATTGAAGTTCAGTTAAATTCTTCAGACTTATTTCTTTAAAAATGTTTTTGCAGGGGTGCCAGGGTGGCTTAGTTGGTTGGGCGTCTGCGTTTGGCTCAGATCATGATCCCAGGGTCCTGAGATTGAGCCCCGTGTCAGGCTCCCTGCTCAGTGGAGAGCCTGTTTCTTTCTCTCCCTCTACTGCTCCCCCTGCTTGTGTGCTCTCTCTCTTGCTCTTTCTTTCTCTGTAAAAGAGATAAATAAAATCTTTTTTAAAAAATGTTTTGCAGTTCACACTTTTCACTGAGCTTCCTCTTGCTTAGTCTAAATTAAAGAGGTTTGGAAAGTATGAATGAGTTTGAGATTTATCTGCTGTGTGAATGATCCATGCCCATGCTCTCTCCTAAATAATCAGGATTTGGCAGTATAATGTTTTGCTTCCATTTATTATTCTTTTCTTTGAATTATATGACACTTTGTGTTTGTCTTGAGACAAACAATATGTGTTTCCTAAATAGTTACATTTTTAAATGATGATGACTTGGAAAATAATAGATGCCTAGGCCAGTGCAAGTGAAATGAATGGGTAATTTGTGAATCTAATATTTTGGAAAATTATTTTAAAGCCAGACTTTGAAATAACTGAAATACACAATATCTGATGGAATTTTTTGGTAGAACTTACTTTGTTAACTTCTTTACCTATGAAATGAAGGCCATCATAAGTGACTTTTAACAGTTTTGTGAAATTCTTCAGCTGTCCGAGTTTGCTTTGTCTCTGCTTCAGTGTCCTGCTTGTGGCCTCCCAGTAGCCACTCTGCAAACCTTACTAATAAGAAGGGAAATGTAGGGCCTCAATCTGCCTGCACTTAAGGGATGTTATTCCCCCCCTCCCTCAGGGGTGTTTGCATTTTAATTTTGACTCTTTTCAAGACTGAAAAGAATGACTCAAATCATGGACCCTGGAGTGGCTAAATGAGGATGATATGTAAGGGGAAGCGAATTTCCAGGGGCACTCATTTAAACCCAACAATTCTATTTGGTGGGAATTTTCCCAAGATTGACATTAGGCAATGTCATCAACACCAACACCTTTTTGAAATTATAGATACAATCTTTAGAATTTCATGACTACCGCTTGAGGTTAAAAAGAGAAAAAGCATTTTGCTCTTTCGTGGTGAATAAATCAGCTGGAAGGAATATGTAACACAGTCAGTAACAGCTAATTTATAAGTAGAGCATTGAATTTTGTTTCTGTGCTTCTTATCTCTGACCTCAGGTGAAGTGGAAGATGATAAATACATGATAAGAATTTTGCATGATATCATCTAATATTTGAGATGTAATATCAGACATGAGTCACACTCTTGCACTTTTCCCCTTTTAAAATACAATTGATGATTACAGATTTGTAATAGAGCTTGAAGTCTGGAATTGTGATGCCACCAGCTTTGCTTTTCTTTTTCAACATTCCTCTGGCTATTCGGGGTCTTTTCTTGTTCCATACAAATGTTAGGATTATTTGTTTCATTTCTTTGAAAAAAGTGGATGGTATTTTGATAGGGATTGCATTAAATGTGTAGATTGCTCTAGGTAGCATTGACATCTTCACAATATTTGTTCTTCCAATCCATGAGCATGGAATGTTTCTCCATTTCTTTGTGTCTTCCTCAATTTCTTTCATGAGTATTTTATAGTTTTCTGAGTACAGATTCTTTGCCTCTTTGGTCAGATTTATTCCTAGGTATCTTATGGTTTTGGGTGCAATTGTAAATGGGATCAACTCCTTAATTTCTCTTTCTTCTGTCTTGTTGTTGGTGTATAGAAATGCCACTGATTTCTGTGCATTGATTTTATATCCTGCCACTTTACTGAATTCCTGTATGAGTTCTAGCAGTTTTGGGGTGGAGCCTTTTGGATTTTCCACATAACAAGTCAGGAAACAACAGATGTTGGCGAGGATGTGGAGAAAGGGGAACCCTCCTACACTGTTGGTGGGAATGCAAGCTGGTGCAGCCACTGTGGAAAACAGTATGGAGGTTCCTCAAAAAGTTGAAAATAGAGCTACCGCACGACCCAGCAATTGCACCAGTGGGTATTTACCCCAAAGATACAAATGTAGGGATCCGAAGGGGTACACGCACCCTGATGTTTATAGCAGCAATGTCCACAGTAGCCAAACTATGGAAAGAGCCAAGATGTCCATCAACAGATGAATGGATAAAGAAGAGGTGGTATATATATATACAATGGGATATTATGAAGCCATCAAAAAAAAAAACAAAAACGAAATCTTGCCACTTACAACGACGTGGATGGAACTGGAGGGTATTATGCTAAGCGAAATAAGTCAATCAAAGAAAGACATGTATCATATGATCTCACTGATATGAGGAATTCTTAATCTCAGGAAACAGAGTTGCTGGAGTGGTGGGGGTGGGAGGGATGGGGTGGCTGGGTGATAGACATTGGGGAGGGTATGTGCTATGGTGAGCGCTGTGAATTGTGTAAGACTGCTGAATCACAGACCCGTACCTCTGAAACAAATAATACATTATATATGTTAAAAAAAAAAAAGATAGCAGGAAGGGAAAAATGAAGGGGGGCAATCAGAGGGGGAGACAAACCATGAGAGACTATGGACTCTGAGAAACAAACTGAGGGTTCTAGAGTGGAGGGGGGTCAGGGGGTGGGTTACCCTGGTGATGGGTATTAAAGAGGGCACGTACTGCATGGAGCACTGGGTGTTATACATGAACAATGAATCATGGAACACTACATCAAAAACTAATGATGTAATGTATGGTGAGTAACATAACATAATAAAATAAAATTAAAAAAATAAAATAAAATATAATCGGACTTGCTGTTTGCTTAACTAAAAAAGAAAGCACAATTAGTGTGGACACCGTGATGTTAATGACCAAAATCAAATCAAATCAAATCAAATCAAATCAAATCAAATCAAATCTGCAAAATCCTCATTTAAACAAAGAAGCACATGCTGTCAACATGGAGGTCAAATCATTCTGGCTGGATCTCTCACTGCTTATGTGGAAAAATCATGTCAACTGAGGACAGGCTCAGTATGTTCAAATGGTAATTTCTATTAAAGGGTTTTGGGATTCTTTTCTACTTCAGGGTCAGTGCGGCTTCGAGGTGGCAAACATGAGTTTGAAGGCGCCGTGGAAATATACGCAAATGGAGCTTGGGGCACAGTGTGTGGCAGCCACTGGGATGATTCGGACGCCTCAGTCATTTGTCACCAGCTGCAGCTGGGGTGAGTTCGCCCATCCTTGCCCAAACCAGGCTGCTGATACCGGAGAGTAATGGCGGGCACCCGTCACTGCAATGGAAAGATGTCGCGCATCTTCCTTCCTCTTGTCTCACCTCCCTCATTCTCACTTTTCACAAGAGTTATAAAGAAAGGGCCCCACGGGGAAGGAATGCTGACCAGGAAATAAGCAAATGCCCAGTGGTCTGATGTTAAAAGCGTCCTTTGGTCTTTGTCTTTAAAAAATCCTTTAGTCCTAGGAAGCCGGGAACGGGATTCCGAGGATTGTCATTTCTCAGTAGCGTCATTTGCATCTCAGCGGCTACTTGTAGCCCTCCACAACTTCCACCTTTTTGTGCGGGAAGGAGGCGACGTTCATCCCCGCTCTCATCCCGAGAGGGGAAAGGCGTGGTGTCCAGGCCTGGCGCTTCCGTGCTCAGGAGGCCCGGCTAGCAGGCCTGGCGCGGCCCGCGGCTTCCCTGCAGCTCTGAGCACTCTCTGTACACAGTTGGTACTCACTACTTGCCACCAGGCCCGGCGCCTTTATGCCAAGTGCCAGGGGGCTTCCCCGGGAGCGGAAGGCTCCATTTTGGAACAAAAGATTTTGCTTTTGTGGTTGTTCTTATTGTTCTGTTTTTGTCTCGTTTATTTATTTTATTTTTGTAAGTGCACTTGCCAGATGTTTTTCTTGGCCTCTCTCACTAGAGATCTTTAGAAAGCATGGAAACTATCTCGTTATGAACAGGCAGTTCCAAAAGACTGAAAAAGTTTTGCAGTTTACAAATATTTTGGATTAATAATCAGTGAGTGGTAATATCTAATAGGATGATAGAAACGAAAAGGTTGGTCAACTGCAGTCAGATCAGTAAGAACTTTAATTTGTCTGCTTCCTCCTGTCTTCTTGTTAGGAATACTTGTTAATAAGTATTTAATAAAGACAAGCCCTTCTGAAGGCTTAAGTTTTGTTCAGACTTTTGATGCTGTTAGAGCAGCAAATAGGCTTAATGTATTTAATGAATTAACTAATTTTTAAAAGTGAGTGTTGGTGTAAGTCTGGATGAAAGAAGGAATAAGGCTATACAGCCTACAAAGTGTTATGGTGTTTGGGAATGTTAATTACTGATTTGATCAATGAATATTTTGTCTGGCAAAGAGTCATTGGCAGGTGGACAGGACACAGAGAGTGTTGACTTGATGCTTTTTCTTTTGAGGGTCTTAATGTGTAACAAATTTGTAGACTGGTGGCAGTGTCTTCCTTAAAATACGCATTTATATATGCTTTTATTACCCCTGAAAATCAGGGAAGAATACGATTTCCTATGAGACTCTGACATAAAAAACCAAAACACTATAGTGGAGATGTGAACTGCTAGTCTTTTGGTTGATGAAAGAATATAAACTATGATCCTGCAAACAGAAACTGCTGATAAACTGATCTGATTACTTATATCATCTCTTAGTTGATACTTTTTTTTTTTAAGTAATCTCTACACCCAATGAAACGTGGGGCTCAAATTCCCGACCCAGAGATCAAGAGTCCCGTGCCCTCTGACTGAGCCAGCCAGGCACCCCTCGTTTTTATTTATTTTTATTTTTTAGTAGTCCATTAAAAAAAAGTATTATATAATTAGATCAGAGCAGCTCAGAATTATTGCTATTAAGACATGTTCATATTTTAGATATATCCCAAATGTTTACTGTTTGGTTGATGGTGGAAGCTGTTGTATGGAGACAATTCTAGAGATTACCATGTTAATCAGATAAGCCTTTAATATTTTTAAAACTTAATATCAATTTGTACATATCAGAGGTTACTTATAAAATATGTAGATTAGATGAGTTAAAAGCAGAGCCCATCTGCATGTTACCATTTTATTAATTGGTTCCAAAGTCTTGCTAGCAAATACTGTATATAAGGTTTTAAAAATTTTGTGAATGGATTGCCTCTCTTGATATTATCTTACTTATATGTAGTGGTAATCATTTTGAAAATGCTAGCCTAGGGGCGCCGGGGTAGCTCAGTTGGTTAAGTGTCTGACTTGATCTCAGCTCAGATGATGATCTCAGGGTCCTGAGATTGATCCCTGAGTCAGGCTCCCTGCTCATCGGGGAGTCTGCTTCTCCCTCTGCCCTTCCCCCTGCTTTTCTCTCCCTCTCTCTCTCAAATGAATAAATAAAATCTTAAAAAAAATTTAAAAAAAGAAAGAAAATGCTAGCCTAAAATCTCATCAAGCATCCAGACCACCCTTCCTTTTAGACAGCAGAAGGCAGAGCTTACAGAAAATTGCAGCTTAGAGTAATTTGCAGCTGAGTCCAGACTAGAATCCATGTCTCACTGAGCCACATGACACACTTCTTTCACAAAACCAACAGCTTCTTTTTTAAATCTGTAGTATTTGCCCGTATATATTTTTTTCCCTAAAATCAGCCAGAGGTAGGAAAGGCACATGCATACCATTAGTTATTTAAGATTGATTAAAAAGATTGCTGTAGGTAACCAACCCAAGTTCTGATCTGATGTTTTGATTTCCTTGAAACTTATGCAACTCGTTATATTTTTTTTCCTTCCACATCTGTCTTTATTGATTTCTTCCATTTAAAAAAATCTAAATACTTTGACAAAAAATTCACCTATATTCGATAAACCTAACCTCGATCATTGTGTTTCCAGACGAAAAGGAATTGCAAAACAAACCCCGTTTTCTGGACTGGGCCTTGTTCCCATTTATTGGAGCCATGTCCATTGCCGAGGAGATGAAGAAAACATACTGCTTTGTGAAAAAGACGTCTGGCAGGGTGGGGCATGTCCTCGGAAGATGGCGGCTGCTGTCACATGCAGCTTTTCCCAGGGTAAAAACGTCTCTTTTACTTTTTCAACAAGATTCCAGATGATAAAATTGTCTTCGTCAAACCATTTCCTCAAAGAGTTTAAATACAGATGTTAAGTCTGAATCACCATATTATATAGTCAAATCGTCTTCAGTAGGAGTGCGTCTAACATTCTGAATTCCATTTAACTTTCAAATGATATCTCACTCTAACGTGTTTTCTATTTTATCTAATTTCCTTACAGAAGTATTGTATATTGTACATGAAACATATATTTTACTAATGGAAGGTCATGATAGATTCAAGATGGAAAATCATCTTGGAACCAAATATAAAACACAGCAACTACGACAAAATATTTTCACTTTATAGGATAGAATATAATCGTGGAACCAGTGTTCTCCTTTGAGTTGTCAGTAGCACATCCCATAATATGGATAACTGCCTCGGATAAAAGCTCCTTCCAAGGGGCGCCTGGGTGGCTCAGTCATTAAGCGTCTGCCTTTGGCTCAGGTCATGATCCCAGGCGCCTGGGATCGAGCCCCGCATTGGGCTCCCTGCTCCGCAGAGAGCCTGCTTCTCCCTCTCCCTCTCCCTCCTGCTCTGCCTACTTGTGCTCTCTCTCTAGCTCTCTGTCAAATAAATAAATAAAATCTTAAAAAAAAAGCCTCCTTCCCAGCACTATATACTAGCCATGAGATGATGAACGTGGTTCAGTACACATATGTGCAGATGTTTGTATGAACATGTGTGGAGAAGGGAATAGCTGCTTTTCCTGATGGCTGATGGGTTTTCTGGGGACCGTGGCATACTTTAATGTGTGACCAGAACCTGAGACTAGCACACTGTCACAGCATCTCTTCTTGCATTCTCCTTGAAGATGGCAGCACGATCAGATTTCCTAGGTCTTAAAGAGCTAGCAGCTAGCTCAGGGCATTGGTTTCTGTTGGAGTGCAAATATGGGGAGGAATGGAAACTCTCTCACCACAAAACATACAGAGACTCAATTTAGAGTAATTCCTGTGAATTGGCTGGAAGAACCAATTGGAAGATAGGGTGCAGGTATGTGCTTTGAGAACCACAGTCTTTTTTGAGTGGGCCAAAGCTTATGTTAAATCTTAATGTTTTGTAAATTTTTCCTCTTTCTTTCGTTCTCCACTTTTGGATAATGCTACTTTGGGCAGTATATGTTTATGCATTGCTGCTTCAAGGATGATGTGAATTGGGCTCAATAACGCATTACTTTTTGTAGACTATTGCTTGTACTTTATGTTCCACCTGATGGATAAAATGTTTGACATTTTCCAAGTACTGAAATAAAATCTTGAAAACAATAATTATTTTTCTTTCAGGATATCTGTCTGCTTAAAAAAAAAAATCTTTCTGTTCTCTATCATCTATCCACCTGTTTATACTCTGATTGCAAAGATGAATTTAAGGTCATTTATAAGCATATATATATAAATGTGGGAGGTTGAGATAAGATCGAAGTGAGAGAGAAATGTGAGAGAAGTTAGAATGTGAAAGGGGATAGCTCAGATCAGCAAATATTGAGTCTACTTCAAGGCACAGTAATAGACCTTTGATATATTTTTGTAGTTTGGAAAGTACATTTAGTACTTTGTCATTTAGTACTCGTTGCTTTTCCAACACTTAACAAAGTAGGAGATTGTGTAGCAGTATTTGATATAGGAAGTAGTAATTTAAATGAACATGTCTGGGAGTTTTATTTATCCATAAGTTAACTGTGAGTCAGCTACCTCAATGAATTCTCTTTCAAATGATTTTTTGTGTGCTTGTTGGGAGGATGTGGGATGATGATGAAATTTTGTTTTTGAGCTTTTCTATTTTTTCACAATTACTTATATAGCCAGAAAAATCCTACATGTTTTAAAATAAAACATGACACTAAAAAATATAAGGTAGTATGCCATACAGTTCTGGGTTGCAGGTGATTTTAAATTTCCTCTTAAAAAATTTTGTTTTTCGGGGCACCTGGGTGGCCCAGTCAGTTAAGCGTCTGCCTTCAGCTCGGGTCATGATCCCAGGGTCCTGGGGTTGATCCCCACGTCGGGTTCCCTGCTCAGTGGGGAGTCTGCTTCTCTCTCTCCCTCTGCAGCTCCCCCTGCTTGTGCTCTCTCTCTGTGTCAAGTAAATAAATAAAATCTTTAAATTTTTTTTTTCCTGTTTTCTCCAAGCTTACCACAGTGGTAGGGGGAGGAGAGGCAGGGGTGAATATAATAACTTAAGAAACTAATACATTTTCCCATCTTTTTTTTTTATATTTTCCAGGCTTTTTAAAGGAAAAATAAACATAACATGCAAATTTAAGTTTCTTAGCACCATTCAGCCATCAGTTAATTATAAGAAGCTAATATACAATACTGAGAACACTTACGTTTATTAAGACTATCTTTTTTCTTTTTACAAATTTTAAGTACTAGTGGACTTATGTAAATAAGCTAAATTATGAAGATCAGAATATGAGTATATATAAATATTCACTAATCTGAATCTCTGCTGCAAAATTCAAGTATGATATTTGAATATAAATATGAATATCCCAATGCCATTTACTGACAGCTGCTTACACTGTGGGGGAATTAGAAGCATATTTCATGTGGATAAATAATTAGCATTTGGCAAAAGCTGCAGTTAAATTTCTGAATAGGGGCCCAGCCTGTTCTGAACCTTTTACCATATTACATCCTTTATTCCAGAAAAATTACACTGTCTTACTATTTCCCAAACACATTCAACTCTGTTCTTCTATACATTTGCTCATACTGTTCATTTTGCCTGAACTGCACTTACCCCATCTCTGAGTTCTGCAATCCCATCCAGTCACCTTGACCCTCTTCAGATACCAGCTTCTTCAGAAGAGGTTCCCAGACTACCCCCAATGGTAAGCAAGCTCCCTTGCTTCTGCACCCTGCTATGTCCTTAGGTAGCAAATCTCTTGAGGATAGGGTCTGTCTAGTGCTCATTTGAATGCCCCTGCAGGTGCCTAGTATCTGTTAAACAGAATCGAGTGAATGAATATTGCTAAGTATTTTTTTCTTGTTTGGGATGTTCTTTCTAGGCTTTAGCTATCAATTATCACTCCAGTCAGTCAACAAATACCTATTACATGCCTTCTGTATGCTGGGTACCTGAGATAAACAGGTGAAAGAGAAAGGCACGTCCTCTGGCCCGAGTTGCAGCTGTTAGGAGGCAGACAATCTATGCGAAAACCAATAAATCAATGACTGTTTTAGATAAAGTAAATACTCAGAAGGCAACGTAGTAGAAAGTACCTTTGGGTGCTGCATTAGCTAAGGAGGCCAGGGCAGACCTCCTAAACAAAGGACAATTCAGAGTTGAGAACTGAATGATGAGAGCGATGCAGCCAGGGGAAGATCTGCGGGAACTCTTTTAAGCAGAAGGAACAGGAAGTGTTCAAACCCTATGTTGGGAACCAACCTTGAGTGTTTTAGGGACAGAAGGAAGAGGGCGTTGTAGGTATAGCCCGGTGAAGGAGGCCAGGGCTAGAGAGGGATGTTTAGGACTCTGACAAGAATCAGATCAGAGCATTGTGGACCGTAATAAGGAATTCGCAATGGGAAGCCTTTGGTAGTTCGTAGACTCTTTTTTTTTTTTTTTTTTTAAGATTTTATTTATTTTTTGACAGAGATAGACACAGCAAGAGAGGCAACACAGGCAGGGGGAGAAGGAGAGGCAGAAGCAGGCCTCTTGCTGAGCAGGGAGCCTGATGCGGGGCTGGATCCCAGGACTCTGGGATCATGACCTGAGCTGAAGGCAGATGCTTAATGACTGAGCCACCCAGGCGCCCCAGTAGTTCGTAGAAAATGAATATGAACCAATTCATATTCAAATGAATTCTCCATCTTGTTTTTTGTAGGTATTGGCATTGATGTTCACTACCTTGTTATAATGAGTTAGATGTTAACTTGGTATCTACAAATACAAAAATATTTCTGTACTGAAGACAAGTATGTTACAGACATAAGTGCCATTCTTAAGAATTACATGTTGGAAATGCTCAAGTTACTGTACATAAAAAAAAATTAACATCGGGGCGCCTGGGTGGCTCAGTCGTTAAGCGTCTGCCTTCGACTCAGGTCATGGTCCCAGGGTCCTGGGATCGAGCCCCACATCTGGCTCCCTGCTCAGCGGGAAGCCTGCTTCTCCCTCTCCCACTCCCCCTGCTTGTGTTCCCTCTCTCGCTGTGTCTCTCTCTGTCAAATAAACACATAAAATCTTTAAAAAAAATTAGTGTCATCACTACGATGCCATAAAATTAACTGTGTTTCCAATAAACTATAGTTTTGAGTGTGTGTTTTCTGGTTTCTGAGGTTGTTGGAGGAAAAGTGAATTTAGACTACTTCTTCTTAAGAGCTATTTGTATGAATGTAATTCAATTTGGAGTATTTTTTAAAATAATTTTTATTAAAAAGGGTTTTTTTTTTTTATTATTCGGCAAACTCTACCCCCAATGTGAGGCTGTAACTACTCACAACCCTGAGATCAAGAGTTGCCTGCCCTACTGACTGAGCCAGACAGGCACCCCCAATTTGGAGTATTTTAATTGGTCAAGAATACCATAATACATATTAGATGTGTCTGTATGTCCGAATCCCTGAAGTGGCTTAATAAATATGACTTAATTACTGAGAATGGCAAATAAATAGAATATATCTAATCTCATCGGTCAATGCAAATGTATAGGTATATTTTGTTTCTAATTTCACACGGCACAGGCCCGGCATTCCCTGTCATACGCCTCGTGGGTGGCAGAAGCGCGTGGGAAGGCCGAGTGGAAATCTACCATGCTGGTCAGTGGGGGACTGTCTGTGATGACCAGTGGGATGAAGCGGATGCAGAAGTGATCTGCAGGCAGCTGGGCCTGAGGTTTGTTTTTATTCTCATTTTGTTTAAGTTGTGGAATCCATTCTTTCCATACCCAGAGGTAGGTGCCTGTGTGTTTAAATTGTACATTTCCTCAAACAAATAGAAAAAGTCACCTTGCAATCTTTGTACTAGGCTGTAGGCTCCCTGAAGAGAATTTATATGTACTTATAGATCTAACCTGTTTGTGTCTGAATTCAGTTGATTTTATATGCCTGAGAATCTCAGCCTTTTACTCCTTTTCATTAATCGCATTTACATTACCCCAGGTAATGACCAGCACCATCAGTAGCAGAGACTTACTGAAGTCATCTGCTGAAACTCCTTGTTAGGCTTTAACTGAAGTTCGGCTTCTCTCCCCAAGTATGATCTCAACTTTTGACTTTGCTTTCTTATTTTTTAGGTATGTGCTTAGAACAGAGGATGTTTATTAATGTGCAAAGGAAATAATCCCCACGTAGGATGTGGAAATGAAGCATGTGTAATAAAAACAGCAGTATGAAAATCAACATTTCATGTTGCTTGAATTGTGATTATTCTGGAATAGTATGTTGTAATTTTGGATTTTTAATCCCTTTGCTTAGTGATTCTGAACATTGGTATAAGAAGCCTAAAAGTTTCTCTAGAATTATATTTAGGGGATTGGGGCGTCTGGCTGGCTCAGTCGGTTGAGCGTCCAACTCCTCATTTGGCTCAGGTCAAGATCTCAGGGTTGTGAGATGGACACCCTCAACAGGCTCTGTGCTCAGTGTGGAGTCTGATTGAGATTCCCTCTCTAAAATAAGTAAATAAATCTTAACAAAATAAAATAAAATTAGGGGATCTTTTCAAAGTTGATATTTTACTTTAAATTGGTAAATTTCTTCATTTAGTGCTTTGTGGGTAGTGATGGGGAGGCCTCTTTAGATCAAAGCTTTTCTGTTCATGTATCACCTTCTTTACAATTAAGCATAATCCTTGACACTGAAGCATGATTTTTGAACCTTAAACCATTTATACTCATTTGTTTTGCAGCTGTTTTTGCAACTGACCCCCCTCTTTTTCAAAACTCTCTACTGAAGCAATTTAAAGTAAAATATTGACATTTTAACATTTGACCTCTAAATACTTCAATACGTATCTCTTAAAAATAAGAACATGGTGCTGCATGGCCAAATTAACATTATCACAACTAATATATTTGATAATCATTCTTTTTTTTTTTAGAGAGAGAGAGTGTGGGTTTGCGAACGGTGGGGGAGGGGCAGAGGGAGAGAAAGAGAATCTTAAGCAGACTTCACACCAGTGTGGAGTCCTATTTGGAGCTGGATCTCGCGACCTTGAGATCATGACCTGAGCTGAAATCAGGTACTTAACTGACTGAGCCACCCAGGCGCCCCATTGGTAATCATTCTTAATATTTTCTAATATCTGATCACATTCAGTTTCCTATAGTGGCCCCCACAATGTTCTTGACAGATGGATTGTCTTAAGCAGAATTTAGTCCAGGATCATGCAGTACATCTGGATGTTGTGTACCTGAAATCTCTTTGAATCTAGAACAGCCTCTTGTTATTCATGACACTGATTTGTGGAAGAGACAGAACAGTTGTTCTGGAGAATGTTCTTTCCTCCTGTATTTGTCTCATTTCTTCCTACTGGTGTCATTTCCTTTACTCCTCTGGCTCTTGTAATTCCTGAAACTGGAGGCTAGATCTGAAGCTTGATTAGATCAAAGCAGGTATTTTGGCCAGGATTCATCACAGGTGATGTGTACTGGGGTCTTCCCATTGCTGAGGCCAAGCTTGAGCACTGGGTTAAAGGGGCATTGGCCTGATCCTTCCCTGTCAAGTTACATTTCCCCTGTAACTGATTCTGGGACTTAATTGCTGTTTCAGAGTTCATGTGTAGGACGGGACTGGCATGGCAAATCCTGTGTCTCTGGGGCTTATAATTATCAGTGGTGTGAAGTTTACTGGTATGATCATTTTCTTTGGGTGGGTTAGAAATAAGGCCAACCAGTTCTTGTTGAGAAAATTGTTATTAAACATTAATTTTGCGACTACATTTTCAAAATGTTCTGAGGGGATATCAATTTCAATAACAATTTCCCTCAAATTTCCAGGTGTTGCTTTTGGATTCAACACAGCATAAAATTATCATCATGTGCCCTGTACTCAAAACAACCTGGATTTGGTTCCTACTTCTGGAGATGAGAAAAGTTACAGAGTATCTCTTAGATCCCCTCATCTATAACATATTTCTTGACATATAGGGACTGTTGTCTAACAGCACAGTTGGCTGTTAGCACACATAATAAGTATATAATACACATTGGCTATCAAGGTCAGTCAAATTAGGGACTGTTATAGTTGAAAGATGTTATTAACAGTCAAAGTAAACTGAGTGTTTGGTGGTAGATTATCCAACATTATTTCTCTATCCAGAAGTTCTATTTAGTTAGCTGTATCTATGAATTTCATATTTTTTGAAACATTCTAGTGTGTGTATATGTATATTTACCATGTTATCAATTTGGTGGTGCTAATTGATTTGCATGTTAGTTACTAAGAAACCTGTCTTTGCCAAAAATATTAACTTTAAGGGCAGAGTAATAGCATATTTAACATTGCTAGCTGCAGTATGGATTACTCTAAATTTAAGCTATAAGGCATTTTTTTATTATTAATATATTTCTGTGGGGAAAAGGCAGGTTTTGTTGCATAGAAAAATGCATAGAAAACTTAGAGTATCGGGGCGCCTGGGTGGCTCAGTCGGTTAGGTGGCTGCCTTCAGCTCAGGTCATGATCCCTGGGTCCTGGGATCGAGTTCCGCGTCAGGCTCCCTGCTCAGCGAGGAGGCTGTTTCTCCCTCTCCCTCTGCTTGTCGCTCCTCCTGCTTGTGCTCTCTCTCTCTGTCAAATAAATAGATAAAATCTTTTAAAAAAAAGAAAATTTAGAGTGTCATAGAGATACACCGTGAATATTGATATTTATAGTTACAGAAGTGATTCTAGAAATTTATGTTGTAATGTAGAATTCTTTCTTGAGAGCCAAAGATTTCTTTCACTTAAATAAACAGTTCTTAAACAAAGACCATGTTGAAAAACAATAGTCTATTACGTAGAAAGGATACAGAGATGGAATCATCAGGAAGATTATATTGATGTTGGACACATGCAAGGGTCAAGTGTTTCCATCTTTCTCGAGCATTAACTTACTGCCATCTTTTGTATGAGGAAATTCATGTTTGGAAAAGCAATTGAAAGGAAAAATATCTCCAGATATACAAGGCAGCAAATTCCTCTATGAACCTATGCAACAACCGATGATTCAGCTTGGTAGACATTTGTTTTTATTGTAAGCACGCTGATGCTCTGAGCTGATAGTGTTTGGTTTTGCCTTTCTTTCATCTGATCTTACAATTATCTCTTAAGTTCGCATTAAAGCAATATTCTGCAACTGTTCCTCCTTTACAATTTGTTTGCTTATTTAGTGGCATGGCACTTTCGGATGAAATAGTTTTTAAGGGCACATATTTGATAACAGTATAATTGTTGCTTGTCTCAATTTATGATTTTTTTCTTAAGCAAATGTCATCTCCATCTTATTTGTTTGTTGAATTCCCAAAGGGAAACTACATCATACCTCCCTGGAGTGGTGGCTACAATTTCTTCGGGAGACGCTGTCTTGTTGGCTTTCATTTTTTAATGGTGTCTATAGAGTTTGGGAGCTGGAAAGCTTCCTACACACAAAAGAAATCACTGTACTTTTGATACTCAAATTTGAGTAGTCCAGAACTTGGAGAAAGATTAGGAACAGGAAAGGAGGCAACCAGATGTTAGGAAATTGTCTTGAGAATGTGTGTGTACACAGCGAAGTTTCAGGTGAAGACATTTGTTTTTATTTATTTATTTTTATTTATTTGAATTCAATTAGCCAACATATAGAACATCACTAGTTTCAGATGTAGAGTTCAGTGACTCATCAGTTTCATAGAATGCCCAGTGCTCATCACAACACGTGCCCTCCTTAATACCCATCACCCAGTTACCCCATCCCCCCACCTTCCTCCCCTCCCCTCCCCTTACCCCAACCTCAGTTTGTTTCCTACAGTTAAGAGTCTCTCATGGTTTGTCTCCCTCTCTGATTTCTTCCCATTCCGTTTTTCCCTCCCTTCCCCTATGATCCTGTAGGCTGTTTCTTATATTCCTCATATGAGTGAAACCATATGATATTTGTCTTTCTCTGATTGACTTATTTCACTCAGCATAATACCCTCCAGTTCCACCCATGTCGATGTAAATGGTAAGATTTCATCCTTTCTGATGGCCAAGTAGTATTCCATTGTATATATATAGCACATCTTCTTTATCCATCCATCCATCGATGGACATCTGGGCTTTTTGTACAGTTTGGCTATGGTGGACATTGTTGCTATAAACATCGGGGTGCATGTACCCCTTCGGATCCCTACATTTGTATCTTTGGGGTAAAAACAGTCGTGTAATTGCTGGGTTGTATAGTAGACCTATTTTCAACTTTTGAGGAACCTCCATATTGTTTTCCAGAGTGGCTGCACCAGCTTGCATTCCAGGTGGAGTTTCTTTTGTGCAGTTAAAGTGAAGACATTTCCCATGTCTTTCAGAACTCTTAAAAGCATAGTTTAGAACTATGACATCATATTTTATTGTGTGGATATGCCATAATTTACATAGAAATTTAAAAATTGTGAACACATCTTTCTTAGGTTTTTTTTTGGCTATAAAATTATCATACAAAACCATTTTATGGAGTAGTCAATAAAAATCTGGTACAGATTGCTTTTAAAAAGTACTTCTTTGCTTTTTTATTTTACTGTTCATTAATTTTTTTGTATTTTATAGATTTTACCATAAGGACAACCTGGGGACCTTGTGTAACAGAAGAGGAAATGAGGCCCTCTAAGATTACCCAAAGCCCTAAAGTCATACTGTTAAGTGAGAACCAAAATCCCTTTTTTTTTTTAAAGTAGGCTCCATGCTGAGCATGGAGCCCAGTGAGGGGCTTGAACTCACAATCCTGAGATCAAGACCTGATCTGAGATCAAGATGAGATCAAGAGTCAGACGCTTAATCGACTGAGCCACCCAGGAGCCCCAAGAACCAGAATCTTGAGATTTATGGTTCCCAGTGTAGAATTTTTTTTCTTTCATGTTATACTATTTGCAAAATATCCAGGTGTTAATAAGAATAAATACAAATATAGAGCTGAAAGAAATAGAGGATTCAAGAGATAAAAGTTCACTGTAGGGAGAAAATGCTGATAGACTGTTTTTGAGGTGCCATAGGTACCCCACTGAAAATGCCCCAGGAGGCTGTAAGATAGCAAAGTGTTTCGGAGTCAGCTCTGTGGCCAGACAAGCTTCACCAGCAGTGATGGTGTAACGCTGGGCAAATTATCTAACTTCTGGGCCTCAGTTTCCTCTTCTGTAAATTGGGGATCATAATATTGGGTTGTAGGGAGGATTAAGTGAGTTAATACACATAAACCTGGTAGACCAGTGCCTGACCTTTAGTTTGTAAATTTTTAACCTAAATATTGTACAAAAAAATGATACTAATCTTTTAAATCTCTAAAAATGTGTTAGCTAAGAATGCATTCTTACTGTGTTGACTGTTGTAACATTTAGCATCTTATATGTTCAGTGTCCATCAATATTTCTTCTGTGAATAGCCTCATCTTCTCCATGCCCCTATTTTTTTTAATGTTTGTTGTTTTGTCTCATTATAATGTAATTATAATGTTACTATTATTAATTTCTATGAGTTTTTTCTTCTTTGATTGCTGTTACATATTACAAATATTTCTTCCTGCCTGTTGGTTGCCTTTTGACTCTGATTATGGTGTATTTTGCTATACAGTAGTTTAAATTTATATGTGGTTAAATTAAACTTTTTCAGTTTTTCTGACTTCTGGGTTTCTTATCTCAGGAAATCCTCTTTGTCCCAAGGTGGTGTTATTCTTATACTATGTTCTTTATTTTATTCCAACACTTCTTAGCCCTCCCTTCTTCCCATACTCACCCTCCCTTCCTTCCTTCTTTCTCTCTCTCCCTCTCTCCCTCTCCTTTCTTTTTCTTTCTTTCTTTCTTTCTTTCTTTCTTTCTTTCTTTCTTTCTTTCTTTCTTTCTTTCTTTCCTTCCTTCCTTCCTTCCTTCCTTCCTTCCTTCCTTCCTTCCTTCCTTCCTTCCTTCTCTTCCTTCCTTCTCTTTCTTTCTTTCTTTCTTTCTTTCTTTCTTTCTTTCTTTCTCTCTCTCTCTCTCTCTCTCTCTCTCTCTCTCTCTTTCTTTCTTTCTTTCTCTTTCTTCCTTTCTTCCTTTCAATATTTAGATCTTTAAACCCTCTGGAATTTCCTTTTTGTTTCTCTTATGAGTTTGGGATCAAATTTTATCTTCTTCTGTATTCCTTATACCACCTAATCCTGGCTCAGTGAATTGTACCCACTGAAAAGTTCTTCCGTAGGGTCTTTTTCTTTCCTGGCATTTATCCCAGGGCAAAGATCCAAGAAGGCTGTTAATTGGCCTTCCTCCAAAGCTTTCCTTCCTGGCTTCTCCATGACCTGTATCGGTCACCGTGTCTCCCTCTCATCTGTTCTGCAACTTTCAGTGTTCTCTAAATCAGCTTCCATATTTGCTTTCTTGAATCTCTTTCCTTTAGAGCAAGGGTCACCAAACTTTTTCTGTGAAGGGCCAGATAGTAAGTACTTTGGACTTTGCAACTACTCAGCTGTGCCTTTGTGGTGCAAAAGCAGCCACAGACACTAAGTTGGGAATAAGTGAGGCTTTGTTCCAATCAAACCTTATTTCTGGACAGTGAAATTTGAATTTCATAGGATTTTCCCATGTCAAAAATTACATTCTTGATTTGATTTCTTTTCCCTACCATTTATAAAGTGTAAAAGCCCCTCGTAGTGCATGGACCCATATAAAAACAGGTGGTATGCTGAATTTATCCCTTGGGCTGTAGTTCGCTGATCTCTGCTCAGGAGCTGCCAGCAAGGGCTTCTTTGCTCCCATCCTGGATTCTCCCTTTTCACAAAGGTGCAGCAGGTCTCAGGAAGGCAACTCCAAGCACTTCCCTTCTTGTTTGAACCAAACTTAGTAAAATAGCACAGTACAGTTCAGTTATTCAGGCTTCCAAATTCCGGGACTAAGTCACAATCGATACATGACTTGAAAGTTTTATTTCCAGTGGGTATCACACTGTTCCCCTGTTCAGTTTAGTCTGAATGTTGTATGAAAATATTGTCTTCTGGAAGGGGATATTTATTCTACTAGGGGCAACTTAAAACAGGATAATTTATTCACAGCCTTATAGACTACCATTGCAAGACCATTTTGGTATAGAATATATTTTTCTGGGAGCATATATGCTGTCTTTAGAAAAAAAATTGTTTTGGCTATTACAGTTGTTTTTGATAAAATGCCTATGTGCACTAAAACGCTTGAAATTGTTGGCCTCTGAGGATCTGTGTCCCTACCACGGGAATACCAAGTTGAGTGATGTAAGTCATAGCTTAATGATCTTTTGGGCCATCATCTTGTAATCCTTAATAAAAAATAATACAGATTTGTCCGCTGTCTTATAAGCTACAAACTCCCATAAGTATATTCTTTTAAAAATGATTTTAAAATAAATAAATGAATAAAACACATTTACAACCTTAAATCCAGAAAATGTTGAGATTTTTCATTGATTCTCCCTTTCCCACCATTCCCCTGACTTGGGGAGCGGGGAGAACAAAAACTGTGTTGTTTAAACTAAATACCAAATGGTTTTTAGATCAATTGCTTAGCAGTGAAAAATATGCCGTTCATCAGCTGTGAGGGGGAAGCTCTTGAGAGTGCCAGGAGGGTTACTTTGCATCCGTTTAATTCTTACAACCCTGCAAGGGAGTGGTTATCATCCCTATGCGCAAAAGAAACATTTTATGCCTGGAAGGTTTTTGTAACTTCCCCAGGGCAGTTTCACTTGTTAAAGATGGAGCCCAGATTTGAGCCCGAGGGCCAGTTTCCACAACTACTATTCTTCCTCAAAGATTCTGCTTGGAAAGAATAAGCTTTTTGACATGATCAGTAATATATGAATACTTATATATGTCCGTTACACTCTTCTGTGGGGACACAGATACACATTGAAACAACTGGAAACTTCATTTAAAAAATCCTACTATTGAGCATTGATTCCTTCTTTCTGGAAGAGTGGAAATGGCTGTCATGTTTCCTGTCATGTTTCCCCTAGTAAAACAAATTCACTCACAAAATTATTTGATAATATCGTCTGTGTTAGGATATTTTTTTCTTTCACATTTGTCTGATTAGCACTAGATATTAATCCTTAATATTTGTTGGGGCAGACTTCTCAGAGTTCCCTGTATGACAGATATCAGATAGTGATTCAAGTGTGAGGATTCTGAATTTAAAAATTTTAACTCCGACAAAATATCCTGCATAAGCTACTCTTTCTTTTCCTCCCTGCTTCACACCTCCTCCTATAAACATTCCTTTATCCTTGCTCGTGCAAACTCTGAATTTTAAACAGAAAGTGGGTCAGGTGATAATGGAACAAGTATTTGCTTTAATGGTTAAAGGGTTTAACTTTCAAATGTTTTGGGACTTGTTTTAGACGTGTGTTCTCTTAAAAGAAACTTCTATAGTATCTAGTAAAATTAGTCAAACAAGTTCTTCTTTAACCAGGAAGTTGATTATCCAAGACTTGGCCATCGCTCGAGTATTATAATCAGTTAGCAAACTTTTTTTTCCCTTCGATATATTTTGGTTGTAAATTCTCAAGGTAGTTATAAAGTTATGAAAAAAAGGGCAACTAAAATAATGGGGAATATTATTGAATATTGAATGGGAAGCATCATTGTAAAACAAACCAAAAATATGAATGCTCTACTCTAAAAATTAAAAGGCTAAAAGAGGTCGACATGGCAATTTCTGAAGTTATTAATTATTTTGACAGTCAATTGTGATCTTCTTCACTGAAATCTGGGGTTCTAGAATGGGGGACCACTTTGACTTGTGGGCAAAGTACATTTAGTACACATACATTTGAGTGGAGAGATGTTTTAGTTAGAAATATGTTTGGCTCTGAGTGGCAGAGAACTGGAAGTAACAGTGGCTTAAATAAGATGACAGTGTATTTGTCTCTCAAGAGACCAGAGGGACCCAGCTCCAGGCTAGTCTAGTGGTTCCACAATCATCAGGGCCCAGGCTTTTTCTTGGTGGTCGTTCTCTCATTCTTAGTATGGCACCTCATGGACTAGTACAGCTTCTCAAGCTCTGGCCATCACCTCTGCCTTGCAGTCAGCAGGCAGGAGGATCTGGGACAAGGATACTTCCTGGAGGTGATACATGACAACACTTCTACCTAAATATCTGTGTTCAAAACTTAGTCATCTCAAATGGGTACAGAGTTTCAGTTCGGGATGACGAAAGAGTTCTGGAGATGGGTGGTGGTGATGGTTGTACAATAATGAGGAGGTCCTTAGTGCCACTGAACTGTACACTTAAAAATGGTTACAATGGTAAATTTTATGTAATGTATATTTTAAAACAAACAAACTTAGTCATCTGGAAGGAGAAGAGGCTGGAAAATGGGGTCTTTACTCAGGATAGCCATTGCCCTCCTAAAAATCCGAGGTTCCGTTACTAACGAAGAAAAGGAGAGTGAGTATTGGGGGGTAACTTGCAGTCTAAAACATTTGTGATGGCCAAAAATAGAAAGAGCAACAAACAAAGGAACAAGAAAGGAGTAGAGCAAGTCACGTATGACCTGTGGTGTGAATTGGTCAGGGGAAGTATGGATTAATCATAGTTATATGTTTCCTGGGGCAAAAGAAATTATGTCAGATGAATTTTTGGTGTCTAATCCAGAATTCTTATCTTTGTTCAGTGGCATTGCCAAGGCATGGAATCAGGCGTATTTTGGGGAAGGCTCTGGGCCAGTAATGTTGGATGAGGTACGCTGCACCGGGAATGAGCTTTCTATTGAGCAATGTCCAAAGAGTTCCTGGGGAGAGCATAACTGTGACCATAAAGAAGATGCTGGAGTGTCCTGTACCCCTCTAACAGGTAGGAGTTTCACCCCATTAATCTACCAACCCTTGCCGGCACCATCTGGGCTTACCTTCGCTTCTCCTCAATTAGGTAATATAACTAAGTGAGCATGCCAGTAAATCTTGCAAATAAAACTAAAAACAAAACAACGCACAAAAAACAAAAACCAAACAACTGACACAAATTGTATATCAACATGGTATGTCCTTGTTCATAAATATTTCTGAATTTTTCACTTTTTTTATAACATGTAAAAATGTTAAAACATATAAATATGTTTTAGAACATATAATTTTTTTGTAATATATAGTGCCCAATAATCAAAATCAGTGTGCAATGATAAATTTCACATTATTAGGTATATACTTAAGTCCATTTATTTATTGACCTGCCTTGACTCTCAGAATGTGTTTATAGCTAGTGAAACTGTATTGATGGGACTGTTGGTTAAAGCACACTAGTAAAGGAACCAAGTTAACTTGGCTGTGGTCAATTCTCTGACTATTCCAATTTGTAGCACGCTTGTCCGGATATGTCTCATATGTTATAAGAAGGGCATGTCTGAGTACAAATGAGTGTGTGTGTATGTACTTACACGTTTTGTGGGAAGAAGAGGGAAAAGGGCAGACGAGAAGTCAGGTCATCACAAACGCATTGTTTCTATGGTAAAAAGAACTTAAAGAAAAAAGTTGGGGGTTTTAATCTCTCCTTAAAAAATCAAAATAAAAACTTCAGAGGGCCCACGAAATGCTGAAGTTATGCCTTTTTATTTACATAGTTCTATACATGATGTTGTTTTTATTTATTAGCAGAATAACACGTTTATATACAAGAGAAATATAAAATTTATGCCAGATTTTAAACCAGAGCACATCATCTTCTTGGGTCTCCATTTCCTCCTCTTTCAAATGAGTAAAGTCTTGTAGTGTTACTGTGATGGTCAAATGAGGTAAAATGTGTACCAGGGTTTTGCAGACTATAAAGTCTTATATTAAGAAGTGATTGTGTTGCTAAGAGACCATTTACTTTCAAGATCCCGGAGAATCATGAAAGTAAGACCTTTACCCAGGATTATTTATATGTTTCATTTGGGGATGTTTGTATTATTTTGCATGGGAAAGGCTTTTAAATCCACTTGTTGGGGGATAAATTTATTGTATATCTGCTTAGAAGCTCTTAACAGGGTTCTATGGGAATTAATTATTCATTGAACTCATAACCTTCAAATTCAGATCTGTATTGTCAATAAAAGAACAAAAGTGAGACATGTACTCTAGCTTTTATAATTTATGAATGCCTAAGTAATAATAAGTGCATTGACATCATAGATCACACTTTAACCAGAATAGCTTTCTCTGTCTTCGTATTTTAGTATTTTTTCATTTGCAGTTAAAATTTTGAACTATTTCCAAATTACTGTTTTCTTATTTTTTAAATGTAAATGACTAGTATTTCTCATACTTACCAAGATTGAAGCTATAAGAAATTTCCCAAATATTTGTTTAATCTGGAGAAATCTAAATAACTACTTTGGAATTATATCAGAATACATTTTTCGACTCGGGAAATAGGAGCACAAATAAGAAGAAAATAATAGTTTGTTAGGACAGATATGTGTTATGTCATACTTCAGAAACAATCCAATGACCTCAGATCATTGAGCACTGTCCCAAAATAAGTTTAACAAAGAGCCTAGAGAGAGACCTGAAGGGGTGATAATTCTAGTGAAGTTAAAATGTTGTTCTCCCTGTTTTCGATCATTGATTTGCTTAGTCCCTGTGTCTCCTTCTTACCACAGATGGGGTCATCAGACTTGGAGGTGGTAAAGGCGGCCATGAGGGCCGCCTGGAGGTGTATCACCGGGGACAGTGGGGGACTGTCTGTGATGATGGCTGGACTGAGCTGAATACATATGTGGTTTGCCGACAGCTGGGATTTAAGTAAGGCCCGTTGATATGAGGCAGCTAAATGCCAAATTATATTTTTAAAATTCTCCTTTTGTAACCCTTACTTGTAATTTCTATAATACTAACAATACATGTTCTCTGTCATCTGTCTACCTCTGTCTACCTACCTACTTATTCACCTCTCTATATATGGAAGAACAAAAAAACCCCAATAAAAAAAATAACATTTTCTATGATGATGAATATCCGTATCTTGTTATTTATCTCATTACCTTTCCTGTCACCACCCTTCTTCTTGAGTAATTGGTTAGAGCCAGGGGATGACTTTTAGGTTTCTTTGTGTCTATTCAAGTAAGACCGTATGCTTTGAATGCTCGTCTTATTCTGACGCATCACTTCTATTAGATGTTAGTTCTGACATCATTGTGTCTAAAATTGCAGGGAAGTCCGGTGTCAAATGCTTTGGTATTACATTATTCCCTTTCTCAGATGTGATGATAATTATCACTTTTACTTGAGAAAAACGGCCTTCTTGTCATGAGATGACCTTTCGAACTCACCCTTGACCTGACTCATAAAAGCTCGTATCACACTTTGGGCCGTGTATTTCGTGTCACACACATACTGCATTCCAGAGTAAAGACCTCAGTTGGTTGAAGGAACCGCAAATGATGCCTTTTAGCTACTATTTGAATGAAGCCCTCATTGAATGCCCATTCTTTCTTGTTTTTTCATATTTCTCAGTCATGCTTGAATTAATTGTCTCAAGCTTGAAAAAATTGGCAAAATTATTCCATGCTTGAGATAGAACTAATTGCAGATATCCACTAAACCTTAAAACTATACTTTCATCCAAACTAGGTATGATCATGTTTAAACGTATTTTTAAATTTGTAAAAGTAGTATAAAATATTAGAGTTTGGAAAATAAAAATTAAGAACTATCCATAATTTTCCCATTCTTATACTATTATCATTATACCTTGTGTGTATAATTTAGTAACAGCTTTAATAGTGAGTATGTACTTTTTCTATCCATATTTCTTACCTTTATATTACTAGTCATAATTTTTTTTTAAGATTTTATTTATTTATTTGACAGAGAGAGAGACACAGTGAGAGAGGGAACACAAGCAGGAGGAGTGGGAGAGGAAGAAGCAGGCTTCCCATGGAGCAGGGGCCCGATGTGGGGCTCGATCCCAGGACCCTGGGATCATGACCTGAGCCCAAGGCAGACGCTTAATGACTGAGCCACCCAGGCGCCCCTAATTTTTAAAGACAACATAATGTCCATTGAATGTTCATACCATAATTTACTTAATATTTAGGTTAGTTTAATTTTTCCTGTTATAAACAATGATATCATGAAGATATAAATACATGTTATTGCCTAATATTTTGGATTTTCGTGGGCAGTGCAGTTATAATTATTGTGTCAAGGGGTGTGACATGCCAGCCAAAGAGATACTAATATTTAATTAATAAGAATTACTTAATAAATGCTATTTCATCTTTCAGTGAATCTGTTAGGCCTGAGAACTGTATTCCGTTTTCACAGATTTAGAAAGATTCATAAATACTATTAGTTACTATATTCATAATTTCCTTATTAATAAAAACAATGGAGTGATAGTTTTTCTCCATATTTTATTGATTTTGTTTCACAAATATATTCAGTTTTTCTTGTATATACAGAGTATCAGAACTTAATGGTTCTAAAAATGTTCTCACTAATATTTGTTAAAAGTTCTAAATGATTGTGTTAGAAGGTAGAATAGGCATGGACCACATTTACTTTTTGCTTTACAGAGGAATTTCTAAAACAGTACCGTTTTGAACTGAGGAAGGGGTGAACTCTGGGTTTCTTTTTACAAATGAAATCCCAAAGTAAAATGACCTCTTGTTATCTGTTATATAGTTGATATGGACAGAGAGTAATCAGATTGATGCATTTTGTAGAAAAATGGTGTAAGTTCAAAGTGGTAGCAATATGAGGTTTAGGATAATTTTTTTCTTGCTAAGATTTGATTAGTCAGCAAAATGGAAATCTTAGAATAATTAAAAGTTGTACTGTTTTAATTTATTAAAATGTTCATTTTCTTAAATAAATGTAATAAATAAGCACACAGGAAAGTAACTGGGAAAATTCATGCCAGAAAGAAAGATATCTTCATATTCTTTATACAGAAATAATAAAAACATTCAGTAAAGGAAGTGACTGTTATAAAATTTTATGAGTAAGAGTTTAATTACTTAGACTCTTAGAACTGAAAGACACCTTAAATAATTTTTTGCTTAGTGATTTCTGGAGGTTTGGGTTTTACAGAAGAAAAAAACAAAATTGGGGGAAGCATGAATGAAAGTACAGACTGTGACTTAGTTACCAACTTTTTATTTTGCAGATCTTTCCTATTTCCACAATGTATATATTAATTATATTTTTTTGTAGAGCATTGTTACAAATAAAGTCAATTAGAACTCAAATATAATTTATAAAAATTTTAAAAATCAGATTTATGTAACCTTGTGAAAAGCAAAGAGCATCACCATTATTCTGATTTTAGTGGGCTGAAATCCAAGTCTCATCATGGTTTGGGTGTAGTGCTTGAGGACTCACTGAACTAATATACAGTTTTTATTTTGGAAGGGGTGATACCAAAGAGGTCTAGAGAGGCTGATGAAATCAGATGAGCTCAGGTGGCTCTTGAGAGGCCGGTACAAGAAAACTGTTCTAATTTTATGGTTCATGGTGTTATTTCCATTATCAGGAATTCTCTCTGGTTGGTGAGTTAAATTGTAGCCAAAACGCAAGAATGAATGGGGAAAAAGGATTAATTATCCCTTAGGTACCTGTTGAATCAATCGAAAATTGTTAAGATGATCGAAATGTGTGATGGGGTAAACACAGCTCTTAGAACTGTGTCCTTCAGAGTTTTATTTATATTTTTTAGATTTATTTATTTGAAAGAGAGAGAGAACGAGCAGGGGGAGGGGCAGAGGGAGAGGGAGAAGCAGGCTTCCCGCTGAGCAGGGAGCTCAATGCAGGGCTGGATCCCAGGACCCTGAGATCATGACCTGAGTCTAAGGCAGACGCTTAACCCACTGAGCCACCCAGGCGCCCTGGGACTGTGTCCTTCAGATAAGAGAAAGAAGAAACACTTATCCTCTGGAGTCATGATGTTTAATTAGGTTGTTTGTTTTATGATTTGTGGTTCCTTGGAACAAGAGACAGCAGTTCTATGCATGGTGTTCATTTTATTGCCACAGATACGGCAAACAATCCCCTGCAAACCACTTTGAAGAAAGCACAGGGCCCATATGGTTGGATGACGTCAGCTGCTCGGGAAAGGAATCCAGTTTCGTTCAGTGCTCCCGGAGGCAGTGGGGAAGGCATGACTGCAGCCATCGGGAAGATGTTGGTATCACCTGCTACCCTGGTGGCAATGGATACAGACTATCTCTGGGTGAGGATTGGAGTATCCATAATTCAGTAGCCACTGCACCTCTATCCACTGGTCTGGAATGGGAAGCATTTCTTAGCCTTGGCTTTTTTTTTTAGTTAATTTTCTATAATGCTCTAAAACTTTTCAGTCTTTCCACCAATGTTATAAAATTTGTCTTCCTCAGGTTATTGTTCTTTACCTAGAAGCCTAAGTTTCTCACTAAAAATCTTTATAATCACATGTATCTGAAAGGTGGAATAAAGACGCTACAGTGTCCATTCCTCCCCTCGTTGGTCACCTGTTCTGATTCTCATTCACCTTGAATTCTAATGACCAGTTTGGGACAGGATTTTCACAAATTGCAACAGAACAATAGCTCTCTCTCTCCTATCCCCCATCATTTATTTCTTCTTTAGTCCCGAGGCCTTGTCAGTCATTGGTCACCAGCCTTTATTGCTCTGTACTAAGCTAGATCTTTCAGGTTTCTCAGTGGGTTCCTAAAAGGATTTATTGGAGTAAATAACCCATTCGTCTTTCTAAGATACCCTGTTACTCTAGAAACCCATCTGTGTCCTTTACTATTCCCCCATTCCAAATTTCGTTAGATTGGTAGTCAGATAAAAGGTAACTAGCTCATCTAACAGTCTGGAAATATTTGTGGGTAAAGGTCCTTTTGTGAGCAGAGAGCAACTACATGTCCTTGACCGACTTAACATCTGACTGTTGTTAACATCTTACATCTTTTGAGGATGGCAGAATAATTATGAATGAAAAATATAGAGAGAGATATTAAAAAGACTTGCCAAGACTACCACAGCTCCATTATATATCTAAACACATAGTTTTTTTGGTGAATAGATGTTAAAATAATCACAAGTGGTCTTTACTTTGCACCCTCAGAGTTGTATCAACCCCTTTTGGATCATCCTGTTTTGAGACTGTGAAGCTTTAATCTTCACATTATAAAATAACAAAACTTGTTGAATCCCACAGTATTAACTGTATTGTATACTTAAATTGATTCCTCATTGTACTCTAACCTGTGAGATCATGGTGACTCACTGCACTAATCTAGCATTGTACCAAGTAGAAATACAACATTTTACTCCACTCCTTACAGGTCATACTTTCAATTTTGCTTTTCATTTGTCCTCCTTTTTTGTTCCTTTCTTCTTCTGGGGAATTTCTGATCCTCCCAGGATTATGTGATGAGTGACTGTATGTGGCTGGGGGAGATAGAACCTGTTTGCTAGACATGACCCTTGGCCCCAGATGGCAGGTGTTTGGATCATGAAGTGATCTGCTCAGGCACACTGCATCAGTACTCCGGGTGATGATCAGTACTCTAAATACTATACAAAATATTATAATCGGAGTTCTCTGAAGGCCTGTGTGGTTACATGTATGCATATGGTCAGGCAACTGATTTTTCCAGTTCCCTTGCAAATCTTTAATTCTAGGATTCTAGATAATATATTTTAAAAATTTAAAAAGCTGAGGATGATAATTATTAATAAAACGTGATCGTTATTATGTGTCTTTGGTCCTAATTTCAGTAATACGTCTATTAACTATTCATTTGTCCGAAGAACGTTATGTCTGAGCCAGATATACTTTTGGAATAGAATCATATTACCACCGATTCATCCAAAGAGATCGTTACTTTCCCACTTATCAAAAAGTGGGATTTTTAAAACAGTGCATATTTAAAGTGCATATTTAAAACAGAAGCTTAGAGAAGGAAATCATGGAATAGTAATATAAAAAACAGCATTTTAAAAACAATTGATTTTTTACTTCTTTGGCACGGTAGTAATGAGCTATTAGACTATTACTGTTTTCAAGTATTTGAAAGGTAACTTGTGGACCTTAACTTTAGATGTGAATTGAAGTCCTCAAAATTAATAATTGTAAAATTATTGTAATTTTACAATATTTTGTAAATATATATACAAATATATACAAATATAAAAAGTGTAAAATAGACACTTTTTATATTTGGGTGTGTGGTAAATGGAAGGCTCAAAAACAATATTCTAATTCAATAAAAGTAATTCTAGTAAGAATGCAGTTAATACCTATGTGAATTGGGGGAAATTTGTGGGATGGTAAGTGTGTGGATTTCACATTTTAATATTGCACTAATTGCTTTTTTTTATCTCTACACCCAACATGGGGCTCGAACTCATGACCCCCAGATCAAGAGTTGCACGCTCTTCCGAAAGAGCCAGCCAGGTGCCCCAATATTGCACCAATTCTAAATTTCAGAGTATTAAATCCTAGAGAGATTTCATTCGCAGGGAGATGGTCTTTTACCCAATTTTACAGTATAAAATTTTGACTTTACCTTAAGCTAAATTTTATCTTCTAGAAAAATATTATTTTCTAGAATAAAGTATTAAATCAATGTTACAGGAAAATTAAAATAACACTCTACTGGAGGTCCAAGTTTGAAATATATAATTAAATTATATATAATTTAAGATACTATATACTCATAGTACTATTTAGTTTTCCCAAGCATTTTATATTTAAGATTTTAGAAATAAAACAGGTATATTATTGCTACCATAACAAAAAGAACTTAAACAGTAAGGTGGTGTTAATAGAATATCATCCTATAGTGTCATCCAATTTTCCCTTCAAGCATTGAAAATCCAACGATTTTGTAAAATGAAGGGCTAAAACTAGGTTTAGAAATACTGCATGCATTATTTATACAAAGCATGCAACTGAGGCTTTAAAAACACTTTATCGTTTTTATTTTTATGGTATATGAAAAACTGCCCATAAAATGCCTAGAATGGAATGTGGAGCTCTCATTCCATGTGCTCATGTTTTCTTAATTTTGGACCAAACATCCAAAAACGTAAAAATTAAGAACTTTAAGAAAAGAATTTCACCTTTTTTTGGGTTTTTAAGTTTGAGAATCACTTTTCTACATTATTCCTTTTAAAAAAAACTGCAAACTTTCAGATACATTAATAAGAAATGTAAAGTTTCAAGTATACTGTGTTTTGTGCCATGGCTAAAACCCCAAGTTTTTTAGCTAATGTAAGCAGTGCATAGAGTAGGCACTCCATAAACATCTGTTGATTTTGACTTTGCTTTATTGATTCTACTATGATGCCTGCCCCACAAAGTCAGTATGACAGGGACAGAAATTAAAGAGCCAACAACTCGGGGGATAACAAAGAAGGATGGAAAAGTATAAAAATAGATCAGAAGAATCAAAGTAGGACATGCCCATGTTGCCAGTAGTATTTTCTGTCAGTAAACAAATGCCAATCTAGTAATTTCATATTTTGGTTTAAGCAGAAATGATATTTTGTTCTTTAGCTGCTTATTTCACCTCCTTAGTTCGGCTGATTTCAGCTTGCTTCATGGTCTTCCCTAAATCCTCATCAGTAAATCTCAGGGGCCCTGAAGCTGGAGACCCTTCTAGTAACTACGTAATCTGAAGGGTATTAGTTTTTGCTTAGGCTGCTGTAACAAAGCACTACACAGTGGATGGCTTAACAACAGGTATATGTTGTCTTACATTTCTGGAGTCCAAAACCAAGGAGCCATCAGGTTTGGTTCCTTCTGAGGGCTGCGAGGGAAGGGTCTGTTCTAGGCCTCTCTCCTTGTCTTATTTATTTATTTTTTTAAAGATTTTATTTATTCATTTGACAGAGACACAGCGAGAGAGGGAACACAAGCAGGGGGAGTGGGAGAGGGAGAAGCAGGCTTCCCGCAGAGCAGGGAGCCCGACATGGGGCTCCATCCTAGGACCCTGAGATCATGACCTGAGCCAAAGGCAGATGCTTAACGACTGAGCCACCCAGGCGCCCCTCTCCTTGTCTTATAGATGGCCAGCTTCTCCCTGTGCCTCTTCACATAGTCTTCCCTCTGTGTATCTCAGTGTCCAAATCGTCCCTTTTTATAGGGACATCAGTCATAGTGGATTAGGGCCTACCCTAATGACCTCACAGTTCAAACCAGGACAGTGTGCAGGGTGCAGTGAGTGCTTTCAGTTAAATAGTACCATATTTATTGGTGTTGATAGAGATATGTGAAATTCTACAAATGACTTCATTTGCATAACTTAGATAAACCTCAATTTGAAAGAGATCAGTTTCTCAACTTTTTAAAAAAAATGACATTTTAAAAAAATTTTATTATTTTTATTTTTTAGCTTCAGCATTTAAAAAAATTGAGGTATAATGAACATATAACATAATATTAGTTTCAGGTGTACAACATGATTCAATACTTGTATACATTGTGAAATGATCACCACAATAAGTGTGATTAACACCCATCACCTTACATAAATTCACATAGAAAAAATTTTTTCTTGTGTTGAGAACTTTTAAGATCTACTCTCAGCAACTTTTAGATATGAAATATAGTATTATTAACTATATTCACCATACTGTACATAGCATCTCTTTGTAATCTTAGTAATTTTTATGCCTTAAGCCCTTCTTTTGGAGTAAATAGGAAGGCTGAAATGTAAATTGTCCGTGTTAGCTGCCTTCCTTTCTTTTCTTTCCCCTACACATTCAAGTTACCCATGAATGCCAAGCGTATATATATATATGTATTTATGTCTTCCTAAAAATCTCAGCTTTGGAGTATAAATTTCTAGCTATGTTCAAGGATAAATGAGCAGATGTGAAACAAAAACAACTCTAAGGAAATATCTTTTACTATTTGGAAGTTAATGGTAATAAAATAAGACCATTCACAATTTTGCAGTGCTAATCATTCATTCATCATTCATTCATTCATTCATCAAACAGCTACTGCATGTCCTCTGTATGTGAGGCACTGTTCCAAGTGCTGGGAATTCATAGTTGAGCAAGTGAGTACTCTGATCCCAAGGCTTCAAAAGATATCGCAAAAGTGGATACAGTTTTTTATTAATACCTCTTCTCTCTCACTCTCTTGTATTACCCAGCTGATTTTATAGTTGATACAAAAATGAATTGTATTTTATAAAGTCTCTCATACTTTAACATCAGTTTTCTGTTTTGGCTTTTCTAATACTTTCGAATCATGACTTAGGTTTTCCTATCAGACTGATGGATGGAGAAAATAAGAAGGAAGGACGAGTGGAAGTGTTCATCAATGGCCAGTGGGGAACCATTTGTGATGATGGCTGGACTGATAAGGATGCAGCTGTGATCTGTCGTCAGCTTGGCTACAAGTAAGAAAAACCGAATTATTTGGGATGGTTACTTGATGAGCATTTCTGACTTTTTAGGTTTGTTCTAATGAATTATTTCTTACCTAAAAATAATTTCTATTAATCAATTGGAAATATTGGCAGCATGCTGACTTGATTCCAAATTATTAAGAAATACTAAGGAGAGCCTACTTAAATTTTTCTATTTTCCCAAAAGCAATATACACTGTTAGATAAGAAATATAGCTTTTGGGGCACGTGGCTCGCTCAATTGGGAAGCATGCAGCTCCTGACTCAGGGTCCCCAATTCAAGCCCCATGTTGGGCCTAGAGCTTACTCAAAAAAAAAAAAAAAAAAAAAGCTTTTATTTAATAGCAAATGGTCTAATAATTCTTGACTATTCATAATACTGCTTGTATCAGGCAAAGGTGGTAACCTTTTCTCTGTGATTTAGGTTTCAACACTGTAGCCTTTTTAAGAGACTCTGGAATTACTGAAATTGGGGTTGGTTCTCCTTATTCACAGTAGTAACACTCTCTAAAGTCGCAGTGATCACTGTATTAGCAAATACTGAGCCATTGCTTCTAGAGTTAAGATTGAACAAGGAGATGCTTTGCCTTCTTGTTTTAGCTTTCAAACTTGCAAACAGTTGAACATTTTGGTCTGTTAGTATCTTTTTTTTAAATTTTTCGGCTTAAAAAATATTGATGATTTCACTATTTAAAATGCCAGCGACACACAGTGCTCAAGTGCTATCCAGCATTCCTGAGTGCAAGAAGGCTGTGATGTGCTTTCTGGAGAAAATACAGGTGGTAGATAGGCTTCACTGAGGCACGAGTTACAGTGTGGAAAAACATGGCACTAAACAGACTGGGAAAAGGACACTTGTTTCAGTTTGAGAGATGAAATAAATAAGCAGATTGTCTTCTTGTGAGACCTCAACTGGGCAATGCACATTTTTTGAGGCTTTGACATGTCTGCAAATGACTGTGAAAACACTGTGAGTATTGATTTGGCAGCTGCAAATATATGGAACATGTTACAGTTTATAGGTTATGCAATTTAAACGAATGTGCATAAATTGACGAGCTTGTAATAGTTACTAATATTGGTTTGGATTTTAAAATATATCTTTAGGGGCTTCTGGGTAGCTCAGTCGTTAAGCGTCTGCCTTCGGCTCAGGTCATGATCTCAGGGTCCTGGGATCGAGCCCCACATCAGGCTCCCTGCTCTGCGGGAGGCCTGCTTCTCCCTCTGCTTGTGCTCTCTCTGACAAATAAATAAATAAAATCTTTAAAAAAAGTCTCTTAATAAGTAAATCAGTAATTTAATGTTATAACAAATTGGATAATCATCTTCTAGTGCACAATCTGTTAATTTACCATCTAAAAATATTTTACATGAGAATCATTTGGATATTTGTTCAATCTAAACATATTTAAATGTTTTTATAATTTCCCACTAGGGGAAATGGATTTCATATAAGAACATATATATAATTGTAAACAAGTATGTGACTAGAGTAGATGTTTTTCCCTAGGTCTACTTTGAATTGTTAAAAATCTTTAATAAGGCATTTGTTTGTAGAAACCAATCCAGAAAACTTTTAAGCTATCAACAGGTTTGGGTCTTATTAATAGGAGTTCCAGAGATCTGTCCCCCAGTCAGCTATATTATATGTGAGGCTTCATCCTTGGAAATACGGAGAATCAAAGTATCATTAGAAAGCATTTCCACCATTGGAGAAACAAAAATGAAGTAATAAAAACCAGGAAACATGAATGGTAACTAATGTAGATATGCTTAGAGTAAACAGAAAGTAAAAGGCATTATTTAATTATGTATTACATGTTACATAATATCTGACAAAGTCTAGCATAGGAGCATATTATTTTTAGAGGGTTGAGAGAGAATGTGTTGCTATCAGTTACACTTGTTAAGATAGACTAAATAACTGTGATGGAAATTCCCTTCTATTTGAACTTTGTTTGAATCCATTAGCATATGTTTTCAAGATGACATTGTTCTTGAACTGCATATTTATTGTAGTATCCCTTAAAAGAATCTGCAAAACAGTGTGTTCCTACTGAGTTATTAGAGACCTAAAATTAAGTATATCTAGTTTTTATCTTATAAATTGATGCAAAGGATTTAATTTCTGGCATATTTGTGTATGACATTTAAAAATAGAACAGTTATATCACTCTTAATTATAATCCAAAGGAATATCAGTATCATAGTGGCTTGATGCTCTCTGTCATCTATTTAAAAAATACAGGAGAGGCGCCTGGGTGGCTCAGTCGTTAGGCGTCTGCCTTCGGCTCAGGTCATGATCCCAGGGTCCTGGGATGGAGCCCCGCATCAGGCTCCCTGCTCCGCGGGAAGCTTGCTTCTCCCTCTCCCACTCCCCCTGCTTGTGTTCCCTCTTTTGCTGTGTTTCTCTCTGTCAAATAAATAAATAAAATCTTAAAAAAAAAATACAGGAATGAGCTCTTCTTTGACCTTCAGAAATTTTATACAGTTCCTTTTTCTCCTTGAAATTGTATTTAAAATTTTCCTTCTTCACAGAATCCTAATGTTATTATGCTTTAAAAAAATGTGTGTATATGGGTATATACATATATAATATATATATATATACACACATGGAGAGAGCAAGAGAGAAATTAATCCTTCTGACAGGTTCCTCTCTGGATTTTATGATTTCTAGTACACAACTGATTAAAGACAACAAAAACAGAAATTTGAGAAATAATTATTAAATATAGGAAATAAAAGCTGACTAAAGCTCCCATTTCTAACTTAGATTGATGGGTTGGGTTTATGGTGCTTGGTTAAAGGAGGCTTCATTGCTATCATATATTTTGAACTGTTCTTTTGTCCGCTTGAGAGTCTTTTAAATCTTGGAGCAATGCATCGTGGTAGGATTTGGGACGAGTGAAAAATACGTCTTTCTTTTGTGTAGTAGGAGAAGGAAAATTTTGAAAGAGAAGTTGATTTTGATTTCAGCAAGACCAGTTTTAGGCGAGAATACACATGTAATTTGAGGATCTGAATACCGATTCCTTTAAAGCCCATATAGCCCTGAGAAAGTCATCCTCTACTTCTAGGAGCACTTAACAGCCGGTTTAAAGACTAACTAATGTACTGGAGTCTATTGTGTCTTTGCTGTGAATTACTGCATGCCTATAGCCCAATGGGAAGTCTCTTCCCCTTTTTCTAAAGATGACACAGTCCTTAACTGTTAAAAAAAGGTCACAGGAAATTTTTTTAGACTCCACTATATTGTTGAGAGTGTATTTAATCATGCACTTTTATTAGTTTAAATGTTCTCTAATTTCTATCTGTCGATGTATCTAAAATCGTACATTCTTTTAGTGTGTAAATTGATAAATTTCTAAGAAATCATGCTTTGTTTTATTTAATGTGTTCTACCTGTCATCTACTTCAATGGTATTTATCATGCATTTTTGTCTGTTCTTTGTGTAACCTTCTGTTTTTTTATTTGCAAGCAACCCGATTTTCTATTGTCATTCTTTCTCTAGTGGTTGGACATTCAGCATTCTTATTGTTTTACTAGAAGTTGTCTTTAAATTTTTAGCAAACATACTGGCATATTTTCTTACCAATTTCAAAAATTATTATCTGTAAGTTTGCCTTGCTGAAAAATATCAAAACATTTAGCATACTATTTTTTACTTTTTACCTCCACTCATCCTCCCTTCCCAAACTTATGGGAATCACCTGGGATTTTAACTTCAGAGTGTTATTTTTTATTTTCTTCGAATTATGCCTATTTGAATTTCAAATTGCATTACATTGCACATCCATATTATCAGCAATTATTGCTATTTTTAAAAATGATTATTAAAGGGGTGCCTGGGTGGCTCAGTTTGTTAGGCATCTACCTTGGGCTCAGGTCATGATCTCAGGGTCTGGGATCCAGTCCTATGTCAGGCTCCCTGCTCAGTGGGCAGTCTGCTTCTCACTCTCCCTCTGCCTCATCCCTTGCTCATGCTCTTTCTCAAATAAATAAATAAAATCTTTTAAAAAAATGATTACTAAAATAAGCAATCTGTGGCAATTGTACTCAGAAAAAGGAGAGAGAATACAAATAAACATTGGAAGAAAGAAAAAGAATATGAGCACAGATACACAAAAGTTAAAAAAATTGTAAAGAGTACTGTGAATTACTTTTAGCTAATAAATTTGGAAATCTAGATGAAATGGACAGTTATCTGGGAAACCACATTTTCAACAAAAATAAAATTATGAAAATTGATAGAAAACCTTTCAAAAAGATTAATGATCATGGAAGAAATGACTGATTTTTTTGCTCAAGAGTTTTGACCAATCTTCAATTCAGATAAGTCCCAAGTTATATAAATTGTTGCAGAGCGAGAAAAAGATGAAAATCTTTTCATTCATTTAATGAGGCTAATATAAATTGATTTCAAGACTAGACAGTCTAAGTACACACACACACACACACACACACACACACACACACACACACACACACAGAAAACTATACCCCGTCTAATGAAGCTACATACAAAAATTTAAATAAAATATTAGCAAATTTAATTGAATGGTGTATTTAAGCAAATTTAAACAAATGGAAGTCTATTGCAAGAATAAAAGAATGGTTCATAGTGAGGTATTCAATTAATGTATTCCCATATGTCATCTATAAATGAAAATAAATATGATCAGTTAGTAATGGTGTAAAGTTATATTTTAAAAATCATCATTCCTTCCTTACATCTATTAGGAAGCTTGGAATACCTTAGCTTTATATCACAGTCATCAAACAGGAACAAAACAAGAGTGCCTGCTATTACTGCATTGACTCAGTACTGTCTGAAGATCCCACTATCATTAAGCATTGAGCTATCAGTATTGCAATTGAAGTCAGAATTGTTACATGGATAATAAGATATTCCACCTCAATAACACAAGAGAATCAATGGGAAAGACAATAGAACTAGTGTTGATTAATGTAGTCACGTAAATATAAATATGTTTAAAAGGTGATAGCTCCTATACTAGGTAAAAAAGAAAAAGAAAAAAATATCATTTAGATGGTACGAAAACAAACAAACCAAAGAAATGACTAGGAATAATCACAAGAATTGAGACCTATGTGAAAAAAAGTAAATCTTTACTAAAAGTAGAAGAGCTAATAAATAAAACACCACAGTGCTGAATGGGAAGACAAAATAGAAATTAATCTATCCATTAAATGCTGGCATCATAAAAATCTTTTATTTTTCTTGGTGTATTTGGGGGGGTGGGGAGAGAGACTTGATTTTCTGGGTTCATCTGAAATCACATCCGTGTGGTATTGACACAGGAACAGGCAAGAAGTCAATGACACTAATTGCACCAGTGGTTAGCAACCTCGGTTGTACAATTAAAATAACGCTGATAGTTAAAAAAAATATATCACCCATGCCCAGCCCCATTCCTGTGGATTCTACTTTAATTAATGTTAGGTGGGTTCAGGTTTTGCTATATTTTAAAAGCTTCCAAAGGTTTTTAAATGTGTTGCCAAGGTTGGGAACCAAGAAATGGCTTATGTACATGTAATTATGATAAATAATTAAATTAAAAAGCCTTTCAAATCAATAGGAAAGGTTATTAGGACAATGAACTTAGGGACAAAAATCAAGCTAGATCCTTTACTAACACTAAACAGAAAAAATTCCAGACAGAAAAATGATACACAAAATAAAACAGAAAAAACTCTGTTCTTTAAATAATCACATTTTAATTATATGTGTATTTGCTTTCCAAAGACTTGCCTTGTATTTGGCAATATATAGCCAGAACCTAAAAAAAATGTTTATACCTGCTGAACAAAAATTCTGCTTCTGGAAAGAAATCTAAGCTATCCACAAAGACTTGTATTTAAGTGTATATCTATAATTGTAAAAAGTCTTGAATTTTAAAAGTAAATGTGCAGCAGTAGGGAACAAAACGCTAATTTTTCTATGTTACAGTTTTTCTTTTAAGGAGATTTTATTTTGAGAGCAAGCGAGTGAGCACGCGAGCGTGTGTGTGTGGGGCGGTGGGGGCTGGTGCAGAGGCAGAGGGAGAAAGAATCTCAAGCAGACTCCGTGCTGAGTGCAGAGCCTGAGGCGGGGCTCGATCTCAGGACCCTGAGATCGTGAGCTGAAGTCAAGAGTCAGGCACTTACTGGACTGAGCCACCCAGGAACCCCTATGTTAAAGTTTGTTGCAGAACCTCCTGAATAGGAATCATGTAGGGCTTATTAAAAAAATAGATTGCTAAGTCCCGCTGGTGACATACTCAACTCAGAATCAACCCAAGTGGCCTTTTAAGTACTCTGAAATTTGAGATCCACTAATGTGTATAAAGAATTTTTTTTAACCAGTAAAAATTATAGTTAATATTTTCCCCATAAATATGTACAGGAAGGGAATACGCCCAAATGCTAGCAGTGTGTTGTTGAGTATAAAAAAGTATTTTTATACTTTTATTTTGTAAATTTGATACAATAAGCAATTATTACTTCTATAAATAATAAATAGGTTTCATATTAAAAAAGATTTACTCTAAGAGTACCGTTAAGAGTCATCTGTTTGGGCACAGGGGTCTTCCATGACTATAAAAATTTATAATGGGTTACATCTTATTTTTATTTGCAATTTATTTCAGAGTAGCAGTTACTAGTTAGCTGTACCAGTTTTGAAGTAAATGAGCTGCCAACCATAAGCATGTGAGGCCAGGTCTCATCACTGAAGGGGGTCATTCAAATGAATTTCTCAGAGAATTCATATCAATAAATACTTGGCTAGAGTTCCTGCATAAGTATAAGGAAAGTATAATAACTTTATCTTAGTTAAGTAGAATATATTTTGATGTGAGAAATCTGGTCCAAATTGTCATTTTTAATGAATCAGTTTCTTTTAATTTGAAACCTGTCTTTTGCCTGTTTTTCTCTTGGGTTGTTATGTTTTTTTTAAAAAAAATTTAATGAATTTTGAGATTTTTTTTTCTCTGATAGTCCCCTCTATTGGATGTATTCACCAACAAATATATTTATAAGTATGTATTACAAATATATGCATCAACCTTTTATCTTTTACCTTTCCTTAGGGTGGTTTTTTAGTGAAGTAGTGTTCTTAATTCTTATTGAGTTTATTAGTCCTTTAATTTCAAAGTATATCATCTATGTCTTGTTAAATAAGTTTTTCCCTAACTTGAGGTTATAAGGATAATTTCCCTATAATTCAGAATTTAAAACTTTGCCATTTATCAGGAATTGAGTTTTGAATATGACCATTAGTTTGAAATACTTCATTAAAAAAGCTTTTGTATTTGGATAGTTAAAAAGAAGTACTGTGTAATTAAAAACAAACAACAACAAAACATTAACATACCAAAATAAGTCTTCCTTCTATTTGTGATCCCAGGTTTTGTCTTTCTTTCTTAAAAATTAGACTTTTTTTACTTCTAACGTAGGCTTTGAAATTTTTAACTCCCTAGGCTATTACTTAACCTCATAATTTTCTTGGCAGTTTTAACCAACTTTAAAAGAGTGTTATGCTCTATACACTTTGAGATGATTTTTTTCCTGCTTAAACTAGAGTTTAAGACTATCATGAATTTCTGACATGCCATTAAATGTAACTTTCTCAGCAGAAGCTAAATGAGAGGCAAACTAACTGATGCAATAAGGAAGCTCTGGGGTAGGAAGGCAGAGAAGGTATAGTTATTACCCCTTTTAAGCTTTTTTTCTGACAGAGTCATGAAGTAAGTATTTTTTAGCACACATAGATGCAAATTTTAATATTTAAGAGTTAATCGAATGAGACTGTCGTGATGTATTCAAATGTATGATCATCTGGTTCTCCACATCCTCAAGAATGCTCTGTTCCCAGGGGCTCTGCCAGAGCAAGAACCATGGCTTATTTTGGGGAAGGAAAAGGACCCATCCACGTGGACAATGTGAAGTGCACAGGAAACGAGAGGTCCCTGGCTGACTGCATCAAACAAGATATTGGGAGACATAACTGTCGCCACAGCGAAGATGCAGGAGTCATTTGTGATTATTTTAGCAAGAAGGCAACAGGTAACAGTAACAAAGGTAAGTCATCTACTAGGGCCTATACAAGTCAAAGAGTAATTTTCCCTTCATTAGTATAAGCAGTACTTTGATGACAAAAATCTCCTCCCATTAGACTCTATATAATCTGCGTTTGTGTTTAGAGGCAGTGATTCCTGACAAACTTGACTGGATGGGGCTTACATGGGCAGCAGAGTTCAGGGGCAGGAGTGGATTTATAGGATTTGGCATCATGCCCTTTTGACATTCTCAGCCGTTTCTGTACCATTCTTTCTCTGGATGTAATAAAACTGTCAAACTTGTTGGTATCCTTGAAGACTTAGAATTGACATTTACCTCATAAAAAGAAAAAAATGAATTTTTTTAAGGGGGGGAGGGTGGGGAGAGGCAGAGGGAGAGAGAGAATCTCAAGCAGGCTCCATGCTCAGTGTGGAGACCAGTGTCGGGCTCGATCCTAACCACCCTGAGATCATGACCTGAACTGAAATCAAGAGTGAGAGGCTTAACTGACTGCGCCACCCAGGCGCTCCCCAAGAAATGAAAATGTAAAGATGAATCACAGAAAGGAACTTCCACTCTTAATAATATTTTAAACAACCAGGATAAATTTAAAAGTAATTGCAAAAAGAAAATTATCTTTTGTAGAGTTTATTTTCTGAAATTTAAAAACATTAAGGAAAATGAGAAATAATCTTCTAGTATAATACAGTAATAGATGTTTTATACTTAGAAAGGTCCTTGAAACCTGAGAGTAACTTTTATGAAACAACTACTGTTTTAAGTGAATAAAAAAGTAGCTATTTTATAGAAAACTATGGTTACATTTTATGAAAAGAAAAATCACCTCTTTATGTGTGTTGAAAGTTCATAGTTTTGATGCACTGGACTTTCTGAAATTAGGTGTCTATATTTGAGCATTCTCATTTGCTAACATCTTTTAGTTGCTAAAGACAATGCAAAAATAAATTGGATGCTGTTAATATGATTCTTCACTGAGGAGCTTCTCAACTTATCAAATCATATTATATATTTAATATTATTAAATAGTATAGTTATAACTTAACTTATTAAATTCCCTTCAATAATTTAAACTACAGTTAAAAATTGAATATATAATTCTTTGTATTATGTCAAATTTCTGAAGCAGTAGAAAAACATAAAAATTCAATAATTATACAATGTTTTTACTATATTCCTAGGTAAATCTACTTTAAAGTATGAAATACCGTATTTATTTCATTATTTATACATTTATTTTTATAAATTCCCGGAGTTGTAGCAACACTTACTTGATACCTTTCCATGGTTCCAATGCTACCATACCTCAAATAAAAGGATTTTGTCTTAGACCAGCTGGATTACTGAATCTGGCTTATTAACCTATTGATTTTGTATTGAGGTTCAAGACCTAGTGACTTCTTTTTGTTTTTCTTTTTTTAAAAGATTTTATTTATATATTTTAGAGAGAGAGCACAAGTGGGGGAGGGAGAGGGACAAGCAGACTTTGCGCTGAGTACGGAGCCCAATTCTGGTCTCCATCTCATGACTGTGGTCATGACCTGAGCCAAAATCAAGAGTCCCCCGCTTAACAAATGTAAGTTTGTTAAGAATGCACCTCCCTAGTGACTTCTATAAGGGGATTCAAACTCAAGCCATTGGTTATTGGTCATTTGATGGGATCCTTTTATAAATGAACTTCATTTTGCTTTCTAATTTTTTTTTTTTGGAACAGTGGATTTTAAGCTTTAAATAGATTTTACATTTTTGCAACCTGGTGCCTTGCCTCAGGATGATGTAAACTTTCAGTTTTGCTTGCTCAATATTAATTGCATCATTCTTTATTTTGGTGTTATATATATTGACCTGACTCAGAGCATTATTTGAAACTTATGTTTTTCTAATATCTTACAATTTGCTGTGTCATCTAGAGGACTCATATCCTAAGAGATGAGAATTAAATTTAGACAGCATGCCTCTGAGATCATTTGGCAAATTAATGATCTTGGTATACACATTGTTGAACCTCTTTCTCTCTGAAGAAATAACTAGTACTGATTCCCTATTGAGCTCCCTTCTACCTGAATATAATGGGAGAATATTAGTGTTGACTAGATTTTCGTGGTCTTGGTGCAATTCCCAGCCTTCTCTTCTTACACAGATAGAAAAACAGTATCTATCAATACTTTATAACATATACTTAACCAAGGAACCAACATACTCCTATAGACATCCTCCTCCTTTCTAAAATTATTTTTGAAATAGTCATACTTTTACTTTCTTTTGTACACCACTTTTTCATATAATTTAATTCTTTTTTTATGCTCTTGATCGAGTCTGTTATCTTAGGAAGTTAGACTGTATTCCCTCTTAGACTGCTTAGTAAACCCTATCCATAAATTAATATGGTATATGAGTAAATGTAAATGTGAATTTAGATCAGAATCCTATTCTGGGAATATGCTTTGCTCCTTTAAGTTACATTTTTGTAGACATGGCTTGGCAATGTTGTGTATGAAAAGCAAGTAATTTAGACCAGTATCGCCTTTGCAGTTCTCTTGCTTTAACATTCCTGGACTCCAAAACAGCCTCTGAAATCAGCAGAGGAGGAGATGTAGGTACATATAGGATGATGTACTGGGCAGGGTCCAAGTTGAGTATGGGGAACTTCCTCAAGTTCCTGATCTGCTTGTGAATTCTTGGTTAATTGAGAAGACTTTTAATTTTTATTATAAGAAAAAGTATCCTATAATTTGAGGAGAGAAACATTTTGGAATAAAGAACTAAGCAGCAGGAGAATGTGTCACATATGTCTTTACCCCCCTATGAGCAATATGGTAGTCTGATTAATAACCTCTGTCCGCTTCAGAATCCCTCTCGTCTGTTTGTGGCTTGAGATTACTGCACCGTCGGCAGAAGCGGATCATTGGTGGGAAAAATTCTTTAAGGTAAAGGGTCCTTCAGAGGAGATTTTCCATATTACAGAATTACTTATATACATACAGTGTTACAAATTGGGGTTTTTCTACTATTATGTAAGGGATTTATTTTACTTATTTAATTTTCTAAATTAAATACAGATTACACGGAAGATTTCACATTATTAAATTTAAAATGTTCCTAGATTGCTACCTTCTGATTTATAAGATAGATACGTTGCTGAAAAGTTATGTGGCAGGAACTAATTTAACAGGAGGTCTGAAAAAATGTATATAAATACAAAATTCATTTAATTTAGAATATATTTGTTTTAGACTAGACTCTTAATATAATTTTTTTTTATTTGTTGCATTTACTCATGGAAAATCAGCACTTTATTAAATACTTCTTTAGGCTGCCTAGGTGAGGTAGTGGGGAGAGAAAATATGCTTCAAACCATGAAGTATAAAGAAGACTCTACTTGATTCCATGGATGTCAGAGATAGGTGGGATGCGTACAAATACCTATGAGCAGATCTTCAATGTGACCTGCTCAGAGTTCGAGGAGCACCATTTTCAAAGTAGGAAGGGATTTTTACATCCGAGGGTCCCTTTTATATTGCTTTTCTCCCACCTGCAAGCCTTCCGAGTCATTGTTTTAATGGATGCTTTTCTTTGCTTTTTCTACCTTATATGGACTTAAGTGCTTACTTTCTTCTTAGGGGTGGTTGGCCTTGGCAAGTGTCCCTCCGGCTAAAGTCATCCCATGGAGATGGCAGGCTCCTTTGTGGGGCCACGCTCCTGAGTAGCTGCTGGGTCCTTACAGCAGCACACTGCTTCAAGAGGTACGTGTCCACCTTTCCAGACGAATCAGTTGGGCTCTTACTTGCCAGTTCTTCCAATCCCTTCCTTCTCTGTAGCATACTGGAAACTTGGGGTGACAGAGCCAGGCTACCAGTCTTCCTTATGTATGCCAAGGGCATGGTGGAAGTGGGGGAGGTAACAGAAGGAGCAAAGAGAGCCCTCAGGAAGCTACTGCGTTATTAAAGCAAACTCTAGGGAGCAGAGAAGATGTGTTTGGGGAGGGGAGGCAGCTATATTAGTGCTTCCCTCAAGAACATATCTGAAGAGGGGCGCCTGGGTGGCTCAGTCCATTAAGTGTCTGCCTTTGGCTCAGGTCATGATCTCAGGGTCCTGGGATTGAGCCCCGCATTGGGCTCTCTGCTCAGTGGAGCAGGGATCATGTTTCTCCTTCTCCCCTTGCTTGTGCTCTCTCTGTGTCAAATAAATAAATAAAATCTTTTTTTTTTTTTAAAAAGAACATATCTTGAGGGTGAAATCATATCCCAGTAGACCTAGAAGAGACCTCAGATTATCTAGTTATAAACACTAAGAATAGGGAGTGCAATTTTTATTGTTTTTGATTTTTTGGGTCTTCTTGGTGTTTTGTGCCTTTTGTGCATTTTAAATTTCTCTATTTGCACCTTCTAGAAAGTCAGGTTGCATCCTGATTATTTCCTCATGTCCCATCTTATCAGTCCGATCGAAGTCTTCCCAGTTCAGAGGGGAGGCCACACAGAGAAAATCAGTGTGCCACAGTCACACTGCTCATGGGAGCAGTGCCTGCACTAGAACCTGGATCTCCTTTCTTCTTGTCCTGTGCTCTTTTGTGGGCCTGGCTCATGGCCATTTCCTCAGCATGAACTTTGGTGTTTTAAAATGTATACCAATCCTTGGCAAAATACTGATAATTAATGAAGCAAGGTGATGAGTACAGGAGTCTCACTATATTATATACTTGAAAATGGTCATAATAAAAAGTCTTACGTAAAATGTGTAACATGTCACTGAGAAATTCTAACAAGCAAAAATTTGTTTTATATTTTTCCTTATGTGATATCATAAGGCTTCACTGTATATTTGTAATTTATCCATATAGATTTTGTTCACTTTAACCACCATGTGAATCTTAACTCCTATTGAAAGAGTACATCACAGCTTATTTATTCCCCTACTAATGGAGAGTTAGGTGGTTTCCATTCTCTGACTATGAAAAAACAATGCGGTAGTACATATCCATTCTATGTCTCATTGGCTACATATATGTGGGAGCATTTAGCTAGAGTATGGTACATTTCAATTTCACTTGGCCCTACTAATTTTCTTTCTAAAGTAATTGTATCCGTTTATATCTTGGCAAAGTGTAAGTCCCTCTTTACTCAAATCCCTACCTCAACTTGATACTATCAATAGTCTTAATTTTTGCCAGCCTTAGACTTTTTGGATTTCTTTTTAATTCCATTTCCCTGATTAGTGTCTTCCTCTTTCATGAATTCTTTGTTTATATCCTTTGCTTATTTTCTGTTGGATTGTCTTTTTGTAATTGATTTAAAAAATTTGTTCTGTGTACATAGTCTATGTTGTTATGTGTTACAAATACCTTTTCTCGATCAGGGGTATGTCCTGTCACTTGTTTAAGATCTTTTTCTTATAAAGATATTTTAATTTTAATATGTTTAGGTGTGTCAGTTTTTTAAGTTTGATAACAAAATTTTATATTTTATTTAAAAAATATTTTCCTCGCCCTACATGATGAAGAAATTATCTTAGTTTTTCTTTTTTCTTTTTTTTATTTTCTTTTATCTTAGTTTTTCACTAAGAATATTTACAATTTTGCCTGTCATGTTTAGGTTTTTAATCTGTTTACAGTTTTTTGTATGTATGGTATGAGAAAGGAACCTAACTTTATACTTTCATGGATAGTTAGTTTACTATCTTTTTTTTACTCTTTTTACTGAATACTTTCATGGATAGTTAGTTTACCAGCTCTTTTTACTGAACATTATATTCTTTATGCAGTGATTTATCACAACTATGTTGCATGCCAAGTGCAGAGTCTGAGGTGTGGGGCTCGATCCCATGACCTTGGGATCATGACCTGAGCTGAAACCAAGAGTTAGACACTTAACCACTTAACTGACTGAGCCACCCAGGCACCCCAGGGCACCATTTTTAAAGTGTGGTCTTTCTACCACAATATTAGATACATTCAGCTTGTTAAAAATCCAGATTCCTGGGCCTCTACTCCAGATCTACTGAATCTTTGGAGCCAGGCCTCAGAAGTTGGCATTTTTATCAAGCATCTCTGATGATTCTTATGAACACTAATGGTTAAGACCCACATAGGGACGCCTGGGTGGCTCAGTCGGTTATGTATCTGCCTTCAGCTCAGGTCATGATCCCAGGGTCCTGGGATCGAGCCCCGCATCGGGCTCCCTGCTCGGTGGGGAGTCTGCTTCTCCCTCTGCCTTCCGCCCCCACTGTTTGTGCTCTCTCTCTGACAGATAAATGAATAAAATCTTTAAAAAAAACAAAAAGACCCACTTTCCTGGTGGGTAAAATAGAGTTGCCCACAGAGTTAATCAGTCGTGGGCAGCACTGACAGAAAGGTGCAAGACAGCAGTGATGCGCCTTGCTACTCTGTGCTCAAGCTGTTGTCAGAGGCAAAAGCATTGTCACTGTCAGAGAGAACTGTGCTCAGTTCCGGGTGCCGCATCATGAAAAAAATGACGTGGTACACCAGGGAAGGCAAACAGGGGAGGTTCTGTGGAGTTGGATTAGATGTGTTACCTCTTGCTTCAGGTACCACAGATGTTAATGGGAGAAAAGATAATTTTCTTTTTAACATAAAGAGTTATTTTTTATTTCTTTAACACTAGGACCATTCAAAGATGGAATGGGCTGTATGTGGGAGGAAGAGTAAGTTCTGTTATGAAGTGTGTTTAAGCTCAGAGGTTGGATTCATATATTGGTAGAGGTTCTGAAGATGGATAATGTCTAATGTTGAGAGCATAGTGGTGAAACAACATGAGACATATTTGAACAATGGCAGTTATTAGTTAAGATAGTGATCTAGAGTTCTGGTAGTGGACTTACAGTAGAGAATCAGGAAAGGCCTGGAATGCCAGGATAGTGAATTTGTTTCATTCACTAAGTGGTGGGAAACCACTAAAGTTTTTTGAGCCTTGAAATGTGATCTAAGAGTTTTAGGAGATAAGTCATTTGGAGATATACAGGATAAATCTGAGGCGGTAAAGCAAAATTATTAATCCAGGGGTCTCTGAATGAGCTTCAAATTATATGAAAAGTCTTTGCATACATGCTTCTGAAATGACTCAAATTGGTCCATGTTACCAAGCGATTAAGACTCACTATGGTTGGAACTAGGGGGACACTGATTACAAGGCTATTATAATAGAGACAGAAGGTAGAAAAGGAGGGAAAGAAGGTAGAACTGCTGTGACTGAAATCAGTAGGACTTGGTACTGTGTAACAAAAGACGTGGATCTGGCGATTGAGACCAAGGTCACAGTTCTCCTCCAATTTTAACTGTTTAATTTGTGGAAATTATGGAAATTATTTAGCCTTTTGGAGCCCCAGTTTTCCCACCCGTAAAATGAAGGCAGTAACATTCCATGGTGAGGAGCAAATGATATGCTAAGCATCTGAAAATATTTTATAAACTGTAAAACTGAAAACAGATATTGGCTATTATTATGTTGGGGTTCAAAAAAAAGGGAATCAGAGATTATTATTATCAAAAGTAGGAAATTCAGGATGATTTTAATCCACTGACTACCGGAGAAGAAGAAGGTAGGAAATTACAGAGAACCTAGAGAAACCTGTCTTAGGGTTTAGAGTTTGGGCAAAATAACTCTGGAGGTTCAGTTTATCCTCCTCTTAAGATACCTTGTCTTTCAGGTCTCTGTTAAAAGTTATAGACTTCAGGGTTCAAGGCTTAAAGTTTTGAAGTAGGGAAATTACCCAAAAATTCTACTTGAGGTTGAAAACTTTAATCTAAATTTTGCGTTCCCTGGAAGGTCTTTTTCTTTTCAGTACATGTTTGGGTTTGTTTGTTTACATGTCATTATTCCTCCCCCGGAATGGTCCTTCTGGATTCCTGCTTATCAGTAACCATCTCACTTCTGTTTATAAACTGAGTGTCTAGTATATTACTTGGCAGGGAGGAGATACTCCTAAATGGTTGTTGCATGATGAAAGTGGGGGCTCAGTTGCCAAATAGTGGATCCATTTAAGAATGTTGGACTCTTTAGAGGATGGTGGTATTTTAAACCTAGATCAACAGATAATTCCTTCCATATGTCATTTCTGAATTTCTTCCCTTTATCTGCTCAGTATCAGATAAAGACAGTTGATTGAAAAGCAGAGGAGCAGATTATGATATGCAGCATTTTGATGTGCTGTAGATATAATGCAAGATTCTTTTAATGTGTGTAGGGAGAGAATTGGTTTGCAAATGTCTTTTAGATCCATCTGACTTGGTCTGTAACCTTTACCAGATTTCATAGACTTCCTGTTTTGCAGTGCCTAAGGAGGCTGCAGCTCACATCTTTATTGCAGTAAGCCTATTAAAAAGCTAAGGTCACTTACTAGTGATTCAGAATAAGCTCCCAATTTTGTTTTTTTTCTGGGTTCAGGGACTTTGGGTTAAAATAGCCCTCCTTTAATCATCAGAAACTCTGAAATTTGCAAAAATCAATTTCCTTTGGAATTACAGGGAGACTGCCCTGTAGAAGCAGGATCATCAGGTTCTGAGAGGTTATCTTCCTTATAGATTTCTTGGGAGTCTAATTTATTTTTTATTTTTTTAAAAGCTGTTATTTATTTGAGAGAGAAAAAGAGTGAGTGGGAGGGAGAGAGAGAGAGAATCTGAAGCAGACACCATGCTGAGTGCAGAGCCCAATGCAGGGCTTGATCCCAGGACTGCGAGATCATAACCTGAGCTGAAACCAAGAATTGGATGCTTAACCAACTGAACCACCCAGGTGTCCCTTGGGAGTCCAATTTAAGGTCTACTGGTCGGGGACCTAAATTTCATATTTTGAAATTAGCTCTCACTCCTTTTTTTTATTTATATCTCCACTGCTTTAACTACTGGACTTCTGTATGTGCTCTGTAATGGTTTCTTGTTCATCAGGCCTCCCTTGGTGCCTAATTCTTGCAGTGATGATATAGGCCAGTGTTTTTGAACAGCTATTTGTGAATAAGGCATATGGTGCTGTTACCATCTGTGTTATTTTATACTGTGGGATGACAGCTTTTTATGTTTTTTTGTTTTGCCTTTATAGTCGTTCTTTTATACAATTCTCATGTCAGAATAATCTAAGAATGATGGCCTGGGAGGTTGAGATCAGAATGCAGTTACTTCAGATCCACTATCCTGTCATATTCATTTTATATAGTCTCTTTACATGATAAGGGTATTTTATTGTAAGGCTGACAGAGTTCCATGAAATTCTAACTTGTTTGTAACTTTCACATATGCTGTGTCCCAAACACTTTTTTATGCCAACATAATTAGGGTAACTGAGGTAATTGGTGAATCACCATTTATAGGCCTTCTATCTCATTTTTCACATTTTTCCTAGTGTTAATGCAGTGCAAACTTTGGAATGCAATATCCTGTTGGCATTTTGAAGTGGAAACTTGGAATAAATCAAGGTTTTTTGTAGTCCCTATAAACTTACATAATATAAATTACTTGCTTTTGGTATTTTCTACTCTAAACTGTGAGTATCATGAAATGACCCTCTCTCTATTGTGGTGCAGCAATATAATTGAGAGAAAAATTCATGAATATTACATTAACTCCTTTTAGTTGCTTATTCTGGTAACAAGCATCATTTTGGAAGAAAGAATGAATGCAAAACAAGATTCTCTTCTTTCTGTAATTCTACTGCAAATTTGATTTGATCAAGAATATAGCTTTACCTGATTTTATCTTTTTGATTTTTTGCCTAGAAACACTATAGCAGCTGGAAATTTTCAGAGATTGTTGCTCTGAAAATCAGAAATGTTTAAATCTTTGAAATTAAAAAGATGAGCTACAGAGATAGTGGAGTCACTTTTTAAAAACACGAAGTGTCAGGTGCTTAGCATATGCTTCATCATAACCTAGTATCTAGTAGAGTTCATTAGGAACATGGTCTTTTAGTGCTGTACATACCATCAATCATGCTAAAACCATTTCCTGAACACACACAACACACACATACACAAACATACACACATATGACAGTGCAAGGTTCTATGGAGAAGGTCACTTCTCTCTAAGCAACTGTAACCATTTACACAAACAACTTCAATCACTTTTTGAGTTTCATCCAGACAACACAAAAAAACGGATTCTAGTAGTAGCAGATGTGTACAGGTTGATGTAAAAGACTTTCTAAAGACATGAAATCTATGTAGGAAACAGACATAAAGAATAAGACCCTGCAACATGAATTAACTTTTATTTTTATTTATTTATTTATTTTTAAAGATTTTTACTTATTTATTTGACAGAGAGAGACATAGCGAGAGAGGGAACACAAGCAGGGGGGAGTGGGAGAGGGAGAAGCAGGCTTCCCGCCGAGCAGGGAGCCCGATGCGGGGCTTGATCCCAGGAACCTGGGACCATGACCTGAGCCGAAGGCAGACGCTTAACAACTGAGCTACCCAGGCGCCCCAACTTTTATTTTTAATTTCAGTAATTTTTTGTTTTTAAACTCTAAATCTCAGAAAAATGGGGACATTGGATTTTACTAAACTGCTGTGTTTCAGATCCTTTCTTGCTCAAGCTTGTCTGGCAATTTCATCCAATTTTTATTTGAGGAGGAGTTGAAGGCATTTCAGCAAAGCACACAACTGGATGGTGTGTCAGCCAAACCTAAAATGTTTGTTTTAGAAGCATTTTTGAATATAATAAAGTCTGTCAAAGTAACAGAAGGTCAACTAGAGTTTTTTTGTCGGAAAAGAAAAAGATTCCTTGATATGTTTTCTTAACAAGTCTAGAACTATACTAAATGCTTTCAAAGTCCACAATCATATTGGGAACCTCAGCCAAAGTGTTATCCCTTAAGTATATAATCACACCCACTGAGAGAGGTGACAGTAGAAGACAAATATTTGCTTAGCTAACTAATCCAGTCTTGTGTTGGATGCTCTTCAAATTCCAAGCATGTGATTATTTCTAAGAATAATTGGAGTGAAAGGAGTGTGGGAATCACTGGTTAGGTTTAGCTGGCCCATTTCCTTAAATTAGGACAACTTTAAAAGTGTAGGTACTAATAGATTTATTTTGACAAAAATGATGCTTTTTCTCAGGTAAATATTTTTTGTTTTCAGTTTAATATCAACTGCTAATTGGTGAGCATACTAAATTTGGAGTATATTCAAAACTATTGGCTGAAATCTACTTGATTTGAGAACACAGTATATGCATATAACGTATAGTATGGGTTTTGCATTTTGATACCTTTATGTAATCTCGTATGATGCTCACTTCACCTGGTGAGAGTCCAGACATGCAGGGGTAGGAGTTATCACTATGCCTTTAAGTCTTTGGTGTAGTGCTTTTCAAGCTTGACTGTGAATTTGAATCACCTATGGTCCTACATCAGCCCTATTAATATTCTCAGAGATTGTGTGACCTGGACATTTATATTTTAAAAGTGGTATAGGTGATTCTGGTAAACAGCCAGAATTAACAAGAACATTAGATATTTGAGAGATTTTAAAAAATTGGTGGCTCAGTTGTTGAGTGTCTGACTCTTGATTTCGGCTCAGGTCATGAACTTGGGGTCGTGAGATCCAGCTCTGTGACGGGCTCTGCACTCTTGCACAATCTGCTTAAGATACTCTTATTCTCACGCCCACACGCTCTCTCTCTCATCTGCCCTTCCCCCGAGTGTGTGCACTCTCTTGCTCTCCCTCTCAAAAAGTACTAGAAACTTTAGTGATGGTGTTCTAAGAACTGGTGAGAAGCTCTGATTTAAGTTAGGGATGACAGTGTACATATGTAGATGTGGATGTCTTTGAAAACAAGTTGTTTAACACACATTAAGGCTTCTCTGTGCCAACCACTTTGCCTAGTGCTGAGGATACAAAAGTGAGCATGGCATGGTCCTTACATTTATGGAGCCTTTAACTGGGAGGACCTGACATCTTAACTTAGTCTTAGAAACTGTTATGAATGCAAGGACAGTGCGACCGGGAGTGTCCGAAGACAGGACTGGCCAGTTTTCAGGCAGGGCAGGAAGAGCTTCCTGGGAGGTTTTTGACTTGAGAATTGAGTGATAAAACCAGTTTTTGTCATATGGGATGGGAGGGGTGATGATACTACAAATAGTCTGAATAAAGACAGGTGTATGAGACACCTCTTCAAGCAACTAAAAGGACAGGGGCATGGAGAACAGGCTGGTATCAGGTGGGAAGGCCCATTCTTGGATTAATTTGTATATCAAGTAAGGCATTTGAACTTTATTGTGTAGATAATGGAGACCCCTTGAAGGCTATACAGAAGAGTAGTTATATTGTCAGATAGAAACCTCACTCTAGCTGCAGTGTGAAGAAGGGACTGAAAAAGTTAAAACTCGAAGCAGCAAGACTATCAGACAGACTATTGGAGAAGTCCAGGCATGAGATGACACATTAAGACAAGATTCCTCAAGACTTTAACACTGGGATATTTTTTTTTTTTTAAAGATTTTATTTGAGAGAGAGAATGAGATAGAGAGAGAGAGCATGAGATGGGGGAGGGTCAGAGGGAGAAGCAGACTCCCTGCTGAGCAGGGAGCCCGATGTGGGACTCGATCCCGGGACTCCAGGATCATGACCTGAGCTGAAGGCAGTCGCTTAACCAACTGAGCCACCCAGGCGCCCCAACACTGGGATATTTTAAAACACAATTTCCTTGTTGCAGTAATGTCTTGTTGCTTTATTTACTGGCTGAAGACCCAATTTTCAGATAATGTAGAATATATTTATACAGCTAGTTTAGATACAAGGATTATTTTAGCAAAGTATTGCAGCTCTCTTTCAAAGAGTGGAAAATATTGTTGCAATGACTTTTTTTTTCTTTTTAGGTGAACAGTAATGTAATTATCTGAAAGGATACAAAAAGTTCACATATGAAGGGAATGTCTCCTAATTCAGGCTTAAAAATTATAAGCAACGTGGGGCACCTGGGTGGCTCAGTTGTTAAGCGTCTGCCTTCGGCTCAGGTCATGGTCCCAGGGTCCTGGGATCGAGTCCTGCATCGGGCTCCCTGCTACGTGGAAGCCTGCTTCTCCCCTAGCCTGCAGCTCTCCCTGCTTGTGTTCCCTCTCTTGCTGTGTCTCTGTCAAACACAAATGGATAAATCTTTAAAAATATATATATATAAGCAATGTAAGAGACTGCATTAAAGAGGTAATAAGCGGCGCCTGGGTGGCTCAGTCTATTAAGTGGCTGCCTTCAGCTCGGGTCATGGTCCCAGGGTCCTGGGATCGAGCCCCGCATCGGGCTCCCTGCTTTGCGGGAAGCCTGCTTCTCCCTCTCCCGTTCTCCCTGCTTGTGTTCCCTCTCCCGCTGTCTCTCTGTCAAACAAATAAAAATATTAAAAAAAAAGATATAATAACAGGATGCCTAGTTTATCCCAAACTATTTCTCTAGACCAGTGCTGTCTAGCAGAAATACAATGTGAGCCACAAACGTGACTTTAAGTTTTCTAGTAGCCACATTAAAAGATAAAGCCAAACAAGTCGGGGGCACCTGGGTGGCTCAGTTGGTTGAGCGTCTGACTCTTGATTTTGGCTCAGGTCATGATCTTAGGGTTGTGAGATTGAGCCCCAAATCGGGCTCCACGCTCAGTGGGGAGTCTGGTTCAGAGACTCTCCCTCTCCTCCTGCTCATGCGCACTCTCTCTCTCAAATATTTAAATAAAAAAAAAAAACAGGTTGAATTAATTTTAATTATATTTTATTTAGCTTGGTATATCAAAAATATTACTGCAAAATATAAAAATTGGGATACTTATTATCTATGAAGACAATATATTTAGTATTCTTTTTCATGCTAAGTATTCAAAATACATTGTATATTTTATACTTTTAGAACATTTCAGTTCAGACTAACCACATTAGTACTCCAATATCCACATGCAGCTACTGGCTTACAGTACTGGACAGTGGAGCTCCAGATAATTTCTTCAACTCCATTCTAAAGATACATGAAACATTTCAGCAGCACTTTCAAGGATATATTGGCAATTCTTTTTTTTTTCCTTTAAGATTTATTTGAGAGAGAGAGAGCATACGTGGGGAGAGCAAAGCAGGAGGGGCAGAGGGAGGGGGAGAGAGAATCTCAAGCATACTCCACCTTGATTGCAGAGCCCCACTCAGGCCTCAATTTCATGACCTTGAGATCAGGACATGAGCCAAAACCAAGAGTCAGACAGACGCTTAATCGACTGGGCCACCCAGGTGTCCCTTGGCAGTTCTTCTCAGAAAGGTGTTAAATCACTTGAGGTTTTACTCTAAAACCTGAATACATTAATTAGGCCTACTGCATTTTTATAATACAGTATCAGTACACAGAAAGTAGAAGTGAGAAGTATTTAAATTTGATTTTTCTCCATGAGTATTACTTTTTACTGTTTCAGGATGTGAAATAATACCAAACTTTATTTAAATTTTGAAATGGAATCCACAAGAGTATATTCTCTGCGAACAGTGTATAAAAAGCCTTCTGAATTTTGAAGATCTGTGATGAGTTAAGGTTGGAAATGGAGAATCAAGGAATCAGAGGAAATTATTAGTATTATAGATCAACAATAGGTGGCTGAATAAGATGAATCATCTTTGTTTCACTGTTCAATTTTTTCAGCTAACATAGTTAAGAAAATTACTTTATATACTGCAAGCCCTATATAGGGGTATCCAGTGTTTGAGCAACTTAGCGCTTCCAGTAATTTTACAGGAGGAAATGGGAGGTTGTATTTAAGTAGGCAGTCACTAGAAAATTCCAAGTTTTGAATACTGACTTCTCTAAATTCACATTCAAGCACAGGTCTTGTATCCAGTCTAATACTTCCAAGTTTTCATAAAAAGAATTAAGGTGAGAGCTGTAACAGTCAGTCAGATGCTAGCACAAAGTAGGTGCGGAGTTGATGAAATCATAGCTGGAATTTTGGCAGATAAAAAGAATGAAGGACTGAGTTTTTGCAAAAGAATGATTGTGGAATCCAAGCCTGGTAAAAAGGTGAGTCATAAGCAGAGTGAGATTGCAGTGAAAAAAAAAATAGTGGGGTCAAAGGATTGAAATTTAATGGGGTTGAAGGAGTGTAGAGCTGTAAAATTGTAAAGACAGGAGGTGGAAAGTAGGAGATGCTTGAAATCAAGACTTCAGAAGTTTGTAGTATTTGGTGAATACCAGGTCTGGGTCTCATGATGGGAGTAGGTGGCTGAAATGGAGACTAGGCTCACTGCAGGTGAGGAAGTTAGGGAATTAAAAGGGCGTTTTGGAAATTAAGTCATTAAGAATGTTTTAAGCAGTGGTAGGGTTTAAGTAAGCGAGGTGCTATATAATCTTAAGTGAGAAAGAGGAAGTAACCAGGAAGTGGGGTGGATCATGTATTCTATGTCAGTAGTTCTCAACTGTGGCCAGTTTGCACCAGAGGGGACACAGGGAAATGTCTGGAGACATTTTTGGTTGCCACAATTGAGGGGTGTATGCATGTGCTTTACTGGCCACCTTGTGAAGAGAGGCCAAGGATGCTTCTAAATATCCTACAATGCACAGAACAGCTTCTCTCTTACAACAAAGATTTATCTGGTTCCATATGTCAATAGTGCTGAGGTTGGGAAACTGCTTTAGGCGGAGGCACCACAATCAAGGTATGTTGGTTGAAAAAACAAGCTGAGAACTATCAATCCAGTAAATATTGTTTCTACTTAAATTGAATAGTTTAAGGGAAAAAGACATTAAAAATATCTATTCATTCATTTACTCAATCAACAAACATAGGCTGCATTTCTACTTAACAGGGCATCGCTATTGTAGGTTTTTAAGATTCATCAGTTAACATAAGATCCCTGTCCTGAGACTAAGAATTCCTCAAATCAGTGAGATCATATGATACATGTCTTTCTCTGATTGACTTATTTAGCTCAGCATAATACCCTCTAGTTCCATCCACCTCGTAATCTCAGGAAACAAACTGAGGGTTGCTGGAGTGGTGGGGGGTGGGAGGGATGGGGTGGCTGGGTGATAGACATTGGGGAGGGTATGTGCTATGGTGAGCACTGTGAATTGTGCAAGACTTGAATCACAGATCTATACCTCTGAAACAAATAATGCAATATATGCTAAGAAAAAAAAAAGAAGATAGCAGGAGGGGAAGAATGAAGGGGAGTAAATCGGAGGGGGAGACGAACCATGAGAGACTATGGACTCTGAGAAACAGGGTTCTAGAGGGGAGACGGGTAAGGGAATGGGTTAGCCTGGTGATGGGTATTAAAGAGGGCACGTATCGAATGGAGCACTGGGTGTGATATGCAAACAATGAATCATGGAACACTACATCAAAAACTAATGATGTAATGTATGGTGATTAACATAAAATTTAAAAAAAATCCATGAAAATCTTTATTCTTAATACCTGTGTCTTAGAAGTTTTCTTTATGCATTTTGATAGTTATCTAAATCCTCTAAGATTACATTAGCAATTAAAAAAAAAATCTGGTTTGAAAAAAAAGATCCCTGTCCTTGGATGCCTCTTAAGCAGAGAGACAGCTATAAATGTAGATGGTCTGTTAGAAAGTGGTGTTATAGAAGAGAGATTAAGGATATTGGGAGTGCTGGGGAGTGATGGACAAAGGGTAGACTGCAGTTCTAAATCAGGGTCTCACTGGGATGATGTCTGGACAAAGATTTAAGAGATGAGAGAATATGAATATATGTTGCCCAGAAAATATAGTTTTAGTTTGCATTCACTTCACAGGAAAGGGGTAAAGTGGGTTGTGCTAAGGGATACAAAATTAGACCAGCCATGATTTCTGCCCTAAAGGAGCTTCGTGATGAACTAACATCTTGGAAATCCTAGAAAAACGAAGACAGCAAATACAAGACAGTAATTTTGCTCTATACTCTTTGTTCCTGTTTTCATCTTTTGTCATTATCGGAATAACAGGTTAATGATTAGCTGTTATTTTCCACTTGTGCTCCACATTTGCTCCTTCTCAGAAAACAATTACACAGGAACCTGGATTAAGCAGTGAAATGATGAAATGGGTTTGGAGTAAACAACCTAGAGTGGTGGGGTCAGAGAACAGGAAAAGGTAAACTTACAGAAAGGGATAATGTTTAGAAGAAAGGCTTGCAGTATCTCTATTTACCTTCCCTGCTGACAGTTGTTTCCAGCCACTTACTAGCTCTCTGCCTCTCAGGTATGGTAACAGCACAAGGAGCTATGCTGTTCGGGTTGGGGATTATCATACTTTGGTGCCAGAAGAATTTGAAGAAGAAATTGGAGTTCAGCAAATTGTGACTCATCGGGAGTATCGACCTGACAGCAGTGACTATGACATCGCCCTGGTTCGATTAGAAGGACCAGAAGAGCAGTGTGTTAGATTTAGCAGCCATGTTTTGCCCGCCTGTTTGCCACTCCATAGAGAGAGGCCACAGAAAACCGCCTCCAATTGTTACATAACAGGATGGGGAGACACAGGTAATGTAGATAACACGAAGGATAAGTGAGACCTGGGCATGTTCTTGTGTCTGGGACTATCAATACTTTTGGGTGTACAATGGGAATGAAAATCTTAAATGGGTTCAGGCTTAGTTGTTTGGAAATTGTTAAGTGTGTGATGCATGCATGTAATTTGGATTCATATCCTGAGGGTACTGTTGGTTACCATTATTATTAGCACAGATTGACAGAACTCAATTGCCTTATGGGGTAGAGAATCCTGTACTTTCAGTTCCATAGACTAGTAAGGAGACAGAGGAACGGATTTTTCATTTTTAAGACCCTACTCCAACACTTGGGGCCTGGCTCGTTATATTTAAAAAAAATCATTTTTTAAAGATTTTTGTCAGAGAAAAAAAAAAAAAGCAGAAGCAGGAGCCTGATGTGGGCTCGATCCCAGGACCCAGGGATCATGACCTGAGCCGAGGGCAGACGCTTAACCGACCGAGCCACCCACGTGCCGCCCCCCCCACTTTAAAGCTTTTTGTCAGAGTGGCTATATTTTTTAAGCTTTCCCAGAGGACTCTGATTTAGCTACACCAGCAAAGGGCCTTGGTGTTTGATGGCCTTGTTTTTTCTCTAATAAAGGCCACTATCAAACTCAATTTTATGGAGAATCTCTAAATATAGAACAGACAAGAGAGCTACTATGAAGTGGAGATCCAACCCACTTTCTCCCCTTCATCCCACCCTCCCAACCCCCAAGCTAGAGCAAGATGTTCATCTTACAGTCTTCTCAGGCAAAACAATTTTCTGGATTGCCTTGCTATAGAAATTAAATCAGTGTACATCAGCTAGTGCTTTGTTCAGGATGGTCCTTGAGAAAGATGTAGGGCTCACCTAGACTGGGTGCTTGATTCACAAATGGCTATTGAATAAGGGATAGGTTGACTGCTCTCCATTAAAAACTATCAACACTGATCATTGTACTCTTGAAAAGAACATCAAATAAGTATTTCTACGTGTGATAATTTCAATGTTTTATTTAGTAAATGTTTGTGTTCATTTCATCACACTGCACAAAATATGGGCTTTATACTTGCATTATTTCATAGCTGCATAAAGGCAGAATATCTGCTATAGATATACTGAAAAGGCATGTAACTGTCCAATCCTGAGATAAACCACAAAGAAAACATTTTCCGGATGATACAATAATCAGATCAGATCTCTGTACACTATGTGGATCTATGAGGCAAACAGTCTCTGAGAAGGCTTAACTATATCCATTACAACTCATGAGGGAGGGTTCATTTACCTTCCTTTAGACAGAAACAGAAATTAACAGTTAACAGGAATGACAAAGTCAACTTTACACAATGTTTTATTAGGAGTTATTACAATTAATAGGGTACAAGAAAAACAATGGAATTTAGATACAAGAAAAGGCTCATGGAGAATATTATCAATTATACATTTTAGCCACTGAACAATGAGTGGCCTACCAGTATAGAGTACACAAACTTCAAACGCTCAAACTTAGGCCTATTTGATATATAGTAATGTTTTGCTCCTCCATTCTTATGAAATGCCATGCTTCTACCATGCTATTTAGAGTAGTTCTTGCCATTTTATGTCCTTCTATACCATTTAGTTATCACTCATTTAAACTACACTAGATCACAATAAGGCTTTTATTTTCAAGATTAAAAGTTCATTTAACTGTTAAATGTTTTCTGTAAGGTCTTTAGCTGGCATCTAATTCAGATTATTTGGTCCGACTAGGACGAGCCTATTCAAGAACTCTACAACAAGCAAGCATCCCCCTACTTCCCAAGAGGTTTTGTGAAGAACGTTATAAGGGTCGGTTTACAGGAAGGATGCTCTGTGCTGGGAATCTACATGAACACAAACGTGTTGACAGCTGCCAGGGAGACAGCGGAGGACCGCTCATGTGTGTTCGGGCAGGAGAGAGTTGGGTTGTATATGGGATAACCTCCTGGGGGTATGGCTGTGGAGCCAAGGATTCACCTGGTGTCTATACAAAAGTCTCAGCCTTTGTACCTTGGATAAAAAGTGTCACCAAATTATAATTCTTCATGGAAACCTGAAGAGAAAGTATGTTGGAAAATTTTCAACCTCTACATTAGCACTCAGCCAGAGATGCCAACTTATGGGGATGAGAGCCATGTTTCTGCTTTTGTGTTCTGATTAAATCATGTACACCATTGCTGCTTGAGAAATTTGTGATGTGAACATTCTGTTAGATACCTCAGTGTAGTACTAATTATTCTTGATTAGCATTGTTGAAATTCTTTATTCTCAGCACTCTCCAGAGATTACTGTATATCAATTGTGCAATAAGCCTGTTTTTATTCTTTTGGATTAAGAGTCTATAATTCAATCAATACTCTTTATTACACTTAAGTGATATTGTGTAATTAAGCTCAGATTTTCTTCAAAAGGCTGAGAAATTTCCACATTGACTCTCTATAGCCTGTGACAAGTGAGGAAGTCAAGGCCCAAAAAGTGAAGGAATCCATTATAAACCTAGACTGGAATAGGATCAGTCACAATACATTCCTGAATAAAGCCTTTGTACCATGCACTATGGCAACACATTCTAGTTACCTAGCAAAATTTGGAATACCTGATAGTAAAGAATGCCTTCAAGTTGTTGGGATATACAACCTAATTTATCCACCTTATTTGTTAACATCCTCTAGCAGTTACTTTCGGCTTGATAAAATTTTTCCTTGGCATCATGCGATTTGCTGTACCATGACTTAAGAGTGCCATCTATTGCAACTTTCTTATAATGACTAAAACGCGTAGATTTCCACTATCCTGTCCCAGCTAATAAAGACACACTATTAAAAAAATGCTTTCTCTGCTTATGTAGTGGGGGAAAAAAGCTCTAAAATATCTTATTTGTTCCAACTGATTTAATTCATACTCCAGCTATGTGCTAGACACTGCATTAAGTGGCTATGCACCTCACTGACAATTTACAAAAGGCTGATAAGATTTTACAGTATCCCTAGCTTTCAAATTGTCGAACAGACCTAGAGGCCAAGGTAAGCCAGTGGGATCTGAACTTCAGAATAGGTGCCCCAGTACTGACAATGTTGTTTTCCCCCTCTACTGCTGTCTAAAGTCAATTTTCTCCTTTGGCTATTTTCCCAACCCAGTAAGGGACAGCTGCTTACTATGGACTCTTTCAGGACATTCTTGATAGCAATGCAAAATCTTTGCCCAAACATAAAAGGCATGCCCCTCAGGCCTTAAGTAGTTTTAAGCAGTTTTTGTATATCCAAGAAAGATTTGCATAAAGACAGGTAAAGAAGTCAGTGTGAACTTTAGGACCAGTTAAGTAAGCCTCTTCAAAGGCTAAATCCACATGAATGGTACTTCGCTACTTTCCCTACTGCATCTACTTGTGTCCTTTTTGTAAATCCTCAGCTTTGCAAAAAAACTGGTGCTAACATAAAGGTGCTTTATAGTTTACTACTTTACAAAACTGCAATGCTATATCACACATAACATTAAAACTTTTCTAAAAGCTCAAGATTTTTGATAAAGGAAAAACTTTTCAAGCATTTACATCTACAGAGATGAGAGCTACACAGTGCACACCTGCACAAGGGGCTTGAAAAAAATGTGCAATAGAGGAGAAAATTTATCTCTACTGAAACTTCGCACAGGCCACCTTTCTAATTAAACTATAGTGCAGATGCAAGCAACATTTATATTGAATTTTTAATAGACCAGAGGTTGGGACACTTTTAAAACAGCCAACAGGCAGCCTACAGTTTGCTCAAACTTGAATACTTGGTTCATAATGTCTTTATTATAGCTCTTGTTAAGCGTTAAGTGTGAATTTTAAATGACACAAGTGTTCAGTGCACATTTGTGTGAATAAAGTACATAGTTGTTCATCTTGTATAGTAGCCTTAATCTTTTGTGTGGTAACTGTGCTGTCCCTTATGGGTACCCGCCTTTAATGTTGTTTCCCTCCAAATACTGTAGTACCTTACACCAATAATCATCATTCATACTACTTCCATACTACCTCTTACCAGAAAAAGTAGTCTGTTACTTATTATTTGTCGTAACAAATACCTTTCCACTTCCTTTTTAGAGAACCTGGATTCTCCAGATGAATCAAGCATTTAATTACAGCAAGCAAGTGCTCACTTATTCTCTACTTAAACGCCAGTTAAGCAAAAACATCAGACCTATATTGAAAACACCACACTGATAGTTTCCAGAACATTATTTGCACTCAATACCCGAGCTATTGAGATTTAAGATCACCTTTTGGCAGTACACCACAGGTTTCTAAACAAACAGGACTTCACCCATATCACCTTAATTTCTTGATTATCTGCAAGAGAAGAAAACCACCTTTATAAAACTCTTATCTGTGTACTCACATCACTGTTGAGATTTTAGCAACTACTTGTTACTTTCTGTTTAGCTGGCTATTAACCTCTTTCAAATTACAAAGTTAACAGCAAGAAGGGGCCAATTCTGGCCTTCCAATTCCTTAGCAGGAAGGGTTTCAGAACTACGAAGGGTTTCACTAACTACGAAATACGAATAAAAAGGAACCTACCACGTCATGTTTTCTATCATCCATCGGACACTTGGTTCAGCCTCCTGGAAACATTTCAACAATAGTTAGATGTGTGCCCAACAACCCAGCACCCTCCAGGTTTTCCAAAGTGAATGTTACTTGTGCAAGTCAGAATCTGATACCAATTAAATGGTGACAGCTTTGCCAATAAACAAGAATATGCTCTTCCATGGCTAGGAAGGGAGACTGCCACAGCTGACAGGTCCCAAAGATACATGGAGATTCACAATCCCAGAGCAGATGAGCATGCACAACCACAGACACTACTCACCTTCCGGATCTAAATGGGGGAGTTTCAGGATGCGGTGTTACTATTTAACAGTGGCGGAGTAGATTCAAGATGGCTACTTGACACCGACAGCGGGTTTCGCGACCTTTGCCCGAGGGCCCACGACCCGGGCGCGCTCGGCTTCAGGCTCGCCACCCAGGGCTGCACGTGGCCGCCTCGTGACCTCAGGAACACCCAAGGCCCCTCAGGTTTTCCAACCAAGAGGTTTTCAAAGCGGACGTGGACATACCACTACAAGTCTCTTGAAACCCCTGCATTTTAACTAAGCCGGAAAGTTCTGCCCCAATTACCACCTTAGTGCACAAAACGCGACAGCCTACCTTAATCTCAGAGCCTAAAACCCGACGCTTCCCGGATGTAAAAGGCCGCGTCCGTCGGCGCACGCTCTCTTATAGGGCTGGTGACGCTATTCCGGGGAAGCGCCGCGAGGGGCGGGGCCCACGCGATTTTTCCTCCGCTCTGCCCTTCACGGCGCCTCCACGGTTCCACCCCTTCGTGATGGCCCCGCCCACCTCTCAGAGTTTGCTCCACCTCCCCCGCCCATCCAGGGGACGGGGCTGCTCACCAACCCTTTGATTCTGACGCGCGCGCCTCCAGGGGCGGCAGAAAGTTCTCGCGATACTAGGGAATCCTGATGCTCGTGGTCTCCGGCCGACTGGGAAGGTGAAGTTTTTGTTTCCTGGTTACTTTAGGGTAGTTAACTTTCGAGGTTGCCATAGTTACTGAAACACCGAGCTATATAGTTCTCCGCTTCTAAACCTTTAGGTAGGTTAATATATATGGAACTAGCTGATTTTTTGTCTATTAGTGAACTATCCGGGACTCCCGTCTTCCGCTGGAATTGCTGTTTCTGAAGCTCAGGTGTCAGTGATCTGCAGTCATTTAAAATTTTTTTTTTCTGGTCTAATCTCTTAGGAGTATTTACACTCATTACTGAAAGCCTCGCCGAAAGATTCTGTAAACACAAGTTTAGAAAAAGCAAAGGACATTAGCCGGAAGAGCGTACGGCCGACCCATTTACGTGTGTTTCTGAACATGGCCCGCGTTGCAGACTGACCCAGTGTCGTTTTTACATATCTGGCCGCAGCTGGGCTCCGCCGACTCTTGAAAACGGGCGCCTAGGTCTTAACCTCCCTGCTGTACCTTCGAGGGTTTAAATAAAGAAATAATAGAGCTACCCCTTGTAAAATGGAATTAAAAATGTTTAGGAATACTTTTAGTCCTAGACATGTGCTTATTAACTGCCATTACATTTATTTTCTATTTTCCCTTGTCCTCTCAGATGAAGCAAAAGGGAGGTTCGAGGCAACGTTTTTACTTAGTAGTGGACCATTTGGGAAGGTATGTCGCCGCAGTTGCTGTCAGGAAAAATGGTATCAGGAGGCCTGGTGAATAAAGTGCCACAGTAGAGATCTACAGAATCTTCATGAAATCCCTGCATACTGTTCAGGGGGAAATAATTAGTAAGAGCAAAAATTGCTATTACGGTTAGCGTCGGAATGACAAGTTTATAGGAAATAAATTTTAACTTGAAAGAACTAAAGTTTCTGAGGCTCACCTTCTCTCACCCTTTCTTTTTCTTCATCTTACTCCATCTCACTAATGAACGGAAGATACTATTCAATAACAAAGTTTAAATACCAAATCACAGTGGAGAGTTTTGCCAAATTAGATTTCATTTAGAATCTCTTGCAAAGGCTGTCCTAACAAAATGTCACAGATTGGGTGGCTTCAACAACGGATTTTTCACAATTCTGGAGACAAAACTCTGAGATCAAGGTGTCCACAGGTTTGTTTTTAGACCTTCTGTGGCCTGTAGATGGCCCTCTCATCCCTGTATCTTCACATCCTTTACCCTCTAGCTTCTGTATCCCAATCTCTTCTTAAAAAAACACAGTTATTTTAGATTAGGGCCTTGCTTATGACCTCATTTAACCTTAATTGCCACTTTAAAGATCTTGTCTCCAAATACTGTCTTATTCTGAGGTATGGGCTGTTAGGACTTCAACGTGGGGATGCATATATCTTTTTTGATTTAGTGTTTTTGTTTTCTTCAGATAAATACCCAGAAGTGGAATTGCTGGATCATATGTAATTCTATTTTTAATTTTTTGAGGAACCTTCATACTGAGGTTCCTCCATACTTTTCCAAGCGGCTGGATGAATTTACATTCTCATCAACAGAAAACAGGGTTTTTGCTCCACATTCTCGCTAACCCTTGTTATTTCTTGTTTTTGTTTTTTGTTTTTTTAATACTAGCCATTCTGATTGGGGTGAGATGATATCTCATTGTGATTTTGATTTACATTTCCCTGATTATTAGTGATGTTGAGGATCTTTTCATGTGTCTGTTGGCCATCTTTATGTCTTCATTGGAAAAATGTCTAGGGGCTCCTAGGTGGCTCATTTGGTTAAGAGTCTGCCTTCACTCAGGTCATGATTTCAGGGTCCTGGGATTGAGCCCCACGTCGGGCTCCCTGCTGAGCACGGAGTTTGCTTTTCCTCCTCCCTCTGCTCTTCCCCCTGCTTGTGCTCTCTCACTTGCACACGCTCTCTCTCAATTAAAAAAAAAAAAAGTCTGTTTACATCCCCTGCCCATTTTTTAATTGGGTTGTTTAGTATTTTGCTGTTGAGTTGTATGAGTTGTTTATATATTTTGGATATTAACCCATTATTAGATATATGATTTACAAATAGTTTTTCCCATTCGGTAGGTTGACTTTTCATTTTGTTGAAAATTTCCTTTGCTCTGAAGAAGCTTTTTAGTTTGATGTAGTCCCACTTGCTTATTTTTAGAGTCAGATCCAAGGAATCATCACCAAGATCAATGTCAAGGAGCCTACCGCCTATGTTTTTCCCTAGGAATTTTATGGTTTCAGGCTTACATTCAAGTCTTTAATCCATTTTGAGTTCATTTGTGTGTGGTGTAAGACAATAGTCCAGTTTCATTCTTTTGCATGTGGCTGTCAAGTTTTTGTAGCACTATTTATTGAAGAGACTGTCCTTTCCCATTGTATATTCTTGGCTCCTTTGTTGTAAATTAATTGACCATATATGCATGGATTTATTTTTGGGCTCTCTATTCTGTTCCATTGATCAATGTGTCTGTTTTGTTTATTTTATTTTTTAAAGATTTTATTTATTTGAGAGAGCGAGAATGAGAGAGAGAGAGAGAGCACATGAGAGGGGCAGATCTCCTTGAGAAGGTGCCGTTAGGTCAAAAAGACCTGAAGAAGGTGAAGGAATAAAACATGCTGGTACCTGGGAGAAGAATATATATATATATATATATATATATATATATATATATTTAAGGATTTATTTTATTTATTTATTTTATTTAATTTATTTTTTTATTCTTGATGTAGTGTCCCATGATTCATTGTTTGTGCATAACACCCAGTGCTCCATGCAGAATGTGTCCTCTTTAATACCCATCACCAGGCTAACACATCCCCCCACCCTCCTCCCCTCTAGAACCCTCAGTTTGTTTTTCAGAGTCCATCATCTCTCATGGTTCGTCTCCCTCTCCAACTTACTCCCCTGAGATTAAGAATTCCTCATATCAGTGAGGTCATATGATACATGTCTTTCTCTGATTGATTTATTTCACTCAGCATAACACCCTCCAGTTCCATCCACGTCGTTGCAAATGGCAAGATCTCATTCCTTTGGATGGCTGCATAATAGTCCATTGTGTATATATACCACCTCTTCTTTTTCCATTCATCTGTCAATGGACATCTTGGCTCTTTCCACAGTTTGGCTATTGTGGACATTGCTGCTATAAACATTGGGGTGCACATACCCCTTTGGATCCCTACATTTGTATCTTTGTGGTAAATACCCAGTAGTGCAATTGCTGGATTGTATGGTAGCTCTATTTTCAACTGTTTGAGGAACCTCCATACTGTTTTCCAGAGTGGTTGCACCAGCTTGCATTCCCACCAACAGTGTAGGAGGGTTCCCCTTTCTCCGCATCCCCGCCAACATCTGTCATTTCCTGGCTTGTTAATTTTAGCCATTCTGACTGGTGTGAGGTGGTATCTCATTGAGGTTTTGATTTGGATTTCCCTGATGGCGAGCGATGTGGAGCACTTTTTCATGTGTCTGTTGGCCATTTGGATGTCTTCTTTGGAAAAATGTCTGTTCATGTCTTCTGCCCCCTTCTTGATTGGATTATTTGTTCTTTGGGTGTTGAGTTTGATAAGTTCTTTGTAGATTTTGGATACTAGCCCTTTATCTGATATGTCATTTGCAAATATTTTCTCCCATTCTGTCGGTTGTCTTTTGGTTTTGTGGACTGTTTCTTTTGCTGTGCAAAAGCTATTTATCTTGATGAAATCCCAGTAGTTCATTTTTGCCCTTGCTTCCGTTGCCTTTGGTGATGTTTCTAGGAAGATGTTGCTGCGGCTGAGGTCGAAGAGGTTGCTACCTGTGTTCTCCTTTAGGATTTTGATGGACTCCTGTCTCACGTTTAGGTCTTTCAATCATTTGGAGTCTATTTGTGTGTGTGGTGTAAGGAAATGGTCCAGTTTCATTCTTCTGCATGTGGCTGTCCAATTTTCCCAACACCATTTGTTGAAGAGACTGTCTTTTTTCCATTGGACATTCTTTCCTGCTTTGTCAAAGATTAGTTGACCATAGAGTTGAGGGTCCATTTCTGGGCTCTCTATTCTGTTCCATTGATCTATGTGTCTGTTTTTGTGCCAGTACCCTACTGTCTTGATGATGACAGCTTTGTAATAGAGCTTGAAGTCCAGAATCGTGATGCCACCAGCTTTGCTTTTCTTTTTCAACATTCCTCTGGCTATCTGGGGTCTTTTCTGGTTCCATACAAATGTTAGGATTATTTGTTCCATTTCTTTGAAAAAAGTGGATGGTATTTTGACGGGGATTGCTTTGAATGTGTAGATTGCTCTAGGTAGCATTGACATCTTCACAATGTTTGTTCTTCCAATCCATGAGCATGGAACGTTTTTCCATTTCTTTGTGTCTTCTTCAATTTCTTTCATGAGTATTTTATAGTTTTCTGAGTGCAGATCCTTTGCCTCTTTGGTTAAATTTATTCCTAGGTATCTTATGGTTTTGGGTGCAATCGTAAATGGGATTGACTCCTTGATTTGTCTCTCTTCTGTCTTGTTGTTGGTGTATAGGAATGCCACTGATTTCTGTGCATTGATTTTATATCCTGCTACTTTACTGAATTCCTGTATGAGTTCTAGCAGTTTTGGGGTGAAGTTTGGGTTTTCCACATACAGTATCATATCATCTGCAAAGAGTGAGAGTTTGACTTCCTCTTTGCTGATTTGGATGCCTTTGATTTCTTTTTGTTGTCTGATTGCTGTGGCTAGGACTTCTAATATTATGTTGAATAGCAGTGGTGATAGTGGACATCCCTGCCGTGTTCCTGACCTTAGGGGAAAAGCTCTCAGCTTTTCCCCATTGAGAATGATATTTGCTGTAGGTTTTTCATAGATGGCTTTTATGATATTGAGGTATGTACCCTCTATCCCTATACTCTGAAGAGTTTTGATCAAGAAAGGATGCTGTACTTTGTCAAATGCTTTTTCTGCATCTATTGAGAGGATCATATGATTCTTGTTCTTTCTTTTGTTAATGTATTGTATCACATTAATTGATTTGCGGATGTTGAACCACCCTTGCAGCCCAGGGATAAATCCCACTTGGTCGTGGTGAATAATCCTTTTAATGTACTGTTAGGTCCTATTGACTAGTATTTTGGTGAGAATTTTTGCATCCATGTTCATCAAGGATATTGGTCTGTAATTCTCCTTTTTGATGGGGTCTTTGTCTGGTTTTGGGATCAAGGTAATGGTGGCCTCATAAAATGAGTTTGGAAGTTTTCCTTCCATTTCTATTTTTTGGAACAGTTTCAGGACAATAGGTATTAATTCTTCTTTAAATGTCTGATAGAATTCCCCTGGGAAGCCATCTGGCCCTGGGCTTTTATTTGTTAGGAGATTTTTGATGACTGCTTCAATTTCCTTAGTGCTTATAGGTCTGTTCAAGTTTTCTATTTCTTCCTGGTTCAATTTTGGTAGTTGATACATCTCTAGGAATGCACCCATTTCTTCCAGGTTATCTAATTTGCTGGCATAGAGTTGCTCATAATATGTTCTTATAATTGTTTGTATTTCTTTGGTGTTGGTTGTGATCTCTCCTCTTTCATTCATGATTTTGTTGATTTGGGTCATTTCTCTTTTCTTTTTGATAAGTCTGGCTAGGGGTTTATCAATCTTGTTAATTCTTTCAAAGAACCAGCTCCTAGTTTCGTTGATCTGTTCTACTGTTCTTTTGGTTTCTATTTCATTGATTTCTGCTCTGATCTTTATTATTTCTCTTCTCCTGCTGGGTTTAGGCTTTATTTGCTGTTCTTTCTCTAGCTCCTTTAGGTGTAGGGTTAGGTTGTATATTTGAGACCTTTCTTGTTTCTTGAGAAAGGCTTGTATTGCTATATACTTTCCTGTCAGGACTGCCTTTGCTGTATCCCAAAGATTTTGAACAGTTGTGTTTTCATTTTCATTGGTTTCCATGAATTTTTTTAATTCTTTAATTTCCTGGTTGACCCATTCATTCTTTAGTAGGATGCTCTTTATCCTCCATGTATTTGAGTTCTTTCCGACTTTCCTCTTGTGATTGAGTTCTAGTTTCAAAGCATTGTGGTCTGAAAATATGCAGGGAATAATCCCAATCTTTTGGTACCGGTTGAGACCTGATTTGTGACCTAGGATGTGATCAATTCTGGAGAATGTTCCATGGGCACTAGAGAAGAATGTGTATTCCGTTGCTTTGGGATGGAATGTTCTGAATATGTCTGTGAAGTCTATTTGGTCCAGTGTGTCATTTAAAGTCTTTATTTCCTTGTTGATCTTTTGCTTAGATGATCTGTCCATTTCAGTCAGGGGGTTGTTAAAGTCCCCCACTATTATTGTATTGTTGTCATTGTGTTTCTTTGCTTTTGTTATTAATTGCCTTATATAATTGGCTGCTCCCATGTTAGGGGCATAGATATTTACAATTGTTAGATCTTCTTGTTGGATAGACCCTTTAAGTAGGATATAGTGTCCTTCCTCATCTCTTATTACAGTCTTTGTTTTAAAATCTAATTTGTCTGATATAAGGATTGCCACCCCAGCTTTCTTTTGGTGTCCATTAGCATGGTAAATGGTTTTCCACCCCCTCACTTTCAATCTGGGGGTGTCTTTGGGTCTAAAATGAGTCTCTTGCAGACAGCATATTGATGGGTCTTGTTTTTTAATCCAATCTGATAGCCTGCATCTTTTGATTGGGGCATTTAGCCCATTTATATTCAGGGTAACTATTGAAAGGTATGAATTTAGTGCCATTGTATTGCCTGTAAGGTGACTGTTACTGTGTATTGTCTCTGTTCCTTTCTGATCTATGCTGCTTTTAGGCTCTCTCTTTGCTTAGAGGACCCCTTTCAATATTTCTTGGAGGGCTGGTTTCGTGTTTGCAAATTCCTTTAGTTTTTGTTTGTCCTGGAAGCTTTTTATCTCTCCTTCAATTTTCAATGAGAACCTAGCTGGATATAGTATTCTTGGATGCATATTTTTCTCGTTTAGTGCTCTGAAGATATCATGCCAGTCCTTTCTGGCCTGCCAGGTCTCTGTGGATAGGTTTGTTGCCAATCTAATATTTTTACCATTGTAGGTTACATATCTCTTCTCCCGAGCTGCTTTCAGGATTTTCTCTTTGTCTCTGAGACTTGTAAGTTTTACTATTAGATGTTGGGGTGTTGACCTATTTTTATTGATTTTGAGAGGGGTTCTCTGTGCCTCCTGGATTTTGATGCCTGTTTCCTTCCTCACAGTAGGGAAGTTCTCTGCTATTATTTGCTCCAATATACCTTCTGCCCCTCTCTCTCTTTCTTCTTCTTCTGGGATCCCAATTATTCTAATGTTGTTTCGTCTTATCGTATTGCTTATCTCTCGAATTCTGCCCTCGTGATCCTGTAGTTGTTTCTCTCTCTTTTTCTCAGCCTCTTTATTTTCTATCATTTGGTCTTCTGTATCGCTGATTCTCTCTTCTGCCTCATTTACCCTAGCAATTAGTGCCCCCATTTTTGATTGCACCTCATTAATAGCCTTTTTGATTTTGACTTGGTTAGATTTTAGTTCTTTTATTTCTCCAGAAAGGGTTTCTCCAATAACTTCCATGCTTTTTTCAAGCGCAGCTAGTATCTTTAAAGTCATGATTCTGAACTCTAGGTCTGACATCGTACTAATGTCCGTATTGAGTAGGTCCCTGGCTGACGGTACTATCTCTTGTTCTTTTTGCTGAGGTGATTTTTTTTGTCTTGTCATTTTGTCCAGAGGAGAATAGATCAATGAGAGAACAAAATGCTAACAGGTTAACAACGTCCCCAGCAAATATACTCTATACAAATCAGAGAAGACCTGAGGGGCGCCTGGGTGGCTCAGTCAGTTAAGCCACTGCCTTCGGCTCAGGTCATGGTCCTGGAGTCCCGGGATCGAGTCCCGTATCGGGCTCCCTGCTCGGCGGGGAGTCTGCTTCTCCCTCTGACCCTCTTCCCTCTCGTGCTCTCTATCTCTCTCATTCTCTCTCTAATAAATAAATAAAATCTTTAAAAAAAAAAAAAAAAAGAAAAGACCTGAAACCAGGGGAAAAGAAAGGGAAAGAAAGAGAAAAGAAAGAAAAAGAAAAAGAAAAAGATAAAAACAAAAACAGAACAATACAAAAAAACCCAAATATGATCAAATATGATCAGGCTAGTGCATAGATCAGTGCCACACACTAGATTTTGGGCGTATTTTGGTCTGTTAGAAAAAAGTGCATCCTAAAATTTTAAAGGAAGAAAGACTTATATATGTACAAAATAAGGGTTGATACAATGAAGGGATGGAAGATGACTGTAAAGATGAAAATTATAAAAGATTTTATAAAAGGAATTGATATGATAAGAAGTTGTTTGAAAAAAGAAAGAAGATTTAAAAATAAAAGGGATAGAATGTGATCAGGAAGGAGACTAGATCAAAGCCATACACTAGTGATTTAGGGTATATTTTGATCTGTTAGAAGAAACTGTATCTCAAAATTTTAAAGAGAGAACAACTTATGTATATATGCCAGAAATAAGGGTATCTACTATGAGGGGATAAAATATGACTCTAAAAATGAAAAATAAAAAATGTTTTTTTAAAAAAGGATTGATAAGATGTTGGTTGAAAAAGGGAAAAAGAAAAATTAAAAAAAAACAGTTTTAAAAAATTAACTTTGAAAAACTAATGAATCATGGTAAAAAAAGCCACGAATTCTATGTGCAGTGTTCCCCTAGCGCTGGAGTTTTCCCGTTCTCCTTGATCGGTAAACTTGGTCTTGGCTTGCTGGCTGTTCGTGCTGATCTTCTGGGGGAGGGGCCTGTTGCCGTGGTTCCCAAATGTCTTTGCTGAGGTGGAATTACCCCACCCTTGTCGGTCCGGGCTAAGCAAGCTGCTCAGGTTTGCTCTCAGGAGCTTTTGTTCCCTGCAAGCTCTTGGTACAGCTTTGGAGGACCAGAGTGAAAATGGTGGCCTCCCAATCTCCACCTAGAGGAGCTGAGAATTTGGGGTCCCGCTCCTCAGTGCACCCCCAGAGAAAAGCAGTCACTCCCATCTCCCTGGTCTCCGGCCGCACTCCGTGCTCACCCGGCCTGTGACCAAGCATTTCTATCTCTGGCACCCGACCCCGTGTGGAGTCTCCAAACCCGGCAGATCCCTGCGGTGCGCTCCTGCGCCACTCCTCCTGGGGGATGGAGGGGAGTCTCCCCAGATCTGCCGCTTGTTGGGTCCCTGCTGGAGGAGCAGTGGCCTGACTGGGCTGCAGATCACAGTTTATGGCAACCCCAAGCTGAGAGCCCGCGCCTCGGCTCCGTCTCTGCAGTCGGCTTCCCTGCTCCAATACCTGGGAGCTCTGCCGCACTCAGGCACCCCCGGTTTTTATGTGACCCTGAGGGTCCTGAGACCACACTGTCCCGCGAGGGTTCCAACCCCCGCTTAGCCACTGGAGCGACGTCCCTCAGCGGAGCCGGCTTCTAAAAGTTCTGATTTTGTGCTCCGTGGCTCTATCACTTGCCAGAAGTGGCCTACGGAGGCCCCCTCCCCCACCGTCTATCCTCCCGAATCGCCTCGGATTCACTTCTCCACACATCCTACCTTCCAGTAAGTGGTCGCTTCTCTGTTCAGAGAGTTGTTGCTACTCTCCTCTTCGATCTCCTGTTGAGTTCGTAGGTGTTCAGAATGGTTTGATCCCTATTCAGCTGAATTCCTGAGACCAGACGAAATCCAGGTCTCCTACTCCTCCGCCATCTTGCTCCACCCCCCCCGGATTTATTTATTTTAGAGCATGAGTGGGGGAAGGGGCAGAGGGAAAGAGAGAATCTCAAGCAGACTCTGAGCTGAGCATGAAGCCTGATGTGGAGCTCAATCCCACCCATCCTAAGATCACCACTTGAGCCAAAACCAAGATTCGGACACTCAACCAACTGAGCCACAGGTGCCCTGGAAGAAGAATATTCTAAGTATCCTGTGCTTCCTGAGTGGCACCATACCTTCTGTGGTAGACAGCCTGTTATAAGGCTCTCAACGATCGCCACATTGTGTTACTCCCTCTTTTATGTAATTCCCTTCCCTTGAGTGGCAAAGTGATGAGATGTCACTTCTGAGATTATGTTATAAAAGACTGACTTCTTTCTTGCTGCCATTCCTTCCCTTGTCTTTTTGGATTTGAATTGCTTGCTCTGATGAAGCAAGCTGCTATATTGGAGAGGCCTATGTGGCAAGGAACAGGGAGTGGTCTCTGGCCAACATCCAGTAAGGAACCGAGGCTGTCAGACCAATAGCCCCTGAGGAACTGAATCTTGTCAACAACCATGTAAGTGAGATTGGAAGTGGATCTATAACCATTTGAGCTTTGAGATAACTACAGCCCCAGATGTTGATTACAGTGCAGTTCTGTGAGACACTGAAGCAGAGAATCCAGCTAAACCAGATAATGTTGTTTTAAAGTGAGTACATTTAGGAATAGTTTGTTATTCAGCAATTAATAACTCATATACATGGCATGTTCAAGGAACAAAAATGAGACTGACTGGAGTGGGGTAACCAACGAGCAAGTGAAGTTAGAAAGATTATAGGTTTCCTAGGGCCTTATGAGGCATTAAATGATTTTTAGTTTTTGTTTGTTTTTTTGGAGTGAACTTGGTAGCTTTTGGAGAGTTTTGAATAGAGGAGGGACATTTACATGTTAGGATTTACATATTTTTTTCTCAAAGCTCTATTGAGAAGACACAGTGGGATAGGGTTTGAGCAGGGAAACCAGTTAGGCTAGTGCAATGATACAGATGAGAGAATGGTGATGAGGGAGAGTGATCCCAGTAGAGGAAATAAATGATTCAGTTCTGGATATATTTTATAATAGGGTTGACAGAATTTGATGATTGGTATAGATTGTAAGAGAAATGGATATAGAATATGAGAAAAATAGCTCAAAGGTTTTTTTGAATATTTGCTAAGATGGGGATGACTTCAGGAATGGATTTTGGGGAAGTAATACTCAGGAGTACAGTTTTGTACATGTTAAGTTTGAGATATCTTTTAGACATCTAAATAGAATTTTGGAGTAGGGAATTTAATATATGAATGTGGAGATCTGGGGAGAGGTCTGGGCTGGGAGCTGTCAAAGTGTAAAAGGCACTTAAAGCCATGAGATTGGATGCTGATAACACAGGATTAAAGGATAGATAGAAAATAAGATCAAAGACTGAGCCCTTGTGTATTCTAAAATTTATCTACTGGGAAAAGTAGCAGGAATCAGCAAAGGATATTGAGAAGTGAGGTAAGGAGAGCCATTGGAGTGTGGTATCCTGAAAGTCAAGAAGGAAGTTTTTCAAATAAGATAGAGTGATCAACTGTTCATGGTATAAGTAAGATGGAAGTTGAGAAATCACCATTGGATTTAGCAATATGGAGGTCATTTGGGACCTTGTTGAGAACAGCTCCATAGAGAATGGGAAGAGAATTGGAGACCATGGATTTGGGTAACCCATTTGCAGAGTTATGCTAGAAAAGGGAAAAGAAATGGGGCAGTATCTGGAGAGGGATGTGGGATCAAGAGTGGATTATTTTTTTTTCTGGAGTTGTCACAATCCCAGATTTCAAGATATACTACAAAGCTATAGTAATCAGAACAGTATGGTACTAGCACACTAAGAGACATAGATTATTAGGACAGAACAGAGTTCAGAAATAAACTCACACTTTTATGGTCAATTAATCTTAGACAAAGGAGGCAAGGTGTACAATGGGAAAAAGACAGTCTTTTCAGTAAATGGTGCTGGGAATACTGAACAACTTTCTTACACCATAAACAAAAATAAATTCAAATCGATTAAAGACCTAAATGTGAGAGCTGAAACCATAAAACTCCTAGAAGAAAACATAGACGGTAATTCTTTTGACCATAGAAACACTTTTCTAAATATGTCTCCTCAGGCAAGGGCAACAAAAGCAAAATTAAAGTATTGGGACTATACCAAAATAAGCTTTTGCACAGTGAAGGAAACCACCAACAAAACAAAAAGGCAACCCACTGAATAGGAAAAGATATTTGCAAATAATATATCTGAATAGGGTAAGTATCCAAAATATGTAAAGAATTTATACAATTCAATGCCAAAAAAAAAAAACGAAACAAACAAACCCAGGTAATCCCATAAAAAATGGGCAGAGGACCTGAATAGACATTTGTCCAAAGAAGACATACAGATGGCCAACAGACACACGAAGAGATACTCAACATCACTAATCATTAAAGTCACAATGATACATCACCTTACACCTGTCAGAATGGCTAAAATAAAAAATTCAAGAAATAACAAGTGTTGGTGAAGTTGTGGAGAAAAAGGAACCCTCGTTGGTGGAAGGCAAATTGGTGCAGCCATTGTGGAAAACAGTATGGAAATTCCTCAAAAAATTAAAAATGGAATTACCATATGATCTAGTAATTCCACTACTGGGCATTAACCTATAGGAAATAAAAACACTAATTCAAAAAGATAATATGCACCCCTGTTTATTGCAGCAGTATTTACAATAGCTAAAATATGAAAAACAACCCAAGGGTTTATCAACAGATGAATGGTTAAAGAAAAGGTGGTATAAATATACAATGGAGTGTTACTCAGCCATAAAAGAATAAAATCTTGCCATTAACAACAACATGGGTGGGTCTGCAGGGTATACTACTAAGTGCAATGAGTCAGAGCAAGACAAAAACCATTTGATTTCAATCATATGTGGAGTTTAAGAAACAAAACAAGTAAACAAAGAAAAAAGACAAACCAAAAAACAGACTCTTAAATAGGGAAGACAAACTGGTGGTTGCCAGAAGGGATGTTGGTGGGGGGATGATGAAATAAATAAAGGGGATTATGAGTACACTTATCTTGATGAGTACTGAGAAATGTATAGAATAGTTTAATCATTATATTGTATACCTGAAACTAATAAAACATTGTATGTTAATTATATTTGAATTTTAAACAAAGAAACTAGTGGATTATTTCTTAAGCATGGGAGAATGCAAAGCATGTTTGTATTCTGATGGGAAAGATCCAGTGGAAATGGACAATTGGTGGTGTAGGAGAGTTTTGGTGAATTTCTTATGCAATTGCTTGTGGGATCTTACGAACAAAGTAGGATTTGGCCTATGATGGTGGTTCAAGCAGTTCATCTACAGAAACAGGAGTATATGGGCATAGATGCTGGTAGGTGAGTGATGTGGTGGTGTGAACTTTTGAATATTCTCTTTTATTAATATCCCCACAGTAATAGAAAGTTAAGGTCATCAACTGAGAAGTTGCGGGGAGGGAGTGTTGGATATTTGAGGAGAGCGGAGAAGGTATGTATGGATAGGAGATAGTGTGAGTAGACTAGGAAATGTAGGATTCCTGGGCCACATTCAGGAGCCACTTGAGTTCTCATAATGAATTTAAGTTCGTTTAAATTAAAATATTAGCGTGATTGTATATTTTCTCCACACCAAGCTTGGCTGCATAGGTGTAGGTATAAGGCTGATGAAGAGTTGGAACTAACTAAGGTTGAGGTTTGCCAAGAAGGTAAAAAAGGTGAGCAGTAGGAAGGGGAATGTATGTAGGGAGGGGTCATGTTGATTTGCCATGGAATTTAAGCTAGATAAGGAGCCATGATAACAAATTAGAGTAGTGGGGACACTGAAAATGTGAGTCAGATTAATGAATTTTGAGGTAATGGTGGGTCAAAGGAATTTCGGAGCTTGGGTACTAGAGTAAATGACTCCATGAAACATCTATAATGTATATATTTATTGGGAAGTTTAGCAAGCAACATACTGAGCCCTTTATTGTTTAACATGACCAGTTGTGGAGTTGCCCAGTTGTTCTCTGATCTTAAATTGGCCTTCATCACCTCAAGAGTGATTGCTTAGCTTGATTGTAGAAACGCACATGTCAGTGAGAAGTTCTACATATATTTCATTAAATATCTAAAATCTCAAAAGCCCAACTTGTTCTTTCTTCCTTTCATAGGTGGCTTGTGATCCTTGATCTTTGGTTTAATCTACAATGAGGCCCTTTTGGGGGGGCTTGCATGCATTTATGCAAAAGAAGATGATTTATGTAATAATATAGCAATATAGTACATTAAAATGGAAGGTCTTATTACTGTTTTAGAGTATAAACTATATTTGTAAAATATCTAATGCAAGCTATACTATACATATTAAAGCAATTTGAAAATTTAATAATCACTTGCTAAAATTCTGTTTTTCTTTTTATTTTCTTCTATAATACACTTCATAGATGTTTCATGATGTCAAACAGTTACTTTAGTACTTAGACCCCCATTTTTTTTTCAAAGATTTTATGTGTTTATTAGAGAGGGAGACAGAGAGAGACAGAGGGAGAGAGAGGGAGTGAGTGAGTGCACACAGTAGGGGAAGGGGCAGAGGGAGAGGGAGAGAAAGAATCTCAAGCCGACTCCTAGCTGAGCACAGAACCTGATGCAGGACTTGATCTCACAACCCTGAGATCATGACCTGAGCTGAAATCAAGAGTCAGAGGCTTAACCGACTGAGCCACCCAGGCATCCATCATCCATAGGAATTTCAAATATCTGTTAGTGAAAAGATAAGCTTATGTTTATATAAACTTAATGGAATGAAAATTTTAAGAAGCAACCAATTTTTATAAGGTGCCACTAGGTGGCTCTGTAACCCTATTATTTAGGTCTATGTTTAAAACCCTAGAAGGTTTTAACATAAAACATATTCATTTATTATTGTGCATGAATGTATAAGTGAATGCGTAGATAATAGCATGAAAATGTCATCATATATAATGGTCTACCAAGCTACCCTCTGGACTCCCGCTTTGTATAATATTCAATGTAAATATTGAAGACCTAGGTTCTACTAGAAAGGAACAATTTTCCCCTAGACGTAGATTCTAAGAATATGATTGAAAACCACAGACTTTTTTTTAATATTTGAATTTGATGTGTAAGTTTTTAAAAATACTGAATTAATCAGGTAAAGATTTAATTCATTTCCTATTGTCTGAAGTATTTAAGTTGATACGTATTTTATGTGGAGTGTATCAAAGTAGACAATGATTTTGTAGGAGGAATAAAATATTTCTGCCCAATCTACCAGAGAACAAGGATATAATCATATTCATCTTAGCTATAGCAGGACTTGGTTCATGGTACATGCTCGATAAATGTTTGTTGAATGAGGAAGCTGGCATGATAAAAGTGAAAAAAATTTTCTGGGAAATTATACACAATTTTCAAAAGGAAAAATGAATTATAAGTTAGTATTTTAAAGCAAAAATGACAAGTGTTTTTTTTTTTTTGGTCCTGGGCACGTCTTACCTCTGTCTTTACCAAAAATTTTAAGTTGAGGTTCCCCCTCCATATGGGGATATATTTTAAATCTTATAATGGGAATCATATCACAGAGAAAATTTTATGACAAACTTTGAAACTGATCCTTATAGGTTAATAATTGTAATAGGTCTTCACTGTCTTCACGATCTTGGTATTAGAAGTTTATATTCCTCATTATATAGTGAGGACTATATTAATGAATTTCTATTTGATTCTCAAATGGCAAGACTTGTATAATTCTCTCTGAAAAATTTTAGCTTGAGCTGAATCTAGAAAAATTTTAACATTCCTTTTTTAAAAAGTAAAATAAAATCCTAAAACTATAGAACATTAAAGATGACACAAACAAATGGAAGATATTCCATGCTTGTGGATTGGGAGAACCAATATTATTAAAATATCCATTCTACTGAAAGCAATTTACAGATTTAATACAATCCCTATCAAAATACCAACAGCATTTTTTACAGAACCAGATAATCCTAAAATTTGTATGGAACCACAAAAGACTTCAAATAGCCAAAGCAATCTCAAAAAAGATGAACAAAACTGGAGGTATCACAATCCCAGATTTCAAGATATAGTACAAAGCTGTAGTAATCCAAACAGTATGGTGCTGTCCAAAAAACAGACATAAAGATCAATGGAATAGAATAGAGAGTCCAGGAATAAACCCAGGCTTTTACGGTCAAGTTATCTGTGACAAAGGAAGCATGAATATGCAATGGGAAAAAGACAGGCTTTTTAATAAATCATATTAGGAAAACTGGACAGCTTCATGCAAAAGAATAAAACTAGACCACTTTCTTACACTATGTGCAAAGATAAACTCAAAATGGATTAAAGACCTAAATGTGAGACCTGAAACCATAAAACTCCTAGAAGAACAGAGTAATTTCTTTGACATTGGCCGTAGAAACACTTTTCTAGACATGTCTTTTCAGACAAGGGCAACCAAAGCAAAATTAAAGTATTGGGACGATACCAAAATAAAATGCTTTTGCACAGTGAAGGAAACCATCAATAAAGCAAAAACGCAACCTACTGAATAGGAAAAGATATTTGCAAATGATCTATCAGAATAGGGGTAAATATCCAAAATATATGAGGAACTTACACAACTCAACACCAAAAAATAATCTCATAAAAAATGGGCAGAGGACCTGAATAGACATTTGTCCAAAGAATACATCAGATGGCCAACAGACACATGAAAAGACGCCTAACATCACTAATCATCAGAGAAATGCAAATTAAGTCACAATGATATATCACTTCATACCTGTCAGAAAGGCTAAAATAAAAAACGCAAAAAATAGCAAGTGTTGGTTAGGATGTGGAGAAAAAGGAACCCTTGTGCACTATTGGGAATGCAAATTGGTGCAGCCATTGTGGAAACAGTATGGAAGTTCCTCAAAAAATTAGAAATGGAATTACCACATGATCTAGTAATTCCATTACTGGGCATTAACCCATAGGAAATAAAAACACTGATTCAAAAAGATGTGTGCACCCCTATGTTTACTGCAGCATTATTTACAATAGCTAAAATGTGAATGAATAGATAAGAGCTGGTGTGTGTGTGTGTATATATATGTGTATATATATGTGTGTATATATATATATATATATATATATATATATATATATATATATGAGTGTTATTCAGCCATAAGAGAATGAAATTTTCCATTATCAACAACATGGGTGACTCTAGAGGGTATAATACTAAGTGCAATGAGTCACACAGAGCAAGAAAAAAACTGTATGATTTCACTCATATGTGGAATTTAAGAAACAAAACAAGTGAAGGAAAAAAAAGACAATAATCCAGACTCTAACTATAGAGAACAAATTGATGGTTGCCAGAGGGGAGGTTGTTGGGAGAATTCTTTTATTTCAATGGGTGAAATAAAAGACTTAAGATGATATATGAGAATACTCAAAGTAATAGACATTTTAGTAGTTTTTTTTTTAAAGATTTTATTTATTTATTTGACAGAGAGAGAGAGACAGCAAGAGAAGGAACACAAGCAGGAGGAGTGGGAGAGGGAGAAGCAGGCTTCCCGCCGAGCAGGGAGCCTGATGCAGGGCTTGATTTCAGGACCCTGGGATCATGACCTGAGCCGAAGGCAGACACTTAATGACTGAGCCACCCAGGCGCCCCTTAGTAGTTGTTTTTAAATTCTGAATAAATTTATAGAAAACTAAGTAGAATTAGAACCAGAGAAATGACTTTTATATTTCTCTAATTTAAAACCCTTTTATTTGTATAATAATTTATGTAAATGGAAATGGATAGTATGTTTTAGAAATCAGGAATTCTAAAAGAAATCCTTGGAATTCAGTAAATTTGATAAAAGCAGTAGGAATTTTTGAACACTCAGCATTCTTTAGGGCACTGGACAGTAATGATTGAGAAGGTCTAAGGAAAATTATACAACATGAGTAGACAAAAGGGGTTCTGAAAAGAACAATTAGTTGTTATTATTGCCTCAGGTAATAATCAATGATAATGATAATAGCTAATATTTATTGAGTACTTACATACTTATTAACTCATTTCATCTTCACAGCAATTGTATGAGGATATACTATTGTTATTTCCATTTAACAGATGAGTAAATTGAGGTACAGAGAAATATAAGTAATATAAGATTAGATCTGGGATTTGAGTGTTTTGTCACTAGCTCAGAGTTCACGTTCTTAACTGGTATGTTATAAAGGAGGAAGAATGATATTAGGTATAGGATAAATATAAATCTGGGCTCAAATCTTTAACTTTGCTTCTTATGTGACCTTGGGAAAGCTATCTATCTTTTTCAAACCTGTTTATTCATTTGTAAAAGGGAGCTAGCTGTATTTCCCTTTTTAGTATTGTTATTAGAATAATTTACTAGAATAATGTGGCAAATAGTACTATTTAAAAATTAGTTTTGTTTTGTTTTACATTTAAACTTGTTTTGCTAATTTTAATTCTTAGGGATTCATTACTATTTAAAGTCTGAATTAGTTTATTGTCATTAAAATTTTTTTTAAAGATTTTATTTATTTGAGAGACAGCACACATGAGCAGGGGAGAGGGGTAGAGGAGAGGGAGAAACAGACTCCCCGCTGAGCAGGCCCCCCCCCCCCCCGCCGCAACATGCAGGACTCAATCCCAGGACCCTGGCATCATGATCTGAGCCAAAGGCAGACACTTAACAGACTGAGCCACCCAGGCTCATTTGAAGAAATGTCATTTTGAAGAAAGCCCTAGAATTGTAAATTTTTGCATGATTGGGGAAATATATATCTTTCTTAAACTTATTGGTTTGTATATTTTTTCTAACACTTAAATGTAAGAAAATATGCAATTGTTTAAATTATCATCCTTTGCCTTTCCCAGTTTTTACTGCCAAGTGAATTCATTCAACCAAGTATTTATTGAACACCTATTAAGTGTCAGAGACTAGATACATAAATGTGGGGGTCCACTGATGTAAGAAAACAAATACATCTGCCTTTGAGAAACTTGAGTAGAAGACAACAGATATAATAAAGTTGGTAAATTATATAGTTATGAGATCATAAATATAATGGTAAAAAAATAAAATTAGGATAATGGGAGTCAGAAGTGCAGGGGAGGAGGAAAAAGGATGAAAATTTTATATGTAAGGTTGTCGGTGTTGGCCTTTTCAAAAAGATGACATTTGAGCAAAGACCCAAATAAATTGCAGGAGTTAAGCCATTGTGGACATTTGAGGGAATGTCAGTCCAAAGGCTTTAAAATAGCAAAGAAGTCAGTGCAATTGTTGCATAATGAGAGAGGGAGAAGAAGAACTGAGGTCATAAAGGCAATGGATGTCAGATCATGTAAGTCGTGCTGGGACTGGAAAGACGCTGCTGCAGGATTTATAATAGAAGATTGCTCTGACTTAACTTTGTGAGAAGGTTACTTTTGGATGTTGAGTGACAGTAGATCATTGGGCACAGGGATGGAAGCAGGGAAGATATCCAAGACAAAGATGATGTTATTTCCAAACAGGGTGGTATCAGTGGAGTTGCTGAGAAGTGGTAGGTTTTGGATAGACCTGAAGATAGAGCCAATAGGATTCCAGAGTGAATGTGGGATGTGCTAATCAAGAAAGTGACTATCCTCCTTAGAGATTCCACCAACTCTCCAGGCAATGTTATACTCTCAGGGTGTGTCCACCATGGGATGGAACAGATTACTTTGGAGGAAGATCAAAATCTGCAGATGTGTTCCATCTGTAGATTCAAGCCTACTACATCTCTGTGCATGTCCCTAGCTCTTCTTAACTGAGGCTGCATCTATCAATCTATCAATAGTCAACCCTAGCTGTTGCCTTTTTTTCCATGAATCTCCATTGCTGCTAACTGAACCCGGGATGTAATGCTTATATAGTGGGAATGAATTCCATGATCCACAACCTATGTAGTTTTCTTTTCTTTTCTTTTCTTTTTTTAAAAGATTTTATTTATTTATTTGACAGAGAGAGACAAGCGAGAGAGGGAACATAAGCAGGGGCAGTGGGAGAGGGAGAAGTAGGCTTCCCATGGAGCAGGGAGCCCAATGCAGGGCTCGATCCTAGGACCCTGGGAATCATGACCTGAGCCGGAGGCAGACGCTTAACAACTGAGCCACCCAGGCGCCCCAGAATGTAGTTTTCAATAAGTGTCCCCATTCAAGATATATTTCATCACCGGGAACTTTTAAGTCTATTTTAGGAAAGCCCAGTCAAATTCAGGATTCTTCTCTCCCCTCTCTTCCCAAGGTGGTCATGACAATGGACATGAAGTGAGAGGGTGTCCTCTGGGCCTCAGCTGTCATTTGCCCATTTGTCATTTGTCATTTGGGTGAACCTTCTCAAGTTCCATCTTTGGTAAGTGGCATCTAGCTTCCATGGTCTGGGTTCCTCTCATGCCCTACAGTCATCAGTCTGGGCAGATCATTAGGTGTTCTCCTGGTTCTAGCTGCCCAGTATCTTTGGGTCTAAAAGGCCTGTTAGGGATTTCTGCAGTTTTCATAGAGAATGGGAACTTTTATGTTCCTGTGCCACTGTGGAATCTGTGCCTTCCTAGGTCCTATATGCTTAGAACACCATGTGCTATTTGAACTATTTTACTCCCACACCATTGGTGAGCAGAGCAGAGAGGAGGTTGCTGCTTTCAGAGTTTTAGATGGAAAGTAGGACACAGCTTTCTCTACTCTTGGATCCTCAGATCGCTCATCCTTTCATTTTCCCAAAACTCACTTTGGTGGCAAGGAGGAAGGACAGGGCGAGAAGAATCTCGTTCTCAGGTGCACTTCTCTCTTTTCCCTTTTCCAGTATTTTTAAATTTCCAGCCAGGCAACTTCCAGTCTGGGATGGAATGGGAGGATGATAGAAGGTGTAATCTGGCTTCCCATCTGTTTTCCTTCTAATCTGTTGTTTATGGTATAAGTCTTGGCTTTTGGTACTTAAATTACTTCCAACTCCTATGCCGGCAGCTCTCACACTTTTTGGTGTGAGGATCCCTTTACATTTTAAAAAATTATTGAGGACTCCAAAGCATTTTTGTTTGTAAGAGTTATATCTATCAATATTTACTGCATTAGGGATTTAAATTGAGGAATTAAAAAGTATTAATTAATTTAAAAGTAACAAGAACAAACCCATAATAAGATCATAGTTTTAATGAAAAATAACTGTTTCCCAAAAGAAAAAAAATAGTGGCATTGTGTGACATTTTTGCAAGTCTCTTTAATGTTTGGCTTAATAGAAGACAGTGGGGTGCTGATATTTATTTTTACATTCAATCTATTTTGATGTGTTGTTTTTGTTGAAGTAGATGAAGAAAATCTGATCCTACACAAATATGTCTTTGGGAAAGGGAACTGTGTATTTATAGACTTTTCAGATTATTGTGGGTATTTTTCTTTGATACTACACTAAAACTTGAGAAGTGACATTTTCTTAAAAGATATTTGTAATGTAGAATTTGAAACCAGCTCAAAAACTTTTCACATTCTGCTACATTTAAAACTATTAGTTTGTCTTGTCCCAAGAATTGAACTTTTACTATTATAATGATGTACCATGTATAATGAGTCTGTAACCTCATGCATAGGTCATTTGGAAGATACTGGTTCACTGAGTCATGCAGATCTTCCAAATGTTAATACATTTCATTATATGATATTAGAAAATAATATTTGTTAATATCACCATCAATCTCATCACAAAAAGTATTTAAATATTAGTCTGCTGTTAGCTTAGTAGCAGATACAAGTTCTACAAACTTTTAATTTTCACTTGAAAGCTCAAATTTTATCATTGGCAATAAATACAGCTAATTGTTTTTCTTGAAGTGACAGGCTCACTTTGTTCATTTTCAAAAAAATCTTTGCCAATTACTGAAGTCTATATAACCATAGTTCTCTGTCAGTCATTTTTTCGAGTAAAGATGATGCTCCACAAATGAAGTAGCTGGTTTTCTTTTAGTTTAGATATATTGAATAAAAATAAGAAAAAAACCAAAATAACTAGTTCAATTTGCAACTCAGTTGCTCAAGTGCTTTTGCCTGAGACAACTATCTACTTCGGTATGTGGCAGAAGTGCTCTAGGCATACTTCACGTTTTATCACAGTGAGTATTAAAAAGACAGGTACTCAAGGTTGAAATTTAATAATATATTAATAATTCTTACTGCTTCATCAAGGGCATTCTTAAGTGCAGCTGACTTTTTTTTTTAATGAGTGTGTGTGTGATGGTGAAGAATATAATGACTACTAGTACAGATTGATGTCATTACCTTGATTTATGTTAAAGCACCAGCAGTTTTATCCATTATTGCTATTGCAAAATTGGGGGAAAAATCAATAAAATGACAGGAATATAATAAATTAGTATTATTATAAAAATATTTTGACCCTGTAGACCCCCTGAAGGGGACTTGGTTTGGCTAGAGGTCCAAGACTATACTTTTGTAACCATTGCACTAATGTACTAAGTAAGGCTATGCATCAAGACAGAGGTCTTACCTATTATTTAATCTGGATAATACCCAGTATCTGATGTGCTGAAGTCAGCTGCTGCTTAGATCTCTTCCTCTGTGATCTTCCCACCAAACTGGCCACTGTTGGTCCTGAATATTTAGACTTTTTTTTTTTTTTAAACGATAGATTATTGCTGTTGTGATAAAAATAGTACAGGTACTTGGAAATAAAAATTCAAATATTTCTCCCTTGTCCCACAATCTAGTCCCATTTATTATTATTTTACCTTTTCTGTTCAAGTTGTGTTGATTATCTCCATAATTCTGATTATCTTTTACCTTAATTTCTTTGTGTGTCAACTTTAAGCAATATCTGTTGGCTTCCCACTGAAGGATCAGACATTTAGCTCATTTATATTAGTCTTCTCATTTATACTTTTTTTTTAAGATTTTATTTGCTTATTTGAGAGAGAGAGACAGAGCATGTGAGTGGGGGAAAAGGCAGAGGGAGAGGGAGAAGCAAACTCCCTGCCGAGTGGGGATGTGGGGCTCAATGCCAGGACCCTGGAATCATGACCTGAGCTGAAGGCAGACACTTAACTGACTGGGCCACCCAGGCGCCCCCTTCTCATTTATACTCTTGTTCATCCTCCTAATTTTTGAGCATATATTCATATTTTTATTTTTGTTTCTAAGCTCTTTTTGTTATGTTTGTGGCTTTAAATAATATACTTAAACATAGATTTCTGCTGAACTTACTACAGGCTTCAAGCAAAACAGAATGTTCTCCCAAGAGAAGTGAGGAGTGACAGGTTGAGTTATTTAGGCCCAGTTTCTGCTTGCAGCTTGACCACCTAGATAATTAATGGCTCCTGCCTGGTGGCAGAATACGTGAGAGACAGGGAGAGTCAAATGTTACAATAACTGATAATAAAGCAAGGAGAAAATGGGTTTACAGTGGTCACGTTTGACTTCTTCCATTAACAGATGGAGAAATTGAGGCCCAAAACGGAAAAGTGACCTATCCAATGATATTTAGTTAAGAATAGATATTGGACTACAGTCTGGATCTCTTCTCATTGCTGCTCTAGTTGTGCTGAGGATGTCCCTGTAATAAGTTGGGGCTAGAAAACAATATGGTTTTATCAAGTTGATCCTAGATGGGAATGAAAATTTCTCAATATTATATTTTCATAGCTTTTTGTTATTTTTAAAATTATAGTCTTTAACTTCTTAAAAGTTTGTGAACATATTTATTTGTGAAGTAGACTTTATTTTCTGATAGGTTTTGTGGGCCTTTAAGAGTTGAGTTTGTTTTCATAATTATTAAACTTGTTATGGTGATCTGTGATCACTGATTATGACCTGCGGAAAGTTCAGATGATGGGTAGCATTTTTTTTATCAGTAAAGCAGATTTTAATTAAGGTAAAAATAAAATAAAAAAATAAAAGTTGTGTTTGCTTTGAAGGACATAAATTTCATAAATTATGAAAAGATACATTAGAACCCTAGGAGTATATAACATTTTGCGCTTGCATTTCTGTTTAAAGTGGTTGAAAAAAAATCAGATTCGGAATATTATTTACCAAATAGAGAAAAGAAGACCAATCTTCTCTGGTCCAACTGTATAAATTATGCATAATATTTAAGAGCAAGATCTGGTTTCCATTTTAGTTATTGATTTGAAATAGAGCATTTTGGCATCAGATATGTAGACAGCAGGCATTTCCTGTATTTAATTTATTCCCTCATAACCAAGAAGCAGCTTGATGTAGACAGTTTTATGTGAGGTTTGTCACAGATCCTGTGTGTGCTTTGGAAATGTTTCACATTTCATTAAGTTTAATTCAGTTTTCTGTATGATAAAATATGGGTAAATACATTCTTCCCAACAATATCTTGGAGACTTTATGCTGTGGGTAATAAATTTGTGAAATTTGCTTTTACTTCCTTGAAAGGGATGGCTAGGCAAATAAAATATTTGCCTAAATCTGGCAAGTAAATGTCTTTCTTAAATACTTATTGACACTAGTCATGATTCCTTTCTCTAAGAGATGCTCCAAAGGAGATGGTGAAAATATAGCAGGTTCCAATTTTAATGATTTGCTAGTCTTTGTATTTATAACTTTTGGGCATAGGCGGAGAAATTATAGAAACTCACAGATTAAGATTGATATAGGATTAATGGAAGAAGGTATAAGGGGAGGTTAAAAAATAAATTTTATATAATAAATAAGTGAATAAATTGTGACATTTGTTGAGAGCAGTGAATGGAAAGAGAACTCTTATAGACAATTTACTGAGGACAATAAATGGCAAGAACTAGTAGTAGCACTGGGTGGTGGGGCGTGGCCCCCAAATTCTGTTAGGTACCCTTGGCCACAGGTTAGTGGCACACTCAAAGGAGAGTCTAGGTTTTCTTGGGAATGGAATAAATGTCACACTGTCTTGGCTTGACCAAGACATGGCTTGACCTTATAAATTTAGTCTGCTCTTAGGTAAAGTAAGTGAAGAGAAGGTAGACATTTCTAGCCAACATAAATAATTTCTTAAGGATTATCCACCACAAGTATTCGTTGCTCTTTCCATGCCAACTATTTGGGGATGGTGGTATGTGTGATTGGGGTGGGATGGGCAGGAAGAAGGCAGCAGCTATGTTGTAGGTGGTAACCAAGCAGAGTCAGCTTTGGCAGAATAGAATTCTGATAGAGTGTAATTTGAAATGAGAGAAATCCCTCCATACCAAACGTATGAGCAGTTCAGTGCCTCCGCATTAGAGACTTTGGGTTAAAACGTATCTCTTGGAAATTGCAGTACTGATATCTCTGGAAAATATAATATTTTAAGTCATTATAAGCCACTAATGTTGATGCGGTTGGTTTATTAACCATCACCAGTTGGTCCTGGAGTAGATGGAATATAGGATGACGTATTTAGAGAGAAAATGAGTCGTCCGATGTACTAGAGAACTATGTGTGTGGGAGACAAACCTATGGGGAAATCAAATGGTGCATATAGGTGGGGGTGGCAGGGTGGCATTGCAACATGAGAAAATCTGATTTCTAGAAAAGAAAGAGGCTGGAATAGAGAAAAAAAGTTCGTGAAAGATGTGTATAAAGGGCTGACTCCCCCCACGTCTGTTTGTTTGTTTGTTTTGGCAGAGATTGTTTTGATAGATTTTTAATAAAAGAGAGATTAGCTAACACCTTTTACAGCTCTAAAGAAAGGAGCCCATTGGTGGGAAGCAGAGCAGAGTACTGGGAGTAAGAAATGCTGTAATCATTCAGGTTCTCAAGTTTGTTAAGTAACAGCTAGCTGAGTGTTTCTCTTATTGTCTTACTCTAGGATCCCACAGTGACCCTGGGAGTTGCTTCATATCTATTAGAACTAAGAAAAATTGCTAATATTGATTAGAAGGATCTGTGAAGGGTTATATTATTAAAAATAAAGTTACCTAATTCCTAATTGGAAGATTTCCATGCATCTCTCCATTTTTTAATTATATTAGTGGTATCTGTGTTCTATAGCCACCTCCCACTCTGTCCCAGGCAAATACAAACAAGCAAATACCTACTTATTACCTAAAATCACCAGGCCCAAACTCTTCATTTTCTTATCACAGTTTATTGTTGTACATATGAGGTACCATGCTACTATCAGAATTATATTTAGGTTTTTTATTTTAAAAAACTCAGAGAAAAAAATGTTTCCAGTAATTTTCATTCAATGTGAATGACAAGAATATCATAGCTATAAACATTGAAATAACCATTTCATTTCTTCCTGAGGAAGTTCCAGTTTTAAGCAATGAAAGAGGAATTCTATACAAAGCTAGTTTTAAGTCACATTAGCTCTCATTCTTTTCTCATAAGCATTTATGTTACTTTTAGACTATCTTAATAACCAGCTGGAGTATATAATGTAGAAAGTATATATGTCCTCTAGAATTTGATGTTGCCTCCAAGATACGTTGAATGGTCAAAAATCCTTTCAAAGTTCTGCTACTATAGATAGCATAATGCCTGTCCTGTGAATGAGTAAATTTTGGTATGATTTTTTCCTTTTTCTTTCATTATACAAGCATCCAGTATGTTTTTTAACATTTATCTTAGAGGGTAGGCTGTTCACTTGACTCAGTTTACCTAGACAGAATTATGCCATGAGCAGCTTTGTTTAGAAATTTAAATACACATCTCATCATTAAAACACAAATGTATCAGTTTTTTTTTTCTTTTTTTATCAGTAGAAATGTTGTCAAAATAAAAACATGACACTGTATGTAACTGCTGGGGCTTACTCTCACTATGTGTGCCCCTCTTAAGCCAGTTTTCTTAAATTAGTGGAGATGAAAGACTACATTCATTTTCCTACCATGCTGGGCAAGTGCTGCTTTGAAAAAGGCAGCAGTAAGCATGAAGATTGAGTTCATCATATTTGTCCAACTGACTTTGATTTTGCTTTTACAGTAAGGGTCTTAAAAACTTGTTCTTTCTCCAGTTCTTTTGGCTATTAGCTTGTTTGTTTAAAACGTTGTATCATTTGGGTACATAAAACTTTAAAAAAATTTTAATAATTATAATGTGATTTAAAAAATTTATAGTAATGGAAGGATCTCAAAATTTGTTTTCTAATTAGTGAATGGTTGATAGAGTTTAGTTTCACACATTATAATGACAAAGAAAATATTTGGGCAGTAGCTTTTCCTTGCATATTTTTTTTCCTGATCATACTTTTGATAACATTTTATAATGGCTTATGTAATCATAGCAGGGAATTTACTACTTAATTTTTTTATGTGTACAGTGAATTTAAAAATTAAGTAAATGCAAGCATAGGACAATAAGTATGATTCTTTTTTTTTGAATACTTTATTAATCATATGATCAATTAAGATTTAAGTTAAGGAATCATGTCTGGCTCATCTTTGTACTTCCTCCATTTAATTTGGTAGATAATCCCTATACTTAACTATGTTTTATTGTTTTCCATAAGAGAATATACAAAATATTCTAAAAAAAAAAATGGGACGCGGCCTTGACTTATTTTCTTCTGCCTTATATTAAAAGTATCATGGGAAATATGAGATTAAAAATCATATATCAATTTGTTTTTTGTTATAAATCTCTACATTACACAATTTCATTTTGAACTATCTGGAAAAATGTAGTTTTTCTATAATTTAAATATGAATAACAACATATCATCTAGAGACACTGTGCTTAGTTTTCATTTAATAGGTCTTGTTCTGGAGAAAATTAAAAAAAAAGTTATTTACTTTTAAAAGTCAGTATGTTTCTGGAGATGACACATACCTCACATTCTATGCGAGTGTTTCTGTAGAACCAGTGAGGACTATTTGAGTAGATTTGTAGCTCACAAAAAGGATATAAATTGTCAATGGAAAATCTTCAGACCCCAACAATTTCTCCCTTTTAGAGGATTTCATGAGTACACTTTACTATTTACCATTTTAGTATACTCAGCGTGTTTCCATATACCTTTTGATGGCTTTACAACATATCTCAGTATAACAATTACATTATGACAGAGAAGTTAGTAATTTTTACATAAATGCACTAGAGTATGTGTATGAAATATCACTTTTTTCTTTGCTATAGCACTTACCTTTTTATTTTGATGCAGATAAACCTCATATATAACTTTTCCACTCTCTGATCTAGCACAAATTGTAATTTACAATTCTTTCTAAATATTCAGTGGATTTATATCTTGGCAAGCATTTTTCATGGGTATTATGCCTTTGGCATTTTATGCTACATTGTGATGTTTATTTTGCTTCTTGTTTTGTAGGACACTTTATAGAATCAAAGAATAAGAAAACATTTTACAGGCAAACAGTGGTCTAAAAATCTACAGAGACGCAATCTTAGTTGATATATAAAAGTGTAAATATTACTATGAAATGGAGCAATTCTGCATTTGCGTCTGATACCTATATTGGTTGCAGTTGACTTCCACATGAGTGCACAGTAGTCTACAATAATCCCACAGGCTCAGATATGGATTAAGAGAAAGGCCATAGGCCTCAAGGCTTGTAACAGGTATGTTTTCTTTTTTTTTCTTTCTTTTTTTTTGTTTTTGTTTTTCTAGTCATCCACATGCCAGCACATGGAAGGAACTTTGTTCTTTTATTCTCATTTGAAGAGGTATATTTTTAAACAGCCTTTTGGTAGCTTCTGGAAGCTTTGGGAAAGGTGAATGTTACATGGCAGATGGGCTCTCAAGAAGTTTTCTCAGTGCTATCTCACTTTCTGCAGCTCCTGTCTCAGCCAGGATGGCAGAGGCTGCCCCAGTCTATGTAGCAGTTTGGACAGTTCCACGTTGTGATCTCGGTAGTAGCTTGACAGAAACGCTCTGCTCTGAGGTGGGACACAAAAGGACATTTCACTTTGTTGATTAAAGTATACTTCATATACTGTGATGATGTTTAAGTATACCATATCTGAGATTTATACTAAGCACCTGGGCTATTTATTTAGCATAACAGAAGCACAGTGACTCTCTTCTTCAAAATAGACGCTCTACCAGCATACACTGTTTTTACTACGGAAAGAGATTTTGTATTAATCATGTGATTTACTTGAAAAAAAAATAACTTGTTTGAGTTGCTAGAAAAATAGCTGTGACAACTGGTTGGGTCTAATATGATGCTCTTATTAAAATCATCCTTGCTTTGGAGAACGTTAGTTGGGAACATCTACAATATAAAATACTCGTTGGTCATCATTAATTTACATTTAGATTTGGAAGGTATGTAATACTTTCTGAAGAGATGTTTTAAGGCATACAAAGGCATACTGCTAAAAACAGTATTGTGGCAGGCTTGAAAATGTAGTAGGTTAACTGGGTTAACGTCTAACCTGCTATATTTGTATGATTTGACCCAAGGAAGGAAAATAATGCCTTGTAAACTATCTTGACTTAGAGGGAGGTAGATTCCTCTTCAATAAAGAAAAGATTTTAATAATTGAAACTGTCAAAACTGGAAAGGGCTGTGCTGTGAGATGGCATTTAGTGGCATTCATATATAGGTTGGATGACCGTTGTTAGGAATGTTGTAAAGGGGGGATTTCTGCATCTGTACCTTCAGGCTTTGTACTACTCTGAGATTTTTGGCAGAGTCAAACCTTTAAACAATGTTTATTTAATTCCTTGTGCTATTCTTTTAAAATGTCATATCTGGTACTCGATTTTAAACACCATAGAAGAAAGTCTCATTTTGTATTGATAATTTCGATGTAACAGTGACTTTTGTAGGAATCATGATCACTGGAATTCAATAGAATATTTGTGCTATCTTCTAACCATTAATGGGATCAAGGGAGAATCCAAACCATTGTGTGATTTGTGGCTGTCCGTCTCATTTCTGTCTTTGGTCTTCCTCAGTCATTAGCTCTAAAACCACCGACAGGCCGAGCTTGCATTATCAGGCAAAAGCAAACAGTAGAGATAAATATTATTTCCCAGATACTATATCTGGGAGCCTGATAATTCTGTGCCTCCTTTGCTGCCAGCCAGACCTGGAATCTAGGTAAGAGCCTGAGGTCCTTGTCTCTGAGTTTCTGAACTTCCCCATTTTGTTCTCTCTTAATGGCTCACTTTGTACTGTTTTCTCTTTATTACTCAAGTCCTGCTTGGAATAGCAGCAGCCTGGGGCTACCCAGTTCTTGCCTGCTTGCTCTCTAATATTTCCATCTGGTAAGTAATTGTCCAACATCTTAACTAAGTCTAGAATTGAACCTCCTGGGATCCATTTCTACTGTCCATCCCTTTGGTGTCTGAACTGAACCTCCTGATACTGGCCTCAACGTATTGGCCTTTTGGGCGTTATTTTCATACCTGGCTGCCTGTGTCAGTGCACCTCTGTAAACTAACTCTTGTCCTGTGCCCTATTATGTGTATGTGTGTCCCCATAATCATGTCCTCTTACTCAAGTACCCTTTCCTCTTGTTGCTTTGCTCTCTCATTATGGCAAGACAAATGAAATGAGATTTGCAGTGTACGATATGTTCTATTTTAGATTCTAATATGTTCAGGCCAAAAGTTATTGGAACAGAACTTTGTGGTGTGCAGGATTTATTGAACACACATTGTTATCTGACTGTCATTCAGAAGGGGGAGTATTTTAGATGGTAAAATCACAGATAGGATATACGCTAATGTATGTCACGGTAATCTGACTACTTCACACAAATGCATGTAAAATAATGTAATAAGAGGAGATAATAATATATTCTTTTATAATATAAAAATATAAAAAGAGGGAATCATATGATACATTCAATATCAGGTTGTATATTGGCCTTTTATTAAACTAAAGAATCTATTACATGCTTTTGATTTGGAGAGATATTAGATTTAATGGTATTAATTTAGAATTTAGATTAATTTATTCTTATTCTAATAATTTAGATTAATTTATTCTTTTTCCACACTATATTTTCACAAACAAAGTAAAAGTAGAAGCAGGCCAAAAGCTTTCTTAATTTACCTGGGTTAAATGCATTCTGTGATGTTTTGGTGACAGTTGGGTGCTGGCATTTTTCTGTAATAAGGGGAGAAACGAGCCACGTTGTGACAGTACCACCTCCTCTCATCCATTCTCACAGTCGTGTATCCGTTGTCTCTAAGAAGGCTCCTCTACTCTTGCCTTCTCTCTGATCACTATTTGCATAAAAGCAACCACTCTACGCCCTCAGATAAACCCAGTATTTACATGATATTGTGATACAATAAGAAATATATGTATTTGGTTTTCATTTCGGGTTCCTGGCCAAGAGCTCCTAAAATGCTTGCAATTCCCTGAGTGATAGGGGTGAAAGGAGTGTGTTTTGTTATTTATAATAAGTTAAGCCATACCTGAATTTATGCTAATGAGGTGACTCTTGGTGGGACCATAGATAGTGTCAGATGGGGGCTAGTTGCTACAGGAACAAAATGTAAGATTAGAGGTTGAGAACTCTCAGCCTGACCCTCTGACCTCCAAAGAAGGAAAAAGGGACTGGGGATTGAGAAGATGACTAATGGCCAGTGATTTTATCAATCATGCCTACCTAGATGGAACTCCCATAATAACTCTAAATGAAGACTCTGGAGAATGTCAGGGTTTGTAAATGCATCCATGTGCTGGGAGGATGATACACCACAAACTCCACAGAGACAGAAGCTCCTGTGCTTTAGCACCCTTCTGGACCTTGTTCTATGTGCCTCTTCCCCTGGCTATTCATTTGTATCCTTTATGATAATAGAAAGTAAAGTGTTTCCCTGGGTTCTCTGAACTGTTATAGAAAATTTTAAAACCTGAGGAAGGGGTCATGAGACCCCTTGATTTGTAGCCACTTTGGACAGAAGTGAGTAATCTGGGAACTTGTTATTTGCTATTGGAGTCTGAAGGGAGGGCAGTCTTGTGGTAGTAAGCCCTTTACCTGTGGGGTCTATACTAGTTAGTGTCACACTTGAGTTAAATTGTAGGGCACCTCGTTGGTATATGCAGAAATTTGCATGATTGGTTGGTATGAAATGCCACACATTTGGTGTCAGAAGTGTGAGTTAAAAACCCCTTGGAATGTATTACACAGTAACCTTGCTGGAGTATCAATATGGAAGTACTGATATTCTAAAAAATTTTGTTTTTCTTATCTTTCTCTACCACAAAATCTAATATTATGTCTCAGTATGTCTGTGTTTGATAAGAGTAAAATAAAATGCTAAGAAAGATGTTGTATAGTGTCTTTTAAACACTTTAGTTTAATAAATATAGTAAATATAATAGAGAAATAGATTTGACATAAATGAAAATGATATATTTTATATTACTTTCTTGAAATACCATGGAAATTGCCCTTGAGTTTCTATTAATGTGTCAGGATTATTTTTATAGTGCTCTGAAGGTAAATTTTAATAATTATCCAAAGAAAACTATCAAAGAAATATTACTGTGCAGGCCACATTTATTATATAGTGTGACTTAGTGGGGGAAAAAACAGAAATCTTTTGGTCCTGTTTTCAATTTCTAGTTGATGTATTTCCTATCTTGGTTTCATTTTTAGGGCTAAATTTTCTGTGAATGTATCATTCTTTTTGTAATGAGATGTTGCCTTCTTTGTTCTGCTTCAAAATAGAAAGTTCTGTTTTCCTTTATTCTTGTATGACAGGTAATGTATCATTGGAAAAATCCAAATAAGCAACCTGGATACATTTGAAGTCCAAATGTCACTTGTAATTTTTAGAAGGGCTAAATTTTTATTTTAACCACTTTTATAAGAAAATACATATTATTTATTAGTTTGCTTATTTAATTTGTATTTATAAGATTTATACTTACATCAAGATCCATTGGAGGGTATTTTCTTCCTTTGCTCTTTCCAAGGCATTTTGTTTTACCTTCTTCCAATAACTGACACCAGAAACCTTTATGAGAATCAAACCTAAAAAAAAAAAATTAAAAACACAAAACACAAAAAAGTATTTTTCAAGCAATTTATAAGGTATAATGACCAAAACCATGAATTTATTTTTGGATCTTAATCTATAACCAGAGAAACTGGCATATTTTTTGACTAAGTCACTTTGCATAAAGCCTTTTGGCATACTTCTGAATTCTTAGTCCATCTGTCATATTTGTGAGTTTGCCAGACTCCTAATAGAAAAATTGTCAGCAGAAGGTCTCCTATTAATAGAAATTAATAAGCCTACCTCCTTCATCTGGAAGGAAAAAGTTTTATAAATTTCAAGTCTGTTCTTTTCCTTTGTAGGGTTTAAAAATGACAAGTCAGGTTTCATCCATATCTATGGATGTATGTAGTATTTATCCCATACAATTACAGAGTAATAGAAGAGAGAGGGTTTGGTGTGCCATGGAGTGATTAATTTTAGGGTTCTCCAGCTATAATCCACTTACTTTTTTTTCCAGAGCCACTTTCTTATTTTGGTATGAGCTCTGTATTAAAGTCACAGTACCTATAAATATGGATTTTCATGGCATAACTATAATCAAAGTAATAGTAACACATTAAATTTATATTTTATTTTTTTATCTTTCATGTTGTTTTATTTATTATTTGTTATTTTTTTAAGTTTTAATTTTAATTCCAGTTAGTTAACATACTAAACTTACATTTTAGTTTACCAAAACATTTTTTTTAAAGATATCATTTATTCATTTTAGAGAGAGAAAAAGAGTGGGGGTAGGTCAGAGGGAGAGGGAGAGAATCTGAAGCAGACTCAATGCTGAGCATGGAGCTGGATGTGGGACCAATCTTATGACCTGAGATCATGACCTGAGCTGAAACCAAGAGTCAGACACTCAACTGACTGAGCCACCCAGGTGCCCCAGTTTACCAAAATATTTTATGTAACTCATTCTCCTTTGAACTTTCATTATAACCCCTCAATGATATGGAGTACAGGATTCTTCCCATTTTATGGCACTTAGCATAGTGTTTGGTCTTTCTGAATGTTCACTGAATGTTAGTTGAATAAAAAATGAAAGAGCAGGAAATGTTTGTCAAGGTTTATTTCTCTTGGACTATATATTTTTTCCGTATGCAGGTCATAACCTAAATCTAGGCCTCCTTACTCTAAGTACAATGCTTTTTCTTCTTCACTGGTCTCTGGTTATGTTTTATATAACCATTCATTATGAATAAATAGTAATTTTCATGCTTGAATATAAAAGCAAAAATAAGAGTCAGCAATGATAATTCTTTTACATTGCTTTTGTAATTTAATAATTCTATTGCTATACTTTCTTCTTCATTAGAAAGAATTATCACTTGGGGCTACTTTTTCCTTTTGTTTTTAAATCCACACTACTCAGAATACTGTTTCTGACTTTTCTTAAAAGCATAGGGTGAGCAGTGAACAACTGGCAACGAAAAATAACACATTTAAGTTAGCCTAAAAATGTGAAATACCTAGGGAAAAATTTAACATAAAATATGTGCAAGATCTGACACTGAAAACTACAAAGCATTGATTGTAAAGAGGAATTGTAGAAGACATAAACAAAGAGGGCTATAGCATGTTCGTAGATCAAAACACTAAGTATTTTGAAAATATCAACTCCAAATTTATCTATGGATTTGGTGTGATTCCAATCAAAACTGCAATGGAATTTGTAGGAATTGAAAAGAGGATTTTAAAATGTATATGGAAATGGGAAGGACCTAGCCAAGCTAAAACAATTTGAAAAAGGAAAAAAAAGTTGGAGATCTTATACTATAGAGTTTTAAGATTTACTGTAATGCTACATAATCAGGTCTGTGTGGTATTTGCACCAATGAATAAATGGAACAAAATAGAGTCCAGAAATAGACCATCACATCTACAATCAACTGATTTTCAAAAGCAGGTGCCAAATAAATTTGATGGGAAAGAACAGTGTTTTAAACAAATTAAACTGGAAAAATTAGATATCTCTATGGAAAATATGAATATTCACACTTACATTGTATTTAACAATTAACCTGAAGTCAATCATAGACCTAGACTTGAGGTAAAACTATAAAAATTTTGAAAGGAAAAAGGAAAAATCACAGAAAAGTTTTGTAATCTTGATTTAGGCAAAGATATTTTAGGATGAATGATAAAAGAAGAATAATGATAATTTTGAATACCTCAAATTTTAAAACCTTTGTTTTTCTAAAATACTTTAGAAAATGAAAAGAGAAGTCATAGAATAAGCAATAGTATTTGTAAAACATAGGACTAATAAAGGACTTGTATTCAGAATATATAACTCAACAAAAAAAGATGACAATACCAATAAAGATTGGGTAAAGATTAGCACAGGTACTTCATCAAAAAACATATGTGAATGACTGGTAAACAAACGAAAATTTGCTCAACATAATTAGTCATTAAGGAAATGCTAATTAAAATCACAAATGAAATACAACTATGCACTCACTAGAATGACAATTTAAAAAGACCAATACCAAGTGTTGGCAAAGATGTGGAACCATTAGAGCTGCCACACCTTGTTGGTAGAAATTAAAAATATTATAGCCATTTTGGAAAGCTTCTTATATATTTAACTATATAGTTAATATTTGACCCACCAACCCCATTTTTAGGTATATATCCAAGAAAAATTAATTTATATGTGCATACAAATATCTATACACAAATGTTTGTAAGTAGCCTTAAATGGAAACAACTCTATGTCTATCAATTAGTGAAAGGATGAACAAATTGTGGTATATCCATAAAATGGAGTACTACTCAATGATAAAAAAGAGCTAATTACTGATAGATGGAACAACAGGGAGGAATGTCAAAAGCACTATGCTAAGTGAAAGAAAGTAGATGAATGGTTGCTGGGGGTCAGGAGTGAGGGGAAAGGATTGACTGCAAAGGAGCATGAAGAGAATTTTTGTGTTAATGGAAATGTTCTGTGTCATCAATCTGTACAGTTAAAATGGGTAGATTTTATTATATATGAATTTTATATCAATAAATTGATTTAAAATTATACTGTGATCGAATGTGTGTGTATATGTATGGATGTGATTTGGAAGGTATATGTAGCTAATCTTGTGGTGTTTATAACATAGTTGTATGAAAAGAATGCAAACCTAGATTTCTGCTTCTATACTGGTTTGGATATTAGAGACACTAAAGAATTATTCACATCTCACTTATGCAAAGCCTATTTCTCATGATTACTGACACAACTGTGTGAAATCAGGACACAACATGATATGTCTTCATGTTATTTATATTCTTGTTTGAATCAGTAAGGCAACTGAATAAAGTACTCACACAGTCAGAAGTATAAGAAAAAAAAGCATTTAAAAGACTATTATTTAAATAATCTGTACATGAAAGCTGGGAAGCTCTAATATGACACACTTTCTTGAAGTCTGCTATTGATATAGTATTTTTCATAAACATTTTGTCCTTAGCAATTTCTACAATTGAATTCTGGCTCATTTCAAGTATTTAAGTGATCAAAATTCAGAATCCAGACCAACTATTATTATTATTTTTTGATAATATACCTAACTATAGATACATCTCTGGAAAATACATATGCCTTATGTTAAAATGAGCAGCCATCTGACAGAATGATGTTTTCTTAAGAGACACTGAACTTCACACATAATATAATTGAGAGTCAGAACCAAAATGGGTTTTTCTTTCATCTCTTAATTGGTTACATCTCATGCAGCAGGCTGTCACACTGGGCTTTATTGAGAAAAAGTATGTGTGTGTATGTGTGGCTGGCAGGTAACCCAGGCATCTGTATGCATAAGGCAATGGCCTAAGTGTGTTGGAGTGGGAAAAAAAAAGGAGAGGAAGGCATAAGGGTGATCATGTTTATTTTCCAGGTGACTTGAGCTAGAGGTGAAGGGATTGATGTTGACCTTATGAGTTTGAAGACATCAGCAATGCAATTTCAGAGTTCAAGTGAAGAAGCTTGACACAAAACAGAGAAAGATCTCCCTACATCTGTTTAGAATATCATCAGTGTTCCTCTTAAGATTAACCTTGGTACCACTGATATCTGCTGGGACAGCAAGAAACCTTTGTGTAGGCACTAGTCATGGCTAGAACCCTCCTTTAAAGGACTTCAGGAAGTGAACCTTTTGGGGGAAATTTTTTGTGTTGTTTACGCCTCTGGTTACCCACCCCTTCCTGGACATAGAGATACTTTGTTTATCATTGTATCCCAGAGTCTTTCACATAATAGTCATCCAAGAGAACTTTGTTGAATTAGAGTAAAACAAGAATGGATTTGTTCTTCTCTCACTCAAAAAAATAAAATCTTAAGGGGGTACCTGGGTGGCTTAGTCTGTTGAGTGTCTGTCTTCAGCTCAGGTTATGATCTTGGGGTCCTGGGATTGAGCACCACATCAGGCTCTGTGCTCAGCGGGGAGTCTGCTTCTCCCTCTCTCTCTGCCCCTCCCCCCACTTGTGCACTCTCTTTCTCCCAAATATATACAATCTTAAAAAAAAAAAGAATGGATTGGTTCTTAAATTTCTATAGAATATCACCTGGGGATGTCTAGAAATAACTGGAAGAGACTTGTAGTCAGGGACAATTGAAATTCTCCAATGATTCAGAATCCAACTGGTAACATTTGGGCAGGTGAATCCTAGGGAATGTTCGGATTATACTTAGTAGTTCAAGTATGTTTAAAACGACTTTAGATTGAAATAACATTTCCATGGGAGAATAGTGAATTGCAAACAATGCAGGTAAATTTCAAAATCAAAACAACCATCATTCAGGTGTTACTAATATGGAACAAACAGAAGTTACCTTTTGTTTGTTTTTGTTTTTTAAATCAGTTTCCTCTCTGCAAACATGCTTTTATGATTTAATGAGCCATTTTGCTGATACCCGTTTTATTTGTAACAGTTTTTTAAGGTATAATTTACTTATAACACTCATACAATTAAGTGATTTGTAGTAAGTTTATATAGTTGTATAAGTATCACCATGATCCAGTATTAGAACATTTCCATAATCCCCCAAAATTCCTTAGAGCCCACTGGAAGCAATCCCTGCTGTTACGTCCAGGCCCAGGCTAGCACTGATCTACTTTCAGTCTCTAATTTGTCTTTTCTGGAAATTTCCCCCATTTTTTTTTTTTTTTTGCTGGGGTGGATATGCCAAATTTTGTTAATCCATTTACCAGGTGATGGATATTTGGGTTAGTTCCAGTTTTTGGCATTCATTTGTTCATTCATTTATAAAAGTTTTTTTTGTCTTTCGAACACATTGATTTCCTCACTTCATAAGAGCATTCTAAAAGTAGTATCACTAGCATACAATCACAATGTTAGAGAACACTGAATAAGCATGAGCCTTAAAAAAACATCACAGGGTAGACAGTGGGATGATAAACTGTTAATTTAAACTTATGAAGTGAGTCCAACAAAGTAGGAATCACATGTGGTTCCCACCATGGAGTTATCAGTTTCTGGCTATTATTAATAATGCTTCTGTGAACAAGTATTTGTTGGATGTAGGTTTTCATTTCTCTTGGGAGTGGAATTATTTGTAAGGTTCTGTTTAATTTTTAAGAGACTGCAAAATTGCTTTTCCAAAGTGGCCATATATTATACATTATCATCAGCAATATATGAGGGTTCCAGTTTCTCCACATTTTTGCTAACATTTGGTATTGTCTTTTGGATTACAGCCATTCTAGTGGTATTTCAGTGTGACTTTAATTTGCATATCACTATGATTGCACATTTATGATGCAAAGTGATTGTGTGTCTGAAGATGGATTCTTTTTATAAGAAAGCCTGAGACAACTTACAAAGTTCATTTTAAAGTTTCAGTCTTTTAAAGAAAGTGCTTCCTATTGGTGTACTATTCATTAGTCATAATTTACAATATTGTTTTTTTCTCTGGTTCTAACATCTTGTGCCAACTTAAAGAGCTGAATAGATTGGCTGCACAGTCCAGTGGACTAATTGAGTTTTAGTCCTGAGTCCTCAATTTATTTGCTGAGTGACTTTTGGCTTAGCTTTTCTGTATCGGTTTTTGTTTTTGTTTTTTTTTTAGCTGAAAAATGGAGCTAATAGTACCTATCACATACAGTGTTGGTATTAAGCAATATACGTAAACATATAAATGTAGAATATATATATTTATATTGATTTTCAAATGTTATAACCACTTTTAAAAACAAATGAATCATAAGAAATTGGAGCAGACTGTCTTTTTCACAACTTACCATTGCTAGGTGCTTCTTTCATGGGTCGTCCAGGGAACCAACAGATTTTAGCTACTATGGCTACTTTTTTTTTGCTACTGACAAAGATTTTAATGTGGCACATTTTTACTCAAACTCATCTACAATGGGATGGGAAAGACTTCCTTGGCAATATAAATTTGGTTGCTAGGGGAAGGGGGATGAGACACAATTGAAGACCTTCTTGAATTCTGAAGCAGCTTTGATTCTTTATGACTTACTAAGCCCCACCCACAGAACAAAACAAAACAAACCCACAATCTTTATTCAGCCCCTGGCCTTCAAATTCTTGTTGTCCATTTATTGAAATTTTCATAGTAAATTCATATTAAAAATTCATATAACTCAATCCAGTTTCATCTGTGTTAACAAAGAGGTTAACTGACTGAGAAGTAAAGATGTCAAGTTCAGGTATTTAACCAGTATTTCTACATATGAAACCTCTTGTCGTGGTCATTGATGGCTATGTGTAATTGTGAGTGCATATATTCATGGAAAAATAAAAAGTTTATATTTTTCATAAATTAGTTTATATAAATTAGCACAATTCCATGCTAAACATGATTTTTACTGCTTTCTCTGAAATGATCAGTCAGCCTAAACACTATGTAACACGTAACATGAAAGCTAAAATAGTGCGAGTATATCAATCCTATTTACAATTTAGGCATGAAGGTTATATTGAACAAGAATTGTAAAATACTAATTTCCTTAATTGCATGAGAAGTTCCCATTTATATTGTTTAAAACTTATACTGCTTAATCACATCATTCTGACCAAGAAAATCAGATTTTTTTTTACATACTAAATGTCATTTAAAATTCATGATGACAGTACTAAGTCATTTTTGAGACATCATAGACTATCCAAGGACTGCATGAAATTTGGAAGTCTTGAATACTTTCTTTAGCAGTTGTGGAAAGGAATAAATAATACTCTAACAATGGAAACTTACTCCCATTTTTCTTGAAAACAGTTTTGAAATTGAAACTGTTTTTATATTTCAGATAATCAGTTTATAGAGTGCTTAAATTGGAGTAGTTTTTCATGCCAAAACTGTATAGTAAAATCTTTGTGTAGACCTAATTTCATTCATTTATTCTTCTCTGTGCAAAAAACCTGGCTTTATGTGGTTAGTTGAGAATTCATATCTGTTTTCAGTTCAGTACATTCTTAGAGGATTTTAATTATTTCTTTTTAAGTACCAAAGAGATAGTCTTCACTATCACTAGCAGAAAAAATATGAAGCAATAAATGACATTCCTGAGAACATACATTCTGTTTGACTCCTGCTCATCCTCAACATGTCCAGAGCACCACAGAAAAAATTTATCAGTACAGTTACTTTAACAAGAGTAACTAAATTATCAGGGCAGGGTTCGGAACTGCAAAGGGCTTGGTGAAGGAGGAGGTACCCCAATTCAGACCTAAGGCAATGACCTGAAATTCCAAATATTCTACAACAGCTCCACTGCTGATGTGTGTAAGGCCAACTGATGACTGACAAGAAAATCTAAAAAGAAACTGAATGGCTGTACATTATTTCTATCAGCAGGGTGAGAGCTTGGGCAGCCCTGCAGGGCGAGAAGCTATGGTTTCAGAGACTACACATATCTTATCTTGCTGCTTCACCCACTGAGCCCCATACCAGGTTAGAGAATCATATAACAGGCAGTTTTAGCCAGATACATCCCAGGTGCAAAGTGATCCACAGTTCTTTGTATATAGAATGTTCTTTGATATCACTTCTCTTAAGTTTACACTCCCTTTTCTCGACTGTGGAGGTGAATAAAAAGCTTGCTGCTGAGCTGGATGCAAAGGGGACAAATAACACAGCATGCAGGTCAAGGACCATTCCATAAAAAAGGAGATTATGTCTTTATAGAATACTTCACTTCTTTTTTCTGAAATACAATGCTTTGCTATATGCTCTATAAAAAAGACCCAAAGATAAACCAACTTGAAATAGAAAACTGTTTAGAAAATAAAAGCTTTCTTTTCTAAGAGATGCTTTAAAAAGATATGAAGTAGAAAGTGGACTTGAATTTCTAACTGCAAACTAAAATCACTCAGGTTTCTTTAAAGTCAAGCTGAAAGTTAAATACCTGAGGCGAGTAGAGTCTGTATTAGTACTTGAACTAAACTCTACAAAGCTCTAATAGTACTCGTAGTGTAAAACCACGGAGGTCAGAAGGCTACTAGTAACAACAAAGTAAATGGCTCTTGGGAAGGATGCTCAAAAGCCAAGTTCCTTTGTCCTCCATACCAAAATGTCTTTCTTACATATATCTCTACATATGATTTGTTCAAGACATAAGTAGTCTTTGATGTTTTTCTGCCAATTTTTGTCATAAGGGATGCTGAAAGGTAAAGGAATCCTGCCTCTGACAACTTGTAACTTGCTATAAGATAAAGCGTACAGTAAAAAAAGAAAATCACTTGATCTATAGAAGTGAGTTTTATAATGAGAAATACAATGGAAGAATTCCATAACACCCCCTTTCAGTTTCTTTAAGGCTCAGCCTATGACCCTAAAATTAAAAAAGACAGTGTTATAGTGGGGGTCAGGTCCATGGCCCATCCAATTTAGTATCTTCCAGTTGCTCTAGGCATGGGAAATAGGAATAAACACAACCTCAGAAATTTGATTGCCAACCATAATAGCGGACAAAGTAAGATGGAGGTCTTATTTAAAATGCTAAATGGAGTCCAAAGTCAGGATTAAGGTAAGGTAAGAGAGGTACGTGGGGTGCAGAATTTCAGGAGGCACTCTCTCTTGGGCATTTGCATGGACCTGACAGCGAGTGCCTCCTTAAATCCTAACGCTTCTCTTGCCTTATCCTCGCCCTGGCCCAGATGGAGTCAGTTACCTAAGCAAATCAGAAAAAAAGTAGCAAAAGGAAACCAAACCAGAGCTGTGATTGCTTTGGCCACCTGAAGAGGAGGTGACAGGGTCAGATAACACAGTGAGTAAAAACGCAGAAGCAAAAAATGGAAGTATGTGTAAGAGCACATCTGTCTCTGCCAATTCAGTCACCTATTGGGTGATTTCTTGCTGCATGACATTGTTTTTGCAAATTGCACAAAAGATGGAGGAGAGAGTTCATAAACCATCTAGTTGGTCACCTCTTTATGCTTCCACCGGGTTTCTCCTATTGTCTGTTAAACAGGCTCAGCACTTACCGACCTAAGTAGCCTCTTATGTGGTTAATTGCTGGTTTTAAGATTTACAATTATTTTGCTTCTCTACTTTCCTTCTAGGGGAAAATATTTCATAGTTAGAAATCAACAGAGGATTTAGGACATTTATTTGCCACACTGTTGAAAGTTTGTTTCCAAGTAGTTAATGTCAAGCTAATCAGAAAATAATCAGTATGTAAGGAACAGCTAACATAACAGCTGTATCTCCAAACTACAATTTTTTAAAAACCAATTCTCTCCTGAAACTTCAATAAGTTAATTAGAATATAAACTTACGTTAAAGCTTCAGAGTAATTATAATGAGGAGAGACTCCTAGAAATTTCTGTACTTCATCCATCACTGTAGCAGGATCCATCCTTAGCTGTTGCCCATCAATAATTAGCAACTAAATTACCAAAGGGGGAAAAAAAAGACAATGCGCATTGAAAAAAGATGTGTAACTGTATAATAAAAAATTCCTGCATTCTTGAATTTATTCAATGAGAGACATTCTACTGAGGGGATTTGCACACATTGTTGTTAGACTTAACCAGGCCCTTCTAATTAATGGCCTGGAATAAGAAATAAATCACACTAAATCACACACTAATGCACTCATGTTTTTATAATCTGAGAAGTCCCAAAAATATTATGAAAACAAGAAAGCCATTTGAGGGAACCAAAAGAGCTTAAGAAACGTGGCTACAAAATCACAAATGGAAACCAAGCAAACAAGGATTCCATCATTCAAGCTGGGAAGGAGCACTGTAGAAAAGAAGAAAAGTTGGAATAACACCAGGTGTAATGAGGCAGAGGACATGTCATTCTCCATGAGTCCATTCAAAGGAGTAGCACTGTAAAGTTTTAAGAAATAGTTAGATAATCCATTTGGAGAAAAAGGCAAGACTCCTAGAGGACCTGAATGTGGACAGAAGTTCCTCAACTGACGAAGGGGAAGAATTTGCTTGTTACTCTAGGGAAGGAGGCAGGTGGCCAGAAAGAAAATGCCAGAACACCATGATGGAGGACCACAAAGTGACCACAATCTGTTCTTCCTTTTTGCTCATCCCTCTTCTCCAATATTTCTGTTTAGTCTAGATTGGCATTGTTCACTAAAATGTTTTGTGACTATTGGCATGTTCTAAGTTGTGGTGTCTAACAGGTAGCTATTGAGCATTTAAGATGTGACCTATGTGATTGGGAAACTGACTTTTTAATTTCATTTAATTTTAGTACAAATTTAAATAGCCAGATGTGGCAGCAGCTATCACATTGGACAGCGAATCTAGACACACAGGCATGCACCATGTCTGTGTGACTGGACTGCTTTATGCAATCCAAGATAGGAGCTGAGTTTGTAATCTAGGTTGGTGCCTGGCAAAAGAGAGAAGCAAGGAAGGCAAGAAAAACATAGGACTCATGAAAAATTCAGCAAGGTGGTTCAAAGTGAAATAATGACACTTAATTAAGCAAAACAATATTTTTCAGGGATATGAAGCTTTTGAAGCTCTTTACAATCAGGATGGGCATGCACTAGAAAATACAGCAGGGAGAATATTCTGAAATACTTTTAGAAAGAAAATTAAGCAGTTTGTCTACCTCTGCCTAACTAGTATTCTTTGCCACAGTCTTATTTACAACTACAGAGTAAAAGCTAGTAATGTTTTAATGAATAAAAATTTCCTCTATCCTAGAGGCAAAGTCATCAACTTAATGAGATTATAACATGATGTAAATTCTTATTGCTCAATACCTGAAAAGGAGGGAAATAAACAAGCCATCTCTCGATGTGGCTGGCATACCACCCTGGGACCAAACATCTCTTCTGCAAGGCTCTAAGCTCGGAGGGTGCACGGGGCCCAGCTGAGATCACTTCGTAGAAGCTAAACTTCAGAGCTGCGGGGTCTTCATGTGATCGCTGATGCTATGATGAAAAGGTGGATAATTAAACTAACTTGAACCATAGGCATGAATAATTAATTAAAAACCAATCTCTGTGACAAGTCTTGAAGCTAAAGGAAGGAGCGAGTCACTGCTGGAGAGTTATTTGTTTTGCAATTAATAAAGGATGAAAATGTTTGCTTGGAGCATCAGGATTTAAAGCTATGACACTGATGAAGGTATCTTTTTTGAGAACTTACTTTGGAGAGGCTGAATTCTTATTGATAGGCCTCCTTAACCAACTTTACTGAGTTTTTTTTCTTAGTGTATGTATTTATTCTGAAAGTAAACTTTTTGAAAGTTGCATTAATGCCCCCTTTGCAGTCCATAAGCAAAACATTTGTTATGTCCATTGAATATCCGTAATACACAAGCACTCTGCTAGTTCTGCTATATAGTTTTGCTCCATCTATTAATGCAGTTTTAGATTAGAAAAGCCCTACTGGCTATTTTAAATGGAGAAACTACTGAAAACTCTGACATGTACATTATCTGAAATCCACAGCTTTTATCACATACCACCTAGCATCTAAAAGCCAAGATTATTTTACCTAATGGTAACCTTCCTTTGTGATTAGTCAGAATCATTTATTGTACAGAAATGCAGAAAGCAGCAATCCAAATAGGAAAGTGTTTCATAATGGCTCAGGCTGAGGCCCATGGGTTTGAGAAAATCACCTTTTCCCTAAATTGACCAATAAATATTCAGGCTTAGTGGTAGGTTTGTGGATGTTTACCACATCTAGTTGAATAGCAAATTTGCTGCAATTGAGATTCAAATTACTATACTACAACCAGTACTAGACTTTGTTAAAGCCTGCATTTTGCCACCATAGAGTGATTTATTTGTAATATTTAGGACATTTTGTTAGATTACAGCCTTGAAATCTCCCTTTATGGTAAATTCTCAATTTTTCAGGGGCTAAGCGGTTGCCAAGTTCCAATTTTCTTTTCTCTTTGAGTCAATTAAGGCTTATTTCTCTTTTCTCTAGACACCTGGTGGAAAAGGTAAAAGACATAAAATCTAATCAGTCAATTTGCAATTTGTTGTAGACTATGATTTAATAGATGGCTGTAGGAGTTTGGCATCAATGCCTAGTGTGGAGTTGTGGATTTCAGCTTTCCAGGATGTCTCACTTCCTATTATGCAGATTATTGTCAACATGCCTATCTAAGATCCCATCTGCTTTATCATGACCTTTTCCTACTCTGTCCCAGGCACAAAACCTTTCCTGACAATTTGTTCTTCCTTTTTGAATCTGGAAAAACTACTTTTGTTAAATAACAAAAGGACCCAGTGCTGAGAAACTTTATTTTCTAATATCCTAGATTGTCATGAATTATCTTTTTGAAATCCTATCAGTGGGAATGGAACACACTACACTTGTCTGGAAGATCAGAGCTATGTGCATTCACTTTAATACAGAGAAACAGGCTTATTTCCAACCCAGGTGCAGAGATTCAGATAAGGAGTTTTTGGTTTTGTTGTTTTGTTTTTGGTTATTACCTTTGTCATTATGTGGTATCCTTCTTTATCTCTGGTTACAGTCTTTGTTTTAAAGTTTATTTTGTCTGATATAAGAAGCATTGCTACCCCAGCTTTCTTTTTGCATGTTAAATGCATTTCCATCCCTTCACTTTCAATCTGTATATGTCTTTAAGTCTGAAGTGAGTCTCTTGCAGGCAGCATATAGATAGATCCATTCAGTCACCGATGTCTTTTGATTGGAGCATTTAGTGCATTTACATTTAAAGTAATTATTGATAGGTGTGTACTTATTGCCATTTTGTTACTTGTTTTGAGATTGTTTTTGTAGTTCTTCTCTGTTCCTTTCTTCTCTTGCTGTCTTCCTTTGTGGTTTGATGGCTTTCTTTCTTGTTATGCTTGGATTCCTTTCTCTTTATTTTTTTTGCATATCTGTTATAGGTTTTTGATTTGTGGTTACCATTAGGCTCATATATAACATCTTATGCATATAGCAGTCTATATTAGGTTGATGGTTGCTTAAGTTTGAGCCCATTTTAAAAACGCTAAATTTTTATTCCCCCCATCATGTTTTATGTATATGATACCACACTCATGATCCTTTTATTTTGTGAATCCCTTGACTGATTTTTGTAGGTATAATTGACTTTACTGCTTTTGTGCTTTAACCTCTATATTCGTTTTATAAGTGATTAACCTACTATCTTAATTGTATGTTTGCATTTACCTGTGAAATTTTTTTCCTTTCATAATTTTCTTACTTTTGATTATGGCCTTTTCTTTCCACCCAAAGAATTCCCTTTAATGTTTTTTGGAAGGCTGATTTAATGGTGATGAACTCCTTTAACTTCTATTTGGGAAACTATCTCTCCTATTCTGAATGATAAACTTGCTGGGCAGATTATTCTTGGTTGTAGGTTTTTTCCTTTCAGTACTTTGAATGTATCATGCAACTCCCTTCTGGCCTACAAGGTTTCTGCTGAAAAATCAGCTGATAGATTTATGGTGTTTTCCTTGTATGTAACTGTTTTCTTTCCTCTTGCTGCTTCAAAAATTCTCCCTCTATCACTACTTTTTGTCATTTTAACTATTATGTGTCTTGGTGTAGACCTCTTTTTAGATGTTATCCTAGCCTAATAACAGGTAAGGGGTTTTTGAATACAGCATTTCACATTTATCTCAACTTTATAGTTTCCAAGGAAAAAGGACCCTTAGTCTATTTTTCAGTCTATTTTTTCAAAATACAGATGTGTAGAAGCACAGATATACATACAAATACATGCTATTTTGTTATATTTTCATTTCATTAATAAATTTTATGAAATTAATGCAAAATTAATAAAAACTTTTTTAAAGATTTTTTTTTTATTTATTGAGAGAGAGAGAATGGTAGAGAGAGAGCATGAGAGGGAAGAAGGTCAGAGGGAGAAGCAGACTCCCTGCTGAGCAGGGAGCCCGATGCAGGACTTGATCCCGGGACTCCAGGACCATGACCTGAGCCGAAGGCAGTCGCTTAACCAACTGAGCCACCCAGGCACCCCATAAAATTAATAAAAACTTAAGGAGAAAGTTAGTTTCTCCAGAAACAAAGAAAGCTCTATCCACTTTTATGCAGATATAAAACTAGCAAATCTCTTTTATGGAGACCTGAGTTGATTGCTATTGCCACAAACCATCCTCCTTTCTTCATACTCCCCTTCTTACCTGTTAGATTCTGTCTGTAGTATTCTTACCTGATACCAGGAATATGCTCGATCTGAAGGGTCAATGAGGATGGTGATGATCTTGGCTTTGGGGACCAGAGAAGCTGCTCTTTTAGGAGCTTCCTCTGAGTGGAAGTAATTGGCACTCTTTTCAAACAGAAAGTCAGTGGTGACATTAGATGGGACTGGGAAGAAATCCATATACCTAGAAAAGGAATATTTCTCAAAATAAGACTGGTTTATACTCAACTCTGGTGACTATAGATGTTAAAGGTGTCCCACAAATTCATTTGTTTTCTAAACAAAGGCCTTTTTCTATAAGGCATATGTTCCTTATAGTTAGCAAGGGAAAAGTATACAGGACTCTACTAATGTAATTTGAGAATGCTTCTCTAAATACATTTTCTTTTTGTTTTGCTTTTTCTTTTCTTTTTGTTTTGCTTACTATCAGGAGATAGCAAAAATGTAGACATAGAATGATTGAATTGGAACAATAATCAACCTAACTGACTATATAAAATGCATCTAAATGCAGAAATATTTTACAGAGAAAAATGTGAGTGCTCAAACAGAAGGAAAATTTGATTAAAACAGATGATATGTTCAGTTCAAAGATACTTAAAAAGGACTTAGACAATTTTTTTTTTTTACTTTATCACAAGTGAAATAATTTCCTTTCCACTAATGTGTTGTGCTGTGGTTGCATTCAACTATAAAATGTTAAAGGACAGGACACATCTGGTGTAAACATCACCTATTTGCTTAATTTTTTTCCGTTTAGATCCACTATATTCTTTAGAATATTTATAAAAGTTTAAAAAGTAAGTACATATTTCCAAATGTAAAATCCTATCAAATTTCCCAATATCCTTAAGCGGGCTGAGAATGTAAATCACTAGCAGAGTGAACACAGGAATACCTGAAGCCTTAAGCAGAGAAGTGTAGGACATAATAGATTTTGTATAATGTCCCATCTGTACAAAAGCTGTCAAATATAAATTAATTTAGCATGTGATAATATATATTTCTGAGGCCCTAAGGACAAACTTTTAAAGGAAAAAGAGCCTTTTTGGAGAGCACATGCAAATTTAACTTCTAGGGTTTCTTACATTTGATCATAATTGCTTCTTCATCTTCCACTCCCACCCTCTTCAATTTATAAGTCACCAAAACTTTGGGCTACCAAAACATGGTAGTTCAATAATTATTGAACAAGAGAGCCATTAACATTTATGTGATGACTTCTTGATGCCTTATGTTGTTTTCTTTTAGTCATCTCACATGATCAAGCTTCTGGTAGGATTCCAGTTGTTAACATATTGCAAAGTTTGGCTGGCACAACAAAGTAATGTCTTGAAACTCAGGACGGTAAAGAAATCCTTTTATGTTTTCTGGAAATTGCCTTGGTAATATGTCATTCTGGCATCCTTTTAGGGGGAAACAGATATATAAAAATTTCTGGGAAGTTTGATCTGCTAGCTGTTCTTGTATATAATCTATTTGCACAAAGTGCCAAATTTTAAGATATTTCTTAATTTAGATGCTCACCTTGTGTTCCAGGGATGCTAAGGTTATCCCAAGTGTCTAGTGGTATCTTATTTGCTCTAAGCTTGTCTGAGCCATGCTTATTCTGAGAAAGGCTCTGAAAGCCACAAAAGAAGGGCAGAAAGTACTAAATTCTGATAGCTTTTAGTTTCTAAAAATAGTCCTACTTTTCCAGCAGTCCTCTTTATACCTGCAACAGTTTAGGCCTTAAAAATTTCCTCATGCAGTTTTGGATCTTGGACCTATAATGTGTTGATTTTGCCTGGCCCCAGAGGCTCATGGAAAAAGCAGGGTCCAATTCTTGTCCAAGTATTACATTCCTCTCCACTTTTAAGGCAGTTTTTCATCACTCCCTTTAGTCCTGATGTTAATGTAGATTTATTCTACCATATACAGGCATATATATTTGGGTCACTGGTCAAATAGCAGCTGAAGTAGTTGATGCTTTCTTGATTCTCACAGTTGTTATTTAACATGACACAATTAATCAATATCAAGTCCTGTACTGAAGAATTGGCAGTGAAGGATATTACAATTAGAATATATGTAAATCCTAGTAGCTGCTCAAATTATACTCAACACATTTCTTTCCTTTTGGGCCACACACAAGCAACTCTCGAGGGGGTTGATACTTATAAAATTGAGATCGTGCAATCCGACAAAAGAAGTTAATATATAACAACTTTTTATGCTAAAATACATGCAAAATGTTTATGTTCATGCTCTAGAATTATTATAATTCCACTTTTATATCACTGTCTGCTTAGAATTTCTACCTTAACAGCAAGACTTATATATATTTTATTATTAATATGTTCATGTGCAATATCTATTCCTACTATATTACTGTATTTTGTGTATACTTGACATTTTAACTTTTAATTTAACTATTTTCCTTAGATGGTTGATATAGTTCCAATTTCAATTCAAAGACCAAAAATTAAATTTTGTATATTGTTGATAGCTTTATTATAGTTTTCATTACTTATAAAATATATACACATTTCTAGTTCTATTTATTTACCTTTTGTGCCAAAGCAAAATAGAAAATTATGTACGTGGACTGTAGCATCACTGTAATGCAAAGTACACAAGAAGAGAAAGTATTTTCTTAAGAGTGGGGAGGAATGAAATTCCTGGGTGTTAATGGTATTTCTCTGACTTTATATCTGTAATTACCATCAAAGATAATTAATGCAAATTGAAATTACATGTGGGCCTCTTGAGGTGACAAGTCCCTTAAACTGAGAAAAGTTTCTTATGAATAATTTCTGTGCTTCTTCATTTTATTCAATCCATTTCCAAGGCACACAGTGGCTACAAACTTATATGTTTATAAATATTAGCACTAATTTTATACTGTGCACAGTACATATACTTTTAGATTTATACTAATAACCCATCTTACCAATCAATCCCCCTGTGGTAGTTATTTCTATTAAAGAACTGTACCTCCTCAAAGGTTTTTGGGCTGGGGGAGTTACTAAAGATGGAAGGATGCATAACCAGGAACAAATACAAAGCAGTGGTTCCTGAAAAGACAATAGAGGTTTAGAAATTAAAGAAATGAAAACAGTTTCCTACTATTAGCATTTCAAAGTCATTAATAAACTAAGTATTGTAATGATCCAAACAGATACCTATTAGTACTCCTTGAATTAAACTGAAGAGATCACCAGCATTTTAAAAGAAGCAAATTCTAAAAAACTGGAGATAAGTATAATGTGACAAGAAGAGGCCCTCTAGGGGGACTGTTTGACCGCATCTCTATCACTGATTTGGTTTGTGACTTTGGCTTTTAGCTCCTCTTTGTCTTGGCTTTATCAGTAGAAAATCACCTGCCTTGCTTATTTTATAAGCTTTCTCTGAGTATGACATGTCATATTGTGCCTGAAGGTATTTTGATATTAATAAAGCATTATATAAAGGAAAGATATCATTGTTTCATATAAGATATTACATCACCAAAACCAATACTTGGATTCTCCTCTAATTTGAGACAGAGTTTAAACTTTCAACAAGTTTTTTTAAATTTGAATGTACTTCTAAAAAAGTGATGTCAGAAATCATTTTTTTTTTAAATGGTGTCCTTTCTCAGTGACATAATTTATAAAATCTGCAGTTTTGGATAGAGAATGGCATATCACAGGTGCCCATATAGATTTGTGACTATTGGGAATCAAGGGTGTGATGTCCTTTTCAAAATGAGCAGTGTTATAAACTGTAAAATTAGTATGTTAGAGCCTAAATTATGGGCTAAAGGGTATAGCTTAGATTGCACAAGAAAAAGAAAGGCCATTTGAGTTCAGTTTGCCTAAAATTTAATCAGGTGCATGTAACTGTAACTGTGTTTATAAAATCATAATATTTCTGGTCCATGTCTTCAGTATTCCTAAGATTCTAGTTTCTACTTCTCTGCTCTAATGCAATTTACATTATTATACAATCTGATGGAGAGGGACCTGTTAATTATATTCCAGGTCAATAGCTAGCAATGGTCTTCAGACACAGCCTTATAATATTTTTCTCAGTTGGAGAAATCACTGTTCTAATTTTGCTTAGTAATTATGTCATGTTGCCGTCCATTTTAAATTTTGAAAATTCTTATCTCTCTGACAAGCTTTATTTAATGTTATATTTAAATCTAACATAGCAACCCAACAGAAAAGTTGTTAAAATAACTCTTTCAATAGCAAAATTGTCTAAAACAATGAATTGAAAGAGGCCTTGTTCCTAGATTACTATCTTTGCCAAACAATGAACATTTTATCTGTATACATGGGTAACTAGAGGGAATGAAACATAGTAATTTATGTTATACAAAATAAAAATGTTCTTCACAAGCTTGACCTAAAACAGTGGTTCTCACACTTTAGCATGCCTTAGATTAACCTGGAAGGCTTGTTAAACGAAGAACTGAGCCCTATCCCAGACTTTCTGATTCAGTAAACTTTGAGAATCATGACTTAAAAGAAATGTGGAACAAAATCTAAGACTTATTGGAGGAAAAATGTTCCATACTTGAAATCCAGAGTAGAATAAAGGTTTCTTGAGCATGGTCTTTAGAGTCAGGTAAATTCTAGGATCAGGATTTTATTTCTAACACCGATTGTGTGAATGTGAACAAAAATATCTAACCTGAGGCTTAGTTTTCTTATTTGTGTAGTGGGGGGAAAAATACTTAGCTATCAGGTTTTCAGGAGGGTCAAGTAAGATAACTTATATGAAATACTTAAGTAACTTCATATCTCAATATTAGTAAGGTATTTATTTAATTTTTATATTTATTTATTTACTTGAGAGAGAGAGAGAGAGAGTGCATGTGGTGCACTACTAGAAGAGAAGAGAAGAAACTACTAGAAGTAGTTTCTCAAATCTACTAACATTTCCAAAAGGGAGAGGGAAAGAGAGAATCTTAAGCCTAGCCCTGAGCCCGACACGGGGCTCTACCTCACAGCCCTGCGATCATGACCTGAGCCAAAATCAAGAGTCAGACACTTAATGGATTGAGCCACCCAGGCGCCCCAAGTATTTTTTAAAATAACAACTTTTATGAGATAAAATTCAATAATGTGTTAAAAACATTGAAAAGAATAAACTCTTTGTGAGGATAGGAAGTATGACCATTATAATGTGAAAAAAAAACCAGATTAATTCCTTTCTTAGATCAACTGGAAACATTCTTTTCTGAGTTTTATTTTTAAGAATTGTATTAAATCATGTTGTTTGCTTTTAATAGCATGACCAGCATCAATAAGACAAACTGAAAAAGTAGATATCTAATTGTTTACATAGTCAGTAAAAGGCATAATATAATTTTATCAGTGGTCAAAAAATTGTTAGTTTGTGGTTTCTGAATTCTGTCTTTACCTTGTTCTTGGGTCTGAATAAACTGTCCTGTGTATGTGTGTGTGTTTTAGAATGTGTATAATGTGTGTATGTGTATAAAACAACCATCTAATCATAGACACACCCATTCAAATAACCATCCATAAAGCTTGTTTTATTTTTTGTCAGTTTCAACACTAAAAATATTTGAATATGCAGAAGACTATACATCTATGCAAAACTATTCAGAAAAATGCCTTTGATAAAAACTAAAGTTAAAATGAAGCTTTTTAATTTTTATGAAACTGATCAGAAGATGTTTCTCCATTTAAAAAGTCAATTTCATAAAATATTGCTATACATAGTAACATGGATGAATCTCAAAAGCATTATCTTAAGTGAAAGAAGTCAAACACAAAAGATTGCACATTTTATGCTTCCATTTATAAGACAGTCTAAAAAAAGCAAAACTACAGTAGCGGACAGTAGTTTCCTGTGACTGAGGATTGGGAGGGGCATTGGCTGCAAAGGGATGTGGATGGAGAAACTTTTTAGGGAGACAGAAATGTTTTTTTTGTTTGTTTTTGAGACAGAAGTGTCAATGTTGTGGTTATAAAACTATGCACAATTGTCAAAATTGATCAAAATTTGTGCTAAAATTGGCAAATTTTATTGCATGTAAATTACACCACTACAAAACGGGAAAAAATTTAGTTTCTATAAAAAGGAGATAAAAAATTTTTCTTCCAAAGGTAAATGTCATATACAATTGTAATGAAACATTTGGAAACCCAGCCGAGTTTAAGATGGCAAGTAATGGTTCTGCCATCTAACCCTGATTTTAAAAATGTCTGCACATCTAGCAGGAAACAAGAGGATGCACTTCCTGCAGGGCTTTCTGAAGTGAATTTGATATGCCAAGCTTCAGAGAGATGTGATCAGTAATGACGGTGGGAGTTCCTGAAGAGACTTCAGTTTCAATGTTTTTCTAGTTGTCTCTTGACTTTAAATAGATACAGACAAATGAAATAAATAAGGATGAGAAAAGGTTTTACCATATTTGTTATTGTTTTCAAATTGATATTGGCAAATGGGACCAAGAGAAAATGAATAGGCTAAACTCTCTGTGTACATTGCATAAAATCTTCCCCAGTTATTTTTGGACAAATGAGGAGAAGGAAGGTATTCCCCTCAGAAAGGCATATTGCTGAAATGGCTGTTTTCTGTGAAGCCAGAATCCAAGAGCCCCAAATAATTTATCATGCAGGATACAGCATGTATGTCTGGCATTTTAAAGTTTCCACTGGGCTTCATTTTAATACCAATTCTTAAAGAAACAAGAAGTTTATGGGGAAAAAATTGCATGCCAATTTAAGAAGAGGTGCAAGATTTCTCCTGGGTGTGAATAAATACCTTTGTTAGCACAAAGTTTTGTTTATGTCTGGAATTCTGCTTGTCAAACATCCTTTCGATTTTTAGAAAATAGTCATCTCTGCAAAAAATAGTTTAGAAATAAACTATATCAGGAAGATGGCAGGAAGAGTTTGTTTTTCTGGAGGGGATTGATTATAAAGAGTTATAGATACTTATATGTGTCTATCTTGACTTTTGATGAAATTCTGTCAGTCACTTTCTCAAGATGTGATTCGTTTTGATTTTAGAAATGTTAACAACAACACCTTTCAATTCAGGTCTTTGGAAAAAAATTAGCATTTGCTACCAGATTGGCTGTTAGATATTCAAACCATATGACACTTATTTTCATCTTTTTCACTTAAAAAATTCCTTGACAAGCATTTAAGTACATTATCAAGCTAAACAGATTATATCAGAGAACAAAATGTGTTATTTATTCATCAGTATTTATAGGAATTTTGAAAACTCATTGTGACTAGAACTTACTATCTAGTCATCGGGAGTTTTACACTGTTTGGTTAATCATAACAAAAAGCTCTCACCAGTTTTCTGGGGTCCTATTACCAAGAATTTTGGTAAGCGATCACAGGTTTTTTCTTTCGACCAAATGTCTCTGTGGCGTTTGTCATCACAAGGATTCTAAATGGGAGAAGAATATAGAGATGTGTTTTTTGTGAGTGTCCATTGTGTGCTAGAGTTTTTCAACTTTTTAAAAAAGATTTATTTATTTATGTTAGAGAGAGGGAAAGAGAGAGTGGATGGGGGAGGGGCAGAGGGAGAAGGAGAGAGAGAATTTCAAGCAGACTCTTTGCTGAGTGCGGAGCCCAACCTGGGACTTGATCTCATGACCCTGAGATCATGACCTGAGCCGGAATCAAGAGTCAGATGCTCAACCGACTGAACTACCCAGGCACCCTGAGTTTTTCAACTTCTGTCCTTGAAAAGACATTCCAGGAAAAAAAAGCCATGTGGCTTCCTTTAAACGAAGGCCTTGAAGTGGCATCAGTGAAGCTTTTAAGTAATTCCTTTCCATCCTGAAGTTGAGTGTCTGCTGAGGGGTTGGGGGAGAGGAGGCATTTCCACTATGGCTAACAGCCTCACAGCACTGAGGATTTAATATTTTTTTCTGCTTTTGGCAGTTCTATTTCTTAATTGTGTGTGCGTATGTTTGAAAACAGTGAGCTGCAAAATAGTGCTGGGCAGAGGCTGTGTTTCTTGCGAACGTAAAAGAAGGTACACTCACCATTCAATAAGTAACTGAAATATAAGGTGTAAGATTTTTATTCTCAATAACTTTGAGCTATTTTGCTGCGCTTCAAAGAGGTACACATCTGGCCATAATAATACTATTTAAAGAGATAGCAGATCCCTTCAGTAGCCTTCAGAGGTCGGTAAATGTATATGTAAAACTATAACTTTACAGATTATGATGCTAAAAAGCACTAAATTTCAGCAAAAGAGTAAAATGAAGGTGAATTACTACCTTAGGGATCTGCTTTTTATGTATAGTACATGAACTAAAACCACTATGCAAGATGGATCTAGAATATCCTTAATTTCAACTGCGAAGTGCACATTATGTAAAGAATTGAAGTACCCTTTAATACTATTTCAGATATAGCAATCAGGACAGTACTCTATTTCTATTCAATTAATGCTATAGGTGTGTGTGGTTAAATAAACTATTTACAGTAAGCAACAGATTAGTTAAAACTAAAGTGAGGATGTTCTTTTTGGTTGTTGTTCTGGAAAAAAGTTTTCAAACCTGTCACCTGAAATAATAATGACTTCAGTTTAAAAAATACGGTGTTGAGGCACCTAGGTAGCTCAGTCGGTTAACCACCTGCCTTCAGCTCAGGTCATGATCTCAGTGTCCTGGGAGGGAGTCCCATGTCGGGTTCCCTGCTCAGTGGGAGTCTGCTTCTCCCTCTCTCTCTGCCCCTCCCCTCACTCATGCTCTCTCTCTCTCTGTCAAATAAATAAAAACTTAAAAAAAATAAAAAAATAAGGTGTTAAATCAGCAGGAAAATTGCATGTCTTTCAGTGGCTTACATTTGGTGATATTTTGTAGTGGTTAAGAAAAAAAGTAATATGTAATGATAATTCTACAAGCACCTTTTTCACATTCTAAAATGTGTAGTTATGTCTCTTCTTGAAGTTATCTGTTTGTGGTCAGGTGGTAATTAGCTTACATTCAAAGCCGAATGAGTTGTATATAGTTCAGAGCTTACTGCGACTTCAGTCTGTGAAATTTACTCAGTTCCACTTCTGATGATTGTTATTATTGTACCATCAGCTCTGTTAGTAACTCTCTAGTAGCTCAGTAACTCTCATTTAGAATAGTGATTAAGAGCACAGCCTCTGGAGCCAGAAGGCCTGGAACTTGCCTAGCACACAACCTGTTTACCACTCTTCTACTCTTTTTAGTTGACTGCAATCTGTGAATTGATCCCTCACTCCTGACTGAAAACATTATATCCATTGAACCCCTCGTTGAGCTTTCAGAATTTCATAATTCCTAATGGGCATAGGAACAGAGAATTTAGTTCACTATGATGCAATAATATAAGACTGAAGTTTGGGGCAGCTGGGTGGCTCAGTCTTGTTAAGCATCTGCCTTCGGCTCAGGTCATGGTCCCAGGGTCCTGGGATCGAGCCCCGCATCGGGCTCCCTGCTCCGCGGGAAGCCTGCTTCTCCCTCTCCCACTCCCCCTGCTTGTGTTCCTGCTCTTGCTATGTGTCTCTCTTTCAAATAAAGAAATAAAATCTTAAAAAAAATAAAAACTCCAATTCAGGAAGTAGTTTCTCAAATCTACTAACATTTCCAAAATGTATAATTTTTTCCCTCCAAATGCCTTCACTTTTCAGATTTGGATTATCTCATAGAACTTCAAGATATGTTTATGGGATTAATTAGTTATAGCAATTATTGAAGCAATATTACCTGCCATAGAGGGTCTTTTTGATCAGGAAAGAGCTCAAAATACTTGTGAGCCAGCTGTGCTGGAGGCAGAGTCTGAAGTCGCAAGTTGGTCCAGCTCTGCACGAAGTTGGCCAGATTAACAAATGTATATAGTCCCAGGCGGTCATTCCCATAGTTGGACAAATGTGTCATGAAAATGCTGATCTGAAAAAGGCAAATGGACTTCAGTGTAAACACAAGTTATTTTAACCCTAGGGGGCAGTGCAATCATAGCAATGCTAGTTTTTCTTCAGTAGTCTTTGCCCAGGGTTTCAGTTCATGCCATGTTTCTGAATTGTGGACACATCCCAAATACTCTGATTATATTAATGCATATTAGAGGATCTGTTATTAATAAGACTTGGTGAACACTTTTTTTCTGAGATTTTAATATATTTCATAACAAAAAAAACCCCACAAGTCCAACTGCTATATATCCATGTTGGTGCAATTAGTTTGATGCTGAATAAGATCCTAGATGCTCACACATAATGGCTTCATGACATCAGTGACCTGTTCATAATTTGTGGCAGCAGAATCTCAGGAGATTGGAATTTTATAATTTCAATCTACTTAATTTGGCTTATAATATAATATTTCAAGTTAAAGAATATAAATGATTAGTGTATCACCATTATCAGCATGAACTGAATATCCTCAGATTTGTATTTATTAGAGGCCGTTTGTACCATCAGCTCTGTTAGTAACTCTCTAGTAGCTCAGTAACTCTCATTTAGAATAGTGATTAAGAACACAGCCTCTGGAGCCAGATGGCCTGGAACTTGCCTAGCACACAAACTGTTGACCATTCTTTTACTCTTTTTGGTCGACTGCAATCTGTGAATTGGGACTAAATTTTTGCTAAAATAGGTATTAACTATTTTCCATCAATAACACCTTCAAACCCATTTCCATAGTCATTGGGTCTATTATTTCTAATATCAGATACCTCCTTTAAGACAAATTTTCAGTGTTTAGCTAGATAAAATCAACTCTTCCTATGAAAGCAACTGACCTAGATTGAATTCATGCATTGAAAACAAAATCACAGCATTTTCTCCATAATAAAGTAAATTTAAATTCTGCAGGTTTGATTAAATTGGTCTGGAATGTAGAATGGGCTTTTTAGAAGCTATTGCTTCAAGTGAATGCAAATAGTTTTTGTTGGTGAAGTGTTGACAAATGGAAATAATTCTGCATGAGATTTTCAATGGCAAAGAAACCACTGTCACATTTATGCTGCTATAAAAAAGATCATAAAAATAATTCATGTGATAATAGTACTTTCCTAAAATATATAATGTCGTGTGAATGAATAGTAATAATAGTTATTATAATCATCATCATAATGAATATAATAGGTTCATTCATTAGAGACTGAAAGAAATATTCAAGGAAATTTATTGAGGTAAAGTAGCAGAGAAGAGAGAATGGTTATATTAAGATTTGATACAATGAATCAGAAAAAAATCTAATTACAACTATGAATAAGAAGAAACAGTGATATCTTTTATTCTATAGAATAAGTCCTGTTGGCTTTTATATGAAAAGCTTCAACTGTGATCAAGAATATTTAATTGTATTTCTATTCACTCTGCCTGAACATATATTAAATCCTAGAACTTTCACAAAAAAAATACTTTGAGGGTGACTTTAAACAGCTACCAGCAGACTGATGCAGTCATGGAATTGATAAACAAGACTTGTACCATATTGGGTATTTCTGAAAAATGAGACTTCTAAAATTTAACCTCTGGTTATTTTTGTAGTACCTTCGATTCTATGACTTTTGTTTCCCTTTCTTTTCTCCTCCAAAATTTATCAAAAAATCACCTATTGAGAGACTCAAGACAATCATGTTACATTTGAAAGTTCTTTTCTAATGTCTGTTAGAGGCAGTCTTTCATCATTTGTTTTATATGCCACATTTTTCAGTGCAACTCAACAACAACAGCAAAATACTTCAAGTTGCTTATTACATGAAAAAATTTTAATACAATGTAACATATATGTTAATCCACTTAGGCACTAGTTTATATTTCTTGCTTTATTTGTGAAAGATTTATTAATACCTCTATGTGTCTGTATTTCACTTGAATAGCATCTGCATTGGGCATAAAATGGGAAATGTGGAGATACTGTGTGACTTTGTGATACTAATACATTTGAACTCCCTTTGAGTTTACTTTTCAACCCAGAAAACATTTTACTCTGTGACATTTAAAGCAGAGTGTCACTGTTTTACCCGTATGAGTATAGAAAGTAAAAAAATGCTACTCTGTCTGCTAAAGACAGAGGCAATCCAGAATGAGTTGTGAGCTAGTTAATGACATGGCTTTTGCTGAAAAGTTAACCTGATCGGCAAGAATTAAGGTAATACTTAGAAGGTGTTGAATTTAATCCTGTAAGATAAAAGCTACTTAGCCACCAGCCATGGAACCTTCCCCAGGTTTTCAACTCTTTTTTTGTATATCTACTTTAACATAATTCAAAGTGCACCATAAACAAAAGGACTGTTTCAAAGTGATGGCTTTGTAGTGTGTGTTACCTCAAGACATTTTCACACTCTGGACTCAAGCCTGAGATTTGTTTTGTTTTTCTAAGAAATTCAAAGCCATGAAGGGGATATAATTGTTCAGGACATAAAATAATTTCTTTTTAAATTTGTGTGTGTGTGTGTGTGTGTGTGTGTGTGTGTGTATCACAATATTCTCTCTACACAATGAATATTCTATATCTCTAGCTGAACATGTAAACTCTCCAAGTTTTATTAATTTTTAGTTAGGAAGGTATGCACAACAAACAACCGGACTAGTGAGAACAGACATATAATGACAAAGTTTAGGTAAAATAATTAGTTTGCTTTTCAGACAGTATTTCTTTCTTACTCCTATTATGACCTATGACAACTGTAATGTCACTTTATTTCTTGGCAACAGTTTCTGCCTGAATAGAAAGAAACAAGGAAGCTTGAAAGAGTTACCAGTTCAAGGAAAATAGATACTAGTCTTTCCCTAGAGAGGATGCCTTTATAATTTTAAGAGTGCTTCAGAACTAAGGATTTGTTTGTTTGTTTGCCTTTTTAAAAAGGATAAATGTGTCAAAATAAATTATCTTTATCATACATGTAGAATCTAATAAGAAAGAAAATGTCAAAGAAGTTACAATTGCATTTCTACAAGTTTTTGCTACATGCATACTCTAAGTAATTAGTTGTTACCAAAAGGACTAATTAGCTGCTTAAAACTCAAATCACTGGAAACTCTGCCAAAGATATAAATTTTATCTAACGGTTGAAAACAATTCTTTCTAGCCTAATAGATACAGACATGTATAACAACATACTCACTATGATTATTTTTCTGTAAAAAGTAAAAGCTAAATGCCAAATATCATATACACTGGTATTTACGGGAGAGGAAACAGATTATCATTTGTAAAAGTGTGGCTAAGAGAAAGATGTGGGCACTCACTTTATCTCACTTTCTAGCCTCAACTATGTGAATCTAGTAAGTTCCAGGTATTGGAGATGCATGAATCGCTACCAACAAGAATAAGGAACAAAATATGGGTCCTGGTGCAAAAGCAGTTGACAGTGCAGTAATCTGTTTCTTTTGAGGTCAAGGGGAGGGGAGAGTAAATAGGGGTGTAAAAAAGTGTGTTACTTCTACTAATTATTTTAAACTATGCCATTTATGACCAAATCCACAAACATTTTTCTTAGCCTACTGCCAGATGCTCTGCCTGGTTCTGGGTGCGAAAATATAAATATATGATGCTCATTCTTGTAAGTATTTTTTGTGGAAAAATGCAGAATTCAAAAGGCACATCAGAATTTACAGTGAAAAATGTCAGCCTCCCACTCCTGTCCTTCAGCCAAGCAGTTTTGTTTGGGTATCCTTCCAGGTGAGCAAATATTCAAAAGCCTGAACATATATAACAGATCCCCTAGGAAGTTTATAAGAGTTCAGATCACCAGACCTTACACTCAGTGATTCTGATTTGCTAGGTCTGAAAGGTGCCCTGGTACCTGCATTTTAGAAAATCATTCCAGGTGTCTTGATGCAGGTACCACTGAAATACAGTTTGAGGAAAACTGGCCAGAACCATTGTTCATTCTCATAGAAAAGATTCCATTTGCCAAAAGCCATTGGCTTTTCTGTAGTGGTCCTTTTGAATACATTTTAAAAACAAACATGTCCTGTTAAGTCCGTAAGTGTATTTTGATGTCCTAGACTTAGAGCTATCCCTAGCTCAAACAACTTGGTAAGTGCCCTTGGCCATGCCTTTTGAGGGCTTCTGTACTGCTGACATACGTGTGTAGATGCACAGAAAATTGCTAAAAAAGAAAGAGCTCTGGTCCATATAGACATGTGCAATTGGTTCCTAATTCCCCTTCAATCCTGTTTATTATTATTATTATTATTATTACTATTATTTTTTAACCAAAGCAAAATTCTTCTCCATTTCCACATGTACCTCTCAGATGCATATTACCTTATAACTTCTCCATTTAAAAGACTGCCTTGCCTACTCATTTTTACTTTATTTCATGGCATTTAAAAATATGTGGCAGAGGACAAGCATACTGTAATTCTTTGGGGGAAAATAAGGAAAACAGTTTATTTTTATGGGGTAGTGATCAAACTTTGGAAATCTCATTTTTATTATCATGAAAAATATATGAGTCCCACCACTGTCAAGATTGTACTCCATTACATAAGCACATCTCCTTCTGGAAAATAGGTAAAAAAAAATCTTGATTAAAAGGCTATTCTAATGATGCTCTGGGCCTGAGCCTCCTATTCTGTAATTTCCCAGTTTGAACCCACAAATAGTTCCTCATTGCCTTCTGAATTAAATAAAATTCAGGATGTCATCCTTAGTGACGACATGGTCCTAGGTGACCTTTTTAATCTTCCCTTGCATCCTCTTTTTGTTCCTCATGCACCAGTCTTCTTACTCCTCCCGGGGCTCCCTGGTCTTGCTGACCTCCACAGGCACTTTCTTCTCTCTGTACTCTTCTCCCTAATTCAATTCTCTATATCCAGCCTGTTATAACTATCTCTTCAGATCTCTCCAAGCAAATTCAATCTTTTAACAATATGAGCTCCAGGGGCGCCTGGGTGGCTCAGTCGTTAAGCATCTGCCTTCAGCTTAGGTCATGATCCCAGGGTCCTGGGATCGAGCCTCGCATCGGGCTCCCTGCTCCGTGGGAAGCCTGCTTCTCCCTCTCCCACTCCCCCTGCTTGTGTTCCCTCTCTCGTGCTGTCTCTGTCAAATAAATAAATAAAATCTTTAAAAAACAAAAAACAAAAAACAATATGAGCTCCAGAGCACTACTGTTAGGTCTTTCCAACATTTTCTTACTCTGGTTTGTATTATGCTTTAAAAAAAAATTATTGTTTTATTTGTATCTAGATTGTTAACTTCCTTGGGGCTGCCACAGCACCTTTTCAACATTATTCTCTGCACTGCTTGTGATATATAGTATGTGCCTTGAGTTGGCACCAATCATCTCATTTGGAAAGTGGGGAAAATCTAGGGTTAGTTATTTTTTCAGTGCCATTCATTCTGATAATTCCTTAGCACCATTCAAATTGTGGGCCTCCATAATGATTGATTCTCATCTCTTCTAACTTTATCCGCATTTGCCTGTATTCCTCTCCCCGAACTCTGCCCAACCTTCACTTACTCTACCACCCTCTTGCTTCTGTTTCCTGTGAAACTTCCTTTGTAAATAAACTATATCTTTTAGACCTTCGACTGTGGCCTGCATGGGTGGTTAAGACAAACCACAGAGACTCTTAATGCTAGGAAACAAACTGAGCGTTGCTGGAGGGGAGGTGGGTGGGGGATAGGGTAACTGGGTGACAGGCATTAAGGAGGGCACTTGAAGGAATGAACACTGGGTGTTGTATGTAAGTGATGAATCACTAAATTCTTCCTCTGAAACTAATAATACACTATATGTTAACTAAATTGAATTTAAATAAAAAATGTGTAAAACAATAAATAAAAATGCCAAATTTTTATTTTAAAAAAATAGGTCCTGCCACCTACTGGTTCTTTGATTTCAGCAAGTCATTTAAATTTACTCATCTAAAAGAAAAAAAGGTATAAAATCATAACTGTTATTGTGTTGAGTGCAATAAAACAAAACATTTAAAGAACCGCTTGACACACAGTAATTACTTAGTAAATTATAGCTATTTATTGTTGTTATTGTTGATATATTATTAGTATTTTGGAGGAATACCATTTCTCATTTATAGCTTCCTTCCAGCAGTTCATCAACCTTATCTATACCTCTAGGATCTTAATTCTTTCATTTTTTTCTGCATCTGTTAATGTCCATCTGATCACTTCCTCTAGCAGGCAAGATTCTATGGTCAACAATTTGAACTCCTCTCCTACTATCACCTTCAGATATCCCAAATCATCTTTCTGCTTTCAGTTTTCTACAAATCTGAGACTTCATATCAGTTTTTCATTCAATTCTTTCAGTTTCTACATCCCACGTATGGATTGTTCAGCACACTAGAGAAAAAAACACATAATGGGAACTTTTCAGGTCACATAAGCACATGGTCCCCAATCTCAGTGACACCTCCAATCTATTGGCTATTCTTATTCATGATCTTCAGTTCACTCCAGCAGCTATTTCAATCTTTTCTCCTGCTCTTGAGGCCTTCTGTTTCATCTCCATTCTCCTTAATCTCCCTAGTTAACCATCCCATGATCAGCAGGGAGTAATGGTCATCAGGCAAGAACTCTTTCAACTTCCTACTGTTCTTTATAGACATTTGTCTCCCCCCCCCAGTTTTATTGAGAAATAACTGACATACATTACTGTGTAAGTTTGAGGAGGACAGCATGATGGCTTGATTACATATATTGTGAAATATAGGTTCAGCCAACATCCATTTTTTTCTTATAGATACAATAAAAAGAAAAGAAAGAGGAAAAGAATGAATGGAAAAATTTTTTCTTGTGATGAGAAACTGAGGATTTACTCTCTTAACAAATTTTTTTTAATACATCATCCAGCAGTGTTAGCTCTAGTCATCACGATGTACATTACATGCTTAACACTTATTTGTTTTATAACTGGAAGTCTGTACTTCTTGACCACCTTTCTCTAGTTCCTGCTCTCACCGCCTCCCCCTCCCCCCCCCCCCCCCCCGCCGCCACCAACTCCCTGCTTCTGGTTACTCTAGTAACTACAAGTCTAATCTTTTTTTTTTTCCTCTGAGTTTGTTTTTGTTTTTAGATTCCACATATAAGTGAGATCATACAGCATTTATCTTTGTCTGACTTAATTCACTTAACCTAATGCTTTCAACATCCATCCATGTTGTCACAAGTAGTAGGATTTCCCCCTTTTCTATGGCTGAATAATATTCCAGTGTGTTTTTGTGTATCACAACTTCTTTATCCATTCATCCATCAGTGTACACTTAGGTTGTTTCCTTGCCTTGGCTATTGTAAATAATTCTGCCCTGAACATGGGGGTACAGATACCTTTTCGAGTCAGTGTTTCATATATTCCCAGAAGTGGAGTTGCTAGACCATATGGTAGTTCTGTTTTTAATTTTTTGAGGATTCTTCATACTGTTTTCCATAGTGGTTGTACCAATTTGCAATCCCACCAACAGTGCACTGGGTTCCCTTTTCTCAACATCTATGCCCACATTTCCTATTGCTTATTCTTTTGATGATGGCCATTCTAACAGGCATGAGGTGATATCTCTTTGTGGGTTTGATTCGCATTTACCTTATGACTACCGATGCTGGCATCCTTTCATGTACCCATTAGCTTTCACATAGCTTCTTTGGAAAAATGTCAATTCAGACCCTCTGCCCATTTTAAATTATTTTTGTTTGTTGTTTGTTTTTATTTTCTATTGAGTTGTATGAGTTCTTTATATATTTTGAATATTAACTCATTAGACATATAATTTGCAATTTTTTTTTCCCATTCTGTAGGTTGTCTTTTCCCTTTTTGGTGTTTTCTTTTGCTGTGCAGAAGCTTTTTAGTTTGATGTAGTCCAACTAGTTTATTTTTGATTTTGTTGCTTGTGCTTTAGGTGTCATATCCAAAAAATCATTACCACGACCCATGTCAAGGAACTTTGTTCTTATGTTTTCTTCCATGAGTTTCATGGTTTTAGGTCTTAGATTTAAGTCTTAAACCATTTCGGGTTAATGTTTATGAATGGTATAAGAAATAGATCCACTTTCATTCTTTTACATGTGAATATTCAGTTGTCCCAACATCATTTTTTTAAGAGATTGTCTTTTCTCCATTGAGTATTCTTGGCTCCCTTGTCAAATATTAGTTGACTGGAAATGCTTGTTTATTTTGGGCTCTCTATTCTATTGCTCTCTTTGTCTGTCTTTATGCCAGTACCCTACTGTTTTGATTACCGTAGCTTTTTGAGTATAACTTGAAATCAGGAAGTGTGATACCTCCTGCTTTGTTCTTCTTTCTCAGGATTTCTTTGGCTATTTAGGGGCTTTGTTCCCAATAAGTTTTAGAGGTATTTTCTACTTCTGTAGAAAATGCCATTGAAATCTTGATAGGGATTGCATTGAATCTGTAGATGGCTTTCAGTAGTATTGACACTTTAACAATATTAATTCTTGCAATCCATGAACATATGATATCTTTCTATTTATTTGTGTCTTCTTTGATTTCTTTCACGAATGTCTTGGAGTTTTCAGCATAGAGAAATTTCACCTCATTAGGTAAGTTTATTTTTAAGTATTTTATTCTTTCTTTGTCTCTGACTTTTGACAATTTAACTGTAATGTGTTTTGATGTGTCCCTATATAGGTTTAACCTATTTGGGATCTTTTGGACCTCATAGATTTGGATATCCATTCCTCCTCCAGGTTTGGGAAGTTTTCAGCCATTATTGCTTTAAATATATTTTCTGTTCTTTCCTCTTTCTCTTCTTTTTCTGGAATTCTCATAATAAATACTGTTTCTTTTCATTTTGCCCTATAATTCCCATAGGTTTTCTTCATTCTTTTTCATTCTTTTTTCTTTTGCTTCTCTGGGTAATTTCCAATGTCCTATACTCCAGGTTGCTAATTCTTTCTTCTGTAAGGTTGAGTCTACTTTTGAAACTCCATTAAGTTCTTCAGTCCAGTTATTGTATCTTTCAACTCTAAGATTTCTCTCTCTCTCTCTCTTTTGATGGTTGCTATTTTCTTGTCAAGCTTCTCATTTTACCATGTACTGTTTTCCTAATTTCCTTTAGTTGTCTATCTGTGTTTTCTTATAGTTCACTAAGTTCCTTCAAAGGATTATTCTGAATTCTTTTTTCTGACAGTTCATTGGGTCAGTTATTGGAGCTTTATTAGTTTTTTTTTGGGGGGGTCATATTTACCTGATTTTTCATGATCCTTGATTCCTTGTATTGTATCTGTACATTTTCATCATGGGACTCCTCTTCCAGACTTAACTAGTTTGCCCTGGCAGAGACAGTTCTTCACTAGCCAGCTCAGTTTGGGTTCCTGGGTATGTTTGCTGGTAATGCCTTTGGGCAAGTGGGGCCTGCTATAGTGTATTTATGGGTGATGCAACTGTTGAAGTTCTGAGGACAGGGATGGGGGGTTGGGCCACTAGTTGAGAACAGTTGGATTGTCCTGCTGGCTTATTTCTATACCCAAGAAAGGCTGTAGGATGGACTCTGCAGTTGCCCGAATCCTCTGGTCATGTTCACTAGATGGTTGGGACCGAGTTACTACATTCAGTAGGGGATAGGGCTGTGAATTAGCTTTTCTGCCCTGGCAGGGCAGCAGGCCAGGGCCCAGGGGGCCCCAGTCAGGCCTGAGTGTGCATGGAATTCCCTGGTCTGCAGAAACGACCAGTTTTGCTCTGTAGACCAGGCAAACCACAGGCTGTGCTCTCTGTTCCATTCCACTGTATGTAGGGCTGTTAAATGGGCTGTGCGACTTCCTGTGTGCTCTGGTTAGGTTCTCTGGTCAGACAGGCTGAAAGCTTTATTCAGTAATGAGTGGAGCTATGAATTCCATTCCCAGAATGGGAGCAATGGAATAAGCAGCTCTAAAACTGGTAAAGGTCTTTGTTGTCATAAGTTCCCTGGCTGAATAGGGCCACTGGCTTTGCTCTGTAAACCATTGGGCTCTCTCTGCTCTTCCCTTGGCTTGAGTGCCCCTGGGCCTCAGGGATTTCAGGTATTTTTGCCAGTCCTTCTGGTCAGATGGGGCTGGAAGATACTCTCCTCAGTGTGTTGGGCTATGTCTCAGCCCCTTGCCTGGGTTAAAGCCACTTGCCTGGGCCACTCCAGCTATTCTCAATTTGCTCAACAGGTGTCTATTTGGGAGGGGCCAGGAGACACCCTCAACTGTGGCTATGAATTAATCCCCCTGCCTGTGCATAGCATGGGACGTCTCCATGTCTGGTACTGGCTTTGCTCTGAGGGTAACTGACTGCTCTCTTACCTCTTGGCTCAATTGCCACTGGCCACATAGCTTCCAGGGGTTGTCACCAGCCTTCTGGTCAGATGGGGCTGTAAGGCACTCTTCACAGCAGGTGAGGTTGTGACTCAGAACTTTGCCTGGGTATGGGCAAAGCAGGCTCTAGGGCTGGTAAAACTCCTCATTTGAAGATCTGAATCAGGCAGATCTTTATCCTGCCAAATTCCCTGGTCAGAGTGTACCCCCAGCTTGGTTCTGCATATAAACAAAGCAGCTGGTTGGGATTACTACTTGGGTGCTGTAGGTATGAATTTGGTCTGCCAAAATCTTGTGCTGGTTGTTCCAAGTTCCTCCCCACTTCTCCAGCACAGCCAGATTCCCAGATTCCCAGTGGCTGGGCCCTGTAGATTCTCCTGCAATCCCCACGGTATGAAATCAGAGTAGGGCCTCCCACAATGTGGCCCGCAATGCTTGGGGAAATTGGTTGTCCTCTCTGGGTTCTCTTTTCCCACTAGGGGAACTGAAGGGTCAGGGAAGACATCCCTGTGTGGTGATATGCTATCCTGGGGGAGGGGCAATGTGGTCAACATGTAGTCACTTCTCTTATCCTTCTAATGCAGTCTATCGTGGTCTCTAAGGTGCAAGGCTGTGCTTCAGCCTCAATGCCATGTTCTAGGATTCTCTCAGTGGTGTCTTGTTCTTGAATAGATGTTAGTTGTTCTTGTGAAAGTGAGTGAAGTCAGGAATAACCTATGTTGCCATCATGCTCAGGCAGAGGTGTTTTATTTTGCATTCAAGACTAATATATCTCCCAGTGCTTTCTACCCCATCTACTTTCAACTCCCAAGAGATCTCATTTTATGACTTATTCTTCTGTGTTTCTCTCTTTTTAGTTCTCTCTACTGGTCCCTCCCTAATACCTGAAAACATGCCTCAATTCCCTCTCAGCTTAGGCTCTCACTTCAGTGCTTATGTTTTCTAACTGCTGTCCATCCCAGCCATATTCTTCAGAGGAGCATTGTCTAGGTGCTGTCTTTACTCATCAGTTTTGTCTTCCAATCTGGGTTTTGTCCCCACTACTCCACTGAAAATGCCCTGTCAAAGATGAGCGATGGCCTCAAATTACATAGTCCTATGGATATTTGGTAGTCTTTATCAGTCTGAGGCATTTGGCAGGCAGTGCTCCATTTGACCACACTTAAGTTTTTCTCCTTTCTAGGCTTTTTTGGGGACTGTTTTCTCCTATTTCTCCTTCACCTATTTCTTTTCCCTGATTCCTCTTTCTCCATGTTCCCCTTGAATATCTGGTGTTTCTTAGGGTTTTATTCTTTGCTATCCCTATGTGGAAGCACCATAATGATTTTTCTGATCTCTACTACCATTCATATATTCGTCCTAAATTTTAAACACAAACATCTATGTTTCTAGTTAACATTATACCTGAATATCCCATAGCCATCTCATTTTTAACATGGCTAACTTGAATTTATTATATGTTCACGGTAAAGTGTAAGTAGGTTCTAGGAGAGCAGAGACCTCATTTATTTCATCATTGCTAGATCCCTGGCACCTAACCACCTAGAAAGTAACTAGCACTTGGCAGGCGCTCTATAAATGAATGTTTGAATGAATGAATCTTTACATCAAGAGCTGGTTACTCATCATATTCATCAAGCCAAAAAGCTTAGAGGATTCCAGATACTTACAGCTCCATTTCTTATTTAGGTTATCTGGTATTGTCAATATAGTATTTTTTATAAGGCCATCTCTTCCTCTCGATCCCTGTTTGTACTTGCCTAGTTCAACTCCTCTTTGCATTTTTTTTCTGGGCTCTTTAAAAGCCTTCTAACTGATCTTCCTCCTTTCACTGTTGTTGTCTTCTAATCTATCCTCTAAAGCAGTGCTGTCCAATAGATATATAATGTGAACCACATAAATAATTTAAGATTTTTAGTAGTTGTATTACAAAAATTAAAACAACTGAAATTGTAATAATATATTTAATTTAAGCTGGTATATCCAAAATATTATCATTTCAGCATGTAATCAACATAAAAAGTTTTAAAGAGATTTTGGCATTTTTTTTGGTACCAAGTCTTCAAAACCTGGTATGTTATTTTTATGCTTGTAGTACATCTCATTGTGGGCTAGCCACATTTCAGGTGTTAATAGTCACCTGTGGTTTGTGGCTACCATACTGTACAGTGCAGATCTAGAGTCTGTGCCCTTAATGCTTCCAGAGTCCATCATGATTTAGCCCCTGCCTTCTTCTCTATCTTCATATCTTTCTGCTTGCCTTCTTTTTCTTTCCATTCCAACAAATGTGTCCATGCATTTGTAGATGTTTCTTCTCCCTACCTGGAATACCCTCTTGTCTCTTTTCAATCCGTGACATTCCCGGTTTTAGGTGACCACTCCTTCTTTTGTATTTCTAATGTTTCTTATGCTGTCTTACAACAACTAAGTTGTCTTTACTCCCTTATGTTACTCTTGCTAAACTGTGAGCTCACCAAGAGCAGGGACCATGTTATAATCTTTGTATCTACACTTATATGCATGTTTCATTAAAGAAATGTTTGTTGAACTTAATTTAATTGCATAATAGACTACCAACAAGTGTTTGTGGAATCGAATTGAAGTCCACCTCAGTATGGATAGTTTTTTTGCCATTAGAAATTACATGTTTAATGTAAGAAATTAGAAAATTAAAAAAATAACAGGAAGAAGCCAAAATTGCTGCAAGTGCACCACCCACCCAGAGGGTATTCTATGTATGTATGTATGTATATACACACACACATATATTTGCAAAATTTGCATGTACTTATTAAAATACAGTATAACTTGGTACATAGTGTTTGTTACTTAGCAATATATCTTTAGCAGCTTACTACATCATTAAAAATGTTTCTGAAATATGTATATTTGTAATGGCTATATAGTAATCTATCTTATTAATCATTGCAATTTACTTTCTACTATTGGCCTTTTGGGTTGTTTGTGACTTTCATTATTATAAACAGCATTGGATTAGCTATCATAGTTGATATGTCTTGGTTTGTATCTTTGACTACATTCCTAGGAAAGTGTTTATGTGGGTGAAATTACTGAGTCAAACAATGTATATTTTAAAAGCTGGTATCTTACGAGTTACTTGACTTAGATTCAGCATTGTGGCCCAATTCCCTGGGCTTTATTCCTATTCACCAGGGACATGAACAGGAACAAAACAGGAAAGGGGAAGCAGTCCAGTGCAGTTCATGAATGGTGACAATTTATGGTTGAGCTCTGAGGACTACTGCCTTCTTCATGTCAAATCACTGCTCATTTTGTAAGATTCTCACTTCCTGGGAAGCATTATTCAGACATTGGATTAGTTTTGACTATTTAGCTTTGAAATGATAATGAGATACGGGTGGGGGCAGGATAGGGGTGAGGAAGAGAAACCAATTGTGAATGAGGAGTATTAAGGGAGGTGGAAAATGGTCTTTCATCAGACTGTGGAGGGAGAAAATAGTACTTTTAAACAGCGCCAGTTAGGGCGCCTGGGTGGCTCAGTTGGTTAAGCGACTGCCTTCGGCTCAGGTCATGATCCTGGAGTCCCGGGATCGAGTCCCACATCGGGCTCCCTGCTCAGCGGGGAGTCTGCTTCTCCCTCTGACCCTCTTCCTTCTCATGCTCTCTATCTCTCATTCTCTCTCTCTCAAATAAATAAATAAAATCTTTAAAAAAAAATAAACAGCGCCAGTTAAATTACTTGTAAGGATTCAGTGAGATAATACATGTGAAGGGCTTAATACAGCGTCTGACAACATAGTGAGCATAGAAATATGTTACCTGAAAAAGATGCAGGAAATAATTTTACTGGGTAAAATATGATATTTAGATTGTCTTTAAATTCTTGTCCCCAAGTTTAAACTGTTAAAATTATTAGGTCTATTTTGAAGAATATGTGAGTATATTTTGGTGTTCATTTTGGTTCTTGCCTCACATGTAGGAAAAAGAAATCAGCATTCAGCGCATGTTTAATTTTTTAATTTTTTTTTAAAGGAAAGGTGGACTTTGAAGCTGTAGGATTATTCTGCTGTAAATGGTCATTGTATACCCTCAGTGCGATGTTATATGATATTATCAGATATTATACTGAGTATAATAATGTATTTTGTCTCCTTTAGCATCAGAGTCTAGTTGTCTCTATCTGTTCTATTTATAAAAAAGCAATGAATATATTTCACTTTATGGCATATTTCTTCTTCAGGTCATCATGAAAACAAATATAGTATCTACATTCTTAGAAATCACTGTGTAACTCATACACATTAAACATTTAGGATTCATGGGATATAACCACTAAAGTAACTTATTACTTTTTTTGCACACTCCCTTTAATAACTATTCCGTGTAGGTGGTTTTCTCCTTATCTCTGGATGCAGGCTAGAGCAGGCCGCATGGCCTCCTTGGTTTCTTAGGTGACGGAAAGTTCTCCTGTAGCTTTAAGTTGCTAACAGAGTCTTGATTTAGTAGTTTAAATCTCCTGGTCCAGAAAACAGTCAAAACTCCAAACTAGTTGCAATATTAAATCTTCTCTCTCCCAGCTGTGACCCAGTGCAGGCGAGAATCTGCAAGAGAGGCTGGGAGAGATGCGGATTGATTCTTCTCCAGTGAGTGATTTTATTCTTCGTCTCTTGCTTACTGAGGTTTCTGATCCCTTAGTGTTGGGACATGGACATGAAGGAAGGAAAATGATGCAGGGAATATTACTTGACTTATCGTGTCATAAGATGGCCTGTTTAAAGCCATTTGCAATCTTTGGAGACACTCCTTCTAGGCCCCACCAATGCAATTTCCTTTACGAGGCTAGTGCATTCCCCCGTCCTTTTGAGCAGGACCCCTTTTAAATGGATTCTGGGGTAACATTCCTACTAAGAATTCCACAGCTGGACCTAGGATTTAGGGGCCTTTGACCTGATTTGGAAAAGAGGGTGCCTATTTCCCAGACGTAGCCCGTCTTCTTCTGATGCAGACCCTTTTAGCCAACTCTCTCTCATGCTTTAGTTTTACCAGTCATGAGGCAGACACCAGCTTAATATGTCCCTCTTGTGCAGGGGACACATACCAGGCTCTCTGATGGTTCCAGTGACCCTCATGCCAGAGCTGAGATGAGCAGCAGGGCAATCATTCACCTCTCTGCTCTCGCATGGGTAGAAGGTAGTGGGGATTGTGCTCACTGCACAGCATAGCTCTTTCTAAATATCTTCCTCACAGACCCTCCTTAATTTTGAGAAACTTGACCATTTTATCCTGGATGTGGGTGAGACATCTGACATTTTTGCATGGTGGTCCTGCTCACAGCTCATTTTGGTGCCTGATATCTTTCATATTTTTGTGCTATTAACAACTGTTTTATGTTAAAAATTACTTTCATTAGTTTTTCACCATGTCCAGTGGGAGAAAAAAGATGTCACTTTCATTTCTAAGGCTTAAATTCATTGAGTACTGTTTTTCTACCTGACATGTAGCTTAGTCATCATTTACAAACCCAAGGGAAGCTCAATGGCAAAACAATTTGGTACAGGGCTCTTAATATTTTGAATGTGGGATCTGATAGGTTTTAAAGGAAATCTGGAAGGGTAAATCAATTGCTCTCAATTAGGGACAGGTTTCAAAGGTACACTGTTGAGGTCAATGTAATTTAAAGCAATTTAGCTTGGACCATTTGTCTTTCTTTATCACATTTATGTCTCTCACTTAATTTTTCTGGCTATACGTTCAGAACTGCAAGTTCAGCCCTTTTATTATAAGCTAATGATTGATGATCAAGTAACATTTCTGTTAGGTCCCAGAAGAAGTAATTCTCTTGGCTTAATTCATTGTTATTACTTTAGCAGCCGAACAAATGTTTGCATGTCACAAGAGTGTCTCCAACTCTCAGACCACCAATTTTTGATTAATTTTGCATTATGTGCCTTGATGTTACTCTGAAAGACCCTGTTACTGTTATTTAGAGCCCAGACAACAGTTGTTCTTGTTCTATTAGACTCAGAAAGTGACAGGATAATGAATACAGTTATAGCTTATGATAGATTTAAAATTGACTAATTAAGAGAAAACCTGATTTAAGCAGCAGTGTTGCACAAAGGTAATATTCAATTTTGCAATGAAAACATTTTTTTTTTTCTGGTAGAAAACATTGTTTCTTTGTTTTAAGGAACTGCCTCCATAGCATAATGAAGATATATAGAGAAAATGAAATTAAACCTCCCTAAAGATGTTTAATTTAACTGAGAAAACCTTATAGAATTTAAAAAAAAATCTTTCAAGTAATGGACCCACATTAAAATCTGATTTGAGCTCATATGTGAATGAATTAAATTTAGGTGATCCAAAATCAGCTTCATCATCAGGGGGTTTTAATTAATTGTATTTGCTCATGAGCTGAATTTATTTTCGTTGGGTTGGCGGGGTGGGGTGGGGGGCTGGGAAACAGTCCCTAGATATTAACAAAGTCACTCAGGTATCTATACCTTCAATGAGAGGAAAAACTGTAGAGCCTGACTGGGCCTGTACAAGTCATACCTTACTGTTTTGACTGAAAAAAGATATTTTAGGAAATAAAATTTGGCACAGATAATATAATCGAAGTAGTTCTTTCAGGGCTTTGAAGGGATAAGAAGACTGACCCAGATACAAGAGCCAGCTAAGGTACTGGATAAAACTGAATTACATGCTGGGCGCCTGGGTGGCTCAGTCGATTGAGCATCTGACTCATGATTTCAGCTCAGATCATGATCTCAGGGTGGTGAGATCGAGCCCCACGTTGGGCTCTGTGCTCCGTGGGGAGCCTGCTTGAGATTCTCTCTCCCTCTGCCCCTCCCTCTGCTTGCAGGTGCTTAGGCTCTCTTTCAGAAAAGGAAAAAAAAAGTTAATTAAAGGCAAGATACCTAGAAGGGCATTGCCAAAGAGATGGGGGGAAATACAAAGGATTCCAAGCCCTTATGAGTCAGCACAGCTAGAGGCCACCTATTGCCAAAGCTCCTGGCAACTGGAAGGGCTAGTTCAGTGTTTTGGTGAGAACACTACCATGATAAAGGTTTCTCATTCTAGAGAGAAAAGGTGAAAAGGCCACAAAAGACTGCAACTAAACCAGATATCTATGTCAAAACCTTTTTTGTAGTAGGAGCCGAGCATTTGATCTATAATTTGTTATTCTCTCATTAAGCTTAAGTCCTTTAAAATAACTCATTTAAGGGTGCCTGGGTGGCTCAGTCGGTTGAGCGTCTCCTTCAGCTCGGGTGGTGATCCCAAGGATCTGGGATGGAGCCCCACGGCGGGCTCTCTGCTCAGCAGGGAGCCTGCTTCTCCCTCTGCCTCTGCCCCTTCCTCCTCACTCATCCTCTCGCTCTCTCAAATGAATAAATAAAATCTTTTAAAAGATAAAATAACTCATTTATAGATAAACCAACCTATAAGTAATACTGTTACATAATGAGGAATTACATTTTCTAAAAGCAAATTTTCTTAGGAACTAGGTAAACTAGTTTGTTAAAAAGAACTGGAGTTGGGCCCCTGAGTGTCTCAGTTGTTAAGCGTCTGCCTTCGGCTCAGGTCATGGTCCCGGGGTCCTGGGATCGACCCCACATCGGGCTACCCCTGCTCTGCAGGGAGCCTGCTTCTCCCTCTCCTGCTCCCCCTGCTTGTGTTCCCTCTCTCACTGTGTCTCTCTCTGTCAAATAAATAAAATCTTTAAAAAAAATAAAAAGAACTAGAGTTTATAAATGTTTCCTTACCAAAACTGGCAACCCTTTCACATAGCAGCAGCTACCCAGAACTGAACCTAACAGATACAAGGAGACTTGACGAGGTTTTGAAATCTGAAGTAGATTTAGTCTTCTGCTAAAGGTCAACATTTTCATAGTGACTAAGGGGAATTCTAAAAATATTTGCTGGGATATTATTATTATTATTATATTATTATAATTACAGTAAGGCAAGCCTTGGACACTTTAGAATTTTGAAAGAACTGCGAAGGGTTTTTTTTCTAATTTTTTAAGTTTTATTCATTTGAGAGAGAGAGAGAGACAGATAGTGATAGAGATAGTGAGAGAGAGCACAAGCAGGGGGAGCGGGAGAGGGAGAAGCAGGCTTCCTGCCGAGCAGGGAGCCCGATGCAGGGCTTGATCCCAGGACCCTGGGACCATGACCTGGGCCGAAGGCAGACGCTTAACTGACTGAGTCACTCAGGTACTCCGAACTGCAAAGGTTTTTATAAATGGTCTCATTAATACCAATGTCTAGGGAATAGTGCCTGCTGAATAAGAAAATTTGCCTTATTAGGGAATAAAGGGGGAGATGAGGGGAGGACAGGATTCTTCTGTCCCTTCCAGCTATGAAGTCAATTTTCTGTACTTTTCTATATACCTCTTCTATTTAAGTTTTTTTAAACATTTTATTTATTTATTTGAGAGAGCGAGAGAGAGTGCGAGCCGGGAGGGGCAGAGGAGGAGGGAGAAAGAATCTAAAGCAGACTCTGCACTGAGTGCAGAGCCCAATGCAGGGCTCAGTCCCACAACTGCGAGATTATGATATGAGCTGAAACCAAGAGTCAGATGCTTAACCAACTGAGCCACCCAGGTGCCCCCCTCTCTATTTAATTTTTACTTAGAACTCTACTATGACACTCACTTGTGTTACTTGGGTGAGGCAATAAACCTCCGGATGTTTAGGTGCCTCATCGGTAAAGTTGAGATAATAATTATATTCCCCAAAGCCTCAGGCTGTAACACATGATTTCTTAAATTCTCTTTCTGCCTAATGCACACAAACCTATGGTTCTCTACTTCATGCTATGTTATAACATGGTGCAATACTATTAAGTACTAGGCTTTCCACAAATTTCTATTTTTGTATGTCTATTCTTTCTTTATAAAATTTGTCCCTCACTACAAACTTTTGGTAAGTTCTCTCTCCAATCCTATAGCTACCACTGTGACCTTAGACCTCATTACTTTAAAAATTTATTTCGGTCTGACATGGGACTTAGCAACTTTGTCTAAGCTTTTGTTACCCTTCCTTCCTGAGGCAAGGGAAACAAAAGCAAAAATAAACTATTGGGACTACATCAAATAAAAAGCTTCTACACAGCAAAGGAAACCGTCAACAAAACTTAAAGACAAACTACTGAGCGGGAGAAGATATCTCTGATAAAGGGTTAGTATCCAAAATATGTTGAACATCCAGATGGCCAATAAACACATGAAAAGATGCCCAATATCACTTACCATCAGGGAAATGCAAATCAAAACTACAATGAGATATTACCTCACACCTGTCAGAATGGCTAAACTCAAAAACACAAGAAACAAGTGTTGGCAAGGATGTGGAGAAATAGGAAGCCTCTTGCACTGTTAGTGGGGATGCAAACTGGGGTAGCCGCTCTGGAAAACAGTATAGACGTTCCTGAAAAAGTTAAAAATGGCACTACTCTATGATCCAGCAATTGCACTACTGGATATTTACCCCCCAAATATAAAAACACTAATTTGAAGGTATACATGCACCTCTATGTTTATTGCAGCATTATTTACAATAGCCAATTTATGAAAGTAGCCCAAGTATCCACTGATGGGTGAGTGGATAAAGTAGAAGTGGTATATCTATACAAAGGAATATTATTCAGCCATAAAAAGAATGAAATCTTGCCATTTGCAGCAATATGAATGGAGCTAGAGAAGATAATGCTAAGTGAAATAAGTCAGTCAGAGAAAGACTAGTGCCATATAATTTCACTCATATGAGCAAAGGAAAAAGAGAGAGAGAGAGAGAGAGACTCTTAACTAGACCAGAAGGGAGGTGGCGGGAGGATGGGTAAAATAGGTGATGGGGATTACGAGTACACTTATGATGAGCACTGGGTGTTGTATGGAGGTGCTGAATCACTATATTGTACACCTGAAACTAATATAACACTATGTTAACCATGCTGGAATTAAAATTAAAAGCTTAATAAAAAAACGTATTTTGGATAGGTAATATTGCATCATAGAAGAGTCTAAATGTGCGAGAAGGTACACAGTGAAACATATTCTCACTTCTGTCCTTCAGCCCCTCAGTTCTTTTACTGAGAAGCCACTAGTGCCATTGGTATGTGTGTGTTCTTCCAGAAATATTCTATGTATATAAAAGCAAGTATATATATATGTATATATTCCTCCTCCTCTTTGTAATACTGATGGGCATATGTGCCTTTGTAATTGATACATATGTATATTGATACATGTGCCTTTGTAATATTGGTAAGTATAGCCAAGTTGCCTTTCACAGAGATTGTAGCAATGTACATTCCTCCTAGCAATGTGTAAGAGTTAGGCCTCCTTACTTTTTGCCTGAACCATTCTAATAAATTCCTAAATGATCTCCTCACTTTTGTTTCTCCCAACTTTCTTATATCCCAAATGTAACATGAGAGAAATCCTCCTAAAGCAACACTCCTTTGCTTAGAAAATACTAACTCATTTTCCACTAAATTAAACTCCTTCACTTGGCACTCGGACTGCTTAACAAAATAGGCCCATATTCTTTCTTGAGTTTTAGCTTCTGCCACAAATACTCACCAAGGAGTAAGTGGAACTACCCCTTACTCCTCAGATGCTCATGTGTTAGGCCTGGTATCCATTTCCTCTGTAAAGTATGCTTCTCCACCTGTGTGTCTTTCAGGCTAAATTCTATCTACCTTTCAAGGACCATCTTAAATATTACCTACTTAAAGGTCAGAATAGGTCAGCCCTTAGACTTATGTTCTTTATTCTGCTAATAGTGTCCACTTAGAATAAACAAATACTTCTATAATCATTGACTTTTGGTGTAGATGTAATTCAAACCCTTTTAGTTTTGTAGCTGCCTAGTTCATAGATGACAGGTAGGAACAGGTCAGAAGCGAGACAGGTGCAGGGTTTTTAGTGTGAGTGTTGTAGAGTGTGGTAGCAAGGTACATGTACATATTAAATGTTCAATATGTGGCAGGTACTATAACTTGTAATCTCATCACTCGTAAGAAGAATCCCTGTGAAGGTGGATATTATGATCTTCATTTTACAGTCAGGCAAGCCATATCGCTAGTAAACACCTGACTAAGGATCTAAACCCAGGTCTATCTGGATGCAAAGCCTGGACTCTCATATTACGCTGCGCTGACATATCTGGCAGAGAATGGAGGCAGGAAATGGCTAATATCTTGTATCTTTGAAGATGGAGGAAAAAAAACTACAAAAAAGCTGATATATGAACATTAGCATCACTGACTAGAACTATCTAATGTAGAGGCAAGTGCCCTACAGTCTGAATGTCAGTGTATTAAAGCACAATGAGATAAGTAAATCATGTGCAGAATAGTCTGAATTAGAAGGCAGGGAAAGGTTTATTATATCTAGCAAGACTTCCATTCTATTCTTTTAAATAACATGTAAATGGGTCAACTGTATTCAGAAAATGAACTCACTTATAATGTCTGTCATGCTGTAAATAGAGGGTAAATTAGGGGTGTGTGTGTATGCTCTTGAGTATTTATCTCTCTTTGTCTTTGAGTTTGTTTTTATGTCTTGAAGTCCATCTCCATAAATAAAATTCTACCTTCTTTACAAATGGACTGATACCACTATAAAGTGGGAAGTAAGGCGTGCTCAACTCTAGAAAAACGTTAAGCACAAAGAAAACAGAAACAATGGTAACATCAACAATATTATTATTAAATTAAAAAGAAATTGAACAAAATTAAGAAGGTATTTCTAGAATTAACAGTATTGGAGTTAACAGTAAGTGAAGTTAAAAGCTACTTTAATATAATAAATAAGCCAATCAATTGTACACAGGTACACAGTGAGTGAATGCTCAAAAACCAATAGGTTTGCTTACTCTAATTTCAGATTAAACATACAGACAACTGTACCATGTAAGAATTATTTCCACTAATTCTTTCTCTTTTTTCCAAACCTAACAAACCCATTGCTTTTAAGCTCTAAATGTTATACAAAAAGTACTTATAAGAAGGGACAATGTCTTAAGATTTTTTGTATCTATAAATTAATATATCTATATATTTGCACATATATACACATGCGTGCACATATATAAACACGTATATTATAAAATTACAGATAATTTAAAAAATATATGGTATATAATAAGATTATTTACCATTTTGATTTAATCTTGTGCTTATTGGCTTTAATTTACAGGGATTTGTCATCATTTCAAATCTTACATATTATGCTAAGTTTGGTACAGTTGATTTATTTTCCTGTAAGGCAAACTAAATTTGGTAAGTTTTTCTATGTTTATAAGATAATTAAAATGAATAGAGATTATTAAAAATGTTTTAGTTTGCATATACATATGGCATGAAGTAAAATACTTTCTAGAATATTAAATAATGATAACATCTCATTTCTTTGAAATCCAATAGGCATTTAAAAATATACTTTGCCATATGTATGTATTATATTTCAATTACATTTTAATGTTTTTTGGAGGTATAGTTAAACAGCTATTTCCCATTTCATGTTTCTATAGAATTTTTCTTAAGAGTATTTATTAAGAAATATAAGAAACCAACAGGATATTTTATACAGAATTTGGTGATTCATATTTACTGTCCTTGAAATAAAAAAATCTTATTCATTTGTGCCTCACTTCATTTTGCAAATTGAGTAAGAATGCAAGAAAACAAATAATTGATAGAGAACAGACACTTCATGGAAAATTTAAAGACCTCGAGATGGTTTATAACCATTCAGCTTTCACGGTCAAAGGGCACAAGTGAGAATGCAGACCACAAACACAGACATACACATGCGTAGAGAAGGTAAGTATAATTTATTTCTTTGGAATGTAAAATAAAAGTACACTTACACTAATCAGTTATGCACACACTTGATATTGTGTATTATTACACAGTGTATTATTACATAGTGTATTAAGAGGGGTGTGTGTGTGTGTGTGTGTGTGTGTGTGTGTGTTTGTGTGTGTGTGTGTGTGTGGTAGTCTGAAGATCAAGGGAAGAGTTGCAGTTTCAGTCCAAAGACAGTGTGCAGGCAGTATTTCCTCTTCTTTGCAGGGATATCAGTCTTTCTCTATTCAGGGTTTTAAATGATTAGATGAAACCAACCCATATCATGAAGGGTAATCAGCTTTACTGGAAGTCTACTGATTTAAATGTTATCTAAAAATAAATCTTCTTAGAAACACCTAGAATACTGTTTGACCAAATGTCTGGATACTGTGGCCTACCATAGAATTTATAAAATTAACCATTACAGAGAAGATGAATACTATTTTTTAAAAAGTTTCATTTTGGGGGCGCCTGGGTGGCTCAGTTGGTTAAGCGTCTGCTTTCGGCTCAGCTCATGATCCCAGGGTCCTGGGATGGAGCCCCATATCATGTTCCCTGCTCAGCGGGGAGTCTGCTTCTCCTTTTCCCTCTGCCCCCCCTCCCCCCAACTCGTTTTCTCTCTCTCTAATAAATAAAATCTTAAAAAAAAATAAAAAGTTTCACTTTGTTTTTCAGTACCATGTGTAACAAAATAATTCACTAAATTATTTTGTGTCATGTGCATTCTCCTTACACCTAGTTTTTTGAGAAGATTTTATTAGGAAAGAAGAGGGAGAGAGATGTGAGACTCTGCAAAACTAAGAACAGGACCGAGGTTTTGTGAGTGAGGGGGGTGCCTTAGCCACACCTTTGACTACTCTGGGTAAGTGGCAGTACCTCCCATGTGAGGGAATGCCTCTGTGGTACATCTACATAGGCTGGGGTTTAGGCCTCTGGATTTCCAAACTCAGTCCAGATTCCTTCATCTGACAAAAAAAGAAGTCACGGATCTGCTGGCCTTCACAAAGCCATGCAGGCTTAGCCAATGAATAATTAAGAGGCTGTGAAAATGCAATTATTTTAGTTTGATTTTCAACTGAGGCCCAAAGATGATAGCTGTTAAGTCCTAAATTCCAGAGGGAGATCCCGAACCACCTGTCTTTCAAGGGAAGTGGTAAAAAACCTTTGGCCATTCACCCACTTGAAGACTGTTGTAAACTAAAGAATTGGGCTGGCCTTTGTGCCTGGTTCCCAGGAGGAAAGTTCAAAACCCTTGCCATTTCCCAAATGATGAGAGTTCTTTCTTATTTATGGTGGGTCCTAATACTTTATGTCGTCGTCAATGAGATGACTCAGGATAGGGATAGGCTAAGCTAGAAAAACCAACAATGTAATTAGAAGCTGGAGCTTTAAGCTGCAGATATCGGCTGAACTCTAAAGGAGGAGAAAGAAGGGAAGGGCTGGATATTGAGTTCAGTCATGTGGCCAGTGATTTATGAAATGCCAATAAAATCTCTGGACACCAAAAAACAAAAACAAAAACCTCTGGACACCAGAGTTCAGTGGAACTCCTTGGTTGGTGAATACATTGATGTTCCAGGAGGCTGATGTGCCCTGATTCCACAGGAGCAGGCATAGAAGCTCTGTTATTTCCCAGAACTTACCTACGTGTATCCTTTGTAATAAAATTGTAATCATAATTGTAGTACATTCCTGAGTTCTGTGGGTCATGCTAGCAAAATGTTGAACACGAGGGGATAGTGGAAACACCTGAAATTTGTAGACAGTTGGTCAGAAGTACAGGTGGGGATCCCCCAACCACTTGTGGCTGATATCTGAAGTAAAGGCAGTTTTGTTGGGAACCATGCCCTTAAACCTATGGAGTCTGATATTATGCTAGGTGGTTTCCACTATCCCCTGTGCTTTTGATTTGCATTTCCCTGATGATTAGTGATGTTAAGCATCTTTTCATGTGCCTGTTGGCCATCTGGATGTCTTCTTTGGAAAAATGCCTATTCAGGTTCTCTGCCTATTTTTTTAATAAAATTATTTTTGCGGGTGCTGAGTTGTATGAATTCTTTATATATTTTAGGCATTAACTCCTTATTGAACATAACATTTGCAAATATCGTCTCCTGTTCATATATTTTAGGCATTAACTCCTTATTGAACATAACATTTGCAAATATCGTCACCTGAACAGGATGCATTTTGAGTTTATTTTTGTGTATGGTATAAGAAAGTGGTTCAGTTTCACTCTTTTGCATGTAGCTGTCCAGTTTTCTCATTACCATTTGTTGAAGAAACTGTCTTTTCCCAATTGCATATTCTTGCTTCCTTTGTTGTAGGTTAATTAACCATATAAAGCATGGGTTTATTTCTGGGCTCTCTATTTTGTTCTACTCATCTTTGTATCTGTTTTTGTGCCAGTACCATAGTGTTTTGATTACTACAGCTTTGTAGTGTATCTTGAAATCTGGGATTCTGATACCTCTAGCTTTGTTCTTTCTAAAGATTGCTTTGACTATTTGGGGACTTTTGTGGTTCTATACAAATTTAGTATCATCTGTTCTAGTTCTATGAAAAATGTTGGTATTTTGACAGGGATTGCATTAAATCTGTAGATTGATTTGTGAAACATGGACATTTTAACAATATTAATTCTTCCAATCCATAAACATGGTATATCTTTCCATTTATTTGTGTTGTCTTTGATTTCTTTCATCAGTGTCTTATAGTTTTCAGAGAATAGGTCTTTTGCCTCTTTGGTTAAATTTATTTCTAAGTATTTAATTCTTTTTGGTGCACTTGTAAAGAGGATTGTTTTCTCAATTTCCCTTTCTGTTATTTTGTTATTAGTGTGTAGAAACACAACAGATTTCTATATATTGATTTTGTATCCAGAAACTTCACTGAATTCATTTATTAGTTCTAATAATTTTTTTTGTGGAACCTTTAGGATTTTCTATATATAGTATCATGTCCTCTGTAAATAGTAACAGTTTTATATCTTACTTGCCAATTTAGATGACTCTTATTTCTTTTTCTTGTCTCATTGCTATGACTAGGGCTTCCACTAGTATATTGAATAAAACTGGTGGGGGTGGACATCCTTTTCCTGTTCCTGATATTAGGATGTTAGCTGTGAGTTTGTCATATATGGCCTTTATTATGCTGAAGTACATTCTCTCTATACTAACTTTATTGGGAGCTTTTATCATGAATGAATGGTAAATTTTGTCAAATGCTTTCTCTGCATCTATTGAGAAGATCATATGATTTTTATCCTTCATTTCGTTAATGTGGTGTATCACATTGATTTGCCGATATTGAACCATCCTTGAATCTCTGGAATAAATCCCACTTGATCATGGTGAATAATCCTTTTAATGTATTTTTGGAAGTGGTTTACTAATATTTTGTTGAGGATTTTTCCATCTATGTTCATCAGGGAAATGGGTCTGTAATTTTCTATTTTTGTAGTGTCTTTGCTTGGTTTTGATATCATGGTAATACTGGCTAATTGAATGAATTTGGAAGCATTCCTTCCTCTTTTATTTTTTGGAATAATTTGAGAAAGACTGATCTTAACTCTTCTTTAAACGTTTGGTAGAATTCACCTGTGAAGGTATCTGATCCTAGACTTTTGTTTGCTAGGAGTTTGTTGATTACTGATTCAATTTCATTCCTAGTAATTGGTCTGTTCAGATTTTCTTTTTCTTCCTAATTTAGTCTTGGAAGGTTTGTCTACTGTCCACCATAATAAAGATAATGTCTCTTTCTAGGGCAAAAGTCAGACAAGCTTATTGCTCACTATATGAAATTTGGGTTCCCTAAACTTGGGGTTCCTCTCATATAATCCATCCCACTGTGTGCAGATGTCATCTGGACTTTTTCCTTCCCTTGTGAGATTTGGAGCTTGGAGAACTAGCACAAATGCTGATTGATATTCTGGCTACTGCTGTTGCTATGAATAATAAAAGCTTTTTTTCCAGCATCCATAAATTGTAGCAGACTAACTTGTTAGCTTGCAAGTAGGGTAAAATCATAGATAATATTAAAATCACCTCACATCCATTAGGATGACTACTATTAAAAAACAACAACAACAACAACAACCTAGAAAATAACAAGTGTTGGTGAGGTTGTAGGAAAATTGAAAATTTTGTGCACTGTTGGTAAGAATGGAAAATGGTGTAATTGTTATTGAAAACAGGGGTTCCTCAAATAATTGAAAATAGAGTTGCCATATGATTCAGCAATTACCCTTCTGGATATATATACTCAAAAGAATTGGAAGGAGTTTCAAAGAGATAATTGTATACCCATGTTCAGAGCAACATTATTCACAATGGCCAAAAGGTGGAGGCAATCTGTCTATCAGATGAATGGATAAACAAAATGTGGTATGGAGTATTATTTAGCCTTAAAAAGGAAGGAAATTTTGACACATATTACAACATCAATAAGCCTTGAGGACATTATGTTAAATGCAATAAGCCAGTCACAAAAAGACAAACACTGAATGATTCCACTTATATGAGGTATCTAGAGTAGTCAAATTTATAGAGACAGAAGGTAAATTATGGTTGTGAAGGGGTTACACGGGGCAAGGTGAATAGAGAACTGTTGTTTAATGGGTAAAGAGTTTCAAGTTTGGCAAGATGAAAGGAGTTCTTTAGATGAGTTACACAACAATGTGAAGGTACTTAACACTACTTACCTATACACTTAAAAATGGTTAAAATGGTAAATTTTATAAAGTTATGTATATTTTACCACAATAAAAAATATTAATATAAACCATCTAGATTCATCCTTGTTATATAGATAAGTCATGTATATAATACAATTATTATTATTATTTTTAAAGATTTTATTTATTTATTTAACAGAGAGAGACACAGTGAGAGAAGGAAAACAAGCAGGGCGAGTGGGAGAGGGAGAAGCAGGCTTCCCGCCGAGCAGGGAGCCCGATGTGGGGCTCGATCCCAGGACCCTTGGATCATGACCTGAGCAAAAGGCAGACGCTTAATGACTGAGCCACCAGGCGCCCTTATAATATGGTTATTAATGAGGTGGCTGGGACTAATGCCTTTTAGATGTAAGTTAAATCTACAGGACATTGTGTAAGAAATTAAAATAGATTTTACAGTGGCTGAGTTATTCATTCATCTTTAACCATCCAACTTTGTCATTATCCTCCAGTACTAGATTTCTACTTCAGTAAAGCCTACTGGTTTATTTTAAACACCTGAGGACTATTCTTTCTATAGGCGGTTGCTTTCTCAATTTCTTCACCTAATTGAATCATGCATACTCAGGGAGACTCATTCAAATTCTCCATTTTGTCATTAGGATTTCACAAAATTCATATGAATTCTTTCCTTAAAAAAATCCTAGCAGCACTCTGTGTTGTAGCCTTGATACACTTTATAATCTTGATCCAGGATTACTCCTACTCTGAATATCCATCATGATTGGAAACCTAGAACTTACCTGGTACCTCAAGAGCTAAACCTCAGTTATTTTCTTTTGTTGTGAAAATACATCTTGTTTTCATGGTCCCTACCAGTTGTAGTGAAATATCCCATAGAGTAATGATGTTCTTCTGTAATCTTTGACTAAATTAGAAAATAGGCTGACATAAATTGAGGGTATTGAGACTGAAATAAGAGAATGTTGTAAATGTTCTTAAAATGGAAAATGAGAAAAGCAATGAATCTTTAGGAGATTCCATCAAGGATAAGAAAAAGCTGAGTAGAAGGAGCTTTTGCCTTTGATTCACTGATTAATTTTTCAGAAATCCTTCTTGTTATACAGTATAGGTGATTCTGAGTAATCTGCATGCTATTTTGGTGAGCGAGAGGCAAATGGTGAAATCCTTCCTAATCTGTCTGTATCCTGGGAATCCAGTCCCTACTTCATAGGATTCTTCAATGTTTACTTCCAAGCACCTTCACATACATAATCTTGATCTTCACCCTGTTAGACTGATATTTACCCCTTTTTATAATAGTTAAGAAATTTGATATTTGGACTACTTAAAGCAAGTGCTTGTGACTTCCCTCTGCTGCCTAACCCAGGCAGGCCTCCTTACTGGCTCTGTCACCCAACCTTCTCAATACCATCTCTCTCTGGGTTTCCTCTTCCTGTCCTCCTCCTCCCTCACTTCCCCACAATTTAGGGACTTCACTGTTTTCAATTTTTTTTCACTTTTCACATTTAATTTAAACCCACCTTCTTGAAGACCTCCATTACTAAGTTCACAATGATTTTTTTTCCCTTCCCAAACTGCAAATTGGTAGTGAATAATTCAATTCCTAATTACATATTATTTTGATTATTTTCCATTTTTTTCAGATGTTTATTTCATACCTCCTAAGGTAAAATGTAAATTTTTTAAGGTAAGGTTTCATGACTCATAAAACTTTCTAGTTCTATCTATTTTTTGTAGTGGGTATCTCATATTAGAAGCTTAATAAGTATTCTTAAAGTAACTTCTCAATTAGTTTTTTTGAGAGACTTCCACTCTATAGAAAATGATTTGACTGCCTATTTTCTTAATTTTCACAAAAAGGGTACATAACTAGTACCAATGTAAATATGTAGGAGAAAGTGAGGCTCATCACATGCAATGGATTCACTAGGACATTAGGGCTTAATTGTCACAGACTGAGAAAGATAGTTTGATGAACTGACCATCATCAGCACCAAAATGAAAGGTTAGAAAATAAATGACCTTTGCCATAATCATTATCTTTTCATAATAATATGCAACTTTCTATTTGTACAAAATGTTCTTAATGCTTCTTATAAGGAATTATGTGAAGTAATTCAAGAAGAAACACTTAAAAGAATTTATACTAAGAGGCAAAGAATCTGTACTCAGAAAACTATAAAATACTCATGAAAGAAATTGAGGAAGACAAAGAAATGGAAAAACCTTCCATGCTCATGGATTGGAAGAACAAATATTTTGAAAATGTCTATGCTACCTAGACCAATCTACACAGTTAATGCAATCCCTATCAAAATACCATCCACTTTTTTCAAAGAAATGGAACAAATAATCCTAACATTTGTATGGAACCAGAAAAGACCCCAAATAGCCAGAGGAATGTTGAAAAAGAAAAGCAAAGCTGGCGGCATCACGATTCTGGACTTCAAGCTCTATTACAAAGCTGTCATCATCAAGACAGTAGGGTACTGGCACAAAAACAGACACACAGATCAATGGAACAGAATAGACAGCCCAGAAATGGACCCTCAACTCTATGGTCAACTAATCTTCGACAAAGCAGGAAAGAATGTCCAAAGGAAAAAAGACAGTCTCTTCAACAAATGGTGTTGGGAAAATTGGACAGCCACATGCAGAAGAATGAAACTGGACCATTTCCTTACACCACACACAAAAATAGACTCCCAATGGTTGAAAGACCTCAATGTGAGACAGGAGTCCATCAGAATCCTAAAGGAGAACAGAAGCAGCAACCCCTTCGACCTCGGCCGCTGCAACTTCTTCCTAGAAACATTGCCAAAGGCAAGGGAAGCAAGGGCAAAAATGAACTATTGGGACTTCATCAAGATAAAAAGCTTTTGCACAGCAAAAGAAACAGTTAACAAAACCAAAAGGCAACCAACAGAATGGGAGAAGATATTTGCAAATGACATACCAGAAAAAGGCTAGTATCCAAAATCTATAAAGAACTTATCGAACCTGGGCACCTGGGTGGCTCAGATGGTTAAGCGTCTGCCTTCGGCTCAGGTCATGATCCCAGAGTCCTGGGATCGAGTCCTGCATTGGGCCTCTGCTCCTTGGGAGCCTGCTTCTCCCTCTGCCTCTCTCTCTCTCTCTCTCTCTGTCTTTCATGAATAAATAAATAAAATCTTTAAAAAAAAAAAGAACTTATCGAACTGAACACCCAAAGAACAAATGATCCAATCAAGCAAGAAATGGGCAGAAGACACGAGCAGACATTTTTCCAAAGAGGACATCCAAATGGCCAACAGACACATGAAAAAGTGCTCAACATCGCTCAGCATCAGGGAAATCGAAATCAAAACCTCAATGAGATACCACCTCATAGCAGTCAGAATGGCTAAAATTAAAAAGTCAGGAAACGACCGATGTTAGCAGGGATGCAGAGAAAGGGGAACCCTCCTACACTGTTGGTGGGAATGCAAGCTGGTGCAGCCAGTCTGGAAAACAGTATGGAGATTCCTCAAAAAGTTGAAAATAGAGCTACCGTATGACCCAGCAATTGCACTACTGGGTATTTACCCTAAAGATACAAATGTAGTGATCTGAAGGGGTACGTGCACCCCGATGTTTATAGCAGCGATGTCCACAATAGACAAACTGTGGAAAGAGCCAAGATGTCCATTGACAGATGAATGGATAAAGAAGATACAGTATATATATCCAATGGAATATTATGCAGCCACCAAAAGGAATGAAATCTTGCCATTTTCAATGATGTGGATGGAACTGGAGGGTATTATGCTGAGCGAAATAAGTCAATCAGAGAAAGACATGTGTCATATGTTCTCACTGATATGAGGAATTCTTAATCTCAGGAAACAAACTGAGGGTTGCTGGAGTGGTGGTGGGTGGGAGGGATGGGGTGGCTGGGTGATAGACATTGGGGAGGGTATGTGCTATGGTGAGCGCTGTGAATTGTGTAAGACTGTTGAATCACAGACCTGTACCTCTGAAACAAATAATACATTATATGTTAAAAAAAAAAGAAGATAGGGGCACCTGGGTGGCTCAGTCGTTAAGTGTCTGTCTTTGGCTCAGGTCATGATCTCGGGCTCCTGAGATTGAGCCCTGCATCGGGCTCCCTGCTCAGCAGGAAGCCTGCTTCTCCCTCTCCCACTCCCCCTGCTTGTGTTCCCTCTCTCACTGTGTCTCTCTCTGTCAAATAAATAAATAAAATCTTAAAAAAAAAAAGATAGTAGGAAGGGAGAAATGAAGGGGGGGAAATCGGAGGGGGAGATGAACCATGAGAGACTATGGACTCCAGAAACAAACTGAGGGTTCTAGAGGAGAAGGGGGTGGGGGAATGGGTTAGCCTGGTGATGGGTATTAGGGAGGGCACGTACTGAATGGAGCACTGTGTGTTGTACGCAAGCAGTGGATCATGGAACACTACATCAAAAACTGTGATGTAATGTATGGTGATTAACATAACAATAAAATTAAAAAAAGAATGTATACTGTTAAATGTATCAATGCAGTATGACAAAATATGCAGAGAACCAGTTTTCTCACAGGTTTCTTTTTTCAAATCTTAAATTCAATAATGACCAGAAGTGGCAATGTTTCAGAAGTATACCATAAAAAAATTGCCAGAAGTCTTAACCTTTTATATGACACATTTTTTACTAGAGCTAATAAAATATAATGACATATTTGCAGTTCTGCCTCACTTTAACTGGGGGGTAAGAATGTGTAATATATTGGCCAAAAAGGAATGGAGGTAAACACAAACCAGCTGATCAGCCTTTGACCACCTGAGATTTAGCCACAGAGAAAATGACACACAGATGATTGCAAACATAGGAAAACAGTTCTGCACTGACAATATACATTTACATGAGTCTCTTCCCCAGAGGCTTTCTAAATTCACAGTGGAAATGCTGTTTTAACAGTTGTCAAGCACCTTTTCCACAAAAGTCCAGCCCGAGAGAGAAGTGTGGTTTGTCTGTACATCTTTAGGAACAGGCAGAGGCAAACTACACAATTCCTGTTGTTATCAGTTGCCACAGGGATATGGTTCAGCTTCCCCCTGTGTGAAGGAGGGCCCATAGCTTGTACCTCTCAGTGTGCAAGGTTAAAGAGGGTGGGTATAATTTTTATCTATCTATCCTTCTGTGATAATATGGAAAGAGAAAAGATACTATCCCTAAGCTTTGGCTGGTAAAGAAAAGAACATCAAAGGGACAGAAACTTTTACACCAGAGAAGGTAATAAATGTAAGCAGTACTTGGTGATGGATGACTAATAACTTTTATATATGATAGTAATATGATATTTGAGAAAAGAATGGAGGCAAATGGAACTAAGAGCAAGAGGAGCCTTAAATTACTGAAAGAATGAATCAGTGAAAACTAAGCAAGTTCAAAGTGAGAAAAAGAAGAAATTGGAAGAAAAAATAAGTTATGGTTTTATGGTTAAAGGGAGTTTAGTTGGATGTTGGCGAGGATGCAGAGAAAGGGGAACCCTCCTACACTGTTGTTGGGAATGCAAACTGGTACAGCCAGTCTGAAAAACAGTATGGAGATTCCTCAAAAAGTTGAAAATAGAGCTATTGTATGACCCAGCAATTGCACTACTGGGTATTTACCCCAAAGATACAAGTGTAGTGATCTGAAGGGGTATGTGCACCCCAATGTTTATAGCGGCAATGTCCACAATAGCCAGACTATGGAAAGAGCCCAGATGTCCATCAACAGATGAATGGATAAAGAAGAGGTGGTATATATATACATATATATATATATACATATATATAATGGAATATTCCTCAGCCATCATAAAGAATGAAATCTTGCCATTTGCAATGATGTGGATGGAGCTAAAGGGTATTATGCTAAGTGAAATAAGTCAGTCAGAAAAAGGCAAATACCATGGGGTTTTAGTCATATGTGGGATTTAAGAAACAAAACAGATGAACATAGGGAAAGGGAAGGAAAAATAAAATGAGCTGAAAATTGAGAGGGAGACCAACCATAAGCGATGCTGAACTCTAGGAAACAAACTGAGGGTTGCTGGAGGGGAAATGGGTGGGGGGATGGGCTAACTGGGTGATGGGCATTAGGGAGGACACTTTATGGAACGAGCCCTGGGTGTTATATGCAACTGATGAATCACTAAATTCTACCTCTGAAACTAATAAAAAATATTGTATGCTATGCCCCTGAAACTAATAACCCACTATGTGTTAACTAAATTGAATTTAAATAAAAATTAAAATATTAAAAAAAGAGTTTAGTTGTAAATACTGGCATGCATAGGCTATTAGATAAAAAAGACAGATTCTGATGGAAAATATTTTGAGTCCTTTCTATGAGGCAAGAAAACAATCAGTGAAATCAAGGCTAAATGTAGGAGCACTGAATTGATGAAGTAAGCAAAAGGGTTTATAGTCAAGTCCGAGAGAGTGCTGCTGGCAAAATATGGGTATTATTATAGGTAGTATGAAGTCCTCTGTAGACTGTGATGAATGATCAGGGTTCTGGTCATGAATCTCAGCTGTTAATTTTATGAGGGTCATGGAACAGTGAAAAGAAAAGATGGCTTTTATCATAGCAAGCTGGTTCAGAGCAAAAGAAATACAAAATTATAGGGGAAAACGGGGAGGCAGTCACAGAAAGGGATTCTTACAAAAGCTATTGAAGATGAACTCAAGGATACTTGCACCTGGGTGAGTGACTCTGGAGGGAATTCTTTTGAAGCTCAGGGAGATAAGGAGAAGTAAAAAATTGGAATCAAAATTGTGCCAAACATTTTGTGAATGCTCATGAGTCTTCCTGAAGTGGTGGGAGCATTTAAATACAAAAATTACATCCAATAGAATTGTTTAAGTTCGCGGCATGCTATCGAAATATTCCATCTCCTTTCACTTGGAAATATAAAGGCTTAGCAGCATGCTGCGCAGCACTGTTGAGGTCTTTGTACGATGATGGTTAGTTCACTGTCCAGTCAGCCATTCAGAATTATGAATATATATTTTAAAAATTTGGAAGAAAATGGTACATTACTTTTATATAGTTCGTCAGATCTGATTTCTCTTGTAAATATAAGTAGGGATCGTTTGTAAAATAACAGAGTAGAATTTCCTGTGCAGACAGATGCTTTTTATATTTATAAAGCTTGAGTTCCTTTTTTTCTTTTTAATGCCCTGGGAAACGGGAAGCTGATAGGATTTTTCATATCAAGTTTAGTTTAACATATGGCAGAAAGCTTGTGAGACTATCTCCAAACTTTGCAGTTAACAGTTTCCAGCCTACACAGGAAGCGAAGCTGTGCTTCTGACGCATTCCCATTATATGGGAAGACCGCAGAGAACAGCCTCAAGTTAAACCACAAAAATGATGTTTATACAAAGCGCAGCATTCAGTTGAAACCACAGTAGCACGGAAAGCTTCAGTTGGTGCTTCAATTCCATGTTTAAGTTGTCTAGCAAAATATTTCAAGGCATAGGGATAACCAAGTACCTATTAAGTCTATTCTTCAGCTTTTAGTTAGCTAGATAAGCAAAAAAGTTCTGATTCTGGATATTGCCTATTTTGAGGGGCCTCGGTTTGTGTTTGTAAGTCTTCTACTAGATTCTTATGTATAGCTAAACCAAACAAGCAAGCACCTCATCTATCCAGAACCCTTGGAAGAGAGGGCTAGGATGACCTCTGTGCAAAATAAATTTTAGATGTTACATTCCTCCTATGTTACAGGGTATATGGAAAATAAAGAATTGCTTTAATAATATATATATTATAATACATATGGAAATACATATACTTCATATGATAATTACCTCAGCACTGCATAGAATTTTATGTCTTGTCACATAATAGTTCCATTGCTACCATATGGCTATGCTTCTTGAGTTCTTGGGTAATTTTTAAAAAGTTTTCATTTAAATTCCAGTTAGTTAACATACAGTGTAATATTAGTTTCAGGTATACAATATAGTGATTCAACACTTCCATACAACAGCTGGTGCTCACGTGTGCTCCTTAATCCCCATCACCTATTTCCCCCTTCCCCTCACTCTGTCCCAACGCTGGTAACCATCAGTGTGTTCTCTATAGCTAAGAGTCTGTTTCTTGGTTTGCCTTTCTCTACTTTTTTTCCTTTGCTCATTTGTTTTGTTTCTTAAGTTCCACATATGAGTGAAATCATATGGTATTTGTCTTTCTCTGACTGATTTATTCCCTTAGCACAACACTCTACAGCTCCATCCACATTATGGCAGATGGCAAGATTTCATTCTTTTTGATGGCTGAGTAATATTTCTTGGGTGCTTTTTAATAAATGTTTTGTTGGGGTAGGGGGTCGACTCTTGCCAGCTTTCATTTCCCAGTGTTACTGCCCTAGCCCGTTCTTTCTCTCCTTTCTCTCATATAGCTCTTAGATGAGGAACCAGATTAAGAAGTATGGCTTAATTCTGTCAAAAAATGAGGCTATTCAAGGCTATGAGTGTGGGCCATGGATATGCTATCAACAAAGTACAATGACACTGGAAAGAATGAGGGCCATTCTTTTACTATTTGTTTCCCTTTAGTCAAATTATGGAATCTCTTTGAAGCCCAGTTTCCTCATCTGTAAAATGCCTCATAGAATTGCTTTTCAGGTCAAATAAGATTATATGTGTGTATATATGTGTGTCTATATATATATATATATATATATATATATATAACCTCACAGAGTAATTGCTAAAATTAGATAAGGTCATGTATAAAAAGCATGGACCACATGACCTAGTACAAAGTAGGCTCTCTTTGTCTCCTTCCCTCCCTTGTCAAGGGCCCTTTCTTGCTCACTTCCCTGTTCTCGCTGTAGTTGTTAAAGGAAAAAAGTAGAATTACAGTTAATTGAAATATTATTATCCTATGGAATTTTAGAAAGTGTTAATTTCAAAGTCCAAATAAAAGGATACTTTAGATACTCAAAAGTATTGTTGAACTGAATCTCTTAAATACTTTGTCTTAAAATAATTTGTATAAATATTAATAATGTTATGTAAGTATTAACTCATAATTAGACTGGTTTGATAATTTTTTGATAATAAGAACTCTTGTGTTAGCATTTTTTACAAGTAAGTTCTAGGCCCAATATGGGACTTGAACTTGTGAGCCCAAGGTCAACAGCTGCATACTCCACCAGCTGAGCCAGCCAGGAACCCCTTATGTTAGCACTTTAAAAATCAGTGTTTCAGCGAATATCATTCTCAATGGGGAAAAACTGAGAGCTTTCCCCCTAAGGTCAGGAACACGGCAGGGATGTGCACTATTACTACTGCTAGTCAACAGAGTACTAGAAGTCCTAGCCTCAGCAATCCGACAACAAAAAGAAATCAAAGGCATTCAAATCGGCAAAGAAGAATCACTCTTTGCAGATGATATGATTCTTTATGTGGAAAATCCAAAAGATTCCAACCCCAAAACTGCTAGAACTCATGCAGGAATTCAGTAAAGTGGCAGGATATAAAATCAATGCACAGAAATCAGTGGCATTCCTATACACCAACAACAAGACAGAAGAAAGAGAAATTAAGGAGTTGATCCCATTTACAATTGCACCCAAAACCATAAGATACCTAGGAATAAATCTAACCAAAGAGGCAAAGAATCTGTACTCAGAAAACTATAAAATACTCATGAAAGAAATTGAGGAAGACACAAAGAAATGGAAAAACCTTCTATGCTCATGGATTGGAAGGACAAATATTGTGAAGATGTCTATGCTACCTAGACCAATCTACACAGTTAATGCAATCCCTATCAAAATACCATCCACTTTTTTCAAAGAAATGGAACAAACAATCCTAACATTTGTATGGAACCAGAAAAGACCCCAAATAGCCAGAGGAATGTTGAAAAAGAAAAGCAAAGCTGGCGGCATCACGATTCTGGACTTCAAGCTCTATTACAAAGCTGTCATCATCAAGACAGTAGGGTACTGGCACAAAAACAGACACATAGATCAATGGAACAGAATAGACAGCCCAGAAATGGACCCTCAACTCTACGGTCAACTAATCTTCGACAAAGCAGGAAAGAATGTCCAGTGGAAAAAAGGCAGTCTCTTCAACAAATGGTGTTGGGAAAATTGGACAGCCACATGCAGAAGAATGAAACTGGACCATTTCCTTACACCACACACACAAATAGACTCAAAATGGATGAAAGACCTCAATGTGAGACAGGAGTTCATCAAAATCCTAGAGGAGAACACAGGCAGCAACCCCTTCGACCTCAGCTGCTGCCACTTCTTCCTAGAAACATTGCCAAAGGCAAGGGAAGCAGGGCAAAAATGAACTATTGGGACTTCATCAAGATAAAAAGCTTTTGCACAGCAAAGGAAACAGTCCACAAAACCAAAAGACAACTGACAGAATGGGAGAAGATATTTGCAAATGGGCTAGTATCCAAAATCTATAAAGAACTTATCAAACTCAACACCCAAAGAACAAATCATCCAATCAAGAAATGGACAGAAAATATGAACAGACATTTCTGCAAAGAAGACATCCAAATGGCCAATAGACACATGAAAAATTGCTCAACATCACTTCGCATCAGGGAAATACAAATCAAAACCTCGACGAGATACCACCTCACACCAGTCAGAATGGCAAAAATCAACAAGTTAGGAACGACAGATGTTGGCGAGGATGCGGAGAAAGGGGAACCCTCCTACAATGTTGGTGGGAATGCAAGCTGGTGCAGCCAGTCTGGAAAACAGTATGGAGGTTCCTCAAAAAGTTGAAAATAGAGCTACCGTATGACCCAGCAATTACACTACTGGGTATTTACCCCAAAGATACAAATGTAGTGATCCGAATGGGCACCTGCACCCCAATGTTTATAGCAGCAATCTCCACAATAGCCAAACTATGGAAAGAGCCCAGATGTCCATCAACAGATTCATGGATAAAGAAGAGGTAGTGTATATATATATATATACAATGGAATATTATGCAGCCATCAGAAAATTGAAATCTTGCCATTTGCAAGGACGTGGATGGAACTAGAGGGTATTAAAGTGAAATAAGTCAATCAGGGAAAGACATTTATCATATGATCTCACTGGTATGTGGAATTTGAGAAACAAGACAGGATCATAGGGGAATGGAGGGAAAAATGAAATAAGACAAAAGCAGAGAGGGAGACAAACCATGAGACTCTTAATCTCAGGAAACAAACTGAGGGTTGCTGTAGTAGAGGTGGGTGGAAGGGATGGGGTGGCTGGGTGATAGACTTCGGGGAGGGTATGTTTTATGGCAAGCACTGTGAATTGTGTAAGACTGATGAATCACAGACCTGTACCCCTGAAACAAATAATACATTATATGCTAATAAAAAAAATCAGTGCTTTACCTCTCTTGTAAAGAAGCAGCGATGGAAACTCATTAAAGAAAAATTGTAAAATATAGAAAAGCAGAAAAAAATACCTATTTCTCAACATTCAAAGATGCATTTCTTTTCAGTATTAGTGTTTAAACAGTTTGATACTTTATGTATAATATTGCATCCTATTTATATAAAATAAATCTACTTTTCATGTTATTGCTAAATTATTCACAGGCATAAATTTTTAAATTTGTATAATAAGTGGACATAATTTATTTAAACATTTCCCTTTAGTTGGACCTAATTTGTTTACATTTTATCTTCCCATTACAATGTCTTTTTCTGTATTTAGTACTCTTTCCTTAGGACAGATTCCTAGAAGCGGAATTATAGTATTAAGAATATAAAGATTTTTTAAGGCTTTTGCCAAGTTGGAAAATGGCAATCTCAGATCATAATTTTAATACAGAGGACACCTAGCTAAGCCTTCCTGGCATTTAACTGTCCTGTTTCCTCCAAACGAATGTCTCAGCCTTCTGCTTCACTATCCATGGAGAATCTCACTGGGGTTTGCTCACTTTACTCATGACAGTGCAGTGAGTATTCAGATGGCCTGATAATAATTTTTGAACCTTAATTTATAACGTCTATTAAATATCTAATTTCTAACAAAAAGAGCACATGGAAGCACAGTGTAAACTCTGCAGAACCAGGGTGAGCATGTCCTTTCTTTGTTGTCTTAGAACCGCACTGCTCATTGGCCCCATAGCTGGTTGTGAGCTCAGGACATGATGAATTTACCAACCAGCCCTACTTAACACAATGTTCACTAGTTTGGAAGGAAAGATGTGGCAATCCCACTCGTCTTAGAAACCAGAAGGCCCAGTTATCTATGTGACTAGCACCTCCCCTGAAGGCTGTATCACATGACCTTCAGAAAGAATCACAATTCAGCTGAGTCCCAAGGCCAAACAGTAGGAGCAAATATATCCAAATGCAAATATGGCTCCAGTGAGGGCCTCTATCCAAGACAGGAAATTACTAACGTCTGCAACAGGCAGCCCCGTGCTCTAGGGCCACAGACAAGTGAAGTCTGACAGAACACTGAGCATTAGCCAAAGGCAAGAAAGCCAGTAGGTTAAATCCTGTAAAATACAATCTTGTTAAGATCTACTTAGTTATTACAGGGCACGCTTAGGCAATCTAAACCTCAAATATAATACAATACAATGTGCCCCGGTGGTAAGATTCAAACTGTGTATCTTGTCCTGAGGGGAATACCAACTTGGAGAAATCCCAACTAGAATATAACTGGGAACCTTCTTAAATTTTCCTTGCTGGCCCAGATTTTCCTTTCCTAGGCTGAATTCTCCAGCCTCTGTGGGGTAGTGAGAAAGGATCTGGCTTTGACGGAGTTCATCTAGGGTGAAGTTCCTACAATCAAGAAAGGAGTGAATGGGCAGGGAATTGAGGTTTCACATCAAATCAGAAGATCTCCAAGAATTGTACACAAGGATTTATGCATGAGAGGTATACGAGGCATCAGTTAAAATGGGATATTGTTTTTTTTTTTTTTTTTTTTAAGATTTTATTTATTTATTTGACAGAGAGAGGCACAGCGAGAGGGGGAACACAAGCAGGGGGAGTGGGAGGGAGAGAAGCAGGCCTCCCGCAGAGCAGGGATATTGTAAACAATGTATTGTTTCTAAATTGTGCAAGCACACCTGTGGGGCTTTTGTACTTGCTGTTCCCTCTGAGGTTGAAATCCAGGAGGTAAGGGCTGGGGATCACGGAGTCCTGGAGGTCTTGGTAAGGAGTCTGGCTTCTACTCTGAATAGGGAGGTTTAGAGGATGTGGGGAGAGAAATAATGTAATCTGACTTATATTTTATTTCCCTCTCAATTATTTGAGAAGCATATGTTAAATAGAGAAAAGCAAACTATTAAGATGATGAACATGTGTATAACCTTCTCCTATTCTCCAATACCTTACATTTCACTATCTCGGCTTCATATTTTGTTTCTTTCTCTCTTTAAATATCTTTTATTTTGCTAAATCATTTGAAAATAAGTTACAGATCTCAAGACACTATTGACAAATCCTTTTAGCATGCATCATCTAAGAACGTGTATATTATAAAATCAAATAGCATTATCATACACAGGAAAACATTATTAATTCAATATCATCTGTTGTATAGTCCATATTTACATTTCCCCATTTGTTCCATAATTGTGGCAAATTATAATATCCGAAGATAGCCACCACAATTTCTCTCTCTTCTAGAACTTTGTCACTCCCCTGTAAAGAGGTGGAATCTAATTCTCCCTTTGAATGTGGGTAGGCTTTTGTGACGCAGAAATGATGCTGGGACTTCTGAATCCAAAGCAGTTCTCCTTCTGCTTTGCTTGCTGTGACACTGGATGGAGCCCCAAAGCCCTGTGATTGGCCTGAGGCCATCCTGATGTGAGGAATCGCTCAGAAGCCTGTGGGTACAGATCACATAAAAAGCCCTGGGACTGATGCCCTGCCAGCTCCCTGCTGCTGCAGTGGTCTAGTGTCCTAGTTCCAGTTCTCATCTTACTGCACCCTCAAGAGACACCCGAGGCCAGAGTCACCCAGTCTAGCCCTTCCTGAATTCTGACCTACTAAAACCATAAGAGATGATAGAAGGATTAATTTTTTTTAAGACATTGTGTTTTGGGTTATTATGTTACCCAGTAATAACACCTAGAAAAATGACTTTTATTTAAAAAAAATTCACGATCCAGTGAAGACTTAAGCAATCTACAGATTTAATACCATCTCTATCAAAATACCAACATTTTTCACAGAACTAGAACAAATCATCCTAAAATTTGCATGGAGCCACAGAAGACTCTGAAGAGCCAAAGGAATCTTGAAAAAGAAAAACAAAGCTGGAGGTATCACAATTCCAGATTTCAAGCTGCAAAGTTGTAGAAATCAAAACAGTATGGTGCTGGCACAAAAATGGACATATATCTCAGTAGAACAGTAGAGAAAACCCAGAAACAAATCCACAATCATATGGTCAATTAATCTATGACAAAAGAGGAAAGCATATGCAATGTGGAAAAGACAGCCTCTTCAAAAATGGTGTTGGGAAAACTGGACAGCTACATGTAAAAGAATGAAGCTGGACTACTCTCTTTCACCATACACAAAAATAAACTCAAGATGGATTAAAGACCTAAATGTGTGATGTGAAACCATAAAAATCCTGGAAGAGAGCACAGACAGTAACCTCTTTGACATTGGCCACAGCAACATTTTTCTAGATATGTCTTCTGAAGCAAGGGAAACAAAACCAAAAATGAACTGTTGGGACTATGTCAAAATAAACAGCTTCTGCACAACAAAGGAAACCATTAACAAAACTAAAAGACAAACTCCTGAACAGAAGAAGATATTTGCAAATGGTATCTCTGATAAAGCGTTAGTATCCAAAATATATAAAGAACTTATGCAAATTACCACCCAAAAAATAAATAATTCAATTAAAAAATGGGTAGAAGACATGAATAGATACTTCTCCAAAGAAGATATCCAGATGGCCAACACTTATGTAAAGATATTCAACATCGTTAATCATCAAGGAAATGCAGATTAAAACTACTATGAGATATCACCTTATACTTATTAGAATGGCTAAAGTTGAAAAGTCAAGAAATAACAAGCATTGGTGAGGATGTGGAGTAAAAGGAACCCTTGTACGCTGTTGGTAGGAATGTAAATTGGTGCAGCCACCGTGGAAACCGGTATGGAGGTTCCTCAAAAAATTAAAAATAGAAGTACCATATGATTCCATAGTTCCACTATTAGATATTTACCCAAAGAAAGTGAAAACACTAATTTGGAAAGATATATGCACCCCTATGTTTACTGCCACATTATTTACAATAGCCAAGATATGGAAGCAACCTAAATGTCCATCAATAGATGAATGGATAAGGAAGATGTTGTATATAAATGCAACGGAATATTACACAGCCATAAAAAAGGATGAGATTGTGCCATTTGAGACAGCATGGGTGGTCCTAGAACATTTTATACTAAGTGAAGTAAGTCAGACTGAGAAAAACAAATACCATATGATTCTACTCATATGTGGAATCTAAAAAAAGAAAATGAATAAAGAAAAAGCAGAATTAGATCTGTAAATCAGAGAACAAACTGATGGTTGCCAGAGTGGGGGAGGGTTGGGTTGGGCACAATAGGTGAAGGGGAGTGAGAGATACAGGCTTCTAGATATGGAATGAATAAGTGACAGGAATAAAAGGCACAGCCTAAGAAATATAGTCAATGATTCTGTAATAGCAGTGTATCAGGATAGATGGTAGCTACAGTTGTGGTGAACATAGCATAAAGTCAAATAAACTTGTCAAATCTCTAAGTTGCACACTGAAAATAATGTAACATTGTTTTTCAGCTGTATTCAAAAAAGAAAGTATTGTCAAGAATACAAAAAGGTATTTTTTAAAGTTTTTTTTAAACTATGGTAACAAGTAACATGAATTCTACCCTGTTAGCAAATCTTAAATGTACATTACAGTATCGTTAACTACATACACATTGCTGTAGAGCAGATCTCTAGAACTTTTTCATCTTGCATGACTGGAGCTCTATACCCACTGAACAGCAACTCCCCATTTCCTCCTCCCTAATCCCTGGCAACCACCACTATGCTTTGTTTCCAGGAGTTTGGCTACTTTATTTTATTTTAAAGATTTTATTTGTTTATTTGAGAGACAGGGTAAGAGAGAGAGCCTGAGACGGGAGAGGGCCAGAGGGAGAAGCAGACTCCCTGCTGAGCTGGGAGCCTGATGTGGGACTCGATTCCAGGACTCCAGGATCATGACCTGAGCTGAAGGCAGTCACTTAACCAACTGAGCCACCCAGGCGCCCCTCCTTTCTTTTTAAAGATGGATAATAATACTCCATTGTACACGTATACCACATTTTCTTTATTCATGCATCTGTCAATAGACATTTAAGTTATTTCTACTTCTTGGCCATTGTGAATAATGCTGCCCTGAACATAGGAGAGCAAATATCTCTTCAAGATCCTATTTTCAATTCTTTTGGACAAATACCCAGAAACTGGATTGCTGGATCATAGGCTAGTTCTATTTTTAATTTTTGAGGAAATACTATACTGTTTTCCATAGCAGCTGCACCATTTTAAATTCTTGCATTAGGGACCACTTTGCACAACCACTAGGATGTATGAGAACACCTGTTTTTCCACAACCTTGTTAACATAATTTATCAATATTTTGAATTTTGGTCAATATGGTAGATAAGAAATAATATCTCAATATATTTAACCTTGCATTTTTCTTCCCATGAATGAAACTGAGCATCTTTTCATAAATGACTTTCAAAAAGAATCTGTCTAGATGCTATGTTGGGAGACCATTCTGCCCAGTAACGCAAACTCTCTTGAGTCAATTCTGTGATTCTGTGATTAGGTACTTTACTGGCAACCAGATTTCTGTTCAGGTTCAAAGGATAGTACATATGTAGGCATTGTAAATTAATCCAGTGTCATTTATTGAAAACTCTTTGCCCCAAATTTTGCAGTATATTGTGGTTATAAAACAGAATAAGACATAATGTCTTATATCAAGGAATGCACAGACTTTTGGATGAGAAAGATAACTGATTATAGGGCTGTCGGCAAGTTATGTTAGGGTTATGCCTGGGTGGTATGCGAATACAGAGAAGAAACTGGAGAGTGGTGGGAAGTCTTCTATAAAAAGATGATATATGAACTCAGATTTGCTGGAAAGAATCAACTTGAACCCAGTAGTGTTCTTTAAGGCACAGAATGAGACAATAGGTCCTATTTAGGGAAACTGGGTAGAGTGAAAGATGTATATATGATTTTTGAAAGAAGGGGAAACTATCAAAGGATTAAACAAGGAATAACATAATATTCATTTCTTTAACTTAATACCAATTTTTTAAAAATTTCTTAATATCCATTCCAATGACTTGAGAATTTATCATATATCTGTTTTTCTTAACTGTGGAAATCAAAAGGACTTAACCATACTTTCTTGTAGTATTTTAAATCTCACAGTGGCAAGTGATTATATAACACCATAGTTAGTCATGAAGTACATTACTGATAGAAAAATAGGGCTGATATGGAGGATAGCAAATAAATGAAATAAAATAATTTGGCTTTACAAGTTTAAAAGTCTTATCAATTTATAAGTAACATCAACAAGATAAAAAGTGATTCTTTTATTATTATTTTTTTTTCTTTGTAGTTCTTGAAACGTACATTCAACATTTTCCCTTGGCTATAAGTGCTTATTAAAGCTTTTTACAAAAACACATTTTTGTCTTAGATTTTTTTAATTGTATAAATTTCAGGTGTTTAGCTTTATAATTCGATATCTGCACACACTACAAAGTTATTACCACCACAAATCTAGTTACCATCCATCACCTTACAGTTGACCCCCTTTGCCCATTTCACCCACACCTGAACCTCCTTTTCCTCTGGTAACCACTAGTCTGTTCTCTGTATCTATGAATATATTTTTATTTTTTATTTTTTTGTTTATTCATTTATTTTTCTTAAATTCCACATTTGAGTGAAATCACATGGTATTCGTTTTTCTCTGACTTATTTTGCTTAGCATAATATCCTCAAGATCCATCCATGTTGTCACAAATGGCAAGATTTCATTCTTTTTTATGGCCAAGCAGTATTCTATTATATAAATGTACCACATCTCTTTTATCCATTCATCTGTTGCTGGACACTTAGGTTGTTTTGATATCTTAGCTATTGGATATAATGCAATGAACAAAGGGTGCATATGTCTTTTCAAACTAGTGTTTTTGTATTCTTGAGATAAATACCCAGAAGTAGAATAGCTGGGTCATATGGTAGTGTTATTCTTAATCTTTACAGGAATCTCCATACTGGTTTTCCATACTGGCTGCATCAATTTATAATCTCACCAACAGTGCATAGGGCTCCCTTTTCTCTACATCCTTTCTAACATGTGTTATTTCTTGTCCATTTGATGACAGATATTCTAACAGGGGCTAGGTGATATCTTACTGTGGTTTTGATTTGCATTTCTCTAATATTGGTAGCATCTTTCCATGTGCCTGTTGGCCTGTGCCTGTATGTCTTCTTTGGAGAAATGTCTTAGTCCTTGAGGAGAGTCCCTGCTGTCCTGCCTTTCCAGTGGATGCTTTAAGGTTTGTAAATGGGTCTCCTTTATCTATCATCTATGTGCTTTAGAAATTGGGTGTTTGGGGCTGTTTCTGGGTCAAGTAAGTTTGCTCACAAGCCTTTTAAGAGCAGGTTTTCCATTCTCCATAGTTTTGTAATTTTCTTGAACGTAATTCCCATTGATTTTCAAAGCCTGTTTTTGGGGGGCTTGTTTCTCCTGTGCAGGATCTAAGGGTTGGAATGCCTGATGTGGAGCTTTGGAGCTTTGATCTGTCACTCCTCAGGGAAAAAGTTCTGCACCTTTCATATCCCTCTTGATTGTGACTTGCTGTGGCTGGTGTGTGTTTGTATTTCCTCAAGAATCCATGTCTCTGCTTCTGTTTACCCTCTTGATGCTACTCTTTTATCCTCTGTTGTTGAGGCTCTGTTCATTCTATTTTTCGGTCCCTTTCAGAAGGAATTATTCTATATGTAGTTGCAGATTTGTCATGTCCATGGGAGGAGATGAGTTCAGGATCTTGCTATGCCAACATCTTGAACTCAGCTCCCCAAAGCACTTGTTTGTTTGTTTGTTTTTTACTCAGCAGGGAGATGGGTTCCTTTTTCCTAGAAAATGGCTGGAAATTTTAAACCATTCACACATTTTTTTCGGTACCAGGTAACTGAGTCACATTGAGAGTAATGTGCATCACATTAAGGCCAATTTAACCAAGAATGCAGAAGCAGCATATTGGTAGAACCACTGAACTCAGAGTCAAGAAAATCAGATTCTTGATGTAGTGTTCAGTGATTCATTAGCTGCGTATAAACCCAGCTACATCAAAAACTAATGATGTACTATACAGTGGCTAACTGAACATAATAAAAAATAAAAGTTAAAAAAATGCATATTTAATAGTAAGTAAAAAAAATAAAACCTCCTAAATATATATATATATTTATATATATAAAATGCCCATGCTACTGGAAAAAAGAAGAAAATCAAGTTTTTCAACAGAATACTACAGGAATGATCTTAAGCCTAAAATTAGTGATTGAATAGATAAACTTTGTGGCTCTTTTCAGCTTTAATTATCCACTGTTCCATGTCAGGCTAATTCATCACTTGTGAAAACCTACCACCATTAAGGGTCAGTTAAAAATTTCCCAGATCATGAATCTCATTTACTTGCAAGTAGAGAATCTTCTAGAATGTAGTTTTATTAAAACCAGTCTTGTTATTATTCATATTTGGATATACCATGAGTCAAGTGATGCTCCTAAGACATAACTATTCATGCATTAAGTCAATCATTTAAAAAAAATTAGTGACCTCTTATTATATTCGAGAGACTGATCTAGACACAGTAGGAGCACAAAAATGAAACACACATATAGATCATTCCTGCAAGAATGTTTCCTTATATAGAAAAAAAGATATAAACTCAAATAATCATGTGGTGAGGTAGGTGTTAGGTGACATATGAGACTTACAGATAGAGAACAAGTAGAACTGAGTAAATATTAATGCTATCCCTGATAGGTCATAAATAATATAACATAAATAATGTTTTTAACAGCTGAATGTATTCTACTCTGGGGAAACATAATTTGCTTTACCAGTACCCTATACCCCTTTTTTGGTCAATTAAGTTCATTTATTTATGAAAATTTTTTTTTCTTAGTGGAAGCAAAAAACAAGCAGCACTAGGAGAGAAGGAATATATAGTCTGTAGTAGAAGAGACATTCAGACAAAGGAGAAGCATTTGTGTGTTCATATTAAAGTATGAAGGCAAGATCAAGATTAGTAATTCTAATTTTTATGGACCCTAGAATTGCCTTAGACTCAGAAGAACCCTTCAGGTCCCATGGGCCCTGATTGTTCAGCTTTCTGCAGACAGCACACCCATTACTTGAGGTAACCTGAGTGAGTCTCTCATCCTCATAACCAGAGGAATTCAACAAAAACAAGTCTCTGTAAAGAAGAGCCCATTACATATAATAGTGCGTAATTCAGTCCCAGCCAACTCATGAAATAGGTTCTACTCATGCTTTTGATTTGAGAACTATCTTACCAGCACCCAGATTTCCTTTCCTTTTAGATTCATTGTCTTTTTTTTTTTTTTTTTTTTGTATCAGGTCATTAGAAAAGTCCATTTCTCTTTCTTAATATATGTTAAATACAAATTAGGTACAAGGCCTCACATTTAAACATGGGAATGGTTTTGGAGATGAAGGACATATTCTCTACCACAAGTAAACAGACTCATAGCAAACCCACAATTACAGTGTAAGGTAATAAGAACTTTGAGAGAGTCTGCAGAGGATGCTATGGGAACACAAGGCAGGGCCAGAGTAGAGGAAATTTCCTAAGGAAGGTGATCTCTAAGCTAAGCTTTAAAAGATAAACAGTAGTTACCTCTACTTTAAACTCCAGTTCAAGTTAGGGTTCTCTGGTCCCTAAGAAAAACATTTATTCTCATTGCTTTTTAAAAACTACTGCAGATTTGAGTTCATTTTCAATTCTGATACCTTGATCTTAGGTCCATGATTTCTGTAGCAGCTTTTGGTAATCTTTGATCAACATTATTTCTCCATTTTCTTCCTTTGTAGTATTTCCCAAATCTGGCTGACCATAAGAATCAACTAAAGCTCATGATAAGTAGTCAGGTCCCCCAAACTGTTTCCTGGAGATTCTGATGCATTAAAGTTTGGATTTTTTTTTAAATCAAGTGTCTCAGGTAATACTCATTATTAGGCATGTTCAGGAATCATTTTTCTACTATCCAAATTTGTTATTATTATCATTTATTTAATTTTTAATAATGGGTTTTCTGTTACCCTTACAATTTTTTGCAAGATTAGTGAATAAGAAAGGAAAGAAACAAAATTTTCCATTAGGAAAAAAAGTTGCTCCCTTTTAGATGAGTTTTATAGATAAGGACACATAAACCTAAATTATAGTTTTAAATATATTTTTCAATGTGGGTTAATTTTTGTATATACAGCTATCTTGTGTGAATTTTGTTTTACTTTCATTGTAATCCATTCAAATGTGTTATTCCCAGTTTAAGATACTCATTCTTTTTGCATCCATGCTTATGATTTTTCTTTAATTAGAGGAACACAATGTAGATTTAGCTTTTTTTAGGGATTTGGGTAGGAGGGTATAGAGGGTATAGTGGATGGATGCTATGTCAAATTGAGAAACACAGAGACAAAAAGTACTTAATAAAATATGGGCATATAGGGATTATCTGCTCTTTGTATGGGATGTATAATAGTTTGATGAAGGAAGTATAATTTTGCTATGCTGTCAGGGTTTTTCTCCATATGCATTCCAAGCAAGTGTGGTAAGAGCATGAATCTCATGACTCTTTTGGCTTAATAAGTGAAGCAAGCACTGACTTTATTATCAGGTATGTTAAAGGGAGGCCAAGTGTCCCACAGACATCAATTGTTAATGACTCAATACCTAGCATCTGTTTATTGAATAAGAGCATAAGCAAAGACTCAGAACAATTTGTAATTAGAAATAAGAACACTGGAGCAGGAAGGTGATATCTTTTTTCAGAGCCATACAAGGTAATATGGCTCCCACAAGAACAATCATATCTAATCCAGAACTATCCCATTTGTCACACTAGTTAGGTATTTTTGTATCTTCTTAAGATAGGTGAAACTGGAATTTCACGTTACAATGGACAGTATACTCTTACTAGTTCCTTTTGTATAACTACATCTGTCATAGATTTATAGGCTTCTCTTTGTTGAGGGCAGTGTAGTCATTGTCAATGAATTTTTTTTGTCATCTTCCTAAGTTTCAGTTTTTAATATCCTTCTACATAGTATCTTATAGGTATGTAAAGTAAGTAGACTCATTTTTGAAGGGTATACGAAGGTACTTGTAGCACCGTGAATTGATCAGGAATATTTGTGTCTGGGTATATTATATGTTTGTGTAGAAATTTTGTGCTTGTGTGTCTGTAGATAACAGTGACTCCAGGATAATTCCAGTGGCTCTCTCCTCTGGTATATCTGTAAAGTCACTCTCATTACCCTCCTGAATCACTCAAAAAACACTTCAGGATCTGTTACTTGGCCCGATGGGCTCCAAAACCTGATTCAGTACACAGAGAGCTCCCATTTCTTAGTGGCAAAATGAAATTAGCAAAGACCATTAAATTAACAAATAAGAACAGAGAGCCATTTATTAGTTTAAAATGGGAAATTGTAAATTATGGAGGAACTGAAATACTAGAATATGTACAATTAGAGGGGATCTTCTCCTGGTAGGCAGGTTACATGGGAAGTATTCACCAATTGAAAGATCTATAAAATTGCACTGCAAATTACTGTTCTAGTGAGTATAAGTTCTTATGATCAACATATTCTTTTCCTATAGGAAAGTGAACTATAATCAAGAAATCACGGGGTGAGTTTAGAAACAGACACACACAAAAAAGAAAAGAATTCTTAATTTCTTCGTGGTCCTAGGGTCAGATAGCCTGGTGGGCCCACCTCCCAACTGTACCTAAACTTCAAAGTCAATATATTAACCAAAATCTCTGTATCCAACCCACATCAGAGGGGTCTAGACCTGTGATATTGGAAATATCATATGGAGAAGGCTGAGGTTTTCTCTCTTTTAGACAGTGCTAATATATTTTTATCTGCATTAAATTTATTTGATTGGCATTTTTTTCTTTAGTAATAAAAAATACTTTGGTAACAGTAGAACATTTCAAACTAGAGCGTTATTCTAGTTAGCTTTGCTGTCATCTATTCTAATTGAACTCTGAGAGGTACTCTGTTGCAGCTACCTCTCACCCCGATACTGGTAAAACTTACTGTAGCACCTTGATATTATGTTGACATATGGGCAGGAAACTTTTAAAATACATTACTTGAAGTCCTGTTTATATTTACATTTTCAACTCAAGTGTATTTGAATATATTTAAGAGATATAGGTATGTTTCCAATACACATATACCTTTTTGTATGTTGGAAAACTCATTCAGCATTCTCAGAAAATGGCACTTCTAATCAAGGACTGGGGTATTACTTAAGCTTATAATGGCTACCATTCAAATTCACTGTAATTAAATTTCATATCTTTCCTGCAGCTAATATCTACTTTGATTCCATCAAGGTTTTTCTCATTCTCATTCTGACCTAAAAAAGAGAGCCATCTGCCAAATTAGTAGCATGCCTCACTGCACCTGGACCTCTCTTAATTTTAACACAAGCTTTACCCAAACATGTAATTTTGGGATGGAGAATTCATGGGAAACAGGTCACTCCTCCTCACTCTTCTCCCAAGGCAGCATCACGAACTAATGATAGCAGTTTTCCCTTGGGTGAGACTTGGGCTGAGTCTTAGAAGTGGACCTCTCAACCAGAAATCTCCAGGTGACTACAGTTGCTTTTTGGCGTGGCAGATGAAATTAATTTGGATTCCTTCCCTATCTTATGATATCTGACAAGGATCTGTCAATTTTGAATTTCAGCATTTATCTGAAAGTAATTGTCTACTGAAAGTTTTCTGAATCAGGAAAGCACAAGTTTTCTGGAAAAGTTTTTTTCTCCCCTTTATTCCCTGTGGATCTTCTCATCAAGACAAACAAAATTGCCAAATATTATCTGTAAAGGCCTGAAAAGTAGCAAGATTTGCTAAACATTTAAAGCATTTGCTCAGCTTATTTAGCTCAAATTTGTATCCATGACTCATAGAAGCTTTACTACAAGATTTTTATTTAATTAAGAAAATAATCTGGGGGGGGGGGTGCCTGGGTGGCTTAGTTGGTTAAGCATCTGCCTTCGGCTCAGGTCATGATCCCAGGGTCCTGGGATCGAGCCCCTCATTGGGCTCCCTTCTCAGCGGAGAGTCTGCTTCTCCCTCTCCCTCTGCCCCTCCCCCCTGCTTGTGTGCGTGCACACTCTGTCAAATAAAATAGAATAATTATTAAAAAAGAAAATAATTTGGTTTTGAAATAGTGAAAAACGTTTCTTATAAATCTATTGTATATGAATGATCTAATATTGAATTTCTTCCATGTTAAATGAAACTAATATCTAGGAAGTTCTGAAATTATAATACCACTTAGGAATTTCTTAAGCACCAAAGCAACTACTGGTTAAAAGAATCAAATAGGGGACACATCGGTGGCTCAGTCAGTTAAGTGGCCGACTCTTGATTTTGGCTCAGGTCATGATGTCAGGGTTGTGAGATCAAGCCTCGAGTTGGGCTCTGTGCTGGGCGTGGAGTCTGCTTAAGATTCTCTCCCTCTCTCCCTTTGCCCCCCAGCCCCCCGGCCCCGGCTCACGCACACTCTCTCTCTAAGAAAAAAAAAGAATCAAATAGATGATTACCTGTTCATAGTCTTATTGCTCTACAATGAAAGGAAATATAAAACATCAGAATTTTATACTTTGCAGACTAAAGGGTCTTAAAATTATTGGTGAAAATGTTAACATATTAAGAATATTTTAACTTAGTCTTTAGTTCATAGTCAAGTATTGGTTTAACTCTTTTACCTGTGTATTACTGGCTGAATTGACAAAAGAGAGAGAGAAGAAGAAAGCCATAAGAGATGATTCCAAAGATGCTTCCATTTGTAAAGAATAGGTATGTTAGAAAAATCAGATTATTTCTGATGTATAAATCAGAATTATTTATATTTTTGGGGTATGAAGACTGATAAACTTCCAAAAGGCAAAATGGCATACTACCTGAAATCATCTCAATTTTTCGATACACATGCTGATTTTTCCCAAAGATGAGTTACCCTAGCTTCTAATATCATTTTGTAGAAGTCGAGAAATAAATATAGTCATTAAATACAAGAAGATGAAAAATACCTGTAATTTTATTTGTAAGACCTGTAAAATTAGGATCCAGAGTGGGGCTTTTCAAATTTATTCTCTTTATTTCTATCTTCTTCAACTTTCATGCTAATAGACTTTTTTTCATATTTGGAAAATTACAACTTTTTCATCTTGAATATTGCTAATGCCAGGGGCAAACCCATACATCTGATAAATAAACCTAATTTTATTTTTTGTTAGTGATATTCAGAAGGGAAATAAAAATCCCTTCTTTTCCTTATACACCTTACTTCAATTAGTTCGTCTTTGTCTACACAACTTTATAATACTCGCCTCAGGCAGATATCTGTGCAAAAGGTTCATTGTGGAGCTGGCACACAAGTATTAAGAAGTGATGGAAGAAGAGCAGAAGCCAATTAAACAGGCTGATCTGCCCAGCCTGAGACCTAGCAAGACAAGATCTCACATAAATGTATCCAAAATGACAATATTTGCTTATCTAATTTCTCTTCCATTTTGCTTATATCTTTACTTTAAATAGGAAGGGGAAAAAAAGAATAATAGTGTCAGTGGTCACCTAAATGAGAAAACTAGTCCACAGTGGGAATAGGAGAGTTTTACAGGTGAAAAATCTTGTTCTCTGGAAAAATGTCTATTCGTGTCTTCTGCCCATTTTTAATTGGATTATTCATTTTTTGGGTGTTGAATTTTATAAATTCTTTATATAAAGAAGACAAAGATGGCTAACAGACACATGAAGAGATGCTCATCATCACTTATCAGGGAAAATACAAAACAAAACTACATGATGAGCTATCACCTCACACCTGTCAGAATGGCTACAATCAACAAAACAAGAAACAACAGGTGTTGGTGAGGATGTGGAGAATGGAGAACCCACTTGCACTGTTGATGGGATGCAAACAGAGTGGGTACAGCCACCCTGGAAAACAGTATGGAGATTCCTTAAAAAATTAAAAATAAAACTACCCTATGATCCAGCAATTATACTACTAGGTATTTGCCCAAAGAATATAAAAATACTAATTCAAAGGGATACATGCACCACAATGTTTATGGCAGCATTATCTACAATAGCCAAATTATGGAAAGAGCCCAAATGTCCATTGACTGATGAATGGATAAAGAAGAGGTGGTAGACAATAGCCAAACTATGGAAAGAGCCAAGATGTCCATCGACAGATGAATGGATAAAGAAGATATGGTATATATATATAATATATATATATATAGATATATATATATATATATATATCTCCAATGGAATATTATGCAGCCATCAAAAGGAATGAAATCTTGCCATTTGCAATGACATGGATGGAACTAGAGGGTATTATGCTGAGTGAAATAAGTCAATCAGAGAAAGACATGTATCATATGACCTCACTGATATGAGGAATTCTTAATCTCAGGAAACAAACTGAGGGTTGCTGGAGTGGTGGGGGGTGGGAGGGATGGGGTGGCTGGGTGATAGGCATTGGGGAGGGTATGTGCTATGGTGAGCGCTGTGAATTGTGTAAGACTGTTGAATCACAGACCTGTACCTCTGAAACAAATAATACATTAGATGTTAAAAAAAAAAAGAAGATAGTAGGAAGGGTAAAGTGAAGGGGGGGGAATCGGAGGGGGAGACAAACAATGAGAGATTATGGACTCTGAGAAACAGACTGAGGGTTCTAGAGGGGAGGGGGTGTGGGGATGGGTTAGCTTGGTGGTGGGTATTAAAGAGGGCACGTATTGAATGGAGCACTGGGTGTTATACGCAAACAATGAGTCATGGAACACTACATCCAAAACTAATGATGTAATGTATGGTGATTAACATAACATAATAAAATTTAAAAAAAAGGAAAGGTGGTAGATATATATAATGGAATACTACTCAGCCATAAAAAGAATGAAGTCTTGCCATTTGCAATGATGTAGATGGAGCTAAAGAGTATTATACTAAGTGAAATAAGTCAGTCAGAGAAAGACAAATACCATATGATTTCACTCATATGTGGAATTTAAGAAACAAAACAGATGAACAAATGGAAAAAAAAGAGAGAGAGGCAACCCAAGAAACAGACTCTTAACTATAGAGAACAAACTGATGGTTACCGGAGGGGAGGTGGGCATCGTTGATGAGCATCAGGTGTTGAGGGGAAGTGCTGAATCACTATATTGTACATCTGAAACTAACAGTATGCTCTATGTTAACTGGAATTCAAATAAAAACTTCAAAAAGATCTTGTTCTCCATAAAAACAAGAAATCTCTGAATTCTGAACACTTTTCAATGCAAAGGAGGTTCTGGAGCACTTTCTTGGCTTTCCATAAGTTCCTCATGTCGCTGCTCCTTGTAGAATGAGTTTGCCCTCATCTCCAGATGTGGTTCCATTGAATTTTTTTCTGTTTTGGAGCTAAAACTTCATATTGAATTGGCTGACACTACCCAAACTCTGGCCTTTTTGTCAGGGTAATTTTCAGCCACCCTGTCATTTTTCATCATTTTTTTCTTTTGGAGAATAACTCAAAGTACTTACCGGATTGAGAACCACAGTGAAGAAAAGTTCACCTCCTTGGATACTCTTGTCCAGCTCTTTAGGACCTCCTGGATATTCTTTGTAGAAAATTGTGTGAGTGAAAAGCCCACAGGTTTGTCTTGGAAGAACCTGAAGGAAGAATAAACAAGTAAGGAAAAAGTTCTTTCAACCATTAATTTGTTGAAACTTGGGTTTTTTTTTTTCCCATGGAAGCTGATGCATAAGCTGGTGTCATTATTCAACTCTTAACTAAGACCCAGAAAATCCTTCACACTCTGGGAAAGCAAGAATGACATCAGTAAAGAAAGAATACTGAAGAAAGTTGAAGAAATATTTTAAAACTAAGATAGACTTTGAATTATTTTAGCCACTTATCTATTTTAAATCTCCAAATCAGTACTGCTGCTATGAAGCCTAGTATGTTCCAGCATCTTAAGAAATAAAAAAAAGTGAAAATGAGACTTTAAAAATATTGGAATTGTCTACCCTGTAATCTAGTAGGCAAAAATTTTAAGGATGATACTTTCTGCCAAATTCTACACATGCACTAGAAAATGAAGTCAATTATTGACTTAATGTGATTCTTAAGAAATGACGGTATTATGCTGAGTGAAATAAGTCAATCAGAGAAACATAATTATCATATGGTTTCACTCATATGTGGAATATAAGAAACAGAGGACTGCGGGGAAAGGGAGGGAAAACAGAATGGGAAGTCATCTGAGAGGGAGAGAAACCACGAGAGACTCTTAACTACAGGAAACAAACTGAGGGTTGCTGGAGGGGAGGTGGATGGGGGCATGGCGGGATGGGGTAACTAGGTGATGGGCATTAAGAAGGGCACGGGATGTGATGAGCACGGGGTGTTATATGCAACTGATAAATTAGCTCTACATCTGAGACTAATGATGTACTATAAATTGGCTAATTGAGGGGCACGTGGGTTCCTCAGATGGTTAAGCGTCTGCCTTCGGCTTGGGTCATGGTCCCAGGGTCCCAGGGAGCCTGCTTCTCCCTCTCCCTCTCCCTCTCCCCCTGCTTGTCCTCACTCTGTCTCTCTCTCTCTCAAATGAATAAATAAAATATTAAAAAAATAAATTGGCTAATTGAATTTAAATTAAAAAAAAGAATGAGATTTTAAATTCGAACAAATATTTGAGACACAAACCATAGTGTCTTCTCCAGTATGGAAGGACTACTGCCCCAAATTTTAAGTCTGAAGCCTGCCAGTTCCAAAAGTTAAAAAGAGATTATGGCTTTTGATTATTAATTTTTATAAACTGTCATAAACAAAATGATAAAACATCATTTAGGAAAAAAACTTATTTTCATCCTTTGTATATGAAAGCCATTATTTGTTTCACTTATACACATTCATGATAAGGGTATGTTTTTCAAATTCTTACAGGTAAAATAACAGTGCAATTATAAAAGAAAGTGTGAATTAGTGCTGTGCAGGATGGTACAATCTTTAGCTAAATCTTATATGACTTCATAATGACCTGTGTTTCTCACTGTATACTTAAAGTAGTAGACAATTAATGAATATACTTTGGAGAGCTACAAGCTTACAGAATCTTAAATATACAAGTCTTCTGCTTATTGTCCTCAGTAAATTGATCTTCATTTTTTTCTGTCTTTATTCTTAGAGCACATTTGGCTCAGTAAGTGCTTTCAAAATATTACCTATGTAGGACTTTTCATGCTTTGCAACCTTCTGCAAATATACTAGTTCTTTTTCTTTAGTTTTTGTATCATAATAAATTTCAATCTAGTTTCTTACAAAAAGCACAATTCTTAGCTCAATCAGTATATCATACATTGCTGTGTAAATTGAAACTTTATATATCCTATTTGTTTTTGTAAATTGGTCAAATATCCTTGGGAGCTCCTCTATCTTGGTGAAATAGTTAAAAGAACTTCAATTTATTGCCAAGTATTAGCTCTGGTGATGTTTATGTTTAAAAGTACTACACATTCTGCAAAATCAATGGCAAACAAGAACCCAGTGCAAAGATATTCTAACTGAATTAAACATATTCCCTAACAATTCATGAAAATATCACTTTCCTGGAAATCAAAGCTTTATACAGCATTTACTCATTTTTTTTTAAACAACTACATAAGTCCATGTGGGAGAACACAAAGATATATTCTTTCTACTCTCGAAGAATTTAAGGTATATCAGAATAAAGAGAAACGCCCCAAAGCTAAATAATGAAATGCCCACGTGATCAAATGCTAGGTTAGTTTTACATTTTAAAAGTGCATAATTCTGAATCACTTTTGGGATTCAGTTTGAATATCTTGCTTGAAAAACTATGGAAACATAAAGAGCTGTCTTTGAGACTTAATTGCCTTGCTGATCCTATGCAAAATGGAGAGAGAAAAGAAATTTGAGTTTTGTCTATTTCTCAAATTATTTGAGTTTGAACACTGAGAAGAGGAAGTGCAAGGGCTTTACCCTGCAACTCTGGGAAGGATTGCACTGCTGAGAGGATAAGAGATACCACGAGCCCTAGGATGATCAACGGGCCGCCACGGGAGCCTGAGGGGATACTTAGAATGTGACAGGGTCATATTCCATTGTCTTGCTCACTGAGCTCAATGCTACAGACACTGAACATGTTCCTTGAAATAGCTCTCTTGTGTTAGAGAAGGAATGAGAGAGGGTTTGTTTGTTTGTTTGTTTGTTTTGGTACTTTGCTATGGACTGCCCTGTAGAATTGGTTCTGGGAGTGTAACACTATCAAATTCAAACTTTGAGACATTGAGGAGACTATGGAAACCTTGCTGACAGTAACTGGGAGACGGTTAAGAAAGCCTAACCAACAAAAATCTTGACCAATGGGACCTGAAGCCAATATCCTGTACCTAAGACCTAAACCTGGAGCCGCTGTCAACAAATGCTTCTAGAAGCCACCAGTAAAGACCACCTAGGAGGCTCGCAGCATGACTAATGGGAATCTTTATCAATGGACACCTCCATTAGAAACAGAAAGTAGATAATCAGGATCTGTAGTCTAATTGCTTAGAGGGCTCTGGCTTTCTCCGGAAAGTCACATTTAGCAACCAGGGGTTAGGTCAGAGAGTCCTGGTTTTTCCTTAATTTCTTACTGAATGAACACCGAATTTGTGTAGCAGACAAAGCACTAGGACTGGAAACCCAGAGATTCTAGTTAGGGCACAAACACCTTGAAATATAGTAGGCTTTTATATTCTTAGTGGAGTTATAAGATAATCTGTTACAGGAATTCACAGGACAGTGGGCCTGAGTTAGCTGCTCAGCTGTTATACACCAAGGTGCTTTACATTAAATTACAGGATATGGGCTTGATATTGAGGAATAAAGGGAAGAAGAGTAGGTAGAGAGTGGTCAGAAAGTCTTTCAAGGTAGAAAAAATGACAAAGACATGGACACAGCAATGCTGTTTTAGAACTTTTGGGCTGGAGTGAGTCTGTATTAGTTACAGGAAAACAGAAGATAGAAAGGTAGATTTAATCTAAACTGTTTTCAGATACATGAAGAGCAAGTTAAGGGGTGTGGAGATAATTGGAAGTATCAAGGTTAGGAAGGCCCAGATGAAGGCAGTGTTTTAAAAAGAATGAAAGGTTGGCACTGTATAGTGCCAGCTATAGTTTTAAGCTATAAACAAAGTAGGAACCAGCAGCACAGTTTACACATGAAGTCAAGGCAGTGAATTAGGCTGTGGGAAACTAAGGGAAATAAAAATGTATTGTAAAGGAGTTACTGATGGAATGTAGAGACTGGAAGTTGGAGGGCAGTGGCCAGCATGATGTTGGAATTGCAGAACTGAATTAGGAATAGCAGGATCAACAATAGCTGGCTTGAAGAGAAGTAATGAGTTTCATTTAAGGCCTTTGGAATTTGATTTGTGAATATTAAAAAAAAAAGTTTCCTTCGTCTCATAAAACAAAATGTGGGTGTGATTTTTTATTTTCATTCTCTTCCTCGGAGGGCATATTGGCTCTTGTGGTCTTAATTTGCACCTCTAGTTGGATGACTCCAAGCCATGTTCTCTCTCTTTTACTGCATAATCAACTGCCTGCTGAGCACTTCCCACTTGGACATTCTCATCCAAGAGCCCACAAAGCAAATATAGAGGGTTTCCATGGATTGCTACAAAACTGGAGCCATAGGGACACTTCCATCAAAACAGGAAATCTGTGAGAGCCTTTATTACCTGTAAGATTCGTGCATTTATAATACAGGTAAACTATGTTTTCAGGAGAAACGAAAAATGAACATATCCCATGGGACACAGCCAAGCAAATTTTCTGGCAGTCCAGCCAGAAACAGAAACAAAAGAGGACAACATTTAATAAAGTCCTTAGAGACTTACGCTCACTATTCTACTAAGACAGCATATGATTTAGAAATGGCAGGAAAGTATTGAATACTCTTGAATTATAACCCAGGTCTCCTAAACTCTCTCTGGTCAAAAGGCTTGCAGCTTGAGGCATAGCGAGTTTATTTTCAGTAAAGAAGAAGGGCAGACTGGGCTGAAATAGAGCCATTATGTCCCCATCTAGCATTTACAACAGTTTTTATTGAGGAAAAAGTCAAGATGCAAGTTGATCCAAATTAAATGTCATTATCCATTCTGTAATTTTTGCAGACATTAGAAAACTGTGAAAAGAAGTCAGTTATGCCTAATTCTAGAGAGTAGGCATCTGGTCAAACGTAGTCTGACAGAGAGTTCCAGTGCCTCACCACACAGTGTTCTGTGTGGTATTTCTTCCCAGGATGAGTCTAAATCAGGAAGCCACTTCCTAACTTCATCAGCACTCTTTGGATTTTCTAGTTTGGGAAAAAAGTAGGATTTAGTTCCTTTGGGAGGTCACACAAAGTATTAGGTAATAACATATCTTGACGGTATGCATGTGTCACCAGTGTAAAAAATAAAAAAACAAAAACACAAAATAGGGAAGCTTTAGAAAGAATTTGACAAGGGATGTAAATGACTTAATTAACATCATCTGTTACATTCGTACTCTATATTATGATCTGTTAGTGATTATGCAGGACTTCATGTATAGTTTCTTGTTGTAAGTAGTCAAGTTTTTTGTTTGTTTGCTTGGTCTGACATGGTAAAGAGAAGAACAGTTTGACTTGTAAAAGAGCAGCATGGTTAATATAGAGAGAGTTGGTTTTCATTTTACATACTAAGTAACTTTTTGAAGAGATAATGGCTTCTGTAAATTATCTGCAAGTCAGATATATTATTTCCTTAGTATTTTAACATCAGTTCCTGGTTAATAGAAGTAGTGTCAGTAAAAAAAATAAAAATAAAAAAAAATAAAGCATTTTATATTCAAAGAATTGTAAAGAAGTGACTTTAATTAAAACATCCTTTGCTTAGATATGATAAATATACTTCCTGCAGCAGGAAGCTTTTCCTATAGTTAAGTGCTCAACATTTTGCTCTTCTCTTTTGTTCTTTCTTCAAATGACGAATGTAAATCTGGAAGAATTAGTTGTACCCTATGCATACCGGAGGAAGCTCACCATGATGTTTTTGTGAATGAAGCCCCTCCGATATCTAGCTGGTTTCAGATGTGGATATTCTTCAGTGCTGGTGATTCTAATATTCCAAACCTTCTTCCAGGCCTCATAAAGTTGAACGTGTACAGGGTAGACACCCGAATGGTGAGGGGCCACTGCGTAGCCCATGTCGGTAGGGATGCCGTGCTCCTAAGACCAAGCAAATGTTAATTAGAATGTGGGAACATTTATCTTGATCCTATTTTTACCCCAGGATTCTCAAATGTACTATAAATGAATTTGTTTAAATCCATCATTACTTAATTGTATTGTAAAATTAAGGTGACAAATATTATGACCTCTGGTGTCATGAAGCCTGGTAATCATTCCACCAGTCTTGATGTTAATACATTTGTGTTTAAGAGGGGGTGGAACAGGACTAATGATTTTAATGAATAACTTGAAAGAGTCTGCATTTAGTGCATCTTGTCATAGCCACCCATTCTTCTATTCTCACAATTTTAATAAATTAAATGACAAGCACTTGCAACAAACAACGCTCAGCACTCCCCACAAAAATAAGACCAACATTTATTAGAGGGATAGAACGCATTCCAAGTTCACTAGACCTGCTAACAGGATTTTATTTTGCCTGTTGCCCAGGTTCTACCAAACTTGCCACATTTCTGCTGGTCCCTCAGCATGTGGGCCAGTAATAGACTATGTTCCCTGCCTTGGAGGAAGCACACACCTGCAATGAGAAAATGTATTAAATCTTACAGAGCAATTTTCTTCGAAGTTGAAGTCCTGGTTATAGTAAAAGTAGAAGGTACTGAAAAAGCCAAATAATCTGGAAATTTAGTTGGTTTGAAGGCAAGATTTTATATGTAAAATGAGTCCAGTTAAAAAAATAGTTTTAAAATCACACATACAACACATATGTACATGCCACATATCTTCTATTCAGTTGGCCCTGACCAGGTCAGAAAATTCCAAAAATAAATTTATTGTCATTGTTCTTCTTCATTTGAGTTGGTCCCTTAATACACAGAGGAATCTTTTGGCATAGAAGGAAATTGCATAGGCGTAAAAGATGAAACACGTCTTTTATAAAAAGAATACCCATGGCTTCAGCAGTAGAAGTGTAGTTTTTCTCCTGAAAAATAGTTTATTTTTCTGTCTGTATTTTCAATGGCTTTATAGTCTTCAAAAGTTCCACCCAAATAGGCCTCCTTTGAATTAGTCATGGCTTTTCTTCGTGCCAAAGAACAATTTCACATACAGAGAACCATAGTATCAGGCCACTAAATATATTGAATTGTAGAAGTACGCTCCAAATGGATATGGAAAAAGAAGCTAGCTTTGTTTGGTTAGTTTGTATGGTTAGCTTTTTTTTTTTTTCCCAACTTATAGAATAACAGGAGGTGAAGGAAGTACATGAAGCCTGTGAAAGAAAGAAAATGGGTCGCCAATGGTTTGTTATTCCTTAAGTATCTGTCTGACTCCTTCACTCAGCATAAAAGACCCTCAACATTTGGTCCCAAGCCTGTCTACACAGCCTTATCTCCTACCAGCATTCATCCACCCCACCCCCAATTTCTGATGATTCCCTTCAAGTCTTTGCTGTACACTGTGTGCGCTGTCCCCCTTAAGTGGAATGCCCCTTGCCCCTTATCTTGTAAATTCTCTTCATCATTTAAGAGTGCGTTCAGTCAGATGTACTGGAATTGCTGAAAAGGGGAGCTGCCGCATTTGTGCGGTGAGAAAGAGAATGAGTGGTATTAGAGTGGGGTGGCCTATGCCTGTGTTTCTGAAGGGTGACAGAGAAAGTTTCGTGTTCTTCATTGTATTTGCATCTTTGTAGAAATGGCCATATTAGAATTGCTATTATATCATTTAGAATTTTGCTAAAAACTGAGTTGAAATATCTCACTGCATTTCTTTTACTGGTTTTTCGAAACTCAAACTAAAGCAAATTTTTTCAACTAAAAATAATTCACCAATCCATACTTTGTGTTAGAAAAGGTCAGTGAAGTGCTCATCTAAATTGGTTTAAACATAGGGGTGCAGTGATCATGGACCAGATGAAAGAAAATGAATTTTAATCATTGAAATTTAAAGAACAAAAAATTAACAGTTATAGGTTAACAGTTTCTTAAGACGCAAGGATGAAATTCACAATGATAGGAACTGTATTATTAAATCAAATATCTCCAGATCTGTAAGAAATTATGCTGAACTCAAGGTGGTTTTCAATGCCCATAAGTGGTTGGCTCTGTGTGCAGGAGGCCCATGTAAGAAAAGGATGGTCCTGCACAGCAGGGACACTTTCCTTCTTTTGGAATATTCCCAAATATTTGGGGACCAATGTATGCACAATTTTGTTTTTATTTCCAGCTTTTGACACGGAAGAAATACTGACGCTTCTTCATCTCCTCTTTTGTGTGCTGGTGCTGTGTCACAGTGGTAGGAAACTCCACTTCTGGAGTCAGATATATCTGGCCATTTCACTCTCCCGTTTTCTACCTGTGTGGCCTTTGGCAAATTATTTATTTTTTTATTTATTTTTATTTTTAAGATTTTATTTATTTGACAGAGAGAGACACAGCGATCGATTTATTTATTTATTTATTTATTTTTAAAGATTTTATTTATTTATTTGACCCGAGAGAGACAGCGAGAGAGGGAACACAAGCAGGGGGAGTGGGAGAGGGAGAAGCAGGCTTCCCGCGGAGCAGGGAGCCCGACGCGGGGTTCGATCCCAGGACCCTGGGATCATAACCTGAGCCGAAGGCAGACACCTAATGACTGAGCCACCCAGGCATCCCTGGCAAATGATTTATGACCTCTAAGCCTCATGTCCTGTTCTCTAAAATGCTAGTCATAGAGTACTTGTCTTGAAGGGGTTCAGAGTAAATTAAATAATATTACACAGGGAGAGCATTTAGTGCATGATACACATTTAATGTATGTTGTTAATTGTTGTCATTACTGCCCTGCCTCCATTTTTTTTTTTTTTTTAATAAGCTATGATCCTACTACTCAACTATAATGTGGATATTATGAAACCACTGGGCCATCTTTTTATCAGTAAAAGAGCTATTAGACCCTCTTTTCTGCTTTTACTGTAGATTTTGGGATTCTCTCATGTGAGGATTCTGTGACATCTATCTTAAATTCTCTTCCTGTGCCTGCTTCCCTCCTGATCTGTCCAAATAGTCGCAACCAGCGCCATGTGGCTCCAGCCTATAAATCATTGAGAGTTAGTTAGTAGGAAATCTTTTAAAAGAGCTTTAGTTAAAGGCAACATAAAATGGCCCCCAAATTTGCATTCAATACCAGAAAGAACACTGGAAATGTTCTTGCACAGAAAAGTTTGGGCCAAGATGTAGGTAGTGTGTTTGGGAAGGCAGATGATCAGGTTTTAGAGGGTTTAGCCACAATGCTTAATTCTTGACTGATTATTCTCTTCCAAATCTTTTAATTTGAAATTAAGCACATATTATTTTGTTATCTGGGGCCAAAAGTCTAAAATACTAGACATGTTAGTTTAAAAAGTTAATTCTCCTTCTTCATTAATTCTTGAAAGTAGCATCTTAGTTCCAGGAACCCATAATCCATATCAAGATTTTCCTAGTGGAGGACATGGACTAAAAAGGCTGGGAATACGGCTATGTTATTACAAAATGTAAGTCAGATACTTAGAACAAAGTGGGATTAATGAGTCTCACAACTGAACTCTTCATTCCCACCTCTCAACTCTACCAGATTTGCTCTTCCTCCAGGGTTCCTCCATGTCATTAAATGACACTATCAGCCATCAGCCAACTCGTGGCTATGTAGGAAAAGTTAGATTTTTGTTCTTGACACCTCTTTCCTCATTCTGTCCTGAATCCAGGCTATTCTCATGGCCTATCAGTGCTATCTCCAGTATGTATCTTAAATCTATCCACTTTTCTCCAGTTCGGTCATCACCATTACCTGGCCTCATCTACCATTTTATTCCATGGGCTTGTAGCACAGGCTCCTAACTCGTCTACCCATTTCCTCTCCTGCTACATCCATCCATTTTCTACATAGCAGCCAAAGTAATATTTAAAAGACAAATATGATCCTATAACTTTCTGTTTAAAATCTATCCTTGATTTCTCCTTGCATTTATGATAAAATACAAAATTCTTAGGATAGTTCCAAGCCTTGCATGATATGACCCTTGCTTCTCTCTCTAGTCTCATTTTACACTGTCCTCCACCCTTCACTGTATTTCAGTCACGTTAATCTTTTCCTGAAATCCACCAAGTGCTTTCCTACCTTAGCATCCTCCTATATATTGTTTTCTCAGACTGGAATGTCCCTACTCCAACTCTTCCCATGGATAAATGTGATAACTCTTTTTGATAATTTATTTTGTCATATCTACAAAGAAGACTTTACCAACAAGTTCTGATCTAAATTAAGTCGGTACTAAGACTTCTCTTATAGCCTTCATTTCTTTTTCATAGTACACGGCACGATTTGCAAGTGAATATTGTTCTGTATAATTATTTCTTAATGTCTGTCTTCCTCACTAAACAATAGACTCTGCAATTCTGGGTTCTGTTTCATCCACTGCTATAAGCCCAGTATCTTGCCAATAGCAAACACTCAATAAATATTAGTGAGTAAATTTGTGAACTGATTCTGACCACCTCCCTCTTATGCTAACTTTCTCACTGATCTCAGTTAAACTCTCAGTTCACCCACAGACATATGGGTAACTCACAGGGAAATTTAATACTTATATAAGTAATATTTGAAAACACTTTTGAGGCTGTAATTAAAAATTATTATTCAGGTGCAAGACAGGCATATTTATTTATTATTATGAACTTATATATTTAAATTATATATAGAATAAAAATGATAAGATTTTCATAAATTATGCATTTAAATACTTCCAAATAGATGTGAAGATAATACATTTTTATCAAGCAAAAACTGATGCTATATTCTTTAGAAAAATTCCCCAAAAAAACTAAAAGAAAAAAAGAGAAAAAAATTGGTATTCAGGTATTTGAGCAACACTGAAGAATCATTGTTTATTAGAATCTTTGATAATATTTACTTAAATTCTTGCTAGTATAAGAATGGTTTTTACCTTTTTAAATTTGAGTATAGTTTACACATGATGTTACATCACTTGCAGGTGTACAACTTAGTGATTTGACAAGTTTATACATTATGGTATGTTCACCACAAGTGTAGCTACTATCTGTCCCATTACATCACTATTATAATATCATTGACTCTATTTCTTCTGCTCTGCTTTATATTTCTGACTTAATCCTTCCATAACTGCAGGTCTGTATCTCCCACTCTCCATCACCCATTTTTCCCCAACCCTCTTTGGCAACCATCAGTTTATTCTCTGTATTTAAAGTTCTGATTCTGCTCTTTGTTTGTTTATTCTCTGTCTTTTTTAAGATTCTATTTATCAGTGGAATCATATGGTATTTGTCTCTCTCAGTCTGACTTATCTTGCTGAACATAATAGAATAGTACTTTTTAAATTTTTTAAAATATTTTTCTCTGTTTCAATCTTTATAAATAGAACCTTTTAAATTTCCATTCATGACTTAGACTTGTTGCCCATTTCCGTATTTCTCAGATTTAGCAAGTTTAAAAACCAATATAATTAGAAAACCCCAGAATGATAGGTAACCAAATAGACATTCTATACTCTATAGTGGAAAAAAAATCTAAGACTTCATTACAACATAGTTTGGAAAAACTTGTGTTTCTCTGCAGTTCGTTTTGGTTAGAATGTCCCACTTCCTCAGTGTACAGACTTTCATTCTTTGGTTAACTCTACCATAGTACTGAAAATTTGCATTTACAATTTACATGGGTTCATGATAAAGTTTCTGTATGTTTACATTTGGTAGTATGTTTTAGAGCTGTTTCTAGAAAAAAAATTGTTTTGCTTTGCTTTTTAAAGTAGCTTCCTTAAAAGCTATTGCTTTTCACATAGAAAAGAATAAATTTTCCCAGATGATAGGAGCATATTTTGAAAAATAAAATTAGAACCTTTTAACCTAAAAGACATATGAGTGCATGCATATACATGTGCACACACACAATATATATGAAGAAAATGATTTATGAAACTAGGCCCTTAAATTTGAGGAGCATTTTAATGTTTCTAAAGACAATTTGTTTTCCTAAAGTGAAACTAACGGGCCACACAGGAATATGAGCTGATGGGAGCCCATGGGGCCTCTAGTATCTGGAGGAGTCCTGTAGCAGTTGCCGTGACTGGGGGAAAGAAAGAAACGGCAGTGAAGGTAGCCCAACATATGCCGAATTATCATCCCAATGAAGCTGACTTTCTTCTTCACTTAGAACAAAACCAGGCAAGTCAGGATTTATCTTTAGGTTAGGGAATTAAGGTTTGGAACTGAATGCTAACATTGTCAATATTAAAATATGTTCCTGTGACAAATGATGATATCTCTGGTATGGTTTGAAATAAAAGATCCTGAGAGAAGTAATTACCTTAGTATAAAAATCTGGTTTTTATTGTTTTTTTCAGTTGTGAAAGTAGTCACTAATATTCGGATTTAAAATTCTGTGCTTCTTTGATATAATCTGTGTGGCTTTAGAAGTGGTTTTATATTCAGGTGCTAAATATAAATGCAGCGTCTTTAATCCATGATCAAATCTTAAGCTAACATGTGTAATTTTCCACCTATAAATTTAAGGAAGTAATAACCTCCTAAAATGTGATTGACACATTTACACAAATTTGGTTAATATTTACAGGTTTTTGGCCAGTAGATTTATTTCTCTTTTTTTTTTAACATGGTAATATTTAATTCATCATATAAATTTGTTTGCTGGTTGGTATGTGAAAAGTTTGCTGTGATGATCATGTTGTTTTTAATATATTTGGTTTAAGAGTTTAAATTCATCCTCTGTTGGAAGCTATTGCATAATAAAGAGTTTGGCTGGTTTTCATCATCCCCGGTTCCTGGAAGATAAGCCTGAAATCCTCAGATATTCTTGAGTGATAGGAATGTCTTTGTTATTGATGGTGGGCCCCTGATACCATAACTGAGTCATGCTAACAAGATGACTCAGAATGTGGTTTGGCCATGCCAGAAAGGCGACCCATGTAACTAGAGAGGTGGGGCTTTGAGCCGGGTGATATTGGCCTAACTTCCAGGTAGGGGAGGAGAATTGGAGATTGAGTTCAATCCCATGACCAGTGATTCAATCAATCATGCCTATGAAATGAAACCCCAATAAAAACTCTGGACACCAAGACCTAGGTGAGCTTCCCTGGTTGGTGATTTTCTTATGGGTCCAGAAACCCCAGGAAGGTGATATTCTTTGTCTCACAGTTTGGATCTAAAAGAAGCATGCCTACAGTAACAGAAGTCTTTGGATTAAAGTGTTAAAGGTGTTAATAATGAAATTTTGTGAAATAGAATGACATTATAGTAACTCATAGAACAGAAGTATGACCTTACTACTCTGAAGTTACTCAGCTCTGGAAAAGAATATATAGTGTTTCATTAACTACACAGTGAGAAAATAATCTTATTCTTCCCATATCTAAAGATACCCAAATCCATGACAATGGGATGGTTGGTGTCTACCAAGAGTCTCAAGGATAGGGAGAGCATGGTATCATGGAGAAAGCACAGATGTAGGAGTCCTGGGCTCAATTTCAGGGCCACCCTTCATTTGTTGTGGGCCTTTGGCAGGTCTCACTAAGCCTCACTTCCTTTGCTTGCCAAGTAGAGGTAACAAAATTATTTATAAAGAGTTGTAGAGAATGGCAACATTATTGGTCATTATTGGTCAATTACTATGTAATTTCCTTTCATTTTATTAACATTATTCTGTTTCTGTTTGAAACAACAAAAGGACAAGGAAAAATGGTAAATTAAGAATCCTTCCACATCACCTCTAGCCTTCAAAAAACTCTTCAGAATTCTTTTTTTTTTTTAAGATTTCATTTATTGATTTGACAGAGAGAGAGAGAGAGAGAGCAAGCAGGGGGAGTGGCAGACGGAGAGGGAGAAGCAGGCTCCCCAGTGAGCAAGGAGCCTCATGTGGGGCTCGATCCGAGGACCCCAGGATACTGACCTGAGCCGAAGGCAGATGCTTAACTGACTGAGCCACCCAGGTGGCCCCAGAATTCTTATTTAAGAGCGGACATTCCTAAAAGAAGACACACTATCACTATCAATCTTATCTAGAAAAAGTTTTACAAAAAAGTATGTATTTTTTTTCTGGAAAAAGTAATTGATATTATGTATAAAATGGGAGGTAAAAATACTCCTGGCAAACCATAAATTTGATAAGGCTGTACTAACAATATCAGTAAAAACCCTCCTTGACACCATATATTCCCCTTCAAGTACTACCCCAAGTTAACAGCTTAGTTATTTGAAAAGCTTAAATGAAATTTAATACACCAAATGCGTTAAGAAATTCCAGTAACAAAAGTTAAGCTAATAATTCAGTGCCAATAATGAAATTTAACCTTCATTTTCACTGGTAACCTCTAAGAAGGAATTACCTGGGAGAGAGTGACAGATTTTCTTCTAGTCTTCCCTAATAATTACATAATTTATTTCGAGTAAGTTTCTATTTAACAGAGCATAATGTTTTCCTCTCTTTGAGTTCCCTTCAGAATTTTTGAAGTGTCGTCATATATCATTGTTGAGTTTTTCATAAGTAAACACACCACTAAAGGGTGTACTTTTGTAAGAATACTCAAAGGAATGATGTAAACACTTGTACCTTGCATAGGCTAGGCTCATTTTTTTTTTTTTGAATTGCTGGAATTTCTTCAAGTAAACACATAAAGGAGTTTGTAGAAATATCAAAAATGAATTTATGAAGATTTTTTTTAATGCTGTAGCAAAATAACCAAAAATAAAATTATCTGGAGAGACAATAGAGGAATTGGAGGGTTTAGTTTAATCCAGCTTTCTGAGTGTGGAGCAATGAACTTTATGTGGACCTTGGGGGTCCTTGAGAGGTAATAAAGCTATAAACAATTCAGGGACAGGCTCAAATTCCCAAGGTACTTGGCAAGCACATTTAATCTTTCCGAAAATGCACAGGTTTGATTACAGTACGACTCTTTAAGTCTGCATCGTACCCATTTTAATTGAAGTTTAATATTCCAGAAAGAAGAGAGAAGTTGATATTGCTCTTTGTTATAACTACTGCATGCCCTCTGGTATTTAAAATAGCCACCAGGACAGTTAACACTTGTGGTGCTGGCTGCACAAACACAAGAAATCACATAAATTATATAAGCAGCTATTTAAAAGAAAAACATGGTGAAAAGTAATTCTGATTATAAGGTTTTGGTGACAGCAGCAGCCATGCCATTGATACTGACATTGACTGTTGTTACCTAGACCTTATAATCGGAGTGTTATTACTTCTCTAGACAGTTATTTTACACAAATTCAGAATATTAAAATCTGACTTTTTGGGCTTTAGAGCTTGATAGGCCTGGGGTCAAATCCTTTCTCAGCTTTTCCTGGCTGTGTGATTTAAGGAAAATTATTTAAGTGCTCTGAGCCTCACTTTCTGCACTTTCAATATGGGGCTGATCAGCCTCCCAAGTGGTTGTGAGGATATTAACTGAGGACACATGAAAAGCACTAAGCACAGTGTCTGGTAATTACCTGGAGGGTCAAATTTCTCTTCCTACATTTCATGTGGAGAGTCTAGAAGCTTTCTAACTGAAAGGCAAGGTTCTGTTTCACGTAGGCGAATAGAATAATAGAATTTCAAGTTTCTCGGTGCTCCCTGATCTGGGCATAAATTAAAGGGAAAGAATGGAGAATTAAGGAGGTTAGTTTGGATGTTGCTGCAATGATCCAGGTGCAGGGTGAAAAATGTGGAAGTGGAGTGGGGATAGAAAGTTTTGAAATGGAGCAGGATATGGTGCAAAGAAATAGCTCATAGAAATTGCTGAATGACTGTGGACATGGAGTGGGAGATATGAAAACACCAAAGCAGGTCCAAGGTTAGCATTTGAGTGGACTTTACTGTCATCTCTTCTCTTGCCATCACTTCCATCCCTGCCATGTTTATAATCACCTCTCAGAAAACAAATGCCTCTTCCATTTTAACTAAATGTATAAGACGCCCAAAAAGGAAGGAGCAGTGAAAATTTAGTAGCAGCATGCGTGGATCTGGAAATAAACATTTCCCCAGCTCCATCCCCACATCTGACTCCAGCCCACCACTAAGAATTTCTTGGAGAATTCATAAGGCTTTGAGTTCATTTTGTGTCCAAATAAATTTGGGCACTGAGGGACTATTTTCATGTAGGACATGTACTAAATTTATTTTTCCTTTTACAAAACCAGTTTAAATCACCCTATATGCGCTGGAGATGCAATGTAGAATTTTTTTTATTTTTTTATTTTTTTTAGAGAAAAAGAAAGGAAAGGAATCGAAGAACAGTTTTCCACATTCTCCAGCTTGTTAGGGAGCATGAAGTCTTCCTATAGAATAGAGAAAGGTAATCCGGAAAGGCATTTACAAGGAAAAGGCATTACAATTCAAAGTTCCCGAGGTAATCGAAACCACTTTCAAAAGTGTAATGATGTGGGGCACCTGGGTGGCTCAGTCGTTAAGCGTCTGCCTTCGGCTCAGGTCATGATCCCAGGGTTCTGGGATCGAGCCCCGCATCGGGCTCCCCGCTTGGCGGGAAGCCTGCTTCTCCCTCTCCCACTCCCCCTGCTTGTGTTCCTGCTCTCACTCTCTCTCTCTCTCTCTCTCTCTCTCTGTCAAATAAATAAATAAAATCTAAAAAAAAAAAAAAATGCAACAGTCTTCCTTTAAAAAAAAGTGTAATGATGTATCTAAATGAGGAAAAATGCTGTGCCACTGTAGGAATGGGCAGGGGCCGGTGTCCTCATGTAGGTGAAATTCAGAGTTTTTAAGGAAAAGCAGCAGTTCATACTTGCATACTTTAAATAAGTATGCACAGATAGAAAATTGGGAAGCCCCAACCTTGATGTTATTTTTGACCTGTTACTACCTTTTGCTTCCTCATCATCCATCCAATAAGAAGCCCTACTGATTCTATTTCAGAAATAGTTTTCACATTGCTCTCCTTTATAATCTTACTTCTGTTGGTTTAAAGTCAGTCTTTATTTCTTCTTCCTTAATTACTTTCATAGTAATCCAATTTGTCTACTTACCTCCAGTCTCTCAGCTCCTCTCCATCCTCAACACTCCCACTCTAATGTTCTGTGATTCTACAGTCTATGTGGAAGTGACAGAACTCTGGGAAGGAGATGACAGCGTCATCTTGGAGTTCAAAGTGCTTAAAACGTGTAATTCTGAAAGTAATTAGATATGAAATTTCAACTTAGGAAAGCAGATTCTAAAACATTCTGATGAAAAAGGTGAAGTAATTGCTAGGAGTATAGCTAAAGAGGGATAGGGGATTCAAAAAAATATAGTTCTTGGGGCACCTGGGTGGCTCAGTTGGTTAAGCGACTGCCTTCGGCTCAGGTCATGATCCTGGAGTCCTGGGATCGAGTACCGCATCGGGCTCCCTGCTCAGCGGGAAGTCTGCTTCTCCCTCTCCCGCTCCCCCCTCTTGTGCTCTCTCTCTCTCACTGTCTCTCTCAAATGAATAAATAAAATCTTTAAAAAAATATAGTTCTTCCCAGAGAATTATAATTATTCAAAACAAGGAAGAAAACTTCTATTTAACATAGTGATTAAGAGTCAGAAACCTCTGAATTCAAGTGCCGGATCTGTGGCTTAGCTGTGTGGTTTGGAGCAATTACTAAACCTCTTCAAATATCAACTTTGTTTTCTATAAAATGGAGATGACATCAGAAGGGTTGTGATGAGGATTAAATTTTTTTTTAAGATTTTTTATTTATTCATTTGAGAGAGAGTGAGAGAGCGAGCGAGAGAGAGAGAGAGAACACCAGCAGGGGCAGGATTAAATATGATTAATAAGAGAAAAAATAAGATTATTAATTAAGAGTTCCAGCCACATATTGAAGAGTCAATATTATTAGCTATTGTATAAAGAAACTACTTACAGGGCCCTCACATACACCAGGGTTTAAAACAGGTACATGGGATGAAAGGAAGTGCACAAAACCAAGGATGAAAAAATTAACAAAACAAAATAAACAAAAAAGGTAAAAAAAAATATGTGAAGGAGGCTAAAGTTCAAAGTGAGTTTATTTTCCATAAATTGCTAATTAAAAACAACTCTAATCAGCAAAAGATACACAAGGAATATCATTCCATGTTCACAGTTGGAGAGGGGGAGGCTGAAATACTTTGATGATCAGGGTAGAGAGCAGAAATGTCCAGTATCTCTTCTGATTCTACTTTCCGTATCAAAGAGAACAGCTTTTCAAAATATATATGATGGTATAAACATAAACTTAGATGAAAGACATGATGAACTAAACTGTAAAGTATTATATACTAAAGTATTTCAATATTCTCCAGGTTCAGAAGAGCACACTTTAAGGTAATTAAACAAAAGTATAGATTTTTAATTAACTTAAGACATGCTATTCTGAGCCTGTTCAACTTGACCAATAACTTGATGAAGATGCTCAAGTCATACTGACAAAATATACTTGTAAGATATATGTATGACACAAAGCTAGGAAAGATGTAATGCCTGTTAAATAACAGAATCAATCTTTACAAGTGTGTTGATAGACTGAAACACTGAACACATAACAAATATGAGATGTTAAAGGGACAGTTTTAATCTCAATGCTAGCATTTAGTTAACAAAATCTATTGGCCAAAAACAAATACCCGAAGGCTTACTAAATAGCTCATGGACAGACACAGATGTAATATGATGGTTTAAAAAATGTGATCTTTGTCTACATAAATAGGAATAAAGTGTACATGAAGAGAAAAATGTTTTACTGTTTTCTGTTCTAATAATGGTCAGCTTGGGGCAACACATATTGGGAAGCAGATTGACGAGTTAAAGGTTGTACAATTATGGCAACTGGGATGATGAGGGGATCTGAAAACCTGTGGAATGCTTCAAGATACATAACTTAGACAGAAGCATATGTAACGGTATTAATCATGCCTTTTTATTTTCTATATTTCTGATGCTTTGACATCTGAGACCTTGCTGACCCTGCAAAGACTGCCTCTCCCAGGGCTATCCAATTCCTAGAGATAATTAAACACCTACCCAAGAGCATGTTCTTCGAGTTCAAACCAACCAGTTCAGGCTCCCTCCTCTCAACCACTTCCTTCTTAAGCTGAGCTGCTCCTCCTTGCCTGCCCTAATCACCTCCGGGCCAGGAGTAACACAATTAGGAAGAGTCCCTTTACAACAGTGATTGCTGAAATTATCATCCAACCAGCCAATCCTAAACCTGTTTACCCTGCTTTGTCTTGCCTCTCCTGTAGAAACCACAGTAAAGGCTCATTCCCCTTACTCTGTTTCTTGATTGACTCTAGTGCTATCCCATGGGGCCTTGGATGGTGTGGTGTGCTCTCTCCTCTTTGGGAACTGTGAATATCAAGCTATCTTTTCAATGGCAGTCTTCTCCTGAGCTGATGATCTCACCATACCCAAATAATAATAAAACCTACATTTTTAAACAATAATGATAAAATCTTAAGATCCAGAAGAATATTTATTTATATTTTCATCTACCAAACGTTGAGCACTTACTAGGTGTCAATCACCATTCTTTGTACACAACTACCTAGATTAGAAGAACAACTCTACTTGAATGTGTAGGATTCCCTCTTCTATAGCTTACCTTCTGAGTACACTCATTCAAGTTCCTTGTAAATCATACAACTGATTATATTCAGGGGGTAATATTCAAAATATTTACCAGCCAGCATTCTCTGCAACTGATCACTCAGAACTGTTGCCTGCCATAGAGCTGGAGAGGGATGCTAGTGACTTGGAGCCAGGCCCCTTTAGTTGCTGAGCAGTTGGCAGGTTTGGGACATCCTAGGGGAGGGTGTGAGGTTAGCGGGGGGGGGTAAGGGTAGTAGCACTGACACATTTCAACATTGGAATCAACTGGCATGACCATATTAGAACTTTTACGTTGAATATTAGTCCTGATAATATATCCCTTGTTCTCCTCTTCTGTCTCTTGTCCTTACCAAGTTCTTTTTTATGAAGTAAATTATAGACTTCACCTTATTGGTCATCATGCCCTGAGAAATGGCTAGTGTCTTTCTTAAACTGTGCTACTTGGATAACTCCAGAAGTGGTTTACCAGCTCAGGGTAGACTTCTACATCCTGATTTGAACTCTGTTCCTATTCGGACCACTAGAATTGTGCTTTGTTTTCAATATCAATAAAATAAAAACCTTATGTGTCTTTTTGTAGAGTGCTTCACTGAAGTGAAAATGATGGAATTCATTCATTTTCTAGCTGGCAAGCAAACTAATTAAAAGATTATCATATATTCTTTAAGTCAGCAAGTCTTTCAATATATTTTAAATTACATTTTGATACTATTATCTTTATTTCCATATTAGAAAAGTTAATGTGCTCACTAATCTAAAAAGTTGCTCACTTGACAATAGACATTTCAGCTAATGTGAATTAGCAGTTCTGCTGAACTTGGAAAAGAAGGGGGGGCAAAGGACACCATTTGACGAAATAATGATAATGCAGTAAAAAAGTACAATCCTCAGCAAGATTTTATGTTTTCAGGATCAGAAACATTGTTCTACTACTACTAATTTTAATACTATTGTCTGTAACAGTGTTAAGTATTATCTGATATTGGCAATGAGTTCTATGGTGAAAATTTCTACTGATTATTGTATCATTAAAATTAACCCACCATAACTTACCAAAAATGTTAGATCTAATTCTTCAATTGAGAGTATATGTCTTGATGATTTTTTGAGGCTTAAAAGCAATAAGTTATTTACTTATTGAATGAAATTTTGTCCAGTTTTAAAAGCTATACAATAGATATTTCAAACTGTGTTGTAGGTTATTAACAAATGTTACGATTAATCCTTGCCTCAGATATAGTACCTTTCAAAAAACCCACACTTGTGAACATTTCATTTTAATACCTGAATTAGCTCATATTTGATAACTAAAAATATTTTCTTATCAGCCTCTAAAGCTGTATTTCCTGCTGGCTGTAACCATCAAATGCAAGTTTGCTTAAAGGATTTACTTGACCTTCCATAATAAGCTATTAGAGCTTTCAAAGCTAAATTAAAATGGACATCAAATTCCCTTGTGAGACAGAAGTGTCCACATTGTGCAAAAGGATAATAGATCAGATGCATTTGCTAAAACTCAATAAAAATAACAGGAGTTTGGCTATATAGGTGGTGATAGAGAATGCTCAAACAAAAGAGTTTTACGTCATAGTCTCAGATTCTCTTAGTTGGAAAAATGAATGTTTTCTAATTCAATCACTCATTTGAATGTTGAATTTCATCCCTGAGCTCCCAATCCTGTTTGAATACCCAGTTGCTCCCAGAGCAACACATTGCTTCTTTGTATGTTCTTTCAGTTCCCTGGGAGAAACATTCCTGCTCATGTTAAAATTCAGAGCCTCCAAGCTGCTGGAGAAAAGCAGGATGTTACCTAATTTAGACATGCGCTATTATTAGCACAGGTTAAGCTTTTGCTTTTTTCATCCAGTGAGTTGAGAGTTGAGGCAAAATTTCCTCCAGAATAGTTTCCATTGAATTAAAGTAGCCTCTCTATCCGTGACAAAAGATACTCATTCATGTGGAAAGGTCCTCAGATTTAGTTGTTTGTCTCCTTTCCCAACATTTTAGAAACTCTGCGGATCTTAGGGAACCTCAGGGAAAAGTTGCCTTAGGAGACCCACCTCTAGTTCTCAATTTCTCTTATGTTATCAGAATTACCAAATATTCCTTTGGATTACCAGGCAGAAGGGAAATCTAGATTTACTCCTTTGAATTGGGTTGGCAGACTAGTGAGAAAGCCTGGGGGTATGGGGTGTGTTAGAATTCATACAGTTTTAGAAGACCTGGATTTCTGGGCTTCATTCTACCCCTAGTGAGCTTTATAATCCTGAGTGAGTCACTGTACTTCTCTGATTTTCAGTTTCCTTATCTATAAAGTGAGAATAAATATACCTATAATTCAAGGTTGTTAGAATTAAAGGAAATAATACAGAATATATAAAAAACTAAAACCCTTTCCTCCTTATCGCTTTACATTTAACAGCAAGGCAGCTTTGTAACCCTAATGCCTTTAATGGGAAGTAAAAGAGTTAACATTTGTTTAGAAGATGTATAGAATTCACATGAACCAAATGTCATCACAATAGAGAATAAGCTTTTAACCTTGAGGATTTTTGTTGCTCTTACCTGTCACTCTAAGCACCTGAGGAGCCTAGGCAAAAATTGAAGATGGCAATTTTCTGATGCTGAATATATTATGATGATAAAAACAACAGCTGCTATCTACTGTTTGTTAGGTTCTAATCATTGCTCACAATCGCTTTACATGCATATTCTTTCACGTGGTTATGGCTGGGAGGGACTGGTCCTGGATTTAGTAATTTTTCTTGTCTGTCCTTTCCTGACAAAAAGAAATCCATGGGTCCTATATTTGATTAACATTAAAGAACACATTTGGCCTTATTTCTGAAGACCCTCTGTGACTGTTCTCTATGCCTTGAGGACCATAATTTGGGTTGTCAACCTGTAGTTAGGAATGACATTTCAAAGAAAATGTCCTTTGCCTGGCACTTGAGTGAGGAGTGAGAATGGCCAAATTTCAGTTTGGGTAGATAGACAACTGCCTGTCTGGAGTCCTCCCATGTGTTTGAATTATTCTTTCAATTCATGATGCTTTTTAGTTGAGAATTCTAAAAAGCTGTGTGAAATTCCTGCGGATGTCTGTTCTTACTATGTATACTTTAAGTATTTACATTTGTTTTAAGTATATAGTATTCATTGATTCATTCATTCAAGTAATAATAGAATACCTATTATCTAGATACTTTGTTAGTGGCAGAGGAATATAGATAGCAATGAATGTCATGTCGTTCATCAAATCTGCCTTGATAAGCTGTTTTCTTTTGAAAAGCAACCAAAAACAACAACAAACAACAAAAACCTCCCTGCTTACTTCCCAGTTTTTAATTTTTTATTAGGACTTTCTTTCACTCTATTTATGGATTTTCTTCTTTCACAAATTCCTTTCTCTCTCCACAGATTAAAGAAGAAAATACAAAGTAATTTTCTTCTTCACATCCTTTCTTGCTGATTAATGTTGCTTATGTTAGCTAGTCTTAGACTTCTAAGATGACAAAATTAATGTTTGCTGTGTTGAGATAGAGTTTTTAGTGCTCTCCATTAAAAATTGAGACAATGTTTACACACTCTTACATGCTGTTTACCATTTCTGTTTATAATCCGTGAGGGGAAAAGGAGGCTCTTCATCTCACAAGAGTTTGAAAATTCTATCAGAACATTTTCACAATATTGGTATGGAGGACTATTCTCAACTTCTTGACAAAATGTCAATGCATGGCCATGGTGCACTTGAAAGTGCATATCTGTTTTAGGCAGTCACTGAAGTTCAAAGACAAGTATGGGCTCCTAATGCTATCCGTAAAGTGTTTGGTCTTCCATATCCTCAAGAAAAAAATATATTTTATAAATTCTAACCTTTTCTTGTACACATTTAAGTAAGGTATCATGGGGATTGATTACCCAAACATCTTGGCTCTGGCAGTTTATATAGAATATGACTCCATGATAAGTGAGTCCAGTACTCTGAAATGCTGAGTAACCAAAAAGCTAAGTTATATGGCCAGGTGGCTGGCCTAGGGAGACATAACCCTTACTCTTGTTACCACAGATTGACAACCACAATCTCTTATGCCATTTTAGGGTGAAATATGTTAAGGACAGGTATGTGATAAATAGAAGTATAATGTGGAAGAACATATAATACAGGGAACTATAATGTTTAAGGACTATAATGTTGAGAAAGGCATCTGTGTAGGGAAACCTCGAAGTTGAACTGTTATATTTCAAATCAATCATTTCTAGTTATGGGGTCAGGACCTTAAATCTCTGGTAAAACATTCTCTGTTTGTCAAGGGAGCAATTATATTTTAGAGTTTTTCAAAATCATACTTAAATTAACCAGTGTTGTGTTTTTTAATTCATTTTGCACACTGGGCTAAGTCTACAATTAGTAGGATTTTCTTAGAAACATGATTTGTTGGTATTAGAATTATTCACAAATAACTTATGAACACTGTAATATCAGCCTTATGGTTTGCAAATAAGAAAAAAGGCTATAATAAATAAAATATATTACATTTCAAGTCCTTTTTGAGTGGTATTTCTGTTGCCTTGATCATTTATGCTACAAATACTTATTGAGTACCTTCATGATATAGAAACTGCCATACTGTGATGAACAGAATATAGTTCCTGCCCCAAGGCACTCCCTGCCCAGGGTGGGAGAATGCTGGGTAAATAGACAACTGCCTGTCTGGAGTCCTCCCATGTGTTTGTGTACCCATTAGTATTATTCATAGAAACATAAATGCTGGAGCGCCTGGGTGGCTCAGCTGTTAAGTGTCTGCCTTCGGCTCAGGTCATGATCCCAGGGTCCTGGGATCGAGCCCCGAATCGGGCTCCCTGCTTGGCGGGAAGCCTGTTTCTCCCTCTCCCACTCCCCCTGCTTGTGTTCCTGCTCTTGCTATCTCTCTCTCTCTCTCTCTGTCAAATAAATAAATAAATAAATAAAATCTTAAAAAAAAAAAAGAAACAATGCTGTATTGGCTTGTGAATCACCATATAACATCCCTGCTGATTACAAGCACATTTTCTTGAATATTGTAATTACTAGGACTTTTACTGTAAATTTCCCTGTCAGGAATCAGAAACCCTTCAGTATAAAACAGCGTATCAGTCACATGAATGTTTCATCACTATAACATATGTGTTTGCAATGTGTTTAAATGGTTTTCTTCTCATTTCTATTACCTTCCTGGCTCGAATCTTCATTACCTTGTCCCCACATTGTGGTCTCTTACCTGGTCTTTTCCCTCATCCTCATCGCACTCCAGTTCTTACTGACGTGTAAATCTTATCCTTATTTTAGGTGTTCCTAAAATCCTATTTCCATAAGTACATTTTCCTGGCCACTCCCTGTGACACTTATTTCTCTGAACTGTGGGGTTTTATATCTGTACAGTTTAGCACCAGGTCATTTTGTTGGAGGATGTTTTATGTGCATATTTTGCCTTCCTGGTATAGCAAGAAGCTCCTTCCAGAGAGGAAGTCATGTCTTATGAGCTCTGACTAAACTGTCATCTAGGTAAGTCTAGTGAATGTCTTGTGAAGTTTTCTTTTTTAAATTCTTTATTTAAATTCAATTTAGTTAACATGTACTATAATATTACTTTCAGGGATAGAGTTTAGTGATTCATCAGTTGCATACAACACCCAGTGCTCATGAGATCAAGTATCCTCCTTAATGCCCATCACCCAATCACCCCTTCCCCCACCCACCTCCCTGCCAGCAACCCTCAGTTTGTCTCCTAGAGTTCAGCATCTCTTATGGTTTGCCCTCCTTTCTATTTCCATCTTATTTTATTTTCCCTTCCTTTCCCCTCTGTTCATCTGTTTTGTTTCTTAAATTCTACATATGAGTGAAATCATATGGTATTTGTCTTTCTCTGACTTATTTCGCTTAGCATAATACACTGTAGCTCCATCCATGTCATTGGAAATGGCAAGATTTCATTCTTTTTGATGGCTGAGTAATATTCCATATATATATATATATATATATATATATATATATATATATATATATATATATATCTTCTTTATTCATTCATCTGTCGATGGACATCTGGGCTCTTTCCATATTTTGGCTATTGTGGACATTGCTGCTATCACCTTCTACCTCCCTCCCCTGCACCTCATCTTCTGGGACCCCTATTACCCAGATATTATTTCGCTTTATGGGATCAGTGAGTTCTCTAAGTCTCCCTTCATGATCCAGCAGTTTTCTTTCTTCTTTTCAGCTTCCTTATTTTCCATCATTTTATCTTCTATATCATTGACTCGCTCTTCTGCCTCATTCATCTTTGTTTTTATATCCTCCATTTGGGACTGCATCTCAGTAACAGCATGTTTAATTTCGGCCTGACTACATTTTAGTTCTTTTATTTCTACAGTAAGGGATTCTCTAGTGTCTTCTATGCTTTTCTCAAGCCCAGATAGTATCTTTATAATCATTGTTTTAAACTCTAGTTCAGACATCTTACTTATATCCATATTGATTGAATCCCTTGCAGTGAGTACTACCTCCTGTTCTTTCTTTTGGGGGTGAATTTCTCTAGCTTGTCATTTTGTCTAGAAAAGAATAAAAGAAGAAAGAGAAAAAACAATAATAACAACAACAGATAAAAAACAAATCAGAAAAAAACAAAAACAAAACAAAACAAGAAAAAAACAAGAAACAAAACAAAGCAAAGAACTAGACTGGGTGTGTTTTGGTCTGCTTGTTAAAAGAAATGAGATCCCAAAATATGAAAGAAAGAAAGCTTATATATATACAAAAATAAAATAAAATACAATGAAAGGAAACAAAAATAATATACATATATACCATATATATAAAAATAAAAATTATGAAAGAATAAAAAATTAATTGAAAAAATAAGACTAACTGAAAAAATAATACGGAAAGACTAAAGAATAATAAATAATAATAAAAAAATGCTATATACTGTTTTCCCCAAGAGCTGAAGCTTTGCAGCCCTCTATGATCAGTAAGCTTGGTATGAGCCAATTGTTCCTGCTGGTCTTCTGGGGGAGGGGCCTTTTGCACAGATTCTCAGGTGCACTTGCCCTCTTGCACATGTGCCTCTATTGCTAGGAGGCTGGGCTGTAAGCAACTGCGGATTCCACTGTGGCGCTGTTTTGTTCCCTGGAGGCTTTCAGCACTGATGGGTGGGATGAATAGGGCTGTGCCCTGCTCTCTAGCCCGGGAGCTGAAAATTCGTGCCCCCCGCTCTTCAGTGAGCCCTCAAAGAAAAGCAGTCAATCACTCTTGTCTCCCTGGTTTCTGAACTCTGTGTTCACCCAGCCTGTGACCAAGCGTTTTTATCTCAGGCACATGACTGAATTTCAAAACTCTAAATTTTAAGGACTCCTGCAGTGTGGACCTGCACTGTTCCTCCCCAGGGAGGGAGAGGGTCTTGCCACGCTTCTGCCTTTTGCTGGACCACTGTCAGGAAAGCGGTCACACGACTGTGCAGCGGTTTGCAGTTTATGGCAACACCAAGCAGAGGGCTGGCACCTAGACTCACTGTTCTCAGCTGCTTCCCCACTCCTGTGCCTGGGAACTCTGCTGCACCCAGGCACCCCCGTTCTTCTTGTGACCCCAGGGATCCTGAGACCATGCTGTCACACCTGGGATTCCACACCACGTTACCTCCTGAGCACCTTTAAGCCCAGGACATCCCTCACTGTAGCAGACTTCTAAAAGTTTCAATTTTGTGTTCCGCTGCTTACAATACCTTGTGGTAGCCTCCTTAAGCAGGCTCCTTCCCCTCCGCCATATCCTCAGATATATCACCCCAGATTCGAGTCTCTGCACCTCCTGCCTTCCATAGAGTGGTCGCCTTTCTACTCATAGAATTGCAACATTTCTTTTCTCAGATCTCTGATTGATTTTGCAGGTGTTAAGAATGATTTGATAATGACCTCGCTGTATTCGAGGGACCAGGCAGTTAGGGTCTCCTACTTCTCCACCATCCTAACTCCATCCCTGTGAATTTTTTTCTTAAATTAGACCCTCAAAGCATTAGGCATAGTACTGAGCATGCAATACAAATTCAAAAGTCACATCCTGAAAGGCTGCAATACCAAGTTGTTCTAGTGCCAGTGTACACTTGCTCAATGTAATATTCAAAGTGAGTTACTTACTAAGGCAAATTTTTTGTTGAGAATCATCTGCTCCACCAAAGATGACTCATTATGGAAGAGGTGGGGTTGCATATGGCTCCACATATGAGGAAACCACCAAAACTCATCCACAGACCCCAGAAGATGGTCATCCCCTTCATCTTCCTCTTCCGTTCCTTCAGGGGAAAAAGGTTGTTAATTCCAGTTACAATGATTGTCTGCCCATCCATCCATCCGCCCATCCATCCATCCTTCCATCCATCCATCCATCCATCCATCCATCATCTATCCAATTATGTACTCGCATATATGTATTTAGAAGACACAATTTATACTTTCTTTGATACGTAGAAGGCTTTGAACATGAAGTATAGCAAAGAAAAACCCATTACTCGGGAAACAACCAGAGACTGTGACAAAACTCTTTTAAAAGTTTTTCAACATGAGACATGGGTATAAAATTACTGCAAAACGGAAATATGCAACCATTCCCAAGGACATTAGAACTCTTTTAGTGTCTTTGTATAACCTGTAGTTTAGAGAGAATGGGGAGATAAGCAGAAAATGGAATCAAGGGAATGTGAATAAAGAAATGAGTGGCAGATCTCCAGCAGCAGGTCATTCTGATATGGGTTGTGACACCACAGTCACAATAAAATAATTCCATAATTTATTTGGGTTCATCATTAGCTCTGAGAAGAAGTTACTCCATATTTAGTGAAAACTAAGGCATAAACAAGGAGGAACAAAGGAAATGTAGGAATTGTTATTTGGAAAATTAGAGAAAACTGAAGGGAAGAAAGGAGAAAGGATGAAAGAGGCTGAGAAGTGGTAAAGTCATAGTAAAACAAGACGAGCAGCTCCTTGGTGGTACACATGTTTCTCATGCTTGTTCTTTCTCTCACGTTCCTGGAAGCAGATTTTCCATCAAGAAACTCCTATTTCCTTGAGAGTCAGCCCTGTTGTCATTCTTCTTATTTTTCCTATTTGGGCATGTTTTATTTCCTCCATTTTCCCTGACCTGCAGTTTAGTTGAGTGTGGGAAATTCCTCAATTTTCTTAACTTGAGGGGGGATAGGACTGTCTTGGCTTCTTTACTAAAGCATGAAATGAGAGCAGTAGAGGGTGCCTCACTACTATCCTGTCATATCATAAGATGTTATTAATCATCACAAAGTTAGGCAACCACACTTAAATTTCAGCCACAACACTGAATCTAACAAGCTCCTAGAATATAGAATAGTAGGTTCTTCAAATGATGTTCCCTCTGTGTGGAGAAAATGTTCTCTCATATTTTCAAAAATTTCATTTTTCTGGGGACTCAGTCAGTTAAGCATCTGCCTTTGGCTCGGGTCATGATCCCAGGGTCCTGGGATCGAGTCCCACATCGGGCTCCTTGCTCGGCGGGGAGCCTGCTTCTCCCTTGCGCCTGCCGCTCCCCCTGTTTGTGCTCTCTCTCTGAAAAATAAATAAATAAAATCTTGAAAAAATTTCATTTTTCTGATATGACTGGTTTCAATAGCGCCCTATAGGCTAACGATGGAGGGCAGACTGCTCCCCTCACCCAGCCAATTAAGCCCAGTGCCTGTTACTAGTGCTCTTCTTTTCATTTTCCCAAGAGAAGGAAGGCAGAGCCCACTGGCAGGAAAAGAATCAGATTCCTATGGTTTACTGGGCAGTGAAAGTGACTTACCAAAGATAAAAGCATAGCGTAAGGCAGCATAATGTAGAATGAGTGGAATCACATAATTCTTCAAAAGGACAGATTTTAATTTCACTTTTATATGGTTAAATACTCTGCTGATATGAAGAAACTTTTTTCTTTATATATAAAGGGCACCTTTAAATTTAATCTGTTTTAGTTCCTTAATATTTTCCTCTTCATCACACATTCATGTTATCATAATATTGTGGAACAAGGAGAGCCTTTAGAGTTAGAAGTTTTTAGCTTATTTGTAGCTCCCGACACACTTGAATTGTGTGATTGTGGGCAAGTCCCATAACCCCTTTAATGTCTGTATTTATGTAGATAAAAGATGGATAGCAATACCTATTTTATTCTTTTGGGGAGGAAGTGGCACTATAATCCTGGCACATATTAGGTAATCTAAAATGCCTTTTTCCTTTCTTTTTATGTTTCCTACTCTTGTTCTCCTTGCTTCTTTTGTGGGTCTCCTTGAGTTTTATTTTTTTCCATGATAATACTGCATGACGGTGTGGTGGAAGGTCTCACCTGGGTGTTATGTGGCAGATGGGACACTGTGTTCAAGAACTGACCACACCATCTTATTAACTGACTGGTTTGATTAGTGAGTCACCAGCAAAAGCCTTCTTGGGGCTTCTGAGTGATTATTTTACAGTTCAGGGAAAACTTCTAGAGAGGGAAGCAAAGGAATAGGAATATATGGATTCAGGATTTAGAATCTCTGATGACCCCAATCATTGCAGGGTCTTGGGTCCTGCTACCTTTTAGGTGATAAATATGGTGGCCATGGTGAAGAAACATTTGTTACATTGACTGGTGATGCTTACATATATGGTTTTTTTGACATAAGGATGATTTAATCTAGTTTCCCCACAATTAAACTTCTCTACTTACATCCAAGAGGCTCTCCTCTTTCTTAACATTTTGTATATCCTGAGGATACCATATTAGTTAAGATTACCATCAGTTACTTATTGCAGTTTTACTTTCCTTTGAAAAGAGGCATAAGTCTCTTGGGGTTTCCCAGTAATCAGCGCATTCCCACCTTCCACTCCTCTGGATAAACTGAATGTGGGTAGAGATGAGATTTCCTAGATTATGAAAAGTCACCCCTCTAGTCCTTTAAATCTCTGTCCTCTGCCCCCTATAACTTCTATCTTTCCCTGCATCTTCTCATTCCTCTTTTGTTCATTTTTCTTGTTGGACTTTACCCAAAGTTTCTATATCAGGACAGTGGAAAGGTAGCTTTGAAAGGATAGCTCAGGCATTTGTTTTCCTTTCCTGAATATCATGGTAAAATCTGCTATTAAAATATTCATATATTTGAATCCCACAGGAATTAGACAAATGATGTTTGCCCTCTTTATATAGATTCATAGTAGGCATAAATGTGTACCTTTTCCTTTTTCCTTATAACTCTTTCTGATCTGATTTCATTTGATCCTACTTTGGGGAGGTTTTCCATCAGAATTAATTATATTGAGAACAAGTGTCTATTGCTTATTACTTTAAACATAATGATAAAAAGCAGTTGAAACATAGCTGTGGTTGGCCGTGGGTACTTGCCACCCTTTTATCTCCTGACTTTGTTAGAACTGGAGGAAGGGAGAACTAGAAGTCAAATTCCTCAATTTTAAGTTGTTACAAAACTACACTGAGATTTTATAAAGTTATTGCAAATTATTTTATTAGGTATCTACTTAAATAACTTATGTCTCTACAGTATTTTATCTTCTGTTTTTCCTACCATAATATTGAAAATCATCATTGACTGACATTCTGCCTTTTGTCAAGCATTGTGTTAACTATTTTATAAGCATCATCTCATTTAACTCTCACTAAAACCCTATGAGATAAGGACCACTGCTAACTCTATTTTTCAAATGAGGAAACTGATATTTGGAAAGGTGAAATAATTTGTCCCGTGTCACTAACAAGGTTGGAACAGAACCTCGTTTCTTACTGGGAATTTTTATTTTGAGTTGTGGGAGGTGCTCAAGTAAGGAAAGAGGAGGAATCTTTCAGAAACAACAAGGAAACACAGCAACTGGCTAGAGTCATTGTTTAGCATTCAGAATTGGACAAAAAGTTGAGTTGCCAGGAGTATTTTCTTATATTTCTATTATGTTTGGGAAAGAAAGCTTTTAATTATTCTTAGTATTTACAGTGTTTTTCTTTCACAACACAACATGGTCAAATTTTATTCTCCAACCTATAAATTCTAACCCAGATTAAACAACTGCAAATTCAGGGCCCTTAACTATCATTAACTGACCAAATTTGGAATTTAGAAATAAGATCATCATTTACTAATTCTATATAACATTGCTCTTCACCCTGTTAATTAATTCTGTGATTTAGTTAGAATTTACCAATACTGTTGGTTCTCCATGATTTGGGGAAATATACATACCTAAGGAACCTATAGATAAGAGGAAGGAACCCTTTGCCATTCAGCTTCCTTTATCAAGGATTGCCAATTAAGCAATAAAAATCCAATTTAGCTAACGCATAGGACTTGGGCTCTCCCTGACCTAAAGTTAAGACTATTTTTGACACTTAACTAGCTATATGACCTTGGGCTCCTCTCAGTTTCTACATTCTTTTTTTTTTAAAGATTTTATTTTTTATTTGACAGAGAGGTAGAGAGAGAGCAGAAGCAGGGGGAGCAGCAGGCAGAGGGAGAGGGAGAAGTAGGCTCAATAAGCAGGGAGCCTGATGTGGGGCTCGATCCCAGAACCCTGGAATCATGACCTGAGCCAAAGGCAGACACTTAATGACTGAGCTGCCCAGGCACTCCAGTTTCTACATTCTTATCTAGAAAACAAGGTAACATATTCTTTAACTCCTAGGCTTCATTGAAAAGGTGCATGAAAAGTGCTTAGCTAAGTTCCTACAATAAGGTGTTGCTCACTAAAAGGGAACTATGAATTTATTTCCTTCATCTCTTTATGTTTCAAAAATGCACAAACCCTTCAAAAACTAAAATATATCAAACAAGATGGAACCCTCTCTGGAAAGAAAGTCTTACTATTATGATAGTGCTATTTTTCTCCTCCCCTTCAAGATTGAATAAAATAGAATTTTTAATAGGAAAAGGAATTACTCATTTAGAAAGGAAGACAATGCAATTCAATTAAACTTTACAATTTCTCACTTTGAAAGATTCAGAGTATTAAATCTTACATCTGTTCCCACTAAAAAAATGATTGTATTAGCTTTAGATAACCCTAGCTAAGTTTTTGTAGAAGCTTTCATATCATACGCAGATAAGATCCCTTCAAGCCTTGGCTTTGTTCTGTGTTCTTTCCTTGGCTTAGGTAGTGGACATTCTTACTGTTAGCTGTGGGAAGTGCCCAAGTAAGGAAAGAGGACAAATCTTTCAGAAACAAAAAGGAAGGAGAGCAATGGGCTAGAGTCACTCTTTAGCATTTAGCATTGGGCAAAAAATAAGCTGCCAGAAGTGTTTTCTCCTATTTCTATTATGTCTGGGAAAGAATGTTTCTAATTATTCTTTTTTTTATAAAATATTTTATTTACTTATTTGACAGAGAGAGACATAGCAAGAGAGGGAACACAAGCAGCGGGAGAGGGAAAGGGAGAAGCAGGCTTCCCGCAGAGCAGGGAGCCCGATGTGGGGCTCGATTCCAGGACCCTGGGATCATGACCTGAGCCGAAGGCAGATGCCTAATGACTGAGCCACCCGGGCGCCCCTCTAATTATTCTTCATATTTAGAGTGATTTTCTTTCATAATGCAACATGGTCAAATTTTATTCTCTGGCCTTGTTTCATAAAATATGAAGAGTTAAAATAAAAGTGATTTTATTTTCACTCAGTCATTTGTTCATTAATTCATTTTCAATAGCCACTGTCCTAGTTGCTGGTGTTACAATAGTGAAGTCTTCATGGAGTGTTCATTTTAGTAAGGGAAGAGAGCCAACAGATAAATAATTTAAAGATAAAGTGCATTCAACACCCATTCATGACAAAACTCTTAGTCATCTAGGAATGGAAGGGAGCTTCCTTAAGCTAATAAAGAGGGTCTGGGGCACCTGGATGGCTTAGATGGTTAAGCGTCTGCCTTTGGCTCAGGTCATGATCTCTGGCTCAGTGGGAAGTCTGCTCTCCCTCTCACTCTGCCTCCCCCTGCCCATGTGTGCTCTCACTCTCAAATGAATAAATAAAAGTCTTAAAAAAAAAGAGTGTCTACAAAATAGTCTATTGAAAGAATTCCCCTTGAGAATAGGAAAAAATCTACTGAAAGATTTCCACTGAGGTCCAGAATAAGACACGAGTGTCACCATGACTACTTTAATTTTGTACTGGAGATCTAAGCTAGTGTAATAGGGAAGGAAAAAAAATTGTAAGGCTCAGAAAGGAGGAAGGACAATTTTTAATTATCCAAAAATTACATGATGTATTGGTAGGAAATCCAAAAATAGTCTACAAACTATAGAAATAATAAGTGAACATAGCAAGATTGCTATATACAAGATCAGTACACAAAATCAATTGTATTTTTACATACCACCAACAAAGAAATGGAAAATGAAATAAAAACAAGACACTATCTGCTATTGCATCAAAAAACTGCACCAAAGAATAAATCTGAAACCAGTAAAGTTTTATGAAGTGTAATTAAAAATGACCTAAATGTGCTCAATGATTGGATGGCTCAATATTTAGGATGGCCTCTCTCCCTCAAATTAATAGATTTAATGCAATCTTAATCAAAATACTAGCATGTTTCTTTGTGGATACTGGTAAGCTGAAATTTATATAAAAATGCAAAGGGCCAAGAATTTCCAAGGCAATCTTGAAGAAGATGAGCAAAATTGGAGAACTTACACTAGCAGATATTAATATTAATTATAAAGTTACAGTAAATAAGATAGTGTGATGTAGACAAATAGATCTAATGAACAGGAGAGTCTAGAGTTGACATATATGGTTATATATGTCAACGATGATACTAGGGTGCAGTGGGAAAAGGAAGGTCATTTCAGTACTTGATGCCAATTAGATATTTTTATAGCAAAAAGAAGATATCTTGACCTGTATCTCACACATACACAAAAATCAATTCCAGATGGATTTCAGATTTATAAGTTTTAAAGAATGTAGGAACATATTTTTTAGGATCTTATAGTATTCAAAGATGTCTTTAAAAAGACACAAAACGGTGACCACTAAAGGAACAAAAAGTTGAACTGGACTACATGAAGTATTTTTGGTCATCAAAAAACACCATTAGGAGTATGAAAATACAACCCACACAATAGGAGAAAGTATTTGCAACACATATAACTGACAAAAGGCTCATTAAAAATATATAAAGAAAAAAAAAGAATATATAAAGAATTTCTACAAATCGATAAGTAAAAGCATACAACCCTATAGGAAAAAAAAATCTCAGATAGTTCACAAAAGAAGATATCCAAATAGCCAATAAATACATGAAATAAGCTCAATTTCACTGCTCATAAGAGAAATGTACATTAAAACCATAACATATCTTTACATGCTCACCAGAAAGGCTAAAATTAAAAAGACAAATAATACGAAATGTTAGTGAGAATGTGGAAGAACAGGAAAACTCATATAATGTTGGGAATGTAAATTGATACAACCATTTTTGAAAAACTGGCATTTTCCTACTAAAGTTGGCCATAAGTGTGCTATATAACTAAAAATTCTAGTTTTAGTTGACAGTCAACAGAAAAGAATAGTTATGTCCTATGAAGGACAGGTACAAAAATGTTCTTAACGTGATTATTCAAAAAAAGCTAAAGACTAGGAAAAAACCCAACCATCTACATTGGAAAGGAATGGAATAAAGAAATTTTGGTATATTTAAACAATGGAATGCTATAAAGTAGTGAAAATGAAAGAATTACAACTATATATATATATATATATATATATATAACTATATATGCAACTATATGTAACTATAATATCTGTAAAAACGGAGTAATGTTGAACAAAACATGTGGCTATAGAAGAGTCCATACTGTATGATTCCTTTTATACACATCTCAAAGTCATGCAAACTAGTTTGTGATATTAGAAGTCAGGATAGTTGATTTTTTTGAGGGAGGCTAGTGACCATGAGGAAGCACAAAGTGGGTTGCAGGGGGGATTTGGTACCCTTCTTTCTCTTGATCTGCATGCTGGCTTGTGAAAATTCACTGAGCACTACACTTATTACTTATGCACTTTTATCTATGTAAATTATAGTTCAGTAGAAAAGGAAGGCCATTAGGCCATTATAACATGGTGAGTAAACTTTCAAACCATCAACATTTTGTAAAGGTTAAAAAATGATATATTAATTAAGTGGAATTGAGTAATATGAAGAAAATAAAAATGGAGAGAGACATGGAATGTGAGAAGGTATGAAGAGAAGGGGTCACAATTTTTGAGTAGTCAGAGAGGCCTTATGAGAATAATTAACCTTTTTCTTACCTGTATGGTAAAATTTTCCTGAAAATCCCAGGTTGAACGTAAAATTTGTGATTTGTGCACGCAAAAGGTTCTGAGTGTCAAGCAGGGCCTGAAATACACAGTTGGAGTATTGTGTTAGAGAATGGCATTGAGAAGTTTTAAAAGATATCTTCCTTTTGCATTCAAGGGGTAAAACTAGTGTCTAGGTAAGGGGTAAAAATGATGGAAAGTAGTGTCTTTACCACTCTACAACTAGAGAGATGCTTTGAAGATTCCGCAAACATATACATATATTTATCCTTTAGCTTGCAATAAATCAGCAAAAAGTGTCAGCTAGAAAAAGGAAGTTGCATGAAAAGTTTATTCTGCATATATTAAAGGAATTATTAACTAGTACATAAAATATATCTCCTTTCACTTTTCAGGGACATAGATCACCAACTGTCAAAAGAAGGACACTCTTTAAGTGAAACTATGCAAGAATATATGTTGAAAGAATCATTATTATTTCTCAGATATGTCTTTGGTCCTCAAAATCCAAGACTTCAATCTTTGAGTCTTAGATTCCCACAAGATAGTGACTGTTCTTCAAAAGAGGATATCACGATAAAGTAAATCTCTAATTTGGCCTTTCATTAAAAAACAAACAAACAAAAACCTCTACTCTGACAGTAAAACTCTTTTAAAACAGGGTTTTAAATGTTACATCTTATAAAGTATTTACCATGCTATGAATTTTTAATGGACTTCCTTTTTTCCTTCTCCTTCTTTTCTTTCTCATTTAAATTCCTATTTTTCTATTCCTTCTGTCCCTGCCATCCTCCCTACACAGACTATGGTAGTTGAGTACCCACTTCAACTAGGCAGAAAGTAACACTAAATGTTAGATTTGTAAAGCATCTTAGTTAACACTTCTTTTACACACAGGGAAACTGAGGAGAGATGACTTGCTCATTTTCACAGATAAAATTAGATTAAGTAGATTAAGGTAAATCGTGGATTAAGGATACAGATTCCTAGATTCCATATTAGATACTCTTTCCCCCCCTTTCCATAGTATAGCTGGGCCCACAACAAAATCTTTTTTTTAGCAGCAAAGCTGACACCCAGAAGCCCTGCCCCATAATGTTCAAGGTTTCAATCTTTTTTGGGGGATATAAATAGATATCCTTTTATTCAGAGATTACCCCATGATTGTATGCCTTATCTGTGCCTATAAGTGATTCTCTTTATTGTGTAAAAACAGAGGAAGAGGACTTTTGAATCTCAGATTTAAATTCATCTGACCAATGACAAGTTTTTGAAAATTAGGTATCTAAACTTTTTTCTCTGACTACTCTGTTTACTTGAACAACTTCCTTTGATTGCACAACTGAACTGGGAAATATGTGGGTCCTGAGTGCGCTCAAAGATGGAAGACAGGTCTGTTTGTGGATTTCCATGCCTAAGTATCAAAGCAAAAGGGTTAATGATGGCAATGTCATTGGATGGCAATTAGATTCTGTCATCATAAGGCCTTGGCATGGGCTGGGCAGGGGAAGGAGAATTTGGTCAGCTCAGCAGTGACAAAGTAAATAGTGGGACCCAGAATCCTGTTGTGTGAAGGGGTGGGGAGTGGTGCCACCTGGATGTAAGGTGTGAGCCTTTCTCTTTTTGTCCTTATGGAAGGAACATAAGGTATGGAATAGGAAGGTATGGATTGAAGTGCCAGCTCTGGGACTTACAGCGAAGGCATTTAAGACTTGGGAGTCAGATTGCCTCAGCTAGAATTCTAGATCTGCCCCTATTCAGTATTGGGCATGTTATTAAAATTTTCAAACCTCAGACGCATCACATGTAAAGTAGGGATAATAACAATAATCTCAGAGCACTATTGTGAGGATGACATACTTCTATGCTCTTGGCACCGTGACTGGCACATAATAGGTGCTCAACAATTATTAGTTGCTGCTCCTCTATTATTGCTTCGGTTACTATCACTACTATTTACATGGTTGTTGTTATTGTGAGTGATGTTAGACAATTCATAGTCTCTGAACTTTTCCCTTCATTTGCTAGAGTGGAGACAATTATCTAACTCCTAGAGTTGTGATGAGGATTATAAAAGAGGTAATATATGCAGGAGGGCTTAATAAGCATTTTTTAAAAAGTGGCATAAAATATTAGGTGTTGATATAATTATCAGCAATCATAATATACATATGTATATATATTTTAAAAGATTTATTTACTTGAGAGAGAGAGAGCATGAACTGGGGGAGGGGGGAGAGAGAGAGCGAGTGCGAGTACGCTCCTGCACATTGGCGGGGAGGAGAAGAGGGAGAGAATCTCAAGCAGACTCCCCACTGAGTATAGAACCAGAAGCTGGGCTGATCGCATGACCCTGAGACCATGACCTGAGCCAAAATCAAGAGTCAGATGCTTAACTTACTGAGCCACCCAGGCGCTCCTATATATATATATATATATATATATATATATGTATATATATATATATATATATAATATATTACTGACAATTATATCTTCTGTCTCATTTACTTAAAGTTGTTTTTCTCATTTTATTGACCTACAGTCTCCTTCTTCTTTTTCACTTCTCCCCAGTTGAACATGCTAGCTGGGTCTTCCTTCCCTTTTGATCTTATCTTCTTCTTTATCCATCTTACTCACTTCATGTATTCATTCTACTCACTTTATTCAATGGTTAAAATATGGATTTGAAATCCATTTTAAAATAATTTCTTGTGTGTTCGATGCTTTAAAGTTGGAAGTTTTTCTTTTTGTCTCTTCGAAAATAAAATCCCCAACTAAACTTGAACTTGAACTTTGCTTTGTGACTCTTGATTGCCTTTTAAAACTTAAAATACTTGATAAGAAAAAAACAAACAAGCCTATCTTGTTCTGAGGTCTTAGAAGCTAAATAATGTACCTGTGAACTAACCTCTAAATCAACTAGAATACATTGATTCAAATTATTGAACAAGACCTGATTATGCAGGTTTGAGTTGGCATTTTACACATTTATTTGACATTGTAGAAACAAACACTGAAGCACATAAAAGATAGACTGAAACAGATGGTAGATACTAACATTATGCCTATATATGGTGAGGAGGGAAATTTATTTCTAAATGATATTTTATATACTTAAGATAAACAGTAATATTTCTTATCTTTTATATATTTTTTTGTGAACCAGATTTTGGGGGTATCTATGAGAACAATGTTATGTATTCATCCATTACTTCCCTCTCTTCAAAATATGCTTTTGTGCTAGAAGCTAGAGCACTCAGTGGTATTCTTAGATGATACCCTTTTCATTAAACTCTTCATTGCTAGAATGATTTTATTCAACATTAGTCTATTTAAAACTGAGATAGTCTATTATTACTATGAATAAAATATTACAAAACTGATATAAATGATACTTTGCTTTATTCTTTATGTGCAACATGCTAAAAGTGGTGTGCTAATATCTAAAAATCTAAGCATAATAAGCCAAATCAATGTTCTAATACCAAATTCAGAAAACCACAGGCATTTTGGGTAAGCAAACCCTCTATGATGTGCAGAGTACTTTGGTCATGGAGAAGGTAAAGAATCACAGCCACCTGCAGAGGTACCATTTAGTGGTCTCCTCCAGGCCAAGAACCCTAAGAACATAGATTTCTACTGTCAGGAATGGTCTGATTATTGAAAAATGGTACTTTTATTTTTAACTATTCCAAAACTTTTTATATATATAGCAAGGTAATTTATAATTCCATGCATTAGTAATTATTTTTAAAATAACATGTTACTTTTTCTAATTAAAAACTCAAAATCACTAATAAATCCACCTCTCAAGATAAGTTAATAATTATGATGGAATTCTTTCCCCCTTTTACCAATAACTACCCAATTATATGTAGATCTATATAGGTATAGGTAAGTGAAATTAGAGCCATCAAGTAAAAATTAGAACTATGCCAATTATTGCTAAAAATATAGTTTCAAATTTTGCCTTGTCATCCATCTATCATCTATCTATCTATCTATCTATCTATCTATCTATCTATCTATCTACCTATCATCTATCTATCCATCTTTTAAAGATTTTATTTGCTTATTTGAGAAAATGAGAGAGGGAGAGACAAGCAGGGGCAGCAGCAGAGGGAGAGGGAGAACCAGATTCCCCGCCGAGCAGGGAGCCTGACGCAGGGCTCGATTCCAGAACCCCGAGATCATGACCTGAGCTGAAGGCAGCTGCTTAACCGACTCAGCCACCCAGGCGCCTCACCTTTGTCATTTAATAGTATATTAGGAAGCTTTCTCCTGTCACATTAACCTTCCAAAACCAAATTTGTTAATGAGTGCAGAATACCGCATCAGATTGGTGCCCTATAATTTATTTAACCGTTTCATCTTACTCCTGTACATTTAGGTTGTTTACATTTTTTGCAGAATATAAATACTGCTCTCTGTGTCAATACATATTTATATAACAATGTGGTAGCCATTTCTGCAGGAGATAGGAGGATAAGAATAATTCTGCTTATTCTTTGGCAAACAAAACAATTTTTCAGCAAATTTGAAAATGCTATGAAAGTATTAAAAGAGAACATAACATCCAGTTAAAATTATAAGAAATTGAACTATGAATATAGTTTAACATGAAAATTTGACTATTTCCAAAATGATTTTTTCAAATTTTGAATATGTATATGCTATCGTGCTTAGTTTTTTGAGGGTTCATTCTACAAAGCTAAAAGCACTTGCAGGCATTAAAAAATCCAGTTGAAGGCCAAGAAGATCTAATTTAAAGAAACTGAGCTCTGAGAACTGAGCAAAATGGGAGCTTTTATATATTTTTGGACTTTCTCCAACTTTCATTAACAGAATGAATATATCAATTAAAGTAAATTGAAGACAAAATTTAAAAATAACTGCAAAAAATGGAGATTCACATTAGTATTCATTACATGTGTGACATTCTTTGAGGGAACGTTTACTAACTTTGTGTTTCTTATCTGTGTTTCCCAGATGATATTTTGACCTGTTTTATAAGGTAACTAAAGGAGTTGTGAGCCAAATTAAAGCTGGGGAAGAAATTTTAGTGCTGGGTGTGGTTTTCTAGCAATAGGCAAAAATAGTGTTTTAGCACAGAATTTTTAGAGTCAGCATTTTCTTAATCAGCTGAATACTAGTTATAAATATACAAATATATCTGTATCTCCTAAAGTAAATGAAAACAACTGGGCAGCTAATTGCAGGATCTTGTGTCTCTCTCCACAGAAATGTGCACGCTCTGGCATCACAGGCATTTAATGTAAAAGATCATTATTCCCACTTCGGACACAGGAGACATGATTTACATAGTTTAAGTGACTTCCCCCTAGTCACAAAGCTGGTTAATTGCTGAGGAAGTGATTCAAGCAAGGATTTTGGATTTTAAAGCTCACCGGTTCTGTTGTCCACAGAAACACAAGAATACTAACGTTGAACACTGATACCACTGCCATACGAAGCCGCTGGTGACAAAATCCACTAGAAAGGGGTAAGTGGTGGCTTTTCGTATCACTTTCACTAACTGGTTGTCACTCCTAGTTTCCAAAACCCAAAGGTATGAGGGCGATGGGAAGACTAGGTTGGTCAGTGAAGAGCCAGCCCAACCAGGAATGTTTACCCCCTGGTGTCCATAGTAAAGAGCAGTCCCTCTGTCCGCTGGGTGGGGAGCTGGGCTGCAGGGTGCTGAAGGGCTGGAAGTGCCATAGGGCTGGCACCTTGGTGTCCTCCTCACAGGTGCAGAACTAGGAAGGCTCTCTACAGAAGACCTGTTCCCAGACCAGGAAGACACAAAAACTTGCTGAAAACAGTTAACTGGGCGTAATATTAGAGTGAAGGCATCTTGCATAACTAGAAGGAAGACAGCTTTAGAGGAAAACAATGAACAATAAGGCCGGGGCCAACTCTACTGTTTGACCTGCCTACCCAAGGACACTGGGGTGGGAAATAAGAAGGAAATGCAGGCAATTGGGTCAGCCAGTGGAATACATCAGATTTGGCTACTTTTTGTAACAGTATTTAAACTCTCTGGACAAGAAACCTATAGATCTAGAACTGTACTACCTGACAATAACATTCCTGCTGGTAAAACAATCACTCAGTGTTTAGTTGCCTAAATTGAAAGTCTACACACAAAAAGGAGGAAACTATGTTCATCCTGCTACTTAAAATATAAATACCAAAGGTTGGAGTGTGTTTTCCATGATTTACATGAGCCCTATCACATTTGGGAAAATGGATAGGGAACATTCACCTGGGAATTTGCTAATTATAGTGAAGTGTTTCAGAGATTATCTTGCTTATTGTTGACATTACCTTAAGCCATGGCCACCATATACTGAACGCTCAGACCTTGAGTGGCCTCACTAACATGGCCTGATGAATGAACAGCAGATGTGGAATCAGAGTGACTTAGGAGTCTGACTCTGCCATCTGACTACTGCCTAAGCCTGGCCAAGTTATTGATTCTCTTCCAAATCAGTTTCCTCCTCTGGGAAATAATGATAACAATATACTGCTTGTGGATTTGGTATAAAGACCAAATGAGAAAATGGGTATATGGCCCCAAAACCTTTCCTAGCACATAGAAGTGGAGTTTTAGCTCTATGAATGGAATCATTTGTCCCTTTCTCAGAACCTTAGAAACTCCTTATCATCCTATCACAAAATTCTTTCTATTTTTTCCTGTGACCCATCTAGAGTAAAATCAGGCATATGCCTAAAATTTCAAATGGTATTTTCAAATTGGAACTTAGTACTTTTCAGCGTTGTCTAATCAGCACTGAGGATTTTAAGGAAACGAGGAAGATGGTATAAGCAGCTGTCTCATAGTAACTTTTACAGGGCTTTATAGTCCTTTCTAAGTGACCTTAGTGAATTCTTCATTCTCCAACTCGGTGTTCACATATTTTATCGTTTGTATTGTGGTAACAGAGTAAGGACAAAGGTTTGTGGGAAAGCAAGGAGAAAATGGTTATATAGTAATCTTAAATTATTTCTGTTACATATTTAAACTGGTCCAGAGCATACCTTATACATGACCTCTAAATTACACAGATGAGAGATGGTTTTGCTAGAACATTTGTTGACATGAAATTGGCAAATGATGATATGTGAGCAGGAAAATAGGGAACAATTAAGTAAGTCCTATTGTAAGTATTCACTTGAAATTGTTATGAATACTCTGGTTAGCTTATGGTTGATATACTTAAATAGTCAAAATATTAATGTACTTTTAAAAAAAGAAACATATGGGGCGCCTGGGTGGCTCAGTCGGTTAAGCGGCTGCCTTCGGCTCAGGTCATGATCCCAGGGTCCTGGGATCGAGCCCCGCATCGGGCTCCCTGCTCAGCAGAGAGCCTGCTTCTCCCTTTCCCTCTGCCTGCTGCTCTGCCTACTTGTGCTCTCTACCTCTCTGTCAAATAAATAAATAAAAAATATCTTTAAAAAAAAAGAAACATAAAAGTAGTTTACAGTTTCTTACAATATAGTATCTTTAGGAAACTATAAGTTATATCTCACTCATTCAATTATACAGAAAAAATTTTATGTATTGTAATAAACATAATTTTAACACCTTAATAATTTAAAATACTTGCTTTTAGCAGCAGAGCAGAGAAGGAAGCAGAGGTGTAGGATTCCATATAAGGGGACTGGGGCATCTCAACCCACATACTATTATTTCAGAGTAAATTAGATTTCCCCTAATGGCTGCAGAGGTATGTTGGAAACCCCTTAAGTAGCATATCTGTTTTTCTTTTTTTTAAATTAAGTTTTTAATTTTAATTCCAGTATAGTTAATTTATAGTGTTATATTAGTTTCAGGTGTACAATATAGTGATTCAACACTTCCACACATCACTCGGTGCTAATTATGACAAGTTCACTCTTTAATCCCTATCACCTATTTAATCCATCTCTCACCAACCTCCCCTCCAGTAACCATCAGTTTATTCTTTAAGGTTAAGAGTCTGTTTCTTGGTTTGCCTCTCTCTCTTTTTTTTTCCCCTTTGTTCATCTGTTTTGTTTCTTAAATTCCCCATATGAGTGAAATCATATCGTATTTGTCTTTCTCTGACCAACTTATTTCATTTAGCACAATACTCTCTAGCTCCATCCATGTCATTACAAATGGCAAGATTTCATTCTTTTTTATGGCTGAGTAATATTCCAGTGTGTGTGTGTGTGTGTGTGTGTGTGTGTGTGTGTGTGTGTGTGTGTACACACACACATATATATATATACACATACGTACCACATCTTTATCCAGTCATCAGTTGATGGACACGGGCTGCTTTCATAATTTGGCTATTGTAAATATTGCTGCTATAAACATAGCAGGGTCCATGTATCCATCCCTTTGAACTAGTGTTTTCGTGATTTTGGGGTAAATACCCAGTAGTGCAATTGATGGATGGAAGGGTAGTTTAACTTTTAACTTTTTAAGGAACCTCCATACTGTTTTCCACAGTGGCTCCACCAGCTTGCATTTCCACTAACAGTACAAGAAGGTTACTCTTTCACCACATCCTCACCAACACCTGTTGTTTCTTTTGTTTTTGATTTTAGCCATTCTGACAAGTGTGAGGTAGTATCATTGTAGTTTTGATTTGCATTTCCCTGATGATGAGTGATGTTGAGCATCTTTTCATGTGTCTCTTGGCCATCTGGATGTCTTTTTTAGAGAAATGTCTCTCCATATCTTCTGCCTATTTTTGATTGGATTGTTTTTTTGGGTATTGGGTTGTATCAGTTCTTTGCATCTATGTTCATCAGGGATATTGGCCTGTAGTTATTTGTATCTGTGGTGTAGGTTGTAATTTCTCTTCTCTAATTTATGATTTTATTTATTTGGGTCCTTTCTCTGTTCTTGATAAGTCTGGGTAGAGGTTTATCAATTTTATTAATTTTTTCAAAGAACCAGCTCCTGGTTTCATTGATCTGTTCTGTTCTGTTGTGTTTTTTTTTTTTTTTTAATTTCTATGTCATTTATTTCTGCCCTAATCTTTATTTTTTTCCTTCCTCTTGCTGGCTTTAGGCTTTGTTTGTTGTTCTTTTTCTATCTCCTTTTGGTGTATGGTTAGGTTGGTTGTTTATTTGAGATTTTTCTTGCTTCTTGAGGTAGGCCTCTATTTCCCTCTTATGACTACTTTTGTTGCACCTCAAAGGCTTTGGACTACTGTGTTTTCATTTTTTTTCATTTTCATTTGTTTCCATGTACTTTTTGATTTCTTTGATTTCTTGGTTGACCTATTCATTAATTAGTAGTTCTTGCTTCAGTGGGGGATAAATGGGGCTCAGACAGACGCCTGGAGGCTTCAGGTAATAAGAGCAAGTTTGGGTCAATGAAGAACCTCTTAGTGTGGCTTTAGATCAGATTATGGATCCTTTTTGGAATGGACTGAAATGCTTTATGACTTTTTTTTCCCCCTTTTTGATGAAAGCTGGAGTAAAGACACAGGTGTATACTTTGCCTCGCAACTTTAGTCTGCTGGAACCTAACTGTAAATGCAGAAATAAGAAAAATGCCTATGAAATCAGAACAGCTACCGAGAAGCAAGTATTAAAATTATGAACATTCTTTAAGAAAGGGTTTCATGCTCTCATTTGGAATCACTTTTTTTTTTTTAAGATTTTTATTTATTTATTTATTTATTTGACACACAGAGAGAGAGAGAGACAGCGAGAGAGGGAACACAAGCAGGGGGAGTGGGAGAGGGAAAAGCAGGCTTCCGGCTGAGCAGGGAGCCCAATGCGGGGCTCAATCCCAGGATTCTGGGATCATGACTTGAGCCAAAGGCAGACGCTTAATGACTGAGCCACCCGGGTGCCCCGGGAATCACTTTATTTTACATATAGGTCTACAAGCTTTGTGATCTGATTTCCAAAAATATAGCAGGTTAGATAAGTTAGCCTACAGAAACTGACCACAAGAAAACATGCTAAAAAAATTAATCAAATAATTAGGTGGAAAAAGTGTAAATCAACACAAAAACTAAGTATATAAATATATTAGGGAGGAGGCAAATGGCTGAATGCACCTCCGTAGGCTGTGAAGCTTCACTGCACAATAATCCACTCACTGATGTTCAGTAAAAATGAATATGATAAAGTTGAAAAAGTAAAAGTTGTGCCATTGAGTTAATCAACTCATTAATTAAGTATACATTCATTGAGTACCTACTATGTGTCAGGCCCTTTGTTAGTTGCTAGGATAATCAAATCCCACCCATCACTCAGTGACAAGATGTTTCAAGAAGAAAATGAGATATCTGAGAAAAGTTTTTTGTTCTCTAAAGTGGTAAACAATGTTTAAAAATATTAATATAGTTTAAGAGGCACCTGGGTGGCTCAGTCATTAAGCGTCTGCCTTCAGCTCAGGTCATGATCCCAGGGTCCTGGGATCCAGCCCCGCATCGGGCTCCCTGCTCAGCAGGAAGCCTGCTTCTCCCTCTCCCAACCCTGCTTGTGTTCTATCTCTCACTGGGTGTCTCTGTCAAATAAATAAATAAAATCTTAAAAAAAAATAAAAATATTAATATAGTTTACAATAAGTTTTCTGGAAGATGGTTTATAGTCAAATGCCATTACTGAATGACTTAGAGATGAGTCAAATAATTTTAGGCATCAACTCATTCTTCTCACTCAGGCCCAGCCCAAAGATCTTATTGTTAGGGAAACGCTCCAGAATTTTTCTTGCTTCTGGGTCTTTGCTCTTGGTGCTATACCTCTCTTTTCCAAATCATTATATATTTTTTAAAATTTGCATTTATTTTATGTCTCTCCTCCAATATTGCCTTATCAGAGAGGCTTTTCCAGACCATTCTTATAAACTTGGCAACAACACACGTCTACCTCCTGAGGCCCAGACTTTCCCATCTTCTTTGCCATACATTACTTTCTCCACAGCATCTGTCAGTACCTAATATTTTATATTGCTTACTTGTTTATTTATTTTTAAAAGATTGTATTTATTTGAGAGTGAGCGAGCGAGCGAGCGAGAGCGAGCACAAGCAGGGGGAGAAGCAGACTCCCTGCTGAGCAAGGAGCCCAATAAAGGGCTCGATCCCAGGACTCCAGGATCATGACCTGAGCCAAAGGTAAGATGCTTAACTGATTGAGCCACCCAGGTGCCCCCTGTATAGTTGTTTATTGTTGTCTACTCCCACTGAACACAAGAAATATGAGAGCAGGGACTTTGCCTGCCTCATTCACTGAAGATTGCCCAGGGTCTGGCCCTCATAAAATTTGTTGAATGACTAAACAAATGAATCTATGCTTCTGAATTGAAATTTTAGGTAGTTGAGCCTGAAGCTGAAGTACCGTTCTGGAACTAAAAAAGTAACCAAAATTGAGAAAAATGAGTTCTTTAGATCAGTCCAGCTTCTCTGGAACAGCAGTAAAAGCAAAAAGGATGGTGACTCTAACATGGAAAGAGAGAAAAGGCCAGCCAATTTGAAGAGACCAGAAATAGAAATGGCCTAACATCTGACAAAGACTTCAAGCCAAGTCAAGCTACCAGAATAATTCACTATGACTTTATGACAACATTCTAATTGGGAGGCTATTAAGAAAGATAATAATGTGGTTTCTGGAGGGAAGGTTCCAGGGCTTGAATCCCAGCTCCAAGACACTGAGTAACTTTCATCTTGGCAAATGCCTTTCCTGAGCCTCAGTTCTCTTATTCTGAAAAAAATGGGTGACAGTGCCTACCTCATAGGGTTATAAGTTCTGGATGATGTTGTTTGTGTAAAGCTTAGTGCCTTGAATATGATAATCACAATAAAATTTTAATACCTTATCCTAATTCTAAAGACTATATATAACATTAAAAGTGATAAACATCAGACATGAGTGGTTTAAAAAAAGGAAAAAAAAAGTGATAGGAATATAAAATGGAGTCAACTATAGTACAAATATAAAAAATGAACAATTAATATGTTGGGCACTGATATTAGTTCTGTTTTGGCTGTAGTGCAGTGGGCACGGTGGGGGAAGCATATTACTACAACTGGAAAAGGGGAAAGACCTCAGGAGTTCTTCCATGGAGATTGTCCTCTATTCCCTCAGGGGATGAAAGACATATTTGGCAACCAGAGCCTGACTACAGAGTCCTCTGCTTGGGATGGAACTAAGAATGCACAATAAATTATGATAATCACAGGGTAGAATCACAGAATGTTAGAGGTGGAAGATAGTTTAGAGATTGCCAAACCTGGTATTTCTCAAATTGTTGCACTAAAGCATCTGTCTTTGAACAGGAGGATAAACATATAACTGCCTATCCCTCATATTCCTGAGACTTTGCTCTATACATTGACATGGTTCCTATAAAGAAAAAGATTTCCCTGGAGTGTATGCTTAACTGAAAAATTCTGGGAGATTTTTCAATAATTTACCTTGGTTTTAACAGAATAGTTTTAATTGTTCACCACTTAAATTATAAAAGCAAACCAAAGCAAAATAAGAAAAAATCATTTTTTTGTTAAATTTGCAAAATATAATTCTACTCATGTATATTATTTTAATTTCATCTCTTCTTAGCTGATCTAATCAGACCTTCTTGTAAAACTCTTGTACCTCATAAAACTCTAGAATTTTGGCCTGGAATTATTCTCCACTAAAGAAGCTTCTTTTAGTACTGGGACTAGGTCACAGACATTTGAAAATTACTTAAGTCTGACTAATTTACCTAGAGGGAAGTATTTTCTTCTTTTCCTGACTTCTTTTTCCTTTTGAGTGAAAAAATTATGAAAAGTTATATGTTTTAAACAAATAATGTCAAAATCCCAGTCAGAAATAGTGCTTGCAGATTTTAACATCAGGTCTTATAATATTTGTTTGTTAATGAGATAAATAGCAGCTTGTTTGTATTGCTCTGCCAGTTTGCATGATTTCAAGCTTCTCTTGCAAATAGAAAGTTCATTTGTCTATTTTAATTAATTAAAGGTCAAAGAATCCACAGCCAATTAATGCAGAGTTAAAAAGCCCATGACAGCTGACTTCATATTTATCCCCATGGGATTTAATAAGATGATGCAGTCCATTCCATTTTAGAATGCACCTTTCAGTGGTTTATAAATGCCTCAAAAACTGATTTCTCAAAGCAGAACTACACTTTAAATTAGATTTGCTCTCAAACTTTTGCTCACTGTTTAAAATATCTGACATTCAGCTCTTTGTGAAATGTGGAATCAAATGCAGGATAGCTCAGTGCCCTACCAGGTTCTTTCAGCAGGGCTGTGTTAGCTATATAGGTGAAGGAGAAGGTAGTTTAGGTGGCTTCTTATTCCTAATGGTGAAGTAAGGGGTCCTGTGAGACAGTGCCATGAGGATCAGATGGTCCTTTGTCCTAGCTGCTCCATGGGTCGGGTATATAGTTGTTTTATGAATTTGTGTTTGTGGCAGGTGGTCTCTTTCCACTGGTGCTCTAGCCCGGTGCGCTTTTTCTTTTTGGGCGTGTTCTTTGAGCTACAACAGGGGTAGCCTTTATGTCCATGATGGACTTAGCTTCACATGTCCCTTCGTTTTTGGCTAGACTTTTTCCCTTAGTTATCACTGCTTCTACATTTTTCTCAAAGTTTATGTCTTACTCTTTATTGCTCAGGATCGACAATGAGCCCCTAGTTACATGAAACCCTTTTTATTTTTAAATATATCACATTATAAAATACTCTGTCATATGCCTCCTGTTTGGAAAGAAGGTGGAAATATTCACCAGATGCTGATGTGTAATTGGCACGTGGGTTTCACATGTACACAGGCAAAGAACAGAATAGAAACATCAGTGCTTTAGTCTTTGAAATCATTAAACAGAATATTGAAGATCACGTTTGCTAACACTGTGACTTCAGACCATTCCCAGTATCTCTTCTAATAATAAATCCTAGGCTTGATTTAAATTTTGAATTATAATTGGTAAGTTGACTCTAAAAACAGGGAAAAGATGCTGTTATTTATTTGGATTGTTTTTCTCCCCCCAGCTTTATTGAGGTTATTTTATCCGATTTAGGTCACCGAACAGTTGTTTGTTCTCAGTGACCCAGTTCAGATGCAAATCAATGACCTAGATGGGAGTCCTCTTACTACTCCAGGAGGCCAGGGCAACCTCTACTCAGTTCCCTAATGGGAAGTTTTTTCCTTTACAAATATAACTTCACATAAAACTAAAATTAAAGTATAATCAGTGATAGAACTGCCTGGGTCCCATAGGGTCCCTACAACACTGTCTGCACATCACTAAAAAATATCACATATATCCCATTACTAAGGAAAAAAGGACTTACACACCAAAGTATTTGACATATTTCTGCACGATTGATTAAAAACTTTGAAAAAGTTTAAAAAATGTTCTTTTCCCATAAATGGGAAAAATTCCAATATTATAAATTCCAAATAAGAGCTGCACTTGTTATTCCCTGAACCTATGGCAATCACCTGCCTCAGTCGAATAGACCGACAGTGCCCTATCCTTCTGCTTTGTCTCATGTGCCGTCTAATACTATCACAACAGAGGTGACTGGCTATCAGGGAGCCCGCACAACCAGGACATAGAGGCTGTGACTTCATACCTAAGCTTCTCAACTAAGACACAACTGAAGTGTCAAGGATGTTACCACCCACTCTGTTCTTTATTACTCTGTTTGAAAATATGCACAGTGGGTTTTAAAAGTGGGTTTTGGAAAGTTAATTTGAATGCAAACATTTCCGAGATTAATAAAGTTACACAAAATTGACCAAAACCAAATTGCAATTTCTTTGTTTTAGAAGCTTGTTACGATGGACTGTGTAAAATTAACATTCCAAGAGACACTGTAAAGGCGTTGAGGAGACTGAAGAGTTGAAATGTTCTTCCTTCAGGCAGCCTGGCGCTGTGAGCTGGCACCCTGTGCAGCCAGTCAGGCCCTGGCCGCTCCTCATTTGGAGTTTGCTGAGAAGAACAATGCATGCGCATTTAAGATACTTTTGAATTTCACATTTATTTGTATGCTGTGTTAGCTTGCTTGTTATTCTCAATTAAATACCCTAAGGTCAACATGGGGAAGATCTCATATTCTATTTTGACCATGGTTTTGGTAACTGCTGATAACCTTAAACATCTACTTTCACCAAATTCTGAATAGTGATTAGTTTGATAAAGAATGGCTTAAAATGTTATTCTCAATTCCCGCATTGCCATTATTTTGATTCTCAATCTTTTTTAAACCAGATACTACTGGGGCTTACGTAGATGTCTATCATTTCTGTTATTTGACTGGTACTTTCACAGAAAACCCAAGTGGTGACTAAGGTTTTGGCCAACTGTTCTGCTTATTTTCAATTTCACTCTGAACAAGGGTGGGAACTGAAACCAAAGAAAGAAAAAAAATTATGTAACATTATAATTCTCTACTATCCCTAGTATGGTGAGTTTCCCAGTACCTGAAAACATCCCATATTCCAGTGTGTCTAACAACATCCCACAGATTCTACTTGGGGAACCCTATCCTAGTAGAGAACTGATAGGGTCAGCCTGCCTTGCATTAAAATCCATGTTCAGAACTTGGAATTGTCTCTTGGGGGGAAGTGTAATAAGTCTGTATTTGGCCTTAAGTACGCATATTTTGTGTGTTGTCCTTTGTAACATAGAGAGAAAGCCTAGTATGGAAACTGGAAAAGAATCCTTAAAAAGTCATCTTTCTCAGAAAGACAATAACTTATGCCTTTCAGAGACACACCCCCTTATTTCCACCTCCCCACGCCCCCCCAATAATACAGGCCAAGTATGAACACTGGAGAAGCTCTGGGTTGGCAGCCAAAGTTCCAATTCTATTAGATGGCACTGAAACCCTAGGATAGACTGGAACCGATTAGGGTTATTCATGGCTGAGAGAAATCCTCCCTCTCTGAGATATTATGACAAGGTGACGGTTCCATGAATCTGTGACTATATGGGTGGGAGACTGGTGGTAAGAAAGGAAGGGAATATGGAATACAAAAGACCTTCTAGGATTCTCTTTATCAGGTAGAAAGAATTATGACTTTCTCAGCCTTCCCAGTGATCTGGCACAATATCAGCCAACTCAGGGGTCCCAAGGTATCCCTGAAGAAAGGCAAGAGCTACAGCGGATCTAGCAGAAATGGTGAGCTGGCCCTCCAAGCATGTACAAGTGTCTTAATGGAGCACTACATTTTGTGCTACCAAGGGAATGATGAGGATACTAGAAAGCTGTAATTCTGATTTTGAGATAAAAATAATGTAACTTTATATTTGTATTATTGCTTATAATTCACAAAAAGCTTCCACATATCATCTCACCTGATCCTTACAACAATTCAAGAGAGACAAGGCATAAACTATTAATGCTACTCTACATTTAAGGAAACCGAAGCTTAGATAGGTTAAGTAACTTGCTTAAATCCACACAGTAAATAAGAGGCAGAATAGGGGATTTAAACCCATATCTCCATATGGTCTGAGCTATCTTGTCTAGAAACAAGAAAACTAAAAATATCTTGACTAATATACTTTCCAAGTATAATATCTGATATAGACAAGTCTTTCAATCCTTTTTTTTTAGAATATAAAACAACTTTCTTGCCACAAACCATGCCTTTTACATCTTTCCACACTAATATTTTGGTATTGGTGTAGAAAGATAATGTGTCTTATTCATTTTATGTTTATTTCATAATCACTTTCTCCCCCCATATATGAAATCTTGTGTGTATATGTATATATATATATATATATGTGTGTATGTGTTACATATATATGTAATCTTTCTGGGTATGAATTAACCTTTCATTTTTCTGTTAAAAAAAGTATTTAACGCATTTATAATGGATTTAGTATTACTAGGCCAAGAAATTTAGGCCAAACTGATGAAACTATAGCACTTATAAGTTCACTCATTTACAGTAGAGAGTATAGATTAAGGCTTAATATCCTCAGAGTTAAGGTCTTAAAAGTGCTCTATTGTGATTCTCCACAAGCAAGAATGACTTTCACGTTGACACTAAATGTGATTTTCTGTCCTTAGGCCAAGCAGGTTGGCAGATTGCTTTTATGTAATTCCTGTGAAGCTGGCAGGAGGTGACTCATATACATAAATGCCTCTTTCAATCAGGAAGAAGGTGTCAGAGGGCGGGTGGGTGGTGTCTGGATGACTAAGTTTTAAGATGTTAGGGGTACTGAAAAAAACAGTTAAAATGAGGGTTTCTAGGGAGATGCACACATGAGAGTCTCAGGATCATGTCAATGAAATCAAAGGAAAACTTTGAAAAGATCCTACTACAGTATTTGAATCTTAGTGCTTATTTCCTAACACTATGCAAAGAGAAATTCCCAAAACTTATATGTAAGTTAAAAACAGCCCAGAGTTTAAACAAGTTCTAGGAATGGGACTTGATTGCATGGTGATAAACTGGAATATTAAGTACATTGTATGAAAGGGACAGAGGAGTTACGGGTATGAGAAAATTATGAGGAAGTCACAGAATCTTTTAGAAATCGACACAGTGGAAGAGTGAAGTATGGGCCTGAGAAAATAAAGTGCCTATCACATTTAAGTAAAACAATGACACTTTCCTACAAATGGTAGGTATGGAACAGAATAAAAATCTCTATTGAAATCCTTGAATCGATTTCAGATAAACGCAAAGTAACAGTAAGGCCAAGCTTCTAGGTGGTAGTTCATAATAGTCAATGTTCTCTGTAAATGCCCAGTGGAACAGTTAAAGGCCAATATGGTAATTGAATTCCTAGGGAAAACTGACTAGGTTGACAAAGTGAAATTCTTCATTTCATGGCTTTGTGTTCTGGTCTTCTTATGAAACTTTTCTTATATATCTGTTCTTTTTTTTCCCCTTAAAAATTTTAAAGGGGTCAGAGCAAAAAAACAAAAACAAAAAACAAGGAGTGGAGCATATATGAAATTGTTAATAATAACGAAGAGTGATCAACATGAGCAAGGAGCCTGGACTCAACAATGTTATCAACGAAAGATTGCAACACTTTTTTACTCACTATTACTCTGCATACTAATGTTGGTCTGTTGGCTTTCCCTATACTATAATATCAATTTATTATTTTCAGAGACTCCATGCTTACTTTCAATTATAGCACCAGAACAATTTCTATCAGTACTTTTTTTTTCTGTTCATATCAATATAAACACTATATATGAATTCTAAGTGTCTCCAGGAAGTTCTGGGACTGTTGTTTGAACTCTTCTACTATTAGGCTTTTTTTTTTTTTTTTTTTTGAGTTTTCTTGATGTGATGAGTTTCTGAGAGAGCTAGTAGCATTATTTCAGAATCCTTTTGATATGGTCTGCTCCTGCCAAGAAACTTTTCAGAAAATATAGAATCTTAATTCTGCAGCAAATCTAAGCAAACTTCATTCCAGTGTTCAGAAGCAATCCTTATTTCCCCCAGACTGATTTTCATATGAGTTGCTTTAAAGAATATATAATCAATTTTCTGTGCAGAGTTGATAAGAAAGAAAATTCCTATGGAATTTTATGGAATTCTAAGTAAAAAAAGGCATGTTTTCACCTTTGTTTGTTTTAGTGTAGCATTAAGAGTGTATCTTCTAAAGTTAAAAGTGAGTTTGTATGATTTATCTGAATAAGTGTTTTGTTACTATCGTAGGCTTACTATAATTACTTTTATAATTTGTTAAATGAAATGGCTCTTGAAAAAGCCAACATACCACACAAGTGTTCATACTTGCATTTCTCGAAGATGTCATACTGTCAGTAAGGTTCCTGAGAGATTTGAAAGCCACCAAAACTCGGAATCATATTCAAAAAGAGTGAGAAAAACATCTTGATTGAGCCTACAGATCTGGCAATAGACTTTGGTACAAACAGTGGCATTTGGGACACAAGTATACCTCACACCTAACATATTGTGTATACCATTGTCCCAAAGGACAGACAATTGAGAGAAGTTAAGATTGAATGGTTCAAAATTTAAAAGGCAGAGTCAGATAGGGTTGGGCTTCTACGTTTCCATTTGCAAGCTGTACAACCTTGGGTAATGTTTGAGTCTCTCAGTCTACTCTTATAAAATGCCACCTTCTTTATGCAAATGCTATGAAGAATGACTGAAAATAGTACATGGAAGCACTGGATTAAATAATCAACTTAAAACACACAATAAGTCTTTAAAAATGTTACTTCCTTTACCTTTACCTTTATCTTTACCTTTTCCTAATGAATGCTTCTAGAGCAACAAAAAGCAAATCGGCACCCCCCAAGGTACTTTTGAAATTGGGTCCAACAGTGTCGGTTTAGTAAAGTGGGTGTTTTAAGTACCTCTCATCAAAGTGTACTTAGAGCTAGTGCTAATTAAAGCTAACATTTATTGAGCAATGGGCATTTAATGTTCACTAGACTCTGGGCTAAGGATGGACACAAGCTCATTTAACCCATTGAACAACTCTCTGTAGTTTTTTTAAAGATTTATTTATTTGAGAGAGAGAATGAGAGAGAGAGAGAGAGGGAGAGAGAGCATAAGCCAGGGAAGGGGCAGAGGGAGAGAAACCCAAGCGGACCCTCTGCTGAGTGCAGAGCCTGAGGCTGGGCTCAATCTCATGACACTGAGATCATGACCTGAGCCGAAATTAAGAGTCAGACACTCAACTGACTAAGCCACCCACCAGCCCCAAGGATTTATTTATTTGAGAGAGAAAGAGTGAGAGTGCTGGATGGGTGTAAGTGGGGGGAGGGGCAGAGGGAGAGAATCTTCAAGCAGACTCCCTGCTGAGCGCGGAGCCCTACCAGGGCTTGATCTCACAACCCATGAGGATCATGACCCAAGAGATCACAAGCTGAGTGGAAACCAAGAGTCAGTCACTTAACCAACTGAGCCACCCAGGAGCCCCAACAACTTCTTGTTGTATTATCTCAATCGATGCAACTACTTACTGAATTAGGGCTATCATTTAATTTGTTTTACAGATGTGGAAACTGAGGCACACAGAGGTTAAATAAATTGATCAGAAATTAAAAACTGAATTTTAATTAATTAATTTTTAAAAAGACTATTTGAGAGAGAGCAAAAGCGATCACAGAGGCAGAGGGAGAAGCAGACTTGCCGCTGGAGCAGAGAGCATGATGCGGGACTTGATCCCAGGACCCTGAGATCATGACCGGAGCTGAAGGCAGATGCTCAACTGACTGAGCCACCCAGGTGTCCCCCAAAACTGAATTTTAATTTAGTTTAAAAAAAGGAATACGGGGTTTCCTTTGCAAGAGGACTATGATTTTGGGATTACATGTTCATAGCACTAAATCCGTATTACCTTTCAAAACTTATGTTGAAAGCATTAATAAGCTATAACACAATTCCATGAAGAAAAGCTGTGGTGGTATTGAAAAACAATTCTCCACAGTACTCTCGAATTCCTGCACGTCTTGTGAGAGGAAGCACTGACTGCCTTTGCTATCAGTCTTTTCAAGAATGTTTGTAGAGTAAATAATCTCGTAAGAGACAGTCCTCTTCAGAGCAAAGGGCAAGTTGGCTTACTTTCCAGTATAAAAAAGACTGTCTACCTCCGGGGCAAAGGTCATGCAAGCTTATCACCCATGATAAAAGGTTCATTTCCTTAGATTAGGGTTCCTCTTTGTTATGCAACACACTGCATGTGCAGGTATCAATCATCTGGAACTCATCCCCTCACCCTTCAAGAACTGGCACGCAGAGAACCAGCTCAAATGTGGATACTCTGGCCACTGCTATTGCTGGTGAGTAATAAACTGACTTTTGTCAGCATCCAGGAAACTGTGGCAGCCTGACCTGTTAGCTTGCAAGTGGGGGTGAAATCTCAGACCCTTCAGAGTTCTTAACACTTGGCAAAAAGAACATTGTCAACATGCATGGACAGCAAAAGATCCAGTTTATTTAAGGTATTATCTAAAGCAACTGCAAAAGGATACAGGTGGGAAAAATAATCATTCCCAAAGGCTGTACTTTATCATGGACCAGAGAAGCTTTGGGATAGAAATTTGTGTGTGTACATGGAAAAAAAAAAGTAGAGGGCATATTGCTTGAAACCATGGAAAACTCATAAATATACATGGCTGTAAACAGCTTTCTAAAGACAGGTACACTGTGCAGCACATGATTTATATGTTTGCTTCTGGTTTGCAAATGAGCATTGGTACTAGATTCACAAAAGCTGTTAAATTCTTCAGAGGCTGAACACTGCAGGAAATGGTTTCCTGTTTATACTCTTACAAAGCCAATAAGCTGGCTTGTGACTTTATGCAACTATTATATTTGGCTAATTGGGTGGAGAAAGAAGGGTTAATTTACTGTGAGGTATAATTCACTGTTAATAAACTGTAACAAGCATCAGTAAGTAAAGAAATGGTAGCTTAATTGGGGATACAGCAAAGAGGCATTTTCTTCCTTCAAACGTACTTAATTAACACAGTTCATCCTCTGGGGGGCAGGAAATAATGAGACCATAACAGCCCTTGCCTCTGGATTTTGCTAAGTCTGTATAAGAGCAACAAATTACTTCACATGTAGCAAATCCCTCCTGTTACACGTGAAAGATCTTGTCATACATACATTTTAATTTAGAAATAAGTAAATCTATTTGTGAAAAACTAAGCAGCACATTTTTATAACTCAATTTACTTTTATATTGATGGATAACACAATCTACTACTTGCATTGCACATATTATTTAAAAATAAACTGAATTTTATATGCACAAAATTGTGATGTGTACTGAGAATAATGGATGCATAAGTGTAAAAATCTTCCATAAGATGCAGTATAACTTAGAGGAGATAAAAGGGAACCGACATGTAAATATCCAATGACTGCCAGGCACAACTTCATTTAGACTTCTTCAAACTTCATGAGGTAGATATTATCATCATCCCATTTTAAAGATGAGAAGACTGAGGTTCAGCTGGGTTAAGCAACTTGTTCAGGTCTCACAACCTGTGTGGACCTGAGCGTTGAGTACATGTTTGCTCAAGTCCAAAGCCTCGTTTTCTTTTCACTTTACATCTATTCCCTGTGTAATGAAGATAGGTTCTAGGAAGATATATTCATTTATTATCCTGGATTCATATTATTCATCATAACGTCTTTAAATAATTAATCCAACAGATATTTATTGAGGGAGCCTATGTGTGTTACTCTGTGGTAGGGACAGTGAAGGACATTTAAAAATGCCACATAATCTTACTATGAGGAGTCTATAATCTGATGGAAAAGCATATATGTGAAATGTAAAATGGAGGGCAGTTTGTGATCCAGAACTTCAAATGAGACTTTCATGAATTAATTTAGGAAGAGGACATTCCCTAAAAATAAAGAATGAGATAAAGAATTCATTTGGAGTCTCAGCCATTTCTGTGACATCTAAATATATCTCAGCCACGACCTTAGTGATGAAGTGCCCCAGGGCTGGTCGTCTTTTATTCTCTTCTCTACTGTCTCTTCTTAGGTGATTTCATCCAGTGCTAGGGCTTTAAATACCATCAATATGCTAATGATCTTTCAATTTATATCTTTCCACCTGACTTCTCCCTGAACTCTAGGCTTGCATACCCAACTGCTTGCCCATCTCCACTTGGACACCTAAAAGGCATCATACACTTAACAGGTCTAAAAGAGAACTCCTGATTTTTTTTCCCCCCTTAATAATAAGTAACACGGTGAGACAGGCACTGTACTAAGTACTTTACGTGTGTTTAATCATTGAATCCTTAGGGCACACCCATGAGGTAGCTGCTATGACAGTTCTAATTTTACATACAAGGAAACTGAGGCACAGAGGCTAAGTCACTTGGCCAAGGCCATTTAGTGATGAAGATGGGATGTCATTTCAGTCTATGTCCACAGTGCATGCTGTCACAACCGCTGCAGGACACTCCTTTCCGTGTCCCCCCACTGACAGGCCAAATCTGGAGAGTTATCGTTGGTTCTACTCTTTCTTGAAGTTCCTCACACACTATCCATTAGCAAGATCTCTCAATGATATCTCCAAAATATATCTCAAACCTGCTATCTTTTCACCATCTTTCTGACCACCATCATCCCTTACCTGGTCTATGATGGCCACCTAGCTGGGTTCTCACCTCCCAATTTTTTCTACAGTTCCCTCTCCATATGATAAGTAGTATGATTTTTTTAACCTAAATCAGACCTTATCACTACCTTGCCAAAGATCTCCAATGGCTAGTCCCTGAAATTAGATAAAATCTAAACTCCTCTCCATCCACGGCCTACCGGACCCCTGTGCCGTCTCTCCCTGCCTGCCTTTCTGAACTAATCTTACCTTGGGCTCCTTCACATCCACTGTGTTCCACTCACACTGGCCCCCCTTTTCTCTCTCTTAACCACACTAAGCTGTTCCATAAGGTCCCTTTGCGTGGACCTCTCTCACCCCAGATCTTTGTATTCATGGTAGGCTGATCTCTTCTTTCAAGTGTCACCTCCAGTGTTATATCAGAGAGGATTTCCCTACCCAGCGTCTCCAAGTCAGGACTCCCCTCTGCCTACCCGCAGCACCTTCCACCACTCTTGTGATCTCACTGAACACACTTCATTATTTTTTCCATAGCTCTCTTATCTCTACCTGAGATTATTTTATTTGTTCATTCATTTTATGTATATTGTCTGTTTCTTCTCATCAGAGAGGGAAGATGTATGCTAGCAGTGAACTTGTCTGTCTGGGCCACCACTATATCACCAGCTCCTGCCAGAAAGCCTGGCACAAAGTAGACACCTATTAATATTTTTTGAGTGGATGAGCAAAAAATGGTCTCACTTTCTTCTAGCTGATCTTATACCTCTACATTATTTAGAAGAACTAATTTAACTCACGTTAGAATTCTTTCCAAAGGTCTGCTCAAATATTCTCTCCCAGCGCATGGTATGTTTATAATATTAACTGCATAAATTCACTGAGGACATCCTGGAATTAGGTATTTGGCAGACACAGTAATTCTTACAGGTGACATACATGCTATGAAGTTGGTATTATTCTCCTTTTACAAATATGGAAACTGATGGTGAGAGAGGTTAAGGAGATTGCCCAGAGTTACTCCACTAGAGAGGGCAGAGCTGAGATTTGGACTCAGGTTGATCTGTCTGACTTTAGCTCCCATGTTCTTTTCAGCAGATATATTATGTTCAGCTGTGCACCTGGCAAGGAAAAGTAAATAATCAGAAAGATGAAATGACAGACAGCTTTCCAGTCTGTATAAATGTGAAAGCCAGGAGGAGAATGATTGAGGTCTACAAATGGTTGAGGTTAGAACAGAATGGTCATATATTATGTAAGAGCGAGGGGCTGGGAAATTTATTTCAAATTAAAAGTAAGCTTATGGGATGTATTACAATAGCATATGGTGGAGAATAATTACATAAATATTTTTTAAAATATTTTTTATTTCTTTATTTGACAGAGAGAGACACAGCGAGAGAGGGAACACAAGCAGGGGGAGTGGGAGAGGGAGAAGCAGGCTTCCGTCAAGCAGGGAGCCCGATGCGGGGCTCAATCCCAGGACCCTGGGATCATGACCTGAGCCAAAGGCAGACGCTTAATGACTGAGACACCCAGGCGCCCCTCTTTTAAATATTTTAATAAGATTTTTTATAGATGCGTCATAAGTTATTCAGGGAAACCAGAGTGTCTTGGAATATCCTTCACCTGAGATGCTAAAGTTAGAGAGCTCAACCACATCTTCTCACCACATGCCCTTCCTCAGTGCTGTCAGGCAAAGCATACCAGGTGGGCCGATGATGGAATTCTAAGTCTCAGAAAACGGTGTTCTGCTCACCCTGTTTCATCGTACAGTTACTCTGTTCAGATCAGTTGGTGCTGGGCTTCCCTTAGTAATGTTTTTTAAAGACATTCATAGTTTGAAGTGGAAGAAACCTTAGAAATGATTAAATCCAACTCTCTCATCTCAGAAAAAGAAATTAAACCCAGAAATAGTAATTTATAATTTGAAAAGTGCTTCTACATTCAGAGGTTCCCTGCATTCTCAGAATGGCTCTCTGGCCAAGGTGGTGCGTTCTTTCCACTTCTGTCTTCACACGGGGGAATAAGGCCCTGAGTGGTTACGTGTGAATGAGCCGGTCACTGCAGGAACAGTGTGTGGGGTACTGTGACTTGATACCTTCTGAAAAAGGCTGCATAAGCATTCTCTCTCTATGATACTGAGGTTCTTTTAATTTATTTTTTAAATTTTTATTTTTTTAAGGTAAACTCTATGCCCAGTATGGGGCTCGAACTCATGATCGTGAGATCAGGAGTCTCTTGTTCTACCGACTGAGCCAGCCCCAAGGTTCTTTTAATTATGATAATTTTCATGAGGTTTTCTGGGAATATCAATACAGACAGGCTATATATCAACTTAGAAACATACTGTTCTATTTATGGAAAGTGAAATAAAAGGGAAACTGTTAACTGACTAGAGAGACTATAAGTGTAAGGAAACTAAATCTGCACTTTAGCTACACGAATGAATGAAAATTTCTGATATGTTAGTTAAATTGTGGGCAATAAAGTGCAGAGACCATCACCTCCAACTGGCACATGTCTTTTTCTTTGTGAAAAAATAATATTGCATAGATCAATAATGACAGGTAACAACATCCCAATGGAAAAATGGACAAAGGGCAATTCTCAAAAGAGAAATAGAAATGGGCCATAAACATATGTGATCATCTTAACCCTCTGCCACAGTTATATAAATTTAAAAATTAATGCAATAAAAATTCTTATTCATCAGATTTTCAAACGTTAAAGAATGAGTAAATCCACTGTGTGGTGGGACTTAAGGGAGTTTTTTTTTCTTTTCTTCCTTCTTTGTAGTTTTCTACATTATTTGATTGTTTATTACAAAGTGCATATAAAAACAAAGTGCGTGTATTATTTTACATATTTGAAAACAATGAAAATTTATTTTTATTTTGGACAAAACAAACAAACCTAGCGCACATTAATTGGAGTTTCTTAAAGACAAATGTTTAGAGCTTCCTAACATAAAATTTTTCTTCATTCAAAAAATATTCCCCTTGTTAACAATTTTTAAGTCATCTGATGGGATAAGTCTATCCCGCCTATAATTCAAGGCAAACCTTTGTGATTTCTCTGATATTACATTATAAGCACATTCTCCCTCCCTCCCTCCCTCTCACTGTCTCTGGTCCTTCTTTCCTCCCTACTCTACCCCTTCCCCCAAGAAATACCACTTCTCTATCCTAGTTCTTAAACCTCTGGAGTCTTTCTTCTGACTGACCGGATATTCAGGTTCCTGAAAGATCACAGAAGCATGCACCATGCAAAATTATCCATTGTCTTCTTACTAGCTTGAACTAGGCCATCCATTTGTTGGAATCATTTCTTCAAATCCTCTGCTTCTTGTGCCTTCATGTAGAATCTACTCTATCTCCACAAGAAGTTTCACCCATGTACATGTTTGCTAAACTATTGTCACACAGTCTTGCTACATGGTATGGCTAAAAAGTAAGTGAAAATAAGAATTCTTCCAGTCACAAATCAGTTTTCCAGTCTTAAAATCAGTCACAAAAATGATTAATTCTAATTCTATTATGATCTCTTTCCATTATATATCTGCTTACATATGTACAATTAAATATTTTCATACAAAATCATTTTCTCTACAGAGAAAGATAATGGGACCCATGTCTTTGTATTTTGCAATAATACTGAATAGTTTATTTAAATCAGTATTTCCCCACACGTGAATATTTATCAACTGCATTAGAATCACCTACGTGAGCATATTAAACATAGACATTCCTGGACCCTCCCTAGATCTACCAAGTCAAAATCTGCAAGTGTAGGATTGAGAAATTAGCATTTTTAAACAAGCATTTTTAAATGATTATTTTGCCTCTTCTGTGATTTGGAAACTCATAAAAATAGTTTCATCTTGATAAATGATTAAACACATCTAAGCATCTCTGAATGAAAGACTGTTTAAGATGAAACTAGTGGCAAATTCTTGGACTGTTTCTTTAAAAAAATACTATTATCACCCTGATTTTTATTAATTTACAAATTACAAGTTGATTCATCACTGATGACTTTAAATACATCTGTGTTTTAGGCTCATCAACAATAAAAATATAAACTGTTGAATATGGAGCTGAGTATGACACAGATGATGATATGTGAGTGACTTGAAGGGTTAGCTTAAGTTTGATAATGATTTTGCTCCTTAGAGACATTCAGTTAAAATAGAGAACCAGTCTGAAAACTGTTGCTGGCTTAAAAATAAAGATGTGCAGTTAATTATCTTCCTAGGCTCTCCTTGTTCTTAGGGATGTTGCATTGACATTATGTCAATTATTTAAGTACAGAGCATTGAACACTGGGCCTCTGCCTCGGCTCTGAATTATCCCAAAGGGATGATGAATAGCCTCCTGTCACTGGCATCCATTAGAGACTGATCCCATTTAGGGAACCAGAACTTTTGAGTAAAATGAACAACTGGGTCTTCTCTGAGAATGACAACTGAATACTAACTAGTTCTTGTGAAGTTATAAGTGACAATGATTTTGGAGACTTAGTACTAGCAAGAAAGTTCCAACAAGAATGAAAAATATGGATTTCCTTTTTCATTGTTCATTTGTCCCTCCATCAGATCAATGACAATGCCCCTGTATCAGATAAGAAATAATAAAGAACCAAGTGGAAACAATAAAGCTTTTTGCAGCAAAAAAAAAAAAAAAAAAAGAATAAAGATTGGGAAAGTGTTTTCTCCCTTTACTCCCTTTAAATGCTTATTACATATCTATAGCAGATTAGCAAATTATGCAAAAAATCTTTTGAATATTAACCTAAACTATTTTTGTCAAAGCAAATACATTAGAGTTAAAATTTTCATTATAATACCTTCTTGCTTTTGAAAATATTGTAAGATAATTGTTAAAATGTTACACAAAGTTTCTTAAAGGTATTTTTCAGTATGTCAGAAATCCAAGTCGGCCAGGACACAGCTATTAACTATTTTGATGACAGCAACTCTAACCTTTGAAAAGCTTATTGTCAAAACCACTCAGTTCAATTACTGGAAAGTATCAAGGAAGTTGCCTTTCTAATGTGAACTCAAATACCTTGTCTCTTAGGATTCTTAAGGAATGGCTGTGTTATATGTGTTGTTTTGGTGTAGTAGATTATTTCATTCAAGATAAAGATAGTAAAGAACCCCCATTTTTTTTGATAGATGATTGTTCAATGCCTCAACCAGCTGGTTTAATTTCTACACACAACGTTTCTTCCTTTTCTCTTTTTCTTTTCTCGGAAAGCTGATCCTACTCAGTATATATAGTTCAGATGAAAAAAAAATAGATACAGTGAGTTACGTAAAAATAAATCTGTAAATCTAAATGGGGAAACAAGAAGCAATGCTGTACAAATCCAAACACCAGAGAATCAAAGCAGGATAGCAAGAGTGAGAACGGATAAACAGATGGAATAAAACTCCACTGTTTTTGCATTAGGGTAATTAGGGTAGGGGATTCCGAAGAGGGAAAGACTGATAAAATAAAACAAGGGTACTGAATCTGAGGTGGATCAGGAACACAGGGTAAGATAAAATGGAAAGAGGGGGAAAAAAAACCCATAATGAAACTGGTGACTAGTGCTTAAGTAACTGTGTGGTAGTTCTAATGAACTGGCTTTTACATTTGGTTTTTAATTCATCTAATAGTGGATGCACTTCTAGAAAAATGACATTAGAAACTACTGAAGTAGTAAATTGATGATAGTCACATATCTGCTCCTACTGAGCAATCTTTGGAGAGCTAACTTTCTTAAACTACCGAAGTGAAGAAAGGTTTACTAGCTTGCCCATGTTAACTTTTAGAGTGTAAGGGATACGATGAGTTTAAGAGCACAATAATTTAATTGTCCTCAATTAATTACTATTGGTTCAGTGAGCTAATTCATTATTTAATTATATATCTGTCACGAATGTTTCATTTTCCAGTGAGAACAGTAGTCAAATCTCTTGGGGGAATGAGTAGCTGGAAGAAGTACTGGCATGATTAGGGGCGCCCGGATGGCTCAGGCAGCTAAATGTCTGACTTCGGTTCAAGTCATGATCTCAGGGTCCGGGGACTGATCCCACCGTCCAACTTCCTGCTCAGCAGAGGGTCTGCTTTTCCCTCTCCCTCTGCCCCTCCCCAAGCTTGTGTTTTCTCTTTCTCTCTCTCTCTCAAATAAATCTTAAAAAAAAAAAAAAAAATTACTGGCATGTACATGAAGAGCAGAGCTTGTGATAGGCAGAAAAAAGCCTACTCCTCACCCTCAACCCCCCAAGATGTTCAAGTCCTAATCCCTGGATCCTGTGATTATGTTACTTTTTAAGGCAAGTAGGATTTTGCAGATGTGATTAAGTTAAGGATCTTGAGATGAGGATTATCCAGGTGGGCCAATCTAATCACATACGTCCTTGAAAGTGGAAAACCTTCCCAGTTTTAGCCAGAGGGAGACGTGGCTATGAAAGAAAGGCACAGAGCACTGCTTACTTTAAAGATGAAGGGAGGGAACATAAGCCAAGGAATGTGGGTGGACTGTAGAAGATGGAAAAGATGAAGCAATGGGTTCTTTCTTAGAGCTTCCAGAAAGGGACACCACCCTGCCAACACTTTATACTTAGCCCATTGAAACCCATGTTAGACCTCTGGCTGCCAGAACTGTAAAATAATAAATTTGGGTTGTTTTATGTCCCTAAGTTGGTGGTAATTTGTTATAGCAGCAATAGAAAATAAATATATAGCTATTTTAGTAATTGGTGCAATTAATAATTATAACTAATAATCATTGAATTATTAATATGAAAATGAAAAACCACTTAATCTTTTAAGGTAAAATTCCAATATGCACCAAATGAGTAAATTTTAATACTTTTAAAATTTTAGTCGACTTAGAAGCTTTATAAAACAAGTTGACTATTTCCTTTGTCTATAAACAGTCCATAAATTATGTCAAGTGTATGTCATAATTTATTTTATATCAACGTTATGATTTTAAGATCTGTTTTGTATCTCAGGTTACAGTTTTATTATGCATAAGTGGCCTATAAAAGTTAAGAATAAAAAAAGTGCTTTAGCTATTCATTCATGCTCCCCAGAGACTAAGAGATAATATACCAGAATTTTCTGCATTTTTTGTACACTTTAAAAAATGTTAAAATGCCTGTATAAAGCACATTAAAACATTATAGGGACTGTGAAATCTGAGCATATACAGAAAGAAAAAAGTTAAATTATCTAAATTATGGGCAATTTCTGTTCCTTAATTAAACCAGCACCAAAAGTGTCTCTCACTATGCCACTTTAATTCACTACAAACTGCTAAGCTGATTAACCAGAACTGTAGGCAAAATGCCTACTGTTACCTCAAATCTTAAAGTAAAATCTACCTTGTCCATATCATTGCAGTTATAAAATCCAAGGCATTCCAAGAGGTGGTTGATACTAAGTTTTGTTCCACATTTATAATTAAATCCATGGCAAAGCTTCAGATATGACCCATTAAGTTCTAATAGACTGTATCTTGGATGCAATTTGCTATAAAATAGAATTTGGTAGGGAGGATTTGATATCGACACCATAGTACTGTGTTCAGGTATAACTGCGAAGCAACATGAGGTGGAAAAGCTCAGCTTTGGCAGCCAGGTAGGCCTGCATTTTGTATTCTGGGATGGGCACGTGCTAGCTGTAAGATCTTAGGCAAGTCAGTCTTAGTATATAAATCTCAGTTTCTTTATTTAAAGTGATGGTACTTATAGTCATTGTTTTATAGGATTTTTGTGAGTGTGAAATGACAATGAATGTAAAATAGTTAAAACAATATATGAACTCAATAAGTATTACCTGTTTGGGGAGTAGTTAAATACCCTCAAACATATCATTATAAAATAACTACATCTTCTATGGGCCTAACACTATAAGCCATCATTACAGAAATACAAATGAAGATCCCTTTATATTTTGAATTACTTCCTAGAATTATGGAATATTAAAAAAATAAAAACTCTAACTCAACTCTCAATCCAGAGAAGCATAAAACCCAGGAAGTGGCAAGCAGGAAAATTTTCTCCTTTGTTTTTTACTTCTTTTATAAAATAAATGTGTTTCATTATTCATCAGTGTACCCCTTGAAATCCCTATCACAGCACTTTGACAGAATAGATGTTAGTAATTTTCTAAACTGAATTGGATTATCTCTAGAATCTAAGTCTTTACTCAGAGTTTTGGTCTTCTAACCTCCTGCTAATGTGTGGAGCTTGCCATTGCCTGGATGAGCTCTAGTACCATCTATAATGGTTCTGCTCTTTGTCATGCTTGGAAAGGAGATTCACTGTTTTGGGACTTTAACAATGTAACTAGTCACCAAATATTCTGTTAATACATTCATATGGTGTTCCCCAATAGCGTTTTCTCCTTTAAATGATTTAGAACTCATTGTTTTAGAATGGCATTGTGTCACAAATAACTCCTTAATATTAATGGAAATACATCTATCTCACAATTTAACAAATTTAAAAAAATGTATTAAGTGTAGGTTGATAATGGTTAGGAAATAGTTTTTTTCCCTTTGCCTAAATTATTATCTTATTTCCCTATGTTTAATTATTGCCAAAAACTATTTCCAGAAAATTATTTCCTTAAAATTACTATTGGTATAATTGCTAACACACTATGACTATTTGAGTTTGATAAGAATATTCAGGGTGATGTATATTCCTGTAAGAATAAAAGGTTTGACACATTATGATACATTATGATAATGATACATTATGTCAAATTTAGAAATACGTATTCCATCAAACTAAAAGAGAAACATTTCATGTATATTTATTAGAACAGTCCCAAATTGCCTAACTTTTTGACAATTCTAAGATAATTAGAGACCAGTGGATTCTGACATATTCCACTCCCACAAGCATTCAGGTGACTTCTAGGGATCCCTAATCTTCCTGCTATGAGCCACAACGGTTATACGTGAGGGAACTGTTAACTAAGCATTGTAAACTCAACAAAACTATCTTTCAAAGATGAGGCTGAGTAAAGGCATTTACACTCCATAAAAAGAATCTGGGAGAGTTTACCATAAATAGACTCTCATTAAAAGACCTTCTAAAGGATGTGCTTCAGGACGAATGAGATTCATTCATTCAATAAATATATACTGAGCCAGGCACACTTCTAGGTCCTGGGGATACCTCAGTGAACAGAACAGAGGAGAAAGTCTTGCCCTCATGGAGCTGACATTTTAGTAGCCAAAGTTACAAAGCAACATAAATAAGTAAATATATATGGTATGTCCAGTAGTATGCTGTTAAATCTTTACCAACTGGCTCTTTGGGAAGGCCGGGGGTGGGGTGAGGGGAAGCCTGCATTTGTGCATTTGCCAATTTCTGTGGTGTAAATGCTACCTCCAGTCCAAATTCCAAACTGCTGGCTATGTCCTGAGGGAAGAGACTTACACAATTGTCCCACTGAGCCTGTGTGAGCTGCTTTGAGCACAGCAGTGAGGATCCTAAGTGCTAGGGAGAAAAATGAGCTGGAAAAGATGGGGAGATTTAGGGCTTGCAATTTGAAAGAGAATGGTCAGAGGAAACTTCACTGAGAAGGTACAATTTGAGTAAAGAACGGAAGGAAGTGAGAAAGAGAGCCATGCACCAATTTTGGAGAAAACCATTTTAGGCAGAGAGAACAGCAAGTGCAAACTCTGAAGCAGGAGCTGGGAACAGCAAGGAGGCCAAAGAGGCTCCTGCAGAGTGAGAGGCTCAGCAGTTAAAGGCAGGGTGAACAAGATTTTAAGAATTGAGGCTTAGGGTAAGATTGGAAGTCCCAGGAGCGTTCTGAGCTGAGGAAGGACAGGATCTAAATTATATACGGCCTCAGTCTGGCTTCTCTGCTGAGAAGGAGTAAGCCAAGCTAATAAAACTCTGATGGTAGTCAAAATAATAATGTCTAAGATCTGGGATTCAACAACAACAACAACAACAGAGTTAACATCCAAAATAGGAAGGGCTTATCAGCCAGAGGAGAGTGGGCATGATGGGAAATAAAGTACTTCGTACTTTTTGACTGAGGTGTGAAGATATTGATTAATATTAGCTAAACATATGTTTAGCACATATGTTTAAATTTCTGGAGAAACTCCTAGAAGAATAGAAATAAAGTATATACATTTCAAACCAGGAGTGGGTAGGAAAAAGAAGGAAACTGACAATAAAGGCAATAAAAAACAAAGCAAAAAAAGAAGAACCTGAACAAGTGGGACTAATATAAAGCACAAAATAAGATAGCTGAAATTAATCCATACACATTGATAATCAAATTAAGTGTAGATTGATCTTGTTAACTAAAAGACAAATATTGGCAAAGTAGATAAAAAGAAAATTAATTTACAAGTTGTTTTTTAAACTAATTTATAATGTCAAGACATGGAGAGAAGATAGAACAAATATAAAAATGAGATCATGTGGGGCGCCTGGGTGGCTCAGTAGTTAAGCTTCTGCCTCCGGCTCAGGTCATGATCCCAGGGTCCTGGGATTGAGCCCCGCATCGGGCTCCCTGCTCCATGGGAAGCCTGCTTCTCCCTCTCCCTCTCCCCCTGCTTGTGTTCCCTCTCTCACTGTGTCTCTCTCTGTCAAATAAATAAATAAAATCTTTAAAAAAAAATAAAAAATAAATAAAAAAATAAAAATGAGATAATGTGTAATTTTTAAATAGTAACCCCCCAGAAGCTCGTTAGGTATGTTAGCATTAAGGTAACCCCAGAATGATAAAATTTTCAATTAATATATAAATATATAAGTAAATATAAATGTGTATATATGTATATATATCCTTAAATAACATAGCTTTAAAGTATAGAAGGTGATAATTGACAGCAAAGCAAGGAAATATTTACAATCCACTATCAGATTTGAAGAATTAAACACACCTCCTTTGATAACATCAAGTAGTATATCCCATCTCTCCCCTTGCCTCCACAAAAAGATCAAAACAGTAAGAACATAGAAGATTTGAACAACATAGTTAACAAAATTGAGCTAATAGATATACTTTAACTGGAGAATATCTGTTTTTGTCAAGTACACAAGGAATAGTATATCCAGTCATAAAGTGATCCTAGCAAATTTAAAGTATTAGTTTCAAGCAGACATATGCTTCTAGACAAATTGCGATTAAAATGAATATCAGCAAATAGAAGATAAGAAACAGCAGAGAAAATGGAAAGGAATTAGAGAAATATAAGAGTGGGGGGGTTGGTGCTGTGTAGGTTTGACATCCATTCAGCACATTATAAATAGTGAACTATCTGGAGAAATTTTTGTTTCCTTTCTCTTTTTACTTGTGACAGAATAATTGATAGCAGGTAACTTCCCCCCCTAGACATTTGGTATGTTAAGTTCTTTTTCAACGATTTTATGAAGCTTCTGGCTTTACTTTAGCTGGGGTAGTGAATATTCTGATGAGAGAGTGAAGGCAGGCAGCATAGAGATCACCTTTACACTCCAATTACAGCCTCCAGGGATTGGCCCCTCGCTAGACTGAGAAGTCAGCCAAGTCTGTCTTTTGAGCCTGATACCACTTACTTCTCAGACCTTTGTGGCTCTTCCTGCTTCTATTTTCAGTTCTTTCTTTTCCCTAGGCACTCTGGGATCTTTAGTTAGTGAGGAAAATAATGATGAAGTCACTGATGACATTGTATTAAAGATTTAAGAACTGCCCTCTCCTGAGGCCACTTTTAAAAATGTAGGTATTTTTAAGGGGTAATATACAACAGCCAAATTAAGAAACAGTGACCTGTTGGAAACTTGCGGGAAAGCCTTGGGATAGTGTTGAGATGGCGGCGGTTGCTGAGTTGCTCCCCTCGAATCACACTGTGGGCACCTCTAGTGGGCTAATAATATGTGGCTGGGCTGCTTCCTCATTTCCTATGGATGTTAGAAAGCCTGGCAAAAAGACAATGCGCGCCAGTCTTAGAAGGAGGAGGGAGAAACATAGGAGGAAGAGAGGGATGCGTAGCTCTTCTATGTGTTGACAGCATAGCTGCAGGAGTGCCGTAAAACTTTGAAAGACCCCCTTCCCTCTTCCACTTCACGACTGTCTTAGGGGTGATATGTTATAGGAAAGGGTCTAAGTCTAGAGATATAATGGATCTTAGGCCTAGAGTGAATTCATTCTTCTAAGGGAGAATGTGAACTGTTAGTATTCATTTGGTCATGGTGTGCTTTCAGGGATAGCTTTAAAAATGATTTAATGGCAGAAACATCTATTCATAAACAACTTTCCCTCTCCAAAACGCTCTCTGTACACTTAATCTCAGGAAGTCCGAGGACAGGTCCTAGAACACTAGGAACTTGAATATCACAAAACTAGTCCATGGTGAATTTGAGACAAGTCTTGTCCACACGGTTCAATAAAACACACACACACCCCTTTTTCTGATTTCAATATGACTGAAATTAGTATTGACACTTTTGAAGAACATATTAATTGTCTAAACTGTATGTTCTTTGGTTCTCTAAGGGCTATGGCTTGTAGCTTATAAATTCTGCAGCTAAAAAGGACAACACCTTAGGTCTGTATTTTTTTTCTTCCTCATGAAGAGTCATATATTTTGTGCCATGTTAGCTTCTTAGTCGCTTTGATGCTCCTTAAAAAAAGTGCTCATGTTACTCAACAGTTAAATAAGTAAAAACTGATATTGCATTGCTAATTCTGATTTTCCAGTTAAATAAGGAAACACTTTTTTTTTCTACATAAGGAAAAAAATAAAACTTTTGCAGTGATTAGTATAATTAAAATTTATGTGCTATGCACCATCCTTCTAGTGTTGCAAGAAACGTTCTATGTTGCCTTCAATTTTCTCACATTCTTTTCAATTTTCCTAATACTTTAAATAGGGAAAATATAGTATTGTTCATAAGTGGTAATAATTAAATAAAAGAACTTGATTAAAAATATTTCTATTAATTAGATACTTTTAATTACCATATCCACGACCTTCTCTTAGATCACATGCTCTTTAACCTCTCTTCCTAGGAAAAGAGATAAGGTAAGGTTACTAACTAGGTTAACTAACCCTAGTTAGTTAGGAAGACTTATTGCTCCAGTTTGCCTGGGACTTTAAGTTTTAGCACCAAATGCTCTCAGTCCAGGGAAACCAGGATGGTTGGTCACCCTAACTCCTGTTCGCCCTCCAGCTAATTTCTCTTCTTTCCTTCACATCAAAATTTTTCCATTGAGTATCCTACACTCTTCTCCTCCATGTCTTAACTCTCTCATTTACTCCTGAACTTATTGCAACTATGCCTCTGCCTCAAGGCATGCCTCTGGCCCCATTCCCCTGGAGTTTGCAAGCATCTCCAATGACCTTCACCTTTTACCAAAGGAGACTTCTAGTCCTTACCTCCGTGGACCCAGCTGCTGGATTTTATACTGCAGATCACACCCTCCCCGACATTCTTCATTCCCAAGGCTTATATAGTAGTCCCTCTCATTCACAGGGGAAACGTTCCAAAACCAACAGTGGATGCCTGAGCTTGCAGATCATACCAAACCCTACATATGTTTTTTCGTATACATACATCCCTGTTATAAAATTTAACTTCTAAATCAGGCACAGGAAAAGGTTAACAACAATAATAAAATAGAATCATTATAATGATATACTGGAATAAAAGTTATGTGAATGTGGTCTCTCTCTCTCAGAACATCTGATTGTCCTGAACTCAGCCTTGTGATGATGAGAGAGGACAAAATGCCTACCGATGAGATGAAGTGAGGGGAATGGCCGAGGTGCTGTGACAAGAGTGTTAGGCTACGGGTGCCTGGGTGGCTCAGTCTTTAAGTGTCTGCCTTCGGCTCAGGTCATGATCCCAGGGTCCTGGGATCGAGTCGCACATCGGGCTTCCTGCTCAGCAGGAAGCCTGCTTCTCCCTCTCCCACTCCCCCTGCTTGTGTTCCCTCTCTCGCTGTGTCTCTCTGTGTCAAATAAATAAATAAAATCTTTAAAAAAAAAATGGAGTGTTAGGTACTATTGACCTCGTGACCGTGTGTCAGGACGATCATGGCTTCCTGACCATGATTGACGGCTGGTATCTGAAACTATGGAAAACAAAACCACAGGTAAAGGGGGACTACTGTATAACAGCATCACTTCTTAGTCTTTGACCCTGTTCTTTTTGACTCTTATTAATGAGATCATCTCTCTCCAGTTGTTTTCTGAAAGATGATTTTCCTCAAGATTCTATCCTATACTCAGTTTTTTTCCCTTATCATTCTCTAAGCCCTTTCCCTGGCTGATCTCACATACTTTCATGCCTTGAACCATTCCCTCGACAGAATAGTAACTTTAAAAACCATGCTTGCTATCCAGACTTCTCTTGTGAGCCAACTACCTGTTAAAACATCTGTACCTGTATGTTTCAGCTGCACTTCAATAATTTAACATTTTTAATATGGCCTCTAATTACCTTCACTATGATCCTACTGTTCTCTGGTTTTTGTTTGTTTGTTTTGTTTTTAAAGATTTATTTATTTATTTGAGAGAGAGAGCATAAGTGGGAGGGGCAGAGGAAGAGGGAGAGAGAATCTCAAGCAGACTCCACACTGAGCTTGGGCACCTGATGTGGGGCTCGATCTCACGACCCTGAGATCACCAACTGAGACAAAACTAAGAGTTGAATGCTTAACCCACTGGGCCACCCAGGTGCCCCCTCTTTCCTCTTTCTTTGTTGTTGGAATAATCAACCATTATTCACCTTGCCAAACATCTTAATCTTATCCTTGATTATATTCTCCTTCATCTCCACTGACCCAGTTAGTAAGTTGTTCGATTTTACCTCCAAGATAGTTCTTAAATTGGTCCTTCCTTCTCCATTCTTTATCATTCCCTAGTTTCAAGAAATTTTCTTTTATCTGAAATGTCACTGCTCTAGCCTCTGAAATCATCTTATTGTTCTAGCCTTGCCTTCAAAATCTGTCCTGCTTAATAGGAATTAATAGTTTCAGGTACACAGCATACAGTACAATGTTTCCCAGGGCAGTACTTATGTAAAACCATGCAGACAGCTTTACTATTGCATTCACCACACAGCAAATGATCTACCTATTTATCAGCACCCCCCACCAAGATAGTAAACTCAGTAAGAGAGGAGCCATGCTTTATTTACCTTTTTATGCTTGGTGCCTGCCTCTGTGCCTGGAATGTGATATGGCCAAGAAGTTACTGAGCAGGTAGATAGTTGCTCAGCACAATCATCAACTATGTGCTTTCTGGGCTTCCGTTACTATACTTTTCCCCACCCTCTCTTCTAAAGGGATGAGGCTATGGCTTATGATTCTATCTACATATTGCCAAAAATACCTCACGTGTAGTACATGCTTAATAACTAGCTATGGAATGAGAGAAGGAAGGAAGGAAGGAAGGAAGGAAGGAAGGAAGGAAGGAAGGAAAGAAAGAAAGAAAGAAAGAAAGAAAGAAAGAAAGAAAGAAAGAAAGAAAGAAAGAAAGAAAGAAAGAAAGAAAGAGAGAAAGAAAGAGAGAAAGAAAGAAAGAAAGAGAAAGAAAGAAAAAGAGAGAAAGAAAGAAAGAAAAAGAAAGAAGGGGAGGAAGGGAGAAAGAAGGGGAGGAAGGGAGACAAAGAGGGAGAGAGAGAGAGAGAGGGAGGGAGGGAGGGAGGGAGGAAGGAAGAGAGAAAAAAAAATGTTTAGACTCTCAGGGCAACCGCATACAGTGAATTAGTGTTTTAGAAACAATCACAGATACAATGTAGAAGTAGTTTAAAAGCCCAAATAATTCCAAAATATACTTTCTTTTAAGCCTTCGGATTTGTTAGAAAATATATTCCCATCTAAATGAGCAATTCTCTAAATATTTTATATGCTGAATTCTTATTAAATGTGCTCAATTGTAATGTGTTTAATTTTTTATACCACTTAAAAATGGTTTAACCTTAAGAGCACTGAAGGCATTTTGTATTTTGTATAATTTTAGAGGATATAGTAGGGTTTGCATATAAAACTTAGATTTATCTAGCACATTTTTAAATGGTATAACAACATATTTTGCCAGTTTTAAAGAATTATAGTTTAGAAATCAAACCTTAAAAACATATTTTATCATAATATTTTGAAATGAAAAAATTGGAAGAAAATTATATACTGTTTGTAATTTGCAAGTGCATAATGTTTAAGCTACCAACTTGGTTTTAACTTAGCTACAAATTTCAAGTATATTTCATAAGACTTAATGAAAACTTAAGCAGAACTTCTATGTTAATTATTTTTATTGAGTTAAAATGAAGAGTCTAAAATACTGTGTTTTTTTTTCTTTCTTTCCAGTTTTTACACTCTCTTATGATAACATTTAATGGTCCTTCTGGTATTCTTAGCTCATTAACTAGTGTGATGAACATTACTATTATTTGCCAGATGCTTAGTCTCTATAGAAAAGAATGGGGTTTTCAAGATTTTTTTCTGTCTGATTTAGTCCTTTGTATTTCATTGAAAGGTCAAAGCTGTACAGAATAAAAAATATGTATCAAAATCTCTCCTTTCACTTTTATGAGAAATCAATTTGTAGTATAAGAAAGATAGAATCCTATAGTATTTTGAATGGGAAAGTAAGATAAATGTAGATCATTTTAATTTTAAATTTCCTTAATATTAAACAACCAGTTGTTTATGTAAAACAATTCATTCACAATAATCAACTATCTTCAAGTAACTGTTTTCTATTTAAGGGCAACAGTTTTATACAATGAGAAATCTAATACCATTTAAATGCAACATGATGGGCTTCATATATGTACCAGAGGTGTTCAGTGAATTCTGAAACATAATTTAAATCCTTACGTTTGTGTATGAATAAGTATGCTTATATATTCATAGCTTTCCATATTTAGCAGTGATTTTAAGAGTTCCAAAAAAATAGAAGAGAAAATGAATTGCACATTTGACTTCCAAAAATATCTGAACTTGCTACTTATGAGATCTTTAATTCTTGAAAATTTGTGGGAGTATTTATTTTCATTAAAACAAATTCACTTTGATTTCATATTTAAATGAACTAAAGTCTTAGATTAGTAATAGTTTTCTAAGGTAGATAGTTTCTAGAAAGTTAATTAAACAAGATGGTTTCTACTCTGTAGCTGTATATACACATAGGAAAGCATTTCAGGATCCTGCCACACTCAGTCCTTTAGTGCAGTCTTCATTTTTCTTGATTCAGAGGGCATAGCCCTATATCTCAAATATAGCTGAGAGTAGCCAACTCATCCCAGTTTGCCTCAGACTTTCTGATAAAATGAAGATCCCATGTCCTAGGAAATCCCTTAGCCCCAGACAAACCAGGACAGCTGGTAAACCCACTGGAAGACAACCTAAACTTTGAAACTTTGAGATAAAAAGGGCCTTACCTTAACATCATTGGTGTTCATTCTTGTTCCCTCCTTTCCCACAAAAATATCATCAATATCCACAAGAATGTACCTGTCCAAGGACAGTGTCAGCCTCTTTCCTGACAAGAAGGAAACTGCGTCTATGAAGATGAGCTTATGCAACCAAAAGTTCAAGTTGTTGCCAAAAAAAACTCTTTGAATTCCATCATGAAGCCCCAAGTCGTGTATGACAGTTGCATAAAAAGCACCTTTAGAGATGGGAGGAGAAAGGTTCTCTGGGGTCTTTACTTTGGCAAATATTACTGGTTGGTAGGCTGAGTGATTAATCTGGAAAACTGTCCAGTCAGTTCCAGGTAAAGAACCTTTTTCAAGCTTGGAAGATTTGGTCACATGAAGCAATGGAGAATGAGGATTAATACAACAATCTTTTACCGCAAGGTTTCCATATATGGAGAAAGGGAAACCTTTCAACTGAAAGCTCTGTAGACTCTTCTCGCTAGTTTTGTGGAATCCAATGACACCCACACCATATTCCACACAGTATTTATCTAAAAGGCTTCGGTTCCAAGAGTCCATGTTTATATACTTTAATATATTCTCATAAATAACGAGAATATATTTGCCTTTAGTTTTTTCTATAAGTGCTGGGAGATCCCCCTTTCCAGGAGCAATTTCAATGTGATACTGGAACCTACTGGATTCTAGAATCATAATTATGTCTTGACCAAGTGATGAGTATTGGCTCTCCACAAACACCAGGACTGTGGGGTCTGTCCTCGAGGCATCAGAAAGCTTCATTGTCTTGACTTCCATAAGCCTGTATGGTAGGTGTTGGAAATCCGCACAGTCCACTTCAGACATCATCTCGGAGGGTTCATTTTCCTGTTTGTAGCCACTGTACAGGTAGTATGCAGAAATAATAATGCTCACCATACAAAATGTGGTGAGCAGAATAACCGTCCTTTGAAAGTGTCTGTGAAGCTTCATGATAAAACTCATGTTGCATATACTTCCCTCAGACTGTTCCAATTGAAGCACCATAAAAAAGGAAGAAGAAAAGAAAAGATGGTGTTCAGCTACTTTTCCAGTCTCCGTCAATAGTTTATGTCACCATTGCAGCGCATTTGTTGCACTGGATCAGGACTCACAGAAAATACAGTCTGAAAAGTAGAATAAAATAGAACAGACTATCAAACGTTCATTCTGCGGCATTAAGACGAACAAGTTTTTTCCTGCTGATTGACATGAGTAGCAACCTGTTAGGCAGATGAACGGGTGTATGGTCTGTCAGAAAGCCTCTTTTTCCTCCTGCCAGGTCTGGATGAGGACGTGGGAGGGAAAGAAATGGGGAAAAGGGCTCCATATAACAGAGGCTCTCTATCCTTCATGTAGAAAATACATTGGGCTAACCAGAAATTTCCTTTTATTCACCAAGCTTTGCATCAAACTCTGTAGATATCGTATACCTAAGACCACAGAGAGGTCACCTGAGCCATGTACTGCCCTATCATGTAATGCATACACGATGCATATGTGTTTAACTACATATACCGAACATTCATAAAAGTCTGGACATGTTTCATTAGGTGCTATAGTTAAGACACTAGTTTCTGCTGTGTGGAAAAGAGCACAGTAATGACATGAAAAAAGTACTATAAAAGTGTTTTTTTTTTAAGAAAAACAATGAAAATACTTCATGAAACACCTTGTCATGGTATAGTTTCAAATCCCTTTCAAGACTTACTAATCTTAGAAAAATTTAGTAGCTTTTGAAAGACAATAAGAAAGAAACCTGAGTGCTTCTTAGAGCAGAAGTTTATTAGAGTCTTACGGTCCTGGCACTTTTCAAGGAAATATGGAATATAAAAGAATTAAGGAAGGTCTTGTTATTGTCCACACGGCAGGCTGAAAGGGTTGACTGAATCTCTACCTTTTATTAACTGTGTCACTTTGGCCCCAGTACCTTTTAAGTAAAACGATGAGGTTAGAATAAACAATCACCAAGAACATTCTGGCTCTAAAATTCTGTGATATTCACCTATGAAATAAGGAATGAACAATATTTTGAATAAGATATGTTTATCTTTATGAATAATACATTCTGGCATATAACTGCAGGATATTTACAGACTAGGATTCTTATAAATAGGATATTTATCCTGTAAATTGTCTATTATAATTATTCGTTCAAATATTTAGGGCATCTATATCATTGATTCAAGTATTTATGGGGTAACTATCTTTCTATTTAAAATATAAATGGTCAACAGAGTGAATTTCCTTAAGGGGTCCAAAACTATAAAGTAGAAACAGTGACTAGCATCACAATAATAGATGGTTGTTGAGTAGAGACAAATGCCTCTAATGAGATGAGAGAAGTGACCATGGCAAGTAGGGAAGCCTGCAATACTCCAGGGGGATGTAGAATCTGGGCAGAGCCCTGAAGGTGAGGGTGATGTGAGTAGGCATGTGAGATGAAGGGAATTTATAGAGGCAGGGGTGAGCACAATATTGGGCAAGGAACACTCTGATGAAGAATGGAAGGCAAGGGGATGAAGTCTCTCCAAAAATACATTGTAAAAAGTATGGGTACCTTAGATTATGGAGAGATTTGATAGCATACAAGTTCACGGTTGAGAAAACCCATTGGGAGCCATTCTACTTTTCTGCTTTGGGGAATAGCATGGTAAGGGTGAGATTTTTCAGGAAAATGAACTAACCAATAACATGAAGGATATCCTAGAGCATTGTTTGAGAGTCAAGGCTGGCAAGCCGAGGCAGGCTCATTTCTCACAATCCAGTCATAAAAACCGTTAGTGATCATAGGTCAGGGAGAATGTGGGAAGGGGCAAGTCTGAGGGACACTGCAAAGAAAGGAGGAAGAGAACTTGGGTCTGGTATGGGGGGGTCTGTGGTACACCACCACTCTGCCAAATAAAACGGCATCAAGTGACCTAGCGTGCTTGAAAATCAATCTAATATAAAGGATAACATTCTACTCTTTTAAACATTCAAGCCTAGATGTAGGTGCAATTTAAGCAAATCAAAATTACCAGGACAATGCAGAGTTTCCACTGTAATTGTAGTTATTTCATTTTGAAAAGTAATTGCACTTTAAAAGTTATGTACATGTTTATGAATAATATAATAGTCTGGAGCATAATAGCAGGATATAAAATCTCCTATCTTTCTATGCCTCTGTTTCAATTTTAGCTGTGAAGTGTTTTTGACTGGCTACAAAATGTATTACCACATTTTGCATTTCAGATAGCAGTGTTTCATCGTTTGTTCTTATTGTCAGAAGTGAAAGGCATGTAACTCATACTAATCTTATCTGTGATGAGGCAAAGTGGTGAGGAGTACTTGCTCTCACTATTTAGGATGGATATTAGGAACCTATTAAAGCTACCTTCTCTAATACCTGGTATAAAATACTGAAAGACCTCTCTTTTCTATTAAACTCTTCAAGTTTCCTCTTGAAGCCAAGGGAATTCCAGTGTAGGTCTCCGAGGGTAGGATTTGGTCTAAGATATTTAAGTGGACGGACACATTAAGATTCTCTAAGTTTCTTTAAACTTTTTTTGACAGCACACTTTGCTGTGGCCAAATTTGGTCCCTGGTATAGACTCTCAAAAGTTACTGTTCCTACGGCAACCTCATCCACCACCAACTACTTCCCATTCGCTGTATGTCTGTTGGCTCTGAAAATCTCAGAATGCAGTGAACTGTTGCTGTCCCTCCTTCCATGTGGGATGCCACTAGAGCAGCTTTTCCTGAGCCCTTCACTGGTGGGGATCACTAGGAAGACAGGTACATGTGGAAAATTAAGCTCCTCCGCACAGTTCCCCTGTGAAACCTTCTCAGATAGAGCTGACCTTCCAAACGGGGTAAGACCAGCAGTGACACACAACCACTGTAGAAATGATTATCTTCTTTGTAATTCTTGACACTATTATAATTAAAATTTTGTTTATTGTCTGTCTGTCAGTCTCTCTTATCCAACTGTAAAACACTCTAAGAGGGTAGAGATAAGGCCTCTATCATTGAGCCCCTAGTGCCAGGCACAGAGTAAGCACCCAATAACTGTGGAATTAGTCAAATAAAATGGCATATTAACCTTACAGGCTAATTTGACACTTCTACTTTTTTCTAATGTCATAACTTATTTTTCAGGTCATATATTACTATGATTATAATTACCTATACATTAGCTGGATTTAATATCTCTGTTTTACCTAATACTAAGAAAATATAATCATGCCATCCTAACATAGGATAAAAGAAGCCACTATGGTAGATATTAAATCTTCACCCGCCCAAAGATTCCTATCAAATAATCCTTCTGCCATTAGTCATTAGGTATTTGTTGAACACCCAGTTTGGGTTTAGGGCTGTATTAGGTGCAGGGGACACCACAGAGGTAATAAGAGTGATTCTTGTCTTCAGAAGCAAGGTCTCTGTTGGGGGAAATGACTTGTGAAACAATAGCCAACACCATATGGTTGGTTCATGCTGTACAGACTATATTTGTTACAAGTTTCAAAACCAAGATTAATGATTAATTAAAGATTAATGAAATTTAGGAAAGCAGTTTCTAAGAGGCGTAGTGCTTGAGGGGGACATGACATGATGGGCAAGATTTGGATATGAGGGCGGGATGAAGATGTTAGGCAAAAATACCTGGCAAGGGTGGTGCCTGGCTGGCTCAGTCGGGAGAGCATGTGACTTGATCTTGGGGTTGTGAGTTCAAGCCCCACGCTGGGGGGAGAGCTTACTTAAAATACTTGGCAAGGTTGAAGAAATGAAATGGTTACAATATGTTTATCTGAGAGTGAGACCAAACTAATATGATACTATGTGTTGGGTTGAAAATGGAAATCATATGTCATTCAAGGAGTCCTGCAGATTAATGAATGTCCTTGGAAGTGACTGTGAAGCACAAAGTGTGGACTTGGAAACAGACAGCATTAGATGAATCTGAACAGAAGAGAGACAATAAAAATCACATTTACAGGTGCTTAGTGTAGCAGTGGCACCCAGAATGGGCACACAGCAGTCATATGAACAGAGACAGTAGATGCTACATTGTACGGAGTGAAGAAGGAGGTGGAGTCGGGACAGTCCCACTTAAGGGGCTGCTGCACAATCCAGGTGGGGAGTGGTGTGAGGCCAGACCAAGGTGGTTATCAGGGGGAATAAAAATTAAGAGAGACAGGAGAAAAACAAAAAGGAAACGATTACTGATAAATTATGCTTGGGGACAGAAGAATAAAAGTGCCGGTATTAGAAACGCACAAGCTTAGAGTGGAAATTGGCTTGAGCTAATGATGTTCACCTAAGGTTCAGACAGGTGACTAAATGATGGCAAAATCACAATGTTCTCTAAAATAGTTGGATGTTGACAAATAAAAAAAGACAAGGAAACATTTGAAATCAATGGGTCATAGGCAAATCTGGATAGGCTACACAAATTCAATTCCTCAGGAAAGCCTTTTCTGACCAATTTACTCCTCCCCCTTTAGACCAGAGCCCCAGATGATGTAATCTAATTATAATTACATTTTATTTCAGGCTTTTATCACAACTCTTACTAAATGTTATTAGCAACATTATTTGTTTAATGTCTCTCTTTCTGTTAGACTGAAATTTCCAAGGGTATAGGGTGTATGTCATTCCCAGTAATCTTTCAAACAAGAAACAGGATAAAAACATTTTTAAAGGCTAACAAGAGCAACAGGCAAAAACACTTCAGTATAGTGATTATTGTATTCTTTTTTTTTAAGATTTTATTTATTTTGAGAGAGAGAGAGCACAAGCAGAGGGAGCGGCAGGCAGAGGGAGAAGCAGGCTCCCCGCCGAGCAGGGAGCCCGATGAGGGGCTCGATCCCAGGACCCTGGGATCATGGTCTGAGCCGAAGGCAGACGCCCAACTGACTGAGCCACCCAGGCGCCCGATGATTGTATTCTTGAAGTGCTCTCACAAAAATACATTGAAAATTATAGACTTTTGCAGGGTCTGAAGAATTCTCTGAATGACTAAAGAATAGGCACACTAGCCTGCATGTCAGAGAGTTTCCAGGGACACGACTGTCTTTACTGCAAGCAGGGAGTTGACAGCCGTGCTTGCATTTGGAGAGCTCTGATGAGGAATATGCTGAATGACCAAGGAAGTGTAAGTTAAATTAGAAAATCAATAAATCATTTAGGCAGGCATTTTGGAAGAGTCGGAGTAGATACAGGAAAGTTGCAAGGTTGGGCTGGTTATGAACATCACCACTTCATCAGGATTTCCTATAAGGCACACTGAAGGAAATAACATCATATGGGAAGGTAGAGTAACAACAACAGCAACACAGCTAAATTAGTGAACACTTACTACACGCCAATGTGGTGGTGGTAGCTTTTAAAGGTGGCCCTTTAAAAGCTAAGTAACTTGCCCAGGATGCCACCGCTCATAATGGTTGGATCGAGATGGGAACTTGACTGCCTGCAGTGAAGATACCATACACCCAAGAAAGCAACCACAACACTTTTCATGCTAGGAACATGTAGGAAATGGATAGCAGGTAGCTATTATCTTTAGATGCTGCAGTTTCTGCATATGAACATGGGGATACTTGTGGTACCTATTAATAGGGTTTTAATGAGGATTATGAGATAAACTATAAAAAGCTCTTAGAAAGTGTCTGGCACATAGAATGAATATACCAAACGTTACCTGTGATGATGATGAGGAGGAGGATGGTGATGATGATGAAGATGATGATGATGATGATATAACTAACATAGGAAATAGGAAATATCCTGAAGGTGGCCAATAAAAATTCACTAAGGGCTTTAAAGGGACAGCTACAAGCATTCCAGTTTAAGCAGAGTTGTGGGAAGAGCAGGAAGTCCACCTTTGATGCAGGAAGCTAAAGTCAGAGCAGTGGAAGAGACTCAATTAGAGGCATAACCCAGCATCATGTCCACACTTGAACTTCTTCTCATTCCTTCCCATTACCCCAGATGAGCTCACATACTCACTGGCTTTTGCTACCATCTATGCTCCAATAAATTACAAATGTTCACTTGTTAGTTCAACTTCCTCTGAGCTCTAGGATTGCAAATTTGAACTATCAACTTGCTGTAGTAACAACAACAACTCACAGAAACTGTATTCTTATTATATGCCAGCCACTGTTTAGCTCCACTGGATTCATGTTACAAGGGAACTCAACCTGTCTAAATTGGACTGTGTGATCTACTCTCTAAAACCATCTTCATCTTCCCACGACCATGTAGTAGCTCATCCCTGACACCTTCTTTTCCCCTTACCTCTGCTTGTCTAAATAAACCCAAGTCCTCTCATTTCCATGTCCCAAAACTCACCTCACCTCTTCAATATACTGCTCGTTCCTAGGCAACGTCCCTCTCACTTGAACTACTGCAACAACTAGCCTCCTCATAAACACTCCGGGCTCCTTTTATACTTTTCTCAGTCCAGCATCAAAGTGCAAATTGGATTGTTTCTTCCCAGCAGAAAATTTATCAATGGCTGCTTATTTCACTTACTGATTAAAATGCAAACTCCTATACATGCCATACAGACGCTGTGAGGAACGCTTCCCACTCTTACATCTCAGGCCGATTCACTGGTGTGCTCCCCTCCAAATTCCAGGTAAAGGGGTCCTCTTTCAGTTCCCCCAAAGCAACCACCTCTTCTCTGACTCAGAGTCTTCTCACATGCTGTCCTCTTTGGAAGGACTTCCAAACTTCCTCTGGAAGTTTTCTCCTGTGTCTTCATCTGGCTTCATCGTCTGAGTCCTACGGCTTTAAGCATAAATGATGCTGCCTCACAAAATCTCCTTGATTCCCCAGATCTGTCGGGTCTCCCTCTTTACACACTCTCACATCACCACCTACTTTACCTCCGCAGCACATTCCATAAGTGTAATTAGCCATGTGGCTTTTTGTGTAGTATTTCTCCAGAGACTGGAAGCATCTGTAAGTACCTGTCCTGTTCACCTCTATCTTCTAATACCAATCCATTGCTTGAAGTAAGAATATCCTGCCGAATACTTGTTAAATGAGTGAGAAGAGAGCCTGTACTAAATTTTACAACTATCAGCTGCCTTCACAAACGAGGGCAGTGATTAAGTCAACCATCTTCTGTGAATGGATACCTCCACCAGTCACATTGGCCTCAAATAGTCAGGGTGATAATATAAACACTGTGAATGTCAGTGACCACCTTGACCACAGCCACAAGTCAGGCACATCCAGAAGGTACCTCTCATTGAATCTTACTCAAATACCTATTTTTCCCATTCTGATATTTTTTTTCAGAATTTGGCATGGCTAGAGTTGCTTTGTAATGCATGTGTTTTTAAAAAGGAAAATATCTGTTTTCCACCAAGGAAGCATTAGCCATTATTTAATTATATACCATTAACAAAAGGCAGAGGGAGAAATTATATTTTGGAATCCTAAGCCATTCCGTATACATAGAAAAGAACTGAATATATACAAACATACATTTTGCAAAGTATTGTGATCTCTGCAAGGCGAAGCACATACTTGTCACTGGAACCTATCTTTTCTCTTCCACTATCTTCCACCCGCCATCATCCCCAAGTAAAAATCAATTTCTAAATGCAATAGAATCACGTTGAAGTTGGCAGTACAAGAAATGTTGAAAAAAAAGATTGCCATCTGGAAAATGAGTATTAATAACTAAAGAACTTCAGGTTCTAACATAAATGAAAGATATTTAAAAGATCTTGACAACATTCCCCTTTCACAAAATTAACTGTATTTTATAGTGTTGAAAAATGCATTGGGAGGCTTCAAATACATTACATGAATTTGCTAGAAGTAATTTAGTAGTATTAAAAATTGACAAAGAACATGGTCTTCTCTGGGAAGAAATGTGTGAAACTGTGTCATGTTAATTGAACCCTGCTGTGGTAGGCAAGTCAGATGCTGATTTGCATGGAGTAAGACCAAGAATACACTCTGTCCCTAGAACTGTGGTTTTTCTTTGGGATGGATGGGCAAATAGCTGCACTTGGGGGCACTGGTTTTGATACATTAAATGGAAAAATGCCTTTCTATTGCAACTTTCCCTCCTTCTTTGTATTTAGAAATTATCAAGGAAACAATCTTTTTTTTTTTCCACTTCTCTCAATGTTATGCCAGCCAGTGAGGCAAGACAAGAAAACTACCCCACGACTGCTCGCTGTTTGTTCTGCCTGTATGACTTAAAGGAGAAAATGACTCCCAAATCCCCTTAAATTGAGCTACAGTGTATGCATCACTGTATGCCTAATAGCAGGTCATTACGACTACTGCCAGTGAAGCTTTCAGGATCTAATATAACCTTTGTCGTTTTTATGCTTCTTCAGAGTCATGGGAACAAAAGTATTAAACTAATCTCTCCTTGTTTGCCTAGACCATACGATGTAAAGTCACAGATAAGTTTTTGGCTGTTTTAGGGGAGGGTACATGAACCAGAGAAGCAGAGGCAGCCGATCTGCAGAGAGGATAATGTAAAAAGAGCAGAAAGGAGCAATGAAGAAATACGATAGGGAGTCCTAGGAAGTCTGAGGTCTTGTTCTATTCATCTCTATCCTATGGATGCATGAACAAAGAAGTCAGACAAATTCTTCCTCTGTTACCTTAGGCATCTTTTTGAGCAAGTGACACTCAACCCAAATGGGCTATCAGGGGAGAGGAAAGAAATCACCTAAACTGGACTATATATACTTCCTTAGGGAAGGCACCACATGTAATGGTCTTGGGCACTGGCTTAAGCCTGACACAATAGGTGCTGAGTAAGTATCTCTTGAATGAATAAATGATCGTTTCATATGTAGGAGTACATAAGGGTAGAAGTGGTGGAAATAACTGCAGTGGTACATGAATTGCCTCTATTATATCAAGAGGCGTATCAAGCACAAATGCTTGAAAACCTATAGAGAGACAATGTAATCTGGTGGTTCAGGGCATGTGCACTGGAACCAGACTCAAACTGAATCCCATCTTTACCACTTGCAGGTATATGATCTTAGAAAGCTAAGTAACCTCTCAGTGCCTCAATTTCCTCATTTGTGAAAAGGAAATAATTAGAGCATCTACCTCAGATAATCTTTTAGAAGATTATGTTGAGCTAAAAATTAATATATATATTAGTGCTTAGAACAGTGCCTGGACAAAGTAACCATTCTATGACGGTTAACTGTTGTTTTAAAAACTTTCGTATCTATTACTAAATATCTAGACAACCGTACTAATCAACTTTTGCATTATTCTTTAATTTTTTTCATGTCTATTTGTCCTTTCAGAACAATTTCTACAGTGTTGAACAACAAAGAAGATAGAAAGGATCTCTGAGATCGTCATTTTCCAGGTAAGGGACCAAGGCCCAGAGCTAGCAAGGGAGTTGTCCAAGAGTATGTCTCTCATGGCAGAACCAGGCCTAGAGTTCATATCTAGCTTCATGTTATTCTCAAACATCATAACCAAAGAAAAGAATTAAAAATGAAAGTGTATGTAAAATGGATAACCCTTCACTGAGATGCTAAAATGTTTAGTATGGGACTTTTAACACTTGATTTTTAAGCTCATGTTTGGTAATAGTAATCAAGAGTTACAGCCCTCAGTAATTTGTAGGAGTTTTTGTGAGATAATTTGTTATACACATTAATTGTAGAAAAGCCTGAATTTTTCTCTAGTTATACAACTTACAGAAAATTGATGAAGAGTGTTTAGAGTAACATGAAGGTCACTGTGATATCCCAGAACCCAAGGATAGTTTTTATTAAAAACAAACACAAAAAACCCAATTGGTTTTCCACAACCAATTATTGGGTACTCCAAGAAAAAATTCAGTTATAAAACAATTTCGAGCATTGTTCAGACTAATTATCATTATAATGTAAGCTGTTACTTTTGTGGTCTGGCAGCATCCTCTAAACTGGACGGGTGTTTAGAGTTCATGCATGTCAGTGGGAATGCTTATCTTCAATAGCCACGCCTCAGGAAAAGCAAACTTCCACGGTTTTTCCCTATCGTCTAAACTGTTAAGCAATTATAAATCCAAGACATTCATTTAGTTGAGAATAGTGTTTTTATCACCAGTTCTATTTCTCTGTTTTTATAGTGCATACAAATCACAAAGTATTTAAATATAGTTTTCTTTGAATATATTTTATACCTTAACAAATACATATTTAAGTTTAAAAATAGGCACTAATCACTAAACAACAATTGAGACTCAATCAGGTTTCAAGGAAGTCATACAAGATTCCCTGAATTGAAAGAAAAAAATCTAATTTCTTTATGGTTTTAAAATTCTGAAACAGCAAGTTGATCACTGAATATTTAGATTTTAGGTTATAATAACTTCTTCAGTATTGAACTGAGTATGTGTGAATATATATTCTATATGGTCCAGAAAAATGAAACTCAATGCCTGGTTATCTCTTCTACTCTATTTTTTTTTTCCAACAAACCTTTCAGTTATACCACAAATTACTCTAATACTTGCTATAATCCTCAGAAATAATACTTTCCTCAAGAAAATGTACTGAAAGAGAAGGTATACCATAACTCAACTGAACTAAACTATAACAAATCTCTCTAGAAAAAGTTTTATCTAAAACATTTTAGTAACCTAAGAATCTTTCATTCTAAAAACTATGAAGAAATTAACTCATGTGACCAGTTTAGTAGTAATATTTCCTTATACAAAGAGAGAAGCCTCTGTTTTACCATTAGGACCATAAAGAAAAACAATAAAAATATGAGAGAAGGTAGATACTGTGTGAACTGGAGAAAGAAAGAAAGAGCTTCTGTTAGGGCAAACCTCTTGATATGTTCAGTACTATTTTTCAAAAGAGTCTCTTTCAAATTTATTTTTGAAATCTCCTTCTCAAATACAGTATTAATAGGAAGCTATGGTTGAAGAAAAAGGGAAAAATGCCCTTCAGCCGGCTATCAGATGTTTGAGGGTTTGTCCTCCATATCATTCTGCTCTGTGGTGAATAGCATTGTTCAATAGTTGATCATATGATATTTTCTAAGGACAAAGAAAAAGTGGGTTGGAGATCAGTTTCACATGTATCTGAATATTTGATTTCTATTTTAATCTAATATGAAGATGTAGCTGTTTATATTACTTAGGAGTGATTTCCTTAAAACTCTTCCCAGATTACATATGTTGCTGTACTTCAATGTGTTTATAAAGAATATAAATTAAATTTCAACTTTAAATGAGTTTGAAGCTTAAATAGTTTCCAGATATTAGAAGAACTAGTTGGAAGATGATCTAGGTAAACCTTTTAAACAATGTTCACTTGGTTCTTTTGAGGAAAAAAAAGTAGACATATTAAATGGAAGACACATGGATTTTCTTTTAAAGCTTCTATATTCAATACATAGCCTGATTATTTCTTTCCAGTTGCATGTAATTTTATTAACTGTGCAATTTTAAACAATGTTTATGAGATGAATTGCATCAAACAGATTTGTTGAGGATCATTACTGTATAGATAGACAGGTAGTTATAGTTTACATCTCTAATGTTGCTTACATATTTCTAGTCCATCAAGCAATACACATGTGTTCTGTTTAACAAATCTGCTGCAGAATAATTACAAATTGTTGGTGGAGATCTAAGCAGTTATAAGGGATCATCTCCTTAATACTTCAATTTTACTTAAGAGAAGCTTTAAAATTACCCGAGAATGATATTTCTGTGTCTCACTTAATTTAATTAAAATGCTCTATTTCTTCTACAAGAATCAAATGAGGCACTTGTTCAATCCTGAAATTTTTAGATTAATTGAAAACAAAGTTGCTATCTCTTACTAGAAGCCCTTCTTACATTTATGAGTGAGCATTAATGGATAGTGTAAATAAACAAATGCACTTACCTGGAATTAAAGTTGAAAGCGCCGACAAGGCTTCAGAAAGTTTCAACAGATAGAAAAGAAACTGAAAGCAGCATCCACTACCACCGGCTTAGGCTTTTTGGCTTCACAAGTGGTAGCATTTCCAGTTATGGCCCAGTACCCTTGTGTTATGTAACATCTTATTAATATTAGCCATCAAACTGCTACCAAGCTGGTGAGGCACTAGAGGGCAAGAGTGTCACATGCAAGACCCGTCGCCAAGGGACAGGCTTTGGTACCACTTCGGGAAGACAGATGCTAACTAAGCTGATAAATAACACGATGCCTGAACGCAACAGCGAACTTGTAATGTTCCTCAAAGAATATTTTAAATGTCAATTTTCTGACGAGCTGCAGAGTTAACAGGTTAATAAGTATGCATAAGCAAATAACCACACCATGCAAAAGTTTCGGGATTATATTTATAAACCTACAGTCATCCGGGAGGCTATTTTTTTTTCATTGTCTAAATAAACTTATTTAAAACATAAGAGCAAAGGCTAATTAAATAATAACTAGTGACAGTTTCAGGACCCCTTCAAACCGCGAGAAACTTGTCCCGATCGAGAGTGCCACCTCGGGAGTCCGCATTCCGAGTCTCCGGGGTCGGGTTCCTGGGCGAGGACCGGCCCCGTTCGTCATCCACGGTGATTACCTCGGGCTGCAGCCGTCCGCGGGATCCTCCTTCCCCTTCCCGGGGTGCTCGGCCTCAGCGACTCCCCGGGGGCAGCCCCGAGGTCCGGGCGCCGTTTGGAGGGGACTCGGTGCCGGGAGCCGGGCGGGGGCGACGCGGACGACCCTTTCCTCGCCCTCCCGGGGACCCCGCGGACGCCGCCGGTGGGCGACTGGGGCTGGTCCGGAGCGCGGGCGGCGCAGGGCTGGCAGAGGCTGCGGGGCGAGCGCGGCGGGCGCGCCGGGGACTCGTGCGCTCGCTCCGACGCGCACCGCGTCCCCGGGACCCGCCCGGCCGCGCCGCCGCCGCCGCCTCCCCGCTCCCGGCCCGCGCGCGCGCCCGCCCGGGGAAGGGGTGGGGACGGGGGCGGGAGCCGGCGGCTGGAGGCGCGTCCGTCCGCCTGGCTCGCGCCAGCCCCGGCCTCGGCGTGGTGACCCCGGGTGTCCGGTCCCGGCCGGCGCCTTACGACGGGCGCTGCTGGGAGAGGGTGGAGGCCGCCAAGGATGAGATTGGTCGCGCCGCCTAGGAAGTGGGTGCATCATCCCCTTTGGTCTTGCTCCTGCTGGTGGTGACACAACCTGGCAGGTTGTAAACCAGAGTTGCCTCTGTTTGCCAGCTTTCTGCAAGGCCATGTGTTCCAGTTCCTGAAGACAAGCGGAAGACCAACAATTGAGGCGACATTTTGGATACAAGGTGTGAGGTTGCACTCCTTCGAAACTTCAGTTTGATTAGAAGCCTCAATCGAATGATTTTTTTTAATTATTTTGATCCACTAACATAGCATATGTGAGAGTTTAGTAAGTGGGGGAGGTGGGGTCTTCTAATGATAACTTGTAGTGGCATCTGTGGTCTTTTGTCCCAGCTACTCACACCTGTTTATGGAAGCAGTACGCCTGTTTATTTTGGAGGCTCCAACCACACTGCCTCACCCTTTAGCCCATTTGCTTCAGGTCAACAGCTACTCTGACTCACTGGGTGACCCAAGACTCAGGTCTCACCTTGTGTCCTTCTGGTGGCTGGGATTAGTTTACAGAGAAGTGTGTGACAAAGCCGGGCCAATCAGAGACAAAAAGGCACCGTTCTAGGACTTTTTGGCCACCCCCTCCTACCCGCACTTAGGGAAGCGGACTCTCTTCTATGGGACTTTGCAGAATGACGTGTGAGCTTGGAAATTCTTGTGTCAGCCTATGAAGTTTGAGAATGAAGCTAATACTCAGGGAGGCATGCCTGGGAGTTGGAGAAAAGTTAAACCCAGATGGGGATGTTTGAGTTCGAAATCCAGCTGTGGCTGAAACAAGATCTTAACCTTGTTTTTCAGTTTTCAAATATGAAGCAGTATTTTGCTTTGAAGCATCTTGAGTGGAAATTTTTGTCCATGGGAATTGAAAGACCCAAATAAATGATACAGGAATTAAACATTTTGGCCATTTATTAACTTTATGAGGGCATTTGGATATTGTAGAGCAAGACCTTTGATTAGATCCCAATGCCCTGAAAGAGTTAGTTTGGAATTTTAAAAAGCTGGGGAAGTTGTATATCCTTCTTGATCTACATGATAGGTTACAGAAGTGTCTGAATCTATTACTCCTTCTGAAAGCCTACAAAAATCTCAAGATGGTAAAATTCTTTGACCAAGTGACATGTACTAGATTGGTTTATTTATTTTTTTAATTGGTGCCCCTCCCTTTTTGCCTTTCAGGAATTTTAAGAACCTTGATTTATTTTTTTACACTCTTTTCAAGAGAGCCTGCTCTGTTATCCATATGATATGTCATCCATATCATACATTCATCATTTCAATCATCAAAAAAAAAGATTAATGAATCCATACATTCTGAATGTTTCAAGATCTGTAGTTTAGTTCAGAAATGGCATTCACTTCTTTCTTCTTCTATTTTCCCTGTACAAAAACAAAAACAAAATAGAAAACCTTTTTTACAGAATAAGATCCTTAGTATTTTTACGACTATGTTTTGGCATTTTCTTTAGCTAGATGTGACAGAGGCACAGTCGAGTTTCCTGATGCTTTGGGAAGAACTGCTACCTTCCTGGGTGACTGCTACTTCCAGCCATCCATCTGAAAGTACAGATACTTTAGGGTTATGCCATCTTTCCCTATGAGATAGTTAAATCTCATAGCCCTATTTCAGAAATTCCCATCTAGGCACATGAGAAATTTAGGCTGGTATAATAGCAGATCGATAGGTCGCCTATAATGCCTTTCTCTTGACTTGCCCAGCAGATAGGTAAGGATGAGACAGAGAGCTTGTCCACCATTGCTCCCTCTAGCCTTTCCTTCCCATCTTCTTTCTCTGACCCAGGAACATTAAGACCAGGGAACAATTTTTTCCTCCAGATTGGTATTCCGATTTAGTGTAACACGAGTTATAGACAACCGAGAACCTGTGACAGTGGTTGAGGCAGAGGTGAAGATAACAGTCTGGTCCAGGGCCTCACATTTGTGAAGCATCTCAAGTTAAATCATGTGCAAATGAGCTGATACGGTATTTTTTAACACAACAAATGTGCTAGTTTTTACTTTAAGGATATATCCCAGTTTTTGTAACCACCTTTAGCTTATCTATCACTACTATTTACATACATACTGGGGACCTAAAAAATGGAAGTTCAGGCTTCTGGCAACCTCTGAGAAGCCTTGAGACAGTATGAAATATTCTTGTCAGATGCACAGCTTCAAATGCAAAAGAGAGAGTCTGTAAATTAAATATCTAAAGAAACCATTAAGAAGAGAAAAAGAACAAATCTATGCACTTTTGTAAATTGAAATAATTATTGTATTTAGTGACTCTGAAATAAGGCTTTGAATCACAGTGATGTAGAGATTTAACAATTTTTAATAGGTTAAAGATTATTTGTATATTTTGATAGGTCTTTGGCCTTCATCTAAAGGCTTCTGTGTGGAGGGTGATGGTTATAAAAGAATTTTAGGAAAAGTCATTTGTATTTGTAGAACTGTTTTCTATTTTTCAATGCCTAAATTAAAGCAGTATATTATTCTAACTAGTTTTTAAAAATGCAGGTGTTTATAAAGAACACATCAGTACTTCTGGCCTGAAATAGCTAGTAAGTGTATTACTTTTCTTGAAAAATACTCAGCTTGGATTTATAGTTGTAGTAATTAGTGACACTGTTAAGCTGAAGGTAATAGAGTGAAGATTTCAAAGAAAACATGTTTCTAGCTGGGAACTGCTAACTCAGCTCAAGGAAGCGTACCCCAGTTCTATTGTCTTAAAGAGATGTTAAAGCGAAAATAGATCAAAATCCGAAATCTCAGCAAAATGATTGGTTAGGAGGCAGCAAAGTGGAATCAGGTATCGGGCTTCTTGGAAGTCACAGAAAGATCCACTTTACCTGCTTCCGAGTCTCCTTGCAAACATTGCCTGTGAAAAGTATATAAGGTTGAATTAGTGGTATGAAGATTTCATTTTATAAAACACCATAGACTAGGTTAGAGCTGTGGTTCTCAAACTTTGGTGTACGTCAGTATCCTCTGGAGGGCTTACTAAAGCACAGGTTTTTAGGCCCCATTCGTAGAGGTTCTGATTTAGTAGAGGTGGGTGGGGCCTGAGAATTTGCATTTTTAACGAGTTCGAAGGTGATGCACATGCTACTTACCTGAGAACACACTTTATGACCCCCAGGTTTAGAACATTATTGAGAGCACCGATTGTCTTTATGTGGTCTATAAGAAAGAACATTTATTATTATTATAATTATTAAAGATTTATTTACTTTAGAGAGAGAGTGTGTGCAAGTGGGGGGGAGGAGCAGAGGGACAGTGGGAGAGACAATCTTCAAGCAGACTCCCACTAAGCATAGAGCCCGATGTAGGATTTGATCCCAGGACCCTGAGATCATGACCTGAGCTGAAGTCAAGAGTCGGGTGCTTAACTAACTGAGCCACCCGGGCACCGCTGAAAATTTATTATTATATAAATTATTTGGTTTTCAAAAACAGTATCTGTTTTTATGTTAATCATAATAAATATACAATAAAGTCAGTATTTTAATTGGTTCTCCATACAATCAATTGAGTAAACTATCAAATAAAAAAAAAATTTTTTAAAGTAAAAGGTAGCAAAATTTGGAAACAGGCAAATGGCTGCTACAATCTTACCTCCTTGAGGGCTGCCTCCCTCACTGGTTCATTTTGTGTTTTTCATTGCCCCAGGTAGAGGGTCTCACAACAGTGGTCATTTAAAATCCACTAAGGAAGAGAAACAAATTATTTTCTCAGTCTAGTAGGTAATGTTTTACACTGTCTCTGAAAAGGGAAATTATTTTATTTTATTCGGTCATTAAATGCTTTTTATTCCTGAGCCAAAGAGTACCTCTACTCATTATTTTCTATCAATTCTGTTTAATTTCAAATGCTTTGTCCTCAAAAAATAGTTTTTTCTCTTTGTGCAACTAGGTTAAGTTCATCCGTGCTAGTCATAATGTCTGTAGCGTTAATTACAAGCCTAGGGTGATGACTGTTTGGCAGTGTAAACATATTCATATCTATAGGTTTAGCATACACTGTTGAAATAACTTGTTTTGTTCCATCTTAATGGGGAAATACAAGTAATCATCAGATTGTAGAACATGCTTTGGAGTCTTCGAAGCTATTCTTAATATTCAGGCAGGACCAAACATCATTAAGGTGTTTCTTTGAACTCGCCTGCAACATTAAAACATCATTTTGTTGTTTTGCCTCATGCCACGTAGTACCAGACAGACTCATTGTGAGAGTAAAGTGGGTGATTCTCCTCTCAAATTGTGTGATAACAGGCTTCATAAAGAACTCAGAATATATTCCCTTCCATCTTGGTATGATGTTTCTCCATTATATCTGATCCTTGGATTTCAAGAGATTGAAGAAAATAATAGATATTCAAGGAGTAAGAATTGTATGAATTAATTTTATTTTGTTCCTCTGAAAGTAAGTCTTTGAAATAGTGATATGAGAAGTTGTTAGAGAAAAGAGAAATAGAGAAAATTGAGATGCCCTGTACATTATAGATTGACAAATCCAATATTCTTAGGCTTGAGGCTTTTTGACTGACTTCTCCACCAAACATTTGAATTAGAGAACTGTGAATATAAAAAAATGAAAATTTAATTGGTAAAGGGAAAATTTATGCAAACAGTTTTTCTCCCTCAGACATGAACAAGTGCCCTCAGTAGTACAGAAGAAATGGAAATGGAAATTTTCATTTTAATGCTCACCTAGCATTAAATTTAAGTGTTGCTCGGCATCTTTGGCATTCTGAGAGAAAAGGTAGTAGATGCTGTCATTCAGTTTTCTTAAAATCAAACTTGAAAAACACATAGATGAGTGAAATTACAGGAACCTACTGATAAAGTGCGAAGTATTTTTCTCCAAAGTCTCATTTTAATTGTTGGGATTCATGATCATTTTATTTTTCCTCTACAGTGCAGCCCTCTGGCAAAGATAAATAAGTATTGCTTGGACAAATGAATCCAAATCTTAAAATGTTATTTTTCTTAAGCAGTTTATGTAAAGTATATTTAAGAATTAACCTTTGAAAGATTCCATTAGTAGTTGTGCCTGTACTTTTATATGTAAATTATACATTTAGAACTTAAAACATGATAGCTTTGTATATACGCAAAAAAAATATTTTTAACTTGGTTAAAGGGCTTGGGGTGGTAACAAATATTTTTCATTCAAGCTTCACTACTCTAGGAGCAACAGTTTTCTGGCTGTTAAGAATCTTAACTGTAACACAATATAGAAAGCTATTGTTTTTCAGTATAGGATAGAATTTAAACCAAACAAAGCCAGGAAAACCATATCAATTTAATTTATGTTACTTTACAAATAATAAACTATATATTATCATTCCTTCACGTCAGACTTGGTCATTTTATATATGTATCTGTCTGTGCCTATTTTACAAATCCTTTACCTGAGAACTTACATGTTGACAAATAGTAATAATAGAACCTCTGCACAATAATAGCAACAGAGATGCCAATGAAACAGAAAACATGATGGGCACTTGCCACACCTTGGGGCTTTGTATATGCAGTGTTATGTAATCTGTGTAAGAGCTCAACAAAGTATCATAATTGTGTAGAAGTAGAAAACCGGGCTTAGGAAGCAATGTTCCAAAATCTATCCACTGATGGTGGGTGACCTTTGAAGTAGGTTGGGTGTAGGGTGAGGAGGAGAGAGAAAAAAATTGATGATAGGTAGAAATTTAATTCCAAAACTCATGCTCATTTCATTATATTGCAATGCTTTCCCAATGCATTAGATATGCTTAGACCATCAACAAATATGTATAGGCTGTCTAGGCACATATATATAATGCGCTGCAGAAATATAGTAGTGAGCTAGACCCTGACCTCCTGATTTTCACATTATTATTACACAGCTATTATTTCACAATTTAATTACATTACTTATAATTGTCACTTACTACTGTAAGTCCGCAATGAAACATACTGGGTAATGTGAGTGAATATCCAGCAAACTGACCTAGTCTGGGGAGGAGTGAGGGCGTGTAAAGGGTCAGAGAAACTTACCTATGGGACTAATTTTTAGTGACTCATGACACTTGACCCAATTTCTTTCTTCAGTTCTCCAGAAAAAAACAAAACAAAACAAAACAAAAAACAAAAACCACAGCCACAGCCATAGAGGGTCTAGGGTGCTGGAGAGTGAAGGGTGGAGAGTATATGTGAATGATTTAATTTTAATAGCCTGGCAATAACCTGTTTAGAAAGGTCTCAATGTTTGCAACCACCACATTTCTGAAGGATTGGATTCACTTTGTAACTAATAATTTTCTTAACCTAACAAATTCTCTTTGTAGGGGCGCCTGGGTGCCTCAGTTGTTAAGCGGCTGCCTTCGGCTCGGGTCATGGTCCCAGGGTCCTGGGATCGAGCCCCACATCGAGCCCTGCATCGGGCTCCCTGCTCAGTGGGGAGGCTGCTTCTCCCTCTCCCACTCCCCCCGCTTGTGTTCCCTCTCACTGTCTCTCTCTCTGTCAAATAAATAAGATCTTAAAAAAAAAAAAAATCTCTTTGTAGTCACTTACTCAAACGTTAAAGCTCTTTCAGTGGGACAGGACCCTTTAGTAAACTACCGTCCCTCTGCCTACTAATCTATGCCAGATGCTGTCATGTTCCTTATTTCACTGGATTGCTGCAGAAGTTCTGATTGGAAGGTCTCTGATTGGAAGACAGTCTGCTAGTTGTCTCCCAAAATTCACTCTCTCCTTCTTCCACAATGATCACATTGGTATTAAGACATATGGCAATCTGGGGGAAAAAAGGGCTGCATCTTCCAGCTAGATGTGGCTCAACTTTAGCTAATGGGGTACAAGAGGGAAGATTGTGTGATTATTTCTGGGAACCTTCCTGTAGTAGACAGACATGAGAGAAGCCCTTGTTATTTTTGTCTCCTGGTGTTCAGGAGACATCTCCCTGTATCCTCTCCCTCCCTGTGAGGGCGGGCAGGATCAGTGATTTGTCGCAAACCAATAAAATATGGCAAAGGTGGCAGGATGTCATTCTCATGTTTAGGTTATATTACATAAGACTCCATCTTGCTAGCAGACTAACTCTAGAGGCTCTCCTTTCTGGCTTGATGAAATAACTGGCCACACTGCAGGTGCTCATGTGTCAAGGAACTGCAAAAGTCCTTGAGAAACTGTGGGAGGTCTCTAGAAACTGAACCGCCTTTAGGAACTGTGTCCTCCAGTAGCTGAAGTCAGCCTTCAGCCAACAGCCAGAAAGAAGCCAGGGTCCTCTGTCCTACAACCACAGGACATGAATTCTGCTAATGGCCTGAGTTGGCTTAGAAATGGATTCTTCCCCACTTAGACCCCAGATGAGAATGCAATCCAGCCAATATCTTGATTGCAGCACTGTGTAATCCTAAGCAAAGGAACTAGCAAGGCTGTGTCTGTATTCCTGACCCAAGGAAACTGTAAGATAATAAATACCTGTGTTTAAGGTGCTAAGTTTGTGGTAATTTGTCATATGGAATAGATAACTAATACATTCCTTCCGAGGCTGCCGACACAAACTCTTTGCCCTCTTTTCCTTTTCATGTCCTTCTCCATTGTATTGCCTAAAACTCAGCTACAACTTTACTGGGCCAAGAGGTTGAGGGCCACACTTTTGGGATAGTAGAGCCTTGAACTAGACAAGATTTAGGTTCCTTGGGGGAGGAGGGAGAGTTATGTGAGCGTAACCATTTATCTTGTGTGGGCCATTATTTCGTCTTTTCTACTTTTCTATCTTTTAATGCTGAAGTATTCCAAATAATTCAGTAAGTATTATTAACTGGAATTTGTTTCATTTTACTATTTACTACTATAAGAATTCATGTTTAATTATACAGAAGAAGAACTATCATTCATTACTTTACACACAGAGACCCCGACCATTAATATCTGGTGTGTTTCTCTTTAGTATTTTAGTAACTTTTTGTAAAAGAAGACCTCTACAGCAAATACTTGTGACATTTAAATGTCATGACTCCTCTGTCATTAAGATTAAAGTGTACTGAAATTACTTTAAAATGTCTGTTTGCAACGTAAAAAAATCCAATCAAACAAGCATGTGGCATAAAAGAGAAAATATCCCATCCACTTTTTTCATTAAATTTAAGCTTTTTTTTAAAAAAAAAAAAGTCAACTTAGGCCATCTATTTTTTGTGTTCAGAAATGTCACCTCAATAACTAAACATATAAGTTGGATTCCCAGTCCTTGGCTGTTGATACAGAAGTTTATTTTGGGTACCTAAAATATCTAGATTTTTTTTCATTCACTGATGAGTCTCAGATCACTGCTTAACTTCAGGCATATATAAGTTGTGCTTTTGCTAATCTTTTCACAAGCTTTATATAGTTCCCTCCTCCACACCTTTACTCAGCTCTCCAGCTGTACTGGGTTACCTGCTCGGCACTTCACCTAAATGGGCCCTTCCTCTACAGTTCAGTTGAATGCTCAGCTTCTTTATAGAATCTCTCTTAGATCAGGTTAGACATCTATGATTTCTCCGTCCCCCAACCCAGATCATTCCCACTCCACACTAATCAGATGGCATTAAGAACCTGCTACTTTCTTACAATAAGACTTTCTTTTTGCCACTTGTGTTTTGCTGGTCTGCATAAAATAGAGATTTAGTAGCATTTTTGTTGGACAGTTAGCTGATAAATATGGTCCAAATTCTATTAATAGCTATACTTTCCACATATTAAATAAGTAAGATCATTTTTTTAAAAGATCTTTCTTTCTCTTTCTTTCTTTTTCTTTCTTTCTTTCTTTCTTTCTTTCTTTCTTTCTTTCTTTCTTTCTTTCTTTCTTTCTTTCTTTTTTCTTTCTTTCTTTCTTTCTTTCTTTCTTTCTTTCTTTCTTTCTTTCTTTCTTTCTTTCTTTCTTTCTTTCTTTCTTTCTTTCCTTCCTTCCTTCCTTCCTTCCTTCCTTCCTTCCTTCCTTCCTTCCTTCCTTCCTTTCCTTCTAGAAAGAGCATGAGCAGGGGGAGGGGCAGAGGGAGAGGGAGAGAGAGAATCTCAAGCAGACTCCGTGTTGAGTTTAGAGCCTATATGGGGCTCCATCCCACGACCCTGAGATCATGTCCTGAGCCGAAATCAAGAGTTGGACATGCAACCAACTGAGCCACCCAGGTACCCCATGTAGGATCATTTTCAATGAAAGGCCTATGAACTTACTTCATATACGGGAAAGATTTAAGAACAGTATATAAAATGAGGAAACATAAGCCTGAATTTTGGAATTTTATAACAACCTTACCTTCTGAACCGAAGTCATGTTAAGAAGGTATGGCTTTAAAAAAAAAAAAGAAGAAGAAGGTATGGCTTGGCTCTGGTCATTGTGTTTCATGTACCTTGTCCTTGATGTGAGCAAATCTATCCATGTAATCTTGCTGTATTTCCTTTGGAAATGAGGAAAACTGAGTAAAATGATGTGAGGAGTACAACATGACATTTAAAAAAATGATAATTTATCAAGACTCTCCAATTCAAGGTGAAAGTGTCAATTAACACTCAGAGGCTTTCATGTTCAAGAGTACTTCATGGAAAATAGGTAACCAAATTGAGGCGCTCCTCTTCTGAAATGCTCCCAGGATGTTTAGCAGTGCTTTCATACTATACAGGAGCACTGATGGCAAAATCCCATGACGCACACGTCAGTGTATTGTTGACCGTTGAACAACATGGGTTTGAACAGTACAGGCCCATATATACACAGATTTTTTACAATACAGTACTGTAAATGTGTTTTCCCTTCCTTATGATTTTCTTAATAACATCCTCTTTTTTTCTAGCTTACTTTATTGTAAGAATACAATATATAATATGTACGGCATGCAGAATATTTATTGATCAGCTATTTATGTTATCAGTAAACCTTCAGGTCAGTAGTAGGCTACTAGTTAAGTTTTGGGGGAGTCAGAATTTATACACAGATTTTCAACTGTTCAGGGGTTCAGTGCCCTTCTGCCCCTGTATTGCTCTAATTTCCTAATTAGAAAAATCAAATATAAATGTGATTATAAAATGTGACTTATGGTTTGCAAAATCTTTTGTAATCAATTTCATTAAATTCTTAGATGAGTCACTATATTATCTACAAGTGAAGCAGAAGTTCAAGGTATAGGCTTTAAGAGGTTCAAGTTAGTGATAGAATGAAGCCTTAAACTCTGATTCTTTAACTCCTTTAAATTAAACTTCTCTCATTCTTGTGAAAAAGAAATTTTATTTGTGGTGATCAGTGTTTTAAATCCATGCCAGGTAATTAAGTTAAAGAATAGAAAGCACTTGGGCGCCTGGGTGGCTCAGTTGGTTAAGCAACTGCCTTCGGCTCAGGTCATGATCCTGGAATCCTGGGATCAAGTCCCACATCGGGCTCCCTGCTCAGCAGGGAGTCTGCTTCTCCCTCTGACCCTCCCCTCTCTCATGCGCTCTCTCTCTCTCAAATAAATAAATAAAATCTTAAAAAAAAAGAATAGAAAGCACTTTGTGATTTAAATTTCAAGAAGCTGATAATTACCCTAAATTGAACAACTATTTTCTCTCTCACTTTCTGGGGAAAAAAAGAAATTTTCTACAATGTTTTTACATTTGGCACAATTTTATTTTATTTATTTTATTTTTTAATTTTTTTAAAGATTTTTATTTATTTATTGAGAGAGAGAGAATGGTAGAGAGAGAGCATGAGAGGGAGGAAGGTCAGAGGGAGAAGCAGACTCCCTGCTGAGCAGGGAGCCTGATGCGGGACTTGATCCCGGGACTCCAGGATCATGACCTGAACCGAAGGCAGTCGCTTAAACAACTGAGCCACGGAGGCACCCCATTTGGCACAATTTTAGATATAATTGCTTTTCTGTTTGATCAGGGTAGAAAGGGTAGAGGATATTGCCTCTAGGAAGTTAAAGTAGAAAGCTGGTGAAAGGTGGAAAAATTTATCTTTTCCTTTTCCTTGGCAAGTTGCTTCATACATTTGATGAACAAGTCCAGATTTTATTTTGTTGCAGTTTTAAGCTTCTGTGTAAGGTAAAATAGTCCAGTGATTTGTCATTTTAAGAAGAATTTTCAATTTCCAATTTCAGAGAGATGCAGCCCTTTTTTTTTTTTTTTTTTTTAAGCCAGACCACATTTAACGATGGTAAATCAACTGCTGCCACTCATGTGTTCCCAGGAAGTTATTTTTCAAGGTGATGGTGTCCTTATAAATCTAACCACCCAATCAGTGGTTTTGTTCCGACCAAAGGGTCATGTTTTGAGTTCCCATCTGTATCTTTGACCAGAAAACACCATCAGATCTTAGTCATCCCTCCCTGCAGCCAGAACCACAATAATATGGAAATAGCCAAAGTGATCTCTGTGTAGCATATTAGGTGGAGCCAAGTACTCCCAGGAAGAAAGGATGACATTTCTAATACTAATTTCTGTAAATCAAGGTCAAAACTCAATGGACACTTTGGATTTATAATTCCAAATATTTGCACACCCTTTAAAAGTGGAATTTAAAAATTCCATAAAAGTCAAAGATGTGGTATAGCAGAAACAATATTTAACTTGGAGTCAAGGGCCCTGAGTTCTGCCCATTTATTCAAGTGTTTCTCAAACAGACTCTCTGAATCAGGTTCATTGGGAATATTTGCTAAAATGCAGATCCCCCAAATTCCACCCACATCTATTAAATTACAATCTTTGATGGCGACATATTGGGAAGCTGCATTTTTATCAACCACCTGAAGTGATTCTTATGTACTCTAAAGTTCAAGATCCTCTATTCTTATTTCTGTTTTCTAAATTTTCCTTATCGTTGAAATGAAACCATAAAATATTTCAGAATTTTAAGTTTCATGTATTCCCTAACACTTTTGATTCCTTTTGTCCTTAGACACCATATTTTTGGGCATGGAAGTTATTTTGTTTAAAATAGTATCATCTGTATAAATAAAAAAATATATATAATCTGTAAGTACAGTTAATGATTATCCTTAATACCGTAGCCATCTTTTATTTGTGAAATTTTTTATCTAAAATTTCAGAATTTAGTGCTGTGTGCTTTCACTTTCTCTTGATTTTAGCACACAAAGAAAAATATTTCTTCCCACAAAAAATATAATATTAATGTTATGTTATGCCCTTAGAAGAAGTTATATGTGGGAGATGCTCACACTTTAATGACCACCCTACCAACAAATCCTGTAATGATTCCACAGTCAGGTTTTATTTCAGCAAGATTTTGGTACTGAAGAAAAGCACTGAAAATAAAACTGGAATGATTGAAGGGCTTTGAGGAGGGATGAAGAGAATAATAAAGTGAAATTATTGAGTGAGGTACTAAAATCAGAGATGATGAATTTTTACTCCTCTGTAAGTAACACAAGCTTCATAAGGACAGCAGATTCTTATAAAATTCCACTGAGTAGCATTTTAGCTTTTTTTAAAAAAAAATTACTGCTCCTTATTAACATTTTTTTAAGCCTCCCATGGTATCCTGACTGAATTGCAGGAGGAAAACACACAATTCCTTTCTAAAAATAAGGAAACTATGGTGTGAAAGAATTTATTTTTTTAATGCAGAGGAATAAAGGGGCATATAGACCTGAATCCAAGTATGTTCTCCATAGTTATCTAAGGATAACATATGAGGCCTGGGGCCGATCACACAGTGTTTTTCTGTTCCCATGCCCCAAATATCTTCATATGTCATATGATAAAAGTTTTACACTGAAGAGACCATATTAAAATTTTTCATCAAAGATAATATTAATGGGAAAAGAGTAAAAACAGGACATTTAGTCTGATGGCTTTAGCAGAAGCAGGAAGAAAGAATATAATTACTTTTGTTTGGGGAATAACGCGATAGATACATAGATTCGCCATTTGTAAAAAAGCACTGGCTGAACATTAATCTTCCTTTTCCCTCTATCATTATGATACTCTCACAGCCTGGACTCCTGACCTTGGGTTAGATTTGAGATTTTTAGCTTTAGTTATTGGCTGCCATTTCAGGAGGAAATTATTTTTCTTTTTTTCAAGTTTTTGTTTAAATTCCAGTTAGTTAGCATATAGTGTAATATTTGTTTCAGGAATAGAATTCAGTTTTCTTATTTCCTAAAATGCATAGTTAAAATAATAAAGAACTCAAATGAAGACTATATATATACATGTATATATATTTCATTATTTATACATATATTTCATATTTCAGGGTGTGTTTACCACTGCTTAAATATTCGCTTGTTAACAACCAGTTGAAAAAAATCACAGCTCGAGTTGTCATAGTGTCAGATGTCAGAAGCATTCTTTTTTGAAAGTAGATAAACAAATAATTACAAAATATTTGTAAAAGTGCATAACATAGCAAAAATCAGCAGATTTCAGGTAACTTCTCCAAGCGCCCTTTTAAAAGAGCTCATCAATCTGTGTGACCTCTTTATTAGATACGTAATATTGTTCATCATGTGGCTTCTGCGATGTATTTTCTTCTAATCTTTCTCATAATAGCTTTAAAACAGATAACCAAGGAATTCTCTAGCCAAAAGACGAAATATGGCAAGAACTTGGGGATAGACACTTAAAGTACAGTTTCAAGTAAATTATTAGTTATTAGAAAATAATTAATGTACAATCTACTGATTGTATATGTTATCTGCAGGGTAAGACTGTTTTTCTCCTCCAAAAATGATTGATTAAATTTGTCTCTACTGTTACATTACCTTATAAAAGATATTACTTATGGTACATTTAGAACAGCTAGAATTTGAAACACTTTTGCTTCATGTTTCCAAAGCCATATTGTTTACTAGTGTGAGGTCTTTTTTGAGCATGAAATTTCTAATTATGTCATGTGTAATTTTTCTAATTCCAGTAGCCATTTGGAACTTGTTCCTGATTATAGGTTAGTGAAGGTGAAATTCTATACCTTTAGCAAAGGAATATAACCTTTCTTTGTCTAACAGCTGTGATATTTCTTCTCTTTGACATCAGCAGTGGTCAAAGTACTCCTATCAGGCCACATATTGTACAAAGGGAACAAACACAAGATGATTTATGCACACTTGAGTGTGTCCTATACCTTATTAAGTGAAGATGAATTACTGTATTATGCAGGGGCACATTCTCCCCCTCCCCACCCCCCTTCATTCTTTGTAGATTTCAAGGGTTTGGTTTTATGTCTATTGAAAATGTGTTTTAATGTATTACCACTGTTTTTCCACTTTCTGATGTCTGCTATATGATTGATCATTGTGGTGTTCCTTTAGGAAATCTGGGTTGGATTCCATTTTGGATGGAACCCAGCATATACAAGGTTTAGATTTCTCTTTGTATTACTTATTCATATGTAATTTCTGCTGAAAGATTTCCAATTGTGTATGTCATATTCAAGATTTTGAAATATATGACTTAGGTCTCTATTTTCCTTTTGCCTGTGTGTCATTTTATGAGGTCACTAATGAACATTCTATTAAGGCACTTTGGTTAAAGCACTTTAGCACAAAGAATGGCTTTTAGGGATCAATAATTATGGTGAATAAAGTAATGCATTAATTCAGAAAGGAATCATTTGTCATTAACTTCATAAATGCACACTATCTTTTGGTTTAATGGACAAGCTTGCTCCAATCTGTCACTCTACAGAGTATTAACCATTTATAGTCTGATTGCTGTTTTATCAGAAGGTCCCAAGACAAAGAATTAAGAGATTTTAAGAAACCAGAGAAAGGGCATGTGATCTCACCCTTAAGCTTCAGGGAAATATTTTGCATAAAATCTGTTCCGTGATGCTTTTAAGTTTAGGATTGTGAAGGTCCTTTGATTTGTTGTTGTTTGATTCTGCCAATGTGCTGAAAGGTCAAATGTGAAAGACAATTAAGTCACTTGGATACTGAAAGGCTCGTTGTTCCAAAACTTAAGTGGTGTACATTCCATTGATAAAAAGTGCATAGTTGTTCATATTTGTGTAAAAAGAAAATTTTCAGATAAGACTGTATTGCAGTGTTTTACAATTACAGCTGTATATGTAGCAATATAATTGCCAATCTATTTAGGAGCCAAAGATTTAATTTTACTTAAGAAATCTTTTAATCTGTTTCTATAATTAAATGGTCAGAAAGCAGTCTGATGTAAACAGAAGAAGCCCTCTAAAATTTTTGCAGATCAATGAGCAGGATTTTCTTTTCACAATAGTTCTTGTTCCTTGTGTAGCAGAAAGAGGAGATTCAATTACTAAACTTGTTATCCAGATCCTATCTCATTTTAATAATGAAGTCACCAAAGATTTGAGGCATTGACCAACTTGCTGAATTTTACAGGAATAAATGATAGTACAAGTATTTTGATTTGGAAAGAAAATCTAAAAGCCACAAAAATGAGAGGAAGTTTTCGATTAAATAATCCCCAAATCCAAAATAATAATACAAATTTTGTCTCCAGTTGCTTAGAAAAATCTATCTACTGCTCTCATATATTCTGGAAAATTATCAGTTCTTAAGTGTTTGCAACAGATAAGAGATTGCCTTCTTTATGTAATTATGTGTATGTTCTAAAATGAATAAATAACATTAAATCAAAATTTTCGATTTCAAGTAAGTTTTTTTATCATGTTATGTTAATCACCATACATTACATCATTAGTTTTTGATGTAGTGTTCCATGATTCATTGTTTGCGTATAACACCCAGTGCTCCATTCAGTACGTGCCCTTTTTAATACCCATCACCAGGCTAACCCATCCCCCCACCCCCGTCCCCTCTAGAACCCTCAGTTTGTTTCTCAGAGTCCATAGTCTCTCATGGTTCGTCTCCCCCTCCTATTTCCCACCCTTTATTTATCCCTTCCTGCTATCTTTTTCTTTCTTTCTTCCTTTTTTTTTTTAACATACAATGTATTATTTGTTTCAGAAGTACAGGTCTGTGATTCAACAGTCTTACACAATTCACAGCGCTCATCATAGCACATACCCTCCCCAATAGTAAGCTTTTTACTGCAGAAATATTTCTTTAGGCATTAAAATATTTTCTATTTATTTTGATTGATATTAATATTTACTAATAAGTATTGATTTATAATTTCCTTGAACCTATATATTATTTGGGGATAATATATTTAAAACTTTGTCTTTCATTCAGGAATATACCTGCGTTTAGTTTAGTCTTTTAAAAAAAAAATCTCAAAAAGGTTTTTATGTTTTCTTCACGTAGATCCTTCAGATGAAGCTTATATATTTTTGCTATTCTGAATGGGGTTCCTTTTTTTTTTTTTTTAGATTTGTATATTTATTTTAGAGAGAGCACGGAGGGGAGGGGCAAGAGAGAGGCAGTGAGAATCTTTATTTATTTATTTATTTATTTGAGAGAGAGAGAGAGAATGAGAGATAGAGAGCACGGGAGGGAAGAGGGTCAGAGGGAGAAGCAGACTCCCCACTGAGCGGGGAGCCCGATGCGGGACTCGATCCCGGGACTCCAGGATCATGACCTGAGCCGAAGGCAGTCGCTTAACCAACTGAGCCACCCAGGCGCCCGAGGCAGTGAGAATCTTAAGCTGAGCCCAACTCAGGCTTGCTCTCATGACCCTGAGTTGAGAACCTGAACCGAAACCAAGAGTCTCACGTTCAGACGACTGTGCCACCCAGGTGCCCCATGAACAGGGGTATTTTAAAATGGTTTGCTACTGATTACTGTAATCTAATAATCCAAATATTTGGATTATTTCTGCTTTTCCTTCATGTGCAATTGGAGTTAGATGCTTCTAAATCTGATGTGGTTTTGGAATATAGGTGAGGTCTGGAGCCAACCACCAAGAAAGAATTCTTGAGACGTCTTTGGTGCAAAGTAGTGGTTTTATTAAAGCACGGAGACAGGACCCGTGGGCAGAAAGAGCTGCTGCACAGGGGTTGTGAGGGGTGGCTGGTTATATACTTGGGAGTTGGGGGAGGTAAGGAAAAGGGAGGTTTCAAAAGGATTTTCATATGTTAAGACTCACAGGATGAGGTCTTGCCACAGTCAAGTTAAGGTTGTTTACCCCTCTAGCAAGGCATTAACCTTAAGATAGTTGGGAGATTGCTCAAGGAATGTCACACATATCCCACCCAGGAGTGGGGGTGGGGAGGTTGCAGGGTGTCAGTTTGTGCTTTGTCTTCAGCTAGCCTTCTATTCCTTTGGTTCAATGAAACTATATAGAATTATCCCCTTGATTTCAGGTGCCTAGGTGGTGCAGTTGGTTAAGCCTCTGACTCTTGTTTTCAGCTCAGGTCATCTTCACAGGGCCCTGATCTCAGGGTGGTGAGATAGAGCCCCACATTCAACTCTGTGCTCAGCACAGAGAATGCTTAAGACTCTCTCTCTCTCCCTCATCTCTCTCTCTCTCTCTCTCTCTCAAATAAATAAATCCTTAAAAATTTAAAAAAAGAATATCCCCCTGATTTCAACAAAATATATTTGCCTAATTTTGAGTAGCAGTAATTTATGAGAGGAGTGTGTTTGCCACCAAAAGGATTAGTCACACTAGAGACTATTTGTGGATGTTTCAGAACTTTCTGTGTATTTTTATTTGGCTACTTTCTTGCATTTTTTCATTAAATCTGTTTTGTAGTTGGTCCCCTGAGCTTTTCTAGGCCATCAATCATATAATATAAAAAATACAATTTTGATCTTTCTCTCCAATTGAAATATATATTCATTGTTTCCTTTTTTAGTTTATTTTTGGCCCTATATCAAATTTCAAGATAAAATTTTAGTGTTGATAGATGACAACCTTGACTTGCTGGCAGTATGAATGGGAATGCCTTTGTTATTTGGCATTGGGTAATTTTTTAATAAGTTGTATTTATTACATTATGGATGGTTCATTTTATTCCCCGATTAACTTACTTTATTTTTAATCAGAAGCCTTTTTACCATCGTGGATAGTACTGTATTTTCAAATTTGATCTATTAATGTAATTATTATATAAATAACTCTTATTTATTAGAATAATCATCCCTCCTTTGCTTTCGTGTTCCCTTCCTTCCTTTTCTCCCTCCTTCCTTCTTCAGGAAACATGCATTATGTGCTTGTCATGGATTCTTCTTCTTTTTTTTAAATTTAAATTTTAGTTAACATACAGTGAAAAATTGGTTTCTGTAGTACAATTCAGTGATTCAACACTTACATACAACACCCAGTGCCATCACAGATGCTCTCCTTAATACCCATCACCCATCTAGCCCAAACCCCACCCACCTCCCCTCCATCAGCGCTCAGTTTGTTTTTTATCATTAAGAGTCCGTTATGGTTTGTTTCCCTCCCTCCTTTTTTTCTTTTCCCCCTTCCCATATGTTCATCTGTTTTCTTTCTTAAATATGGATTATTCTTTTAATGTAAAATTTAAAACCTTATGAATGATGTTAGCTGATGGAATGGAACTTTCACTGGATAATATTTTCTTTGGAATATTCTTCAAAAAGGTATGTGAAATACTTATTAACTTTTTTTTTAAGATTTCATTTATTTGTCAGAGAGAGAGAGAGCACAAGCAGGGGGAGCTGCAGGCAGAGGGAGAAGCAGACTCCCCGCTGAGCAGAGGCTGATGCGGGACTTGATCCCAGGACCCTGGGATCGTGATCTGAGCCGAAAGCAGCTGCTTAACTGACTGAGCCACCCAAGCGCCCCCTTATTAACTTTTTGAGAAACTATGTTCTGTAGTACAAATAGGAACTAGCTTTGTGGTACCTGGAACTCTCCCCAAATGCAGTTAAGCCATATTTCACAAGACACATGGAAGTCTACACAAACAAAAATAAAGCAATTTCTACAAAGTACATGTTAGTGTGGAAACCAACCTCATTTTCCACAATATAAAGACATTTAATATAAATATACTTTAAAGCACTATTTTAAAGAAAAATAATGGGAAAAAATTTAGATAACTGATATTAACACTTGGGTAGGCTTTTTTCCAACTTTAGAACTCTATTTCGTGGCAATTATCCTAAGCATGTCTCTATTATTTATTTATTATTTATCATCTATTATTTTAGTTAAGGCAAACTACACAGAAAAATCCACAAATAGTCTTTAGTGTGACTAATCCTTTTGGTGGGAAACACACTTCTCTCATATATTACTGCTAGTCAAAATTAGACAAACAGGTTTTGTTGAAGTCAAGAGGAAATTCTACATAGTTTCAATGAATCAAATTAATAACCATCTAACTGCAATAGCACATGAAGGAAAAACAGAAAGAAGGGGTTTTGCTGGTGGCAAATAAAAACATCTTGTCTTTGGTAGTTAGAATTAAGACTATTTTGTGTTTCGCTGCAATTGAATAGTTGAAGTTGCATTAAAATATCCTAAGTTGTTTGCCAGTTATTGTGAACACTTGTCAATTAAAAAAAAAATGTTTATTCAAGACAGCCATGATAAGAAACTATAAATGCATCTTATTTCTATGATTGAAGTTTACAGAACTATTTCAGAACTAAATGAAAACATCATGAGCAAAGAGTTCTTTGAAAATTGAGTATATTTATAATATTAGAATGCCTTGTTATAGGTTTTACCTGTAGGAAAATAATTCCATGTGGATAGGTGATTCATGACAAGTTATGTTGACAGCAGTGCATGTTGGGATAAACTGAGGAAGGTTGCTTCTTATCTTTTTTTTCAGTATTCCTATAGTGTTAGGACTCATTAAGTTATCTCACTTCTTTTTATTTGGGAAAAGAAAAATTGACTACCTAACCATTTGATCCAGTATATTTTTGAATCCCATGGTAGATTTTTTTGGCATTATTAATATTCAAAGAAATGCAAATAAACAACAATGAGGCAATTTTAACATCTTTTAAATTAGTATAAACATTAAAACTGATAATAGCTTAATGCTGGCAAATTCCCAATGAGGCTGATACATTAAATGTGAATTCATATACCTCTTGAAAACAATTTGGCAATATATGTCATAAGCCATAGAAAAGGTTATACTTTTTGACTCTGTAATTCTACTCTTGAGATTTTATCCTGAAGAAAGTCTTCAAAAGAAGAAAAAAGAGCTATGGGCATTAAGAAGCTTATTACAGCAAAGATTATAGTGAAAAATGGAGAATAAATTTAACAGTAAAAATGTGGAATAATTAAGTAAATCAAGATGTAGGCAGTTGATGTCATGTTATGGTGCTGTTGGGTAAAAATTATGATAATGGTTCAACATGGAAAAGTGTTTGTGATATCAGGCTAGCTGGCAAAAAAGTAAAAAGCAAAATTTTGTGTGCTTGCACCTATAAACCCAAGTCCATATGGATATACACTGGAGAGAAAAGCTAAAAAGTGGAAATAACTGGCTTTAGACATGTAAATTATAGATTTTTTTCTTCTAAATTGTATTTTAATGTTTAAAATATATGTATTGCATTTTAGTGGCTAATTAGCTAATGGTTATTGATGATTTACTAAAATATTCATGAAAAACTGATTCCTTCCTGCAGTTCATAGTTTAAGCCCCATCCATTTCCTATTTAATAGTATGAATTCAAAGCACTATCTGAAACATATGCAGCATTTGATGGTTTCAGTGAATCTGCTGTGGAGATGAGTGTGATCTAGCACATCACTTAGGTTGTTTAGCTGATAAAATGTGTTCTACATATTTCATCTATTTATGTAAAAATAATTTACATAATTCCAAAACACATCTGTATTTGCTTACGACAGTAGCATATGTATAATCACAGTGGTGGTTAAACTTTAGAGTTTAGGGCAAGGGTATATTATTTGATAAAGAAAAGATATACAATGAAAATAAAATATTTAAGGAATTAAATAAATACACACGCATGCACATGCATATCTAATTATATGTTATCCTTTTCTCAATGGATATTCAGGGTACTTAGACATTTTGGGAGCTTAGCAGTCATGTAGATTAGGGGTTGTAAATCCAGATCCCGTGGGGCCAGGCTAGGAGCGTAAAAAGAGTTTGATCTGCAGTGTGTGACCTGACCAAAGAGGGCAGCAGTGGCTCAGGTGTTGCTGTTTGCTTTGGGAGTATAGGCAGAGGGTTCAAAAGAAGCCAGACAGATACCTAGAGTTTTATGTAAAAACTCTTTTTAGCATTGAAATTAATTCATATTAAGGAAATGAAAACACAACGAGTCAAACAAAATACACTTATTTGCGTGTCATGTCCAGCTTAGAGCAGCCAGTTTGTGGTTCTAGTATAAATCATTTTATTAATTTACTCTATTTTAGAGATAAAGCATGAAACTCAAAGAAGTAAAATGACTTGTTTAAGATTACAGCAAATTAGCCACAGATCTGCCTCTAGAAACAAGTTTCCTGAGCTTTGGCTCTTTGTTTCATTCTGGCAAAACTGTTTTTTTTTTTTTTTTTTTTTGGTCTACTAAGGAAGAATTCTTTAAATACCTTTAAATGTCCTTATGGAAAGATATAAAAGTATTTATAACTACAGAATACGGGGAATATTTTATTTGTATAGAACAATTAATACTGTGCTTCTAAAACTACTTTTGCACAAATTTTCTAAAGAGTAAATGATTCCTCTTAAAAGGGGGCATCATAAAGAAAAGTAGGAACTTAGTCATCTTTCCCCAAGTGACTGGCTTTTGAGACATTATTTTAAATGGAACTGTTGTGCTGCCTAGCTCATGTATCAAATCTCCAAGAAGGAGGGCCTCAGAATATTGAGCTCTGGATCTGCTTACCATTTCAGAATAATGAATGACTTGTAATATATTTTTAAAATGTTTTATTTATTCATGAGAGTCAGAGAGAGAGAGAGAGACAGAGGCAGAGGGAGAAGCAGGCTCCCTGCCTAGCAGGGAGCCCAATGTGGGACTTGATCCCAGGACCCTGGGATCATGACCTGAGCCAAAGGCAGACGCTTAACCATCTGAGCCACCCAGGTGCCCCAAATGACTTGCAATATTATTTACATTTTCGCATTCCCTGTGTATAGTAAGTCACATTCTCTAGTCCAAGACTGTACTTGCATTGTCATGTTTTTTCAGTCATTAACCCTAGCACCCCCACTTATGTAAAGCAACTCAATGGCATTCTATTTATAAGAATTTTTTACATACACTAAACAATAGTTATTTTAAAAAATATTTTGGCAGAATGAACTACCTTATTCTGAGTCTCCCTTCTTTTGTCTTCGTTTTCAATCTCCTTCAATCTAGTCCATCTTCAGTGAGTCTTTCTAAGCTTTAAAAAAAAAATAAAACAAAAAAAATAAAACATTGCTTTGATTAGGTCATTCCTCTGCTCAGAAACTCTCAGGTTTGTCACCAGAGGTGAATGTCTAAACCGATGGTTCCCAAGCGAGGAGCACCCAGCATACTGCAGCCCATTCACAGAGATACCACAAGATTTTTGTATAAAAATTGAGGAAAGTGCAGTGGACATCTTCCAGGCATGGTCAAAACTACTATCTCAGGGTAGTTCACAGCTTTAGTATTTGATTATGCTACAGTTCCTTTTGATGATGACACCTTATCTTTTCATAGACGAGTTTTCAGTAATTGCTGTGACAAAAACCATGAAATGAAATGGGACATGAAATGAGAGTGGTGGCATCCAGTCTGATATTTCGACTCTTGAGAAATAGTGTGGTGCCCATCAGGTAATATACATCCCATTGGCAAATAATTATGGTTGCTTATGAATGAAATAATATGCATTTCTTTTCTTTAAATGTATGTATATTTATTTTTCAAATGATTACTGACTTGTTAGGACATAAATACTTATTAAGTTGTTTGAGCCTAATTACTTAATAGATGGAAATCTTAAGAATTTCTTTTGGTCTAGAGGTGCCATGAAAAATTACTGAGATAGAAAGGGTGCCATGAATCTAGAAGACTTGGGAATCTCTGGCTAAACTTTTAGCCTTGCTTTCAATATTTAAATATTGCCCCAATTCTTTTTAATTTATATTAGACCATTTCCTTATTTTAATTCTCTATTATCTCTAGAATGGTGCATCCATTATCTCTTGATCATGGTATATCCAGTTAGTACTTTGCATACTTACTTCCCAACCTGCATTTTTGTCCATACACTTTCCACATATGGCAGTATAATTTGTTGAGATATTAATTTGTGTTTTGTTATCTCTTTTCCCCCTCCCTTGTCCAAACAGTTTCTCTGACATTTGTCGATCTGTGAATAAGGGATTGGGGGTTTCTTCTAATCAGAAAATAGAAGCTGTTGATGGACAAACTGGTTTCCTGATTTTATTTTATTCAGAAGGCCAAAATTCTCCAGAGATTTATGTTTGGGATTGGAGGAGAGCGAGAAGGGGACTGTGTTGAGGGTAGGGAGAAAAGAGAAAAGGAGAATGCATTGCTTCTCTAGGGCTACTGCAACAAATTAACACAAACTTGGTGGGTTGAAACCACAGAAATTTATTCTACTACAGTTCTTGATACCAGAAGTCCAAACTTAATGTGTCAGCAGGGTTGGTTCCTTCAGGAGGCTCTGAAGGAGAATCTGATCCCATGCCTCTGTCTTAGCTTCTGGTGGTTGCTACAATCCTTGGTGTTCCTTGGCTTGTAGACACATCACTCCAGTCTTTGCTTCCATCATCCCATGGTATTCTTCTGTCTGTCTCTGTGTCCTCTCCTCTTCTTATAAAAGCGTTTGCATTGGATTTAGAATCCACCCTAAACCCAGGATGACTTCATCTTGAGATCTTTAACTAATTACATCTACAAAGACCCCATTTCCAATAAAGTCACATTCCAAGGGTCTGGGTAGACATGAATTTTGGGGGGACACTATTCAACCCCTTACAGAGAATCATACCAAGACTGAGAATGGAAGAAGATTGGCAAGTAAAGAATATGGTGGATCTATACTTCCTCTTTGGCAGTGCCGGCATGGGTGGAGAGTGGGAAAGGGGAATGAAGGGGTTCCTATTTCACCAAGTTGGAGAAAACTTAGGTATCAGGGCTGTGGCATAAATCAAAATTCTCCTGCCCAAACTTGGCACAGAAACAGTAGTCCCCTGAACCAAGGGACCACATAAGCTTGGACCATATTTGATTTGAATAAAGTAATTTCGCAATTTTTGCACATCCAAGTGCGTAAAACATAGTGTTATTACAACCACACTTATCCCCCCCGTCCTCCAAGACTGAGCTCAGATTCCTTTTCTCTCTAACCAAACTCAGGCTAAAGTTATTCCTCTCTTCTTTGTAGTTATTGTCACTTTCTTTTGGTAATTAATTTTGTGTTGCCTCATATCCTTTCTCCTTTCTGAAAGTATTTGCATTTTAAGCAGGTGAAACTATTTGTCATCTCACATCTTTATCTTGTTTCCCTGCTATAGTGGATCTTAGCTCCTTTAAAGAAGGGACTCTGTTTCATAAATCTTGGTAGCCATCACAGTTCTTATCATCAGACACTCAATACATAGGGACTTAATTTTATTTATTGCTTGTACCTTTTGTTCCTGGTATTCATACCTCTCCCTGTTTATTCCTTAATATACTTTAAATATATATTTAAAAGCTTGGTAGTCTCTGGTATTTTTCCAATGCAAACAAATTATTTGCGTTTTTATAAAAGCATGTTCAGCTGGCAATATTCCTTATGATTTCAACCAACTCATCCCCTGATAAATGACAAGTGAAAAAAGTAGGTTTTATTTTCTAAGTCCCTTGGCATTTCAGGTGCACCAGGATTGCTTCCTTTTTTTGAGCAGCACTGCTAGCCAACCTTGGCAGTTTCTGAATTTACAATCTAGTTTGCTTTATCAGCAGTATATGGCAGTGAGCTCTAAGTGAGAAATAAATTACAATCTGATATACAAACAAATCCTCTGGGGCTCGGTAGGTGTTCCTATGGGGATGCTCTGCTCTACTGATTTCTTTTCCTTGTTGTGTAACTTATATTGGAACTGGAAATAATTCAAAACTTAGGGAAAATTAATCTCAAAATATTTCAGTCATTTTCAAAGAAAACTCAATTAGTCTTCCACATCTAAGACAAAAGAGCATGTTCATTTTCTTCTGTTTGACTGGAAACAGCGACAGACTTAACACAAAGGGAGAACTCCTGATATCAGTGAAACTTTTCTTCAGTTCCAAAACATTCTACGCCCAGAGTGGATTTGAATAGCTCCCAGGAAATCTATAAGTCATGTTCTATAGGCAGACCATCAGATTTCAGATCTGGTATTATCTTTGACTTGACATGTATATTTCTTATTTAAACCTGTCGAGAAACTTAAGAGTTGGTAATATCCTTTTTAGTTACCCAATTGTGTTTATTTAACTGCACTTACTCTAAATGACTATTATTAGAGTATTTTTAATCAACTTATAAAGAAAATAAATATCTTAGATTTTCTTACCAATTTGCATTCTTTTGTTATGTTTTATTTTGTTTCAGGTTCTTATTTAAATTCTAGTTGGTTAACATGTAGTGTAATATTGATTTTAGGAGTAGAATTTAGTGATCCATCACTTACATACAACACCTAGTGCTCATCACAACAGGTGCTCTCCTTACCCATACCCATTTAGCCCATCTCCCCACCAACCTCCCTTCCAGCAACCCTCAGTTTGGTGTCTGTAGTTAAGAAGCTCTTATGGTTTACCACCCTCTCTCTCTCTCTTTTTTTCTCCCCTTCCCCTATGTTCATCTGTTTTGTTTCTTAAATTCCACATCGGAGTGAAATCATATGGTGTTTGTCTTTCTCTGACTGACTTATTTCGCTTACACTCTAGTTCCATCCATGTTGTTACAAGTGGTAAGATTTCATTCTTTTTGATGGCTGAGTAATATTGCACTATATGTATTGGTGTGTAACATATCATATTGGAACTGGAATACCATATGTGATAATATATGTGTGTGTGTGTGTGTGTATATCACCAGCATTTTTCACAGAGCTGGAAAAAACAACCCTAAAACTTGTATGGAACAACAAAAGACCCTGAATAGCCAAAGCAATCCTGAAAAAGAAAATCAAAGCTGGAGGCATCACAATTCTGGACTTTAAGTTATATTACAAAGCTGTAGTCATGAAGACAGTATGGTACTGGTGCAAAAACAGACACATAGATCAATGGAAGAGAATAGAAAACCCAGAAATGGACCCACAACTCTATGGTCAACTAATCTTTGACAAAGCAGGAAAGAATATCCAATGGAAAAAAGACAGTCTCTTCAACAAATGGTGTTGGGAAAATTGGATAGCAGCATGCAAAAGAATGAAACTGGACCACTTTCTTACCCTATACACAAAAATAAATTTAAAATGGGTGAAAGACCTAAATGTGAGAGAGGAATCCATCAAAATCCTAGAGGAGAACACAGGCAGCGACCTCTTTGCCAAATTATACATTCTCAATTGCTGCAAAAAGGAATAAGTATTTCCCCCTCCTAAGCATAATATAAAAAGTCATTTCTCCCTTAAATTGGGAAAGTGAATCTATTTCTGTACAATTTACTAATTTCTTTTTTTTTTTTAAATGTAACAACCTCCCTTAATTTCTGCTCCTGGTAGTGCAATCTATACAGCTCAATCTTTTAGCCTCTAACTCTAGGATCAGCAGTGCTTCAGTTTTGAATTTGTGACCAACAATGAATATTTGGTAATTTTACATGAAACTTATTTTCTTTTTAGAAGTTGGAAAATCTTCAGATTCCCCCAAAACATCAATCTGACAGAAATTATCCCTTTAGGTGGTTTCTGAACTACATTATGTATTTAGTCCAGGACTCCAGGGTCCTTTCTGCATTGGTCTACAGAAGGTAAGAAGACCTGTCTTCTTTTTTTTTTTTTAAAGATTTTATTTATTTATTTGACAGAGAGAGACACAGTGAGAGAGGGAACACAAGCAGGGGGAGTGGGAGAGGGAGAAGCAAGCTTCCCGCGGAGCAGGGAGCCCGATGAGGGGCTTGATCCCAGGACCCTGGGATCATGACCTGAGCCGAAGGCAGACGCTTAATGACTGAGCCACCCGGGCGCCCTGTAGACCTGTCTTGTTTCTAAGAACAGCTATGCCTTGAGGACTCTGGTTTTAGTAAGTGGTTTCTGTCTTAGAAATATTAATTATGTCTGGTTAATTAGTTTAGTCCTTTAGTTTGTTTGTATTCCCATAGAACTCCATTTTGGCTGCTGAGCTCACTATGTCCACTTGAGGCTCTCTGATGCCCTGTGTGGTCTCTGTATATGGCCTTTTTTAGACTTCCCTACCCCCACCCCAGCTGCACTCAGCCTCATAAAGACTGTTTTAGAATAGTTTTGATTTTGTGACCATAACTTCATTCTGGAACTCAGTTAAACTTACAGAAGGAATGAGGGAAATAGAACCCAAAGAAAGGCAACAAGTGAGGGCACAGAGTAGTAGGCTCTGAGAGCAGATTCTCCACATTGATAAAGGTCTGATGGGTGTGGAGGAGACCCACATTAGAACCATGGCGATCTTGTCAGTGTTGGCATTGCCGGTTTCCCGTGGCTTCGACAGCTTCCATGGGGCCATCTCTCACTTGCCTAAAGACTCCATATTTTCCATCCAGCTAGCCAGAAGGACCGATGAAACTCTAAAACCATTTACATTGGGTCCAAACATTTGCCTTAGACAAGGTACTAGGACTGGTGTGCTTCCAAAAGGAACTCTCAGCAGCATCTTTCTCCAGGCAGATGGCTTTCCATCAGTGTCATCGTTGCTCGTGGATGAAAACAGAGTAGTCATTCTGTGAATATAGAAGTCCTGTCACACAGCCCTTTCCCTCTGATTCTCAAAGACCAAACATTTTCTGCCACTTTTAGAACTTTGTTGAAAAGAGCTTGGGAAAAACAAAACAAAACAAAACAAAACAAAAATCATTTTCAATCATTATATTGAATTATACAACAGTAAGTTGGTCCTAATGGGAATCAACTCAGCATTTACATGGTGGCAGCTCTAAGAAATAACATGTGCAAAGTGCCTTGACCCACCCCTTCTTTGGATTTCCACCTAAGTCTGTTATCTTCTTTTGGATATTGTACTTCCTTCTGGCTGGAATCTTACCACCTAAGGATGATTCATGATCCTTAGCCCTACTCATTCCTCAGTGGGGGAGGTGGTCTCTAGGTTCAGACCTCCCTCATCTACTGTGAACTACTGTGTTGTGCACTTAGCTGGGTCAAGGGATTTAACAAACTTTACTTCCCTAGATCTTGTCTTCTGGTTTAGAATTCGAAGAGATGGAGTACATGATCCAATGACATTGACTATGGAAAAATGACAATTATTTGGAGAATGAATAGATTTATGTAAAGATTTGGAAATGGAGACATACAAGAGGACTCTCTTTTTTGTGTATGAAGTAAAAAGTGTCAGACTGTTTCAAATGATCACCTTTGTAATTAAATATATAGTTTAGTATCATTACAAATGATTAACTCTGAAGCTGTAATAGGATTTCTTATGTTCACTCAGTGAGTTTTGCTAAATGTTCCTATTGGCATGTCCTGGACCAGGGCCCATTCCTACTCCCTTATTAGAAGACCAGTTTTTCATTAGTGAGGAAGAATTCTCTGTGCATAAAATACTGAAAAGTTTTAATACAAAGAAGTGATAATGGAGTAATGGGAGTGTTGATATTTTTGGCTTTTATCGTCTCATTCTTTTTCCTCCTCCTACATAAGATTTAGAGCTTGCACAAATTGAATAAAATCAAGGCCATCACTGAAAATCTCACGTAAAAATCCTAGTATCTGTCTTCTCTTGCAAAAAGTGGAAGCAGAAGCAATGTGTGGTCCACAGTCCCAGGCTGTTAACACTCTCCCTTTAGGGCAGAGTGTGTGCTCTCTCTTGTCCTGAGCATCACAGCCCTGGAACCTTCTGTTGTCTCAATTGTTCTTACATCTAGCCTGCTTCGCTTACATGTCACCTTCCAAGCCCCTGGAGACATTTGAGAACCAACTTCTTTTCATCATGTTAGCCTCCTATTCTCTCAGAAAAGGCCTGATGGTGCATTTTACTTCTATAATACAGACATTGCACAAAACAACAGCATCCTTAATATAGCATAATATTCAGAACCTTCAACCTTTGATAATCTCCTGGGAAGAGGAATCAGAAGCCCATGGACCAGATTTTTCCTTGTTATTTCCATGCTCTAATGACTAGTACAATCATTGCAGTGACTGACCACCCAGCACATGGCCCCTCTTCTAATTGGGCACTGGCCTCCCTGACTACTTGCATTGACTTGAATCCTGACTTTCTTTTTTTCTTAACACAACTGAGAAAACCTGAGGTTTTCAAACATCTTACTCAATAGTGAGAAAGAACAAAGAAAAATAGATGCAGCATAGATGAAATCTAAACTTTCTTGAGTACAAGATAGAGCTTGTTCCTTGGAGATAACAGGCCCCATCACATTTGATGTGAAGTGATATTTGCGGCTCCTGTTTTCTGAGTGCTTACCATCTGCCGGTTACTATATTGGAGTGAACTTTATTTATTTATTTTCATTAAATCTTTAGAAAATTTCTGTAAAGTAATGGTATTTTTCTCCCATCTGCCAACCAGGAAACTGAAGTTAAAAGTCAAAGTAGCTAGCAATACGTCACATAGCTTATTAATCAAAAGGCTGGGCTTTTAACCCCAGATCTTATTCTGAAGCAGGTACTTTTGTTATTTTGCGATACTGAGAAAAATATTAGCTTAAGCCTTTCCCTCCTTTGCTACAGGCCCATTTCCTTCAGACTGTCAACCTCTTCTTTAACATCTGTTCCCCACATGCCAGCTGGTATGTTGAAATCCAGAATGAATGATGTTTCACTCTTCTACAAGAGTCTTTCCAGTTGTGTTTCTAGATTAAGATGCGTCCTTTTCGACTGCTCTGTGGGTGAACTTCCAGCCCCACCTACAGGAGATTGGCCTCGTATGTCCCTAATAATCTTACAAGCGCAGTGTTGGCCTTCACATTGTGATAATGTCATTTATGCTGAAATATGTGGGAAATGTTTCTTCACAAGATCCAAAGTGGGAGAGGGAAAATCTGTCCATCCCATGTGAGAAAGCTGGGTGGGCTGTAAGGGAATGTGACTGTGTCACAGGAGGGATAAGCCTTAGTTGCTGAGTGTTCTCTGTCAGGGTAGGTGGGGAATGTGGAGATGGGGTAAATAGGAAAAACATATTTCCTCTGGAGAGGGTCTTGGTGCTTCTAAGTTTCTAGATCTGAGAAGGATATGACACAGTATGAGAAGCACTGTGTCCTAGCAGCGGGAAGGCATATTTTAATTCTGTGTTTTCTGGGGTTCTCATTCATTCAGATGTGTGGGTGTGAGAGTTTATGTTCCCCCAAAGTTCATATGCTGAAACACTAATGCCCAATATAATGGTATTAGGAGGTGGAACTTTTGATTAGTGTTCTTATAAAAGAGACCCCACAGAGATCCCTTGTCCTTCCAGCAGGTAAGAACACAATGAAAAGGCACTGACTGTTAACCAGGAAAAGAACCCTCATTCAACCATGCAAGACCCCTAATCTTGGACTTCCCAGCTTCCAGAACTGTGAGAAATAAATTTCTGTTGTCTATAACCTACCCAGCCTATGGCATTTTTGTTTTAGCAGACCTAACGGGCTAAGACAGTTAGTTAAGAGAAACAGTCATGCTGTTATCCTAATGGAACATGGAGCTATGCTTTATCATCCAGTGGATAGGTATGGAGAAAAAATAATTTCAGCAACACACAGACCAAGTTGTGGCTGAAGATTCCCTAATAACACAATTCTGACCTGAATGTGACTTTTATGGTTAGATTTTTCACACCCTTGCCTCTCTTTCCAGTAGAGGGTGTATCCTGGGCTCTTTAAGCAGAGAATCAATGAGAAAATGGGGAATATGCTTAGAGATGAATAGCAAAACCCTGTGCTGGGGGCCCACAGGAATATTGGGGTGATACAGAATTAATTACATGGACTACTTTGGTGGACACTGTGATGTGCCCCCCAGATTTCCACTTCAGGTTTGAAAGATTACTCCCCCCAGTTGCTAGGAGTGCTGTAAGCAGAAAGACCTCAGCTGTCGTCCTTCTACAGAATATGCTTCTGCTGAGAAACAACTCACCCAGGGTCATACTTCATTTCTGGGGTGACCTGTATGCAATGACTAATCTATATGGGATATAAAATTTTGGCTTTATCTCCTTAACTCAGGACAAGTCTGAAGCTTTACATTCCAGCTTTGCAACTTTCCAGAGTTGGCTGAGGCCTCCATTGAGATCGCATCAATAGTCAACATCTCCTTATGCCCATTTCTGATTTTTCCTCCTCCTTCCATAGAAATTGAGCCTAAGATTACTTCCAAATAACTATGTTGCACACTAAGCTCTGTCTCAGCATTTTCTTCCTGGGGAACCTGATGTGTGACAGCCATTGGTAGGGTGTAGAGCAGGAGCTTCTCCATTCAGAGCTGGATGATCTAGTGACCCATGTGGATTATTCTAGCAAGGAATGGTCTATTAGCTACAGAGCTGGAGGGGACTTGAGGACAATACTGCCTGAAATTATTAGAGTGGCAGGAGTTTTGTAATATTGTTGTAAAGACCCTTTTCTCATTTATTTTCTCTCTGTAAGCTTCTGAGGATTTTGAAAATACATGGTAAATTTATATCTTGGTTTATTTAGAGGCCAGTGGAGACACAGGGATTTCTCTGTAGAAGTCTACAGTAGATTTCCTCTGATACAATGAATTTTTTTCTGATTACTCAGTCGATGCTGATTTTTTTTTCTAATTCTGCACCACTTAATCTGTACTTCATTATTTGCCCCTTATCTCTGGGCTTCTGCTCTGCTGTTCTACTGTGGAGTTTTGTCTTCCCAATAATGTATGCATTTTCTGAGGATTGCAATTGTATTGTTTAGGTTTATATCCATCACAACACATAGCTCAGAACTGGTCACAGAGGAGACATTAATAAATACTTTCTGATTGAGCTCAGATTAAGTTCACATTAATGGATTGAACAATGTAGGTAAGGAATTCAAAAAAAACTATATCATGTTGGGAGCAGAACTGAGCTATTATGGCAATATGTTGGGGAAATGGCCTTGGACCATTTCAAAAATTTATTTCCAAGTTTCTATTACTTTCTTTCTCCTCACCTTTGTCCCTTTTACAAATATTTTTTTTATAAATTCTGTGCAATGTCAAAGATTTTTTAAAATTTATTTATTTATTTTTGGGGGGGCAGAGGGAGAGAGAGAGAAAGAGAGGGAGAGAGAATCTTAAGTGGGCTCCACTCTCAGCAAGGAGCCCAATGCTGGGCTCAATCCCATGACTCTGAGATCATGATCTGAGCTAAAGTCAAGAGTCAGATGCTCAACCGACTGAGACACCCAGGTGCCCCTTAAAGATTTTTTTAACACACACACACACACACACACACACACACACACACACTCACACAGATCTCCTATATTACCACAACAGAGATAAATATTATATTCTTCCAGAGATTTTTATATTCATGGCTCTGCAAGTTTCTATCTTGTACCTGAAACAATTTTGGGCATAGTTGCCCTCATTCATTTTCACTAAGACTGGCGAAAAATAGTATATCATCATGTTATATTGTATTTCTTTTGTTACTGATGAAATTAAAATTATTTATCTTGTGTTTGTTGATATTCCCTCCCACTTACTGAGACCCTAACAAGACCCAGATAATGTGCTAGATATCCCACACCTGTTAACTCATTCAATAAATATCACATTATAAGATTTTTTATTATTATCTCTATTTTATTAAAACTGAGGATTTAAGTATCATGACAAAGTTTATAGGGGTAGTCGGGGACAGACTTTATCTGCCTGCATCCATCACCTCTTGGGATTCTAGGCCCTAGACCACATGTTTACCACCTGGGAGGAGGAAGTGAGGGCAGGTCTGACAAACAGTCTAAAGAATTAAAAACAACAAAAACAGATGGAGAATTTGGGCAAAGGTACAGTGCAGGGAAGGAAAAAGGAATGGTCCCAGTTGAGTATATGGTGAGAGTATATTCTTTTTTTCATTGGCCTATTATATCTTTTCTCTTGCTAGATATGTTCTTGCCTTATGTAGATCATGTTCCTTTATGTTCATTCATTGGGAGATTTCTTTCTTCCTCCTATGCTATGATCTGGTGATACAGAAATAAAAGGTGCTATACATTTTTTTCCCCAAACAACCGAAAAATCCTGCTCCACCTATTGTTACCTTAATGAGTCTTGTAAAAATGGAAGTTCTCTTAGGAGTGAACTTCACCATTTTCCTTCTTTTAACATTTCAAGAGATTGAGCCAGAGAATGTGAAGGACCAAGATGCTGGGACTGGTTGTGGGGGCTGAGGCTGGCGTCTGGGCCTCCTGGTTGCTGGTCCTGTCTTCTCTCTGTTACATTCTTCCTTCTTTATACACATAGATACCATCCAGAGACTGGCTGTAGGGAAGTCATTAGATTAAAATTAAAATGACCATGATGAATAAAAAGACTCAAATTCAATTATTAAGGAACAACTTGGTGTTTGAGCATGCAGGAGACCTTTAGAGTTAAAGGTTGTGCCTTCTTCATGGCACAAGTGGAAAAACTTGTTAGATGGGGAAATAGACCTGTTATTCAGGGCGGCAGAAACAAAAGATTTAAATGGTCCTTAAAAATATTGCTTTCCCAAACTCACAGAAAACATTTGTCAAGCAGCTATTACTCTTACTTTAGAAAACTACAGTTAGTAAAAAAAAAAAAAAAAGCAAATAATTTGCATCTTAGAAAGATTATAAATCAATGGGTAGCAAATAAATACCATGTAGAACAGATTTATCTTTTGGCTCCTCCCTCATTCCTTTCCCATATCCAATTAACACCCTGATTTTCCTGGGAAGGATACAAATTTCTCTTATTCTAAGTACTAGCTTTCAAACTTTTTCACTGTAGTTCAAAGAAAAAAAATTACATTGCTACTCACCCAACACATATACATTTATATAAAACTAAGCAAGTTTCAAAAAAATATTACTAGTAGTAATACACTCTGATATTTCTATTTCTATCCTATCTATGTTAGTTATTCTTTAAAAAAATGTCTTACAGTCCTTTGTATTGAGTATATAGCCCACAAATGAGATATTATCTACCATTTGAAAAATACTCATCTAATTCAGTATGGTTTGAGTGTGGTTAAATTGACCTCGGGAGTGGCCAAATTACTAGCAATAGAGATCCACTGAGGGATAGGTAAATAACCGAGGCAGAGCAAGTGAGGGGAAGGAAACTTTTGCTGGGATATGAGGATGTGAATTTGATAAACCCACAGGCATTTTAGAAGCACACAGACAAGCACTGTAGGCCAGTCACTGTGTGGAACCTGATGCTGGTACTTTCTCTACAAAAGCAGAATGGAGACTTGGAAAGAAACAGATCCTGGATGCTATTGTTGGAGTTACTGTATCAGATCACTTTATCAGTCATATTTCTGGGCAGTTCAGTTTATGTAAGCCAATAAATTCCCTAGATTGTTAGGCAATCTCACAGGACGAAAATTAATATCTGTAATTTTTTCTTTATAAAAGGACTGATTTTTCAGGATCTAAATTGTGGTTGGCAATTACTCATGGGAAGTGGGATTAAATGATCTATTTCAATTCATTGCTTGCCTCAGTGAATTCTGGGTCAAAATAATCTCTGAGACATTGACAGTGGACCCTTTTGAAGCTTAGGACACTGGGAAGTTATAAAGGAGGATATGTGGCTTTGTGCAAATGAATGAAGTAACTACATTGTATTCCAAGCTTGGTGGAACAAAGTTTAGACACGTGTACATAATTTTCACTTCTACCAATACAGAACAGTGTAATTGAATTTGGTGATTTAGGTCTTGAAGTGAAAATTACACGTTCTGCATGGAGCACTGGGTGTTACACGCAAACAATGAATCATGGAACACTACATCAAAAATAATGATGTAATGTATGGTGATTAACCTAACAATAAAATAAAAGAAAAAGAATTACATTTGAAATCTGAATGTCATATAGGAATGAGGATGTTGAGGTACTGGATCCAATACTTACTAGTTCATAATCTTTGGTTAATTTTGGTCTTTAATTGGGGCACCTGGGTGGCTCAGTTGTTAAACGTCTGCCTTCGGCTCAGGTCATGATCCCGGGGTCCTGGGATCGACCCCACATCAGGCTCCCTGCTCCGCGGGAAGCCTGCTTCTCCCTCTCCCACTCCCCCTGCTTGTGTTCCCTCTCTCGCTGTGTCTCTCTCTGTCAAATAAATAAATAAAATCTTTAAAAATTTTTGGTCTTTAATAAACCAACCAGATATATCTATCTATAAAGATAGTGTGCTTATCTTCTAGAGACTTTCTGGGAAAGCAGCACAAGATATGGAAGCCATGCTTGAAGTTATAAGTCTTGGTTTTGCTACTTACTGTCTTCACAATGCTTAGGGGCTCCTCATGTTGCCGTATAGGAAATGAGGATCATACCAGTACCTGTTCTACTGATTTTGTTGACGTCGTTATGGCAGTTAGATAGAAAATGCACGTAAAAATGCTTTGAAAACCATAAAAGTACTGTATAAATATAAGAAGTTATTTACCTACATATAAAGAAACCAGCCCTGCTTTTCACAAATGCCCTGTCAGTATTAAAAAAATAAATAAATAAACTACTTATTAGTTAAAGAGGACCAGCAATTAAAAGGTCTGAATTTTTACAAGTTCAATATCCTTGATTCTATCTGATAATAGGAGTTTGTTTTGTTATCTTTGTTTTTAGGTAACTTTGTAATTAATCTCGGCAATTAATTGCTGAAAGTGTGAGAGTTAAATCTCCTTAAAGTGTTGCTATAAGTACAGTAGTTTTTATCTATTGTTCTGTTCTATTCAAAGTGTAATCAAGTCACATTTGTCAATCAATCCTACTGATGTTTAGAAATAGAAAAAGATCACTAGTTGTTGAGGTCGCTAATCCAATCTCCTCACTTTGAAGATCAGAAAACTAATGTTAGGGCAGTCAAGTGAGTTGTCTAAAACTACAGAAGTAGTGTTTGAGACACAGAGAGTGGTAGAACGGATATGTAGGTATTTTTGTTCCCAGTCTGGTATTTTTCTCAGTGATCCACCTTGATTCTCAAGGGGAAAACAATGTCCTAGCTACAAGGGCTTTAATTCTTGAGTTCCTCAAACCTAAATGCATATATTGTTTCTACTGTCAGAGAAGTAGCTGAATAGTAGTATGAAGTACTGTCAGAGAAGGTATGGAACACTTCTTCTGTGTACATCAGTTCTAACAGAGCTTGTGATTGTGGGGCTAGGGAGAAAAGTTTTATTAGAAAACTACTGATCATCAAGGCACTTTCAATCTCAGAATAGAATAAAACAAATTTTTTAAATGATGGTATCATTCATTTTCTTTTCTTTACTCCAAAATTTAGTATGATGATTGTAACTAAACTTTCCAATGGTAGGAATTGAAGACTGACAATGAGGGATTGTTTAGAAGGCCAAAAAAGTCAGTTAGGCCTTCTGGTCCCCTCCTGTATCCTAAGCAGGTAGAAACTTGTCCCTCAGTGATTTGGGCAGGAATCTGGAAGTTTCTGGTTTGGGAAAATTAAACCAAGAGACTCCAGGCTAGGGACAGTAGGCATAGCAGAATATAAACATACCAAAAAGAGAAGATTATGTAAACCCCCCATACTGAATGGTGAGACCACCTGGACCTCTTGTATATTTTGGACTTGTGTCTCTTGGCACAACATTGCTGGTAGTTTAAAGTTACTCAACCCATTCTTCCCTTAAGACATTATATAGCTCCTCAGGAAAAGACATATAGTTGCTGACATCTGGGGATAGCTAAACAAATTGGCTGCCTTCCACTAAACAAAATGCACCCATGCATGCAGAACTTCCAATCTGGCCATTATTATCTCTTCAATATTTTGAGATTAAATAAATAAAAAATAAACATTTGAGAGATGGCTCCAGCATGAAATACTGAAACCCAACCCAAGTCAATAGAAAATGAACTCTGAGAAAACAGACAATTCAGGGAGTAGAAGAAAATGTCAAAGGAGGCGCTTCAATACTTAGTCATAAAAAATTAAAGAAAAGCCACAGCGATAATCAGGGCATGCCAACATATTAAAATATGTAACTAACCTAAAACGCCTATTCTGAAAGTCTAGAAAGATAGAATCAAAGAAATCTTTGAGAAAGTAACCAAAAATACAAAGAGATCTAAAATTGTAGGAAAAAGATCAGAAATTTAGAGAACGAATTTCAAGACATTCAATAAAAAGTTATTAGGGCTACCAGAAAAAGAAATCAGGAAAAAAGGGGAGAGAAATCTATTTGGAAAAATATTCAAGGGCTGAAAAACATTTATTTTCACACTCAAAGTGTTCACCATTCATATCATGCCATCTCATCACACAATTTCATAGATTTGTCAATATCACTATTAATTTAACCAAAGTTTATTGCATGTCCACTGTGTACCAGGTCCTCTACTAAGTCCAGGGGATAAAATGGAAGCCACATCATTGGGAGCCTGCCCTCATAGAGCTTACCTTCTGGTGAGACAGAGAGACAGGAACAAATCATCCCACCAAAAAATGTAAAACTGTGATTATAACACATGATAGGAAGAAGTGCATGGTACCAAGAAAGACTATTCTGGGGGCTTTGACCTAATAAGAGATTAGGATGAGTTACAGTATGAAGGAAAAGTAGGCATTATCCAACCAAAGTGGGCAGAGGAAAGTACATTGCAAAGGTCCAGTGAGATAAGGAAGCATGGTGAGTACAAAGGACTGGAAGAAATTCAATGTGGATGAATTGGGGAAAACAAGTGGGGAACGTGGAGTGAAATGAGGCTGGAGATAAGAGGCCAGTGGGGTGCTGACTAGGCAAAACTTTGTAGGTCATGTTAGAGGTTTGCCTTTTTCCTGTGAGTGCATAACTGAAACTCACTGAAATGTTTTAAGCTGGCCTGGAGACAGAGTCAAATGTGTGTTATTGTAAAGATCACCTGCGTGCAGTGTGGAGAATGGACTGGAGGAAGGTCAGGGAGAGATGCTGCTACAGTGCTGGTAGCGGGCTTCCAGGCTGCTGTGCAAAGGTGGTGGTAGCTTAGACAAGTGTGATAATGATGACGATAAAGAAAAGTGCAAGTTCTTAAGAAACACTTAGTGGGTTAAATTGGCAGAACTTTGTGATATTATATCAAGGGTTGATTGCATATTCTAGAAAACATGTTGGCTGGTCTGACCAAAAAATACAAAGACAGGGAAATATAAATTAAGAGCATTAGAAATGTCAAAGCAAATACATCTACATAGCAAAAGTATAAGAAGCAAACAAGGTTTTGGCCTAGAATGGGTGCAGGGGAGAGGGGGCCATGTAAATAGACTGATTTGAAAGACATGAAGGAGGTAAAATCAATGTCCCCAGTAATGGAGAGACAGGTACAAGGTTTCTTTTTCTCTCTAGGTCATGCAAGACTCTTCTGATGACTCACAAGTAATTTCCTGGCAGAAGAAAGTCAAAAGAGTATTTGGGAAAAGTAGAACAAAATAAATCCATATAAAAGCCTCCCTGTTGCTCTTGAATCCATTGTGCCCTATCAAGCAATTTTTTAGGGGGTAACTAGAGTAACCCCATTAAAATGAAAATTTTATTATGATAGTCCTAGCTTATCATTTCTTAATAACTTTCCCATGCTCTTGAGATAAAGTTCAAAATCCTTAGCATATGCTGTGAAATCATAAACGACAGCCCCTGAGAAAAACCCTGAATGCCTCCTTCATAGCGCTTACCATAGTTTGGTATTAGATATTCCTTGTATAACATTTCTCCTTGCTTTGAGTGTTCCCCATTTGTGATGATTTTGTCATTGGTTTCACATCTACATATGCATACATCTCACAAACATTGCTACTATTTTAATTTTAGACAGTTGATTATTTTTAAAATAGATTTTTAAATCAGATAAAAATGGCTTTATATAAATATATACCCTCATTGTTAACCATTTCTGTAGCGCCTTATTTCTTTATATATATATAAAAATTTTAACGTGGTATCGAACTCATTGCCTAAGGAACTTCCTTTAACATTTCTTGTGGTGCACGTCTTCTGGTAATGCATGTTATTCACCTTTGCCTGTCTGAAAAAGTCTTTATTTTGCTTTTGTTTTTGTGAGATATTTTTGCTGGGTTAGGATTTCTCTTTTGAAATTAGTAGTTTTTTTTTTTCTTTCAGTACTTCACTGTTGACTGGTTTTACATTATTGATGACAAGAAGTCTGTTGAATACTTTGTAGGTAATGTTTCTTTATCATTTGGTTACCTTCGTGATTTCCTTTTTATCTTTGTTTTTCAGTAGTTTAACTATGATGTGTCTCCTTTTTAAAAATTTATCCTATTTCGGTTCTCTGAGCTTCTTAGATCTATGGTTTGTTGTCATCTTTCATTAATTTTTGAAAATTCCTAGCTATTATCTTTTCCAATATTCCTGCTGCCCTATTCTCCCTATTTTCTCCTTCTAGTAGCTCATGGTATGGTGTATATTAGACCACCTACTCCAGTCATACTGTGCCAATGGTGATGTAGTTTATGTTGCTTCTCTCTCCTTGGAAGTGCAATGGAATACGATTTTTTTCCCCTCTCTTGACTTCTGAAAGCTATTTTGTGTTGAGGCGGAGTCTATAGTGGCACAAGTCGATCTTAAGGAAACACTATTAACCACAAGATAAAACCCGAAGTCTTTCTGTAATAGTATATTAAAAAATAAAGAAACAAGTTTATGTAACAATAAAACGAGTCAGATAACAGTTTAGGGATCTTCAAAAAATGAATTTTTTAATCTTTGGAACTATGTGAAATTATTGGATAGTTCTGTGTTCCATAATTGTCTAAAGACTATGCATCTACCAATTTTAAATTTCTATGTAATGTTAAGAAGCCTCTGCAAATAAGAATTTTCCAACTCTGCTCCTCAGTATGCATAGAAAGTCTTTTAGAATTTAATTCATAAAGTAAAGAATGTTCGACTATCTCTCCAGCCTTTTTTTTCTTTCTTTTCTATTTAAAACAACAGCAATAACAGTGACCATTTATTGAGGACTTATTCAGTGTCAGGACTCTCTGGATGGTTTATTTGCATTAACTCATTTATTCTTCACAGCAGTGTTGGGAGGCAGGTGATACTTAATCCCTTTATAGGTGAGGAAATTGTCTGGGACTTGTCTAATGTCCTATAACTGAGGAGCAGCATTCTGATTCAAGCCTGGTCAGTCTGACTCTGGAGTACCAAGCACAACAATAAAGTCTTTTATTCTTCAATAATTTTGTGAAGGTTTTAGTTTTTCTCAACAAACAAAAGCAAGGGCACCATGGGAATTCAAACTTAAATGCTGTTTTCTTAGTGCCTTCTTATAAAAGTAGTAAACAAAATGTATTTTCCCTAAACTCTGATTTTTCATCTTAATGATACTTTATGCTTTACATTTTACTTCAAAACTTTCTTAGAACTGAGAGTCTCTTCTACGTATACTGGTAGTAATATTAATGTGTATTACTAAATGTTGTTTGAGACAAATAGAAGAAATGATTATTCTCACTGGATATTAAAGGGCATTAAGGAATAAATATCAAATTATTTTTGGTGTGATAATTATTTTGGTGTACTGAAGCTATGTTTAAAAGATTTCTAATCTTTAAGAATTCATACTGAAATATTTAAAGAGGAAATAATATCATTCAGGGATTTGCTTCAATATAAAATCGTTACAGGGTGCCTGGGTGGCTCAGTTGGTTAAACATGATCTCAGGGTCCTGGGATCGGGTCCCGTGGCTGGCTCCCAGTTCAGCAGGGGGAGTCTGCTTCTCTCTCTCCTTCTGATCCTTTTCCCTGCTTATGCTCTCTCTCTGTCTCCAATAAATAAATAAATAAATAAATAAATAAATAAAATCTTTAAAAAAATTATCCCACTACTGAATCTTTAAGAAAAAAATTGGTACAAGTGGTGGAGGAAGGTACAGATAAATATGGTTGCCATGAGTTGATAATTATGAAGCAGGGTGAGGGGAACATGGAGGTCATTATTTTATCTATTTAAAATTTTCCATAACAAGATAATAATGATGATGATAATAATAATAAATAGTTACATCAGAGTACATCATTATAATATAATTATTATAGTTTAGTAGTTTAGTTCTATGACCTGTAATAAGCTTATCTTCCTAATATGTTGTAGACATAGACAATACAAGGATGGCCAATGCAATTATATGCTAGTAGGAGGGAAAGTAATAATAAATGATGTTTTAAGACAATAGTGGTTATGATTTTAAAAAGTGATAGGCTGTTAAAGAATTGGCACAAACGCAGACAAAGTGCGTTAGCTCTCAGAAATCCTGTAAGGAACTGGTTAGAAGAATGATGAAAAAGGAAGATGTTCACTAAATTTATAAGTAAGAAAAAGCACTTTAAGATTTTGTAATTAAAAATTAATTTTAATCAAAAGCATTTAAAGGCCACACACCAAAATGAGAAACTTAGTTATCTTTGGATGATGAGAATATAAGTTTTTTAAAAAATATATTTTTATTATTTATTTATTTATTTATTTAAAGATTTTATTTATTTATTTGACAGAGAGAGAGAGCACAAGCAGGGGGAGTGGCAGGCAGAGGCAGAGGGAGAAGCAGGGACTCGATCCCAGGACCCCAGGATCATGACCTGAGCCGAAGGCAGTTGCTTAACCAACTGAGCCACCCAGGTGCCCTATTTTTAGTTTTTAAATAATATACATTTAACCTGTATTATTTTTATAATAAAATTTTACATATATAAATATCAATGTAATTTTATTTACAGTGAGTTTTTTAGTAATATGTTTATGCTATAAAGAAAAAAAGCAGAATAAATTCATGTTGAAGGAATCATACATTCTTTATTCTATAGGGAAAGGAAAAAAGCCACCAGAAGTGGCCAGAAAATTTTTAAGCAAATTTTATAATTTTATTGGCATGGCTAATATGGTAGTATTAGGTCTAGCACACACATTGGAATTTTATTGCATTAAACTTGCAAATCCTACTAGCTAAAAGAGCCTACAAAAGGAAACATTGCTCCATCTCAAATTAGAATGCTATACATAATCAAGTCAAATTAAGAAAGAGAAAAAATAGCAGTTATTTGTTTTGTTGAAATTTTATAATCTTTAAGAAAGAAGAATGAATCTGAAGTATGTAATATAAAGATTGTCAGAATGAATGTATCAGTGTCATAAGCATGTTGATTTATTAGTGCTACAAATGTGTCTGAAGGTAATTTTAAAAAATAGTAAATAACATGAAATAAATGATGGTCTTTATAAAAAAGTGAAAATTGTATTATTATACCTCTTTCATCTATATTTGTAATACCCTTCCATTTGTCAAAAATACTTTTTCTAGTATATTTGTATATTTGAATATGAAGTAGTTAGTATGCTTGGGACGGCATTCCTAAATTATCCAAAATTATCACTGTTAACTGGTTATTTCTGTTTGAGTTCTGTCATCTTCCTTTCATTTTTAGAAACATATTTTCATTATTTCTTTAAATATTACCTTCCCTTTCTCCCCCTTCTCTTTCTGATATTGCTAATGTCTGGTGATGGTACTTCTGTTTTGATTATCTTAACCTTTAGTTAATTAAATAATATAGAGTTTCTCTTCCTTTCTTAGTTCCTCTTTCCTTCTAGGAGAATTTATTACTCTCATCATACAACTCAATCATTCTGCAGTTCTATCAATTTCACTATTAAGCCTACTCTTGTGTGCTTCACTTAAATTTAAATTATTTTAATATTCTATTTTTTTAAAGATACTGGAATAGAAATTTAGAAAGTATCACCACATTTTACTTTTCTAAATAAAAGAAACCATATTATAGTGTTTTAGATATGAATGTTAACTATAAAAGTATCTCGTTCTATTATTTCATGAAGTGTTTTTAGACCAGCAAGACAGGTGTTCTTGCCAAAAAGCATATTTTTATCCCTTTTGTTAAAGGTATTCAGTTTGCATAATATTCTGTTGCTTGAGTGACATTGTTTTTTTCCATAAAAGAACAATATAGAAAGTGTTTTAATATTGTGTTGGAATTTACAGTCATTCCACTTACCAAGTAATTTAAATGAAAGAGTCAGCTTTCCAAATATATATATATATATTTATTTATTTGAGAGGGAGAGAGAGAGAGAGAAAGAGAATGAGTGCACGAGCAAGGTGAGGGTCAGAGGGAGAAGCAGACTCCCTGCTGAGTAGGGACCCTGCCCCAACACAGGACTCAACCCCAGGACTCCAGCCAGGATCATGACCTGAGCTGAAGGCAGACACTTAACTGATTGAGCTACCCAGGAGCCCCTCAGCTTTCCAAATATATTTAAAAAGACAGTGATGTTGTTTTCAACCTTTTGCAACTCATTTTTTTTTGTAATTAAAAAAAATTAACCTCAATTACTTGGCACTATATGTAACAAAAAAATTTGCAAGATACTTGTTGCCAAGTTGTGTTATGCCACAAAGTGAACAGTTTGTTTCAGCCTTTGAGAAAGATCAGCATTTTTTAATCTCTAAAGATAAGGAGGAAAATGATAGCATTCTATGAATTTGCTACCCACTAATGATAACTCTACAACGCATTTGTTAAGACGATTTCTTACTAAAACAGAACCTTAAAGTTTCTTAAGTATTTGCAGGGTTGCTTCTTTTTTTAACTTCCTACATTATATATGAATTAGAAAATAATATTTATTAAACATTCACTCAAAAAATATTTTGGAGTGAATACTATAGATAAGGCATTGTTCTGCACACTGGGGATAAAACTGTGAACAAATAGGCAAAATTTCCTACCCCTCATGGAGTCTACATTCTGGTGGAGTGAGGCAGAAAGATACAAATGAGTGAAATAGATCATGTATCATTTGGTCACTCAATTAGTCTGTTAGGGCTATTATAACAAAACACCATGGACTAGGTAACTAATAAATGACAGAAACCTAGTGCTCCCAGTTTTGGAAGTTGGAAAGTCCAAGATCAAGGTACTTGCCTCCTGTGCAAGGCTCCTTCCTGGTTCATAGCCAGCACATCCTTGCTGTATCCTCGCATTGTGGAAAGGGCTAAGGATCACTTTGGGGTCTCCCTTCATAATGCATTAATCCCATTCATGAGGGCTCCACCCTTATGACCTAAGCATTTCCCAGAGGCCCCCCCTTCTAATACTGTTACATAGGACTTTAGGATTTTGACATATGAATTTTGAAGAGACACAAACATTAGGGTCATAGCAGTCACAAATGTTACGGAGAAAAAAGGAAAAAAAGAAAGAGAGTGACAGAATAGGGTCTGGGGACTGAGGAGCTGCAGTTTAAATAAAGATTAGGAGAAACTAAACTGGTATTACACGAGGATCCCCAAACAACTGTAACATTTAGTTAATCAGTTCCCATTGTTGTGTATCATGTAGAAAACCCAAATTTATATATGGCCATTCTTTTATTGAATCAGCTATGACAATTACTACTACAAATAAAAAGTGTGTCCTGTGAAGTGCTTAGAGTAGATCTTGTCATTATGAATTGATAAAAAAAAAAAAAAAGAATGTTCTAATGGTTTTTTCATAAGCAAAAGGGTGTTTTATACTTTAACAGCCTAAAGCTGTGAAAGAGCCCAGTGGTGGTTCAGTTAGGTTCCACTGTGGATAAAAAAGCCCTGACAGGGGTACCCGGGGGGCTCAGTAGGTTAAGCGTTCTATTCTTGATTTCTGCTCAGGTCATGATCTCAGGGTCCTGGCCTGGAGCCCTGCATTGGGATCCCTGCTCAGCGGGAAGTCTACTTGTCTCCCTCTCCCTCTGCCCCTCCCCCTGCTTGCTCTCTCTGTCTCTCTCTCAAATAAATAAATCTTTAAAAAAAAAATAAAGGCCTGACAAATAGTGGCTTAAACTAATGTGTATATCTTATCAATATAAATGAAGAAAGGAGATTGGTGATCTAGTTCTAGAGTGGCAACCCAATGGTACTATGGACCCAGCTCCTTCTCTCTCTCTCTCTCTTTTTCCTTTTGTGTATGTAGCTTCTTTCCTAAAGTCATCTCATGGTAAGTGTACAGTAAAGGGTCAACTCAGTGGGTGTGGGGTGCTGACGGGTGCAGCTGACTCAACTGGCTGGAGGGACTCAAACCATGCACATTACAAAGAAAAGACTGGCCCTTGACTGGCTCCTGGGAGATACTAACTTCTGGACCTTTGGAATATCCTGCCTGATAAGAGTGTCCCTGCAACCTTGGGCAATGCCAGATAGCTTATGGTAACGGTGTGATTTATTCCCTCCTGGGGCCCTGGACCACACAGTTTGAGTTCTGTTGGGGCTGGAGACTGAGTACCTGAAGTTAGCTGCCTGTGTGTTCCACCACTATCTGACTGACTTCTAGTAAAAACTTTAGACACGCAAGTAAGCGTTTCTGGTTGGCAACACTTGATACTTGTCATACCTCAGGAGGAGAATGAAATGCTGTCTCTTGATACTCTGCTGGGAGAGGACACCTGGAAACTCATGTCTGGTTTCTGCGGGACTTCTCTTCTGGGTTTGATCTTTTCCTTTTACTGTTTCTATTCTGAATCTTTCTGATGCAAGAGCCATACCATGAGTATCCCAGCTTTTCTGGGTCTTGTGAGTCTTGCTGGTGAATCACTGAACTTGAGAGTGGCTTAGGGTCCCTGACACAGTAGGTGATTGCTGTTACATCTTCGTTATACATGGTAGGAAAGAGCCCATGACTTTCCCAATAAGGTTACTTATTGAAAGTTGAACACAATACTTTTTATGTATTATTGGCTAAAATCTGGTCACATTAGCTGTAATTCTATGGTTTGACAGCAGCATGCTCATCTAAAAATTGGATCCTTTTCACTAAAGTAAAAGGGGAGAGTAGATTTAAGAAGCAACAATAGTCTTTTCCACACATAGGATTAAGTCTGACTTATGGGAAAAATATACCTTTAATCTATTTGGATGTTTGCCTATTTTTTAAACTTTTACTTTGGGGCGCCTGGGTGGCTCAGTCAGTTGGGTGTCTGCCTTCGGCTCGGGTCATGGTCTCAGGGTCCTGGGATCGAGCCCTACATCCAGCTCCCTGCTCTGCGGGGAGTTTGCTTCTCCCTCTCCCTCTGCCCCTCCTTCTGCTCATGCTCTTTCTCTCTCTCTCAAATAAATTTAAAAAATCTTAAAAAAAAATAAACTTTTAAAGAAGGCACGTATTGAATGGAGCACTGGGTGTTATACGCAAACAATGAATCATGGAACGTTACATCAAAAATTAGCGATGTATGGTGATTAACATAACATAACAAAATAAAATTAACAAAATAAAAAAAATAAACTTTTACGTTTTCTATTTAGTATCGTATAGTTTTAATTTAATTTAATTTAATTGACTTGTTCATTGCTTTTAAAATCTTCGTCGAGGGGCACCTGGGTGGCTCAGTTGGTTGAGTATCTGACTCTTGATTTCAGCTCAGGTCATGATCTCAGGGTCATAAGATCGAGCCCCAGGTGGGGCTCTGCATTGGGCATGGAGCCTGCTTAAGATTCTCTCTCTCTCTCTCCTTCTGCCCCTCCCCTCGCTCTCCCTCTCTAAAAATAATAAATAAATAAAAATAAAAAAATCTTCATTGAAATCAATTTAGTATTTTTTTTAAAGATTTTTTATTTATTTGAGAGAGAGCATGCACGAGAAGGGGGAGGGTCTGAGGGAAAAGCAGGCTCCCTGCTGAGCAGGGAGCCCAGTGCAGGACCCGATCCTGGGACTCCGGGATCATGATCTGAGCTGAAGGCAGTCACTTAACCAACTGAGCCACCCAGGCGCCCAATTTAGTGTTTTAATATAGATTTTTCTGTCTTCCTTACGTATTTTCTTATTTAATATATGCATGCTGTAAGCTTTATGCAGGCCCCTGTGCTAAATTAATGAGGCACTGCTAATGCAAGTAACTATACTTGATGAAGACAGAATGTTTGGCAAGAATTTTAGCTGCTTTTTTAGGACCACAGTGAAACCTTAGTTTTGCATTCATCTACATACCTCCCTCCCTCTCTATCTTCTTATCAACTAATGGAGCTGACTTTATGGCCACATTTCTCACCAATTCAGGACTGTCCTCTTAAGTTTTCCTTAGAGCTAATGCATTCTTTCTCTGGCCTTAATGTAGGTCCTGTGGTGCCTCATCTCTGTACTCTCCCTTACAGCACTCTGGATATGCTCCCTCTCTTCTTCCTCTCCCCTTTTTGAATCTATTTCCCTGTTTCCACCACCGTGGTGTTTCCACCACCATGGTTAGCCATGATACTGGTCCTCTTTCACAGCCCCTGAAACGGAAGAGGTCCAAATCATTCTAGGGATAGGGGTGGCCATGGTCTTTATCCTGTGACACCTCTCTGCCCCCGCTCCCGCCCCGCGCACCCCCCCCAGTCTTCACTGAGACGTGCCTGCACTGGGGTGAGCACTTGACCAGTCCCTAGGTTTACCCATGAGAACTCTGCCCAAACAAGGATTGGCTGGGAAAATTAGGTTGTTTCTCTTGTGAATTTCAACTGGAAATATGGATCAGATTGGGTAGTTGAAACAAGTTGAAAAAAAAAAAAACATTCAGAGAAAGTGGTGGGACAGGAAAGCCATTAGAAAATAAGCTAAAAGGGATGAGTGTTATTGTTGATAGTTTGTGAAAGGAGAAAACATGAAGACCAAGCTGAATATCATGCAAGCCGAGAAACAGTGAACTCTTGCCTCCCAGGTAAGAAGAAAACTCCATGTGTTCCCTAGAACTCCGTCTGAGCCCCCGCTTCTGTTTTCAGTCTCTGTGACACTCTCTGCTCCAAGATTCCCATGAGATTCCTGCAGTCCTCCTGTGAACAGTTATCCTGACAATAAACCTCTCATTACTTGAAGTAATCCCGCATGGGCCCAACTCGCATCATTTTACCAATTTTAGAGGATTCTCTTTCTTTTTTCCTCCAATGACTATTCTGAGTTTTGAACTCTAATTCTCCCTTTCTTCTGTTCTTCACAACCTCCTTCTCACATGCTATCGATCTTCACAATTCTGTTCTGGGGAGAGTTCCCTTGTACTCTCAGCATGGGCATAAACTCTTTTTAGAATGTCTCTACGAGGACTGACAATTTATATTTAGGTATCAAAGCAAACCCTCAGTGACTGCTGTTAAACATTTAAACCAACCCCTACCTTCCGTCAGCCCTCCTTTACCTCACATTTTTGTTGTAAGACACACTACCCCAAACGGAGAGTATTCCCCCATACTTCACAGTCTCCTGGAGGAGGAAGACTGGTTCTCTCTCCCCCTCTATCTCTCTGTATAAACAGATAAGTTGATATAACTTCTACGCAACTATAGCTGTCATGTGGTTTATAAGCAAGCTCTTGGGAATTGCTGGAATGATTCACTGTACTAAATGATATGCAGAGCACATTAATAAAATGTGTGTGTCAGGGGATTTACATTTTCCTTTCTAAAAACTTTTATGGTGACGTTGTCCCTTAGCCAGTGGTTTTTAAAAATTCTTAAGCAGTGGAACCATTTTTCCAAATGTGAATCCAATATAAAACATGCAGAGTGGAGCTGTTCTGTTGGAAACAAGAATCGAAAGCCCAGAGACTCCCTGTATCAATGCCTTATCCTGCCAAATCCCTGTTGGCTGCTCCTTGAAGTACCTTATTAGAGCCCCACAGCTCTCGGCAGCACAGTTTGAAAATACGTGCCTGAATTTGAGACCCATAAACAAAGGCTATGTGTTATTAACTGGTGGAGGTGAATAGTTGGCCACTGTCCAGGGTCAAACTTCCCAATAGTCCTGGGGAGCCCTGAGTCAGACTCTCACACCCTCAAAGGAAGGTATTTCCCCCTTGTCAAGCCCCTACTTGCTCCCATCATTTTTTGTATCTGATAAGACCATTCTCACAGCTTAATGAGTGATTCTGGCTAGCCTTTCATTTGCTTCTTGAGGAAGTATAGTAACTTGTTCCAAAGCATATGTGTGCTTTCCCCCGCAGCATACAGGACAATACTTAGCTAATTTCCCCACATTCCTGTACCCTTAGAGCTATGATATGTGTCCCATGAGCAGTGGCACTGAGCCTTTGGTTTCTGGGATGTCAGATGCAATAAGTGAAGCACTAAGATGGCTCAGGATGGTTGGTGTCCCACCTCTGCAGACTGCCTGGATTTCAGTGAACCATCATCGAGTCTCTGATTTACATGAAAACAAAGCGCTAGGATCAGTACAGGTAGGAGATACCCTGAAAGAAACCTCATCTCTGAGGGATTGCCTCAGCATTTATAGCTTTGTGGGCCAGATCGAGAGCCATGTCCTCACAAGCCTGCAATACTCTGGGGTCTGACCTCTCTTGGTATGATGCTCTGCTTTTCTTTCCTGCTCACATATACTTTCCTCTTTCTTTTTTGTTATTTAAGCACGGTAGAAATATCTCTTTCACAATTTGAAAGAGTGACATGTGGAGTTCTGTGTCTGAGTTCCCAACCCAACTTTCACATCCTGATCCTCTCCTGCTCTATCTTTGTGGGAGGTGATAGTATAGCAGCACCAGTCACTTGGAGCAGCTGGTGAGGAATCCTCTGACTATGAGTGGCAGTATGTGAGTTCTCCCTTCATGGGACACTTGGGAGAACAGATAGGACTTCTTTGTGTGATTGCTGAAACGTCCAGGAGATATTAGGAGACATATCAGGGGATAAGGTTGTATCACTGATAAGTTAGTCTTGTCAGAAGAGGGACTTGGAGTGATGATGTGGACTAAGATAGTTTGCTGTGGAAGCAGGATGGAGTTATATAAGGATTGAATTTATACACACACACACACACACACATACATATATATAATCTCACTGAACACAGAAATACTTAGCTCATGGTGATCACCCGCACAATGAATAGTGGTAATTTTGGTTATTATTATTATTATAGTCAACGTTTTTGTTTGTTTGTTTAACATCAGCCTGCATCTGGGTTGACTATAGATTGACAATATGTCATTAGATCTTTGTGAGGACTAGTGAGTCTTTTATTCCACAGGTACATCACCAGGATAGTTTCCCTAGTACATATCATTATGCCTGTTATCATAATAAGTTTTCAAAAAATTTTTGTGGAATGACTGAGTTCCTAACTTTGGCATATTGTTTCCCAAGTGTATATTCTGGCATGTTGATGACTCCATGTACATCTAGCACCATGAATGGAAAAGGAAAACAAAACAGCTTACTCTACTTAGTATCACTTTAACTAAATTTTGGATTTGCTTATATCCCAAGTTGTGATGCCAACTTTCATTTTTTTAGACTCTGCACTTGTAGAGAGGACTTCATACTGCTATAGGAAGCATTTAGAGGGGAGTTACAGATGTTTCCAGTCTGTGTTTATTAAGCATTGACAGCCACTTAAGGATGGCTCTTGGCAAATGCAAAGTTGCTGGAACACAAAGGTTGCACCATATGCAAAGCATTGTGCCTCTATCTGCACTTTCTTTGCTTTCTAACGGTTTGGAGCCAATAGCTTAGAACACAGTGGCTGTTAAAACTAGGTTTACACTTCAATGGAAGGGGAAATTTTATCAGATGATAAAGTTTTATAGTTCCTGTTTATGGTGCAGTTGGCAAAGGAATAATTAAAGTCTACAGCATGTTCTTTTCTCTCAATCTTTTTTCTTTTGACCCAAGGCCACTTCAATGCCCAACTAAATCAGTCAGCTATGGGGGCAACAAGTTTTCTTTGTGTGTTATAGACATTCTTGCACTTTCTTGGGAAAGTTACAGAATATTTCCACAGAAGATCTACCTTTCCTTGATGCTAAGGTTTATCAGGGCCCCGCGGCCTGTGTTTGAATGGAAGCAGTGAGCCCTTACGGGTTGGAGAACAATCAGAAAAACCATATCCTGTTGAGTTTTATCTTGTGGTTAGAGTGTTGGAGGAGGAGACAGGTGTATAAGTAACTGTTTTGCAAACTGCACTAGGAAAGGGGACATACTCTTTTCTTTAGTCATTTCAAATGCATCCTGAGCAGACATTCCTAATATAATTGTAATGCTTAAATTTTTGGCACACTTTCAGTTTTATAACATCGTTTGCCAGCTTTATATTTTGCTTCAGGTGTTCAGTTCAAAAATAGCATAACTTATAAGTACATTCTGTTTTTAAAAATTACGAAGCCAAGTTCTATGAATACTGATAAAATTGTGAGGAAGGATGGGAGTTGCCAAAGAACAGCTTAATATAGCAATATCCACAACACAAGCTTTGATCATGAAATGATCCCCACTTATGTATAAACTTAGTTAAGGATACTTAAATTGGGAACCTAGAAATATTAGATATCTTTCTTTAAAATGAATCAAGGATTTTTAACAAATTCTTTTTAAAGAAATCAAATGATATTATAATGGTTTGAAAATAGGGATTGAATGGCATTAGGATTCTAATTTTCATTTTCATGCTGCCACTAACCTTATTAGCTAAACAAATTTTGGTTCTATTTATGTGATCCCAAAAGCTATGTGTGGAGTGAGATAATGTTTTGCATGTTTCTCTCTTCTCAGGGAGAGAGAGAGAGAGAGAGAGAGAGAGAGAGAGAGAGACATCACTGGCTAATCTACAATCACTTGTTGAGAATCAGTTATGTGTCTTGGACTGGGATACGAGGGGAAATAAAAGAAATGGGATAGGCAGTCCTATTGTCAGATAGAAATTCAAAGGGAAAAGATATTAAGTGGTTTTGACCGGTGACTTTTAATAAATGCCACTTGGTGGTGGCTGCTAGTCGTTTCTCGGCTCCATCAGTCTCCATCAGTGCCACCTGGCCCTCCCCAAACAAACATACCAGCCTCAAATAAAGCCAGGCTCAGACATAACTCTGAGACACATTACCCCTCACCCTCATGCCAGCCTTCCTGTGCCTCAAACCATAAGCTCCACCAGGAAGTTTGGAATTTTCGCTGATGTTGCATTTTTTTCATGACTGAAACTGTTGCCATTTTTGTGCTTTATGCTTCCTCACAAAAGTATCTTTGTGGGAGTTCTGTAGTCTCAGAGTGATAAACCTTTTCCCATACCTAGAGAAGTGGCCCCAAATAAGTGTTTTTGTTGACCCCAAAACTGGTTGTGTGAATGCTCTAAGTGCTTTGCCTAATTCTATGCTGGTAAATGACCTCTTAATGTAAGAGTAGGAAAGAGATGGCATTTGCAAACACAGAGACTCACTCTTCTCCCACCACCCTTCAGGACAAGAGAGTAACAACTGTAAATTGTCACATATTCCTGATCAAGATGCATTTCTTTAACAAGGGGTCTTGAAATGTAAAGGTGATGCACATTTATCGTTATTTGCGAAAGAGATGGCCGCATTCAGAAAAACAAAGACCTTCATCTGAAAGGCTAAATATTATTTCAGATGAGGAGAAAAATGTAAAAAATTTTTAAAGCCATAAAATGTTGCTTAAAAAGTATAAAAATTTTAATCTTAGAACCATACTTAAAGCCAAAAGGCAAATAGCAAACAAGCGGAAAATATTTGGAAATATATGAGGAAGACCTAATTACAAAAGATATAAAAAGCTCCTACATATTTACTAAGGGCAATTAAAATATGAGTAAATGACCATATTTTTGAAAACATGATCAGATTTTATAGGGAAAAGAATAAAAATGATTTTTAAGAAAAAAAAGCTTTCAACTTTACAACTGATAGATATGCAAGCTAATATTAAATTAAAAAACACTTTTCCCATGTTAAATTGACAATATTTTTAGTATCAAAATTGGTAAAAACTGTTGGCAGGTTTATTCTCTCTTTTATTGATGGGAGTATGAACTGGTTAAAGGTCTTTAGTGAGATATTAGGCAATATCTACTAAAATTTAAAATGTGTACACTCTTTTATTCAGACATTCTACTTTGTAAATTGATTCCTACAGTTTATATGTACAATTTGCGTGCACAATTGTGTGTACAGTTCTAACTTCATTAACTGAAGAATTTTTGATACAGCCAAATATTGGAAATCACCTAAATGCCCACATAGATCACAGGTTAAGTAACTTATAGAACACTGTCAAGAGGAGTGAGAAGCAGCCGTTGAAAAATAACAAAACAGCTCTGTACATACTGTATAGAATGATCTTTAAAATCTGTGGTAAAATGAAAAATAGACACAGAACAAGATGCATAATATGTATATAATTTGTGTACTCTTTAAAAAATAACACACACACACACATACATGTTAGTATAAGAATATAACTAAAGAGTACAGTAGATACTTCACATTTAATACATCTGGAGCATGGAAGGGAAAAAGAGAAGACAGGAAAATTTATTTTTTCTTTATATCTTTTTCATGCTCCCAGAACAAATGGGGTTGTATGAATTATATTTACCAACCTTTGAGAGCTTCATCGTTTATAACACCACCATTATGTAATTTAGAAATCATATTAACACAGAGAGATAGTGTCATGTCTATTTTACAGATGATGAATGAAGGGTTAACAAAATTTATATAAGTTGCACAAGGTTAAAAATTTTGTTAGAATTAAAATCAGGAAGTGACTCCTAAAGGCTTGGAATAGGCATAGCTGTCCTTCAGGGCTAGGTCCAATGTTAGTAAAATTCTGTCTTTTAGCTATTGCCACCCCTCTTAAAATTCCTTTACATAGCTTTCCTAACCAATGGCACATGTTTAACTATGGTGTTTCCAAAGGATGAGCCTACCACGTAATATCTGGAGGCTCTCTCTCTGTCTCTGTCTCTCTCTGTCTCTCTCTCTCTCTCTCTCACACACACACACACACACACTGCTGAATTTATTGCTTACTTAAGTAAGGGAGAGTTATGCTGGTTAGATATAATCCTCTCTGAGGATAATATCGAACTAATTGTATAAAGGACTTTTGGAAAATATCAGATCAAGGAGTTGGTGAAGTTTTAGAAATGGGTTGGTGTCAGCTATTAGAAACATGGTTACTTGGGTACAACTGTAGTTGATAGACTGGCTTTAGAAGCTTGCTCACTGAGGTAAGGCTGACTTTCAAAAGAGAAGGATTGTCACTGATTAATTGGCTTTCAGAAGTGTGTTCACTGAGGCAAATTATCATTAGTTGATTATATTGACTTTTTTTAAGATTTTATTTATTTGAGACAGAGAGAGAGAGAGAGCACATGAGAGGGGGGAGGGTCAGAGGGAGAAGCAGACTCCCTGCCGAGCAGGGAGCCCGATGCGGGACTCGATCCAGGGACTCCAGGATCATGACCTGAGCTGAAGGCAGTCGCCCAACCAACTGAGCCACGACTTAAAACCAATTCTGTTGTCATAACTACAACATAACTAGCCTTTTCTTAGGTGTATGGAAACTTCTAAAAATTTTATCCTCCATGATTATAGGTATTTCTAATTCTGGGTGGCCTACCTAGCTTATCTTCTCATTTCAAACAACTTATTTCCAGTGCTATACAAGTGTGTCTCCTGGGGCAGTTAATATGTAATATCCATAGTTTGTTGCTCAAGTTTACCCTTGTTTATTTTCTTCTCTCACATAAAAAAAATGTGTGAAAGAAGCAACAGTATTTTGGAGGTAATATTCTTTTTTTTTAAGATTTATTCATTTATTTGGGGGGGAGGGGCAGAGGGAGAGGGAGAGAAATCCTCAAGCAGACTCCCCCGCCAGGTAGGAAACCCCATGCAGGGCTTGATCCAAGGACCCTGAGACATGACCCGAGCTGAAATGAGTTGATGCTTAACCGACTGAGCCACCCAGGTGCCCCTGCAGGCAATATTCTAAAATTATGACATCAGCGTAGTCTTTGGCAGCCAGAATCCTTGCTGAACCTAGAGAGAATTCAGATTTCCTTGGCTCTACCTGAGGAATTTGTAATTATGGGCAATTAGAAGTTAATTACATGTCAGCCTGATTATTTTGGCTGAGAGGTGAAAGGAGAGTTTGGTGTACAGGATCCCTGAGGAAGGACAGAAAACAGCAATGAAGGAGTCATAAAGAGTCAAGTCCTCTCCCAAGCTCCTTACACGTCTTCCTGAGCACCTGTAGAAGAGGCAGAGGATGAGGCACTATTTTAATGAAAACCATTTTCATATATGATGAGAAGTAGCACAATAGTTTGCCTTAGATCATTCGGACAGCAAAAAGTGGATAAATGAAGAAGCAGGGCAGTCTCATCAGTGTCTTTCTGATTCTTGGAGATTGGTGTTTTTGGGACTCTTGGGAGACAGCATCCTTGTTGACTTCTCACAGGGGGCACCATTCAGAATTGCAGCATTGGGGCACCTTCCACCAGGTGGGAGAGCAAAAGTTACTGCCAGCTGGAAACCTGGGCAAGAGAGGAAGGCAGGGGAGATATTACAAGGTACTGTGGCTTAGAGGAAAGTTAGCAAGCACATGTGGCCTTTCCCTGTGGAGGCCTCTGAAACCCTAGGGAGCACAGTTTCGAGAAGTCTGGAGACTGCGGGTAAACGGGGACAAGACAGATTATTTGTATGATTGTCCTTGTTTAATTGTACAATTGTTAAAATGACTCCCATCTGCATTAATAGGTTTTAGTACTAGGGACACTGAGTTTATATTTATGTAATTCTGATTAAAAACCAGTGTTGATCCTGTTCTTATTTTGACTTTTTGTTGCTTCAAGACTCATGAGAATGTATCTCTGTTTCTAGTCACAGTAAATTTATTCATTCATTCGTTTAGTCATTTATTCATTCAGGTTTTTAGACAACAAATATTTAATATGTGCTCACTATGAGGAAAAGACAGTTCCTATACTCATAGTGGTGTTTGCGACCCAGATAGGAGTTAATCGCCTTGACAATTACAATATTTTTACGTGTACAGTGGGGTTATTTGCACAATAAAAAACTTGTACAGAGTAATAGGAGCTTAAATCAGCTGGGCGGGGTCAGACCTGATTTTGGCTCATTAGGGTTGTGGGATGGAGCCCCTTTGGGCTCTGCTCCTGTGGGGAGTCTGCTTGAGATTTCTCTCCCTCTCCTTCTGCCCCTCCCTCTGCTCACTCACACCCACTCTCTCTCTCTCTCAAAATAAATAAAATAAATCTTTTTAAAAAAAGAAGATTTGTTGGCATCCCAGGCAGAAGTGCCTGCAAATGCCTAAGAGAGTTGTCAGGGAACCACAGGTGATTTTAAATTACTTGAGCACGTCGGGTAGAAGGAGGAGTGAAAGATGCAGTTAGATGGATGTTAGGGACATGTGATGAAATGATCCTTTATGCCAGAGTACAAAGTTTATTATGGGAAATAATTGAAAAAGGAGTAACAGGATTAGATTTGTATTAATGTAAATCACATCGATGACTTTTTTTTAATATTATATGTATAAGTAATTGCACATGGGTATACATCTACATTCTTTATTGTAGTTGTCCATTTCTCTACTTTTTCATGCATTCTCGCTACTTTTCTTATCTTTCTTTTTTCTTAATAGCCAGTTCAATTTCACATGAAACTGTCTCAAAACTCTTCAGAAGTAGGAGAAGAAAATCCTTGAGATGGGTCCTAGGAGGACATGTTAAGATGCCCTGAAGTGACAGCCAGTGTCATCTTCCAATCAAGAAGAAGCAGTGCTGTTTAAACTAGACTCACTAAAAATACATCTGGAATCAGCTGCTTGAGAAACATTTGGAAAAGCTATTCTCCACAGAGGAAGGTCCTTCTCTATTGTTCCAACAGAGCATTTGGTTTCTAGGAGATCATCAAAGTCCAGCTGCACAGTTTTGCCTCTGGGCACAGCCTCTCCTCCCCTCATTAGTAATGTAATTCTCTTGGGAATCCCTGCGTGAAGGAAGACATCTGTTTTCATTTTTTTCTTCCTAGAGAGAGGAACCGGATCTCTAAACATCACTTAATAGATTAGTATCAGGAGTGTTAGTATAAGCCCAAAGATCAGGGAGAATCAGGGACTCAGAAGACGGGATGCAAAGTGTTTTCCCCACATCTTAGGATGTCTTACTGCTACTGCTTCTCAGTATGAAGGGAATACATTTCTCTTTTTTTTTTTCATTTGCTTTAGTCCCCCTTCCTCTTTCCCTCTCTTTGTTTCTTCTTTCCTCTTTTTTTTTTTAATGTGAAGAGTTAGCAAACAGATGCAGAAGTATTCTACTTCCTCTGAAAGTAGGAATTTGCATTCTAAATTAGAAAATTATAATTTTGTTTTCTATAACATCTTACAAGTAAAATGTGTCTCAAATGGTCCTATGACTTAGAAGAGACATATAAACCTAAATTTTATATATATATATATATATACATATATATATATATATATATATAAGAGACTAATTCATAAAAAAAAAGAGATGGTATATTTGCCTTTCAAACACCTTGGTTAATTCAAGTTTTTTTGGTAATTCATTTTGGGTGAAGTATACATTATGAATTATGAACACATTCAGTAATAAGGGACTGATGAATTAGTTTACTATCACAAATCAGTTATTTTCAAAAATATGCATAACTTCAGTTAGGTTAAGATGGTTTGATCTTGTGACTTCTTTCTTCCACAAATTGTTTAGTTCTATCAGCATGCCTCGTGAGAGTTTCTCTTGTACTATTTACCAGTCTAACTCTTATATTTCATGAATATACCCCATTGTGCACGTTGCATACATAACATTTAAATATTAAATAAATCTTAATATTTATTGTTTTTTGAAGAGAATGATAGATTTTCTTTTTTAAAACATTTAGTTTGAAACTGACAGTTGAAAGCAACAAGGAAATCAACATTTGTGAGAGGCACACTATGTGCCAGGCTCTGTATATACAATATATTATTTAAACCTTACACAAATTCTAAATTAGCTGTAGTTTTCTCCATTTTATAGATGAAGATGAGAGAGGTTGAAAGATTTGGCCTTGTTTGTATAAAATCCAAGTACTGGAGTTTTGAATAAAATTCAAATCTGCCTGGCTTCAAATCCATGCTCTTTGCAGAAATTATATAAAAAGTTTGAAGACTAACGACACTTCTGAGTAAATTAAGTTTTGTGCCAGATTCAGATAAGATTTCATACTCCCAGAACTTGTTCCCAAAATACGCTTATCCTAAAGTATGATTCAGTCATTGTTTTAAGTGGTCACTTCTTTAAGCTGAGGATTATTTCATATGCTTGTCTTCATTTTGCTGGGGCTGCAAACTGGTGAGATACTGAAGCTAGAAGCTAGAAGTATCTGATATAGAAGGACTTAAGAATATTTGAGTAGACTCTGGAGAAGGGAAGAAAACAGTGTAACACTGTTAACCTTTATAGTTGGTGGAGTCTGTGATGAAATAGCCATCCCCCCGCCCCCCCCCGCCCCGTTCCAAGTCCTAACGCACTTGCTGTTTGACTTACAAGCTTCTATCTGATCAGATGCTCATTTACCTTTTAACTAACTAAAGATTCCACCTGGGAGCTAAGTGATTTTGGTGCTTGGTTTCCAGAACAGAAAAACTAATCTGTCCAGTGATTCAGGTATTGTTTTGTATATTGTTACTGGAAATAGAGTCACTTCCTGTTCTAAAGCTTTTATGTAAAAATGAAAAGTTACTCCTTGAATTCCAGGGTTTTTTCCTTAGAAAGACGAAAGACAGGGGCGCCTGGGTGACTCAGTCGGTTAAGCATCCAACTCTTTTTTTTTTTTTAAGATTTTATTTATTCATTTGACAGAGAGAGAGAGAGAGAGCGCGCAAGCAGGGGGAGCGGCAGACAGAGGGAGAGGGAGAAGCAGGCTCTCCGCCAAGCAGGGAGCTGGATGCAAAGCTTGGTCCCAGGACCCTGGGATCATGACCTGAGCCGAAGGCAGACATTTAACTGACTGAGCCACCCAGGTGCCCCAAATGTCCAACTCTTGGTTTTTGGCTCAGGTCATGATCTCAGGGTTGTGAGATCAAGCCCCGAATTGGGCTCTGCGCTGGACATGGAGATGCTTGAGATTTTCTCTCTGCCTCTGCACCCCACCCCCCACATATACTGGCCTGTGCATGTGCTCTCCCTCTCTCAAAAAAAAAAAAAAAAGATGGAAGACATTTTTATTTAAAATTCTACCAACTAATAGTTTTCATGGAAAGTCCTTCTTTATAAGATCATTCATATAAAGATAGATAGATGATAGATAGATAGACAGACAGATACAGGCCTTTGTTTCTCAATCTTGGCACTATTGACATTTGGCTTGGATACTTCTTTGTTGTGGGGTGCTATCCTGTGCATTATAGGATGTAGAACAGCATCCCTGGGTTCTACACTACACAGATGCTAATAGCAGCCCCCCCGTCCCGCTTCAAGTTTTGCCAAGCAAAAATGTTTCTAGGTATTGTCACAAATCTCCTGAGTGACAACCACTTTTAGAACCACTTCCACAGACCTCTCAAACTTTATTTTGTTAGTGCTGTTTGGGATAGGAAAGGAAAAAAAAAACAGTCTTGAAGACAGAGAAAGGAAGATAAGAGAGAAAAGTAAGATAAACAAATAGAATTAGATATGAGATAAGATTATTCATAATATCCCCAACTGAAAACAGTCCAAATGCTCATCAACTGGCAAATGGATAAACAAATTTTGGTACATCCATACAATGGAAATTTAGCCATAAATAAGAATGAACTACTGAGCAATGCAAAAATCATTTTGCAGTTTGAATGAATTTGAAAAACACTATCTTAGTGAAAGAAATCAGAAACAAACAAACAAAAAAACTATATAACCTATGGTTCTATTTAAATGAAGTTCTAGAAAAGATAAACATATAGGGGCAAGAAGCAGATGATGAATGTCTGAGGGTGGGCATGGGGAGGAAGGATTGACCTCAGAAGGCCATGAGGAAACTTTTGTGGTGAAGAAAATGTCCTATATTTTGGCTGTAGTGGTGGTTACCTGAGTGTGGACATTGCCAGTATGTATGAAATGTAGACTTAAAGGGGGTTAATTTTATTGTATGTAAATTATACCTCAAGAAAGCTGTTAAAAAACAGATGTGAAGAAAAAGGAAGAGAATATAATATTGAGGACATTTGCAGACTCATCTTTGTAAATAGTCTGTGACAATTGATCTCGTGGAAGTGGACTTTGGTGCTGGGGGCTGGAGGTGATTGGCAGGTCTGATTTTTGTCTTGGGAAAATCCCCTGGCAGTCGCTATTTTTACATAACAGCTTGTTCCTACTGGGGCCAGTCAGAATTGTCTCAAAGATGATCTGGCAACCCCTAGATGCTTGGGAATGATCATCTAGGAACCCAGAGGCTCCTTTCAGAAACTCTGAATAAATAAGAGGTAAAAGGTTTAATGATGCTACTAAATTTCAGCACTAACCATAGAGAGTCAGACAGCAACATCTCTTCCGACTCCGAGATGCCACGCCAACATTAGGAATGACCTTTTGAAACAAGACAAAACCAGAGAGGGAGATAAACCATAAGAGACTCTTAATCTCAGGAAACAAACTGAGGGTTGCTGGAGGGGACAGGGGTGGGAGGGATGGGTGGCTGGGTGATGGACATTGGGGAGGGTATGTGCTATGGTGAGCGCTGTGAATTGTGTAAGACTGTTGAATCACAGACCTGTACCTCTGAAACAAATAATACATTATATGTTAATAAATAAAAATAAATAATAAATAAAACAATAAATAAAAAAAGGGAAAAAATAAAATTCGTATTAACTGCCAAAAAAAAAAAAAAAGAATGACTTTTTGGAGTTTTCTCATTAGCTAAGCAGATATTCAATTTTTCTTTCCTCCTCAAACCACTTCAGGAGCTTCTTGACATCAAACAATATGAACTAGCAATCCGAGGACTTCATTCATGCTTAGGATAAACAATTTTGCCAAGAAATGGTAAGCAAATGGTAAGAAAAAAGTCAAAGAGAGATAGCTCCTCCTATGGAGTGAGAAGAAGGAAGGGAGTGTTCTTTCTTTTTTTTTATGGTTTTGTTCATTTATTTATTTTCTTATTATGTTCAGTTAGCCACCATACAGTACACCATTAGTTTTTGATGTAGTGTTCAATGACTCATTAGTTGCATATAACACCCAGGGGAAGGGAGATTTTAAAAAAGTTTAAATTTAACTTAAAAAATAAAAAGCCTTAAAACTGGACAGCGCAAATTCTGGCTCAGTCACTTGATATCTCAGTGACCTTCAATCAGTTACTTTCCTTTCTGAATCACAGTTTCTTAGTATAGAAAATGGGACAATACAGCTGTTTATAGTTATCATGAGAATACTAAAGTACCATATTAGTGTCCTAGGGTTGTCGACAAATTACCACAGATGTGGTGGCTTAAAAAAATGAAAATTTATTCTCTCACAGTTCTGGAGGACAGAATTCCAAAATCAAGGTGTCGGCAGGGCCACACTCGCTCTGGAGAGACTCTAGGAGAGGATCCCTCCGCGTCTCTTCTAGTTTCTGGTGGCTGCATCATTCATAAAGACACCTGTCATTGTATTTAGGCCCTCCTTAATCCAGGATGATGTGAAGTCCTTAATTATATCAGCAAAGACACTTTTTTCAAGTAAGGTCACATTCAGAGATTCCAGGTAGACATATCTTTTAGGTGGGGTGGGGGCACAATTCAACCCACTACAAGTATTTCTAGAGAGAAGAGTGTCAACTCAGTACTTGGTAGCTATTATGTTCATGATTTTATTTTTATAATTTTATGAGGGCTGAAGAAGTAACTTCTGTAACAATTAGTTGAATGCCTCAAATTTCATGTATTTCTATTCCTGTAGGCACAATAATATATCAAGACAAATAACTTCTGAAATTAATGGAAATTCTATAATTAATTATCCCTTTTCCCAATACTGTGATAGTGTTTCTCTCTTGTCTTCTTCCAGTTATCCATGTAGCCTCAAATTCTCTCAGTAAGGGTGAGCATTAAGGGCATATGGTCATTATTTTTATTTTACACATTATTTTAATAACAAATATTTATTGAACAATTATGATGATAACAGTGAATTGGAAGGCGATACAGAATGTAAGATCTGATGATCTGGGAATTTACTCTTGCTCCATGGAATGGAAGGGGGCTAATCTGTCTAGGGTCTTTACGTACAATATCTTATTTGCTCCTCTATTATGCTCTGAGGTACCTGTTTTAATTCCACTCTCCACACGCTCTCCCAGAGGTGGAGTCACCCAAGGTCACATAAGTAGTATGGGTGGCTTGGCTAGCTTAAGGGACTCCCCTACATATGGAACTATAGAATACACAAGATGTGTAGGCTCATTATCCCACCCCTCTTTCAAAAAAAATTTAAATTTTAATTATGTGCCTCTACAACGTAATAGCTTTTGAAGTTATGATTCAAATGAATCTCTGATCTGCTAAGCAGTAGGATTCTGTGGAATAGTTTAAACTCCAAAGAAGCTTTTCTTCTCCCCCCACCCCCCTTTTCAAAGGTTTAATAACAATCTTTTCTCCCTCAATGTCCCTTTGTAGTGATATACAGACTCGGTATTTTCTATAGATAACACAACACAAGATCAAAATGTGCAGAAGTAAAATAAATGGCGTCTGAGGATCATCTGTTGTCCGTAGGCAGCATGTTGGCAGCAATTCCGTTTGCTTTACTGCAGACTTGACAGGCATCCCGCTCCCTCATGGTGAAGCTAACCCGCCTCGGCAGCGGCTGCAAAAGCAGCTTCGGGTGATTAAATCTCAGTCTTTCTGTCAGGAAACTGCCTGTGATGTCTTTTCTCACAACTACTTATGTCTCATTACAAGCCTCCTTTCTTCTCTGTAGATTCGACTCTGGCTTTGCGAGGAAAAGTGCTCACGCAGCACGTCTTGCTTTCAGATCCCTTACCTTTATATTTTGGGTGACAGGATGCTTTATTTGCTCATTAACAAAGAAGCTGAAAACAGAGGAAAATTTCTCTGAAAATATTGAAGCTTGCACATGCATTTCTAGTCTAAATATAAATGTTTGAGGTTTTTCTCCCCAGTTGATTATGAATACACACCGTGGCCCTGTTTTCACTGGTGTGAAAGCAAAGATTACATTTCAATAAGAATATGTAGTGGATTTGTGCAGTCTTTTAAATGTATAAAAACATGAAATTTACCAACTAATTTAGAGAAGTGATCCAGCAAAATCATAGATCTATGTTCTCAGACAAATACTGTAAAAAATATGTATACATTCAGCTTAGTAATTAGAATAGGCTTCTGGATGGAGGTGATTCGTGAAAAAACCCAAAACCCAAAAAAACCATGAAGGTTATGAATAATACTGAGCTGAGGGTTAGCCTGAAGCATCATCTACATCACTCAGGAATAGATATATTTATTTAAAGAAAAAAACAAAGCAGTCACAAAATTGAAACATGCATCTCCCATCCCTTCCTGTAGTTTGCTTTCATTTCTTTCTTATTTTCATTGATAAATGGTTGTGATGTTTTTATCGGATGAGTCAATTCAGGAATTAATGAAGTTAAATGTCAAGGTATCCCAGAACAAAGCTAGTATACAGTTTTGGGTTAGGTTCCCTAGAAGCAGAGCTTGCGATGGAGATTCAGGTACACATGTTTTTTAATTGAAATATAGTTGATGCACAGTGTTACATTAGCTTCAGGTGTACAACATAGTGATTCCACAAATCTATCTATAAACATATGAATATGCTGTGCTCACCAGGAGTATGGCTCCCATCTGTCACCATACAATGCTATTGCAATATCAATGACTATATTCCCTATGCTGAAAAGTACATGTGTCTTATTGTAGGAGTGGTGTTCAGGAAAACCTTCTAACGTGGTGAGTGAAGCAGAATAGAGGGGAGAGAACTAAGTAAGGATATGGTCTCAGGTAAAGCTCAGAGTTGGCCCGGCCCACGAGGGGTGGGTTTGGGAGCATAAACTATAACACAAAGTAGACCTTCCCTCAAGGCAAGAAGGGTGGCTTATCATTATTCATTGCTGTGGGTTTGTGTGTGAGGCTGGATGGTGAGGTGGGGACATAACTTTCCTTGGCTCCCATCAGCTAAGGCCAATTCACTGAGGGAAGATGCAGCTGTGAGCCCTTAGGAGGCAGCACTTTCAGTGGCTAGAGGTGAGTGTGCTGGCCCAGCAAAGGGGGTTTTACCGGCACTCCGCTGGCCCCTACATATAACTTATAGGGTCTATTATACTAAAATAATGTGTCTGTGCATGCCAGAATTTGGCCAGAAAGGACCACACATCTTCAAACCTATTGGCTAAAATTTTGCCCTTTGGAATTTATTCTATGAGCAAATGAACTCGTCATTGTTTAAAATGACATAGTTAATACAGCAAACATTTTATCTCACCTTGTACTAAATAATAGATTACTGGTCTTTTCAGAGCTGGATAAGTTTAGTTGAAAGAGATGGATTTGAATGACACATAAATAACTTCAGTTTGAACTTAAGATACATGCATAAAAGCTAATACAGTGGGAGCTTTGAGCAGTCAGAGGGCTGGAAAGCGTGGCATGGTAATAGCAAGAGCCTCATTGCTTTGGGCCAGGCTGTCCTGTGTGTGGCTATATGAAAATATCTGCACAGGCATCATAAAGTCGTAGATCAATTTGTAGCTTATTAGTTACATATTTTCACTCCCCAGAGCTCTTATTACATGCAATTAATCAAGACTGGATTATTGTATTTCTAATTAGTATTAAATATAGCAAAGTTGCTTAGCAAACAGAGGTTGGAGGAAGTAGAAAAGCTAAAGCTCATGATCAAATACCTGTATCTTACGGATCAGAAGTTCAAGACTGGAACAGGGGAGCGGTTCCCCCACATCCCAACCAGTGAACACCTAGATTAGTTAGGCTACATAGAGTCTGTGTGAGCTGTAGATAAAGCATCTATAACTGTATATCACTCCAACTATGTTTCACTTCCTATAATAAACTTTCAGAAATTCGATTTTTTTATGTTGATAAAAGAAAACATGGGGCGCCTGGGTGGCTCAGTTGTTAAGCGTCTGCCTTCGGCTCAGGTCATGGTCCCAGGGTCTTGGGATTTGAGGCCCACGTCGGGCTCCCTGCTCAGCGGGAAGCCTGCTTCTCCCTCTCTCACTCCCCCTGCTTGTGTTCCCTCTCTCGCTGTGTCTCTCTCTGTCAAATAAATAAATAAAATCTTAAAAAAAAAAGAAAACATGTGAAACATTCCCTAATAATAACCTTACAAATGAAGACAAAAAGTAGTACTCTTGCCAAAAAAATGAAAAAAAATAGTATATGTTAATTGTTTGATATTTAGGTTGGTTCCAATTTTTATGATTATTGTTAAATAAGAATGCAATGAACATGCATACACCAAACTTTCCCCTTTATTTCTGATAATTCTGTCCTCTTTGCCAAAGGGTACATCAATCATATTTTATTTTCTGCTTTATGGTTTCAGGGCTTCTGGGAAAAAATTGCAGTGAAAGAAGCATACCTAAATATTAACTGTGTTTATGATGAAATTCATCTGTTACTGGTGCATGTGAATATGTATGTGATATTAAGTTCAGGCATCAAGTGGACTGAGCAGTTTTCCTTAATTTTCTAGCCTCCAGATGTTATTACATTTTTTTTTAAACTTTCTGCTACTCAGAATTAAAAGAGCTTGTTTAAATTACTATCTGTATTAGGAATTTTATTTGGAGGTAACCTTTTAAGATATGCATTTCAGTTTGTTCTTTCCTACCAAAATGTCTATTATATTAGAATTTTCAAGTTTGTTATCACGTAACTGTACATTATGTTCTTGTAAAACATAAACAACAAATCTGTAACAAAACCCACTCTCATTTGTATCATCTATTCCCTTTCTCATTCTCCATTTTGTTTCTTCTTTCTCTCATATTTTTTTTGGTTCCCTCTGCTTTGATGATTTCAGGATTAAAACAAAATTGATGTTCAAATAAAAAATTGCTAAGTTAGATACAGGTTTTACCCTCTTGTATCACTAAAATTTCTTTCTTTCTTTCTGTCTGTCTGTCTTTCTTTCTTTTGATTTTATTCATTTATTTGACAGAGAGAGAGAGCACACGCAGGGGGAGCAGCAGAGGAAGAGGGAGAAGCAGGTTCTCTGCTGAGCAGGGAGCCCGATGCGGGGCTTGATCCCAGGACCCTGGGATCATGACCTGAGCCCAAGGCAGCTCCTTAACTGACTGAGCCATCCAGGTGCCCCTGATTTTCTTTAAGTCGGGAAACTTTCATTCTATTAAGTATCTGAATATTATTCTTCCATTTGGACATCTGTAATTCCTGGCTTAAAATAATTTCTTACTTATGTTTGTTCTTGTCTTTTCTCTCTGCATTCTGAATGAGTTTTGTGTTTTTGTCTTTCTCATTAGCAATTCAATTTTAGGCTGTGTTTTTATTTTCGCAGTCTTCAATGAACATTTAAATTGTCATTGAATTTTAAATTCCCTTTTTCTTCTTTTTCATGAAATCCAACTTTTATCTATGATTTTTTTCTTATATTATCCTTAAGGCTAAGCTTATTGAATTTTATCTTGCTTTTAAAAATGTCAAGAAAAAAATGTCAAGAATATCAAACACATTTTTGTTCTTTAAAAAACTTTTTTTCATACTTTTCTTGAAGAAAGTCGTTTTTGTAGACATGATCTTCATTTTCGTCTGTATCTTTAGGGCAATGTTCCTTGCTCTTATGCTATAGTATTTTTTATATTCCTTATTTTCGCCCTTATTACTCAACCTGGGGGTAAGAGCTGCCTAGAGTTAGCACTAATGAATGGCCTTGGCAAGGTTGATGACATGTCCTTTGGCCTCCAAGTAATAATAGTGGCCTTACCTCCTGGATATAATTCTGAAAATCAGGTTGATAGCCTCTTCTCTGTTTAATATGCAAATGCTTAGTGGGCATTTCTCTACTCTGAGTCTAATATGTTGAAACTGGATTTTCTCCTTTTACTGATTTTGGGGTTCTCTGACTTGTTTAAGAGTTAGGGATAGCACATGACTGCATTCTCCAGTCATTCTAATCTCAGGACTTGTTCATTCTTGACCCCTGTTTATAATACCTTCCCATTGGGTTTCTGGGTCTCAGAATGCTATACAATTCTTTCTTTATCCCTTTCACTTTTGCTGGGCTGCTGAAAGCAGTAATCTTTGTTTATAAATAATGATTGTGTTGAATTTTACCTGAACCCTTGCTCCTGAAAAACAGTAACAACATAAGGAATACACCCCCTACCTCTTTTTGTACTGTGGGAAATGGCTTACTACAATTTATTCCCATATGATTTAGATAAGTCTTTTGGATGCCCCCTTAATGACCTATGACAAGGTCAGATACAGACCCTCCAAATTTCCATTCTTTGCTCCAGAAATGATTAACTCAACTGTTTTATCTCCACTGATCAATCAAAACAAAATGCTTGTTAACCAAAGTTTGGTAAGTTTCTCTTCTTCTCTCAGGCCTCTGAAATTTGACCCACGCTCAGCCTGAGCCAGTCCTCCTCATGGATGCCTCCTGAGAATAGTCCAACCTCAGGGTAAAACACTCTCTGATCTAAGATCTATTGTTTAATCCCCCAACCTTTGGTCATCCCACTTCCCCATACTCAGTTTGTTCTAGCCTTGTTTATTCCTCTCTATAAAAGAAAAGCCCTCTTCTGCCTGACCTTTGAGATGCTTTCAAATCCCACTGTTGGGATGTTCTACCTAACACAGTAGTAAGCTTTACTGATTAGTGAGAGGTTGGGAATCCAACTGCATTCTTTTTTCTACGTGGATATCTAGTTGTCCCAGCCAAATTTGTGGAAAAGACTATTCTTTCTCCATTGAATTGAATTGGCATCCTTGTCTAAAATCACTTGACCATAAATGGAAGGGTTTATTTCTGGATTTTAAAGTCCATTCCATTGATATATGTCTATCCTTATGCCAGTACCACACTGTCTTGACTTTTGTAACTTTGTAGTAACTTTGGAAATCAGGAAGTGTGAATCCTCCGACTTTATTCTTTTTCAAGATTGTTTTGACTCTTTCTGTCCCTTGCATTTCCATTTGAATTTTAGGATGAGTTTTTCACTTTCTGCAAAAAAAGTCAGCTGAGGTTTTGATAGGGATTACATTGGTTATGTAGATCAATTTGGGGAATATCATAATCTTAACAATATTAAGTCTTCCAGTGATAGGACTTGAGGTTTCTTTCCATTTATTTGGATCTTTTAATTTTTTCAACAATGTTTTATAGCTTTTAGTATACTGGTCTTGTAGTGCTTTTGTAAATTTATTCCTAATATTTGACTTTTTTTGATGCTATTGTAAGTGGAATTGTTTTCTTAATTTCACTTTCAGCTTGTTCCCATTGACCTTTTATTTATTTAGTGAGGGAAGTTTTACTTCTGTTATGGTTTGAAACTCTGGCAGATGCTGTATTAATTCCCAGGGCTGCCATAACAAAGTTCCACAAACAAGGTGGCTTAGAACAATAGAAATTTATTGTCTTACAGTTCTGGAGGCCAGAAGTCCAAAAGCAGGGTGTTGGCAGGACCACACTCCCTCTGGAACCTGCAGGGGGATCCTGCCTTAACTCTTCCTAGCTTCTGGTGGTTTGCTGACAATCCTTGGCATTCACTGGCTTATAGATGCATCACTCCAGGCTCTGCTTCTGTCATCACATGATCGTTGAGCCTATGTCTCTGTCTTCACATGGGATTTTCCTCTTCTTATAAGGAAAGGACACCTAGTCTTATTGGATTAGGGCCCATCCTAGTGACCTCTTTGTAACTTGAACACATCTGAAAAGATCCTACTTCTAAATAAAATCACATTCACAAGTACTAGGGGTTAGGACTTCAACATAACTTTTTTGGGCACACAATTCAACCGTAACATGTTCCATGTTTCCTTAGGCAATAGAAAGTAGAATGCTAGGGGCGCCTGGGAGTCTCAGTAATAAAGCGTCTGCCTTTGGCTCAGGTCATGGTCCCAGGGTCCTGGGATCGAGCCCCACATCGGGCTCCCTGCTCGGCAGGAAGCCTGTTTCTTCCTCTCCCACTCCCCCTGTTTGTGTTCCTTCTCTCGCTGTTTCTCTCTCTGTCAAATAAATAAATAAAATCTTAAAAAAAAAGAAAGAAAGGAAGTACAATGCTTTCTTTACATTATAAAACCCAGCTTTGATTTAAAAAAATAGAATGTCCAGCTCATGTCAAAGGTAAGGCCTGTAGGCTTTTTGTCCTCCTTAGGAAAATATAAGGTGGGTTTCTTTTCTCTTTATCTCTAGGCAACTTTCCCATTTGCAAGCTGCTGTTTCTAATCTTCTGGGTTTGGAATGGAGGAGGAAAAGGAAAGGGAGGGAAGAATGTTCTTATTTTACTGGGATGAGTTGTAAACTGCCATCATTCTCTCTAGACCAAGATGATACTTCTAACTGATCTTTCATGGATTCTTTGGAGACTCTTCTGGGAAACTTTCTGACTATAAATCCTGTGATATCTCTTCTGTGTATACTGTTTCTCTGACTTTTTGCTCCCTCCTTGGCTCCTGCTTTTCCAGCAGTGACTCTAAGCAGATCGTCCCTGGTGGAGACTGTTTGCGCTTCTGTGCTGGCAGTTTTATTTGGAAGAAACTTCTCTCATTTCTGCACTACCTGGTGCACATCTGGTTCTTGGGAAGTACCTGAAGTATGTTGTACTCTGAAAAGGTTGGCTACCTCTTTTCAGAGGAACAAACTGGCTAGCTAGCTGGTCTCTTCTCAGTTAAGATTTCTCAGGTGGTTCACTTCTCTATGCTTCTGAACTACCAAGAACACATACCAACGTTCCATCATTGTAGCCTCTCTTAATATACTCTAGGGGAAGAGGTCAAACAATTCTCTCCTTGACCAACCTCTGGCCAGGATCTCTGAGACCTCTTCTTGAGTAGGACTCAACCTTAGCCTATGAAGACTTGAAGAAACACTATTATAGTTTCTAACAGCTCAAGACAACATCCTTAGGATGACCCTGCTCACCCTTAAAGTGCCTGCCTGACGAAACTCAAGGCTACAAAAAGAAATTTCTGTTTGTTGTGGACAACACCTGAAGATATGGCTCCTATCTCTCCGACTCTGCAGGCAGGTAGGAGCCCAACTTCCATAAATCGTACTTAGCAAATCCAGATGGATTTCACATGACCCAACACCTCCCCTTCCTGCTTTTTGTAATTTTTTATTTTTCTGACTCTATTGACTTTCTGCTCTACCTTCTCCCTAGTCCTCCATTCTCCCTTTGAAACACTCAGTGACCTCTGTACAAATTGAAGTTGAGTTCAGTTCATGCTGGACTCTCTCCTATTGCAGGAGTTGTTACTAATTAAAATCCATCCTTACCACTTTAACTAGTATCCAGCTTTATTTATCTTTGAGAGAAGGAAGAAATCTTCTCCTCCCCTTCTTTTCAGGAGTGAGATTAATAACACTCTAGTACCTTTCTTCAAAAAGTATTCCCACATAGTTCTCTTGAGTTTCCATGCTTTTATATATTTGATCTAGGTCAGAGACTTTTGCTTGAAGGGCCCAAGAATCATATAACTGCTTAATATAGTCTGGATTCCCCCTGAAGCAGATCCTGAGATAAGGATTGAGTGAAAGTAGTTTATATGGAGGGGATAGAAAACATCATTGGGCCGGGACTGGGGTTGTGGGGAGGTGGATAGGAAAGTGAGAAAAGAAAGGAAGGAAAGTCTCTAGAAAGAAGATATACTACTAAAGCAGCTGCCATGATGGAGAATTGAAGCTTGATCTCACTGGGAAACTCTGAGAACTTGTAAAAAAATTGCATGCCTCAGAATTTCTCCACCAGTGGGGTAAGAGAGAAATGACATTTATGCACCAATGTTGGTTGAAGAATGCTTCCTTCTAGCAAGAGAGAAAGAAAAACGGTGTTAATTTCCTGGAACTTCCAGCCTGATGTACCTGTGAGGAGAACTGCTGTGTACAAATCTAGAATAAGCCTTCAGACCACAGTTGCAGATCCTGGCACTTAAAAAATTTTCCAGATAACACTAAGTAGAAAGACAAGGGATATGGGTGGGGGCACTGACAGTATTTGATGCAGTCTATGACTTGCATGTTTAGGTTCCAGTTATGTCAAGGTAATGGCTGGTAACAAGTTCTTTTTTTTTTTAAGATTATTTATTTTTATTTTGGCGGGGAGGGGCAGAGAGAGTCCCAAGCAGACTCGGAGCCAAGTGTGGAGCCCAGTGCGGGGCTGGAACCCATGACACTGAGATCATGACCTGAGGGGAAACCAAGAGTCTGATGCTCAACCAACAGCACCATCCCGGCACCCCTGGTAACAAGTTCTTAACAACAACAACAACCACAACAACAAAAGACAATGCAAAGATGGAACGTCTCAGATAGAACTTTTAGTCTCAGCTACAGCCATTGGTCCTAAATCTACAACTGATATTTATTATCTTCCTTCTCTAGCAACATTCTAGGTTATCCCACACTCTCACCTAGCATTTCTGCTGATCTCTGTCATTTGCCCAGTGGGGTAACACAGACAGATACCTTGTCCACATCCTCTTGGATTCTTTCATCATTTTTTGTGCACTCTGCATCTCAGTGTGCTTTCACATCCAATAATGAGTACTTCTATCACTTTGGCCCTGGGCTACCTCTAGATTATCCCATAATCTAACCCAGCATTTCTGTTGATCTCTGTCATTTGCCCGGTGGGGTAACACAGACAGACTATAGCAGATGCCTTGTCCACATCCTTTTGGATCCTTTTGTCATTTTTTTGTGCACTCTGCATCTCAGTGTGCTTTCACATCCAACAGTCAACACTTCCATCACTTTGGCACTGGGCTACCTGATGTAGCTGCTGGAACCCACTTTGCCTACAGACAAGGAAACTCAGAAGTACATGGGAATTTGAACCCACCTGGGGGCAACTCTTAACCAATGACTGAGGTTCAAGGATGTACTACTCCAGTTCTTACCCTTGTTAAGCAGCACTGTGAGATGTTACATACACTGCTTCCTGTGAGGAGGCAAGTTTCTTTCCATTGGTCTTTGCTTGATATCATACTATTGCTTGGGCTCCTTCCCTTTCCAGTCCCATTTCACCTACTCCCCTACTAGTTTTTCCGAGGAACATTTGTATAAGTAAATTTTCATAAGAATCCTTCTCCATGTCTGCTTCTGAGGAAACCCAGACTTAGACCTTCATTCTGAGTGGTTGGAAGCCCAGGTTACTTTGCCCTTGTCAGGTTGTGTGTCAGACAGTTGTGCAATTAAGGTTTGGAAGCACCAAGAAAACCAGTCAAACTCCTGAGTTCCAGAAACACTCATTCCTTCACCACTGTGAAACAATAGGATTATCCCCTCATGATAATCAGGGTTATTTTCCCTTGGCAATGTAGTAAATCTGGTTTTTAACCTATTGGTCTACTGATATAAAAAGGTCCAAAAGACCAGAAAGTAGCCTAGCCCTAAGTTTAGTTTAGTGGATGCCTTAGTATGTCCTCTACAAGTACCACTTCTAAAGCTGGTAACTGAGTAATGGAAGTGTCATTTCTGTCTTGGTTTAAAGTATGTATAGCATATTTTTTAAAAAAGATTTATTTATTTATTTGAGAGAGTGAGAGAGAGAGAGAGAGTAAGTGTGGGGAGGGGCAGAGGGAGAGGGAGTGAGAATCTCAAGTAGACTCCCCACTGAGCACAGAGCCTGACTCCGGGCTTGATCCTTGATCCCATGACCCATGAGATCATGACCTGAGCAGAAACCAAGAGTTAGATGCTTAACTGACTGAGCCACCCAAGAGTCCCGTACATATAGTATATTTAATGACAATGTCCCAACATTGTGTGATATCAACTAAAGCATTAGCTTTAGTTGACCATTTCTAAGGCCATTCTAAAATTACAAGAGGCAGCTTTTTTGGATAACGTGATAATTGTAGGAACAGTGGATCTGTGATCATAGACTCATAGCGTGACCTTTTTAGCTGAAAAAGTAGACCCTTGGTAAGGGATGATATATGCAGGATCCCATGATGACAAGTTAGGCACTAGGTGAGCCCTTAAAATGCTGGAGATAAGTCAAGTTAACTGCGGGCAAGAAAGCCAAACCCAAATCTCTCTTCAACTATCTCAAAGAACTTTCTGCAATGATAGTGATGTTCTATATTTGTGCTCTTCAGTATGGTAGCCACTGGCCATATGTGGCTATTGACACTTGAAATGTGACTGGTATGACTGAGGAATTGTATTTTGAATTTTATTTCATTTTAGTGTAGTTAAATTTAGAATTAAATGGTTACATGTGGCCAGTGACTTAAATTGCAGAGCACAACAATAGGTCAATGGATTTAAACATTTTGCTAGTACATCTTATAAAATAATTATGAAAGTTTATTTACTCTCATACATATTTAAAAATTAACATTAAAAACTCCTATTACATATTGAAACAATTAAAGATTCAAACATATTACACATATATATAAAATATAGAAATATATTAAAAGTTTATAATAAAATGTTAGTTTTTGTTAGCCAAGGTCTTCTTAGTAGACAGAAACCACACAGTAATTTGAAAAGGAAAGTATAATATAAGAATTATTTTGGAAATTAACCCTTTATCAGATATATGGTTTGCAAATATTTTCTCCCATTCTATAGGTTGCCTTTTCATTTGATGGACTGACTGTTTCCTTTGCTGTACAGAAGCATTTAATTTGTATTTAGTCCCACTCGCTTTGTTGCCAGTGTTTTTAGTGTCATAGCCATGAAATCATTGCCAAGACCAATGATAGGGAGCTTTCCCCTATATTTTCTTCTAGGAATTTTATAGTTTCAAATCTTATGTTTAAGTCTTTAATCCATTTTAGTTGATTTTTAGGTAATGTGTAAGCTAACTGTCCAATTTCATTCTTTTGCATGTAGATACCCAACTACTGCTCCCGCCCCCACCATTTGTTGAAGACTAACCTTTCCTCATTGTGCAGTCTTGGCACTCTTGTTGAAGATAAGTGACTGTATATGCATGGATTTATTTCTGGGCTTTCTATACTATCCATTGGTCTGTCTGTCTGTCTCTGCCAGTACCATGCTGTTCTTGATTACTGTAGTCTTGTAATATATTTTAAAATCAGCAAGTATGATACCTCCTTCTTTGTTTTTCTTTTTCAAAATTGTTTTGGCTATTTGGGGTCTTCTGTGCTTCCATATGAATTTTAGAATTTTTTTTAATTTATGTAAAAAATACCATTGGGATTTTGATAGGGATAAGGCACTGCATCTGTAGATCACTTTGGGTTAGCATGAACATTTTAATGCCATTAATCAATGTTTTATAGTTTTCAGCATACAAGTCTTTCACTTCCTTAGTTAAGTTTATTCTTAAGTATTTTATTATTTTTGATGCTATTATAAATGGGATCATTTTCCTAAATTCCTTTCAGATAGTTTATTGTTAGTGTATAGAAATGCAACTGATTTTTGTAGATTTTGTGTCCTGTAATAATAATGAGTCTATCTGAACGGTTATTTTCCAAAATTTATAAGGGAATTCTACATCTCAACAGCAAAAACAAACAAAATGAACTAATAACTTGATTTAAAAAATGGGCTAAGAATTTGGATTGATATTTCTCTAATGAAGACACACAGATGGCCAATAGGTATGTAAAAAGATGCTGGGCATCATTAATCATCAGGGACATGCAAATCAAAGCCATAATGATATAATTTCATATCTGTTAGGATGGCTATTATAAAACAAACAAAAGAAGCCCAGTGTGCAGAAGTTGGAACCCTTGTGTGCTTTTGGTAGGAATGCAAAATGGTGCAGCTGCTATGAAAAACAATATGGAGGTTTCTCAAGAAATTGAAAATAGAGCAATCAGCTGATCCAGCAATCCTACTTCTGGGTATTTATCTAAAAGAACTGAATGCAGAGTCTTGAAGAGATGTTAGCACTTCCATTTTTATTGCAGCATCATTCATAATAGCCAAGATGTGGAAAGAACTAAACGTTCATTGACAGATAAATGATTTTATATATATATATGTGTGTATATATATACATATATATATACACGCATACACCCCATATTTTGAAATACAGTGAAATATAAGTCAGTCTTTAAAAAGAAGGAATTACTTCCATTTGCAACACTATGGATGAACCTTGAGGACGTTATGTTAAGTGAAATAAGCCTGGCCACAGAAAGACAACTACTGCATGATTCTACTTATATGAAATAACTTAAAATAGTCAAATTCATAGAATCAAAGTGTGGAATGGTGGTTGTGGGGTGGGGTCAAGGAGGGAGACATAGGGAGCTGCTAATCAATGGATATAAAATTTCAGTTATGCAAGATGAATAAGTTCTAGAGATCTGCTGTACAGCATTTGCCTATAGATAGCAATACTGTATTGCACACTTAAAAATCTGTTAAAAGAGTAGATTTCATGTTAAGTGTTCTTATCACAATAAAAATGAAAAGAACATTTCTCATAATGAAAGAAAATCTAAATAGATTCAAAACACTCACTGTATTTCAGTGACTAAAAAACATTAATAAAGATATAAAAGATTGAAATTTTCTGGTAAACTCATTGATTTTCAAGTTTAAAGAAGGAAACTTGCAAGCATCCCAGGGAAAGAAAGAAGGTCACTTAAAAAGGAAAATAGGAAGATGACATTAGCATTCTCAGCAATTTTAGATGACAACAGGGAAACCTCTACAATGTATAAAAAAGAAATAAATATAATCCAGCATTCCTATGACCAGTTGACTTGTAATCCACTGTAAACACAGAATGAAGATGAGTTTGACAGCCCAAAGCTCAAGAAGTAAAGCATTTACTTACTCACTGGTAAAATATATACTGGTGAGTAATATCCATTTAATCAGAATTATATCTAAATAATCACAGAAGGTAAAATATAAAATGTAATGCAAAAGGTATATTTTTAAAAATAAAGATGCTTAATATGAATAATAATTTAATTCTAAAAAAACAAAACAAAGAATTATTGACTATAACAGAACTTGGAGTAATGGGGAATTAGCTAATAAGTTAAAAAACCCTAAACATTATAAAATAAATGAATATCAGATATAATGAGAATCATCTCTTATCTCTGGGACTGAAATAGAGCACTCAGGAAGGATTAACATCCCCCACCTCATCCACCCTGGGCTGAGAACCATATTTCTTTGGAGAGGGCAGAGCTGGGCTCTCTGAATGGTGCAGAAATCATTCAGTCACTGCGGCTGGTGAAACTTACAGGGAATCTGCCTAGGCTTCTGTGGGAGCCATTCATGGTGATGTGCTATGTCTCAGGATGTGCTAAAAATTTGGGCACCTGGGTGGCTCAGTTGGTTAAGTGTCTGCTTTTGACTTAGGTCATGATCCCAGGGTCCTGGGATGGAGCCCCGCATCTATCAGGCTCCCTGCTCGGTGGGGAGCCTGATTCTCCCTCTCTCCCTGCCCCACCCCCTGCACTCATGCTCTCTCTCTTTCTCAAATCAATAAATAAAATCTTAAAGAAGCTTGTCTGCTGGCAGAGCAGTGCAAAACCTAGCAGGTGCATTGCCCATGTCAGAAGGAACACAGTGAAGTGGTCACAGGCTAGGTCTGGGGTCATGATCTTATTGAGGGACTGTATGCTCTGGGCATGCAACTGGGGCAGAGAGACACTGGATGTCCCCATACACATCAACTATGAAGTAGTAGGGCAAGAGCCCAAAGAGCAGCACACTGGAACTGGCAAGAAAAGCCTCTTTCTTTTGCAATATTTCTCCTGCTTCCTCTAATGATAACACCTAATGTCATGCTTGCTGCAAAGGAGAGATGCTTAAAGGGGAAATCCATTATCACAGGACAGATAGTGCATGTGGACTGAGAGGCAATAAATTGATAACTGGCACACAGGCATTTTGTGACTTCAGCACTAAAATAAATCTGTAACCTAAACTTTTAAATGTATCTAATGTTATCTAAATAGTGTCGTGATTCTTCTACTGTTTTCATCCATTGTAAATCACATAAACTCAAGTCAGAAATTTTGTCATTCTTTTTAATTTAAACTAGTATTTCCATTTCACTTCTCAATGACTTCACTGTATTTTTTCACAATTATTTCATACTTTTCTGACACCAAATATGCTTGTGAACTGAAATTAAATATTTAAATTTATTACCATAATATAGAATTTGGAAATTTCAGGATCCTTGTATTAGCAATGTCACTCAACTCTTTTTCAGTACTTCCTGGTTAAATACCAATATCACATACTGAACTACAAACTCTCTTCAGTACTTGCTCACCTGATGACTTGACTAGGCCTTCCAATTTGTTAAAACAAAGCACTGGAAATCACTGGTTTTGTGACCCAGTCATTAGAGTCACTCGTTTAATTTTGTTGAAGTAACCAAAAACTCCTTACAATAGACAACAATATTTCCAGTTTTACCTGTTACTCTTTCACATAGAACTTTATATTCAAATATTGATAAAACTGGGATAAAATCCACCATATAAAATTAAAAATTGTATTATTTTCCCCATGAACGGTGAACAAAGACTTATATAGCCCTGCCAATGTTCAAATTTTCAAAGTGCCTTAAAAAGTCATAAGGGGGCACCTGGGTGGCTCAGTCGGTTAAGCATCTGCCTTTGGCTCAGGTCGTGATCCATGGGTCCTGGGGTCCAACCCTGCGTCATGCTCCCTGCTCAGGGAGCTTCTCCCTCTCCTTCTGCCAGCTATGCCCCCTGCTTATGCTCTCTCTCTCTCTTTTTCTCTTTGTCAAAGAAATAAAATCTTTAAAAAAATCATAACAGTTGGGCAAAGAAGACACTTGAGAATTTTTATAAGTAGAGATAAATTAATAATTTTATTTTATAGTTTTAAATAATAATTACACATATGAAATAGGTATATAATTATGCATATGAAAGAATTAGAATGGCATGATAATAATTGAGAGGGAGGACTTATTCATGTAGCGGTGAAGGTGTTTTTCTCAAGTACAAGTCATTTCAAGTCCAATTTCTCTTTGGGAATAAGGTGTACCACAACTTTACATAATGTTCTGACACCCAGATTTTCAGAAATCTTGACCTTGTAACTATTAGAGATAAGGATTTCTTTTAGATACTCATGAAAGTTTTCTGTTCCTTTGCCCACATTGGAGATGCCGTAAGAAAGGTTAGTTGGCTTGAAGACATCAATAAAAATTATTCAATTGGAAGAACACAGAGAAAAAAGATTCAAGAAAAATGAACAGAGCCTCATTGAACTGAGTAACATATCAAAAGTCTAGCACCTGGCTAAAGTCTCAAAAAGGTTAGGAGATTTTTGAAGAAATAATAGCATAAATCTTCTAAAATTTGATGAAAAAGCATCAACTTACTGATCTCAAGTGCTCAGCAAACCGTAAGCAGAATAAATATAACTAGGTACATCATAGCAAAATTATTGAAAACCAAAGATAAAGAGAAAATCTTGAAGCAGCCAAAGAAGAAAAGAAATATTACATACAATTGAACAATGTTATAGATGATATCTGACTCCATATTAGGAACAATGGAAGGAGAAGATGATGGAATAAATTTATTTAAAGTGCTGAAAAATAACCTATCAATACAGATTTCTCTATCCAGCAAAACTGTCTGTCAAAGTTGAGGTAAAATAAAGGCATTGTTACACAAATGGAAGCAGAGAAAATTCAATTCCATCAGACTTGCACTATAAGAAATTTAAAAAGAAGTTAGTTATTCATTTAGCTGAAGGGAAATGACACCAGATAGCAATTTAGATCTATGGCAATAAAGAGCACCAGAAATTACAATATGTGAGTAAATATACAAGATTGTATATTTCTTCTTTTCATTTCCTTAAAAGGCAACTGGCATTTTAAAATGAAACAAAAAAAAATTGTACAGAGGTGTTATAGTGTATGCAGAGTAAATGATGTTAACAATATCCTAAAGGACAGGAGGTGGCAGGTATATGGAATTATACTGCATAGGGGATTTATATTTGTAAAGTAGGAATTTTAAAGTGATAAAGCAATAATACTAAGAGACTGATTATAAAGCATACATTATTTACACATCTAGGAAATTAAATTGTAAAAATACATATGGCTGACGTCATTATAGGACATAAAATCAGACACTAAATGCATTTGATTAACCCAAAGTAGTCAGGAAAAAAGGAACAGAGAGAAAACAACTTGGGAAAAATAAAAAACAAATTGTAAGATGGTGGATTTAAGTGTAACTGTTAATAATTACATTTATTTCGTCTAAACATCCCAATTAAAAGGCAATGATTGTCAGACTGGATAAACAGTAAGACCCAACTAAATACTAGTGACATGAAAGGCACATTATGTACAGTAATCTAGGTAGGTTGAAGGTAAAATGATGAAAAAAAGATATGCCATGCAAACAGTGATATAAGATAGAGCTAATATGGCTATATTTGTTTCAGACAAGGTAGTCTTCAACATAAGGATCAATTCATCACGGAAACATAACAATCACAAATCTGTATGCATCCAATAAGAGAACTTCAAAATATATGAAGCAAAAATTGACAGTTAATGGGAGAAATAGATAATTTTTTTTAAAGATTTTATTTATTTATTTGAGAGAGAGAGAATGAGAGATAGAGAGCACGAGAGGGAAGAGGGTCAGAGGGAGAAGCAGACTCCCCGCCGAGCAGGGAGCCTGATGTGGGACTCGATCCCGGGACTCCAGGATCATGACCTGGGCCGAAAGCAGTTGCTTAACCAACTGAGCCACCCAGGCTCCCAGAAATAGATAATTCACAATCATAGCTTCCTTAGATTTTTAACATTCTTCTCTCAGTACATGATAAAACAGGTAGACCAAACTAAGGGTTACAGAAGGGGGGGGTGGTTGGGGGGTGGTGTAACTAGGTGATGGGTATTAAGGAGGGCACATGTTGTGATGAGCACTGAGTGTTATAGTCAGCTAATGAATCATTGAATATTACATCAAAAACTAATGAGGTACTATATGCTGGCTAACTGAACATAATAAAACAAAAACAAAACAAAACAGGTAGACCAAAAAAAAGTACAAATACAAATGCCAAATCATTATGTTGTATACCTGAAACTGCTATAATGTTGTATGTCAATTATATCTCAGTTTTAAAAAAAGTTATGATATAAAAAATCTGAAGAACATTATCACCAAATTGTTATTTATGAAACAATACTTTCAATAACTGTAGATTATAATTCTTTCCAAGTACACACTGAACATTCACGAAGATATATGTGAAACCATAAAATAAATCTCAGTAAAATTGAAAACGTTGAATTCTTAAAGCTGTTCTCTGATTGCAAACTAATTGAATTAGAACATTAAAAAATAAGTTATATAGAAACTCCAAATATTTGGAAATTAAATAGCATACTTCTGAGTAACTTATTTATCAAATAAGACATATTAAGAGAAAGGAGAAAATATGTTGAACTGAATGAAAATAAGAATACATATCAAAATTTGTGACAATCAGCTAACATAGGTCTTAGAGGGAAATGTATATCTTTACCTACATTAGAAAAGAAGAAACATTTAAGATGAATTATTTAAATTACTACTTTAACAAACTAAAAAAGAGAAATTTAAATCCAAGATAAGAGTAAGAAGGAAATAATAAAATAGAGAATAGACAAACAACAGAAAATTAACAAAGCTAGAAGTCAGGTTGTTTTTTTTTTTAAAGATTAATAACTTTGTTCTAGCAAGACTTATCAAGAAAAAGAGAAAAAGAAAATACTATACTTATATAACAAATAGAAGAAGATTTCACTACAGATCCTATAAACATTAAGAAGATATTAAAAGGTTAATTCTAACAACTCTGGGCCAATAAATTTGAAAGCTTAAATGAAATGGGAAAATTCCTTAAAAAATGCAATCTACCCAATATGCCTTAGTTAGAAATATAAAATCTGAAGACCCCTGTAGTGATTAAAGAAACTTAATTTGCAATCAAAAGCCTTTTTACAAAAAAAAAAAAGTCAGATACAGATGGTTTCACTGGTGAACGCTATAAAATGTTCAAGGAATAAATAATCCCGATCTTGTGCAGTATCTTTCAGAAAACAGGAGGAGGGAATCAACCCTTTTATGAAAACAGCACAATCCTGACACCAAAACCTAATAAAAACTTTACACAAAAGAATGTTACAGATCAATATCCCTCATGATCACAGGCAAAAAATCCTGAACAGTGCATTAGCAAATCAAATCTAGAATTATGTAAAAAAGAAAATACATTATGATTGAGTGGGGTTTATCCTAGGAATGTGAGATTGGTTCAACATTTGAAAAGGATGGATGCAATTAACCATGGCTAGCAGAATAAAGGAGAAAAAAAATCATTTGATCATATCAATAGCGGCAGAAAAAGAATTTGATAAAATTCAATACCCATATATGATAAACTAGGAATAGAAGACTGACAGACAAGTAGGAATGGAAGAAATTTTCTTCAATTTTGTAGAGGAAATCTATAAAAAAATCTTATAGCAAAAATCATTTTTAATGGTGAAAATGGAGCACTTTTCCCTTAACACCAGAGAAGAAGACAAGGATGTTTGCTCTTACCACTCGCATTCAACATTATAGTGGAGATGCTAGTTACTCTAATAAAGCAAGAAAGAGGGGAAGAAAGCATAGAAATTGGAAAGGAAGAAGTAAAATTGACTTCATTTGCACTCCTAAGGAATCCAAAGATCAAAAAACAAAACAAAACAAAAAATCCCATGAAACAAACAATAAGCTACTAGAATCTGCTACTCCAAAATTCAACATCAAAAACCATAAAATCCTTAGAGAAACAAATTTGGCAAGAGTTTTGCTGACCTCTACACTGAAAATTACAAAACTTTGCTGAGAGAATTTAGAAAAGACCTAAATAAATGGATAGCTATATTATAATTATAAAAATACATATCAAAATTTGTGACAATCAGCTAACATAGGTCTTAGAGGGAAATGTATATCTTTACCTACATCAGAAAAGAAGAAACATTTAAGATGAATCATTTAAATTATTACTTTAACAAACTAAAAAGAGAAATTTAAATCCAAAATAAGAATAAGAAGGACCTGTATAAAAAAAAAATATTCCCACAAGTCAGTAATTTTTTAAAAAAATTTTATTTATTTACTTGAGAGAGAGAGAGAACACAGGCAGGCGGAGTGGGAGAGGGAGAGGGAGAAGCAGACTCCCCACTGAGCAGGGAGCCCAATGTGGGGCTCTATCCCAGGACCCTGAGATCACCACCAGAGCCAAAGGCAGACGCTTAACCCACTGAGCCACCCAGACGCCCCTACGATTCAGTAATTTGATGAAAAATTTTAAAAGGACACAAGACTAGAAGAGACACTTCATGGGTTTAAGAGAGGGAGGACGAGTTAAAAACCATGGCACCACTGCTCCTTTATGTTACTTCCTGGAAGTGCAGTCCCTGCGGAGATCAATGGCTGCCACTCTGTTTTCCCAATCACGTACAGATTCCGCTAATGCAGAACCTGCAGGGAATTCTGGGAAAACGAGTTCCAGGTTAATCAAGCTGACACAACACACACCATCTCATTAGCCATGAATCACTATAATTCTATTTTTGGAAGAGAGAAAACCCAAGTCTTACAATTTCACCCTCCAAAGCTTGAGAAAATTGGGGGAAGAAAATCTAAATTCACCACAGTTTTCCAAAGGGTAATTTTTCCACTTGATATTGTTAGCTGTCAAATTAACTTCTCTTACTTTATTTGCACACATGAAATTTATTCATAAAGAACTGTGCATGGTACACTGAGCAGCAGGGTATTTCTAAAATCTCTTTGCATTCACTCCTCAGTTTTTTCCCCTGTTATTTTACTTCCTTAGCATTTACCATCTAACCATTATTATGTATGTCTTGTAAATATATAATTACACACTGAATTTGCATCTAGCCCAACAACCCTCTTTCAGTGGGGGGGGGGGATATTTATAAGCACAGCTGCTGTTATTATCCTGTTATTATGCCTTACTCTCAGGCCTCCCGGCTATGGATGAGGGGAAAAAAAAGAAAAAAGGCACACCTCTCTTCATTATTCTTCTGGAGCTACACAATGCATTTTGACCAAAAAATTCCACCATTGTATACCCGGTTTAAATGCTGGATATGACTTTTCTTAGGCAACTGATGAGCAACTCTGACACATGTGAGTGACTTGCCGGTAAGCATAGTATTTATACTCAACCTGGTGCCCTGAAGCTTTGTTTTTTCTAAACTGCTTTCCTTTTTCAATATTCTCATTTTGTCATTCACATTGATAATTTCTTGGTCTATGAAAAATCTTAAAACACAGAAATTATTTTCTTTATTCCCTTGATTGATTTAGTCACCAAATTCCATGAATATTTATTTATTTTTCTGTTTAACATTCATTAAACCTTTAGTAGACACTGGGAAAGAAATGAGTCAAGAGAGGAGAGAGGAGAGATGAACATAACATGGCCACAACCCCTGCTTTCTATCCATTCCCCGGCTGCTGGCTTCCCCCAAGCCCTGTGGGGTCTGGTTTGCTCTTTATATGACTCATCAGAGGGGTTCTCCTTTCTCAATACCAACCAATCAAACTGAAGCCCTTTGCATACATCTTTTTTTTTAAGATTTATTTATTTTAGAGGTGGGGGAGGGGCAAAGGGAGAGGGAGAGAGAAACCCAAGCCGACTCCCCACCAAGCACAGAGCCCGACCTGGGGCTTGATCTCATGACTCTGAGATCATGACCCTGAGATCACGACCTGAGCCGAAGCAAAAGTCCGTGGCTTAACCAACTGCGCCACCCAGGCGCCCCACCTTGTATACATCTTAAGGCATCACTTCCTTCCCTGTCCCTGGCTTCCTCTGCAACACCCCCAACTCACAAATTTATTTCCCAAGTCCCCCACCAAATTTACTTCCCAGTGCTCCCATGCAAATTCAATCTTAACTCGTCCCTGTCACACCCTTTCCTCTCTTCCTTAGTCCATTGAGTGCAAGCCCACCTCCCAGACTTCACTTCTGCTATTCTGCCACCTCGGGTGCTTTCTCTCTTCTCTTCATATCCTACCCATGTCAAAATCCATTTTGACAATTCCTTATCCCATACATGAATTTCCAATAAGTAAACATTGTGTACTAATATAATTATATCAATCTGTTTTTCTCACTTTTTTTCATGGATATATGTTTTTCCTAACTAATTTGTTAATTGAATCTTACCTGCTTTTTATGCTATATGATTGCTGGCAGGTTATTTAATTCACAGACAACTGCAATGTAGTGATTAGGAGCCCAGATTCTGAAACCTCGTAGTGGATTTATATCTCAGCTACTTACTGTCTGATCTTGGGCAAGTTATTTAACTTCTCTGTGCCTCAGTGCCTTCATCTGGAAAGAGCAGATAATATTACCTCTCTCATAGGATTGATATGAAGATTAATGGAGTAAAAATACTGGCAAAGTATTTAAAAAGGTGACTACAACACAGTTAAATTGCCAAGTAAATATTAGCTATTATTAGTGGTACTAAATAAATACTTTTTAAGTGAAAACAGAGAAGCACATAAACTATAATTAATAAAATATTTTTTAAGAGCAGAAGAATACATTGGCATGAATGATGACAGGAAGAAACTACTGATTTTGTATATAGTAAAAAATCTGTAGTCTTCAAAGTTTCTCCCTCTGTCATACTTACCTAGGTAACCCCCCAAGCCTGGTCAAACCATATTCACCGCTGACGATGACAGTATCTGCACAATCATGCTCAGTGACCTTGGTTTACCCTGATGAGCAGTAATATTTAGTCAAACACTAGTGCAGTCCATGTTTTCCTATTCCATCCCTTCTTATTGTTTTTGACCAACTATTTCATACCTTCTCTTTGTGTCTTAATCCTTTATCAGTTTCTCCCCCATCCTTAAGCTTAAGCTAAAAACCTAACTTTTTATCATAGTAAACAGAAGAGACCTTCCACAGACTCTCACCAGTACATCTCCGCACCTTCTGGCCCCTGATCTGAAAAGACTCTGCTCTTCTTACTGTTACTATGATAAATAATTAATGTTCCTAAGGTCAACCCCCTAAATTGCACACTAGATCTTGTTCCTCTTGACTATTTAAGAAACTCCCTCTAGCATTTGTCCTCTCTCTTGCCTGCATGATTCATATTTCCCTCTCTACTGGATCATTCTTGTCTTCATACAAACATGCAGCTATTTCTCTTGTCCTAAATGTCTTCTCTCGACCATCACTTCCCCCTTCAGCTGTCAGGACATTCCTCTGCTCCTTTATAGCAAAATTCTCAGAGTTGTCTCTTCTCTTATTTCTATTTCCTCTTCTCTTCTCTCTTGAGCTAATGTGATTAATCCTTTGTTCCCACTACTCCCCTGAAACTACTCTTCCCAAGGCTACTAATGATCTCTACCTCGATAAGTTGACCAAGACAGGCTTTAATGTTCCCCTTAGCTTGACTAAACTTTCAACCGGTGTCTTCCTGACAATAGGCCCCTGACTTCCCTTTCTTAGAGCACTAACCTCAAAAAACTTGCAATTGTAAACTTCCCCTTTGAGATGTAAATCTTTTCCGAGACTCTTGCCAGTTTTATAAACCAGGACTGTATTTCTCAAGCACAGGGAACCATCCTTTTGAAATAGAATCATTAAGATAGTGCCCCTATTTCCCAGTCTCTGTGGGAGGGTAGGAACCTAACTTTGATAAGCATCAATTAGGAAACATAGATGGCCTAATTACAGTGATCAACCTCACCCATATCCTCTAGTACTTTTCCAAGAGCTCACCCTGTTCTTAGAAACGTTCCCATTTTTTGTTTCAACAGAATTGAGTTCAATCCCTCTCCCCTACTGCCAATAGTCTTGAATAATGTCTTCCTTGACTGATTAACTCCATCCAGTGCAATGGTCAAATCATTGCTTATCTTATTCAACTTGTCAATAATATTTGGTATAATCTATCACTCTCTCTTGAAAAATGTTCTGGTTCTTTTTTTTTTTTTACCAAAAAGGCTGCTATTTCTCAGTCTCATTTGCTTTTTTCTTCTCATAAAATTGACCTTTAAAGAGAAGACTGACCAATGACCCAATTCTTAGACCATTTCTATAGTTGTGCTATAATCCCTACGTAATTTCATCTAGTTCTATGGCTTTAAGTACCATGTATATCTATTAGGGTTTGATCAGAGAAGCAGAACCCTCATGAGTGATATGGAATAAGGGATTTCTACCTTCAAAATAAAAGTAACCTTTGGTAAACAAATTCTCACTCTACAAAGCTCAGTAATTTAAGGGATTTGGATAATGGTAACTTTTGTCATCCATACTTGTAGTCAATGCCTGTGATTTGAATACAGGAACTATTTAGAATAGCTTAATGAGATATATATTCAAAATCGGATATTTCTCATCACTACCATCAAAACCACAATCATTTCTTTCCTAAGGTACAGCTCCTCAATTTGTCTCTCTTCTCCTCACTTGTTCCTCTATAGTCTTTTCCTCACCTAACATTTTGAATGATCCTTAAAAAAAGTCAAATCATGTTACCTTTCTGATAGTAACCCAATAGGAAAATCCAAAGTCGAAAACCCAAAATCTAATTCCTTAAAATAAATCTCTCATGTGAATTTTGGAGCTGGTAAGTCTGAAATCTGCAAGACAGGCCAGCATGCTGGGAATTCTGGCTGGAGTTGATGTTGCAGTCTTGAGTTCCAAGGCGGTCTGAAAAGAGACTTTCTTCCTCCTTAGAGGACCTCAGTCTTTTCTCTTAAGACCTCCAACTGATTGAATGAGGTCTGGCCACATTATGGAGGATAATATGCTTTACTTAAAGAAAAAAAATATATATGGCTGTGTTTCTTTGGAGAACCCTAACTATACAGTCATCTTTTCAATGAAGTTTTCACTTACCACTCTGTTCAAAATAGTAACAACCCCATATAATTGCCCCATGGCAATCCCTATTTCATGTACCCTGTTTCCTTTTTCTCCAGAGCCCATATGTATGATATTTATATGGTTTTTATACTTTTTCTTAGCTTATGCTAGAACAGCTAAACTTCATGAAGATAGGGACTTCATTCTGTCCTCCACTGGATCCTAGAAGAGTGTTGGGCTTATAGTAAGCACTCAGTGAATAGTTATTGAATGAATGAATCAATGAATGAATAAATTTTAAATAAATTGAGTTTTGGAGTTAGTTGAAAAATCTTTGGCAATGACTGAGTCCTTGCAGTGGCATGGAAAAAAGAACAACTCAACACTGGGGGAGATAGTGGAGAGGAAGAAGAAATTATTATAGCATGTAAGTACCAAACTTGTAAAGTGAAATAAGAGGAAAATAGAAGATAATGATAAAAAAATAAGGAATTAATAATTTCTTGACTTGCATTGTGCAATTTAAAAAATCAATAATGATAGTTACTGTCTTTCTTGCCTCTGCCTGGAAAAGCAAAACAATCCAAAGAAAAATTAGCAAAGAAAAATGAAAACAAAGGAAAGGACAAAATTTGGGGAAAGCAAAAAAGAAGATAAATGGCCTTAATGAATGCTAGTGCTTCGCTAAGATTAGGAACCACAAATGCTAATGCCACCTATTTACACAGATTCTAACACTGCTTATCTGTTTGCAGAGAAGAGAAATTAGCTTATGCTAGAAAATATGAAAATGAATAAAGCACTAAATATTTATAGCCTAGAGAATAAAATGGAGGAGAAAAGCTTATTTGTGGAATTTAAATATTTTATGCATTGCATTTAAAAAGATATTCTGTAGCACAGTCCTGACAAAAACAGATAAAATAAAATAAAAAGCATGCTCACTCCCTCCACATGAGATATGCTTCCCAGACAATGCGTCTCGCAAGACTGAGGTGGCTTTTAAAGTTCTACTCATTCATTTACTTCTTTATTCATTTATTCACCAAATATGCATTGATTATATGTGTGAGAGCTGGCAATAGGCACTGTGTTTATGAACTTATCAGATATGATTCTTGACTTGTGAGCTTAGAGGCTACCATGGTAGCAGATGCTAAGAACTAATCAGATACATATGTAACTGCATATTTTTTTACAAGAGATAGAAAAGGAAAATATAAGACATTATGAGATATTATAATTGGGAGACTTAATTTTAATGGAATGTTAGGGAAGACCATCCTGGGGCATATTTACAATGAGATGAAGGATCAGTAGGGCTTAACCAAGCACTGAATGGGAGGATTTAAGTTTAGGGCAGAAGGAACAAAATATCTGATTTAGGAAGAAAAGGCTTGGTGCATTTGTACAACTGCAATGAGTCCACAATGTTTGGGAGAGAAAGTTGCTGAGGACAAAGGCAGGGCCAAGCCCTGTGTGACATTGGAGCCCTTGTTAAGGACTTGGGAATTCATATTTGGTACTTAAATATCAATGCTGGTATGTGGAATTGAAAAAATATTATCAGAAAATTGTACACGAGAGGCAAGACAGTATTTGGAGATATTTTATTGCTAGAATCTAGGGAGAGATGCTTTGTAACAGATATCACCAGTAAATAATTATAGCCTTCCTAATGTCAGAAGCAGGCTCTGGGATTAACATTTAAGTGGAAGTAGTTTGTTTGGGAACTGATTCCAGAAGAATGGCAGGGAAGTGAATTAAGTGAGTCAGATAAGGGAGGAAGCTATGTTAGGCTGAATAAATGGCCCTCAAGATATCCATGTCCTAATTCCTAGAACCTGTGAATGTTACCTTATATGGTATAAAGATTTATAGATGTGATGAAGTTAAGGATCTTGAGGTAGACAAATTATCCTGGATTATCTGAGTGGGCCCTAAATGTTATTATAAGTGTCTTTATAAGAGTGAGGGGGAGGGAGATTTGTCTACAGAAGAGAAGTAGGCCATGTGACTATAGGAACACAAATTGGAATGATGGAGGAAGATGGAGGAAGTGAAACTGAAAAAGGCAAGAAATGGATTGTTTTTTAGAGCCTCCAGAGAATGGGTGACCCTGCCAACACCTAGTTTTGGTTGAATGAAACCACTGTGGCCATCTCTCCTCCAGGACTGTAAGATAATACATTTGTGCTATTTCATGTTTTGTTTTGTTTTGTTTTGTTTTGTTTTGTTTTTGTAATATGTTATAGCAGCAATAGCAAACTAATACAGAAGTAGATATAGAAGGATACATGAATAGGGAGATTATTCTGTGGACCACTAGGGCTCAATACTACTGGTGAACTCTAGGAAACAGTGAAAAATAACCTTTAGAATTGCCCCAGATCAGTCTCAAGGAAACTGGAGTAATTATCAACCAGCATCCCTTCATGATTTATTAAGAGCAGATTACAGAGGTATTAACAACATAGCACTTCTTTTCTTCTTCTAGTGTACTAACAGAAAATGTATCTGAAGCCAGAGAAAGCCTTCAGGTGGAAAATGGCATATGCATGCAGTAAGAAAACATTAGCATGCATAGAAATATTGAGGAATGAAGGCACTGACAATGTCTGTAATAGTCCACCCCTTAGAATTTGATCTACTCATTTCCATGTTAACTTTTCTCCTTCTTTCATTGATTTTTCAAGAAAGTCACATTTTTTTAAAAGTCTGAAAACAGAGAGTACAATAAGATAAGCCACAGTTCCTGCGCCCTGCTACTGTAGTTGGTTCCAAGGCCATATTTGACATTTATTATATATATCCCTTCTCTATTACTCCTTCTAGATACTCCTACTCTCAGGCAGCACTTCTGTAGGTCTGGGTTTTTTTTGTTTTTTTTTGTTTTTTTTTCCTACTGGAGTAATGAAGATCTTCACCCTTAAGGGATTTAAGCCTTTTTTACTGTGTCCTTGTCAGGCTGTGCTTGCTGTAATTGCCTATTCTTGGTTATTATAAAAAAAAATGCAAGTGCTAAGAGAAGCCCTATGGAGTTCCCTTAATTATAACATTTTCCTCCCTACCCCATTATGTACAAACAGCCTTATCTTCTTATGATAATTAGAGACAATTACCCCTAACAATATAGTAATTTCCTTTTCTGCTTGATGATCTGTCGGCATATAGAATAAGGGGGCATCTGTAGATTTAGGTTTTGTGAAGTTCTTACTGTGTCCAGAGCTAGAAGCATTCCTTCACTTAGAAAACACAATTTCCCCAAGTGGGCCTTCAAGAATAATGTTGAGGGACGCCATTTCTACGTCTACCTCTTGGTTTCCAGACCCATATATTGTAACTATCATCAACACAGCACCATATAATAGTTGCTTCAAAGTCCATTTTGCATGCTATGGAAAATTTCCCAAATAAACAAGGTGTTATCCTCAAATAATGCCTTACATGTGCATTTCAGAGTTCATTCCAGTGTTCTATTAGTAGTGCTCCATGTGTGATTCTAAGAAGCACTGGTAAGGGAGTAGGTAAAACAAGTAAGGGAAGAATCCTAGTATAGGTTGTTTTAATGATCAAGTTGTTGCTCTTAGTAATGAGACTCTTTCCTCCTGGTACCCTCCAGGAGACCATGCCTTAGCTTCCTTTGTCTTTACTCATTGGTCATAGGTATGGATTGATCAAGGCATCAGGAATGGAGGCTATGTGTGGACTCGGCAATATCATCTGAATAATAGTACCACAGTTGAGACCAATATCTTCTAGCAGGATCAGTAAGCTACCTTTTGGAAGGTTTACTACATTGAACACTTTCCATGATGTAGGGATAGTGCTTTGCTCTCACAGAGATAAACACGTGTTTCTTCACTTGGATTTGTCTTCCCTACCTCCAGCACTGCTGCTAGCACCAGCCTTCCCGTACTCACAGAGTGCTTTATCAATGCCATGGTATCTTATGTATACTGCCTTTAAGTAGAGGTTGTGCATGGTTACGGAAAACATGGCAATGTACCAAAGATCTTACTTATCTTACTATATTCCCCGTCACGTAGAAGCAGTTGTCAATGGTAGAATAATGGAATAAACTGTTAAGACTCGGTTTTGGAGAAAGCTGAGATGCAAATATTCTGAGAAGTTGGGGAATTATTATGTAGCATGTGGTATATACCTTCAACAAGTAACCAATATATAGTGCTGTCTCACCCACAGAGAGTGTACACAGGTATGCCAAACAAGTTATAGAGGTGGGAGTGGCCATCTCTCCCATTAAACTTTATAATCTGCTAGAATGTTTGCTTCCCCTTTCCATGACTTTGAGTTATGGATTTGGTTGTCCCAGTCCCCAAGGTAGGACTGCTTCTGCTAGGAAAAACAGTCTTGGTTCTAACAAATTAGAATGTGAGGCTTTGCTCTGGGTATTTTGAACTCTTCGTCACAAGAATCCAACTTTCAGGGTGATTAATTGTAATAACTAGGGGCAAATTGGTTTGCTGCTGAACGATAAGTGAAAAGAAGACTATTTTGGAAATTAGGGAGATTCACTGGGGGTGTCTTAGTACTCTCTTGTCCCAAAATTGTAGTCATTGTAAAATAGTGGTAACCAGAAAAAGATAACCCAAAAATACCAATTCTGCAGAGATAAAGGTTTGGGTCACCCTACGAGATAACGACTCTTGTGCAGCCAAAGTGTAAGGCAGAAGGTAAGGAGTATGTAGAATATGTGTGGGACAAAGAAATTAGGATTACCAGATTTGTCATCATGAAAAAGTAACAGAGTCATGAATCATAGCAGGTATGCTTTTTGGTTATTTAAGTGTTTATTTTATCCCTTCTTCACCCAGAACCTTGTATAAAGAATGTCAGTTGTATGTAATGTTCTAGGATTCACATAACAATCCTAGTTATGACCAAATTGATAACACTCTGCAGTTACACATTAACTGGTGGGGCTTCTTGAATCCTCTGCATTACTGTATATTTCATCCAACAAAGGGTAAGAGTGGATGGTAAGAAGACAAAGGGATGTATTGTGTTGCATATCATCTATTTGCTCCTCCAGATGTACTCCCTAGACTTCCTTCTCTCCCACAGGGTTAGATCAGTATGGACTTGAATAGACATCACTGTTCTCATCGTTATACAGGTTTTCTTCTGTCAGATTTTATTATTTCATTAACTTTTTCTCTCCTTATTCCTTTTGGTGTGGGATCATAAGCTCTGTGTTACGCGACTATCTTTGTTGGTTCTCCTATACCTACATGTTTATGAACAGTGTCTTTATAATGAACTCTCCTTAAATTATCCTATTTCAAGTACATCAGCAATTTCATTTGGGGACCCTGGCTGATAAAGATGGCCAGTAGTTTGGGATGTGTTGAGTCTGAGGGTCCTGGAAATTCATTTTGAGGACGTTTCCAAAGAGGATAGATGGGAAAAGGTCTAGACAGGTGACATACATTTGCAAATCATTAGTAGGTAACTGGAAGATGAGATCACCCGTGTGCAGCACTAGGCTGGAGACAGAGTACTGCGGACACAGACATTGAGGTGGGAGGCATAGGAGGAGGATCTACCAATGGAGGGAAAGAAGGCATAGGCACCAGGTTATTAAGAGAAACAGGAATGTGCAGCATACTGGGTATAAGTGGATGGAGCACTTTTAAAAAGGAGAATGTCATTATCGGTGTCAAGATGCACCAAAGGGAGCTAGTAAGATGATAGTTTAAAAAAAGAAAACTTGATTGTACATGGCAACTGCAAAGTCAGAATTATGGAGGCAATTGAGAAGTCACCCGTGACTTGGAAAAGAAGAAGTAGGGCCATCTTTTAAGAAGATAGTTGTTAAGGAAGGAAGAAAAGTGACTGGGCACACAGTAGGATGGCATGAGGTCTTCGAGGAGATTAGGCTTTTTGGGACAAAGAGCACTTCAGTATGTTTTTAGATTTGAGAAGAACACAGTGGAAAGCGAGTGAATAAAGGTATGTGCAGGAGATGGAGGACAAAAGAAGCAAATGTTCCAGAATATGGCAAGACAAGGTCAAGAAAATATGAAGAAAAGTTAAGCTTGATTAGAAGAAGAAACTCTCCAACTTCTGGACCTATAAGTTAGGCACTGATATGGATGGAGATTAATTTATAGATATGCGGGCAGAACATTGAAAACTCACTTTATAGTTTCAATCTCCGTACGTTTCTGTTGTAAGTTACGAGTGGGCTGGAAAGAAGACAAAGTATGAAATAGATATTGGAGGAAATGGGAGGGAACGTGGACCACAGACAAATAAAAAATGGGTAGTGCTGAGGGCTCAGGTAATGTTAGAAAACATGAACTTATAGAGGCAATAGTCTGTATATTTGTGTTTTTCTCTAGAAGACCTGAGATTTCTACATTATGGGGTGAAAAGGGGAACAGATATCACTGATCCAGCTGCTAAGTGTTAAGAAATAGAAATGTCTATTTCTTCTTTCTTCTCCTCCCTTCCTCCTTCCTTCCTCTCCTTACCTGTTTCTTTCCTTCCCTCCTTCCATCCTTTCTTGCCACTTTTATGCCTTCTTTCCTTCCTTCATTCCTTTCTACCATCTTTCTTCCCTCTTCTGTTCTCTTCTCTTTTCCTTTAACATTTATGGTGCACTTTTATGTATCAGATATTGTGAAAGCTACAGAAAGCACATTTTACGATATATTTGTAATAAAAAGTTCCCAAAAAGGAGCTGGTCCCTTTTTGCTTGGGAGGTAATTAATCTTTGCATAATATCCAATGGAAAGATAAGGTTGTTTGTTTATACAAATTGAACTTTTGTTAGTTTTGTACTTTGGGAGTACAGGAAATAAGATGTGGATTATTCTGAAAATGTTATCTTTATTACTTTTTGCTAAGGCCTCCAACCCATCAACACTTCTGATTCTTCACACTGGGAGATTTGACAGTTTGTGAAACTCTTGAATACCACTAATAACCTATTGGGAGCCAGTATTATTTCTTCTGGTATATTATGTAGCCACCTTCCTCAACCTTATTGGCATGGCCTCTGTTAAGCCTGCTTTCCCCAGTGTTCTTGATTGCATTAATATCTCCTTGGAAGTGTCTTTAGAATTGACTGTTCTCCTTTCCCAATTCAAGGGACAAAAAAAGAAAGCCTGGCACCCGAACTTCTCAACCAATCTTTGTCCTGGTTTCCTTGGTATAGATAATGGGGGGAAAAAAAAACCCAAAAAGCAAAAATTAGAACAGAAAACTCCCTCTGGACAGATGAAAATTTTCTTTTTATCAGGGTAGATAATAGGGAAAATAATTTCAGGTTTATAACCAGAGAGCTAGAATTTGGAGAGAGGGCAGAAGAGACAAAGAAACAGAAAGACAAATTTGGATTAATGTACATGATGTCATCCAATTCTTCTAAGTATGGAGTTGAGGAAGAAAATGAAAAGAAAGAAACCCTCTTTCTAAAGACTTTGGGGTTGACACATATTTTTCACGACTTGGCTCAGAGACTCAATGATGACAGCCACATAGAGATGAAGCTATATATTCTTGACCTTTCAGATTTTCCTCTTCCTGCCCACTCAGAATATATCTTTGACTAAACTAGAGTTTTTCCTACTGCAAAGTTGAAAATGAAATAAACCTTAGCAAAATAATTAATCTACATTTCACAAAGTTAAGTTGTTGAAAAGGTAATTTCTAGTACAGTAATCTAAGGGCAAGGGTTGACTTTCAGTAATTTGGAAGTATAGATGGCCAAATGCTTTAATTGTTAAAGAGGCAAATTGGTATCTAAAGTTCCTAAATTGGCTGTCTTCCTGGCCCAAATGTCATAGCTAATTTTTTGGTTCTGTTTCTTACTGTTTGGATCACCTGGCAATTGAATGATGTTTAAAGGAAAGAGGATCAGGTAATTGTCTCTTATTGCACCTGGTTTTGGCCATGGTCTCCCACCCACTGAGTTCAATGACTTCAAATAAATCTTCAAATGAAAGAGACTGTCCCTTTGTGCTGGCCAGTGGAAGAATCCTTTTGACTGAGATAAATAGCACTTATACTGCCCAAATCCATTCTTTTCCTCTTTTCTTCTCCTCTCACTAATTGAAATGTGTAGATAGTTATGGCAAGGGCTGAGAGTGTATTTTCCCAGTGAAATGACAGATCACCGTATTTTGTATTTCATTTTTTGTTTCCTCCTGACCAAAGCAAAAGTGTTTTGGAGGTAGATGAGGCAACAGTCAGGGCATATCATTGAATATACTTTAAAATCATTATTTCTTCCCATTATTTTTTTATAAGGTGGATGTGGTTTTCTTTGTCAAAGTGGAATATATACTTAATCTGTATTGGCAGAAACACACTGAACTTTGTTTATGGGTTTAACACTGCTTCAGAGAAGGCTACGGTGACTTAATCTAAAGCACAAACAACAGGAAGCTGATCTGCATGCAATCCTTTTCCTAGGTATTATTTTCTTTTAGGAAATTGCTGCAAGGTGCACAAATCAACAGTAGCACACTGATAGAAGAGGAATTTTTTAGGTGTGCTACCAGTACATAGTGTTCAGGCAGTAAATGCGATATAATTGATTCATGAAGTTCTTGCTGTTTTCTAGCATCATCATGTATATTTATATATTTATATGTGAATAACAGTCAAACAAATGAATGACACTGGCAAATTCCTCACTCTATTTACTTGTATTGGCTTCCTTCCTGTGCCCTCATTTTTTGAATTTGTGTTTGTATTACAGCCTATATAAGCTGTTTGTCAGTCCTCTCTAACAACCTTTTCTCTCTGTGAGAAGGGTAGATTACTCTAGATACTTCGTTCCTTGCAGATGTCCAGAATTTCGTCCAAAACTCCCTGTCTTGGTGATGAATGATTTTTCTTTGTTGAAATATAACTTTGGAAAGTGACTAGTTTTGGGAAAAACATCTCACTCAATCATTCAAGGTTTGGATATTTTACCTTGAGTAACTTTGCAAATACAAGAGTAGAACCTTAGCAGGCATCATACATTTTCAGAGTTTTATTCATGAGGGTATCCAGGAATAGTATAAAACAGCAAGATATATTCTAATATGTATCATTGTTACTTCCTTGATTGGGTGGGTAAGGACATTTCTGGCAGACTATCTTACCTGGAATCTGAGGTAGTTTAAATTTATTATTTTTTTTAATTAGAAAGCCCTGGCAAAAACAGCCCGGGCTATATTCATTTTTAAAATCCCCAACACACCGTTGATATATAATTATGTTTCTCAATAAGGGTTAAACATGAGAGAATACCTGGATTTGCATTTGCTCATTCTTGAAACCATACTAAAATGACACTAAAGGAATTTTAGAAGGGTTAAAGCTACCAAAAGAAGAAGAAAAACAAGAAGAAGAAGAAGAAACAGCAATCAAAGTTTAAAACATCAAAACGGACAAATGGTAATTAACTTAGCAGGCCAAAAAGAAAAAAAAAAAGGAAATTGAAGCTGACTGTGGAGAAAGCTTAGAAATAACTATTTCCCACTAGGCAGTGCCAGGAAATTGCAAGAATTGAAAACAGCAAGAATCTCTGAAAAACAGGAAGGTGGGGGGGGGCCTTAAACAAGAGGTCTGTTTGAAAATGTATATAAAAAGGAGTTTGACCCCACATATCCCAGTTGTCACCCTGAAACATTGGGTGAGTGCATGTACCGCATGCCAACAGGACACTCTGGAGAGAAATAACTTGTGGGACAATAGCTTCAGGGACACAAGTCTCATGTTCATAAGTACATGCAAAGGGAGTGGGAAATACAGCCCTTCACTGGCTGGAATGATAGCTCCATTCTGGAAAGTGGGTAGGAATTGTGGGTTATGCACCATCTCTGCTTCATTAGGTTGAGCATTAACCTTAAGGAACTTTACAAGTATGACTAACTACTTGGTGTGGGAATAATCTTAATTGTTGCTTTTGTTCTTTCCAGTGGAGACTCCCAAATCAAATTATTTTACTTTGGGTATTTTATCTAGTCTGGATTTATTCTATACTCTCATAAACTCTCATAATAAATGTTTGAATTTTCAAATGTGTTTCAAAGTACAAGGGGTTTTATCATCATGGTTCTATGAAATCACTAGACGCTGGTCACTAAAATCCTGTCAGCTCTGTGACCATCTTAAGACTCGTAGGGAGAAAGCATTTGGTATGATATAAATGTGTTTATGCAGTTAGTTTTCCTTTTACTTCAGTCTTCAATTTTATTTCTTTACCCCTGGAGCAGACACTGTTTTTTTTGACATGCACCTCATTCCCTCAGCCCCTGTGACTTTGGTAGCATTTGTGGTGGGTTCTTATCACTTTGATAGCTTCCCGCCTCACGCTCTTGCTGTGTCTCTTGGCATTTTCTTAAGCTTTGGGCAGCTCACTAAACCCCCAAACAGAGTAGCCTAGAAGTGCAATGAGTTCATTCCACTTGGGCAATCTTAACCAAAAAGGGTTGAAATCTCTGAATGAAACCTCCCAACTGCCAGAAGAACAACATAGAGGTATGGTCTACACAGTTCCTCAGAAGATCTCAGCTAGGATTAAATCATAGTTACTGTAAGTGGTAACCAGCTCAGTAATGTACCCTCAATTGGCTCTCTTCCCTTCCCTGTATCACTCGTCATTGTCCCTCACTTCTGCTTCCTGAGATTCCACACACCCCCACCCCCATTAGCTACTTGCACTGAAGTCCTTGATTCAGGCTCTGCTTTCGGGGAAAACCAAATGTAGACACTCCCATATAAATATTTAGCTATGACCTCTGGTCACCCCTCCTTTCATGCCCTGCAGAGAAGAAAAGGAAACCAAGTGCTTAGAATTTTGCAAATATATGGTGTTTATATTTTCATTTAACTTGTCTACCTTAAAACTGGGGTGGATAGCATGATTGCTAACATTTATACGAGATAAAACTTTTCTTATTTTTGGCTATTGATTCATATTAAAACAAGAATGACAGCAGCTAGCACATTATATTAATTTAAATGATGATTATTAAAATAAATTGTAATTTGGGCCTGCATTAGTAGAGGAGAATAATTAGAGATGTAGCCACTCCCATGGAGATGTCTGCAGGATTTGCGGGTTCTAGAATGAAAGGCCTACCACCTTTTTCTCTTTCTTCAGAAATCTGGGGCAGCTTGATTTGGAAACTATTGCTGATGTGTGCTGTGTTAGCCTAAAGAACTGGAGGAATTAAAAAAGAGTCTGTGCAAACATAAATTTCCCAGCATTTTTTCCTTTTCTGTGTCTTTTTCTGACCTTGGAGTTTGGAACACCTTTCTTTCTTTTTTTTTTTTTTTTCTTTAATGTACAGATGGCAGACCCCTAACCAGAAAATATTTCAAATTTTATGGCTCTATTTTTTCTGAATCTGATCTTTTCCAACCTAGAAGAGCATATTTATCATCCCAACCAGCTTCACATTGCTCTACTCACTTTCATGTGGAGAAAAGAGTACAGGAACACCAAGAAAGGAAGGTTGAAGGGAGGAGGTTTTTGTCAATGATAGTGGTTTAATTTAAAATTAAAATTTAAAATTTATTCTATTTGTGGCATAGATAATACAAATAGTGCAAAGTGCTTCTTCTTTGAAAGGCAAACAATAATACTGGTTGTTTTGTGTATACTCAAAGGTATTGTATATGCATATAAATGCACTTCTACATATATGTACAAAAATATCACTGTATATATCAAATATATAACTAGATCTCAAAGTATAACTGTAATATGTATGTACATATCTAATATACAATACATAATTATAATTTATAATATTATATTTTATGGAGATAATACATACTCAGTAATAGTAACATAATGTGCATAGTGTTTGGCCTGTTCTATACCTTACTTTTTCACTTAGGGTATCTTGGAGATTTTTCCATGCTAAAATATATATAATAGAATCAATATTTTTAGTGTCTGTGTAGTATCCATTTTAGGAATATGCCATCAATTATTTAACCAACCTTCAGGAAGGATTTTGATATAGATCTTGGCATTTTTTGGGTCAATCTTTGCTAATACAAATGATGTTGCAAAAAATAGCCTCTTATATATGCCATTTTTCTCATACGTCACATCAGTAGGATAAATTCCTAGAAGAATTGCCACAATAACGGGTCTGAGAATTCATAATTTTGATAAAGATTGTGAAATTGCTAATTTACGCTCTTACAAGTTATGTTTGAGTGAGTCTGTTATCTGACATCCTGGCTGACTTGCTGAGTTGTACTTTTTGATTTTCAACAATCTGTTAGATGAAAAAAATAGTTCATTGGATCAGTAGCTTACTTTGATTTCTTTTATTATCATCTAGGTTGAGCACCCTTTTTTATGTCGAGAAGCAGTTGTATTTCCGATCCTGTGAATTGCCTTTTTTCCCCCTTGCTTATTTTTCTATTGCATTATTTAATTGATTTGTAAAACTCTAATATATAAGGAAATTGGTCATTTGTGAGTGACATAAGTTGTAATTTTTTTCTATTTGTCATTTGTATTTGATATTTATGGCTTTTTTATATGCAGAAAATTTAAGTTTTTGTGCCAAATGTATGGTTTCTTTTTTATTTTTTTACATACATGCAGGTTTATTAAAAATTTTGCTGACATAAAGGATATGTAGCACACAGTTTACAAATAATAATAAAATATACAATCTTTTTTGTTATAAATTCCATAAAGTCGATTGATTTCCATAGAATATTTATGTTAATTTCTGCTTTTTTGTATTTTGCATCCTATGTATGGTTTCTATTGTAGTTTGAATTTTGCAACTCACTTGGAAAGATTTCCCTTTTCTGAGATTATAAATGTATTTATCTCATGTTTTATGGTAGTACTTTAAAAATATCTTTATGTTTAGGGGTGCCTGGGTGGCTCAGTCTTTAAGCGTCTGCCTTTGGCTCAGGTCATGATCCCAGGGTCCTGGGATCAAGTCCCACATCGGGCTTCCTGCTAGGCGGGGAGCCTGTTTCTCCCTCTCCCACTCTCCCTGCTTGTGTTCCCTCTCTCGCTGTGTCTCTCTCTGTCAGATAAATAAATAAAATCCTAAAAAAAAAAAAAAAACTAAAAAAATATCTTTATGTTTAAATCTTTGATCTATTTTGAATTTATTTTGTGTAAGACAAGTTAGGAAGAAATCTTAATTTTTTCTATATATCTACTGAGTTGTCTGAAAACCCTTCATTAAATAATCCATCTTCCCTGTAATCATTTGAAATACTATACCATTTTTATCATACTACATTCCTGTGTGTATTAGATTGAATTCAGGATTTTGTCATTTCTCTTCTATTGACCTATTTTTCTAATGCATAAATATCACACATTCTTAATGATCATAGTTTTATAAATTATTTTAGTATATAGACAGCTAGTCTTGCCTCGGCCCCTGCTATTAACATTACCCTGGTTATTCTTGCATTTTGATTTTGCATATATATTTAAAACTGCCTCCTTTGATTTTTCTTAAACGATGTTTTTTGGGGGTCACATTAAGATATTGATTAGTTCAGATAATTGATATCCTTATGTTATTAAGGGTTGCAATCCAAGAATATGGTATGATTTTCCATGTTTTCCATTTTCTGTGTCCCTCAGTGCTATTGTAAACTTACTATTTTATTCTCACATATTTTTTAAGTTCATTTCTAGATATTTTATCATTTTGATAGTACTATAAATGATTATTTTTACCATTAGCTTCTTAATGATTTCTTACCTTTATGAAGACTGTTGATTTTTGGATATTAATTTCATACTCATTCATCTTAATAATTTTTCTTAAAATTATAATAGCTTTCCAGTTTGATCTTATTGACCTTTCCCAGCAAATAATCATATTATCTACAAATAATGTTATTTTTGTTTCCTCCTGTGCAGTTTTGTATTTTATGTGCTTGCTTCTTTCCCTAAAGTTGTTGTTTAGTACTTCTGGTATAAAGTTAAAAAATTGAGGTGAAAAGAGGTATGTGTTTGTTTTTTTAGTCCTTTACATTAATGAGAGTTCATTTCCAATTCATTTTGCTTAATTTCTTCCTTCAAATCTTCCATTTATACCTTTTGGTGAATACTTCAGATAGAATTTTTTTTCTTCCTTTTTTATTAAAATATGCAGTGTTATATTGGTTTCGGGTGTACAATATAATGATTCAGTAATTCTACACATTATTCAGTGCTCATCACAGTAACTTGATCTTCTTTATTTCACTCATCCTCCCACCCACCTCCCCTCTGGCAACCACTAGTTTGTTCTCTGTATTTAAGGGTCTGTTTTTTGTTTTTGTCTTTTTTTCTTTGTTTGTTTTGTTTCTTAAATTCCACATATGAGTGAAATCATATGGTATTTGTCTTTCTCTGACTGACTTATTTAACTTAACATTATACCCACTAATTTTATCCATGTTACTGCAAATGGCAAGATCTCATTCTTTTTTATGGCTGAGTAATATTGCATTTTGTATACGTGTGTGTGTGTGTGTGTGTATCACATCTTCTTTATCCATTCATCAGTCAATGGACACTTGGGTTGCTTCCGTATCTTGGCTTTGTAAATAATGCTGCAGTAAACATAGGGGTACATATATCTTTTTTATTTTATTTATTTATTTTATTTTTTTTTAAGATTTTATTTATTTATTTGAGAGAGAGAGAATGAAAGATAGCACAAGAGGGAAGAGGGTCAGAGGGAGAAGCAGACTCCCTGCCGAGCAGGGAGCCTGATGTGGGACTCGATCCTGGGACTCCAGGATCATGACCTGAGCCGAAGGCAGTCGCTTAACCAACTGAGCCACCCAGGCGCCCCATATATCTTTTTTAAATTAAAGTTTTCATTTTCTTTGGTAAATACCCAGTAGTGTAAATAATTACTGGATCATATAGTAATTTTATTTTTAAGTTTTTGAGGAACCTCTATACTGTTTTCCACAGTGACTGCACCAATTAGCACACCAACCAAGAGTTCGTAAGTGTTCCTTTTTCTCCACATCCTTGTCAACCCCTTTTTTTAGAATTATTTCTTTTATTACAAAACTTAATAATTTTATGATTTCTGTACTTTTTCCTTATAAGAATAAAATAAAACAGCTGATGTTCAAAATTGGAAACTGGATAATCAGACAAAACAGTCACATTTATTTCAATAGTTCAAAGTGCATGCAAATACAGCAAGTCAGGTCACGTTTCAAGATACAGTTTTAAGTATAATGAAAACAATATAAAAAATGAAAGGGTAAATAGAAATAAAGCTCAATTTTTTTAAAAATTCAAGTAACCCGAAAACCTTTAGACTAAAATATTCTACTTACAACAATTCAGAAATGCCTTAATTTATAGATACAGTAGTACAGTGCAATCCCAAAAGACTTCTCAAAGAAAGAGAATCACCCCAAACCAGTCAGCTCAGAACAAGAGTGAAGTTCTTGGTACTGGCTATTCCTGATTCGGCAGCCTCACTCACTGTCAATTGGTATGGTTCAACCCATGATACTTTGATGTTTAGGCAAATTCTAAAAAATGTTTAAAGTTTAATATGAGGCCAACACCCTACTAAGAGTTTCTGAAATAGTGCTCGCTTCGGCAGCACATATACTAAGAGTTTCTGAAATGGCCACTATATATTTAAAAGATTTTAAAGACCAATTTCAACTTCAGGCCTATGGTATTACTGGGGGAAAGACAGAAATTAATACTTCTTCCATTACTTAAAACCTTTCTGTAAGGTTAGCAACATGGCCTTTACAACTTCCTCATGAAAATCGTACTTAAATATATACTTATTTCTACACATACAGAACTTTTATGTATAGTAGAAAAAGTTCCCACTAGTAAGATAATTAAAAGTTGTTAATGTTCTTTGTCAACCCTTTTTATCACGTGTGTTTTTTATTTTAGTCCTTCTGACAGGTGTAGGGGATACCTCATTGTGGTTTTGATTTGCATTTCCCTGGTGATTAGTGGCATTGAGAATCTTTCCATGTGCCTATTTGCCATCTATATGTCTTTGGAAAAATGTCTATTCAGATCCTCTGTCCTTTTTAAATCATATTATTTGTGTTGGGGGTGTTGAGTATGCATAAATTATATATATATATATATATATATATATATATATATATATATATACACACACACACATACCCCTTATTGGATGTATCATTTGCAAATATCTTCTCCCATTGCCATTTTGTTAAATATCCAAAAGCTTTTTATTTTGATATAGTACCAATAATTTTCTCTTTTCTTAGGAGATGTATCTAGAGAAATGTTTCAATAGGTAGTGTCAAAGAAACTACTGCCTATGTTTTCTTCCAGGAGTTTTATGATTTCAGGTCTCACATTTAGGTCTTTAATCCACTTTTATTTTCATTTTTTTAAAGATTTATTCATTTATTTATTTGTTTATTTATTTATTATTTTTGGGGGGCATTGGGGAGAGGGTGAAGCAGACTCCCTGCTGAGTGGAGAGCCCGATGCAGGGCTTGATCCCAGGACCCCAAGATCATGACCTGAGCCGAGGGCAGATGCTTAACTGGCTGAGCCACCCAGGTGCCCCAGAGATTTATTTATTTATTTTAGAGAGAGAGAGAGAGAGAGAGAAAGCGAGCATGCATGGAGTAGAGGAGGGACAGAGAGAGAGAGAGAGAGAGAGACTCTCAAGCAGACTCACCACTGAGCCCAGAGGTGAGCCCAGAGCTGGGCATTCTTGACCCTGAGATCATGACCTGAGCCAAAATCAAGAGTCGGAGCTTAATTGACTAAGCCACCCAGGCACCCTGGTCTTTAATCCATTTTGAGTTTATTTTTGTGTATGGTGTAAGAAAATGGTCCGATTTCATTCTTTTGCATGTAGCTGTCCAGTTTTCCCAGCACCATTTATTTATTAAAGAGACTATCTTTTCTTCATTGTATATTCTTGCTTCCTTTGTCATAGATTAATTGTATAAGCTCAGCTTTATTTCTGGGCTCTCTAATCTATTCTGTTGATCTATGTGTTTATTTTTGTGCCAGTACCATAGTGTTTTGATTACTACAGCTTTGTAGTATATCTTGAAATCTGGGATTGTGATACCTCCAGTTTTGTTCTTATTTCTCAAGATTGCTTTGGCTATTTGGGGTCTTCTGTGGTTTCATACACATTTAATATTATTTTTTCTAGTTTTGTGAAAAATGTTGGTGTTTTGATAGGAATTGCATGAAATTTGTAGATTGCTAGAAATAATTTTTAAAGAAATTAATAGAATTTATTTTTAAAGCAGGTTTAATTTTATAGAAATTTAATGGAAAGTATAGAGCCATTATGATATTTTACTGTTTTTGTAGAAGTGTCTGTTTCTTAATGATGTTTCTAATTTTGCTCTCATTTCTGTAATATTATTTTTTTTTTCTTCTCATTTTTCCCTGAATTCTAACATGTTTTAATTCTATCTTCTATTATTATCACGGATCATCCCTGAAGAGATGATTTCTGTCAAATTTATTTACCATTGTCACTACTATTGAGCACAGTTTTCACTGGTAACATGACAATATTTGGGGGGCAAATGTATTTTATTTTGATTTACTCCCTGTTTCTCTTCTTCTCTATTCTTTTAAACTTCATATGGGATCTAGCCTGGTTTCTGTTTAATTAATACAATCTTTTGAATGAGATAAATTCCAAATATATCAGCTATTTGCAAAATGTCAGTGTGGAGATGGATCCAGGGCTCTACTCCCTCTAGTAGGAATTCTCCCATGACACCTGGTTATGTTTGTAAGTGAATTCTTTTCACGTTTATTTTTCCCCAGCTCACTGATATTGACACTATGGGCTTCTCATAATGCAGTCTATCTCCTCCCCTGTCCAACCGACAGATGCTTTCTACAGAACTGGCTTGGCTATGTGGATCCTTGTTCAGCACCATCTTCTCTGCTTCTTAAAATAAGACAAACTGGATATAGGAAGGCTCCCTCCCTGTGTTTCTGTTATTATTCCAAATAAGACATTGTTGATCTTGCACATCAGATGTTTCTCTTATTTAGAGAACTGTAGTCTGAGACATTCTCTCTCGAGCCACCCATACCTCAGTTGATCTTCCCTACATTTAACAGCCCTTTATCAAATTAAATAGTTCTGATTTGTACAAATCTTCTAGTTTCAATCAGAGATAGATTTGCATTTCTGTTTCTCTTTATTATTTTGGATGGTTTCTAAGGGGAAGAAGAGAGAAATTATCATTCTAATGTATTATTTTAAAATAAAAAAATCTGAACTATTCCTGAAATTCAATTTTTAATATTACTAAGTCCAATTTCACTCTTGTTCTTTAGTTTTGAATCTTGGCTAGAAACAATTTTTCAGGATTGGGTATCTGTACACCTTGGTAAATGTAAAGAAATGCTTTAAGTGAGAGATGCTGAAACAGTTTTTAAGAGGAGTGCAGGGAGCAGGGAGATAGACATGTGATATAAGGACAACAGAATAAGGGGTTGTACTATGTTATTTTCATTGTAGGATTAAGCTAGAACTTTAATGTGTATGTGTGACTTATTAGATGACAGTAGTTTTATAACTCTGTAATGTAATATAATATGTAATATTATGTTTTTTCAGAGCTATACAAAGAAAAATAAAAGCTAATGGCTCTTATTTTCGGTTAAACAAAAATCAGGAATAGTGATGACAAGAGTCACTATATTTAAAAGTGACTTTTATATTAAAAAGTGGCTACAGGGCACCTGGGTGGCTCAGTTGGTTAAGCGACTGCCTTTGGCTCAGGTCATGATCCTGGAGTCCCGGAATCGAGTCCCACATCGGGCTCCCTGCTCAGCAGGGAGTCTGCTTCTCCCTCTGACCCTCTTCCCTCTCGTGCTCTCTATCTCTCATTCTCTCTCTCTCAAATAAATAAATAAAATCTTTAAAAAAAAAAGTGGCTACAAAAAGCCACTATTTAAATAGTTATTTTATTTTATTTTTATTTATTGACAGAGAGAGTGAAAGAGAGAGCACAAGCAGGGGGAGCGGCAGGCAGATGGAGAAGCAAGCTTCCCGTTGAGCAAGGAGCCCGACCTGGGACTGGATCCCAGGACCCTGAGACTCAATCCCAGGACCCTGAGATCATGACCTGAGCCGAAGGCAGACGCTCAACTGACTGAGCCACCCAGGCGCCTCTAAATAATAATTTTAAATGCAATTGCCAGTGTCTTATGAGTTCAGTTCTTCAGGTGGAGAACACATATTTATCAGGAAATAATCTGATGAAGTTATCAGATTAATTTTGTTATTTGGTTATTTCCTTCACTATTCTCTCTAAATTAGTAAATTAGGATGTTCATTTCAAGAGAAAAATGAAATTAAATAAGAGGCTTTTCTTGAAGCATATTAAAGGTTTCACTGAAAGTTGAATTTGAGGGATGACTGGGTGGCTCAATTAGGTAAGCAGCTGCCTTTGGTTCCGGTCCTGTTCTTAGGGTCCCGGGATCAAGTCCCACGTCGGGCTCCCGCCTCAGCGGGGAGCCTGCTTCTCCCTCTGCCTCTGCCCTTCCCCCTGCTCATGCGCACACTCTCTCTCTCAAATTAAAAAAAAAAAAAAAAAGTTGAATTTGAACTATTTTTGCTCAGTTCTAGACTGAAATCCTAGGCACATTTTATAATGCAGGGATAAATTTTACCTTAATTTCTGCTTTTTTAGTATAGCTGCCTGATCTTACCAAATATATAAAATCAGCTTGCTGGTGGCTAAGACTTTTAGAAATTAAAACAAAATGTGTTAGGTAGGAGTACTTATCAGGAGTTAGTTGGGAAATGTAAGCATAGAATTCTACATATATTAATTAATCAAGATAAATTACATTTATTCCAAAGAATTCCCCAATTCCCCAATTACTTATTGGCCACCAGCTTTAAATACTGTGTGCTGAATTGAGTAAAAAGAAGTAAAAATTTATCATGATAAGAAATTGTACTTGGGATTTGTTAATAATTTCATCTGGATAAGAAGTATATTATAAAATATATGGCATACGCCCTTCCAAAGTATTAATAAATTATTTTATAATAGCAGCAACTCATTATGTACAAAGAACCAAAAGAAAGAGTATACAAGTTAGAAAGAACATGGACTTTGAATTCAGTCATATCTATGTTCAAAATCCAAAATCCTGCTTCAGTTCTTATAGGAAATGTGACCTTGGCCAAGTTATTCAACTTAAGAATCTCCTCATCTTTGAATTAGTAATGCAAGCACCTATATTGTGAGGAAGGGTACATGCTTTAGACCACCTCAGTTTGAAAGCAAGATTTAGGCAAGGGAGGGAGCCAAACAGCAATCTTATGTCCAAATTCACATGATCACTGGACACAATATTACAGGGGCTTGTAATAATCAGTTTCCCATTTGTCTTTGCCATTTTATCTTATTTCTCTATTGGTTCAAAACTTTTATGAAAAAAAGAGGTGATATATAGAAACCTCATCAGTAAAAACCAAAACAATGAGTTAAAATAAGAGAAGAGACTGAGGAGGGTTGAATCCTAATTCTCCCTCTTACCACTTGGGCAAATTACTTAACCAGTCTGTGCCTTAGCACCTTCATCTATCACGTGGGGATAACAATAGTAGCTATTTTCTTGTGGTTTATGTACAGCAGCAAATGGTCATAATTTACTAATCTTTTTGTTCTCCACAAAAATAGGGAAAATCATTAATTGTACTATATACTTTAAGATAGTTTTAGTCTTAAAAGGAGGAATTAAACTACAGGTCTCCCAAAATAGAGTCTTGAATGGTAAACATCTGGATGGACTGTTCCTGTTTGAGGTTTGCAGCACCCGCCCAATCAAACACATGAAAGTAGTCTTTTAAGTTAGAGCGGTTTGGGGGCCTAGGTGCCAGGGAACCTGTTCAAACAATAGATAGCTGGTTAACCAACGGTCTGATATCACCAGGAGATAAACATGAAAAATATGTGGATGAAATCTTGGCTAAGCTTAAAAATGTAACTATTAAAAAATAGACTGTTACTGAGAATGCAGACGTTAGAGAGTACTAATAACCATCATAAAAGACACAATTCCAAGAAACACGAGAAAGAAATTCAGGCAAAACAGACAGGTCTGCTTACTCATATTCCATCAGAACACCTTGTGTTTGAATCATGCTGAAGAGTACTTGCTAAAGGAATTAATAATAAACATTGTGAATAAAGTACGCTGGAATTCTACTATGTTACAGCAACAGGAAAAGTGTAGGAAATATTCCACTTGATCAGTATCTTTTTCATCTAAAATAATAAATACATATACCAAGTATGACAATGTACCATTTGACTAGAATTCACAGCTAAAGGCCAGATAATGCCCTTTAGTTTCTGCTGGTAATGTGGTCTTCACAATCATTCAGTTCTCATTTAACAGAAATAAACCCAGTTGAATCCTCCATTCAGCATCTATGGATTGGATGAGAAGTAAGGTCTAAGAAACAGAAAAGCTTGCCTTTCATTTTGACTTGTATATTCAGAATATGAATACATTGTCAGAGTTATGTATTGTAAATATCTCCTTTCAATGTGCAGGGTTTTTTTTTTTTATTCTTTTAGGGGTATTTTTTAAAAAAAAGATTTATTGATTTGAGAGGGGGAGAGAGAGCGAGAGAGAGAGCGAGCTTCCAAGCACAAATAGGGGGAGGGGCAGAGAGAGAGAATCCTTAAGTAGACTCCCCCCTGATTGTGGAGCCTAACAGGGGGCTTGATCCTAGGGCCCTGAGATCATGATCTGAGCCAAAATCAAGAGCTGGCCACTTAACTGACTGAGCCATTGAGGTGCCCCTTTTAATGGTACTTTTAGCGAACAAAAGTTCTCTATTAAAAAAATTCTTTAATTTAATGATGTTCAATTTGTCATTCTTTTCTTAATGATTTATGTTGTTTCATGATGCTGTTTAAGAATTCGTTGCCTCCTGGGACTCCTGGGTGGTTCAGTTGGTTAAGCCTCTGCCTTCAGCTCAGTCCTGGGATCCAGCCCCATATCTGGCCCTCTGCTCAGCACATCAGGCTCTCTGCTCAGCAGGGAGTCTGTTTCTCCCTTTCACTTTCCTTCTGTACTCACTCTCTCTCTTTCTCTCTCTCAAGAAAATAAATAAAATCTTTAAAAAATAATTAAAAAAGATTGTTGCCTCCTTAAGGCAAAGGAAGAGAGAATGCCAGTATGAATTCACCTAAAGCTTAATTTTATCTCATATATGACAAAAATCAAAGGCACTGCCATTTAATCAATCTTATTGGTACTATAACATCCCAGTTTTATTAAAAATATTAATGTAATAGTAAGTCATAAATTCTATGAGTTTACTGGAAGCAATACGTACATACTTACTAAACTCCTAATACAGATGAGTCTAAAATTTCTTGTAAAAATTCCATTCTTAGACTGATCCAACTTTTAGAAGGTTTTTATATATAGTGACTGAAACTCTTCCTCTCTGAGACGTCTACTTACTTGCACAGGTGTTCTTCATATGGTGTCTAATTTTTCCTCTATACACCAGTTCTCCAGATACTTAGAGATAACTCTCATCTGCCTATGGAGACATTGCTTTTAAAAGGCATCACATGAGTGAAAGAACACTTGGTTTTGAGGTGATAGAGGAAGAGAGCCAGCAGCCACTGAAACCATGGATCTGAGGCTTAGAAGTGATTTCAGGAATCTGAGTGGGACTCTGGGCCTCATTTGACTTAGGGATGTGTGAATATTGAGCATGAATGTATAGAGAATGCTTTTCTGGGGTTTTTCCACTTTTTAGTGAGGGTCAAAGAGGTACAGGGGCAATTAGGAATGCAAAATCACTGAACTCATATGGGAGAGCTTATAGAGGGTAGTGTTATTGGCTAGAGTGATTTGTATTAAGGCCTGATGAAAGGTCTGTGTATTTGTTGATTTTTAATTCATTGTTGTAGGTATACAAGTTTAGTAAAGTGAAGGATCAAAAATCATATATTAGGGAGTTAATGATAAACTAGTATAGTTAGTATGGATAAAGTAAACTTTTCTCTTAGTGATAATAGAAAAATATTGAAGGCTGGAGTATCTAAAAGTGATGTGAGGGCTGTTAGCTCACTGGTAAGAGAGAAAACAGAGTTTTATTGTCGTTTTGAGAAATTTGTGCTTAAACACTGAAAAAGTGATACTTAAATTGTAGAAAAAGATTGGCAGTGATAAGAAGTGTTATCATATTCACTTGAGAGCTCTGTCTACTTTGTGGAAGGTTGCCACTTAACATTTTGCCAATTTTATGAGTAGTTGTACATAGAAACCTGTGCTAACTTCTGCAGTATTTCTGATTATTCACACAGTGCTTTGCTGCCCTTAGAGATCAAGTTGGCTGGAAGTTCTCTTAAGTATCTTCTGGGCCTTTTGAAAACGCAGGTAAATAAGAGACAGGGTATCCCAGAAAAGGAAGAGGTAATTAAAGAGGTTCAAGAAAACACGAGAAGATATTCAGAATCCAGGAAGACTAGAACTTAGTCTTGGAAAAAATGAAATTTTAAGATTTTATTTATTTATTTATTTATTTATTTATTTATTTATTTATTTATTTAATTGACAGAGAGAGAGAGAGAGATAGCGTGAGAGGGAACACAAGCAGTGGGAGTGGGAGAGGGAGAAGCAGGCTTCTGGCTGAGCAGGGAGCCCGATGCGGGGCTCGATCCCAGGACTCTGGGATCATGACCTGAGCCGAAGGCAGTTGCTTAACCAACTGAGCCACCCAGGCGCCCCCAAAAATGAAATTTTAAATCAGAAAAGAATGGAAAGCAGAAAAAATGGGATAAAGAAAGAGCTTCAGAGGTCCTAATTATGTCTACAATGGCAAACATATCCTAATATATAAATGTATCAAAATGTTGTACACCTTAAATTTTCACAATGTTATGTGTCAAATATATTTGAATAAAAAAGAAAGAAAAAGAAAAAGCTACAGAGATATATAAAGGAGGAAGAATGGGGGAGGTAATTAACATTTAATAATATAATCTTTTCATAAACTAAGGAGGCTTGATAGTTGAGAATAAAAAGTCTCAGTTACATTTAGTCTTGACGAGAGTAAAAAATATACACAACTTACCATAGTCATTTTAAGGATCATGATAATCATTCCTTTATGAATATAAGGAATTAGGAAAAAATTTTATCACTCAAAGGTGCATTAATACTATGGATTTGTGTAGGAAAATACCAAGGCACACACATATTAAGTAATAACAGTATTATTCTTTTTTAAATCTGGACCCTAAGAATGAAAGAATTCTGTTGTCTGCCTGCTAACCTGAATTAGTGTTTTCTCTAATGCAGAATCAATCCAAGACTGATTGTTGCTATATTCCAGAGAGGCTCAAATTTCCTCTCATCAGGAAATAATAATGTCCCTAAATATGGTGAGGTTCCTGCAAGTATTCTTTTTGTCAGTCACTTCACTTAAACTTGGAGACTTTTGGAAATATCATCAATCCAGATTAGTCCTCCCAAGAGGTTGAGTCTTCCTTAAAACCTGACAGGATCTCCTTTCTTTCTAAAACATCTCACATCTAGAACTCTTTGTAAAGTCATTTGGTTTCCAGTTCTTCTAAACATTATATCTTTTCAAATTTATACTACCTCTTGCAAGAATCGGGATAATTTTCATTATTTTGCTGTATAGTTAAAGGGTATCTTTCAGTAGTTAAAAGAGTTCAGGTGTTAAGCTGAGAGCCCAATTCATGACCAGAATCTTTCCAAGATATTAGAAAGACTCTGGTTTATTTCATGTAGGTCTGTGTTACATCATGGAGTTGGTTTTCAGGTAAAATAATCTATCTTCAGTGACATTTGGAAATCAGTATAATGTTTGCTAATATTTTTCTCAAATGTGGAAGGATACTACTTCACTCCTTCTTAGATGTTAGTGCTGAGTGGTAGCTGTCCCTAATCCTGATTTGCCCTTCTGGGCTCTGGCTCTTCCCCAAGCCTGTCCCAGAAGAGAGTCCCATGCCTGTAGAGGAGTGAGAAGTTTTGTCACTATACTATGCTACCTACCAGATAGCATTGTCCTGGATAAATATACACCTGGAATTTTAAGCACTTATTTGTTTTGTGACTGTTTGCCAAGAATCCAATCAAGCATATAACAGACTAACAGAGTGCCTTCTACATCTCAAGACTATGTGCTAGTCATATAGTGGAGGGGATACCAGACAAATCATTGCTTTCGTGGAATTAATAGACAATAAGCAAAGGCATTTTAAATGGAGAGGGTGCTATGAAGACAACAGGGTGGTGGGATAGAGAATGTGTAGGAGAGGCTATGTTAGATTTGGAAATCAGAGAAGACTATTCTTTGAAATTGTTGAGACCCGAATGATCAGGAGCCAGTCCTGTGAATATCTGAGAGAAGAATCTTCTGGGCAGAAGGAAAGTGAGTACCCTAAAGTGGGATCAAGTCGGTATGTTTTAAGAACAGGAAGAGGCTAGTGTGGGTGTAGGACCTAGACAAAGGGAAAGATATGAGAAAGTTAGACTGGTGAGCAGAAACTAGGTCACATAGACTATGAGAAATTGAAATTTTATTTCAGGTACAATCGAAAACCACTATAAGATTTTGAATAAGAAAATTTCATGGTCTAATTTTGATTATACAATGATCATTCTGAATATTAGATGGGGAACAAGGGAAATAGCTCATCCAGCATGACCACTTAAAAGACTCTGCCCATAGTCTATGCAAAGAATTATGAAGGCTTGTGCTAGGAAGGGGGTGGCAGAAATAAGAGAAAGTGGTAGATTCAGGATTTATTTGGGAGTTAGACTTGACTGATTTGCTAATTGGTTGGCTATAGAGAATGAAGAAAAAGATACAACTCGATTGATTCCTGGGGTTTTGGCTCAAGAAACTAGAGGATGATGGTGAGATTTATGGATATAACTAAAGCATATATTCCTAGAGACAAGAATTCCAGGATGACTTTCTGATTATACCAGGCTCTGATTTTGGTAACTCTAAAGTATTATTCTAGGAGTTATCTCAGGACTCATAGACAGCCTGCTCCTCCAGCCTCTCCAACCATTTGGACAGGACCTAATTCCCTGTATTACATTTCTTTATCTTTTACGTGCTAGAGTGATTTCTCTTTCTTGCAACTGAACTCTGTTAGTGTGAGCCTGGAGAAAATCAAGAATAAAGTTTCGTTGAAGACAAGAGAAAGAAGTGTTGTGCAATACAACTGTCAACTCTGTTGAATTGTGGAATGCTGCCGAGGGATCAAGTAAAATTAATAAAAGGAGTGATCTCTGGATTTAACATGGAAGTAATTGGAGCTGATGGTAACTATCGTTCAGTAGAATGTTGGAATAAAGTCCAAATGGATGAGGTTGAGAGGAGCAAATAGGAAATGAGGGAGTAACAGAGGAACTATATAGATGAATTTTTTAATTAGTTTTGTTGTGAAATGGAGCAGAGAACTGTTATCATAGCTACAGGGGTCAAAGGAGTCAAGGAAGGATGTGTTTGGAGTGAAGATACCTTACATATTAGTTATCTTGCTTTGGCTGCAAGTTGTAGAAATTCCAATTCAAATTGACTTATGCAGTAACAATGTGAATGGTTTGTGTGAGTCTTGAATTGGGGGCTCTAACTGCATTTTTCTGCAGCTCTCAGTTCTGCAGTTCTCTACATTTTTCCTTGTGCACAGTTTCAGTTTTTATTAAAATAGTGAAATTATAACAACACTCTGGCCTTCATATATTTACAGAATATAGACCAGAGTGAGTGGAAAACACAAGAGTCCTGACATTCACTCTGATTAGACCAGTATAAATCAATCAATGTCCAGAGGAATTTCATGAGCTAATTTGCTAGGGTCTGGGTGACCGTGTATAGGGGAATATCGTTACCTGGATTGCTTATACCTTGACGCTGAAGGTGGAGGTCATTCTCATCCAACATTTGGCTGATGGACAATGGGGAGTGGAGGGGCTGGTGAAGTTCATAACCCAATATGCTCTCTATGTGCTATGGCAAAGAATCTAGAGAAAGAGAACAATAATAGAACAGAGACTAGAGGTAATTTTAGATCGAGATCTCTGAGACAGTAGGAGAAGTAATCCAGTGCACAAGTGCAGGAGCTGGTGATGGATTGGAGGAGGGTCACCTTCTCCATTGAGAAGAGAAAGGGAGAAAGTGTGGCTAGAGAAGAAAGCTGGCTTCATTTAGAAAGAAGGAGTTCTCATATGATGGCTTCTATTTTCCCAAGGAAGGCAACAAACAAGATCATCAGTTGATGGTGAGAGGCAGAGAGGCAGAGGAATGTTGACACAAGAGAAGGTATGAAATCATCATTTTGGAGAGTGTAAAAGTGACATGTTGAGGTGTCAAAAACCAAAATTCAATCAAGTAAATTTGAAGATCTAATTGGCTTTATTAAATGATTCATGAATCAGCCAGTATCCCATCTAGCAAATAGAGGGGAGATCTGAGAAGTTTTACAAAATAGAGGTTTTTTATAGGAGGGAGAGTGGAGCAAGAAAGTTATTAGCAAAAGAAAAGGTTTGGGGCAAGGTTGCTTTTCCTTAGGGGGAAGAAGAGGGTGACTTATCAAACAGGTTACCTCATCTTCCTTTGAGGGATGGAGAGGGTCCATATGGCAGATTCATTGGTGCTGATCAGAAAATTTCTGACTGACTGGTTAAGACTACATTTCTGGGGAGGTTGAAATTGCAGTTATATTAGGTAGTAAGCCCCAATTTGGAGTCTTGGCATAAGTGATGCCATTTTGGGCTGGTGATTTTCTTTTCAACAAGGGAAGATACAGAAGAATCAGTGAATGACTGAGACTAACTATGAAATCCTATTTCTATTTTGGAGGATTGCAATTTTTTCAGGCACTCAGGTTAACAAACTTGAAGGAATTATTTATTACCTCTCCTTTGTTTTCTATTTTCCACACTCAATTTCTAAAAATGATTTTCCTTAAGATTTTTTTGTTAACAGCCATTCCTTCCCTTCTATCCCACCCTCACTCCTCTGATGTAAGATGTCATCTTTGCACAGAAGGGTTATTCTCAGCAGAAATTTCCCCCTCCTTTCTTGATCCAACCACACGGCTGTCAGAATAATCATCCATAAATACAATTTTTGTCATGTTGTTTCCTTGTTTGTCCAAGTTTCAAAGGTCTTTAGGCTAGGTCTTCCTTGCATGTTTTCCCTATGCCTTGCAATATAAAAATTTCTTGTCCTGTCAGTCTAGTCTTTTCCTTTGACCAGGAATGTAATATTTCCTTCTCCTTTTCTGTGTTCGCTCATAGTTTCCTTGTTAGAATGTACAAACATGATCTTTTCAGGCCAATAAATTACACCCATTCTTTAGGACTCCACTGTCCAAAGAACCTTCTGTGATGATGGGCATATTCTGTATCTGCATAGCCATGTAGGGGCCACGGGTCTGCTGCACCAAGATGGGCCACTTTGGCATGAAGATTATTTTGAGTTAAAAACAATCAAAACTCAACAGATTCAGGAAAAACTCTTTACTTCCTCCTCAACTGCCTAAATTTACATTGGAAAGGAAAGCCTGTATCAGGAAAAGTGCTAGTAATAGATGTCTCTTTTTACCTAAGAAACTTACTTGCATAACAAGGCTACCTCTGTTTTCCAAACATCTTTGCTCACCCGCCTGCTAATGGTCTTCCTCTCCCTTGTATCCCCAGATCTCTATTCCTGTCTTTGGCTTAGGATGTAATGCAAGCCTCATGTTGCCTGATTATCTTTGGAATTTTATGTCTGTGTGGATTCCCTGTAAGTACAGAACTAAATTTGATTTTCTCCTGTTCATCTGTCATGTAAAATGAATTTTTAGTCCAGCCAGAAGAACCTTGGACAGAAGAAAATTTCTACCTCCCCAACAGCCACATGCAACTATTGAGCACTTGAAATGCGTGAGGAACCTATATTTACATTTTAGTTTTACTTATACTTAATGTTACTTATATTTAAATTTAAATGTAAAGAGCCATGTGTGGCTGGTGGCTGCCACATGTACAGCACAGCAGGAACTACAGCTTATCCCATTCCTTCCCTGAAGTCATTTAACTAGTTAAACTTTTATAGACATTCCCCCTCCTGGAAACTCCAGCAGCTTTGATGATCTATATAGCACAGTTGTACACTTATCTCTATATTTTTCTATTTTCATGTTTTTATACTTGCCTTGTTTCTCCCCATCTTATTTTTCTCTTTTACTTACAATGTTGAGCAAAGACCTTTTTCTGATATACAGTTCAATAACAGTTTATTACTATTAGGACAGTAGTATTTTAATTGCTGCTCTGTGCCATGTTAAAATTATATTGTTGTTTTACTAAAGAGTTACTCAGACATATAGCATTTTCCTGGAAGTTGTGGGACCATTTGATTTCCATAATTTACTAGTCAAACTGGTACTCTAGCAATTAAATCTAAAAGTTTTTAAGTTTGAGGACATTCAACTTTTGAAGTAGGAAGTAAAGGGGCCATGTTGCCAATCTGGAGGGAAGTTAAAGGGATTACTAAGTAATTCTGTACCGCCCCTCTCCTGAAGGGTTATTCCAATCCACTCACATAATACATGTTTTTTTTTTTTTTAAATCAGTTGAAAGAAATGTAGCATTCTCCTTTCCTTCCAATGGAAAGCTGGCCTTCACTTATGCAAATGATGGCCCTCATGCTGGGGGCCCACAAGAGAGTGCCTGACACAATTGCATCAACAGAGATATAAATCCCTCTACTCACTGGCCTTCCCTATTCATGAAGCTGCTTCAGTGTTCAGTAATGTTCATTTGCATGTTAACACTAGCAAAAAGTATGCAAAACCTGAATGCTGAACTTTTCAAAGGGGAGGAGGGAATAATGCAGCAGGGAGGCAGACAAGGGAGAAGGGAAAAGCCCAGAGCAGATAGTTTGGCTTGGTTTTGCTTTCTAGACAATGAATGTCTAGAAGCAAAATCAACTTGCCAATCTACCTTTCTTAAAAATAAAATGTAGTCAAGCTCATTTGCCTCTTGCCAGATTGGGCAACTTGATTTTTTTTCCAGGGTTTTTTAAAACTTGGATTTAAACTCTTAAACTTGGATATAAGGTCTATCAATTCAAATGCTGTGGCTGGCCCATATCAATCTTGCCCCCTAAGAATGAGATTTTTATCTTTCTCATTTGTCTGTTTGTGGGTACTTCCTTATTTTACACACACACACACACACACACACACACATACACACACACATATGAACACACATGAACACACACACATATCCTCTATCAAGTAAATAATGTTATATACTATATGCCAGATAGTAGCATTCTGATAATGACAAGGTGGTTTGATTTGGCTAAATTCTGTGATTTATAATGACTAACATTATTCTATTACATTTGGATACCTCTGTATGATATAAATACTTTTGCTTCTTTCACTTATATGTCATATAAATATAAGGGCAGCAAAACAACAAGCAAACATAAAAAGCAATGATCTCTTTAGCCCAAAAAAACATTTTTTTTTTTTACTATTGGGGAAAAAAGGTTACTTCAAGAATGGTACAGCCAAAAAGGATGTTTAGTTAAATCCTGAAAAAAGAAAAACATGGAGAAAACAGAATAACAAAGAAAGAATGCTAAAAAGACAGTAGTTGAAGAGAAATCTGACATTTAAACCTAGGCCTCTCCTGGTGCCCATGGCAACTCTTCTGACAACTTAGTAAAAAAAGCAAAAAGAAAAAAAGAAAAAAGACAAAAAATCCATTCTCTTCTTTGCTTTCAAGGATAATCCTTGCTTTTTATTTTTTCTCTCTGGGAACCATGACAATTTTTTTTCTTTTTTGGGACCATGCAGGAATTTCTTTTATAATAGACCTGATAAATAATGGAGGGTTAATATCCTTTAGACAACTAGATGGGAAATTTGATCTTCCCAGAACACATTTTCACACTTATATGTGACCTGGGTGCTAAGAAGCATAAGTAGGGTTTAGTTGTTTTATATTTAGGATTTATGCTATTTTACAATTCTCAAGTCGAACACAGTATTAAATATAATTCATGTAAGATGAGTAACTTATTTTAATTGTTCTGTCGAACACAGCATGTGATAATCATTCTCTGTCAATTTGAATGAAGTTCCTGTGTATTCTTTCATCTGATTATCTCTGGGTATATCATCACCTAAGATTAGATAAAAATAAAAGATGTACACTAAATCTATGACATTCAACTTCTATTTCAAACATAGTTTCCAAATTGAGAGTCATTTTTCAAGAGCTCTATTACATCAGGATGTGATTCTAATTTCAAAGGGTGGGAACCACTGTGGGGTGGGAACCACTGTTGCCAGGAAGATAGAATTACTGCCCAATGAGCCTCACTGCTATTTTATATGTAATTTGCTCAATATTGTTTTCATTTTCTTTTAAGTGGGGAATGAGGAATGGTTATATTTCCATTGTTTGCAAACCTTAAGTCTGAATTTCAGGACTTCCAGCTTGTACTTAAATATTTTTGTTATTGTTTCTGCTTTTAAGATAAAAATGCATATGCTTAACAAAATTAATATGGTCCAAGAATACAGACTGAACTTTTAATGTTTTAGGGAAAATTTTCAGGAAGGTTCAGTGTCTGTAAAGGGTCTTACTGTTCAATATCTTCCAGAATCTTAAGATTATTTCTCGGAAAGATGAATCAGCTTTTAGCAGTGAGGAAGTTTATTGAGCACGTACTCTGTGTCAGGGCCATTTACATAAATTATTTCTTATCCTCTTGACACATCTATAAGGTAAGATTTTGTGCCCATCTTACAGGTAAAGAAAGGTAATAAGGAACTTGTCCAACATCACATAATTTGTAACAAGCAGCTGAGCTGGCATCAAACCTAAGCCTACTTAAATCCAAATCATAGTGCTGATTTTTACCACCTCATACAGCATCTCAGAATCAGTGCAATAAATCCCAACTCTTTTCTTCAACAGATAAATTCAAGCAGGCTTCAAATAGATTAAAAAGGAGGTTACTTTTTCTTTTCTTTCCCTCTACTTTTTGGTTGCGTGTATAGAAGTACTGTATTGTTTATTTCTGTCAAAGAGTGTAATGGAAGGACTCGAGAGAAGGGGGAAAAGGAGTCTATGTCTCTGATCATGCTTGGAAAGGCGGGCCCAAGCATGGAGAGGGGAGATGGCAGCTTTCCCCATGAAAATGTTAGTGACTAATTTGCCTCTTCATCTCTGGTATCAGCTGCATCTAACATTCTCTGGCAGAGCGTTGAAAGTTAGTCACAACCATGAACACGAGAGAAAAAGTGTCATGACAATCTGAGTACTGCAAACAGAACTGGCTTTAATAATCATATAAAAATATATACATTGTAAAATGAATTGTGTTTTGAAATGGTCATGGAAATGTGCTGCTCAGATGGTGGTTGGCTGACAGCTTCGGCTGCTGCCCCTTGTATTCACGACTTTGTTCCTGCTAAGGCCATACTTTCTCGAGGTGCTCTCAAAGAATATGTGAGCACTATGGGGGCACTAGTGCAGTCCATTCCTATAGAGGGACTCCTCTAAGTCATGGCTTTAGCTCCCCATCAGCCAGGTGGAAACGTCCTTATAACTGCTCTGAGACTCTTCCTAACCAATTCCCTTTCTTTCCCCTCTCCCCTCACTGGTATGAGACCTGTGTTTGGAGTCTGAAGGTTTTCCCTACCTACTCTACCTCCTCCTCTTTATCTTTGGTGGGTGCTCCCTCAGATAAATCTCTTCAACATTTAATTCCATCTTGGCATCTGCTTCTTGAAAGACTCAAACTGACATATGCTTCAAAGTAGTTGACTTGGAAGGCCAATCATTTACATTGAAGATGTGTTCACATCTCAAAACACTACTCTTTCTAGATATTATCAATATTCGCCTAATGACCTAAAGAACCATAGATATTTTATAACTAAAAATATATTAATGAATTGGAATCCTGATCTTCATCAGTATATCTGTCTTTAAATAACTGTCTACTTCTAGAAAATCAAATTTTGTATGAAGGAATTAATATTTCTTAAATGAATACACTATGGTGCTCCTGAAATTCGCTATAGATTATTTATATAGTCGTAAAGGGTCATGATGGGCACAATAAAGTTTCTGTAATCAAACTCACCGGTAAACAGGTCTTTAGCTCTAGAATTATTTGAACAATCTACTGAGATTTTCCACATTTGAACTTTAAAGTCAATATCACGTTTTGCCCAAGCACTACCTAAGTGCCTTCTCTATTAGGAACCATATTTTAAAACTGATCCAGTTAACACTCTTAACACTAGCCTGTTAGTCCCCAGTGTAATTTTTCTGCCAAATTCCTTTTAAATGGTATCCTTAAATCTAATGACCCTTTTCTATACTCATCAGTTATAGACTGTCACTACCTTTACAGCTAGTTAATTTCTCAACAAGTGTCTCTTTCTCCTGAAGGGCCGGGATAGGGAGACATAAATTTTCCCATCATGAGGACTTGGTTGGCTAACTTATACATCACTCCAGAGAAGCAAGTATGTCCAATTCTACAGCTGTAAGTTTATAAGAGTTGTACCGGCACCTGATAGGCACAATAGATGGTGTCTCTAAAATTATACGATATGGTTCAAACCTCACCATTTACTAGTTTTGTGACTTCAGGCAAGTTAAGGAATACTTTAAGTCTCAGTTTCCATCTTCCAATATCTATTCTGAATAGTATCTGTTCCTGGAGTTGTTATAATGATTGCATGATGATCAGCATAAAGTATTTAAGTAATTCTTATGCAGAGAAAACCCTTAATAAATGTTAGTTATTATTACTATATGTTATAGCTCAAAGTACCTAAAAATCTAGTTTTTTCAGATCCAGATTTCTTTCTTCAAAATACCTTCAAATGCACAACGCATCTGATACAAATCAGGAAATTAAACTAACCTGAAAAATGTGAATTTACTATGTTAGTTATTTATTCAAGTTCTGGATTTGCACTGAAGTTTTAATTTTTTGTTCTTATTTCTAAGTATATAAACCTATAATGTGTGTATTTAACTCAATGCAGAGTTCAGCTACTTTAGTAAAAGAAGATGGATGAGTGCATTATAATATGGCAAACTGTCAGCCTAGAGATGGTTCTATCTAAAAGACAGACTAAAGGGGAACCTGGGTAGCTTAGTCGTTAAGCGTCTGCCTTCGGCTCAGGTCATGGTCCCAGGGTCCTGGGATCCAGCCCTGCGTCATGCTCCCTGCTCTGCAGGAAGTCTGCTTCTCCCTCTCCCACTCCCCCTGCTTGTGTTCCCTCTCCCGCTGTGTCTCTCTCTGTCAAAAAAACAAATAGGGGCGCCTGGGTGGCTCAGTTGGTTAAGTGACTGCCTTCAGCTCAGGTCGTGATCTCAGGGTCCTGGGATCGAGCCCCGCATTGGGCTCCCTGCTCGGTGGGAAGCCTGCTTCTCCCTCTGACCCTCCCCCTGCTTGTGTTCCCTCTCTCGCTGTCTCTCTCTCTGTCAATTAAATAAATAAGATCTTTAAAATAAATAAATTAATAAAATCTTTTAAAAAAAAGCCATACTAAACATGAGGTGTTACTGGAATTCCCTAGTTCTCACACCCAATTATTCTGATAGGGTACTGGAATTTAAAATACATATCTTCCTCAACTTGTGATGTGGCTGTGTCCTAATAAACCCATTTGTAAGACAAAAATGTATATAATGCACCTAACCTACCAAACATCCTAGCTTCACCTAGCCTACCTTCAGTGTGTTCAGAACACTTACATTAGTCTACAGTTGGGCAAAATCATCGAACACAAAGCCTATTTTATAATCAAATGACTATCTCATATAATTTATTGAATACTGTACTGTAAGTAAAAAACAGAATGGTTGTACAGAGACAGAATGGCTGTAAGTGTATCTATTTCTTGTTCACTCTTGTGATGGGTGCCTGACCGGAAGCTGCGGCTCCCTGTGGCTGCCCAGCATTACCCCAGGGATGATCGTACCATATGTCACTATCAAAATTCAAAGTACAATTTCTACTGAATGTGTATTGCTTTCACATCATTGTAAAGTTGAAAAATTGTATCATAAATAGAGTACTGTATGTTTTTGGTACTTCTCTTATTTAGAATGAATATAATGAGAAATATAAGATTTGCTTCTCATTTGAATTGCTAATGTCTTTTAAAATGTGTCTTTTTCACATTGCATTAAAATTTGGAGAGTCAAATGGTGACTCTAGTTGATAATACTGTATTGTATAATTGAAATTTGCTAAGAGAGTAGAATTAACACCAGAAAGAAAGGAAGGAAGAAAGGAAGAAAGGGGTAAATATGTGAGGTGAGGATGTGTTAATTAACTTGGTAGGAATTCTTTTGCAATGTACCTGTATATCAAATGTTCATGCTGTACCCTTTTAAATATATTGCAATATTATTTGTCAACTATAGCTTAATAATGCTGAAAAAAATTGGAGAGTTAAGCTTCAAAGTTTTCTCAAAGTAAATTCATTTTCAGATATCTGAAAGAAACAAAACAGTCTCATTGTGCAAAATTCCTTGCCACTCAGGTGGCATAAATACTGGGCTGAATGGGACTTCCATTGATTTCTTTATTGCACCTTTTTGGAGGCTAAAGATATCTTTTTGTGACAGCAGCTACACAAAAATATCAAGCGCCTTTTCTTTCATCAGAACTGGTGGATAGCAGGTTGTCCACAAGTAATAGGTCAACAGAGTTGGGGTGAAGAGAGATTGAACTTTCAGTGGCACTTTAGAGCTTAGGTTCCTCTCTCTTCCCACTTGGAAGACCCCACTTCCTTTATGCAGTCATCCCTCATCTCAGTTTCTCCTCCATTTTTTTCTCTGTCTCCATTGTTACCTAATCTTTGGGGTGGAAAATGAATCTACAAGCGGTATAGAATATTTCTTTGCTGTAGTCAGTCTGAAAGTTTTTCTGAGCCTTTATTTTTACTTTTGTATGAATTGGAGTTGTCCTCACAGTTCCAGTGAGGAAGCTGAAAAGAAGGGAATGAATTGAACAATAAATATGCAGATTAACATGAACATTATTTGTTTGTTTTTATTTATTGTTTATTATGGAGGAATTCAAACTTCAAATATAGGGAGAATAGAAAGAATAGTATAAGGAATTCTTGTGTTGTTGTAACCCAGCTTCAACAATCATTGACATGAATCACTTTTGTTTCATTGATCTCCCTGTACTTTACCTTTGGTTTTGATCCTGAAGTATTCTAAAGCAAAACTCGGACATCACATCATTTCACCCTTACGTACTTCAGTAAAGATTTTAGCAGATAAGGGCTTTTGCTTCCATTGTTGATGCAATTATGTAGGGTGGAGAATAGTCAGTATAGTATTCTTTTATCCTCTATGGCAATGTAGGGTAACTTGCTTTGTTATTAAATATTGACATTAAGAGTCTGAAACTGCTTATCGTGCTAACCATACTGTTTAATGAGAAATATTTTAGAGGATTTGAAATTCTATATTGCTAAATTCCTTATAAGATAGATATGGCTTTCTTGTTTTGTAGTTATAAATACTATAGTTAAGGCCCTAGCAAATGTAATGCAGGTGTGATATGCAGCACATCAGACTTTCAGTTCTTCCTTAAGTCCTGAGGTCATTGGTAAGTATTTTCAAAAATCCTTTCAATGGGTTGAAACTTGATAGGTGACACATTAAAAAAAAGAAAAAAAAAAAAAAGGACAGATGCCATGCCCAGAGACACATGATGCCATTTGGAGGACTGTGGAAAGGGTTAATGTTTTACTTCTGAGGGTGGAGGAGAGTAGACTGAACACTAGACCTAAGAAGGATGTTACTGTCTTCTTACTCAAGGTACAGTTAGCACAATTGACTAATTCCTAACAACTGTAGATGTAGTAACTGAAGAGCAGAAAACACAAATATTTTCTTTCTGAGATAGTGAGAGACTGTATTGGCAGGTCAGTAAATTGACTTTTGACCATTGTGCTCATTCTGCAGAAAGAGTTTTAGTACATGGGGCCTCTGAGTTGACACATGTTCATTTCAACCATAGTGGCACTGCTGGCACTTCTGTGTGTCTTCAGGGTCATGGTCATTTCTTTGAGGGTGAAGGTTTATCCCTTTTTGGTACATCCATCTATGGAGTTTCTGCTGCAGGCATATCTTCCACTGGCTACTTCTTGAACTCTTAATATTAGATTTGTTTTTCCTACATGTCTCTTCAAAGGATAGTTGGATGTTTATTCTGTGACTGTACTTTTCCTGTTGCTTTTTGATCCTTTGTTTAGTTGTCACGAGCACTTATAGAACAGATATTGTTTTTTGACTGTTTTATTCATTCCATATTTTACTTGAGAGTCTTTCCCATAAACCTGTTAAAACTGGAATAATAAAATCTGATGGAGGAGAGATTCCACTCTCTTTTCCCTTTCTCCAAGGCTCCCTCTGAGGTCCTTGACTCTTTTGCTAAAACATTTCAAATCAGCTTTTGCTTTATAAATTCAGTAATGAGATGCTTTTAAAAATAGTCTATTTCATTGTCAAAAAACTTTGCTAGAATGCCATTATTTTTTTTGTATAAAACTCTACCTCTCGGGTGCCTGGGTGGCTCAGTTGGTTAAGCAGCTGCCTTCGGCTCGGGTCATGATCCTGGGGTCCCGGGATCGAGTCCCATATCGGGCTCCCTGCTCGGCAGGGAGTCTGCTTCTCCCTCTGACCCTCTTCCCTCTCGTGCTCTCTATCTCTCATTCTGTCTCTCAAATAAATAAATAAAATCTTAAAAAAAAAAAAACTCTACCTCTCTGTTTAGCTTATACCCATTCGTGCTTTCCATGGGAAAACATTTCAGATATTGGAAGACAATTATAGCACACTTTTCTTAATTCAAGGTCAAGGCTGGGCTAGAACTCCTACTAAGTTTAGTTAACACAAAGGGTCTGTATACACATGGGCACTTTTAGTCTCATAGATTAAGTGTATTTTAAACATTAACAAAGTGAAAAAGTGTCCTCAATACTTTAAAAAAATAGGAGACAAAGAGAGAGAGAGAAAGAAATTTAAAATGTTTTCCCCTGTACAAATCTCTGTGCTACCTGAGTATATTTATAATTAAAGATAGATTCCAATATAAATATCCATATGCAATATACATTTAAAAGTCTTTGAAAAATTAAAACATGGAAGTGAATTTAGAATTCCGCTAAGCAAAAAACAAACAAAAACCAAAAAAACCCTAGAATGTTGTTCTTGTGTAAAAGTTTTTTATTTTCTAAAGATAAAAATTTGTTAAAAGATTAAATTACTTTTTGTTTACTTTACTTTGTTTCTGTGCAGAATTATAACATGGCATAAGATGGAATCAATTTTACTTTAAACAACTCACACATCTGTTGTCTCTCTTCTTTCTAGTTTCTGAGACTTTGGAACTTTTGAATATTTTAATATCCAACAGTCTTTATATTTTCTCATGATGCTTTCTACAGGCATTGAAACAATGATGTTTAAAAATGTTCTGTGATTGATTAATGATGGAACACTGCCCAGCAACCAAAACAGTAGGTTTTGTAGCAAAGCATGACTGTATTACGTTTTGATTTCTAATCGAAGAAGTAGCTATATTTGTTTTCAACGGCAAAAGCTATGCTTAATGAAAAAAGTTTCAAGAGTTCTAAATCTTTAACAAACAGAAACATTCTTCAGTATTTGAAACATATTTCGATAGAGCCTTATTCTTACAATTTTAAATGGTGTAGTTCAATGAAGACAAGATTTAATGAACCCCAAGTTTTCTTTTTTCTTCTCCTTCTTCCTCTTTTTTTTTTTTTTTGACTGAAGAGGGAACCTTAAACCACATCTTAAAATCAAGATGTGGTTCAAATGGCCAAGAACATTATAATACTTGAAAAATGATGTTAACTCAATTTATCTTTCTTTCTAAATGTTGATGTAATCAGGAAATGATTTAATGTGTTCTTGTCATTAATAATAAAACAGGCCATAAGCAGAATATACTGAACCACAATCAATTCATTTTGCTTTCTTGCAAAACAGGGAGGAGAATGAAAAATAGAGCTCTCCAACCTGGCTAGTAAAACAACCATCCTTCCAAACCAAGCAGCTTCAATTAATTCAGTACACTGGTGCTGTGGAATTGTGGTGACATTTACTAGCACATTACCTTTCTTGGGAAATCAGCTTATTTGCGATATAAAAGAGAAAAAGAAGAAAAAATGGCAAAGTTGTGTTTATGGCTTTCTTTTTCACTTGGTAAGCAAAATATTTTTCAGGGTAAATTCTCTATAATACAAATAAATGGGTGTGTCTCATCTTCATCTACTTTTACACACTTATACTGCTTATTTATATACAACATACATATATATTGAAAATCTTGGCAGATATTTGCTTTCAAAACCAGATTTGTCAAATTTATGAACTCAGTACTCCATCTCTGTTAACATATTCACATCTTTAAAACCTGGGAGGAAAGATAATTGATGCTGGCTCAGTGTGATTTATAATCTCAAATTTGTTAATGAGATTTAATGATGGTCTGTCTTTGTGCAGAATTATAAAATGGCACGAGAGTCAGTGACCATTTATTTTTTCCAACTTGACCATGTTTGTCTTGAACATTTTTTCATCCTAAAGGAGACCATGCCTTTTTATTACACCATACAGTGCAGAGTGTTTAACAATATTTCATGGAGGATCGTGGTGAAAAAAAAAAGTTCCATGGAGGAGGTAATAAAATGTCTTTGTCAGATAAGTGATAAAAACATTTTATATATTATATTTCATTTACAAAGAAATTGGCACCCTAGAAATAGAAAAAGAGTAGAAGAATTCCTCCTTCGAGTTCATCCTTTGAAAACATTTGTTATGACTTCTAGTGATATGTTTAATTTTTCTCAGTCAGATAAATTGTGTCATCTACAGTGAAGACAAGGATTGATGGAGTAGTTCTATTTAACAATATTCTTAAGTTAAACTTTTTCATGAACTGGAGCTATGAATAATTTGTTAATTTCTTCAGTAGACTGTAATATGATTATTCCTCAACAGTAAGCAATGTCTCACATATCACTCTCACACATAGATTTACAAAGAAACACTATGAGGAATGGGTTTTTCAAACTCTTTAATTACTGTAGGAAACAGAATGCCACAACGACCACTGGTGCATGTTCTCTCAGACTCCAAGATCTCTGAGAAAACTCGAGATTGCAGGGTTAAAAACAACCGGAAAGGATCAGAGTTAAATGCCCTTGGAACGTGTGTGGTCAGTTCTACAGTACCAGCAGAAGATGTTTAGTAGATAGGAAGCCAGCTATAAACAGCACACTGTGCCCTCCCCTCTTTGTTTTCTTGTCCTGTAAATTCTGTTTTAAAGATCCTTACGTGCTTGACTAATCATGTATACATGGAGGAATGTGCCTTACTATGCCCCTGCTGTAAATCATTATAGATCTATATCGCTGTAGAGGGGATATAAGAGTATGGAAAATAAACCTCAGCACCTTGGGATGTTAGCTCGGGGTCACCTGTGCCTCGCTATACTGTCATCTCTTTTTCTCAGTTCCTTCGCTGCCCCAGGTCCCCGACTCTCAGAGGTCGACAAATTACTTTATAGATTTAACTTATATTCACCTTGGAAACTTTAATTAATGATACCACATCTTACAAATAACTTCTGAAAAATGAAGAAAATGTTCTAGCTTTCTATCTAGAGAGAATCTTCCTACATAGGTTTTTCTTAAAGCTATTCCAGGAGCTGACCCAATATTTAAAAAAAAAAATATGTTAGCTTTACTGCATCATAGTTAAAGTAGTTTTAAATGTATTTGCAAATGTAACTGCAGTGAGAGAGATTTTCACACAGTTTCCTCTTGCTGCTAAGGATATAGGTTAAATATTTCAGAGATTTTAATGTTAATATTTAAAAGTAAGTCAACTACTCATCTGCTGATGGACATCTTGGCTCTTTCCATAGTTTGGCTACTGTGGACATTGCTGCTATAAACATTGGGGTGCAGGTGCCCCTTCAGATACATTTGTACCCTTTGGGTAAATACCTAGTAGTGCAATTGCTGGGTCATAAGGTAGCTCTATTTTTAACGTCTTGAGGAACCTCCATAATATTTTCCAGAGTGGCTGTACCAGTTTGCATTCCCACCAACAGTGTAAGAGTGTTCCCCTTTCTCTGCATCCTTGCCAACATTTGTTGTTTCCTGACTTGTTAATTTTAGCCATTTTGGCTTGTGTGAGGTGGTATCTCATTGAGATTTTGATTTTATTTCCCTGATGCCAAGTGATGTGGAATATTTTTTCATATGTTTGCTGGCCGTTTGTATGTCTTCTTTGGAGAAATGTCTTTTCATGTCTTCTGCCCATTTCTTAACCTGATTATTTGTTTTTTGGGTGTTGAGTTTGATAAGTTCTTTATAGATCTTGGATCTGATATGTCATTTGCAAATATTTTCTCCCATTCCATAGGTTGCCTTTTAGTTTTGTTGAATGTTTCCTTTGCCATGCAGAAGCTTTTTATTTTGATGAAGTCCCGATAGTTCATTTTTGCTTTTGTTTCCCTTGCCTTTGGAGATATGTCTAGCAAGAAGTTGCTGCAGCCATGGTGAAAGAGGTTGCTGCCTGTGTTCTCCTCTAGGATTTTGATGGATTCCTGTCTCACATTGAGGTTTTTCATCCATTTTGAGTTTATGTTTGTGTATGGTGTAAGAAAATGGCCCAGTTTCATTCTTCTACATGGGGCTGTCCAATTTTCTCAACACGATGGAATATTACTCAGCCATCAGAAAGGATGAATACTTACCATTTACGTCAATATGGTGGAACTGGAGGGTATTATGCTGAGCATAATAAGTCAATCAGAGAAAGACACTTATCATATGGTTTCACTTGTGTGTGGAATATAAGAAACAGTGCAGAGGATCATAGGGGAAGGGAGGGAAAACTGAATAGGAAATCATCAGAGAGGGAAAAAAGACCATACAAGACTCTTAAACTATAGGTAACAAATGAGGGTTGCTGACAGGGTGGGAGGTGGGGAATGGGGTAACTGGGTGATGGGCATTAAGGAGGGCACATGATGGGATGAACACTGGGTGTTATATGCAACCGATGAATTACTGAACTCTACATCTGAAACTCATAATGTACTATATGGTGGCTAATTGAATTTAAATTAAAAAAAATAAAAGTAAGTCAACTAAGTGAAGCAAAATAAATGGAATAGACGAATTCCTTGAAGATATTGGTTCAATATTTTATTGTATTAGTTTGTTTTAACTCTAATATTCTCCTTTACTTTCCAAAAAATTTCCAGGGAATTTCTTTTCCATATAACTCATCCTAGTAACTTTTGAATTCTCTTCCATTGTTTGAATGGGATATGCTCATTCTGGATATTGACCTTAAAAAAATAATATTGTTAATAAAATGTGCTGGATCAAGTGGATTTGCCCCTGATAAAAAAGTCTCCATTCTACTTTATTTCACTTGCATCTTTTCAACATAGGTAGCTCTCTGTCTACAAAGAAAAGTTTGTAACAGCTGTTGATAATATGTTCCATGATATTTTCTAGTATTTTAAGCTATTAATGTTAGTGATGTGCAACTATTACAAGCATCTTTAAATATGTCTCTCATTAAATGCTTTAAATTTCTAGAATTTGAATTGTTAGGTTAATGCCATGCAAATATGTGAGTAAGCTTCTCTAAAAAAGTTGAATCCATTTACATCAGCAGTAGGAGAGGTGGAGTGTACCTGTTTGCTCACATCCTGATTAACACTGGTGAATATTTGTTTAAACATGTTCCAACTGGTAGATTAGAAATGGTTATTATTTTAGAGTTTATGATTTGAGCTTATTTATATTTATAACTTTTTTTTTATTATGGTATTTTCCTATTTTTCTCTCAAACATCTATTTTTTTAAAGATTTTATTTGTTTATTTATTTGAGAGAGAGAGAGCATGAGAGAGCGGCAGAGGGAGAGGGAGGGCTCCATCGCAGGACCCTGGGATCATGACCTGAGCCAAAGGCAGATGCTTAACTGGCTGAGCCACGCAGACACCCTTGAACATCTATTTTTTACTTGACTTGGAATTTATATGAACACACACTCTCAAACTCACACATGCACCCACATATTAAGGACATAAATTCTCTTGTCTGGCATAGATGTTGCGAATATTTTTTTCCACATTTCGACTTGCCTTTTAATTTGATGATCTGTTATGTCCTATGGAAGCTTTAAATTCTATACATTACTAAAACTATAGGGTATTTAGAGATCTCGACAGCCACCCTAAAATTTATCTTTATGTTTTCTTTACTGACTGGCAAATTATATGCAAATCAAATCACAGGAACTGATAAATCTCTATGGATTCCTCATGAAACATTCCAACAATATCTATGACTATAGGATACACAAAAGGAAAGATTATTATACTACCTTTTTAAAGTAAGCCTTTACTGAAAAATAATATATATATTGTTATGTGTACTCATCATTAGTGAACAAATTTTCCTAAAATAAACTATCATCCACATTAAGAAAAAGCACAGTCCACATTTTCTGAACTGTGCCTCTTCCAGTCACTACCTCACAAAGAGTAATCACTATCCTGGTTTATAACACCAAAGACTGGTTTTCCTCTTTTTGAACTTTACATAAATGGAATCAAACAATGTGTAATCTTCTGTGTCAGGTTTCTTTCATTTTGCATTCTGTGTTCAAAAATCATTGTAGTTGCATAGGATTGTAGTTCTTTTATTTCTATTGCTGTAGAGCATTCCTTTGGGTTAACATAACACATTTATTTATCCACTATGTAGATTAGAGGTAAGTGGTAGGTTCCAGTTTTGGCTTCGTGAACAGTACTTTTAGGAATATTGTTGAACATATTTTGTAGTGAAAATATGCATACATTTGAGTTTGATATATACTTAGGAGTTAAATTGCTGAGTCATAGCATTTGTGTGCATATTCAGCATTAGTAGATACTGCCAAATAGTTTTTCAAAATGATAGCACCAGTTTACAATTCCTTTAGCAGCATATGAGAGATCCAATTTTCCACATCTTTCTAATTGCTTGGTGTATTCATTTTTAATTATTGTATAACAAATTACCACAAACTTTGTGTTTTAAAATAACATACATTTATTACTTTACGGTTTCTATAGGTCAGAAGTTGGGGTGTGGCTTAGCTGGGTTCTCTGCTTAGGGACTCACAGGCTGAAATCCAGGTGTTAGACAGGCTGTTTTCTTTTTTAATTTAAAAAAAAAAATTTTTATTATTTATTTTATTTTTTATTAAAATATAATGTATTATTTGTTTCAGGGGTCCAGGTCTGTGATTCATCAGTCTTACACAATTCAAAGCACTCACCATAGCACATACCCTCCCCAATGTCCATCATCCAGCCACCTCATCCCTTCCATCCAACTCCACTCCAGCAACCCTCAGTTTGTTTCCTGAGATTCAGTTTCTTATACTTTGTCTCCCTCTCTGGTTTCGTCTTGTTTCATTTCCCCCTCCCTTCCCCTATGATCCTCTGTCTTGTTTCACAAATTCCTCATATCAGTGAGATCATATGATACTTGTCTTTCTCTGATTGGCGTACTTCATTTAGCATACCCTCTACTTCCATCCATGTCATTGCAAATGGCAAGATTTCATTTTTTGAGGGCTACATAATATTCCATTGTACAAATATACCACATTTCCTTTAACCATTCATCTGTTGATAGACATCTAGGCTCTCTCCATAGTTTGGCTATTGTGTATATTGCTGCTATAAACATTGAGGGGCAGGTACCCCTTTGGATCACTACATTTGTACCTTTGGGGTAAATACCCAGTAGCGCAGTTGCTGGGTTGTAGGGTAGCTCTATTTTCAACTTTTTGAGGAACCTCCATACTGTTCTCCAGAGTGGCTGCACCAGCTTGCACTCCCACCAACAGTGTATGAGGGTTCCCCTTTCTCTGCATTCTCACCAACATCTGTCATTTCCTGACATGTTAATTTTAGCAATTCTGGCTGGTGTGAGGTGGTATCTCATTGAGGTTTTGATTTGGATTTCCCTGATGCCGAGTGATGTTGAGCACTTTTTCATGTGTCTGTTGGCATTTGGATGTCTTCTTTGGAAAAATGTCTGCTCATGTCTTCTGTCCATTTCTTGATTGGATTATTTGTTCTTTGGGTGTTGAGTTCGATAAGTTCTTTATAGATTATGGATACTAGCCCTTTATCTGATATGTCATTTGCAAATATCTTCTCCCATTCTGTCACCTGTCTTTTGGGTTTGTTGACTGTTTCCTTGGCTGTGCAAAAGCTTTTTATCTTGATGAAGTCTGAAAAGTTCATTTTTGCCCTTGCTTCCCTTGCCTTTGGTGATGTTTCTAGGAAGAAGTTGCTGCGGCTGAGGTCGAAGAGGTTGCTGCCTGTGTTCTCAAGGATTTTGATGGATTCCTGTCTCACACTGAGGTCTTTCATCTATTTTGGAATTTATTTTTGTGTGTGGTCTAAGAAAGTGGTCCAGTTTGAGTCTTCTACATGTGGCTGTCCAATTTTCCCAACACCATTTGTTGAAGAGACTTTTTTCCATTGGACTTTCTTTCCTGCTTTGTCAAAGATTAGTTGACCATAGAGTTGAGGGTCCATTTCTGAGCTCTCTATTCTGTTCCATTGATCTATGTGTCTGTTTTTGTGCCAGTACCATACTGTCTTGATGATGACAGCTTTGTAATAGAGCTTGAAGTCCGGAATTGTGATGCCACCCCCTTTGCTTTTCTTTTTCAACATTCCTCTGGCTATTCAGGGTCTTTTCTGGTTCCATACAAATTTTAGGATTATTTGTTCCATTTCTTTGAAAAAAGTTGATGGTATTTTGATAGGGATTGCATTAACTGCAGATTGGTCTAGGTAGCATAGATATTTTCATAATATTTCTTCTTTCAATCCATGAGCATGGAAGGTTTTTCCATTTCTTTGTGTCTTCCTCAATTTCTTTCATGAGTATTCTATAGTTTTCTGAGTACAGATTCTTTGCCTCTTTGGTTAGATTTATTCCTAGGTATCTTATGGTTTTGGGTGCAATTGTAAATGGGATCGACTCCTTAATTTCTCTTTCTTCTGTTTTGTTGTTGGTGTATAGAAATGCCACTGATTTCTGTGCATTGATTTTATGTCCTGCCACTTTACTGAATTCCTGTATGAGTTCTAGCAGTTTTGGGGTGGAGTCTTTTGGGTTTTCTTCATAAAGTATCATATCATCTGCAAAGAGTGATTCTTATTTGCCAAATTCAGATGCCTTTTATTTCTTTTTGTTGTCTGATTGTTCTGGCTAGGACTTCTAGTACTACATTGAGCAGCAATGGTGATAGTGGACATCCCTGCCGTGTTCCTGACCTTAGGGGAAAAGCTCTCAGTTTTTCCCCATTGAGAATGATATTCGCTGTGGGTTTTTCCTCAATGGCTTTTATGATATTGAGGTTTGTACCCTCTATCCCTACACTGTGAAAAGTTTTAATCAAGAAAGGATGCTGTACTTTGTCAAATGCTTTTTCTGCATCTATTGAGAGTATCATATGGTTCTTGTTCTTTCTTTTATTAATGTATTGTATCACACTGATTGATTTGCGGATGTTGAACCAACCTTGCAGCCCAGGAAAAATCCCACTTGGTCGTGGTGAATAATCCTTTTAATGTACTGTTGGATCCTATTGGCTAGTATTTTGGTGAGAATTTTCCCATCCATGTTCATCAAGGATATTGGCCTGTAATTCTCCTTTTTGATGGGGTCTTTGTCTGATTTTGGGATCAAGGTAATGGTGGCCTCATAAAATGAGTTTGGAAGTTTTCCTTCCTTTTCTATTTTTTGAAACAGTTTTGGGAGATGTTTGATGACTGCTTCAATTTCCTTTGTGGTTACAGATCTGTTCAGGTTTTCTATTTCTTCCTAGTTCAGTTTTGGTAGTTTATACATCTCTAGGGATGCATCCATTTCTTCCAGATTATCTAATTTGCTGGCATATTGTTGCTCATGATATGTTCTTGTAATTGCTTGTATTTCTTTGGTGTTGGTTGTGATCTCTCCTCTTTCATTCATGATTTTTTTTATTTGGGTCCTTTCTTTCTTCTTTTGATAAGTCTGGCCAGGGGTTTATCAATCTTGTTAATTCTTTCAAAGAACCACCTCCTAGTTTGGTTGATCTGTTCTGCTGTTCTTTTGGTTTCTCTTTCATTGATGTCTGCTCTGATCTTTACTATTTCTCTTCTCCTGCTGGGTTTAGTCTTTATTTGCTGTTCTTTCTCCATCTCCTTTAGGTGTAGGGTTAGGTTGTGTATTTGAGACCTTTCTTGTTTCTTGAGAAAGGCTTGTATTGCTGTACACATTCCTCTTAGGACCATCTTTGCTGTATCCCAAAGATTTTGAACAGTTGTGTTTCATTTTCATTTGTTTCCATGAATATATTCTTTTTAGGATTTTATTTATTTACTGGACACACAGAGAGAGAGATAACAAGAGCAGGAACATGAACAGAGGGACTGGAAGAGGAAGAAACAAGTTTCCTGGCAAGCAGGGAGCCCGATGCGGGGCTTGATCCCAGGACCCTGGGACCATGACCTGAGCTGAAGGCAGACACTTAGTGACTCAGCCACCCAGGTGCCCCTGTTTCTATGAATTTTTTTAAAATTCTTCTTTAATTTCCTGGTTGACCCATTCATTCTTTAGTAGGATGCTCTTTAGCCTCCATGTATTTGAGTTCTTTCCAATTTTCCTCTTGTGTTTGAGTTCTAGTTTCAAAGCATTGTGGTACGAAAATATGCAGGGAATGATTCCAATCTTTTGGTACTGATTTGTGACCTAGGATGTGATCTGTTCTGGAGAATGTTCCATGGGCACTAGAGAAGAATGTGTATTCTGTTGCTTTGGGATGGAATGTTCTGAATATATCTGTGAAGTCCATCTGGTCCAGTGTGTCATTTAAAGCCTTTATTTTCTTGTCGATCTTTTGCTTAGACGATCTGTCCATTTCAGTGAGGGGTCTCTTAAAGTCCCCTACTATTATTGTATTATTGTCAATGTGTTTCTTTGATTTTGTTATTAATTGGCTGATAAAATTGGCTGCTCCCATGTTAGGGGCATAGGTATTTAAATTTATTAGATCTTCTTGTTGGATAGACCCTTTAAGTATGAGGTACTATCCTTCGTCATCTTTTATTATAGTCTTTGGTTTAAAATCTAATTTGTCTGATATAAGGATTGCCACCCCAGCTTTCTTCTGATGTCCATTAGCATGGTAAATGGTTTTCCACCCCCTTACTTTCAATCTGGAGGTGTCTTTGGGTCTAAAATGAGTCTCTTGTAGACAGCATATCAATGGGTCTTTTTTTTTTATCCAATCTGATACCCTGTGTCTTTTGATTGATGCATTTAGCCCATTTACATTCAGGGTAAATATTGAAAGATTTGAATTTAGTGCCATTGTTTTGAATATAAGGTGACTGTTACTGTATATTGTCTGTGTTCCTTTCTGGTCTATGTTACTTTTAGCCTCTTTCTTTGCTTAGAGGACCCCTTTCAATATTTCTTGTAGGGCTGGTTTTGTGTTTGCAAATTCCTTTAGTTTTTGTTTGTCCTGGAAACTTTTTATCTCTCCTTCTATTTTCAATGACAGCTTAGCTGGATACAGTAGTCTTGGCTGCATACTTTTCTCGTTTAGTGCTCTGAATATATCATGCCAGTCCTTTCTGGCCTGACAGGTCTTTATGGATAGGTCTGCCGCCAATCTAATTTTTTCTACCATTGTAGGTTACAGACCTCTTGTCCTGAGCTGCTTTCACAATTTTCCTCTTGATCACTGATACTTGTGAGTTTTACTGTTAGATGTTGGGGTATTTTATTGATTTTGAGGGGAGTTCTCTGTGCCTCCTGGATTTTGATGCCTGTTTCCTTCCCAAATTAAGGAAGTTCTCTGCTATAATTTGCTCCAATATGCCTTCTGCCCCTCTCTCTCTTTCTTCTTCTGGGGCCCCAATTATTCTAATAGTGTTTCATCTTATGGTATCACTTATCTCTCGAATTCTGCCCTCGTGATCCAGGAGTTGTTTATCTCTTTTTCTCAGCTTCTTTATTCTCCATCATTTGGTCTTCTACATCACTAATTCTTTCTTCTACCTCATTTATCCTAGCAGTTAGAGCCTCCATTTTTGATTGCACCTTATTAATAGCCTTTTTGATTTTGACTTGGTTAGATTTTAGTTCTTTTATTTCTCCAGAAAGGGATTCTCTAGTATCTTCTATGCTTTTTTGAAGCCCAGGTAGTATCTGTCTAATCATCATTCTGAACTCTAGTTCTGACTTCCTACTAATGTCTGTATTGATTAGGTCCCTGGCAGTCAGTGTACTGCCTCTTGTTCTTTTTTTTTGAGGTGAGTTTTTCTATCTTGTCATTTTGTCCAGAGGAGAATAGATGAATGAGAGAAAAAAATGCTAAAAGGATACTAACAACCCTAGAAAAATATATACTAAACAAATCATAAGAGACCTGAAACCAGGGGGAAATTAAAGGGGGAAATAAAAAAGAATATGATCAGGCTGGTGAATAGAACAGAGCCACACACTAGGTTTTGGGTGTATTTTGGTTTGTTAGAAGAAATTGCCTCCCAAAATTTAAAGAAAAAAGAACTTATAGATATACAAAGATAAGGGCAAATATGATGAAGGGATGGAATATGACTGAAAATTAGAAAAGATTTTAAAAAAGGAATTGATAAGATAAGTTGGTTGAAAAAAAGAACAAAAAAAATTAAAAAAAAAGAAAAAAAATGAGGGAATGTGATCAGGTGGGAGACTAGGACAAAGTCATAGACCAGATTTAGGGTATATTTTGGCCTGTTAGAAGAAACTGTATCCCAAAATTTTAAAGAAAGAAAAACTTATTTATATACAAAAAGTAAGATTAAATACAATGAAAGAATAGAATATGACTGTAAAAACGAAAATTAATAAAGATTTTAAAAAAGGAATTAATAAGATGTTGGTTGAAAAAGGAAAGAAGAAAAATTCAATACAAAATAGAAAAAGAAAAAAATAAAGAAAATTTTAAAAATCAAGTTTGAAAGACTAATGAATCATGGAAAAAAAGCCATGAATTCTATATGCTGTATTCCCTTAGCACTGGAGTTTTGCAGTTCTCATTGATCAGTAAACTTGGTCTTGGCTGGATTTTCTTGCTGATCTGGGGGGAGGGGCCTGTTGCAGTGATTCTCAAATGTGTTTTCCTGAGGTGGAATTGCACCTCCCTAGCCAAGGGCCAAGCTAAGTCATTTGCTCAAGTTTGCCCTCGGTAGCTTTTGTCCCCTGAAAGCTTTCTGTGCAGGTTTGGAGGACGGGAATGAAAATGGCGGCCTCCCAATCTCTGGCCCCTGAGGAACCAAGAGCTCGGGGCCCCACTCCTCAGTGAGCCCTCAGAGAAAAGCAGTCAATCACTCCGGATAGGCTGTTTACTCATCTAGAGGCTTTACAAGGGATGGTCCTCTTCCAAGCTTCTTACATATCTGGAAGATTTCATTTCTTTGCAGTTACAGAAAATGTAGCTTTCTTCTTCAAAGCCAGCAATGGATAGTTTCTACTCTTCAAGACCCTTTTTTTCAAAAGGCTTACCTGGTTAGTTTGGGACCATCCAGAATAATTTCTTTTCATTAACTTACACTGATTAGAAACCTTAATTATGTCTGCACAATCCATTCACCTTTGCCATCTTGTATTAGTTATAAGCAAGTTACTGACCCTACCTACTGATCAATCAAGAGTTTTGAATTACAAAAAGACATGGAGACTAGGATGCTGGAATCATGCTTTTGAAATTCTGCTGTCCACATTTGGTCTTATTTCTCTTTTAAGTTTTAGCCAGTTTGGTGACATTGCATTTTGATTTTAATTTGCATTTTCTTGATGACATGAAATTGAGCAACTTTTCACATTTTATTGTCCATTTGAATATCCTCTTTTAGTAAGTGTCTGCTAGTCTTTGCCATTTTTCTATAAGTTTGACTGTCTATTACTTATTGATTTATAGGAGCTCTTCAGTGTCTCAGTGGTTTCTTTTACTGAATAAAAGTGCTTAATTTCAATATAACCTATCTTATTTTTTCTTTATGATTAGTGTGTTTTTGTAGTCTACTTAATGAATTTTTGCCTAGGGATGCCCAGGTGGCTCAGTTGGTTGAACATCTGCTTTTGGCTCAGGTCATGATCCTGGGGTCCTTAGATCGAGCCCCATATGGGACTCCTTGCTCAGCAGAGAGCCTGCTTCTCCCTCTCCCTCTGCCTCCTCCTCTCTGCTTGTGCTCTGTCTCTGTCTCTCTCTCAAATAAATACATAAAATCTTTAAAAATAAATAAATAATAAACACATAAATAAATAATTGTTTTGCCTAATCCAAAGTTGTACATATGGTCTCCTATATTTTCTTTAAAAGCTTTACTTTTGCTTTCCATATTTTGATATTCATCAGTCTAGAATTAATTTGGGCATATAGTGTTAAGAAATTTTTACTATGTGGATATCCTCTTATGTGTGCCAGAAAATCAGTAAATGGCCCCAGAGGAATAGGAGTTGTAAATCATCAGCTCAGTATTCTGAGTTTCTCCATCCTCTGATACCTTAGCTCCTCTAGCCCTCAAAGCTTCTGTAGCTCCCTAATACACTTAGACAGATAATTTTTAAATTTTATCTTGTTTTTGTAATAGTTCTAAGTGGGATTCTTGTCTTACTTCATCCTACTTTGAAGTAGTAAGTTACAATAAGCTTTAAAATATAAAACATTTGTCATTAAACGTCAAACTCTCTTCACAGTTATCAAGATCATGTCTATAAAAAAATCACAATTAAACAAGTTGTCAAAACTAATTTGGAATGATCAAAAGCATTGCTGCCATACTGACATGATAGTGCAATGAGTTGGCTAGTAGAATAGAAACAAAGCAAAACATTAAGCCTCCCTATCTGGTAGTCTGGAGAAACAAATTACTGCAACTTTAGCAGCTTAAAATAACATACATTCGTTATCTCATGGTTTCTGTGCGTTTGGCATCCAGGCACAGCTTAACTAGGTTCTCTGTGTCAGGATCTGCAATTAAGGTGTCATTGGGGCTGTGTTCTCATCTGGCTTGACCAAGAAGACTCTGCTTCTGAGCTCATCTAGTTGTTGGCAGAATTCATTTTATTGTGGCTTCATGACTGAGGGCTTTCTTTCTTTTTCTTTCTTTCTTTCTTTCTTTCTTTCTTTCTTTCTTTCTTTCTTTCTTTCTTTCTTTCTTTCTTTCTTTCTTTCTTTCTTTCTTTCTTTCTTTCTTTCTTTCTTTCTTTCTTTCTTTCTTTCTTTCTTTCTTTCTTTCTTTCTTTCTTTCTTCTTTTCTTTCTTTCTTCTTTCTTTCTTCTTTTCTTTCTGCTGGCTTTTGGCCAGAAGCTGCCCTCAAGTCCTAGAGGCCACTTACAATTCCTTGCCATGTGACCCTGTGATCGGCAGTTCACAGTATGGGTATTTGCTTCTTCATGGCCAGAGGATGTAGTCTTTCCAGTTGACTAAAAAATGTCATCACAGGAGCCCCAGCCCACCACTCTTGCCATGGTCTGTTGTCTAGAAGCAAATCACAGGTCCCACCCAGACTTGGGAGAAGGGCTTATACAAGACATAACATTAGGGAGTGGGGATCATGGAGTCGTCTTAGAATTTGCTTACCACAGCTCCCTAAATCATAAATATGATATTATCTTCAGTGGTGTTTACATTTAGATCACACTTCTGTCTATAATAACTTCGAATGGAACATGTACATCTAGTTTTAGTATTTACTTTCTCTTCTCAGCACCTCGTGGCTCTCATCAAACAGTATGTTTATTCACAGCTTACTTGGATTTTATGTAACATAGAACACTTATTTTTAAAAAAAAATACTTGTGCCTTATGCCTCTTAAGTAGACATTTTTCTTGTTTCATCTATTTCCCTTTCACTAGGTAAGTGCCCTCATCCCGCTGGCCCAGTGAGAGCTAATATGTCCAGAGATTATATACGTACCCCCATCCTCCACCCACTTCTGGGGACAGGATCAATGACTGAATAACATGGGTGTTCAGAGGGCCGGTCCCTTGTCTCAAACAAAAACCAACTTGGTGCAATTTGTGCTGCAGAGTGCCTCGTGGGATAAGGCAGAAGTGAGATTCTAGCCATGGCTACATCCTTTTCAGTTTTCTTTCCTGTCCTATCCTGCTTCACACATTCCACTTCTCTTGAAACATTCCTTCAGGAAATAAATTTGGTTTTGGGGTACTTAGATGAACTCTCTAGGAAACCCTAACTTTTCCTTAGCATGTTGTTGCAGTTTGAATGAAAAGAAATTATATGATTATCTTGAAAACCTAATGAAATTAAATACCATAGGCCACAAAACAGAGACATTGCAATTCTGCTTGCTGGTTTTTAACACACATACATGGGCATTTTTTCCAAAACTGTGTTTTTCTTTTATTTTAATACAGGGAAGCATCTAGGTAAGGTTACAGTTGACCCCTGAACAATGCTGGGGTTAGGGATGCCAACCCTGTGTGGTCAAAAATTCATGCATAACTTTGACTCCCCCCAAACTTAACTTCTAATAGCCTACTGTTGACCAGAAGCCTTACCAATAATGTAAACAGTTGATTAACTCGTTTCATGTGTTGTATTTATCATATACTGTATCCCACAATAAAGTAATTTAGAGAAAATAAAATGTTATTAAGAAAATCTTAAGGAAGAGAAAATACATTTACAGCACTGTGTTGTGTTTATCAGAAAAAAAAACAGGCATACAAATGGGCCCATGCAGTTCAAACCTGCATTGTTCAAGGGTCAACTATATGTGCATGCTTAATAAAAAGACACTATTCTGGTTTATGAGTAATTCATTTGTAGAGTGTCATTTGACCCTTTGAAAGGTTTTTGTTAAATTCACGTGCCAATTAACCCATCTCAACTTGTTCCTGTTAGGTTTTGGGTCTCCAATTCTTTGGTGCATCTGGGACAGAACTGAGTGACCTGGTAACATTCTTAGTTTGTGCAATAGGTAGTGGTGATATTCATGGTATCCACAACCTACATGGCATGGCCACCAGCCCCTCACAACACCCATGAACAGTGAACAGCTGGTACTCCTGTTCTGGTGATAAACAGCGGACTATCTGTCCTAGTTATAGATGTAAATGTCAAGTTATTTTTCTACCCAAGTGTAATTTTACTTTAAAATCATTAGGGAGCACTCTATTTTAAATAATGTTAAAGAAAATTTTCTTGTTGAAGCAAATGATTGATTTTTTTAAAAAAGAAATAGTAACATTAATCATTTACATAAATGCCGATTTTAGTGTATCAGGTTTGCTTAAAGCAAGGAAGTTTTTGTTAATCTATACATATATATAATACAACTAATGAACTGAAGATTAAAATTTAAAATTTGATCTTGAGTCTGCCTTAATTTTCTTTTTCTTGGCATGTGTGTATCCTTAGGATAAGCCTATGTGAATGATTTAGACTTGGAAACTAAATGTTCCGGTTCATATTAGATATTTTATAGATATTTTAATGATATATTCTCTGTATATATTTCTATAAATAGACACACCAACCACTTGGTCATCCAAACATGACACCTGGAAATCAACTTTCACTCTACTTTCTTCTTCTCTGTCTCCTTCATCCTATGCCAGATTATCTGTCACTAGGTTCTGCTGATTCTAGTATCCAAACATTGCTCTGTCCTCTTATTATAATAAATCCCCCTTGACTTCAATAAAAGATCTTAGCATTACTGATTAGACTATTGCTACAACTTCATTTGCTGGTCTCTACTCCCTCCATCCCTTTACAATTTTTTTGTTTAACATACAAATGTGACTATGCTACTCACTTGCTTAAGACACATGAAAAGCGCCATTCTATTCAGAATATGTTAAAGACCAAAATCTTTATGTGACATATAAGACTCTTTGCAGTCAAGTCTCTGCCACTCATTTATATTCATGCTTTGTTCCATGTTAATGGACTTTTGTTCATTAGACATTTCACACTTTCTCATTTCTCTGTGCCTTAGAATATTCAGTTATTTCTGGCTGTAATTTCTTTCTTCTATTCCTTTGCCAAGTGAGGTACTGCTTATCCATTATGATACCATTTAAAGGTTAACTCCTGAGTGAGTTCTTTGTCATCACTGAGTAGAGTTAGGGGCTTCTTTAAGCTTTCCTTGCACATTGTGAACACCTCTCTTGTAGCGCAGGATCACAAGTTCCTTTAGGACCTGGACTGGATTTTCTTTATATTACCAGCTTGAGCCTATCATTGGTTTAATTACTGTTTCTTTAAAATTTCTTTTTACTTGGCACACAATGTTACATTAATTTCAGTTTCAACTTCTCTATACATTATGTTATGCTTATACTACAAGTATAGGTACCATCTGTCACCATACAATGCTATTAAACTATTGTTGACTGTATTCCCTATGCTGTACCTTTTCTTCCTATTCATTACATAACTGGAAGCCTGTATCTCTCACTCCCCTTTGTGACCATTTCCCTACCCCCCTTTCCCTCTGGCAACCATCAGTTCTCTGTATTTATAGGTCTGATTCTGCTTTTTTTTTGTTTATTCATTCATTTTGTTTTTTAGATTCCACATATGAGTGAAATCATATGGTATTTGTCTTTTTCATTCTGACTTCTTTCATTAGCGTAACACCCTCTAAGTTCATCCATGTTGTTGCAAATGACAAGCTTTCATCCTTTCTTATGGCTGTGTAATATCCCATTTGTATGTGTGTGTGTGTGTGTGTGTGTGTGTGTGTGTGTGTGTACCACATCTTCCTTTCCACTTATCTATCTCATGGACATGTAGGTTGCTTCCATATCTTGACTATTGTAAATAATGCTGCAATAAACATAGGGGTGCATATATCTTTTTGAATTAGTGTTTTAATTTTCTTTGGGCAAATTATTATGGTGGAATTATTATGTCATATGGTATTTGTTTTTAATTTTTTGAGGAACTCTATAATGTTTTCCACATAATTACTGTTTCTTTTAAATAATTGGCTACTGACCTCAAGCAAATATGCTATTTTAATGTCAAAAGCTGTTCCTGTTCAATTCTTGTTCTTTTCTAATGTTTATCTTTTGAAGAGTAACAGATTTAAAGTAAAGATATATACTTTTTATCCCAACTTGAAGTAAACATAAGTATTATCACAATGAGTATTACAATGTGTCTTTTGTTTTAGAAATATGTCCTCTAAATTGGTAAACTATGGCCAATACTATAAAAGACCACTAAATAATAGTACCCCTCTCAGAAAAAAGGGAAGAAATATAATAATTTGTGTTCAAAAGACTCTCTGCTGAAAATGTCATGTCACTCTTTGATGTCTCCTTACATATTTTAACATTTATGTATTGTTTGCAATGTTTTCTGATAGATACCATCCTTATCTTAGGATAATAATTTAGTCTTGACTCCCAAAAGTTATTAATGTATTAGGGAAATTTGGATAGGATGGTAACTATTTTGAAAGGCTGTTTGTTATAAATGTATTAGAAGATAAATCAAGAACAACTGGTGATAAGAAGAAAGAAGGTAATTTTGGTTGTAGGAATCATGGAGGCAATGTTGAAATCCTACATTTGGAGATAAACAGGTTTTCATGGCTGACAGTATTCTGTGACTGCCCAGAGGACAAAAATATTTTCTACTACTGAAGGTTCTCTGTCTCCGTCACCCTCAATCCACAATTCAGGTGATGTATATCTTCCTCCTCTACTCTGACCTCTACCTCCTAATAGAAGTTCTGTTTTTTTCCAAAGAAAATGCTGGAAAATACCAGAGAAAGGAAATATCCATTATGTAGCTTTTCTTACATAGAGAAGCTACATAATGAAAAACTAAGACACAGTGGAGAGCGGAGAGAGATTACAAGTGAACTGGGCATTGGTGGGAAGAGAAGTTGAGATGGGCTTTTATAGATTAGAAACTGGATCCCCTCTAATATTCCTAAAGAAATGCAAGTAGAGTGGATTTCCATTAAAACTTATTTTTGGTTGTTGGAATAAACTTCCATAAATATGGTTCTGTATACACCTTTGCATGAGAGCCTGGCTTAATTATTAAGTTTACATGTTCATAGACCTATAGAGGCACTTGGTGTATTTCAGGTAATGACAGATGGTTTAGTTCCACTGGAATTATGGGATTATGAAAATGCACAGTGAAAGTCGTGGCTGGAAAAGTAGTGTGTGTTCTTGTGTGTTTACTTGGGGAAGGGGGCTAATCAGCATGTGGTGGGTCCTGAATGTCAGGATGCTGAGACTGGGTTTCATTAGGAGGCAATAGAAAGCCACTGAAGAACTTTGTTCAGATAGTGAGGCAAACATTGTTATGCCTAGGAAACATTTATCTGGCAGTTATGTGCGCATGAAGAGGAAGATAATTGCTGGGGCTTTTGAAATACTGTTACAGAAATATCCAAACTTTTTTTATTGTTTTTAATTCCAGTACAGTTATCATGCAGTGTTATATTAGTTTCAGGTATGTATCCAAACTTTTTTGATTTTGTATCTCATTCATTAAAAACTTGGAACACATCCTATTCTATATGTTTGTTTAAAAATTATAAACATATTAATATAGACATTATAAAATACTAACAAAAACAGAAATACAAATGCCATAACATATTATCATGTTACCCTTTTGAGTATGTTCAGACCACTTTGAAAACTGCTGGTATAGAGAGAAGATGATAAGAAACTTTATTATGATTGTGGAGGTGGAAATAGCCAGGTTGGGAACAATTAAAGGTTGTGATATTTGACCAACTGGATTTGGGGCCTAAAGGAGAGAGTTGGAAAAGATGGCTATCACATTTCAGACTTGTTAAACAGGTAGAATGATAGTTTAAGTAATAGAAACATATTGTTTGGTTTAAGCAAGTTGTTTTGAGGGAAATGTAATAAAATTGGTTCTGACAACATTAATTTGGACTGCTGGTGGATAATAAGAGAACAATCTGGCAGAAAATTAGAATTTCAGCATTGGAAGCTAAAAGCAAGACTGGTTGGAAATGCAAATCTGTAAGTTCCACAATAAATGTGACAGGTAGAGCTAGAGTAAAAAGCTAAGTGAAGAAAAAAATAACTGAGGGAAGAAGGCAAATTTGTGAAGACGGTTTGCATTTGTGGAACAGGTTTAGGTTTAAGGGTGTAAGTAAGCAGAGAAGGAATGGTGTAAAGAACCAAAGGAGAAGACAAGACTCCACGGGAAGAGAGATTTTTAATAGGACTGGTGTGTTCAACAATATCAAGGATTTCTGGGAAACCTATAAAAAAGAAACTAAGAGAAGTTTACTGAATTAGAGGTTAAAAGATGATTTAGGTATAATTAAAAAGCTGCAATCTTTCATTAATCATGAAGCAGAAGATATGTCAAAAGTCTGAAGATCGTACTGACTTAATTTTCTGAAAAGCAAAAGAAAGTTCTATTAAATGCAGACTTGAAAAAGAACACATTTCTAGAAAATAATTATTAAACATTACCCTTAGTTATTAAACATTACCCATTGTTAAATATTAAGGAAATTTAAATAAAAATTTAAATTATAGGCATGTCATTCTAACTACATTTATATCTTAATTGTTCTCTTTTTGTATGTTAAATTGTTCAAAGAATGCAAGGATGTATAAGTTTATATATTTATGTTTTATTATCTAATTTATATGTTTATATGTTAATAATTTCCTATATTTTAATAGGCATTATGATGAGTATTTTAATGGGTGTATGATAATTCATCTAAAGACATACTATAATTCCTTCTAGATCTTGAAGTGATTTTCTATGCATGAGAGTGAAGGACCCTTCTGTCAAGCAGGATTGCAGAGGGGAAATGTTAATTTTGCTTATTTTCTTTGGATACATTGAGATTTGGTTTCTACCTCAAGGTTTCAGTATTTATTTTCTCTGCTGGGAAGTATATATTTTCTAGTTGCACTGGATGGAATAACATTTTTCCCTGAAGTCCTTCATGATTTATTTCTATACTTGATTGAAACACTGCATTGAGAACTTTATAATCACATACTGACATTTTGTCTAAAAACAACATGATCCATCTTAAAATTTTTTTAACACATTTAAAGATGTTGTTTCTTGATCCACCCCTGTGTTTTTGCATATGTGGAAAATTACTTCATATTAGTGTTCTCCATGCTGTTTGATTTTGAGATGGACATCAAATTATTTGCCCAGAAACAAAATTTCATTGACTCTTAAAATTGTGGTAGGACTTGTAGGCTTGTTCACTTTTTCTGACTTAGAAACTAGTCATATGAGAATCTATTATCAATAAAGATTAACAAAGGAGAGATTCTCCATAAAAATATTGGTGTTTTCGGGGTGCCTGGGTGGCTCAGTCCATTAAGCATCTGCCTTCAGTTAAGGTCATGATCCCAGGGTCCTGGGATCGAGCTCCACATTGGGCTCCCCACTGAGTGGAGAGCCTGCTTCTCCCTCACCCTCTGCCCCTCCCCCACTCATGCTCACACGTGCTCTCTCTCTCTCTCTCTGGAATAAACAAAACAAAAAGAGAAAAATATTGGTGTTTCCATTCAAGATATTGGTAAAAGTATATCAATATTTTTGCATGAACTTTTTAAGCTTATATTAATTTTGATTTCTGTAACATATCAAATTGACCACACCGATAAAGAAAATCACCAGACTCATGATGCATGATTTAAGATCACATAAGGATGACTTTACTGGGGCACTTGGGTGGCCCAGTTTGTTGAGCCATGCACTCTTGATTTCAGTTCAGGTCAGATCTTGGGGTCGTGAGATTCAGTACCACATTGGCCTCCACACTGGGTGTGGAGCCTGCTTGGGATTCTCTCTCGTCATCTCCCTCTGTCCCTACCCACCTTCACCTGACTGCTCATGTGCTCTCTCTCAAAAAAAAAAAAGAAAAAGAAAAAAGAAAAAAGAATGACTTTATTTTCAGAAAACTGACAAAACTCTTTTCATTATAACTAAAACCAGTTTACCCTTGTTTGATCTTCAGGGGGTAATTTTCCCAGTTTGTTGATGTGTGTTGTATGTAACAGAACCATAAAATTTACTAGTAAAAAATATATCATATCTATCACTTCTTTTTTTTTTTTTTTTGATCTACTGGTCCTGTCCCTTTGTTATAGAGGTCAAATACATAGAATGCCACTCATTGTTTTAACATTATGTGTACATCAACAACTTAAAAAGAGATGTTCGAGAAGGCCGTAAATCTATAGTTTCTGCCTTTATTTTATTTTTTAAAGATTTCATTTATTTATTTGACAGAGAGAGACACAGCGCGAGAGGGAACACAAGCAGGGGGAGTGGGAAAGGAAGAAGCAGGCTCCCCACCGAGCAGAGAGCCCCATGCGGGGCCCGATCCCAGGACCCTGGGATCATGACCTGAGCTGAAGGCAGATGCTTAACCAACTGAGCCACCCAGGCGCCCCCTAATTTCTGCCTTTAAAGGACATAAAATTTCATTTGGAGGTAAGCTACATAGTTATAAGAAGATTGCATTGGTACAAATTGCATGGTCTGGTAAAATCACATGAATGCTTGAGGCACTGAATAGGACAGAGGGGCTTGGAGATCAAGGGAAGGCTTTGTAGAGGTGAATATGGTCCTAGTTTTGAAAAAGATATTATATGCACATAAACATACGGAAACAGGAGCAGAAGGAGAGAGTGAAAAAGGAAGAGAGAAACAGGGAAGAGGAGATCCTGAGGGAGATATTGTGTATCTGCTATTTTCTAGATTCTATTTTCCATGCTTTATAGATTTCTCTCATTTAAGCCTGGGACAAATAAAAGGTAAATGTATCTTTATTTAACAAGTCATGCTGATTTTTCCTAATCATTAGAGTATTAGGGGTGTGTGTGTGTGTGTGTGTGTGTGTGTGTGTGTGTGTGTGTGTTCCAAGTAGTTTACAGTTGACTTTTCTTCTGTTGTTTTTTTACAAAGTGGGATCAGAGGTTTAAAACTCATAGTTTAAAACTCTGGATTTTAGGACTCTATAACTTAACAGAGATTCCTTAGATATCTAAATGCTTTCACTAAATCTTATCACATAGGTATACTTTTAGTTAAATAATTTTTGTAAGACAATCATGTCATGTAATAGAACATCAAAAGTGTTCCCCCTTTCACTTATGAGGAAATGGAGATATTAGTATGACATTCTCTAAATTATGCAATAGGGCAGTGGGAAAGCCTATAAGAATAGCTTTTAATTTTAGAAAATTCTCCAAAAATTCTACTTAAAACATATTTTGAAGAGTTTTTAGATTTGTGTTGCTCTATCCTATTGTGCCTTTCAGGGGAAAAATACTCTTGACTGTTAATATTATGCTTCATTATTACCTTATGGAGATTCTTGGATGCAAGTTCAGTTGAGCAATATGATTTCCTAACTCCCCCATAATGTCCCTGATTATTGAAGAACATCAAGTGAAGGAGGCACAGACTGCAGCTGTCATTAAAGGACTGAAACTAGTTAGCGCATTTTATTTTATTATTTATTTATTTATTTTTAAAGATTTTATTTATTTATTTGAGAGAGAGAAAGAGAGAGAGAGCATGAGGTGGGGAGGGTCAGAGGGAGAAGCAGACCCCCCGCTGAGCAGGGAGCCCGATGTGGGACTCGATCCCAGGACTCCAGGATCATGACCTGAGCCGAAGGCAGTCGATTAACCAACTGAGCCACCCAGGCGCCCTAGTTAGTGCATTTTAAATGGACAATAAAGTCATATAAAATAGAAAAGACATTTTTAAATTGTTTTGAGGAGTAGATAATATTAAAAAGAGGTAAAGAGAACAAAAGCAAACACAAAAGCGCTAAGGAGAGAATGAGATGATCGTGTAGAATTTCAAGAAGTTTACTGAAAAGGTGGATACTGTTCATTTTGTAGTCAGGAAGCATTCTTTGAGTTAATAGTAGAGAAAGTCTTTGAATATTCTTTTGCATTAATTTCCATTGGATATGGGAATCTCTACTAGATTTTCTTTTTGCTATTTTAGAGATAATGGAGAAAGTACTTCTCTTCTCTTATAGTCATTATAATATCTCTACCAATAGGTGAAGCCTATCTACCTCTATAATCTGCAAAATACCTTAGTAGTTGACAGTCAAGTTTTCAATAATGAGTGATTTATCCTGGGAACTTCTGTACTTAGATTTCATTTTGCTTACTTTAGATATAGTTTTCACTTTGTCATTTAGACAAATCTCATCTAAATATTGTTTCTTTTAAAAGTCTGCTCTTCAGTCTAGCATTAACTTACTTTCTTTTTACTTTTTATTTATTATGTTATGTTAATCACCATACATTACATCATTAGTTTTTGATGTAGTGTTCCATGATTCATTGTTTGTGTATAACACCCAGTGCTCCATTCAGTATGTGCCCTCCTTAATACCCATCACCAGGCTAACCATCCCCCCATCTCCCTCCCCTCTAGAACCCTCTGTTTCTCAGAGTCCATAGTCTCTCATGGTTCATCTACCTCTCCGATTTCCCCCCCTTCATTTTTCCCTTCCTACTATCTTCTTCCTCTTCTTCTTTTTTTAAACATAACATATTATTTGTTTCAGAGGTACAGTTCTGTGATTCCACAGTCTTATACAATTCACAGCGCTCACCATAGCACCTACCCTCCCCAGTGTCTATCACCCAGCCACCCCAATTTTCCCAACACCATTTGTTGAAGAGACTGTCTTTTTTCCATTGGACATTCTTTCCTGCTTTGTCAAAGATTAGTTGACCATAGAGTTGAGGGTCCATTTCTGGGCTCTCTATTCTGTTCCATTGATCTATGTGTCTGTTTTTGTGCCAGTACCCTACTGTCTTGATGATGACAGCTTTGTAATAGAGCTGGAAGTCCGGAATTGTGATGCTACCAGCTTTGCTTTCTTTTTCAACATTCTTCTGGCTATTCAGGTTTTTTTCTGGTTCCATACAAATTTTAGGATTATCTGCTCTATTTCTTTGAAAAAAATTGATGGTATTTTGATAGGGAATGTTTTGAATGTGCAGATTGCTTTAGGATGCATTGACATCTTCACAATATTTGTTCTTCCAATCCATGAGCATGAAATGTTTTCCATTTCTTTATGTCTTCCTCAATTTCTTTCATGAGTATTTTATAGTTTTCTGAGTACAGATTGTTTGGCTCTTTGGTTAGATTTATTCCTAGGTGTCTTATGGTTTTGGGTGCAATTGTAAATGGGATCGACTCCTTAATTTCTCTCTCTTCTGTCTTATTGGTGTATAGGAATGCCACTGATTTCTGTGCACTGATTTTATGTCCTGCCACTTTACTGAATTCTTGTATGAGTTCTAGCAGTTTTGGGGTGGAGTCTTTTGGGTTTTCTTCATAAAGTATCATATCATCTGCAAAGAGTGAAAGTTTGACTTCTTCTTTGCCAATTTGGATGCCTTTTATTTCTTTTTGTTGTCTGATTGCTCTGGCTAGGACTGCTAGTACTATGTTGAATAGCAGTGGTGATAGTGGACATCCCTGCCATGTTCCTGACCTTAGGGGGAAAGCTCTCAGTTTTGCCCCATTGAGAATGATATTCGCTGTGGGTTTTTCCTCAATGGCTTTTATAATATTGAGGTAGGTACCCTCTATCCCTATACTCTCAAGAGTTTTGATCAAGAAGGGATGCTGTACTTTGTCAAATGCTTTTTCTGCATCTATTGAGAGGATCCTATGGTTCTTTTTTTTTTTTTAATTTATTTATTGAGAGACAGAGAGAATGGTAGAGAGAGAGCATGAGAGGGAAGAAGGTCAGAGGGAGAAGCAGACTCGCCGCTGAGCAGGGAGCCCGATGCGGGACTTGATCCTGGGACTCCAGGATCATGACCTGAGCCGAAGGCAGTCACTTAACTGACTGAGCCACCCAGGCACCCGATCCTATGGTTCTTGTTCTTTCTTTTGTTAAGGTATTGTATCACATTGATTGATTTGCGGATGTTGAACCAACCTTGCAGCCCAGGGACAAATCCCACTTGGTCGTGGTGAATAATCCTTTTAATGTACTGTTGGATCCTATTGGCTAGTCTTTTGGTGAGAATTTTTGCATCAATGTTCATCAAGGATATTGGTCTGTAATTCTCCTTTTTGATGAGGTCTTTTCTGGTTTTGGGATCAAGGTAATGGTGGCCTCATAAAATGAGTTTGGAAGTTTTCCTTCCATTTCTATTTTTTGGAACAGTTTCAGAAGAATAGGTATTAATTCTTCTTGAAATGTTTGATAGAATTCCCCGGGGAAGCCATCTGGCCCTGGGCTCTTGTTTGTTGGGAGATTTTTGATGACTGCTTCAATTTCCTTAGTGGTTATAGGTCTGTTCAGGTTTTCTGTTTCTTCTTGGTTCAGTTTTGGTAGTTTCTACATCTGTAGGAATGCATCCATTTCTTCCAGGTTATCTAATTTGCTGGCATATTGTTGCTCATGATAAATTCTTATAGTTGTTTGTATTTCTTTGGTGTTGGTTGTGATCGCTCCTTTCTCATTCATGATTTTATTTATTTGGGTCCTTTCTCTTTTCTTTTTGGTAAGTGTGGCCAGGGGTTTATCAATCTTGTTAATTCTTTCATAGAACCAGCTCCTAGTTTCGTTGATCTGTTTTACTGTTCTTTTGGTTTCTATTTCATTGATTTAGCTCTTATCTTTATTATTTCTCTTCTCCTGCTGGGTTTACTCTTTATTTGCTGTTCTTTCTCCATCTCCTTTAGGTGTAGGGTTAGGTTGTGTATTTGAGACCTTTCTTGTTTCTTGAGAAAGGCTTGTATTGCTATATAATTTCCTCTTAGGCCTGCTTTTGCTGCATCCCAAAGATTTTGAACAATTGTGTTTTCATTTTCATTTGTTTCCATTAATTTTTTCTTCTTGTTGGATAGACCCTTTAAGTAGGATATAGTGTCCTTCCTCATCTCTTATTATAGTCTTTGGTTTAAAATTTGTCTGATATAAGGATTGCCACCCCAGCTTTATTTTGGTGTTTATTAGCGTGGTAAATTGTTTTCCACCCCTCACTTTCAATCTGGGGGTGTCTTTGGGTCTAAAATGAGTCTCTTGCAGACAGCATATTTATGGGTCTTGTTTTTTTATCCAATCTGATATCCTGTGTCTTTTGATTGGTGCATTTAGTCCATTTACATTCAGGATAACTATTGAAAGATATGAATTTAGTGCCATTGTATTGCCTGTCAGGTGACTGTTACTGTGTATTGTCTGGTTCCTTTCTGGTCTATGTTACTTTTAGGCTCTCTCTTTGCCTAGAGGACCCCTGTCAATATTTCTTGTACAGATGGTTTCATGTTTGCAAATTCCTTTAGTTTTTGTTTGTCCTGGAAGTTTTTTATCTCTCCTTCTATTTTCAATGACAGCCTAGCTGGATATAATATTTTTGGTTGCATATTTTTCTCATTTAATGCTCTGAATATATCATGCCAGACCTTTCTGGCCTGCCAGGTCTCTGTGGATAAGTCTGTTGCCAATGTAATTTTTCTACCATTGTAGGTTACAGATCTCTTCTCCTGAGCTGCTTTCAGGATTTTCTCTTTGTCTCTGAGACTTGTAAGTCTTACTAGGGGTGTTGACCTATTTTTATTGATTTTGAGGGAAGTTCTTTGTGCCTCCTGGATTTTGATGCCTGTTTCTTTCCCAAATTAGAGAGGTTCTCTGCTATAATTTGCTCCAATATACCTTCTGCCCCTCTCTCTCTTTCTTCTTTTGGGATCCCAATTATTCTAATACTGTTTCGTCTTATGGTATCACTTATCTCTCGAATTCTGCCCTCGTGATCCAGTAGTTGTTTATCTCTTTTTCTCAGCTTCTTTATTTTCCATCATTTGCTCTTCTATATCACTAATTCTCTCTTCTGCCTCATTTATCCTAGCAGTTAGAGACTCCATTTTTTATTACACCTCATTAATAGCCTTTTTGATTTCAACTTTGTTAGATTTTAGTTATTTTATTTCTCCAGAAAGGGTTCTCTAGTATCTTCCATGCTTTTTACAAGCCCAGCCAGTATCTTTAAAATCGTCATTCTGAACTCTAGTTCTGACATCTTACTAATGTCTATATTATTTAGGGCCCTGGCAGTTGGTATTGCCTCTTGTTCTTTTTTTTGAGGTGATTTTTTCCATCTTGTCATTTTGTCCAGAGAATAGATGAATGAGAGAACGAAATGCTAACAGGGTAACAATGACCCTAAAAAAATATACACTAAACAAATCAGAAGAGACCCGAAACTGGGGGAAAAGAAAGGGAAAGGAAGAAAAAAAGAAAAGAAAAAGAAAAGGATTACAAAGAAAAAAAAAACATGATAAATATATTCAGGCTGGTGCATAGATCAGTGCCACACACTAGATTTCAGGTGTATTTTGGTCTGTTAGAAAAAAGTGCCTCCCAAACTTTTAAAGAAAGAAAAACTCATATATGTACAAAAATAAAGGTAAATATGGTAAAAGGATGGAATATGACTGTACAGAGGAAAATTAATTGATAAGAAGTTGGTTGAAAAAGAAAGAAGAGGAATTAAAAAAAAAAAGGGAGAGAATGTGATCAGGCAGGAGACTAGAACAAAGCCATACACTAGAGATTTAGGGTATATTTTGGTCTGTTAGAAGAAACTGTATCCCAAAATTTTAAAGAGAGAACAAATTATATCTATATACCAAAAATAAGGTTAACTACTATGAAGGGATAGAATATGACTCTAAAAATGAAAGATAAAAAAGATTTTTTAAAAAAGCGATTGATAAGATGTTGGTTGAAAAAGGGAAAAAGAAAAATTCAGAAAAAAATTAAAAAAATTAACTTTGAAAGACTAAAGAATCAGGGGGAAAAAAGCCATGAATTCTATGTGCTGTATTCCCCTAGTCCTGGCGTTCTGCGGGTCTCATTGATCGGTAAACTTGGTCTTGGCTGGCTGTTCTTGCTGATCTTCTGGGGGAGTGGCCTGTTGCAGTGGTTCTCAAATGTTTTTGTTGGAGGTGGAATTGCCCGGCCCTTGCTGGGGTCTGGCAAAGTAATCTGTTCGGGTTTGCTCTCCGGAGCTTTTGTTCCCTGCAAGCTTTCCCTACAACTTTGGAAGAGAAGAGTGAAAATGGCAGCCTCCCAATATCCACCCTGGAAGAGCCAAGAACTTCGGGGCCCCACTCCTCAGTGCAACCCCAGAGAAAAGCATTCAATCACTCCCGTCTCCTGGGTCTCCAGCCGCACTCCGTGCTCACCCGGCCTGTGACCGTGCATTTCTATCTCTGGCACATGACCCATGTGGAGTCTCCAAACCCAGCAGATCCCTGCGGTGCACTTCCACACCGCTCCTCCCTGGGGGAGGAAAGGGAGTCTCCCTGGATCTGCCGCTTGTTGGGTCCCTGCTGGAAGAGCAGTGGCCTGACTGCCGTGGATCACGGTTTATGGCGACGCCGCGCTGAGAGTCCACTTCTCTGCTCCGTCTCTGCTGCCGGCTTCCCTGCTCTGATACCTGGGAGCTCTGCTGCACTCAGGCACCTCCGGGCTTTCTGTGACCCCGAGGGTCCTGAGACCACACTGTCCCAGCGAGGGTTCCACCACCCCCACTTAACCACTGGAGCGACGTCCCTCAGTGGAGCAGACTTCTCAATGTTCCGATTTTGTGCTCCACTGCTCAATCACTTGCCGGGAGTGGCTGACGGAGGCTCACTCTCCCTGTGGTCTATCTTCCCGAATATTGCCTCAGATTTACCCTCCATACATCCTATCTTCCAGAAAGTGGTTTCTTTTCTGTTCAGAGAGTTGCTGTTATTCTTTTCTTTGATCTCCTTTTGAGTTCATAGGTGTTCAGAATGGTTTGATCCCTATCTAGCTGAATTCCTGGGACCAGACAAAATTTAGGTCTTCTAATCCTCTGCCATCTTGCTCCTCCCTGCCAGTACTAACTTACTTTTATATTAGCTTTCAAAAAATGAATCTCCATTCAGTTTTAAACTTTAAGTTGTAATTCCAATGGCTTTTCTTTTTGTAATGCTCTCTGCCATTATTACTAAGAAAATCTCAAGAACCTTGCTTTCCTGGTATTCCAAAACAAAAGTTTAAAAAATTCTCCAAATGATTATACACAAAATCTTATAATTTTTCGTAATGGAAAAATTATCAAATCTTCTGAAAGGATTCCTACTTACATTCTTTCAGAAACAAAAATAGTAACTTACTGACGTTTTCATTAAAAAAAAAAGTCGTGAGGGTCAAACATTGATCTGCTTTCTTTTCTTTGCACTTGTACTGGGATGAAAGCATTTATTTAAAATCTTCTGTCAATATTCAGCTGTTTACTCTTGTGTCCTGTGTAATCTCACGTATGTTCCTAAATAGAAAAACCTGTTTAATTTGACTTCTGAGGGTCCTTAAAAGGAGAGATACATCTTTTCTATTTAACTCATTTTTCTTACCTAAAATGTTAGCATAATAAAATACAAATCAAATTTTTAATTTTTTTCTTATAGATAATGCTTATTATGAAAGTTGCAAACCTGAGATAGGGATAATTGCTTTTTTAAATACATGAAATAAAGGTATTTAAATAAGACATGCTACCAAAATCTTAATCACAACACTGGTCACAGTGACTTGTCTCTTGATTACTCCAAGTCATATTGGCTGACTTTTGACCATTCTAGTAATTTTCCATAAGAATCATATTTGATTTTTCAGTTAAATGTCTGTGTAGGCTGTACCTCTTGTGATTTTATCACAGATGACTTCCTGGCTGATTTCTTCATGTTTTTGACATAATAGGTGCTGCTTAGATATTTCACTTATCTATAGCTTCCTTGTGGGTCCTTGAAGATATCGGTTGTAAAGAAAATTTCTCACCTTGGAGGTCTTTCTCTTCGTGGATAGTGTAATTCTATCTTCTCAAGTAACAGTTTCACTGAAAGTGACAGGTTTCTTCTTTGTTCCTTGTTACTTACATGTCTTTTTCAAATTTCTAGGAAGTATAATTTCTATAACATGGTCACTGACTAGGTCACTATTGTTCCTGAAGTGGAAATTACTTCAGTGGAGTGGAAAGTTAGACTTTTCTTATTTAATTTAGTTCCAAAGAGCATTTAGCAAATATCAAGTTATGTGCCCTATGTAGTTCCAGTAGTCTTCAAAATCCAGAGATGAGTAAGATCATCTCAGTCTCAAAGTCCTATCCGTAGTTCAGTAGAAGACCCAGTAGCTCATGGCTGATGATTTAACCCTTCATGATAACAGACTAATCTTCATACTGATCATCACCCTTTAAAAAATTAGCTGTTGTTGTTGTATATTTTGCTTAATTAATAAGGATTTAATTATGTAAATTCTTTAGGCAGTTGGTCAGATGAAAGGAAAAAGGTAAAGTTAAAAAGTTATTATTTTTTTAAAGGATAACCTGCTAATAATATACTTAACTTTTATCTGTGATTCAATTTTGGGGCCTTGAACATATTAGGTTCACAATGTGTATTTCTTTTACTACTCAGTTCATAGGTTAAAAATCAAAGTCATAAATGGTGGTGATTAGAAGATTTCTCTATTTTAAAAAACAAAATCATGATAACAGACAGAAAGAATGGTATAATTATATATATATATATATATAAGTCCACTGGAAGTGGAATATGGTTATGTAGTGTATTGCAAATTGTTATTTATGATATTTTGCCTTTGCACACTATTTCAAACTAAATGTCCTGAACTGGTTAATGTTGGAAGTTAAATGTCGATTCCATTCTTCCTTCCTGCTTCATTATTTCCTGTTTACCATTCTCTGTAGACTTGTATTTAAATATACTTCACATCTTTCTAAAAAAGAAAATATAATCTATGATGGTTAATTTTATGTATCAGCTTCACTGAGCTACAAGGTGCCTAAATATTTGACAGAACATTTTTTGGGGTGTGTCTGTGAGGATGATTCTCGTTGAGAGTAACATTTGGATTGGTAGATTGGATAAATCAGATTGCCCACTCTGGAATAGAACAAAAAGGCTGTTGGAGTGAATTTACTCTCTCTGGCTGACTGTCTTTCAGCTGGCACCAACCAATCTTCACCTGCCTTTGGATTTAGGCTCATACTGGAAATTACACCATTCACTCTCCTGGTTCTTAGGCCTTCAGATTCTGACTGGAACTATATCATTGTTTTTTTGAGTTTCCAGCTTTCCAACTGCAATTCTTGGGACTTCTCGGCCTTCAAACCACATGAGCCAACTCTTTTTAATAATATATATGTTATCAATATATTATATATCTAAAATATGTAAAATATATCATGTATATATGTAAATATATAATATATAATAATATGTTACATACAATTTATTATATAATATATAATTTAATATATATATGTTTTTCTCCTATTAGCTCTGTTTCTCTTGAGAACCTAGACTAATATGTAATCATGGCCTTCCTAAGCAGTTTAGTCAGAGTACAATTGGGTAAACCTAAATCCAAATCCTTCCTTCTCCCCTTGTCTAAAAGATCCAAAAGATCCACGAATCTTTTATCTCCAGGTTTCCCTCAGTATAAAACAGTCAAAGGTCAAGTAAAGGGTTAAAGACATACAACATCCTCATGGGCAGTCCTGATCCCTCATCTATGCTTCAAATGATCCCCTGGAACGTTGCTGTTAACATTTGGAGTGTACCCAACTGATTATATTTTCAGTCTTTACTTTCCTCTTTCTAAATTTATTGTTTAACATGGATATATAAACATCTATAGAAGATATGAAATGGTAATATAGAGGTGATCTTCATTACCTATGGATTTTATAAATGCAAATTTGCCTACTTACTAAAATTTATTTATAACCCAAAATTGAAATACTCGAGGCATTTTCTCGGTCATTTGCAGAAAATGTACAGAAATGCAGAGTGGCCAATAGCTTGAGTCATGCAATGCACAGACCCTCTGCCTTCTTGTTTCTGCTCTTTTATTATAAACAAGTGTTCTTTTGTGATCTATTTAGTGCATTTTTTTTGTATTTTTATGCTTTTCTTTGATTCTACTGTATAAAATGTCCCCCAAGCATAGTTCTGAAGTTCTCTCTAGTGTCTCTAAGTGCAAGAAAGCTGTGATGTGCCATATGGGGAATGTGAGTGCGTTTACCTAAGTTTCATTCAGGCATGGGTTATAGTGCTGCTGGCCATGAGTTCAATGTTACTCAATAATACATATTAAATAAGTGTTTTAAACAGAAACACATGAAACAACATTATGTATTGATTGGTTGATGAAAATGTTGTGACCAGAGGCTAATAGGAACCTAACTGTGTATTTCCCCTAAAAGCAATGGTTCACAGTTCATGAATTCAGTGTTCATGGCAACTGTATAGAACATGATTACCGTGAATAATGAGAATTCACTATATGTGGTCAAGAATAATAAGAAAAAATAGTTAATTTTCTCCCAGATTCTCATCACAGTCCTTAGGCTTGTTATCTTGGATTTAACTTCTAGGCTACAGTTTCTCCATTTCTTTAATAAAAATGATAATTCCTTGAACTACTGTCTGAAAACTATTGTCTTAAAGATTAAATGAAGTAATATGTGTAAGATTGCTTTGTAAACAGAAATGCTAAAACAGGAGCAGTAAGCACAATTTATTTAAGAAGTGGAAACCATGCTAGGGATTTCATAATTGCTACTGTTCACAAATGTTTAATAACACAATAATTCTTTCTTGATTTAATAAGACCAGAAATTGCATTGTTCAGCCTTTAAAACAGTTTACATCTGAAATTCAGATTTGATTTTAACTAGAAGCATTGTCTCTTCTCTATGTTTTTCAACTTGTTAAAATATATTACATTGTACAGGAGTAAAACTGAATATTAAAGAATACTGTGGGCTTTCATGTATTTGTATCTTTTGTTTTCTCTGGGCCATCTCTGCTTAATTTACTAACACATAAATCTTTCCTATTCTCAGTGCTGCAAAGCCAATTTAGCAGAGGAAGAATGAAGCTGAATTCTGTTCTGCCTCATGCATCACTAACAAAATTGCTAGCCAGTTAAGTTTTGATTGCAGAATATTTATTTTTGGTGACAGATGTTGCTGATGTAAGAACCTAGGCGATCACAGCTTGCATTAGTCCTGTGTTGAGGCTGGGAAAAAAACTGAAATGGAAAGTTTAAACAGAAGAAAATATGCAACATCAAGATGACATTTTTAGCATTACATTTCTGATAATATTTGTGTAGTGACTAAGATGTGACTACATATACATGTAGACAGTGACTCTCAGGCAGAAGATGGATACAGCCTTTTATGAAATCACATTCTTAAAATTCTTAAAAGTGAGGTTATGGAACCTAAAAGAAGTAAATTTGCTACATTCCAAGCACTTGTTAGGCTCAAAACAGGGGCTAGAGTCGAGACTAGTGACTAGAAATCAGGTGGTATCTGAGTGGAAGGGACAGTTTTATGTGCCCCTCTGCTTAACATCTATCAAAATACTTATCACGTCATATTATAATAACTGTTTTCCTTACCTTTGTGTCCCAGTCAGCTGCAGATGACCGTGAGCATGTTTGTATGTAATAGATTTTCAGTAAGTGTTGGATGAAAAAAATCTGCATAAGATATAATTCCCCATCTCTGCCCTGAAGGCCCTCACACTAGAGGAAAAGAGGCATTGGGAAGCTCGTCTCCTTGGCAAGAGCCTGCACAGTTCAATGCAGAGAGGTTTTTGTGGTCTCCAAATGAATCTGAGGAAGATGTGTCAGAGGGAGGCACTGAGAAGACCATGGCACTATTTTTATTGCTACAATCCCACCTTCTCTCTTTAAAAATAGCGAAATGTAAAGTTGTTCAAACCCATAGAATGTACAACACTGCGAGTCAACGGTAATGTAAACTGTCGACACTGGATGATTATGATGTGTTCATATAGATCTATCAATTGTAATACATGTATTACTCTGGTGAGGATGCAAATAAGACAGGAGCCGTGCAAGTGTGTGGAGCAGATGTCTATGGGAACTATGTGTATTTTCTGCTCCATGTTGCTGTGAACATAAAACTGCTCTAAAAAAATAAAGCTTATTAAAAAAATAGCAAAAGGTTGTTGACCAAAATGGATCTTCAATTCTTAGTCTGCAGTTCTTGACATATGAAAAGGTCACTAGAAATCCTGTTTCTGATTCATTCCAAGGATGGACTCCTTTGAAGCAAATTAGTGAAGGAGAAAACTCAGTAAGTTAGATTGATTGTTTTATCTGTTCCAACAGTATGTTAGCTTTTTATGCACTAAAAGGAAGATTCAGTTTTAATATGAATTACTCGTTTAAATATAAATAAAATTTCAATCCTTATTTTTTGAGACATATTAGCAGAGAGCATGATATAAAATAAAATATCCAGTAAACCGTACTTTAATTTTACAAGGTGTGCTTTGAATAGTCATTCATAAGTGTGCATTCCATGACTCTATGGCATGTAGCCTTGCCAATACCTTCTATTGCTTTCTCTTGGTAGAGGGCATTCACCTATTTGTTCCTGGAAATCCAAGTAAATGATTAGTGAATCATGAACAAAAAAGCATGAGTTGTTTCTCTGCCAAGGACAATTTTCTGCTGTGCATAGCATTTTTCAATAAATATTTTTCCCTTGCTGAGATATGGGACAATTTTGTTGTGAATTTTGCTTGGAAGTGAACTATTAAACATAGGGAATAAAAATACACACACACACACACACACACACACACACACTCCTGAGTGCAGATAATAGTCACAATGATGAAACCTGACTTTCGGGTTAAACAGGCGGAGACGTGATGGCTGTCACACTCCTTGGTGATTGCTCAGACTCTAGGTCATTTCAGGCGGGCAAAATCTCTGATCTGATATAACACTTCTTACCTGATGAATGGCTAAGTCCCAAATGTCTGACAATGCCACATCCCTCTCATTTCCTTCAGAGTGTGAGAGAGGAATAATGTGTAATTTAGTAATGTGAAAAGCTGACACATAGCTGTCAGATGTCTCAGCTCAGCCTCTTTTCCACAGGAAGCACAATGTTGAGTTGGTTCTAACTTCCCCATGAGATTACTGATTTTATGTTGCTAGAGAGACTGGTGACCTCAGCTCAGTAAGGCAGACTCTTCCTGTGCAGGTAGAATGGCAACTCCTATTATCCAGGTATAATTACTCTTGGACCAAATGTTTTATACACATTTCTTGTTTCCTATTGCACAATGCTGTTGATATAAATCCAAAGTCAAGGTTCATTTCCTGGGGCCTGATTAAAAGCTAGGATTTAGATTCACAATTAATTCCAGGTTCATATGCTTTGTGGTTCCCTGATAATTTTTGTAATGTCAATACAGGTCACTGTGTACTGGAGAAAACAAATCTATTTATGAAAGGAGCTGCTGATAGCAACTATTTAATTGAGTTGAACTAAAATGGCAGGGTGTCTTGGAAACTGAGCATTGGGAAAGTGTAGTTTGCATATTTAAATGGATATGGCAGGGTGTCTTGGAAACAGAGCATTGGGAAAGTGTAGTTTGCATATTTAAAAACCAATAACAAATATTGTATTACAACAATGTGTATAATTTATTTTGTTATTTTCAATATCAAAAAACTCCTGTTCACTGAACAAAATATCAGCCTTTGCTAGCTTTGTGTGCACACACATGTGTATACAGTTTATTAGCCTATTTAGCTTCTCTTGTCTATCCATTCATTTGTAAAAGCAGCTAATTCATCAACAAAGTGGATATAATCTACATACCAAATGAGTTAGAGGCAAGAAAGCAGTGGATTGCTGACATTGAGTAACTTATTAGCAATGTTTTACATAGCTTTGTTCTTCAATGGATTGTATAGGTTCATTCTTTATTGTATTGACACTTCAGAAAGAAATTAAGGAATGAATGATTGTTAAATATTTGGTATACACAGCAACATCAAGATGGGGGTGGGTATTTAAAAAGTAACTCAAATCAGTGCCAGGTAGTTGAGGTGCAAGCTTCTCTATCATCTGGTTGGTATCAGAAGAGAAATGTCAAACATTTGGCATTTCTTTTTTGGATTTCCATTCCAGCTTCTCTCCCTCTCTCTGAGAGTGAATTTAACTAGGAGTACTTGCTTTAGTTAACTGGAAATGCAAGAAATCCAGAAATAAATATTTTTATTTATTTTATTTATTTTTTAAGACTTTAATTATTTATTTGACAGAGAGAGTGCACGAGTAGGCAGAGAGGTAAACAGAGGTAGAGGGAGACGCAGGCTCCCCACCAAGCAGAGAGCCTGACATGGGGCTCAACCCCAGGACCCTAGGATCATGACCTGAGTGGAAGTCAGAGGCTTAATTGACTGAGCCACCCAGGCGCCCCATGAGAAATAAATATTTTTAAACTGGAATCCAGATGTAGAAAATATAGAAGTAATTATGAACCCCTGTAGGGAAAATATAATTAAAAACAAAACCTCTTCCTTATCCGGAAAAACTGTCCACAAAGGTAGAAGAGAAAGAAAACAATTTAATTATGGACGAAGTATTAAGCCAGACTGTGATGTGCAGGGAAGGCAATCTGCAAAAAGGTTATAGACAGAAAGAAATTTCACCTTTTTATATAGCCAAGCAGATACAATCCATTGCATATGTATTATCAAGATAAACAATACCTAGTCCTCAAGTGAAAGGACTTGACAGTACCATTTGTCATACATGGTTCATCCTCGATTCACCTTGTAATTGGGGTGACCATCTGTGTTAGCTAATTGGCTTTATTCAAATGAAAAATAAATCTCTCCTATCTTTACAACAAAGGGAATTTTTGGAGCTTGGATCACAGTGCCCACTAAGTTAGGCTTCTACATCCACAGTAACTGGGGAAGACTGTCTCTCTTGATTTTAACATTTCAAAGAGATAGTTTCCAGCTCCTTGAGAAATGCATTCCTGGTTCTTAATGCTGGCAGGAGTCTTATTTAGCTTTTAAAGAGATTTATATATATTTCAAAAAGACACAGGAAGAAATTACAGGTTTTCTAAGGTAGGTGGGAAATCGGGGCGGGGGGGGCGGAGATGAACCATGAGAGACAATGGACTCTGAAAAACAAACTGAGGGTTCTAGAGGGGAGGGGGTTGGGGGGATGGGTTAGCCTGGTGATGGGTATTAAAGAGGGCACATTCTGCGTGGAGCACTGGGTGTTATATGCAAACAATGAATCATGGAACACTACATCAAAAACTAATGATGTAATGTATGGTGATTAACATAACATAATAAAAAATGTGTCATAAAAAAAGTGGGGGAGGAGACAGTCTCTTCCTTTATTTGTTACGAGGCACTCATTGAAAGGTACTATAGGGGAGGAAAACTTTTCTATTCCTCCCTTCTAGGTTCTTTGGCTTGCCTAATAATTAAACTGACATAAAACAGATTAACAGGAGAAAAACAAATGTAATTTTGTATGTATAAGAGCCCCAAAAATATAAGGCTCAAAGAAGTGACCAAAGCAGGCAGCTTTTTAACTTTTTTGACAAGAAAACAATAAATTTGTGAGGAACTGACAAGACAAAGGGGTTTGGACTTGGGGCAGTAAATTAGTGAAGAAGTAACAAGGTTTGTTTATAGAGACTTCTCAACCCTAAATTCTCTGTCTCTGGTTATGAGAATGTCTTCTATTCTCCTAGTATAGGGAGTGTACCTTTTGTATGGGAGATTTATTTAATGCCTTGCAGGCATAGTGCAAAGGAAGGTTAAAGAGTCTTTACTCTGGCTGTTCCTTGGGTTACTTTAATTCATTAAATAATCAAATTGCCAAGTGGCACACTCTGGGGTGGCATGCTCTATGCCCCTCAGTACGGATCAAATGTCCAGTGTATAATATACATAGCTCTAATTGTTTTAAGTCTTGAGGACAAACCCATCCTTTGGGCATTTCTTTTTTTTTTTTTTTTTGAAATTGCATCTAAATCAATAGTCATACTATTGAAATAATCAATTACATCTTTATGCAATCACCTTTGTTTATCTATACTGGAATTAGAGAGAACTTGTCATTCTAAACTTAATGGAGTAATAGACTGTCTTTTGCAGTCACTATTTGTAAATGCCAGATTTCTGTTAATTGAATGTTTTTATTTTTCTATATCATCTTTCCAGTCAAACTAAGTAGCAACATATTTTTGCTTGAAACTCAGGACTTGGGTACCCGGATGCATATTAATTACTTTTACTTTGTTATTGTCAAAAGTTATTAATGAATGTGGTCTCAATTTTACCCTGTCATTAACAATTAGATTGGACTTTTAAATCCAGATCCCATTTATAGTGGGAGTGTGATTTATACCTGATTGGAATGAGACTGTGGGGAACCATTACTGGGTGTACATAAAGAAAGAGAAATGCAATAAATAACTCGTTTGTTTTCTAGTAAAATGTGATTCTTTAAGTAATTGAAATAACCATACTTAATTGATGTGTCACCTTGAAGAAACTATTAATCTGTATGGATCCCAGGTTTATTATCTGTAAAATGGGAATCATAATTCCTGTATTGTAAGATTATAATGATAAATTGAGATAATGTATATAGGGGCTAAGAACAGATTCTGGCACAAGATGAATGGTGACTAAAGAGGATACCAGCTTCTTATGACTTTGAGCCTTTCCATCAACTCCAGGCCATGCTCCATCAATTTTCCCTCCTTTTGCTCATATCAACATGTTTCCCAGTGGTATCTTTCCTTTAGTCTTCATGTATATTTACATAGCTTCTGTCAAAAACCAATTATACATGCATATATCGATATAGATAGATATAGCTATATAGCAACTTAACCTGATCTATTTTTAAAAAATCAACATTAATAAAGTATGATTTTTGCATAATAAAATGTACTCATTTTAAGCAAAGCTTAGTTTTGGTGAAAAACATATATGTATATGTATACACACATATATACACAAACATATATGCATATATACACATATCTATATACACACATTATATATACATATACACACACATACATATATACATATAAATATATATATATACACACACCAACACATTTAAGACTTACCACAATAATTCTCTCATGCCTATCTTCAGTCAATACCCATCTCAACTTCTGCCAGAGGAAACACCAGATATCTCCTTTCTGTATTTGTAGATTAGTCCTGCATTTTTAAGATTTCATATATATATATTTATCATATAAATGAAATCACATAATATATACTGTTCTGTGTCGGCCATCTTTTTTAGTATAACAGTTTTGAGATTTATTCATGCTGTTGTGTGTATGGTCCCTTTTATTACTGAGTACTATTCCGTTATATTGTTATATCATAACTTGTTTATCCATTCACTTGTCATTGGATACTTGGGTGTATGTGGATGTTTTCAGGTTGGGCTGTTATAAACAAAGCTGCTATAAATATTATACAAGTGTTTATGTGGATTTATGTTTTATTTCTCTTGGGTAAAAATTTAGGAGTAGATTGTTAGATCATAAGATTATATATGCTTAACTTATAAGAAACTGTCAAAATGTTTCCCAAAGTTGTAACATTTATGTTCCCATTAGTGTATGAAAGTTCTGGTTTCTTCACCATCACTTGGTATTGTCAATCTTGTAAATTTCTGTCCTTCTAATTGATGTGGACTAAAAATACATTGTGGTTTTAATTCCCCTCCCCCCTTTTCCAGTTTTTCTGAGACTTGGAATTTGTTGCTTTATTTTTTTCTGGGGAATAAACCACTCATCTCTCACCTAGTTTGGATATTAGTTGTCTCTGGAGGATGAGAGAGGGGATCTGGACAACCTAACTTCTTTTATAAACTTTGAACTGTGGCTGCCCCCATTCATCCTGCCTCTCTGTGGTTTCTGTGCCTCAAATTCTGGGCCTCTTAGAGAGATTTCTGCAGCCCAGACAGCTGCTTCATCTGGCCATTCTCCTCAACATGTGCTTAGGTCACAGCTTTCTCTGTGCTATCTGTTACCCCTCATCCATCTGCTTTCTGTTGTCCAAAACTTTGTTGACAACTCTCTGCTGTGGCCATCTTCTCTCTAGGTCCCTTTGTTCTTCTGGGTTTGTTAATTTAAAAAATTTTTTTCTTTAATTTATTTAGATGAAGCAGAAAAAAGGCGCATTCAGTTCTTCTCCACATTTATAGTCTCTTCACTTTTCACCTTTCTTACTTCTTTCTTCACTATTCCACACAGAAGTTGTCAATGACAAGGCTAATAATCTCTTTAAGCTTAATTTTGGTTGATTCAATCTGTCTCGACCAAATCTCTCTTCCTTCACCAAAACTCCTTTTGTCCTTCACATCTGCCTCCCAACTCTGTGTGCTTTCCTCAAACTTCTCTTTCTTTCCATTTTTGTCTTACTGGCTGGTTCCCCTTTCTCCAACCCTTAAATTATACAAACAGGCCTGTATTGGGGACACGTCAGCCTATTTTTATTTCCAGTGGCTCTATGATACAAGTTATTTCAGTAAAACTCTAGTGGCATCACCGCTCTTCAATAGCAGCCTAATTCTCTAAGGGAAGAGAGTTATTGCTCTATATGCGTTGTTGCCCGAGCTCTGCAAGACAAAACGTGGAAGGGAGCTTCATGATAATTCTCTCTAAGGTTCTCTGGTTTCTTTGATTCCAAGAAACTGTCTCATATATATAATGTGTTGACAGTGAAAAAATTGACCATTTCAAGCAAGATCTAAACCTGGGGGAAAACAAGGCAAAATGAGTCTTTTTTCATTTCCTTTCACAACAGCACAATTTTAAAACTCTCCTGAGCTAGAGAGAGAAGATCCAGGTCATGAAAATCTCACAAGATTCTGCTCAATTTAGCTATGAACCTAAAACTGCTCTAAAAAATAAAGAATCTCACAAGAATGGTACTGTAACTGGAAAATATGCTTTAGGGAATAATGAATCAATTAAATTCTCAGTCAACTTTAAAAATGTCTAGTGTGACGTAGAAAAAATTAATAATTGTCTTAAAATTCATTTTCTGAATTCTCTTTAGCAAACTGGGAGGATTAGGTGGATATCAAACAAATCTTCAGTTTAGGATCTGGACTGCTCTGCAATGTATTTGTTTGATTTGCTAATTTCAGAGAAATTATTATTACTATCATTATTTTAATTTTTAACTAAAACCAGTCCCTCTTTATTGGTGTGCTATTAAGACGTTGAATCCTAGGATGCTACTTAATTTGTAATTGTAATAAGCTTTTCTGACAGATACTAAGTGTAAAATGCACTTGCTATTTAACATTTATTACCATAGATGTCAAATAACCAAGTCACATGAAGCTACCCTGTACTTAGGAAGAACAAATTGTTCTACAGAAAATGAAGGGAGCTTAGAATGCTTGACAAACTGGAGATGGTATGTGGAAGCTTTCACCTTTAGGTTACTGATGTGAATCTTAGCTAGTGGTGTGTAAAGCTTATTAGAAACCAAATGATGGTCTCTGACTTATGTTCTTTCTAAAAGGAGGGTTTAAAAAAAACTATGCTATGATTATTTTAATAATAACATACCAAACTTAGCACGAAAGCTCTGGTTATGGGAATTTGCAGTAATGTTGTTTTCTATAGGATATAGGAGTACTCGCATTTTTATGTAGCTGCATTTCTATGTAAAGCATTCTTTTCTATAAAATATGGAACTTCATAATTAAAGAGAATAACTTTATACTTTGTCTAGCAGAATTAGTTTTCTTGATCAGGGATCACTTCTTGTGAGGATTTCTCTCTATGTTGTGGTTTTGCCACTTCTTAACACCTGCAGGGAGATTAAGAATGATGTCACATTTAAAGAAAATGATCTCATTTCATCTATAAAATATTCTCTTGTACCTATGTATATATTTTTTGACATATGAATAAATGAAGTGTTTTACATAAATTCATCTTTCAGTTAACTCTTCATAAATATTCCTGTTTTCCCAAGCACAGTGTATCACGCATAGCTGCATTGGAAAACTGTACTTTATTTTATTATTTATTTAATTTTTATAACAAATGAACCGGAGCATAGTGAATAGTAATGATGAATAAGCATTTGTTGGGATAGAAATCCCCATTGATTAGAACGTGTCTAGAAATACCGTCGGATAGATTGAAGCTCAATCTTGTTAGAATACCTATTATCTAAAGGTAAACCATGGGTAGAGGTGGTGTGGTGTGGGGAAAAGGAGAGGATGTGAAAATCCTGCCCACACTTCACTTCTCATTACCATCTTGCATCTACTTCACATCCATCTTGTTTATTAGCCTCTATTTCAGTTTCTTATCCCTTTTTTTTTAAAAAAAGATTTTATTCTTTATTTGTCAGAGAGAGAGTGAGATCCCAAGCAGGGGGAAGCTGCAGAGGGAGAGGGAGAAGCAGATTCCTCGCTGAGCGAGGAGCCCAATGCGGGGCTCGATCCCAGGACGCTGGGATCATGACCTGAGTGGAAGGCAGACGCTTAACCGACTGAGCCACCCAGGAGTCCCATTATCGCCTTCTTAAGATAATTTGTCTCGTCCTTATACTTAAGTATCCTCTCTAAAACTCTTCTGATTGGGCCTCCTGTCCCAAGATACAGGAGCTGCTAACACCTGTTCCCTTGGCCTTACTGGCCAACTAAAGCTATTAAATACGCTCAATGAACCCACCCCGGGCCTTCTTTAATATTTCTCTCTCTCTCTCTCTCTTTTTCTGGTTCTTTCAGCTTCTTTCTGTAGTATTTGGCAGTTTTACTACTCCACTTTTAATCTGTAATATCCCACAGTTTTATTCTTTCCTACTTCTCTACTTCATTAAGGACTCGTTTTTGATCAACTTAGGATCCCCCCCCACACATACCCTTTAAATGTAGGTGTTGAAATGGGTACTGTTCTTCATCCTCTTTCTTTTTACTCCTTTTTAATTTTTTTTTAAATTTATTTGTCAGAGAGAGGGAGCATAAGAAGGGGGAACAGCAGGCAGAGGGAGAAGCAGGCTCCCTGCTGAACAAGGAGCTCCATGTGGGCTCGATCCCAGGATCCTGGGATCGTGGGATCATGACCTGAGCCGAGGACAGATGCTCAAACGACTGAGCCACCCAGGTGCCCCTAAGTAAAAAGTTTCTGAAAGCCAACACTACATTAAGTACTGTGTTATAAGAAACAGAAGATATGGTCCTGCCTGCAAAGAGTCACAATCCAGTGAGGAAGACAGACAAGACATTAAAACATTAAAATATAGTGCAATTCTGTGCCATCTAGAAGAGGAGCTATATTTAGGTATGGGAATCCAGGAGGAGGCTTTATCCCTTCTGTTTCCAGTGGATTCTATTAAAGGTAACACCTAGTGATACTATGATTTATAGTAAGAAATATATCCTGGGTCTTCCTCCTGTTTCTGACACCAAGCTCCGAAAATCCTTAGCATTTCTTGTGATGACAGCCAAAAAGGTGTATTGATATGTTAATGAGGTGACTTTTGGAAAGCTCCTAAGTTTAGAGGCTGGTTGCCAGTGAAGCCAACCATGTGACTGGAGGGTTGGAACTTTTAGTCCCACCCCCTTGACTTCTGGGGAGGAGAGAAAGCCTGGAGCTTGAGTTCAATCACCATTGGCCAATGAGTTAGTCAGTCATTTCTATGTAATGAAGCCTTTATATAAACCCAAAAGGAGGAGTTTGGAAGAGCTTCTGAGTTGGTTAGCTCATGGAGATTTGGTGAGAGTGGCCATGCTCAGAGTGAGCGCTGAGGCTCTGTGCTCCTTCCCACGTACCTTGCCCAAGCATCTCTTTCATCTGGCTGTTTCCAAGTTATCTCCTCCTAGTAATTGAGTAAGTGAAATGTTTCTTGGAGTTCTGTGAGCTGCTCTAGCAAATTAATTGAACCAGAGGAGGGGATCCTGGGAATCTCTGATCGATAGCTGGTACTTCCCATTGTCATCTGAAGTGCAGGGGGTGGGGCGGGGTGAGGAACAGTCTTATAGAACTAAGCCTTTAACCTGTGGATCTGATGCCATCTCAGGGTAGATAGTGTCAGAATTTAGTCAAATTATTGGATACCCAGGGACACCTCCTACCACCACAAATAGAATTTAAAGTAGAATCCTAATTGAGTGATCCTAAGCTTCAATTGGTACTAGAATTCTTTTACACCTGAAACTGGTTTCGAATGCCTGAGGAAGAGTTACCAGGTGGAAACAGAGTTGGGGTGGAACGAGGGGAATGTTCTAGGCAGAGGAAACAGTTTCTGCACGGGCTCTGTGGGCTTGTGAAAAAGTATGATATCTGTTGAACTATAGTGGATTAATGATTGGAACCTAGGATAAGTCTGGGGAAGAGAAGAAAAATGGGAGTAGAGTTAGAAAGAAGCAAGTTTGTAAAAATCCCTGTATGACATCCTAAAATTTATGTGCTGGGTTGTAACTGTTGCCCCTTGACCTTGATCTGAGGAACAGTTTTTTTCTTTTTTGTGAAAACACACTTGCCAATTTAATAAGGAAAGTCCCACTAAATAAATGGAATTTGCTGAACATAGTGCTTCTCTGGAGGCCGATTTCATGAAATTGCTGAGTTCTAATAACACCCTGTCATTACTAATTTAATTCTTTTGATCCACCATCCCTCCAACACATACATGTTCAGGATAAAAAAGGTAGCAATAATATTTCACATACCATTTGAACCACTTTGTGGAATCAAATTTATATAAACAAAAGTAAAAGGATTTAAATGTATATGCAGAGGAATGATGAATGTCCTATTGAGAATACCAGCAAAAAAGAAACCTAGAAACTCTGTATGTCTATCAATAGAAGCATGCTCGAATAAATGTGATGCATCTTTTTTATGGTCTATTATACAACTGTTAAAAAGAAATCCTCTATTAGATCTACTGATTTAGGGGATTACTGTGGTATTTCATTATATAAGAGAGAACGGGCTAGTGATCGCCTTGTTATTATGCTGCCTCCCTTCCTCAAGTTTTGGGGTGACACCCTGATTCAGGAACGATGTGAACTGTATTTCCATTCTTGTTTTGGTTGATATTTTCTTTTTTCCCCATGTCGGATCTCATTTCTGTTTGAATGATGGCCTTCTCCACATCAGTAACTTGTACTGGTAACATATTGTTTCTTACTGATGTTAAGATTGTGAAACTAATTTCAAGAAGAGCATGGTTTCTTCACTTTTAATTTCTCTGCATTCATTTAGTTTTTAAAGTACGCTATTTTTCCCCCTTTGATCTCATCAAATTTCAACTACCACACTCCTATTTCTCTAGATGATATATTATTTACATCTGCACAGATCCACATAATGCTAAAACCCTGGAGGTGTGATTATCCTGAAGCACAAATTGACATTTGCATCAGCTTTCTGCAAGAGTGGTGGAAAAATGCTTTTTTAGTGTTGCTGCCCTGGAAGGAGCTTAATAAATTTTCCTATATATAGATGGTGAAGAATAATTTCTGACTTCACCACCACCTGTAAGATTTTCCTATTATTCAGAGGCCTTTCCTTTTGACTGTCTTCACTTTTTCATTACCATACGTTCCAGAATGAGAAATTAAAATTATTTGACTTTGTGTTTTTGCTGTTTGCATCTTTAAGTGGGCAGCATTAAATATTTTAGGGAAATTGTTCAAATTAAGTAGCAATTAAAAGAGCCTGTTTTCTAAAATTGTGCATAGTATTAACGATCTTTTATTTATTTTTAAATTTTTTTAATTTTATTTTATTATGTTATGTTAGTCTCCATACAATACATCATTAATTTTTGATGTAGTGTTCCATAATTCATTGTTTGCGTATAACATCCAGTGCTCCATTCAATATGTGCCTCCTTAATACCCATCACCAGCCTATCTTTTAGATGTTATTATCCAAATTTTTCTTTCCTTTAAACTTTCCTACAGAATGTTGTATATGTGGCCTTGAACCTGTAAGCATTTAGATAGGAAAATGTCTTTAAGTCACAACATTCAGACTGTGGCTCTGCCAGACCTCTGGATTTCTTCATCCTGCTTTCCCCTCACACTTTTGGTCATCTTATAGCTCTTGTCACCTCACCATGCACTGAATAAGACCACAGGAAAGAACTCCAACTCAGATGCCTTTAAAAAGTAGGTTAATGGTGTAAGAAAGGTTGAAATAATGTGCTAAAATATTTTAGAGTGTCTGCAATTTTAAATCACTCATGTTTCTACTCTTCTCTCCCCTTCCTTTTGCATGACTTAATCAATTCAGTTAATTATGTTCTCCATTTTTAAATTTTTTTTCCTCAGAGGACTGATTTCTTTATAGCCTTGGACCTGTTGGTCTGCTGTAATGTGCATGGTCTTTAGCCATTTCTGAGAAATCTGTAGCCAGACAAATCTTTGTTTTTTTTTCTATGCTCTATTTAATGAAAATTATGAAGAGGCTTGCAGTAGCACTATCATTTGAGATTTTATTATTGTTACAAAGTGTTTGAGTACCATTTTTTTTCATATGGTTATTGATAATTGGGGTTTTAGCTATTTTATAATGAGAATAGAAGTCTTCAAAAACAGACATCTTTGAGTCTAATTAATTACATAATGATGTAACTATTGGTAATGGGTGATTCGGTTTTTCAGTTTAATTTAAAATCTAGAGCTTTTCTTTGCTTCCCCAAATAATTTTACTTATAGTCTAAACATAATAAGAAGCAGAACATGGATTAATTGTGAAGAAAACTGTGTCTCATTCTCATCACTCTTTATATTACAATGCTAAGTACAGGGAGGGCAAATCAAAAAGCTCTCATCCCAAGTTATCTTCCTTGGGCACCAGAGATTTCTCTCCTCATTCAGCTTTTCTTTCAGGAAGCAATGTGTGATTGAAATTGTAAACAGTGGAACATGGGTCCCTCTAAGGATCAAAATGAAATCAGTTAAATAGAGTGTTTATGGGATCTGTTAATATGTATTAAGCATTTTATATGAATCAAGTTCTCATCATGGTAGAGGAAACAGATGCATAAAGAGAATTATTATGCCATGTAGTACATGCCATGATAGAGGAGTTGGTTCAGAGTGATAGGGAAGCACAAAATCAGCACACAAATCCTAGGAAAATTAATAAAGTCCTCTTGGAGAAGACAGTCTGATTTGTCTTTAAAATTGGTGAGGGGGTGCCTGGGTGGCTCAATTGGTTAAGCATCTAACTCTTGGTTTCAGCTCAGGTCATGATCTCAGGGTCTTGAGGTCAAGCCCCAGTAATATTTGGTCAGATTCCGTGCTCAGTGGGGAGACTGGTGGAGATTCCGCTCCCTTTCTGTCTCCCTCTGCCCCTCCCCCCAGCTTGTGCACTTTTTCCCTCTCTAATAAATAAAAAAAAAACTTAAAAAAATAGTTAGAAATTAGCCAGATGCAAAGTTCGAGGAAGGCAGAGGGAATACACCAGCAAGGAATGGAGGCTAAAATAATAATAAAAAAAGAAGAATTCCAACATTTATTTAATGTTTATCATACTTCAGGTACTATTTTAAGTGATGCATTAAACCATTTCATCTTCCCTACAAATATATGAAGCAGCTATTACTATTCTAATTCTATGTGTGAAAAAGCTGAAGCACTGAATGTTTAAGTAAATTACCCAAAGTTACATAGCCTAAGTGACACAGCCATATTGTTTGACTCCAGAATCCATATTTTAAGCACCGTACTATATAGCATCTTGCTATAGTTTACTGATGGTTGTAGTGAATTATAAGTGAGTAAAAATTACTGGATAACAATCCTAATTTTGGAAATGAGAAGACACAGCTGGAGAGACTGATGGGTGGTAGGTATTGACTATATGTCTTGTTCAGAAGTTTAGGGCTTTTCAACTATCTTCGATGAGGGGCCGGTTAAGATTTCCAGTATGATGTGGACTGATATGTTTACAAAATATAAAACCACATGCATGGGTATCAAGGCAATCTTAAATTACTTTAAAGATTCTAAATGCTTACTCTCAATTTCTGTATTTCCCTAATCATGAATTGGTAGCAAGCAATTGGTGGAACACCATTTTGATTATCATTGGTGTATATGTTTTACTTTATACTTTGTGGTGGAATTAAAATATTCTCTAACCATTCAGATGGTCAGGTTAGCATTTTATTTTATTTTATTTTATTTAAATCTTTTTTTTATAAGGTATTTTTATTTTTTAAAAAAGATCTTATTTGTCCGAGAGAGAGAGAGTACAAGCGGGGGGGGGGGGGGGGCGGAGAAGCAGGCTCCCCGCTGAGCAAGGCCCCTGATGTGGGACTCAATCCCAGGACCCTGGGATCATGATCCTAGCTGAAAACAGACGCTTAATCGACTGAGCCACCCAGGCATCCCAGGTTAGCATTTTAGATATTTGTGTCTCTGTGGAGAATGGATTTGAGGCTGGCAAGACTGATTACAATGAGCTCAATTATGTATCAGTGACAGTAGGCTAGGCAAGAGATTACTAGAACCTAGACTAAGACTGTGGATACAACAATGAAAAGTAAGATGGATGGTTTTGAGAAACACTTAGGAAATACAACTGACTTGGCCCCATGAACATGATTCTCCCATCGACGGCTCCACTAAAATAGCTCTCTGTGATTGTTTGCTCTGTTTTCCTCCTAAATTTAATTTTTTAAGATATCTATCTCAGAAGTTGCCATCTACGTACTTCTTAAATCAAAAACTTTTTTTTTTGCTTCAAAATATATTAGGCATTTTGTTGAAGTGAGGCCCCTTTTAGAGCCTGGTTTCACATAGTAGCAAGACTGGCTGGGCTGAAGAAGGTAGGATGCCTGTAGGGCTGAAAGAAAGTGAGGGGTCATTCTTTCATTGAACTGGTATCTTGTACAGAAACATGGGGGCAATGCTAAGAGTTAGTGGCTTGAAGAATGATTTTTAGGGGAAAGGTCAGGTCCCCCAAGAAGCCATGAGCAATGTGTCTGTGTGAGCAGAGGGCCAGCAAGCAATGTAGAAACCTGCAGTTGGTATTGGGAAGAGGTTCAGGGTGGTGGATGGTCTGTAGCAGGGACATAGAGGATGGGTGTTGACACCCAGTTAGAAAGTCAGTGTTTGAGGCTTGGGCCTTGAGATTCTAAGCCAGGACTTATTTATAGTAGAAAAGGCTAGGAACTCATTCTTGTGGACTTGAGTTTGAGTTCAAGGGAATGATAATTTTTAGAACGTGCCTAGCACTTCAACAAATGTTGTACATATATAATCTTCATTCATTCTCACAGCAAAACTGTCATGTGGGTAATACCCTTATTTTGAGAAAATGGAGAGTAAGACATGTTATGAAATGTGCCTAAGTGTGTATATTTATGAGTTGGTAAAACTTGCTGTTTTGAACTCCTATGCTTGCTTTTTTTTCAGGACACCATGGTCCTTCCAGCTATAATTGTCCTTAGTGTCAAGGTGGTGAGCCATTGACCTTAAGGTTTCCTTACATGCTAAGAGTACAGAGGTCGGTGTACATGACTAGGGAAGACATTCTTTGGACTTCATAAATCTCCAGAAATTTTCACTACAGTTCTCTTCCTAATGGAGAAATTCCACGGGAAATTATTAGAAATTCAGAAGTTTTATTCTCTTAACAAATCTTTATTGATTTTCTATGTGTCAAAACCTTAAGATAAATTAGTAAATGAAACACAAAATTCCACAATTCTAGTGAAGAAAAGATGGATAATAAAGTAATGCTTAAATGCTATAGTATGAGGTAAGAAGTTAATATAAAAATCAGGGTGTGAAGCATCAGAATTATAATTTTTAAAGAGGGTTCTCATGGTAAACATCATTGAGCAGTCGACAGTGAGTAATAAAAAAAAAAAAGTCATCCCTATATTCAAAGACTATCTGCTACTCCCATAAAGCTGTGTTCATTGTCTTAATTGCATTGTTTTAAGAAGGCCAAATGTTTGGGGATTTTTCTTTCAGCCAGTGCTACCTCTGCCTATTCTAGCCTTGTCCGGCATTAGTACTAACAACCAGACCTGTAGAGTCCCAGCCCTGCTGTTGGGGTTGAATTGATGGGACAAGATCACGTAATCTTTTGGGAACTCTTTCCCACTGGTGAGTCAGTTCTGAAAATCACAAGTACTTAACTGGCCAAAATGAAATTTTAGGAGATTATGTGAATATTATGCTATATTCTTCCTAATTAAATCCACCCTGCTTGGCCTGGCCACATGATTTGGCTTCTATTCAATGCCCTTAGGGATGGATTTACCAGATTTCTATTCTGTCACCCATATGATGCAAAGAACCACACGAGCTGAGAAGCACCTGTCACTATTTATAACCATGTCCTTCCTTTGGTATTTGCTTGATTTCTTTAAGAGTAAACAAACATTTGTGAATTCATTGTTGTATACAGACTTGGAAAGATTTTTTTTCCCCCTTTTACTATAATGTTGTCAGCTGTATTTATGAATTCTGATGACCTTGGAGAGTATATTTTTCCCCTTTGGCACCCATCAGGAATAGACTCCAAGAAAATATCGTGTTCATGTGGGACAGTTTGAATGTAACCAAACAGACAGATGTTTCAAAAATATGCTTTTCTTAATCAAATATGGTCTGTGATGCACAGAATATCACAGGGCTTGATAAAAGCCCAAACTACAGAAGCCTCATTGAGCTGAAATACAAGTGTGCCATGGCTTGTTAACAGAGCTTAACAGCTTGTATACTCTTTCACCCTGTTACATGCCTAATAGAGTAATAAAAATGTATGAGGGATAAAAAACGTTCTGATTTGTGAAACACAAAATCTCTGCTGTGAATTAGAACAGTTTTTGGAGCTACTACATTTTTATATGTAATTTAAAGTGCAACTAACTAGCAATTTGTAGAGAGCTAATGTACATGCATGCAAGTTTTATTTAAATATGTTTGTCTATTTACCTTTCACTGTCATTAATATATATGCACACATTTTTAAAATCAAGGATAAGGTTTTGTTTCTAAATTAATTTTTCAGTAAAATGACTTTTATTAATAGGTCTCTAAACACACACACACACACACACACACACACACACACACATACACACACACACTAAAAAAAAAAAAACCCAAAAACATTTAAAGACTTTTAAATAAATTAAATCTTTTGTTAACATGCCTCATTATTTAGCCACTGCTTGGGAGAATGAAGTGATGTGTATTATTAAGGATGAAAACACTTTCCAGATGTTGGCACTATTATCAAACTCTTAAAAATAAATGCAGCTCATAAAAATTTGTATCATGATCTTTGAGTAGTTCTTGCATTTCCACAAATGTTTCCCCTGCATTAAGTCTGTCAAAATAATAAAGAACAGAAAGTTACTGCTTAATTTTTTTTCCTAAAGTGGGATGGATGGATTTTGAGGCTGATTAACTTCCTGCTGTGAAGTGATCCATTATAACTGTACAGGTCAAAATTGATTTTTGTAATCATTGAAGAGTTACAAATAAAATAGTAGATGAATATCCATGAAACAAAATACCTTTCCCTCCCTTGTTTTCCTTTTATTTCTTGTATTCACAAACCTAGGAAAAACCTTAATAGGTAATTCATATTTTTTCCAAATTACACTTTTATAATTATTATTGTAATCACACAATGTGTATAATAATCTTTTTTTCTAAATAACAGGGTTTTTAGAAATTATTACAGTTAGTTCAAGATTATGTATTCTGATCTTGAAAGAATCTGAGATCTATGTTAAAAATATACTTTTTAGTGGGGTGCTTGGCAGTCTCAATCAGTGGAGCATGCGACTCTTGATCTAAGAGTTACTAAGTTTGAGCCCCACATTGGGTGTAGAGATTACTTAAAAATAAAATCATAAATATATATATGATGTTTTGGAGACTTTCATTTCCCTAACTACTTTTTCTTATAGATACTACTGTAAATTTCATGGTGGACTATGATTATTTCACTACTATATACATTTAAAATTTTAGAAATGAATATTTTCATGAACTTGTTATTTTCTATGATTATGAGAATAATGGATAGTCACCAGAAAACAAAAGTAAAACAAAACTCTACAAAATAGGAGGATCCATTACTCAAATAAAACTAAGTCTCTCCACTTAGGAATAACAACTATTAAAGATTTTCATATATACATCCAGACTTTTTTCTAATATACCTCCATGTTAGATATTTATTAATATCAATATAATTCTATTTATTGATATATTCAATGACATGTATTTATCATATATGTATTTACATGTAAACATATGTACCTATATTATCCCAAAAGGTTTTATAGCATAAACCAGTCTTTGCTTATGGGAATTAGGAATAAGCGATAAAACTTCAGTCTTTATGGGTAGGTAGAGAAGACAGCCATGACATTAATTTAAACTTTTACTTTATTCTTTTACAAAAATATTCTTTCCCTATACATACAGTAAAACAAAAAATAAGGAAAAATCATTATATTTAAATACACTCTAATGTCTGTGCTCCCAGCTTTACCCATTCTTCAATTCATATACTATCTCCATATTAAAGCTTTCTTTATTTCCTCCTTTTCCTTGAAATATTACTGGGCCCTACCTTCTTTTTCATTATATCAAATCAATATTTATGATGGTTGAGGACATAGTAGGTAGATGCTTAATAATTACTGGTAATATATCTGATACCTTCTAGGATGGGGCACCTGTATTCATATAAACATGAAGCCTTCAGAAGCAATAACATTTCTTTTACTTGTGAATCTCATGAGCATCTAATGATGAAATATATATTTCAATCCTTTTATGACCTTGCAGATTATTTCAGAATATCCTTTAAAAGTGTATAGAAGAAAAAAAAATTTTTTGAAAATTCTGCTTTTTAGGGTATGAAAGGAGGTGAGACCTATAAATCTCTTTAGTCTCAATATTTTTATTTTAACTTTACTAATTATCTTTCTAAATTACAGGCATCCAAAAATAAATAACGCAGAATCTTATATAAATCAGAAGCAATGCTTTTTTTAAATTATTGAATTATTTCACAGAATAACATATGCTGAAAATTTAACTAATTGAAAACATAAAACTAAAAAGATTCTATTACATTAATCCATATGCATCACGTCCATCTGTAGCAAGCACTGAAGTCTTTAAAATATTTTTATTTTAATTTTTAATAGACTTAATTTTTTAGAGTAGTTTTAGGTTCACAGAAAAAATGGGTGGAAAGTACTGAATTTCTTATATTCTCTACTTCTCCACATACACACCCTCTCCTACTATCAAAATCTCACACCAGAGTGATGCATTTGTTAGTCAATGAACTACATTTACACATCATTATCACTCAGTTTGTAGTTTACATTAGTGTTCACTCTCGGTGGTGTATGTTCTGTGGGTTTAGACAAATGTATAAGTACAGGTATTTATCATGCTAGTATCATACAGAGTCGTTTCACTGTTCAAATTATTTGTGCTCTGCCTATCCATTCCTCTCTTCCCTACCCCTGGCAACCACTGATTTTTTTACTGTCTCCATAGTTTTGCCTTTTCTGGAGTGTCCTAGAGTTGGAATCATTTAGTATGTAGCCTTTCAGATTGCCTTCTTTCACTTAGTAACATGCATTTAAGGTTTCTCCATTTCTTTTTACAGCTTGATAACTCATTTCTTTTTGGGAACTGAATAATATTCCTACTTCATTGTCTGGATGTACTACAGTTTATTTGCCCATTCATTAACTGAGAGACAGCTTGGTTGCTTTCAAGTTTTGGTAATTATGAATAAAGCTGCTGTGAACATCTGTGCACAGGTTTTTGTGTGGACATAAGTGTTCAACTTGTTTGGGTAAATACCAAATAGCACAACTGCTGGATAATATGATATCAATTTGTTTCATTTTATAAGAAACCACCAAACTGTGTTCCAAAGTGGCTATTTTTGCATTCCCATCAGCAATGAATAAGAGTTCCTATTGCTCCATATCTTGGCAGCATATTGTCAGTGTTCCAGATTTTGGCTGTTCCAATAGATATTTAATGGTATGTCATTGTTTTAATTTGTAATTCCCTAATGACATATGATGCTAAACATCTTTTCATATACTTATTTGCCACCTGTGTATCTTCTTTGATGAAGGTCAACCCTTTAGGCTACTTTCTGATTCGGTTGTTTTTCTTATTGTTGAATTTTAAGAGTGCTTTTATATTTAGGATAACGGTCTTGTAAGATATATCTTCTGCAAATATTTTCTCTGTGTCTTCTCCAGTTGTCTATTTCATATTGTGTGAATATTGAAAATGTATCTCTCAAAGGAATTCATCTGTATCATGTAAGTTATAAAATTTTGGGGCCAGGGTTGTTCGTAATAGTCTTTTATTATTCCTTTAATGTCCATGGGATCTGTAGTGGTGGCCCCTTTTTCATTTCTGTTAGGAATAATTTTTATTTTATCTCTTTTCTTCTCAGTTAGCCCAGTTAGAAGCTTATCAATTTTATTGATCTTTCAAAGAACTAGCGTTTGCTTTTGTTGGTTTTCTCTAAGTTTCCTGTTTTCAATTTCATTGATTTCTGCTGTAATTTTTATTTTTTATTTTATCTATCTTTGGATTTAATTTGCTCTTCTTTTTGTAGCTTCCTAAAGTGGAAGCTTAGATTACTGATTTTAGAACTGTATTTCTAAAAATATATGCATTCAGTCCTCTAAATTGCCCTCTAAACCCTGCTTCCCCTGTATCCCACAAGTTTTGATGAGTTTATATTTCTATTTTCATTTAATTCAAAACATTTAAAAATTTTTTCTTGAGATTTGTTCTTTGACTCCTATATTATTTACAAATATTTAACCTCCCAAGTATTTTGGGATTTTCCAAATATGTTCAGTTACCGATTTCTAGTTTAATTCCACTGTGGTCTAAGATCAGATGTTGTATGATTTCTTTCAGATTTGTTAAGGGGTATTTAATGGCCCAAAATACAGTTTAGATGAATGTTTTATGTGAACTTGAGAGGAATATGTATTCTGCTGTTATTGAATGAAACAGTTGATAGTTATATTCAGTTGATTGGTGGTGCTGTTGAGTTCATCTATGTCTTTACTGATTTTCTGCCTGCTGATCTGTCCATTTCTGATAGAGGGGTGAAGTCTCCAACTATAGTAGTGGATCCACCTAATTCTCCTTACAGTTTATCAATTTTTGCCTTACATATTTTGACACTTTTGTTGGGTGCAGACACATTAATGATTGCTAGGTCTTCTTGGAGGATTGACCTGTTTATTGCTATGTAATACTCCTTTTTAGCCCCAACAACTTTACTTGCTCTGAAGTCTGCTTTGACTGAAATTACTATAGCAACTCCTGTTTTCTTGTGATTAGTTCAAACATGGTATATCTTTCTTCATGAGTTTATTTTTAATTTATGTTTTCATATTTAAAATGGGTTTCTTAAAAAAAAGTTAAAGTGGGTTTCTTCTACACAACATATAGTTGGGTTTTTTGATCCATTCTGATAATGTCTGTCTTTTAATTGACACATTTCAACCATTGATGTTTAAAGTGAATAGTGGTATAGTTCAAGTAATAGCTACTATATTTGTTACCATTTTCTCTTTGTTCCTATTTTTGTCTTCCACTCTTTTATGCCATATGTGGTTTTATTTTAGCATTTTATATGATCTCATTTTCTCTCCTTTTTTAGCATATCCGTTATACTTAAAAATTTTTAAGTGGTTGGTCTAGAATTTACAATACGCATTTACAACTAATCCAAGCCCACTTTCAAATAACACTATATCACCTCATGATAGTGAGTGCCTTATAATGACAAAATAATCCTACTTCCTCCCTCTTAACCTTTATATTATTGCTATCACTCATTTCTCTTATATATAAGCATATATAGTTACATATGCATATTTTGTGAATACATTGTTGCTATTATTTTGAACAAATGTTAGATCAAATATGAATAAGAAAAATAACAGTTTTAATTTTAATTAAAAGTTTTAATTTCATCTTTACTTATTCCTTCTCCAATCATGTGGATCCTAGTTTCTGACTGATATAATTTTCTTCCTCTATGAAGAAGTTTTAACATTTATTTCAAGGCAAGTTTCAAGGCAACAAATTCCTTCTGAGAAAGTCTTTCTTTTTTGTTGTTGAAGGATAATTTTGTAGGGTACAGAATTCTAGATTTGTGTTGTTGGTTTTCCTTTCTATGCTTTAAATGTTTCACTCTGTTCTTTCTTGTATGGTTTCTGAAAAGAAAGATATAATTATCTTTGTTCTTCTATAAGTAAGATATATTTGTCCTCTGCCATCTTTCAAGATTTTTTTTTATACATTGTCCATCTATTCTTGAATGCTGTCTAATTTATCCATTAGACCTTAGCATATTAATCATAGTTGCTTTAAATTCCCGGTTTGATGATTCCAAAATCCTTGCTAGATCTGACGCTGGTTCTGATGCTTGCTCTGCCTCTTAATACTGTATTTTTGCCTTTTAGTATGCCTTGTAATTTTGTCTTGACAGTCAGAAATGATGTACTGGGTAAAAGTACCCGGCACTGATTCCTGTGGAGATTTCTACTCTAGCAAATTGCAATTGTTGGTACGGGTATACCTTGGAGCTATTATGTGTTTGGCTCCAAAAGACTGCAATAAAACAAATATTGCAAGAAAGTGAGTCAAGTGAATTTTTTGGTTCGGTTTCCTAGTGCATATGAAAGTTATGTTTCCACTATATAGGAACCAATATGTATGCTAACCATCATCTGACCTTTCAGGAAACTGATTACTGAAGGCTGGGAAAGCTGTGTCAATTTCTTAAAATAAAACAAAACATGAAGTCTGCTGCATCAACTGTGACTCTTCCTTTCCTAAATAGTTTCTCTGTTGCATGTGATGCTGTTTGATAGCATTCTTTCAAAATAGGAGTCAGTCCTCTCAAACCCTGCTACTGCTTTGTCAAATAAGTTTATGTAATAGTCTAATCCTTTGCTGTCATTTCAACAATTTTCATAGTGTCTTCATCAGGAGTAGATTCCATCTCAAGAAACCACCTTCTTTGCTGAGAAGCAACTCATCATCTGCTCAAGTTTTGTCATGAGATTGCAGCAATTTTCTGTTCTCTTCAGGCTCCACTTCTAAATTCTAGTTCTCTTGCCATATCCACCATATCTGCAGTTACTTCCTCCACTGAAGTCTTAAACCCCTTAAAGTCATCCATGAAGGTTGGAAGCAACTCCTTCCAAATTCCCGTACATGGTGAAATTTTGACCTCTTCCTATGAATCACAGATGTTCTCAATGTATCTAGAATGGTGAATCCATTCCAGAGGGTTTCCATTGACTTTGCCCAGATCCATCAGAGGATCTCTATGTATGGAAGCTAAAACCCTATGAAATATATTTCTTAAATAATAAGACCCAGGAGTCAAAATGACTCCTTGACCCGTGGGCTGCAGAATGGATGTTGTGTTAGCAGGCATGAAAACAATATTCATCTCATTGTATATATCAATCAGAACCCTTGGGTAACCAGGTGCATTGTCAATGAGCACTAATCTTTTGAAAAGAAAGGTTTTTTTTTTTTTTTTTCTCTGAGCACTAGATCTCAACAGTGTGGGATTAAAATATTCAGTAAACTAGGTTGTTGGCAGATGTGCTGCCATCCAGGCTTTGTTGTTCTGTTTCATTTACATGGAAAATCTGTTGTTCAGTGTAGCCACCTCCATGTGTTATCTTAACTAGTTCTAGATAACTTTCTACAGCTTTTACCTTAGCCCTTGCTGCTTCACTTTGCACTTTATATTATGAACTAACCTCTGTTACCTTCCAACTTTTCTTCTGTATCTTCCTCACCCCTCTCAGCCCTCATAGAATTGAGAATTAGGGCTTTGCTCTGGGATATGCTTTGTCTTAAGAGAATGCTCTGCTTGTCTGGTCTTCTATCCAGATCTCTAAAACGTTCTCCATATCAGCAGTAAGTGTGTTTCATTTTCTCATCATTTGTGTGTTTACTGGAGTAGTACGTTTAATTTTCTTTGAGAACTTTTTCTTTGCATTCACAACTTAGCTAACCATTTGATGCCAGGGGCCTGGCTTTCAGTTTATCTCTGGTATCAACATATCTTCCTCACTAAGCTTAATCATTTTCTAGGTTTAGATTTAAAGGGAGAGACCTGCAACTCTTTCTTTCATTTGAACACTTAGAGGCCATTGTAGGGTTATTAATTGGCCTAATTTTAATATTGTTGTGCTCAGGGAATAGAGAGGCCCAAAGAGAGGGAGAGAGGGAAATGACTAGTCCGTGGAGCAATCAGAACACACACAACATTTATTAAGTTTGCTAGTCTCATGAGTGTGGTTTGTAGTGCCTCAAAACAATTACAGTAGTAATATCAAAGATTGCTGACCACCATAACAAGTAAAATAATAATGAAAAATTTTAAAATATTATGAGAATTGCCAAAGTTCGATACAGAGTCATGAAGTGAGCAAATGTTATTGGAAAAAAGGTGCTGATAGGCTTGCTCAATGCAAAATTGCCACAAAATTTCAATTTGTAAAAACAAAAAAGCACAACTTCTATGAAGTGCATTTAAATAAGGGCATTCTTGTATTCACCTCTCTGTTTCTCCAATTTTGGGGGAGGCTGTTAGCTCTGTGACCTCACTTTCTGATGGATCCAAGAAGAGTTGTTGATTTTTCATTTTGTTTGGATTTTTATTTGTAAGGATAGAATGACGACTTATAAGCTTCTTACATGCCAGACTAGAAACTGGAAGTCCAAACATTTCACTTAAAATATTTGGTATAAAAATAGATGACCTGTTTTTATGAAGCTACTAATTTCTGGTAGGCGTGATTTTTAATTTCTAAAATTAGGTTTAAAATAAGTGGTTCTGAATGTTGGTTGTCTTAAATTTAAAAAAAACAACACTGGGAGCCAATACCTCTCACTTCCCTGGGCCTCTAGTTATAGAAGAAAAAAATTTAAAAAAAATGCCAAAAACACATCAACAATAAAACTTTGGATGCTTGGTTACCTTTAAAAAATTTTTAGAACAAAGATTTTTGTTTGCTTGCTTTAGAAAAAAATTCAACCTCTCAACAGAGTTAGGTGACAAGATTTATTTTTATCTTTCTAGATATATAGCAAGATAAAATGTAATTTACAATTACAAAAAATGTCATTTTATTGATCCAAGCACATAAGAAACTATTTTGCTAATGCCTCTTAGTTACTTACATTTCCTAAAGACTTCTTATAGACAATCGTCTTTAAGAAGATCATTCTTTTCCATATCAATCTAACCTTTTATATGGGTTGTTTTATATGTTCATTTTTCTTTGTAGCCCAGCAGTAACAAAAAGTAGCATACATTAAAGAAAGAAACTATGATTTTAAGAAAATTTTATTTTGTATAGTATCTGTAGATCCCTTACTGGGCAAAAATAGATCACTTCATGAACTTTTTGTATTACAGTAATATTTGGACATATGAATTGCATCTGTTTTTATTTTGTGAATTCTATTCTCTGATGAAGCAGGATGTGAACTTTTGTTTTTAAATCCTATTGGGCTGGCCACTTTTTCAGAATATAAGAAAAGAAAGATCAAGAATCATTGCATTTGCTGAAATTTTCTGTGGCTGAAGGATTTTTATTAATGATATTTTCCACTGATTGTTTCAAGATGCCTGTCACTAGAGCTCTAAGCAATTCAACATGCATTTCCTGAATGCGGCAAGTTCTCAGCATGAAATTTTTTTTAAATGAGAAAAAGAAATCTCTAAATAGTGTTTAATGATATGCTTTTGCAAGCATCATTTCCCCTCCCAAAAAGAGCCATGTGAAATATAATTTTCCATTTATAGAATAAAACAGAGCTGTGATGCCGTAGTGTAGTGTAGTGAACTACACTATAACTCTCACACTCTTATATTAAAGACCTTTCTAATAAATATTTTTCAACAAATATGGTTAGGAAAGACCTTTCCTCTCTGAGAATTAGGCATATTTTATCATTTTTGGATATAGAATTTATCTTGCTATCCCCTTCCTTTTTTATTTTTTTCCCTTATGGACTTGATTGCCAGGAAGTTAAGAATGAAATTTGAAGATTAAGTACTGTCATAGGCAGAATAATAGTTCCCTACATAGGTCTATGAAACCTATGAATATGTTAGGTCACATAGTTAAAGGAAAATAAGGCTACAGATGGGATTAAGTTTGCAAATTAGCTGATTTTAGGATAGTTATATTATCCTGCATTATCCAAGGGGACCATTATAATCACAAGGGTATTTAAAAAGTGAAAAAAGGAATAGGAAGAGAGAACCAGAAAGATGGCAGCTTGAGGAGGACTTAGCCTGAATTGCTGCCTTGAACGTGGAAGAAAACAAATGGCCTCTAGGAAATAGAAAATGCAAGGAAACGGTTTCTCTGGGAACCTCCATTATAACAAATTATCAAACTTTGACGAGGTGGTTGTAGAACCCCTGATTTGTAGCCAAGTCAGACAGAAGTGTAGGTGACCTGGAGACCCACTACTTATGGTTGACATCTGAGGTGGAGGGGGCAATCTTGTAATTTGCTATAATGGCTCACAGATATCAGGGAAATACTAATGTTTACTGGTTTATTATAAAGGATACAATAAAAAATACAGATGAACAGCCAGATGAAGATGCATTTAGGGCAAGGTCCAGGAGGGTCCTGAGCACAGGAGCTTCTGTCCCTGTGGAGTTAGAGAGCACCACCTTCTAGCAGGGTGAACTTGGAAGTTCTTCAAACCCCAAAATTTTTTGTGGAGTCTTTATTACATAGACATGACTGATTACTAACCCAATCCCCAGCCTTTCTTCTCTTCTTGGAGGATGGGGTAGGGAGCTGAAAGTTTTAAATATGGCTTGGTCTTTCTGGTGACTGGCCTCCATCCTGAAACTACTTGGGGCCCCCAGTCATCAGTCATCTCTTTAGCATACACAAAAGACAATCTGGAGATTCCAATAGTCTTAGAAACTCTTTTGTCAGGAACCAAGGTCAGAGACCAAATAGTAGAACCAAAGATGCTCCCGTACCCCTAGTACTCAGGCGATTACAAGGATTTTAGCAACTCTGTGTCAAGAACTGGGAAAAGACATATATATGTATGTATTATTTCATACACACTTTTTTATTTATGTGATCAATAGTCTATTGCTAACATCCCATATAAAGGACATTGAGAAATGGCTAGGATTTTACACAGTTGATTTAAGGCGAAATAATTAAATACCACTACTAAAATGCTCTGATTTTAATGGCAAAATCATTCCAATAAACAATTTATATATTCTGCCCACGAATATTGGTAAAAACATAATATTGATTTTTTGTGATATTGTTTATAATCCATATAAAATAGCATATGATTAAGGACTCGAGGATATTGCAAAAAAGATATTTCCCTGTTCATTTAAAGATGTTAAGACTTTAGTCTCAGACCTGATTTGAGGTCACATCACAGAGATTGGAGGTATAGTAACTAATGAAGGGCTAATTCATTTTGCAATGTTTTGATCTTTGCCATCAAGAACAATATCAACCAGTAACATCCTTATTTCATATTTTTAAAGAGCAGTAAAATGATATAATCAAAATTCCTCACTATTTTTTACTAGAACAACGTTTTTTGGTTTCCCTTATCTGGTATTGCTTCAGGATAATATATTTTCTGAGGTTTTGGTTTATATAATGAAATTTTTAATGATCATAGAGAACATAAAGGGGAGTAACAGGACATGAAATTAGGGAGATGAGGACTCAATCATTTGAGATTTATGAGAAATTATAAGAATCTTGGCTTTTATTCTGAAAGCAATGTGAAGCCATTGGGGAGTTTGGGCAGAAGAGGGACAGAATCTTACTTGTTTTGCAAAGATCATTCTGCCTGCTGTGTTGCAACAGGTTGTGTGAATGCAAGATGGAAACAGGGTGAGTGGCTGTGGCTTGGGATGAGATATTTTAGATGTATTTTCAAGGTAAAATTTGCATTTTGGGGGGATTAGCTCCTAAGGTATGAGAGAAGAGTCAGGGATGATTTCAAGGTGTCTGAACTAAGCAGTTGGATGGATGAAGTGGTCATTTACTAACAGAAGCAGTTTTTTTTTTTTTTCTTCTTCTTCTTCAGGGTGGTAGGGATAGAAGGAGTTTAAGATACCTATAAGACACTCAGTGGAGATGGAGATAGATGTATGAATTTGGAGTTTACGAGATAGACCAGAATTAAAAGTATATGTTTGTGAGCCATCACTCTATAGATATATTTTAAGCCATGATTCTGAATGAAGTCACCAAGGGAGTTGTAAATGCAAGTGCAGAAGGGAGGCAGTTACCAAAGACGGATTTAGGATTAAGATAAAAATTTTATTTTTGGTGTGCAGTCTGATTAGTATAATCCAGTAGGAAATGAAAAAAAAAAAAAAAAAACAAAACCCATCATGACGTGATAGTGGCAACTGCTGGAATAATGGGAGATGAGTGGAATCTAGATCTCAGAAGTCTTAACATGATATAGGAGCAAGATATTTTACTTGTTATACATCAGAACTAACAGTTGGTGTTTTCTGTCCTTTTAAATTATAACCATTCTGATGGTGTAAAGAGGTATCTAATTTTGCTTTCAGTTTGTATGTCTCTGATGTTTAATTAGTTGAGCACTTTTCTGTATGTTAATTGTTTGGTTTTTCTTTTTTCTAATGAAAAAATTCATTAAAAATTTCATAAAAACCTGAAGGCAAATTAATAAAGGGATAAACAGAACCCTAGGGGCTAAAGGACAACACCTCGATCCTAGAGGATCTAACCCAGGTGTAACTGAAGTTCCAGAAGGAGAAGTGAGAGAGAGCCAGGCCATTTGACCACATAGTAGCTAAGAGTTTTACAAAAATTTTAAAAAGGTATCAATACACTTATCCGAGAAACTTAGTGAACCTGAAGGAAGATGAACACAAATTTAATCACACTTAGAGATATCATTGTCAAACAGGTGAAGACGAAATCTAGAGACAGCAGAGAAGAGAAAATGAGATGCAGCTGAGAAAGAAGACCTTGCCTTCAAAGGCAATATGTACATACTTCTCATCAGAAACAACACAATAGTAGTATACAACACACTCCGGAGGGGCTATTGCTTGAGGTTCCAGGGGAACCTCACAATGAAACATGTATTCACAATGAAACATGACAATAGAGCTTTGACCAATAATTTCTGCAGGAACCAGTCCAGAAAGCCAAACCACAACCTCTGAAACAATTGGCTCAGAACAGTCAGGACTTGATCTATGACTGCCAGCCTCACTATTTTGCCCCTGTTTCCAACTCAGGACCAGTCAGGGCACTAGATAGCTACCTAACCAATTACAGATGATGCCTCACTTTGAGTCATCCTACCTCTATCTTTCGCATGCCAATAGTCTTCAATCAAAGAATATAGCCCTCCTTTTTGTTCTTAAAAACTTCCCAACTTCCCTGCCTGCCTTTGAGTTTGTGCCAAATGAAAGTTGTATTAGTTTCCTATTGCTACTGTAACAAACTTCCAAAAATTTAGCAACTCAACACAGATTTATTATTTTACAGTTCTGGAATTTAGAAGTCTGAAATGAGTCTTATGGGGCTAAAGTCAAGGTATTGGCAGAGCAGTGGTTCTTCTAGAGGTTTTAGGGGAAAATCTGATCCTTGTCTTTTCTGGCATGTCTACATTTCTTGACTTGTTGCTGCATCATTTTGACCTTTGCTTCTGTTGTCACATCTCTTCTGACTCTCTTGCCTTTCTAAGAACCCTTGTGATTGATTATATTTGGCCCACCAATATTATCCAGGATAATTTCCTCATCTCAAGAACCTTAAGTTAATCATAGCTGCATAGTCCCTTTTGTTAGGGTCTTTTTTGGTAAGATAACATATTTTGTAAGGTAACATATTCACAGGTTCCAGAGATTAAAACATAGACATTTGCGATGAATAATTATATAAGTCAACTTGACTGGGCCATGGGGTATCCCTACATGTGGCCAGACATTGTTGTGTCTGTGAGAAGTTTTGGGTGAGATTAACATTTAATCAGCAGACTGAGTAAAGCAGATTGTCCTCCCTAATATGTTAGACTCTCATCATCCAATAAATTGAAGATCTGAAGAGAACAAAAAGGCTATGTAAAAGGGAATTTCTCACACCTGTTTGCTGACTGGAACATCAGTCTTCTGTCCTCAAACTAGACCTTATACCATCAGCTCTCCTGAGTCTCCAGCTTGCCAACTCCAGATCTTGGAACTTCTCAGCCAATTCCTTATAACAATCTTTTGATTACTGAGAAAGCCGATTGCTTATGATTATCTCTTTATATATACTATGATAAATATTTATATCTCTAGATGTATATCTCCTATTGGTTTTGTTTCTCTTGGAGAATCTTAACTAATATAAGGTCTTTGGGGGTGCCATTATTTGGCCTACCACACAAGTGACGGTGGCTGACTCCCTTGCTATGCGAATAAGCTCTGCAAATAACCTCTGCTTGTTACGATTTGGTGGTCTTTATTTCTACACTGCAGATAGAATTTCTTCGTCATGTTGAGAGTCTCATGCAAAGGGTGTTAAAACAGGTTTGGCAGCATCAAAAGTATGCTTTATACAGATTAAGGCAGAAAATATAGAAAGTACACTAAGCCAACTTTATAATGTCTCTCTGAGCAGCTGTATCAACACCCTGGAAGGGGCAAGCCTGCCCCATTAGCCATGAACATTTACCACAGAAGTCAAGGGGCACACAAAAGGGGAACTGATTCTGATATCTGGAAAGTTGCAAATGACTGCCAGCACCAAAGAATTACTGATCAAAACAAGAACCACACACGGAGGTGAGCTTCCTTTTTGTTTTTCTTTGACATAGTAAATTGTTATAAAATTGTTTATATAGTTTAAATATCCAATTCTATTGATAAAGGTCTAGGGTGTGTGTATATTATATACACACTATATAATATATATAGTGCCAATTGTATATACTTGTATATATATACATCTATACATATACACATAATTCTTGTTATTCTTGGTAGCTCTGTTCCATAAAGTGGCATTGAACACTGAATTAGTTCACACTAAACCATTGCTCCTAGGGGAAATAGAAGGTTATGTTCCTGTGAGCATCTGGTCACATTTTCATTAAGATATAACCTTGTTTTATGTGTTTCATATCTATATATATCTATATAGATATATATAGATATAACATAAACCTTATTTATATGTAAATATATATAAGACATAAGCCTTATTTAATTTATATTTATTATGGATAATTACTTGCATGAGCTTTAAATTATTTGAAGCTAAGGTAAAATAAGCCATTCTCATCAGCATTGAAAATCTCTTCCACATAATTTTTTCTACATAACACTTAGCAAATATTAAACAAAAATTCTTCCGCAGCCTTCTGATCTGCAGAACCTGCCTTGTCTGCAAGTTTAACACTTTTTATACCATATCACCTTTTGAAATGTGTGAGATAGCCCTCACTAGCTGAGGATTTAATATGTTGCTGGATAACATGACTGTCATTTTCTTTAGTTTTGAGCCTCACAATAATACTGCCCACTATGCTTTTCTGTTATTATTGTTTATTATCATTATCATTGATTATTATCATCATCATTATTATTATTCAGTTGTCATCTCATGAATCCACAAATTTAGCTGTTTTTTTGTAGCTTTATCACATACTCTAGTTGTTACTTTAGCACTTTCTGGAGCATTTTACATATCAATGGGCACATTTTTTCTTTTTTTGAATGTACTATATTGTTGATTCATTAACATTGAACTCATGATTAACAGCACTATAATATATCTCAGAATAAAGCTTATTCAACACACATGTTTTTTTCTGTAAGGCATCATAGTCTTGTGCTTAGGGACACTAGACAGTAATTTATCACTATGCTGGTGGGGCATTTAAAAAAAATCCAGAAAAAGTACAAAAACCACAAAAAAAAGTAGCAATAAAGAGACCACAAAAAAAAACCCACTTATTTACATATGAGACCTGAAAAATTATGATATAGTCTTGTTTGATCTCAGCGGGGAACATGCAGGTCAGACGAATCAAATTTTTCACAGCTCTGTACATATCTATGAAAATGCCCTGAGTATTGGTTTTGTGGTTACAGATACATTTTGAGTAGACAAATGTGCAAACAGAATCCATAGATAATGAGGGTCAGCTGTGTGTGTGTGTGTATTTCTAAATTTCTCTTGAAATTTGTATGTAAAGGTACTCCTAATGTCATTTGAGGTCAAATTGTGATTATTTCTGAATTCCTAAAAATCTCTACCTTTCCATCCCAGAAAGTAAAATAGATGCAAAATCCTGATCTCATGGAGCTTGCATATTAAGGACTGACATATTATATGGAACTTATGCCTGAATATGGCTGTATTAATTTTAATCATAACAATTTCTGCAATATTTTGCATTTCATTTTTCATACCTTCCTAAAAGTCAACATTTACTTTCTTACCGTGCCTAAGTAAAGACTGCATTTCACATTGAGTACATATAGGTGAAGATCTAATCAATGTTGGACTTCCTGCTAGCAGAGAATAGGTCCCAACATTTGATATGCTGCTGAGAAGTGGCATGCTACTTATTTTTCCTTGGGACACTTCAGCTTTTCTTTAATCCTATGCAAAGCCAACTACTCAGAATGATGAGTTATAAGAATTGAAACTAGGCACTGCTTGCCTTTAAAAAAAAAAAAACCTGAGAAATGTCCTGTTATCAATAGGCTGGCAGTTAACTTACATGTGTCAGCCACGGTTCTCAGGTGTGATTTCCTATTTATATTATTACTCATAGCTGTTAATTTTTTTCTCTGGGCAAGTACAGAGACTAAAATTGTACACGGACATTAGTTTTTAAATTTTTCTTTTATGGTCATAATCTGTACATGGTATGTAGGGATGGAAAAAGCAAAACAAAACAACTCCAGTGGTCAACCAAGTATTTCTAGTCAAGTAATTCAGGACTGGTGAAAACGATAGGTTTTATATACAAAGCAAATTTAATGGTAGAGAGGGTATGTGTACACTATTAGATCTTCAATGAAATATTTGTATACCTAGTTAAGCCAACCCAACTGAAGTATTTTCTACTTTCATCTCTTCCTAGAATGAAACCTAAATCTGATATTTAACAAAAACTAAGGTGTTGTTGTACAGTGACAAGATTTCAATTTTATAGTTTCATTCAGATACTAGAAAGAACTATTGGAAACTTCTGACTATCTAAAGATATTTAGTAATTAGATAACACAAGTATTTTCTGCTAAAATGCCTCAGAAAAATACTATACATCACCATTTCATTCTGCTTAATTTATCTATAATCATGCTATGTTTAAAAATAAGAGTATTTTCTGGTAAACACACTTAATTCTTTAAAAAATTCCCTATAAAGATTATTGTTTTCAGTATATAATCTTTTCAAATTAATATTGATGAATCTTGACAAAAAACTTATATCTGTGTCAGATATAATCTGTTCTTTTATAAGTAGGTGCTAGATTGCTCTGATTTGGAGCAGTAGTGACTCGGAATAATGATGCAATATATTTCCAGAAGTCTTTTGTGGTCTCATAAATTATTAATATTTTTATTGCCCCCAAATAAAAACTAAACAATCATAACTTCACTAGGCAAGAAATCAGCATAGTGTCATCGTATCCTATTAAATTCTTTATTTAAGTGTCAATAATAATATAGTAATTTTCATATCTATCATACCTTAGAATTTCAAAATTCTTTTGTGTATATGATTCACCATATTGGAGCTTTCAGAAGGAATAGACTCTGATAAGTGTATTCAAAGTAAAAGTGCGATCAATCAATCATGTAAATAGCACAGCATAATCTAATAAGCACATTCAGTGGCATTTACAAGGAACTGGGATTCTTGGTCAACTTCTTCCATTTCAATATATGCTGGTGTGATTTCCTACAGAAAAAGTATTTTTTCCTCAACATTTAATGCATATGGACACTCTGAATTCCAGTCAAAACATTCATGTGAAGTGTTTAGATTTCCTTTTATAAAATATATAACCTATGCATTTTTATCAGGGCTAAATATTTTGGTATGTCCCCAGCTTTGCTAAAAATATGGTAACTAAAAATATGTCTAATTTACAGCAATCTCTCAAATCTTGTTGATTTCAGTTCTCCTTACTATTTGGCTGTCAGCAGTTCTAGACCTTTTTCAGGATCTCCTCCTCAAATATATATATTTTTCCTCCTAGAATATTTTTAAGAATTCCCATACACATTTACATGTTACCTAGATAGCTTTTAGGCACTCCTGGTATGGGGGTAGATGTCAGTCATTTTCCCTGTCAAGTACTTGGTGGATAGAGTGGTCTCACATACAAGCAGAGTTGCTGCTGTAGTTCTTTATGATCTTAATATCTATGCCATATGCCCTTACTGCCCTTTTGCTTTCCCCCATCAATTCCTGATGGTGGTCCCTCTTCTTTCTTTTATGCTGATAGGGAAATCCCCTCCACTTCTTGTCAGAGGGATTTCCTGTTGCAGAGCTGTTGTGCTGGTAGAGCCTAAAGGCCTCTAAGACTTGAGGGTGAGTGTACAAATGCAAGTCCACATACCATTGTCTAAATATTTCATAGTTACATGAGCAGACTTAAATCCGTTCTTCTTCATCAACAAATATGCCTTTTAACAAATAAAGAGCAAATGATGCAAACACTATGCTGTGGTCCTTGGCTTTCAAGGGCAATGTTGGAAAGCGCTTGCTAATTTGAAAGTACCTCCAAACTGCAAAAGGGAAGAGATTAGAAACAGGGAAATCAAACCATGGCACTACCAGGAGTTATGTTTCACCATCCAAGAATCTATTGCAATCATTTTTTATCGTTATAAAATAATTATTTTTGCTTGAGCACTTCCACTGTTCCCAAAATTCTCCCTGCATTCTGAACTGGAGTCTATATCGGCGGTGACACACCGATTTGCTCAGCTTTGGGGTGTAGTTGCTGTTGCTTTGAGGACCTAACATAAGAGATGCCAGGTAGTGATTCCCTAAGGCCTGAATGTTATCATTTTGATGATGGATATTTGGGGTTACAGTTGTGGGGTGCCAGCAGTGAGTGCCACAATCTGGGTAACCCAGGCATCCAGAGTTCTGTAATAATTTTGGTGTTGATAAGGCACAGGTCCCAGGCTGAGGCCCCTCTTGCAGTACTGCCCTCTCGTCCTGGTTTCTTCCTTCCTGGCCCTCCCCCTCTGCAGAGGATGTGGAGCACAACTTAGTGGCACATTGTATATTCAATGGGTGCTCCTGTTGAAACCAAGGTCTGCATGCTCAGTCAGGTCTCTCTTCCTCTTTATCCCTGGAAGCTTTGTTGGGAGCCTTGCTCTCTTCTTTTATTCCAGCTCTCTGGGGAGCACCCCCTCCTCACAGTTATTCACCCAGAATTACGTCTATGTTAATTTGCTTTCCACTTACTTTCTAAACTCTAAAAACAAAGAGGTATGCCTAGATTTTGTTTTAGATGTCCGTGAATATTACATGACTTGTAAGCATTTCTCAAAATAATGTCAGCCAGTTGGGTGGTTGATCTGCCCAGGGACTTTTAGCAGGTTGTGTTGCCACCACTTGCCATCCGAAGTGGTTTTTTGTTCTCTGAGCCTGCAAAAATGGTCTCCTATTGCATGTGCACTTCCCTCAAATAGTGTAAAAATAACGTACTCTACAATAAAATCATATACTGTAGTCAGTTCCTGATTCCAATGTTACTCTATTCTCCAGCTAGTCAATTTTATATAGGTAAATATTCAGATAGTGCAATGCCAACATTAATAAGACATGCTGCACTGGTACCAAACATTTGGAGAAAACCTTTGGGTACAGTTTGGCTTAAGTCAATGGCCTTAATATGAGTGTACTGTGTTTGGTCTCAGACTCACTGTAACTCAATCAGTAACATTTCTGGATGAAATTGGCTACATTTTAGTATCTTTATATTTCTTCAGCCATGTATTGATACACATTCCTGAAAACAGAAATGCAGATAACACAAAGGAAAGGAAAAATGATACCAACTATGCTAAGAGTTAAAAGGAAGTGATTTTAAAAATTTATCATGATTTTTTTGTTTTACTTTTATCTTTTTAATTATGTTCAGTTAGCCAACATATAGTACATCATTAGTTTTTGATGTAGTGTTCAATGATTCATTAGTTGCATAGAACACCCGGTGCTCATCACAACATGTGCCCTCCTTAATACCCATCACCTGGGTATCCCCTCCCAGGGGGAATACCCTTCCTTCTGTAACCCTCAGTTTGGTTCCCGGAGTCCAGAGTCTCTCATAGTTTTTCTTCCTCTCTGATTCCTTCCCATTCAGTTTTCCCTCCCTTTTGCTGTGGTCCTCCATGCTCTTCCCTATGTTCCACATATGAGTGAAACCATATGATAATTGTCTTTCTCTGCTTGACTTATTTCACTTAGCATGATCCCCTCCAGTTCCATACATGTCAATACAAATGGTGGGTATTTATCCTTTCTGATGGCTGAGTAATATTCCATTGTATATATGAACCATATCTTCTTTATTCATCTGTTGAAGGGCATCTCGGCTCCTTCCACAGTTTGGCTATTGTGGACACTGCTGCTAAGAACATTGGGGCTCATGTGTCCCTTCTTTTCAGTATGTCTGTATCTTTGGGGTAAATATCCTGTGGGGAGATCACTGGGTTGTAGGGTAGCTCTATTTTTAACATCTTGAGGAACCTCCATACTGTTTTACAGAGTGGCTGAACCAGCTTGCATTCCCACCAACAGTGTAGGAGGGTTCCCCTTTCTCTGCATCCTTGCCAACATTTGTTGTTCCCTGTCTTGTTAATTTTTGCCATTCTAACTGGTGTAAGGTGGTATCTCATTGTGGTTTTGATTTGTATTTCCCTGATGGCTAGTGATGTTGAACATTTTTTCATGTGTCTGTTAGCCATTTATATGTGTTCTTTGGAGAAATGTCTGTTCATGTCTTCTGCACATTTTTTGACTGGATTATTTGTTTTTTGGTGGTTGAGCTTGATAAATTCTTTATAGATCTTGGATACCAGCCCTTTATCTGAAATGTCATTTGCAAATATCTTCTCCCATTCCATAGGTTGCCTCTTAATTTTGTTGGCTGTTTCCTTTGCTGTGCAGAAGCTTTTTATCTTGATGAAGTCTGAAAAGTTCATTTTTGCTTTTGTTTCCTTTGCCTTTAGAGACGTGTCTTGAAAGAAGTTGCTGTGGCTGATGTCAAAGAGGTTACTGCCTATGTTCTCCTCTAGGATTTTGATGGTGGATTCCTGTCTCACATTTAGGTCTTTCATCCATTTTGAGTTTATCTCTGTGTATGGTATAAAAGAATGGTCCAGTTTCATTCTTCTGCATGTGGCTGTCCAGTTTTTCCAGCACCATTTATTGAAGAGACTCCCTTTTTTTCCATTGGATGTTCTCTTCTGCTTTGTTGAAGATTAGTTGACCATAGAGTTGAGGGTCCATTTCTGGGGTCTCTATTCTGTTCCATTGATCTATGTGTCTGTTTTTGTGCCAATACCATGATGTCTTGATGATCACAGCTTTGTAATATAGCTTGAAGTCAGGCATTGTGATGCCGCTAGCTTTGGTTTTCTTTTTCAACATTCCCCTAGCGACTTGGGGTCTTTTCTGATTTTTTTGTTTGTTTGTTTTAAATGACACTGAGTTAGAAAGCATTATGTAGGAATTAACCTACAGAAACACATCTTTATGAAACCACTCATAGAGAAGGTGATTACTACAAGCTTAACTGATAGTTTGCCACTTTAAAAGTCAAAATAATCTGTTGGGTCTTAGAAATAGTAAGTACACTATCATTCGTTGTGTTATTCAATTTCTTGACCCCTACCCACATTGTAGAGGATATGTCTAAGAATGAGGTGATGATTCAGAAGAGTGAAACAAAAAGTAATAAACCTACAGCCATTTCACATTTTGGAGGACATGGGTAATGAGAGCTGACCCCTCTCTGTTTCTGTATTTTATTTACAATAATTGGCAGGATGCTATGACTTTCTACTCAGTACTACTTGGAGAAAGTAAGAAACATCTGATGAGGATATAACAGACAATACCAAGTAATTGCATGGTTTTTAAAATAAATGATGCAGCTTTGTGTGTCAGGTGACGATGGGGATATTTGGCTGCTGATAAGACATTTTTTTCTATTTCTCTTGCCAGATAATTCTTCGAAAAAATGGCTCAGGTGATGGGAATGACTATCTTTTACAGGCTGGTCATTATCTTCTCCCTTGGGATGCAAATAAGCTTGGTCAATATGATTAGAATTATGGTAATTTTCAACTTGAGTGACTTGTGGCCAAAAATTACAACTATAGACACTTTTCTTGAGAATTTGAATGTTTCCTTGTAAAACTTTGCTTTAGGCTGAATCTTGATTGGGGAAGTTTTATTTACCAAGTTTATTATTCATTCTTAGGACGAAATCTTTCCAGTTAGTCAAAATATAGGGGATATACTCCAATTAAAAACAAAAACTTTTTCATTTCAAACATATAGAAAGATTATGCTACTTAAAATTGTACTTTCCATAGTACAGAAATCTAGAATATAATTTTGATACTTAGTATTTTAAAAATTGTCATGGCTTTATTGCATAATGATTGCCACACAATAAGCTGTACATAAAGTACACAGCTTTAAATAACTGGAAATATATATACACCTGTGTATATGTGCCTCAATAAAGGAAATGAACATACCATCATCCCCCAAAGTTTCCTCCTTTTCCTATATAATCCCTCTGTCTCATCCTAGCCCTTCCCAGGCATCCACTGATCTGCTGTCAGTATAGAGTTAATTAACATTTTCTGGAAATTTATATAAATATGATTGTACAACATATACTTTGTTTTTTGGTCTAGCTTTTTTAATTCTGCCTGATTATTTTGAAGTTCATCCATTCTGTTGAAGTATGTCTTCTTATTACTATTGTATGAATATACAAAAAATTTTTATCCATTCATCCTGTTTATGAGCATTCAAGTTGTTTCCAGTACTTGACTGTTACTAATAAAACTTTAAACATGAAACTTTAAACAGAAATATGTCAGCAATAACATTAAAACAAAATGGAATAAGTATTTCAATTAAAATATGAAAATTATCAGATAATATTAAAGAAGTAACTATGAAGTACGTATAAGAGACATATCTTAAATATAAAAGGACATAAAATTTGGCATGTTTTCATTTCTCTTGAGGAAATATCTAGGATCAGAATGGGTCAGCTCATGTGGTAGGTAGTTGTATACTTGAATTTTTAAGACACTGACAAATTATTTTAAAATATGGTTGCATCATTTTACATTCCCATCACCATGTATGAGAGTCCCAGTTTTGATCCATATCCTTGCCAATGTTTGGTGTGATCAGTCTTTTTTAATTTCAGCTATTTTAATAGATGGATAGTGGTATACCATTGTGGCTTTAATTTGCATTTATCTAATGAATAATGATACAGGGTATCTTTTTATGTACTTGGTATCTGTAGTGCCCAGGTTTTTTTTTTTTATTGAGTTGTTCTCTTATTATGGAGTCATTGAGTATTCCTTATTATGGAGTCACTGAGTATTCCTTAAATATAAATTTCCAATACAAGTTCTTTGGTAGATATGTGATTGTAAATGTTGTCTCCAGTCTGTGGCTTCTTCTTTCATTCTCTTAACAGTATCTTTCAAAGAACAGAAGTTCTGAATTTTGACAAACTATATCATTTTTAAAATGAATTATACTTTTCTTTTCTTCAAGAAGTTTATAGCTGTAGGTTGTATGTCCCTGATCCACTTTGAGTTCATTTTTTGCATGGTCTGAGGTATGTATTAAAGTTTATGTTTTTACACATGGATGTGTTTTTTTTCCAGCACTATTTGTTGAAAACACTATTCTTCTTCCATTGAATGGCTTCTGCCAAAAAATCAGTGGTTAATATGTTTGAGTGTATTTGTAAAATCTCTTTTCTGTTCAAATCTCTTTCTTATTTGTTTAATACTATTGTATTGATTACTGTAGCTTTATAATGAGTCTTGAAATAATGTAGAGTGAATCTTCCAGATTTTTTGTTCTTTTTGAAAGTTAGGTTCTTCACTGCTCTTTGTCCTTGGCATTTACATATGAATTTTAGAATCAGCTTGTCATTTCTACCAAAAAAACCCTGCAGAAATTATGGTTGGGATTGCTTTAAATTTATAGTTCAATTTTGAGGAGAGTGACATCTTAACAAAATTTAGTCTTTTGTTTCATTGACATCATATATCTTTCAATTTATTTTGTTCTTTAATTTCTCTCAGCAAAGTTTTGTAGTTTTCAGTGCACATAGACAGCTTTTGTCAGTTATCTCTAAGTATTTTGTCACTTTTGATGCTTTGTAAATAATTTTAAAATTTCAATTTCTGATTATTTGTTATTATATGGATATGCAATAGATTTTTATATTGATCTTGTGTTTCATCACTTTCTAAATTAGCTTATTTGCTCTAGTAACATTTTTGTAGATTCTGTAACATTTTCTACATAGACATGTTATCTGAGAGTAAAAAGTTTTCTTTCTTTCCAAACTGTCTGCCTTTTATTTCATTTCTTTTCAAACTATCTGTACTGATTAGGACCTCTAGTACAATGCTGAATGGAAGTGGTGATAGTGGAGGAGATGCCTTGTTCCAGATCTTAAGGGGAAAGCATTTAGTCTTTCAATATTAAGTAGGCTGTTAACTGTACGCTTTTTTTTTTTTTTTTAGATTTTATTTATTTATTTGAGAGAGTGAGCAAGAGAGGGAGAGAGAGAGCTCATGAGCCGGGGGGGGGGGGGGGCGGTGGGAGGGGAGGAGGAGCAGAGGGAGAGGGAAAAGCAGACTCCCTGCTGAGCAGGGAGCCCTGGACACCACATGGGGGAAGTTCCCTTCTATTCTTGGAGTTTTTTTATAAGAAATAGATGTAGAAAAAGCATTTGATAAAATCTGACATCAATTGACATGATTACGTAGTTTTCCTTCTGCAGTATGTTGATGAATTATGTAGCTTGCTTTTAGTGTTAAATACAACTTGTATTTCTGAAATAAAAACCTTTATCCTTTCAGGTCTTGCTTTAAGCCTTGTTAGGGTAGTCCAGAACATTTGGTCTAATTATCCCCCTACTGAGACAAAACCATTTTGAGTATTCCTCCCTAACTGACCAATTAAATTTTTTACTCAGGCTGGTAAGAACAGGAAATATTTCTAGTTTAGTACTATCTTCAAGGAATGTTCTTTGCTCCCTCTTCTCCTTTCCAATGGTTCTTTTCCATACTAAGTTAATTTTTTTAAAAGCATGTGCTCAGTGGTACTTAGCTAAAGACTCAGGGAGGGGCTTCTGTAAATGTCTGGGGTTTCCTCCTCTCTGGCATTCTGTCCCATGACCTCAAGCTACTGTGACTCCTCCCGCTATCCATCTTTATCTTTTCTGTGCCTGGTTCCTCCTCCTTGTACCATAAAGTATAAATTTTTCTTAAGGCAGTAAATTCAGGCAATCTTAGTGTTCACTTCTATTGTTTCCCTTCTGTCAGGGATCTTTGTCCTTATTGCCTGATGTCATTTCCTTGAGGGTTGTTTGCCTTCGTAGTTTGTCTCTTGTTGTTGTTGTTGTTTTTTCTTAATTTGTTTCAGGTGGAAGGGTAAATCTAGTTCCATCCTGACCAGAAGAAAAAAAGTCTCTATTAATATTTTAAAGGAGGGGCGCCTGGGTGGCTTAGTAGGCTAAGCATCTGCCTTTGGCTCAGCTCATGATCCCAGGGTCCTGGGATGGAGCCTGTGTTGGGCTCCCTGCTCAGCGGGGGATCTGCTTCTCCCTCTCCCTCTGTCCCTCCCCCTGCTTGTGCACACACACTCTCTCTCAAATAAATAAATAAAATCTTTAAAAAATATTTTTTAAAGTATACCTTTTCTTCATCCTCAAAATCTATTACTCTATGAATTAAAGTCTACTTACTCTTTGGTAAGGTTGGTTAATTTTTTTAATTTAATTTTATTATGTTATGTTAATCACCATACATTACATCATTAGTTTTTGATGTAGTGTTCCATGATTCATTGTTTGCGTGTAACACCCGGTGCTCCATTTAATGTCTCACCCAGCCACCCCATCCCTCCCACCCCCCACCACTCCAGCAACCCTCAGTTTGTTTCCTGAGATTAAGAATTCCTCATATCAGTGAGATCATATGATACATGTCTTTCTCTGATTGACTTATTTCGCTTAGCATAATACCCTCTAGTTCCATCCGCGTCATTGCAAATGGCAAGATTTCGGGGGTTTTTTGATGGCTGCATAATATGGTTAATTTTTAATTTAATTTGCCTCAATTTTTAACTTTCAAAGTTCTGGACTCTCTTTTTTTTTTTTTTTTGAAGTTCACAGAGACTGAATTCTGCTTTCATAACAATGAGTACTTAACATGATTTGAAACAGGCAATATTTGACTTTGAAACCTGTGACATCATGCATTTCATATGCTTGTTGTCTTCATAGCATTAATTGCTCCATTTCCCTTGAAGAGTTTTATTATGCCCATTTACTCATTCACTAAGTTTATGATGAGCTTGAGGAATACAGTGATAAAGTAGCTACCATTCTTTGTCCTGTAGTAGAAGAAGGTCATGCTATTAACAAGTGACTGTAGTAAAATGCTAATTTTCAAGTAGTTAAACACAACTTCTCTGCTAGTTATTGCAGTGTTTTGATGTCCAAATATAAAATGCAGTGACATCCAACGAAACCTAAGCCCTGGTAAGGTCATATTCTATGAGAATGCTGGTCACTCATTTTATCTTCACTGAGCTCCAGTATGGTAACTAAAATAATTACCTATATCTAACATTATTTTTTATATTTTCTCCCTTCAGTCTATATATAATTCTATAATCAACATTAATTTTGGGGGGAACAAGTCAGGAGATGAATGTAAATATATTCTTATTTACAACAAATAAAACAATATATGGAGAGTTTTAAAGCATGGAATAACTTGAAAGCATACTCTGAGATGTTAAAGATATCCACTTTATAGCAAATTTTGGTATAAATATATTTAATAAGTAAAAGGATATTTAGTAATATTCTGATATCAACTTCCAGTTCACATTAAAAAGGAACTTGTTTTAACTCTTAATTAGAATGGTTAATGGATTAGTCTCCAATCTGGTGTGGTATCTGTTTATCCAAGTTTTTCTGATTCTCTTTCGTCATCTATGTCTTATGAATTAGGTTGCTTCAGAGTCCTTATTAAAAATCATAGAAAATCCTCAGTCTTAAACACTTAATTTCAAGTTAAATATTTAAGTACCCAATATTTATCAATTGCTCCCTGTGGAAATCTTTCTTTTACCCTCCTAGGCTCTGAAAACTGATGGCCATCTAAGCTTTGTGTGGAGCACCTTTATGAATGTTTTCACTGTTTTTGCTTGACCTTTCAATTCTTTCATTTTAGCAACTATACTGCAACCTGTGTCTCCTTGCCATAAGCAGTGTTCTCTCCTGGCTAAAAACCTGTTCTTTCCAGCACGTGGTGGCAAAGATAACTTTGCCCCTTTTGTAGAGTAAAAATTACTTATTTGGTATAATAAATGCTAAAAACAGATCCACCATTTTGTTCTCCATGACTCATTCTGTTTAATGCAAATTAGTAGTGCAGGGATGATTTATTAACAATTTCAGGGCCTCTATAATGTAATCTACATGGTCACTCAGGGCAAAGAAGAGAAGGGGTAGGACTGCATATTGCACAGATACAGGTAAGTTAGGGTCTTTGACACTAGTCTTGTTAAGTCATTTACTGGGTTATTTTAGAAAGTCAAATTCACTGATGTTTCCTCATTTGGAAAACAGGACCTAATAAATTCTCTTTAAGATACATCAGGCCTGAGAGCTGGAAAGAAAGATGGACTACAATGAAATAACATGTACATTTAAGGCAAACAATGTCATAAAATTCAATGGTAATTGGGCTGGTCAAAGATTAAAATTTCAGACACCTAAAATGTAAATCATATGGAAACAAAACTTTATAGCTGTTTCTCACTGTAATGCTCTGTATATATGACACATGCTCTATGGATGAAACTGCAATGTTACAAAAAATCTCTTCAAGTTATAATTAACCAAAAGTAAATACTAATGAAAGGCCAGAAGAGATTCTCATGGGGTTCTACTCAAGAGCAAGCATGGTGATGGTTTTCCAATATGTGCAAGTGACTTAAATAAAAATATGCATAGACCATTCTTTATTCCTGCCTGATCAGAAGCAATCCTTTTATTTTCTTCTACAGGCAATATTTCTTTGAGGGATGCTCGGTTTTAATTTATTATTATCTTCAACAGTTAACACTGTACATTGTACCTAGAAGATGCCTATAAATATCTGTTGGACAAATTAATTAAATTCAGAAATTAGCACACTTCGCATGGAGATTTTGTGGGTATGAATTTCTCTTCAAAGTGTTTCTATCTAATCATCATGTAACAGAATGAAAAATGCTTCTGGAAGATGCTCTCCACCACAGATTTCCTCAAAGGTGGAGGCATATGAGGGCCATGTTTCATCAGCCGTCCAATAATCAGTGAGGTGTTCACTTATTTACACTCTCTAAGTGTAATCACCCCAGATTTCTTATATCATTTTCTGAGAAATATATTTAATATTTTTTGGATATCTTATATTACATTTTGACTCACCCTAGGAAAGAAAAGATGCTTCTCTAATTATAGGCCCTAAGTCAATTGTATTATCTAATAGCCACCTTCGAATCAAATAAACATTAAAGAATCAAGGAGGTTTATTTAGCACTTAATCTGTTTGAGAAAAGCCTAAAATTGTTCTGTTCTGCATATGGGAGGGGGGGTTAAAATGACAGAGGAAAAAGAATTGCAGAAAATGCCATTTGATTTTTGTCTGCATTTGATAAAGGGGGACATAATAGTCTGGATAACTGACATTGAATATAAGCATAATGGAGAGGAGATTTAGCCTGGGAACTGTAGGGGCAGTCCGTGGTGAACTAACTCACTGTGAACAAGTTATTCATTTATTTGTTCCTCAGTTTTCTCATCTAAATTGGGGTAATGGAAATAACAACACCTATCTCATAGGACTTTTCTTTACTTGGAAAAGTCTTAAAACAGAAAGATAGGCAGTAAGTACTTGTCAGATAATAGCTATTATTATTTCCCATATGAAAATCCATTAGTTTTCAGTTGAATTTCTCTCCAAATTGGCTTTGAATATAAAGTCTTCACTTTTTGGATCATGGGCTTTAGAGCACTGGTTCTCAAAAACTGGGTTGCTTGGGGTGCCTGGGTGGCTCAGTCGGTTAAGTGGCTGCCTTCGGCTCAGGTCATGATCCCAGGGTCCTGGGATCGAGCCCCGCATCGGGCTCCCTGCTCAGCGGGGAACCTGCTTCTCCCTTTCCCTCTGCCTGCTGCTCTGTCCACTTGGGCTCTCTGTCAAATAAATGAATAAAAAAATCTTTAAAAAAAAACTGGTTTGCTCATTGGATGGAAACTCCTGGGCAGTTGAAAATAACGTATTTATGCCCGGATCTGACTCCTAGGGGTTCTGATTTAAGTGGAATGGAGAAAGACCTTAACGCTGTGAGCAGTGTCAGAACTCCCCAGGTGACTGTAATTGTGCATCAAAGTGTGAAAACTGTTCTAGAGAATGCCTTTCTTCAGTTACAGGGAACAAAAACCAAGCCAGTGATTTAAAAAAAAAAAAAAAGGAAAAAGATTTGTTCTTAGTGTCAGGAATAACACCATAGAACAATTCAACCTCAGGAACTCAATTACATCTTGCTTCTATATTCTGCCTTATTTATGACATCTGCTCCCAAATTGCCAAATTGAAATATCATGTTTGCAGAAGGTTTAAGTCCTAATAGGACGCTGCTTTTAGGGCTTTTAGGGCGCCTGGGTGGCTCAGCCGTTAAGCGTCTGCCTTCATGATCCCGGGGTCCTGGGATCGAGCCCCACATCGGGCTCCCTGATCGGCGGGGAGCCTGCTTCTCCCTCTCCCGCTCCCCCTGCTTGTGCGCTATCTCCCTCTCTCTCTGAAATAAGTAAATTAAAAAAAAAAAAGATACTGCTTTTACTCCTGAAGTATAATGCCAGCCTGAGTGGCTTTTCTATTCTTTATAGTTGCTTCTTAATGGGATCACCACCACTTTCCCAACTGTATTAGTTTCTTTTGCTATGTAATACATTATTACAAATGTAGCAGCTTATGTAATACATTATTACAAATGTAGCACCCATTTAATTTATTAGCTCCCAGTTCTGTAAGTCAAAAGTCTGAACACGGAGTTGCTGGGTTATATGCCTAGGTTGTCACCCTGCTGAAATCAGGTTCTCACATGGCAAGGTTTTAACTCTAGGCTCTGGAGAAGAATTCACTTCCAAGCTCATTCTTGTTGTTGGCAGAGTTCGGTTCCTTGGGTTGTAGAATTGAGATTCCTCTTTTCTTGCTGGCTGTCAGCCGGGATCCTCTCTTAGCTCCTAGAGACTACCCGCAGTTTTCTTTCCTTCAGGCCAGCAGAAAATAATGTTTTTCTGACTTCCAATCATAATTCTCTGTGACCAGACCAAAAAAAAAAAAAAAAAAGCAAACAAACAAAAACAACTCTTTGAATTTAAAAGATCCAATTCAGCAGCTATTCCAGATGTCTGTTGTCTGTCTTGCCTTGTGATACTCTCAGTTGCCTATAGAACTTGTGCTGTTGTCCTGGATCCCCATTTCCCAACCTTCAATTCCAACTCTGTGTTTCCAGTTACATTTTCCCAGGGCAACAGTTAGATAATTTGATAAAAGAATCTGCTTGGACCACTGATGGATTGAGAATAGAAGAAAGTCTTAATAGACTTTCTTTATACCCTCTGCATGGGATAAGTTTCCTTATTTCAAATGTCCACTCGGAGTCTACTTTGATGGTTGGGCTATAGTGGGCCCTCTGAGAAAGTGCTTTATTGCCAGAGGGAAGACCATTTCTTATTACAGGAAATATGTTGGAAAAAAACTCATTTCTTTAAAAAAACAGAATTTTGAAAGCATTCCAAGTGAAACAGATCATGAATATTCTGCTCCCCAAGGTAGAAGCTGTAAATGAAGATGAAGATTTCTAATGCTGGAAAATGACACTGATTAAATATGGAGTAAGGGTGTTTATGTGAGTATTTTGGCCCAGTTATAAGCATTTTTCTTTTCCCTAGCATAGATCCCAGCTATTAATTTTCCTTACAGGCTGATAGCCTTACTGTTGCCCGGCGTTAACAATACAGGTGAAAAATAGGGTTTGTAAGTTTACTACTGGGGGCCCAGTGGTCACTTATTTCAAACTTGATTTCTGATATGACTTTGTTATTTGGTCCTTATATATTTGCAGCTAAAGACTGTATTAAATGCTTTTGACTTCTCTAAAACCTATAGGTCTTTTGTAGAAATTTGCTATAATTAATACCACATCTTTCTGCAAAAATATTTTCTCCTATGACATAGATGAGTACAATAAGTAACTTTCTTCTTCATACAGTCAGTATCCATAAAGTGCCAAATGCTGGTGTCAGCTACGCTATACACCTCTAGATATATCCTTGGTCTTTGCGATCATGCAATTCTTAGAATCAATTTTAGGTCAGTGAGCCACAATGCCTTACCTTTTATTTTCTTCCTAGACATTGAAGCAGAATCTTAAGCAATACACACATCCCTAAAATCCCCACAAAAAATTAACCAATCATATTTCTTTGTTTGGTTTTCCACAGGGTATACAATCTTTAGAACATCCAAGCTTAGGATGTCGGTACTAAAGGGATAGCTTGCTAAGCATGTTGACATTTCTACTCCTCAGGTTCCTTTTGTGGATCCCAATATTTCTTCCTTTACATACCTCCAAAAAAGCAATCGCTTTTTATCCGTCTTTAAAGCTTAATAAATATTTTAACTTACAACCCCTTCAGTTTTACTAATTGAATTACTTGGATTAATGATTTCTACTGAAAACTTATTTGTAGCAAATAAAGGTAAAAGAGAAATATTGCAAGTCCCCTATATCCATTTAATTTTTACTTATTTGTATTTCTAATGATTTATAGCTCTTTCTACAAGAGAAACTTTCTTATAACTAGAATTACTTGAGATTAAGAAAATTCTGTTTATCTTGTAGATTTATTATAACAAACAATTAAAAACAAAAAGAAAGAAAGAAAATGCTTCAAGGCCAGTAATGTAGTACTAGGGTTGTCTGCTTTAATCATTTGAATATTTTCAGGAAGATAATATAAAAAGCTGGGAGAGAGCTGGCTATGAAGATCTAAGTATAGAAACAAAGGATATGGTAAATGGAGGGTCATATTCAGAAGACAAGGAAGAATAAGATTGAGACTTATAAAAGAAAATCATGTTTGCAAGCAATTATAAGACTCTCTTACCGAAACTACCAATTATTTCCATTTCAGACACTACCTTGAAATTTGAAGACCTAAATTAAATTAAATTTCTCTTAGTTTCAGTTATCCTTATTTAAGAAAAATGAGAATCATTTGGTTTGTTTTTATGAAGTACTATCATGATACCTTCTCACTTGAAAAGCACTGATCTTTAGAACTACTGGCCATGTGACCACGGTTGGAATTGTTGGAAATATGGGGCACTGGTCTGGTAAGGAACTGGTGGTATGGTGGTGGGGAGATGTTTGAGGGTTTCCTGAAAATGCAAAAGGATCCACGAACAAAGCATCTGCTGGGCAAAGCAGATGTTCAAATACTATAGTGACAGTCTAAATGACAAAGTCAGAGGTCAAAGGCAGGAATGAACCGTCTGGGAGAAGCCGGGCAGGATGAAGCCAGAATTGGAGCTGATAGCAAAGTAGAAAGGGAGACAGTTTAGACAAACAACACAAAAATCAAAGGATGTTTGCCTTTATTAGCCAGAGGGAAACCTAGAACCAGACTCCCTAGGTTGGACTCCTGGCTCTCCTATTTACTATATCTGTGATATTGGTCAGGTTAATTAACATTTTTAAGTATTTGATTCCTCATATATAAAATGGGAAAATTGTAGTAAAATCATCCAGTAGTTTTGTGAGAATTAAATGAATCAGTATATGTAAAGTGCATAAAACATTAGTGTATACCTAATAGATGTTACTTTTACATTGTTTTTGTTTTTATTAAAGTGAATGAAATTAAATAGTTAATGTTCTAGGCACTATGCCTTTTTAAATATTTCTAACATCCCTGTGATATGTTTGTTACACCTCTTCGAAAGATGAAGAAACTAAGTTTCCTGTCTGATATATCAGACAGGAAAAAAATGACCTCTCCAAGGTTTCACAGTTGGAAAAAAAAAAGAGATGGGATGAAGATTAAGATACCTCTGACTTCCCAGATGATATACGGTTTTATTTTCACTACTTCACAACTATGTATAACATGAAAAGTCTCACTAAAGGCCATGTAATTTTAGATGGAAAAGTAAAGTGATTCTGCTGAATAAAGAGGAAAGAGATGAGCTGGTTTTGCTTTGACAGAATTTGGTGCATTTTAATTGGGTCTTGACTATGCATGCATGTTAGGTAGCTAGGTAAAAGGCTAGGTAAAAAGCAAGTAAAAATTCAAAAGCAAAGAACAGTTTAAAAAATCACATTGTAGGTGTTCCTTGTACCTCATCATGGGGGTGTGGTGACTGATATATTAAAGTAACTGAGTTACTTTGTATGACGAGAACATAGAATGATGAATTCAGCAATTGGAAGAACATCTAGGTAGGTGTTTGGGGCCCCATTACCAATGGCCCTGAATTATATAGTGAAGATTTTCATCTATGTACTGTAGATAGTGAGGAAATGGGTACGAATTTTTTCAATGAAGATGAAAATAATAAAATATGTACTGAAAGAACTCTGGTAGCAAGGCAAAGGGTATTTTTGTTGTGCGAGAAAGTGGGCAAAGGGTATCATCAAACTCTAAAACTAGACATGATAATGAGCTTTTTCATCAGAATAATGGAACTAGGATGGAATCCTTAGATAAATAATTAAATAAAATAAGACTCAAAAGCTATATTTAATATTAGAAGCTTAGAGACCATTGTGAATGGTAGGTTTTTTGGCTGTGGCAACTGATTAAAAGATGATTCATTATTATGTGGGAAGACAGGTGGAAAAGCCGACTTTAGAGGGAAAATGAGGAGCTCAGTTTTGAACAGGTTAAGTTGAAGGTACGGTAAGGTGAGTTTGATAAGGCAGTCTTTGAAACATATGTCTCTGATACTCAGAAGACTGGCTGGGACTAAAGATGTAGACGTGAGTTCTGACTGTGTAACTAATAGTCGAGTTCCTGTGAATCCTAAGATTACTCTGTCTACGAAGATAGACGGCAGAGGACATGGATAGCAGTAGAACCTTGGGAAAAAGCAGTATTTAAGTAGCAAAAAAGGGGAACTTGCTGTTCAAGAGGCTGAAGCATAATCAGAGATTTAGGGAAGCTATGAAAACAGAGGTGTAATAGAAGATCAAAGATCAGGAAATTTGCAAGATAGTGCGGTCAGTTTTAGAACATCAGGACTCTGGGGTCAAGGAGGATGAGGATTTCTAAGAAGTCACTGGATTTGACAACTATGAGGCAATAGGAGATTTTTTTTCCCAAGAACATTTTTAGTGAAGTAATCAGAGGAAAAGTAGATTATAATGAATGGAAGAATGAGTGAAAGTGAGAAGGAGGAGACAGCAAATACAAATGACTCTTCTAAGAAGAGTTGAGTTGGCAGGTGATGATAGAGAATCAATTATTAGAGGAGAAAGCATGGTTTTCTTTGAGAAAAGAGCAAATAGAATTGATACAAGTGACTTTTTTTTTTTTTTAGGTAAATTTTGAGGTGGAGCGGAGGTTGAAAATATTTGCTCCTAATGGTTTCTATTTCCTGATAGTATGAAACAAGGACATTTGCTGGGCTCTGAAACTTGGATTTGAAATCTTCTACTAAGGGTTGATTAAATAATTGGGACAATAAGTGGATAAGTGTCAAATGTATTTTTAAAAACAGCAAGAAATTTGCATAGCGGTGTTGATTTCACTGCAATATACTCTTAGCAGCTTGGGAAAAGGAACAAAAGAAATGGACAGATGGGCTGACCCATAGCTGGAAATAGGCAAGGCAGATGTATAAAGTCAAAGAGTAAAAAGATATTGATCCAGCAAGATTCAGATAAGGAAAATTGGAATGGGAGAACTAAACTATATTCAATATCATTGACACTGATCTGATGTTTTAAAAAAGAAAGCAGGACTAAAACTAGGGATAAAAGTTTGTCAGTTATCTCTTACCTTTCATATTTTGCATGCATATTGTGATAAGAGGGATGAATTTTTAAAATAATTCCCAAGTTGCTGACATATGACTAAAAATGTTTTTTGTAAAGATGTGACAAAATTGGCATAGTCTAAGTGAGTAAAATAGCATCTTAGACTTCTATATGGACTTCATGAGACATGGAAAGTGAAACATGTTGACTTTCTCCAACTTGCGTGCCCGGTGACCTTAGGCGAGTGAGTCTTCCTTTTCTGAGCTTTAGTTTTCTCATTGGTGTAATACATGGTATACCAACCTCAAAAGTTCTTTGAATTGTCAAATTTACTTAGAGTTTACTTAAAGCAAAATGATTCAAAGAGTACTGTTCCATGCCAGAAAAAGGGAGACGGTGGTTTCAAGATCAAACAAATTTGGGAAACTCTAGTGTGTTTTCCTCTTAAAGTGTACCAGAATTCTACAGAACATATTTGAGAAGTCTTTCATTACATATATTCTCTTTGATTTATTTGGGTCCCAAGAACTGTGAGGAAGGCTACATCAGAAAATATGCTGTACGTTATGGCCAGAATAGTAACCGTTTTTGCTTAAATTTTATTTTGAGAGTCTCCCACTTAATTTATAAATGTAAATCATCATATTATACTTGACATGTATTTTGGATTAGGATCAACCATAATTAAAAAAATATTATTCATATTTCTTTAGTGGCCATCAATTTCTCAGGCACAGAAAACCCTCAATATTCAGTATAAAATTTTAATTCACTTTATATGGCTGGCTGCGATTTGCTAATGTTTTTGTTCAGGATTGTTTACCTCTCTTAAAACATCTTTTTCAGGTTTTTGTATCAAGGTTATGCTGACTCCATAAAATGATAGGGGAATTACTCCATTTTCTGTTTACGAGAAGACTTTGTGTAGGATTTTACTTGAATATTTGGAAAATTTTCCTGGTATGTTAATTTGGAGCTAGAGATTTCCTTATAAAAAGATGACAAAGATATAGCAGTTATAGAAATACATTTTTAAATTTCTTCTTTTGTAAAGTTTTGATAAATTGTTTTTCTAGAAAATTTTCCAGATCATGTAAATTTTAAGGTTTACTGGTATATAGTTGTATATATATTTTCTTAAATTTTAAAGACTGTAATTATGTCATCATTTTCATTCCCCATGTTGGATTAGTTCTGCCTTCTCTCCCCCCCTTTTTTTTTCTTTCTCAGTTTTGCCATATGTTTGTCAACATTTTTTGTCTTTTTAAAGAATGAATTTGTGGTTTTATTGACTTTTATTGCTGTATATATATATATATATCCTGCTTTTACTGTATTATTTCCTTTTTTCTTTTAGTTTAATTTGCTATTTATTTCCTAATTTCTAGAGATAGTTACATAGATCATTGATTTTCTTTTCTGTGAGTGTGTGCAGTATAAATGTTCAAGATTATAAATTTTTCTCCAAACACGTGTTTAGCTGTATTCCTCAGGCTTTGACATATGTTTTTTTCATTATCAATTAGTTAAAAAATATTTTATACTTTTCATTCTGATTTCTTCTTTGACTGTTTTTTTTTTTTTAGAAGTTGGGGATTTTCTTATATTGTATTTCTGCTGTGGTCAGAGATCCTACTGTAAATAATTTTAATCTTTGCTTAGCCTTCCCTTATAACTTAACATATGGTTCATTTTGATAAATGTTTATATGAAAAGAAGATGTATTCTCTTATTCTGGTATGTGGTATTCTATATCAATCAGTTAGGTCAGATTTCCTCATTGTCATTCTTTTATGTGCCTGCTGGATTTTTATCCGCTTATTTGAACAGTTAGAAAAATGTTAGTTCTCACTATAATTGAGGATTCATCAATTTTTCCTTTTAGTTCTGTTAATCTATGCTGAATATACTTTGAAGCTAAACCATTAGATCAATAAAGATTTTGAATTTTTCTATCTTTCAAGTGGACTCACCAGCTTATAAACATTTTGAAGTACCATTCTCTAATAATACATATTGCCTTAAAGTCTATTAATATAACTATAAAATTTTTTTGTTTGGATTTTTACTTTCTTTCAAACTTTATGTAGCTTTATATTTAAGATATGCCTTTTATAAGTAGTTTATTTTTCTTTAATAAGGTCTCATGTTCTTTCTTTTGGAGTATTTAGCCCATTTTTTATTAATATAACTGCTGAAATATTTTTTTAAAGATTTTATGTATTTGGCAGACAGTGAGAGAGGGAACACAAGCAGGAGGAGTGGGAGAGGGAGAAGCAGGCTCTCCGCAGAGAAGGGAGCCCTATGCGGGGCTCGATCCCTGGACCCCGGGATCATGACCTGAGCCAAAGGCAGACACTTAACGACTGAGCCACCCAGGCGCCCCATAACCGCTAAAATATTTCTATTTAAAGTTCTAAATAACTGTTTTCCTACCTGCCCCATATGTTATCTATAATGCTTCTTCCATCCTTTCTTGTTTTCTTTAAATTAACCAAATGCAAGTATTTTATTATTTAGTCTCCCCGGCCTTTCCCTCCACACTCAAATTAGCTTGTTAGTCATACATTTCTTACTATTTTTTAGCAGTCATTTTAGAGGTTACAACAAGCATTCTTGACTTAATACTGTCTACTATAAATTATTATTATCTCTTTCCCAATATTACTAGGATTATAAAACACTCTGATTTCACTTATTGCTTTACCAGTGCAATGACAGTATAGAATTGCCTACTTTCTTCCTGATTTTCCACCTGTCCTTCAGAGTAGATCTGTAATTTGAGGGGCACCTGGGTAGAGCAGTTGATTAAGTGACCAACTCTTGTTTTTGGCTCAGGTCCTGATCTCTCAGGGTCATGAGATTGAGCCCTGTGTCAAGCTCTGCCCTCAACGTGGAGACTGCTTAAGACTCTCCCCCACCCCGCCCCTCCTACCTGTGTGCACGCATGCTCTCGCTCTCTCTCTCTCTCAAATAAATAAATAAATCTTAAAAAAAGATGTGTAATTTGAGTCATATGTGGGTTAGATGAATAGCATAAAGACAAGTAGAAATTCCTATTACATATAAATGTAAACTCTATCACACATTATTGTTGCACATATTTAACTGTTTTTTTTTTTCTATATTTCAGTGAGATTTGAGTATCAGGGATGTTTGAGAAGACGTAGGGTCTCTGTGAAAAACACAATGGGAAAATTAAAAAAGTAGACCATTATTTTGCAATAGTATTTTGCTGTGTATGCTTGGGTGAAAAAGAGAATGATTATATTACTTTTAGAGAAGGTTTAAAAGTTTTGATTTTACATTCACACCAGGAAAAAGTTTAAAACAAGCCGCCATACTCTTTAGTCCCAGAATGAAAGTTTTGAGAACACATAACAATTTATATTAAGTCAAGTGAGCTTTAAGGAGCCCTAAATTTCACATACCATTATTCACTAAAAGTCATGAATACATTTGAGAATAAACATTAGGTTTCTAATTGTAAGAATATTTATTTTATAATGAAAATTCCTAGTTTTTTTATTGTAAATGGGAAGAAAAGCATTATAAACTTTTGCAAAGACCTTGTGTGTGTTTGTCTCAGTGATAGCAAAAAAATGTCTGGATAGTTTGGACTGAATCACAAAAGAAAAAACAGGGCTTTTAGAATTGGTATCGCTGTTGTAAATGTAACCAGTGTGTACCATCTGCTTTCCCTTCTAATTCTGCAGGTTTTTCACTGATGTGGCTGATTTCATGAAGCAGCCTTTTCACTTCCTCAACCACTCCTGACATTGTGTCCCTTTCTGCATAAGCCACTTTGCCCAGCTCAGTCATTTTTACCTACACGCTTGCCTAAGACACTACTTGTGTTCATTTCAAGCCATTAAGCCTGATAATTTTAATTTCTTTTCTAAATCTTTTGGATTTCTTATATTTGTTTAATTATATTATACATTCCAGTTTATTTAAAGTACATTCTTTATTCTATCACAGTTAACATGACTAATACTGTGTTGTAGCTGGGACACATTCCAGGCCTGGATCTCAAAGGGTGACTGTCAGATGGATAGGGTAAAGTTGGTGAGACAAAACCTCTCCACCGAGTCTCAGGAGGCTCTTGTGTTTCAAATGTGTTAATGGAACTGTCCAGGTGGAAACCAGAGGTGTCATATCTGGGTCTCCTCCCTAGGGTTCCATAAATTCTCTTTCCTGGGATTCTGAATTGCTTTCTGAAGTTGCATTAAAAAATTTAATGTATTGGGAGTGTTTTCTTGTAAGCCTCTCTTTTTTTTTAAAGTAAACTACTTTTGTTCTTCTGGACTACATTTAAAATTATTTTAAATAATCAGTTATTTATAGTAATATTTTTTGTTACTCTGCTTGGACCTTACACAAAAGCAATTTAATACAGAAGCAGTTATGTGACTGAAATCCTAAAGATGTCCATTTTGTGTCAAATTTCTGATACAGTATTTTTCTAATAATCAAGGCAGAGAGACTATTCTTTTGGATTATGGAAATAACTATTTCTGGCCCAAAGAGAACCTTTTGACTCTGCTTACGTTTCAACAAAAATCAAAGACAGCATTTTTTGGTAGATTTTTTTGGTTTTCTCTCTCTCTGGAGGGACAAGAAATGACACATTCAAGTCTGAAAATGGGTATAGGTTGTGCAAAATCTCAAATGTTTTATTTGCATCTAGACAGCTGCAAAGTTGAAGAGAATTATTTTTATATCCCCTAGTTAAGATCGCAGTAATATATATTCATTTCACATGGTGGCAGAGGTGTCCTTAAATCATAGATAATTGTCATTAACTTATATTTATGCAATTCAAATGGGTCACTAGTTTGGCTAAAAATAATCAAAGTGAACAGAGTCAGCAAGGGGAGCTCTTTGTATTGTTAGGTTACTTACATGACTATTGTTCCATTTCTTGAGCCTATAATATAATTGAAGGCATGACTATTAAAATATTTAAAATTTGGTGACAGGAATATGATCAGAGATTTCAAACAAGAAATACCTTTAGTGAAATATTGTTTTTTTTTGTTTTTTAATACATTTTTAAAATGCCACAGGCTCTCTCAAATTCTCCATATAAAATACACATTTATACCTTATTATTAATTCCATTTCACAGTTCACACTCTGAAGGCATTAATAATAGATTTGTCTATGCACTATAATGAATGAACTCGCATTCTTAATTGTCACACAACATTCCTTTAAGCTGCTCAACAATATAAATGTTTTATCAAATAAATGATAAATGATCATCAAATAACACACTGTTGTTCTTTCTAATAGTGACAGGACATAGCTCCAGCCTAAATATATTTGATTCCAGCTGTGTAACAATATAGTCAAATTATCAGAGTAGAATTGGCCATTCTTGTGTTAGGATAAATGGGCTTTTGGAAGTATGAAATGAGAAAATGGGAAAATAATGAGTTATTAACAAAACAAGTGGTAGAGTCAAAAGTTTGAAGACCTAACTGATATGTTAGATATTACAAGAAGGATATTGAAAGAAAAAAATGTATGTCTTGTTTGAATTCTGATCTGAACAAGCCAGTTATTAAAAGAAATTATGAGAAACTTGGGGACATTTGAAACTTGGTAGATGTGTATTATATTAAGAAATGATTTTTGTTTTCTTTATGTGTGATAATGGTTTGAGGGTACTTAGAATGGAATGCTATGGTGTCTGGGATTTACTTTAAACTAATTCAGTGGAGAGAGGGGAAAGAGGTTGGTGATGGTTGCATATGGATATCTATGTTCTTGTGTGTTGTTTAATAATTCTAATAAAAAAGTTAAAAAAAGAACAAAGACAAAGATAGTGACTTAACTGGTAGTGCACCTGTGTGATGGCGAGGACTTTACATTAATGGCAAGGACCTAGATATACTGAAGGTGTGTCTGGGATTGTTTGGGTGCATCTTTACTGCTATGAACGACTCCTTTGTACTAGTATAGTTGAAAGTATTAAATGAGATGTTTGCATTGAATCACATAGAACAATGCCTGCCTGTAAAACAAATTCCAGACTTAAGAGCTATTCATTTTATTTCCATAAAGTTTGGGCTAAAATCAATACTGCCTATAACTATATATTATTATATGTATATTAAAGAAATCTTAGTAGTTTGGGGCAAATTCTTATTTTACCTGTAAGTTTAGTTAGGTTGAAGAATTTGAACTCTTACTACATTTTACTAAGCTACAGGGAAATCTAAGAAAAATAAGGCACAGTACCAGTGTCCCTGTATCTGTGAACTTCTGCAAAGGCAGAGCTGTGAAGAAAAACACATGACAAGCAAATAAGGAAACAAAGACACAAAGTTTAAGTGACTCTCCTAAATTATAACTGCTAAATAGTGTCAGGGATAAGAGTCCAAATTTCAGGCCTCTGCCATTCTCATAGATTACATCTTTGTTTCAAAAGAACAGGTTGGAATAGACAAACAAAATGTAGGCTAACTACTTGACGAACTTAGGTATATTCATCAAGTTGACTCAGATCTGTGGCTGTACCTGTATTCTCTCATTTGCTGCCTGTGTCTCCAGGCTAGCCCAGGACTTGACTAGAGCTAGGTGTGCAACCAATAGTTGTTAAATAAATAAACACATGTTTGCATTTGATCACCCTTTGTGTGGAGGATTTATTATTATTCATAAACAAGCCCTCTGTGCTTTGATAGTTTGGTTTGCAAGATAAACATTAATAAGCCCTGAAAGGGAAGTAATGATAGATGATTAAAAAAAAGAGTAGTAACTAATAAATATCTTTTTCTTTTTTCTTTTTTTTTAAGTAAGGTCTACACCTGATGTGGGGCTTAAACTTGTGATCCTGAGATCAAGAGTTGCATGCTCTACCGACTGAGCCAGCCAGGCACCCCAATAACTGATAAATTTCTAATATTTTTTTTAAAAAAAGTGAAGTGGTCAAGTCCAAGGAGAGGATTCCAAAACCACCTTGTTTAAAAACAACACTTATGTATAAGTTTTAAATCATGTACTTATATGAGACTATTTTGCTGCTTATATTATCAAATATTTTCATTCCTGTCAGAATGAGGGAAATAATTATAATCGTTCTTATGTAAGGATTCAATGCAATGATTTTTGTTTATGTTAATTCCAAAGGTGGGGTGTCAATTCTTCATAATTACTGAAATTCTTACACAAACAATTTTGAATTTTTAATTTTGACTTAAAATTAAATGTGATTAGTATGTTTTTGCATAAGATGGGAAATAATGGATGCATGGGGTTCTGAAATGGTGGTGTATTGACTTAGATAAAAAACTAACAGTTGCTAATAAGATCCATGCATGGCTTTTGAAAGATTTTTAGATTTTATTACTGTATTATTCCCTTTAACTCACACAAATAGTGAACCTTTCTTATACTCATGTATTTTTTATGTTTTTCTCTGAGCCTGGCTTCTAATTGAGCTCCCTCTGGAGGACTATGCCAAACCAATATGATTCTTGCCTACATATATGCACGGATTTATTAGAAAACAAGACTGTAGACCTATAAAGCTTAACATGTGCTTATTGTGAGAAGTGGGAAAGTGACAGATGTGGAGAACATTTCTGAGGAGTCCAACTGGTCCATAGACGAGCACAACCGTATCTGATTAGGCCGATGGCTCTGACTGTCCATTTCCTACGAGAGCCTGGAGGTCTCATTGTTTTTCAGCTCACTTAGCAATTAATGGTGCCATTGTTTTGGGCCAGCCCATTTGCAGAGAGATATTTGCTGGCAAAATCAAAACTTAAGAAGATATAATGAGAGTAACCGAAGGGATTCTTACTATATAAAGCTCACAAGCTATGATTGTGAGCTTAGAAATTCAGGAAATTCTTCCACAAATAAGTACCACTTACATTTTTTGAAAGGGCTGCCAAGGAAACCTGAACTGTAATTAAAATGAGCTCTTCGAAAAGTTATTTTTCTTCAGCTATAATTATTAAATATATTTCTTTGTCTTTTTGTATTCTAATTTGTTAAAACTATATTCTGAGAATTATTTTTGAATATTAATAATATTTTGAAAACTTATTCCTTCATGCCATCAAAATAATAATATTTTAAAACTTTTCACAAAAGTCTATTAAAGCAATGTATTTGCCACTTCATTTAAAGTTATAATAGCGAACCACTGAGAATTGGGATAACTCCCCACCTCTAACCCTATCCATAACTTTGCTTGCATTCATTGAAAATGTGCTTTGGGCTAGATCTTGATTGGAAATAATGAAATCAGGTTCTAAATTGAATAGAAAAATTCAATGTTCCTGGCCACTTTTAGGTTTTAGCAGTGCAAGGCATTATTTAAAAAAAAAATCTATGGATGAGGAGCTCTTAGTAGACTTATGACCAGAAAAATAATATTAAAACCAATGGTTTATTAAAATATAATGGATTTAGAAAACTTGAAAACCAAAAGAAGGGGGAAAAAGTACCTGAAATACTAATATCATTATCCCGTAATAACATTTAAGGTTATAATAATAATCAAGGGGAGGAATATTAAAAAGTTCTCTTCTTATATAGAGTAATAGTTAACTTGCTTCTGCCAGTTTTGCCCTTTGTATGATTTTTAGATGGATCTGGACTGACACATGGAAGTGATTCAGCTACGACTCTACCACAAAACAAGACTCTTCAATAGCATCTTCATCATCTAATGTCAACATCAGATTAATCTTTATAAAAATAAAGCCAGTTAACTCTATTGTCTATACATTTCATATAATTTATCGCAAAGCTAGATTAAGTTTATTAACAGAACATAGACAATCATCTATGATTCTTTTTCTTTTTATGCAGCTTATCTTTCACTTTTGATATTCATTTTCTCAAAATAACTTCTCTATTGGTAGTTAGATACAGAAAAAGTAATAGACTGTGGAGCCAGATGGACTGTCTTGCTATTTCTCTAAAGACATAGTATATGTTGATGTGCATATCTGTAAATTTGGTTCAGAGATGCTTACTAAGTAGTGATATGTTAGAATTTGTTTTTAGCACTTGAAGTAGCATTATTATGAAATAGGAATATTTTGCTAAACTGGTATTTAACCACTTTTCATCTTTGATGATTCAGTGAATAGGGTAGTAGTATCTCAAAATTATGATATATTCAGTGGAAGCACATTAGATATAAGGGACTCTTATCTGAAAATCTTATGTCGAAGTACAGCTCCTTTTCCTTTTTTTAGTAGGGTAAATCACCAGTGGCTTTACCATCTACTTATTCATGGATGATTTTTGAATATACATACCTATTTTCAACCTCTCATTTGTGCCTTACAATGCACCACTCCCTCTCCAATTTCCTGTGGACATCTTTTCACTTAATATGTCCTCATACTTCATAATTGACATTTACAAGCTCAGTGTGTGGTCTTTCTTCTCCTGACTGATTTGCCTTCTGACTACCCTAAATCTTACTGCCTGCAACAACTTCCAGCATATTAATGACTAGGTTTGATGTGGATGTTTTGCCTGACCAATCCAGTGTGCCATTCTTCCCACTGATGCATATGCATTCCTTTCGAGGTTATGTGCAAAAACATATAAGAGTAAGGTATATTATAGCTGATTTAATTGGCAAAGGATAACAGGTTTGTAATGCTTCCCTGTTATTTCCTTCTAAAACACTTTTTTCTTTTGTAATATCACTAAACTTTTTCATACTTATTTCCATGGTATACTTAGTGTCCACGGCCCAGGTCTGTATCTATGTGACTTGCTACTGGGGACGGAACACAGCACCTTACAAGTCACAGGTGCTAAATAAATGCTTGGTGATTCATAAAACAATCTGAAAATGCTGTTTAGAACACTTAGAAATGTCTTTATTTTTCTTGAAAATTTTTATCTCCCTATACCAGCATGAATGGCTCATAACTGTTTTAAAAATGCAATATAAACTGTAGAGCTAAAACTCAAGCTCTTTGTCTTCTTTGCTAATTGATAATTCCAATGTTTTGCTTTTAAATATCCAATGATATTTTTGTATCATCTTCAATTTTCTATCTTTTACTAAGACAGTTGTACAGTTAAAAAATATTGTTAGGGGCACCTGGGTGGCTCAGTTGGTTAACATCTGCCTTCAGCGCAGGTTATGATCTCAGCCCATGCTGGGCTCCCTGTTCAGCATGCAGTCTGCTTCTCCCTCTGTCCTTCCTCTTGCTCGTGCATGCTTTCTCTCTCAAAGATATAAACTCTTTAAAAAAATATTGTTAATTCTATATAATCATGTGATATCTTCTCCATATATTCTGTTAGTATTTTGAGTTTGGGCTTTGTCATTGGCTGCTAAGTAATGACTGAGCTTTGGATTCTGGAAGTGTGGTACAAGTGCCTGGAACCAGGTCATCAAGGAGCAAATGTCCTTCTGCCATATTTTTCATGTTGGCCAAAATTCTCAAACTCATGGTTCTCTTAGGACCTTACTTGCAACAAATACCATTTAATGTTTAGAAAAGGCTGAACTTCTGAGAGAAATGTGACATGAAATGTACCACAATGCCACGTGTTCAATTTAAGGCAATACAGGTTAGTAGCTAATAGGAAATCACGTGACAGTAACAAGATGGTCCAATTTTTCACTTGGATGATTTCTCTACAAAAGTCTAAATAGCAGACTCCACAGAATGTTTGCTTCACACAATGTATTTTTAAAAATTTTTAACTTCAAAATATCTAAATAGCATAGAGTATAACATAGTAAAGCCTGGTATTTGTAAGAAAAGGTGACTGCAATTTATCAATTTTTAACCTTACTTGTCTGTTTATTAACTTGGTAAATTTATCGAGTTGCGTAAGTTTCCTTGTTGATGTTGGCAAAGAGTAATCGGATAAAATGCCATGAAACATGTGGTTCCAACTCACTAGAAGTCTAATCCTAAATGCCTGAGTGAATTAAAGGATAATGGGATGAATATTAGCATCAAGCAACTAGGAAAATGCAGAAACTTTCAGGTTTCTCAAAACCATTTGTAGTTTATAGCAAAATACAAATATGCTTTATAATGGCTTCTGCCCTTGAAAGTGTGATATGAGATACTTAAAATCTTGGAATTATATGTGAATATTTTATTGAAATACTAAATTCATAGGAACTTTGAAAAAATATATTTTGAGATTATTTTACTATCTCTGACTTTTAGCAAAATTCAATCACTTATCATCAACTTCAGCATCCAACTTGATGTTTAAAAGTTTTGGGTTTGAATTATGTAGCTATAGAATAATATTTATAGGAGTACATGCAAGAACTAAAGTATACTGATATTTGATAGTGTCAACATTTTATTTACCTTTCACTAAAAAAAAAACCTGAAAAAAATCTCAGATTTAATAACTAATAAATTTATTAGAACCTCAAAAATTAGTCTTTATGGTGTGGAATTTGGATATTTTTTCTAGCATAATAAATACACCCAGAAAAAGCAAGATTTTAGTAGATCCAGATTCATGCATTATTATTTCCATCACTCTATGGCTTTAAACACCTACATGCCTGGGAGCATAACTTTGAACATTTTCAAATCAAATGCTATAGAATAAAATATTTATAAATATGGAGCTAGTTGCAAAAATTTCAAATAATAATCAAGAATATATCAAGTATAAAGTGTACCATGGAGGCCACAAAGACCTATATAACCTTCATTAAATATCTTTCTGTTAAGTGACAAACCCAAAGTATTCAGAGAAAAAAACTAACTGCCAAGTGTATGACCGTCATCTTAAGTACAATAGAAATGCAAGTTCTGTGTCTTTTATACAAAATAAATTTTATGTACTATTTTTATTAATGTTAATCCTGACAATAATCTTGTAGGATATGAAGATGGCGAGTCTCAGAAACATTAAAAAAATTGCCTATAGCCGCAGAAGTAGCGATTGACAGGGCTAAATCTTACATTCTCTGTTCTCTAAAGCTAATACCATTTCCAGTGTGTGTGTGTGTGTGTGTGTGTGTGTGTGTGTGTGTGTGATTATTCATTTATTAGTAAGAGTTGAGAGCAGAAAATAATGTGGGATCTGGTAAGCAGCTTAAATTTAATGGAATAAATAAGCTTTAAGCCTCTTTCTAGAATTGGAATAATTTAAATAGGGGAAGGGCTCTCCAGATTGAGTAATGGCGTAAACTGCAAGTTAGGCATGTAAGGCCTTTCTTCTAAATGATGGCTCTTTAGATAACTTTTGTTCTAGTCCTGCACTCAGTACTCTATTGTAGAGCCTCATCATTTCATTTTAAAATGATTGCCAGAGGCTTCAAACTAAATCAGAATCTCCAACAGTGTCTTCATCTAATGTGGACATCAGATTAATCTTTATAAAATGTGCATTCATTCATTTCTTCATTATCCATTTATTGAATGCCTACCTACCATGTGCCAGGTACTATGCAAAGTGTTGGAGATAACACTTAATAAAGTCAAATTGTAGTCTCTGCCTTTTTGGATGTCTTAGTAACCACTGAGGAAATCATTTGATATATGATTTTAAAGCTTAGATAGGAAGTCCAGTTACCAATAAAAATGTAAGGATCATCTTCACATTGGTGATAATTGTAAGTGATTGCTTAGGAGATAGAGATGGGGGAAAAAAAGGAAACCTGGAGGAAGGCCAAAATCTTTAAGGATGATGAATTTAAGAGAGAGAGCCGGGGATGGAGGAGAAAGTATCAAGGAAGTTAAAGAGAACAGAATAGTGAATGGAGGGAATGCTATTCAGTTATCAGTTGGATTTTGCCTTCACCAACCACACCAAGTAGCACAATGTAATTTACACGACACATTTTGGGGTGGAGAGTTACCAGTTAGCAAACATAAACCGATACACCATATCCTGCTATACTTACTTCTTTCCCTTAGGAAATTGACAAAGTATTTTACTGATGTTAACTTATGATGCATCTGAAGACTGAAAAAAGGGAAAACTTGAATCTAACATTGACATTTCATTCCTGTACCTTAAATAGTTTGATCAGAATAATCAGTGACTCATCATCGATGCATAAGTGAGCACATTTTGATGTTTAAGAAATGAAGTAATATACATATTACTAAATATAATGCTAGTAATTTTCTCACTCAATTTGTGCTTAAGGATATGTCACCAACAGTGGTATTCAACTTCATTTGAAATTCAAAACATTGAAGTTAATTTTTAAACATTTTTATTGAGTTGAAGCTAGAGAGTTAAAGAACAATTAAGTTAATTAAAGTTTGACTATATATACGTGCAATGTATACATTTTATACTAATGCGATCTTAGTGCTTAGCTCACTATTAACCTAGCAAGCCTGGAATTTTAAGTGTTGGTTTAGTTATTTTGAACTCATAGTTTTAAAAATGCATGAAGCTCATTTAACATAATATGTGTAATTTAAAATTAGATTAATTGCCCCTGCCCTCTACTCTTTTCTGTCACCTTTTTCCTTATCACAGTTATTTGTATATTTCTTGAACCTTTGGCAAATTGAGTAATCATATATATCATATGATCACATGATCATATGTATGTATGAGCATACGGATATGTGTACACATGTACCACAATTTAAATTTCTGAAACATTGTCAGATGCATTGCATGGTGAGATTCAAATATCTTTGAATCTTTATTTTATTTCTATTTTATTCCTGTTTTACAGATGTAGAAATGGGGGCCCAAAGAAATTAACTAACTTGTTGGTTACATCATTATTTAATGGGATTCTAGATCTTTAAGTCAGGTCTCCTGATTGTTAAAGTCAGTTTATTCCCGGGTAAGTTATGCTTACATGTTTATTTTCTTTTCCTTTTTTCTCATATGCTATAGAATAAAGGTGTTGATTTATAATTTTTTACATTTTAATAAATCCTTAAGATGTACATGTATTTATACTGTATCTATGCAATACATCAAACACATAAAGTACCATTTAAAACAAGACAATTTACATGCCATTAAATAAACATTTTTACTCCCAGATATAAGCTAGTTTAGTTAAACTATTAAGATTCTGTAAGAATACATCCACTTGAAACTTTTGCAAAGTCCTTATACAGTTGCACAATATATTTTCACACTCAACTCAATTTCATTGAAACATCTTATTCCCTAAAAAGATGAAAAGATGTATAAAATGACCCAAAATGTCATATCTAGGCATCATTTCCAGTATATTTTTTAAGGATAGGCAGAGTAAATTAAAAGCTGCCGTATAAAAAGTAGAGTATGTTGGTGGCCTTAGGAAAGAAATGATTACAATGTAATCTCAAATGAAACTCCTCTCTGGGAAAAAAGTAATTTAGCTTCATGAACAGCTGCACCTCAGAGGGTCCGGCATATGAGCAATTAAAATTAAACAAGTTGATTTTAATACGCCTTAGTAACTGTGATTGATCTTACAGAGCTGTTGTTGACTATACATCAAGAAACAATTTAGGATCCAGTTTAAAACAAAGTTTATAATCCTTGTTTAATGGATTTTGGTACCTCAGGCTATACAGTGCTGTAAAAATGATTAAAATGTGCCCTGTCTCTGTGTAATCAATAAAACCTCTCTCTAAAATTAGTTAGGTTCCAAAGACTCCTCAGCAGGCTTGGCAGTGCCACGTCTGTAGAATTCCAAATAAGCCATCTATCATTATTTCCATACACAAGGTTCATTAGACACCTCATTCTTTATCTTATTAGCACCAAAGTCAGCTAAACAATCAAATCAAAAGGTCACCTTTAACAATACCAGTTAAACCGAAACATACATCAAGACATTATTAATACAACACATCAAAATGCAGTGATAAAAATTCCTAGAAGGTCAATAAAGGGTTATTGTTAAAAGAACTGAAGATATATACACATTTGTTAAAGAAAAATATTCTAACCTAGCATCTTAAAGAGATGGATTTAGTCTATTACTGCAATCAGTAAACACAAAACCTCCTTTAGGTTGTATTATTTTAAAACATTTTTCTTTTGTATATGATGGAAATGAATTTGTAGCTTTTATGAAATGAATGGATAAAATCAGTACCTTTGGAGTTACTTTAAATTCTTTTTAAGATTATGCATCATTCATAAGCACATTTATTCTGAATGTATTTGTTTTTTTAATTGCATTTTCATCATTAATCTTTTATGATAGAGTTCTTTATTTTAAAGAAGTTGATGCATTTTAATTTTACAATTTATATAGCTAAAGAAATTTGAAGTTTAACTTTCATATGCGTTAAAGTTCCAATTCACCTAGTGGTGAATGTTCTGCCTTTAAGTGAATCTAATGAGAAATGTAAGCTCTGGAAATGTGCTCAACTTATCATCCAGTGTATCACATGAATAAAATGATACATTCACTTAATGCCTCTTTATATGTTCCTTATTTATAATTTACTCAACACTCATTTTATTCCAGTATTTTATACTCAGATATACTTAGTGGCCAATAGGATTAACTTCTACATACATAGTTAAGATATATATAGGTAGGTTGCATGCTTACCTTAAATAAATGTCCTTTAATTCTTTTAACCAAATATACATATATTTGGTTATACATATATACATATATATACATATACTATACAAAAATAGTCCGCGTTCTTTTAACCAACTGCAAAATAAATGAATACATATTTGTGTTTCTGTTGGATCAGTTTGGGCCCATAAGAAAATATTTTGATAATTATTAGCCAGGAATGAAGAAAAATATCTCTTGTTGAATATTTATAATAACTCCACTGAAAGCCTTGTCATTGCTATGTGTATGATGAGTCTGAAATATTTGTTAATGGCACTATGTGCCAGACTATTCTGTGAACATTTCGGATCTTGTAATCCCTCCCAAGTCAGCACTGTGCTTTAACTGCCATCATTATGTTTATTTCTGCTTGGTCGTTTCAGATCAAAATGTTTCTCCCTGCCCTCCCCAAATACCCTGTTCTCACTGCCCCTGGGATATATCACTTAATTAAGAAATGTAAATCATCACAGTGTAAAGAAATGGTTTGTTTTTCATTCTTCTATCACACTAAGACAACATAGTGGAAGACACAGGAGGGGAAATAGGACTTTCTATGCTGATATAAGGGAGGTTTTTAAAAGAACTTAAAGAATGGTTAGGAAAGATGCCAAAAGAGAGGCGGGAGGAATTTTTTTTTTTTTTAGGTTTTATGGTTTTATTAACACAAATATGATGTGCACAACAAGCTGTCTATTCATTTTCTTCGCTGCGCAGCCTGGCGTTGGGATTGGTGACTCTGATTGCCAGCTGGGCTGCTCTTTCCACAATAGCTTTGCGGTTCTTGGAGGAGACATTGTGAGCAATCTCTGCACAGTAAGATTTGTTGCACATCAGCAGCACTTCAAGCTCCTTAAACGTTGTGGACTAGGAACTTCCGGAAGCCACTGGGCAACATGTGCTTTGTTTTCTTGTTGCTCCCGTAACCAGTGTTGGGCATCAAGATCTGGCCCTTGAATCTTCTGCGCACCCTATTGTCAATGCCTCTGGGTTTCCGCCAGTTGCGCTTAATTTTGACATAGCGGTCTGACTGGTGCCGGATGAACTTCTTGGTCCTCTTTTTAACGATCTTGGGCTTCCCCAGAGGTCTGAGGGCAGCCAAGATGCCCAGTAACTGATGGCGACCACCTCCACAGGCAGCGCCGAGAAAGAGAGAGGAAGGTGGCCGAGGCGGGAGGAATTTAAAGAGAAGATATTGACTTGAAAAATAATGAAGAGTTTTGGAGGAGGATGAGAGGCTTGGGGTTTTTAAAATTGATTCAGAACATTTTAGAGAATCATAGAAGAAAAGCATTATAGACATCAATAAGCCTGATATTCATATTAATCTAAATCAGTTAAAAATATAAAAAGACAGGTGGTATAGTTCTTTTAGTTTTTGTTTTGTTTCTCTTTTAAGGATTTAAGACTTGCTTTAAAGAACAGACTATTTATTACATGTTAAGATTATAATAGTGTGGCACTAGGACTAATAAACTACTGGAAGGTACTGGAATATTTCTAGTTAAGTGTCTTAGTTGTTCAAGTGTGTAAAATTAAAGAAGTGAAAGGATTTTTGAATTTAGCACTAATCTTAATAAAGCAATTATGACTGTGATAACACAAAGGGTGTTTTTCTATACAAGGAAATGGCTGGTGTTATTGGTAGTAAATCTGGGAAGTAACTGCATATTGTAGAGGACAGCATTAGACTCCTCTCAGTTGCTTGCATGTGTTGGATTTTTAAGGGACATAATCACTGTGCTGAGTTCCAAGGCTTATGGCTCCTCCCCCACCCCCCACCCCCCACTTTAGAACAACTCCAGTAGTGTAGTATTTAGCATGTCCCTCCATCAGTACATCCTGTGAATGTCTTAGGATCAAAAGGATGCCCCAGTTCCACTGGATTTGGGCAAAGCCATGTCTCTTTTCCATGATTACTTTTTACACCTCTAGCTGCGTGTTTAAGTGAATGTATTTTGATATCCGATAAACCTATTTTGAATGTTATGTGACTGCTCCCTCATCTGTAAAAGGTAATAATGCCTATCACAAAAAATTGCTAAAGGGTTAACTATAAACTGCCTAGCAAAATATCTGGCACATATTAAGTGCTCAATAAGTGTTAATTATTACTATTATGGTGAGCTCTCGAATTGCTCTCTCATGGAGTTTATAGCTCTACAGGAGGTTTATTACCTTTTGAATGCTGCCTCAAGTTCTGTTTGCTTCACAAACAGTTTTATTGATAGGCAGTAATATTCAACTTCAAAGTAAACAACTTTTTAAGCTAGGTGGAAAAGAATAGGAGATAAGGAATATAAGGGAAGGAAACTGACAATAACAGAAGACCAGCTGCACTCAGGCAGGGGAAAGGGGAGATCTCCAGAACAAATTGTGTGTTGTTCCCCACCCCCCCACCCCCAGACACACACACACACACACACACACACACACACTTCTATTTCCACCTTTTTACATGAGTCCTCCTCACACACACCTGCCCTGAATGGCAAAAGAAGAGCGGAACAAGGGTCAAGGATGGGTCCCAGCCATGGTGTGCTCTGCAGCTATCCGAGGGCAGGAGGAAACACCAAGCCCTGTAGATGTTTCTATCAGCCATTCATTTACTCATGTATTTAAAATATTTATTAAGCACCTTGTGGATAGTGTAGATGATGAAAAAATAAGAGAGTACTTGTTTTCAAGTGATTCACAATCTAACACTATAGACAACCAACTGAAAGAAGTGTGTGATGGAATCACATAGTAAGGCCATGATGGAGACAAGGTGGGGAGGAAGGACTTAGGTTAGAAGGACTTAAGTTAGTGACACTTTCCACTTCAGCAATGAAAGCAAATTCATGAGACATATAGTGGTGTAAACTACAAAGGAATTGTGGTAATACTTCCCTCCTTGTCTCTTCAATCCAGTAGAATCACAGTGTTTGGCAGATGAAGAGAAACAAGTGAAAGCTTAAATATTAAAGGGCATATTTAAGGATTGAGGATATCAGCAGCAGCTGGCTGAGGGCAGCCATATTGCAGGATTTCAGTGCAAGCAAGGCATTTGAACATCCCCTTCTTGGGGCATAGAACTAAAAGAAAAAAAAAAACCTCCCATTTTGAAAATTTCAGAGGATTTTCCCTTTGAGGTAGTAAGGTCCAAGATATTTTTCCATTTTTCTCCATGTTTAAGTTCTAAATAGTACCCTTTATGTTTACAAAATTAAACTGAAGTCATAGATTTTGCTTGATTTGGAGGTGGAGGTCTATTGTTTATTTTCTTGACAGATGACTGCCCAGTGTTTGGTGTTGAGTACATTTTCTTTTCCATCAAGGGAATAAAACTCAGTCCATCTATCTGTGCTTTTAAAATTAGATGCCTTTTACAAAGAAGTGAAGTTACTGAATTTTTTAAAGAGAGAACTGCAGAACAGAATGCTTTTTAATGCTTGGGCAACAGCAGGCCAATAGAAAGCACATTATCAGGGCCAGCAAATTCTGTCATTCCTAGGTGTGGATATGCTCAGTCCCATACCCTTGATGGAGTAATACCTGGTGGTCTCTAGAGGTTCTTGTGAGTAAAAAAAAATGGTGAAACCTGCTTTTTCAACTGAGTGATTCTCTGCCACCCTACATTGAAAACAGTTAAACTCTGAGTATCAAAGTATGCATCTTCCAATTGTTTCTTTTCCATTTGAAACCCAAGGAAGGAAAAGTGGGTAACCAGTCATCATTCCTTTGCTTGAAACTGTAGATTGAATCTTATGTAAATACAAGGAAATTTCCAGAGTGAACAAACAGTATATGATTTTTTAGCTTCCTAAGTTTTAAATTTTTTAGCATGAATAATGTCGACAATATTTGATGAAACAAGAATAGTATGGAAATAGAGATTTTAAAATAACTCAGATTTTGCCACTCTTGCTTTATCCAGTTGTTATTGTTTGCTTATTTTATTGGTGAAGTATTTTAAAGGTCATTGCTTTTGTTCAATTTATCTAGGTAACAACTACTTATCAGCTTATAGGAATGATTTTCATCCTTTTTCTGGCTACAGAGAACTTTCATATAGATATACTACAATTTATTCACCTTCTATGGTTGGGCAATTTGCTGGTTTATAATATTTTACTATCAATAATTAAATTTATACACTTGAAGTATTGTATTTTAGGAGGCATATATATATTCTGGGTGAATTTTTAGAAAGATTCCTAAAAGGATCCTAGAAGTTGGGTTGCTGGTTCAAACGCAAATGTCATTTATTGAGTATTGCCGAATTCCCCTCCAGTGTTTCAGAAGACTGTTTGCCCTGCCAACATGATGAGGCCTCTCCGATAGGCAAGCAAGGACACTGCAATGCCATTTTCATTCACATTTCCCTTGTTATGAATGAAGCGTTGCATATTTCATGTGTTCAAGGGCCATTTACATATTTTCTCGAGGGATGGCCACTCATGTCTGTTTTGCTATTTTTTTCTGAATTTTAAGAACATGTTTCTTAGATATATTTTGCAAATATTGTCTGCTAGTTTGTCATTTGTATTTTGGCTTTTGATGTTTCTTTCAATAACTTTAAAAAATGTCGTCACATTTATCTTGTCTCTTATTGCTTCTGGATTTGGCACCACAAATTATTTACCTATAATATTTGTATAGATATTTCTTTTTCATTTAATCTCTGATTCATTTGGAATTTATTTTGGTCATACTATGAGTTATGAATCCATTTTTTTAAAACAAATGTGACATATAGGGTTTGCGGATGCCCTTTACCAGACTGAGAAATTTCCTTTTATTTTTAGTTTGCTGAGAGTTGTCATGAATGGGTGTGAATTTCATAAAATGTTCTTTTTTCATCATTTGATATTATCATGAGGTTGATCTTCTTTATGTTAATATAGTAGACTATAGGAATTGGTTTTCTTAATATATAACCAGACTCTCATTCCCAGAAAACCCACTTTATTGGTAGATTTTACTTGATTTTATATTTTTCAGCAGTTTAGTATCTATGTTCATGAGGGATATTGTTCTGTAGTTTTCTTTTGCCTTTCTTTTTTCTTCTTTATGTACTGTCTTTTGTCTGTTTTGGTACCAGGGGAAGACTCCTCTCGTAAAATAAATTGGAAAGTGTTCCTTTGTCTTTTATTTTTAGGATGAGATGGTTTAGAGTTGGTCATAGTTCCTCTTCAATGTTTGGTGAAATTCTCTGTTGGAAGTACCTTAGCCTGGGGATTTCTGGCGGGGGGACGTTTTTAAATTATTCTTAATAGTTTTAGCTGTTCAGGTTATGTATTTCGTCTTGGTGAGATTTGGCAGATAATGATTTTCAAGGAATTTCTTCAATACATTTAAGTTGTCAGATTTGTGTGTGTAGAACTTCTTCAACCATTTTTGAAAACCAGGTAGAATTATATTAAATAGTTTCCTAACTTTGGTAACTAATCCATAACTACCCTCCCAATTCCAATTGCACTAGTGTGTTGAGGCATTGTAATAAGGGAAAAAAAAGAAAAAAGAAAAATATTTGAAATGATAAGGTTGTTTAGCACATCTCAATGCTAGCATCAGTATATAAAATAATGTATTTCTAAATTCTAAAATAAGTGGAAATTGACAGAAAAAACTTAAAAAAGCATCAAAAGTGTGAAATACTTCAACAAAAGATATGCCAGCCTTGTATATCTAAAACTGTAAAATGTTGCTAAGATCAACTTAAGAAGAACTAAATAAAGGAAGAGATATACCCTGTTTATGGACTACAGGAAACAATATTATTATTCTTTAAAAGATTTTATTTATTTATTTGACAGAGAGAGACACAGTGACGGGGGAACACAAACAGGGGGAGTGGGAGAGGAAGAAGCAGGCCTCCCGCGGAGCAGGGAGCCTGATGCGGGGCTCGATCCCAGGACCCTGGGACCATGACCTTAGCTGAAGAAAGACTCTTAATGACTGAGCCACCCAGGCACTCCAAAAAACAATATTATTAACATTTTTTTGCACATTTATCTGTAGAGTTACAGCAACCCAAGTCAAAATCCCAGCAGACTTTTTGTTGGAACTGATAATCTGATTTTATTTATTTATGTATGTATGTATTTATTTATTTGATTCCCCCCCTCCCGCAACCTGCCTTGTTTCATTCCACCAAATTCTCAGCCCACAAAGAATCATTTAAGTAGCAATTCAGTAGGAAGGGGTAGGCCATTGAGAGAATCCAGGATGCTTTCAAGCAAATTTTCTATCATCTGTCATCTGGCTTGATGAGTAGCACTTCCAGCGTGAGGTGTCAGAGTGATGTTCTTCAACTTCAACAAAAGATGATCTCTGGGCAGTGGCTATGGAAATGATTATAAACCTAAAACTAAAACCTAGAACTCTAAATTTCCAGAAGAAAACAGAAAGAATTCCTGGGCTTAGACAAAGTTTTCTTAGGACACAAAAAGAATGAATCATAAAACAAATTGATAAATTTTGCTGCATCAGAATTAAAATCCTCTTTAAAAGACATTTAACAAAATGAAAAGGCTACCTAGAGGCTGGGAGAAAATATTTGTAAACATATGTCTGATATGGACTTATATTTGATTATAACAAGAACTCCCAAAACTCAAAAATTAGAAAACAATCCATTACAAAATGCCAAAGGACTTGTACAGACATTGAACCAAAGAAGAAAAATTACTGGCAAATAATCACATGAAAAGATGTTCCTTAAGAAAGTGCACATTAAATCCCAATGAGATACCCCTACCTACCCATTCAGGTAGCTAAAACAAACAAGCAAGCAACAACAGAGAATTCAAACAGCAGCTGAGAATACCAAGAGCTGAAAAGTTGCAGGACCTCATTGGATCTTTCATGTTGCCTGTGGAAATGCAACATTGTACAGCCATATATATATATGCATATAAACCATACAATCCAGAGATCTCCCTCCAAGAGAGAAACGAATAACATGTCCACACAAAAGACTAAGTTTTATAGCAGCTTTATTCATAGTCAACAAAATCTGGTATATTATCTGTTGATGTGTAACCAATTACCTTCAAAACTGATTTAGAAAAAAATGTTTTACCAGCTCACTTTTTTTCTTGATTAGGAATTCAGGAATGACTTACCCAAGTCATTCTAGTTTGGTATCTCTCATGCGGCTTCAGCCAGGATATTGATCAGGATGTAGTCACTTGAAATATTAACTGGGGATGGTAGGTATATCTCCACTGTAGCTTTCTCACATAACTGTTTAGCTGCTTTGGCTGCTGGCAAAAGGCCTCAGTTCCTTGCCATGAAGCCTTCTCTAGAGGGCTGCTTGAATAGCCTCATGGCATGTCACCTGGGGAAGATGGACTGGGGTGTGATTAAAAAAAGAAAAACAAAAGGTAGACAATACTTATCTTCCCTGCATCTTAACTCATCTATCACCATGTTATTCTCCGATTTAGGGACATGCATCAGGCACCTACTATGTACCACAATCTATGAGAGGTAGTGGAAATGGCAAAATAAATGAGACCAAGCTCTTGCCTTTAAGTACTTCCGAGTGTGTTTATACAAAGGAACACAAAGCAGAGTTCTTGAAATATAGCTTTGTAAATTATTAAATATATCTTTTTGTAAAATCACATTCACTGAAGTAAGCATATAATGTAGTTCTTTTTTAAAAATACAGATCAAAATATTATTCATTACCATAAAAGTTTGTTTTTTCTATAGATATTTAAAAATCATTTCAAGTACATTTTTAGAGTAAAACTTTAGAATCAAATATGGAATAAAAATCTATGTTTTAGTATTAGAAATTACTAGTGCAATATCCATCTCCATGAAATTCCCGGTACAGTATCCATCTCCATGAAAACTAGGACTATCTTCAGTCACAGCCTCTAAATATAATGGAACAGTAATCTGTGAAATTCTGATGGATCCTGTTTATATCTCTGTAATTAAAAAAAAAACTTACTAAACTATAATATGCACATTGAAAATAACACTTACCGTAAGTGGGTACTGTTCAAGGAATTTCCCCAAACTGAATAACCTGTGTCACCAGCAACAGCGCAAGAAACAGTAGCCCCTTGCGCCCTTTACTGATTACTTCCTCTCCCCAACAGTAACTGTTATGCTGAAATCTGTTGGCGTAGATTATTTTTGCTTGTTTTTGGTCTTTAAGTAAGTTGAGTTATACTGTGTGTACTCTTGTTTCTAGTCACTGTCATTTAATGTTATGTCTTGAAATTCATCCTGTGCTGCATATGACTTTAGATCATTGATTCTCATTTCTGTGCATTCCTTGTGAACAATCAGAATTTATTGGTTCTACTCTTGCAGGCATTTTGAGTAGTTTCAAGTTTGGAGATATAGCAGAGTATTGCTATCAACATTTGATTGCATGGCTTTTGGTGCACATATGTATACATTTCTGCTAGGCATATACCCAGGAATGGAAGAGCTGGTTTAGGATAGGCATATGCTCAGATTTAGAAGATTCTGCTGAAGATTTTGAAAGTGGTTATATATAGTTTATCTTAAAATTTTCTCTTGCTTGCTTCTCACACCTTTCCAGTAAAATGCCCATCACAGCATAGAACAAATACAGGCATTGCCCAAAGTAATCTATAAGAATATAATTTCTTTGAAATCCTAAAAATATACATCCGCTTTATTTTTTATTTTCTCACTTGGCTGAGTTTATTTCAACAAAGGTACAATTACGGATCACTTAAATTATTTAATATCATCCAAAATGTGAGTAAAATTGAAGCACCCAGGGGGTCATTGTCAGCTGCATATCATCTAATATGCCATCCTCCTACTCATAGGGATAGCCCAATTTGAGAAGTATGGGTGTAGACTAATACCAAGGTATAGCAAGGGCAGAATGGAGCTAAAGTCTATTGAGTGTCTATTGTGTGACAGTCACAGTCTGGGACTAGCATGGACATAATAATCTCATTATCCTTCATCCTATGAATCCTCCTGAGGGAGATATTGCTATCCTCATTTTTATAAATTAAAAAAAAAGTAGAGGATATGTAGGATGTATCTAGGTAATTTCATTGAGTTCGTGTGGTTTATCAGTTTTTAGAAATGGAATTTTTACTGCATTTTGCCAGTTTCTATGGGAAGGATGGGGAGTGGGGTAGAGGACAGAAGACGTGTTTGAAAATGCTCTGAACTAGATTTAAAAGACCAGGGTTTAGATCATGCTCTGCTGCTCCTGGCTGTGTTATATAAGGCAAGAGTTTTAATTCTTCAGAGTTTCAGTTATCCTTACATGTAAATATGAGATAATATTCTCTTCCTACTTGCATGGGTTTTTATAAGAATGACACATGTAAAAAAAAGATAACAGAATGATAATGTCCTAATGGTACACAAATTAAAGTACGTAGTCTCCTCCTCATTTCCATGCATAATTTTTTTCTGTAATATTTTCCCCCATTGTATGTATGCCTATAACAGTGCTCATTTTTTTGGAAGTCAAGTTTATTGAGGAATAACTTACAGTAAAATTCTACCTTTTTAGGAAGGCTTGCATTCTAGGGCAAAGCTGTAGGACTTAGGGAAGCGGTCCTCTCCTTTCAATCTTAGTTTCCAGATCTTTACAGTGAAAAGGAAGGTGGCTAGAAAATTACAAAATTTTGTAGTTTCCTTATACAATTTAGATTTCTGATAATGTTTAGGAAGGGACAGTCGAAGGGGGAATGACTTTCGGAGTGCTAACTATGGTAATTTTAAAGATAGGTACATTGACGTGTCAGTTTATGTTGCAGAAGTAATAACTGAGAAATAGAGGAAGAGGTAGAATTAACTGAGTTCCTTTTTTAAGAAGAATAATTGACTTGCTTATAAAAAGAAATATCTTAAATTGGTAGCTTATTGATCTACATAGATAAGAGTTTCCTCAATCCTAGAAAGCTCTAGAATATAAAATTCTTGCCAAAAACATTCAAGGCAATTCCGGTTTCTGTGTATACAATAACGTTCAAACAACTTAGCCACGCATATAAGGCTCTTCTTGATCACTTTTCCATCCATGTTTTCCGGCATTCTCTTCTAAAGCTCACCCAAGTCCTCCTTCACGCCGTTTCTGAAACAGCTGTGTGATGTTACCTCAGGACTCATGTTTTGGTGCTTCCTTTGCCTGGACGCTGTTCCTTCCTCACTTCTCAAAAACTCATTTTAGATCACCCCTCCTCTGCGAAGGCATTCTTATTATTTCTAGCTATAGATTGTGAACACTGGCCTTTACTCCATTTACTTTGAATCACCAGTGCATCAGATAGTGCTTGGCACATAGTTGACATATGTGATATATACTTGATTAATAAATGAATATCTTCATTAAATAACATTTGCGGGCACCTGGGTGGCTCAGATGGTTAAGCGTCTGCCTTTGGCTCAGGTCATGATCCCGGGGTCCTTGGATCGAGTCCCGCATCGGGCTCCCTGCTCCTTGGGAGACTGCTTCTCCCTCTGCCTCTCTCTCTCTCTCTCTGTCTCTGTCTCTCATGAATAAATAAATTTAAAAAAATCTTAAAAAAATAACATTTGCATATTTTAGGCACTCTTTAAGAATTTCACATTACTTTGGATGTGAATTTCCTAGAAGTGACAGTGCTTCATCACCGATTATGTGCTATATCCATTTATATTTAAATTTCACGTTGTAGCATAAATACTAATCTCCAGTAATTTTTACCCAAGTTGAACATACTTTTACAAATACCAATGTTAAAACAAAATGTAGTCCTTTAGTGTGCACCAAATGGCTATGAATGAAGTTTTCTTTCTTTTTTTTTCTTAAGATTTTATTTATTTATTTGACAGAGACACAGCAAGAGAGGGAACACAAGCAGGGGGAGTGGGAGAGGGAGAAGCAGGCTTCCCGCGGAACAAGAAGACCGATGTGGGACTCGATCCCAGGACCCTGGGACCATGACCTGAGCCGAAGGCAGACGCTTAACGGCTGAGCCATCCAGGTGCCCCAAAGTTTTCTTTCTGATAGGACTGAAGACACTAGATTTGCTAAGATGATAGCTTGCCAGTTATTATCAATTTCTTCTTCAGCAATTTGATTATTTTACTTTAACAATTAGCAAAAGCTAATGTGGACTTAACTAAATTGAAGACACTCAGTTTGATCATGAACACTGGAAGTTTAATATATGACATTATGTGCTTCAGGAAAGAGAAAAAAGGGAATGATTATGAAAAACATATTTTAAAAGGTAAAGGAATATTTAGAAAAATAGCTCTTTTCAACCCTTTGATCCTTGATGTAATGTTGTCCTACTTAATTTACTCTTGTTCTCAAATAGTTCAACTTATTCACACATTTACTGAAAAAAATCAAATATTTAAGTACATTACTATCAATATCTGAGAGTATCTGAGGAAGATGTGTTCCCACTTATTAAGAAAGGTAATATTTAAGCATGATGCTACAGTTTGATAATGCCTTTGATAGAGAACCAAAACAAGCACAGGCTCTATAGATTTTAATGCTTGTTTGTATCAACCTGACCCATTATTTTCAATACCTATGACAAATTTCTCCAAAGTACTCTTTTCAAAAAATTTGCATAGGAAGTAATACATGTGCAACTCATCAAAGTTTTATCATGCTACATGTTTTTGTATTTCCTGGTCCTATTTTCCATGTGTTATTACAAACTGATCTCCCCCAGAACTCTTTAAGAGACTTCTGTAAAATGCTGACATGGAGGAAAGAAAATATGCATTTTGATATGTTTACAATATGTTCAGAAACTTGCTTTAAACTTTTAACTGGGCAATATGCTTGAGGATTGAAGTTACCTAAAGTGTTTGTTAGTTCTGATGAGGATTGAGAATTTTAGTCAACAATTTACAAATTATTTCAGATTTTAGAAGGAGGTGAGACTAAGTAAGTTTGAAGAACAGAAAGTGGATGTATGTACTGAGCATATTCATGATTGAGAGGTTGCTCCTAGAGAAGGGAGAACAGAAGGAAAACATATATATTCAACTTTGCAGAGTTAATAGCAGGGATTTTCAATTCCTATTTTAAAATTGAGTATTTTATACAGGCATAGTTCTACTCCTACTGGGTATAAATCTGATAATTATAATGCAGAAGAATGGGAGTACTGACCGAAATCTTAGAGTTAGATATAATATTTTAACCTTGAGCAAAGCAATAGGGTATATGCATATGGTAAAGCATCAGATATTTCAGGACGGCTTATTGTGAAACAAGAATCCTCTCTTCCCTCACTTCCTTAGTAATAGCCTAACTCCCAGAAATATCTGCAAGCATTTTCTATAATTAATTATTTTAGTACTAACCTTTATATCTCTAAGTATTATGTTTAGTGATTTATTTATCAACTATAGATAATGACAGCTATTGTTGTCTTTATGATTTTTCCAGCATGCTCCTGCCTGATTATTGTTTTTCTAACTTGTTCATTTCTCTGCTTGGAATATCTTTATAGCATCCTATGTTTACTTCACTCAGATCTCTTCAAATGTCATCTCCATAAAACAGCTGCATGTCTAAAATAGCTCTTCTCCCTTCCCCCAATTTACTTTTCCTGATTGTATTCACCATTGCCTAATATTATAAATTTGTTGCATAATTTATTTACTGCCTCTCTCCTGTATTAGGGTATAAGTTCTGTAGCAGAGGGTATCTTTTTTGCTTACTGGTGTATCTCTAGTTTCTAGAACAGTGTGAGGCACCTTGTATGCATTTTATCAAATATTTGTTAAATCAGTGAATGAAGTGCTTAGCATAATGCCAGATATGCAGTATTATCGGTTAATTATTATTATTATAAAATTTGGAAGCCTTATAAACTCGAGAAATATTTCTCTTGATTATATTATTATTAACAGGAGCATACCAGTTTCTGTTAAATTTAAGATGGGCTTGAGAGAATCAAACCTACTGTTCCTGTGCACAAATATTATTTATCTTTGATATCCAGTAGATATGATATGTATGTTTATGTATGTGTTATGTCTTTGTAACCCTCCCAATAGTGTTAATAATGAAAACAGTGAACAAAATGTCCTAATCATTAAGGCAATACAGTATTATCCAGTCCTAAAAGAAATATCCCCAAGAAGACAATGTGAGTTGATAATAAGAGTGGAGTGTCTGTGTCTATTCTATAGTTCCCAGTTTCATGCATTCTACCTGCTGGGGACACAGCAACATATAATGTGTGTTGATATAGGGTGATATAGGGGTCATGGAGTGTGGGGCCCAAGCTCTCGGGATATCCTTTCCAAACTGGTGTTTCAGTTGCACCTTCAAAAACATGTCACAAAGAAAACCACTTAATGTGTCATTGTGTTATATATGTGTATATATATATATATTTCACAAATTTTTATTTTAGAATAATTTCTGATCTACAGGCAGTTGCAAAGGTAGTACGAAGTGTTCCTGTACATCATCCCTCCCCTAGCTTTTCCATATGATAGTATTTTACATAATCATTCGTCAGAACCAAGAAATTAACATTGCTGCAATGCTGTTAACTGAAGTATAGGCTTTATTTGGATTTTTCCAGTTATGATCTTTTTCTGTTCCAAGAGCTAATCCAGGATATTACATTGCATTTAATCATAATGTCTCCTCCTTGCTTCCTCCAATTTATGACAGTTTTCCAGCCTTCTTTGTTTCTCATGACCTTGACAGTTTTGAAGAGGGCCAAGTCAGGTATTTTTTGAGAATTTGTGTTTGACAATTTCTCATGGTTAATCTGGGGTAATGGATTTCTGGGAAGCAAAATATTTAATACAGAACATGTTAAAGAAGTTATTTAGATAGAAGTCATAGTATAATTGTAAGCTTACTGGAAGACCAATTACATTTTAAGAAATTCTCATTTCTCAGGAGTCTATAGGCTCTATTATATTTTTATTTAAAATATGGATCTGTTTGATGTCTGAAATTTTACTTGTGTCAAGGGATAAGCAATGGGTAATGTTTTTAAATTGGCACTGATACTTGTCTGTGGTCCTTGGAGAGAAAAAGTTTCTTTTGCTGCTCTTCTTGTTTCTTCTCTTCTTCCTCTCCCTCACCTTCTCCTCCTCCTCCTTTATATTAAGCATTGCTGTAATTTTTATAAACTCCACACAGCCTTAAGATTTAGTGAGACATTTCCCTTTATAACCTCCCACATATTTTCTATTTTTGAACAAAGTCGTCACTGCAATAATCAGCATTGATAAAGATGATTCTTATGGCAATTTATTTGTTCATTTCCACTCTGGGTGGGTTTTTGAGGTTCTATTTTTTAGCATGTCATGTTCTTGAAAACGTGTCTTCTTATTCAAGTTATATATTTAAAGCTTCTCCTATTTTCCAGTTGAGGCAGACAACAACACTTATTTGAACTATGTACTCTGTTCCAACATATGTATTGTCTTTAACTCCTGATGATACTGGTATGGCTGTTAAGAGTACTTGTATCTTCACCAGCACAACTGCTTGCCAAATGATCATTCCTAATTCCATAATAAGTTATAATTCACAAACAAAATATGTTTTAGATGGTAAGAGTATCGATCTGTCAACTGGAATTGTAAGGAAAATCAAGATAGAGTCTTGAAGAAAATTTTAGGTGATTTTTAAGCATTTAGGGATAGAAATTCTTATTTAGAGAGACACATACAAAAATTTGGTCAAGACAAAGCAGAGGGTAAAAAATGGACAATTGTGAACTCTTGGTAACTCTGAAAGACATATATTCATGTAGTATTATGTTTTGGATCATTCCATGTTATTATATACATTTTATGTAGGTGCCTTTTATTGTGGTGTTTTGCTACAGACCTTTTATTCGAGAGCATTTTCTTGCCTATGATGAAAAATAACTCATCTGCATTTGTCTTCTTACAATATCAAATAATAATTTACTATTAACATAAAACAAAAATAACAGTGAGCACTTATATAGCACATCCAATGCATAGAGACTAAAGTTGAGGGGATAAGAAGAACAAATTTCCCCAAGAAGACAATGTTGAGTTTATAATAAGAGTGGAATGTCTGTTATCTATTCTACGGTTCCCAGTTTCATGCATTCTACCTGCTGGGGACACAGCAACATACAATGTGTGTTGATATAGGGCGATATAAGCGTCCTGGAAGATGGGCCCCAGGCTCTCGGGGTATCCATTCCAAACTGGCCTTTTGACTGCTCTATCAGGCTGGCAGCTTCTGAGTGGTGCGGTCTTGTGATAAGGGCAGTGAATCCAATGGGAATGTGCCCACAGTCACAACTCTTTTGCTCTGAAGTGACTGCCTTGCTCCCAAGCAATATTATGTGGATTCTCTGTCTATGGATCAAATACTGTACACATTTGGAGAGTGGTGCTGGCTGAGGCAATGCTTGGCAGCTCTGTACATAATGAAATCACATATTGCATCCAAAATTTCTGAAGCAGTAGCTTTTCCAGCATCTAGTACACTGTATTATTAGAAATAGGCAGTGTCTGCATCTTGGAAAAAAGGAGTGAAACAGAGCCTCAGCCTATCCTAAACATGATATGAAGTATTATCTATATATATTTATACGTAAATTAAGAAAAGATGGTGGGGCTGTATCAAAGAAAATTAAAAATTCATGTCCTGATTGGTCTCAGATCCATTCCCTGGATTTCCTTGTTCTGCTCCGTATGAGTGGGAACTATATTTCCCAGGCTCCCCAGCTCTCTGTCTTCTGAGAATAGGCTAGGAAAACCACCACGGAAAATTCAGGATATTTTCTGACTCCCACATTTAGATAATGCCATCTACATCTTGTCTGCGATTCTAGCTCTCACCAGACAATCCCTCCCTTTCATGGTCCCAACTTCCCTGAGGCCTCTCCTGCTGGGTTCTTGTCACCTGATAGCCCTGGTTTCTCAGCTCTGGTTACACTACCTGCTTCCTCTATCCATCTGGGGTAGCAGCTTCTTGCTGTTGCTTCCTTTGGGATTCCTTACTGTTTTCTGTGTAGCCATTCAGCTTTCCCATCACTTGCACAACCAATTCCCTGGATTAAACGTCCTCTGTTTGAATATCTAGAGTGGTTTCTGTTTTCTTGACCGGGGACTACCATGAATAATTTGCTCCTCTCTATTGTAACTTGAAACCTGGATTAAAGAAATAGTTTTCAAAGAAAATATAGCTTAATCAAATTAACTCCAGGAGAGATGAACTCAATACAGCCATCTAGAAGAATCAGACTCATTAAAGATTTAGCATCACCTCCTCTCCCCAACAAAACCAAACCAAGAACAAGGCCCAGAGTTCTATTTATGCTGTAATGTCTAGATAATTCCAATGTTATTTAAGCTTTTCATCATGTCTCAAAAATAAAAGTTTTAAATTAATTTTAAGGGAAATTTTTTACACTGTTACCAATCCTGGCAATGAAAACATCAAAAAGAAAAATACAGCTCAGTCTCATTTGTGTCATAAGTAAATATCAATGAAAACATTCTAAATATCAACTAAAAAGGATCACATTTAAACTAAAATCTATGACTGTGGATGGGAAATGCTCTTATATAGATTTCATTAATATGAGGAATCCAGCAGAGCCATCATTTATTCCCCTTTACACACAAAAGGAAACCAGGCAAATAAAATTCTTAAGATTCACCTACTATGAAAAAAAAGACACTCGATATTCATGTCTTCATCAATCAGAGATTCCAATTTGGACATTATTACACAAGATAACCAATTGACAAGCGAGGCCATTTGATATTAAAGATTAGTTCTACAAGCTCTAACAATCAGCATTACATAGTAGGGTCTTGGGAAAATTTATTTATTTTTCAAGTAAATTGCAATTACATTTGTTATGATTACAGAAAATAGACAAGGATGGTTAAAGTTTACATTTTTATTTGATTCTGTATCTAGGACCACAAAGTAATACATTGATACCCTTGTCACTAATCTTAATTTGGTATCTCATCAGTGCAGGTTCTCTGGCCTCAATTTATAATCCCAAGTGGCACTGGCATCTCTTCTTGCTGTTGCAGAAAGCATTTTCTCCCTTCTGAATTCTGTGGACACCTTTTTCTAAGAGTTGGTAGCAAAGAGTACTTGCATTCATAAATTCACAGACAAAACAACCCATTTGTTAATACTGGATGGCAAAGCTGAGAGCCTAAAGAAAACTAAATACCAAAATGCATAGTAAATAAAGATAGATCACATAGATTATAGTACACACATTAAACTATTAGATTAACACAAAATACTGATATCATTAATGATAACAGACATAACTCTAACATGTCACTTCAACAGACATCGGAGAGAAAGTGGTGAATGAGCATCATCAATTCAAAGAATAGTTAATACTGGTCAATACACAAGAAAAATTGAATACACACTAAAATATTACAGTCTATATATAAACGAAATTTGGTAAAAATTTCCCTAAATTTGACAACTGTCCTAAATACTTATATGACATCATCAGGAACAATTTGTTAAATTGAAAGTAACTTTTCTAAATTTTTGGAAAGAAAAACCAAATTGTAATCACCTATGCTAGGAGAGGGGTTTATTTTCTCTACAGAAAAGTTGTTACAAAATTGTTGTCGTAAAGAAACTATCAAAGAATGGATAGCTAAAAATTATAGTAAAAGTATAATAAAATTGTTTCAGACAATTAAAAAAAATATTTTTTCTAGATATTGTGACTTTTGCCGAATTTATCAGCTTAAAAGTATGCACTGTTGATTGTGATTGCTTATTTCCTCTCAAGTGAATATTAATATTTATTTTTATGCCTTATTATGTATTTGTACCTTTGCATTACTTTTCTTAGGAACTGCTTACAGAATTAAATAAGCTTCAGGACCCTAAAACTTTTCCTTTCTTCAGGCCGTCTCAGATCCTTCGGGGAGTTTGCAAAAATTCGGTAGTAGGCAAGAGACTTTCAGAACCCAAAGAATGAGAGTTCAGATTTTGTGACAATCACCTAGGAACCGAAGGACGAGAGGACTCTAGCAGATTGTATGAGTTAAGCTTATATATTGGAACAACCACAGTCAGGAATGCCCTTCTGGAGGCCCATGTTGCTCATTAACATACTAGTGTGTTAGTACGGAGGATCCCTATGCCAAAGTCATGGGTTTAGTGTGTTCATTCAGCATTTGTCACAGGTATTTAATCACAGAACCCTTAATCTTGGTATATATATATGGGTCTTTTGAAACATGTTTGGTAAATACTAGAATAAAATAGTTATCAATAACAAATATTGAACGCAAAGGAAAAGATTTTCTGCAGCTCAATGTTAAGACTTCCAAATATCAGAGCATTTCCATTGATCTGTGTTTTACTGCATGCATCGTCGTGTGATATTTCATGCTATTTTCCTCTAGAACAACAACAACAACAAAAGGATCCAGCACATGCCAGGGCTTTTCCACAGGTGGTCTTTAGCTAAATAACTGCCAAAAAGACATTCCTTGTAGGGGTTTGGAGGATTAAAAATCGGCTTTCACTGCTGCTTTTTCAAACCCCCAAACTTTGCTACTACTGACCATTGCTAGTACCTTTCTTGGGCTATTGTGGAATCTTATCATTCATTGAAAAAAAATAATTTTAGATATAAAGAAGAGACAGTTGAAAAATTAACCTTCACTTTAGTCGAATTATGCTTTTCTTGATCCCTGCCCACTTTGTTTCATGAGTGTTTGACAAATTCATTTTTACTTTTCAAGGAAAATTGGTGAGCCTGTTACAACTGGGAATATTTTGATTGTTCATATATGACAATTGAGGAACATTTTGTTTTCACAGGCAAGCTAAAGCTTCACCTTTAACCACATTATTTCCAGTACTCATCTAATATGCACTTACATCCAAAAGTGTGTGGAGGGAAGGGTTTTTAAAATTTAAGGCACACATTTTGGAAAATCAAACAAGGCAAGGAAACCAAGATTTTGTGTGTGTGTGTGTGTGTGTGTGTGTGTGTGTGTAGTTATTTTGATTTTCAAATTGCAAACGTTGTTGAAAGCTACTTTAGAAATCTTCCTTTCCTTTCCTTTACTGAAGGTGTTGTTTGAGACTATTGGCTCATGTACCTGGCATGAATACAAACAACATAAGGACAACCAAAAGGAAATTAATCCATCACAGTTCTAATTTCAATTTGTCTATTTTTATCATTCACATTTTTACCATCTGGAAATTTTTCCATCACTAGCTAAAAGTATGATATTCCTTTTCAAATACTATAGAATTGTAAAGACCTACACAATGAAATTTTATTCTCATCTTGTGTAGCATTATTTAGTATGCTTTTAAAAATCTTACTTTAAAGATTTTATTTTTTATTTGAGAGTAAGCACGAGTGTAGGGAGGGGCAGAGGGAGAAGCAGACCTCTGCTGAGCAGGGAGTCAGCCCTGGGGCTCAATCCCAGAATCCTGAGCCACAAGCAGACGCTTTACCGACTGAGCCACCCTGGTGCCCACAGAAATCTATTATTTTAATGATGCTTTACATGAATGTATAAAACATACTACATATATATAGTATGTGTAAATATTGATATTTGTACTTAGGTGATGTCAAAAAAATCAGGAAAATTATATCTAAATATCAAGATCTGGCTTGAGTTATATTCACGTCTCATGAATGTTTTTGCAAACTTAAAAAAATCAACTTCATATAATATCATTTTTAGTATTGTGACAAAATACTATAGCTATGAATATGCATGTAGATTTAAAACCTGACCTAGGGCAATCAAAAAGTAGATATTTACAAAGTAGAAAAATTGTAATTCCATAATAAATTTTAACTAACTAGGTCAAGATGCTGGAGTTTAATACTTTTATTTGAAACAAGTCTAAGCTAATAACCAGAGAGTTTGAGTTTTCTCTATGGTCCTATGAAAAATGTATATTGTTGTGAGTGCATATTTGTGGTTTTGGTTTTTATGTACATGTGAAGTATATATTTTATACAAAATTGCATAGATAATGCATTTTATTGTGAAGTTCTATTGACTTTAGGACTATTAAAGTCTTGGATTTGGGGGAGAATTCCTCCTTCTTAACACAATATTTCTAATGTTACTCTGCTGTGTTAAAGATTTTTTTAGGCAACGAGTTGCTTTTATACACTAGAAAATTAAATGGTGTGCACTCATATCTGCGGAGATGAGCCCATGTCATTAGTGAGGCTAAGAGTAATTTCTGAAGTTAGAGGGCATTTCCCTCTTTCTCTTTCTTTCTCTCTCTCTCATATCATGTACATGTCTTTAAGATATTTGTTTCTCAGTTTCATGTATATGCTAAATGCTTTATGAAAATAAAGAGTTGTCATTTCACAGATAGTTTTCCTCACTGCCTTCCTTTCTTTTTCTCATTCTTCTTAAATATGTTTTCTTTGTTGATACTTGCCTAAATATTTTTGATACCATGGGATCAAATCCTTCTTGTGTGCACATGATGGGTTATATCCTGATCCCACAGATTTTTTTCCTTTCAATTCCATTACTGCTTCTATTGTTTTAATTTCCATTGTTTGTTGGTATTTTGGTGGATTTTTCTTTTTTTAAAAGATTTTATTGGATATATAGAGAGAACATGAGCAGGGGGAGGGGCAGAGGCAGAAGGAGAAGGAGAGGGAGAAGCAGACCCCCCACTGAGCATGGACCCTCCCCCCCCCCCCCCGCCTCAATCCCAGGACCCAGGATCCCAGAATCATGACCTGATACAAAGTCAGCTCCCTAACTGACTGAGCCACTCAGGCACCCCTTTGGTGTTTTTTTTTCATTTGTTTGTTTGTTTGTTTTTCCTTAATGTATGTTCTGACCTTTTGGAAAACATTGTGTTTTTTTATATATTTATGTTTTTATAATATTAAGCTTTCTATAGATTGAATAAGGATAATTATGTAATTCCAATTAAAGTAAAAAATCAAATTTTAATAAGGAACAAAGTATGAAAGTTATGTTATCTTTAATTAAAATGTAAGTAATATTTATTTTTAAATATTACTGAGAGAGCACAGAGGGAGAGTGAGAGGGAGAAGCAGACTCCCTGTGAGCAGAGAGCCTTACGTGGGCCTCGATCCCAGGACCCTGGGATCATGACCTGAGCTGAAGGCAGATGCTTAACCCACTGAGCCACCCAGGTGCCCCCTTAAAAAAAAAAATTAAAAAAAAAGATTTTGTTTTTATTTGTTTGAGAGAGAGAGACAGAGCACAGAGAGCGAGTGAGAGGGAGAAGGTAATGTCTATTTTTAATAAAAAATGACCCATCATAATTATATACAACCTTGTGGATAATGAATATCAACTTCATGATGATAATAAATTAGCTTTGAAAAACAAGACATTTTTTCTTTTTTTGCAAAATGTATCCCATATAGAGTGTGTACATATATGTGTACTGATGTATGTAGGTGGATATCTGTATGGCATATGTGTGTAGATATAAATGTTTTAATTGGCTTAAATTCTATTTCTTTCATAAAAGTCAAATCACCTTTTTTAGCAGACTTTTATAAATATTTCACACTATATCTTTTGTTTAATAATCAGTATATCTCAATCTTAACATATTAAAATAAATCTATTGGTTCACAAATCCTTCATGTTAATTTTCTAATAATGTATTTTTTTGGAAGCTCTTTTCTACATCAGAATTCCATAAACAGGAATGGGCTTACCATGTAGTTCTTTACAAGAATTCTTTAAAAGTCCTACAATATTATTGTCTGTTGCCATAAAGCTCATAATGGGAATGAAATGCCTGAAGCAAAACATGTCTTCTTTGCCTTCAAAAATGAAACATCAAAGAAACACGATTTGCATATAAATATATGAAAATGTTCATAAATAAAATCTTAGTGCGTTGAGATAAAGTGAAAAAGCATTCTTAAAAGTTTCTTTCAGAAGCAGTTTCCTAAAATCACAATTATAGGGACTAGGGGTATAAAATAGTTGACAATGAAGTCTTGTGATCTCTCAAAATCCATGAAATTTATTTGATGCCTAATAGATAAAGAAGAAACTTCTGGGAAATGATATTCCATATTCTACATTTTAGGTATGATCAAAGGTAGCACTTTTTTTTTTAAGATTTCATTATTTATTTGATAGAGAGAAACAGCGAGAGGGGGAACACAAGCAGAGGGAGTGGGAGAGGGAGAAGCAGGCTTCCCACCAAGCAGGGAGCCCGATGCGGGGCTGGAGCCCGATGCGGGGCTAGATCCCAGGGCCCTGGAATCATGACCTGAGCCCAAGGCAGAAGCTTAACTGACTGAGCCACCCAGGTGCCCCAAAAGTAGCACTTTTTTTAGTTAAAGGTTAAAATTAGATGCATCAATTTGGTGAATTTATAAAAGAAATATGATTTCTGTAAGATATATATTAAAGAAGAGGTAAATTATAGATGAGATAACATAAAGAATGTTACTAGGCAGTAGAAAATCAAAAGACTCTGAATGATGTCGTATCTGGTAACTGCCCCAGGGGGTGCAGACATGTAGAATGTAATAGATTTATCTCACTGACCTGCATAACTGTGAGTGGATCAAGTTATTATTTGAAATCATTGAGTTTTGGATTAGTTTGTTAAGCAGCACTCTTGTGGCAACTGTTAGCTGAAACAGAGCCTTTGGGGTACAGGAATGAAAAAATGGGTAACACTCTCTACCCCACATGTTTTATTAAACAATATACCTATGTATAATAAATAGCTTGGTTAGATGGTGTCAAAGAGAAAAACTAAGCAGAAGAGAGGAATGGGAAGTGTTGGAGATATAATTTTAAATATAGTAGTCAGGAAAGCCTCACTGAGAAGGGAATGGTAGCAGGTCAGTTTCCCTAAAAAGCAAACTCTGAGAAAAAGATTTGAATGAAGGATCAATTACCCCTTTCAAGATGGCAACTGGGTGGCAACTGTAGTTTAAAATATAATAATACATTTTCATGTCATCTGGTAGAAGTAGTCTCCCTTTTCTGAGATCTAAGACTTCTAAATCTACAGAATCAAGAGTCACAGCAAGAGGAAGTATGAATTCACCAAAGTGGGTTAATTTAGAGTGATGTTAAATAAGACCACTCCTGCTACCTCCTCTTGGATCCCAGACATTTGCATTACACCAATTAATGACATAGTGTTGGGTCAAACATGAAATCTCCTGGATGAGATCCTGTGAATGTGAAAGGCAAAAATATGTGCCAATTCCGGTGAATATTTATTGCTACCCCTTCCAAGGCTGAAGAGGTCTGATGTAGTCAGTTTTCCACAGAGCTTAGGAAATTTGCAAGGTTTTCTGTGTCACATTGGAGGCTCAGCTTTGATCTTTCTTGCTGGCTCATTGGGCATTTGGTATCATCAGTAGCTGGATCAGCCTTCAGAAATGAGAGACCATACGACAGACCCTACTCAGTTGGTGTATCCATTTGCCAGCACTCTGGTGACTGATGGTAGTAGTTGACGAAAGTCAACCAGCATGTTCTTCTCTACTTGATTGTTGAATCAGGCCTTTTCGGTGTTCAAACTCTCCTGGGGGATGTTAATGTGTAATTCAAAGATCTTCCTTATTGGTGTCCACTCCCATATACCCACCCATATGCCTTTGCCCAGGCTTTCTTAGCCTCATTATTCAAATATTCGAGGTCTTTGTCCAACCAGCCAGGCCACTTGCCATTACTCATATGCCTTTATATATTCTAATGTTGGGATTCTTCCCTTTCCACACAAAGTAGATGAGCAGATATACTGCATATTGAGAAGGTTTGTCTTAATATTTTTCAGGACATTAGTAGTGGGGCTTTAGTGTAGCTGCAGCCCATTTTCAGTAGGTGCACACAACCCAAGTTGACCTATTCACAAAGCAAACTCAGACTTTTCTGCCTTTGTCAGCTGGTCATAAAGGACCCCAACTCATCAGGCCATAAGTGCAATCTTATGGAGCAGGGCTGGTACAACTTGATGGAACAAATAGACCATGAAATAATGTAGTTTACTCTGTTGTCTTGGGCTCAGTACTAGACATACCATTTCCAATTTATAATGGGTTACTCCTGGACATGCCCAAATTTCTGAGTTTGTGAGTCTGTCAGATTCTAGCTCATATTGGACACTTTATATGCAGCATTACATGGAACCCATGTTAAGTGTTCTGTCAGGTTCCAATAGCATATCAGGAGCTATTTTTAGAAGGCATATAATTGTCTTTTGCAGAAGGTATAGTTTTGCTCCAGAAACAAAGAGCCTGCCATATACTCTACACTCTTTTTTCGCCACTGACACCTCCAACACTTTAGGGTCCCAGGACAATGAGTCAAGTGGCAGTTCTACTTGTTTTATAGCCTCAATGAGCTGCATGTCTCTTCCTACTCTGGATCCACTCAAAGCAGGCATCATTCCATGTGATTTTGCGTAAGGGCCAAAGCATTATTCTGGAACTTAGAATACACTGACTTCAGATCCCAAAAAAGCTGATCAGCTATTGGGCATCCTTTTTTGGATTCTCCTTTTGGATGTAACAATTTTTTATTTCATAGTGGAGGTGTGGCATGTCTCTGACCACTAGAGCCCTGAAACTTTCACTAAACTGGCAGCAGCCTGAATCTTCATAGGGTTTGTCTTCCATTCTTTGAGTTGCATGTGTTTTACCAAAGCCTCCGATACATTTGTGGCTTCTTGTTTAACTGGTCCAGTTAACAGGATATTATTAGTATTGTGGGTCACTGTGATATTTTATAGCATATTTGGCTGCCCCAGGTCCCTTTGGACAATATTATGAAAGAGGGTGGAAGAGCTAACATTATCTTGGGGAAAGACTGTCTGCAGTTCGGGCCACCTGCCATGACCTTATAGCAGTCCGTGGTCATCCTCTAGGATCTGGTAATATGGGACCCAGGCCTCATGGTGACACGAATGTACCACAGAAGACAACTGAGTGCAGCTTGTTTCAGTTTTCAGTCTGGAGGTAATGTCTGTTCTCCTACCTTCCAGTGCTGTCTTATCGCTCAAAACCACAGCACAGACTGTGTTAGCCACAGTAGTTTCTCTTCGCTGTCCTCCTTTTACAAGCAGAGGAAACCCAGGGAAACCAGTGGCTCTAAGTAGAGCACCAAGATTTACTTCTGAGTTGGAATGCAGACGGCCAAAATTGTAGAGCATGGCTGTCTTCTCTAAGCTCCCTCCTTCAGTAGGCCTTTGTCTTCAGTCAGATCATTGCTTGGATTTCTGTCTTGTTTCTTACCCAAGGAGCTGTTTATCTTATTTTTAAAGAAGCTATTTTTTTGTTCGTTTTTTAAAATTTTCTATCAATCGTAAGTTTTTAGAGAAGGCATGTCTAATTGTAAACATTTAGGACCATCTTAAGTAGATATCTCCAGATACTGTTTTCATGTTCATATCATTCATTATTCTTATCACATTCTAAAATTGATAAACATTAAAGGAGAGACTTTTATATAATTCTTTGCCCCTCATGAATATGTTCCTTGGAGTTCTTGTTCACAACTCCTTTGTTATTGCTGTCACCACCTAAAACCAACATCAGTCTTAGTGTCTTGACTGTACGGAGCCAGAACATTTGAAATGAATGAATTTCTTTGGTATAAAAGTTTCTACTCTGTTCTCATTGATTCCACCTAATTAAAATCTAAAGTTATTTATCTGTATATTCTTTAAATATTCTCTACCTTTTTATTTGTTGGCAAAGAAAAACATGAAAACTTTAAGGGGTCGTGATTTCTAGGGAGATTGAAATCTGTGTATATTTGTATAGAGCTTTTCTATGTGTACAATAAGGATCTCTGGTTTTTCTTTTCTTTTCTTCACATGATTTATGCTCCCTCTTTCAAATTCCTCATCTATTTTTTAAAGATACTCAGCTAAAGTAATTTCTTCAAATGAAAGCTAAGTTGAACTAAATGCATTTTTGTATTGACCCAAAATGTTAGGAGATACTAAAAATAAATTTTTATATATGAGAACAAGAATCATTTATCAAATGTTCAGAAGGTGTGTGGCTACTTGTGGGTGCTCAGTGTATATTGCTGAAGGTTGCCCTTCAAAAATTATTTGAAACATTTATTTTTCAATTGTAGAACACTTGCCAAATCTGTGGTGATGATATCTCCAAAGTATGCGAAAGGCACCAAACGGCAGCAGATCAGGGTGCATAATTGTACTGAAGTACATGCATTCATTAAAAATAGGCAAACAATATATGCAAACACACTAATTTATTTTTTCAGAATTTGCAAATGATTTCATCTTTGATTCCAGTGTGACATTTAACAAATATTTCCCCCTTAGGAAGATGAGCAGAAACATATTCATGGACAGAGACCACAGCTAACAGGGCAATTTGATAATTTCCTTCTTCTGAGGGCTAATGGTTTCCCTAAGGACAATTTTCAGTGTTACCATCTTTTTGTTTTTTTGGCTTTTTTGTTTCCTCACAGACAAATACCTTCTCCAGTGATTGTGCTTCTCTGAAAGCAAAACGAATTTATAATCAAGAGAGTGCCAATAAATGACAATAATAGATAAAATGTAACCTTAAATAAAGAGATGACCTTGATGATTTTGTTGTTGTTTACATAAAAAGAAGAGTAATTGATCATTTCCCTTTATTTTATCTCTTGCCTAATCTCAGCCTCCAAATTTCATGCAATATATCTCCATGTTTTCTAAAACAGATTGAGTTATTTATATGGTTTAGAAAGAAACACCCAACTGAATGCCTGGCCCATATTAAAAGCTCAGTAAGTGGTCATTCCACTTCTCCCTTTTCTTTTACTCAAAGGCAACTTAGTGTGATTCCTTCTCTGTGGTTGCAATGGATTCAGAAATAGCTTTGCAGGAAATATTTGAAGGGAAAAAATTCTTATAATGATTGGGCAGAATACTATAACAGATTTAAGCAGAGCCTGAGTTAACTATAAAGAAAGAAGACTAAAAAAACATTTTTTTTTAAAAGCACATTTTTATCATAAGAAATCCAAAGCCTTTCCTTGGCATTTTTTTCCTAAGACCATAGATGAATTCTCCTTATCCATAGCTGAGTTATGCTCAGCAGAGAATTTTGAACTGAATTGCCCAAAGTGAGTTTAGCTGATCTTAATAGTAGAAATAGAATAGTTCTAAAGCAATAAGCTGATATAGATTTTTACTCAGATTATGGTAGAGTTTATTTTTTAAAAGGAAAAGATAAGAAGATAGTGCCCATAAGTTTCTAAAATTATACTTAACTAATATTTTCTTGATGGAAATTAGAAATTTTGCTGTCTGAAACATAAATCCCAAAATGGGAAGTCATTTTTATTATGGGTTTTTCATTCTATTTTTCAATTAAATGGTGAATAAAAAATAAGTTAGTAGAAAGTCATCATGATGAGAAGTCAATAAAAAGTGATATTTGAGTTTACCTGGAAGCAAAGCAAGTAAGTTGACTCTGATACATGTCAGCCATCCTAAGATATTCATGAAAAATTTTACATAATTTAGATTTACTAACAGTCACTTAAATCACAAATTGTTACCAAAGACACATCAGTAGGTTAGTATATATCTTTTTGTTTTGATCTTTATTAACTGCTATGAAAATCATATAAACATTCTTAAGGTTCATATTTATAAAATGTTGATATTGTTAGTAATGATCAGCTTCCTGCTGTGTCTCTGCACATTATGATATTTTGGCTAAAAGAGAATATTTCAAAACATGTAGGTGAATTATTTGAAGTGTCCTATATCTTTCAAATTATTATTTTGGAATTTTCATAGCCACGTCCCATGGTTCACCTTTTTTTTTTTTTTTTGAGGAAAAGGAGGAAAGAGTGATAACTGTATTTTCTATGTTTCTGAGAGTTAGAGACATTTAATGGGTCCTTGTAATAATTTGACTAGTGCAGCTTTTCTTGGCACTGAAGCCACACGTCAAGTGTGACTGTGCTGCCACCGTGTTGGTCTGATGGTAGTCGTGAGCGTGTGCTGTGTGGAAAAGTGTGCAAAGCACAGAGGAGTCCCCCTTGGGAAGCATTCTCCTGCCCATCTGCTCTTCATGACAGACCCTTGGGCAGATTCCTGCCAGACACTGCCTTCTGGAGACATGCAGTGGCTTAGCCCATGGTTTTGCTGTCACTGAAGAAAAATCACTCTCCTGATGTCTGACCAGTCTGTGAGGATTTGGTTCTTGTGGATAGCTTGTTACCAAGTGTTGCTTTTGCGCCTCATACTGTGTTTAAATGTTGCAAAATTTTCTTAAAAACCTGAAAAAATGTGAAAATATGCTTCAGTGATTGATACATAAGAGATACTATATAAGTGCTAGCTTTAAAGTGTTAGCTATTACTGGATTCTTTCCCACATATAAAGAAAATTAAGGCTATAAAATGCCAAATGATAAGCTGAGGATCGAATGGGAAATTGCTTATAAGAGAAATAATTATGTTGAAATGGGCTAGAATCTTATGCCACATGCATTTCTCAATTCACTGTGACTATCATTTCTATTTGTTTCTTTACGGCTTCCTTTCAGTATCTTAACCTAAATATTTAGTTTTTACCTAGTTATTGATATCCCATTTTAGAGATGAGGAAATTGAGGTAGAGAGAGATAAAATTACTTGCCCAGGGTCATACAGCTGGTAAATGGAAGAGCCAGGATTTTAATCCTAACTGCAGCTCCAGATACCACGTCGTTAACACCTGTGATACTTTGCTCTCCCTTGGCCTGATGTTTTATAGAAAACTCTATTTGGATTCATTTCTTCAGTTGATTTATTCATTAGCCATTAGTAATTGTGCATTACTCTGTGTAATAGTCTATAGTAAGTGGTAAAGCTAAGTTGCCAATAAAAAGAATCAGGTCCTTAAGTGACTGTTTCCACATATGACTGCATAGCTTCTCAATATTGTCTACGAGTCACAGCCAAAAGAAAGAAATAATTGAGATGAGGGATCCAATCGTAACTCATAAAGAGAAAACCTCTGCTAAGGCCTGTGAAGAGAACTTCGTACTTTCCCCCCCAAACCCCTCAATAGTTGCATTTCCAACTTAACTTGCTCGTGCTACATTTTGAGCCCACTTCATTTAGTATTGTCTTTAGGTAGAGATGGGTATAGTTGTCAAGTATTCCTGTGTTTAGACATTTTGTATATTTGAAAATTATTAAATTATATATTCAAAATGTCTAATTTGCTTGTTGATTAAACTCAGTTCCTTTGCCATTTCCCATACATTTTATTTCCCAGTTCCTAAAACACATTTTAACAAAGGATTACTGGTTAATATTTATGTTGAAATATAATTTCAGCCTGCCGTAACATTTCTATTGTAAAACAATTGCATATATTAGGAGGAATACATAAAATACATTTATTATCTGTTTTAGTGTTGGCTTCTTTCTATATTAAAATGTTTAGTATCTAGGAGAGAAATATTGAGATTATTTTGTAAACAGAAAGATAAATGACTAATTAGATAGCTATTAGACTGTAATCTTAAAGAAGGAGAACAATGCTACATGGTACATTGAAGCATCTGTTTTATTCTTGTTCAATGTTGGGGGAAAGTCATTGGCAGTTGTAACTGTCAAGGTCTCTGTTGTAGTTCTGATGTCTTGCCAAGATGTTTAAAAAGAAAATCATACTTATTTAAATGCCCAACCCAAAGGCCTAGTGTTAGCTTATCTATTCAGATAAATAACAAATATCTCACAAAGAAAATTAATATTCTTTTATAAGTTTATCAGAATCATTTACTTTAGGAATAGGACACATTTTATTTTTTGGCATGAATATGCCCATTATATTATATCCTGTATATTGATTAAGTAGCCTATTTTAAAGTAATGCAGAGCCAAGATTACAAAAACCAAAGTTTTATCTTAAAATAAATACTATTGATTTTCTAAGAACCCACTGGAAATAATGAAATCAAAAGAGATCCTTGGCTTCTAGCTTCCCAGCTTCACTGCCCATATAGTGTTTAAAGTGCTCTAAAAGAAAAGAACTGATTAGAAATTTGATGGATGAACCCCTCAATTTATTTCTTAAAAGAAAAAGTTCTCTATCTTACAGCTAACGCCACACGAATTGCTCAAAGTCAGATGACTAGATGAATTCTTTATTGAAATGACAATGAAAATAATTACATTGTTAGATTGTCAGCTTTTTTAAAAACTCTTTTGGCAATCCAGACACACTGACATTAGTAACAAAGACAGTGAACATTTTTTAAAACAATGTCCCTTAAAACTTTCCAAATGAGATATCATTGAATTGCCATTCTGGTGTGATTACTCAAAATAAAGAATGAATTTTTTCAGACATATCAGGTAGTGGAGAGAAAACAGACCTTTAGTACTTATAACTTTAAAGTAAGGGAAACATCTCAATTGTTTAGAGGGCTTTTGCCCTCAATTTCAGTTGTCCTTATTTATTTGATAAAAAGCATACTTAAATCTGGTTAGCTAATTTAATATGCATACAGTAGGAAAGAAGGAGGTTTATCATTATGGCCCATCTGACATACATGGCAATAATGGAATTCTAATCAGAATATAAGCAAGATTTTGTGAAAAGAATAATTAATACATGCTAAGAAAGATACTGAAAAAAGAGTCATTTTATAAAATTTTCCCTCTTTTATTCTTTTATTTCAAATATTAAAAAGGAAATAAAAAATAGTATGAAATTACAAATTGTTCCTTTTATTTGAATACATCTAACAGTCTTTCATGTTTGATACACTTTTTTTTTTTAATGTAAGCCTATAGGATTTGTTAGCTACATAGTTTAAGAAAAACATTTTCTGGTGAAGAAACTAAAGCAGAGGTACTCTTGTCTCATCTTTCTGGTAGAAATTCAGATTTCCCATTTGAAGTTATGCCCTTTGTTTCTACATCTTGATTTGGTACATATACCTAATCCTTAAAATGTAATTCCTTATGACCAAATTCTGGACTCCATTTGTCCTGATAGATGATTTCTAAAGTTGGAACATAGATAATTTTAATTTACTTTAAATAGAAAAATCTTATTTTCAGGGGAAAAAAACATAAAGGAAATGCTGCCTTTATGGAATGAAAGTGTAAACTAGTTAATCTCACATTGAAAGCCTAAGTTTTACTGCAACTTTTAATGTTTTTTTTTATTATTAGTTAAATAGGGGAGCCTGGGTGGCTCAGTCAGTTGAGTGTCCACTCTTGCTTTCAGCACAGGTCATGATCTCACGGGTGGTGAGATTAAGCCCCAAGTTGGCTCTGCACTCAGTGGGGATTCTGCTTGAAGATTCTCTCCCTGTGCCCCTCCCCACCTCTTAAAATAAATAATTAAATCTTAAAAAAAATGGCCTTAAATATAAAATTTTCCTCTATATAATCCTCACATTAAAGATAAAAAACTGGGTACAACACTTCTTTTATTTCATTTCTCCATGTTGTAGAAAGTTAGGGGACTGACTTAGGTACCCTTTTCTTAATATCTATGTTGATAGTCATAGTTTTTATTCAGACTTTTTCTCCTTGATTAGTCAGAAGTTATTCTATATTATAAATTTCAAAATCTCTCTGCTTTCTTAAGACAGATTTTTTTTTTTTTTTTTTTTTTTAGAGAGAGAAAGTGTGAAACTGGGGGGAGGGTGCGGGATTTAAAGTAAGAAGTAGATATTTTGACTTAAGAGTATATACTTGGAAGATATGATATATGCTAATGTCTAAGTAAATGTTTTATAAAAGATAAATCTGTTATCACTTTTATCTTTTGTACTAGAAAATAAAATGCAGATACAGAAAAAGACACAAAACAAATGTGTGGCTCAGTGAGATAGTTTAAGGTGAACAGCCTTGTAACTATCATTCAAGTCAATAAATAGAGCTCAGAGACCTCTCCATGATGCCTATACCAGTTCTAATCCCTCCCTCCTTCCAAAAGTGATCATTATCCTGGTCACCACTTCCTTGCACTTCTTTATAATGTTACATCCATGTAAGAATTCTTAGCTAACATAATTTAATAATTTTGCTATATTTTAAGTCATCCATAGTCTGTTGAAGAATGTTGGGTATTTGACCTGTAGAGTATCTGATGATTTAGATTTTGGAGTTAGTATACCAGCATCTGCATATGTCTTTTTTGTGATGTTATCAGCAGTTATCCTTAAGGCACAGGTCCATTAATTCATTGGAGGCTGCAAAATAAAGTCATATTCTCAGTCTATCACTTCTTTGAATTTAATTTTTAATTAATTAATTAATTAATTTAGTACTTTTAGAGAGATACACTCTTTGGTTACCCGTGGAATATTCAAATTGGAAAGCCGTGATAAATGCTTGAATTTATCCTTTTACTTGTATGACACTTGGTTCCCTATAATCCTTCAACATTAACCAATTACTTTATTTTTTCCAGTAGTTTAAAAAAAGTTTATTTTTAATTCCCATAATATCCATCACAGGACTGTGGGACTGTCCAGAACAATTGCTCTCCAGGTAGTGGGTGCAGCACACCAAACTACTTTGAGTTTCTGGCCCCTTTTTCTGTATGGGCTCCCATGACTGAGGCAGGAAAAGCACTAGAGTCTTGCACCAACAAATAAAGGCCTCAGCCCAGAACCAATTACTTTCTAAATATATTATGAATAAATGTGCGCGATCATTGCCAATGAGCACCTCTTCATTGCTCTCTCTTGACGCATTTTGACATGACTGTAATCATCTTTGAAGGCTTTCTTATTGTCTGATTTGGAGATATTTTACTCTGATCCTATTCATTTCCTGCTCTAGGCCCGGAATCAGCCATTTCTCCATGAAACCCCTATTTCGTTCAGTGCTAAATGGAAATTAAAGACTACAATCTGGGAATTAGGAATGCTCGTAACTGGATTGCATTCCATAGCTATGCAGTCAGCAAAACACAGTAGAAATGAATACCACAATAGCATGAATTCATATATATATTTCTAATTCAAATGTAGTTCTACAGGATTTTTTCCAATGAACTCTTCTATATTACATTTACATCTCCTTTCTTCCAAAGAATACTCATTATCACAAGTGATGATATAGTTCGAATGATTCATAGTTACTTATTTGCTTTATACAACATTAGATATTCAGTAATCTCTGAATAACAATATTAATGTTACTACCTCTAATATAATTAATGAGAATAGTTAAACATGTTTTTTCATAAAAACCCTCCTCATTTATTTCATGATTTTAAAAATCTGAATATATAGCTGGTCAAACAATACTCCCTCCACTTTAGAAAATTTTTTTAAAGATTTAATTATATATTTGGGGGGGCAGACAGAGGGAGAGGAAGAGAGAGAATCTCCAGCAGACTCCCCGCTGAGCACAGAGCCCAACCCAGAGCTCGCTCTTATAGCCCTGAGATCATGACCAGAACTGAAATCAAGAGTCGAAAACTTAACTGACTGAGCCACCCAGGTGCCCTCTCCCTCCATTTTCCCTCCATTTTAACCTTCAGTTTAGTCTTACCCAGATCTACAAATATCCATAGGCTTAATGCTGCCCACAATTCTTATGGTAATGTTATACAGTCATTTTAGTTGTCTGAAGTTCATTCTCTAGTAAATTCCTCAGGAAGGGCTTAGAGGAACAATATTTCCTGAGTTCTGACATGTGATAATAGTTTGGAGTTTTATAGTTGAAATAGTTTTGCTCGTTTTAAACCCTCATTTCTCCCTTTGCATATCTTAAATATGTTACTCTGTTTCCTTTGGGGTTAAAATTCTCTTACTGTCAAAAAGACTGATGATGGGCAGCGCCTGGGTGGCTCAGTTGGTTAAGCGACTGCCTTCGGCTCAGGTCATGATCCTGGAGTCCCTGGATTGAGTCCCACATCAGGCTCCCTGCTCGGCAGGAGTCTGCTTCGCCCTCTGACCCTACTCCCTCTCATGTTCTCTGTCTCTCAAATAAATAAATAAAATCTTAAAAAAAAAAAGACTGATGATAAGCTAATTTTCCCCCTTATATTGACTTATAATTCAATTTCTTTCTGTGCCTAATGTCAAAAAGTTTGTTTTTTTTCTTTGAAGCCAAGTATTTCTTGGCATTGTTTATTTTGAGACTATACTCTCATGTATGTGGTAATGTTTCAATATGTAATTTTAATGCTTCTTTATATAAGGAAGTTTTCCTGAATTGGAATTTTTAGTGTTTTTTCCCTCCTAACTCTTCCTCTATTCTTTGTGCTGCTATTAATGTTTGTTGAGCCTTCCTTCTTGGATTTTCTTTGCTTATCTTCAATATTTGTCACTTTCCCTCTCTCTCTCTCAACCTCTTTCATTTACGTCTGGATTTTTAACATTTTCACTTCTTTACCCTCTATGTCTCCTTGGGTGTAAACTGTTGTGTTCATTTTTGTTTGTGTTTCTCTTATTTTTGAAAAGACGGTTTCTTTTATTTTTATCTTTTTCTTGAGTGCTGTCAATATGCTTGAATTTTTCTTTCATGTTATTTTTAATGTGTTTTTCATGTCTTAAATAATTTTTAATGTACTTTAGCTTATCTTGAACTAACATGTAACAGTTCATATATCCATATAGGATATATTTTTTGCCATGCTTCCATTTAAAAACTTTGTATGGAATTTTACCTCAATACTTTTTATTTCCTAATTTGATGTGAAATTATTTTTTTCTGAACTTTTAGTAGGAGGTTTGGAAGTGTTCCTAAACTTCTCTCAATTCCTCCTCTCTAATCTGACACCAAAACTATTGAAACTTATTTTCTAATATTTCCTGGTTTTGTCTCCCTCTTCACTTTTCTCTGAAAGTTTTCTTCCTTTCATCTCTATTGTAATTGTCTTGCTCAATTTTGATTTCGCTCCAGGCAGTTTCTCCTTAGCTTAGGAGACCTAACTGGTCACCTTGAGATTTCCCAGGAGCCAAAGTGCTCTGGCCTTTTTACATTATTTTTCCTGTGGACCCCTCAGCTCATCTCATATTGGTTTTGGCAAAAACATGATCAGTTTCAGCTACTGTTTTTACATGGCACTACCATTGTCTAGGTGTGTTACATATTTTGAGGTTCTCCTTTTCTTACTTTCTGTCAGACACCATGTTGCTTTCCTCTGCTTCCTCATGCACAGAAGCTGATAAAATATGGGTCTTCTGGTCATGGGTGGTTGGTCCTCAACCACTTGTATTTTGAAGTTTATAGGGATACCTTGCCACCTTGCTTTTCTATAAATATTGCTTATGAGTTATGGATACACTCTTCAGCTGTTTTGTTTGTCTTACTATCTGGTTGCTCCATGTTTATGAGAATCAAAAATCATATTACCATAGCCATCCTCTTATAATCTCCCTGTCCCCTCCCTTCCCCTGCCCTTTCTTTTTTTTTGTCTTTTTCTTTTCACAACCCAACACAGTGTTTAAGAGATTCTGCAACCAGATTACATGGGTTCAAATCCCAGCTCTACCACTACAATCAGTGTTACCTTGGCACACTGTCTCCTGAACTCTAAAATTGTGATAATAACCAATGTATCCTAAAGGATTGTTATGGGGCTAAATGAGTTAATATTTTAAAGCATTTATAATTATGCCTGTACATGATAATTGCAATGTATGTGTTTGTTAAGTAAATTTTAGCCTTAATATACAGTATATCAGTCATTTAAAAATTCAGTTAATGTATCATTCAAAACAGAAAAATACCATCACTGCCATTCCTTTATTATCTTATTAAAAACTATAATTCAAAAAAAATGAAATCTTGCCATTTGCAACAATGTGGATGGAAATAGAGGGTATTATGCTAAGTGAAATAAGTCAACCAGAGAAAGACATGTATCATATGACCTCACTGATATGAGGAATTCTTAATCTTAGGAAACAAACTGAGGGTTGCTGGAGTGGTGGGGGTGGGAGGGATGGGGTGGCTGCGTGATAGACACTGGGGAGGGTATGTGCTATGGTGAGCGCTGTGAATTGTGTGAGACTGTTGAATCACAGATCTGTACCTCTGAAACAAATAATACATTATATGTTAAAAAAAAAAAAGATAGGAAGGGAAAAATGAAGCGGGGGAAATTGGAGGGGGAGACAAACCATGAGAGACTGTGGACTCTGAGAAACAAACTAAGGGTTGCTGGAGTGGTGGGGGGTGGGAGGGATGGGGTGGCTGGGTGATAGACATTGGGGAGGGTATGTGCTATGGTGAGTGCTGTGAATTGTGTAAGACTGTTGACTCACAGACCTGTACCTCTGAAACAAATAATACATTATATGTTAAAAAAAAAAAAGAAGATAGCAGGAAGGGAAAAATAAAGGGGGGTGGATATAGGAGGCGGAGATGAACCATGAGAGACTATGGACTCTGAGAAACAAACTGAGGGTTCTAGAGGGGAGGGGGGTGGGGGGATGGGTTAGCCTGGTGGTGGGTATTAAAGACGGCACGTACTGAATGGAGCACCGGGTGTTATACGCAAACAATGAATCATGGAACACTACATCAAAAACTAAAAAAAACCCCCCAAAACTGTAATTCATATCCTGATTCCCCATTTGTTAGCCTATTAAAGAATAGGATAGTTATTCTAGGATATGTTGGGAATGGTCCTTTGATACTGACCATTTATTGAGAAAATGATAATATTAATAACAAAAACAACAGCAAAATCAGAGGCATTGCCGCAATTAATATGATGATGATGATTATCCATTATCCATTAATATGACGAGGATGATTATTAATGATTACAGTAGTATTCAAAGGTTAAATAATTATGAAGAACTAGGAACAAACATAAGGATTTTATAAAAGTTCACAGAAGACTATCAAAGTGACATTTGGAAAAGAAAATGTATAATATTTTTAAAAAGAGAACTAGCTTTATAAGCATGTGAATTTGGAGGAGAGCGGGCAAGCCAGTTACTTTAACAAGAACCATAAATGCCTTGTTAGAGAAAAGCATGGTGAATCAATCAGAGTTAGTGTACTGGCTAATATGTTGTCTTTTGATTGGTTTCTCCATTACTGGCCTATCAAGGTTAATTTTGTATGTTTCAACTTACCACAGGTTATTGGTTTGTCTTCTCATCCACAGCAGAGTTCAAAATGAGCACACCTTCCCCACAGAGCAAGTGCTATGAGCAGTGTAGCAGATCATCTGCTTCAAGGTCTTCTTCCTACTACCAGGTGTATTGCTCGACATGAGGCCAAGAGTGTGAACTATTTGCACTGAGAAAAAACAGCAGTGAAATTGAAAATATTAGCATGTGGTATGACTATAAGTCAATTCTCACTGTGGTTGCCTCTGGTTCTCTTCTGCATGATATGCTTTCTTCGAACTCAGGACAAAGGGGTCATTTTCTTTTTCTCTCCTTTAAATCTCTTGCTTGTTGTATTTTCCAAATTCCATAGTTGTAATTACGGTCAAGATAAACCTGCTTAACTTATGTGGCTTAGAATTCTAGAACATGTCCCATGGCGTGAATGTTTAAAGAATAATTAGCCTATGTGGTGAAAATTGGCAAGTAACTCCAATTCACAAAAATTTTAATTTAAAATATTGGTTTTGAATATGCCATGAAGTTCTGAGGAATATGACACTCCGGCCCCAGGCTATAGCTACCAATTCTAACTTTCCATTTCACAATCACCGCTATCAAGATATTATGTGATTGTGTGCTTTTGACAAATAATGTTGATAAAATTGTGGCATGGGCCTTGTCAATGTGTGGCTTACACATTTGAGCAAATGATAAAAAACTGAATCGATTATTTGCCAAATTTCAAGGTGTTTTTGCCACATCAGTATTTTGAAACATCCCTTATTTTTAGATGTGTTGAACACTTTATATTTCAACATTTATGGTTAATTTTGGTTATATTTTGCATATGACTTAATTGAATAAAATGTAATGGCCTCATAGGCATTTCTTATTGTCACTGCAAAGCCAGACTAATTAAATTTTAGGGCCCTCAATATTAGTGTTTATGATCACTTCTCAGTTTCTGGTTAGAAAATTAAATCAGAACATTTTGATACTAATACTCTGCCAAGTGATTTTTTTGGACTGTTCTAATTCTAAAAAATATAGCATACATATTATTTTTCTTGTTGTTGAAAATGTCCCTTATTTGAATTAAAAAGAACCTTTGCATTTCCCATTGAGCACCAGAAAGTGAATAATACTTCTATTGTCTTCAATTGAAGGTAATTATTAAATTGTGTTCATAGCCTTTTCTTCTTATAATGAATTATCAATAGGCTGAATGTCATATCACTTTTAAAACATGCTTTAGCAGGAAATATATAATATGACAGAAAATTATTTGCTTAGAGAATACCTATGTATCTTGATATACTCTCATATACAATATTCATATTCACACACAATTTCAAAGGAAAAATAATTATATATTTATAGAAAGTTATAATTTATATAATTAAATAATAAAAGTAAATTTAAGCTATTAGATATGCAATTAAATTTCTTTTGTGCAGCAAAATAATTTTAGGAATATTTTGGCATAAACTAAGCTATGATTTATAGGGAGATGGTAGATAGGGAGTTGATTCAACATAATTTATTAGAGAGTTTTGAAATGGTGAGACAACAGCTCCATACTACTTCTAGGCACAATTTTAATGAAGGTAAAAATTTTTATAATTTTCCTATATTAACATCCACTTACTACTGTCCCTACCCCTCTTGGTAGATGTTTTAAAAGTTATTATTTTCCTTTGCTAATTTCTTTTTTCTGGGCAATTGACCCAGGCCTCGCTCCATTTGGACCTACCCTTTCTGTTTCAGGGCAGGGATATAATCTTCTCAGATAGTGATCCAATAAATGATAATTTAATATCAGTTCACCCCCTTTAAGTTCACTTACCTGGACACTAAGATGATCACTTACTCATCATTCAAAGCTTATTATCAGATTCAGTTTTTTTCCCCATTGAAATTATATTGAAATGTACTACAATACCTGGGGACAGTGTAAGTCAACATTCCTGGCAACTTACTATGTGGTAAGCACAGTGCTATTAGCTTTACATACTTATTTCTCAAGACTCTTTCAAGTGCAAATTTATCTTAGGCAAAAATGAAGAGAAATTATTGGCCTTCTAAGCAGCAGGGTCCAGTATGGATTTAGGCACAGCTGGATTCAGGGGCTCAAAAATGATATTGGTACCATGTTTTAATTTTTATTCTATCTTGTTTTGGTTTCATTCTACAGGAAGTCTCCTTTTACATGGCTAGGAAAATGGGTGCCCGAAATAAATATAATCATACATATATGAGTATAAATGTATAACATAACTTATGATATATCTTAATTCATTTGATATTCATAACAACCCCATGAGGTAGACACTATTTTTTTTAATCTCAATTGTAGATGTGAGGAAACTGTAACACAGAAATGTTTAACTAACTTTCACAACATCATACAACTCCATAGTGGCAAGTCCAGGTTCCCAACCCAAAGGAGTCACATTAGAATCAATGCTCTTTACCACTCCACTCACTCTACTCCATTCTATTAGACCTCTGTCTAAATAGATGCACAGAAGTCTGTGGTTACACAGCATTATTTATGTCCCTCCTCTCAAACTGATCTTTGTGTGTCTTGAGATGGAGCAATAATTCACCTGGAAAGACAGATACTGGATATCCAAAAAAAAAAAAAAAAGAGGTGTTGTGATGGTATTGTCCAGTGGCCTCTGGGTCACATATTTACACTTTGGGTTGGGGTGGGAATGGAGGGCTTGCTATTGGGCTGATACTCCTACCATATCTAGCTGATAAGTAAAGGATAATGTTGAAAAAGGAAAATAGGTTGGTTTTTTTTTGACACAAAAGGATACCTTGAATTCTGTGTGACAAAAAAAATATTCGTTACTTTCAGCTGCTTAACAACTGCATACCTGTGGTTTTTAAACTTGTCCATAAGGTTTTTGACACTCCCTCTTCAAAAGATTCTCTTCACCTGGTGTGTGGACTTTGTGACTCACATCCAATGACTAGAATGTGCTAAAAGTGAAGGTATACATGACTTTTGAAGGAAGTCATAATGGGCATTACAGCTCCCTTGTCTCACTCTCTGTCAGCTCACTCACTCTGAGGGAAACCAGCTGCCATGTTGTGAGGACACTCAAGCAATCTCACACAGCGATCCATCCGGCAAGGTACTGAGGCCTCCCGCCAACTACTATGACTTGATAGTTCTCTTTAAAAAGATTAAAACAAGAAAAACTTTGTTTTATATTTACCAACATGTTTATCATTTTTTAAATTAAGCTTTGTATTTCAATTCCAGGGTAGTTAACATACAGTGTTATATTAGTTTCAGGGGTACAATATAGTGATTCAATAATTCTATGCATCATTACTCAGTGTTCATCATGATAAGTGTACTCTTAATCCCCTTCACCTATTTCACCCATCCCCCCATCCACCCCATCCACCTCCCCTCTGATATGCTTTATTTTAAATGAGAACCCTCAGTTAAAGTTATTTTCAGCAAAAACATTTTTTACCTGAAGTGTACTTCAGAATACATGGTTCTAAAAGATATATATGTATCTTTATACACAAAGATTATATATATATATATATATATATATATATATATATATAAATAAGCATTCCATTTAAGAAAAACAGAATACACTTTTTCTTCAAGTACACAGAGGAATCCCCTAGTTAAATCACATAAAAAGAGACATGACAAATATTACAAATTTAAGATGACTGGTGTCAGGTCTCATTTCATAAGCAGACCAAAGCACATCTAGTTAAAACTCACCACATTTAGACCAGGGACCAAATACCACCCATGGCAGGCAAGGAGAGCCTCTGCAATGACTGGCCTGAAGGACAGAGCAGCCAGGACACAACAGCAGAGCATATGCAGCATACACTGGAGACACTCCCTGAAGTGCCAGGCCCTGGGAACTACAAGACCTCTTCTTCACAAGGCCATTACTTTCAGGAGCAAGAGAAGTAGCTGGCTTTTCTAACACACAGAAGAAGGCAGAGACTTAGACAAAATGCCAAGATGGAGGAATTTATCCCAAATGAAAGAACAAGATAAGGACATGGCAAGAGATCTAAGTGAAACAAATATAAGTAACATGCCTGATGGAGAATTTAATGCAACAATTATAAGGATACTCACTGGGTTTCAGAAAAGAATAAAAGACATCAGTGAGACCCTTACAATAGACATAAAAGAGTTAAAAAAAGAATCAGAGATGAGGAATGCAATAAATGAGATTAGAAACAGGCTTGATGCAATGAACAGCAGGTTGGAAAAAGCAGAGGAATGAATCAGTGACTAGAAGACAAAATAATGGAAAATAACGAAGCTGAACAAAAGAGAAAGAATTATGCAACCTGAGAATAGACGTAGGGAACACAGTGACTCCAACAAACATAATAACATTCATATTATAGGAGTTCCAGAAAAAGGAGAGAAAAGGGGGCAGAAAATTTATTTAAAAAAATAATATCTGAAAACTACCCTAATCTGGGGAAGGAAACAGACATCCAAATCCAGGAGCACAGAGAACTCTCATCAAAATCAACAGAAGCAAGCCAACACCAAGACATATTGTAATTACATTTTCAAAATATTGTGATAAAGAAAAAACCTTGAATGAAGGAATAAAAAAGAAGTCATTAACTTACAAGGGAAAATCCAGAAGGCTAGCTGGAGAGTTCTCAACAAAAACTTGGCAAGCCAGAAGAGAGTGGCATGATATATTCAAAGTGCTGAATGGGAAAAATCTGCAGCCAAGACAAACAAAAACTAAAGGAGTTCATGACCACTAACACAGCCCTACAAGAAATATTGAAGGGTACTCTTTGAGTGCTAAGGAGAGACCAAAAGTGACAATCAAAGGATCAGAGAAGCTCACCAGAAATGACAAAACAAGTAATAAAATGGCAATAATTACATATATATCCATAATTACTTTATAAATAGATTAAACACTCCATTCAAATGACATAGGGTGTCAGAATGGACAAAAAAAATGAGACCCGTCTATATGCTGCCTACCAGAGACTCATTTTAGACCTAAATATACCTGTAGATTGAAAGCAAGGGGGTGGAGAAACATCACACAAATGGATGTTTAAAAGAAAGTCAGAGTAATAATATGTATATTGGACAACCTAGATTTTTTGTTGTTGTATTGTTTTTATCCTGCTTTGGAATTAGGGTAGTAATGGCCTCATTGAATGATTTTGAATGTGTTCCCTCTATTTCATTATTTGTAAGATTTTGTTAAAGCTTGTCATTAATTACCTTTTTTTTAAAGTTTGGTAGAATTCACCAATGAAATCATGTGGTCTTGGGCTTTTCTGTGCTGGGAGACTTTGATTCCTAATTCAACTATTCATTCTTATTATTGGCTTAAGAAGATTTACTACTTCTTGTATTCAAGATTCATGATTCAATCTTGGTAACTTATGCATCTTTGGAAATTGTCTGTTTTTGTTTTTGTTTTTTCTAAGTTATCCAACTGTTAGTATATAATTGTTTATAGTAATCACAGTTATCACACTATGTATTTCTGTGGTTATCTGTTGTATTGTTTTCTCTTCCATTTCCCATTTTGGTTTTTAAGCCTTCTCTCTTTTTTCTTAATTAATGTAGTTAAATTATTGCCAATTTTGTTTTATTTGTTTGGAAAAACTGATCATTACTTTCAATGTTATGTTATTGTTTATTCTGGTCTCTATTTTATTTATTTCTGAGTTTTCTTTGTTTTTTCCTTCCTCTGCTGAATTTCAGCTAAGCTTCTTTTTCTGATTCCTTGTAGTGTAACATTAAGTTGTTTATTTGAACTTTTTTCCTTAATACAAGCATTTATACCATAAATTTCACTCTAAAGTCTGCTTTTGCTCTATCCCACAGGTTTTGGAATATTGTATTTTCTTTTTCTTTCGTCTTGAGACATATTTTGATTTGCCATTTGATTTCTTATTTGGCCCATTGCTTGTGCAGTAGTGTGTCGTTTAATATTTACATGTTAAATGTAAATATTTACATTATGGATTTTCCAGCTTTGTTTTATTACTGATCTTTAGTTTTGTACCATTTTAGTTGAAAAATATACTTGTTTATCATTTCTAGTGCTCTTCATTCGTATATGTAGATCCAGATTTTCATCTGGTATCATTTACCTTCTGCTCAAGGAACTTCCTTTAGTATTTCTTGTATTTTAGTTCTAATAGGGATAAAATCTGTAAATTTTTTATTTAAAAAATTCTTTCTTTTTTCTTCATTACTGAAAGATATTTCACCAGGTAAAAGTTCTAGGTTGACAGGTCTTTTCCTTTCATTGCTTTAAAGATGTCTCTCCATTGTCTTCAGGCTGGCATTGTTTCTGACAGTAAGGCTGTTGTATTTGCCTTTGTTCTTTTACACTTAATGTGTACATTTTTATTTGTCTTTAGTAATCTGATTATAATGTGCATAGGCATTTTTGTTATTATTCTGATTCGTGTTTGTTGAGCTTATTAGATCTGTGGGCTTATGTTTTTCATCAAATTTGAAGAATTTTCAGCTATGAAGTCTTAACATATTTTTGTTCTTCCCACTCCTCTCTTCTGAGATTCTGGTAAAATTAGTCCAGTAGTTACTAGATCAGTAGTTATTTTCCAAATGCTCTGTTCATTAAAAAAATATATATATTTGTTTTTATTTCAGTACTTCAGTTTGGATATTTCTGATTATTATATCTTCAATTCCAATATATTTTCTTCTGCACTGTTTAATCTGCTGCTATGATTGCCCGACAGGAGAACCAAGTGGCACCTGGAAATCTTGGAGGATAGGAGGTTTATTTAACTCTGGCAGGCTCAGAGGAGAGTGGTCTCCAAAGGTCTGAGCCCCAAGCACAAACAAAGGGCAGAATTTATACACTTCTACTTCCACATACTTGGAACTTTTGGTGCGTGTGGGAAGCGGGGCAGGGAGAAGAACCTGGGAAGAGCCTCAGGACAAGGACTGGGACTCTCTTGCTGGCTCGGTCAGCCATCTTAGGACACAGATTTTCCTTATCATTCCCCCTTTGAGGCCCCTTTAAACACGTAGTTTAGAAGGCATCATCTTCCTCTTCTAAGGGGCGATAGTGAGTAAGGAGTAACTGGAGTCTGATTTTAGCAATTTGAGTAGTAATAAACCTAGTAAGGGCATTAAGAATACAAGAACCAAATACCACTATGAGGAGAAGCAATAGGAGGGGGCCGACGAGGGGGGTGAACCAAGGGGGGTGTGAGAGAGTATCCCACCAAGTTGTCCGCTGGAGTGTTTCCCACCAGTGATGTACTCATTCCTGTAATTGGGTCAGAGTTTCTTGGACCACCCCTGATTCATTAGCAGAAAAACAACACTCCTCCTGTAAGAAGAGGCAGAGCCCCCCTTGTGCGACCGTGAGCAAGTCAAGCCCACGCCTGTTTTGGAGGACAACTGAGGCCAGTGAATCGAGTTGTTGCTGTAGGGCCAGGGCAAACTGAGTGAGGGTGGAAAAATCCACTGTGAGTTGTTGAGTTAACCCCTGGTACTAAACCTGAGACATCCTGATGCCAGTGGCGCTGGGGGCAACGCCTGATGAGGCCAGCAGGCTTACGATAAGAGGGATGGCCACAGGGGAGCATTGAGGGCAGCTAGGAGGTCTCCATATGAGTGGGGTATCACTCCCGGGGAGGACTGAAAGATCGGGTAAGAGATTGACAAGCATGCATGATTGATCACACGGGGTGATGCAGATGTATACACCTTGATCACAAGCCAAAAAGGCGTTGTTAGGTGTATAGACCCAACTGTGGCCTGTGATGGGAGAGGAGGATTTGCCATACAGCGGTACCAGGACCAGAGAGGGATAATCTGAGGCCCCCGGTGCCGAGGTGGGAAGTGACCCAGTAGATTGGTTGAGGATGACACCTAGGTATTGGATGGGACCAGGCTTCATACGGATCCAGCAGTCAAATGCTAGAGGTGGATTTGAGTGGTTAAGCACTTGGTGGGAGGTGTTAATCATACCTAACAGTTGTGCTATAGATGCTTGCTGCATGTGGATGGGAGACCCAGGGATGCACCAGGGCGAGTTATTTTTTGTATGACTCTGGGGTTTGACTGTAAGGCATGGAGTGAACATGGACTTAATCATAAATTTGGCCATGGGGTCAGTCCCCATAGAGTGATATTGGCCCAACAGGAGAATGATTCCTGTAGCCCATGATGTGGCACTGGGTTCTAAGACTGAGAGGGTGAGCGGTATACAGTGATTGTTGGGGCAAGAGGATGGGGTGGTGTTGTGTGACAAGGAAATCCAGATGTCGCTGTGCTGTTTGAGGTGCCATCTGGTGGACCATTGTTTCATTCACAGCCAAGTCGCCACCCATGACTCACATCCCCAGGCTTGCAAGCAGAACTGAGGGCAGGAGTTTGGCTGTTGAGGCATAGGGCCCCCACAGATGTAGATATCTACCAGCCAGTAACCAGAGTGAGGGCCATGGTAGGAACACCATCTATGAGGTTCCCAGGAGGTATCAAGAAGCTGGCATCTATCAAAATGGAGGTTAACCTTTGGTGTGTGGCCATCCCAGGTGGAAGAAACCAATGGGGTGCTGGTGCAGGATTGAGGGGAATAAGCTGGAAAGTCCATTTGCCAGTAACCGTGATATGAGAGTTGCCCCCCGTGCCAGGCTGGACAAGCTAGAGGCAGTGAGGATGAACAACACACCAGGCAGCAGAAGACCGGGACTGACTGGGGCCAGGAAAACCATGGTGAAATGTGCTCAGGAGTAGACAGCAGAGGGCCAATAAAAGTGGGATCTATGACCTTAGTTAGAGGGAGTCATCGTGGCTAACCTGTCGGCAGATGAAACCCATGGACAAGTAAGTGCAGTAATAAACCCTAGGGACATCCAATGAGCAATGTCAATAGTAAGTCTCAGGGGGAAAGTCCAGTCAGGAGGGGCAACAGTGTAGAATCTGACTCCCAAGATGAGGGTAATCACGCCAATGACAGCCGGGGACCATGGTGAGCAGGTGTCCATCAGTAGGTGGGTCTTGTCGAAGGTGAAGCCAGAGTGGGTTCACGAAGTCTGGCTGGACTCTCCACTGGCATGGCTCCTCATCCGAATGATGAGTTTTCTTCATTCTGGAGTGGTGGACCCATGGGGTGACACCTGAGACCTTGGGGGCAGTAGCGTCATTTAGAACAACAGTGTGCAGCCCTGTCCACTGCGGTTTGAGGGGGTCTTTCTTCCAATCTTTGACCCAAACTGACTCCCCTGTCTGGAAGGAGTGTACCTGAGACCCTAAGGAGATTGGGGCCCTCTCAATGGTGTACTTTTATAATTTATTTAGGGGGGCCCCCAGGGCCTGATGCTCCTCCTTTATCCCTTTATCTCCAACCTGATGCAAGTTTCCTGGAAGGCTTCCCAAACACGGGGGAGGCCGTCCATGTATTAATTCGAATGGTGAGAAACCTGATGTCCCGGGCATGCAGCAAGCATGCAGGAAAGCTAGGGGTAGCACTCTGGCCATGGGAGGTTAGTCTCCTGACAAAACTTTGCTAAGGTTCCCTTGAGGGTGCGATTCATTTGCTCTACTTTCCCTGAACTTTGGGGCCGGTAAGCGGTGTGGAGTCTCCAGGTGATGTTGAGAGATTTGGTCAAGACCTGTACAATGTCTGCCACAAATGCGGGTCCATTATCACTATGGATTGTTAATGGCAGGCCGAACTGGGGCACGATGTCCCACAAGAGGACTTTAGCTACTTCCCAGCTTTGCTCTGTCTTAGTCAGGAAGGTTTCAACCCACCCAGAGTATGTGCATACTATTACTAGGAGATATCTGAACCCCTGCTTGGCTGCACATCTGTGAAGTCTACCTCTAGATCTTCGAAAGGGGTTGTTCCCATCCTCTGGCAGGGACTGTGGTGCAGACTGAGCATTATTTTTAGCACATGTTATGCATTGTTCATTCATTGTTCGGCATAATTCTGGCTGCTGACTGATGTAGTAGTGCTTCTTGAGAAGAGCCTCTAATGCAGTTTTTCCCAGATGAGTGAGCTGGTGGTATTCTTTGACTAGATACCCTCCAGTTGGTGTTGGAACAAAGATGTGCCTGTCTGGCATCATACACCATCCCTTTTCAGTCAGGGTGGCTCCCTCAGCCTATTCCTTTTCCTTTTTAGTGTAACTGGGTGGAGGGACTTCTTCTGGGGGTGTTAGGGCCATGGTGAGGGAAGGGGCTCTGTCCATGTCCTCACTGGCTGCGGTCGTGGCTGCCTCATCTCCCAGATGATTTCCCCATGCTATGGGGTCATCTCCTTTCTGGTGTCCCTTACAGTGCAGGATTGCTACTTCCTTTGGAAGCCAGACAGCTTCAAGGAGTCTCAGTATCTCCTCCTTGTTCTTAATAGCTTTTCCTGCTGCAGTTAAGAGGCCCCTTTCCTTGTAGATGGCTCCATGTATATGTGCAGTACCAAGAGTCAGTATAGATGTTGACTCTCCTCCCTTCACCGAGGGTGAGGGCTTGGACTAAGGCATATAATTCAGCCCCCTGAGCTGACCACCCAGCTGGTAATGCCTTAGCTTCTAAAACTTCAGTGGTTGTGGTTACTGCATAACCCACTTTCCGGGCACCCTCCTGTAGGTAACTGCTACCTTCACTGAACAGCGTGAGCTCTGGATTCTTTATGGCTTGATCCCGCAGATCTGGACGGCTAGTGTAGACTTCATCAGTCACCTCAGAGCAGTCATGGTCCGGTTTCCCCTCTTCCGTGGGGAAAAAGTTTGCTGGATTTAATGTCCTTACTGTTTCGATAATGACCCATGGGTTTTCGCAGAGGAGCCCTTGGTATTGTGCCAGCCGAGAGTTGGAAAGGAAGTTGTGTCACTGTGCATTCATGAAGGACACAACTGCAAGAGGGACCTTGACGTTAAGTTCTTGCCTCAGGGTAAGTTTGTCCACCTCCTTGATGAGTAGGACTGTGGCTGCCAGTGCCCTGAGGCACAGTGGCCTTCCCACTGCCACAGGGTCCAGCTTCTTTGACAGGTAAGCAACTGGCCATTGCCAGGGTCCAAAAAGAGATTGAAGGGTTTTTCTACATCTGGTAGGCCCAGGGCTGGAGCCCACCTCAGGGCAGTATTTATCTCTGTGAAAACAGCTTTTGCTTTTTGTATCGGACCTTTTGTCAGCAGATTTGTGCCTTCCTCTATAAGACTTGGTATCCCGAGTCTGACAGGAGCTGTAGGAGGGCCTTGGTGCCTTTTGTGCAGTCTTCTTGTGTGTCACTGGCAAGGAGGAGGTCATCCACATACTGGAGGAGGGTGCATCGTGTGGCCTCTCTTGAGAAGCTGGCAAGGTCTGTGGCCAGCCCTTCCCCAAAAAGGGTTCATGACTTTTTAAACCCCTGTGGGAGGTGCGTCCAAGCCAATTGCATCTGGAGCCCTATATCTGGTTCAGACCATTCAAAGCTAAGCAGCTAAACTTAGCTTAGCGGAGGCAGAAGAAGGCATCCTTCAAATCTAGGCAAGTGAACCATCTGGCTGACCCTGGGATTCGGCCAAGGAGGGTGTATGGATTCGGGACCACTGGGTGCAGATAGATGGTCACCTTGTTGATGGCCTGCAGGTCTTCAACTGGTTGGTATTCCCTTCCCGGCTTCTTGATTGGCAGGAGTGGGATATTCCAGGCTGACTGGCACTCGACTAGAATACCTGCTTCTTTGAGTTTGGTCAGATGTTCTTGGACGCCGATCTTAGCTTCTTGTGGAAAGGGGGTATTGCCTTTGCCTCTGAGGTTGGGCTCCTGGGATCAGTTCAACAATGATAGAGGCCCAATTCCGGGCTAGTCCGGATGGGTTGTTTTCAGTCCATACTGAAGGGAAGGTGAGTCTGAACTCCGGCGGGCTGCTCAGTTGGGCCTGGGCACAGAATAGCCTCCATTCTTCTTCCCTTGGCGTGGTAATTGCTAGTATTAGAGACCCCATCTCCTCTTGCCTTGGGTTCAGTCAGAGGCTAATGTGTCCAGTGGGCTCAAAGATTATCTGAGCCCCAAGCTTGGAGAGTATGTCTTGGCCCAGGAGAGGGATGGGACAATCAGGCAGATAAAGGAATTCATGTCTGACCTTGTGGCCCCCGAGTTCACACTGGTGAGCCTGGCAAAAGGGCTGTTGTATCACCTGCATCCCAGTGGCCCCGAGGATGGTCACAGGCCTTTTGCTGAAGAGTGCAAGTGGGGAGGTGACAACAGAGTGCTCAGCCCCAGTATCAACCATAAAATCACTGATCGGCTCCCCACCTTCATTTTGACTGTGGACTCATGGGGGCCAAGGAAGAAAAAGCCCGGTCCCCCTCAGTCTGAGTGCATTCCTGCAAAGCCTATGAGGTCCTCCTCTGGGGGTTCTTCCTTGTAGCGGCTGGACTTTTGAGCCTTTCCCTGGTTGGGACATTCATTTTTCCAGTGCCCTTTCTCTTTACAGTAGGCACATTGATCCCTTACCAAGGGGGTTCTGGGCTTCCCCCCTTTCAGTGGGCAGGGTCTCCCCGCCTTTGTGTTGTCCTTTTCTTTCAGGGCGGTGGCGAGGAGGCTGACTTTCTTTTTCATCTTTTTGTTGGCTTCCCGTTCAGCTGCGATCTCCCTGTTCATGTAGACCTTATTGGAAATCTCTGTTAGTTGGGTGATGTTCATCCTGGCAAACCCCTCTAGTTTCCGAAGATTTTTTCTGATGTCTGGGGTAGCCTGAGCCATGAAGGAGGTGTTTACCATCTGTTGGCTTTCCTGTGCCTCGGGGTCAAATGGAGTGTATCCTGTAGGTTTCACATAGTCATTCGTAGTAGTCCCTGGGGGATTCCCCTGGTTGTTGAGTGACCAAGGATACCTTAGTCATGTTTATGGGTTTCTTAGCTCCTGCCCGGATTCCCTGGAGGAGGGCCTCCTGGTACCGGTGGATGTGGGCCTGTCCCTCGGTTGTGGTGAAGTCCCATGCTGGGTGGTCTTCGGGTGCAGCCGGATTAGCCTAGGCAGCAGGGTTGATGACTCTGGTGCGTGCTCTTCCAGGTACTGCCATATACCTTTCATTATTCTCCTTTCCTCTGTGTTAAACAGGGTGAGGAGTAGCTGTTGGCAGTCTTCCCAGGTTGCCTGATGAATCTGGAAGAGGGATTCTATGAGGTCTACCATAGACTGTGGTTTCTCAGAGTAGGATGAGGTGTTATGTTTCCAGTTGAGGAGGTTGGTGGTGGAGAAGGGCTGATACTACATCATGGAATGGCCGGGTTGGACCACCCCATCTTCATTGCGCCTCTCGGGTTCCCGTGTCTCTCATACCGGCATTTGAAGGGCACTTGCACCTGGCCTGGGGTGCAGCCTGGCTGCTGGTCCTGGAGTAAGTGGATCTTTTGGGCCTGGTGGCACCAGTGGATCCTCTGTGCCTGGGGGCACCAGTGAAACTGATGGCGGCAGAGTGTCTGGAGGTGAAGGGCCAGGTGTAGATGGTCTTGGGGGTACATACGATGGGGGCAGGGTCAGTTTGTCCTCTGGATCTCTGGCTAGGATTTGTGGAGACTGGGGCTTTTGTTGATTTTCTTTAGGTCAGTTGGATGAAGTGATTAAGACACTGGCCTGTCCCTGCCTACTGCAAGCAAGTCTCACCCAGGGGTGAAGGGTCTGAGCCATTCCTAGCCAGGAGTCAATGTACAGAAAATGGTCAGGGTGTCCTGGTTCTCCTGTGATGACTTGCCATACTTGACGAATCGTTGGGACGTCCAATATCCCTTCTGAAGGCCGCCTGACATCAAAGGTGGGCCATTCTAATTCATACAGGGTTCCCAACTTGCTGGGATTCATCCTGACTCCATAGTCTCCCAAAACCCCTTCTTGAAATTTTTGATCATGGTCTCTAGAACCGTAGGTTTACTCTGCCCTGACCCCATGGTGATGTCCCTGTTTGTGGTGGTGTAGAGACAGACAAAGGGGGGCTGCCTCCTGAGGTGAACAGACCAATCAGATGCCCGTCTGGCCGTGTCCCGAAGGAGCTTAGGTGAGGCTTAGCCATAGTGGTCTCAGTGTTGTGACTTATGATCGGAAACTATTCCCATGCTGCCATAGACTGTATGCTATTCACCATGGAATCCCCAGATGGGCCCACTCAGACTGTAAGCTTCTGGGGACCTTAAGGGTGCCTGCCCGTGGAGTCACAGAATCAGTCCGCTTGAGCAAGCCGGGTCGGACTGCACATTCACTCACACATTCACACTCCAGACGTTATTACGTTCCCTCCCTGGCAATCCCTACCTGTGAGACCTCTAAGAGGTCTCTGGGAGGTGATCAGGCTCCCCTTCTACCCTGACAGGTGGGCCTGTCTGGGTCCTGGGGCCCCAGACCTTACCAGAATCTGATGTTGGGACCAGGTCCTCACCTGCCAAGTCTCCTCGAGTCCGGCGGGAACAGTGGAGCAGGGCTGGCCCAAGGTGACTGGGGTGAGAGACTGCTGAAAATTAGGCAGTGTGCGCCTCCTCCGTTATGATCCCTCGTTCCGTCACCATCCCGCCATTTCCTCAAACCGGTGGCAACAATGGGCCAGCGCGGTTGGGTTTCCCGGCCAGGGAACCAAACGTTGCGGAACCTGGACTGGATCGCCCGAGGGAAGAACCAAGCGGCACCCGGAGATCTTGGAGGATAGGAGGTTTATTTAATGCCAGTGGGCTCAGAGGAGAATCTGAGCCCTGAGCACAAAGGGGTCAATTTATACACTTCTACTTCCACATACTTGGAACTTTTGGCACGTGCGTGAAGCAGGGCAGGGAGAAGAACCCGGAAGAGCCCCAGGGCAAGGACTGGGACTCTCTTGCTGGCTCGGTCAGCCATCTTAGGACACAGATTTTCCTTTTCACTGCTAATCCCATCTCATTAGTTACATTTTATTTCTATCTCTAGACATACTATTTTTTAATATCATTTATTGCCTCATCATAATCATGTTTTCCCTTTCTGTTTGTTGTTTGTTTTATTTTTTTCTATTTTTTATTATTATTTTATGTTAATCACCATACACTACATCTTTAGTTTTTGATGTAGTGTTCCATGATTCATTGTTTGTGCATAACACCCAGTGCTCCACGCAGAACATGCCCTCTTTAATACCCATCACCAGGCTAACCCATCCTCCCACCCATCTCCCCTCTAGAACCCTCAGTTTGTTTCTCAGAGTCCATAGTCTCTCATGGTTCATCTCCCCCTCCGATTCCCCCCCTTCATTCTTCCCCTCATGCTTTCTTCTTCTCCTTCTTCTTTTTTTTAACATACAATGTATTATTTGTTTCAGAGGTGCAGGTCTGTGATTCAACAGTCTTACACAATTCACAGCGCTTCCCTACTTTCTTAAGCATAAGGAGAGTACTTACATTAGATGTTTAACATCCTTATCTTCAAACTTAATTATCGATGTGTTTCTGGTTTTGTTTCTATTGATTGTTTTTTTTCTCTGATTATAGATCATATTTTTTTTGCATGCCTAGTAATTTTTTATTGATGGACATTGTGAACATTATGTTATTACTTGCTGGATTTTGTTGGTATTGGTAGAAGAATATATAAACACACACATGATATATATATATGTTTAGAAACATAGATTTCTAAATATTTACATTCTAAATATATATATTTATATATATTTACATTCTAAGTATTCCATTCTATTTTAAATATTTAGAAATAATGTTTATAAATATGAAAAATCCAGAATTAGATTAGACCCATACTACATATATAGTCATTGATTTATAACAAAGACAATAAGACTGTTCAATGAGAACAATAGTCTTTGACAAATAATGCTAGAAATAATGAAGATCAATCTTACTTCACACTGCCATACGATAATTAACTTAAAAGGAATCACATATTTAAATGTAAAAGGTAAAACTACAAAACTTCTAGAAAAAAACATGAGAAAATACCTGTGTGACCTTGGGATAGGCAAAGATTTCTTAGCTAGAATACAAAACACAATCCATAAAAGAAAAAATAATAATAAACTGTATTTTATCCGAATTAAAACAATTTTTCTTTGAAAGATATCATTAAAAAAATAAAAAGGTAAGCCACAGACTGAAGAAAGATGTTCACAACACTTATATTAGACAAAGAACTTTTACCCACAATATATGAAGAATGTTTACAACTCAGTAGTAAGAAAATAATAAACCCAATTAAAGATGAGCTAAGGATTTGAGAAGACACTTCAAGAAGATTTATGAATGGCCAATGTGCTCAAATCATTAATCATCATGGAAATTCAAAATAAACCACAATTAGATACATCCCCATTAGATGGTGAAAATTAAAGAGATTGATAATGCTCAGAGATGGTAAGGATGTAGAAACCTGAAACTTTCATATATTGTTGATTAGGTTATAAATGGTACAACTATTTTGAAAAACATTTTGGCAGTTTCTAGTGAAATTAAACATTTACCTAGCATATAACTCATCCATTCTACTCCAAAGCATTTATCCACAAAGAAAAAAAAATATATATAGGTCTACATAAAGATTTGTGTACCAATATTTATAGCAGCTTTATTTGTAATACCCCAAACTGGGAACAACCCAAATGCTTATCAGCTGGTGCATATGTAAAGATATGGTAAATCCTTATAACAAAGTACTACTCAGCTATAAAATGGAACCAACTGCTAATATATACAATGACAAGAATGGATCTTAAAATCACATTAAGTGAAAGACATCAGGTAAAAAGAGTTTATATAGCATAAACTTTACATAAAATTCTAGAAAATGGAAATTGACCCAGATTTACAAAGTAGATCAGTAGTTGTCTGAGGACATGTGGCTTGAGAAATGGATAGCAAAGAGGAACAAAGAAACTTTGGGGAGAAATTTCTGTATCTTGAATTTAGTGACAATTAAAAAAGTGTATCTGTCAGGGGCACCTTGGTGGCACAGTTAGTCAAGTGTCCAATTCTTGGTTTCAGCTCAGGTCCTGATCTCAGGTTCATGAGATGGAGCCCACTTGGGTCTCCACGCTCAGCAGAGTCTGCTTGGTATTCTCTCTCCCTCTGCCCCTCCCGCTCATGCTCTCTCTCTCTCAAAATAAATAAATAAATCCTTAAAAAAAAAAGTATATCTGTATATTTATGAAAACTTAGTATTTAAATGTGTGTAGTTTATTGTATATACATTGTATCTCAGTATATTTGTTAAAAAAGAGATACATGTGTGTAAGACACCAACAAAGTTATAAGCAGTAGAAAATTGGGAAGAATAATGTGAGGAAAAAAACAAAAAAAAAAGAAAAAAGAAAAAAGGGATTAGCCATCAAAAACAAAACAAAACAAAACAGCAATTTGGAAATGGAAAACATTTTGCTCAATACATCATACAGATTTGTAAAATTTATACAGGGATCTTCCATTGTCAGTAATTTGTAGGCATCTTTTTTCTTCTACAGTAGCTTAAATATTAATTTCCTTTTTTGACAAAAGAATAAAACAATTTGAAAAACTTATTACTTACCATTCAAGGCACCAACAATGGTAATGGCTTATTAGAGTTATTTCAGAATATATGGCCATACTCCCTTGGCCTAGTGTAATCATTCTTGAGTTCATATGGAAAATAATAAATTTGTACCATAGATAAGACCATGAATCCAGCAGAGAACACAGTATATCCAGTTTATAAATTTGCACACACAGAGGACAGTATTATAGTTGTAAAATATGTATAGTGGATCCACCTTTTCTCAGATCATGACATATTTACAAATTGTAATTTCCTCTAGAGATGTACTGTGACTAAATTACTGTCTGCCTTTGCTCCAGTGCCTAGAGGGGGAAAAAATGCATCTAATTCACCTTGGTTTAGATTTTACTAGTGAAATATGTAAACTTAGTTCTTTTCCTGTGAATTTTGTTCTGTGTGAACATCCAAGCAAATACGGGGAATTGATTTTCACCAGTACAGAATGCATAATTTGCAAACTTAAAAATGATATTAAATAAAAAACGGAATATTTTAGGAGAATTTTTGCAGTGAGGTCACATTATCCACACAACAGCAAATAAGACTTGACAAAAATTTCTTTAAATTGGCGGGTATTGAAATTGCTACAACAGGAAATCATGAATATGTAATTATAGCTATGGGTATCCTTTTATTTACTGAGGTCTATGGTAGTTTTGATATTTAGCCACTCAATTAATTGCACATTAGACACAGATTCAATACATATGGAATGTAACTTTATGGGAAAAGAACATATTTGGTGCGGAGAGAACTTCCAGATGATTGATTCCCTACATTGCAGTGATTCACAGAATTTTACAAAGGAACTCAGGAGATTGCTTATTCGAATTCCTACTCTCTCCCAATCCCTGCTAGAACTGCTAGAATTGCATTGCTAGAATGTCTTCTACAACATGACAAATAATACATCATTCATCATCTGAATTAACCCTTCTGATGTTGGAGAGCTAATGCAGTTAACATTTATTGAGTGCTTTTCATGTGCCAGACAATAATAGATTTTTATAGTCATTAACACAGATAGAGCTCTTACAACAATGTGCTTTACAACATACTCACTCATTTATTCCTCCAAATACCCTGTAGGATATGTGGCATTATTAACACCATTTCACAAATGATAAGACAGCTAGAAATTGGGATGGCAGGGACTGAAATTGAGGCAATCTGAGTCCAGTGTTTGTTTTTATCCACTGTATTGTCTCATATTATGCTATGTGCTTCTACATATATCATTTAATTTCCACAATGATATCACACTCACTAGAGACTACTGTGTCTAATGTATGGGTATCCTTTTATTTACTGAGGTAAATATGGGGTGAAAAAAATATTAAGAGAACAATTAAAAAAGTGACAGAGACTGCTTATGTGTGAATCATTACCTTTCTCAGGAGAATAAGCCTTAATAGTTCAGCTGAGACCCTTCTTCCTCTTTTGCAGCTAAATCACACACTTAGCCCCCACTTCAGATACCCCCTTCAGGTCATGTGAGCCATGTTTTTAATGACATGAAAGAAATCAGGTCTTAGGACGAGAATATCAATATTTGAGATGTGGATCTCCCACTCGCTGTGTGATCTTGGACATATTACTTACTCCCTGTTAAATACTTGGTTTCCTTAACTGCAATATGGGAACAAGTGTTGCTTTGTCTATCTCTTTGAAAGTTGTAGAAGTTTAAGGAAACAGCAGGTGTTAAAACACATTGAGGCTTAAGAACTCTGCGAACTTAATATAGCTTTTTAATTAATTAATTAATTGTTTGTTTACAGAGTGGCCCATGCAAATAACTCTAATTGTTCAAATGTTTTTCTGAGCAGAACTTTCCCCCAGGGGCCATGATGAAACTCAATTGTTTCTTTTCAAGGATTAAGAGCTCTGGAACCATAAAAGTTTTATACTATAAACTTCATCTTCTTTATACTCTCTGATTTGGGGGAAAAGCTGTCCAGTATTAAGTACAACACTCCAGATATGGCATGACCAGTACAGAGTATTATTGATTTGTTAAATTATTTATTTTGTATCATATTATATACATCTATCTGTTGTTTTGGATAAACATGTTTCTGGTAATAAATAAAGCCTAAGTTCTTAAAAGTTTTAGCAGCCTCCCCTCCAAGATAATGGATTTTGAACTTGTTGCCAACTGAAAAATAAAGTTTTCTTTCATATGAACTGCTTATTTAAAAGCTAAGCATAGTTTTATCCTCACAGATAATAGTTTGGGTGGTAGGAAAGTGTAATTGTGGGAAGGATCTGTGCAGATTCTCAATTTTATTCTGGATACAGTTTTGTCTTTTCTTTCTTTCTTTCTTTTTTTTTTTTTTCACCACATAAGCCCAAGTTTGTTCTCAGCAATGTGAATTATAGAAATCTAAATAACTCCAAATATTCTTTGCATAAACAATAAGTAGAATGACTACTTCTTATCTAGTCTTCTCCCTAATACAGGCAGTGGTCCTTATGTACAGGATCTTCTACTGCCTGCCAACCAGTGAAGCATGAAAAGCAATAAAACATCCTAATTTTATAGGCTGTCCTTTGTGTGTTCTTCCATGTGTAATGCTTGACCTAGAGTCAAGGGAGGAAGAGAAGAGGTGCATTCCATTTCTTACAAGGACAGCAATAAAATTCTCACTATTTTTTTTTTTAAGATTTTATTTATTTATTTGACAGAGAGAGACAGTGAGAGAGGGAACACAAGCAGGAGAGTGGGAGAGGGAGAAGCAGGCTCCCCACCGAGCAGGGAGCCCATTGCGGGCCTCGGGCCCAGGACCCTGGGATCATGACCTGAGCTGAAGGCAGACGCTTAACGACTGAGCCACCCAGGTGCCCCAAATTCTCACTATTTTTTAAATGGCTTGTCTACAAAGACTGTACTTAGTGATAAACCATTTCACTTTCTTTTCCCTCCTTCTGCAATAATAGACTGTTTTCTTTAGTATTTTATTCTTTGCAGTCCTAGTGGGAAAATGTTCATTATGCTATCATATAACTGTGTTGAGAAAAACATCTCTAGATCTTACATTTAATTTTTTGGTAAAGTTTACAATGATCACTACTCAATGTGCAGAATTGCTCACTAAACAAACCTGAATTTTCTGTGAGGTCTTAATAATTAACAGTAACACCTGATTTCTTTCATGTCATTAAAAACATGGCTCACATGACCTGGAGGGGGTATCTGAAGTGGGGACCAAGTGTGTGATTTAGCTGCAAAAGAGAAAGAAGTGTCTCAGCTGAACTATTAAGGCTTATTCTCCTGAGAAAGGTAATGATTCACAAAAAAAGTTACACTATTATAAAAACACAATGAAAATGGTGCACACAACCAGGTAAGAACATTTTAAAAGTCCGGTATCAGTTCAAAATAGCTATTAGTTCTGCTCTCAGTTGGATGATAATATTCACCTTATATTAACTGAAGTGATAAGAAAGAAATAGAACTATTTGTGAAAAAAATATATAGTATCAAAACAGGGCAGAAACAAAATATGACAGTATATTTAACAGTATAATTAAAAGGGCTAAGCCTTTTTTTAAAAAAAAAAAAACTGGCCAGTAAAAATGAGAAAACAACTCAGTTTTATGTATGTGGCAAACAATAAGGGCTCCATTCTCTAGTCCCTGGAATCTGGGAATATGTTACTTTACACGGCCAAAGGGCTTTGCAGATATGATTAAGTTAAATATTTTGTCATCGGAGGTTATTCTGGATTATCTGAGTGGGCCTGATATAATCACAAGTGTCCTTCTAAGGGACAGAGGGAGGCAGGAAAGTGAGAGAAGGTGTGAAAACAGGCTGGAGTGACGAAATTGCTGGCTTTGACGGTGGAAAGTGCAAAGTAGGAGCCAAAGAAGCTGGAAGGGCAAGGAACAGATTCTCCAATAGAGCCTCCAGCAGGAACCAGCCCACTGACACCTTGATGGGAGCCCTGTAAGACTCATTGTGGACTTCTGACCTCCAGAACTGTAAGAAAATAAATTTGTATTGTGTTAACTCGCTACGTTTCTAATAATTTGTTATAGCAACAGTGGGAAATATATAATGCAACCTGGGAGTTTTATTTTAACTGTATAATATAAATTCATTGAATACTAGAACAATCTGAGTATTAATTCTTCCATAAGTCATAAATATGATAATTTTAAATATTGAAAGCAAATACTTTTATATCTGGGCATGAGCTATGAGTTTTGGATCTCTTGGAACGTTAAGAATGTTCTATTAAAATTCTTAATTACTGAATTAGATGTTAGCTTTGTATATGACAGGCTCTAACTCAACTTCTTTAGTAGTAGTGATGTGAATTAGCCCTTCCAATGATAAACAACTATATTAACAATTCTATAATCAGGAATTTGTAGTCATAATGTTGCAGGATTGTAGCGTTCTTGTCTTGTAGAGTCCAAGAATGAATCTTATGGACACAAAAGGGTGAAGTGAAGTGGAAGTTTATTAAGTGAAGGTGAGATCAGAAAGGAAAGAAAAAGCTCTCTAGAGTGAGAGGGGTCCTGAATGGGTTGCCACTGAGGAATTTTAGTGGCAATCTTTTATTAAGAACTGACTGGGAAGCTCCTGGCCTTGAGATTCTTGTGCCATCTTGGTTTGTTGCTTTATCTCTTGTTTCTCTCTGTCTCAGCGTCTCCACCTGCCGGGAATGGTTCCAGAGCCCAGTCAGGGGGAACTCAGGGGACTCCTATCTCTCCTGCGTAGAACTTAACCCCTTCCCTAGTCATAGGACAGAACCCGTGGGCAGAAAGAGCTGTACTGGGATTGTGAAGAATGACTGATTGTTTACTTTTTAATAAGTGGGGGTGAGGGATAGCACCAGTCTCCAGGGAATCTGGAAGCAAGACTTTCAGAACCTTGAGGGGCCGCTGCTGTCAAGATGAAGTTACTTTTAAACATTAAGGCACTGAGGCGGCCACACTTTCCTTGAGGAAGGTCACAGTCTTCATGTTTCAGGTTATCTATCGGTGGGTGGCAAGCTGTAAGGAGATTTTAATTTAAGCTACATTTCTTTTGCCTTTGTTTCCCATATCAGCAATACAATGTCAGGAATTCTAGATGTGTAAATTGCTTCTCCTTTAAATTTTTTTTTTCGGGGTGCCTGGGGGGCTCAGTCTGTTAAGTGTTGGACTCTTGGTTTTAGCTCAGGCCGTGGTCTCTAGCCCCGTGTAGGGCTTCGCACTTAATGGAGTCTGCCTGGGACACTCTCTCCATCTGCCCTTTCCCCCTGCTCTCTCACTCTAAAATAAATAAATAAATAAATAAATCTTAAAAATCTTTTTTTTCCCCCATTAAACTATGGTCAGAAGCCAGAAGAAATCAGACATAATAGCAATGAGTTTAAAGTATTAGAAATTTTAAATGACGTGAGATTTCACCATAATTGCAAATATTTCACTTTATATTTTGTAGACCCACAGCTTTGAAACATTTTAAAACTATATTATAGTCTAGTACGGCTAAGAGGTTGATGAGATATTTAATAAATATCTTGAAACCCATTTACACTAGCACATTTCAATGAAACTGTTTCCAGTAAAATAGAATGTGATAGAATTGATTGCACTGCTGAATGTAAATAACATTTCAGGTTGGAGTTAAACCTCCCATGAAAGATTAAAAACAAGCACCTTGTCAAACTTTGCTATTAGAGATCATATTTAAAAACGTGTTGTGCATGACTTATTTTACAGGAAAGTGAAAGTTAGCAGATTGTAGGACTGTAAATGGTATTTGTTTGCGTACACAGTAAAAAAAAAACCTTGACTATAAAGCCTCCTGGATTATTAGATATGCATCAAAAACATTTTCTTGTCAATAAATTTTGACATGCAAGATGTTGATATTAACTTGACATCTTGTTCACTGATTTATTTTTAAGTTTTTACAAGATAAGAAACATGCTACATAAAACTTTGTAATTCCTAGTTGACCATGGTTACATTTTTAAATAAAATAATTGCCTTAAGTGTAATGTATAGGGATTTTTTAGAACTAAATGTAATTACATATATAGAATTTTTGGAAATAAAATTACTTAACAGCCCAATTGTCTTCAAAACAATCTTGTTATTTATTTTGTTTATCTGCCATGCTTGGATTTAAACAAATAAGTAAATGGATGGCACCTGACCTTTATTACCTGATATTTTAAAATTTATAAAACTATACCATCAAAATCTTGAGATTTTGATATCAGATCAAAGTCTGTTTAATTCACAAGATTTAAAAAATATGTTCTGATGAACTGAAGAAAAACATTTAAAGCAACATGAAATTTTATAGGTGATGTGGGGAACAAAAGCAAAAGAAATGTAGATAATATTAAATTTCCTTATAACATGCAGTCCATTGACAAATATTTGAGGCAAACAGAGTATAACACTCCTCCAAGAATCTTAATGTTAATGGCTTGCTAGAGGTAAAAACAACCTCAGTTTATAATCGCTAGCCCTCCAGGATCCTGTGAGTCTTCTTTGGCATATGACAATCCTTTTGGAAACTTCCCTCGTCTTTACCTCCCCCAACTCCATAGTATATAATCAATTGCTCCTCACAATCCCGGGGAAGCCCTTTCTGCCCACAGGTCCTGTCCCTGTGCTTTAATTGAAAACACAATTTTTTCACCCAAAGACATCTCAAGAATTCTTTCTTGGCCATTGGCTCCAAAGGCCAGTATTTCCACATCAGTAGGGATGCACAAGGACAAAGTGGCCTTTTCTTGCTATACCTGTGAATACTAATACCTCCACAATTTCAGCTCCATTGTGAGTATGGAGGCTGACTTCAAAACCCTAGGAAAGATGCATATTGTTGCACCCAAGAGTTTGTCAGATATTGACATTTGGCTTCCCAGCATGTACGCAAGATCTGCAATGAGGAGGGATATTGGTTGTTATGTGACAGATACCTCAAGAAATACTGTTTCCATGATTTTAATTTGTTATTTACTCTTTTAAAATTTCTAGGGAGTGCAACACAAATGCTATTTGATGACAAAATGGGGATAAATGCCAGAAGGAGCAATCTGGAATTATTAATGTAACTGCATAAGAAACATTGAGTCAGAAGGTAACTAGAGAGATTCTTTAGATCACGTAAGAACTTCTCCCAGTCATGATCTAGATGTATTTATAAAAGCTCTTCAAATGACCTCAGACCTTCTTTTAAATATTCCTTCAACAGATATTTATAAAGCAGGCATTGCTTGAGAAGCTAGGAATGCCACAGTGAAGAATACAGATGTGAACACCTGAACTTCAGGATTACCCTCTAAGAAGAGAGACAATTAACAACATAAATAGGTAGAGTATTATGTTAAATGTGATAGGTACTGTAGCAAACAGTGCTGGCAGATGCCAGGCTCCTAACAGTGCCTGGCTTTGATCACCCAAGCCCATATTTTAGGTTTTTTATGAGCTGACCATTGAGAAGCAGAGGCATAACTATCAGTATTATCTACTTATTTGTGAAAATAATCCTACAATTCTGTATGAATTTAATAAAACTCAGAAAGAGCATTTATTATTACTTATCAGAGCAAAGCTTTCCTGGAGGAAAAGAAACATCTTTATTAAACAGTGTTTACGCTAAAAATTAACTGTGTTTTTTTTAATATTTTATTTATTTATTTGACAGAGAGAGAGAGAGAGAGCACAAGCAGGGGAAGTGGCAGAGGGAGAAGAAGACTCCCCGCTGAGCAAGGAGCCTGATGTGGGACTCCATCCCACGACCCCGGGATCATGACCTGAGCTGAAGGCAGATGCTTAACCAACTGAGCCACCCAGATGCCCCTAAGTGTGTTTTGTTTTCTCAAAATCTAGAGAAAAACTAGTCCTTCGCTTGTAAGTACAATAGTCATGTCATCTCAAAAGATAATTTACTTAGGAATTGGTAAATATGTATTTATTTATACATGATTTTATATCAAGCAATAAACATGCTGTGTAGTATAGAGGCCAAGGGCAGGCCACCCCAAGATGGGCCACTTTAACATGAAGATTATTGTGACCTTCCCCCACCAACTGCCTAAAAAGAATTTAGAGGCCCAGATAACTATATTATAGGGGTGGTAGACAAGGAGAAATTTTCAGTCTGCTTGTTAAAATCCTTCTCTATGTCCCATTGATTCTCTGTGGCCCAGCAAACATTCACTAAACATTTACTCTTTTTTATCTTCCTGTGAATTGCATTCCTTCCCTTTGAAGTCCCAGACCCCTACCCATGTCTCCCTAATTTAGAATGACATATATCTACCTCATTTTACCTGTATGTGGGATTTCCTGTCTGTGTCGATTTCCCATGCGTAGGACATTAAATTTGATTTTCTCTTGTTAATCTGTCTTATGTCAATTTGATTCTTCATCCAGCTAGAAAAATCTTAGACAGAGGAAAGCTCCTTCCTTCCCAACAGTACTTGCAATAAGACCTTTTAGTTAGTTACCTATCATTGCCCAGGTGCTATTGTCTCTGAATGAAGTTCGCTTGCAAGCTGGAGTTCTGCAGCAGACTTTCTCGGGGGGCGAGCTCACTTACTTATCTCTGTTGATGAGGTTTCCCTCCACGGCAGGGGTTCAGATCAGGGTCTTCTAGCTGGCATCCTGTTTTCATCATTCAGGGAAATGACAGATCTTTACCAATACCCTCAAAACTAAGTTGGAAGACAGAGAGTGTATTTTCTGTCCTTATAAGTATCCTGATTAGTGACTATAGCTCTTTTAATACAACCTACAGCAAAAATATAACAAAACCCCCAGAACCCCAAAACTCAAAACCTGAACTAAGACAAACAACAACAACAACAAAAAATGATAAAAATCTCAGGTCAGGGAAATTCCCTCAGAAATAGGACTGTTCTAGATCCTCAAAGATTGGAACATCACCTCATTTGGGAAGTTAATGGATTAAAAAAAATAAAATCTATAGTGGATGAGTACAAACATATACTATGTATATTCTAGGTAAGAGAAAAAGAGTTTTAAGAAGGTGCCAGAATTTTGAAAGTGCCTAGTGAGAAAATGAGTTAGAAAAATTTGTATCTCCTGATAGAAAATTTCTATCTTCTAATCGTCAATGACAGGCCAATTGTCTCTCTAAAGTTATTAGAAGTGTCACAGCTATTTGCAATGTGTCAATCTGGTTCCTTTTTATCATCTGTTCTGGGGTACATTTGTGGGTATACAGAGATTTCAATTTAAAGAAATTTCTTTTATATATCATTCTTTTACTTGAAAGTCTCAATATAAATGTTTTACATTATGTAAAATTTTCTTCCAGATTATTTTGTAATGTTTTTTCATAGTTTTCTAAATTACTTTAGTAATATTTTACTGCCATAATCTTGATGTCTGTGGGTTTGAATGTACCAGAAGCAAATTATCTTTTTTTTTTAAAGATTTTATTTATTTATTTGACAGAGAGAGAGATAGAGAGAGAGGGAACACAAGCAGGGGGAGTGGGAGAGGGAGAAGCAGGCTTCCCGCTGAGCAGGGAGCCCGATGCGGGGCTCGATCCCAGGACCCTGGGACCATGACCTGAGCCGAAGGCAGACACTTAACCGACTGAGCCACCCAGGCGCCCCCAGAAGCAAATTATCTTTAAGCATGATTTTTGTATTGTGGATTTAAGCCTTTGAAATAATTGAAAAATTTGTTTTCTTATTCTTCTACTCTCTGTTTCTTCCATTTCTGGAAATTAGTTTTAAAACTAATCGTATTCCTTTTTCAGGGTTGACAGTTATGGATTTTAATGAGTATCATATATTAAATTCTTAAAAGAGCAAGGCAAAAAGGGGGAAAATTCACATAAGAGTGAAAAATTATAGATCTTTAACTTTAGATGAAATACTTTTCATAATTTTAAAAAGTTCTAGGTAGCAATTTGTATTGTCAGGGAGCAAGAATGTCCTGTCCCCTTCAAGGTTCTTCTAGCTGGGCCAAGAGTTGAATTGACATGAGATAAGTTAATAGGAAAAAATGAAATTTAATTTTCCATATAGGAGGCATCCACACAGATAAGAAATTTCGAAGACAGACAAAATGGGTTTTCTGAACTAAGGAGATTTTATTTTCAACTAAGGAGAAGGGGTAGGAGTCTGGGACTTCAAAAGGAAGGGATTCAATTCACAGGAAGATGAAAAAAAGACAAAATGTTTGGTAAAAATATGTTTACTGGCCACTCAGAAGCCATGGGACAAAAGAGGACTTTGATCAAACTTGAGCCTTGCCAGGTAGGTTCCTCCCTGTCTACCATATTACCATACCTACTATACATTTCCTGGTATAAAGTGGTTATCTATAGAGATAGCTCTCTTCTACATTCTTTTTAGGCAGTTATGGGGAGGTGAAAGAACTTTTCCTAAATCTGATGGATTTTGATGGCCTTTAACTCAAAATAATCTTTATGCCAAAGTGGCCCTCTTAGGGTAGCCTGCCTTTGGCCCCAACAGTATTAATACTTTAATTAAAGACTAATTAGTGTTAAGAAAAATTAACATCTTAAAGAAAATGTTGTTTACGGAATTAAGAAAAAAATGGCAGAAATAAGGAATAATTAATTCCCAAAACATGATGGCAATCTTTGTCCGCTGTGTATTGCAACATGCAAAACTTTGGGATCTAAGTAGCGAGAGAGCCAGGTCTGTCTGCTTTTCCTTCTCATGCTGGCACACACGCAGCGAAAGCCTAAGGCAGATAATCAGTGATCAGGGAGAATTAGCTCTAAGTTTGGAAATCCTCCAGGTCCCTATCTACCACATCAGATTAGGCGGCCAGTAAATTTCCCGATTGGTTCTTAACGTCTCAAGAGTTCTTTACCTGTGGCAGGAACAATCTCCCACATATACTTAGAAATAACTCATGGAGGTAAGAAGCTGCCAAGTTTTGCTAATTTTCAGAGCACCAATTGGTTTAGATTGTTTTGCATACAAAGCTCTCAGATGCCTTAAATTTTTTCCTTTGTTTGAATATACATTTTTCTACTTCTTACAATGCTACAAACGGCCTGCTGTGCTTTATATAGCCAAACTAGAATCTGAACTCCAAGTATGTATTTTTAATTATTGCCCAAATTATTTAAATTTTCTTCAACTTCTTTCTCACATTTGGTGTGTGAATTATATCTCCTCCTAATTTGGAAAAAATATACCTATTATCACAATTATAAGAAATAAAACTAAGGACACAAAGATAATTAACATGTTTTTGATTTTGAGGAAATCATTGAAGAGAAGAAAAAAATCACTAACTATAAAATACAATGAGAATAAGTTGAATTTTAACTCCATTTGGATTCAATTTAACAACATTCCTTCCAGATTTGCTAATTTATCTCTTAGTACTACTAATAGTTAGAAATAATGTAGAAAAATAAATGTAATATCTGCTTTTTTTTTGGTCAAAGGGATAATTTTTGTTCAGAAAGAAAGCAGAAGCAAACTTAGTCCACAGCCCCACGACTGTGACCAAATCAGACAGAAGTAAAATAATTGATTCAGTGTTTTCTGCACCAAGGCACCCAGAAGGCACATACATGCACTGTAAAAGGAATTCTGGGCTGCAGGGAGATCAAAACCTTTAGGCCCAAACTAATTTTTGTTGTGATTATATAGATCTAGTAAGAAGGGGCTATTCAGCTTTGGGGCAGAATTTCAGATTTTAATCACTGTGTTGGTTTTCTCTGCAGAAATGTTATATTTATCATTTGGGTGAGTCTCTTGCAATGATGAGTTTCTGATTTCTTGGGGAATATGAATTGATTCAAAGAAATCGTAACTAGCATGCTACTAGCAGAAAATATATTTTGGTTATTTAAAAAGCATTTATTGAGCTCCAACTTCCAGAAGCACAGCATGTCACTATGGGGCAAATACAATAGAATTTTAAATCCTGCTCTTTGTTCTTCATGACCATATTAACATGTATTCTTGAAACAATGTGCAAGATGTTATAAAGCCACAAATCTAGAACTTGCAGCAATTTATTATGAAGTGAAGATCTGAGAATAAAGTGATTGTCTTCATGTTAGATGATGAGTCCTTTCGGAAGCTAGAAGTTGAATCAAGCTTGGTTTTGAAGGATGCATTTGAGGGTAAAAATGACGTAGAGTAGGAGCTGACCATAACAGCAAAACACACACGACACAATGATATTTTCATAAAGATCAGTTCCTTCTTAAGTATTGACATTTTATTATAAATGTAGGTACTAAACGGATAGAGAGATCAGTTATATAACTTCATATGCCCTATTAAAATTATAAGCACTAAAACAGAATCCTTAATCCATTTATTTTTTCCTCTTAGTCATCCAGAATTTTTATAGAAAGAAATTAAATGCTGGTTAATAATTGTGTCCTACACAATTAATTTCACAACTAGCAGAGCAGATTTTAAGTTAAAAGATTTATAATCACATAATTTTTAAAAATATTCGGATTTTGGGGGAAGAAATGCTGACATGAAAATATATTAGGAAATAATGTACAGATTAGGAAAAAATCAACCAAAGTGTGTCCTTAAGAAATTCTGGAGAAACATAAGTCAACCAGAGAAAGACATGTATCATATGACCTCACTCATATGAGGAATTCTTAATCTCAGGAAACAAATTGAGGGTTGCTGGAGTAGTGGGGGGTGGGAGGGATGTTGTGGCTGCGTGATAGACATTGGGGAGGGTATGTGCTATGGTGAGCGCTGTGAATTGTGTAAGACTGTTGAATCACAGACCTGTACCTCTGAAACAATACATTATATGTTAAAAAAAAAAAAGAAGATAGCAGAAGGAAGAATGAAGGGGTTGGAAATTGGAGGGGGAGACGAACCATGAGAGACTATGGACTCTGAGAAACAAACTGAGGATTCTAGAGGGGAGGGGGTGGGGGGATGGGTTAGCCTGGTGATGGGTATTAAAGAGGGCACGTACTGCATGGAGCACTGGGTGTTATACACAAACAATGAGTCATGGAACACTACATCAAAAACTAATGATGTAATGTATGGTGATTAACATAACAATAAAAAATTTTAAAAATATATAAAATTAAAAAAACAAAAAAAACAAACAAAAAACTAATGATGTAATGTATGGTGATTAACATAACATTATAATAATAAAAAGAAATTCTGGAGAAACACACTATAATGTCTTATTATAAACTAATCAAACTTCCCCATTTCATGTAGCATACCCATTTCATGTCAGGAGTTCAACTTACTTCTTTTAGTAATATTATGAACACTTATTTTAGGGCACACAGCATGCTGAGGCCAGCATCTCTATCAGGATAGTACGTAACAATCTCTCCCTGACATATCTGATCATGTATTTTCCTAAATTAAAGAAAAAAACTGACAAAAACTAAATGCAAATCTGATTCATGGAATGTTTTGGTCCATAGACCAACTTTTAAAACAACAAGTACCCATATTAATCCTGCTGTTACCATTGCTACCTAAGTAATAATTTGTCTCTATTGGACAATAAATTTGAGACTTTCTGAGTCACTGCATTTCTATCAAATACACCATTGTCACTGTTTCTTCACAAATAGGGCCTATTTTTATCATTGTACAATAACAAAGAGTAACAGGATTAGAATGTTCCCACCAATACAAAAACCAGGGTAGAAAATGGAACTGTTTAATCCACAATGGCACTGTGCTTATGAAGAGAGACTGACTAAGGTAAGTATGAATTTTTATTTTATTTTTTCCAAATCGTGTATCCAGTGAAGTTCCTATAGGCACTCTCTTCCTTCTAATGAAAATGGATTATGTATTGCTATTTCAGCTTGCTCCTTCCTTTTAGAGAGATGGCGTAACTTTTCCCCAGCCTCTTTGTACTCTTAACACCTCATGTTCAACCTCTCTCTGCTGTGACTGCTGGGGACACCAGCAGGGTACAGCGCAGTGCGGCAAGCCCAGAGTGTGGTCTTGAGACCAGGGCTGGGAAAAGAATATTGTAACGAGCGCATTTACTGTAAGCTGAGCTTCTAGATTCAACTTCAACAATTTCTGACAGTTTTGACAATGAAGGAGTAGCTTGACATTTTCTTCTTGGGTACATAAGTGCTGTCTATCACCTCAGTTGTCTAGTGATTTCAAGAGCTACAAAGGAGAGGCTGAAGTGCTCTGTCTATAGAACACATCTCAGGTAAGAAAACTGAAGATCGAGTAGTGTCAAACAGAAGTGGGATTCTTCTGTAAAAGTCTGGAAAAGTAAGAGGAGATATGCTGCATAGGAATTTAGAAAGATGACCTCATCAAAATAAATAGCAATGGAATTTATAACAATTCAAAGGATTCATAGAAATTATTCAAGGGGTTTCATCATCTGAGGGGAATTATGAAAGATTATCTCTAATTTTATGAATTTATTCATATAACCTTGAATCATTTTTGAGATTGATATTTTAAACCTGGAGGGTGGAATTTAAATCTATTTAGCTGTTCACTTTTCAAAGCACCTATGTCCAAAAATGGATCCCATTTCTAACCACATACTGGTTATAGTAAATTTAACAAATTACTTGACCCCTTTGTATCCCAAATGTAACATCTGGAGACCAGGGGTAGTTATGGTACTAGCTTGAATAATTACTTTGACATTATTTATGTAAAGCGCTTAGAAAATGCCTGCTCCATAAGTGTCCTATACACATTAGCTATCACTTTTATTATAAACCAAAGCATATTTTTCGTAGTAAGCACAGTTTCAATAATTTATATGCATTCCATGTTTGCAAATCAGTGATTGGCAGAAGCTCATATAGTGTGTTTGTTTACATTTTGAGCTTTATGGTTCTTTGAACAGACTTTTAGTTCTAAGCTTCCTAGGTACCTAGATGTTAAAACTCATAATTATATTGCTAGGCGTTAGTTGGACAGTTTGGTAATCAGGGCCAAGGTCCCTAACAGGAAAATATGGAGTCAGGACAGCTAAAATAAAACAGCACTGACATCTTGTTCTGCAGCTTAGACAGGACTGCACTAACATTCTGCTTTGCAGCCATTGCAGAAATGACTTCTGCAAAATGTCCTAAAATAAGACAATTAACCACAAAGCATTTGTCACTATCATGGGCAAGGGGCAGTTAAGACATAAGCCCCCAGATGTCAAATATCTGCACAGAGACATTAACCTATTAGGGAGAGGGTATGTGACCAAAGCCCTGACTGACATGGCTCAGCACACCCTGCTTGCTTAAGATAGTTCCACAAAAGGGCTCATAAAAACCCCTAAACTTAGAAACTCCAGGGGAAACCCACTTGGGCCCCCCCTCCCTCTCTGGGAGCTTTATACTCTTGCGCAGTAAACTTTGCTTTGTTGCCAACCACTCTTTCATCTGGTCTACCTCTTCATTCTTTGAAGTGGTGTGACCAAGAACTTTGGGCACTAAGGGGACGAAAATTCTGTAACAATATGAAGTAAAATATATGAAATGTGGGTAACAATAATTCCTCCAGTCCCTTTCTATCTATATGTCACTCAAAGTATTTTCTGTCCTAGTTTGTTTTTTGGCATGTGATGCATTTTCCGGAATTTAAGAGGTATTAAAAGGAGACAAAATATATGCCAAGACCCAGGTATGCCATTCTTCCTTTATTTCAAAGGTGAGGGAGCAAGAGAAGGGAAATAGAAAGTCCCAACTAGCTCTCAATCATGAATTCCATCATTTCAAAAGAGGCATAAAACAAAATTAAAGTTTTCAAAAAATAAAACAAAAATGCCTGGAGGAACACTTTTTGCTAAGAGAATACTTCTTTCCTAAGCATGGTTATTAACAAGGATGGTGATTATTAAGTTCTGCAAGAATAGAGGCTAAAACCTACCAGTCTCATATGGGGAAATAAATTTAAGTACCATAAATAAAAGACCTATGACTTCTGCTAACAGAAATCATGCCTGAATAAAAGATTTACTCCAGCATAGATGTAACAGTAGAGGATGTAGAAGATCCTTTGGGTGCCACTTGAGAAAGCAGCTGGACTCTATTCTGGTTCTCTCTGAAGTTTGCTTTCAGGCAAGCACCAGATGGATTGCACGTTACATAAGATTTTGTCTGGAACAGTTCCTGATGTCATTGTCCAGAGATTTTCTTATGAGCTTTTATGATAGTAATTTTGAACTGGAATTTCTGGTACGAACAAAGAATTTTTATAATTTCTATATTGATGCTGGCAGCCTACCCCCCCCCCTTTTAAATTGTAATTACCTCCTTCAATTACTTTATTTTGGGAGTAGAACATAGAGTATTTAATAGGTTGGCATTGTGTTTAGAATTTATAAAAGACACTAAAATAACAGCATCAGTTACAACAGAGTATTTATTGCTTGGAGAGTGATAGAGTCAAATGGCATTGATTTCTGGCATAATGTACTACGACCCTCATCCATCTGTTCAGGACCCGAAGCAGAAATCAATATAATCTTTTCCTGGGGAAGCCCAAGGCATTTTCCGCATTTAGACATAGGGCTTCCAGATTGCTAATGTGATTAAAAAATAATCAAGGCCTTCCAGAAGCTTAATTTTCCAACATAGCCTAAAAACTTTTCCCTTAGAAAGAGCTCTTTCTGATCAAATTTTGTTATTCAGTTTATTTCTCTCATTCTTTGCAATTCAATTATAGTATAGTTCCATCAATTATATCTCTTAAGACTACTAGTTGAGTTCAAGTAAAAGTACATTTGCAGACTTGTTTAAAATCTACCACTAGTACAATATGACTACTCTTAAAGTATCAATAAATATTTATGGTAGAATATTTCAAGGTTGTTAGGAAACTGTCTTCAGCTTTGGGCAGCAGGGGGGATTTGTATTGCTTTAAGAAATTGTCTAAAATCTTGTAAGTTTTGCTATTGTTTCAGATGTACCTAAAATTGATACTATTTTTTTCTTGGACTGAAAACAAAAACTGTGAATTTACTAATATACTAAAAACATCTGAAAAAGTTTATTGTGCTAAAATGATCTCATGTTTGCAAAAACCTGAGAATCTGAAATGTAGCTTTTGCTTCAGCAGTTAAAAAATCAAGACAAAAATTTTTCACACGATTCTGAAAGGAGTGTATGGCCTGAATCAAAGAAAACTTGAAGTTTCATTGAAAGTGGGAGGAAGTGGTGCTTGCTCCTTCATATGGTGATGTCATAACAGATTTTACTTTCTTCTTTGACCTAAGTGGTTGCTAGGAACATGACTTCTGTAAATGTTGGAGGTACTAATTCTCTCAGCATCCTTCCTGTCTGTGCTTCAAGGCTTTTTCTGTCCTGGTGCAGCTTTCAGAGTTTATATCACGGTTCCTAGAAAAGTTATTATGCAAAAGTATATAGATGAGGAAATAATGTTGGTTAAAGAGCTGAATTCTTTGCAAATAGATTCACAATGAACTTTGTAAAATAACTATTATAGAAAACTTTGAAGAAGATAAATCTGGCTCTGTAATAATTTCTGTAAATAAATAGTCCCTGCCAAATAAATGATAACCCAAGAAAAATGCAGAGTTGCCCATGATACATATAACCTATGTCATGAGTAGTTTGCCTATTTGAATTAGCATTTGTTCCACTTAGCTTGCATTGACATCACTATAGTCCCTGATGTTGAAAAGTTTATAGTATACTTGGGGATGATGCCAGTTATCTGAAAATAGATATGGTAGATTCTCATTATTTGTAGTAGTTAAGCTTCATAAAACACTATGAACACTGAATTAATGAATATTGAATCATTGCTCCTAGCAGAAATACAGAGTTAGGTTCCTGCGAGCCTCTGCTCACAACTGATCAATACATAACCTTGTTTTGTGTGTATTTCTGTTTAAAGACACTTAATGCATATTATTAATTCTTTAACAGTGAACTTGCAGGCAACAACACTATAACACATGCCTTGAATGAAGCTTAGCGAATGCATTTTGTCCCTAAGGCACATCACAGCCTTCTTGAACTTGGAAACACTAGACAGAGCCTCAGCACTACACTTGGGGACCATTTTAAATAGCGAAATCACCAACAAAACCCTCAAAAATATGAAAAAATCCTGGCTCCAAAGGCCATAAAAAAAAAACCACATTTGTTTATATAGTATGAGCACTAAAGCAACTTAGGTAGAGCATTCCTTTGTTTGACCTCAGAAATGCCCAGCTGGTAACTCAAAATTTCATTGCTTTGTGCATGGCCATGAATGACCTAAAAGCACTTTGAGTACTGATTTGGGGATTACGAATAAATTTTAGCAAGGAGATGAATTCACAATTCACAATTCACAAATGCAGAATTTGCAAATCGTGAGGATTAACTGTAATTGGATAAATTCTAATAGGTTTTTTCCCCATTATATATTTAGGTTCTGCATAGAATACTATCTTAAATAGTTGTAATCTGAGTGTTATAAACAAAAGTCTCTGATGCAGCATTTTTATCATAGAATTGAAAAGCAGAGATAACAGAGATCCTTATTTTACTATATTGTATTTAATGACTCTAAATGATTAAACTAGGCAAATTGTCCACTAAGCAGTTAGAGAAAAACTACTTTCTTGCAGAAAATTCTCTTAATTCAACCATCCTTTAGATTACTACTCAAAGATTTTAGTTTTATGGGAATGAGTATACATTTGGATCAATGAAAAACTTAATGGAACACGAAGAGCTTGTTAATACAAAATGAAATTTGCCAGAACTATGTGTCTTTTACCAAAAAAAAAAGACTAAATTGATCCACATGGAGAATAAATAAGACAGAGGTTTTTCCACAGTTAAGTTGATATTATAAATCTGATCAAATTGAGAGTAACTAAACATTGTTTCCATCTGTTTAGTAGCTGGTGATTAATCTGTTAATGGTATGAATTCACTTTCTAGTGGACAGGTGGTAGGGAGTTAAAAGATTATTTATGAAAGGACCACAACTGATGCTAAAAGCCAAGAATTGAACAAGAATAGGATCCATGTTAATTTTTTTTCAGAGCAAGATTAAAACACACTGGTGGTTAGAATCTCAATTCTTTTCAATGTTATTATAAATGTAAGGAGTTTTACTTAAGCAGGTTATTTATTAGACTAAAACATTGTAAATGATTTAAAAGATATAAAGTGTTTTCTGTGGATTCAGGCATTGGATGCTGCAGACATCACTAATTATTACTAAGCCAAGAATTGTTTATAAGCAATCCTCTGTTTTGTACTTTGGGGAAAGAGTGGGGTTTTCTACCTAGTTATAAATACTTGCTTAATTGATTTAGCTTGTACAGTATAAACTGATGATCCAATTTAAAAATTTTGAATGCAAAATTTATATAATGAAAATTAAAATAGAAACAACACATTTTTAAACAAAAATATTTGCAGTTGCTTTTAGATCTTATAGCAATTTTGAGTTATAATGATCAGTTTCATGGATCTTGCAAATTCCTGGTAAGTAGTTAAAAGATTTTGATTTTCCAGAGTAGTGAATAATTTAAATGCAATTTAGACATGTCCTATATATAGCAAATATGTATAAAAGGCTCACCTAAGTTATACTGTTAGAAACAACTTTCATTTTAAAATACTCTAACAGCAAAACGTATGTAACATATTATGTGACAAAAAATAAACTGTCAAAAATCTATGGCAATAATCTTTTGAGGAAAAGAAAAAAAAATCAAATTAAATAGAGTCTTTCTTTTTCACTGGGATAGGATTGGCAACAGTAGTCTGTGTCTGAGCACCAGCTCTCTTCTGAATCTAATTCTGGTGAGATCAGCTATCACAAATAACCTGTCTCAGAATCTCATCCCTCTCACCTGTTACAAATCAGAGCATTTGTCTATTTTTTTCCCTGACTGATATCACTATCTCTGATTGAAAAACTTAGACCCAAAGACCACAGAACTACTTTCAAAGTCCTGATAACACTAAGGTCATGATCAACAGAATGCTCATTAGGTTCAATTTATGACAATCACACTAAAACTCTGTATGTTCCTCTGTAGAACTCTAGGACGTCATGAAGCAATACTTTGCACTTACCCATCTCACCAATGTGCCTCACTGAAGGGAGTTGAAGATGAAACTTTCCAAATAATCCCTAACTCATCCTCATAGTTTGATCAAATTGAACACTTACAAAGACTCTTAGACAAGCAAAAGATAGATGTAGGGACACAAACAAAAATGAAGGATGTGAGACTTCTAGTTCTGCTCTAACATATGAAGAACTCGGAAATCATTACTCCTCTCCTTACAGCAAGAAAAAGCAAGGCATACTGAAAACCAACAACTTTTCTTGGATTTACAGAGAGCTGATCTTTGAGCAAATAACGACCCCAAACTCTAGAGAGGCAGTTACACAAGGCGGAATGTAACTCCTGAGATTTGTTTCCCTGGAGCAGAAGCCTATAATCTTTTTTAGGAAAAGTTGAATGGTTATTTCAGTGAATTGCTGCGTCTGAGCGTGGGCTAGCATAATTCCTGGGAGCTACAGTCATAGGTGGGTCCACACTTTACTTGGGCTTTCACTTCAGGAACCCCACTAGTTTCTCCCAGTGAGGATCTGAGAAAAATTTGCTCTTGGCCTTGGCTGGGAGAGGAGAACAATAGACATCTTGAAACTTGCTCAGACTTTTCTCCCTACAAAACCTAACCAAGGGGAATGAACTTGCCAGAGGGCAATTCTGATACCTTATTACAACTTGGAGAAGGTAATTTTACCTCAGATTCAACCTTCCTGTCTTATCTAAGGAGAAAAAAAGAAGAAAAGAAAAACAACAAAAAAGAATCAAAACAAAACAAAACAAAAAATTAAAGTTGACAGCGAAGAGGGCTTCCAGGAAATGGATTGGGAACACTGCAGCCAGGGAAAAGCATAGGAGGCAAGGGAAAAACAAGTTATGCAATTGCAGGAGGAACAGAAATACCTGTGAAGACCACACTCTCAAGATATTAGCTCCCTAAAAGACTGGGCCTTAAACAGAACATTATAGAATGTTCCTTCTTCCCCATGCCACATCATCACACCCCAAAGCCTCTAGTATACTAAATGGATTACAAGCTATCTCTGAGGAGTAATGTAAGGAGAAACTTACAAATCCAAACCAGAAGACAAAAACAAGAACACTAAAAGAATTTGGGGTTTCTGGTACCTATAATTAAAACAAACCTTAACTATAGCCCAGCTTCTAGCCATACTTACACTAAAAGCCCATTTACCTGATTACCTATTACCTGATACAACAAGTAAAGCTTTCAATAAAAAATTCCAAGGTATTGTAAACAACAAGGAAAAATACATTTTGAGGACACAAAGCAAGCTTCAGAAATACACTCAGGTATGACACAGGTGTTGGGATTATCAGACAAGGAATTTTATTTTATTTATTTATTTTAAAGACTTTATTTATTTGACAGAGAGAGACACAGCGAGAGAGGGAACACAAGCAGGGAAAGTGGGAGAGGGAGAAGCAGGCTTCCCATCAAGGAGGGAGCCCAATGCAGGGCTCAATCCCAGGACCCTGGGATCATGACCTGAGCCTAAGGGAGACACTTAATGACTGAGCCACCCAGGTGCCCCCAGACAAGGAATTTTAAAAAGCTATGATTAATATGTAAAGAACTCTAATGGAAAAATCAGGTAACATACAAGACCAGATGGATAATGTCAGCAGAAAAATGGAAACTATAAGAAAGAACCAAAAAGAAATGCTGGTAATAAAAAACATGGTAACATAAATGAATGCCTTTGACACACTTATCAGTAGACTTCACACAGCTGGGGAAACAGTAAACTTGAAAATAGCTCAATAGAAACTTAACCAAACTGAAACACAAAGAGAATAAAATAATAAAAACAAGCTGAACGGCATACACAAACCATGGAACAATGTCACAAGGTGCAGTATACAAATAATTAGAATACCAGGAGAAAAAAGAGAACAAACCAGAAGAAATATTTGAAGCAATAATGGCTGAGAACTTTCCAAAATTAATGAAAGATATAAGCACACAGATCTAAGAAGCTCCGAGAACACCAAACAAGATAGGTAGGAAATGAAGGATGTTTATACCAAAACCCTATTCTATCAGTTTTCTCAGGATAGGGTACATTTTGTTTTTTCTTGGTACAAATATTTTTCTAAGTTGATATGATGCTGATGCCTCTTCCTGAAACGTGACTTTCCAATACTTTGCTTGCTTTATGGGGCAGGCATAACCATTATGTTGGTTCTGAAAGTATGTATCATCTCAACAAATAGGGGTGTGCATCACAGCACTCCATCCCCCGCCATTAGAGCAGGACCTGTTGCTGATTGCTACTTTTCTCCCAAAGTTTACTCAAAAGGTGCTTAACTTTTATTAGTCCTTTACCTCTATGATCCAACTTACTCTTAAGATCTATCCAGGGAAATATAGGTTTAATTACCATAGACTGAGCTGCTTTATCTTATCTCTGGACAAGAAAATGAATTAAAATATTCTGTAGTCAAGTCTCATTTATCAGTACAAATTATCTCTGATTCATTTACTTTAAAACACCACATTCTATAGCTAACAATGCACAAAGTATGACCATGAGTTATTTTTCAAGGGGAAGACATCATAAATCATATTCTGGAAGATATTCCCACTGGGCTATCTGCTCTCCTTCCATTACCACTCAAATGGGATAATTATAAGCAGAACTTTAAGAAAATATTTAGAACATCAATAAATGCTTTGTGGAGAGTTCTACTTTTATACAACGTTTCATTAAAAGAACATATATCAAGTGCCTCTATGGAATATGCCTGGTGTATGTGAATTTCACATTTTTATACTGTTAGGTGGCAAAAAAAAATGTTTCTCATAAACAGGAGCTCATAATTAGTTTTTACTAAAGTATGGATTCTCAAAAAGGGAATCCTGGGTATTTGGGGAATATCACTTTTACTGAGTAATTTTTTGGAATTTTATTTTCAAATGAATGATGATAGTTATTTTTAGTATGTTATATAATTTCAAATTATTCAGGCAATATAAGCAAAACTCTGTTGTGTTGGAAAATAGCTACTTTTTACTATATTAAGATTTTTATTTGTAAAAAAAATAATTTCTGAGGTTTTCTCGGACAGCTACATGTAGTAATTTGCAGGGAAATTCTCCATTTTTCCCTGAGGCTCCAGGCTCCACCAGAAAATGCAATGTCGTAGGTATTTCTTAATTGGTCTTTAGAATCAAATTTCAGTCTTGGCAGAGACTGTGGAAGCAACCTTATCCAACATCCTCACTCCCTCCCTTAACTGATGAAGAATTGAGGTTCAGATTCCAGAAGTGGCTTGCCCAAATTAAACAAGGTTCTGAGATTCTTTGCTAATTAAAATAGTTAATTTAAAATAGAATTTATTTCTGAGTTGTTAGAAATAGTAAGTCAAGGGAAAAATGTCGGAGCATTTGATGGCCAAGAAAACACACTTTGAGACATAATATAGGACAATAAGCTACGGTATTATAGTTTCCTTTTAAAAAGAAGATAATGGGAAATATCTAATAATATTCATTCAAAATATAGATTAAGACTTAAGGTATAGATTCTATTCTCTTGATGGGAACATGACAGAAGAACCAATACTTCACCCTAAAGGGCTCCAAATTCTCTCAGTGATCCTACTTAGATTTGATAATTTTTTACTCCCTGTTAATATGCTTTCTGTATTTTATTGATATGTTCTTAGAATAATATAATCTTGTAGCTCTAAGGAACTATTCAGAGATCCATTTAGAACAACTAATTTATTTTATAAGTTAAAATAAATGAAAAACTTATGCTAAGAGTGATGTCATATTAGGGAATATGAAGGGTCTTGTTTATCTCATGTGCACATGCTATACTTTTTTCAACTGAACATGGAGCATATCTTTTCTTTTTTATATAGTTTTCATCTTATTAGACACTAATCATTTTAATACAATTTTCAATACCTAAATAACTTTAAGAAAATATTGACTACCTCTAAAGATCTTCTGGAGTAAATCCTGAATGAAACATAAGTGGCAAAAGGAGCTCTTAGAGGTTCAGGTCACAATTTTAGAATTTCGAATTAAGATTAGCTTTGCCTATGCCGATATATTCTAAAGGCAAATATTGTAAATAAAAGCTTTTTTTTTTCTTTAAAGTCTAGCATCAGTGGACTTATCTGAATACAAGCCTTCTTTGGCTTTAATAGTGGTTCTGCATCTAGAGTTCGGAGATCCACATCTAGAGTTCAGTAGTGGACTCCTTTAGAATCTCTGTCATTTTGAATTTCCTACCTGATGTGTCATTTTATGCATGTTGTAATAAATTAGCTACAAGTTGTAGTGAACAAAACATTAGCAGCAGTTTCCTACATTTATCTCAGATATATATTTAAAATACCCTATTCTAATGATCAAAAGAGAGACTGCTTTAAGATAAAAGAGGATTTCAGCAAACATGTATATAGTTAATTCCTCTACTAATACAGTAAAACAAACAAGCAAAACCCTTCTGGGTCCTTCCTTCCTCTCTCTCTGCAAAATATTTTGGTCAATTGGATTTCCATAGATTTTTTTTTCTAAAATTCTTTGTGGAATGCCTTGCAGAGTAATTTCCACCCAGTTTTATATATTAGAAATGAGCTCCACACATTTGTGTTTGCAGATCGCACTTTTGTTGCAGCTTTTAGCAAGTAGTGTGAATGAAAATTATAAGGGTAATGTCATTATATGGTAATCCTTTGCTTTTAAAAAATTTGTTCTCCTAGCATTTGGAGATTATTGTTAGTCAGTAGAGAATACTCTTCTTTCCTGGAAAATACTCCAATTCTCAATTTTCTTTCATAAAAATGAGTTCAACATGGAGAACAATTCACTGATCTTTATAACAGGACTACACAATGTGGCATCTCTGACCCAAGAGGCTAGCTGACTACTACTGTGGTTATTGCTGTAGCTATTTTAGGAGTAGACCCTGTTAACGCCTATGAAAGCTTTGGTACTGACCGAATAGCAATACAAGTATTTGAGAGAACACTGAACTCAAAAGGGACTGAGAGTTGCGTGAACATAATAAATTGACTTTCCATGTTGGTGTGTAAGAACTGGGCTGCTTCTGGTTCCAAATAACAAAGTTCCTGCCACAAACTGGCATAAAACAATAAGGAAATTGCAAAAGTTTAGAAGATGTGAGGGCCTCAAGTTTGTTAGATTCTGCAGCTCATTTGCAACATTAAGGGCTCAGATTCTTCCATCTCTCCAGTCTACATTATACAGTATGGATTTCTTACCCTGTGCCTAGAATATGGCTACCATAATTCAAAGAGCTGCTTATTTCCTTGTGTACAAGTCTCCTATTCTGTATCCACAGAATAATTTTTTCCCTATGTTCTAATTAGCATAAGTCATTTGCCTATTGCTAGGGGAAAACCTTACAAAGATCAATCTAGGTTCCTTAACCAGTTACCAGCAAGGGAAATGGGTAACATGACTGGCTTTACTAATTAGAGATCATTCCTGGATCTGGTGTCAATTCCCCAAGCTATATGTTTTTATCCATGAAAGAAGGCTGGAATGTGTATTGGAGACTTAAGTATAATAGGTTCATTTTTCCTATATAACAGCCTTCTCTTATAGATTAACATAGAATATGAAAAAAGCTATTTAGGGCAGTAAGAATATGAACAGACATGAAAGTAACAGAGATCTCAAGTTTCTTTATTTTCAACAAGGATATCTTGCACACAAACCCCCATTTCCCTAATGGGGGATAAACAATAATAAGGATTAAATATGTCATTAAATTCTAGTTTAGAACATTTTTTCTCAGTCTAAATGAGTGCCTTTAGGGCAATTTAGTCAATGAATTTAAAGTTTAACTCCCTATCACATCTGCCTTTCCAGCCTCCTGGGTCCTGGTTCCTCTTCCTCATCTTCCGAATAAAATCTGAGTACGGGGGGGAACTGACATTTTCTCAAGTTGTTGGCAGGGGACCCCCATTCACACAAAGCCATTTCTGCAGCTTGGTCATGGCTCATTACTACTAGGCTCCGAGTTAGACCATTCTCACTGCCTCAGACCTGGAGACTTTGCAGCTGGGGCACCGCTTAGTCTGCTCTGAGACAGAGACAATTGTCTCAAGACAATTGCTCCCGGAAAGGTGAGTCATTGCTCTTTGTTGAACAGGCACCACTCAGGTTCTTTATGACTTACAGATCCCTTGGTATCTGATGATAACTTCTCTTTGGTCTCCTGGGTTTGGTGATTCCCTCAGGCTGTCAAATATAGCATTCCACAGCTTCTTGCTGGAATTTTGGGGGTAGCTACTAAAGGGCACTTAGTGACTTCTGAAGTTCCTTGGAGATTTCATTGGAGGACTCATGGCATTGGCATAGGATTGGATGAACAAGGGCTAATTTACTTGCATAAGCTCTTTTGGGACATTAGCTCTCTGGCAAGGAGTCAGTAGGAGTAGGCAAACTCATGGATATGGTGGCTCTGAGAAGTGTAGGGAAAGCAGTGGCCCATGCGGAGTGAGGTTGAAATGCCTGAATTATCATGGCAGATTGCGGGGAAGGGATTAAAGAGCCCAGTAAGATAGGCATGTTGGAATGTGCGTATTATGTGAAGCTATAAGCCCCGCCAGAAGAGTTGTATATTTATGAGAAGGGCCAGAGGGCCTATCAGTCATGTTCATCAGGAATATGCTACCTGAGGGAGATGCGTTGGCGTCACTGAGACGTTCAGTGGTAGCTCTCATCGGCAAGCTAGGGCTTATATGAGGAGAGGTGGGCACAGAGCTTGGCAAAGGGACTGATGAGGACATAAAGCAATGGAAGCCAGGCATGGCTCTTAACCACCAGAAGCTGGAGGCTGCAGTTGTAACAGCAGGTTCAGTAACATTTATATTTTGTCACTGAAATCTTGATGCATGTTTGTTATAGCAACTAGGACTTCTCTAACACAGGTATTTGAAACTTAAAGGGGCTACCATAATATAAAACTAATATATGTGGTATTAACTTAGACATCATGTGCCAGATGGTGAGAAAATGTGAGGATTCCCAATTAGTTACTAATCCATTACTGAAAATCAGATTTTTTTAATTAAAAGATTTTATTTATTGGAGAGAGAGAGAATGAGAGAGAGAGAGCATAAGAGGGGCAAGGGTCAGAGGGAGAAGCAGACTCCCTGATAAACAGGGAGCCTGATGCAGGACTCAATCCTGGGACTCTAGGATCATGACCTGAGCCAAAGGCAGTCGCTTAACCAACTGAGCCACCCAGGCGCCCCTGAAAATCAGATGTCTTTTGCAAAAAAGCTAATCAAGAGCCTATATCTTATTTTGTACAAAATTCCTAAAACCCCAACCAATTTCCTTAAATGTAACTAAACTTGGTAAAATGTCTATATATAAATAAAAAATCATCTTGTTTAGATGAAAAATCTTAAAATTATTACTCGCCAATAACTAATAATTCCTTTGCATGTAAAAATGCATTTAGTTTGCAAACCATTCATATGCAAACTGATCTTCAATATATCTACTATTATTCTGATATTCTGTCAATTATATTGAGAAAGTATCTTAAGATTCATCTCCACTTTTTTGTTGTTTAAAATGTTATATTGGGTTTAGGGGAACAAAAGTGAATATATATGTATATATATGTAAATATATATGTAAAAATATATATACGTATATATATATGTAAAAATATGAGCTGAAAATGGATTACTGAGAGATATACCTATTAAGTTTGTATATTGAAAACAAAATGTTTTCTACTGAGAAAATGTTAAACTGAAAGATACTTTTCAGGGTATGCCTGTAAATACTACGGGATGAAAGCTGGAGATACTAATTATGCATTAGAAAGATGGTGGGATCAATGGTTGTGAGTCCCAGTCAGTATGGGGAATTTTCAGAGTCCAAGAATTAGGTGAAGTGAACCAGGAAGATAAGGGGTAATGGTCAGAAATGTTTAAACTGGAAAAAATTTTAGCATGACGTATTTTTTTTTTTAAAGATTTTATTTATTTATTCGACAGAGAGAGACACAGTGAGAGAGGGAATGCAAGCAGGGGGAGTGGGAGAGGGAGAAGCAGGGAGCCCTATGCGGGGCTCCATCCCAGGACCCTGGGATCATGACCTGAGCCCAAGGCAGACGCTTAACGACTGAGCCCCCCAGGTGCCCCAAGCATGACATATTTTCAAATCTAGTAGAAATCAATGTCAGGTAGTAATCCCAAAAGACTTTGTCCTGCCCTCTTACCACTTCTCACTCACCCCCAACCCTGGAGGCTTCAGAGGTCTCAAGGTCTCATATGAGTGTTTGAAACCAAGATGGAAAAGTGGCATGGCAGCCTTCTTTGTTCCAAGCTGGAAAAGTGGAGAAGCTTTAAATTTGAAGGAGAAAACTTTCCCATATATTCAGAGGTAATTATTTGGCCCCTACTTGTCATGCTTTTCTGAGTCTTCGAAGCCCCCCTTACCTCCATAGCTGTGTATCTCTCAGCTGCAGTTCTGTAAAGAAGCATATTGCCCTGTCGGCTAGCCCCCGTTTCTTTTCAGTCCACCCCAGCTAAGGCTGTCTCTTGGTTTTCAACGCCCCCCAGGAGGCCTTCATGTACAAAACAAGGATGTTTCCTCCTCCTCCGCTTCTTATTTAATAGAGATGCTAGCAATTCCTTACCCCAGTCCCACCCTACCCCAGCATGTGGAGGCTGTTCTGTGCCTCTCCCTTATATTCCTAGTTACTTCCCCTTTCCTAGTTCTTTTTGATCATGTATGACTATTATTGGGAAAGAAGATGCCAACATTTTTCCCCCACGGAGAAGCACTCTTTCCTCTCCACAGTGCCAGAATCTATCCCACAGTTGAGACCTTCAAAATACAATCATTCCTTTTTTCTCCTTCTTCCGTCTTCACTATCTGAGGGAGGATTTAGCACTTAACCTCCAATATCCCCTGTGCCAACTCGGATCCCCTCATAGTATGTCCTTTTTTGTTCCAGGTTTCATATTTTGTGTTCCCAGTAGATTATCAACCCATTAAAATATGACAGTATATAGAGACACACATATTCTGTCTGTGGTTATATGTATTTATGTTCATATGTCATTATTTTTCTTTCTGTCCTTTATTGTCTCCAAGTCGCAGGTTAGTTTCTTTTATTTGGATAGGTCCTTTCCTTCCCTTTCCTTTCCTTTCCTTTCCTTTCCTTTCCTTTTCCTTTTCCTTTTCCTTTCCTTTCCTTTCCTTTCCTTTCCTTTCCTTTCCTTTCCTTTCCTTTCCTTTCCTTTCCTTTCCTTTCCTTCCCTTCCCTTCCCTTCCCTTCCCTTTTTCCTTTCCTTTCCTTTCCTTTCCTTTCCTTTCCTTTTTCCTTTCCTTTCCTTTTTCCTTTCCTTTCCTTTTTCCTTTCCTTTCCTTTTTCCTTTCCTTTCCTTTTTCCTTTCCTTTCCTTTTTCCTTTCCTTTCCTCTTCCCTTTCCTTCCCTTCCCTTCCCTTCCCTTCCCTTCCCTTCCCTTCCCTTCCCTTCCCTTCCCTTCCCTTTCCTTCCCTTCCCTTCCCTTCCCTTCCCTTCCCTTCCCTTCCCTTCCCTTCCCTTCCCTTCCCTTCCCTTCCCTTCCCTTTCCTTTCCTTTCCTTTCCTTTCCTTTCCTTTCCTTTCCTTCCCAAAGACAAAAGACAATTTATTACAACAATAGCAGTGGCCAGAGTATCGTCCTTTTTTCTTGTACCAGTTCCCTGAAACCCAGTTCCTTCAGGGTGACCCAGGGTAGGTCAGGTGACACACACACATGGGGATGCATTATAGGAGAGGAACTCTGAGCTTAGGGAATGCAGATCTTTCAAAAGGGTAATAAGACTGCCTGATTGTTGTCATAGAGAGACAGCATTTTTATTGCAATGGCCAGTAAACAAATCTGCCCTTTGTTATCTCAGTCTCCCAGAGCTGTTTGCTGTACAAACATCCTTGGAAAGATAGGTTGGAGCAAAGGCAGTGTGCTTGTGAGACAGGCAGAATGGAAAGAGACTTAGAAACTGTCTCCCAATCTTCCTTCTATGCAATTTTCGCTCACTCCTCCCTAAACGCCCCTCTATGAACCTTATACTACCTGATAACCTTTTCTTGTTGCAATCATCTAGAAACCTTATGTTACTCCCTCTCATTTTCTGCAGATTTCTGAAAAAATCAGTGTACTGATTACTCTTAATACAATTGCTTTTTGGTTCTATGACTTTTTTTCCTTCATGATCTTAACCTTTACACTGTTTTCTGATTATTTGTGAAATTGAACATCATTTCATATATTAGGTATTTGATGGATAGTATTTTCTTTCAGATGCTTTTGATAGCTTTCTTATTCCTTAGGAAGCATATATAATATTCTAAATTCCAGTATGGTGAATAGTATGGATGTATGACATCTGCTTTCTTTTCTTTTCTTCCTTTGTAGTTATCTTTTTCTTTCTGTCAGAGAGTTTGAAAGATTTTTATTTTTTATCCTTTAGATTCAGAATTTTACCATGCTAAGAGGTATATGTAATTTTTCATCATCCACCTGAAAAATAGGTGAGTCTTTCTGGTTTGCAAGCTCACATTTTTTTTTTTATGTAGGAATTTTTACTGTTACTATTTGTTTAGTTATTGCCACTCTTTCATATTTTCACCCCCTCCAGCACCATTTGGACCTGTTATATTACATCTCCTGTTTCTTATCTTCTCCCATACAATTTCTATCTCTATGTATTTGTACTGTAAGATATTTTTTGGAACTTAATCTTTCAGACCAATAAAACAAGTCTTAAGACTTGTTTAAATCATTTCTTGATTTCTTTAGTTTGCTAAGGATAAACTTGGTTTCTGAGTGTGTCTTATTTTTTGTGTGATGCACTGAATCTTCTTAAATGCTTTATTATGTAGTTTTCAGATATTTGTACAACCAACTCTTCAAGCAGTTCTGTATCTTTGATTTTTGTGTTCTGAAATCTGCCTCACCTTGTCTCTCTACTAGGCTCCCTTACATAATATGTTATTTTTTTATTTATGAACTCATTTTAGCTCATATCTGGTTATTGTAGCATTTTTATCAGGATTCTTTAGGTGGTGAAAGACAAAGAAATCTTGACCTTATGGGATATAAATTTAAAGAAATGACCAGGATGGCCTCAATGTTCTCCTTAATGACTGAGCTTTATACAGGCTTCTTCCTAACCAGAAACCCCTCATCACCTTTTTCTTAAAGAATTTCCTTAAAAAACTTATAATTGTAAATCCTTTCTCTGCCCTTTTTTAAAAGCTTCTTGCCATTTTTTTCAACCCAGGGTTGATTTGAAATGCAATCATTAAGGAAGATAAAGTCTCTATATCTTTGTTGGAGTGTAGGAGCCTAAACTCAATGGGTACCAATTAGTAAACAGATAGCTTAATCACAGAGAAAAAATTGGGGAATAATTCAATGTGCCTGATGCATCCCATTGATGAATCTACCCCCACCACTCTCCAGTACTTTTCCACTAGCACCCTTCAACACTTAAGTCGCCCTCCCAACTTTTCTTTTGGCAGAGTTGAGTTTAGTCTCTCACTCCTTGCAATAGTCTTTTCTTTTCTGTTGTTGTTTAGAGAGAGAGCATGGAATTGGAGAATCTTAAGAGAGAGAATCTTAAGCAGGCTCCATGCTCAGCATGGAACTGGTTGTGGGGCTTGATCTCAGGACTCTGAGATCATGACCTGAGTCGAAATCAAAAGTCAGAGGCTTAATTGACGGGCCCGGGTGTCCCTGCAATAGTCTTGAATAAAGTTTTCCTTCCTTGTTTAGCTTTGGTACAATTTTTGCTTTGACAGAACCTAGGAAGCCTACTGTTTTCTATCTCAGTGGCAGGAGAGACTCAGCGCACCAATCTATCCTCCCTTGGGCTCTGGGAAATCAAGGACACTCATTATGTTCCCATGGGGTCTGTATCCTATCATGTACAGTCCTCTGAATGTCAAGCTTCTGCCTAGGTCTGCCACTTTGCAGTTCTTGCCCTAGACTTTGGTGCTTTCCTCTAGACATATGCCAAGACCTTTCTGTATGCTTAGCCAGATTGCTGCCTAGTTACCCAAACCATGTAATCTTTAAATTATCAAAGTACTAAATGTTTATAAGTATTCTAAATAACACAAAAAGCTACCAAATAAAAATGAGAATTCCTACCTATAATTCCTTTCACCATAATTCCATTTGTTTAGTGGTTTGTCATAAAAATGCAGACTTTTGTTTTATTTTGTGCAAATGTAGAACCATGCTAATCATATTTTTCTGTAACTTATTGTTTTTACTCCTTGATATATTTTTGAGATATTTAATTTTTAAGTCTTGCAAAGTTGGTACCTTTAAGATCCTTGTATGCCACACCTTCACATTAAATTTGGTCAAAATTAAATGCACTTACCAAATTGGAGTATATTGCATACGTAGGTATTGAATGCCCTGGCAGGAATAAAAATTAAGGGTCAAAGAAAAAATGTACTTCCCTTGGAAGACTTTATGAACATTTACTTTGAACGGAATTTCTCTCCAAGGGGTCTTTAAATTTCGGTGGTAATACCCAGAAACTACAGACCAATTTTATTAAACTACGGTGAATTGGTTGAAAATAAACTGGCTGATTTGACAAATCAATCATAATGACAAATTGCTCAAAATGACAAATTGGTCAAAAATGAATATTTCTAGTCATTGGCTTCAAATCATTTGTAATTTTGTGCATCATGGAGATGTTTTGGTAATTTTTATGCAGCTTTAAGTATTTTTTCATTTTATCAAAAGTTGGGGGGGAGAAGTAATTTTTTTTTGTGAACTCTGGGAGGATTTAGAAAATTTGTATACGTTTCTTAGCATTTTGGTTCAATTTTCTTCTCTAAACATGTCACTGAATGTTCATTGAGGTTGCACATACTTCCTTCCACAGCTTCAATCTTGAAAGCAGAAATTGTTTGAAATTGTAGCAATAATAACAGAAAAGGGTAAAAATTATGCTTAAAATGTTCCTGGAAAACTTGCTTTGGAGTAAAATACATATGTAATGGGAAAAGACAAAAACATGATTAAAATAAATGAAGTAGACAGCATTGACAGAATACAAATTAATTTTAAAAAATAATAACTTTAGGAAACAGAAAGTGTTATACAAATGATGGTTAAAGTTTTGAAATTTGCCTTTGGACAAATCACCTGGAGCTGGAAATAAAATGAAAAATTCATGAACATAAACCAAATGAGCATTATAGTTAAAAGGGAATTTTTTTAAATTTTATTTTATTATGTTATGTTAATCACCATGCATTGCATCATTAGTTTTTCATGAAGTGTTCCATGATTCATTGTTTTCGTATAACACCCAGTGTTCCATTCAATACGTGCCCTTCTTAATGCACATCACCGGGCTAAACCATCCCCCACCCCCTCTCCTCTAGAACCCTTAGTTTGTTTTTCAGAGTTCATAGTCTCTCATGGTTCACCTCCCCCTCTGATTTCCTCCCCTTCATTTTTCCCTTCCTACTATCTTCTTTTTCTTTTTAAACATATAATGTATTATTTATTTCGGGGTACAGGTCTGTGATTCATCAGTTTTACACAATTCACAGCGCTCTCCATAGCACATACCCTCCCCAATGTCTATCACCCAGCTACCCCATCCCTCCCATGCCCCACCACTACAGCAACCCTCAATTTGTTTCCTGAGATTAAGAATTCCTCATATCAGTGAGATCATATGATACTTATTAAAAGGGAATTTTAAAAAATGGAAGGAACAGAAATGTAAGGATACTTAAGTTGCAAACACCTCTATGTGTACAAAGTTAATAATATATGAAAATAATCAATGTCAGGAAATACATTTGTCATTTTAGCTAATTCATTTGTGATGTCATCAACTACTTCAAATTTATTTTTTTATCAATCACTCAGCAGTTAGCATGCATGATTCTTAACTGTCCATAAATAGCCTTACATACATTTGCTGTGTCTGTGAAATTAACAAGATCTCTTCTGCTATCCATGAAAAAAGGGGTATATACATTCACATCTCCATAAGAGGAATTTTGAACACATTTGATATGTGATTGGAAGTAATAAAATATATTTTATTTGTAGCTTATGAGTTGAATTTGTCTTTATAGACAAAGTTATATATCTAGTAGAATGAATTAAAATTAAGTTCCTTGGAAATATTATGTTTTCAGATACTGAAATGGACAGCTTTAACTCACATTTATTCTTGTTTTTTTTGTGAGTAATAGCAGAAGCTCCCATTATCTGTCTTTGCATTCCGTTTCCTTCTAGCATCTGGAACTGGCAGCCCAGCACAGAGCAGGCAGGAGACTAACAATGGAACTCTTCTGGGCAACACTGTCATTAAGAGACATGTGACAATTTCCAAAGAATGCTCCTTTTAGAAACAAGAAAAAGAAAAAAAAATCACCTTTTAGCCTTAAGGGAAATGAAGTGATTCCTTAAAAATAAAGACAGCATTAAGGAAAACAGTCTTTCCATAAAAATCAGAAATATTTTGAGGAATCTTTCACTACTTAAATGAAATTCAATTCAATGGCCTAAGAGGTCATCAGTGAGAAATGTTTCATTTCTAAAGAAAAGTTTTACTTCAAACAATCAGATATAACATAAAAATAATACTTATAAGAATTATATACTTTTAGGTATCCAACCTATTCAAACTTCTAAAAAAAAAATGTAGGAAGGCAGAACTCTCTTGGCATGGTCCTGTTGCTTTAGTGTAATAAGACGAAGTGGCAAAGAAAGTATTTCATAATATTTCATAATAAGTAAACATTAATCTAAGAAAACCTGAAGGGAAAATGGAATACAATTCACCAGTGGATCTTGGAATAGTGTCTCTATCATATTAATAAGACATGTTTATATATTGACTACGAATAGAGCTTGTTCCTATTTTCATCTTACTTTATTATACTCAGTTCTCAAGTGCTTATAAATCCTCATTCTATCATAGAAAATACTTAAGTAAGATAACTCATCACTGACTTTCTTGAGGAATCAAATAGGAAAGGTCTAATGCAGAATAATCTCTCTAAAAAAGAAGAAAATGGACAAACTAGAAGAATGCGAAAAAAATGACATTATTGCTGGGTAAATTTCAGGGTCCTTTGGAAGGTTACTTGTTGGAAAGTTTTCTCTGGTTAGTAATATTAGTTTTAGAAAAATGAATTCAATTTAAGAAGGAGAAAAATCAATTAGATTCAAGTTTAATAACACTTGATTTAGAATGAGTGTGTGTGTGTGCAAATAGACATATAAGATTCTACGTTCTGACTCCATAGTGACAGAAATCCCTTTAGTTTATTAAAAATAACAAAACAAAAAGATTTGGGATAATAATAGCATTTGATTATGTTAGCAACTTCTCAGGATTCCATAATGGAAATATTAACTTGGGTTATTTCACTGGAAAGCTGAATAAGATTAGAACTTCATTTTCTTTACAGATTTTGTTCACTATATTGAGTTCATTTGAAAGTCCTCAGAAGGGGTGCCTGGGTGGCTCAGTCGGTTAAGCGGCCTTCGGCTCAGGTCATGATCCTGGGGTCTGGGGATTGAGCCCCACATCTGGCTTCCTGCCTGGTGGAGAGCCTGCTTCTCCCTCCCCATCTGCCTCCCACTCTGCCTACTTGTGCTCTCTCTCTCTGTCAAATAAATAAATAAAATCTTTAAAAAAAAAAAAAAGAAAGTCCTCAGAAATTTCACCAGCCTGGACTAGTCCTAAACATTATCTCAACTCTGGCTTGAATAGGACTTCTCAGTTCAGTCTGGTAATCCTTGTAGGAAGCTGTCCATCATTCATATGAAAGAATGTGCCTGTTTAAACAATCAATTTTCTAGAATTTCAGTCAAATGTTCATATACTGCCAAAAGTCTTTTTTTTTTAACTTTTCAAATTTTGCGTCATCCAGAAATGCCTTAAAATATTAGGTTATATAGTCAAAAGTGCTAAATACTAAATTAGTATTTTAACGTAAATGTATGGTAGGCAAAATCTCTAACTTCATGCTTTTAAAATTCTTGAAAATATCCCCACCTATATTTCATAAACAGACTCAACAGCTTGGTTTGGAGCATTATTGCCCTTTATGATGCAAAACTTCTCTTTTCAAAATTGTAATTTTTAAAGTTTTCTAAATTATATAGTACAGTGGTGCCTTTTAGAATAATTAATAAGGTCTCTCAATGGTACACCTTCTGTGAAACAAACAAATCTAGCCTCCATAGCAGTCCTTGAAAAGGCCTTAGGTAACAAATAGCAGACATTTAAGGAGCAGTTCCAAACATGCATTTTATAAATCATTGAGAAAACTTTTGCTAGCAGGATTTACAGAACATAGGGAATACACATTCTGGGACATAGGAAGTTTAGAACAGCCTCAATCTGAGGACGGTGACACCAAAACTGCTCAGTTTTAACTTGAAAGACAATTGATCCTGACATATGAAATGTCACCTTGAGTATGAAGTTTCAAATTAAACAGGATGAAGCCTAATAAATAGTACATCACATGATGTGGCATCAGATGCTGGCAAAACTTTTGCTCTTTACAGTGTTGGGTGAACAGTGACAAACAGAACACCATGAGGGAAATTACTGTATTATATTTTAATATAAGAGGGAGAAGAACATGGCTTAACATAGACAAATGCACATGTATGTATTGTACTATGCATAAAAGATACTTGAATGTGCTGTGGTGTATTGTGTTTTAGAGAGACAAGTTGGGTGAGCACAGGGTAGGAGTGTCTGCACTCATCAAAAAGGAAGGCTGGAGGCAGCAGTGGATGGGCTTTTATAATAGAAATCACTAGATCATTAGCTGAGGTTGTCAGCTGGCTGGCGAGCAGGTGGCTTGTTTCATGGGAACTGATCTGGGAAATAAAAGCTTTTCAAAGAAGCCTGTTCATTGCGCTTAAATATGTGTACTTATAGAAATTTTAAATGGACATTTATGCCAATTACAAACAATTGCTAATCAGTGCATATCTCCAAATATACAGAATTTTAAAAATGTCTTCTATAATTAATTTGAAGTGAATGATAAAGATGAATAGCCCAACAATCTTGGGACTCTTCCCAAATTTTGCTTGAGTTCTAAACCAGTAAAATGTTTGGGTAGAAAGATTACATTTGTGTAAATAAAGAAGACTCCGGAAATCCAGTTTGTTTCTAAAAGTTGTTTCTAAAAAGTAAACACATAGATTTTTCAAATTATAACAAAATTCCGGTCAATATGGTAAGCCAAGTTAATATAGAAAGACAACCCCACTCACTGCAAATACATATAATGCCACATACATACATGTTAGGTATAATAAAATACTTTCAAACTATACAGTTAGTTTTTCAAGTAAGAAAAGGAGTGAACAATTTCTAGAACTAAAAGGTAACTAGAAGATAATTTGGTCAATGTTAGCCAAAGCAGGAAACAGAAGGCTATAAAAATCAAGCAAAGGCCTTTGAGGTTGTGGTTTTAATACTCAAAGGAGAAATGAAGAATAGTGTCTCAAGTTTGTACAATATGGGGAACAGGTATATTCCCGAGTAAATCAGGGATCCACCGACTATCCCATCCAGGGATAGGTACCTGAGCAGCTGTGCCTACTGACATTGGGAAGCTGCATGTAGGTACCCGTCTAAGTTGGTATATGAAAGGATAAAGACTCATTGAGGAGGTATCTAAACCTTAAGCTTGACTCATTGCTCTGGGGCCTGATACAATGCTACCTACATGGTTTTGGAAAACTGAGCTGAGAAATTGGCAGAAAACTGGTTCAGAACAGTTGAAACTCACAGGGTCCTAATAAAAACAATTTGAAATCTGGCCTGGACAAACCAGTATTTGGGGAGTGCCTATCAAAAACAGTCCTCATTAAGGGGTGCCTGGGTGGCTCAGTCAGTTAAGTGTCAGACTTGTCAGATTTCGGGCACAGATCATGATCTCAGGCTCATGAGATCAAGCTCACTGTCGGTCTCTGTGCAAAGCATGGTCTCTGCTTGTGATTCTCTCTCTGCATCTCCCTCGGGCCCTGCCCCCCACACATGCACTCTCTCTCTCACTCCCCCCCCAAAAAACAAGAAACAATCCTCATTGAAAATGAGTTCATAATCGGAAATTATAAACCATGAATGATAAAGACTAGAGAATTTACATGCTGTGAGCTAGAGATAAGAAGAAATACAAAATAATGTGTTGGAAATATTTAATAAGATTCAAGATAATTCTGGTAATCTGGCATACTTGATGTCTGGATAAACCATTCCTGAACAGAACACCTAACAATTCTGGATGATATATTTAAAATATATTTTTAAATGCCTAACTGAACTGGTAGGAGGTAGGAAAGAAATTGTAATGGCTGCGTGTAGCCAGATATGACTAATCAGAGGTCAAAAATTATGATAAATGTGAATCTGAAAAGTTAAGGACAAAGTCTGGCATTTGCCCTAAGGTATCTGCCCATCTGTGGTGGATATGTGTTTTTTACTTTTTACCTAGCAAAATCACATTCTTCAAATGCAAGAATACCGACTTTTTGAAGCCACCGTGCATGTTTATTACATGACAAAAGAAAAGATGAGCCCCTTAACAATTGTTAGGTTGATGAAATAGTAGCATTGGTTTTAGTCATCTTGAATAAGATTTTAGATATTTGAGGTTCAGCTCTGCCACTTCTTAAAAATAAAAGTGTAACATACATAAAATGCCCAGAGTCTAAGTCTTAATGAATGTTTACAAATGGATACCTGACACCTCCATTATGAAAAAAGAATATTAGAACAGACCAAGAAACCTCTCACATATATACCCATTCATTAACCAACCAGAAAAAAATGTTATGACTTCTATCATCCTATATTTGTTTTGCCTCTTATTGCACTTTGTAAAAATTGAATCTATTTGTCTATCTTTATTCAATCAACACAACTACTATTCGATGCAATCATGTCATCTGCGGCAATACTTCATTTCTATTGCTCTACAATATTTCATTACATGATTATACCACAATTTATCTATGTCTATTCTTCAAGGATATTTGGGTTGCTTCCATTCTTGACGATTACAAACAGTGCTACTAAAACACTCTTGTATGTGTAGTTCAGTGAATATATGTACACCCACTTCTGTTGGTCATAGACTTAAGCATGGTCAAGTCAGAGGGTATACATAGATTGAGCTTTAGCAGAGGCTGGCAGACTGGCAAATGGATGCTAGAAGAGTATTCTAAGACGGTTTTTTCTTACTAGCAGTGTGTAAAGTTTCAGTTGCTCCACATTCTGGCCAATATTTCATAAATCTTAGACTCTTGGGTATGAAGTGATGTGGCATTGTTGTTTTCACTTGCTTTCTCCTGATGAATTGCCATGATGTGCTGGAAGACATTTTCAAATTCTTATTGACCATTTGGATAGCCCCTTTTATAAAATACTTTTTAAAAATCTTTTGAATGGTTTTTGAAATTTTGTTTTGTGTTTTCTTTTTTGGGGGGGGGTGGATGCCTACATTTCCCTTATTAATTTGCAAGAAGTCTTTACATACTTTAGATATAAATAGTTTTTTAGTTACCTGTATAAAAATATCTTGTCCTACCCATGTACCACATGTTTACTTTCTTCATGGGGTCTTTTGGTAAATAGAATTTTAATGAAGTTACACTGATCAATATTTTCTTTATAGTTAGGGCTTTTTTGGTCTTACTTAAGAAAAAGTTTCCAGCCTACCCAGAAGAAACTGAATAAGGTACAAAAATCATAGTTTTGTTTTTAAACACATCCAAGAATTTAAGAAAAACAGAAAAACCTAAATATTCTAAGGAGGTGGAGACCATCCTAGGAGAGAGGTTCCCCCACCCCCACAGCTGCTTTCATCTTTGCACTTGGTAGGAAGTGAGTGAACCTATCATATAATAGCAAAAGAAAGAAAAGTACATTTCAAGAATTGTAATGGCTGCATATGGTCTGACATGACTAATTAGTATCCCAAGCAATCTCATTTTCTGCCCATCCTTTAATTTTCTTCACACAAGGCCTTCACTGAGGGTCTAATAGCAGTGTATTAAATGCTGTCAGAAAACCAGAACAATTGAGGGAGTACTCCCTAGAGCCACAAGGAACTTTATACTAGACACTCAGCAGCCTGGGAGCAGGGCAGAAGAACCGAAGAACATTTCTCCAGGTACACAGGATCACCGGGTGGATGAAGGTAGTGAGCTAAAGACCGGAGGCAGAGTAAATGGGCTGAGAAAGATCCTCAAGATGTATAGGGTCTTTCCTGAGTTACTGAAGAGTGGGAGAGGGGAAAAGGCTGTGAAAGATTCTCTGGGGATACACAAGGCTTTCATCACATGTAGGCAGGTGCCCTTAGCTGGCAGAAGGGCTGAGTAGCTAAGAAGTCCTCACAGTATGCAGCAAACTTTTATTTAGCTCAAATTAGAGCCCACTGTGGGCTGGGAACAATGCAGCAAAGTGGAGAAAGATCTCTCAAAGGTGAAAAGCTAGGAAAAGAAAGAGAAGTCCCTGGTCACCTGAAAGGCTGTATACTAAACTATAAAACTGAGATCTCCTACAACTCAGAAAATTAGCTAATAAATTGAAAAACAAAGAGAGATCTCTGGAGTCTTGCCAGGGCTTAGATCTCAAGCCAAGCTGAAGAAAATATTAATCTCAAAATCAAAATATTTGAAGTCAGTGGTTAAATGAATCTAACAAAATCTGCAACAAAGCCCAGAACCAGCTGAAGTATATATTAGAGTGATTCCTTCTACTACCCTTGAAGCAACTTGATAGAAGAAGAAACATGTCTTGAGGTTAAATATCATTGATTTTAATCTTTATTTTCTTTGACATACATGTTTAATATATAATAAAGCTTATGAGATATGCAGTGAAACGACATGAGAATCATAGACAATAAGAGGAAAAAGAGTCAACAGAAGCTAATCTGTAGATGTTTCAGATATTAGTATTAGACAATAAAGACTTTAAAATGACTACGGTTAATATTTTAAATCACAGTGTAGAAAAGTGGGCAAAATGTATAATTATGGAAAGGGAACATTTCAACAGAAAAATGTGAACTATAAGGAAATAAAATGAAATACCAGAACAGAAAAATATAGAATCAGAAATAAGAAATTTATGCAATGAACTTCATAGTAGACTCTACACAGAGAAGGTGAAGACAGCTAAAAAAACTACCTAAACCAAAGCACGAAGAGGAAAAAGGAATGTAAAACTAAACTGAGCAGAGCTTTCCAACACCTGTGACATAACATTAGATGCACAGTTACAATTAGTGTTCCAGAATTGAAGAAAAATAAAGGGGGAGAAATTTTTGAAGACATAGTGGCTGAGAATTTTTCAGAGTTAATGAAAGATATCAATCAATGGGTCCAAGGAGCTCAGTAAACCCCAAGCAGGATTAAACACACACACACACACACACACACACACACACACCCCTAAGCTCATCATAATCAAATGACTAAAAAAAAAAAAAAAAATCTTAAAAGTGGCCAGAGAGAAAAAAAGATATGTTTCATTCAGGGGAACAACAACAGAAGATGAATTATGTGAAGGCTAGAAGAGAATGATGTGACATTTTTAAGATACAGAAAGAAAAAAAATCAACCCGGAAGTCTATACTAAATAAAATATTTTATAAAAACGATGAAATAACGATACCTTTAAAATCAAAAGCTGAAAAATTTTAGCACTGGCACAAACAATTTAATTTTATTTTTTAAAGATTATTTATTTATTTATTTATTTATTTATTTAGAGAGAGTACACACAGGCATATGAGCAGGGGGAAGGGCAGGGGGACAGAGAGTGAGGGAGAGGGACAAGCGCACTCCATGTTGAGCACAGAGCCCCGACGGGGGGCGGATCTCAGGACCCTGAGATCAGGACCTGAGACCATGACCTGAGCCGAAATAAAGAGTTGGATGCTTAACCCACTGCGGCACCCAGGTGCCCCTGGCACACTTAGATTTTAAAGGAGGTTCTTTAAGCTTAATGAAAAAAAATTTCCTTAAAGGCCATTGGCTGATCAAAGCAAACATAATGAAAATGTATATTTATAACCTATTTAGAAGTAAAATATATGTCAAGAAGAGCACAAAGGTTGGTGGTGGGAGAAATAAAAAGATGAATGGATAAAGAAGATGTGGTATATATATATATATATATATATATATATACAATGGAATATTATGCAGCCATCAAAAGGAAGGAGATCTTGCCATTTGCAATGACGTGGATGGAACTGGAGGGTGTTATGCTGAGTGAAATAAGTTAATCAGAGAAAGACATGTATCATATCACCTCACTGATATGAGGAATTCTTAATCTCAGGAAACAAACTGAGGGTTGCTGGAGTGGTGGGGGGGTGGGAGGGACGGGGTGGCTGGGTGATGGACATTGGGGAGGGTATGTGCTATGGTGAGCGCTGTGAATTGTGCAAGACTGTTGAATCACAGACCTGTACCTCTGAAATTACTTCTTTGTGAAGTGATGTAATATTATTTAATGTTATTCTGTGATAAGGATGTAGATAATTATATTTGTCTTTTAAAATTTCTCATGAGAACATATTTCAATTTTCAGCATGCTGGTCCTCTATATCTTTCCTTATGAAGTCAGTCCAAGCTATTTTTATCTTAAGATTGTTTGAAAATATTTTGAATAGTATTATTAAAGTTTTACTCTATTTTTATTTTATATGTATATAATATATGTATATATTCACACATATTTATGTCCACAGACCATGAAAAATTTATATATTAATTATGAGAGCAAGTCTCTAGTTTTTTTCTGTGTACAATTATGTAAAATTAATGATTATTTTATTTGCTTTTTTTCAATCCTTATATACTTAATAAATTTTGGTAACCTGATTATGCTGTCTACAAACCCCAGTATAATAGTAAATAGAGAGGTAACAAACTAGAAGAAAAGCTTTCAATATTTCATCATTAGGAATGATGTTTGCTATAGTTTTTTTTCTCCTTTTTTAAATGTTATAGCCATTACTAGGTTAAGGAAGCTATCTCGTGTTTTAGGTTGCTGAGAAGTTTTTGTTTTATTTGTTCTGTTTTTCTTTTTAATGTTTTAATTTTGGGGAAATTTGCTTTTCTTTACCTATCTAGTCAAGGAATTTTCTACCTTTTTAAGCTGTTAATGGTGAATTATATTAGTTTTTGAATGTGAAATCAATATTTCAATCATTGGAGAAATGTCACCAGTCATGATATATTATCCTTTTTTTGTATCACTGGTTTCACCTTGTAAACATTTAACTTAGGACATTTGCATCTATGGTCAGGGGAGAGATTGTTCTGTGATAGTGCATTCTAACAATAATCTGATGCCATTTTTGTGAGGTTTACGCTTTTCACCTGAAACATTTTGGGAAGTGCTATCTTTTATTCCTAGTGTCTGGAAGAGTTTGGATAAAATGGGTCTTCCCTCCCCAACCCCCTTAAATAACACTTCAAAGAGTGTATTGGTTAATTCATCTCTGCCAAGGGACTTCTTTGTGTAACAGATTCAGTTTTAAAATAAATATCAAACTGATCTGATTTTTAAATTTCTTCTGTCAGCTCCAATAAGGTGTGGGTTTTATTTTTCTAAGAACTTTGTCCCATTTTATGTAAAAATTTCAATGTATTGTTTTAAAGGTATTCAACGTATTTTTATATTATCCTTTTTTTTTTTTTTTTAAGAGAGAGAGAGTACATGTGTACACATGCGTTGGGGGGGAGCAGAGAGAGGGAGAGAGAGAGTCTTCAGCAGGCTCCAGTCACAGTGCAGAATCTGACGGAGCTCCATCCCATGACCTGAGCCGAAGTCAAGAGTTGGACGCTTAACCAACTGAGCCACTCAGGGGCCCCGTATTATCCTTTTAATGTTGTCAAATCGATACCGCTGTCCTCCTTTCTGTTCATAGTACTAAAGTGATATTTTCTCTTTTGTCTTGAGCAGTCTTGCTAAGTATTTATAGATTTTATTCATTTTTTTCAAAGACCCAATTTTGTCTTTTGATTTTTGTTTTATTGCATTTTAAAAACTCTATATTTCTTTGTTTCTTTGTTTCTTTCCTCTTCTATATTTCTTAGGTTTTATTTGCTGTTCTTTTCCTTTCTTCTTAAGATAGAAGCTTATGTATATTTTAAAAGTTATACAACTTACCTTATCTCCCCCATGTAAGGCTCAATTATAGTCCTATATATTTTATATGTTTCTGATCTGAATCGTTTACTCTTTTTATATTATGCAATTGGGATATATGGTTATGTGATTAATTGAAAACTAATTTAAAAGTAGTGATAAAAATTATAGAAGCATATTTTAAGCATTAATTTATCTTCAAATATATAAGTAAAAATGGAATTTATTAGCTATGCTAGGTTGAATAGTGTCCTCCAAAACTCATGTCCACTCATAACTTGGACCCATGCCCTAAGTTGGAAATAGGGCTTTTGAAGATGTAACCTCATTAAGATGAGCTCATGACTGATGTCCTTTTAGAAGAGGCAAATTCAGACACACGTACACAAATGAGGGGAGGGAAGAAATGTGAAGCTGGAGGCAGAGATCAGGGAGTGATGTGTCTAGAAGCCAAGGGTCACCAAGGATTGCAGGCAACCACAAAAAGCTAAGAGAGAAGCATTGAACAGATTCTCCCCAAGAGTCTCCAGAAAGGCACCATCCCTGCTGACAGACACCTCGATTCTAACCTCGGGAACAAACAAACAAAAGAATACAGTTTTGTTGCTTCAAGTCACCGAGTGTATGGTGCTTTGTTAGGGCAACTGTCAGAAACGAATACATCACTAATCCTTTGATAGGGGATGAAGGCTTTTTCTTTGATTTGGGCTCACTGACTAGAATTCCCAAGAGCATGCTTTTGCTTATACTACAGTGTCCAGTTTCAGTTTTTTAAAGTGCAATAAATACATCTGTGAAGCAATTGGAGTGTAGAATTTTTTGCGATTTTTATGATTCCTTCCTTCTTCCCCCCAGTCCTGGATTGTGGCCTGTGACTGTTATGAAAACAGTTTTAAATGGCATACTCACTTTTATCTGATGTTGCTACATAGTTCAACTTCATTTTTATAAAAACAACCTATGTTGTTTCGAATTAATAATTTTCTATCTACACAGTATTGACTTAAATAATCGGGTGTGAAGCAAGGACAGCTGAGTGTGAGTGTACAACTGGTGAGAGCTGACTTGTTGCAGGCAAACACCCTACTGTGAGCACCAGTCTGTGGGCCACGCAGCAGAACAGAGGGTACAGGGGAAACCAGAAAGTCTGTTTATTGGAAAAGACAAATCTATTTTGGTTTTCTTGAGCTTTGTTGTTTTACTTTATTGTCCTACCTTTTTTTCAACATGTGCTCTTTTTTTTAAATTTTTTATTGTTATGTTAATCACCATATATTACATCATTTGTTTTGGTGTAGTGTTCCATGATTCATTGTTTGTTCATAACACCAGTGCTCCATGCAGAACGTGCCCTCCTCAATACCCATCACCAGGCTAACCCATCCCCCCACCCCCCTCCCCTCCAGAACCCTCAGTTTGTTTTTCACAGTCCATCATCTCTCATGGTTCGTCTCCCCCTCTGACATACTCCCCTTTTCTTCCTCTCCTGTTATCTTCTTTTTCTTTTTTCTTAAAATATGTTGCGTTATTTGTTTCAGAAGTACAGATCTGTGATTCAACAGTCTTACACAATTCACAGCGCTCACCGTAGCACATACCCTCCCCAATGTCTATCACCCAGCCACCCCATCCCTCCCACCCCCGATCACTCCAGCAACCCTCAGTTTGTTCCTGAGATTAAGAATTCCTCATATCAGTGAGGTCATATGATACATGTCTTTCTCTGATTGACTTATTTCACTCAGCATAACACCCTCCAGTTCCATCCACGTCATTGCAAATGGCAAGATCTCATTCCTTTTGATGGCTGCATAATATTCCATTGTGTATATATACCACATCTTCTTAAACTGTGGAACATGGTGCGGTAGAAAGAAAGGAGGGAAGTGGGCAGAAAGTAAGCGAGAGGAAGGAAAAGTATGCCTGTGGATGACCTCCCATTCCAGTTTATGATGTCAAACTTTAAATTCCAGGCTACCTTTCTTAAGCCATTTATATTCCTTCTGATCTATTTCTCTTAGTTGCCAGGTAATATAAAGCAAGGAATGCAACTTTTGTCAGTATAATAGAAACAAAAATTGCTATGAAGGTAAATCATTTCCATGATGAGACCACGAATTCCAAGTATGTAGCAGGTATGTTGGGATTGCGGTTTGTTTTTAGTGTAGATTTGATGATGTAAAAATTCTTGGAAATCAGTGAATGTGTCTTTTTTATTGAACAGATAATAATTAAAATATACTCAACACTTAATATGTGCCAGGAAATATTCTACTTGCTTCATTGTTCTTTCTTAAATCACAAAATAGTGTTTGATGGAGATATTATTATTTATTCCCATTTTACACATAATTGAAACAATAAGTCTTGGTAATGTACCCATTCTCACTCAGCTTAAGAACTTGATCTGGGATATAAAGTCAAGCACTTGGGAAGGTAACTGTTATTCTATCTGTCCTCTGATGTAGGTTCAAACACAGTGCTGGGCACAGGGTAATGTTCATTTGATATTAATTGATCCGTACAGTGGATTGAAGGGCCCTCCAAAAGATGTGTCCTTGTCTTAATCTTCTAAACCTGGGAATGTTACCACATTTAGAAGAAAGGGTCTTCGCAGATGTAATTAATTTCAGGATCTTGCGATGAGGAGATCATCCTGGATTATCTGGGTAGGCCCTAACTCCATTGATATGTATCCACATAAAAGACACACAGAGGAGAAGATAGATGGAGGCAATGTGAACATGGAGGCAGAGACTGGAGTGATGTTGCCATGAGTCAAGGGAGGCCACCAGCCACCAGAAGCTGGAAGAGGCAAGAAACTGATTCTCCCTAGAACCTCCAGAAAGAGTGGTATACAGCTGACACTGGATATGAGATTTCTGGCCTCCAGAACAGTGACAGAATAAATTCTTGTTTTTTTTATGTTTTATTTATTTATTTGAGAGAGAGAATGAGATAGAGCATGAGAGGGGGGAGGGTCAGAGGGAGAAGCAGACTCCCTGCTGAGCAGGGAGCCCAATGCGGGACTCGATCCCGGGACTCCAGGATCATGACCTGAGCCGAAGGCAGTCGCTTAACCAACTGAGCCACCCAGGCACCCAAATTCTCGTTGTTTTAAGCCATTGTGTTAATTTGTTACAGCAGCCACAGAAAAACGTGTAATACAGGAAATTAAAAAAATAAATGGAAAAAGCAGATTGAGAGGCAATAAAAGACATTCGCATCCATTATAATTAGAATTTTGCATAAATATGTTCCAGATTCCATTCCCCTAATTAATAAGTATATCTACCCACCTTTGGCATACTCCCTCATATGAATTTGCAAGTTATTTTTAAGAACCTGTCATTTTTTTTTTTACTTTTAAAGCAATAATTTCCTAAAAGAAATATAAAAAATCTTCTGAATAAAAGCAAATGTAATAATGATTAGCTGGGTGAACTCTTGTATAAGGATGCTATGCCTCAAGCAACTTGCTTTTTAACACCAAGGTAAAGGAGTTAGGTTATCATTCCTCTCTGCTACTTTTATTAAATTTTTCCCCCACTACGTTTTGGAATAAAGGAGCAGTATCTAGTGGGAGAAATCAGTAAATCCCCTTCACCCGACACTCAAACCTAAAAGAAATCAAGTTGTGTTTTTTGCCCTTCAGAATGCCCTCGTAATTTTTTCTTGTTAGGCTGACATAATGCGCTAGGTAAAATTAGCGCTATGTAAGTAGGCCTTTGGAAATAACAGTGGTGAGGTGTGGGGCAGGGGGAAGCATTCTATAGTCCTGTGAGTAGGTCTGTCTTATAGTGAGCCTATGCTTTAGGGAGGGCTGTGAACTTCACAAGTGTTTCTCATTTTTTTTCCCCCCTCTCCCCTTCAGTAGAACATGATGGCTAGATTGGACTGGAATTGGGTATCTCCCTTCTCCCAGGTGAGGTAGGCTTTGCTAAAACCCCAGGGAGTCAGGCTCTGATGAATTAGTTTCTCCTGAGGGCAGCCCTTTTTAAGAAGAACACTGTGCTCTGGCATATTTCAAGGTGGTTCCTTTTCCCTTTCCCTGACAAAAGCAGGAAATGTATTTACTGTGAGAAGCTGGTCAGGTTCCTGGGGGAAAATCTTCCAGAACTGTGGGGTCCCCTCTTAACTGGGTTCCCTGGAGTTGTTAATACTCAGAGCTGTCTGCATTGAGCCTCTAGCAATTTATCAACTACAGTTGCGGTTTTCCTACCCAGCACTCATTCCTCACGAAGTTTCAGCTCGAGTTTCTGCTCAGGTTAGGTTGTGATTCCCTGTGCCCGCCTATTTGCGTCTCCAGTTTTGAGAGCAGTGAGTTGCCCTGCAGCCTCACTTCTCTTACTGATTTAAGAGGCGTTGATTCTCAGTGTGTTTAGTTTATTTATTAGAACAGAGAGGTGACTTCCAAGCCTCACGCTGAGCTGGAAGTCTCTGAAGTTCGATTTTGTTAACACACAAATGTACCCATGCAACCAACAACATAATAAAACTATGAAAGATTTCTATCATTCTAGAAAATTCTTTGTACCCCCAGCCAGTCAATTCAAATACCCACCAGAAATTGCTCTTCCTATTTTATCACAAGTTAATTTCACTTATTCTTGATGTTAATATAGTGGATCCCCACAGTAGTGTTTTGGGTTTGGCTTCATTTTGCTCAGTAAGATGTTTTGGACGTCTATCCAATGTTCCACGTGCTGGTGGTTCATTCTTTTTAAAATAGTATATAATTGCAAAAATATACTGCAATATATTTATTCCTTCTCATGTTGAGGATGATTGGTTGTTTCCATTGCTACACAACATTATTTCTAGTTAATTTCCAGAGTTCGTGCTGCTTTGGATATTGTGATACTGCCTTTTTTTGGACATATGTCTTAATTTCTCTAAGTACCTGGAAATAGAATTCCCTAGGTCATAGGGTAGCTACATGTTTAACTACAAGAGACTACAAATTGTCTTCTTAAATGATGGAACTATCTTGGGGCACCTGGGTGGCTCAGTTAAAGCATCTGCTTTTCCTTTCAGGTCATGATTTCTGGGTCCTGGGATCGAACCCTGCTTCTCCCTATCTCTCTCCTTCTGTGCCTGCTTGATCTCTTGCTCTCTCTCTCTCAAATAAATAAGACCTTTAAAAAATTACGGAACTAGGGTGCCTGGGTGGCTCAGTCGGTTAAGCCACTGCCTTCGGCTCAGGTCATGATCCTGGAGTCCTGGGATCGAGTCCCACATCGGGCTCCCTGCTCGGCAGGGAGTCTGCCTCTCCCTCTGACCCTCTCCCCTCTCATATGTTCTCTCTCTCTATCTTTCATTCTCTCTCAAATAAATAAATAAAATCTTAAAAATAAATAAATAAATAAAAAATTACGGAACTATCTTATTCCTTGCAAGGTATGAAGATTCCAGTAGCTCCATACCTTAATCAATTATTGGTGGTTTTAGTCCTTTTAATCTTAATCATTCCAATGTTTCTGAGTTTTACTGTAAGGATCCCTGAATCCCAATTCTGTCAATTCCATTTAAAAATGCTTATTGGCCTTTCATATTTTTTCTTTCATAAACTTTAATTTTCTCTCCCTCATCCAATTTTTATGGGACAGTTATGTTTTTATTATTGATTTGTTATCATATATTCTGGATACTATTCCTTAGATATACATACCAAAATATTTTCTTCCTGTCTGGGCTTTCCTTTTCATTTCTTAAATATTGTCTTTTGCTGAGCTTTAGCAAAAGACAGTATTTAACCAATTATTAAAAACAACACTTAAACACTTTAGTGTTTGATTTTTGATGAAGTCTAGTTATCCACTACTTATAATACTACATTTTGCATCCTCACGAAAGTATCTTTACCTACCCCAAGGCCTCAAAGATTTTCTTCTATGTTTTTTCTTGAAGATTTGTGGCTTTAGCTTTACTTTTTATGTCTGTAATCCATTGTGAGATAATTATTTTGGGTGGTGGGAGGTGTTGGTGGAGGTTTACTTTTTTCTACCAATTTATTCTGTGGCTTCACATGATCTGTTGAAAATACACTTTATTTTCCTTCATTGAATTTGGTACTTTGGTTGAAAAACAATGAACTGTATAAGCGTGCATGTTATTTCTGGACTTTTAGTTCTGTCCCATTGATACTTTGTCTACCCTGGTGCCCATACCACAGTGTCACGATGAGTATACCTTTTTAATAAGCACTGAAATCTGATAATCTTGTTATTTTTCTTTTGAGGATGATTTTGCCTCTTCTAGAAACTTTGCCCTTTCCACACAAATGATAGAATCAAATAGCCAATTTTTATCAACAAAAGCCTATTGAAAATTTGAAATTGTATTGACTTTATAGGTCAGTTTGGTTAGAATTAAGACATAGTTTATAGTTTGAACTGTAAAAGTCTCACATTATTGTATTGAAATAACTGTCTTCAGCTGATAAAGGCACTTCATGTTGGAAGAATAGTGCTGGTAGGCAGTTAGGGACAGAACTGGAAAAAATCATTGATAAATTATCTAATTAACATTTATCACTGTTAATTATGTGAAAATTATGTGAATCTTAGTGAAGAAGGTTATAAGCATGCTTGTCTCCAGAAGTTATAACTAGTTTAAGGTATCTAATCCTATGAAAAAAATCCCATTAAATAAAATTTTGTATGATGAAACAGTGCTTTTATGTTGACTCTCTGAGGTAGCTGAGAGAATATTTTTCTCTTAAAATTATTTTCATAAACCACAAAGACCCTATTATTGAACACCCATAGTCTAAATTGTCACTCTTTGGATTAACCAAGGGTTTGCTCTTTGAACTCCAGCCTGGCTGTTGTCAACTGAATTTAAATATTCTCATTTGTCACCATTACACATTGAAAAGAGGATGTTTTTAATTGCATATTGAGAGATTGGGTGTAGAACCTCAGGAGGTTGAGAATAAGTCCTGCTACCTTGTAAATGCCTCTATGTGAAAATGACTCCATAACCAGAACAATACACAATTTACCTATATGAGTTTTTACTGCTAAATTTGACCACAATTCCATCTAACTGATAATGTTCCTCAGTATTTGAAAATTCCAAATGCATCCTAAACATGAATTTTCCATTGCTGCAGCATGGCAGAATTATCATCTACTTTGATCTGAGCCTGAACATTTATAGATGATTAAATAGTTGGAGAAAATGACCCTTGATTCGTCCAAGTGATGATCTTTTTAAAGTCTTATTCTGAAAAGCTTTGGAAAGTTTACAGAATCTTTGGAAATTCAGCCAATGCTAGAAATTGCCTCCATATGCTTTATATTTCTTCTGAATTAATAGTAGGAGTTCCTTCTCAGGCTCATCTCATGCAGATGGTGTCCTATCTCCTCTCAACCATTTATTCAACAAGCATTTACCGCTTATCCACTTCATTCCAGGCAATAAATGTCATTTTCCCTCACATTGCTTAGAGTCTAGTGAGAAGAGACAGAAAATAACTTAGTAAACCACGAATTAAACAAAATATTGTTGGTGGCATGAAGAAAATAGAATAATGGGATTGAGTTGCTGAGAGAAGGGAGGATTCTTCAGCTACCTGTGCCAAGTAGGTCTGCGATGAGACCTGGCTGCTAGGAAGGAATAATTCAGGTCAGGGACTGGCAGTCAGACAGAGGAACTAACTATTGCAGAGATTCTGGGCTCCAAACAAACTTGATCTTTTTTCAGGTATAGAAAGAAGTCTAGTAAGCCTGAAGTGCAGTAGTTGTAGGGGGTAGTTTTACTGAATGGCATGGCAGACATAGACCAGGAACAAAAATCATTTGAGCTTGTTGATTTTTGTTAATGTATTTAATTTTATTATGAAAGCATTGGAAGGTTTTCAGTAAAAAGCAAGGCTTTGGTTGACAAGACCAGTGAGTTTGAGAAATCCTGAAATTTAGACATCATGATTTAAGTCAGGATAAGCAAGATTATGGTACAGTAAAGAAAACTGTCCCTTAATCTCCCAGGTCAAATGAAATACTATTCCTCATTATCTTTGCCAGGCCCCAGGCACATGAGGTCCCTTCTATCTGGACAATACTGGTAGTCATGCAGAATAAAAGAGAACATGGCGTATCATGTGCCGATTCCTAAGGTTTCTGCTCAGAAGTGACACGTGTCACTTCCACTCACATTTTTTCATGAAAGCAAGTCACACAATCAAGCTTGAGGTTGGCACAACAGAGAAGCTGATAACCTTTCACCAAGATAGGAAGAAAGTGTTTTTGAGCAATGCAGTCTACCAAATAATGCCTCATGTCACTGAAATGCTTTGATAATTAATTGTATTGTAATACTTAAGATTGCATGTTAAGATTACATATTTAAAGGCAGCATATTACATATTGAAAGTCACTTTACCAGAGTTGGAGTTTGTCTCATTCCTACAGCTAGTCAAATATACATGTGTAAAAATATAAGTATATACTTAGAAACGTTATAGATTTTAAAAATCTGCCACATAACACTAATATTGAAGAATTTCATGAAATGTATAGGGCTTTCCTATTTTCTCCTCTTAACAGAGAATCTGGATTTAGAAAGATCAAATGTAGGAAAAGGTGAAATGGAAACTATGTTAACGTAGGGTAACTCGGTTGGCTGAGCGGCTGAATTTGGTTTCGGTTCAGGTCATGATCTCAGGGCCCTGAGATTGATCCCCATGTCTGCCTGTACACTTAATACAGAGTCTGCTTGAGATTCTTTCCTTCTCCCTGCTCATGCCCCCCCACCCTCAAAATAAATAAAATCTTAAAAAAAAGAAAACTATGTTAATCTATTTCTTTTTTGTCTTTTTTATTTCTTTATCTTTCTTTTCTAAAATTTTTTAAAGCAGGCTCCACACTTAGCATGGAGCCCAATGTGGGGCTTGAACTCATGATCCTGAGACCAAGACCTGAGCTGAGATGAAGAGTCAGATGTTCAACTGACTGACCCACCCAGACACTCCTATGTTAATCTAGAAGGAAAAGAAAATGAGAGAAAATATGGCAAAAAAATTATAGCTGTCTTTTAATATCTATTGTTCCTTTTCCAGTGTGACATACCTGCTGATTTGGGGCTAGGCATAAAGCACATGGCTACCCAGAGTGATAACATTTCTCACATTCCTTTCCAACTGAATGTAGACATATAGCAGAATTTTGGCCAGTGAAATTTAATTGGAAGTGTCTTGTGGAAGCTTCCACAAGACTTCCTTTAAAAAAAAAAGAGAGTACCCCTTTTGTTCTTTTTTTTTTTCTTAATCCTACTACCTTCCATGGAGGTGCATCCCTAAACCTTGAAGATAAAAGATATATACCAAGAATGGTGGGTCAATGAGCTAGAAATAGCATGGACCCTGGTATATATAAACCCTAGATGAGTTTCTTATGAACTCATACTTACTATCTCCTATTGTAGAACACATCTTAAAAGAGAAAAAAGATGTGACCTCTTGTCAGAAATATATATTACTGTTTCACAGGAAAAAAATGTAAAAAAATTGTATTTCAAGTGGTCTCAATCTTCACTGTTTTCTGGTCTTGTATAAAAGGAAAAGATTGTGAAGTTACAGTTTCTTTTAGCTTCAACTGCTGAGAGCACTCAATTTAAGACCTTTTCATCTTGACAGAGAATTCAAACAAAATATGTTAATTGTCATTTAAAATAGTCATAGTAATCATTGGCTTTCTTATGTAGATTATACATTTGAGACTTGAATGACAAAGATTAAAACCCAAATTCAACACATGATTGACAGCCAATTCTCTGATTAATAAAATAAGACTGTTGATTCATGATTCTTAATCTTATTCAGTTCAGCAGAGCTGGAAAACAGAAAAAAAAACTAGTAAATGCCTTAGAATAATAACCTGTCAGGACAATTATATATAAAAATGTATTAAAAGCATTCTCATTTCAGTTGCAGGTTGGAATATTTTTATTTGTACAAGTAGAATGAAACAATAGGGTTTGTGTGAGGCAGGGCGTTCTTCTGAAAAGATGTAACATTTTGTTAAAGGGAGAACTAAAAAGAAATTGAAAGATTTCATGTAGAGTGAATAGATCAAATTCCTTTTTAACCCTGATTTTCATAACACTTCCTTAAAGTTTGGTACAGCTAAATCACTGTGTTCAGTTTGTTTGTTTGTTTGTTTGTTTGTTTTTCCTTTCTACCTCTTATGGCCACACGCATTGAAATTTCTGGAAGGTCTGTTATACTAGCTATAGTGAGTGGAGGTTAGTTTATTTTGACTTTAACCAATGTATTATCTCTGTTCTGGGAATCAAATGGTAAATTTGGACCCTTTGAAATGTATGACTAATGCCTTGATGAATACTGATGAATGATTCTATAAGTTATAGAGCAGATCATTTTTTTCAGCTTTAAAATGGTAGCACCCCGTTACAGATAACAAGAGATAGTTTCAAAGTTGAAGATTTATTTGTTGTTTTTTGGCATTACTAATTTCAGTCTCTCTCTGTGTCTCTGTCTCTCTCACAACACAGCGCATATTTTCAGTCTTCCCAAGTGTGCATTCTTTAATCATGCCCTGAAACTCCATCAGAGACCATTGAGTTTAGGAAGCAGAGACAGCGTTTTCACTGTATCTGGGGGAAATGTAGGTACTGGAAGGTGGAGGAATACAGCTGATTGTGAAAATTCATGCAGTTCAGAGTCCCAGGGGATGGTGACATTGTTGCCCTTGGTGTTTCTTCTTCTCTAGCTCCTTCTCCTTTCTGTCCACCTGACCCTTTGCTCTTTCTTCCTCTCCGTCTTTCTCTTCCCTTCCCTTTCTCCTCTTGCTGTTTTTCTCTTCTATCCTTTTCCCCTTCTGCTTCCGATTGCCCTCGGCTCTTGCTCTCCCCAACCTCCTCTTCCCTTTCACCTCCCCTGCTTCCCCATTTCCATCATTTTTCCTTTCTCCATCCTCCCCGCCCAGTTTCTTCTTTCTTTATTTCTAAGAAGAATAAAAATAAGGTTAGGACCATCTGATTAAGGACATGTTGGCTCTGGTATTTTCTGTGAGTCGGGAGTGTATGATTCTGACAGCTTGCTTTGTCCCCCCCCTTTTTTTCTCTCTTAGAAATAAAATGTTACATGATCATTGCTATAAAAATTTTCACAGGCAGAACACTGAGAGATTAGAAAATAAAAAGAAATGGGGATAAAGGTTGTCCCAACACCCAAAGCCTTTCACAGCATTTCCTACAATATTTTCATTACCGTGTTCCTAAATATGTATTTTGGCACAGGATCTTTGTATTTGAAGTTAAGGTATTTCATAAAGCTTGTCCCTTGTGTCTGGATACATTTTTTTTCCCTTTAGCTCCAGGCAGCTGCTTCGTTTTCTGAGGCACAATGATACTTTCTTATTCGTATTTTTCTTCCTTGTAGCTTTTTATAAATGTGTAGTCTGTTTATTCTACCCTTACTGAATTTTAATAAGTTTAACATTTCCTTACTAATACACACACACATACTCTCTAATCTTCCTCCACAAGCTAAAACAAATCTGTTGTAAAGAATAGAAAACCCCTAAATCCCAGTACTCTTCTTTTTAGCAGATGTTTACCAAACGCTAGAATATGTTAAGACACGTTAGAAACTTTTAAAGTTGCCTCATCGAAAGCATTAATATCACATACAAAAAGTAAGACAATGGGTCAGAGAGGGGAAGGGACCTGCTTAGGATCGAGGTATTAGTATACAGAATCATCATGACAAGAACAGATTTTGAAACTCAACCTTGGTGCTCACCAGCATCCAATTCTTGGCACTTCTGTTCTATTTTAACGACAGGGTAACGTCTTCAGCTGAATGTTAGGTTGTTGGTAATTGTGGTAGGTTCAGTAGACCAGCTTGCTGAGGTTATTGTACAACATCCTTCTGGTATATTTTCCTTTAATGTAGGGACTAGCAAAACAAAACAAAACAAAACAAAACAAAACAAAACAAAACAAAACAAAACGGTGTATTCCAAACTTGCAATAAAGATTCCACTGAAAATTTAGGTTCTCTCCATAAGATTTACTTACATACTTGATTTTGGTGCTGAGTTAAGTGGGGTAACAGCCAGTAGTTCATGAGATCCGTTTTGCTAGTTCAGATCCTGCAGTAAACTAGAGTTCATGGTTCTGGCAGTAACTTTCTGACCTTGTCAGCACATCTGCCCTGTTCCTGGTGTTCAGTCCTTTGATAGTATCTTGATCATATTCAAATCCCTGATTTTAATGAAAAGTCAGTTTTCTTGTAAGCACAGTTCAGTCTTGTTCCTGTAGGAGTCATTGCTAGATGAAGAGGTTAGGTAGGGTATGCTCTTCCAGTTCTTTCAACAACTTTATAAGTAGCTCATTCTTGAGACCTTTTGTCATCTACAACTGAGATCTGCTCAGCAAAGTTTGGAGCCAAAGTTCTTTATAAGCCATGGATCTTCAAGGTTTGGCACCTGGAAAATCACCGCTTGGTAACAGATCTAGTCGTGTTCCAATGAAGTAACAATCTAGTTACCAGTGGAAGGGGAGGCATTGGTAATCTGGTGCATGCTGTGGCAAGCCTTACTGACCTAATCATTGTGGTCATTTGAAACAAAGTGATTAACATATGACGTTAACAGACCATGTTGCAGCTGTCATAGAACAGTAAATATTCCTGGGGTGAAGGGTGTGTTTCCCAGTGCGCTGGAGTATTTGAGAGAGAAAGCCACAGACTTAGAGTTAACTTCATTCAGGGCATGCCAGAGAATGAAACAATTCCTATGACGACTTTTAAAGTATGTTTTTTGAAGTCCTATGGCTCACGTATCTAAAAGCAGATGCATGATTTTGTGGATTCCTAAAGCACCAAGTAAATTAAATTCATAGCATTGTCAGGTCTGTTAAATAAAGATTAAGACGTTGATTAGCAAACAGTAGGATGCCTCAAATTGGAAAGAATTGTTCATTGTAAGGGCTTTGAACTCCAGAATACCCCTGTGCATCTCTAATTCTAGCAGAAACAGAATTTCTCCCCATCATGTGAAGATGGCCCTGTTTTCTGTGGATATCTTGTTACAATCACACAGTGGTCACAACCTTGCAAGGAAATGTCTTACTCTACCTTTCCCAGCAGTCATTAACTCCCGACCTATTTCTAGCTATAGTTCCTGCATGTCCCACAGCATTAATACAAAGGCAAACCTAGGAGGGAAAGGGTTACAATGCCAGTGGAATTGCAAGACTTACTAAATTATATGAACAATCCTGGGAAATATGTGTGGGAATTAAATCTTGGGGTGCTGCACAAAATAAAGGAGAACATAATTTAGGTGGAGCCCATTTTTAACAAAATTTGCTTACCAACGATTCTGTGTTCAATTTGCAAAATTGAGCATCTGGGAGCAATGTACTTTGGTCATTAAATAGATTCTGGACTCAATGATGGCTTACAAAGATCGAGTTGAGAAAACAAGCCATTGTTAGATGAAATGGATATTAAAGGACTCCATAAATTAGGTGGAAAGGGGTGGTATAGTGGATTCATCAAGAGTTGCTTGCACAGCACTCCCTAAATTCATCTTCCAAGAGAGTTCTAAGAGAAGACCTCTTTCACCAAGGCATTGAGAACGAATGGTGAAGGGAAGCATTTGCATCCGAAAAATTGGCTGTCACGTAGCAGTGAAAGTTGTTTACACCACTGTTGAAATGGGGCCCCTAATTTCAGTGTAGATGTTAAGATATTGTTAAGGAAGAAGCCAGGCAATAGTGTTTCATTGCCAGGGGAAAGATGGAGAATTGGAGGACTGAAGTAGGAACTGGAAAGGTGGACACATCATGGAGCACCCCCTGGAAATTACAGTTAGGCCATCTTCTGAGGTCCTTTTTAATCTGTATCATAGCATGAACTCTAAGTCTTATGAATCTAGGTCATAATGGTGAAGTTTTTGCCTTTCACCTAATCCCAAGTCAAATTATGAATCCCAAGTCCTTTTGGAGGCTGGATACTTTTGTGGGAGGACCCTGAGTACACACCATAAATCTTCCACTTATTTGTCACTGAAGGCCCCAGTGTCTTATTAAGAAAAGAGCTGTGCACTTGGAAAAGAGAAATATGTAGAACTTTTTGGAAAGATAGTAGAGACTGACTTCAGTTAACATGAGTTATTTGTGATTTAGAGGACTAATGCAGACCAATACAGTACACATCGTTCTGGGGTTTAGGTGATAGATAAATTTTGGCTAAAAGTGATTTTTAAATTAGTATTATGTTTCCATGAAACTATTTTTTGTTTATTTCTCTAGCTCCAGAGTGTGGTATATTTTCTCTGAAATTGGTAGACTCATTATTTGACTTCCAGATGCCTGAGGATAGGGCTATTAAAATAGGGAAGGTAGAGCCCCAGAATTAATACTTGGAAGAGAATTTAAAACAAATTCAATAGTATATCTCTTGAGGAAGGTTAGATATTACTGTCACCCTCAGAAACTTGGAAAATATAAGGTTGATGATTCCTATTGCATACACATTTTACTTGCCTGTTTCCCCAAAATAGAAATGAAGATGGACAATAACTTACTGTAAGTTTAATCAGGTACAGAATTCATTGTTTAGTATGGTTGCATATATGCTCTTTGTATTGTTATCTGACATGTGGCAATAAGATTTAAAAATGTTTTTCTTTTCTATACCAAACTCACCCCAAAATCTTAGAAGCTGTTTGTTTCACCTGACGGGGGCAGAAATACATACTCATTATCTTGCCTCGAATCTTCGGCTTGATTTCCCCTGTTTTGGTCTTCATGGATCTGTGTTATCTTACCATCTCACAGGATTTTACCACTGGTCCTCAGCACTAATGTTGCAGGACCCTTGAGTGTGATGGTCAAGAAGAATTCTTGCAATGTTTTAAAGTGCAACTTAGTAACTTTATTCAAGTAGCATGGAGATAGGATCTCTAGGCAGAAAGAGCTACACTTTTGGGGCATGAAGTTGGTAGTTGTATGCTTAGTGCTCAAGTTGGGGGGGGCGGTATGCGGGGAGTATTAGATCATAAATGTTTTCTTCGAATTTCTACTCATAAAACTATTTTCACAAGATTTCTCTGGTGCTTATCATTCAGTCTGGTGTTAACTATAGGTGAGATGTACAGGCAGTCATGAGACCCTTTAAGAAGGTAGCAACCAGTACGTATTCTATCTTTATCAGAACTCTGCCGGCTCTAGGTCAGCCTTGTGGGCTAAAGGTGAACGTTTTTCTGCTTCTATTCCTCATCATTTTCTCCCCTGACCAATTTTTGGTCCTTAAATCTTAAAGGCAATTGAAAGGTGAAGGACTCATTATCTTTAACTTCTTCAAGCTGACAGGAGTTGTGGAGATATCTCTACCTGTGGACCAAATTTGGTCGTTATCTATCCCTACAGGTAACTATTATGGAAAGCCATTGCTGTAGAGCCCAGAGTGAACATCAAGGAAGGACTGCTTCATGTAGTAGGGCTCATCTGTTGACTGGGTGAAGGAATCAGGAACTGCTTGCATGTATCTCCACAATATGAGAGAAAAAAGCAAAAGAGACAACACATTAGGGTTAATATCATGATTAAAAATGTGATAAGACCCTTTAAGGTAGACCATAGTCCACCTTCCGACCAGGAATGTAACCAATCATTAAATGACAATGCAGGGTCTTTAAGAGCACCAATTTGATTATTTAGATCAATAAGTAATCCTATTATATTTTTGTCATAATTTGGAATGTAGACGCAACATTCTGCTTTAATAATGGCACTTGTTTCTCCTTGTGCTGCTGTCAAGACATCCATAACCATTCTACTTTGTGGAACTGCTTTACAGACTTGAGTTATTTTAGTATTTAATAATATAATGCTATTTTGAGAGTCATTTAAGGTCTTAATTTGGGTGTGTGTGTCTGCTAAAACTTTGGATATATTAGAGTCATCATATATATATATGTGTGTATACATATATATATATATATATACACACATATATATATCCCAGATGACTCTAATATATATATATTATATATATATATATATTTAGTGTCAATTTTAGCATGATTTTGACTTACAATCAGGGTATCAAGGGCCATTAGGTTTTGGAGGGTCACTTTTTGAATTTGTGGGTGACTTTGTGTTGGGTTTGGTTAAAGGTGCTTGCTGTATGCTTGGCTAAACCCTCTATTTGTAATTTTATATCAATAGAGGAAGCTCCCAGGACAAATATGGCTGAGGGATAAAACCATTAAGAAGCCTTCTTTGCCTGACGTCTAGCCTTAACAATATCCTAATTATGAAGAATCACTGGCAAGTGGGAGAGGGCTTGTTCTGGGAGATAAGAGCATCACCATGTGTATTCTCTAATCCAGTTATAAGGAAGGTAGGGCCATCCATTGTTCCACAAATTCCTAGTTAACCCCATGGAGTGGGGTATTCTTTAGCTTTAAAAAAAATGTTTTTTAAAGATTTTATTTATTCATTTGAGAGTAAGAGAGTGCGCAAGAGGGAGGGGCAGGGGAATGGGAGAGGGACAAACAGATTCCCTGCTGAGCAGGGAGCCTGAGGCAGGGCTCGATCCCAGGACCCTGAGATCATGACTGAACCAAAGTCAGCCGCTTTAACTGACTGAGTCACCCAGGTGCTCCGGAAATGCTCTAGCTTCTACGAAGCGATTTTGTTATCCCAGCTACATGGAATTAATCAAGGTGACAGCTGAGTTACAGAATTGTTAGGAGTTCATCCCATTGTCCAGCTGTTTAAATAGTCATATGCCCATGGGGTCCCTTTTATTATCTCCATAGAGTTACAAGCAGGAAGATTGTCTCTCTATGAGCTACTATGGCGATCTCTCTGAAGTTTACCTCAAGTTGTCTAGCTTAGGCAAATAACAAACATTTAAAGACAAAGCTAGAATCTAACATCCATATAAGGATGCATTTTTGAAACAAATTCTCTTTCTAAATTCACCCTTATTTCCAGAGATAGCCAAATCAAGACTAATTCCTTTGTAAAAATAAGTCCAGTTTTAACAAACATGGATAATTATTTATATAAGCTCAGCAAGAATAGTGATTGATTACATGGATCTTTCAAGATCTGCTTTGCTGAAGCTTTTTATAAGGAATCTCTAGAATGAACCTTTAATAGCTTCTCGAGGCCAGAACCAAGCACACATACTTGTCATCAGACTTGCCTGCAATACCTGCAGATTTGTGTGTATTCCTCTTCTCAACGTCCCCAAAATATCCTGAGGTTCCTAACCTACAAGGAAGTGACATTCTTTACTCACCTGATAAGGCTTCTGGGAACTCTTATCAGCCAGGCATCAGGCCCACATTTCTAAGGGCTCCATTAGCTCCATAAAGTCAATCTTTATTCCTTAAATCTGTCTGGTCATATGTGAGTTTATGCATGTCTCTCTCAAATATGACATTCCAATCAAAGCCTTGGTAATAAAACCAACGTTTCCAATGGCATCCTGTTATAAGGAGAACAGATTCTCCTTGAACTTATGCAAATAATTATATTTTCCATGGAAGAAAGAATACTCACGGAGAGTTTCTGAATTTCAGAGGGTTCAGGTAGGGAGAAAAGTTGAATGCTTCAGTTTGTTCACAGAGGAAAACTTTATCATTTTTCTGTATATCATAGATAATTAAGAGAAAATTTCCTTAATCTGGAAGAACAAACATAAAATCTATAATCATATTCTTTAATTCATTTAGTCTCATGTTACTAATTCTTGGTCAGTTTGAATGAAGTTTTTTAGTTCTGGAAATTCTTACCCAGTTCAGTTTTATGGTTTTAAAGATATGAAAAAAAACCTGTATTTGTCAGAGGTCCTTTTATGAATCTCCTTGAAGATGAAACATTTTGCAAGATCACCAGAACAATAACTATAAATTACAAAAAAAAAAAAACCCTCAGAAATGGGCATGGTTAAAGATCCGATATGAGTTCATTTTAATATAGCCGACAAGGAAATTGAGTTATTCCTGTGACACATAGCATTTTTTTGATACATAGCATTTTAATAATTAGAATGTCAAGTAATGACTTTATATCAAAATGTATTAAAACTTTAGGGATTTCATGTATTTTTAGAATTGTTATAGCCTTTGCCCATATAATATAGCATAAGGCTTATCATTATTGGTTTGACAGTGTTTTCCAATAATGTAACATACCAAATAAACTAGCCTAATTAGTCAAAAAGACTTCATTTACCATTTAATTCTCAGGAAGTTTGTTAAAAAACTTAGAAAAATTTAAAGGATACACCCAAACAGGATTAAAGATCATTATAAATTTAATATTTATATTTAACCAAAGTGGCAATAAGGGATTCTATAGGAATTTATCTAGTTGCTAGCAAAACTTAGCTCCTTTAACATTGAGAAATTTTAACATTTTTAAGTAATCAAAGACCTGATAAAGACAAAAAGAAGCTTCGGTTTTCTGGGCAGATAAAGAAAAGAAAAAAAAAACTTCGACAATTTTCTTATCAGCACCACAAGGAAGTTCAATGAAGTGAAAAGTATACTTTCAAGATCTGAGAGTGGGAGAGCTCAAGAGAGAGTTGAGTACACTGGGAGTTAGGTTTGGCACTTTTTCTTTAAATCCATATTGACTGTAGTGTGTTAGGAGACAGCCCAAGAGGGCATCCTTTGGAATCGAGGAAGCTAATCCCATAGTCAATTCCTACAAAATGAGGGGAGTACATTAACTACCTAGGAGTCCATTATCAACATCTCCCTTGGCTTCCAAATAGTGTCCCATCAGGAATATTGCAGAAGGTTCCTGGGGTTCAGAGTGGTGGGAGACACTCCTCATTCTTGACCCCCTGATACCTTTATACCACCTGAGAAGGGATATCCACTGCCCTTCACTTCCCCCATTGCCTTCTAGCCTACAGTGGGTGCCAGTGAAGGGACTGAAATGCTACAGAGACTGGGGCCGCCTCTTTCCATTTTGAGGAAGTCAATATTTTTGGTGACCAATAAAAATACCCTTTGTAAGCTTCTAGATCTAGTATTAATGGATGGAGGAGAGATCCTGGCCTTTGTCAAGAAAGGGCAGCTATTTTATATTGCATTAATCTTCATATATCTAAGCTAGAAGTACTTGTAATCTGAAAGCAGGACCGAGAACACCAAACAGCCCAGGGGTAAGGACACATGAGAGACCTGAAAATAAGGAAAGTAGGAAACTCCTTATCTAATCTGGGCAACTTTCTTGCGAGCTGTAGCCATGATCCAGTCCCAAAGGAGTGGTCCCCCACTGGGCGAGGGCTCCAACTCGGTAATAGCTCCAACTGTTTCCTTTTGGGAAGTGTGCTGTCAGACCTATCTTGGATTTTATGCTCATTGAAGGATCACACCAGGTTATTTAAGAGGAAACCTCATACAGAAGTCTTAAGATCGGTGGCTGTCCTAATGACATGCATGGCTGTCCCATACCTGAGAAGAGTACAAGTATTAAAAGAATGGGTAAAGCAGGGAAAGGCTGCTTTCTGAGCCCAAAACCATTATTGCCAAGGTACTAGTATTTAGCTGGGCAGCAGGAGTTTGTTCCTCCTCATAGTGTAGCCACAGGCAAGAGGTTCTCTCCTGAGCATTCAGACAAGACACATCCTGAAAGGTCATACTATTCAGGACATCTCTGAAAAAGAATAGTAAGAAACAAAAACTGGGGATAAGCCACATCGAGGCTTTTAGATTTACTATGTAATCCCCATACAGGACCACCAAAAATGTTGTGGGATCCTTTAGTGTGACAGTCACGAAGGAATTCCTGAGATGTTTTCTGGTGCAACTTAGTTCAGGTAGCACTGGGATGGGACCCATGGGCAGAAGGAGATGCACTGTGGCTGTTTAAAGCTGGTGGTAATATGCCTAGTGCTCAAGGGAGGAGGAGGCGTGCAGGGAGCAGTAGGTCACAAGTGTTTTCTTCAAATTTCTACTCGCAAAACTATTTTCACAAGATTTCTCTGGTGTTTATCATTCAATTCAATATTAACTATCGGGGAGATGTACAGGCAGTCATAGACCCTTTAAGAAGGTAGCAACCAGTACGTATTCTATCTTTATCAGAAGTCTGCCGGCTCTAGGTCAGCCTTGTGGGCTAAAGGTGAACATTTTTCTGCTTCTGTCTCTCATCACTAATGGCATTATGATGACAGAAACTGGTGACAGGAAGTAGCAGGCAGAAAAACATGTCAGAGGATAGGATATAAACCCCCTGAAAATATAAGAATCTGCCGCCTTACTGAATTTTCTGAGTTGCAGTGACCTGAGTATGTTTAGAAAAGCCTCTGAAATGCGTAAAAGTCATTGTCCTACCTCTCACTCCTCATTTTGTACAAGACAAACTCTCAGTACATGTCATCACCACCTCTCCTCCACCTCTCGTTCCTCCGTAACCTTTCCTCCACTTCCTTCCCTTCCCTTCTTGTTTTGGAGTCACTGTATGTCGTGTTTGCCTATACTGCTCTCATGCATTTACTGACATTTTCAAATGAAGTTCAGACTAAGCATAGTATCTGTGTTTTTAGATACTATGAGTATCTTAGATAAAGTATAAAGTATAAAGTATATATAAAGAGTATAAAGATACTATGAGTATCTTTAGATACTATGAGTATCTTAGCAAATACTTAGAGTATTTGCTCTAAGATGGACAGCAAGAGAAAGTTGTACAGCTGGTCTAGACTGGGGAATAAAAGGAGATTCTCTGATTCAAGCAGGAAAGAAAGCTCACCACCTACTTGGCACATAGAACCTGATATATTGGATATGGTGCTCAATGTTTTTATGACATATTGGAATATCATATAAAACTCAAGGCAGTCCTGAAGTGAGTGGCACCTTAGAATTTTTGAGTAAGACCATAGTATTGTATTCTCCTTTGGCAAATAACAGTTCATTAGAGACTAAAAACCTTAAATTGGCATTTCTAGTGACCATGTGGTCTGAGATGTGCATCATAAACAGTGTGGGTGCTGATCCACCAAGTGGATAAATCATGCTCATAAACACTCTGTTATCAGGGGACATGGTCACACAATACTGAACTCAGGTCAGTCCTGTAAACAATCCAATTAGATGAGCAAATATTCTGCTGTAATGCTAACTTTGTCCTACCCCACAACCGTGACATAGGATGTTCACTTTGTCAAGTTGACCCATTTGTAGATGTTTCTTCATATGTTGCAAGCTGCTTATATTTGCTAAATCAATATAGTGACTCTCGGGGTTATCTCCAAAAGACAGTTGGGCGAGAAGCACTTCAATTGCACAGATTTTAGTGGTACATGTAATGGTTAACTCTGCCTGGAAGGAGATGACATGAGATAAAATTCCAGATGGTCAGGGAATTAGAAAGAACATGCTTGAAGAATTAATGAGAGGAATTACAAGGAGGAAACCTTTGTAGGGGTGTAATGTATTTGTTTTTCATGTGAATGATCACTGAAGTGTTCACCTATAGACATGGATCTCAATAATAAGATAAAGAAGTGATCCATGCTGAGGATCAGTTAGCCTCTTTCAATGGACTTATGATCAAAATGGTAGAAATGGAAGTAATGTATAAGTTCAAAAACACAGCCTTTACCTTAGCAAGGCTGATCTGACTGATATTTTTGCTTAACAATCAATCTACTGGAGAAAATGGAGTCCCTAATGTAACATTGTAGGCTTTTATAGAACAGCCAGTTACCTGGTGGGCACATTGATTATATGGGCATTTTTCCTACCATGGAGAAAGCAGTTATTTTCTTCCACTGGTGTAGGTACTTATTCTTTAAGTAGATTTGCTTTGCATGCTTGCTATGGTTCTGCTAGCATTTACTGTCACCTGAGCATTTACTGTTAGCTTAATAATGGCCATTGGATGGTGTTTAATAAATTGGATGCCATTAAATGCCATTGGATAGCAATACTACTCACTTTTTATTGAAAGAGATGAGGCAATGGACTTATCCCAGGAATGTTTGATCCAATCTTACCAGAAACTTCATCATGTAGAAGTAACTAATGTTTTAGAAAAGCCGTATGGCCTCTTAAACACAGTAACAAGATGAGTTATTTCTCCCATAATCATGAGTCTTAGAACATGTAGTAGAAATGGAAGTGACAGCTTTTACTATTATATCTAATGGCCCCCCAAGTCATGCAAAAATTGGGGGTGGTGGTATGTCATTGTACTGACTAGTAGTCAGTCTTGATTATCCAAGGCGGGGGGGGGAACCATTGCTTCACAATGGGACAGGGGAAGCATGACTGGAACCCAGGGATCAGTACCTGGAGAACTGTCACATCCAATAAAAAAGTTAATAAAAGCTTCAAAAAGTAATGTAGGTAGGGCCACTAAGACTCCTATCTTTCAGGAATGAATGTTGTGTTTATATCACCAAGTAAAGAACTCCATCCGGTTTATATCTGAGGTTAGGAGAAAGATGTCCTTGTAACAGAAAGAAGGAAGTTTTAAGTACCAGCTATGACCTGTGACAGGATGAAAAAACAAGATGTATAGGGGTGTGATAGCTGCCTATATCTCTCTCTTTGAGGTACAACGTGTGTGTATGTGTGTGTGTATGCGCACACGCGTGCATGTGAGGCGGGGAGAAGAAGAGAGGTGTGGTAAAATATAGATTCTATCTATTGAGATATATACGCTTTGTACTGTAGAACTTTTATAATTAGATCCACAGGTTAGAGGATATTCAGATGGGACTCTGAAGTAAAGGGGAATAAATATTACTCATATATGAATGCAGTGAATGAAGTTGGATCTTTTCTTCTTGAAAGAGTGTGAGAATGTCATTATTTTATGATGTACATTTGGGGTATTTTAAGCTGGAACATGCCAGAACTATTGCTGCAGAGGTTAAGTATGGGAAGAAGCCTGTGGGTCCTGCTGAAGAGCCAGGTCTGTGAACTGTGACTCCCAGGTCTAGGCGGGTTCTCACCTGTCCTAACCTACTTCTGCTGTGCCATCTTGCACCACAAAGCCTGGAAAGGTAAACACCAGCTATTTGGTAACTAGGGTTCCACAAGTGTGATTTGTATTTCAACAGTTATATGCACTCACACAACACTTGAGTTTGGAAACCAGTTATGGGAAGAGAGAAGTGGCTACGTGTGGACCATTCTTTTGCCAGCAGATATAGCCTGGCTGATATGACTCTGGGTCCAACAGTTCTGACTTCATCTCCCTGGTCTCTGAATTATGGGTGAGGTGGGTGTTCCTGGAGCCAACAGTTGTTGTTTCTTCACCTTCCTAATGGATAAAATCTGGAATTGCTTATAGATATAAAAAATTAATAAAATTAATTACAGGAACTCAAATGACAGTCTTTTGCTCATACCACTCTAATGCTTTGCTTTTCAGTGGGTGACATTAAAATAGATTCTTAATGCTACTCTTCTGATTTATATTGAAACTTTATTTATTTTCATGTATAACATCTTACGTAGTGTCAATGATTTGTAATATTTTATTTATTTATTTAGAGTGCACGTGTGTGTGTGGGGATGGGCAGAGGGAGAGGGAGAGAGACTCAGACTCCTCACTGAGCACAGAGCCTGATGCGGGGCTCCATCTCATCACCCTGAGATCATGATATGAGCTGAAAACAAGAGCCGGACACTTAGCCAACTGAGGCACCCAGGCGCCCCAAGTGTCAATGCATTTAATAGATTTATCAATAGTGTACTTTGACCAAAACTTCTGAATATTATACTATAATTATGTCATGTCTGTTGCTTTTGAAAATTATTATTTCGATGATTAACAACACATTAGTTTTAAACACATGGTTTTAGAAATCCACTTTTGGCTGGTTTATTTACATAATTATGGAAAAAATAAGATAGTTCATCACTCTGTTCTATATAATATAATTGTATTTAAATATCACTGTGTAGTATACAGGTATATATATATATATATATATATACATATATATATATATTGCCTTTGATTTGTGTGTGTGTGTGGATTTGTGTGTGTGTGGATTACGGACCAGTGGAATTTGAAGCATATGTAAATATCATGTGTATTTAAGAAAAAAATAATGAAATTCAAGAAATTTCTGTCCAACACCTAGATCATAAAACTTGAGTCTTCAAAGGATATTTTACCACTTTAACAAAAATTTTCAGGTCTTTATTAAGCAACCTCTCTAGTTTCTCACAATTTTAAAATGTATCAAAAACGTGTGTGTGTGCACATGTGTATAAAACATAAGTGATTAAAAGTTCATGATTTACTTTTCTGAAGTTGCATTATAGGAAGAGTTGATATTTTAAGTAGATTTATAATTAGCATTTAGATAACTGTTTTTGACTCAAATGTATCATTATGTGGAGTAAGAAATGATTTTGCTTTGCAGTAGATATTGAAAATCAAGTCACCTTTTAATTCTATATTTATGACTATACTGCAACCAGCTGATCTTAGGTTTTTCCAGTAATATTGAGAAATCATATGCCTAGCTAGCTGGACCATTGACTTATTCCTGTTTGGAAATTTCTATACACTTTTATTCTCACTGTTAATTTTATTACTTCCTCCAGAAGTCTTTTTGTAGATACTCAGCAGTCACTGTTCCTGTAAATGAAGTAGATCTATGAACGTAGGAGGACAGTCTAGAGGTTTGATATACAGACATTTTAAAATACATTACACAGAAATCTGGCTTATGTAATGATTATCTTCTTCACTATTAAGAATCCATGTTGCTCTATTAGAATGCATAGGAAGTTATGAATAATGGAAGCTACACTGCATGGAAGCTACAAATAATCAAGATTCAGATATATTCCCCTGATTACTTCATAGGATTTGTCACAAAACAGATGTTCAGGAAGTATGAACTGAAATGTAAGAGCTAGTTTTGCAAATTCTGGGCCCTTTCTCCATGCTTATGACGTGCACAGAGTAAACCATTTATGAGTGGGATTATATTTTGAGTCCTTAGAATAGTTTCTTTCAAGCAGTAAGCACTCAAGTAACTTCTTATTGACAACAAATCACAATAATCCACACAACTATTATTTATCTTTATCTCCATAGCAACAGAATATATTTTGTTTTGCTGTAGTTTATTTTCTAAAATAGCCACATGGACATTTCCTCATCTCTTGTACTCTCTGAAGATAAAGTAAAATTTAAAGAGACACTAGACTCAAATGGCAATCTTTCATTTACAAAATGCTGGTGTGTTTCATATATATACACAGGTACATATACAGATGCACATATATATGCATATAAGATATCTACACAGCAGTTAGGGAAATAAAATTATTATTTTACATAAAAATGCAGTATTTCTCATGAGATATGTCAGTGATATAAAGAGCAAAGGGATTTACAATGTCTTTCTTGCCATTTGTAAGAAGGCCTAAATAAGCATAAAATATTATATATCATATATAAATTATATGTAATTATAAATTACTATGTATTATAAATGATATATAAATGTATGTTATATAAAAATAACAAATTTAGATTATATGTTAAATATAAAATATTAAGGCAGAAAAATATAAGTAAAAGGGCACAACTAATTAACAATGTTGGCATGGAAAAGGGTATTGGACTATGAAGAAAGACTAATATCATCTTCATAAAAAATGTTATTTGTGTGTCATAATTTGCTTTTCATAAATTAAATAGTTTAGGCATGTATAATTATTACTGTAGGTTTACAGACTATAAAAAAGTGCTTACTATGTTGGTACAAAATTTTGGAAATAATGAGGATATAATAAAAAAAAAGTTAAAATGTACCATGAAATTTCTGTTTGCCTTGTAAGAATTGAGAATGGGCTATAGGAAACACAATTTTGGTAAATAATCCTTGGAAAGTTGAACTAAGATGTCTTGGTAAATACTGTGAGCCAATAAATACTTTGGTGAGTCATTTTTGGGGTTGTGTTTTAACCTATCAGAAGTTTGGAATATTACATAATTCACGTTGGTAGGACTTTTCAGAGGCACTTCTCAAGGGATTAAACTCTTTTTAATGAGGATATTCCATCAATGGAATATTTGTCCTTTCTAAAACCTGACTACAATGACAGAACAATTGGTCAATTCAATTGATTCAGTCTAGAAAAAATATTTCAGTTGAGTAGGTGTTTAAATCATATAGACACTGTAAGGGATTAATTAACTGCATTTTCCATTTATCAACTTATGCTTTAATTATGAGAATACAAACTTAGACAAAATTTTTTCATAAACTTAAATATTTGAAAACTGAATTTTGCTTTAGATGATATATTTCCACCTGCCACCTTCTGGCAAACTAATTTTGAATAATTCTTAATTCTTAAAGGGATGAAAATAGGGGTAATTTACAACATTCCAAGAATCAAAATGTTCTCTTGAATCTGCATTTTTCTCTGCATTCCTTTAATTCCCAACTTTTTAATGAAATAAAAAAAGGCACAGTGGTGTTGAAGTAAGCTGTCACATAGAAGTTGCTTAAGAGCAGGGTGCCTGAGTGGCTCAGTCAATTAAGCGTTGGACTCTTGATTTTGGCTCAGATCATGATTTCGGGGTCATGAGGTGGAACCCTGAGTCAGTCTCTGAATTCAGTGTGGAGCCTGCTTGAGATTCCGTCTTTGGGGGTGCCTGGGTGGCTCAGTCAGTTAAGCATCTGCCTTCAGTTCAGGTCATGATCTCAGGGTCCTGAGATCCAGCCCCAGATCGGGCTCCCTGCTCAGCGGGGAGTCTGCTTCTCTCTCTCCCACTCCCCCTGTCCTTCCTCGCTGCTCATGTTCTCTCTCTCTCTCTCTCTCTCAAATAAATAAATAAATAAATAAGATTTTAGAAAAAGTTGTTTAAGAGCTCAATAAAAATACAATTGGGCCTTGAACAAGGGGTCTGTATTTTTGATATAGTGCGGTATTGTAAATGTACTTTCCTCATGATTTTCTTAACATTTTCTTTTTTCTACCTTACTTTATTGTAAGAATACATTATATAATAAACAAAGTATGTGTTAATTGATTTTAGTTATTGGTAAGGCTTCTGGTCAACAGAAGGCAATTAGTAGTTAAATTTTTGGGAAGTCAGAAGTTATAAGCCAATGTTCTAGTGTGAGGGAGGAGAAGTGCCAGAGCCCCCAGCATCTGCATAATTGAAAGGCCAACTCTCTGAATCTCCTTACTGGGATAGCAGTCAGTTGATCAAGGAGCTCTTTAAACATAATCTGCCTATACTCACTTTATCAAGAACAATTGATCTCCATTGAGACGATTATATTCCCTTTAATTTGTATCATAAAATATGTCTTAAGAAATGATTCTTTGAAATATATCTGCATTCTATTTCTCTGCAAACTTAGTAAAACCATTTCTTCCCCTTTTCCAACTACATTTCTGAAATCTTTCTAAATATTAACCCTCCTACTAGTGTGCCTGTTAATTTTCAACCATCGGATAGCATCAACATATTTTTAGGCAACAAAAATAACTGTGTTGCTTTAAATTAGCTTAAGCCACACTCACAGGCAACATTTTCTAATTATTGTGGGTTAACTCCCTATATTGTATGTATAAAACTATATGCTAAGCTTTCTTTACCTTTGTACACATATGATCTTTATTTCTACCTCTAATCTTCTCTCCTTTATGATGCCTCATCTTTTATGACTCCACTCAAAAGTCAACTTTTCCGGGAAACCTTCCTGGGTTGCCCTAGGCAGGGTCAAGTGCTCTTGTTCTGTTTTATTTCTTTTTGTTTTTCTAGTGTTCTGTAATTCTTTTGCTTGAGACTTCTACCTGAGCTTTAAAAATACGAGGGCAGGGACATTGCCATTTTGTGTCCACAGCATTTAGCAAAGAAGCTGTCACACTGTGATCACTGAAGTTTATTTATAAAAAAAAAAAAAAAAAAAATCCTTGTTGGTAAGAAGTAAAAGGAAATTCTATGTGAGTTATAGTATTTTCATTTTGTAGTTGTGTAGCAGTAGTAACATTGAAAAAGTAAGGAAAAAAAGGCATTTGTAACTGGCTTTTTTTGTTGCTGTCTTGGTGTATTCATTATAGGACATAAGGATTGCAATAAATGACATTTATTCTCAGAGTACAAATGATACTTTTAACACAATTCTACCTTCATCTGCCAACTGGTATGCGAATTCTATATAGAGATGTGATTTTTAATTGTATTTTTAAAATTTTTTTTATTATTATGTTATGTTAATCACCATACATTACATCATTAGTTTTTGATGTAGTGTTCCATGATTCATTGTTTGCATATAACACCCAGTGCTCCATGCAGAACGTGCCCTCTTTAATACCCATCACCAGGCTAACCCATCCCCACACCCCCCTCCCCGCTAGAACCCTCAGTTTGTTTCTCAGAGTCCATCGTCTCTCATGGTTCGTCTCCCCCTCCGATTTCCCCCCCTTCGTTTTTCCCCTCCTGCTATCTTCTTCTTCTTCTTCTTTTTTTAACATATAATGTATTATTTGTTTCAGAGGTACAGATCTGTGATTCAACAGTCTTGCACAATTCACAGCGCTCACCATAGCACATACCTTCCCCAATGTCTATCACCCAGCCACCCCTTCCCTCCCACCCCCCACCACTCCAGCAACCCTCAGTTTGTTTCCGGAGATTAAGAATTCCTCATATCAGTGAGATCATATGATACATGTCTTTCTCTGATTGACTTATTTCACTCAGCATAACACCCTTCAGTTCCATCCATGTCGTTGCAAATGACAAGATCTCATTCCTTTTGATGGCTGCATAATATTCCATTGTATATATATACCACCTCTTCTTTATCCATTCACCTGTCGTTGCACATCTGGGCTCTTTCCACAGTTTGGCTATTGTGGACATTGCTGCTATAAACATCAGGGTGCACATACCCCTTCGGATCCCTACATTTGTATCTTTGGGGTAAATACCCAGTAGTGCAATTGCTGGGTTGTACAGTAGCTCTATTTTCAACTATTTGAGGAACTTCCATACTGTTTTCCAGAGTGGCTGCACCAGCTTGCATTCCCACCAACAGTGTAGGAGGGTTCCCCTTTCTCCGCATCCCCACCAACATCTGTCGTTTCCTGACTTGTTAATTTTAGCCATTCTGACTGGTGTGAGGTGGTATCTCATTGAGGTTTTGATTTGGATTTCCCTGATGCCGAGCGATGTTGAGTACTTTTTCATGTCCCTGTTGGCCATTTGGATGTCTTCTTTGGAAAAATGTCTGTTCATGTCTTCTGCCCATAAGAAACTCACTTTGTTGAGGAGAAAAAATGATGGCAGGTAGTATTCTGGTGGAATGTAATGCTGAGGAAATAATTCTGGCAGGAATGCTGACTACATTTTCACTAGCAGTGATGAAGAATAGCAAATATTAAGATGGCACATAACTGGTGTTTACTGATATTTCAGGGAGATCAAGCATGTACATATTGTCTCTCTGCATAAGGCAAAGTCCTAGAGAATCTTATTTGTCCATGGTCAAGCTGATCAGCTGAAAGGTAACAAAAATGGTGGTTTGTCCCATAGCAGGCTAACAGCAGGGAAGACGTTGTTTCTCATGGTTTTCCTTAAAAAAAACTCTTATGACGTCAGCTGTGAAGATGATGTTCTGTCTCTGTGATAGCAGCAAGATGGGTATCCTTCTGGAAGTGTAGCCTGCCCCTTAGGTCAAGCAGGCACCATGTTTTTATGTGTTTTCTTAGCTAGTATGTTCATGTGGAAAGTTTGTTTCTAGTCTCTTGTGACTTACACGAGTGAATTTAACTACGCTGGTTATTATCTTAAGATGGTATTTATGATTATTTATCTTTCTGTAATAGTTTCATAGTAAACTGACTCCATTCATTTTACTGTCAATACCGTGATCCAAATCCTAAGTACCAATGTCTTCACTCTTTTTAGCAATGATTTCCATTGGATGTCTCCATCTATTTTATCCCTTAATTTCAATCCATGTTGAATACCATCACCAGCTTATTTTGTTTATGACATCACTTACATCATATCATTCTCCTGCTTAAAAATTTTAAATGTCTCCTATTTTCTAAGAAACAAATTTGAAACTTTCATTTACATTTTCTTACTCTTGATCAACCTAAATCTTATCCCATCTTTACACTTTTCAGTATTCCTGTATGGAAACCAGAACCCTTACTTTCTCTAACCATTTTCTGCACATTCCTATCCCTGCACCTTAAGCAATTTTGCCTTCAGGAATATTTTGTTGATCACCCAAGGCCTAGAGAAGTCGTCCCTCCTTTGCTTTTCTAAAGTACTTCTTGTTTGCCTACTATTTTGGCAATAAACATCTAATGAATTCCAGAAGCAGTTTTCTTTTTAATTGCATGACTTATCTCTCAATTGTATTTAAAAGATATGAGAGGTTTATATTGTATCCCCGCTAATTTACAATGTATTTTGTACAAAGTTAGTACTAGTATATATTCAAAGTTTTCATAAGGACTTCTTTTCCTTTCCCTTCATTGCTTTTCCTCAAAGTCTTCCTTCCATTGGACTGAAGTTCATATTCAGAGAAAGAAATTCTGGAAACAACATGAGAAATCCTAAATTTATTACGGTTTATTTTGTTATAGCCTCATCCTTCCAGATTAGTAAAAGATGGTGATAATAATGTTTTAATAACTAACATCAGATTCCCTAAAATATTTTCAGACCATTGCCATTATGCCAATTGTCCATTAATTTCCTGCCAGTTCCAAATAGAACCTTAATTGCATGCCCTGTGATAATGGAACTCTGCCCTGTGATAGGGTTTCTTTGCCTGTTGGCAAATGCTAAACCTCGTCAGTAGAGGGCACTGGAGAGACTCCGGCAGAAGAAGGGCCGCCTCTGAGCTGCTGTAAGTGGACCTCCAACAGCTTCAGGGGCACCTTGCCTGCAGTAAAGGTCTGATGAGGGTGATGAAGAATTTAGATCTGTTGTTTGCCACCTTCATCCTGTCAAGTAATATCACCTTGCCAACAGCCTACATGTGTGAAATTCCAGAGGAGTTTCTAAAACTTTACTCTCAAATAGAATCTTTTTTTTTTAAAGGGAAATCCCTAATATTCTTTAAATTTCTTAGAGCAATATTTTTATTGAAAAAGTTATCATCTCTATATTGTCAGGTCTTGGATATTAATGTCAATATACTTTAAATATTTTTTCTGTTATTTTATAGTCTTTAGGTAAGTCAGCCTTACCTAAAGCAAGCATCATTGCTGTATTTAAATTCAACTTTTTCAGCTGTTTCTGTTTTTAAGATAGTTGACTTTGCATTTTAGCAATGTGACTGTGATGTGCTATAGTTTGGTTTTCTTTGTATTTATGCCACCTCCGGATGGCTGAACTTCCTGGAACTATGGGTTGGTGTTTATTTTGTAAAATTTAGAAAAATTAGACCCTTATTTCTTCAAATATATTCCCTGCTACTTCTCTTCTTTTGAACCTCTATTTACATGTAAATTTAGCCCCTTGAGAATATCCCACAGATTACTAACACTTTATCTCTTGTTGTTTTTGAATATTTCTTCTCTCTGATTCATTTTGGAAATGCCTAATAAATTATTTTCAAGTTTACTAATGTTTATCTTCTAATGTCTAATTTACTTTAAAGTCCACATGTAAATATGTATGTGTGTATGTAAATGTTTTTAGAGAATAATTTTTTTGATTCTAGAATTTCCATTCACTTCATTTCTCTTCTGAAATACATCTTCTGTTAACTATTAGGTCTACTTTTTTCTACAATTTAAAAAAATATATTTGTAACAATTGCTGCTAAGTCCTTGTCTGCTAATTCTAATAGCTGGGTTGTCCGTGCTTATGCTTTCAAACACCGTATTTTCTCTTCATTACATGCCAAATACACACACACACACACACACAAATATATATATTTGTGTGTGTGTGTGTAGGTTTCTTGTCAATTTTAGTTATATTCACAGCATTGTATATAAATAAAATAACTATATACGTTGAAGCATACTATTACATTGTTCATTCATTTGTCAGAGTGCAAACTCTTTCCTCTACGTGGCAGATTGGGTGGGCAAGTAAACTTTGAGATTCCTTCTAAAGTCAAGTGGAGTTAGAGAAGAACCATGGATTGAATTAGAACCTCTACAACTTCCGCTCTTTTGGAAAAATGTGTGGTATGTGGGGCCTTTTTTGGGTGAGACCTGAAAAAAGTCTAGGTTTGGTGTGAGAAGACTCAGTATGCAAGTGAAGTAATCCAAGGAGGGTTTTCAAAAAAGAAAGAGAAAAAAAAAATTCTCAATAGAGGAATGGTTAGCACAAGCAAGAGAGTAGGGGCAATAGAATACTGAGGAAGAAGACATAAGTTGTCTCTTGGTATATTAGGGTTCTCTAGTAGGAAACAGAAACAACATGATATATATATCCTATTTCCTATTGTGGAGGCTGTCAAGCCCACAATCTATAGGGCAAGCTGGCAACCTAGAAATTCAGGTAAGAGCTGTAGTCTTGAGTGTAAAGCCCGGAAACTCAGGCAGAATTTCTTTGTTGCAATATGGAGGCAGAATTCCTTCTTTGGGAACCCTCTTAAGACCTTCAGTTGATTGGATGAAGCCTACTCACATTGTAAAGGCTAATCTGCTTTATTTAAAGTTAGGTGATTGTAAATGTGGATCACGTATAAAAATTAACTTTGCAGCAACATCTAGACTAGTGTTTGACCAAACAACTATTCTCCATTGTCTAGTCAAGTTGACATATAAAATTAACCATTTATTATACCTGGAGGGCCAAGCAAAATTTTACGGGGAAGATAGCAATTTAAAGGACTCTTAAAAGAATGTTTGAAATGTGGGAGCAGAAGAATATGGGCAGGCATTTCACCTAAAAGAAATGGCAAGGACAAAAACCTGGCAACCACTAAAATTTCCAATCACACATTGCAATTCCTTTGGGCTAATGCTTGCAATTCAATTCCACCCCTGTTCAAGCCCAGCTGTCCAGGTGTGTGGAGAAAGAAAAGGTGAAATTATATACATAACAGAATCATAAAACCTTAAAAGTTGAAAATGCTTCAGTAATCATTTATTCCAACATTTCACTTGGTGCAGAATTTCTAAATTATCCACCTGTCATTTGGAGACCTATTTTCCCCTTGATTATTTGCAGTTTGGATATCTAATTCTCTTATGGGGCTGATAATGTGATATTTGTATTTAATTATGAGAACATTTTATACTGCTCAGAATGGCAGTGGTATAGTGGTTAGGGCAGAACTCAGTAGGCAATATCTCTTGGCTCTAATCCAAGTTCTAGCACTTACTAGCAGTGTGACCATGTGTGTATATCATATAACTTTTGTGTCTCCAGTAATATCATGGGAATAGTAACCGTACGAATAGTAACCATGCCTACCTCCTGGGAATGTTGTTAGAAATACCCGAGATAGTCCCAGTAAAGTGGTTTGCCTATATAATAATCTATATTCACTATTATTATAACAACATAACACTGTAATATTAATGTAGCAATAATCCAAAAATAAAAAAAAAACATTATATTGGTGAAAAGTGACATTCACCTAGTAGTGGGGTTAGAGCAGGATTAGAGCTCATCTCTCAAAAGAAAAATGTTCTGATGATCATTTCCTTTTTCTAGTCTAAACATTTTCAATTCATTCAACTATTATTCATAAGTTACTTTTCAAATTTTTGATTCTAGGCATTCTTTAGAGTATACTACATTTGCCAATGTCCTTGAAATGTGTTGCCTAGAAATTAAAGTTACTCCAAATATGCCCTAATCAGAGTGCATCATTCTGCAGAACTGTTTCTTTGAGAAAACAGACTTCTATTTATGCATGATAAGCTTGCTTTGGCTTTTTTTTTTCCAGCAAACTGATGGCTCTATGGAATTTATAATCAACTAACTCATAGGTCTTACCACATGATCCATTATTAGGTCAAGTTCCTCCCTCTTATGTATCAGTAGTTGCTGTGCACTTAATGTGCTCCAACCAAACACAGGAGTTTTTCCTATTTATACAAAGTTCTACCATATTTATTACTTATTAAAGCATTTATTAGAGTTTGCTGAGCATCAACGTTTTAACCAATTCTGATTCTATTAACTTATTAAACTTTATTCCACTTGGTGGCAGTCACAGTTCGATAAATAAAACTTCTGTGTCTTAATCTAAGGCTTTTAAAAACATTTGCACAAGTTCAGGATCAAGTGAAGTCCTTGAGAACATCACAGACCCTCCCTCCAGATGATACTGATATGTTTAAACCTTTGGGGTAAGGTTGTTGAAATAAGAATTTACCTAACTCCTCTGCAATCTACTCATTTATCTCTCTTGACCAATAGAATATTTTGAGATACTTTCTCAAAGTTCCTGCCAAATAAGATTTCTAATTTAGAGAACCCCAAAGAAACTGTTAATATTACATGATTAATTCTTAGTAAATCTGTATGTACTACTAAATGATATCCTCTGCCTTCAATATGCTCATAATCATCTGGTTAAATACGGAAGGGCTCCTTGAACAGAAGGCAACATTGATTGCATTCCAGGGAATAAATCATTAATGGGTAATCAGAAGAAGCCAATTGCTACTCAGGAAAACACTCACTTTCCCTTCTTTCTGAGCCACTTGCAGATAGATAGAGCTAAATGATTGAGTTCTGAACAGTGGAATTTGAGTGGATGTGATATCTACTCTTCAAGGACCAAGACTTTTAAGAAGCAGATTACTTCCATGCTCTCTCTCTTTCTGTCTATTCTGGTTGTAGAGAATTACAATGTTTTAGGGAATGACAGAGCTTTAAGATACTGTTTTCTGAATCAGGACTAGTTAAAAGCAGCCAGCTCTCCAGGAACACCAAAAGATTATGTGAGGAAGAAACAAATATACTGTGCTCCTTTATATATTTTTTGGTTTATTTGATATAGCAGTTAAGCTAACCAACTAACACAACTTAACTTTGTTCTAAAATTATCTGGTAAAAAATTTTTTGGCTCATGCCTAAAGAGCTTCAGTAATGGGGGGAAAACCCTCAAGTAATGTGCTTAGCCAGTGCAGAGTTCTGATTGTAAGAAAATTCATCTTTGCTTAGCTGATATGTTTTCCTGAAGAGGCTTTATAAAATCCCGTCCTTCTTTCAAAGTACCACTCTTTAAATCTTTGTACAGTGAATAAGTCTATCGTCTACTTCCTAAATCATGTGCTGGGGTCTTGACTATCCTCATAAAATTAAAATAGCTCCATCTTCTGGGCCAAACAACCTAGGAAGACTTGTTTGTAGAGTATACAATTACCAAGTTTCAGCTGTGGCAACTGTGATCCTGTAACTCCATGAAGGTATAGTCCACTCAAAATAATCTGCAATGCAGCATATTCTCTGGAATTCTATGAAGTGGTAGAGGTCATGTGCCAATCATCTCTGGTGTTTGAACATCTGGGTGGTAGATACCATCTGACTTCCTTCCACCGAACTGTCCCTAGCCCAAAATGATGAACTGCTCCAAGTTTCTTCATTCAAAGTAAGTAAACAAAACAAAACATCATTCATTAGCTCTCCACTTAGAATATCTCAAACTCTACCACTATTAAGCAGGAGGACTCCACCCCAAATTACTCTGCTAGGGAAGATGTTCCTGAGGATAGGGAAGCTTATATTTGATTACCTAGCCAAGTCATTCAACATACCTTCACTGGTCCACTAAAACAAGCCCAACACACTAAGAAACTGTGCTATTTTTTTTTCTTTGTGCCCTGACATTCCTCCAAATATCATTCTCACATATTTCCCTAACTTTGTGGTCTGGATTACTGGCCATTATTACCTTGATATTTGTGAGGTTCAGCAGTCCACAAGATCACCCTCACTTCTGAAACCAATTGCAAATTTTGGGGTCCACAAAATTACTCAGTTTTGATAAATCATTAGAAGTACTCACAGAACTCATAACTATCATCCTTATGCTTATAATTTATTACAGGAAAGGGGACAGATTAAAATCTACGATGGGAAGAAACACAGTGGGCTGGGTCCAAACATGATCTTGCAGTTGTTCTCTCCCAGTGGAGCTGTAGACAGGGCTAACGTCTCCTAACAGTAATGTGTGAAAATATGCATGGAGTATTGACAACCAAGGAAGCTTGCCTGGCCTTGGTGTCCAGTTTTACTGGGTGTTGGTCACATAGCATGATTGATGGCCCATGTGGCTTGCCTTAGTTTTCAGTGGCTCTGGAGGTTGCGCTGATACTGAGTGGCCAAAGACCCTACCATTGTTATCAAAGACTATCTGGGGTGGCTTGAGACTCCCAGGTAAACCAAGACATTCTTATTAGGCAACACATTCCAAAGGCACAGAGATCTCCTCCTAGAAGCTGAGGACAAAGGCCAGAACTCTCTCTGTAAAGTTAATCTGCCTGCAATGCTTTCCTATGGGCTTCTCCCAATGTTGTTTAATAACAGCACACATGGGAAAGTTACAGAAGTCTATGTAACTTTGTTCCACATTCCCACTATGGAACAGTGACTTTGTGTCAAGCTCTCTCTGTACCCTTGCTGGTCTTAGGACTTCAGCTTTCTTCACATTTTTTTTCTTTGCTTATTTTCTTGAGTTTCAAGTTTGCCACTGACTTAAGTGAGAATACTCCACTCACGAGCCTATTAGAATAGAAAGAAGGCTAGCCCAGCTGTCATGCCTCGTTTCCTCATGGAATTCTGTAGGCAATCTGGCCCAATGTTTGGCCTCATTTCCTACTATTCTCCGTCTTACTCCCCATTCAATCCAGTTTCCACCACACTTGCTTCCCAACATTCTTCAGACATTTCTGCATTGGGGATTTTGCAATAGCTTTTCTTTCTTTTTGAAATTCTATTCCACAGATATCTGTTTGATTCCCTTTCTCAACTCCTTCCTGTCATCACTTAAAGGTCATCTTCTCTAGGAGGGCTTTTTAAATGCTCTATCTAAAATTGTAAGCCTCTTCCCCAAACTTTCTATCCCTTTGCCCTGTTTTATTTTTTCCTTCACATAAAATTCAACTTATAGCATATATTTTAATAATTATGTTTGTTGTCTACTTCTAGAGGGGAGAAGCAATTATCAAATGCCAGTAATTTTTGTCTATTCTTTCACCCTTTTATCCTGAATGCTTAGAATAGAACTTGATGTATAATGTTCAGTAGATAACTTGTTTAATGAATAAATGAACTTCTATGTATTTGTACACAAAATGTGCTGCTCTTGAATGATATCTTTCTTCTTTTTATTCAGTTGGATTCTTTAAATGTGTGTCCTAAAATGCATGCCTTTTCATTTAACCCATTTAGCCTCATCTTTGAAAGTTTAAGTTGGGCTAGTTTAAGCTAATCCAGGCTTTGAAGTCAGCAAGATACAGATTTGAATCTGTTTTTTCATTAGCAGCCGAATGACCCCAAACAGTTTCATAATTCCCACCAACACTCGATTTTCTCTACTTTATATATAATATCTAGTTCACATTGTTGTAAGATTGTATCATGTGATATTTTAATAGATTTGTTCCTTTCCCCCCCTTTCCGCTAGGATATTTTTAAACATTGATTTCATCCTTTAATTGCTTCCATAATACCTTAGCTTCCTGTGCTCAAAAAACTTGGAATCTTGCTTTCAATCTCTCTCTCCAGACTATTACTATAAATTGTTAACTGGACAAGGCTGAAAATATTGGATAGAAAATCTTATGAATGTGTTCCTAATGAATTGATTTGACTTCTAATAGCTGTGTTTTTCTTCAAAATATTATTTAATTTTTTATGTCCTACCAGGAGTCTTTTTCCCTTTCAGAAAAAAAATAACCAAAATTTCCCATTCTCTCTTTGTTTTGGTATTTCATTTTCTCATCATTACTCAGAAATTTCTTGTAATAGTTAATCAATCCTACCTACATTTAGTTTTAGTGTCCTGGGATGACATTTTTCTGAGGCAGGAGGCCTCAGAGAGAGTGAGGTATGCTCTTTAATCACCCTTTTTGGTCTTAATTTTCAGTTTCATCTTCTAAACATTTGCTGTATATATTTTCGTTTGACCATTCTCCTTGTTTATGGAGAGCAGAGAAACCATGAGATGGCATCCATTCTTAAAATATTATCTATCGACTTTACACCATCATCTCTAGAAATGAGCCTAGCCAGACATTCATTGTTAACTCTGTATAGCATGCATTTAAAAGAAGCAATCTGTGAACTTTGGGAAATTATTATAAGCCTCGGCTGATATTATTCCTACATTTCTGTGATATTCTCTAATCTTCTTCCTATTAGTTTTGTGTCTTATTTCCATCTTATTAAATGCTATTTTTTCCATCTTAGTATATTTTCCCAGTGTTTACTTTCCACAAAGCTCTGGTGCAACTAAAATAATTTTAAAGATACATTCTATTTTTTCCTTACATATGATTGCATCACCAGAAAGACTTTCTGTGAGAGAATTTCAGACTGCTTGAATCATTGTCCACTTCTGAGACATGAATTAGTACCTTCCTTACACCTGAACTTTTAAGTCTGTCCTCCCAGAGTAGGATGCATTAATTATTATGCTCAGTCTTCCATTTCATGGCTATCAAAATTCTAGGATGAAAAAATTACTTACTCCCTAGGTTGCCATCATTTCTTCTTCAGCCACTAAATTCCTTCTTTTTCATTGGTACCCAGTCATGAGAAATGAGTCAGTGAATAATTTAGTAACTTCCTCCTTTTCCTCACAAAAGACCCTTTTTCATCATTTCCCCATGCGTTATTGCATAATTCCCCATTGGAATGAATTGTTTTCAATGCTTTATTTCCAGACTAAAATAATAGGATATGTGTTCTTATTCTGAATTATTCAATTACTTTTAAGCATTTGAAAATACTAAAAGTAAGCCAAGGACCTCTGTACTATTTTTAAAAGCCTTCAGTTGTAGCGTCTGGTTGCACATATTTCTATCACTTGGGAAAATAAAACTTTCAACAAATGGGAATTTTCAGTAGATGTCTGGAGAAATGGAGCCCCATGATAACTAGAATAACTTGCCTCAGAATCAGTTCTGTAATCTATATTAGGAAAGTATTACTGATATAATATAGATTATTATTGAGTATTCTTGATAGCTGAATTTTATTTTTATTTATTTATTTAAAGATTTTATTTACTTGTCAGAGTGATATGGAGAGAGAAAACGCACAAGCAGGGGAAGTGGCAGGCAGAGGGAGAAGCAGGCTCCCCACCAAGCAAGGAGCCCGATGTGGGACTCGATCCCAGGACCCTGGGATCATGACGCCAGCCAAAGACAGATGCTCAACCAACTGAGCCACCCAGGCATCCCTTGATAGCTGAATTTTAAATGTATATTTCTATGATAATAACGTGCTGTTTTTCTCTTGAACCTTTCTTAAACATTGAAATAACTATGGTAAGTAAGGTGGTGAGAGATGATACAATAAGATTGCCCTCACTTAGAAACAAAATACTCTTCTTAGATTTCACTCTGTCTCCAAGATTTCATTTCAATTTTGTATATTCTTGATATTCTCCTGTACCTCCCTTTCTACTCTATCTATTTACTTCAAATAAGCAGGACCAGATGTGTATATTTCCATCAACTCTTGTATTCATGATATCCATATTCATATTTATATGTCCATAAAATAAACATACTTTATGTTTAAATGAGAATCATATTCAACTTTACTGACATAGCTTTGTGATCAAAAAGCTCAGAGGCCACTGATTTAGCTATTGCCATATTTATGCCATTTCACAGGGAGGTAGAGACCAAGAAAGATGTCCCTAGTCAAAATTAATCACTCATTACTCAATCTTACCTCTGCACTTTGTATCATAATAATAATAATTTTGCTGTCCTGTCTTGTAAAATTAATTGAGCACATGCCTGCCTTTGTACTTCATCGAGATTTCAGCAAAATTGAACCAGGGAAATACTTCCTTCTTGAAAACCTCTCTTCCCTTAGCTTTCGCTTTCTCACAACCTTGTGATTTTTCATTCTATGTTCGTATTCTCTGTCCTTTCTTACACATGCCCCCCCCTTTTTTTTTTCTCCAGGACTTGCCTTTGGTCCACACTGTTCTCATTATTGTTTTCTTTCTTGGTTTCTTAAGCACCAACAGGGGTTCAAATATCATGTAAATGCTGTTAACCCTCAAATAATCTTTCTTATAAAATTTTCTTTTCCTCTTTTTCTGTCTTCCTCAGTGACTTAAACCACCGCTGAATGTTCAAGCCTCACAATTCCTGGCCTGTTGGCTCTCAATGAATTCTATGCTCAGTTAGCCATAAATTAATATAGATTCCATACTCTTAATATCTCTTGAATTCATTTTATTTTCTAACTTCCAACTGCCATTACACTAATTCAAAATTCATCTGTTTTTACTTGGATCACTGGAATAACTTTCTAATGGATTTCATCCTCACTCTGTCATGTGGAGTAGATTTATGGTTTCCAAATTCAATGAGGCCCTCAAAATTACATGGCAATCCTTTTACTTGTCACTCAAATGAATCTTGGTTTTATAGCCCTGACCTATGTACTAGCATGTGCATAGCTCTCTTCCTCAGTGTCCAGTGGTGATTTTTGGGAGTCTAACAGTGATTTTTTTGTTTTTGCAAGTGACCAGAGGGGAATTTATAAGTTTCTGTCTCCATGTCAAAGTGCCCCTGATTGTGCTGTTTGCTCACATTTGCTTCTGTACAGCTGTTTATAAGAAGTCTCACCATTGTCCTTTCCTAAAATGTCAACATTCCTGCCAAGGAAATTGTTTCTAGATATTCTGAGGACTTCTCATCTTTGGAATATTGGAATAATTCTGATTTTGTACTGAGGCAGGGGGAATGGTACACTCCATCACCTGAGCTCCAAAGCATAATATCCAAAGTGTCTCTACTAGAATTTTGGAAGTTTCTGAGCCTCATGGGTACTTAATTATAGGTACTCTCATTCAATCATGCTGCCACAAATGAAGCAGACCTCTATCAATTTCCCTAGATTGCATTTTATTATTCTTTCCAATTTTTCCTTAGCCCAAATTTCATAACTACTTGACAGGTAAAAAACAGAAGACCTTCATTTTAGTGAAATCAAGTAGCTGCTGAGACATGTAGAAGGGGATGGAAGGGAAGAAACCTAGTGTTCACACCAAAACAGAAGTAGAAAACAGAATAATCTTTGTTACCATTGTCTAAATTCATCTTCCTTGTGTCTTCCCTTGGCTTATTTTCTGAATATAGAACATTCTCTTCTAAGCTTACCTGTCCATTTTTGATGTTCATTCATCATTCTCCTTACTGTAAGTTGATACTATTGCTTTCAACTTCACAGAGAAAGAACTACTTCTTCAGTTCATTTAATCCTTCAATAAGCATTCATACAGGGTATAAAATATACTAGGCATGGTACTGTGGCAGTAGACACAAGATATACCATTTTTTTTTATTCCAAGAAGCTTCCATGTAATAAGGGAAACTGTAGTAAAGAAGTAAATAAAATGATTAACATTGTTATGGTGAAAATGCATGTAGAAAGTAGAGGGCTCACAGTGAAGGAAGTAGAGGGCTCACAGTGAAGGAAGAATAAAATTCTGTTCGGAATGAAATCAAAGGCTTCACAAAGGAACTAAAGTTTCAGAAGTCTGTATTTGATTACAAAATTATTAAATATTTATCCCATATATATAACAAAAGTGTTTTAATTATTAAAAGATATAAAACATATGTATTCAGTTTGTAAGGTTTAAAATGTAAATGTATGGTTTTATAGGCATCTGTATGCGAGACATTTTTCTGTATGTTTGTTTGAGTGTATATGTGATGGGGAGGGTGGGAGATAGGAAGAGAGGGAAAGCATTCTCTACCTCCTGCTATAAGGAAGAAGTAGATTTTGTTTTTTTGGTCTTTATCTAACTATGCTATGAATGGATGCTATCAATTATATAAATATTAGATAATTTGACCCAGTTTTTTCTAGTCTGCACACTAAGGAACAATTTCAAGCTTTCTGTGTTCTCATTTTTTGTAATTTTATTATTTAAGCTTTCATAGAGTACACTCTTCTGAAAAAGTACTACAGTAAAATTATGACTGAGAATAAAGATGATTATCTAAATGAACAAGTTTTATCTAGCATTTAAAATGGTTTACAGTAGAGGGAAAGGATAGAATAATAGTGAATGTGGAGTATAGCAGCGTAAGTTTTCTAAAATTGTAGGATTATTGTTACTGTAAAAAAAAAAACAAACCTTTTAAATACTATCTTAACAGAGGTTGAATGCAAGGTAGTTCTCCTTCCCTGCTTTGGAGAATATTGCAGCTGAGATCTAAGTGAGAGGCCTTAAAACCCATTATACTGGTATGGTCATTATTGAGGGTCTTGCTCAAGATTCTTTATTCACACTCACATGTACATGATTGTTAGCAGCTTCGAGGACTATCACTTCACACATTTATATGCAATAGAAAAGCAAATCTTATTTTCAAAGGCTATCAAGGTCTTTTAGGGAAGTCATTAACCTCCAAAACTAGAGAAAATTTTAGGTTTTCATTGTTCCTTTTTGACTATTTGGCACAATAACCTTCCTTAAAATCACACCACTGTAAGGGTCTAATTGTGATATTGTGATTTATAATAAGAAAGGTATATTTGGTCTTCCCTCTGTTTCTGCCACAGACCTCCAAAGACCCTTGGAATTTCCTGTGATAAGAAGCATAAAGGTGTGAGGTGACTTAATGGAATACACTTTTAGATGGAGGTCTGTTGTTGCCAATAAAGCCAGCCCTGGAATTAGAAGGATGAAACTTTCAATCCCATCCCAGACCTCTGGGTGTGGGGGGAGGGTAGAGGTGGAATCATTTGCCAATGGCCAATGATTTAATCAATCATGCCTCTGTAACACAGCGTTTGGAAAGATTCCAGGTTGGTGAACACATGGAGACGGGGGAGAATGGTTCATTTCTAAAGAATGTAGAAGCTCTGTGCCTTTCCTCTATAATTTGTCTAATGCACTTCTTCCATCTGGCTGGCTGGGACTGTTATACCCTTTTATAATAAACTAGTGATCTAATAAGTAAAATGTTTCTCTGAGTTATGTTAGCTGCTGTCACAAATTAATTGAATTCCAGGAGACGATCTTGGGGACCTCTGATTTATATCCAGTTAGTTAGAAGTACAGGTAACAACCTGGGCTTGCTACTGACATCTGAAGTTAGGTAGAGGGCAAGACAATCTTGTCGGACTGAATCCTTAACCTGTGGAATATGATACTAATTCCTTATAGATAATGTCTGAATTGAGTTGCATTCTCACCCAGCTGGTATCTGAAAATTGCTTGGTAGCCTGTGGAGAAGCCACCCCCCACCCCTCCCCTGCCAAGACACATTGGCATTGGATCCAGGAACCAAAAAAGTAGCATCTACTATATTTTTGAGTAAAGGCATATAATTCTGGATTTGGTTAGGAAACCAGAACTGCTCTAAGGATTGGGGGGAATAAAGTGATTCAATAGAGAATTTGGGACTTACGTGAATGTGGGAAGAGAGGGTGGGGTGGTAGAGGTGGAATTGGTGGCAGGAGGGATGGTGATGAAGTTCAGGAGGGTCAAAAACTAGCCACTGATGACATTAAACTGAAGCTAATAAGAGGATCCTAAAGGTGATTGGGAAGCTGATGCAATTTCTGGAAGAGATTCTATGAACTTTATCAGTCTTCAACAGAGAAGTAGGAGATTAGGGAGAAGTCTGAGAAGCCCCAGTGAGGGGTCAACATGATCTCCTGAGAGAATTATAACTTCCTCCAAATCTGTGTGAGTTCCTTTTATGGTTAAACTCTAATCTGGAAACATACAGAGAAAGGTATTCTGGGAAATGTAGTTCCTGGCTTTTCTGCAATGGAGTCCTTAGGGGTGAGTGCTAGTAGTGCAAAATGAACAATTGGTCATCCAACAAGTGTGAATGACGTGTTGTAAGCAAGACTTGATGTTTGCTAATCAATGATAAAACACTGACATTTATTTTATAGTAAGGAATTTTGCATAGTTTTCCTCATATTTCATAGTTTGAAAGACTTTTTATAAAGAATATTACAGGTTTTCTTCACCCTATAAAAAATCAAACACAAATAAACTTAATACACTGAATAGCATTATACTGAAAAAATACTATTTATCTAGCAAAAAATTTTTCAAACTTATCTTGACACATTTAAATATATTAACTTTTATGGTTGATTATATGAAACCCTATTCATTATGCTTAACACTAAACATATTATGGTAAGAATGTATATGTGCATTTGTTCACCTATAAACCCAATTAAAGTGTCATTTCTCTTTCTAAAAACATTTTTCTGAGCACAGATGTGTTGTATATATGTACATGTGTTTCTATATGTACATCTCTGTATATAGATGTGTGTGTATGTGTGTATAAATATATTCTTAAATTCAAGCCGATGATACTTTTGTCCAAATTGCTAGCTAATTATAGTAATATTTTAATAGCAATTCAACTTCTTTAATAAACATTGTTATTATTTATACTCCTGAGCCAAGTTCAATACCCTAAACTAGTCAAAATGCATTATTTTTAATATTCTCAGTACTCTCAGTGGTAGTGATACTTTTCTATAAAAATTGTGCCTTTGGGGCATCAACATTTTTCAGCTTTAAATAAGACAAAATTGATTTTGTTGCAATAGCCTAGTTTTTTTGTTTGTAGACCTATGTTAAGATACTTTTTTAAATTAAATGTCAAATCCAGCTTGCCACTGGAAACACAGTGCAAGCTTGATGTTTGAGGAAAAGCTGTCAGCTTGTCTCTTCCTGTCAAATTGCTAGCTGCCTCCTAGTGATTAGTTTAGGCTATGGGATCAGTGTTGGGCAGAACTTCGTATCACAAATGGCTCAATACTGTGTGACTAGGAGGGGAAATGTGAGACAACCTATTTGTCTTTAGGAGATTGAGTTTTATACTTTTAATTATTTGAGGTTATTTTAGGTACTTTTCTTGCAGATGTACTAATAAATCAGAAACCTATTCAGAATTAGGCATGAAAAAGAAAATTGAAACCCTTCTAAGTTATAAGTCCTGTGAATCTCAGTGTCTGGTGCTATAGTTGGAATGGAAGATTTTTATTCTATCTGCCATGGTGATATTTTATATTAATACTTCTTACATTTGGAAAATTTCAAGCCCGAATGTAATTGCTGGTCAGTTACACAGAGCTGGAGAACCGGGCCCTGTCTCAGTTATTTAGAACAACTCATTCCCTGTGGTGATAGTATTTTGTGGGTTTGTGTGATCCTCTAATAAATTAGAAATCAGGAATAACTATCCAGATAATTAAAACCTTCTTCTTTCCCCCCAAAATAAACAAACCAAAAAAAAATCCCGAAAAAAACATTATTGGCATTTTCCCTACTCAGGAGAATAGACACTGCTTCAGCTAGTAGGGGAAAATCAGAGTTTGGAACTAAAATGAATGACATAAAGGTGAAAAAGAGGATTCGTTCTCTGAGGCAGAGTCCAGCAGCGGTGTTGGAGGCATTTTGTGGTAGCATCTCAGTGTCCAGGGGCAATATCAGCGTCCTATTTTGTCTTATAGTGTTTTTTTTCTCTTCTATTAACAGAACAGCACCAGGTTTCTTTTGGTTAGAATTTGCTCAGTTTACCTTTTTGCATCCCTGTACTTTCAGTCTTTCTATATCTTTATGTGTCTCTTCTTAAGAGTGTAAAATTGGATTTTTAAAAATCTGCACTAATAATTGATTTTTTGGAGCATTTGGTCCATTTACTTGTAATGTAATTACTGATAGATTTGCATTTTTATTTATCATCTGAGTTTTGTGTTTTGTTAGTTTCAGGTATAAATTTAGTGATTCATCACTTCCATACATTACCCAGTGCTCAACATAACAAGTGCCCTCCTTAATGCCCATCACCCATTTAGCCCATCCCCCCCACCTACCTCCCCTCCAGTAACCCTCAGTTTGTTGTCTATAGTTAAGAGTCTGTTTTCTGATTTGCCTCTCTTCCCCACCCCCCCAAATTCATCTGTTTTGTTTCTTAAAGTCCACATATGAGTGAAATCATTTGATATTTGTCTTTCTTTGACTGACTTATTTCACTTAGCGTAATACTCTCTAGCTCCACCCACGTTGTTGCAAATGGCAAGATTTCAATCTTTTTGATGTCTGAGTAATATTCCACTATATATATATAATATATATATATATATACATATATATAATACCACCTCTTCTTTATCCATTCGTCAGTTGATAGACATTTGGGCTCTTTCCATAATTTGGCTATTGTTGATAATGCTGCTATAAACATCAGGGTGCATGTATCCCTTCGAATATCCAGTGGAAAAAAGAGTCTCTCCAACAAATGGTGTTGGGAAAACTGGACAGCAACATGCAGAAGAATGAAACTGGACCACTTTCTTACACCATACACAAAAATAAATTCAAAATGGATGAAAGACCTAAATGTAAGGCAAACCATCAAAATCCTAGAGGAGAACACAGGCAGCAACCTCTTCAACCTCAGCCGCAGCAACATTTTTCTAGATATGTCTCCTGAGGCAAGGGAAACAAAAGCAAAAATAAACTATTGGGACTATGTCAAAACAAAAGCTTCTGCACAGTGAAGGAAACAGTCAACAAAATTATCTTTAGAATGGGAGAAGGTATTTGCAAATGACATGTCCAATACAGGGTTAATATCCAAAATATATAAAGAACTAATATAACTCAACACCCCCCCAAAAAAAATTCCCATTAAGAAATGGGCAGAAGACATGAATAAACATTTTTCTAAAGAAGACGTCCAGATGGCTAACAGAACTATGGAAAGATGCTCAACATCACTCATTATCAGGGAAATACAAATCAAAACTACAATAAGATATCACCTCACACCAGTCAGAATGGCTAATATTAACAACACATGAAACAACAGATGTTGGCGAGGATGCGGAGAAGGGGGTACACTCTTGCACTGTTGGTGGGAATGCAAACTGTGCAGCCACTCTGAAAAACAGTATGGAGGTTCCTCAAAAAATTAAAAATAGAACTGCCCCATGATCCAGCAATTGCACTACCAGGTATTTATCCTCCTCTATTCTTTATTTCAGTGAATGGCATCACCAGCTACTATGAAACTTGAATGTAATTTATATTTAACTGTTTTATTTACCTATTCATATTAAGAAATACATAAACTTTTCAAAGAATAACTTTATTTTTAAAAGCTTTACTGAGCTATAATTCACATACAATACAATTCATCCACTTAGACTGTACAATTCAATGGCTTTTTGCATTGTGAAGAGTTGTATATCCATTCCCCACAGTCATTTTTATTACCGCCAAAAAAACTTAATGCCACAGTGCTGTCACCCACCAATCCCCTCATTTGTCACAGCCTTAGGCAACCACTAATCTACTTATCTTCTCTATAGATTCATCTATTCTGGGATATTTCATATAAGTACAGTCATACAATATATGGTCCTTTGTGACTAGCTTCTTCCACTTCACATTTGTTCAACCATGTAGTGTGTATCAGTATTTCATTCCTTTTTATGGTAGGATAATTTGTGTATAGATATACCACATTTATTATCCATTCATTTACTCATGGACATTTGGGTTTCCATTTTTTGGCATTTATGAATAGCATTGCTATAATCATTCATGTATAAATTTTTGTGTGGACATATGTTTTCCTTTCTTTTGGGTATATACATAGAATTGTGGATTCATGAGGAGCTCTATGTCTAACCATTTAAAGAACTGCCAGATGGTTTTCCAAAACAGCTGTAGCATTTTTCATTCCCACCAGCAATGCATGAATGTTCCAATTTCTTCATATCCTGAGTTTTAATTATTTGTCATTTATATTATAGTCATCCTTCTAAGTGTGAAGTGGTATCTCATTGTGATTTTTTAAATTCAGTTATAGTTGACCCACAATGTTACATTAGTTTCATTATGGTTTTTTTTTAAAGATTTTTATTTATTCATTTGAGAGAGAGAGAGTGAGAGACAGAGAACACGAGAGGGAAGAGGGTCAGAGGGAGAAGCAGACTCCGCGCTGAGCAGGGAGCCCGATGTGGGACTCGATCCTGGGACTCTAGGATCATGACCGGAGTGGAAGGCAGTCGCTTAACCAACTGAGCCACCCAGGCGCCCTCATTATGGTTTTGATTTGCATTTGTGTGAAGGCTAATGATTTTGAGGATCTTTTTATGTGCTTATTTGCTTTTTGTATATTTTATTTGGAGAAATGTTTATTTAGATCATCTGCCCATTTCAAAACTGATTTATTTCTCTTTTAATATTGAGTCATAATAGTTCTTTATATATTCCAGATGCAAGTACGGGTTATATATATCAAACAAAAATAGCCTTTGTGTATTTGCTCATAGGTTGTTTATTTGTTCACTGCAGGTTAAGACTTGTTAGCTCAAAAGTCCACTAGTGCCCAACTCCAGTCTTTACACATCAATTTTTTTTAACAATTTTATTTATTTATTTGACAGAGAGACACAGCGAGAGAGGGAACACAAGCGGGGGGAGTGGGGGAAAGTGAAGCAAGCTTCATGCCGAGCAGGAAGCCCGATGTGGGGCTCGATCCCAGGACCCTGGGATCATGACCTGAGCCGAAGGCAGATGCTTAACGACTGAGCCACCCAGGCGCCCTCAGTTTTATTTTTAATAGCCCAAACAGACCAATTTTTAGCCATTGAGAGCCTGCTTGCTTTGCATACCCCACTAGTCCTCACCCCACATTTGTTAGCAATAGATGAGCTAAATGCAGGGCTATAAAGACACCAAGCTGCTGTTACTATTAGGCGCTCTCCAACCCAGAGATTTCCCTCTGAGCAACAAGGAGTTTCCTTCCTTACCTCCCCTTCTGAATAGCAACCCCCACACTTTAGCCAGCATAACCCAGTGATGACTGTATGTCCTACTGCCACCTCATGGTTATACCTTTTTCTTGATCAGCACCTAAATCCCTCCAAACCCATCACCCTTATCAGATATATGACTTACAAATTTTTTTCTTCTATTCTGTTGGTTGTCTTTTTACTTACTTGGTTGTGTCCTTTGAAGCACAGAAGTGCTACATTTTGATGATAATTCAGTTTATCGTTTTGTTGTTTTTTTGTGTGTTTTTGGTGTCATATCTAAGAAAACACTGCAGAGGGGTGCCTGGGTGGCTCAGTTGGTTAAACATCTGACTCTATTTCTGCTCAGGTCATGATCTCAGGATCATGAGATCGAGCCCCATTTCGGGCTCTGTGCTTAGCATGGAGTCTGCTTGAGATTCTCTCTTTCTCCCTTTGCCCTTCCCCCCAACTCAGGCACATGTGCTATCTCTAAATAAATAAATAAAATATTTAAAAAAATAAAAAGAAAACACTGCCCAATCAAGGGTCACTAATACTTACACCTATGTTTTCTTCTAAGAGTTTTGTGGTTAGCTATTCTATTTGGGTGCAACCTCATTCTTTGTGGATCTCTGGTTGTCCCAGAATTATTTGTTAAAAAGATGATGATCTTTTTAATATCATTTGTATTACTCTTCTTTTCCCCATTCTTGTTACTGTTGCTTTAGTTCAGATCATTTATATGCATTTTTTCTGCATTTATATAAAATGATCCTCTAACTAACTTACATTTGTTTTTTCCTTTCCAGTTTTCTGTACTATAGCCTGTGATCTTTTTCAAATAAAAATTTTGGTTGTGTCTCTCTTTTGCTTAAAACTTTTGCTGATTTCAGATACAGTACAAATGTTTTAGTGTAACATACAAGTTTTATCTTGTCTCCCACACTTCCCCTCTATGCTGCAACTGTGTTTTAGTACTTCAAGTGCACCCCTTTCAATTCTATGCCTTTTCATATGGAAAGCTCTCAGTCTTTTTTTTTTTTAAAGATTTTATTTATTTATTTGACAGAGAGAGAGAGGTAATGAGAGCAGGAACACAAGCAGGGGGAGTGGGAGAGGGAGAAGCAGGCTTCCTGCCGAGCAGGGAGCCCCATGTGGGACTTGATCCCAGGACTCTGGGATCATGACCTGAGCTGAAGGCAGACGCTTAACGCCTGAGCCACCCAGGCACCTTCTCAGTCTTTTTTAGTGCAAGTTTAGACATCAATTCTTTGAGAATAATTTCCTTAAACAGCATAAGACAATTGGATGTTCCCGTGGATTTGGAACTTGTGCTTTTTATGGTGTTTATCATAGAATATATAATTGCCTGATGATTGTCTTTCCTCCCTCTAGTTTGTAAGTTCAGTGAATTTAAGGACTGCTTTTTCATTCCAGTATTTTCACCGTTGAGCATAGTGTTGGGTAAAAAGTAGACATTAAATTACTTTTTGCTGTGTTGAATTATTATTATTTTTACAAAGTCAATACAAAAATAAGAGTCCAATTTTGAAAGGCATGACACTGAGTGCTGTAGAAGTGAGAGTATTGATTATTTAATGAAGAATAAGATTGCCACTCTGAATTTATTTTGCAATTGTCCATGCTAGATGTAAACCCACGAAGTATGATCAACAATAAGCCATTTATATATTTCCAGATAAAGTGTTGGAGATGTATAGCACTTGCTTTTGAATAAGTTTAGAGCAGTTTTATATTAGGTGGTTATATCTATTGGATATTTGCCTTCTATTGGAAGGCAAAAAGACAAAGAGTTAGATAATTACAAATGATTATGGTAATTGGAATTATCCCATTTGTAGGCATATTAGTAGGGGCTGGTCTAGCTTGAGTATCTATGAATCTATGATATATTTGGGAAAAATAAATGGCAAATAATTATATTTAACATTGATAGTAGTAAATGAAGAAAATAAAACATGAATATAATTATTATGAGTAATGTATCTACATTTTTTTCTATTTATAAGCAGACAAACTTGTAACATTCAAAATCCCTCACTTGGTAAAATATAGACTCTTCAAAAGTTGTAGAGGTGATGGAGGTTATGGTAAATCTCAATTGCATTGTTAGATAATTAGATCTCATGATCATTTACCTGTGTGGATTAACATTTAGCAAAGCCTTATATTACAGATTGGCTGTATTTCTTTTACTTTAATCATTTGATACCATTGGGTAGAAATTAACCAGAAATTAATTGATGGTGAAACTTTAATAGCTTTAGTAGTTTTTTTTTTTTTTTCTTGGCAAGTTACACCTGTGATTCTTTACTTATTCACATTTCCAATAAAAGCTTACGGAAACGGACAAAAATACAAAAGAGAGAAACACAAATGGCAATGCCTCAAAACAAAACAATTTAGTAACAGAAAAAAGTCTCCACAATAGCTTTAGTAGTTTTAAGCTATTTAATTAATTAAACAGAGGAGGTTCTATGAAAGAAAATGTACAAAAGTATAATTGTTGCAAGGTATTTTTCTTATGGGTTCTCCAATATTGTAAAGATATATATATGAAATCTTGACATAGTGAGGGTATTTTCCTTTTCTTTTAATATTCCCAAAATTAGAACAATTAGTTTAACTTGTTTTGGATTCAATAGTTAAGCCTTTATTTTGTATGAAACAATTTCCAACTATTTGCCAACTATCTTTCTTGAGAGAAACAATTAGTAAGAAAATAGAATGACCTTAGAGAGGCAGTAATATCCTATTTAGGAAAAAGTCATGGGTGATGTTTTCTGTGTGCCCACACAGGATTTGGGAAGGCAAGTATTTTTCTTCTTAACTCTCTCAACAAAAGTTTTGAATAAATAGTATTTTCCCAGAAAATAAAATTAATCTATGAAAACTTTATAAAATGCATGTTGCTGTCCAGTAGCACTGCACATATAAAGAATGCTGAATGAATTGGAGGTCATCTCAAAAATAGTACACCAGTGGACAGCTAGTGAACACATTGATATAGATTTTCCTGCCACAACCTATTACTGTTTTATGCTTTTCCTTGATCCAGTAGTACTTCCTCTCTTCAACGACTACCAGTTGGATCAGCTGTACCTCTTTCATAATGTCACATTTTAAGGAATGACTCAGGTGAGGAGACTATTATAGGGTTTAGGTATTCATAGAAAAATCAGGGTAAGAAGATAATAAGTAATATGTTAAAGTCATAGCCCAATCAAGGGATCCCATAATTAATTCCAATAGATTATAGGAAGTTTCAGACATAGGATACTTAGCTAAATGAATGATGTGTAAAGATAGTTCGTCAGAGAAGAGAAACAAGTACCAGATAAGTGCACAAGATGCTCAATATCATTAATCATTAAAAAAATGCAAATTTTGAAAAATGAGATATTACTGCACATTTATTAGAATGTCTGAAAATATTGACTGACCATACCAAGTGTTGGCAAAGATATGGAAAATGTAACTCTGATATGCTGCTGGTAAAAATGCAAAATGCTACAACCATTTGGGAAAATATTTTGGCAGTTTTTTAAAAATTTAAATGGACACATTCTATATGACCTAGGCATTCCACCCCTAGGTGTTTACCTAAGAGAAGTGAATGCATATGTACATGAAGACTTCTACATGAATAGTCAAAAACAAGTAAATGGATAAACATACTTTGATAATCCATACAATGTAATATAAAGGAATGAACTATTGATATATGCAACTTGTATGGGTAGTAAAATAATTACGCCGAGTGAAAGAAGCTGTGCACACACACAAAGAATACTTACTGTGTGATTTCATATATGAAAACTAATATAGAAAGCAAATCAGTAGCTACCCGGGAATGGGGTGAAGCTGGATTAGGGGGGCAAGGAAAGAAGGAGAAAGATGGATTTACAAGGGAATTGGAGAAAATTTGAGAGTCATGAATATATATACATATTTCTACATATATACATATATAAAACCCTTGGAGTGTTTATACATATCATTAGATCATTTATATTAAGTAGTTACATCTACTACATATAGTTATATATATATATGTATATATATATATAATCTTGATTGTGGTGAGGATTTCAGCAATTTATCAAATTGTACCCTTTAAATATGTGCATTTTTTTCTTTATCAGAAATCTAGTTTTACCTACATCTACACTCTTTTGAGTTAAACACTCTTTAGAGTTAAACACTCTTTAAACACTCTTAAGAGACTTAAACACTTTTTTAAATTTTCATAATTGTTTCCACATGATATCTTTTTAGTGGATATTTTGTTTTTATTTGTGGATTCAATTATCTTCTGTGAAAGAAATTTCTCCAGGCCTCATTACTCAGAAGGTAAATTATGCCTTCAGGAATTTCATTAGCAGCTTAGCTCCTGAGTAGATTGACATCAGAAACCTGGTGATTCTCTGGAGTTTTTGCTTTCTAGAGCAGGGATTGGCAAACTTTTTTCAGTATTGAGGCTTTGCAGGCCACACAGGCAAGGTCTTAGTTTCTGCCGTTTTCTCCTCTTCCTCCTCTCTCTTCCCCATTCTCTTCTCAACTCCTTCCATCTCCTTCCCCCTTTCCCCCTGACTCCTCTTCCTTCTTTACAACCCTTTAAAAATGTACAAACCATTTTTAGTTTTCAGCCATTCAAAAACTGACCACAGGCTGGAATTGGCCTGTAGGCCATAGTATGCTAATTCCTACTATTAAGGACCAGGTCACACACATTAACAAGTTTGGTGGAGCTGTTCTTTTACCTGCCACTCTCTTGCTTCATGTCACTGCATACTGATTCTCCAGGGCCTTGGCTGGAGCCTTTTGTACCATTTCCTTTTCTCCTCTGCTACTGCTGTCTCTGGATGGCTGGTGAGCTCTCTATTCATTCCTCTGTCCTCAATCGTACCAGTTTCTTCACCCTTTTGCTTGAAACTCACTTGGGGGCAATGCCAAAACACACCTGCCTGTTACTTCTCAACTAGTCAAACCTTGTTTGAAGCTTCCATTAAATGTTAAATGGACAAGAGTTACTGCCCTGCAAACTCAAATACTGTATTATGCTGTGTGTTTTTTTTTTTTTAGTTGGTATTTGTACATTTCTGAATGGCTTCTAGATCTTGTTCTAACTCCGATTTTTTAGCTGCTATTGTCATTGAATTACTAAACTCTACTTGGCTTTTTGTTCATCCAGTACTTAGCATAAAGTTTGTCATGTGTGCCACTAAAGTTCACCTTTCATCTGAAGCTGGGGAAATTACTGTCCATTTCAAGTCTTACACTCTTTTATGTGAATAACATAATAGAAGTGCTTAGATGCCAAAAATTAAGTGGTTTTTGTTGTTGTTGTTGTTGTTGTTGTTTTAGTTTACCTAAAGCTTTTGCCTCTAGGTAGAGCATACACCTTCCAACAGGGTGAATGGGTTGGAGCAGATTCAAATAACAGGTGTGACATTATAATTAGGACTATCACTCTAGACCCTCCTGTGCTGTTGCTGAAACTGATTTTCCAAGAAACTCCTTTTTGATGTCTAAAACCTGCATTTACTATTTGTTTGCCTTATTTTGGACCTTTGAATACTTCCTTCCCCAAACCCATGCAATTTAGCATGTATGCCGTATATATCTGAACTTCTATTACAGACAGGAGTTGTGCTATTTTACCTGGAGTTTCCACATGCCCTTGAAGTTAGCAAATACAAGCAAATATGGGACTGGGTAGGGTACAGAAACTTTACATAGCTTGTCAAAATTCAGGGGGACTTTTGTTATATTTATAATTCTGCATGGCTAAGAAAAAGATTAATAAAATTGTTTATATTGTAGGTATATAGGTCCTCAGTATCTAAAAGCACAAAAATTCCCAAATCTAAGACACTGCATATACCTTTCTGTTGTTATTTTCTCCTTGACCAAAGTTTGTTTGGTTTTTCTTATTTATAATTCTTCAGCTCCAGATACAGTGAGTCACTTTAATATGGAAGGAAAGCATTGTTATTATTCATATCTTATTGATCTCTTAAACACTGGTTTATTTGCTCTTTACTCAAAATAACTATGCAGGAGCACAGCAAATGTCACCTTTAGTATGACTATTAATTCTTCATTCTGTAGTAAAGACCTGTCTCCAATGGTGAATATCTGCCAAAACTTCAATTGGGCATACATTTAAAAGTATCCATTTAGTATAAGATCATGGAGGCAAACACTGAGTTCACAAAAACTATACATGCTAATTTATAATGCTGGACACTAATGGATAGAAAAAATACTGAGTACATCTAAGGTTTCTAAAAACATAGCTGGACGTTGTTAAAGAGGGAGGTTAGGAAGACGGTGGAGTAGGTGGACCCTGAGTTCCCCTTGTCCCATGGATACAGCTAGATAACACTCATATTAGTGTAAAAACCCAGACAATGATCTGAAGACTGGCAGAGCAAACTCCACAACTAAAGGTAAAGAAGAGGCCATGTCAAGGAAGGTAGAAAAGGCAAATGTGTTTTGGGAGCAAAACTATGGCTGTCTGGGGTGGGGAAGGTGTTGGTGGTGTAGAGAAGGGCAAAAAATAGACCTCACACTGGGAACCCACACAGGGAAGACAAATTCCTATAACCTTTGGCTTTGAAAGCTAGAGGGACTGAATTTTGTGAGCTTTACAACCAGCAGAACTTAAAGCCTCGAATTTAAAAAGTCAGCAGGCTCCACTCTGGGAGAGCCTGGAGGGTGTTAGAAAGTGGAGTCCTTGCCCTTAAAGAGACAGAACAGCAAACAACCAGCAGAGATACAGACTTGAAAGCAGCAGTTTGAAGTACATCAGGGGGCAGGAGGGAGGGAGAATGATTTACTCCTCTCAGAGCATGACCCAGATAGGTTGGGATCATGGGGGAGACTCTTCCAGGAACAAAGAAGCTGGCATATCCATTTCTCTCCCCTTCCAGCATTAATACATGGGCACCTGCAGGGAGAAAGTGTGGTGGCAACACTGACTACATATCTTGATTACACAAAGCCCCACCCTCCATGCTTCTGGGGATCTGCCCTACTCAGTCACCCTTGCCTCAGTCCTGGTGTTGTGGTCCTCTCCTCCAGAAGACTGGCTCAAACCTTGCCAGCACTGCAATGTCCAGCCAGAATGTTTTACAGGACCTCAATCCTGCTGGCTGTGGTAATGGCAGGAGGTCTCATTTCACAAGCAGACCACCACACACCTTGGTAAAATGCACCCCACCTGGAGACTAAACACTGCCCACAAAAGGTGAAGAGAACTACTGTAGACAAATGACTGAAGGAAAATGAGGCGAGGACTCAATAGCAGAGCACATGCAACATACATAGGAGACACTCCCTGAAGTACAAGGTCCTTGGGAACAGGAGACACTACACTACAGGCACTACAGGACGTCTTCTTCATAAGGCCATTACTGTCAAGAGCAAGAGACAAAACTGACTTTCCTAACACACAGATACAGAGAATTAGACAAAATGAAGAGACAGAAGTACGTCCCAAATGAAAGAACAGGACCAAACCACAGCAAGAGACCTAAGCAAAATAGATAAAAATAATATGCCTGAAAGATAATTTAAATTAATGATTATAAATATACTCACTGGACTTGAGAAAAGAATGGAGGATATCAGTGGGACCTTAACAAAGAGATAAAAAACCAATCAGAGTTGAAGAACACAATGAATGAAACTAAAAATACACTTGATGGAATAAATAGCAAGCAAGATGAAGCAGAGGGTATGAATTAATGACCTGGAAGACAGAATAATAGAAAATAAGCAAAACTGGGCAAGAGAGAAAAAATATGCAAATTGAGAATTGTCTTAGGGAACTCAGTGACTCTATCAAGTGTAATAACATTCCCATTATAGGGATCTCAGAAGAAGAAGAGAGAGAAAAGGGGGCAGAAAATGTATTTGAAGAGATAATAGCTCAAAACTTCCCTAATTTTGGGAAGGAAACAGATATCCAGATCCAAGAGGCACATAGATTCCCCCCCCCCCAAAATCAACACAAGGAGGTCCATATCAAGACTCATAGTAATAAAAATGGCAAAAAGTAGTGATAAAAAATTTTAAAAGCAGCAAGAGAAAAGAATACAGTTACAAATAAGGGGAAATCCCATAGGGCTATGATTGGGTTTTTCAGCAAAAACTTTGCAGGCCAGAAAGAAGTAGCATGATATAGTCAAAGTTTCAAAAGGGAAACATCTGCAGCCAAGAATCCTCTATCCAACAAGGCTGTTCTTCAGAATAGAATTGAGGGATAGAGTTTCTCAGACAAACAAAAACTAAAGGAGTTCATGGCCACAAAACCAGTCCTACAAGAAATATTAAAGGAGACACTTTGAGTTGAAGAGAAAGTGAGGTTGTGAAAAGTAAAAAAACACAAAAGCATTTCTGTAAAAATCAAGGTATTTATAAAATAAAAGGATGTAAAATATGACACCATATACCTAAAATGTGGTGGGGAGAGGAGTAGAGTGGGCTCAAACTTAAGAGACCATCAACTTAATATGAACTGCTATATGCAGAAGATGTTACATACAGACTTAATGGCAACAACAGATAAAAAACCAATAATAAACATGCAAAGAATAAAGAGAAAGGAATCCAAGTATATTACCAAAGACAGCCAATATCCTATGAAAGAAAGCAAGAGAAGAAAGGACCAGAGAAAAACTACAAAAACAACCACATAACAAGTAATAAAATGGCAATACCTATGTATCTACCAATAATCACTTTGTATGTAAATGGACTAAAACCTCCAGTTAAAAGACATAGGGTGACAGAGTAGATAAAAAATAAGGCTTATCTATATGCTGCCTACAAAGGATTCATTTTAGATCTAAAGACACCTATAGATTGAAACAGAGAATGGAGAAACATTTATCATGAAAATGGTTGCCAAAAGAAAGCTGGGGTAGCAATTCTTATAGCAGACAAAATAGACTTAAAAACAAAGTCTGTAACAAGAGACAAAGAAGGTCATTATATAATGATACAAGAAGCCATCCAAAAAGAATATATAACAATTATAAATATTTATAAACCCAACATGGGAGCACACAAATACATAAAAGTTCATAACATAAAGGAACTAATCAATAATATAATAATTGTGGGGACTTTAACCACACACTATATCAGTGGTTAGATCATCCAAAGAGAAAATCAGCAAGGAAACATACGGTATCAGATGGATTTAACAGATATAGTCAGAACATTCCTAAAACAGCAGAATATACATTCTTTCCAACTGCACATAGAACATTCTCTAGAATAAATCACATAGTAGGCCATAAAACAAGTCTCAACAAATTCAAAAATATCAAAGCCATACCATGCAATTTCTCTGACCACAACACTATGAAACTAAAAACCACAAGAAAAAATCTGCAAAGAGCACAAATATATGGAGTTTAATAACATGCTACTAGACAATAAATGGGTCAACAAAGAAATCAAAGAAGACATCAAAAATTACATGGAAACTAATGAAAATGAAAACACAATGTTCCAAAACCTTTGGGATGCAGCAAAAGTGGTTCTAAGAGGAAAGTTCATAGTAATACAGGTCTACTTCAGGAAGCAAGAAAAATTACAAACAACATAACCTTATACCTAAAGGAGCTAGAAAAAGAACAAACAAAACCCAAAACCAGCAGAAGGAAGGCAATGATAGAGATTAAAACAGAAAGAAATGATATAAAAATTAAAAAAAAAAGAGATCAATGAAGCCAGGAGCTGGTTCTTTGAAAAGATCAACAAAATTGGTAAATCTCTAGCCATTCTCATAAAAGAGAGAGAGGGAGAGAGAGAGAGAACACAAATAAAGAAACTCATAAATGAAAGTAGAGAACTAAGAACTAACAGCACAGATATACAAACAATTGTAAGAGAATATTATGAAAAATTGTAAGCAAACAAATGATTGGACAATCTAGAAGATATGGATAAATTCCTAGAAACATATAACCTTTAAAAATTGAAGCAAGAAGAATTAGAAAATTTGAGCATACTGATTACTAACAATGAAACTGAATCAGTAATCAAAAATCTTTCAACAAACAAAAGTCCAGGACCAGATGGCTTCATAGGTAAATTTATTACATATTTAAAGAAAAATTAATACCTACTTTTTTCAAATATTCCAAAAATAGAAGGAACACTTCCAAATTTATGCTATGAAGCCAGTATCATTCTGATACCAAAACCAAATAAAGACACCACACACACACACACACACACACACACACACACACACACACACAAACCAAAAAACAAACTATAGGCCAATATGTCTGATAAACATAGATGCAAAAATGCTTAAGAAAATACTAGCAAACCAAATCCAACAATACATTAAAAAAATCATATGCCACAATCAAATGGGATTTATTCCTGGGATGCAAGTGTAGTTCAATATCTGCAGATCAATCAAAGTGATACCTCACATCAATAAGAGAAAGGGTAAAAATCATGATCATATCAATAGATATAGAAAAGGCATCTGATAAGGTACAACAGTCCTTCATGATAAAACCCTCAACAAAGTAGGTCTAGAAGGAACATACCTTGATAATAAAAGGCCTTATATATAAACCCCACAGCTAACATTATACTAAATGGGGAAAAACTGAGAGTTTTTCCCCTAAGGTTAGGAACAAGACAAGGACATCCACTCTCACAACTTTTATTCATCATAGTACTGGAGGTCCTAGCCACAGCAATCAGACAACAAAAAAAAATAAAAGGCATTCAAATTGGTAAGGAAGAAGTGAAACTTTCACTATTTGCAGATGACATGATACTTATACAGAAAACCGGAAAGACCCCACCAAAAAACTACTAGAAATATTAAATGAATTCAGTAAAGTCCCAAGATATAAAGTCAACGTACAGAAATCTATACACTAATAATGAGACAGTAGAAAAATTGAGAAATCAATCCCATTTACAATTGTACCAAAAATAAGATACTTAGGAATAAACTTAACAAAAGAGGTAAAAGACTATACTCTGAAAACTATAAAACACTGATGAAAGAAATTGAAGATGACATAAAGAAATGGAATTCAATGCTCATGGATTGGAAGAAAAATACTGTTAAAATGTCTATACCATCCAAAGCCATATAGAAATTTAATGTAGTCCCTATCAAAATACCAACAGCAGTTTTCATAGAACTAGAACAAACAATCCTAAAATTTGTATGGAACCACAAAACACCCCAAATAGCCAAAGCAATCTTGGAAAAAAAAAAAAAACAAAGCTGGAGGTTTCACAATTCCAGACTTTAAGTTATATTACAAAGCTGTAATAATCAAAGCAGTATGCTACTGGTACAAAAATAGACACATAGATCAGTAGAACAAAATAGAAATCCCAGAAACAAACCCACAATTATATGGCCAATTAATCTTTGACAAAGCAGGAAAGAATCCAATGGGAAAAGATCTCTTCAACAACTGGTGTTGAAAAAACTGGAGAGCTACATGCAAAAGCATGAAATTGGACCATTTTTTTACACCATACACAAAAATAAACTCAAAATGGATTAAAGACCTAAATGTGAGACCAGAAACCATAAAAATCCTAAAAGAGAGCATAGGAAGTAATTTCTCTGTTGGCTATAGCAACATTTTTCTAGATAGGTCCCCCGAAGGAAGGGAAACAGAAGCAAAAATAAACTATTGGGACTACATCAAAATAAAAAGTTTCTGCACAATGAAGGAAACAACAAAACTATAAAGGCAAACTACTGAATGGGAGAAGATATTTGCAGATGACCTCTCTGATATAGAAGAACTGATACAACTCAACATCCACAAAACAGGCCAATTAAAAATGGGCAGAAGACATGAATAGACATTTTTCCAAAGAAGACATCCAGATGGCCAACACACATGAAAAGATGCTCAACATCATTCATAATCAAGGAAATACAAATCACAACTACAATGATATATCACCTCACACCTTTCAGAATGGCTAAAATCAAAAACACAAGAAACATCAAGTGTTGGCGAGGACGTGGAAAAAAAGGAACCATGTGCACTGTTGGTGGGAATGCAAACTGGTGCAGCCACTGAGGAAAACAGTATGGAAGTTTCTCAAAAAGTTAAAAATAGAACTACCCTATGATCCAGTAATCACACTGCTGGGTCTTTTATATTTTTTACAAAAATATAAAAACATTAATTTGAAAGGATACACATACCCCTGTGTTTATTGTAGCATTGTTTACAATAGCCAAATTATCAAATCAGCCCATGTCCATCCATAGATGATTGGATAAAGAAGATGTGGCGCACACGTGCACCAGCATGCACACACACACACACACACACACACACAATCATATATTATTCAGCCATAAAAAGGGTGAAATTTTCCATTTGCAACAACATGGATGAATCTAGAGTGAATAGTGCTAAGTGAAATAAATCAAATAAATACCATGATTTCACTCATATGTGGAATTTAAGAAAAAAAATAAGCAAAGGAAAGAAAAGAGAGGCAAACCAAGAAACAGACTCTTAACTATAGAGAACAAACTGATGGTTACTGGAGGGAGGGGAGTGGGGGATGAGTGAAATAGGTGATGGGGATTAGGAGTGCACTTGTCACATTGAGCACTGGGCGATGTATGGAAGTGTTGAATCTCTATATGGTACACCTGAAACTAATATAACACTGTATGCTGACTATACTAGAATTAAAATCATAAAACTTAATAAAAACATGTCTGGGTGTTATTAAAGGATTACCAATTTTAAGTTCAAAAATATGTGAATTATGTGTAAAAATTATCATGCTTGTTGGAAGACATGCTAATGGAACATTGCAAGAAAGCACAAAGAAAAATTTGCTGAAATGGAACAGTGTGGATAATGAAGATAAAGATCATTGAGGAAAATAAATTTGAAAATTAGAAGAAAAATATGCTAGAGAGCTAATGAAATAGAAGGCAAGTAATCAACAAATTATAATAAATTGGACAGAGACCAGTAATTGGACTGCATACTTTTATCACACATTTTCTCTTTCCTTTAATTTAGAAAATGATCACCAGATCGCAGGGATAGACATTTAAGCACAATATGCTTATAGTTTTTGAAACCCATATTTAATAATATTTGTTACTTTTTCTGGAGTTTGATATTTAGACTCAATAAATGGTTTGGATGGCAGTAGAAGTTTTAATTGGGTTTAATGAATTATAACTATATAAATAAAATGGATTAAATATTCAAAGCTGATATTTCCACACACAATGTTCTTTGCATATGATATACAAATGTATATTAGTATCCCTATCTATATATAGCAACATTCATGGTCACTTTAGTTTTCTAATATGAATATAAATAGAATTGTCACTTTTAATGTAACAATGGGAAAAATTACAATAAAAATATTTTTGAGTTGCCAACCCACAATAATATTTAGAGATTCAGACTCTGTAAAATATAGTTCAATGAGAATTTTAAAACACTTCTATCAAATTTCACAGCTTATTTGGAAGTTTTAGTGTTATTATGGGTGTCTATGTAGCATATAGCCTATACAGGTTTTTTACTTCTTGGTGTAGGTTTTAAGTAAAGCCTTTTTCAAAAATCACAAGTTGTTTTTACTGCCAGCAGTGGTGATAATTAGTGTAGAAAAGTAAAAACTTATCTTAAAGCCGAGATCTAAATGTATCTGAGAATCTAAAGAACACCTGGCACCTTTGAAATCCATCATATTAATCATCAGACTTCGTTGAAAGTAGGAAAAGAATGAAGGTATTAGGTCAAGAGGCAAAATAAAATAACAAAAGACAACTTTGTATTATAGCTAGAGTTCTGAGGATTATTTTCCAATTTTTCAAATGTGTGTTGTAGATGTGACTGTTGGTAGCATTCACCGAAACTCTGCATCCTAGCAGTATATAGATGTGTCTGTGATTTTTCTTTATACTGTGGATATACCTAGACTTTGGCACTGTGAGGTCTAAGCAAAGCTAACTGCTAGAAAAATCTATTTATCATTTATATTATTTATTTAGTTTTTAGTGAGTTGAAAGACATGAAAAACTGAACAGAAATTAATTTGTCTTGCAGATGTACTTACATTGTAATGAAGGTTTTCACTTGTTTTATAAAGGGATATAAAATTGAAGAGATTAAATTACACAGAGATAGGTATATCAAGTTTCTCAATTTGGAATGTGCTGACTGTGTAAATGGCACCAGAAAATTTCTCTGTTTGTAGACTCTGATTGGGCTTTGTATTTTCATTTCCTTGAAGGTAAGCCACTTTTCATCAGGCCTTAAAAGGAATCCAGCGTTTTTTTTCCTTTTTTTTTTTATATTTGATACATAGGATGCGAGCACAAGTAGGCAGAGTGGCAGGCAGAGGGAGAGGGAGAGGGTGAAGTAGACTCCCCATGGAGCGGGGAGCCCGACATGGGGCTCAATCCCAGGACCCAGGGATCATGACCTGAGGTGAAGGCAGATGCTTAACTGACTGAGCCACACAGGCACCCCCAGCAGTTACTTTTTTTTTTTTTAAGATTTTATTTATTTATTTGACAGAGAGAGACACAGAGAGAGAGAGAGGGAACACAAGCAGGGGGAGTGGGAGAGGGAGAAGCAGGCTTCCCGCAGAGGAGGGAGCCTGATATAGGGCTCCATCCCAGGACCCTGGGATCATGACCTAAGCCCAACACAGATGCTTAACGACTGAGCCACCCAGGTGCCCCCAGCAATTACTCTTTATATTTGCTTTGAATATATATTGCAGCTATGCACACAAACAGGTTATATGGATCAACCTCTGTAATCAACCTATGTAATATCTTTAATAAGCAAAACTTACAAAAATGATATGACATATTTGCAATAATCATAATTATTGTGCTGTATGATCAATAAGATTTTTAAGGTGAATCTCTATTATCTAAAATATTCTTAGCAGAAGACTTGAGTGCTGAGGAAAATCAAGAGTAGTTATGAATATTGTTATTGGAATGAGTATATATAATTTTTGCAAGTATTTTTTCTACTTCTTTGGTAACATGCAGTTCCTTCAGTGGATATTTCCTTAGGGTTGATAACTGCTTATAGACTGGCTACGAGAGATGCATTCCTGGTTCTTACAGAGACATGTGCATTTCCTGTTGACATGTTCACCAAAATAAGAAGCCAACTGGAAATGTTAAGTACTATGTTCTTGAACTTTGAGAAATAGATAAAAAGAAAAAAAATGCTTAGATTAAGTTGAAGCAACACATCTAGTAGTAATGATCAGGAGGTTACTAATGCCACACTTTTAATTTCTAGTTGAATCATTCTGCTTTCATTTTAATGATAATCATGATAAATTTTTTAAAGATTTTATTTATTTGAGAGAGAGAGCAAGCATGAGTGGAGGAGAGGGGCAGAAAGAGAGGGAGAAGCAGCCACCCCACTGAGCAAGGAGCCTGATGTGGGGCTTGATCCCAGGACCCTGAGATCATGACCTGAGCCGAAGGCAGACACTTAACCAACTGAGCCACCCAAGGCGCCCCAATCATGATAAATGTAATAAAACATATGAAACATGAAGCAACATACACAAGTGGAAGGATATATATCTATTAAGATTCATGATACTTTTAAATGTTTCATATTTTGTCAGAAAAAGTACAACCTCAAGGTTGGTTTCAGAATATTTAAACTTTTATTTAACATCAGAAAACAGTGTTGTGTTTCAGCTTCTCCTCTGGACTCAATCTAACCTTCTCCTGAAATTGTCTTCTCTCTCCACTGTATCATCACATTTTTTATTTTCGGAGATTTAACATTATTATACAGTTATGCTATAATATCACCCATCTTAAGAAAAAGCTTGCAATAAATTCTCTCTTGATGCAATTTCTCTTTTTGACTATTGCTTAATGTGATGATTTCCTCTTCCCTCTTTCTCTCTGCTTCACTTTACAGCAACTTTTCTTGAAGCTGCCTCCTTTTCCTTGCCTCTCATAAGTCAAGTCCAATATGAATTGATCATCCCCACAGCTCTGCTAAAACTGATTTTGCTAATATCCTCAGCTACCTCTATGTTGATATCTGGTAGTCACTTCTTTTTCCTCATCTTGCTTGAACTCTCAATACTGTTGAATACCTTTGATATGCTATTCTTCATCTTGTTGATGCATTTTTCTTATAGTTTCTATAATTCCTTGAATGCTTTGTTTTCCTCCTCCAGCACCATCCATCAATTTCCTTTGTCAGTTCTTACTCCTAAACTTGATGTCGAAATGCTTGATGTCAATCCTAAGCCTTCTCCTCTTCTAGATTACTTTATAGATTACCCTCTTTATAGATTACTTCATCCAGTGCCTTTGCTTAAATATGGTCTTTATGCTGATAGCTATCAAATTCCTGCTCCTGCTCTCACTACTTCTTTGAAACTCCAACCACTGAGTAGGACGCTTAAGAGACATCTCAAAATTAACTGACTAAAGTACAATCTTGGTGTTTATTCTGACCAAGAAACATGTTCTCCTCCAGTGTTCCCTTTCTTAGTACATATTGTCACTATCCTTACATCTTGAAGTTATGTAGGTATAATCTGTTATTTTTTCTCATTTTTATGATGATAATAACCTATGTTATCTGTTTCCATACATGTGAAATGTCAAAAACCAAATCTGTACTTAGGTGGAGCGATTTTATTCAAAGGGATTATTGCAAGAAAGGGGAAAGGGTGATGGGGTAGGGAGACTATTGCAAACAGGAAATGCTCTCTGATCATGAGATCTGCAAGAGTCTGAACAGTTAGCTTAAAGAACTTTTGCTTTTGTGGGGAAGAGTAAACAGGCTAGGAAGAATGGAATATGGGAAAAGGGAGTGGCAGGGTGCCCTAATGGGACAGTGGACCAGAGTTTATTTTATCATGAAGCCAGCCGATTTTCAGGGAAGGGTATACACTGACTCAGGCTGAAGGTGCCTCAAAGTTCAGGAGTCTTGGGAAAGGAGAGGAAACTGACTAAATTTTCATTAAAAGCATTTTGTTCTGATTGATCAGTGGGACAAGTAGTTTAGCCAATAAATTATACGGCAAATAAAGGGAATTTGGAGAGTTTGTGTCTGGCCTTGTCAGAGGCAAAGAGAGTCGGGGGGTGGGTTTGTGTGAGTCTTATTTAAGTCATCTGGGAAAGGATGCTTCTTTGCAGTATGCCATTTCCAAGAACACAAAAAGATGGGGAGATTTCTTTACCATCACTGTCTTCTAGGAGCACAGTGTTCAGGTCAAATTCAACATCGATAGTCTTGTCTTACCACCTATTCTTCATTGATTGGACAGAATTATCTTTTACAGAGTATTTATCCCATAATTAAAAGCTTTTCGTGACTTTGTTTTTATTTCATTTACAATGAAATCTATGCTACTTGTCATTATCTTCAAGACTGATATGATTAGGAACTTGTTTATTTCTCTGAACTTATTTTGGAATTCACTCCCTCTTATTCAGTATGCTGCTAGCTACCTGGCCTTCTCTATGTTGAAACAAGCCAGGTTCTTTTTCAACACTGGAATGTAAGATCTGTAAAAGCCGGGACTGGTTGGTCTGTCTGGTCTCTGGTAGGCTCTATCCTCAGAGATGGAATTTCCCTAATACATAGTAGGCAGACATCTAAACAATATTTTAGTGAATAAACACTTTATATGTCAACATGTTTAATGATATATTTTGACAGATACCCAATTTTGACTCAGGTTCATTTCACTAAATATTGAAGTATAATAAAGCCATTAAATTTTTTTTGTGGGAATCATGTGTTTCTATTCCTTAGATTTATTGCCTATTTTTCATTTTTCAGTGCTCATCACAATAAATATACCCAATCCCCTTTATTTCACCCATTCTCCCACTCACCTCCCCTTTGACAACCACCATTTTTTTCTCTGTATTTAAGAGTCTGTTTGCTTTTTTGTCTCTTTTTTCATTTGTTCACCTGTTTTGTTTCTTAAATTTCATATATGATTGAAATCATATGGTATTTGTCTTTTTCTGGCTGCCTTACTTCACTTAGCATAATACTTTCTAGCTCTATCCACATCATTGCGGATGGCAAGATTTCGTTCTTTTTTATGGCTGAGTGATATTCTATTGTATATATGTACCACATCTGCTTTATCCTTTAGTCTATGGATGGACACTTGAGTTGCTTCCATATCTTGGCTACTGTAAATAATGCTGCAATAAACATAGGGGTGCATATATATCTTTTTGAAGTTGTGCTTTTGTTTTCTTTTGGTAAATAGCCAGTAGTGTAATTACTGGATCATATGGATAATTCTATTTCTAAATTTTTTGAGGAGCCTCTACACTGTCTTCCACAGTGGCTGCATGAAGGTTCCTTCTTTCTCTACATCCTTGTCAATACTTTTTATTTCTTTGGTTTTTGAATCTAGCCATTTTCACAGGTGTGAGTATTATCTCACTGTGGTTTTAGTTTGGATTTCCCTGATGATGAGTGATGCTGAACATCTTTTTATATATTTATTTGCCATCTATATGTCTTCTTTGGCAAAATGTCTATTTAAATCTTGGCCCTTTTTAATTGGATTATTTTATTGTTTTTGTTCAGTTGTATAAGTTCTTTATATATTATGGATATTGATCCCTTATCAGATATATCACTTGCAAATATCTTCACCCATTCAGTAGGTTGCCTCTTTGTTTTATTGTTTCCTACACTGCATGAAATCTTTCTGTTTTGGTGTAGTCTCAGTTCAATTTTGCTTTGGTTTTCCTCGCCTGAGGAGATACACGTGGAAAAATGTTTCTGTGGCCGATGTAAAAAAGACTACTCCCTATGTTTTCTAATTTCATGGATTCAGTTATCACATTTAGGTCATATTTCCTACAAATATTTAAAATTTTTTTTGCTTTCAAAAAACTCTTTTATGTGCACCTCATAGCAGTGCTCCTGCTTTTTGTTATGCCTGTTAACAATATTTTAACTGTTCCTCTAGAGACCTAAAAACACATTTTATTGCCTTTTGCCTGTATTCTCTCCTTCCCACTTTACAATGGTCAGAATACAACAGTTTTCACCACAGATAGTTTCTCTTGCTTTTCACTACTGGGATCAAAACAAAAATGTAAGTCATTTCTAGTCTGTAGCATTTTGACTGAACTCTGTCAGGTAGAAAATAAGGATAACTTTCTTTTCATTCTTCTTCCTGGATGTTTAGGACTCTTATATAGTAAAAAACAATTTTGTCATTAATCACAATCTACTGACTCTTAAATGAAACTGTGATATGGAGACAATAATTAGTGTTAGAAGAACTCTTAATTTTTCTTGTACAAAAATCCATTTCATGAAACTGTTCAGAATGCCTCACACTAAGGAATTCTGGATTATTGATGATACATAAATGTGGAATAAAGGGAGTATTAGAAGCCAAAATTTTCTGGGGCTGTGTCTAAAAACTACCCGCCTAAAGACTGATATCTTAAAGAGTATAGCTAAGAGTAAAATATTTAGTGTCCTGATAGATTTGATATATTTAAGTTTGATTTGAGCCAATGTCGAAGAAACATATCCAAGGCAATGGATGCAATTCGGCTGTATAAGAATATAAAGTAAGCAATGTTAAAATCAATCAAGGCAAGAATATCATGGTTCCAGGTAACCAGGCCTCTAGACAGAATGGTACCTAGCACTTAGATGTATGGAGAAGAGGATCCTTTCTTCAAAGTCAAGGCTGGGACAAACTGAGTGGGAATCCAAGGAAAGCCAAGTAGTCCAGCATTAAACAATCCAGACTCAGTAGATAATTGCAGTTCTAAATGGAATCAGGATCAACCTGGCAGAGATTGAGGGAAGGGTGCATGAATTTCACAAAACCACCCTAGGAACTTGTAGATTGCAACCTCTAGATAGATTTCTTATCCTGTTCAGTGTTGGTTGTATTAAACAGATGAGACTAATGATACATTGAAGGAACACAATACCAGTAGCCTAGTGGGGGTAAAAAAATCTAGTTTGGTGTCAATCTATATGCAACTCTGGAAAACATCTTTATCAAGCATGAGCAAATGATCACTCTTAGTTTATATTGTTAGCTCACACTCCTACAAGTAAGCTTTATATAGTGTCTACATTCACCACGAATATGGGGATATGTGGCATCCCTGTTTTTTACTCTTAGTATATTTGTTTATACTCTGCTATTTACTTTTCTCCATTTTGGCTAATTTTGCAATATGATAGTGGTAAATTTTACCAGCATTTGCATTTTTATTTCCATTATCTCTTGTTTAGGAAAAAAAATCAGTTTATAATCACTGATTACAAATTCTATGCTATGATCTGAATTGTGCCTATGGACATGTTTCCTTCAGCTAGCAATTAAAAAAAGTCTTAGGCAGGTCATTCATTCTCCAGTTTTCCAGAGCCCCCACAACTCCGTTTTGTGTTAACCCAGCTACTGCCTCTCTTTACAAAGCCTGCCTAGCCCCAGAGGCATTTAAGTTTTAAACCCCTGCTTTATATGCATGGAGTGGTATGGAAAGGAAGGTGTGCACTGGAAAGAAAAATGATTTTTCATGTATTTGCGTCTGAAAACCAATTTTACATATCACCAAACTGAGCATCTGACAAATTGAACTTTAAAAAATAGAGTTAAAATTGTGTTAGAATTCAGTAGGAAGATGTCCTATACTTAAATAAAGCTTTGTTAGAGAAATTTTGTCTCTAATATATAACCATATTGGCTAATTTATCTTTTTCCATCCTTTGCTTTCATGTTATCAAAGTAATTCGTACTCACTTAATGAATTTTCAAAATTCAGAAGAGTGGAGGTGTAGAAAAATTTACTCTTGATCACACCATATAGATGTAACCAATGTTGAAATCATGTCATATTTTTTTCACATCTTTTATACAAGTTTTATGTATGTATGTATCTATGAATGTATTTATTAAAATCATATCTCTATATAGGCACAAGTGTATGTGTTATCTCTTTTTACTAAAAAATGAAATGGAACAGATGTCTTATTTTATTTTATTTTATTTATTTATTTTTTAAAGATTTCATTTATTTATTTATTTGAGAGAGAGAATGAGAGAGAGAGAGAGAACATGAGAGGGGGGAGGGTCAGAGGGAGAAGCAGACTCCCTGTCGAGCAGGGGACTCGATCCCGGGACTCTGGGATCATGACCTGAGCCGAAGGCAGTTGCCCAACCAACTGAGCCACCCAGGCGCCCCAGATGTCTTATTTTAAATGAATATTTTAAAACACAAGAGGACAATTGTGAATAGTTGTACATGAGTATTATTAAGTATATAAAGCAGTTGTTTATTCAGTAGAAATTACCTTGACTTGAGTAATTCAAATTTGAGTAGTTTGAGGCATTGGTATGATTTGTTTTTGTATGGGATTTATATATTGAAAATAAGTAATTATATAAATAATATTCATATTTATGTTTCATTTTCTAGAGTAATTTCCTAGAGTTGATACATTTCAGTAAGTAATAGGTCAAAGTGTATATTATAAAATTATTTTTGCTTATTCTTTTTAACTTATGGGCTCATGAAGAGAAGTTAGAAATTATTTAAATTCAATAATTTAATAGAGGATGATTTTTAGTCATAGAATGGTTAAAAGATCTAGGTTCAAATTACTAAGGTAAGTCTGGAACTAGATATTAGATCATTTTTGAACTGTATTTTTTAACTAATCACACTTTATATACTTTATATTACATACTTAAGGACATATTTTGTTTTTGCTAGAAAATTTTATCATTTAAATCCTGAAGATTTTAGGTATCAGCAGTAAAAAGAGGCTGCACGATGTAGCAGCATATCATATCTCCCCCTGGCAGTTATCTAAATAGCGGGTCCAACAAATACAGAAATCATGTCAAGAGAACTAACACCTATTAGTAATGATAAAATCATAATGACTGCCTGCTCTGGACAGTGGCCTCTAATGTGGTCTCTAATGCTTCAGTGGAGCACAAAAAAAGATAATCAAACTTTTGTTCACACTTAATTTTCCAGTAAGATTAAGAGAGGAGTTAGGACCTAAACTGGGCAGGGGATAGCTCTCTGCAAAGTTTGTAAGTTGTCCAGCTATAAGTTCATTGCAGTAGCAGACCTGACAAGTATTTGAGGCCCAAACCTCACCATGTGTGAGAAGCAAAACAAAACAACAACAAAAAACCATTACCATGTTAATAAAGCATTCATTTATTTAAAAAAAATGTTTAACTCATGGATGAGAATGTGCTCCTACACAACTTTATGTCAGATGGTCACATCTCTGCAGCGGCTTTTGCCACCCGTGACCCAACAGTGGGAAAAATGCTGTTATTGTTTATGGTTTACCACTTTCATTTGTCTTCAGAGGACTTTGACACGTTGCAGTTTATTTGTGCCAAATTTAGTGGATTTTTCCGTTCTATTTTCTTTGTTACCTATCACAAAATGGACAAGAGGATTAAATATGTCTGAGAATAAATTGTAAATTGAAAAAATAAAACTACAAGTGAATAAGTTCAGTGACAGAGCTGTCATTTTTATTCTAACATTCTTCAATAACCAGAATATGAGATAAAAATAAGAGCAACGTAGTCAAACATATAAAGGAATTTGTAAAAAATTGAATATTATGAAGATTTTATACATGCACACATGCGCGCACACACACACATGCATACACACCCACACTGTCAGAAAGCAACCTCATTCTGAGGCATATTTGCCCTGAGATGTTTGTAGATTCTTTAGCACATTTACTTAAAATAAATCTCATAAATGTTTGTAATATGCCAATTTTGATTTATAAATGTTAACTTTGTCTTTAACTATAGGAGGTCTGAAACTTTTGAATTTTTTCCTGAAACTCTAGTGCCTAAAGTAGTGTCTGGAACATAATAAGAACTTACTAAATGTTTATTGAATGAATGAATATTATACATGGAAACAAAAAATAATATTTTATATAACCATATTAATCTTAAAGATAGAAATGCACATATGTATATGTGTGTATATACATATATACATACAAATATAAATGTTAACAGCATCTGTCAGTGTGAGATGCATAATCTACTAATGTTATATAAAACTGACCAAAATCAGCTGCACAGCTTGGAGAATTATATCTAGATATCAAGAATTATATACGCCATTTCAGTTTATCTGGTCTGACTGTACTTGTGTTGATATTCTGGTAGAATAATTCCAGACCCTAAAACTTAATTGTTGTGAAGCAAGACCATTAGAGGAGTTGGAAAAACAGCACATGGCTCTAGGAATTAGATTGGCACATGGCGGGGGGCGGGGTGAGAAGATGGGATTATAAAAGCTTCCTTTTAGGGAGGCTGGAGTGAGAGGGTTTGGCCATGGTATTGGGAAAATTGAAAGACAGCAGAGCAGGTGAGATATGATCCCCTGGGAAAGCGAAGGACTTCAAATATTCACTTGGCCAGACAGTGTTCTAGAAGTTTGCTCATCAGCATCCTCACCACATGAGAGCTTCGTGTTCCCTGAATAATAAGAACCAGAGAGAAATGTTACTCCATAGCCATTTTATTTCATTTAAATTCCTTTTACATCTCTCTAATTTTCCAAAAACATTTTCCACCTCTTTTTTTAAACAGATCCCTTTTTTCCCCTAATGCTAACAGAAACTTTCTTTAGAAAGAAAGCATGTGGGTTGTTCCCCACTGACCTCTTCCTTTTTAAATGTCTTTAGATTGATTTTGTAAAGACTTTTTGTCAACAACAGTAAAACATAATATTTCCTTTTGTCCCTGAAGAAAGCTTTTGCTATTAGTATATTTTATATTCGTTGGTAATATATAAAATGACACAGTCTTTTTTATTTATGAAAAATTCTAGTTGTAGCTTTACATCAGAAATCAAACTTAATTTTTATTTATAAAAGTGTTCAAGTTTCAAAGAGCTTAGCAAATCAAGAATAACATTAGGATATCACACACTGAATCCCTAAAGAAAACTCTAATGCTTGAAGCCAGTTTTTCTCTCCCCTTGAGAAACACCAATTAAAGTTGACAGATTTTTAGTTCCAGAGAATGGAGTTCAATGTTGCATGGTATGTGTCAGCCAATTAAAAGTGAACTGTAAATTCATTTATTCATCAATAACAAATTTTCATTGTACTAACTGCTAATATTTTGTTGCTGAATAAAAGAAGCGTGGTTCCTGTCCTTGATCTGGCAGGGGTGAAAGATGACAAACAAGAACAGTGAATTAATACTTACAAATGAGAGACAAAGACTTTTTAAAGGGGGGTGACAATTAAGTTTGTCTTCTGTTAGCAATTAAATTTAAATCGATTCACTTCAACAAATACAAGTGTTTTGATATATGCAAGGCTCTAGGAGACACCTAAAGCTACAAAGAAGAAGGGTGACAAACACTGACCAGAAGGAGAGTGAATAGTGTCCATACCTATTTAGAACTGTGTTTGAACTCTATGGTTTATTGAAATATATGTTAAATTCAGTTTTTCATATTCAAATTCATTCAAATTCATATTATTCATTCAAATTCATATTATTAGGTTCTTATGCTGAATTTATAACTCATAATGAAGAAATATGCCTTTAAAAGGTTATAAGGTATCTAACTTGTGTTCTTGTAACTGTGTCCATAACTTTGACAATCTCACACTTATTGATTTTATTGTCTTTGGAGGTTGAGGGAGGTGAACAGCTGTTTTGTGAATTAAGCAAAGGAAGAAACCAACACATCTATCTTGGTATATAAATACTTTGTTGTATGAAATGATTTAGATGAAACCCTGGTTGGGCATTAAGAAATGTTTTATGCTTTTTTAGATTTTTTTTTCAAGCCATGAGATTCTGTGCCCTGATATGAATAGTAATGGCAATGTTGAAATGGTATGTTATAAATTTTAATTTAAGGGATGTAGTTGTCATTGGCTTAAAATAGAGCTTATCAAACTCAACACCCACAAAACAAATAATCCAGTTAAGAAATGGGCAGAAGACATGAATAGACATTTTTCCAAAGAAGACATACAGATGGCTACCAGACAAATGAAAAGATGCTCAACATCACTCATCATCAGAAAAACACAAATCAAAATTACAATGAGATACCACCTCACACCTGTTAGAATGGCTAAAATTAACAACACAGAAAACAACAAATTTTGGCAAGGATGCAGAGAACAGGGAAGGACCCCTCTTGCACTGTTGATAGGAATGCAAACTGGTGTAGCCATTCTGGAAAACAGTATGGAGGTTCCTCAAAAAATTAAAAATAGAACTAACCTATGATCCAGCAGTTACATTACTAGGTATTTACCCAAAGGATATAAAAATACTGATTTAAAGGGACACATGCACCCTGATGTTTATAGCAGCATAATCAGCATTAGCCAAATTATGGAAAGAGCCCAAATGCCCAACAGCTTATGAACGGATAGAGGTGATATATATATATATACACACACACACACACACACACACACACCCCACACACATATACACACATACGTATATATATACATACGTATGTATATGTACGCATATGTATGTATATGTATATGTGTATACACACACACACACAGATTATTTGTTGGTACCATTTATTTTTGGTACCAGATATTGCAAAGTATTCATATAACACTGTTTTCATTTGCTTATTATAAAAATGAGGAAATGGGAGCTTAGGCAAAATCCTTATATTTCAGAGCTGCAGCTATATGGTTGGACTGATCATACTAAGTTGGCAATGTTGAACAACTAAAACTCTCCTACTTTGCTGATGGGTGTGTGAAATGGTATAACCACTTGGAAAATAGTTTTATCTACTAAGTCTGAAGATTTGCAAATTCTGTGAAACAGAAGTACTATATGTAGATACAAACTCAAAAGAAATGAATTCGCACATACAACATGAGACATACTATTATAATGAGTGCTTTGAAAGGAGGCTAAGAAGGGAATATCTGTGTTTCAGTCTGGCTTCAGCTTCTTTGAGCCTTTATTTATAAGAACCCTATCTGAGAGAGTTTATAGGTAAAATCACAAGTGATGACGCAAAAATATGGGGCTCAGTATGGTTAGAACTTTAGCATGGATCCTATATATTTACTTAAGGAATGAAAATTTTGCAAATGTTAAAAGTCATAAATCAGAACAAAATTTTAAATTCCTGGGGCGCCTGGGTGGCTCAGTTGGTTAAGCATCTGCCTTTGGCTCAGGTCCTGATCCCAGGGTCCTGGGATTGAGCCCCACCTCGGGCTCCCTGCTCAGCAGGGAGTCTGCTTCTCTCTTTCTCCCTCTTCCCCTCCCCACTGCTCTTTCTCTCTCTCAAATAAATAAAAAAAAATCTTTTTAGAAAAAGATTTAAAGTGTTTAAAATTCAAGTGGTAAGAATGTGTGATCTATTATCTTCTCCAACTTGATGTCATGAATTAATCTATATGCACTTGTATGCATTAACTAAGAATATAATACTTTGAAAAAGGACTTAACATTTAGGGTGGCATAACCTGAATTTAAATGTTGTGTTGATTATTCAATATAATCCAGTATATGTTTTGTTTTCTATCCATATTTATTAAACCGCAACAAAAACTAAAAATATATCCAGTACCTTTCCGTCTTTCACCTCCCAATACCTGAGTTTGTATGTTGCAAATGCATTGTTCACAGGAAATATGGCACTGTTCCTTGATCCACAGATGAAGTGCATAATATAACTTAAATAAATCAGCACAGTACACCTCTTCTTCTAATGAGTCCAATATGAGTAATATTACAGGACTTCGGGTGGGAATTATAGGATATAGATCCTTTCTCTGGACAGTATTTTGTGTACCTGTGAGGACTAGAAGTGCTTTTTATTTTACTCTCATGATTTCAGGATGATTCTGATTTAGGAAGAAGACAAATCTAAGGAGTGACATACACACTCACACACAGATATGGAGTCCTTACAAACTGAATGCTGAATTTGATCTATTCCTTGAAATTGTTCAATCATGTGAGACAATAACTTTCCCATATATTTTCTAATTTAAGTTTATATATATATTGTTATTTCCATTGAAAGTATATAATGGATATCATATTTGGTACCAAGAACGGGGTTTCACAAGTAACAGGCTCTAAAATATTGGGTTGCCTGAATTCTGTTAGGATGTGGTAGGTGAGAAATTGAAGATAATTACCATTTAATTGATCAACACACGTTTAAAGGATTTTTCTTTTATGGTAGACCTAATATCATGTGCCTACTAAGACTCCAATATTAGAAGTGAGTCAAAAGGAGTTCTAATGCCGAAATCATTACCAAAAAAAGAGCTAAGCTTGCTCTGCAAGTGTTCTCTGAAGGCAGAAAGCAAAGAAAGTTTTGCTAAAAGTGGTTCTTCTACTTTTGGTGTACAATCCAAATTAAATAAGAGTCTCATGTCTCATTAACATAATAAAATAAAAAAATGTAAAAAAAATGAGACTCATAATTCAAGTCTTTGAATGGCCACACAAGCATAATTCCCTACAGTGAGGTAAAGATAGGGCTAACAGGGAAATGGGAAATTTAGTAGGAGAAAATATAGGGAACTAACAAACACATGATTCCACTGGCTTCACCCTAGAGTATTCTTAAGAATTCCCTGCATGAGAAAGTAGCTAACTGTTCACATTGTGGAAATGAAACCAAAATATAGGCTTAGGACTGAGATATAAATATGCTTAATTTACCAACCCGATTATAACTTCAAATTGTTCTAAGAGGCAGACCTCTTTAAAAAGATCCAGGTGAATGATCATAGCACTGAAGATCAATACCAATTACTAGGAAAGAGTTCCAATTCTAGTTCTAGGCTTAAGGGTTGCGATTAAATATGATCTCTAGTTTTGATTACTGGCACATGAAATTGGTCACATATAATTAGACCAAGAGCTAGTCGCAATTTTAACGAAGATATATTTATAAAGAAACTCAAGCCTTATTACTTACAACCTGTGTTTGCTCAGTTGTGGGCTTCCTAGGCACCCAAAGTTGATAAAGAGTGTGATGCTCAAAAAAAAAAAAAAAAAAAGCCTCAGTCGAACGGCCTCTCAAATGCCAATTGCAGGTACTTTCACAGACCTAGAGGAATTTTGAAACCTTCTCAGCTCCTTCATAGTGCTTCTTGTGTTTTAGCTCCTTCATTTCTTGTAAATGCTTTCAAATATGTCCTAGTGGAAACCAGTGATTTATGGAAATGTTACTTTTTAGCCCTCTAGAAAAATCCCTTATTAAGGGATTTAGCTTAAAAACAGGAAGATGTTATTAAATATATATATATATATATATATATATATATATATATATATATATATTATGTCTTTACTGAGTGACCACAGATAAAAAATAGCTACAAATAGCATTACTCTGCCTAAATTCACTTGTTTCCAAACATCCTTTCTTAATGGGACCTCCAAAGCTAAATTCAGGGCAGAAAGAAATATTTAGATAACTTGATTCTTTAAAAGTTCAAAGAGTATGCCCTGTGAAAAACAGTTCTCAAAATTACTGCTATATGAACTCTTTCTTGTCACATTCCTTTCAGTGCTGGCCTAGGATCTTTTTTTTTTTTTAATAGCTGTATAATGTAGGATTTATGTGCTCAAGAAAAAATAAGAAATATTTTTATAGTATCTTTCCTGAGGGAAAATTTTTTATTGTTATTTTTTGGGCTGCCAATGATTGAACCTGATTTGATATGAAACATGGGGTAGGCAAAGGGTCCCTGAACTTTGCAAAGTATTTGAGTATGAGAGGTTTTTTAAATTTTTATTGAATGATAAAATGTTTCTGTTTCTGATCTCATATGAATTAAATATGCCTTGTAATTTTTTGATGCTTCCTAGCCGGCATTCTGTTTCATTGCCCAAATTCAGGGGTATATAGCCAATGGTTTCTTCTGTGCATCATAATAAAACTGGTTAAAAGCTTCCTTGGGGTCCATTCTCATCTCATTTATCACCTCCCATGGTACTTATCAGAGCATGGAGTCCACCTTGACTTCAAAAGTCGGTCTGTGCTTGGATCCTCTCAGTGGGGTGCTGAAGACGCTCTGAGCATTTGGTGCTTCAGTTCCCATTACAATTCCTCTGAATTTCAGTTGGCAGAAGATGAGACACTAATGTTTACCTAGATTATATTTAAGGAGGAACTCTGTGGAGTACTTGGAAAAAAATGCCAAGATAAAACCCAGGGAAGAACTTTTTATTCTAATATTCACATACGTGAAATCTGGGTGTATATCTTGAGATTTTAACAGAGTGAGCCAAATTTTCTTTCTCCTGCACAGAAAGGACAGCAGATTGGTATAAAAACATGCCATACAAGAAGCCTGGCATGACTTCATATAGAGTGCGGGAGGCCATAATTTTACCAAATGAACAATGTGCACCAATGGGTAGGAGTTGATTGAGCTGCATCCACATTTGGCCCTTTTGTGCATTGATCCTCTCCTAACTGCTTGGTCATAGATTATGTCCAGGATTGAGAAAAGAGCACGAGGAAATAGGAAATGAGTAGCTGGGAAGAACATTCTCTCATCTTATCTTTTTGGTCTCATGTAAATAATTAGGAGAGTGAGTCCTCAACCTACTTCTGGGATCAGATCTTTATTTAGATAAAAATTCATAATCATTCCTGATCATTTTTGGGGGGGATCATACACACTCTGATTTATGCTAAGAATACCCTGCTCAGGAAAATGTACATATGTACATGTGTGGGCCACAGTAGTCCTGGATGTTTGCAAGTATGAAAAAGTGAATATGTGCAATTGCAAAAGTACTAATTAAGGTATACATTTTATATCGCTACATGTCATTTCACGTTTTAAGACTAGGGGGAAAAGAACTTCAACTGTGAGACTGTAACTGTCATTTCTTTATAAGAGAGCACATGCTTGTTGTTCAATGGTTTCCTGTGTCTGTCTCTTCAGATGGTTTCAAGGCCAGGACAGTTTGCTTGATATTGATAAGGAGGTTGAGGGTTCTAAGGCCAGAATCTGCAGCTCTGGATCATAAACAAATTATAGGGATGTGAGGATAAATTGAAGAGTTGATCTATTCTAGAACCAACACTCTTAGAAAATCAATTACATAATGACGAAGAATAAAAACAAGTCCAAAATTCCATTTACAATTCAAAACCCAAAAAGCTTTGAAAAACAAAAAGGCCCCCACCCCTCCCCGACCTTGGAAATGTGAGATAAACTCATGTGACTTCAAAATCTGAGTTCAATTGATGTGAAGATATGCATTGTCTTTATTGAGGCTACTTACGTTCAAGGCAGAAATGTTAGCATGTTTCCTAATGAGGTAGTTCTTCAGATAATTCTGAGAATGTTATGTAAGTTACGTTTTTGCACTGTCTTTATAAAGTCTGTAAAAATGTTTTTTTTTTTTCTGAAATATACCTGGCATAAAGTGTTTTGATATGATATTGTAGATCTATGTTTTCAGCTTTGTGTAAAATAGGACATTAATAAATATCAGTGTATTTGAAAGTTTCACACTGAATCATGCATCTGAACTTTAAGAAAAAATTAAAAAAAATATATGTAGCCCTTACCTTTACCTTCTCTTTTCCTGGCATAAGAAAGGACCAAGCAGATGGCATTACCTACTTAAGATGAGGAGTGTTAGTGTATTCTTGAGAATAGTCCTTTTAGGATTCATGTCCAGTGGCTAAGGTAACCTGAGAGGTCAGCTTTAAACTAAGTCACTCAGTTTATCAACTCTATGAAATTCAGTATTCACACTTGAAAAGGGGAGAATATTGAGAGAATGAAACTAAGTCAAAGTGTATAATGCACGTAAAATGCTTAGAGGATTTCTATCTTCTATACACTTAATCATCTCAGGGGGAGGCAGAAGACAGGGAAAAAATTGTAACATCTGAGAAAATGCTCATACTGCTCGTAATTATTTTTCAAAAGTATTTTTGTTGATAATTAAGATAAAGTAGTTCAGAACTCTGTTCTCCTTTGTAGTAGTGACAATAATTGTGTATGTGTGTGTATGATAGTGCTAGTTGAAGCACTGTAAATATATAAATCTGCTAAATCTCCCTAGCCCCTTTGATGTAAGTAGTAGTGTTGTCTTATTGCTTACTGCAGATGAGGAAATGGAAGCACACAGACATTAAGTAACTTGTCCAAGGTCATATGGGTGGTAAATGGCAGAGCCATGATTTGAATCCTGACAGTATGAGCTTATAATATTCATATTATGCTATATATCTTTTTTTAAGATTTTATTTATTTATTCATGAGAGACAGAGAGAGAGAGAGAAAGAGAGAGGGAGAGAGGTAGAGGGAGAAGCAGGCTCCCAAGGAGCAGGGAGCCCGATGCGGGACTCGATCCCAGGACCCTGGGATCACAACCCGAGCCGAAGGCAGACGCTCAACCATCTGAGCCATCCAGGCGCCCATATTATGCTATATATCTTATGTAAGAATGCCTCTCACTGAAAGTTGATCATGTATGGAAATCTTTTACTACAACAGTAGCAAAGGATAGATGAAAATAATTCCGCTCTTGGCAAAATGTTCCTCAATGAAATACTGTTGTGCATTCAGGAAGGGTGAGGAGAACTAATTATTGGTTCATGGAAAGAAGATCAAAGTCTATAGTGAGCTGTGTGGACCAAAATGAAATTTTCTGAACTTTGACGATAAAAATCACATTTCATATTTTGTTAATCTGGTTTTGGATATAATCTTTTTAAAACTTAAACTTCAAAAGTTAGCTGCTTCTGTAAATTGTAATGGCTGTTTAAATTAAAATTCTAGATTTGTTATCAAATATCTGTTTGAACTTGAGGCAATTACTTAGCTTTTTCGCGTCCGTTAAAATCACAATTAGTGACAAGAGTTATGGTTTGAAGTCTGTGGTATAGGATTATAGAAGTTGTAAGCGATTCAAAGGCTAGACCATATAGTATAATATTTAGAATTCCTAATTGTTTCATTTTCATTGTATCTCTGCAGACAATGAGTTGAAAAAAGATTCAGCCATTTTGTGTAATTACTTTTTACGACATTTCATTACATGCTGTGATCAGCAGACAGTGCTTCCTTCACTTTCAGAGCAGCCAAACGATTACGTATGAGATTTGATCATGGAAAGCTGTCTTCATTTAAATAAATGCGTCTCATATGTCATTCCATTTCTTTTAAGGCTCTGCTGTATTGTCTTGTCTTTTGTTTTCCTAGCTTTCACTCAGTTCTTGGCTCAGTTAGCTGGATTGTGTGTGTTGAGGTTAATTAAAATCAGTGATGGATTATAAATTGAGATGCAAAAATCAGGATGGCTATGAATGAGAAAATTTCAAACCTGTTGAATGCAGCCTACAGGACACCAAAAATCTTGGGCATTGTCAAAAATAAGAGCAGGGCCTTGTGGAATTGTTAAGAGCTTATACAGTAAAGCTGACATCTACTTTTTGGTTCTAATTGTATTCTCAAATATAAAAGTCAGAAATCATTTTTACAAACATAGGCAACCTGATGCTCAGTTATTATAATCATTAAGGGAGTACATAAAGTAAAACAAGCAATAATAGTATAACTCCATAATTGGAAAGTGTGTTTATTTTTGCTTTTAATATTAGTTTAATAGGACTTCCAAAGCAAAAATATTAAATTTTATATCTTTCCCTTGGATTTCATATCTTTCACATATCCTTTACAAAATAAAAGTACTAATTTTTTGGAATTCTAATCCTTGATTTCAGTTGGTTTAGTGGCTCTTATTTTTTGAAAAAAACATAAAATGTATATAGCAGTATTTTAATATTTTTGATACTTTTATGTTTATTATTTCATGCAATAGATATTGTGGGATTCCTCTACAAGTTCCACTCTGTGCCTATGGTTAAAAATAATTAGGAGAACTCAGTGAGTCGAGTGCTGAGCTTCTCACTATGGAAGCCACAAGCTAAATTAATCAGAATAAACTAAAATAAAAAATTCAGTTCCTCAAATACAGTAATATATGCCAAGTACCAAATAGTACCATATAGCTAATGGCTAATGTATTAGTATTAGTGGCTAATATATTAGTGCAGGTACAGAACTTTTCCATCATGGCAGAGGGTTCTGTGGGACCATGAACTTAATTCATAACAGTTGTGCATGACTTTGTTAAATATTACAGTAAAACAGAGCATTTATGTAATTCCATATTTTAACACATGTCTATTCTGATGATTGTAGTCCTTATCTCTACAGTATGGTCATTTCAATAAGGCACCAAAAAATTAGGATTCACTATAAATGTGCCAGTTTTGGCCAGTGTAGATTTATTTATACTTTTCTATTAATATAATTTAAAAATAATCATTTTTGAACATTTTATTCTATCCAAACTAATAAAATTTAGGAGGGATTAGTCAAACAACGAGCATATATTTTTGAGAGTATACCATTGAAAGTATAACATCCTATGTGTTGTGGTGGAAAGAACATATAACCTAGGGCAGAACAAAGTCTTTGGCCTCAAACAGCATATAATCTAATTATAGATATAACACATATGCAAAAAGTTATATGCAAATATTTTATTGTAGGGCTTCTAATAAGAGAGATAATTTGGCTTGAAAATCAGGAAAAACTTTGTGGAAAAGGTGGATTTCAGATAGGCCCTGATAAATTAAGAAAATAAAAACAATCTACGGCAAATTTATGAAAATAACAGATTAACTATTCAATGTTTTGAGATATCTAGTTTAAAAAAAAGAAAGCAACATTTAGAATTTATCAAGTTGAATAACTCTCAGTTCTATCAGACATAATACTTATTTTTAAACAAATATATTTTAATGTCTCCAGATCAAGAAGGCCTTAGCATTCTCCTGACTTGATGGAACTTTGGACAGGTTTTTTTTCCCCGACTCTCAGCCCCACACCTCCCTTTTCTTAGTGCATTTACTTTATTTTTTTTAAGTTTTTATTGAAATTATGGTTAGTTAACATACAGTGTAATATTAGTTTCATGTGTAAAATCTACTGATTTAATGCTTCCATACAACACCCCTCACCACAGCAAGCGCATTCCTTAATCCCCAACACATTTTATCCATTCCTCCATCTACCTTCCCTCTAGAAAATTTGCAATTGCAAATTATTTCTCTGACCCTTTGAAATGTAAATAAATGTTCTCAGAAGTCTCTTGCCACTTTTACAAAACAAGACTGTCTATCCCAAGTACCTAGGAGTCATTCCTCTGAAAGGTAATCATCAAGAAAGACAACACCCTTATCTCCCACATGTCTGTGGGAGAGTAGGAACCTAACTTCAATAAACAATTAGCAAATGCATATCTCCTAATCACATTAATCAACCTGTCCCCTAATGTCCTCCAATACTTTTCTACTAGCTCACCAGTGCTTAAAACAGGGTTGAATTTAATCTCTCTCCCATATTTCAATAGTCTTGAATAAAGTCTTCCTTGACTATTTATCCAGAGTAATTTTTCTCTTTTGGTTTTGTATGGCTGCTATAACAAAATGATCACAAACTTACTGACATAAAGCAGCACAAATTTATTATCTCATAGTTCTGGAGTTCAAATGTCCAAAATAGGTCTTCTTATGCTATGGTCAAGGTGTTGACAAGGCTTCATTTCTTACGGAGGCTGTAGTTAACAGCCTTTTTCCTTGCCTTTTTCAATTCAGCATGAATTGTTATACCTGTAAATAAATATGACTTTCTTTTTCACATTATCTTTTCATTTTTGATGTCTAGTATTAGTAATATGTACAACATCCTTAGTATTTTGTACATATGAGACAATATTGATGCAGGTACTGACAATTCATCTTGTAAACAGATGATGTAAACTTATTATCGATGAACATAGTATGGCACTGTAAATATATTTTCTCTTCCTTACTTTTTTTTAAACACATTTTTCTCTGCTTGCTTTATTATAAGAATACACAGTATATAATACATATACTAAATATGTTAATAACTGTTATTCGTAAGGCTTATAGTCAACAGTAGGCTATTAGTATTGAAGTTTTGGGGGAATCAAAAGTTATAGATTTTTGACTGTGTGGGAGGTCAGCATAGTTATGAATGGGAAAGCAAGAAATACAGATTCAACAGAGGGTGTTGTATTAGTAACTTAAATACCATAAAAGCCTTTTGTATCAGTAGTGCAATTTCCAAAACAGTGAAAAACTCTTTGGAAAAAAAATCGGTGCAATTATAATAGTCAGGGAGCTTCCATTTCTGGAAATTCAGAGTACCCTAAAACCACCTAAAATGCTGTGTATTTGTATGTAAAATGAAATGATATTTCAGCTTGACATAATTAAAAACTGATTTTTCACCTACATTAATGCCAGATGAGACAGTCAAAATTTGTGTGGGACATGTAGTAATAATTTTTTGTTGTGTACAGTTGTGCAACATATTTAAGGAACCCTTGTACCCATGCTCTAAATAACAGCATACCCCTTGTAACACACACATAACCCCCCATACCTGCACACAGATCTCCCAAACTTTCCAAAACAACTATTGCAGGTAGCACTTCCTACCTTTGAAAGTCACCAATCTGGGGCACCTGGGTGGTTCAGTTGGTTAAACATCTACCTTCCGCTCAGGTCATGATCCCAGGCTCCTGGGATCGAGCCCTGCAATGGGCTCCCTGCTTGGTGGAAAGCCTGCTTCTCCCTCTCCCTCTACCTGCCGCTCTGCCTACTTGTGCTATCTCTCTGTCAAATAAATAAAATCTTTAAAAAGGTCATCAATCTTTCCAATTTTCTCATTTTATAGAGAAGACACTGTAGTTACCATTGGTCAACTGCTAAGTGATTTTTGGAGATTTAGTCTAGGGGCAGTATCAGATATTAGAAATGCATTAAAGAACCAAATTTGCTCAATTTTTCTTTTCTCCTAGGTTTTCTTGTTGTTATGGAAGTGATCAAAAATAATTTATAACAGGGGCGCCTGGGTGGCTCAGTTGGTTAAGCATTTGCCTTCAGCTCAAGTCATGATCCCAGGGTCCTGGGATCGAGCCCCACATTGGGGTCCCTGCTCAGTGGGGAATCTGCTTCTCCCTCCCCTCTGACCCTCCCCCTCTGCTCATGCTCTCTCTTTTTATTTCTCTCAAATACATAATAAAGATATTAAAAAAATTATAACATAGAAAAGTATATTGTGTAGTATATGAGAAATTGATGTGTTTATCCGTAATGCATTTGCTAAATAATATTTATTATGTGCTTTTATGAGCCAGATACAAAAGAGTACTTGAGAGGAGGCAGTGCCAAGCTAAGCTGGCTAAAATTTTTGCAACTTATTCTTTCCTCAGTGAAAGCACTGGTACTGTTTTGAGCATGGGAATTAAATAATCTGATTTTTATTTCAACAAAATCCCTCTGATTGTTTTGCAATCCGAATGCAGAATGGTAGAGGAATGGGGGGAGAATTAAATCAGAGGGACAGAAGAGATGAGAAATAAGGGTGAATCAAACTATAGTGTGACAGTAAATAGAAGTGAGTAAACTTCACATATATTGCAGAGATAAAGCTGATAAGACTTATTGAAGGGCTGAATTTCTGAGGTGTTGGAAGAAAGCATTTTCTAGATTGATCTCTTGGTTTCTAAATTAAGAAAATCAGTGGTATTTACTGATAGAGTTTAGGATGGAAGGGATAATCTATGGAAAAAAGACCTTGAAGATTATTTTATTTGCCAGGATCTCAGGATTGAAATCCCCATATTTAAATTTCTTTGGAGATTTTAATACCTATATTAAAGTTTATGCATGATGCAAGTAAAAGCAAGTAGTTAAAGAACAGAAGGGCATAATTCTTTGTCACTATTCATGACTATGGAAACAATTTTTTATTGAGTCTTACATTTTCCCTTGAAAGTAACTGGAAAAATTCTGACAGATGATTACACTAAAAATCTCAGTTTCAACAATATTTAATATCTCCTGTTGTCTTCTTCACAACGCAGGCAAATAAATGAAAATAATTGTTTTTGAGTAAGCATTTCACAAAGCACTTTCACAAGTGACATTCTTTTGCACAAGTTATACCTCTAGTCAGCACTTTCACATATTTGTGTTTTTAGATTATTTCTATCTACTATTGAGTTTATGCCTAGAAGTCAGAGATATAATTTCTTTAGTTGAACAAAATACTCTGTTGAGTAAAATAGAAAAAGAACACTCAGGTTACTGAGTACTTAAAATAGTACATTTTTAAAACCTTGTGACACATGGAGTCAAAAAAGCTTAAACCATTAAATAAAACATCAGAGACTCAACATTTAACAGGAAATGTTTTCATTTAAAGAATTAAATATTATTAGTTTGCATATACCTTGAGTTCTGGTAGTTTGATTGTTTATAAAGTTCTGGCAATCTGAATGTTGGCAATAAAAAACTGTCAGTTTACAAAAAATTGATGCTAATTGTTTTCAACAAAGTAAAGACAAATCAATGATATTCTCTGTCCTGACTGATATGTTAATATGTTCTCATTTCCATTTTATTTACCTTACTATGTGTGAGATTAAGCAACTGAAGATAAATAAATATCAAACCAGAAACACCCACCAGAGCGATCTATTACAGATTACTGGATTTTATACTCCATTACTTAAAACCACACACACACACACACACACACACACACACACACACTTATATACACACCCGTACACATGTATATGTGGTATATAATAGGGTTAAAACCCCATTATACCAAACTATTTCTTGTTACCTTCTCCTAAGGCAGTTTGTTCCTTTCTGCTAGATTCATAATTCGTACTAGTACTTCTCATTCTGTGTTATTAATGAAAAATTTAGGGGCTCCAGAATCATACAGAACATAATTCGACTCCGGCCATCTATTTTGCACTCCCCCATTACTTTCAGTAATTTGATCAACTGCTCAGAGTTCTAGTGTATTTCTCTATAATATGATGCTAATATCCTCTCTGAATGGGTAATTAAGCCCAAGTCAAGCCCACTGATGATTGCAGCCCAACCTCAGGGCTCCACAGCCTGTATGCCTAGATGGATTATTCCTGAAATCCTATTCCACAGAAACCATGAGAGACAATGAAGGATTTTTGGTGTTTTAAACCACTGTGTTTTGCAGTGATTTGCTATGTAGCAATAGATATCTAACACAGATTTTGGTACCATGATGAGGATTGCTACTCTAACAGAAATCTAAATATGTGGCAGTAATTTTGGAACCAAATAGTTAGCAGAGGTTGAAATGGCCTCGAAAAAACTGTAAGACAAAGCCTGAAGGTCCTTGAGGAGACTGTGGGAGAGTACTTAATGGGAAGTAAGAAAACATTACTGGAAACTTGAAGAGAGAGGATCATTTTAGAGTAGTGATAGAAAGTTTTGCAACACTTTAGCCTGCAGAAATGTGCAATTTAGGGGCACCTGGGTGGCTCAGTGTGTTAAGCATCTGCCTTCAGCTCAGGTCATGATCTCAGGGTCCTGGGATCCAGCCCTGCATCAGACCATCAGTCTGCTTCTCCCTCTCCCTCTGCTTCCCCCCCTCCCCACCTCATGCTCTCTCTCTCAAATAAATAAATAAAATCATTAAAAAAATTGAAATGTACAATTCAGAAAGCTTATCTCATGAGCTGATCTAGCTAAGGAAATTTCTAGCCAGAATGTTGAAAGTGTCACCTGGTTTCTTTTAGCTGAACAAAGTAAAATGTCAGAGGAGGGCTATACGTCAAAGGAAGATTTGTTAAATATAATGGAGACAGGAATTTCAGAGTCTGATACTAAATTTTTTCCTCATTCATGGCTTTTCCAAATGATAAAAAGAAATGGCAAATGGCTGCCAGGCAGAGATCAAATCCATGCCACTTTCAGGAAAACATGATCTAAAGATAAAGTCAAGGTTGTAGCGATACAATTTAAAAAAAATAATTTCAGAAAAGTCTAACATGTTTCCCCTAAGAACATTTTGTCATATAAAAGCCCACTAAGGAGCTTAAGAATATGCCTCACAGATCCTCTTCCTTTAAAAGATACATGTAAGAACCTTAATGGTGTCATCCCTTAACCAATTTAGTATATTCTCAAGAAAAAGAACTTATCTTTTTTTTAAAGATTTATTAATTTGAGAGTGAGAGAGAGAATGGGGGGAAGGGCAGAGAGAGAGAATCTTCAAGCAGACTGCCTGCTGAGCAGGAAGGGCAATGCGGGGCTCCATCTCACGAAATCATGTCCTGAGCCAAAACCAAGAGCTGGATGCTCAACTCACTGAACAACCCAGGTGCCCTGAGAAGAAATTATCTTAAAGAGATTTGTGCATGTGGGCATTTATATAATGAAGGGAACATAATAAGATTCGTATGAGAGTCACAAAGTTTTAATGATGATTATACTAGCAGAAATACCTTCAAGTTTCAATTCAAAGGGACAGACACAACACAAAATGAAAACAGGCACATAGACTCCCTTACTATTATGGACAAGAACAAGTTGAAAAACTTCATAGCTGCAAACAGCAGCCCATTTTATATGCAAAAGAAAGGCTAATACATAGGATAGAATCTAGAATCCAAGGGACTGAACAAAGAGCCAAGAAGAATTACTTCCAGGAAATAGGGATAATTTCTAATTAAGGAATTGGCACCATGTGCCTGGCCAAATATCAGAATTGTTATGGAACAATGATAGCTGCATGTTCCCTTTTTATCTTTTTGAAAATGAAGGTCTAGATAGGTTATCCTAATGTATAGTGGGTGTATAGGGAAGGGGAGTAGGGAGAAAGTTAACTTCCTCTTGAGTTAATAGGTCTTTTGTTGAAAGGAATTGTTTCCAAGTAGTTGTACTCCAGTAATCATACCTGAAGTGCTTTTTCTACACTTGCAAGCTGAATTTGTACTGATATGATATTTTTTAGGGTCTTTAGAAGATTAAAGGATTTTTGCACATAGAGAATCCAGAATTATTAGGGATCACTGGATAAAATGGTGGTACCCTCTGAGATGGTCCCCAGTGATGCTCTCCTGCTGGTATTCAATTCTTGTTTAGTACCCCTCCACATGAAATGAGAACGGGGCCCTATGTGCCCAACAGAATATAGCAGATTTGGGTTTGCATCACTTCTATTGGTAGGTTATAAAAGGCATGTTGCACTGGGTGTTATACACAAACAATGAATCATGGAACACTACATCAAAAACTAATGATGTACTGTATGGTGACTAACATAACATAATAAAAAATAAGTAAAAGGCACGTTAACGTCTGCTTTGGACTTTGGACTGCTTGATCATGGGAAAGCCAGATACGATGCCATGGAAACACTCAAACTGCCCTAGGGAGAGGTCTGTATGGAGAGAAGCTGAGAATCCCAACTCTCAGCTACTACCAATTTGCTAACAACATGATATGTGTGATCTACTTTAGAAGAAGATTGACTAGTCCCAATTATTCAGAGGACTGCAATGCAGATGACAACTTACTGCTTCCTCATGAGATATGTCAAAGAGATGTCAAGTTAAAACATGTTAGCTAAGCCACTCCTAATTTTCTGACCCACAGAAACAGTGAGAGAGAATAATGTTTTAAGTTAAGTTTTAGAATACATTTATGCAGCAATAGATAATATCCCAGTGAAGCACATCTGATTCTAATCACACTTTTTACATTTCAAAAAGATAAATATATTTGTTTATCATCATCCTCAGATATGAGAAAGAAATAGGTATCAGACAACATATAGAAAAATTCCTAAGGATGTTGATCTAAACCTTGAATAGGGAAAGTGAGAATTTAAAAAAGTAAGTTTTGGTTGAAATAACTAATAAGAGAGAATAATCACTTTATATTGGTCATATAACCTGGCTTAAAAATAAGTTATACTTCCTAGGGACGCCTGGGTGACTCGGTCGGTTGGGCGTCTGCCTTCGGCTCAGGTTATGGTCCTGGTGCCCTGGGATCGAGTCCCGCATCGGGCTCCTTGCTCGGCGGGGATCCTGCTTCTCCCTCTGCCTGCAGCTCTCCCTGCTTGTACCCTTGCTCACTCTCTCGCCCACGTTCTCTCTCTCTCTAACAAATAAATAAAATCTTTAAAAAAATAAGTTATACTTCCTAGTATTAATTAAATTTTATGCCTCAGGAAAATGAAGCACCTGAGTTCAAAATTGAATTGGCTCTTAGTTATTAGAATATCATAGAAGAAAATAAGTCACTGGAAGAAAGTACCTGCTTCTGATGTAATTAATAAACAGTGTAGAGTATCCAGTATTCTAGTAAATAAGTGTTGCATATGTGGGTGAAGGTTGCCAATAGAGGATGGAGACCTGGTCATAAGGTGCAGCTATTTGCATGAGTACATCTTGATGATTTGAATGGTGTCCTGAGATCTAGTCAACCTCATTATCCTTTCCCTGGAGAAAAGCTTTGCAAAAATCATGGTATTTGTCCTCTTATAAATTTGTCTATAATGTTAGGGATCACATATTCTTTTAGGATGTTAAGTACCAGGGCACCTGGGTGGCTCAGTTGTTAAGCATCTGCCTTCGGCTCAGGTCATGATCCCAGGGTCCTGGGATCGAGCCCCGCATCCGGCTCCTTGCTCAGCGGAAAGCCTGCTTCTCCCTCTCCCACTCTCCCTGCTTGTGTTCCTTCTCTCACTGTGTCTCTCTCTGTCAAATAAATAAATAAAATGTTAAAAAAGAGGATGATAAGGACCTTTGATTCAATGTGTTTCATATTTAAATTGTGCCAGATTTTCTCATTTCCCCTTCTTAACTGTTTTATATACATTTTGTGACTATGCATAGTTTGTATTAGAATGTGAGAAACAATGTTTAAAGTATATAGAGAGCAGATTTATTAAAGAGAGAACTTCAGCATAACCAATATCAATGAGAATACAATTTTTAAAAATTTACTCTAAAGAGAAATTTCATCAAACTTACCCTCTATATTTCACTAAATTTCGTTCATTTGGTAATATGGTAGCTAATGATCACTTTATCAGTCCATGAATGCTTGATAGAGGAAGATTCGTCAAGTTTTATATTTTTTTGTACAGGTGAAATATACAATTGTATGTTTGTATAATAAGAATGGTAACTACTTAGCATCTTCTATGCGGCAAAAGCTGTATTTATGTTATTTTGTTCTTTATTTACAATAACCTGACAGAGTGTGGGTTATAATTTTCATTAGAAAAAATAAACTGGTTTTCTTAAGGACAGTGAGTTGCCATAATTCACAAAATGTAAGTGAAGGGATTCTGACTAATCTTTCTGGTTCCAGAGGGGGGCTGATTCCACTATAGCATAGTACCTTCAAATTACAAACTAACTGGTCCTTGTAAATGTGTCCTTGCAAATATATCCTTGTTGTACTTGATTATAGTATATTTATCTTTGTTAATTTATGGTTTACTGAATTCTAGTTTGGTTTTTGCATGTCTAATTTCATTTAACTTCTTTTTAAAATCTAATTTTCTCTGGTGTATCATTAATGAGTGCTTGAATTTCAGAAACCATAAGCAGTCTGCCATCATCGATGTAGAAACCATTTTATGTTTCTTTCTCTCTCTCAACTGAAATAAGAGCAACATTATATTTGATTTTATAATGTGGTTCTATATTCTGCAAATTCAAATCTTGTAGAATGCTTGAACACTTAAAATGTGAGTATTCTAGATTAAAATTGCAGTGTCTTTACAAGGATCTGTATTTAAAATTCTTTCAAGAAGTCTATAACATAATACTTTCTATTTTATTTTATTATTTTTTAAAGATTTTATTTATTTATTTGACAGAGAGAGACAGTGAGAGAGGGAACACAAGCAGAGGGCAGTGGGAGATGGAGAAGCAGGCTTCCCGCTGAGCAGGGAACCTGATGCGGGGCTCGATCCCAGGACCCCGGGATCATGACCTGAGCTGAAGGCAGATGCTTAACGACTGAGCCACTCAGGCACCCCCTAATATTTTCTGTTTTAAAACTAAAATTTGAAAATTTGGGGTCATAATACAGTTTTCCAACTAAGTACTAAGGAATAAAGAAGATATTTCTATACAACTAGCTCAGAGAGGTCTAAATATTTAGCCTTGTGTTAACAGATATATTTGACCTTGAAAGGGAATAATAGCATAAAGTGTATTGAAGTGCAATTTGGAAGTCTTTCTAAATCTAGATTTAATATGTTTATTAACATTCACATAGATAAGTGTCTACACAAAGGACTGACAGGAAAGATTGAAGGATTGAAAGATTGAAGAGAAATATGTCATTTTTAGGGATAGGAGCCAGACCCTGAATTTTTAAAAACATCCTCATGAAATAATTGAAACAGAAGGATGAGCATTTCCACATCACCTTTCATTCAATCACAGTAACTTAGAAATGACTGGCTTTACAAAGCTTGACATTAATTTTACTTTTGAACCCTGTCAATTCCCACTTATTCCTTTAGTATTATCAAGATGGGTGGGGGGATCTTGGAAACATGATGGGAGCAGTATAGTTATAGGCTTTTATAAGTCACATTTTATCAATCCATCCAAGTTGATGGTTAGCTTTGCTATCTCATTTCCGGCCAGTAGTTGACTTTTATGATTAAAGTTGCAAATGACCCAGTATTACTCATTTAATAACTATAAAGTTAAATTTATTTTTCTCTATTTCACACAGTACTGTTTGTTCAAATTCCCCCATTGCTATGGTCATTTGGTTAAGCCAGGTCACTTTATTCTTCCTGTATTATAACTTGTTTTAGTTTCCATCCTCCACCTCTAGTGACCCATCCTGCACAATGTGGAGACATCAGCCTTCCCAAAATACCAATTTCACTCACCTGCTAAAACTTGGAAAGATTCTGTAACTGGTATGTAACGTACCCAAAATAGAGGAAATAATGCAGATATTTTATTTTACTTTTTATTATTTTTATTTTATTATACTTTTATTTTATATTTTATTTTATTCTATTTTATTTTATTTTATAGAAAGAAAATGAGTGGGGAGGGGAGGAGCAGAGAGAGAGATGGAGAAACAGACAACCCACTGAGTAGGGACTCAATGCTCCATCCCAGGACCCTGAGATTATGACCTGAGCCGAAGGCAGATGCTTAACCGACTGAGCCACCCAGGTGCCCCTAATGCAGACATTTTAAAGACACCTGTACTGGATGGTAGGTGGCCCTCTACTGCCTGGATCTGGTCCTCAGATCACTTCTTTCTCTCTTTTTACAGCATCGTAGTCAGCTTTTGGAATATGGAGTCAATGAAGTAGTAAATATAACCACAGTGTACTCCAAAAGCAATGACGTCGGGACAGTTTCCTTCTAATGAAGGGTGTTTTCAAATCAAGTGCTCTGAGTTAGGTACTTCTGTCAGGTTTTTATCCATTCAGAAGATGGTTCATGAGGACACTGAAAACAGCATTTGAAGGTTTCTATTTCATCATTAGGTTACTCTACTTGGACAAAAAATTCTATTGCTGGGACCTGCTTTTTCTGAGCCCGAAATAAATTATGGGTGGAAAAAATTTAAACAAATGTCTCAGAGCATTGGAGGAAAAAAACAAACTATACAAAAATGCCTCAAGAGAAAATTATTTCAATGACTTGCCAGATAGGAAGAATGAAGCCATTATGCCTTAAGCTAGCAGTTAAGGCCTTCCACTGTCTGGCCATAAATTGTTTTCTCCACTCCTACAATCCTATTATCTAAAGCCAAGTACCATCCATACTAATTCTCCAAATGTGCACTGCTCACCATATCTGAGAACTGTTCCATCCAACAAACCAACTGATATTTGTTTCAACAGAGCTCTAGCTTAAAGTGCATTTCATTTCTGCAGCCTACAGCCTTTACAAATGATGGCTCCTTTATAAAAATACCATTCTTTTCTGTACCTTCTATAAAAAACTTCAGCCCAGATTTCTGTCTCCTTACTCACATGGTCCATGGAAATTACTGAGCATCTTTCTTACTTAGCATTTATTGCTTCTTGTCTTTTATTATTAGTTATCTTTCCAAAGGTTTATGTGTTGCCTTTTCCACTTAGAGTACAAACTCAAATAAGAATAAAAACTACCATGCACTGTTGTGAATCCTTCATAAACCCCAGAATAAAATAAATATGTAGACAATAATTTAAAACTACCCATTACTAATTATATTTGTAATATGCATATAACTGTAAACTAATCAAGTTTCTAATATGTCATTTAATGAACCACAATAACAATATAAAAGTAGGATAAATTTAACTTAGTAATAAATAGGATGTTTAGGCAACATTGTATGAGAAGTTGGTATTTTAGTTCAATTTTATATAGTTGAAAATATTTTGTTCTATATATAGCTACACATGAAATTATAGTAATGTTTATAGTTCTTTAGTATCTCTTAATAATGAATTCTATTTAAGGATTTATATAGAACAGTGGTACTGTCTCTGCTGTGGAGGTCTCATGTGTCAAACTGATAAATGCCTGTCATTTTTTTTTGAAGATTTTTTTTGTTCATTTGAGAGAGAGAGAGAGGCAGAGCGAGCATAAGCAGGGTGGAGAGGCAGATGAAGAGGGAGAAGCAGACTCCCCACTGAGCTGGGAACCCAATGTGGGACTCGATCCCTGGAACTGGAGATCATGACCTGAGATGAAGGCAGATACTTAACCATCTGAGCCACCCAGGCGCCCCTGAATCATTTTTACCTAATTTCTTCCTATAAGTTACAAATCATTGAAATAAAAATACATGTAAATATACTATATCTATGTTTTTTCAAACCGAATTCTCTAGCTTCTTTAGAGAATTCAAGAGATTAAAAAAGTGAACAATCTACACATCAAAAGGTGAATTGGGATGTACATAATTGCACATGTCCAGTATGATATTTCAATAATGGAAGACTGTGGTTTATTTCCAAAGAGCCAATTTTGATGGAAAATATTTTGAAACATCTTGAATATTGGGTATAATTTTAATGATACTATCAAAGTTTTAAATTTTATTTTACCCTAAAGATAGATAATAAAATACCTAAGCATTTTCATCTATTTTGCAAAGGCATTAAAATTCTTTGTTAACAAATCTAAATATTTTTCTCTGTTGGAAATTCCTTAACCTTTTTCCCCCCAAACCAGAAGTTAGGAAAAATAATCAAAGAAAAAGAGTGGATAAAATTATATAATACCAAATAAGAAACAAGTTGTAGTTTCAGCATGACTGATGAGACAGGACATTCATTGACACCTACTTTCTCTTATTAATGAACTTATTTAAAATATACTATATACTTCACAGATGATTCAGAAAGACACATTTAACCCAAAAATACAGTATAATTTGATGTTTTTGATAAATATGTTTCTTGTTATTTTTCTTTTTTATTAGGATACTCTAAGACAAACATGTTTTACTTAAATATACAATAGTATTGTGTTCTATGCATAATACAAAGTAATACTTATTTGAGACAGTTTATAACCTTGGTTGTAAGAATAAAGGGAGAAATAATTCTCAAGAAATTTATAATTATATGGAGAAATAAGAAAAGTGACAAATTTGGTAGGACCAAATTTGGGAAGTTCCAAGCTACTGTCACAGTGTTGGCCTGATTCGCTTTTGGCTCTGCATCTCTCCGACCCATGTACCTCCAATGTGTTATGCTCTACTTTTATGTCCTATTTTAGATTTGAGGCTCAATTCTGCCATTAGTCAGATAAATTATGAAGATCTCTATATCAGTAGTTCATTTTTGGAAATAATTTTTTCCTGTTGTCAACTTGCCTTTGTCTGTCAAACACAGATCCCTAAGAAATACAACTGGGGCCATGACTTAGTCAAATGCATGTCTTTTTTTTTTTTTTTCTTATTCCTTCAACCCAGCATTTTTAAAAATTTTATTTCCAGTGTGATTAACATACAGGGTTATGTTAGCTTCAGGCATACCATATAGTGATTGAAAAGGTCCATATATTACTCAGTGCTCATCAAGATAAGTGTACTCTTAATCCCCTTCACTTATTTCACCCGTCTCCCTACTCATCTGTTTGTTTTCTATAGTTAAGTTATAATCTGTTGTTTGGTTTGTACCCCTTTTCCCCCCTTTGTTTGTTTTGTTTCTTAAATTCCACATATGAATGAAATCATATAGCATTTGTCTTTCTCTGACTGGCATATTTCATTTAGCATTATACTCTCTAGATCCATCCATGCTGTTGCAAATGGCAAGACTTTATTCTTTTTATGGCTGAATAATATTCCATTGTGTATATATACTAATCTTCTTTGTCCATTCATCTATTGATGGACACTTGGGCTGTTTTCACAGTTTAGTCATTGTAAACAATGCTGCAACAAACGTAGGGGTGCAAATATACCTTCAAATTAGTGTTTTCGTATTCTTTGGGTAAATACCATGTAGTGCAATTCCTGGATCTTAGGGTAGTTTTTTTGTTTGTTTGTTTGTTTTTTAGTTTTTTGAGGAACCTCTGTATGTCTTCCACAGTGGCTGCAACAGTTTATATTCCCACCAACAGTGCACAAGTGTTCCATTTTCTCTATGTCCTTGCAATATTTGTTGTTTCTTGAGTTTTTGATTTTTGACATTCTGACAGGTATGAAGTGATACCTCATTGTAGTTTTGATTTGCATTTCCCCGAAGATGAATGATGTTGGGCATCTTTTCATGTGTTTTGGCCATCTGGAAGACTTCTTTGGGGAAATGTCTATTTATGTGTTCTGCCCATTTTTAAAATTGGATTATTGCTTTTTTGGTATTGAGTTGTAGCTGTTCTTTATACATTTTGGACACTTACCCTTTATTAGATATGTAATTTGCAAATATCTTCTCCCATTCAGTAAGTTGTCTTTTAGTTTTGTGGGTTATTTCTTTCATTGTGCAGAAGCTTTTTATTTTGAGGTAGTCCCAATGATTTTTTTGTGCTTTTGTTTCCCTGCCTCAGGAGACATATCTAGAAGGATGTTGTTAAAACCAGTGTCAGAGAAATTATTGCCTGTGCTCTCTCCTAGAATTTTTATGGTTTCAGGTTTCACATTTGGGTCCTTAATCTGTTCTGAGTTTATTTTTCTGTATGGTATAAGAAAGTGGTCCCATTTTATTCTTTTGCACGTTATTATCCAGTTTTTTCCAACACCATTTGTTGAAGAGTCTTTTTTCCCATTGCACATTCTTGCCTTCTTTGTTAAAGATTAATTGACCATATAATTGTGTCTTTATATCTAGGCTTTCTATTTTGTTCCATTGATCTATGTGTCTTTTTTTTTTTTCCAGTATCATACTGTTTTGATTACTACGGCTTTGTGATATAACTTGAGGTCTCAAATTGTGATATCTTCAGTTTTGTTCTTTTCAAGATTGCTTTGGTTATTCAGGGTCTTTTGTGGTTTCATACCAATTTTAGGATTGTATGTTCTAGTTCCATGAAAAATACTGTTAGTATTTTCACAGGGATTGTGTTAAAGGTGTAGATTATTTTGGGTAAATTCTTTGTTGTCATCTCAACAATCCGACAGAATGTTCACCAAAACTAGATTCTTCTCAAGAAGCTGCTTTATTTGCTTATACATAAGAAGCAATTCATCATCTGTTCAATGTTTATCATGAGATTCCAAAAATTCAATCACATCTTCAGGCTCCACTTCCAGTTCTCTTGCTATTTCTACCACATCTGCTGTTACTTCCTCCACAGAAGACTTGAACCCATCAAAGTCACTCATGAGGGTTGGAATCAACCTCTTCCACATTCCTCTTAGTGTTGATATCTTGACTTCTTTTTACAAATCACAAATGTTCTTAATGGCATCCAGAATAATGAATCCTTTCCAGAATGTTTTCCATTTATTTTGTCCAGATCCATCAAATGAATCACTCACTATATATGGCAGCTATAGGCTTATGAATTGTATTTCTTAAATAATGAGAGTTGAAAATCAAAATAACCCCTAGATTCCTGCCCTGCAGAATGGATGTTGTATTAACAGGCATGAAAATAATATTCATCTCATTGTACATCTCCATCAGAGCTCTTGGGTGACCAGGTGCATTGTTAATGAGAACTAATCTTTTTTTTTTCTTTTTTTTTATTATGTTTCTCACCATACATTACATCATTAGTTTTTGATGTAGTGTTCCATGATTCATTGTTTGCGTATAACACCCAGTGCTCCATGCAGAACATGCCCTCTTTAATACCCATCACCAGGCTGACCCATCCCCCCATCCCCCTCCCCTCTAGAACCCTCAGTTTGTTTCTCAGAGTCCATAGTCTCTCATGGTTCATCTCCCCCTCTGATTTCTGCCCCCCTTCATTTTTCCCTTCCTGCTATCTTCTTCTTCTTCTTCTTTTTTTTTTTTAACATATAATGTATTATTTGTTTCAGAGGTGATTCAACAGTCTTACACAATTCACAGCACTCACCATAGCACATACCCTCCCCAATATCTATCACACAGCCACCCCATCCCTCCCACACCCCACCACTCCAGCAATCTTTTGAAAGGAATCTCTTTTTTCTGAGCAGGTCTCAATAGTGAGATTAAAATATTCAGTAAACCATGTTGTTAACAGATAAGCTGTCATCTAAGCTTTGTTTTTCCACTTATAGAGCACAGGCAGAGGAGATTTAGCATAATTCTTAAGGACCCTAGGATTTTTGGAATGGCACATGAACATTGGCTTCAACTTAAAGTCACCAGCTGCTAACAGGAGAGTGAGCTGTTCTTTGAAGCTTTAAAGCCAGGGATTGGCTTCTCTCTTGCCATGAAATTCCTAAGTGGCATCTTCTTTCAATAGAAGGCTGTTTTGTCTACATTGAAAATATGTTATTTATGTAGCCATGTTCGTGAATTATCTTAACTAGATCTTTTGGATAACTTGTTGCAGTTCTTACATCAGCCCTTGCTGCTTCACCTTGCATGTTCGTTGTGGAGACGGTTTCTTTCCTCAAACCTCATGATTCAACCTCTGTTGGCTTCCAACCTCTACAGCTTTCTCACCTCTCTCAGCCGTCATAGAATTGAAGAGAATTAGGGCCTTGCTCTGGATTAGGCTTTGGCTTAATGGAATGCTGTGCTGGTTTGATCTTCTGTTCAGGCCACTAAAACCATGGGGTAGCGTCTGGTGTTCTGAAGCCTCATTTCCTCCATATCATCAATAAAGCTGTTTGGGTATCTTCACGTTTTCCCTGGAGTAGCACTTTTAATTTCCTTCAAATGCTTTTCTTTTGCATTTATCATTTGGTTGATTGGCACAAGAAGTCTAGCTTTCAGTCTGTCTTGGCTTTTAGGATAACTTCCTCACTAAGCTTAATCATTTCTAGCTTTTGATTTAAAGTAAGAGATGGATGACTTTCTTTTGCTTAGACAATTAGAGGCCATTGTAGGGTTATTAATTGGTCTAATTTCAAAACGGTTGAATCTCAGAGAATAGACAGGCTCAAGGAGAGGGAGACAGAAGGGAGTATGGCTAGGTGGTGGAGCATTCAGTCAGAGCACACATTCTTACTGGGTTTGCTATCTTATTTGGGTGCAGTTTGTGGCACCCCAAAACTATTACAGTAGTAACATCAAAGATCACAGGTCATTGTAACAAATATAATAATAAAAAGAAATGTTGCAAGAATTACCAACAGAGTGAGCAAATGCTGTGGGGAAAAATGGCACTGATAGACTTGTTTGATGCAGGGTTTTCACAAACCTTCAATTTGTAAAATCAATATCTGAGAAGCACAATATATCAAAGTGCAATAAAATAAGATATGCCTGTAATTTCAGTTAATACAAAGAAAACCAATATATGCCCAAGAGAAAACATTGTTATTGATATTATGAATAATAATGGTATAAATATAAATGTGTGTATATAAAAATATGGAACATATTGAAAAATATGTCATAAAATGTTTAAATTAGTTTTGAAATAAAATATTTACTTTTTTTAACCAAATATACCATCCAGGTTTATACTAGACTGTATAAACTCCATCTTTTGACCTTATTTAGTGTATAACGTTTACTCAGATTTTACAACTAAATCATATTTAGTGTATAACACTTAATCAGATTTTGTTTAGAAAATTTATTTTAGCTTGCTCAGTTATAATAGTATTCATGATATCAATGAAATAGATTCAGTTTTTTACCACAGGTCCTCTATTCATACTAAAATATTTTATAATTTACACAGAAATGGCAGAAGTTAATTATTCTCCTTTCAGAAACTTGGATTACAATATCAGGAGTTCATTTACTTGTATTTATTAATATATTTTAAGAGATAAATTTCTAAAAACAATCTTTTTAATGTAAAATTTTGATATAATAAACATATACCATAGTGGGTATGTAGCTCTCATTTTACATTTTATTCATCTGTTTATCTTTTTTTTATTGTCATTTAGTTGTACATAGTATCCAAATAGCCTGTACTAAGGTAGCAAATATAAGTTGTCCATTGTACAATCCATGTTAACATTTCCATTAACAAGTTCGTAGTGGTAACCAAATGGGGATGGAATGGATATTTCTGAAAGTACTGCCCAGAGAATGGCCTTGCTTTTGGCCAAATGTCTTGTAAAGTGCCATATTGATTTTGTTATAAGAAACATTTGATATTCTGAAAAGAAATCAATAGGCGTCCCAAATAATTTAGATACTATCTCTCAAATCAATACTAGTGTATATTGCTTTCCATTACCTATTTGATGTTACAGTTTGAAGTCTATATTTTTTAAATTTACATTATTATTTATATGTTATAAACACTAAAAAAGTGATCTTTTACATATATTATTTTTAAAGAATAATTACTTTTAAAAAGACTCTAGTTTTGCTTTGATAAATGATTAAAATAAGGATATTTCTCTGGATTTTGGCTTATCTTTTAATAAATCTGTTAAAATAATAGAATAATATGCCTATGCTTTGATAATTTCAAAGTTTTTTTTAAGAAATTTAAAGAGGATTTAGAATTCAGTAACATTTCGAAAGGAAGGATATATTAAAAGAAAACCAATTAATAAAAATCATACCAAGTAATCTTGAGTTAACCAAAATACATTTTGTGAATGTTTATTTTTATGTTAATATTTAACAGTCATGATAATTGAGTGTGGCTACCAAATATTTGTCATTAAGAAAACCAAAATGCTGTTGTGCTAGTCCATGAAAGTACAAAATCACTTAGGATTTGACTGCTTTAAATAGTCTTGGATAATTCATTTATCCAATTATTAGGTTTCTAAGTCAATTCATTGTAACTGATAAGCTATGTTAACACATAAGCTTTTGAAAAATAGGCAAGTTTCTTAAATAAGCATATTTAATATGTTTAGATAAGTAAGGAAAACTGAATGTACTATTTCAAAGTTTTAGGTTATACATTTCTAATGTGAAGCTATGCCTAAGGGTTAGCTCTTAGAAGAGGTTCATAGTGTCAGTTCACATATTAATAAATAAAAATTGACAAAAATCAAAATCAATATTGGTAAGTTTTTTTTTTATAGATTCATAGTGGCCAGTTAAGTAGCATGGAACGGGGCCACTGGAATGCCCCATCTCTAAATGTGAGTCACAGTAGTGGCTTTACAACCTTGGGGAAATTCTTCAGCCTTAGAAATCGTGTTTCCATTTCTATAAGTGGCAATAACATCACTTTCATGGCACTGTGAAGATTCAATTAAATAATGTAACATTAAGATCTGAGAATACACAGATCTTACCCAGTAAATGGTGGTTTTTTTTCTTAAATGTAGGTTAAATTTATTTTAAAATTGTTTCCCTTTTGATAGGAAAATCTCTCATTACTTGTCATAATTTTAGAAGCATTTATTTCTATTATGCTTATCTATCATAGGGTTTATATAGAGTATTAGTTATTAGATGGTAAACTTTCTCACCAGCAATGATTTTCAAACAGAATGGCAGATTTGAGTATATACCCCTTACCTTAAGAAAATGATGGCATAGAAATCAAAATTGCTTATTCATATGATTGTTTATACTATCTTCTTCAATCACCTCGGTGATGTGATGTGGGCAGTTGGGCTGAAGGCAAAATGGGACTGAGGCCAATTTTCCCCAGCCACTATTACCCAGATACCTGGGACAGATTGATGACTCTGGACCAAGTGGCAGTTTGTTTAGTGTAGCTGTTCCAGCTCCTCTGGCCACTCCATATTTATTAACCATTCCAGATGCACTAACTATATTGGGCACTCTGAATCATTAGGATCAATGATAAGCCACTTTCAACTTCCTGTGAGTCCCTACTTGACCTTGAAAAAAACATACCTGATAATAGGTTAATATGTGTGTATGTACATACATATATATGTCATATATCATATATCAAGGTTCTTTAGAGAAATCAAATCAAGAGTTTATGTTGGAAATATAACAAAGAGTATATGTTATATGAATTGTGGGAAAGGTGAATAGGGATGCTGTGGGTTTGTGTGGGAAGCTACTTCAATAATTGAGGCAAAGAGTGCCAAGCAGGGAACATCCTCCCTTTCCTTATCACACAAGCCTGTAACCATGGCTATTACTGTCTAAAATGCAGATATTAAGAAAGTCAACCTAAAGTTGGAGACAAATTCCTTCTTGGCTGGGGCACTTTCCCTCCCTAGGGGGTTGAGATGAGTCACTTGTGCAGCTGATGTCTTTGCTAAGGACTTGTTCTCGAAGCTTCTCCCAGCAGATTCCAGAGTAATGCAGCATTTGGTATGCTCCACATGTCCCCACACCCTGATTTACCTAGTCTCCCCAGGAAGCCTGTCAGCAGGTATACCCTAAGGGACAGCACTGTGTCCTCCAGCAGGAAGCAGGGGCTTTGGGGGCTGAGCACCAGCTCCCTGCACCTTCCCAGCTGACCACAGTCCCTGCATCCCTTATCTGTGGGGCCTCCCAGCCCAGGGCCTAAGTCCATGAAGATGGATCCAGCTGGGATCCAAGGGTGAGCCTGGGGCCTGGGGCAGACTTGTGGCTCTAAGCATGGGGTCTGGGCAGAGCCCCCAGGAACCCTCTGGCCTCATAGCTAATAGTTAATCCCAACCTCCAAAAAAAAAAAAAAATTGAGACAAAAAGATGATACAATCTTTGAAGATTTGTGGCAATAGAAATTGAGAAGTGGGTGTGTTTTAAATATATATTGAATATGGAACCAATAAAACAAATTGGATAGGGAAGGGGAGGAAAATGTAGTAATTAAGTGTAACTCCTAGACTTTTGGACTGTACATCTGGGTTTTGATGGCATTTTCTGAGATTGGAAATAATGGACAAGAAACAGGCTTTGGGAATTTTTTCATTTTGGATGTGCTATATTTGAGCTATGTATCAAATCCCAGAAAGGAGGCTTCATGCAGTTGGGTAAATAGGCATAAAAGTCAAGAAATCAGAGATTATAGAGAGTGCTAGAATATATTTTTGAGAATCATCAGTATGGAAATACTTTACAAGGCTTGAAACCAGATGAAATCCTTTGGAGAGATGCATTCGACATCATGGACTGAAAATGCCAGCCTTGAGAGAAAATCTGGAAGAGTGTATTTAGCAAAGGAGACTGGGAAGAAATAGCCAAGGGGTAGGAAGAAAACCAATAAAATGCAGAGTTAGAAAGTCCTAGGGAAGAAAATATTTCAAGAAGGAGGGAGTGGTCAACTTCACTGAAGGCTTCCAAGAAATCTTCTGTAATGACAACAGATAGGAAACAATGAATTTGGCAATATTGAGGTCTTTGGTAACCTTCCTACAAGAAGTTAAAATAATCGCAGAGGACAGAAGTCAGTATGCTGTGGATTGCAAAAGGAAAGGGAATGAGTATAAGGAGCTGTATTTGTTCCTCTTTAAAAAAGTTTTATTCTGAAGAGTAGAGAATGGGGAATACCTGGGAGGATATCCATGGTAAAAGGGAAATTTTGTTTTGAATTTCTTTTTTATTTTAGAATAATGCTGGAATTGTCCTTTCTCTTTTACAGAATATTAGAATACCAAACAGAAAAAAAAAATCACATAGTAAAACAAGGATCAATATCTTTAGAATGAGAGTGAATGCCAAAGGAGCACACAGAGCAGAGGTGACTTTGGGAACCATAGAAATACTTCTGCTCTGCAACAGAAGGAAAGATAAAGCATATGTATACAGGTTTAGTCATATTTGTAGATTTGGTGATAGAAGATGAAGGAGTCTATTTAAACTGTTTCTGTTATCTCACTGAGGTATAAAGATAAGGTCATCAGATGACAAAGGGATGGGGATGTTGGAATATGTAGAAGAGCAGACTTTGTGCAATCACCCTTATCGTATATGGGGAATTGCACTCACTAGGAAAGTGTGATAGGATGGCTACGAAATGTTCTTTTGAGTTTTGTGGTCATGAATTAAAATTAGACAAGTTCACACAGTGGTGTGATTTTCTCCACCATTTTAGGTGGTCCTTTACGCAACAAAAGGCAGATGGGTGGGTATACCTCGTGTATTAGTTTTCTAGGGCTGCTGTAATAAAGTACCACAAACTTGGTGGCATAAAACAATAGAAATATATTGTCTCTCAGCTCTGGAGGCTAGTGATCAAAGTATTAGCAGGGTCATGCCCCCTCTGAAACTTATAGGGGAACCTTTTCTCGCTTCTTCCTAGCATCTAGTGGCTTATTGACCATATTTGGGATTCCTTGGCTTGCAGTTTCATAACTCCATTCTCTGCTTTTGCAGTCCAATGACATTCCCTCTGCATTTCTCTACCTTTATATGGCTGTGTTCTTATTAATGACATCTGCAATGAACCTATTTCAAATAAGGTCATATTCTGAGGTACTGGGGTTTAGGATTTTGATATGTTTTTCAACAGGTAGCATAATTTAATTCACAATATCTGGGTTGATGTTTTTGCCAGGGGAGTATGACTGAGGGAGAGACACAAAATGAACTGATTTCTTATAATTCCAGGAAAGTCAGCTACATTTTTAGAACTCAGCTTGCTTACTTATAAAATGGAAGAGTTGGTCTGATGATCTTTTATGTATTTTCCATCCTTATCATTATATGATGTATTCATTGCTATTCTCTTTTTAATGTTGTGTTAATCACCATACATTGCATCATTAGTTTTTGATGTAGTGTTCCATGATTCATTGTTTGCATATAACACCCAGCGTTCCATTCAAGACATGCCGTCTTTAATACCCATCACCGGGCTAGCCCATCCCCCCACCTCCTCCCCTCTAGAACGCTCAGTTCATTTCTGAGTCCATAGTCTCTCATGGTTTGTCTCTCCCTCCAATTCCCCACCTTCATTTTTCCCTTCCTACGATCTTTTTTTTTTTTTAACATGTAATGTATTATTTGTTTCAGAGGTACAGGTCTGTGATTCATCAGTCTTACACAATTCACAACACTTACCATAGCACATACCCTCCCCAATGTCTATCACCCAGCCACCCCCTCCCTTCTACACCACACCACTCCAGGAATCCTCAGTTTGTTTCCTGAGATTAAGAATTCCTCATATCAGTGAGGTTATATGATACGTCTTTCTCTGATTGACTTATTTCACTCAGCATAATACTCTCCAATTCCATCCATGTCACTGCAAATGGCAAGATTTCATTCCTTTTGATGGATGCAAATATTCCATTGTGTATATATATATATATATATATACATATATATATATATATATATACCACCTCTTCTTAATCCATTCATCTGCCAATGGACATCTTGGCTCTTTCCACAGTTTGGCTATTGTGGACATTGCTGCTATAAACATCGGAGTGCATGTAACCCTTTGGATCCCAACATTTTACCTTTGGGGTAAATACCCAGTAGTGCAATTGCTAGGTCATAGGGCAGCTCTATTTTCAACTTTTTGAGGAACCTCCATACTGTTTTCCAGGTGGTTGCACCAGCTTGCATTCCCACCAACAGTGTAGGAGGGTTCCCCTTTCTCCGCATCCCTGCTAACATCTGTCGTTTCCTGACTTGTTAATTTTAACCTGTCTGGTGTGAGGTAATATCTCATTGAGGTTTTGATTTGGATTTCCCTGATGCCGAGTGATGCTGAGGACTTTTTCATGGGTTAGTTGGCCATTTGGATGTCTTCTTTGGAAAAATGTTCATGTGTTCTGCCCATTGCTTGATTGGATCATTTGTTCTTTGGATGTTGAATTTGATAAGTTCTTTATAGATTTTGGATACTAGCCCTTTATCTGATACGTCATTTGCAAATATCTTCTCCCATTCTGTCAGTTGTCTTTCGGTTTTGTTACTGTTTCTTTTGCTGTGCAAAAGTTTTTTATCTTGATGAAGTCCCAATAGTTCACTTTTGCCCTTACTTCCCTTGCCTTTGGTGATGTTTCTAGGAAGAAGTTGCTGTAGGAAGAAGTTGCTACGGCTGAGGTCGAAGAGGTTGCTGCCTGTGTTCTCCTTTAGGATTTTGATGGACTCCTGTCTCACGTTTAGGTCTTACAACCATTTTGAGTCTATTTTTGTGTGTGGTGTAAGGAAATGGTCCAGTTTCATTCTTCTGCATGTGGCTGTCCAATTTTCCCAACACCATTTGTTGAAGAGACCGTCTTTTTTCCATTGGACATTCTTTCCTGCTTTGTCAAAGATGAGTTGACCATAGAGTTGAGGGTCCATTTCTGGGCTCTCTATTCTGTTCCATTGATCCGTGTGTCTGTTTTTGTGCCAGTACCATGCTGTCTTGATGATTACAGCTTGGTAATAGAGCTGAAAGTCCAGAATTGTGCTGCCACCAGCTTTGCTTTTCTTTTTCAACATTCCTCTGGCTAATTCGGGGTCTTTTCTGGTTCCATATAAATGTTAAGATTATTTTTTCCATTTCTTTGAAAAAAGTGATTGGTATTTTGATAGGGATTGCATTGAATGTGTAGATTGCTCTAGGTAGCATTGACATCTTCATAGTATTTGTTCTTCCAATCCATGAGCATGGAACTCTTTTCCATTTCTTTGTGTTGTCCTCAATTTCTTTCATGAGTATTTTATAGTTTTCTGAGTACAGATCCTTTGCCTCTTTGGTTAGATTTATTCCTAGGTATCTTATGGTTTTGGGTGCAATTGTAAATGGAATCGACTCCTTAATTTCTCTTTCTTCTGTGTTGTTGTTGGTGTATAGGAATGCCACTGATTTCTGTGCATTGATTTTATACACTGCCACTTTACTGAATTCCTGTATGAGTTCTAGCAATTTTGGGGTGGAGTCTTTTGAGTTTTCCACATAAAGTATCATATCATCTGCAAAGAGTGAGAGTTTGACTTCTTCTTTGCTGATTTGGATGCATTTTACTTCTTTTTGTTGTCTGATTGCTGTGGCTAGGACTTCTAGTACTATGTTGACTAGCAGTGGTGATAGCAGACATCCCTGCTGTGCTCCTGACCTTGGGGGGAAAGTTCTCAGTTTTTCCCCATTGAGAATGATATTCGCTGTGAGTTTTTCATAGATGGCTTTTATGATATGGAGGTTTGAACCCTCTATCCCTATACTCTGAAGAGTTTTGATCAAGAAAAGATGCTGTACTTTGTCAAATGCTTTTTCTGCATCTATTGAGAGGATCCTATGGTTCTTGTTCTTTCTTTTATTAAGGTATTGTATCACATTGATTGATTTGTGGATGTTGAACCAACCTTGCAGCCCAGGAATAAATCCCACTTGGTCGTGGTGAATAATCCTTTTCATGTACTATTGGATCCTACTGGCCTGTATTTTGGTGAGAATTTTTACATCCATGTTCATCAAGGATATTGGTCTGTAATTCTTTGTGATGGGGTCTTTGTCTGGTGTTGGGATTAAGGTAAAGATGGCCTCATAAAACAAGTTTGGAAGTTTTCCTTCCATTTCTGTTTTTTGGAACAGTTTCAGAAGAATAGGTATTAATTCTTCTTTAAATGTTTAGTAGAATTCCCCTGGAAAGCCATCTGGCCCTGGGCTTTTGTTTGTTGGGAAACTTTTGATGACTGCTTCAATTTCCTTAGTGGTTACGGTTCAGTTTTGGTAGTTGATACATCTCTAGGAATGCATCCATTTCTTCCAGGTTATCTAATTTTCTGGCATATAGTTGCTCATAATATGTTCTTAGAATTGTTTCTATTTCTTTGTTGTTGGTTGTGATCTCTTTCATTCATGATTTTATTTATTTGCGTCCTTTCTCTTTTCTTTTTGATAAATCTGGCCAGGGGTTTATCAATCTTATTAATTCTTTCAAAGAACCAGCTCCTAGTTTCGTTGATCTGTTCTACTGTTCATTTGGTTTCTGTTTCATTGATTTCTGCCCTGATCTTTATTATTTCTCTTCTGCTGGGTTTAGGTTGTATTTGCTGTTCTTTCTCTAGTTCCTTTAGGTGTAGGGTTAGGTTGTGTATTTGAAACCTTTCTTGTTTCTTGAGAAAGGTTTGTATTGCTATATACTTTCCTCTTAGGGCTGTCTTTGCTGCATCCCAAAGATTTTGAACAGTTGTGTTTTCATTTTCATTTGTTTCCATGAATTTTTTAAAATTCCTTTTTAATTTCCTTGTTGACCCATTTATTCTTTAGTAGGACGCTCTTTAGCTTCCATGTATTTGAGTTCTTTCCAACTTTCCTCTTGTGATTGAGTTCTAGTTTCAAAGCATTGTGGTCTGAAAATATGCAGGGAATGATCCCAATCTTTTGGTACTAGTTGAGATCTGATTTGTGACCTAGGATGTGATCTATTCTGGAGAATGTTTCATGGGCACTAGAGAAGAATGTGTATTCCGTTGCTTTGGGATGGAATGTTCTGAATATATCTTTGATGTCCATTTGGTCCAGTGTGTCATTTAAAGTCTTTATTTCCTTGTTGATCTTTTGCTTAGATGATCTGTCCATTTAAGTGAAGGGGGTGTTAAAGTCCCCCACTATTAATGTATTGTTGTTGATGTGTTTCTTTGCTTTTGTTATTAATTGGCTTATATAATTGGCTGCTCCCATGTTAGGGCATAGATATTTACAATTGTTAGATCTCCTTGTTGGATAGACCCTTTAAGTTTGATATAGTGTCCTTCCCCATCTCTTATTACAGTCTTTGGTTTAAAATCTAATTTGTCTGATATAAGGATTGCCACCCCAGCTTTCTTTTGATTCCATTAGCATGGTAAATGTTTTTCCACCCCCTCACTTTCAATCTGGAGATGTCTTTGGGTCTAAAATGAGTCTCTTGCAGACAGCATATCAATGGATCTTGTTTTTTTATCCAATCTATTTCTACCATTGTAGTTTACAGATCTCTGCTCCCAAGCTTCTTTCAGGATTTTCTTTTTCTCTGATACTCGTAAGTTTTACTATTAGATGTCGGGGTGTTGACCTATTTTTGTTGATTTTGAGGGGTGTTCTCTGTGCATCCTGGATTTTGATGTCTATTTCTTTCCCCAAATTAGGGAAGTTCTCTGCTGTAATTTGCTCCAATATCCCTTCTGCCCCCCCTTCCTCTTCTGGGTTCCCAATTATTCTAATATTGTTTCATCTTATCGTATCACTTATCTCTCGAATTCTGCCCTCATGATCCAGTAGTTGTTTATCTCTCTTTTTCTCAGCTTCTTTATCTTCCATTATTTGGTCTTCTATATCACTAATTCTCTCTTTTGCCTCATTTATCCTAGCATTTAGAGGCTCCATTTTTGTTTGCACCTCATTAATAGCCTTTTTGATTTCGACTTGGTTAGATTTTAATTCGTTTATTTCTTCAGAAAGGATTTCTCTAATATCTTCCATGCTTTTTTCAAGCCCAGCTAGCATCTTTAAAATTGTCATTCTGACCTCTAGTTCCGACATCTTACTAAAATCCGTATTGTTTAGGTCCCTGGCAGTCGGTATTGCCTCTTGTTCTTTTTTTTTTTTGAGGTGATTTTTTTCTGTCTTGTCATTTTGTCCAGATGAGAATAGATGAATGAGAGAACAAAATGCTAACAGTGTAACAACGACCCCAGAAAAATATACACTAAACAAATTAGAAGAGACCTGAAACCGGAGAAAAGAAATGGAAAGAAAGAAAAAAAGTAAAGAAAAAGAAAAAGATAAAAACAAACAAACAAAGAAACAGAATATGAACAAATAGGATCGGGCTGGTACATAGATCAGTGCCACACACTAGATTTTGGGCATATTTTGGTGTGTTAGAAGAAAGTGCCTCCCAAAATTTTAAAGAAAGAAACTTATATATGTACAAAAATAAGGGTAAATACAATGAAGGGATAGAATATGACTGTAAAGATGAAAATTATAAAAGATTTTATAAAAAGAATTGATAAGAAGTTGGTTGAAAAAGAAAGAAGAGGATTTAAAAAAAAAAAAAGGAGAGAATGCGGTCAGCCAGGAGACTAGAACAAAGCCATACACTAGAGATTTAGGATATATTTTGGTCTGTTAGAAGAAACTATATCCCCAAATTTTAAAGTGAGAACAACTTATATATATGTACCAAAAATAAGGTTAACTACTATGAAGGGATTGAATATAACTCTATAAATGAAAAATAAAAAAGATTTCTTAAAAAAGGGATTGATAAGATGTTGGTTGAAAAAGGGATAAAGAAAAATTCACACACACACAAAAAGAAATTAAAAAAATTAACTTTGAAAGACTAAAGAATGGGGGGGTGGGAAGCCATGAATTTTATGTGCAGTATTCCCCTAGCTCTGGAGTTCTGCTGTTCTCATTGGTCGGTAAACTTGGTCTTGGCCAGCTGTTCTTGCTGATCTTCTGGGGGAGGGGCCTGTTGCCACAGTTCCCAAATGTCTTTGCTGGAGGTGGAATTGCCCCTCCCTCGCCGATCCGCGCTAAGTAATCTGCTTGGGTTTGCTCTCCTAGTTTTTGTTCCTGGCAAGCTTTCCCTACAGCTTTGGAGGACGAGAGTGAAAATGGTGGCCTCCCAATCTCCACCCTGGAGGAGCCGAGAACTCAGGGCCCCACTCTTCAATGCGCCCCCAGAGAAAAACAGTCAGTCGCTCCCGTCTTCCCAGTCTCCAGCGGCACTCCGTGCTCACCAGGCCTGTGACCAAGCGTTTCTATCTCTGGCATCCAATCCGGTGTGGAGTCTCCAAACCCAGCGGATCCTTGTGGTGTGCTCCCGCGCCGCTCCTCCCGGGTGAGGAAGGGGAGTCTCCCCAGATCTGCCGATTGTTGGGTCCCTGCTGGAGGAGCAGTGGCCTGACTGGGCCGCGGATCACAGTTTATGGCAACCCTGAGCTGAGAACCCGCTCCTTGGCTCCATCTCTGTAGCGGCTTCCCTACTCTCAATCTTGGGAGCGCTACCTCGCTCAGGCACCCCCGGTCTTTCTGTGACCCCGAGGGTCCTGAGACCACACTGTCTTGGAAGCTTCCCCCCCCCGCCCCCCATTTAACCACTGGAGCTACGTCACTCAGCGAAGCCGACTTCTAAAAGTTCTGATTTTGTGCTCCGCGGCTCTATCACTTGCCAGAAGTGGCCAACGGAGGCCCCCTCCCCCACCGTCTATCCTCCCGAATATCACCTCGGATTCATTTCTCCGCATGTCCTACCTTCCAGAAAGTGGTTGCTTTTCTGTTCAGAGAGTTACTGCTATTCTTTTCTTCCATCTCCTGTTGAGTTCGTAGGTGTTCAGAATGGTTCGATCCCTAAATAGCTGATTTCCTGGGACCAGACAAAATTTAGGTCTCCTACTCCTCCACCATCTTGCTCCTCCCCCTTTCATTTGTATTCTTAATTTAAACTTTATTTTAGTCTAAGGGGTAAATATTTCCTATCACTTGTAGATAATATGAGACCTTTTAGGTTTATTCTTGAACAATTTCTACAAAATAAAAATGGACATGTAGACTTTGACTATTTTAGGGAGATCTCGAAGAAAGTTAACACAGGGATCATAAGATTCTGAAATATTTAGCTTGCTTATCTGTATTTACTGTTATTAATCAGAAAATTGATATGCTACATTGACTAAAGAAAACCTGAGCAGAAAGAAAACTAGTGGCTGAATTTGGGTCTGCACATTGACTGTAGCCCTTAAGCTAACCATAAGACTGATACTATTGAACTTATCTTTATATAATGCAATAAATAATATCTTGCAGTTTATTGATAAATGTAAATTGTGGTTTATTAGGAAAGGTACTCAAATATTATATACAAAAGAATTTATTGTAATTTTTATGATTTCAATATCAATACAGAGAAGAAAAAATATTGCAGTTCAGATATCACATCAGCTACTGTGATGACACTTGTTTTTCAAAGGCTGTACCTTGCTTCTAGTTCTGTTTTTAATTTTAAATTAGCTTGCTGAATATCTTCTTTCTGCAAGTTTTTAAAAAAAGCCTTTGGATTAACTTGTTGCCTTTCATCTCAGGAAAAATAGCATATATCTTTTTTGATGGATCTATTATTCAAAGGACAATGATGCTATTTGGTTGGCTACATTGTGTATAACTTATGTTCCAAATTATTATGGAAACATTTTTATTGAAAAGTAACAGAAAATTAAAAATACAGAGGTGAGTACCTTTTCTGTCCATACAATCAAGGGATATCAGCATTTTCTACCAGTCTAGGAAAGATTCATTTTATTCTTTAGGTTCTGTAATATTCTTAAAAACAAAATGTATTAACAGATAAAAATTAAAATAAGTAAATATGATTATTATCACTTTAAAAATGAGAATTATCCCTTTGTTTTAATTTTTAAAATAATACTGTGAAAAGAAATACACATGGAGAAAAATGCAGAGTGTAAAATGGCTGCTGAGTATCCTATGACTGTTATGTCATATATTAATCTCTGTTCATCTTTGTCTAAAGAAAGCATCAAATATGCATTCCTGGATTAAGAAGTAGATTCTTGCATTTCTCTGTGTCTTTGATTCCTCTACAAACCAAGCTGCATGAAACTCCAAAGTTTTATTTGATTTTTTGTTAAGGGATAAACTTGTGATGTTTAATTGCTACTCCTGCTTATCAGTTCACACGTATTTATTGTCAATCTATAATAATATACCTAAAGGTACATATATGTGGTAATGTATAAAGTAATAAATTTATACTGTAAGCATTTTATTACATGTGCATGATAAATTACCATTATTGTCATTATTATCATTATGACATTTTGTTGATAATATAATTAATATATAAGGACATTTAATTCAAGGTTCTTATTAAGAATTTACATTCTCGGGCACCTGGGTGGCTCAGTTTGTTAAGCGACTGCCTTCGGCTCAGGTCATGATCCTGGAGTCCCTGGATCGAGTCCCAAATCAGGCTCCCTGCTCGGCAGGGAGTCTGCTTCTCCCTCTGGCCCTCCCCCCCTCATGTATCCTCTCTCTCAAATAAATAAATAAAGTCTTAAAAAAAAAAAGAATTTACATTCTCTTTGGGGAGAAAGCAAGAAATTATTATTTTTAAAAAGATTTTATTTATTCATTTGAGAGATAGAGAGAGAGTGAGAGAGAACACAAGCAGGAGTAGAGGCAGAGGGAGAGGGAGAAGCAGACTTCTCACTGAGCCGGAACCCCGATGTGGGGTGCAATCCCAGGGCCCTGAGATCATGACCTGAGCCGAAGGCAGACTCTTAACCATCTGAGCCACCCAGGTGTCCCAGAATGCAAGAAATTGTTATAAAAACATGGACTTCGGACTCAGGCACAGCTGAGTTCAGATCCTGATTTTATCATTTGCTATCAGTGAGACCCTGGACTTTGTACTTTTTAGGAGAAATCCAAGGCAAATGAGGTCAAGCCTAAAGAGAATTATTAGTTCATATACCCTGTTGGGGGTAAGATTCATTTCCGTAACTGCTCAAACCAGGCGCTCAAATAAGTTAAGCAAAGTTCTGTTTCTTTCTACATATTTTGGTTCTGCCTTCCTCAATGTATTGATTTCAGTATGCATGCAGTTTCCCCCCCTTAATGCCAGAAAAATGGCCATGGCAGTTCCACACATACACTGTGTGTTGTATGCAAGATAAAGAATACTATGCTGTCTCTTATTATCCCCATTTCAAATGTAAGGGAACAGTTTGGTTAGCCTAGTTTGGTCACAAGACTTTCCATTTGGCAGGAGAGGACTGCCATTCATGAGAGCCTTGTCATGGTTATGTGGAATGAAAGAGGGGAGAGTGCCAAAGAAAAAATGATTGAAAAAAGAGCAGGGTATGAAAGAGATGATGGGAACTTAAAAATGGCATGAGTCCAGCTATATGTTCCTAGTTCTAGCTTTTTCAAATTAAAAATGTGAGTAATCACGTTTATGTCATGAGGATTAATGTAAATATATATGAAATATTTAGCACAGTGCATTGGATACTGTTTATTAATGACAGAAGTGTTATTATAATTACTATATTTTAAAAGTGACTTTTAATATTCATTTAATGCACATAAATATGTACCAATCATTCATGCTTGGTGGTGGAGAAAGAGAAATAAATAAAAATTCCTTCTTTCACAATATAAGACTATCATTTGTATATGGTTCTTTGTGTGTATACAACTATATACAAGCATGAACATGGGGGGAAGTGAGGAAAAGGAACAGGTACTTAAGAAGGCTACATTATATAAAATACAGTATTAACCTATAATAGTTAATATGAGAGTCCAGAGAAAGAGTGTTTGATTCTATAAGTTTAGACCAGGGACATCTTCAAAGAGAAGATAATGAAGTAGAATTTCAACTGAGTACAGGAGTTTTTTAGCCAGATACGGTAGTAAGGACATAACAGCATAAGCAATGGCTAGAGATAGGAAAAAAAATGTGTTATGTTTAAGTGACTAAAGAAATGTATTAGTCTTCTATTGCTGCATAAAGAAGAAATTACCACAAATTTAGCAGCTTAAAAAAAATACATGCTTTTTATCTCATAGTTTCTGTGAGTCAGGAGTCTGGGTATGGTTTAGCTGGGTCCTTAGCTCATGATCTCGCAAGGCTGGAATCAAGACATCAGGCATAGTGCATTCTCATCTGCAGGCTGGACTGGGGAACAACTCATTTTCATGCTTTTTCAGGTTGTGGGTGTAACTCATTTTCTGTGGTTATTTGACTGATGTCCTCATTTTCTTTTTGGTTATTGGCCTGGGACCACACTCAGTTGCCACATGATGCCACCAGTTCCTTTGCATGTTACCCTCTTCATAAACTCTCTGATGACATGACAGCTTCCTTCTTCAGAGTCAAGATGGCAAAGCCCCCTTCTCTCGCTCCCTCTCTCAGTAGTCTAAGATGGGGTCTTCTATACTGTAATATGATGATGGAAGTAACTTATATTGTGCCACATAACACAATCTAAGACCCCATCATATTTGCCATATTGCATTGGTGAGAAGTAAGTCATACTCAATGAGAGGAAATTATACAAAGACACGGATTATTGGGGATTCTTAATAAGATATATTTACCACAAGGCAACTTAATAAAGCTTGATGTAAGAATTAGTCCTAAGGGTAGAAAAAATAAATAGAAGCCATATTATGAAATGTTCTGAATTTTTTGCTAAGAAACTTGATTATTATTTTCTAGGAAATTGAGTATCATTAAGAAATTTTAAGCAGGTAAGTGGCATAATCAGATATTTCTTTGGAAAAGAACACTGCTGAGAAAATAAAGACTGGATTGGAGTAGGGGGTGAAAGGAGGGCAGGGAGATCAGTAAATGGCAGGAGTCCATGCAGGAGATGAGGAACCAGAAGGAGTGGGAACGGGAATGGAAGATTCATCATAAAAGATTCCATGTTTTGACTTTAAAAACATAATCTAAATTTGTGCCTGGAATACCATGTTAATAAGATAAATACTTTTTTAAAAGATGTACTTCTTTAATGAATGAAATTTTAAAACCTCATTTAAAAATGTGTATAGTGTCTACTCACTTGACATTGAGAGACTATAGGGTTTTCAATGTGCTATATTAACAATGATGTGTTGCCTAAATACTATGGAATTTGTACATTCAATAAATATTTTATTTAGCTATTTATAGTTTGTTAAAGTAAAATATGGATAATTTAATCATATTTTACTTAATAAAGAGAGATTCAGCTTATGGAAATCTTTTGGCTATGCATGATTCACTCTGGCACATAAATTAGTTGTACACATATTTGGCCCATCTGTATTCACTGTCTTTAGATTTGAGATGCTCTTTTGCAACTGAAGATACTTTATCCTTGGAATTCAGGACTAAGCACAAACATTGTCTGAATTGCCACATTGCCCCTTTAAATCAGATAACATTTCATTTCTCCTTCAAAGGCTAATATTCTTTTGTTTTGCATATGCTGTGAGGTCCTATGCTGACAGCAAAGCTGAATAGCAAAACCATCTGTCAGGCCCCAGGGGACTTTGCTATTATTCACTGCTTCTTCATGGTGTAAGGTCAATACTACAACAAGGTATGTTTCAATAAATATGCAGTGAGGAGAGAAATTGTCTCAAAGTTGGAACTACCAGCTTTCAATACAACTAGTGACAAAAGATCAGGGAAGTAGCCTTGAGGGTGTACAGACCCATTTGGGAATTGATTTCCATGGGGTTCTGAAGAGCTTTGTTCTGCAGGAAAAAAAAGTATATAGTAAAAGTGGCATCTTTTAAAATATCATCTTTCCACATAATCTCTCAAACAATACTGTTATAGCACCTGTGTATGTTTTATTGTCCACTGATACAACTAGAGGATATGATATGTAGAATTTTTTTTCCAAAGAGAAAAAACTCATTATGTTTAAAAAGAAAAAAAGAAAAGAGAGATTTGTGTTCAGCCATCTGTGGTGCTCACTATAGGTTAAGAATGTTGTCACTAGAGCATTGATTCCTGAGATAATTAATTCTAAATGGACTAAGTTAAGTATTAATGGCTTTCAAGAGTAGGCAAGCAGGATGAAACACATGTCACACCCACTTTTAATATACTGTTTTTGTCTAGAAATGCAATGCTCCATTGCATTATTTTGAACTAGGTTAATATTTCTAAGAGATAATAATGAAAACATCCATGGTCAATGAAACACTGTGCCAATCTTAAATATAAAAAATCTAATGTCTTCATTCTTTTTTTATTCTTTCCCTAAGTATAACTAAATTTCTGGTGAAACCCTATATATTTTCCACTTTTCTTGGCAAATTATACACAAATGTATTTTATCTTCTATACTTTTCTGTTTAAACTAGGTCTTTCTGGCTGCAGTGACAAATACCTTGAGGAATAAATAATATGCTCCTCATCAGGTATTCAGTAGCAGCAAGGTACATTAAGTACCAGGATAATTATTCATTAATAGGGAGTAAAGTGCTAAAAACAAACCAGAATTATTGTGCGGTTTTCTTAAACTACAATTTGCCTACGCTATCCTTCCCTAACTGCTGTTTTTGTAAGGACAAATATAAATTAAACATAAAAGACTTCTCCCCATTGGAAAAAAAGAGGAGGGCTTTCCTTCCTCTCCTTTATCTTAGAGCATTTACTTTAGACAAACTGCTGTTATAAATAGTTTCTTCTTTCTTTGAAAACTAGGTAGATCTTTTATCAACTTTGTGACTCAGGAATGTTTTTTCTCAAGAACTTGGGAACCATCCCTTTGAAATGCAATCATCAAGAAAGGTAGTATCCCCATCTCCAGTTTCTGTGGGAGAGTAGAAGCCCATCAGTGGGCACCTTGCTCCAAGTTGCAAAACAACCTCTTGTCTTAAAGACATGAGGAATTTATTTTCCCTCAAGATAAAGCCAGTAATCTAACACAGATGGTCCCCTCAATTCCCAAAGTTAGCATGAACTATTTGTAACAAAATTTGCAGTCAAGTTCTCTTACTTGAGGACTAATTATTGTTGACCTTAAGAAACGTATGTAATGGGGGTGCCTGGGTGCCTCAGTCAGTTAAGTGTCCAACTCCTGATTTCAGCTCAGGTCATGATCCTCAGGATCATGAGATCGAGCCTAGCATCAGGCTCCATGCCTAGCATGGAGCCTGCTTAAGATTCTCTCACTCTCTCTCTCAGAAAAAAAAAAAAAAAGTATGCAATGGATTGTATCTGCTTGGCTGATACAAATTGGTGAAAAATCTTTCTATCTTTTAAATTTTTAGCATATTGCCTATGGTATGCATCACATTCTGGTTTAATATCAATTAAATGATATTTTCTGGTCCTCATATCTTTGAAAAGAAGTTTTCTGGGTTGAGAGAAATTTTCTTTAATATTTAAAAAAGTTATTATTGAAGTTGACATAGAATGTTGTATTACTTTCATTTGTGCAACATAATGATTAGAGAATTCTATGCAATACTCCATGATTGCCACAAAAGTAGTTGTTACCGAACCCAAGTTTAGCTGCTTATTACTTGAAAGGCCAAATTGATTTGAAGTTTTGATTGGAAAGGGATTCGAGTTTTATTCAGGAGGCTGTCAACCTGGGGAGAAGGCGGACTCTATCCCAAAGCCAACTCTGGGGTTTCTGCCTGCCCCAGGGCTTTTAAAAGGGGGTTAGGGTAGTTAATCAGTACAGGGAATGCAGTGGCCGGCAACATTTCTATCATGTGCAGATTCAGTGGTGTCAACTAGATGTTATCTCAGAGCTTGGTGGTTGTGCGTGGGGGCTCGCCTCTTGTTTCTTGTTTCATGATGGGCAAGAGTACTCTGTTCTTTCTACGAAGGAGGGAAATGTCTACAGATACACAAAAGGAGGTTAGTAAGTCTTTTGTGTGACCTAAGAAAGAAAAAACATTTTGCCAAAAAAATTGCTGAGCTAATCAGAAAGCTGAGGTGGCTTCAAATGGACTTTTGGCCTCTGTGGCCTGGAAAAATTCTGGTCCTTCACTCCTCTGGGCCAATGGTCTATGAATCTGAAAGAAAGCAAATTAGTTTTTTTATATATCAAAAGATTTAGGTCAGTAAGTAAGGAGTGTGTTAATTTGAAGCAAGGTAACCTTTGAGATGGTTGGAGTGTTGTTATATAGTTACTGTCATCATAGTTATTACAATATTATTGATTATATTTTCTATGCTGTAATTTCATCTCCATCATTTATTTTATGACTGAAAGGTTGTACCTATTAACCCCCTTCACCTTTTTCAACCATTCCCCACCACGTCCCGGACCTCTGGCAACCACCAGTTTATTCTCTGTATTTATGAATCTGTTTCCGTTTTTGTTCATTTGTTCATTTGTTTTGATTTTTATATATCACACATAAGTGGGATCATGTACTATTTGTCTTTCTCTGTCTGATTTTTTTTACTTAGCGTAATACCCTCTAGATCCATCCATGTTGTCACAAATGGAAAGATCGCAAAGACTCAGGGATCATTTCTATAGTTTTTTACAAATGGAAAGATCTCATTCTTTTTAGGGCTAAATGATATTCCTTTGAAGGTATATACCACTTTTTCTTTATCCATGCGTCTCTCCAGGGACACTTGGATTGCTTCCATATCTTGGCTATTATAAATAATTCTGCAATAAACATTCTGGTGCATGTATCTTTTCAAATTAGTGTTTTCATTTTCTTTGGGTAAATACCTAGTAGTGGAATTACTGGATCATATGGTTTATCTGTTTTAAATTTTGGGGGAAACTCCATTCTGTTTTCTTTTTTTTTAAGATTTTATTTATTTATTTGAGGGGAGAGGGTCAGAGGGAGAGGGAGAGAATCTTAAGCAGGCTTCACACCCAGCATGGAGCCTGGTGCAGGGTTTGATCTCACCACCCAGAGATCATTACCTGAGCCAAAACCAAGAGTCAGGTGCTTAACCAACTGGGCCACCAAGGTGCCCCTACATTTTGTTTTCCGCAGTAGTTTTACCAATTTACTTTCCCACCAATTGTGCATGAGTTTTCCTTTTCTCCACATCCTCGCCAAAACTTATTATTTCTTATCTTTTTCATTTTAGTTTTTCTCACTTGTATGAGGTGGTATCTCATTGTGGTTTCAATTTATATTTCCCAGATGATTAGTGATGTTCAGTCTCTTTTTTATGTGTCTGAGGGCCATTTGTATGTTTTCTTTGGAAAAAAAGTCTATTCAGGTCCTCTGCCCATTTTTTAAATCAGATTGTTTGGGTTTGTTTGTTTGTATTATTTTTTGGTATTGCATTGTGTAAGTTTTTTCTATATAAGTTCTATATATTTTGAATATTAACCCCTTATCAGATATATTATTTGCAAATATCTTCTCCCATTCAGTAGGTTACTTTTTTCTGTTGATGGTTTTATTTGCTGTGAAAAAGCTTTTATTTTGGTGTAGTCTTATTTATTTTTTGCTTGTTTCCTTTGTCTGAGGAGACATATCTAGAAAAATGGTGCTAAGACTGATGTATGTCTAAGACATTACTGCCTATCTTTTCTTTTAGCTTTCAGGTCTCATACTTAGGTCTTTAATCCATTTTGAGTTTATTTTTGGTATGGTGTAAGAAGAGTGGTCCAGTTTCATTCTTTTGCATGTAGCTGCCTAGGTTTCCCAGCATCACTTACTGAAAATGTCTCTACTTGCCTCCTTTGTTGTAGAGTAATTGACCAAATAAGCATGGGTTTATTTTTGGGCTCTATTCTGTTCTATTGATTTATGTGTCTATTTTTGTGCCAGTATGATACTTTTTTGATTACTACAGCTTTGTAGTATATTTTGAAATCTAAGATTGTGATACCCCTGCTTTGTTGTTCTTTCTCAAAATTGCTGTGGCTATTCAAGGTCTTTTGTGGTTCCTTACAAATTTTGGGATTATTTGTTCCAGTTCTGTGAAAATGTTATTGGTATTTTGATAGGGATTGCATTGAGTCTGTGGATTGCTTTGGGTAGTATGGACATTTTAACAATATTCTTCCGAAAGATGAGCACAGAATATCTTTCCATTTATTATACCATCTTCAATTTCTTTCATCAGTGTTTTATAGTTTTTAATATACAAGTTTTTCACCTTCTTCATTAAATTTATTTCTAGGTATTTTGTTCTTTCTGGTGCAATTGTAAATGGAATTACTTATTTAGCTTCTCATTCTGACAGTTAATTATTAATATATAGAAGCACATTGGATTTTTGTATACTGATTTTGTATTCTATAACTTTACTGAATTCGTGTATTAGCTCTAATAGGCTTTTGGTGGAGTTTTTAGGGTTTTCTACATATAATATCACATTATCTGCAAATATGACAGTTTTACCTCTCCATTACCAATATGGATGACTTTTATTCATTTTTCTTGTCTGATTGTTCTGGCTAGAACTTCTAGTAGTATGTTGAATAAAAGTGGTAGAGTAGACATTCTTGTCTTGTTCCTGATGTTAGAGGAAAAGCTTTCAGTTTATTTCATTAAGTATGATGTAAGCTGTGGGATTTTCATACATAGCCTTTATTATGTTGAGGAATGTTCTCTCTATACCCATTTTGTTGAGAATTTTTATTATGAATGGATATCAAATTTTATCAAATGCTTTCTCTGCATCTATTTACATGATCAAGTAGTTTTCATTTTTTCTCTTGTAGATGTGATGTATCATGTAGATTGATTTGCAAATGTCAAACCATCCTTGCATCACTGGAATAAATCTCACTTGATTGTGAGATCCTTTTAATGTATTGTTAAATTTGGTTTGCTACTATTTTGTTGAGGATTTTGCATCTATGTTCATTAGCAGTATTGGCCTATAATTTTCTTTTTCTGTAGTGTCTTTGGTTGTTATCAGGATAATGTTGACCTTGTAGAAAGAATTTGGGAGTTTCCCTTCCTCTTCCTCTTCTAAATTATGGAATAGTTTGAGGAGAAATAAGTATTAACTCTCTTTCTTTCTTTCTTTCTTTCTTTCTTTCTTTCTTTCTTTCTTTACCAATTAAATTTCATTAATATCAGTCTGTTCAAATTTTCTCTTTCTTTTTGATTCAGTTTTGGAAGATTGTAGGTTTCTAGGAATTTATCCATTTCTTCTAGGTTGTCCAGTATTTTTAGAATACAATTTTTCATAGTGTTCTCTTATAGTTCTCTGTATTTCTTTTTTTAAAAAGATTGATTGATTGATTTGAGAGAATGAGAGAGAGGAGAGAGAGGGAGAGAGAGAGAGAGAGAACAGCAGGGAGTGGTAGAGGGGAAAGTCTCAAGCAGACTATGTGCTGAGCATGGAACCTGACATGGGGCTTAATCTCATGATCGTAAAATCACAACCTGAGCCAAAATCAAGTCAGATTGCTCAGCTGTACTACTCAGGCACCCCAGTACTCTGTATTTCTGTGATATCAGTTGTTACTCCTCTTTAATTTCTGATTTTATTTATTTGAGTCCTCTTTGTCTTTTCTTCTTGATGAGTTTGGCTAGAGATTTATCAATTTTGTTTATCTTTTCAGAGAACCAGCTCTTGTTTTTATTGATCTTTCCTACTTTTATATTTTTTAGTGTCTCATTAATTTCCACCTTACCTTTGCACTTCGTTTGCTCTTCTTTTTCTAGTTCCTTTAGATGTAAGGTTAGATTTTTTATTTGAGGTTTTTCTTGTCTCTTGAGGTAGGCTTATATCATTATAAACTTCCCATTTAGTTTGGCAAAAGCAGTATCCCAAAGATTTTGGATCATTGTGTTTTCATTTTCATTTGTCTCTGTGTATTTTTCTGATTTTCTCTTTGATTTTTTAGTTGACCCATTGGTTGTTAAGTAGCATGTTGTTTGTCTTCCATGTCTTCTTTTTTCAGTTTCTTTCTCATGATTGATTTCTAGTTTCATATTGTTGTAGTCAGGGAAGATGTTTGATGTGATTTCAGTCTTATTAAAATTTTTGAGACTTGTTTTGTGGCTTAACATATGATCTATTCTGGAGAATACTCCATGTGTGCTTGAAGAGAATGTGTACTCTGGTGGTTTTGAATGAAATGTTTTGTATATATCTGTTAAATCCATCTTGTCTAATGTGTCATTCAAAGCCACTCTTTCCTTATTGATTTCCTGTCTGGATGATCTAGGCATTGATATGGGATGTTAAAGTAGTCCTCTACCATTGTATTACTGTCATTTTCTTTCTTTATGTCTGTTAATATTTGCTTTTTTGTATTTAGGTGCTTTTATGTTAGGTGCATAGATATTTACAATTTGTTATATTATCTTGTTGGAATGTAATGCCCTTCTTTGTCTCTTGCTATAGTCTTTGTTTTAAAGTGTATTTTATCTGATATTAGTATTACTACCCTGGCTTTTGTTCCACTTCCATTTGCATGGAATATCTTTTACACATTCCTTCACTTTCAGTCTGTTTGTTTCTTTATGTCTGATGTGAGTCTCTTGTTATTTGATTGGAGCATTTAGTCTATTTACATTTAAGCTAGTTATTTATAGGTATGTACTTAATTGTCATTTTGTTAATTGTTTTCTGGTTGTTTTTGTAGTTTTTTCTCTCTTCTTCTCTTGCAATTTGATGACCTTTTTAGTGTTATGCTTGGATTCCTTTCTCTTTATTTTTTTTGTGTGTCTATTATACGTTTTTGATTTGTGGTTACCATTGGGTTTATATATAATATGTTATGTATAGAGCAGTCTATATTAAGTTGATGATTACTTAAATTCAAACACATTCTAAAAGTACTAAATTTTTACTCCCCCTACACATTTTATGTATATGTTGTTTTATATCCTTCTATTTTGTATATCCCTTGACTAATTTTTGTAGATATAATTGATTTTACTACTTTTATGTTTTAACCTCCTTACTTGCTTTATAAGATTAATCTTCTACCATTATATGTTTGCTTTTATTTGTGAATTTTTTTCCTTTCATAATTTTCTTATTTTTAGTTATGCCCTTTTATTTCCACTTAAAAAATTCTTTTTAATATTTCTTGTAGGGCTGATTTAGGGGTGTTAAATTCCTTTTAACTTTTGTTTATTTGGGAAAGTATTTAATCCTTCAATTCTCATTGATAATCTTGCCAGGTAGAGTATTATTGGTTGTAGGTTTTTTTCCTTTCAGCACTTTGAATATATGATGCTACTTTCTTCTAGACTGTATAATTTTTGCTGAAAAACTAGTGGATAGCCTTGTGAGGTTTCCCTTGTATATAAATTTTCTTTTCTCTGATTGCTTTAAGATTCTCTTTTTATCATTAATTTTTGCCATTTTAATTATGTGTCTTGATGTGGACCTTCTTGGGTTCATCTTGTTAGGCACTCTGTGTTTCCTTCTCTAAATTAGGGAAGTTTTCGCCTATTATTTTTTCAAATAAATTTTATGCCCTTTTCTTCTTTTCCTAGCGCAAATGTTATTATACTTGATGTTACAGAGTTCCCTTAACCTACTCTCATTTTTATTAGTTGGTTTTCTTTTGCTGTTTGGCTTGATTGCTTTCCATTAGCCTAGTTTCCAGATTGCTGATATGTTCTTTTTGTTTTTTAAAGATTCACTTATTTATTTGAGAGAGAGCAAGAGAGCAAGCATGCGTGAGCATGAGCTGGGGGGAGGGGCAGAGGGAGAGGGTGAGAAAAAATCCCAAGCAGACTCCTGCCTGAGTGTGGAGCCCCATGTGGAGCTTGATCTCACAACTCTGAAATCACAACCTGAGCCAAAAACCAAGAGTCAGTGGCTTAACTGACTGAGCCACCCAGGCCCCCCTGATTCATTCTTCTTTATCCTTTAATCTACTGTTGATTCCTTCTAGTGTAGTTTTCATTATCGTTATTTTATTCTTCAGCTCCGATTGCTTCTTTTTTATACTTTTTAATTTCTTTGAAGTTCTTACTGAGTTCATCCACTCTTATCCCAAGTCTGGTGAGTATCTTTATGACTATTACTTTGAACTCTTTATCAGGTAGTTTGCTTATATTTGTTTCCTTTCAACTCTTTCTGTGATTTTGTCTTGTTCTTTCATTTGGATCATATTCCTCTATCTCATTTTGTTTTACTGTCTGTATTTGTTACTATATTTAGGTGTGACAGCTGTGTCTCCTGGTCTTGAAAGTAGTGTAGAAGAGGTCTGTGGTGCACTAGAGTGCAGTCCCCTCTGGTCACCAGAATCAGTGCTTCAGGAGCATCCCCTGTGTGTGCTGCATGTGCTCTCCTTTTGTGGCTGAACCACAATTACTGTGGGCATACTGGTTGTTGGGGCTGGCTCTCAGCTCAGCTGGCTACTGTGATCCTGATGTGGGAGGGCAGGGCTTGTTCTCTGTGTTGCCAGGTTAAAGGCCTAGCTGTGGAAACTGCAGGTACTTTGGTGTGTGAATGATCTCCCCACCTTTCTAGTGTAGGAGTCACTTTTGAGTGGTCCTCATACTGGCTGGGGCTACCTGCCAAGTGTGGTGAGGTAGGAGCTACTTTGGAGGGATGTCTGCCAATGCAGGCAGTTTGGTTGGGGTGGGTCTGCAGGGGAACACTGGGGCAGGGCACACTGTGCTAGCAAGATGGATGAAGGGTATTAGAACTGGCTTCCACAAGCATCTAACCATCTAGGGCAAGGAAGGGCAAGAAAAATGGCACTCTTCAGTACTTTTGTTCCTGGAAAAATCTTCACAGATCTCCAGCACCCATTATAAGATTAGTCAATAAATCTCCTTCTCCTTGGGGCACATATGCCCCAAGGACTTTTCAAACTGCTACTCTGTGCTGCATCTCACCTGAGTTATTTACTGTCTGTCTCTTTAAGGGTGGGAACTCAGTTTCCTATCACCTTCTCATTCTCCTAGAGTGAAGCCTCACTAATTTTCAAAGGCAGACATCATGGAGACTCATCTTTCCACTGCTAGTCCCCAGGGCTGTGGGTGCCTATTTTGGGGTTTCATCCTGTCACTCCTCTGTGCTTACAATATCTCTCCTGTTTGTGGTTAGTCACACAGGGGTTTGTTTCCTGACCATGTCTCTACAACTCCTACACTTTGTGATGTGGCTTTCTCTCTACAACTAGCTGTGGAAGGTCTCTTCTGCTAGTCTTCAGATCATTTTCAGATTTATTTGCACAGACGTAGTTGTTACCTTGGTGTGTCCATGGCAGCGAGCTGAATCAGGATCCTCCTTCTTTACAATCTTCTGCATTTGTTTGTTTACCTATTTTATACCTTTTTTTTTTTCCTATATGAAGACTTCTATAATAGCACTTCAGGGAAAAAATAATCAGATATGGGGATCCTATTAAAAGTCAAGCATCTTGCTGCGTTCCTACAAGCTCTTTTTTTTTCTTTTATTGAACTATTATGAAAACTTGAGGCTCATTTTATAAGAAATATTTAAGACAACTGACTGCCTTCATTATACCTGGGGGAAATGCACAAGAACTGGATTTTTCCTTTCCATTCTGCCCTTTACCTCCCAGTCAAAAAAAAAAAATCATCCTAAAATAATTCTTTGTGCCTTTATTCTGATGCCTATGTCTTATCTGGTTTAAAAGAGTGCAGCACAGCAGAAGAAAAAGTTATGTCCATGTTACTATAAAAAATAATGTTAATTTTCATTTGTGTTCCTGTGGAATTAGAAAAGTGATCATTTCATGATTATGTACCTGCCTATTTCATTTTGATACCATTAAGCCAACAATTTAAAGCTTGAAAAAGAGCTGATTATTAATATGAAAAACAAAAGCATCTTTTGGTTTGTATTGGCATGAAAATAAGTGACTAAAATTATTAGCAATGGTATTTAATTTTGACTGATTAAACTTTCACATTTTAGGGCTTTTCTTAGGATAAAGAATAGGGAATGTAAATATAAAATTAGGGCTATACATGAATCTTGGATATTCTAAATATAACTAAATATTTTTTATTAGTTATTAGTTAAAATTTTATTATTTAAAATTATTAACTAATTGCAAATTGTACAGAGTTGAAAAATAAGACAAATAACAAAAAATACAGAAAAAATAACATGATATTAACTATTTGACTCACCTTTAAGTGGTTTTTATTCAACACTTTCAGTTGCAAGTTCTAAAATTGCTTCTTTTTATGATAATGGTATTGTAATACAATTTTCTATGGAGAGAATAGAAAGATATTTCAGATTTTCTCCAGTGTGGATAATCAAAATTTATTTTGTTGTTATTGATAGCTCATAAAAATAAATTTCAAATTCACAGATTATAGTAGTAATACTAAGTGATTATTAAAAATTGTCAAATGTGGCGAAATCTCTCTTTCGTTTCTTTAATATATAAGCTAAAGGATTTAAATTAGTCCATCCACTTTGACTCCATACATTTCTCCTTCTTTACTGACATTTATCCAGGTGTAAATGCTGCATGTTTCTTTTGTAACTCAGCATGGCCATTGACCCAGTACATTTGTGTCAGGTCCCATGGTATGTGGTAAGAATATTCCTAGAAAACATTTCTATAATGGGATAGCTAACAAATACTAAACTATATAAATGTGACTTCAAAACACATACCATATCACACTAATTATTATATAAATAATGTGTCTTCTATTCATTTTCCCTTTATGTTAATTCAACACTACATGACACAAACGGCATTGAAACAAAGGGCTAGGAGGAGTAAAATGAAAAAAAAAAGTATAAAGGGGAAAACAAATAATTTTGGTTAAATATCTTCTTACTATTTTTAATTACAATCACAGGTATTACCACAAGGCTACAGCCTACCCAGGGCCTTGGGAGAAGGCAGAGCAAGTAAGGAGCCCTGAAGTTGAAGCTTCCTTAGCTTCAAATTAGATTCACTTCACTTTTTCTTCCCACTACCCAGCCTAAAATCCATGACCAATTATTAGACTCATTGCCTTGCTAATACACTCTTTCTGTCCTCTTGCTTAATTATATTAGCTTGGCCAAGCCATAGCCCTGGTAAATTCAGTTCTGTGTGCTCCTACAGAGCTGAATTGTCCTTGAGAAAACCAGATGACCATAGTGATTAGTCCCATTTAAAAGTCATAGTTTTGTGAATAAGCTGGCCCTAGTATTTCCTGTGAATCACACGTATTTTCAAGGTCCATTCACTTATTTACATTCCTAGACAGCAATTTCATACATTTTCTTCTTCTCTCAAATCCCTAATACCTCACACCTTCATTCACAACTGATAACCTAGCTTCCTCTTACTGAGAAAACAGAAAAAACTAAGAGGGGCTACAAAAATAGTCACCTACTTATCAGCATCTGTAACCATAATTCTGTCTTTTTCCTGATTCTATGGTGAAGTATCTTTGGTCCTAGGTAACAACTCATAGCCTCACTTGAGAATAGTATCTCATTTTTTCTCACTTCTTTGCGATTCTTACTTCAACCACTGTCTCTTAATTCTGCAATATCAGCTTTTCCTGTTTGTTGCATCTGTAATTTATATTTACAATATATAAAAATATATTTATTTACCCAGAATTTTAGATACTTATAACTAGCTATCGGTTCAAAGTGTCTTTTTAGATGAGTAATAAGCATCTGAATTTTGTTTCTTTTCACTGATATTTCCTCCTCAAAACTTCTAGCTAATTTGGCATCCTTCTCTCTGTTAGTGAAACTCCATTTTTACAAAAACTCAAGTCTAAATGCTGGAAATTGACCAACGGTATCTTTTTCTCCCAATACCCATCCAGTCCTTTAGCAAATTTATTGACCTCATCTTCAAAATATAGTCAGAATTAAGTTGACTACGACCATTTCCTATGGTATAATCCTAGTTTTTAACCATATCTCTCTTCTGGATTAATGCAATCATTTGCTTACCACCCTTGCGTGGCTTCACTTTATTTTGTTTAATTCATTTAAAATACAAATCAAATTATGACACTCCTCTGTTTAAAATCCCTCCACCAAGCTTTGCGCAGTGGTAGTATCCTAGCCAGTGAGGTTTATCCGAGGCGCGATTATTGCTAATTAAAATCCCTCTACCATTCTCATGCTTTTCTAAGAGGAAAAGTCAAAGCCCAAATAATAACCTATAAAATCCTAGAGAGTCTGAACCCAATGGTTCTTAGATCTGTATCCTATTGTCCCTCTTACTATGGCCTCATTCTTAGATCTCATGTACCCTCCATTTCAAGGGAGTTGGTACTTGCTGTTTGTTTTGCCTGAAAAAGTCTTTCTTTAGGTACTCATTCCCTTTCCTCCTTTATTTTTTTGTTCAAATATCACCTTCTCTGGCAATTCTATTTAAAATTCTACCCTCCAACTTTTCTTTTACCCTTTCCCAGTTTGGTTTCCCTCCACAACAAACTTATCACCATGTAACATGTAACAAGCTATACATATTCAACTTGTTGCTGTTATTGTTTTCCGTCACCATGCATTCTAAGGTTAATTCCATGAAGGTAGAAATTTTTATTTATTTATTTTGTAGGAGTGCTAACAGTATCTTTGTCCCTCCATCTTGTTCATGTTCATTTGCTTATGTATTCAGGGCTCTTGGACATTAGTATACATACCTTAGAAATGGCCCACCAAAGCTGTGGTAGGGGGAGCCTTGCTTTGGTTTCCCATGAATCTGTTAGAGATAACAAAGTATTTCCCCTTCCAGATGCATAGGTGGAACCACCAGATCTAATTAAAGGTTAGCTTAATTAGGTGCATGCAAACCCTTTGATCTCACTATAATTCACCCCCTCCACCCCCATGTATCTCCTTCCTCTATACAATCTGCAGATTAAGGTCTGGATTTTACAGAGAATAGCTGCTTTGCTCTGGATTATCACCTGCCCTGTATCTTCCTGTCAGTAAGTTACCCTGAATAAAACTCTTTCTAAACTGCATGGAGTTTTCTGGTCTCCACGTACCTTCTCAGTTTGAGGGATCCTTTAATTTCCCTCCCCCACCTTTTAACATTTCTTTATTACAATTATCACAGCATTTAGAATTTTTCTTAAAAAATATTTGGCACCTAAGAGTTTTTAAATGAATGTGTGAATAAAAATTAAGTTAATTTTAAAACGACACTTGGCATATTAAAAGAAGTTTAAAAAGCTAACTTAATGGATGAAACAAACACTTTAATAGATAGGTGAAAAAATAAGATTTTTAGAGACTTACAGCATATCAGATACCAAATTTAATTCTAGATGAATTAAAGAGCTCACTATGTTTAAAAAGGTAAAAGAAAATTAAAAAGATAACAGCCATCAAATCTCTGATTGGTGGGGAGTCTTTTATGCATAAAAGCAAATAAAGACATATTAAAAAATATTTTAAGGCACCTGAAACTATAATGCAGGAAAATATTAATATGATTACTTCTGGATATACATAAGGAACATAGCCAAAATTTAAAACAAGTGAATAAAACTTTAATAATCTAAAGGAAGATATTTAAAAAAACCAGAAGCTAAATAAGTATAAGAAATAAATAGAAATTCAGAAAAAGATATTTATAATGACTAGAAGCAGGATGTTGCCTGAGTGCTAACTTTTGACATGGTTCTTGGAAAACATACCTGCAACATTATCAAGAGCCTATTTTGCTGTATACTTCTGTAGTATATTGAATAATGAATACTTCCTCCCCTCATGTAATGATATGTCCACCTTGAAACTGTAAATGTGATCTTATTTGGAAAAATGTCCTTGCAGATATAATTAAGGTAAGGATCTTGAGATGAAATCATTGTGCATTGGAGTGGGCTCAAAATCCAAACACAAATACTATAAAGAGAAAAGAAGAGGGAAGGACACACAGAGGAGAAACCCACGTGAGAATGGTGGAAGAGATTTAAGTTACACGAACCATAAGCCAAGGGAAGCCTGGAGTCACCAGAAGCTGGGAAGGGCAAGGAAGGATTTCCCCGAGAACACACAGAGGGACTGTGGTCATGGTGACACCTTGATTTTAGACTTCTGGCCTCCAGAACTAAAAGAGAATAAATTTCTGTTGTTTTATGTCACCTAATTTCTGGTAATTTGTTATAGAAGCCATAGGAAAACAATATGCCTTCCTAGACCTGTGTGGGCTCAGAAAATAAAACAAAGCATCTTCATAAGCACACACACACACACACACACACACACACACACACGTGTCCACTTTTTCTAATCTGAGGTAGGAAATGTCACTTATATGTTCTAACCAGCCTTCCAGTTTTTCAAGAGTGTTTGGTTACTTGATGATATGTTTGCTAGTGTTCATGTTTGGCAGGTATCCCTGGGTCTCTAATGTTTCTGCATATTTTGTGAGGAAGCCATAGACTGTTTTTTTTTTTTTTTAGACTATCTTTTCAAAGCTATTTTAATAGAAAATAACCTTAAAAAATAAAGATATTTTTTCCTCCTTACCCTCCCCCCCACCAGAGGAAAGGGCAGGCATGTTTACTATTCATTATCAAAGACTGGGTTCTTAAGCTCAGGGTTTATCTTCAATAACACAACGCTTTATATGTGCAGGTATCATCTGGCCTTCCTTATGTGGCTCTGTGATAACTGGGGTTTGTGGCACAGTGCACAGGGGGTACCCAGGCTACTGCATTTTTCATGATTAATAAACTGTCTGTCTCTGATCTGGGTATCTCATATCTTCTAGCAGAATCCGTAAAACTGCGTCCGGCTAACTTGTTAGCTTGTAAGTAGTACAAAATCTATTTTTCAAAGAGTCTTCTTAATATGTATGCCTGTCAAACACGCATCTCTGTTTGGCCTTTGTCTAGGTTATGAGTTCATGATTAACACTTGTAACAGTCTACTGGGCATTATTCCCCAAAGGGCCCATAACATCTCATACTGGACATGTTCTGAAATTGAGCTCATAATTTTTTTCAAGTACTTTTTCCCCCTTTTTGAACCAAAACCTCAGTTAATATGATTACCATTTGACTCTTCTTTCTTCTGCTTCACAAAATCTGCTAATACTTCTGTTAATTTTATTTCCAAAATTGCTTGCATATACTCTTGTCCATATACCTGCTTCTGCCCTTGTATTAGTCTAGGTCTTTGAGGAGCAGATATCAAGCAGATGCCAACATGTTTCAATTTTATTAGGGGAAATATATGAGAGAAAGTGGTGACAATTCTAGAAAGGCTGGAAGCCAGCAGGTCATGATACAAGATTGCCCTGGAGTAAAATAATGAAGTTTGGGTGGGAGTGTCTAAGAAAGCCATAAAGTTTGAGAAAATTTGAGAAAGCCATGGAGGACTCCTAAGTCTAAGCCAACCCTCAGAGGATCCTTATGTCTCCCAGGAATGGGCCTGCCTTAGTATTCCTGCTGAGATCTACATTACTCCTAAGGGCAGTCTTTGAGGAGCATGGGTTGACATAAATGCCTCAGTGGTTACCTGAGTAAATTACTTTCCCCTTATCTGAAGATCTGTGAAATACTTTTTCCTGGTTGTGACAGCACTCATGCAGGTTTTTGTGGTGTTTTAATAGTGATTTAAAATTAGCTTTATCTAGAAACTCTGTGTGAATGTATTCTAAAGTGTGTTGCTAGAATTAAGTTCCTCAAGTACAAATCTGACCACTTCTTTGTAAGAAATTATGAACATGTTCTTATTACTGCTGTACTTTCATGTCCCATCCCTTTAAAGGAATGTGCCTACCACAGTATTTCCAGCAAGAATATCCTGAGCTCTACTCTCAAATTCAGTCAGTTAATTTGGCATAGCAACAAATTTTTGGCTATTTTTCTTGTCACTAAACAAGTGACTTAAACAAAACTTTATAAATTTTAAGGTTAGGCGTAAAAGTCTCCTTGTACAATTTCTTCTACCTGGTATTTTAAGTTATAATTACAGCCCTTACACCCAGAAGTCTGTTAGGGCCTTCAAGCTCTTCTGTTCACCTTATCTTCCGCTCCATTCCTCTCAGGCGTTCTGATTTTGATGTTAAAATCTCTGCAGTGGCATGTCTGACAACTTAATTAGATCTGCAGACAGCTCTTGTGAAAAATTTCTTCCACAGGACTTGGGACTTGAGTGCATATAAAGGTACACTTATATTCTCATGGTTTTTTGACAGTAATTAAGTATTCATCTAAAAAAGACCTGGTATTATTCTCTTCATAAATTTCATATAGGTCATACTTTATATATGTCTGCTTACTTTAATCATTTCTAGTTTTTTTTAATATAATAGGCCTGCATTTTTAAAGATTTTTTATTTTTTTTTGCTTTTAGAATTTTTCTTTTCTAGCATTTATTTTCATAGTTTCTATTTTCCCCAAATCTTAATTGTCCTCATTCTGTTATCTAAAGAATTTTAAAAATAAATGTAATTATGTTTTAACATTTTCAAATTTTGATTATAATCTAACTAAAAATTAAACTAAATATAGAAGTTAATAAAATTGATATTGTTATATTTTCAGAGTATTTTACTAAAGTATTCAAAATCATGTATAAAAAATGAATAGCAAATTATAATTAAATATGGAAATGAAATCAAATAAAAATTAAAAAATAAAAAATGCTTTATTTAATATTTGGCATTTTTATTAAATCTTATTAAGTATTTTCAGAAAAATAAAACCCTTTACAGTTCAGTGGACATGTTACCAAAGTAAAAAATACTATTACACTTTGATTGTTCATTTTGTTTTTCAACTTGACTGAGCCACAAGGTGCTCACCCATTATTCAGGGTGTTTCTGTAAGGGTGTTTCTGGATGAGATTAACGCTTAAATTCGTTGACTGTGTAAAGCAAATTGTACTCTTTATTGTGGGTAGGCCTCATCCAATTAGTTGAAGGCCTGAGTCAAAGAAAAAGGCTGACCTTCCCCAAATAAGTGAGAATTCCTTCCTTCTGCCTGATTGCCTTCGAGCTGGGACTTTAACATTGGCTCTTCCTGGATCCTGAGCCAGCCTTAGGACTCAAAAAGTATACCATCAGCTCTCCTGGGTCTCCAGATTGCCATTCACCCTGTGAATATTGGAATTAGTCTCTGAAATAACATGAGGTAACTCCTTATAACAAATCCCTGTTCTCTCTCATTTCTACATCCATCTATATCATGTATATCTACTATTGGTTCTGTTTCTCCAGAGAACCCTAATACATTCTTTATGAACATTATGTCTAAATTATAATACACACACATTCACATATGCACATAGATTTAAAAAATAAAATGGATTATTTAATATTGGAAAAATCTCCTTGGCCACTGCAGGCCATTGTTATCGCTACTGTGCTAACTTGTGCATACTCCGGTATCACAAACTGGAGCACCAAAAAAATAAGAAAGCATATGCTTGACACTATACTTCATTATGCAAGAATTTATTACATTCTTGCTATCTGAGAGGAAGGATGTGACAAGGTAATTAATTTGTCTTTTACCTTATGTAAGCACTTCCATCACACAACTTCTCTCTGCAATGCAAAATAGTGTTTGTCTACGTCAGTGACCGTAACACCATCTGCCAGTCTCTGGGACACTCAGAGGTAGTGTTTTGTTATGAGGATCTAGAACGAGATATGGAGAAGTATTCCTTAGGACCTGAGCAGGACTGAAGTCACAGCTGCAAGGATGTAGACTGCATGTGAGTGCTGGCTGGTGGATCCCAGGTGGACATAATTTGTGTGTGTGTATGTATACGCCCATGATTTCTGAGTCCCTTAAAAATGATGGACCTAAATCAATGTCCCTCTTCCCTGGGTGTCATGATAGTAGTGAGAGAATTAGCCCCTAAGTTTACCAACTGTGTTGGTGTTTAAAAATTTTAGGCCCTAACATAAGGTTCTTTCTAGCTATACACGGAATCTTTATGTTCCCCCCCAAATTCGTATGTTGAAATTTAATTTCCAGTGTGATGGTATTTGGAGATGAGGCTTGGTTAGTGGTTACAGAATGGGAACAGAAGTAGTACCCGTATAAAGGAGGCCACAGAGAGCGCACTAAGCCCCTCTCACCATGTGAGGTTCTAGCAAGAAGATTGCCATTTATGAGCCAGGAAGCTGACCGTTAACTTGGACTCCCCAGCCTTCAGAACTGTGAGAACTACTTTTTTGTTGTTTGTAAGCCACTCAGTCCATGTACTTGATTATAAAAGCCTGAAAAAAGCTGTGATGCTGTCAAAGAGAAAGTACCCCTGTTTTGGGGTAGATATTGCCTTACTCTTAGTGCTTCAATGGTGAGCAACAGACACAATTTCTAATATTGCAGCCACTACAGTCTACTGATGTAGACCCATGTTAAATGGATGATTAGCCCGAGTTTGTGCTAGTAACTATATAGTAAATTCTAGTTGGACAGTCTAACTGGTAGGGCTTGAATCACTGCTATGCCTGGGAAGGTGAGATAGGATACAGGTTAGTTTCCACGAGACACACATACAAATATTAAAGAAGGTGATTTCCCAAAGAAGATTCTCCATTTATGAAGACGTCCTCTATTATGAGAATTAACGTTTAAGAGAATATCAGAACAATGAGTATGAGTTAGTCAGGCCTGGAGTCTTACATTTGAACTTTATTGCCACATAATTTGTACTTGGAGCCATGAGAATATACGAGAGCCCTAGTAACAAAGAATGAAGTAGATATCAGTGAGAAGAGGGTCAAGGACAATTTTAACATTTTGTCATCAGGCTAACAAAACTGAGGCACATTGGCCAGAAAACACAGTTTGATTTAACTGATTAAAGTTGTTTCAGAGTTTCCTTGGAAAGACTGGGTCCTTAATCTAGTTAGTTGAATTATGAATTGTGCTTTTGTAGCTCTGTAGATTTTTGAAGGGTCATTGTGCTCTGAGGACTGATTGTTCCAAGTGTTTCACCATACCTCTAGGACAAGAATAATTTACACACATTAATGAAATCATTATCATTAACTAGGGAAATTTTGGAACAAATCTCTGAGGGAGGATCAACAAATAAGTACATCAGTTAAAGAGTTCAACACCAGAACTATATCAATGATTTGGAAATGATGAGCCAAATATAACACATTTAGTATGTATTAATGTAGAGTTCAACTCTAGGGTTCAAGAAATAACTACAAAACTTAAGAGGATAAAGTGGCTCAATAGCATCACGTACAATTTAGATATTTCAATTTCTAGTAAGTTTAGGGTGAGTCAACAGTAAGAGATGGCTATCAAATATGTTAATAAAATTTCAAAGTCCTTGGGCACCTGGGTGGCTCAGTCAGTTAAGCGTCTGCCTTTGGCTCAGGTCATGATCCCAGGGTCCTGGGATCCAGCCCTACCTTGGGCTCCCTACTCAGAGGAGTCTGCTTCTCCCTCCCCTCCCTGCTTGTGTTCTTTCTCACTATCTCTGTCTCTCTCTTAAATAAATAAATAAAATCTCTCAAAAAATTTAGAAAAAATTTCGAAGTCCTTTAATGAAAGCACAACCCTTAGAATGAAAGAGGTAGTGGGGCGCCTGGGTGGCTCAGTTGGTTAAGCGACTGCCTTCGGCTCAGGTCATGATCCTGGAGTCCCGGAATCGAATCCCGCGTCGGGCTCCCTGCTCAGCAGGGAGTCTGCTTCTCCCTCTGACCCTCTTCCCTCTCGTGCTCTCTCTCTCTATCTCATTCTCTCTCTCAAATAAATAAATAAAATCTTAAAAAAAAAAGAATGAAAGAGGCAGTGTTTGTTTTTTTGAGCTTTAGACAGGCGAATAAAAGGTACAATGATAAACTGGAAAACATTTAGAAGACAATTACAGGAATGATGACAGTGCACAGAACCAGAAGATAAAAGAGAAAACTCAGTTGTCTTTAACTGTGTGAAAAATTATCCTGAAAAACTAGATTAGACTTGTTCTTTAGGTCCTGGCTTCTATTTAGATAAGGTTGTCAAGAAAGGAAATTGCAGTATGTGGCATTTTATCAGAGATGGAAAGGAGGTGATGGATTTAGCAGAATAAAGACCCAGGGGGAATAAGCACCATTTGAGAAAACAGCAACTGTACAGCCTGAGGCAGAAAGAAAGAAAGGGTCTGGAAAAATAGTATTCCATATACAAATATTATGTTACAAAAGTTGTGTGTGTGTATATACACACAGATATATTTAACTATATGTGTGCTTTAAAAAATCATTTCACCAGGGTGCCTGGTTGGCTCAGTGGGTTGAGTGGCCGACTCTTGATTTTGCCTTAGGTCATGATGTCAGGGTCCTGGGATCAAGCCCTGAGTCAGGCTCCACTCTTTGTGGGGAGTCTGCTTGAAGATTCTTTCTCTTTCTTCCTCTCTCTCTGCCCCTCCCCTGCCCCCTGCTTGTTTTCTCTCTCTATCTCTCTGAAATATATAAATCTTTAAAAAGAAATCATTTCACCAAAGACCAACCTAGAGTCTTAGGTTATGGATACACATGCAAAGTGGAAGAAAGATGACATAAAGCACTTCAACAATGATGTCACTTCAAATTAATCAGGACTGCTTTCCTATAGGGTGGTTCAGTGAGGGCAATTAATCCTTTAGATTGGTTTTCTAGATTCTGTCTTTGGAAACAGCACGTTTATTTAGCTAAAAGGTTAAGTTGTAATGACTAAAAGTCTTCTACATCCATTTAGGCAAAATTACTAATTCAAGTTTATTCATTTTTAGTCTTCCTATTTCACAAAGAAATATGCACCAAACAGTTGAATATTCAAAGGCAGATTATTGAAGTTTATTTGCAAATATTTTCTCAAGTTTTTGGTTGACATGCTTATCACTGCCTTTGCTAAGTTAACTCCTTTGTTAATATTGTCTTGCCTTCTTTGCTCCCAGAAGATTATTTCAAGATAATTTCCTTATGTGAATTTTAATCATAATTCTGTAGTCAAAAATTACCCTTTTCTTAATTATAATTTCCTGAGGAGAGCCTTAAAGATTATATCAGATTCCTTCTCAAGTGTGAGTAACGCATTCAATCTGATTAAATAAGACAAAATAATTTAGAGGTTAGCAGATGAGATAGTAGAGAGAACGTAGAACAAAAGAAAGCCTGTAGTTTAAAAAAAAAAAACAAACAACCTTTTTCCTAAAACATAACTACCTCCCTGATGTCCTATGACCTTTTACAGAATGTATTCATGTGTGTGTGTATGTGTATACCAAATCAATTTTCACAAAAAGATCTTGTTAGACGAGGTATCACATGTATTGAAAATCAAAAAAACAGATTCATAGATGCTCAACAACTTTACAAAGAACTTGAACCAGTCTTCTTCCAGCTGAAGGTAGTTTCAACTCTTAAAAGATCACTTTTCTAAGAATGTTTTACTGAAAAACCAAACAAACCAATCGATTAAGAAGGAAGAATGAGGAGTGACATCAGCATCATGACAGCATGAGTCCTTCCCTTTGTCTCTCCTTTTCAATTTACAACCAACAAAACATTCATAACCTAACAAAATTTCCTCCATATAGCTCACTAGGCCACTGGGAAGGTCTATACATCTGTATATCTGAAGGTGGCTGGATTGCACCTCATGGATGTGATGGAACTGAAGGAACAGCACAGGAACCAGGGGAGAAGTGGCAGCAGCACCTGTAACCTCAAAGGCACAAGCAACAGCAACCAGTGAGCCCTCTGGCAGAGGGGGTAGAGGATAGACAGAGCCCACTCCCAAACAGAACCACCAGTCAACGCAGGTTAGAGAAACCAAAAACTTGTGCTATAGCATCACCTGCTGGAAAACAAAAGAAAGGCCTCTAATTCCGACCCTACTGAACTGTTAAACTCAAAGTAAATAAAACTTCACCTTAATAAAGAGGGTGTTTATTACTTCAAATGCACTGTCAGAGGTACATCATCAAACACCATGGAAAATGGTAATATCACAAAAATAAAATAACAATTCTCCAGCAACCCAACTCCAACCAAGTAAGGTTGGGATCTGAGAATTCAAAAATAGCTTTTATAAAGACATTCAATGAGCTACAGGAAAATTCAGGAATAAAATACATGTAAAGAAGGAGTACTTTACCAAAGAGACTGAAATTATGAAAAAGAACCAAACAGAAATTTTGGAGCTGAAGAACTCAGTGAGATGAATAACACATTAGAAAACACTGGGAATAGAGAAGATCAGATGGAAGAGACAAAAATAAATGAAGTATAGGATAGAAATCTAGAAATGATTCAGGTGTAAAAGGAGAGAGAACTAATATTTTAAAAAGTGAAGCAATCCTACAAGAGCTATCAGACTCCATTATGAGAGCCTACATACAAATAATGGGTATACCAGAAGGAGAAAGGGTTAGGTTATTAAAGAAATAACAACCGAGAACTTCTGAAACCTGGGGAAAGAACTAGACATACAAGTCCATGAAGCCAGTAGATCACTTACTATCACAATGTAAAGACCCTCTCCAAGGTACATTATAATAAATCTGTCAAAAGTCGATGATAAAGAGAATCCTAAAGGCAGTCAGGATTAAAAAAAAAAAAAAAAAGAAAAGAAAACCTACCAAGAAATTCCCATTATACTATCAGCAGATTTCTCAGTAGAGCTCTGTAGGCCAGAAGAAGAGAGTACAATGATGTATTCAAAGTACTGAAAGATAAGAATTGGCAGCAAAGAGTACCCTATCAAGCTAAGTTATTCTTCAGATATGAACAAGAAATTAAAGTTTTCTTAGACAAACAAAAGCTGAGGGAGTTTACCACCACTAGACCTGTCTTACAAAAAATGTTGAAAGGAGCTCTTCTACCAGAAAAAACAAAAGCCCCAAATGACACAAGATTTTGAGTAATGTGATAAACAAACAGAACTGGAAAACTGTAACTCCTTTAGAACAGGGTGTTAAACAATTACAGCATTAAGATTAAAGGGGGAAAAAGCATTAAAAATAACTATAGCTACTCCAGTTTGGTAAGAAACTCACAGCATAAAAAAGGATGGTTTGTGACAACAAAAATATAAAAGGGGAGGAGGAAAATGATGAGACCTATATAGGCAAATAAAGATAAGTTGCTATCAGCAGAAAAGGGACTATTTGATCTATGAAACATTTTATATTAACCTCTTGATATCCACAAAACAAAAACCTACAGCAAAGAGACAAAACACAAGAAAGGGGAAACTGAAAAAAATCATCATAGAAAACCACCAATCTAAAAGGATAAACAGGGCAAAAAGAAAAAGAAACAGTGGAGGTACAAGACAACCAGAAAACAAAAGATAAAATGTTGGTAGTAAGTCCTCATATATCAATTATCACCCTAAACATAAATGAACTCACTGATCCAAAGGCATAGAGTGGTTGTATAGATTGAAAAACAGGCCTAATTACATACTATCTTCAGAAGACTCAACTCCAAAAAAAAAAAAAAAAAAAAATAGACTCAAAGTAAAGGGTGGAATATGATACTCCAAGCACTTGGTAATCAAAGGAAAGCAGGTATAGCTATATTTAGACAAAATAAACTTCAAGTCAAAAATGGTAACAAGAAACAAAGAAGGTCATTATGTAATGATAAAGGGTTCAATACACCAAGAAGATGTAACAGTCATATATGTTCCCAACATCTGATCACTAAAACATATGGATCAAATACTAATAGATCTTAAGGGAGAAATAGGGGAAATACAATAATAATAGGGGACTTCAGCACTCTACTATGAACAATGGATAGATTGTCCAGACAGAAAATCAACAAGGAAATACTGGAATTGAACCACACTTTTGAAAAGTGGACTTAACAGGAATGTATATGTATAAATTCCATCCAGTAGCAACTGAATGAATACACATCCTTCTCAAATGCACACGCAACATTCTCCAGGATAGATCATTATTTAACAGGCCACAAAACTAATCTTAGCAAATTTAAGAAGACTGAAATCATACCAATTGTCTTTGACCACAGTGGCATGAAATTAAAAATCAACAAGAGGAAAATGAGTATATTTGCAAATATGTGGGAAATAACACACTTGATCAATGGATCAAAAAATAAATCAAACAGATCAAAGAAGAAATCAAAAGGTAAATAAAGTATCTTGAAACAAATGAAAATGAAAATACAACATACCAAATTTGGGAGATGCAGTAAGAGCAGTTCTGAGAGGAAAGTTTATAGCAATAAGCACATATGTTAGGAAATTAAAAAGATCTCAAATAAGCAACCTAACTTTACACTTGAAGGAACTAGAAAAAGAAGAACAAATTAAGCCTAAAGTTAGTAGGAGGAAGAAAATAATAAAAATCAGAACAGAAATAAATATGGATTAGAAAAACAATAGAATAAACAAAACCAAAAGATAATTCTTTGAAAAGACAGACAAAATCGACAAATCTTTAACCAGACTAAAAAAAGACTCATATGCATAAAATTAGAGATAAAAGAGACATTGCAACAGATATTATAGAAATAGAGAAAATCATAAGAGACTACTATGTAAAGTTACATGCCAACAAATTATGTGATCTAAAAGAAACTGATACATTTCTGGAAACACACAACTGGCCAAGAATGAATCAGGAAGAAATAAAAAATCTGAACAAACCAGTAATGAGTAAAAAGATTGTCAGTAAACAAAAAACTCTCAAGATAGAAAACTATATGGTCAGATGGCTTCACTAGAGAATTCTATGAGGCATTCAAAGAAAAATTAACACCAATCCTCCTCAATCTCTTTTAGAAAAGATCACAGAAGAGGTACCACTTCCAAACTCATTCTACAAAGCCGGTATTACCTTGATATTAAAACCAGATAAGGATACCGCAAGAAAACTATAGACCAATATTCCTAATAAATAAAGCAAAAATTCTCAATAAAATTGTAGCGAACTGGATTCAAGAACACATTGAAAGGATTATACAACGTGACCAAGGGGGGTTATCTCTGGGATGCAGGGAGGACTCAGCACCCACAAATCAATAAATGTAACTCATCACATCAATAAAACAAAAAATAAAAATCACAAAATTATCTCAAAAGATGTAGAAAAAACATTGCACAACAACATGCAACATACTTTCATAATAAAAACTCCTAACGGATTGGGTATAGAATGAACATATCTCAAAATAATAAAGGGGATAGATGATAAACAGACGGCCAACGTCATACTTAAAGGAGAAAAATTGAAAAAAGATTTCCTCTGAGATCAGGAATAAGACAAGGTTGCCCACTCACCACTTCTATTCAATATATGATTGGAATCCCAGCTAGAGGAATTAGGCAAGACAAAGAGAAGGCATCCAAATTGGGAAGGGAAAAGTACTATTTGCTGACAACTTAATCTTATAAATAGAAAAATCCCAGAATCATTCAAAAAACCATTGGATGAATCAATGTGGCAGGTTATAAAATCAACCCACAGAAATCAGTAGCATTCCCTTATGCTAATTATGAGGCACCAAAAGAAGGAATAAACTATCCTGATCACAATAGCATCAAAAACAATAAAATATTAGGAATAAATTTAACCAAGGAAGTAAAAGATCTGTGCAAATCAAAGCTAAGACTTTGCTGAAAGAAATTGAAGAAGGCACAAATAACCTGTCTTCCCAATTTCTAGTCTTTATTCTGAGCAGGATATATCATCTGTTGATGAAGGTAGGATTGCATAAGGATGGGAATTAGAGAAGCCTGGAAATGTTTACATAACAATTTATTGGAATACAATACAAAGTCGACTAGAAATAAGTAAAAGATGCTTCACCAGCATTGAAAAATAAATGTAATTTGAAATCTAGGGCTTTGTGGTGAAACAGACTGATGTGTTTTCAGCATGTTCAAAATTCCAGGTCTTCTTCCTGCCTTGTCTTTGGTGTTTTTCTTCTCAGAGCTCCGATAACAAGATGTCTTCAGGAAATGCCAAAATTGGGCATCCTGCCCCCAACTTCAAAGCCACAGCTGTTAGGCCAGATGGCCAGTTCAAAGACCTCAGCCTATCTGACTACAAAGGAGAATACATTGTATTCTGATTTTATCCTCTTGACTTCACCTTTGTGTGCCCCACGGAGATCATTGCTTTCAGTGACAGGGCAGAAGAATTTAAGAAACTCAACTGTCAAGTGATCGGTGCTTCTGTGGATTCTCATTTCTGTCACCTGGCGTGGATCAACACACCCAAGAACCACGGAGGACTGGGACCCATGACCATTCCCTTGGTATCAGACCCCAAGCCTACCATTACTCCGGACTATGGAGTCTTAAAGGCTGATGAAGGCATCTCGTTCAGGGGCCTCTTTATCATTGATGATAAAGGTATCCTTAGGCAGATCACGGTAGATGACCTTCCTGTCGGCCGCTCTGTGGATGACTCTGCGACTGGTTCAGGCCTTCCAGTTTCCTGACAAGCGTGGGGAAGTGTGCCCAGCTGGCTGGAAGCCTGGCAGTGATACCATCAAGCCTGATGTCCAGAAGAGCAAAGAATATTTCTGTAAGCAGAAGTGAGTGCCGGGTCATTTTAGGGCTGGGCTGCAGTGGGTGGCCATGAAAACAAAATCTCTTTTGTACTGTTGTCCTGCTTAGAACATAAGACTTTAGACTCTGTGCAGATGTGGTATGGGGACAGGACAGGCCTTTCCTGCAGGGGTTGGGGAGGCCAGCCTTCCTTCCTCTGGAGAGAAGGGCCTGAGCTGTTATGGGGCAGGCCAACTGTTATGTACAGTGGTAGGGCATCACTTTTTGTCTTTTGTTGTTTCTATTAAACTTGAACTGAGGGAAAAAAAAATGTTCAAAATTCCAGAATAAGAATCTAAGAACACTAACATGGCATTTTTAGCAGTAGGAAAGAGGGATTCAAGGATGGGGGCATTCCGGTCTCTTAAATGGTCAGGACCAAAAAGCATCAAGATATAAGCTCTGTGGGAACATGGAATTGTTTAATTCACTGCTGTAACTCTGGCACCTATAATCACATTAGCACACAGTAGTTGTTTAGTCAATGTTTACATCAACGAATCAAAAATCTGGAGAGGAAGAATATTACTGACAATGCATGTGGTGGATATTCTAGGAGACTTTTTTATTAAATTGAATTTTCTTTAAAATCGAGTTAGTTTTAAAAATTACTAGTTTGGGAATGAACTTGTCCGATGTGTCATTCTTCTTTCTTCTCACTAAACATAATCATCAAATGGCAGTGTCAAAAACCTTACACCTGGAAAGGCTAAATTTGAAAAGAGGGTTGAATGATAAATAACATGGGCTTTTACTTCTTGACCAGATCAGATTAGTATTGATTTTTTTGTGTGTGTTGAAAGAAAAGTGTTTTATGCCTCTTTGGATTTATCTTTCTAGTTCATTTATTGTTGATGGAGTACACTAAGTATCAACTATAATTTTGTTAGAGCAAGATCTTCTGTTATCACTGGCAATTCTGAGATTATCAGAGTAAAAATGTGTGTAGAGAGAAGCAGTCAATAGTTATGTCTAAGGGATATTAAGGTACAGTTTTTAGAGAGCTTGTTTTGAAAACTAAATGGTTTTATTATTAATTAAAATGTTATCATTGCCTTTTTTTTTTGAGACAAAAAAAATTTGCTTTAATGCAGTAATTGAAGCGCCGGTTCTCTAGTTAGGAAAAGGTGGGGACCTAATAGTTCCACTTTATTTTATCTATAAACAAAGGGGGTGCCTGGGTGGCTCAGTCAGTTAAGCAACTGCCTTCGGCTCAGGTCATGATCCTGGCGTCCAGGGATCGAGTCCCACATCGGGCTCCCTGCTCAGTGGGGAGTCTGCTTCTCCCTCTGACCCTCTTCCCTCTCGTGCTCTCTGTCTCTCATTCTTCCTCAAATAAATAAATAAAATCTTTAAAAAAAAATCTATAAACAAAGGAATCAGGTCCCCAAAGGACATTGGGGAGTAAAAGAAGGAAAACATATTTTTTGGTCTGATTTTTTTTTAAAAGGTTTATTTATTTATTAGAGAGAGAAGGGAAGAGTGTGCCCATGTGAGCAGGGGGAGGGGCAGAGGGAGAGAGAGAAAGAGAGAGAGAGGGAGAGAATCTCAAGCAGACTCCCCACTGAGCAGGGAGCCTGCTGCAGGGCTCCATCTCTGGACCCTGAGATCATGACCTGAGCCAAAATCAAGAGTCAACCAACTGAGGCACCCAGGCACCCCTGGTCTAATTGCTTTTATTAATAACTGCCTTGATATGTTTCACATGCAGCTAGAATTTCAGTTTCAAAGAACTAGGAAACAAGAATTAACAGAAGGGTATGGAGACCTTTAGGTTATAAAAATACTGAGAAAAATCCAAGTTCACTCATTTTAGTGATCTCTCAACCATAGAAAGAATTGACAGAATTTATACAGCAAGATTACAATTTTGTGTTTCTACCATATTGATAGACTACATCTGATATTTTGTAATGTTAATTGATAATAAATATATCCACAATATTCAAAAGGCCTTATTCTACATGGAAAAATATGGTCAGATATTTCATTTGTCATTGGGTATAGAGAATCCATACTGATTTTGTATAAATTTATCTTCTCTAAAAGCATAGCCGCAGACAAGGAACTATGGTATTTATATTTATATTACTGAAAGTATTTACTTTGATTTAAAACAAATATTTTTTGAGAAAAAATAGGATTTTAATTTCCTCTACTTTTGAAGTTTTGTAGGAACACTTTGAACTCAGTGGCAATCAGTGGGTATGTCAAAGGAGAAGGTGAGGGGCGCCTGGGTGGCTCAGTTGGTTGGGCATCTGCTTTCAGCTCCAGTCATGATCCCAGGGTCCTGGGATCGAGCCCCGCATCAGGCTCCCTGCTCCGCGGGAAACCTGCCTCTCCCACTCCCCCTGCTTGTGTTCTCTCTCTCGCTGTGTCTCTCTCTGTCGAACGAATAAATAAAATCTTAAAAAAAAGTAAAAGAAGGTGAGACAACATTAGGAAGAAAATGTTGTCTTTTGTATTTCCTTATGCCAGTAGAAGCATAGCAACAATAACGTTGAGTTTTAAAAATTTCTGGGCTAGTCCTTTATTGATCTGCATGTTAAATTAGCTCTATAAGTAGTATATGAAGGAATGAATGATAATTAAATTAATAAATGTTTAAGTTAAAACACAAAACAATACCCAAACTATCACAGGGATCATTTTTTGTTAGCTGATGACTAACTTTCTTCAGGCTCTCTTTGCTAATACTATCTTATTAGAGGGATGTGGTAGACATGAAAATATGGTGCTCAGCTTTTGGAAGCATACCTGATGCCCCCAGCCAGTTCCACTATCATGTTGAATCAAAGCTATGCTTCCTAAGGGCTGCTCTGAGTCAATAACTGCCTATAATGGGAGTAACTAATGCTAGCCCCTTCCTGTAGAATGGGAAACACCTTCAAATGGGTGACTTTGGCTTGAAAACTGCCTTGTCAAAATTTGTTTACAACTCTGCTGAAGTCCGAGATTCCACATACTCAGTTTTCTTCCTCTCTAGTGTAAGTTGGTTGCGATCTTATTCTACCTTTTCTGGCTCTGCTCCTTGATCCTTCACAAGCATTTTTCTCAATAAATTTCTCACTCATCTGACCCATCTGATGTCCGCTTTTGAAGAGCCCCAACTATCACAGGGCATTCCCTAGTCATTTTCTGTAAAATACTACCCTATCATTTTCCAGTTTCTTTAGACCAGCTTCTTTTTTTCAGTTAACACCTACTATCTTCTATCTGCTTATTTTCTCTCTCCCTCAGTAGAATGTAAGATCCTTGAAGGTAGAGAGTTTGTTTCTTTAGTTCCTATAGTGCAGCATCTGTGCTAGCGCCTTTCACACGGTTGGCTACACATAACTGCTGAATGAATAAATGCATGAAGAAGGAAGCCTAACACAGCTGTGGATTCTGCCTATAGTGAAATTTAGTAAATACAGCTTCAGTTTCTGTGTTGCTAAACAGCCGGGTTGCTAAATAACAGAAAACATTTTAAAAGCATGCCATACGGATCTTTTGGTTATCCAATAATGGCTGAAGTAAGAATTTCAAACTTTGAGCTGTTTAATTATTTTTTAAACCCTCCAGCAGGGCTAGAAGCAGCCGACACACAAAAGAACCCTGGTGTTTCTGATACCCATTAAAATGGTGTAAATAGTAATCCCTGAGCCCCTTCAGGCTTACCGTTTTGTGGAATATCACTTAGAAACTACTTTTTTAGTTTTTTAAATTGAAGTATAATTAACATAAAATGTTATATTAGCTTTAAGTGTACAATATAGTGATTCAACAATTCCATACATTTCTTGGTGCTCATCACAATAAGTGATCTTTATCTGTTTTATCCATCCCTCTATCTGTCTCCCCTCTGTCAACCATCAGTTTGCTCCCTGTATTTGTTTTCTGTTTCTCTCTTTTTTCTTTGTTCATTTTTTTTCTAAAAAATTTATTTTTAAGTAATCTCTATACCCAATGTGGGGCTCAAACTCACAACCCCAAGATCAAGAGTTGCATGCTCTACTGACAGAGCCAGCCAGGGGCCCCAATTTGTTTTGTTTCTTAAATGCCGTATATAAATGAAATCATATGGCATTTGCCTTTTTTTGACTAATTTAATTTAGCATCCTACTCTCAAGGTCCATCCATGTTGTTGCTTATGACAAGATTTTATTACTTTCTATGGCTGAGTAATATTTCATCACATGTAATATTCATTTATCTATCAATGGACACCTAGGTGGCTTCCATATCCCAACTATTGTAGATAATGCTGTAATTACCACAGCATATATCTTTTCCAAATTACTGTTTTCATTTTCTTTGGGTAAATGTCCAGTAGTGGAATTACTGGATCATACAGTATTTCCATTTTTAATTTTTTGAGTTATCTCTGTACTGTCTCCCACAGTGGCTGCACCACTTTGCATTCCAGCCAACAGTACATAAGTGTTCCTTTTTCTCCATGTCCTCACCAACACTTGGTATTTCTTGTCTTTTTGATTTTAGCGATTCTGACAGGTGTGAGTTGATATCTCACTGTGGTTTTGATTTGCATCTTTCCATGTGTCTGTTGGCCATCTATATGTCTTCTTTGGAAAAATGTCTATTCAGGTCTTCTGCCTATTTTTTAATGGATTATTTGGTATTTAGTTGTGTAAATTCTTTATATATTTAAGATATTAACCCCCTTAGCAGCTATATCATTTGCAAATATTTTTCCCATTCAATAGATAGCCTTTTGATTTGTTGATGGTTTCCTTCACTGTGCAAGGAAAAAAATACTTTTAAAACACACTTTACTCCAGGTGACCACAGTAATTAGCTAAGTCAATGTTTGTCATGATGTCCCATGGAATACCAACATCCCAACAACCCTCCTCTGACGGTAATTTTTTTTTTCTGATCTCAAACTCAATCAGATAAGATGACCAATTTCAAATTTCAGTTGTTTTTTTTTTTGAGTGCTAGATGCCTGAATCACCTCTGAAGTCAATTACTATGTTGGTCTTTCTCCCCACTCTAATAGGCTACATTCCCACAGGTTTAAGCAGGAAGTGTTTATTAAGAAATATTCATAAGCTCCCAGCAACAACTCTCAGACCACACCAGAGAGCTAGGTGGTTAACTAACTAACTGCTTCAGTTGCTATATGGAAAGAGCCCTCATAGTTATTTATTTTATCTTTATCTTTTAAATTGTTTTATTACTCAGAATAAGCTTCATTTTATTATTTAGCTTTTTAAACTCTGTGCTGTGCCTTTACCACTTTCACAATTACTGTTTTCCTTATTGCTCCTCAATAAGGTAAAACACACTTGTTCTGGCCAGGGACACGTTTAGCACACATGGAACTGCCGTAGGCCCTACTGACGTGTTTTTCTCATTTTAGACACCCTCATAAGAACGTTAGCTCTTACAGCACGAACCCTTTGAAGTCAGCCTGGAAACATGTCACATGCAGATTTTGGTGCTTTCTCAAACCTCTTGATATAAAAGTAAACAATTCTATTACCAGGAGTTTGCGACAGCCTAGTTTTGTTAGAGTCTGTATTGTAGGGTAGCTTATGACAATATGTCAAACACTGGACCATTCAGAATGCCTCTAGACGTATCCCTGGAAAAGCAAAGGCCACCATTATTGCCAACCTCATAAATTCACTGCCTTTCCTCCTGTGTGCTATAGCAATTTTGGTGCTCTATTATTCCTGGCTTGTTTCCTGATGTGACGTACGAATCAGAGTCTCATGCAGCTGCATCAAATTTGCAGAACCTAAGTCACATGTCTGCAAGCTAGTGGAAAAGGTAATTAGAAATATAGAGTTTCAGTTTGGGAAAATGAGATTCACAATGGAGGAGCTGTTGAAATACACAATGAATGCTTGATAGCTTTTAGAGAGCTGTTAGAGATTCACACCAACATCAGTATGTAATTCATAATGATATAATAGCAAACAATTATAAAGTGCTTACTTTGTACAAATTTTTTTCTATGCATTCTATATATTAACTCATTTTATCATCACATCTCCCCTGTGTGATTGATACTGTTGTTTATTTTAGGGATGAGGAAACTGGAGCGTCAAGAACATGTCCAAGGTCACAGTGATTGCACATGGTGGAGTTGAGATTTAGATGCAGTTAGGAGTCCAAATTCTTGCTCTTAACCAATATACATATAACCTTTTACATATAATAACATCAGCAAATCATTATGGAATAGGCAAAAGAAAAATGAAAAAACAAAAATGAGTAGAATATATGAATAAGAAAATCACAGAAACTAAACAATGATGATGGTTAATAAAATTGGATTATTAATGTGGTAAACTATGATATAATTATTTCTTTTCTTTGGGCCGAATATTCGCACACATTACCTGGATGAATCACATTTATCTTAAGGAATTGCCTTGGATGTCATTTTATCAAAGTTCATTCATTCATTGATTCTTTAAACACATAGTTCAAATCCCCTTCAAGCTGCCTCAAAGTACTGACCATCAGAATAGTTATAACCCTTAGTTGTAATTGTTTACTTTTTGGGTGTTAGCATCCTGAGGATATGTGCCTTGTTTGACATACCCACAGTGGTGGTCTTAGAATTTTTCACACACTAGCTACTCAATAAAAACTGTTAAATATTATTAAATGTGATACAATGGCTGCTATTCTATTGACTCTTAATTATTAAAAATTTCTAGACATCCTCTCCTTTTAGAAATTTCTAATGTATGTTTAAATAAAGTAAAATAACATACTTTCTCCACAATAGAACTTACTCTAATCTCCTTAGAGTTTAACTCTTGTAACATATATTAGCATATTTATTAAACCAACAGAGATTGTAATCCTTTCAAAGGAGTTAAAGAAAATACTACAAAATGTAATGATTTCTAATCAAAGCAGAAGATAATGAAATCTTGCCAGACAGAAATTCATCCACTTAGTAGATTAAAATAACAAGAGAAGGAAAAGAATAAAAGAAGAAAAAGGAAAAATATTCAAAATGCTCTGAATTTCATATAGACAAAAGTTATTCTTGGAAGATTAAATATACCTTTAAAATAAAAGTGATTTAAAATCAGTCTCAATTAGGTTAAATTGCACTCCATGTGATTTCCTTTCTATAAAACTTTGTATATTAACTTCTCTATTTGATTTGACTATTGTGTGCCTTGCATATGACTATTCATGTGTTAAGCTGTCTGAATTAATTTAAACATGATATAACTTGGTTAACACTAATAGTCTGTTTTGACAAATTGAAAGGAAAAAGCACCTTAAAAATTGAAGACAAAGTATATGAAAAATTTTACATCCTTGGGAAATACGTTTCATTGGTTATAAGTGTGCATTAAAATTACACAGGTGAAATAATTCTTATAGAAACCTTCACTTTAATGTGTAAAAATAAGCAAGGGTGAAAATTTAGGACAAAAGAACAATCACAACAGTATTGTGGATTACAATGAGAATATACTTTTGATTTTAGAACTGTCTGCCTATCTTAGAATATGCTTGCTTTTGAGAAGAATTTGTGTATATTTAACTTTTGGGAGGGGAACACAGATTTTTCCTGAACCTTTTGATAAACAAGACCACCAGCTCCAGCAAATACCACTGGAAGTGTTGATATTGAAGTATGTATAAACATAATTTCAGGGAGTCTGTGTCCTTATGCTGAAGCCCAGAATGAAGCTCATTATTTTCTAGCTATGCTGGTCAGGGCTCCCTCCCACAGAACCTCTCTCTTGAGGAGTGGACCTGAATATGGTGCTCCCTGGGCAGCTTCTGTCATGAAAAAAAGGGAGAGTAAAAGTGGGTAAGATATCCTTAGCTCAGAAATTCCTTTTCCGGATATTGTTTCTGTAATTCTCCCCTCTCCCCTACCAATCTAAGTGGAGGAGAATGTTCTTAGGTGAGTGGAAAAGTGTAGATCTGTCACTTTAGTGTAACAGTAATTAAGGTCTGTGTGGGAGGTTAGCACAGAGCACCTTCTGAGAAATGGCATGTGCTTATGACAAAGAGATTTGGAATCCAAGCTGGAGCCTGGAACAATCAGAGAGAGTGAACTGAGTCGCTAGTGTATTTGCTTGATAAAACCAGATTCTATTAAAGCCCCGTATTGGAGAGACAGAGGACATATCAACACAGGAAAACTGGAAGAAAAATTTAACAGATTATCATGCTAACGAGAGACCCTGGGGGCAGGGAAGAATAAAACATCATGAGTGATTCCTACTCCAAGTTTTTTCATATATTTAAGAACTTTTATTTATTTATTTATTATGTATTTTTTATTTATTTGTCCTTTTTTGATTCCTGTTTGTCCTCCTCTGTCCATTTTCCTCTTTGGATTTGGATGTTTTGGTAATTTGGGGAATATATTAAGAAAATTAACACTTTGCTGTGATTTGTTTTGCAAGTAGATCAATAATCTTTTGACCTTTCTAATGGTTACTTTAGGCACACAATTTATTTTCTAAAAATAGAAGATTAAATCAACTATTTCATGGCTGGTGTGAAAAGGGTGTGTGTGTGTGAGAGAGAGAGAGAGAAAGAAGGAGAGAGAGATTTTCATTCTGTTTCAGCAGTATGAACTTTATCCGCTGGCATTTTAAATTGTTGAGCTTAATTTTTGTTTGCAGTCATTTATATCAGGAGTTGACTTTGATTTAGTTTTTTTTAATATGGTAATTTGTGCATGCTTTGTACTCTAGGTTGATTCTATTTTGCCTTGCTTGTGTTGTATATGTTTGTAGGAACTGCTGGGATTCTATACATTTGAGAGTTTAATTAGAGCATTTAGAACTGGTGTGTGCAAAGGAAACCTTTTTTTTTTTTTTAAAGATTTTATTTATTTATTTGAGAGAGAGAGAATGAGAGAGAGCACGAGAGGGAAGAGGGTCGGAGGGAGAAGCAGACTCCCCACTGAGCAGGGAGCCCTATGCGGGACTCGATCCTGGGACTCCAGGATCATGACCTGAGCGAAGGCAGTCGCTTAACCAACTGAGCCACCCAGGCGCCCCCAAAGGAAACCTTAAAACAATTGGTTTAATATACTTTTACAGATAATTTTTTTCTGCGTAGCACATTTTATACCTTGACAAAATAAGCAATTTAGGATATGCAATGATGATTAGATATATTATCCCTATCTGCCAATTTTTAATTTACTTATATCTCATATCCAACATTTACATTTTCAGATAGATGACAATATCATTTGGAATTTGATGTACTGTTATGCGGCTATTTCAACTTTAGTGAGGTAGGTCATTAGTGAATGCTACCTCTACTTTCTGAATGAGTTGCTTTCAATGCTGTTCATCAAAAACACTTTCTGAATGGGCATTGCTTACTTTCTTTTAAGCTTAAGTGAGAGCTTTGTTACATATTACTTTTTAAAGTTTTTAAAGTTCAAAGTAATAAATTTTGAAATGATCGTGTAAATTGAAAAACAGTTTAAATTACTATAATCTGATAAGATATTTTAGAAGCTAGTAATTTTATTAACATGGCTGTCTTAAGCAAAAATCATGGCTGTTTAATTTATACTGCTGGCCAACCTCTGTGCAGTTAAGCATATCAGCAAACCATAAAACTGCAGAGATAAAAATAATGCTATTGTCTAGAATTAATGATAAATTTATGCAATTCTGCCTAGTATAAGTACAACTGAATTGACAATAACTTTAACTGCTTGCATTTTCCTTATTTACACCATATTTGAAATATGACAGTGTAGAAGATGGATTTTAGTTTGGGTAATTAGCCAGTGGGAAAGTGAAAATTATTTCATGAGGTCCAGGAACCAATACCCCCTACTGAAAGTTCTAATTAAAATATAAGAAATATTCATTAAGCTATCATTGATGAGTATCAAAGATGTAAAAACCTTAACAAGTTTCTATTTTAATATTATTTTTAATCCTTATATTCTGAATAAAGTTGCAAAAGACAGAGACCATGTTTTGTAGGATGTTTATTTTAGTGTTTCACATAGAGGGGACAAACAGCAAGAGATACAATATTTTTTTTTTCACTGCCATTATCTAAAATTAAAAATAAATATTTTTTCTTAAGAAGTGGCATATCTTGTATCTTTTATAAGCTAATCTCCTCTTTGTGCACTTTCTCTCTTTGGAAGGAAAAAAGAAAGGAGTATGTGCTGCCTCATTAAAATAAAGAAACCAAAATATCATCTAATAGGATTATAGAGCCTTAAAGCCTTATTATGCAGATTATTTGATATCTATGCATAAGTCTGGATGCTGAGTCTTTTAAAATAATTTTGAACCTGGAATGCCTGATTCCAGGTCTTTATGGGAAATGTTTTGATCCATTCAGCTGTAATAAATAAGGAGCTGTATGCTAAAACGAATAGGCTCCATACAGCCTCTTCAGAAATGAAACTAGTATAAGTGGTTCCCAGCTAATATAACTGCTACATTTGGCAAGCCCAGTCTCTTTCTGTTCTTTACTTAGTATCCAGACTCATCCTTTTAAAATAAAAAAACATGACAGTGTCATGTATCTGTTTAAAAAGTTCCATACTCCATACCATGACCTCCAAAGCCTGCAGTCTGTTTTTGGAATTCCTTTATCACTTGCTGATTCCATTTTTTAAATTTATTTATTTGAGAGAGAGAGAAAGAATGAGCAGGGGGGAGAGGGAGAAGCAGACTCCCCAGTGAGCAGGGAGCCCGATGCAGGACTCCATCCCAGGACCTTGGGATCATGACCTGAGCTGAAGGTAGACGCTTAACTGACTGAGCCACCCAGGCGGCCTTTCTAATTCCATTTTTATTGCATTCCAGTTTCTCTCTTCCTCACTGCAATCCATCACATTAGCATTTCATTATTTTTTCAAGACAATAAACATATCCCTGCCTCTGATGCTTTCAGTATTGCTCCTCATTCTGCACGAGGTGCTCACTTTGCTGTTATCTTCAGAATTCACTTGCTCATTCGATGTGGGTCTCCGATGAGATGCCCTGTCTGAGATGCTTTCTTTAATTGATTGAGGAATTAGCCCCTTTCTTATTCAAACTCTTTACCCTGTTTTATTCTTTTTACATCACTATAATTAACTTATATTTGTGTTTCTTTATTTTCCACTAGAATGTAATTTGAATGTGTGAAGACATTTTGCTCTTATGTTCATATTTGTATCCACTATACATGTTTGATACATGAGTGCTTACTAAGTATTTCTTAAATGAAGAAAATAATAATTGAATGAAAAAATGAATAAAATGGCTAATGAATTATCTGTGGTTTTTGGAAGAAGTACTGGAATTTAAAATCAACCTAAGAAAATTCTTATGACTATATGATAAAATTAATCTTTATATGCCAAAAATTAAGTTTTGTTTCATAAAGATTAAGGCCAGATTCTTCTTTTTCCATTCAGTTTTTTTTTTTAATTTTTTATTTTTGTTTTTGGGAGGAGAGTGTGGTGGGAGCTTATCCTTTAGTTCTGAATTTCTTATAATAACTCACTTCTAAGAGCTCTGTTTTCTCAAGTGCTCTTCCCTATGAGGTTTGGAGTTAGAGCTGGCCAAAACAGAAACATATACAAGGTTTAGATGACAAAAATGAAGAGGAAGCCATTACTCTTAGATGATTGTGATGGACAGACAGGGTGACATAAATGCAGATGTGCTCAAAGGGCTTGAGCTTCTACCTTGTCTTCCTAATGACTGGCCCCACCATCTGATGGCCATGCCAGCCGACCATCTAATATTACACTGAGGTTTCCTCAAAGATAGCCGCTTTCTCAGACCACATCATGAAACCCTTCATGGATACACTGGACTACCAGATACCCATAGCTTTGGAGATTTTCCTGTAAACTGTTAAGCACCCACTCACACCATTCCTTCACTATTGTGGTTAGTGATTTTTTCTGATGCTCTGACTTCCTGCTATGAAACCTGTCTTATCCTAATTTAGCCACATTTTTGTAAGTTTTCATTTCTATGGTAAACACCTTGTTCCCTTAATACCATTAATGGCTTTGTTTTGACTAATAAAACTGATAAAACTTTTGTAACTGAATATCAGCCATCTGTCATTATACCTCTTTATATTGTTTGATCCTGGCTGCTATATATAAAAAAAAAACCTCATGAAAAACAAGTTGTAATGTATATGTATTTTTGTGTGCCTATGTGTGTACATAGAGCGCAGAACTTTAAAAGAAGTTTTTCATTAAGCCTAAAAATGATATTTTATAAAATCTCTTCCCCATTCTTCACATTGTCAGAAGAGTCTTCAACAATATTTTATGACCCTAAAATGGATACAAATTCTATTTTTGTGTTTATAGTAAAGATGCATAGTCATTGAATCTAGTGAAACTGTTGTCAAAGAACACTGTTCAAATTTGTTGAATTTCCAAGGTAAATAAAAATGTCTTACTGAATTAGAAAACCTAACAATGGTCCATTTAAAATGCAGAATATATTTGATCTGAAAACAATCTTTTATATTTTTAAATCTGTTTTACCAGATCATTAAAGTACTTTCCAGATTTAGCTGGGAAATAAAAGAGAAAATAAAAGATTTTTCCCTACTATAAAAAATATGCTATTAATGTTTAGAGGAGCAGGTTGGTGAATTTGGTCTTCTTTCTCGCTTTGTTTTTCTACTTGAGAATTTGCTTACTCTACTGAAATATAATGTGTTTGGAAATGTGTATAGCCTCATCATATAACTTTACATTGTTACTTCATTTCTTACTGTGTTCCTTTTATATTAGTTTTTGAGAGCAAATAATGTTCTACTTAGAGTGTTTTGTGGTGAACCTACCTAAAGGTATATTTATCTACACCTCCATATGCACATGTACACACTCATTTATGAACACATATCCGAGCACAAAGTTATATCATCTTGTTTTCACTTATTCATATATTCAAAAAGATTCATTGAGGGGCACCTGGGTGGCTCTGTTGGTTAAGCAGCTGCTTTTGGCTCAGGTTGTGATCCCAGGGTGCTGGGTCAAGCCCCACATTGGGCTCCTTCTCAGTGGGGACCCTGCTTCTCCCTCTGCCTGCCACTCCCCCTGCTTGTGCTTGCTCTCTCCCCACCTCCCTGTGTCAAATAAATAAAATCTTAAAAAAATTATTGAATGTTTCTTTATGCCAACTATTATAAAATACATGGGTAAATCAAAAAGAGATTCTCATTCCTCCACTGAATAATCTAGTACGGGTTACAAACAACTAAACACAGCATAGAAGTGAAGTGTGGCAAATGCAATTAAGAGAAAAATACAGTGAGTGTGCAAAGTAAGCATATGGATATGAGAATACCTGAAGGAATGTTATTTCAGCTGGAATCTTACTGAAGGTTAAGAAGGAACCTGGATTAAGTGGAGTGGGGAAGAGAAAAGTTTTGATCATGAAGTCTGAGGAAAAAATACAGAGATATGAAAGCTTAACATACCTGGAACATGGATTAAAAGTGTGGAATGGCAGGCAATAAGGGAGATCAGAGCCACAGAAGAATTAAGATTTGGATGGAATTTTAGACTTTATCATTTGGGCAATGGGGAAATATAGAAGAAATGACATAAAAATATTACAATTTATTTTTAAGAGGTTCATCTGGCTGCTGGGTTCTGGATGGTTAGGGAGGAAGGGATAGCCTGCTGGCAGGGAAACCAGTTAGAGACCAAGAGGTGACTTCCTAAACTCTAGTAGCAAAGATAGAATAGTTTGCATTTGAAAGGCATTTAAAAGGAGATTTGGTAGTTGATTGCTTAGGGGAAGTGCTTAAGGAAAGGAGTCAACTTTAGCTCTGAGATTTCAAGAATGAGCAAATGGTCAGAGAGAGGCAGCATTCTATACAATGTGGGATATAGGAGGCAGACCTGTTTTTGTGGCTATGGAGGTGAAAAACAGTTCAGTCTGTAACTATTAAGTAGGATTTTATCCATCTGCAGGTACATCATTAGAAATGTCCTATAGACAAGTGAGGGGATGGCCAGTGAGGAGTTATCTGGAAGGAAACATGGTATTAATTAGGCTTTTAAAAATTTATAAGGCATAAAATATGATGATTTAACATACATGTACATTGTGAAATAGTTACCACAATCAAGTTAATCAACACATCTATTCCCTTACATAGTTACTTGCATGTGTTTGAGTGTATCTGTGTCTGTGTGGTGTAACAACACAAGATCTTCCCCCTTAGCAGATTCAGGTATACAATACAGTATTATTAACTATAGCCACCAACTTTAGGTTATGCAACCTGTTGATTTGATTTATATATTGCAATATGATTACTTAGCATTAGTTGAAACCTGTATCACATCACATAATTATTATTTCATTCTGTGATAAGAACACTTAAGATATAGTCTCTCAGCAACTTTGAAATATATACTGCAATATTATTGACTATCCTCACCATGATGTATGTTAGATCCCCAGATAAACTTACTCAACTTAAAACTGAAAGTTTGTACCTTTTTGCCAACATCTCTGTCACAAATGTCAGGATGTCCTTCTTATGGCTGAGTAATACTCTATTGTGTGTGTTATAAATGTTTAGTAGCATGTTGGTTAGCCTTCATATATTTGTGGGGTTCTTCCAAAAACTTTTTGTGATTGATTTTGAATTTTATACTGTTTTTGGAAAAAAATGCATGAGATGATTTTAATATTCCTAAATTAATTGGGACCTGATTTGTGGCCTACATGTGATCTATCCTGGAGAATGTTCCATGTGCACTTGAAAAGAATGTGTATTTGGTTGTTTTTGGATGAAATATTGTGTATATATCTGTTAAGTCTATCTGACCTAATGTCATTCAAAGACACTGTTTCCTTATTGATTTTCTGTCTGGATGATCCATCCATTGATGTAAATGGGTTGGTGAAGTCCCCTACTATTATTGTATTACTATTTCTCCCTTTAGGTATGCTGATACTTGCTTTATGTATTTAGGTACTCCTATGCTGGGTGTATAGATATTTGCAATTTTATATCCTCTTATTGGATTCTCCTCTATCATTATGTAACGCTCTTTTATTTTTTCTCTTGTTACTATTTGTTTTAAAGTTTATCTGATACAAGTGTTGCTACTCTGACTTTTTCTACTTCTGTTAGCTGGAATACATTTTTCCACCCTTTCATTTTTAGTCTGTAAGCAGGGGGAGTCCCAGGGCTTTCTGTGCACATGGCATCTTGACAATGCAGCTAAAGCTGAAGTGGGAGTAAGCTAGGATGTCCTGAGGTATTCAGTGCAGGGAGTGTCCTGATGGGGCAACTGGAGCTGTATTTGGTACAGACTGGAGGGTGGTGTGCTCCATGCAGGAGTAATGCTGGTGGGGTGGCTAGAACCAAGGCAGGGTGCAGACTGGGGCGTTTCTAGGGCTCTCCACACTAGGGTGTGCCTTGTGGAGCATCTGGAGCCAAAGCAAGTATGAGCCAAGAGGTCCTAGAGTGCTCTGTGTGAAGGGTACCGTAACAAGCCGACTAGAGCTGAAGTGTTGTGGGCCTGGTATGAAAGAGGGCCTTGGGGCTCACTGAAGCAGCAGGCCAGCTATTGTGTCCAGACCCTGTTCCCATCTGAGTGTGCTAGCAAGCTGGATGCAAATGTAAACAATGTATTATCCCCCTCCCACATTTATTTATTTATTTATTATTTATTTATTTATTTATTTATTATTTATTTTTGATGTAGTGTTCCATGATTCATTGTTTGCGTATAACACCCAGTGTTCCATTCAGTAGGTGTCCTCTTTAATACCCATCACCAGGCTGACCCATTCCCCCACCCTCCTCCCCTCTAGAACCCTCAGTTCGTTTCTCAGAGTCCATAGTCTCTCATGGTTCATCTCCCCCTCCGATTTCCCCCCCTTCATTTTTCCCTTCCTACTATCTTCTTCTTCCTTTTTTTTTTTAACATCTAATGTATTATTTGTTTCAGAGGTACAGATCTGTGATTCATCAGTCTTACACAATTCACAGCATGCACCATAGCACATACCCTCCTGAATGTCTATCACCCAGCCACCCCATCCCTCCCACCCACCACCACTCCAGCAACCCTCAGTTTGTTTCCTGAGATTAGGAATTCCTCATATCAGTGAGATCATATGATACATGTCTTTCTCTGATTGACTTATTTCACTTAGCATATACCCTCTCGTTCCATCCACATCTTGGCAAATGGCAAGATTTTGTTTTTTTGATGGCTGCATAATATTCCATTGTATATATACACCACAACTTTTTTATCCACTCATCTGTTGATGGACATATTGGTTCTTTCCATAGTTTGACTATTGTGGACATTGCTGCTATAAACATCGGGGTGCATGTACGCCTTCAGATCCCTACATTTGTATTTTTGGGGTAAGTACCCAGTAGTGCAATTGCTGGGTCATATGGTAGCTCTATTTTCAACTCTTTGAAGAACATCCATACTGTTTTCCAGAGTGGCTGCGCCAGCTTGCATTCCCACAGTGTAGGAGGAACAAGAAAAGATATAAAACTGCAAATATCTATACACCCAGCATAGGAGTACCTAAATACATAAAGCAAGTATCAGCATACCTAAAGGGAGAAATAGTAATACAATAATAGTAGGGGACATCTCCACCTTTAGGAGAGTTATCTGATACAAGTGTAAGAGGGTTCCTCTTTCTCCAGATCCCTGCCAACATCTGTCATTTCCTGACTTGTTAATTTTAGCCATTCTGACTGGTGTGAGGTGGTATCTCATTGAGGTTTTAATTTGGATTTCCCTGATGCCGAGCGATGTTGAGCACTTTTTCATGGGTCTGTTGGCCATTTGGATGTCTTCTTTGGAAAAATGTCTCTTCATATCTTCTGCCCATTTCTTGATTGGATCATTTGTTCTTTGGGTGCTGAGTTTGATAAGTTTTTTATAGATTTTGGATACTAGCCCTTTATCGGATATGTCATTTGTAAATATCTTTTCTCATTCTGTCAGTTGTCTTTTGGTTTTGTGGACTGTTTCTTTCGCTGTGCAAAAGCTTTTTATCTTGATGAAGTCCCAACAGTTCACTTTTGCCCTTGCTTTCTTCGCCTTTAGAGATGTTTCTAGGAAGAAGTTACTGTGGCTGAGGTCAAAGAGTTTGCTGCCTGTGTTCTCCTTTAGGATTTTGATGGACTCCTGTCTCACATTTAGGTCTTTCATCCATTTTGAGTCTATTTTTGTGTGTGGTGTAAGGAAATGGTCCAGTTTCATTCTTCTGCATGTGGCTGTCCAATTTTCCCAACACCATTTGTTGAGGACACTGTCTTTTTTCCATTGGACATTCTTTTCTGCTTTGTTGAAGATGAGTTGACCATGGAGTTGAGGGTCCATTTCTGGGCTCTCTGTTCTGTTCAATTGATCTATGTGTCTGTTTTTGTGCCAGTACCATACTGTCTTGATGATGACGGCTTCGTAATAGAGCTTGAAGTCTGGAATTGTGATGCCACCAGCTTTGCTTTTCTTTTTCAACATTCCTCTGGCTATTTGGGGCCTTTTCTTGTTCCCTACAAATGTTAGGATTATTTGTTCCATTTCTTTGAAAAAAGTGGATGGTATTTTGATAAGGATCACATTAAATGTATAGATTGCTCTAGGTAGCATTGACATCATAATATTTGTTCTTCCAATCCATGAGCATGGAACATTTTTCCATTTCTTTGTGTCTTCCTCAATTTCTTTCATGAGTATTTTATAATTTTCTGAGTACAGGTTCTTTGCCTCTTTGGTTAGCATCCTTTCTTGATTAAAACTCTTCAGAGTAGGATGCCTGGGTGGCTCAGATGGTTAAGCGTCTGCCTTTGGCTCAGGTCATGATTCCAGGGTCCAGGGATCGAGTCCCGCATCGGGCTCCCTGCTCCTTGGGAGCCTGCTTCTCCCTCTGCTTCTCTCTCTCTCTCCTCCTCTGTCTCTCATGAATAAATAAATAAAATCTTAAAAAATAAACTCTTCAGAGTATAGGGATAGAGGATCCATAGCTCAATATCATAAAAGCCATCTATGAGAAACCCACAGGGAATATCATTCTTAATGGGGAAAAACGGAGAGCTTTTCCCCTAAGGTCAGGAACATGGCAGGGATGTCCACTCTCACCACTGTTGTTCAACATAGTACTAGAAGTCCTAGCCACAGCAATCAGACAACAAAAAGAAATAAAATGCATCCAAATCAGCAAAGAAGAAGTCAAACTCTCACTCTTTGCAGATGATATGCTACTTTATGGGGAAAACCCAAAAGACTCCACCCCAAAACTGATAGAACTCATATAGGAATTCAGTAAAGTGGCAGGATATAAAATCAATGCACAGAAATCAGTGGCATTCCTATACACCAACAAGACAGAGAAAGAGAAATTAAGGAGCGATCCCATTTACACTTGCACCCAAAACCATAAGATACCTAGGAATAAATCTAAACAATGTATTCTTAAAGCTAAAGTGAGTCACTTGTAGGAAGCACATTATTAGGTACTTAAAAAAAAATCTATATAGCTACTCTGTCTTTTGATTGAATAATTTAATCCATTTATATTTAAATTAATTATTGATAAGTAAGAACTTAGTATTGCCATTTCAATAATTATTTTCTGGCTCTTTTGTAGTTCCTTTGATCCTTGCTTTCTCTCTTGTTGTCTTTCTTTGTGATTTGTTAATATTTTGTATTGGATTGGTTCTTTGATCCCTTCCTCTTCCTTCCTTCCTTCCTTCCTTCCTTCCTTCTCCCTCCCTCCCTCCTTCATCCCTCCCTCCTTCCTCCTTCCTTCCTTCCTTCCTTTGTCTTTCTCTCTTTCTCTCTTTCTTTCTTTCTTTTGTGTAGGTACTAGAGCTTTCTTATTATGGCTTGAATAAAACATCTTATGAATCTCTTTTAAGCTGATAGCAACTTAACTTGATTCACATACAAATTCTATACTTTTACTCCCCTTCACATTTTAAGCTTTTGATATTATACCTTACATCATTTTATATTGTGTATCCATTAATAAATTGTGGTAGCTATAATTGTTTTTAATAGTTTTGTCTTTAAACTGTTAAAATAGAGTTAAAATTGAATCATACACACACACACACACACACACACACACACATCTCAGTGGACTTCTTTGGGATTATTATGCTGAATTCCTTATCATGCAATTCATAGATATCCACTTTTTGTGGGGTCAGCTACTTGAGTTTTAATATTACAGAATATCCTTAATTTGACTATATATTTATCTATACAGTAGTTTTAAACTTTCATATTTCTAATTAAAATTATTTTGCTTTAACTTGAAGAATCCCTTTAGCATTTCTTGTAAACCAGGTCTAGTGGCAATAAACTTCCTCAGATTTTGTTTGTCTGGGAAAGTTGTTGTGTGTCCTTCATTTCTGAAGGGCAGTTTTTTTTCTTTGGGTATAATTTTCTTGGTTAACAATGTTGGTTTTTTTTTTTTCTTTTAATACTTTGAATATGTTGTCCCATTCTCTCCTGGTCTGCAAATTTGTTGCTAAGAAATTAGCTCATAGTCTTACAGGGGTTCCTTGTATATCATGAGTCACTTTTTACTTGCTGCTTTTAAAATTCTCTATTTATCTTTGACCTTTGGCAATTTGATTATAATATGGGACAGGACTGCTCCCAGACTGTATATGAGAAGGACTGAAGCAGAGTCACAAAGCTCTGCAGTAGGACTGAGGTCAGAAGGCAGATGGGTATGTCTCCTGCCTGGTCACTGGGTGAACAGAACTGGCAGCCAAAAGGGACTACAGCCAGGTCATGGGCTGCTTCCAGATCCACAGCCAGGACTGAGGTTGGCAGGCGTGTTATCCGAGGCATGGGTAGATGTGACCCTTGCTGGGTCCCTTGGTAACAGGACCAAGGCCAAACAGAGCTGTAGCTGAATCCACAGGGGACAAGGCTGTTTCTAAATCTTTAGCTGGGACCATAATCAGTGAACCTGCCATCTGGCAAGGACCTGCCTTCTTGTAAGAGCCCTCCTTGGTCTCAGGTTCCAATTTCCTATCTGAGTTGCTAAACTCCCACAAAGGTACTTTTGCCCATGGATGGCTGCCAAATAGTTGCTGCTGGGAAAGTCAAGCAGGGAACCTCCTATTCTGCCATCTTGCTGTGGTCACTCTCAGCAAGGCTTTAAAGTTTTAATATAATTTTATTTTTATATGAGATAGATTTGATCATGATTAAATGTAGATTGACAGAAATAAGTAAAGGAGAACTAAGGCTTATTTGAAACTTGCCTCAGAGATTATTAAAGAAGTCTAAATACTTATAATTGTGTTCAATGTGCATAAATTGAGTTAGAATTGGCTTACATTAATTTGGTTTAGTCTTCTAAAAATCTAAAAAAAATGAAGATTTGAAGAAATAAAAACAAAAGTTCTAATTATCAAATGGCTAAATAGATTTAATTTCTTCTTTAAACAGGATTAAAATTGGCAGTGTTTTCTTCCAAATTTTGTGAATATCGCATACACACACACAAACACACATATTCTTCTTCCAATAAATTCCTGTTCTGCATAAACAATCCTCATTAAGGATTATGACATTTCTCTGAAGATAGAAATATAATTTCTTCTGTTTTACTTGTTGCATTCAGATATTTTTTGATACTCATTTTTAATGGCAGTGCCAAGAAATGTTAGTTATTGGATTATTTCCCAGACTCTAGTTTAATAGTATCTAACATCTTCCAACTTCAGCATAAAAATAAATTCTAAATCTTACTGAGTCATTCAATCAGCAAAACACAGGTACTTTTCACTATTGCTTCCATACTTCTCACTGGAAGCTAGAAAATAGACAAGGATTATTTCATAGTAAAGGTACCATTACTATGATCATGCAAGTGATCTAAATGGGCAAATGGAAAATCAAGTGAAATGCCAAAGTGATATTTTCCTTAGTGACTAGGCAATTTGGAGATTCCAGAATAAGGTAAACGGAGGAAGGAAAAAGAGGACTGGGTGGTGGTAGGGGACTGGTATCATCTGACATTAAGAAATACTTTTCCACAATAAAAAAATATTCACTACCCATAAATCCTAAGTAACTTTCATAAGTAACTCCTAAATCATTTTCATGAAATGACTTGTAAGCTGCCGCATATTTTTCAAAAGTAGATCACTGCAACATTATGGAGGAAAATTCTCCAGTGTGTGTCTCTAAGACGAATTTGGTAGGGAAGGAGAAGCCAATAAAGTAAGTATGTGACTAGATGTTTTGTTTACTCAAGTTGAGGGGTTCTATATTTGTTCAGTGACAGATTCAAATCCTAAGCCTTGTCTAAATGTCCATAGAATGACTTCAAATAGTTTAATAATTGATGTCAATGGTATACATTATTTTTATTTATTTTTTGTTTTTTTTTCTACTTTGCATATGTAGAGTGTTCAATTTGTTCTTTACTTAAATAAGAACAGACGACAGCTATAACCTACTTCCTGAGGATCTTACCAATGTGATATAGACTATGAAAGACATATTTATAAAATAAGAAATATAGGAAATAGAGTGCTTCTGTGGATCTGCTTCTTTAGAGCACATAAATCTTTATTATATCTGCACATACTGCACTCTTTGGAATATAACTATTAGAGCACTTTATAGAACTACATTTTTATATATTAATATACTATAAAGTGCTATGCAACATATATGCAATTACACAAATCTTCAGAGACTAAAAATAGAAATGGCAGGTACAAGTCTATTTTCCTTTTTGGAATGAAAAATGTTTAATGGATTTGTGAAGAGAAGACATATACTGACAGAATTTAGGGAAACTTGTCACAAACCGCTGATTTTCTTTTGTATTTTGTCATAAAAAAGCATGGCTATATAAATGCAATCAAAGTAGATGAATAGAAGATCTGTATTCAAATATCTCATAACAGTTTGCTAAGAATGGATCATTTCATTTCTTTAAGAATATTCAGCTAATTATCTGATTGTTGATTTCATCAATTTGTTTTTGAAAAGATTTTGAGATACTGTTAAAATTATACATACTGTTTTCTCATGTCAACTTTGTTTAACATGACACTGTTAATATAATACCAAAAGATTTGGAAAAGTTATAGGTTTTTGGTTATATCAAAGAACATAGAAAATCAGGTTTTGTAGCTTCAATCCCAAAGTAGCATATGAATTAGGGAGACTATGAGGATGTGGTTCAATGTGTGGGTAGTAATTTTTATAAGTTCCTTTTTGAATTTTTTCTCAACTGTAGGGCAAAGAAATATAGCTGCCATAGTAACTAAAGTACAAGATATTAACAAGGGCAAATAAGACTATGCAGCATTTATTTCTGACAAGAAAAATGACAGTAATGCCTTTCATGTATCTTTCTCGCAAATTCCTTTCTACCAAACACATCAATTTATAAATGTCACTTTGGTGGCAATCATCAATGGTATTTTTTCTGGCAGCTGTTTGGCTTCACAGGCTCTAAAGTAAGTCCACTTATTTATTTTCTTTTTTAAAAGACTATTTTTAGAGTAGTTTTAGATACATAACAAAATTGTGAGGAAGGTACATAGAGTTTCTATACCCTCATGCATAGCCACCCTCATTTTCATCAGAATGGTACTCTCCCACTCCCAAAGACAAAACTACATTGATAAATCCTATTCAGCTAAATTCCATAGTTTACCTTAGAGTTCACTCCTGGTGTTATACATTCCATAGGTTTGGATAAATGTACACTGATACGTATCCATCATTATAGAGTATTTTCATGACCTAAAAATATTTTGTGCTCTGCTTATTCATCTCTTCTTCCCTTGACCTCTGGGTGGTTCCTGATCTTTTTACTGTAACCACAGATTTGCTCTTTTGAGAATGTCATGTATTTGGAAACACTTTATGGAGCTTTTTAGATGAGCATTTTTGTAAAATACATATTTAAAATTCTTCCATATCTTTTCATGGTTTAATAGCTCATTTTTTAAGCACAAAATAATATTCCAGACATCATTGTCCAGATGTACTATAGTTTATTCACCTACTGAAGGACATCTTGGTTGCTTCCAAGTTTTGGCCATTATGAATAAAACTGCTATAAACATTTTTGTATAGGTTTTAATGCGGGAATAAATTTTCAGCTCCTTTCAGTAAATGCCAAGGAGAGTGATAGCTGGATCTTCTTTAGTTAGTAAGAGTTCTTAGTTTTGTAAGGGTCAGTTTAGTTAGTTATTTTGTTTAGTTTTATAAAAAACTACCAAATTGTCTTCCAAAGAGGTATATCATTTTGCATTCCCACCATCAATTAATGAGTGTTTCTATTGCTTCATATTTTCTCTTGCATCTGTGTTGTCAGTGTTCTAGATTTTGGCCATTCTAATAGGTGTCTAATGGTATTTCATTGCTTTAATTTTCATTTACCTGATAAAATATGATGCCGAGCATCTTTGCATATGCTTACTTGTCATCTGTATATCTTCTTTGGTGAGATGTCTGTTAAGGTTGTTAGCCCATTTTAAACCAGATTCTTGTTGTTAAGAGTTTTTTTGTAATATTTTAGACAAAAATCCTTTAATAAATATTTTACAAATATTCCTCATAGTCTATGGCTTGTCATCCAATTCTCTTGATATTATCTTTCACACAGAAGTTTTTAATTTTAATTAAGTCCATATTATCAATTATTTCTTTCATGGTTTGCTTCTTAATGTTATCTAAAATGTCATCACTGTGCTCATGGTCATCTAGGTTTGTATTATGTTGTCTTCTAGGAGTTTTATAGTTTTGCATTCTACATTTACAAGTATGATCCATTTTGAATTAATTTTTGTAAAGTGTATGAAGTCTGTGTTGAGATTATTTTATTTTTCATATGGATGCCCAGTCATTCCAGCACTATATGTTGAAGAGACTGTCTTTGCTCCATTGGTTCCCTTTGGTCCTCTATCAAAGATCGGTTGGTCATATTTATGTGGGTCTGTTTCTCTGCTCTTTACTTTGTTATTTGGATCCATTTGTCTATTCTTTTTGCTAATCCCACACTGTAGTTTATAATAATTCTTAAAACTGGTAGTGTTAGTCCTTCAACTTTGTTCTTCCCCTTCAATTCTTTATTGGCTATTCTTAGTTTTTTGTCTTTCCATAAAAACTTTAGAATCAGTTTGTTGATAACCACAAAAGAGCTCATTAGGATTTAGATTGGAATTGCATTGAATCTGTAGATCAAGTTGGGAAGAACAGACATCTAGACAGTAGTATCTTCCTATCCATGAACATAGAATATCTTTCCATTTATTTAGTACTTCTTTGCTTTCACCTTATCATAGTTTTATAGTTTTCCTCATATAGATCTTTATATATTTTGTTAGATTTATACTTATTTTTGTACTCATGTAAATGATAAATTTAATATAAACTAATGTAAACAGTAAATTGTTCATTGGTGTATAGGAAAACAATTGACTGTTGTATGTTAACCTTGCATCCTGCAATATAGCTATAATACTTATTCCAAAAGTTTTTTTGTTGATTCTTTTGGATTTCTTACTCAGGTGATCATGTCAATGTGAACAAAACAGATTTGTCTTTCTTCCCAATCTGTATATATTTTATTTCCTTTTCTTGCCTTATTGCAATAGCAAGTACTTCCATTATGATATTGAAAAGGAGTGGTGAGAAAGGACATCTTTGACTTGTACCTGATCTTAGTGGGAAAGCTTCATTTCTCACGATCAAGTATGATGTTAGCTGTGGGTGTTTTTTAAATAGCCTTTATCAATTCGAAAATTTTCCTCTCTGGTCCTAGTTTACACAGAGTTCTTAATCATGAATGGACATTAGAATTTGTCAACCACTTTTCTCTGCATATATTGAAATGATCTTGTTTTTTTTTAATCTGTTGATGTGCTGCATTACATTAATTATTTACAAATGTTGAATCAGCCTTCCATATTTTGGATAAGTCCCTCTTGGTTGTGGTGTGTAATTCTTTTAATACTTTATTGGACTCATTTTGATAATATTTTGTTGAGAATTTTTGTATTTATGTTCATGAGAGTTATCAGTCTACAGTCTCCTTATAATTTCCTTGATTTTGGTATTAGGATAATCCTAGCCTCATGGAATGAATTAGGAAATATTTTCTCTCCTATTCTCTGAAAGAGATTGTAGAGAATGGATGTAATTTTTTCCTTTAAATATTTGGTAGAATTCACCAGTGAAACAACCTGTCCCTGATGCTTTCTGTTTGGAAGATTATTTAATATTGGTTAAATTTTTAAATAGGCATAGGCCTATTATGATTTTTTTTTTATTCCATGTGAGTTATGGCAGATTGTGTCTTTCAAGGGATTGGTGTCTTTCATACAGGTTATCAAATTTGTGAGTATAAAGTTGTCCATTGTATTTCTGTATTATCCTTTTGATGTCCATGGGATCTATACTAATGTCACCATTTTCATTCCTGATATTAATAATTTGTGTCCTCTTCTTTACCTATTAAGCCTGGCTAGAAGTTTGTTGATTTTTTTAGAACTTTATTAATTTTAATGGTGTTTTAAAATGATAAGGTTTCAGTTTAATTTATTTTCTCTATTGATTTTCTGCTTTCAATTTTATCTCTAATTCTTACTATTTTTTCTACTTTGGATTTGATTTGCTCCTATTTCTTTTAGTTTTCTACAGTGGAGACTTAGATTATTAATTTTACATTTTTCTTCTTTTTATTTAATTTCTTCTTTTTAACATATGCATTCAATACTATAAATTTCCCTTGATTTTTGATAAGTTGTTTTTTTTTCATTTTTTATTTAATACAAAACATTTAAAAATTTCTCTTTTGAAATTTCTTCTTTGACCCATATATTATTTTGAAGTATATTATTTAATCTTCACATATTTGGGGATTTCCCAGTTATTTTTTGTTATTGATTTCTTATTCAATTTCATTGTGGTTAATAGCAGACATTGTATGATTTATACTATTTTAAGTTTGTTAAGGTGTGATTTATGGCCTAGGATGTGGCTTATCTTGGTGAATGTTCCATGTGTATATTCTATTATTAGATGTAGATTCTACTATTAGATGTAGATTCTACTACTAGAAGAAATGTATATTCTACTACTGTATAATCTATTATATAGATGTATATTCTACTATTAGATGAAGTAGTTTATAGATGTCAATTATACCTATCTGATTGATAGTGCCATTGAGTTCAGTTATGCCCTAATGATTTTCTGCCAGCTGGAATATGTCTATTCCTGAGAGGGGGCTGTTGACATCTCAAACTATGAGACTGAATTCAACAATTTTTCTTAGTACTTCTGTCAGTTTTTACTTCACATTGTTTGATGCTGTGTTGTCAGACACATACATGTTAAGGATTGTTATGTCTTCTTGAATAATTAACCTCCTTATCATTATGGAATGGCCTTCTTCATTCCTAGTAATTTTTCTTACTCTGAAGTTTGCTGTCTGAAATTAATATAATTTCTCTTAAAAGCAGACCTTGTTAAGAAGAAACAAGTGTTTCTGGTCTATCTCTAAATAGTTCCTTATCCTCTCCCCTGCCAGAAGACCAAGGGAATTTTTTTTTTAATAAGAAGTCAGCAGAACACTGGTAAAGAGATTTTTCTCTGGTATTTATTGTGGGAACCTGGTCAAACTCCTACATGAAATCTCACAATTTTTTGGCCCCTGCCCAATGACTGGATACTCTGGAGTTTTATGTCCACTCTGAATATCCAGGAATTCATTAATTACAATTTAGGCTTTTCTACCCTGAGAATGGTTCCTGTGATGTTTCCCTCTCAAGCACCTTTCTTCCAGGAATAGGGTGTGATGACCTATTCACCAGTTTGTCTCCAATCTTAGAAACGGTGGTTTTCCCTGGTCCTCCCCTCTCTTACAAATCTAAGAAGAGTTGTTAATTGTTGGATCTGTTCTTTTTTGTTTTGTTTTGTTTTTATTTATTTATTTGACAGAGAGAGATACAGCGAGAGAGGGAACACAAGCAGGGGGAGTGGGAGAGGGAGAAGCAGGCCTCCCGCCGAGCAAGGAGCCTGATGCAGGGCTTGATCCCAGGACCCTGGGACCATGACCTGAGCTGAAGGCAGACGCCCAATGACCGAGCCACCCAGGCGACCCTCTGTTCTGCTTTTTACTTGATATTAGGATGTAGTGGTGACTTCTAAGCTGCTTACAGGTGGAACTGGAAACTGGGTATTTCTCTTATAATTACAAGCATGGGAGAACAGAATTCAGTATCCCATTTTCATTTTTAGTGACTCTCAACCATGTTTATTTGTTTTTGCTGTCTTCCTTTTCATATGCCACCAAAAATAACCACAAAGTTTCAAAATGGAAAAAAAATTAAAATTGGACAATCTTGAATTTAAATAATGAAACAAAATAAAGCCAGAACCATGAAAAGAAAATAGAAACACTATGATGTAGTTTTTAAGAAAAAGAGAAATTCTTAACTAATTATTTTTTTGTGTTATGAAGTAAAATTATAATTTTACTGATGAGGAAAATAAATAACTTAAGATTTTTTTGTATAAATTTTTGTATTTTAACCTGAACTCTGCAGTTTTTAAAGTGAGAAACTAAGGGTGAATTATTTCTAGCCATGCACTATAAATCTCTTTTAGGCCAGTTTTCCACTTCCTATCAACAAGGTCCTTATTGATTAGCTACCTTGACACATAATTTAGGAAAAAATGAACCCATTTGAATAATTTTTGCAAGTCCAGATATATAAAAGTCTCATTTTCTGACTCTCCATACTAATTCTACAAGACATACCTCTTAGTAAACCAGAACTACTGAGCTCTCAGTGAATCAAAATTATTGTGAGTCTGCAACCTCAGGAGTTGTCTGGGTGAAATTTGAAGTTGGCCTCCCATAAATAAAGGACAAGGAGAGAAAAGAAAGAAGCAGATGAATATATATTGGTAAGTGGCAGTTTTAACAAGTAAGAGAACTTACATACAAGACTTGTCTTGAGCAGCTGCAAGATGAGTATATCTCCACACCTGCCTGGTAGAATCTTAAGAGTTTGTATAGAGATCTTAACACAATCCAGTCATGCGTATAGACCAGGTGGTCTCAACAACACAGTACTCTCCAGGGTGCATTATAGAAGTGTCTCCTGGCATGGGAAAAGTGGGAAGAATGTACATTCCAAGATGGGGGCAGATAAGGAGCCACCAGTTTCCCAGGTCCAACTCATGAATCAACTGGCAGTCATATCCTCTCAATGACCTCCTCCAACACATGTTCAGATAATATTTTAGTACGGAAATAAGATTATTAGACAAATGCCAAGGTAGGTTTGTAACATAAGAAGATAGGAGATTTTGTCAAAGATCAGTTGACCTATAGTTGTGGGTCCACTTCTGGGTTTCCTATTCTGTTCCATTGATCTATGTGTCTGTTTTTGTGCCAGTACCATACTGCCTTGACAACTACAGCTTTGTAATATAGCTTGATGTCCCCAGTTGTGATGCCAACAACATTGTTTATCTTTTAAGACTGCTTTTGTCTATTCAGGGTCTTTTGTGCTTCCATACAAATTTTAGGATTGTTCTGTTCTAGCTCTGTGAACAATGCTGGTGGTATTTTGATAGGGATCGCATTATATGTGAAGATTGCTTTGTGTAGTATAGACATTTTAACCATATTTGTTCTTCCAATCCATGAGCATGGAATGTTTTTCTGTTTCTTTGTGTCATCTTCAATTTCTTTCAAAAGTGTTTTATAGTTTTCACAGTACAAATATTTAACCTCTTTGGTTAGGTTTATTCTTAGGTATCTTATGGTTTTTGGTGCAATTGTAACTAGTATCAAATCCTTGATTTTTCTTTCTGCTCCTTCATTATTGGTGTATAGAAATGCAACCGATTTCTATACATTGATTTTGTGTCCTGCAACTTTACTGAATTCATGTATCTTTGCAAAAAGTAGGAAAGAATATCCAATGGAAAAAAGTCTTTTCAACAAATGGTGTTGGGAAAACTGGAGAGCAACATGTGTAAGAATGAAACTGGACCACTTTCTTATCTCATACACAAAAATAAATTCAAAATGGGTGAAAGACCTAAATGTGAGACAGGAAACCATCAAAAATCTAAAGGAGAACACAGGCAGCAACCTCTTTCACATTGGCTATAGCAACTTCTTCTTAGACATGTCTTTATAGGCAAGGGAAACAAAAGCAAAAATGAACTATTGAGACTTCATCAAGATAAAAACTTCTGCACATCAAGGGAAATAGTCAGCAAAACTAAAAGGCAGCCTGTGGAATGGGAGAAGATATTTACAAATGACATATCTGAGAAAGGGTCAGTATCCAAAATCTATAAAGACGTTATCAAACTCAACACCCAAAAAACAAATAATCCAGTTAAGAAATGGGCAGAAGATATGAATAGACATTTTTCCAAAGAAGACATCAAGATGGTTAACAGAAACATGAAAAGATGCTCAACATCACCCCGTATCAGGGAAATACAAATCAAAGCTACAATGAGATACCACCTCAGAATGGCTAAAATGAACAACACAGGAAACAACAGATGTTGATGAGGATGCGGAGAAAGGGGACCTCCCTTACATCATTGGTAGGAAAGCAAATAGGTGCAGCCATTCTGGAAAACAGTATGAAGTTTCCTCAGAAAGTTAAAAATAGGACTACTCTACAATACAGCAATTTCACTAGTAGGTATTTATCCAAAGGATATAAAAGTACTGATTGGAAGGGATATTTGCACCCCAATGTTTATCAACAATAGCCAAATTATGGAAAGAGCCCAAAAGTCCATTGACTGATGAATGGATAGGGATGTGGTGTGTACACACACACACACACACACACACACACACACACACACACACACACACACTGGAATATTAGTCAGCCATCAAAATGAATTAAATCTTGCCATTTACAATGACATGGATACAGCTAAAGTGTATTATGCTAAGCAAAGTACATTAGAGAAAGACAAATACCATATAATTTCATTCAATGTGAAATTCAAGAAACAAAACAGATGAACATAGAGTAAAGAAGAAAAAAAAAGAGAGAGGGAGGCAAACCATAAGAGACTCTTAACTATGGAGAACAAACTGAGTGTTGCTCAAGGAGAAGTGGGCAGGGGGATGACCTAATGTGTGATGGGTATTAAGGAGGCAGTTGTTGTGATGAGCACTGGGTGTTTATGTAAGTATTGAATTACTAAATTCTACTCCTGAAACTAATATTATACTATATGTTAACTAACCAGAATTTAAATAAAAACTTGAACCAGTAAAAAAAAAAAAAAAGAAGAAGGTAAGGGACTTAAGGGTGGATATTATCATTGAATGAATATAGATAGTAGTCTGTTTGTACATAGAAGGCTGTAGATATTTGTCTGAGCTCCAGATAAAGATTTAATCTACACTAGAGAGAAAGATCAGATGAAGGCATAGCTCAATTATAAAGGGTGTAGGGTATTTCTGAAGTTACAATATTATGGTCGCATACCCAAACAAAAAAGACCCAGTTTCTTTGTAAGACCCAAGATTTGAGAGCTGCTAATGATAATACTGATGCTAACATGCTAAGTCTAGAACTCTCCACCATGAGGTAAGTGTAGACCCAAAAGGTAAGTTAAAGTTTAATCTACAGTGAGCAAATCAAATGCTCTTATATGAAGAAAAAGTTGGAATTAAAATCTGGTAAAATTTAATACCTAACAGGTATTAAAAGAACACATGGCAGATTGTGTTAGGGCATTCTCTGTTTCATACCAAACCTACCTTAGGCAGTATACCTAGAAGGCACATATACTTTACCCTACTGTTTGGAAACTTTTCCCATTGATTTTATTAATCATGAATTTACATTTTAATACAAAAGTATTTTTTCTTCTTATAAAATAGATATTCAGATTAACTCTTTTGAACTCTGTGTCTCATTTAGAAAATAGGCTCTGGTATGCCTTTCTTCCCACTGGACTTTAAAAATAAATATTCCATGTTTGATCTTCATTTAGTTTAATTATATATAACTTTCCTGCTATGGTAAGGAAACACATGTATTTCACACAAATATATTTGTATATATGTACAAATGCTCACATATATATTCACATGCTATGTTTTAACTATTATGTATTTAAGATCTTGTTATATTATAGACTTAATATGAGGCTTTTGTAAGAGCACTTCCTTGACTGGTGAGAAAAAACTCATCAGAATTTGTCTTCATGCAAGACCAAAATAATAATGTATTATTAATACAAACTATATTTTCAGTTAACACTCATATAATGCATAGCACATACAGGTCCTTTTCAAAGATTTTTACCTATCTTGACTGTGTCAAACCTTACCATAATCTTACAAAGGGATTATTATTTAGTTTATTTTCAAATATAGGAACTGTGGCACATAGAGATTAAATAACTTGACCAAGGAAATGTGATGGTCATGATGGAGTCAGGATTTGAATCTACAAAGTCTAATTTTTGAATCTGTCTGTTTCCTAGTACACTACATTGTCTCCCCATTGTGAATTATATTCTCAAGATATAATATCAGGAATAGATAGAGTATAAAAGTTTTATTTTTAACTATCTTTGAATACAGGGAGATTCAAAAGTGGATATTTTTACATTTTGGAAAGAGAGTGTTCTCTAGCTAGCAGGAGCTGTGAGATAAGGGGTCTATAATGTCACGTTTGCTTATCCTTAGACTTGAATGTAGTGATTTTTGGGACAAATTATTTCAAAGCTCAATGTATTTCCCTCTTTATTTTACTGGAATTTGTAACTCCCAAACTGGCATTTAGAAACAGCAAACATTTAGCAGATAAAAACAGATACATTCCTAAAACATGTTTCCGTAGACTGTTACAGACTGAACAAGGGAAATATATAGCAGGGGGAAAAGAGTCTCTCTGGTGGCATCAGAAAGAGTATATTGAAGTAATCACAGAGTTGGGCAAAGATAATACAAAACCAAAAAGATCCTTTAGAAAGACTGACTCAATCTCCATTGCTAGGTTGCTGGTCTTAATTCCTCTCAAATAAGTTGTTGCCCTTTCTTTGCTCTACTGTGAATTGCTAGCAGCTAACCTCTGCAATATATCCCAAGCTCCTTTGCTTAGTGGCTCTGGGAGAGATTGGAAGGTAGAAAAAAACAGAGAAACCATAGCATATCTTCTCCATTGATTTTTTTTTTTTTTTCTGTCTCTGTGTCCTTGGCAAAGGCTATTTTTCTTCTGTGCTTTTAGTTCCCATGGCAGCCCTTTTCCTGTTTTAACAGTTCTTACCTAGTGGTTCAGATTCCAGGACTCTGGTAAACCTCTGGATGGTAATGGGTTCCTTCTCTTGCTAAACTGGATTGTCTCAGCATGTAACATTGTTCACACTTTTGGTTCATTTAATAATTTTATAACCATTCTCCATAACAAATTTCCTACTTTAAAATTTCTTCTCTGGGCTTTGTTTTCCTGACTAAACTCTATGGAACAGTTTATTTGGGTAAATAAGCAGGATGAGAGTTAAAAGAATGTAACCCATTGTTTTTAGGTGTCTATGGAAATTGCAGGTATTATAATCTACTAAACACATGGTTTCATTCATTAAATAGGTCTGGAAATCAGAAGTGAGGGCAGCACAGGAGTTAAAAGAGATAGAATTATCCCCATATTATGAATAAAATTAACTAGAGGCAAACCATAGAGGAGAAATGTGACTGAGAATAAGTGTTCCAAAAGAATCAAATCAAAGAGTAAATAGATGAAGAGGATTGGTATGGGAGATTGATGAGGACACAAGAGAAAGCTGACAACAATACACACATACATATGTATATGTGTATATATGTAGGTATCCAACAACATAAAGTATTTAGAGAAATCCAAAAGAGATAAGGGCTGAAAATTTTCCATTGAGTTCTGGAGAAATATTCTAAAATTGAAGACCTATTTTTTTTAGAAGAGGGAATTACTAAAATAGTTAAAGTGTTAAGGATTGAAAGAACATGACATATTTTTATTCCATTTAGAATTTCTCAGTTTTTTGAGCATGATATTAGATAAGGCCAATTGTAGCAACAATGCGAGTTGTGCAAAAAGTGCAAAAAGGAGAGTGGTTAAGCCTTCTGATATAGTGGATAAAAAGACCAGACATGGATCCAAGATCAAGAATTTGAGGCAAGGAAGGCAAAGGATAAATTGCTGGTCCAGTGGGTTAAAGATCATTAGGGTATAAAAAATGAAGTGTTATGTTAAAAGGAAGATGATGGTACTGCTCATGACTGACATAGGTGAAGCCACTATTAAGATGAATGCACGAAAATTAATGTTTTAATGACAAGGAGATGTATAGGACAAGGGGATGTGTGACACTATCTTTGTAGAAGTTGAACATGAGGGAGAGTTTATTTATGATGGACTGGGGGGATTCAGTGGCCACAGTGGTATGGGTTGTGAGAAATGTCAATAGTGGAATGATGAATTTGTGGGCAATATATGTAGAGTAGTATTGAAAGAATAGAGTGTGAATTATAGTCATGATTGCATTTTGTCTCCTATCTGGTAGTTCTAAACTGCTCCAAGTTACCAAACATCCAAGGGCTCTCTCTACTGCTTCTGATTGATATGGAGGCTTGGGGGCACTCTATACTCTTAAAAAATTATCCATATTCATTTTTTTCCTTCACTATCAAATTTCTACATCCTGGGGTACATATATGTGTATGTGTGCTATGTCAATGTGTCTCAGCCATCCTAGAGTGCTTTAAAGAGAATGGGGTGTCCTTTGTGAATTAGCTATTTGGATAAAGTTAAGAGTGAAATTGTAGGGAGAAGGTGTTAGCAAGAACATATCTGGTCAATTTTGTTTTCTGTGTAGTTTATCAAGAAATTGTAACCTTACCCAGATGTGCATAAGGAAACATACATGAAAAAAGAGAAGATATATTAATTATGAACTCTGAAACTCCATGTAATAGTGTGATTCAGGAAAATAACACAATAAAAGCCCCTAACTACATTTTAAGATTATCTATAGGGCATTTTGGTGATTTCTGATTTCTGATGCTAACTTGTTGATTCTCTTATACATCTTTTAATCAGACTTCTCTTCTTTTTGCTAGGGGCCTATTGAGAAGGCCTACTTATCAAACCAAAATCTATTTAATAAGGAAACAAGAAGAAATAAAATAAAATAAATTATTAACCTTTCCAAAAATACATTGAAAAAGCTTTTGAATTATAGACTTGAATTATTTTACACTAACATTTCCTTCCACTAACAAATATAGGAGACATATGGCTTTCAGAAGAACCACCAAAGCTTAAATCAAACATTTGGAGAATCTACTCAAGCAAGTGATTCCTGAGCTCTGTGAAATAATTTATCTGTGTTGCTTCTGAGAAAACACCTCAACCAATGTTTAAAAGAAAATAAAATCCTAATCTTTTAAAGTTCCACTGAGGTGAATTCCAGGAAGAAAAATCAAGCACAGAGCTTAGTTCTTCTACTACATGAATCATTTACCCTAGTGTGTGTTATGTATGTAGTTAGCTGGGCACAAAAGCACAGGTGTCTTCTGGTTGAAACAACACTTTGCACTTTTTTGCAGGAATCCTTGTGCCTCTTAGGCATGAGGTTATGTTTGCTCCAAACAAAAACAAAAACTCTTGAAACTGTACAAAGTTTTTTCTTCTAGTAAAAAGGAGACAAAGAGTTCTGCCAAGTTCTTTTTGAATCTTGTGTTAGAAAATAACAAAGCTGAAAATATAAAATAAGAATCATGGACCTAAGGAGAGATATATTTAGCAATTCTTGCTTTGATTTTTTTTAACTTTTTTTTTTAATTTTTAAATTTTATTATGTTATGTTAGTCACCATAGAATACATCATTAGTTTTTGATTTTTTTCTAACTATAGTATTTTTTCCTATGTTAGATAAATTTACTTGGAATTTATAGAGGGTGTGTATGCTTGCTTATGATACAGAAAAATGAAAACAGAAAATAAAGAAAAGGGGAAGAAAATGGAAAAAAGAAAATGTGCTAATACTTTGTATACTAGGAAATGTGCTAGACATTTTTGTAAATATTTTATTCTGCAATTTTCTAAAATTTTTACTAAGTCCACCATAATTTCCATAGGGAAAATGTTCTCACTGAGTTTAAATGCTAACCATGTAAAAAACATTTAAAAACAGAGTAATTATGCTAAATTTTCCCTTTTGGAGGCTATTAGAAATAGTATTAATGCCTCTCGATTGCTGGATGAATTTCTGAAAATTTTCAGAAAGAGGGGGCACGTGGGTAGCTCAGTTGATTAAACATCTGCCTTTGGCTCAGGTCACGATCTTGGAGTCCTGGGATTGAGCCCTGCATTGGGCTCCCTGCTCCCTGGGAAGGCTGCTTCTTCCTCTCCCACTCCCCCTGCTTGTGTTCTCTCTCTCACTGTCTCTCTCCCTCTCTCTGTCAAATAAATAAATAAAATTTTTAAAAATAAATAAATAAATAAATTTTCAGAAAGAGGCATAAAGTTTTTGGGGAAGGAACATAAACATCATCCATTATAATCTTCCTGTCAGTGCTTGAGTTCTTTCAATATTCTATATTAAAGTTCATCAGCTGTATGCTTCCTATGGCTTCCATAACAAATTACCACAAACCTGATGGTTGAAAATAATAACAAAGCTTTATTCGCTCTTTGTTCTGGTGGCCTGAAATCCAAAATCGATTTGTCAGCAGGGACACGCTCCCTGTGGAAACTCTAGAGACAAAGTCTCCTGGTGCTTCTGGATTTTAGCGGTTGCCAGCTTCCTTGGCTTGTGGCCACCACACTCCCAAGTTTTGCTTTCATTTTCACATTACCTTCTCTTCTGTGCCTGTCTTCTCTTTCTGTGTGTCTCTTATAAGGACGTTTGTTGTTTTGATTTAGGTACAACCTGGATAATTCGATCTGGATCTTCTCATCTCAAGATCCTTGACTTAATTGTATCTGCAACGATTACTTTTCCAAATAAGATAATTTTCATAGGTTTCAGGGATTAGGATGTAGGCACATCTTTTGGGTTGCTACCAGTCAACCCACTGTATCTATTACCTGGAATACCTCTGGTGAAGAGACCTATTTTCCGAGATGACCTGCTCAGGCTATGATGCCTGAATTTATTTCATTTAGCTTAAATCTGCTTCCCTATAGTTTCATCATTATGATTCTAGTTCTGCCTTTGTGGCCCCATAGAAAAAGTATACTATCTTTTCTACCACATAGTTTTCCAAATATTTGCAAGTCGATATAATTTACCCTGAAAATGACTTTGATTAACATTTTGATATTTCTGAATTATATTTCCTTAATTTCTGGTTGTTTCTTTTTCATGTTTCTACTTAGCCACTCTGTCTCCTTCAAGACTGACCTGAGGCCTACTCATAGATACAACTCAGTGCTTTATCATCATAATAATCACAAAATGCCACAGTGTGTAGTATAATAATACATTCTCTCTTTGTGATACATTATTCTATTTCAGTATTCATATAAACATCAAGATAAATAATGTGCTCTTTCCCCACACAGCTGGAATTTAGAGGGTTTTATTTTTAAAAACTTCCTGCTATTTCTTGAATTTGGTAATTTCTTCTTCTTTTGTAATTTATGGCATGTGTCATTCTTATTGTCTCAAGAGTTAATAAAATCCAAACAGAATTTTTAATTTTATTCTTCAAAATACTCACATCGAGTGATCTTAGAGGCAGTGTAAAGCAAAGATAAAGTATCATTAGTTATTCTGTGGGGTGAGAGAACACTAAAGAATGTGCAAGTGTACACAGGAAAGTTGATCTCAGAGAGAGAGTGTGCTGATATAAATTTCAGGGGAATAATTTAGAAATAAACGATAAAAATTACTTGTTGAAATATACTATTATGTTACTAATAATTCCATTTAAATTATTCCTTTTTTGATAGCAGGAAGTGGGAAGTCAACTTATTTTAATTAATGCAAAATGTAAACCATAATTTCAGTTTAAAAAAATACAAGAACTGCCAAATTATTGTCACCTTAAAATATGTTAGAAGTAATTCCAGATTCTTGTATTTTCTGAGAGCTGAATCATTATTAAGAATATAGTTTCACAAATATTCTCTTATTCACATTAAAATATAGGCAAAAAATTATCTCAAATACATTCAAATAGTTCTTCCCTTAGTTGCAACAGGAAGGATCATGAAGTACACAGGGCATTGGAAATAAGCACATATGACATTGTCAATTTCATTTCCAACCTTCTTCCAGCAAGCATATATTTTATATTAACATGAAGGACTTTGTGTCTTGGACGAAATTAATACATTGTTAAAATAAATGAACAAACGGCCTTGGTATTGGTTACTAAGGAATTTGGTCTGACAGACTATACTATACTACTTAGAGGATAGTTCTAGGTACTGAAATAAACACAGACAAGAAGATAATGAAGAAAAAAAATAATTGCATTACTTATGTTAAGTCCAATACATTGTTCCTGAACAGCAGGGAGCTTCCTTCTAAGTGGTGATCAAGAAAGAGAGTGATTGTTTTCTCTTGTACTGTACATTTTCCACAACTGGCTTCCAGGTTCTCTATGCTTTTCAGTATAGCAAGGATAAAGAGCATGAAGAGTCAGAGTGCAGGTTTTTATGGGCGAGGCCTGGAACTCGGGCACTACAGACTCACATTCCATTGACTAGAATTTAGTGACACAGTCTCACTTAATGGGCAGGGAGTTTATGAAATGTTATCTTTTGCTCACAAACAAGAGAGATTGGGTTTAGAGAAGAGGTACCAAGTCTCTGCTATACCAGGGAAAATGTTTCACTGAAAAATACCATTTAAACTAATTTTTTGTGAATATTGTAATTCAGATATTAAATTATATTATTTAGGAATCAGGAATATAGTTTATGGGGCTCAGTACAATATGAAAAAGTGGGACCCCTTGTTCACAAAGCAGAAAAAGTGCTGTTAAATATAGTAAAATATAAAGGTTTTTTTATTATGTTAATCACCATACATTAAATCATTAGATTTTTATGTAGTGTTCCATGATTCATTGTTTGCGTATAACACCCAGTGCTCCATTCAGTATGGGCCCTCTTTAATACCCATCACCAGGCTAACCCATGCCCTCACCCCCTCCCCTCTAGAACCCTCAGTTTTTTTCTCAGAGTCCATAGTCTCTCATGGTTCATCCCCCAACCGATTCCTCCCCCTTCATTTCTCCCTTCCTACTATCTTCTTTTTTTTAAACATCTAATGCATTATTTGTTTCAGAGGTACAGGTCTGTGATTCAACAGTCTGACACAATTCACTACCATAGCGCATACCCTCCCGAATGTCTATCAACCAGCCACCCAACCCTCCCACCCCCCACCATGCCAGCAGCCCTCAGTTTGTTTCCTGAGATTAAGAATTCCTCATATCAGTGAGATCATATGATACATGTCTTTCTCTGATTGACTTATTTCGCTCAGCATAATACCCTCCAGTTCCATCCATGTCATTGCAAATGGCAAGATTTCATCTCTTTTGATGGCTGCATAATATTCCATTATGTATATATACCACCTCTTCTTTATCCATTCATCTGTTGATGGACATCTTGGCTCTTTACATAGTTTGACTATTGTGGACATTGCTGCTATAAACATCAGGGTGCACGTACCTCTTCAGGTCCCTACATTTGTATCTTTGGGGTAAATACCCAGTAGTGCAATTGCTGGGTCATAGGACAGCTCTATTTTCAACTTTTTGAGGAACCTCCATACTGTTTTCCAGAGTGGCTGCACCAGCTTGCATTCCCACCAACAGTGTAGGAGGGTTCCCCTTTCTCTGCATCCCGCCAACATCTGTCGTTTCCTGACTTGTTAATTTTAGCCATTCTGACTGGTGTGAGGTGGTATCTCATTGAGGTTTTGATTTGGATTTCCCTGATGCCGAGCGATGTTGAGCACTTTTTCATGTGTCTGTTGGCCATTTGGATGTCTTCTTTGGAAAAATGTCTGTTCATGTCTTCTGCCCATTTCTTGATTGGATCATTTGTTCTTTGGTTGCTGAGTCTGATAAGTTCTTTATAGATTTTGGATACTAGCCCTTTATCTGATACATCATTTGCAAATATCTTCTCCCATTCTGTCGGTTGTCTTTTGGGTTTGCTGACTGCTTTTTTTTTTTTTTTTTTTTGCTGTGCAAAAGCTTTTTATCTTGATGAAGTCCCAATAGTTCATTTTTGCCCTTGCACCCTTGCCTTTGGTGATGTTTCTAGGAAGAATTACTGTGGCTGAGGTCAAAGAGGTTGCTGCCTGTGTTCTCCTTTAGGATTTTGATGGACTCCTGTCTCACATTGAGGTCTTTCAACCATTTGGAGTCTATTTATGTGTGTGGTGTAAGGAAATGGTCTAGTTTCATTCTGCATGTGGCTGTCCAATTTTCCCAACACCATTTGTTGAAGACATTGTCTTTTTCCATTGGACTTTCTATCCTGCTTTGTCAAAGATGAGTTGACCATAGAGTTGAGGGTCCATTTCTGGGCTCTCTATTCTGTTCCATTGATCTATGTGTCTGTTTTTGTGCCAGTACCATACTGTCTTGATGATGACAACTTTGTAATAGAGCTTGAAGTCTGGAATTGTGATGCCACCAGCTTTTTTTTTCTTTTTCAACATTCCTCTGGATATTTGGGGTCTTTTCTGGTTCCATACAAATGTTAGGATTATTTGTTCCATTTCTTTGAAAAAAGTGGATGGTCTTTTGATAGGGATTGCATTGAATGTGTAGATTGCTCTAGGTAGCATTGACATCTTCACAATATTTGTTCTTCCAATCCATGAGCATGGAACTTTTTTCCATTTCTTTGTTTCTTCCTTAATTTCTTTCATGAGTATTTTATAATTTTCTGAGTACAGATTCTTTGCCTCTTTGGTTAGATTTATTCCTAGGTATCTTATGGTTTTGGGTGCAATTGTAAATGGGATTGACTCCTTAATTTCTCTTTCTTCTGTGTTGTTGTTGGTGTATAGGAATGCCACTGATTTCTGTGCATTGATTTTATATCCTGCCACTTTACTGAATTCCTGTATGAGTTCTAGCAGTTTTGGGGTGGAGTCTTTTGGGTTTTCCACATAAAGTATCATATCATCTGCAAAGAGTAGAGTTTGACTTCTTCTTTGCCGATTTGGATGCGTTTTATTTCTTTTTGTTGTCTGATTGCTGTGGCAGGGCTTCTAGTACGATTTTAAATAGCAGTGGTGATAGTGGACATCCCTGCCGTGTTCCCGACCTTAGAGGGAAAGCTCTCAGTTTTTCCCCATTGAGAATGATATTCACTGTGTGTTTTTCATAGATGACTTTTATGATATGGAGGTATGTACCCTCTATCCCTATACTCTGAAGAGTTTTTATCAAGAAAGGATGCTGTACTTTGTCAAATGCTTTTTTCTGCATCTATTGAGAGGATCTTATGGTTCTTGTTCTTTCTTTTATTAATGTATCACATTGATTGATTTGTCGATGTTGAACCAAACTTGCAGCCCAGGAATAAATCCCACTTGGTCGTGGTGAATAATCCTTTTAATGTACTGTTGGATTCTATTGGCTAGTGTTTTGGTGAGAATTTTGCATCTATGTTCATCAAGATATTGGTCTGTAATTCTCCTTTTTGATGGGGTCTTTGTCTGGTTTTGGGATTAAGCTAATGGTGGCCTCATAAAACGAGTTTAGAAGTTTTCCTTCCATTTCTATTTTTTTGGAATAGTTTCAGAAGAATAGACATATATCCATTGAGGCAGTAATCAAAAATCTCCCAACCAACAAAAGCCCAGGGCCAGATGGCTTCCCAAGGTTTTTTACTTTAAAAATATTATATTACTTATAAACATAGTTGGAATAATAGTGATATATAGTTTTAATAGCCTATCCTGTATTTGATAAACCCAGTGGGGGAAAAATTACCTGACAAATATATAAAACGATTCTTATAAGGGATTAAGGCAGCAACCCAAGCAGGAAAGAAGTCTCAAGGGACCATGATCCCTGAAAGAAGGAAGCCTATAAGATTAGCCCAAATTCAGATTTTTTCCACAGGGCATTATTATTGTGGTTCAGGGAAATTGTGCCCAATCAAGAACTGCAGAGTCAAAAAAGAATAGCACAGAATGCTTAGGGCTGCCCAAGAAGCTAGGACATGAGGGACAAAAATCCGGAGACAAGGAATTTTCTGTGCATGCACATGACATGATTCCAAGAAACAAAGCATGCAATGGTAACTGGGAAGCTGAAGAATTGAGCAGAAATTTCAGCAGCAGTGTGATACTGAAGAGAGAGAGAGAATGGATTTGAAGTCCCATCATGGTGAAAATACTTCAGAAAATACCTCAGACTTTTAGCTGAGACAGCAGAAAGGCCACAACATATGCATGGCAGTCACTCCCCAAGAGAAAAGTTTGCACTCTATGATGATATAATATACAGTATGTTATTTATACCATGTATGTGCTACTCTATGGACAGGTCCATGTGGCAAGGAACTGAGCATGGCCTCCAGTGAATAGCCAGTGAAGAACTGAGACCTCACACAAGAGCTCACAAGGACCTGAATTCTGCCAACAATCACATGAGTAAGCATGGAAGTGGATCCTTCACAATTTAAATCTTAGAAAGACTGCTACCCTGCTGACATCTTGGTTTTAGCCTGTGAGACTCTCTGAAGCAGAAGGATCCCTAAGCCATTCTCAGATTTTTGGCCTATTAGAGCTGTAAGATAATACATGTTTAAACCAGTGCTTTTTGAACTAGTATTAAGTAGTAATAGATAATAAATGGATATATGGATAAATAATAGATGGATAACAGTAGTAGTAATAAGACAGCTATTACACAAATGTAAAAAATTAAATAGACTGGCCTTAACCAAACCTCAAATACAGCCTAGACAGAATAAAAATTATCTGCTGGCATCTGTTTGTTAAAAATAACATTAACCAGAATCTCTACAGTTTTTAATATGCAACATTTAGCATCTGTTCAAAATTTATGAAGCATGACAAAAGCAGGGGCAAATGCCTGTCAAACAAAAGGGGAAAAAATGCAGAGTAGATAATAAGGAGACCAAAAGTTGATTCAGAATTCAGAATAATCAAAGAGTGACTTTAAAATAATCAAATATGGGGCATGTGAATCATGTAGTGTGACTATAAAGCACATAATGGAATTTTAAAATATAATTTTGAGCTCTAAAGTTATATTTTCCTTCCAGTCTTTCACTTAAATATGTTTGTGAGAGAAAAAGCAAATTAAGCCCAAAGAAATAGAACACAATAGATAGAAGTAACACAAAAAGGCAATGAAATAGACGTAAGACAAAATAGATTTAGAATTTGATTCTATGAAAAATTTTTTTATTCTATGAAAATTTTAAGTTGGCAAATCCCTAGCAAATCTGATCAAGAAAAAGAGATAACATAAATTATCAATATCAGAATAAAAACAGAACATCAACCCAGATCCTACAAATATAAGTTTATTATGACTAATGTATACCAATAAACTTAACATTTTGAAATAATGAACAAATCCTTAAAATACATAGCTCATCATAATTGGCATTAGAATAAATAGATAATCTGAACGGTCCCATCACATAAATTGGATCTGTAACCTAGAACCTACTTGCACATGCATGCATACACATACATCTATTTTTAAGGTCATGTTTCACAAGAAATTCTTCCAAACATTTAAGAAAGGACTTACACTAATCTTAAAAAATATTCTTCCAAATAATAAAATTGGAAATTTCCCCCCAAAATTTTCTGATTCTACAATAATCTTGACAACCAATTTGATGAAAAAGGAAATTATAAGCCAATACCTCCTTAAACACATGCACAAAAACCTAAGAAAAATAGTTGAAATCTTTTTTCCTTATTCAAAGTGGTATATAAAAACATTTACAGATAATAACCAAGAAAGTATTGTTCCATGAATATAAAGTTGATTTACTATTGAAAAATCAGGGGTGCCTGGGTGGCTCACATGGTTAAGTGTCTGCCTTCAGCTCAGGTCCTGATCCCAGGGTCCTGGGATCCAGCCCCACGTCGGGCTCCCAGCTCAGCACGGAGTCTGCTTCTCCCTCTGCCTCTGCCCCTCTCCCCTGCTCATGCTTTCTCTCTCTCTCAAGTGAATAAATAAAACCTTTTAAAAAATCAATGAAGTCATCACATTAACAGTTTAAAAAGTATATATATATATAATAAAAAATAAAATGTAAATATTGAAAAGGAAGAAGTATTTGGAAAATTCAACATTATCTCACATAAGTTAATAGAATTAATAAGCAAATTTATCAAGACTGTGGGGTACAAGGTTATCAAATATATTTCTTTTTTTTAAGATTTTATTTATTTATTTGACAGAGAGATAGCGAGAGCAGGGAACACAAGCAGGGGGAGTGGGAGAGGGAGAAGCAGGCTTCCCATGGAGCAGGGAGCCTGATGCAGGGCTCGATCCCAGGACTCTGGGATCATGACCCTAGCCAAAGGCAGACGCCTAACGACTGAGCCACCCAGGCGCCCCTATCAAATATATTTCTCTATATTAACAAAAAAAACTGGAAAAAAATCCTTTTACAATATTGCCCAAATAAATTATTTAGGGATAACTAACAAAAGAAGTGCCAGACTTCTAAAAGCATTGATAGACATTGAATGAGACAAATAAATGGAATAGTAAACTATAGTGATAGGCAAGATTTTTAAATACGAATTCCCCCCAAATTGTTCAATAGGTTTAGAGCAATTATTAACAAGATCTCAGAAGACACTTCTGTGAGTATTTAAAAGCTGATTCTAATATGTATATAGAAATGCAAATGACCAAGAATAGACAAGGCAGTCTTGAAGTAGAAAAGCTTCAGAACTTACAGTACCTGAAATCACCAGTTTAGAAATTGATGGTGTGGTAATTGATTCAAGAACAGATAAATTGATCTATGGAACAGAATATAGAATCCAGAATTAGACCAACCTATATACATAACCTGATTAATGAAAGGATTTCACTGCAATTTAATGAGTCAAAGGATAATCTTCACAGTAAATTGTGCTGGGCTTATGAAACATCTATTTGGAAGAAAAAAATTTTTTTTCAAGTGTTTATTTAAATTCCAGTTAACATACAGTGTAATATTAGTTTCAGGTGTAGAAGTCAGTGATTCATCACGTACATAAAACACGCAGTGCTCATCACAACAAGCACCCTCCTTACTGTCCATCACCCATTTAGCCTATTTCCTCACCCACCTCCCCTCCAGCAACCCTGTTTGTTCTTTATAGTTAGGAATCTGTCTTCTGATTTGCCTCTTTCTTCCCCCCATGTTTATCTGCTTTGTTTCTTAAATTTCACATGAGTAAATAATATGGTATTTCTCTTTATCTAGCTGACTTATTTCACTTAGCATCATACTCTCTATCTCCAACCATGTCATCGAGGATTTCATTCTTTTTGATGGTTCGGTAATATTCTGTTTTATACAAACACATGCACACACACACACACACACACACACACACACACACACACATACACCACATCTTCTTTATCCCTTTATCATTCATCAGTTGATGGACATTTGGGTTCTTTCCATAATTAGGCTATTTTTGATAATGGTGCTATAAACACTGGGATGCATGTGTCCCTTCAAGACCATATTTTTGTATCTTTTCAGTATGGAAGAAAATTAATTTTGACTTATTTACTGGAAACTTAGGTTTCAGCTACTCCAGTTTTACTAGAATTACATAATATAGAACAACCTGAAATGGAAAAAAATATATTCCATATAAGAAGGACGTTCTAGATGGGGAGTTTGCTAATTATGAAATATTAGATAGTAGGCACAAACTAAAGTTCTGGGATGTTGATGTTTAGTCAGAGCTTATACACATAGAAGTGCATCTGACTCATCTGGGAAGCTTTTTAAAATACATATTCTTGCATTCTAAAGAGGAAGGCCCTGATTCAGTAGCCCAACTACAGGACTTGGGCAACCAGGTTTTTAATAAGCTCCAAGAATGGTCTAGTATACATCAAGTTGTCTACCTCTGGCATGAGGTTTTAAGTAAAAATCATACTACCACAAAAGGAAATTTCTAGTCATCTTTTGGGATTTCACTGGGTTCTACTCTATAATCCTAATAGATGAGCGAATCAGGAAGGAAAATTAAAGGCTGGATCTGTATACATTGACATGACTAGAAATTAGCATATATTTTTTGAAACATAATATGGTCCAGTGTATCAAAATTAATAACCTGTGACTCAAAAATTATTAAATTACACTACTGAACCATCATTCATTAATTATATAAAATAATAATAATATGCATGTGCTCATGGAGGTCCATAGTGCAGGCTCTTTTATATTTTAGGTGCTGAATACATATTAGCTATTATATCTACTTACTTCTTTTTAAAAATTTATTATTGAAGTGTAGTTGACATACAATGTTAATATTAGTTGCAGGTATACAAACATGATTCTACAATTCTATATATTATATAATGCTCACCTCAATAAGTGTAGTTACCATCAGTCACCATACAAAGTTATTATAATGTTTTTGATATTCCTTATGCTGTACTTTTTCTCTTCTTGACTCATTTATTTTATAATCGGAAGTTTGTATATCTTAATCTTCTTTACTTATCTCACCAGTTGCCCGAAACACTTTCCCTCTGACAACCACCAGTTCTCTGTATTTCAGAGTCTGTTTGTTTTAGTTACTACATTCCACATATAAGTGAAATTACATGGCATTTTTTTTCTCTTATTTTACTTAGCATAATACCTTCTAGATCCATCTATTGCAAATAGCAAGATCTCATTCTTTCTTTTTATGCTGAGTAATATACTACTGTGTATATATACCATGTCTTCTTTATTCATTCATCTATCAATGGATACTTAGGTTGCTTCCATACTTTGGCTACCATAAATAATGCTGCAATAAACATAGGGGTGTATATACCTTTGAATTAGTTTTTTTTTTCATTTTCTTTGGGTAAATACACAGTAGTGGAATTATTAGATCATATGTTATTTATGTTTTTAATTTTTTGAGGACCCTCCATATTGTTTTCTACAGTGGTTGTACCAATTTACATTTCTACCAGTAGTTTCTAAGGGTTCTCTTTGGACATTCCCATCTACTCTTGTTATTTTTTGTCTTTTTTTTTTATTTTTTTGATACTAGCCATTCTGACTGGTGTTGTGCTTTTAACTTGCATTTCTCTGATGATAAGTAATGAGCATCTAGTTATGTGTCTGTTGGCCATCTGTATGTCTTCTCTGGAAAAATGTCTATTCAGGTCCTCTTCCCGTTTCTTTTAAAAATCATATTATTGTTTTTTAGTGTTGAATTATGTAAGTTCTTTGTATGTTTTGGATATTAGTTCTTTATCAAATATATCTTATTGGAAGTTTTTTAAATTACTGATTTAGTCTTCTTACTAGTAATTGGTCTCTTCAAATTTTCTACTTCTTGGTTTAGTTTTAGAAGGTTTTATGTTTCTAGAAATTTATTAATGTCATGTTTCTAGAAATTTATTAATTAAGATGATTCAATTTGTTGGCATATATTTTTTTGTAGTAGTCTCATAATCCTTTGTATTTCTGCATTGTCATTTGCTACTTTTTCATTTCTGTATTTATTTGAGTCTTCTCTCTCTTCTTCTTCTTCTTTTTTTTTTGATGAGTCTGACTAAAGGTATATTAATTTTTTTTATCTTTTCAAAGAGCCAGTTCTTGGCTTCATTGATCTTTTCTGTTTTTTTTGTCCTATTTCATTTATTTCAACTCTGATCTTTATAATTTTTTTCCCTCTACTAACTTTTGGTTTTGCTTGTTTTTCTTTTTCTAATTACTTTAAGTGTAAGGTTAACTTGTTTATTTGATATTTTTATTCTTTCTTGAAGTACACCTGTATCTCTACAAACTGCCTTGTTAGCACTGCTTTTGCTGCATTGCAAAGATTTTGGATCATTATGTTTTCATTTTCATTTGTATCCATGTATTTTTTAATTTCCTCTTTGATTTCCTCATTGACCTATTGGTTGTTTAGAAGCATGTTGTTACCCTCCATGTGTTTGTGTTTTTCCCAGGTTTTTTTTTCCTTGCATTGGTTTCTAGTTTTATACTGGATATATAAACAGTGGCATTCACCAGCCCCTCTGACCTCAAAGAGTGTTCCAAAGGTCCCCCACTGGCAGACACTCATGGACTGGTTCCTTTAAATTTTATTTGCCTTTTATACCACGGCTTTTTTCCTGTGCCTCAGAGTGGACAAATCTGTTCCTGATTCCTCAGTACTATCCTTCCCCACTGCAGTTCACAGCATTGGGTGAGGGGTCCCTGTGGCTACTGTGTATCCACCTCTTACCATTCTCTGTGTGATCCCTTTAGTTTTTGTTGTGCAGAAGCTGTTCAATCAGCCCTCAGTTCTTCAGGAAGAATTACTCTATGTGGAGATATAGATTTGGTGTGTCTATGGGGGGAAGTGAGTTCAGGGCCTTCCTATATCATGAATTTGAGCCCTCTTCTGAACATCTTATATTTACTTTTTTGATGCAAAATTTTTATAGACAGGAACAGTGGGATGGACTGACTATTAGGAACTTTACCAAAATGTTTTCAGTATTTTCTTGAGCAATGTGATTCCTGAATTTAAACTTTGTTTTATATGTCTCCACCTTTATAATTTCCAATTTTCTAAAAGATAAAATCACTTTTATAATCAGAAAAAGATCTTTAAAAATTAGAAAATTGTGAGTTTTACTGAAAATCTTGTGTAATAAAACTATTAACAGAATATACATGAGAATAAGCTCTGTATAAATTATTCATGCATATGGAGAAATTAAAAAGACTTCATGAGTTCTCCAATTTCTATTTTTCAGAGACACTGGACTTTGAGAAGAATGGAAATTTTTGACAGAAACATTGACAGCATGATAGCCACTGTTATTTAACCTCACGTTTTCTAAGCCATTTGTACAGATTACCTCAAACATATTGTGATAGGCTATATAATGCTCATCCCTCCAAAAAAGTCCATGCTCAAATCCCCAGAACCTTTGAATGTTATTTACACGTGGCAAAAGGGACTTTGCAAATGTGGTTTAGAATCTTGAGATGTAGAAATTATCTTGGATTATACTGTGGGAACAATGCAATCACAAATATCTTTATAAGAGAAAGGCACGAGGATTGGAATCAGAAAATAGTGGAAGTGGAAGCAGAGTCAGTGAAGGAGACATAACAACAGTATGCTTCTGTCTTTGAAGATAGAAGAAGAGGCCATAAGTCAAGAAATGCAGGTAGCTTCTAAATGCTGGCAAAGGCAAGAAAATGTGTTATCCCCTAGAATCTTCAGAAAGAAATAGCCTTGCTGACCTGTACACCTTAGCCTAGTGAGATTGAATCGGGGCTTTTGACATCCAGAAATATAATGTTTGTATTTTAAACTAAAAGTTTAAGGTAGTGTGGTAAAGCAGCAATAGGAAACAAATAAAGCTACTCAATTTCTTTTTATTTCCATGAGCTCAAAAATCCATTAGAAATAATCCAATTCATACTCATACCTTGTATAAAATCCAGTTAAACTCATAACTTCCATACAAATATGTTAATTTTTATAACTTATTTTTTTCAGGATGTCATATTTACATACTGCCTCCAAGAAGTAGTTATGAAAACTTTCGGTACCACCTGAGTGGTAAGTCCACTTATGAAAAACATTTTCTGTGGCAGATTTACCTAATGTGGTATGACTTTATAAGACCTTTCTAATAACCATAAAAGAGTTGACTATGAATCTTTGTCATCATTAGAAAGTTCTGTATGTAGACAACTAGGAATTTTTGTTTGTAGATGTACTAATATTACAACAACATAAAGAATATTTGCTCAGAATCTTAGCTGGGAAACTTTGGATCTTAAAATTCTTTCCTTTTTTTTTTTAAGATTTACTTATTTATTTTTAGAGAAAGAGAGAGAGTGAGAAGGTGAAGAGGAGAGAGAGAATCTCAAGCAGACTCCTTGCTGAGTGTGGACCTGTACAGGGGGCTCGAACTCATGATCCTGAGATCATGACCTAAGCCCAAATCAAGCAAGAGTTGGATGCTTAAATGACTGAGCCACCCAGGTGCCCCCTTAATATTATTTTCTTAGATAAATATCACACCCTGTGTATATTCCTCTGAGTTGTTACAAGCAAGGATTTTATCAACTTTCTCTACAGAGCTGCCTATTACATCAGGTAGCCAATCTGGGACTTATATGTAGATGTGTTTTACACAGTATTAAGTGGGAAACGGGAATTATATCTCCATGGTGTAGGACAATGACTCTAAATTAGATTACTCCTACATCATTAAAACTTTCTTGTCTTTAACTATATAATTAAAACCTATAAACAATTTCTGGGACAATTGAAGCAATAAATCCACAGAGGTCAATTTTTATGTGTTGGAGAAGAAGAATGAGGTTCCTACTTGGAAATCTATGGAAGACTGAATAATATCACTAGTGGGGGAAGGACATGTTTTGGAGCATCAGGGCCTGTTCATATAATGAACAAAACAGATGAGCCAGCCTCCCACAAATTATAGAGGTTATGTACTATGGAATGTAATTTTTACTTAGAAACTTATGAATTAAATAGTCTAAATATAAACACATTTTATATATGATTATAAAGATATAGTTTAAAAATAGCACTTTATATTTAAATTTCTTATTTCTTAGGGTCATTTTCCTTAAAAATGATTTTTTTAAGCAAAGTACATTCATTTCTTCATGTCACGGCCTTTACCTTTATCTCCTCTTTTTGAAAAATTGTATATATATGAATATATCTGTATATAATATATATGGCATATAAATCATATATATGGTGCATGATATAACATATACACACATATATATCATTTAAAATTATGTATATGTAACCAAATAATTCTAAATACAGTCTTAGTTTTATCCTTTTATTCTACTATTATTGAAAATGAGGTTGGCATAAAGGAGAAATATACATTAAGGAAAAAAAAATGTCTGCTAAGTTGGTTTTTCCTCCCTTGTAGGCTGACCCTGTTGCATATTTGATAAACCATGGTTACCATGCATTAATGAACTTTCTTCCAGCAAGCTAACAACTCTTTGTTTAAAATTATTCACTGCTTTTATTTGTGAGTGGCTGCTGATCATAGCTTTGCTACAGCAAAAGAATTGCATCTTATCCCTATATCCTTTTCTGATTTTTGAAATGAACTACTAGTTTTGTCACTTATACCATTCAATAAATAATAGCTGTTGAATGTATTTTTTGAAGGCCATTTCTTGCATTACCTTGGCAATGTCTATTAAATGGCTGATCAATGTCTGTTAGATAGAAAACATAAATTCTTTATAGGAAAATAATTGAACCCTGAGATAGAAGAACATAAATATAAAATACATTGCCTTTAATTCCTTTTCCCATTTCCAAAGTTCACAATCTGCTGGGAGATATTTATTAGAATGATGTATGTGTTTAATTTCATCCAAATAAGCAATAGAAGAAGTTTGAGATCTTAAGCATACCTTGTTTATTACAACTGTACAAATTAGTTGTGATCTATAGTTTCACTCCTTTTTAGAGAAATAGAAGTTTGTCTTTTTTATGCTTTGATTTACATTATTGATCTGGGACCATCTTAATTCTCATGCAACTACATACATCTTCATTATGTCGCAGGAAGCACTGAGCACCTTGCTTCTCTATTTCTTTAGCAATTTCATCAACCTTTTATATTGTGCACTTCGAGTCAGGCAGCAACTAGAGATCAATGTGGAGAATAACAAGGACCTCTCAGGGCTGTAAAATCTCTTCTCTTGAGTACCATTGCTACATTTGTTCCATGAGAAGGAATTTATGAATGCTACTGTTGTATTTTTATGACTCCATAAGCTAGCTTTAAGGCTTGGACTAAATAATTTATACCACTTCTGTTTTGTTAAATCCCTAGTCCTGCCACATTTTTTTTTTCCTTTTTACTTGTAGCTAACTAAACAAGTTCACATCAGTTATAAGCATTTTCTAAACACTTCTTGTGATAGGTTATTCATTTGCCTAAGGAGATGACAAAATTCTTACATGAAGTATTCCAAAATATTGGCATTCTATCTGTGGCAGGGACAACTACTGATGCAAAAGCAAATCATGATCCCATTCCAAAATGTAGTTATTGTTCAAAATTGACAGCCTGACCCATATCAATATTTCCTAGCCATGAAAGGTGAACATAAGAAATGTCTATTTCCAGACAAGGCAATTAAGATTGGATATCATGTCACCACTTCGCTCTTCTTGGTTTTGCTGACTGGATGGCAGTGGACAACCTTGAAAGCCACATGTTGCAGAAGTCAAAGACTCTTTCAGCATTGTTTCTCAATGCTTGTCTCCAGTCAAATCCACTGCCCTTTCTCTTCCTTGCCACAGATCAGGAACAACTACTTTTTCATTTGTGTAATTGAGCAGCAAATTTCTACTGTGGTAAGCCACAGGTGTTTCTAGTGTTTATCTTATTTAATGATACATAGATCATTACCATCATCAATACTACTTCAGTTTATTTTCTGTTACATAGATATTTTATTCATGTTAGGCACTAATCTCAAACTTATATGTGGTAAGAAAAATACAGAAATTTTCATTATTTTGGGATCCAGTAATTCTGAATTATGACCATTCATTATTGTCTTCATTGAAATTTGCCTTTGCAATTTCAATGAATGAATACATAAGTAAAATAATTAGCTAAAATGTTTTTTAAAAAACCCTACAGGTATACATTTAACATAACCAAAAATACAGAACATTTGAGGATATATGTTACAGATTAATGAACTAAAAATCAAAGACAGAGAGGCCTGGGTTTGATCTCGAGGTCTGCCTTTTTTTTCTTTAACAACTATATACATTTCTCAGTCCTCATCAAGATAAATGTACTCTTAATCCTTCTCACTTATTTCACCCATCCCTCCACCCACTTCCACTCTGGTAACACCAGTTTATTCTCTGTATTTAAGAGTCTGTTTTTTAGTTTATCTCTGTTTGCTTTGGTCATTTGTTTTGTTTCTTGAATTCCACATATGAGTGAAATCATATGGCATTTGTCTTTCTCTGACATTTCACTTAGCATTATACCCTCTAGCCTCATTCATATTGTTGTAAATGGCAAGATTTCATTCTTTTTTTATGGCTGAGTAATATTTGTGTGTGTGTGTGTACTACAACTTCTATATTCATTCATCTGTAGATAGACATTTGGGTTGCTTCCATATATTAGCCATTGTAAATAATGCTGCAGTAAACATAGGAGTCTATATGTCTTCTTGAATTACTGTTTTCCTTTTCTTTGGGTAAATACCCAGTAGTGGAATTACTGGATCATATGGTAATTCTATTTTTCAGTTTTTGAAAAGCCTCTGTACCATTTGCCACAGTGGCTGCACCAATTTGCATTCCCACCAACACAAAGATTCTTTTCTCTATATCCTTACCGATACTTGTTATTTCTTGTATTTTTGATTTTAGCCATTCTGAGAGGTATAAAGTGATATCTCATGGTGGTTTTGATTTGCATTTCCCTGATGATTAGTCATGTTGAGCATCTTTTCATGTGTCTATTGGCCATCTGTATATCTTCTCTGGAGAAATATCTATTCATGTCTTCTTCCCATTTTTAATTGGATGTGATGATTATTAATATTATTTTTTGGTGTTGAGTTATATAACTTCTTTATATATTTTGGATATTAGCCCCTTAATGGATATATCTTCTGTAAACATCTCCCATTTGATAGGTTCCTTTTTTATTTAATTGATGGTTTTCTTCACTATGTGAGGTCTGACATCTTAACTGAATGATTTTTGTATAGGTCATTTAATTTCTGTACTTTATTATTTGAAAAAATAATATGTCAATTATAGTTACTTAAAATGTTACTTTGCATCGACTGAGCTCACTGCTACAACTAATGGGCCTCAGGTAGTTCTGAGCTCACTTTACTGAACAAATTTTGGGTGTTGTTGAGTAGACAGTCAATAGGAAATGAAGGTAGAGGATAACTCTCTCATGAAGTAGAAAAGGATAATCAACAGCATATTATAGGGAGGAAGGGAGTTCAGGGAAAGTCCACCCCCCATGTAAGTAGATTGCTTCACTCCCCAGGGAGTTATGGTGAAGCTCACTGAGTATTTCCCTGCTTCCTTTGCTGTGTGAACCATGCCTATCACTCTCTGCTATTAGAGACAATATAGGCTGCTTGGTTTACTTATGAGAGTTTATTGTTCGAAGAGCATTTCACCAGAAAAGTCACCATCAATGTGCCCTGCAGATAATAAAACTTGTTGGAAGATGGCAAGGACAACTCTGAACAATGAGAGAATTTGAACTATCATTGGAAGAATGGTCATTTCCATTATCAGCAGAGTGTATGAATAATCACTGTTGGGTTTTAGCCAATGGCTGTGTGGCTAGGCATGTAGAGTCTAGATATTTGCAAAGTAAAAACTCTCCTATATGGGTTAATTATGGAAAATGGAGAATTTTGAAGAATTAGAATGAGTTATGTGAAGCCCACCAAAAATCTCATTTGTCAACTCAAAGGCAAGTAGAATGTAGAGGCAAATGCTTAGTTATTCCTACCTGGCTTCCCATTGGGCTAAGAGACAAAACAATCTTTTCCCACTCAATGAAATAGTAAACAAAACAAAGCAAACAAAAACCCAACAACAACAAAAAGCTACACCTGCTGTCACCAAGAAAATAATTTATTGAAAATCTTCTCGAGTTGAATTTCCCAAGGATAAGACCAATACAGAGTAGGTGATTGGATTATTTTGAATTTTTATCAGCAGTCTCCAGAGCTACAATTGGATGCTAACAGGTATTATTCTGTTCTATTCTAGGCATTGCTTGTTCTATAACATACACAATTTCAGATAACACAATTAAAGGTATGAAACAAAAATCTCAAATTCCCTATCCAGGCCACCTGGATATATTTCTTCTGATCATGATACATACTTTGCTATACAGATATGGTCAAAGAACTGATATTTTATGGAAATAACATATTTATTGTCATCCTCAGAACACTGATCTTTTTGGAAATTAGAATTGGTAATTTAGGGGGTGCTTGGGTGGCTCAGTTGGTAAAGTGTCTACCTTCGGTTCAAGTCATGATCTTAGGGTCCTGAGATTGAGCCCCACATTGGGCTCCCCTGCTCAGTGGGGAGTCTGCTTCTCCCTTTCCCTCTGCCCCTCCTCCCTGCTCCTGCTCTCTCTCTCTCTCAAATAAATAACATCTTAAAAAGAAAGAATTGGTAATTTAGATACTTGATACTTAAATCAGTTAATGAAAAAGATTTTAAGGATTGTCTTAGTACATTAAATAAATTTGTAAAGACATTGAATATGAAATTAAATAGATACAGATTATATTGCAAAAGTTTCTGGGATTGGTATGAAGGGATGTGAAAGAATACAATTATACTGTTGTACATCTTTCTTATTTCACATAATTTTTCTTTAATTTTACTTGATCTGGTGGTCCCAGGCCTAGTTTTAGATTTAGATATATCCAAGGAGGAGCATGCCAATGGCCAAGACATTTAATAAGGCACACTTCTAAAGAGGCTTTGGGATGGGTGATGCCTTAGCACATGTAGCAAAATCAGAATCACCTAAAAATATTCTATTAACAAGCAGCAGAGAAAGAATATTCTAATTCTTTACCTGAAAAATATCATGACATCTAGTTGTGTGGGTCCAAAGGTAGCATAGGTAATGATATTGTCATTTCCAGTGTTGTTGACATATTGTCCACCTGCCATTTAGACATCCACACTATGGAGGGAAAAATATAGGAGGTTAGCCTGGGAAGTACAAAACTGAAAAAAACTAGTTTATTCTTATCCCCTTTCTCCACTCAGGTCACAAAACACAGAGAGACAATTATACCCCTGGTAAGTGATTAGAGAGTTTCACTCTGAAGAAACTGAATAGACCAAGAGAAAAAGACACATGGTCTTTTAGACCACTGATTATACCCTAATGCAAAGGAAAGATGTTCCAGTTATTCAATCACATACTAATGTAAGTGTGGCTGTGAAGGGATTATACAGAAGTAATTAAATTTCCAATTGGGTTCATTCTGAGTTAATCAGGATGGCGTTTATCTCAAGTGGGCCCAACATATTCAGGTTGATATCCTTTAAAGAGGGGCTAGGCCCATCATAAACTTTAGAGACTTGAACCAGCAGCTGGGTCTGCAGTCACTCTCCCTTGCCCATGATTCTTTCCGTCTTGACTACCCTGTGGACTTCATGGTGGTTTAGCCAGCGCCATGCTTGTGTAATTATAGTAAATCAAATTTGTGTGCATGTTTATGTGTGCATGTGCATGTTTGTGAGTATATATTTATATAATCTATTGGTTCCGCTCCCTGATTCAACCCTGACTGATACAAATCTTGTATCACTAGATAATAATATATCTCACTAAATTTGGTACCTTACCTATTTGAAATTTGGGTAGATGTACACATTTTAAAGAAGAAAAAGCATTCCCTACTGCTTGATTTCAGTCACAGATGCTGCCAGGGGCCAGATAAAATGGAAGTAGTGTGACTTGTGGCCAACCAAAGGAGTCCACTGATATTCAAACATTTAATAAAGAAATCATGGATATTCAAACAAAGTTAAACAATGTGTTGGTCAAAGAAACTATACTTCCCCAGTATTCTACCCACCAGCCATGTGCTTTTACAAATGCCAGATACCCTTCGTTTTTTTCTACAACTGTCTTTGTACCCTACTGCCTTTACCTTTGTCCAAAGCTGCCTGAACCAGTGCTTTGACCTTTAGCTGCAGCCAGCAAACACCACTCTACACATAGAAAGAGCAAGGGGAAGAAGATAGAGAGACTACTGCAGAAAGGACCCTGCAAAATTTTTCAGTATTTTATAATGTTGCATCTAGTAGGACACCATATCCAATAATTGATTGGATGCATAGCAGGAGCTTTCTGACTTCTGACGCACATTTCCTCTTACTGAGATATGAATTGTGCATTGTTATAATGTTGAAAATAACAAAATCAAATATATTAGATATCATTGTAATATTATGTGTCTTTATTTTATTTACATTTTGTAGTTTCAGACTGTACTAATATAAAGCATAGAAGATACTCCATTTCATAAAATACATTTTAAAAATTTTAATATTCATGAATGTATCATATAAAGGGAGAAATTATAATAATTGCTTTTATTTCAAATCTGTAATAATTCTCTAGGGTAAAGACTTATCATACCGCCAATTGTCCCTTAGCTGTCATATATCAAATCTTCCTCAGACTTTGATAGCACTAGTACTTACTTTTTATATCATTGTTTCTTTATAAGGAAGATATTTGGAATTTGGCCTATATATAAATTACTTATGTTCTAGCACCTTTGAAAATTCAGTGTTTCCTCCTCACAGTGATCATGTTCACTCTCTGTTGAAAAAATAAATGAATGAATAAAATAAAATTCTTGGGTGCCTTTGACTATATCAGTAATGACTCCAGTGTGTGTGATTGCATCTTATCAGAGAGCACCTGATGCATGGTGGAGTTTACCTTAAATGTTTGTTAGATAAAGGAAAATTTACTTTTATTAAAAAGTGCCTCTTTCCATTTCAAAGTCACTGATACTGGGGCATGAATATTCCTGTTTCCTACTTTCTTGCCTGAATTCAAAGTTATGTGATTTAAAAATTAGAAACAAATACTTATTTTCTGTCATTTTATCCCCCATATTTTGTTTAAGAACCTGTGGAAGAGATTTTAAGAGTATTCAGCAGACTTTAAGACTTTAAGACATTCAGCAGATGTTACTGTTAACCTATTTTCAGTTGTAAACTAAGCACTTTGGTCTCCAATAGGGAAGAGCTAAATAGTCCTAGAAGCAAGCTGCAAGACTTAAGGATTGTCTGCAACATCTGGTGGAGGAGCAATAAATGCAGGAGCTATGTAACCCACCCTAACACATCTCATTGGTCACAACATTTTCAATAATAACTTCTAAAATTTTTTTCTTTAGTATTTCTATAGAAGTAAAAGGCAGGCATGATTTCCCATGGGTGTTGAAGAGGAATGCTGCCATATAGCAGAGGACTTTCTGAGCCAGCATCTGCTATATCCGATCCAATGAGTGCATCCCCTTGTTGCATGGAAGGCAATGTCCACGTAATATAGAAAAGTATATGTGTTACACAGAGCCATGGTGATCAGGCTCCCATTAGATACCTTAACCTTAGAATCAGTAGCCAACAAAAGATGGGGTTCCCAAAAAGCTTCCTGTATCTGCTTAGTAAAGACTAGGAATGGAGCAAGTAACAATAGGTGAAGCTCAAAAAGTAGCAGTCAACTGTAGAATAGCATGCTGGCTGGTGCTCCTAGAGGATATACTCTGCCATCAACTGGATGTTCAGGGAACATAGTGGTATGCGCTACCACAATAAGCATTTCCAGTCCACTGTATATTTGTGATGCAAATGCCACCACTTCTGTTTCTGAAGATACAATATTCCCTCTGATATTCAGTTTTGGTGACACTCATGTTCCTGAAGCATGGAAGTTGTGGATACCCTTCTCCTTCTTCTGTAGAATATCAAGGGCTCTAGACCTTGTGAAATTTTTCCTTAAGGTTATGACAGGAACAAGTAATGTTGCTATATAGACCACTTTCTGAAACATGGAGAAACAATATGGGAACTTTTATTTTGTGTCAATCTAATAGGTAGAAAGTAGAAACTTACTAATGTCTTTTTTTTTTAAGATTTACTTATTTATTTTTGAGACAATGAGAGAGAGGCGGGGGGCAAGGGACAGAAGGAGAGAGAACTTAAGCAGACTCCACGCTGAGTGCAGAGCCTGAGGTGGCAGGCATGATATCCCATGGGTGTTGGGGTTCGATCTCACGAGCCTGAGATCACAACCTGAGCGAAACCAAGAGTCAGATACTTAACTGACTGTACCACCCAGCCGCCCTAAACTTACTAATGTCTTAATCTGTGTAACTCATTACTTTTTACCTGAGCATCTACTCATTTTCTTATTTATCTTGTCTTCTTATTTTTGGAATGCCTATTCATTTAATTGCCCGTTTTATAATTGGATTTCCTGATTTTTGTATGCTTTAAAGGAATTCTTTTCATATTCAAGATACTAAACTGTTGGTTATAGATACTGTAAATATTTTCTTATCCGGTGTCCTTGTGCCTTTAATTATGTGATTTGAGTCCTTTACTAAACAGAAACTCTTAATTTTGATATAGTCAAATACTACCATTTGGCTTCCCTTTTTTTCTGTCTTGTGTAATTAATTTTATATCAAAGTCCATCTGTCAGGAATATAGGAGTTAGAAGGGGGGGGGAGACATCTTAAAGATAGCAAGTGTGGATGCTTTTGCTACCACTAGGCTCAAGAGACAAAGCGCAAAGGAAGGCGATAATGCCACAGGAAGACATAGAGGAGAAGCAAGCCTCATGGAAGGATCCTGGGCTATTTAATCCAGGTTAGATTAAATACAGAACTCCCATTTAACAGTTACATTTAGATTTTGAATAACTGTTCCTCCCAAGAGCTCATAACTATCAGAAATATGCTGGCTTCTTGCTTTCCCATCCTCTAATCTCCTGAGAGTGACTTTCATTGGCTAACCCAACCAGAAGACAGATGACAAAGGATCCTGGAAAATATAGCTGATAGCCTCAGGAAATAGATCTAAGAGGAAATGGGCTGAAGAACTGATATGGAATCATTTCTACACGAATTTTTAATTAGTCAATTATTTGTGGCTATTCCAGGGATGGTTTCTGCCAATCATATTAGATTGAGTTAAAACCAAAGTATAAAACTGAAAGCTAGAGTCTACAGTAGACTGCATGAAAGCCATAAGGAGCTGTGAATTTGCTTTAAAATTACCTCTACGTGGCAAGAGAATTGCCTGTGGTTTTATTTTTAGTTATTTTTAATTTCTTCAATTTAAATTTTTATTTTAATTCTAGTTACATACAGTGCTGTATTAGTTTCAGGTGTACAATATAGTAATTCAACACTTCCATACCTCACCTTGTGCTCATCATGGCAAGGGCACTCCTTAATCCCCACCACTTATTTCACTCATCCCTCCACCACAGCCCCTCTGGTAACTGTCAATTTTTCTGTATAATTAAGAGTCTGTTTCTTCCTTTCTCTTTCTCTCCCTGTGTTCCTCCCCATCCTTATGTTCTTTTCCCTTTGCTCATTTGTTTCTTATATTCCACATATAAGTGAAATAATATGATATTTGTCTTTCTGTGTCTTATTTCATTCAGCTTATACTCTCTAGCTCCATCCATGACATTGCAAATGGCAAGATTTCATTCTTTTTGTGGCTGAATATTATTCCACTGTGAATGTATGTATAGATAGATAGCATCTTCTTTATCCATCAGTCAGTGGACACTGGGGTTGCTTCCATATTCTGGCTATTGTAAATAATGCTGCTATAAACATATAAACCAACAGTGCACAAGTGCTCCTTTTTCTCCACATCCTTGCCAATAACTTTTGTTTCCTCTGTTGATTTCAGCCATTCTGACAGGTGTGAGGTGATATATCATTGTTTTGATTTGCATTTCCCTGATGATAAGTGATGATGAGCCTCTTTTCATGTCTGTTGGCCATCTGGATGTCTTCTGCCCATTTTTTAATTGTTTGTTTTTTGGGTGTTGACTTTTATAAGTTCTCTATATATTTTGGTTACTAGTCCTTTATCAGATATATCATTTGCAAATATCATCTCCCATTCTGTAGGCTGCCCTCTAGTTTTGTTGACTGTTTCTTCCACTATGCAAAAGCTTTTTATTTTGATGTGGTTTCCATGGTTTATTTTTGCTTATGTATCCCTTGCCTCAGGAGACATATCGTGAAAGAAGTTGCTATGGCCAATGTCAAAGAAATGACTACCTGTGTTCTCTCCTAGGATTTTTATGGTTTCAGGTCTCACATTTAGGTCTATAATCCATGTTTAATTTACTTTTGTGTATGATATACACTTTCTACATTCTTTTGCATGTTGTTGTCCAGTTTTCCCAACACCATTTGTTGAAGAGACTGTCTTTTCCCCATTGGATATTCTTTCCTACTTTGTTGAAGATTAATTGATCATATAATTGTGGGTTTATTTCTGGGTTTTCTATTTTGTTATATTGATCTATGTGTCTGTTTTTGTGCCAGTACCATATTATTTTGCTTACCAGAGCTTTGAAATATAACTTCAAGTCTGGAATTGTGGTGCCTCTAGCTTTGTATTTCTTTTTCAAGATGGCTTTGGCTAGTCAGGGCCTTTTGTGATTCCATACAAATTTTAGGATTGATTGTTCTAGTTCTGTGAAAAATGCTATTGATATTTTGATAGGAATTGCATTAAACATTTAGATTGCTTTGGATAGTGTAGACATTTGTTAAAATGTTAACAATATTTTTTCTTCTAACCTGTGAGTATGGAATGTCTTTCCATTTCTTTGTGTCCTCTTCAATTTCTTTCATCCGTGTTTTATAGTTTTCAGAGTACTGGTCTTTCACCTCTGTTAATTTTTTTCCTAGGTATCTTATTGTTTTTGGTGCAATAAAAATGTATTGTTTTCTTGACTTCACTTGCTCTTATTTTTTTTAAAGATTTTATTTATTTATTTGATGGAGAGAGCACATAATTGGGGGAGCACCAGGGAGAGGGAGAGGGAGAAGCAGGTTCCCTGCTGAGGAAGGAGCCCGATGTGGGGTTCAATCCCATGACCCTGGGACCATGACCTGAGCCAAAGGCAGATGCTGAACTGACTGAGCCACCCAGGCATCCCTTGATTTCTCTTTCTGCTGCTTTATTATTGGTGTATAGAAATGCAACAAATTTCTGTACATTGAATTTGTATCCTGTGACTCTACTGAATTAGTTTATGAGTTCTAACACTTTTTGTGTGTGCAGTCTTTAGGATTCTCTATATTTAGTGTCATGTCATCTACAAATAGTGAAAGTTGTACTTCCCTTACCAGTTTGGATTCCTTTTATTTTTATTGCTTAATTGTTGTGGCTAGGACTTCTAGTACTATATTGAGTAAAAGTGGTGAGAGTGGATATCCTTGTCTTGTTCTTGACCTTAGAGGAAAATCTCTTTTTCCTCATCAAGGATGATGTCTGCTGTGGGTTTTTCATAGATCACCTTTACTACATTGAGGTATGTTCCCTTTAAACCTATTTCGTTGAAGGTTTTTATCATGACTGGATGTTATACTTTGTCAAATGTTATTTCTGTCTCTATTGAAAGGATCATATTGTTCTTATCCTTTCTCTTATTTTTTTTTTAATTTTTTAATTTTTTTAAAGATTTTATTTATTTATTTGGCAGAGAGAGAGAGACAGCGAGAGCAGGAACACAAGCAGGGGGAGCAGGAGAGGGAGAAGCAGGCTTCCCACTGAGCAGGGAGCCCGATGTGGGACTTGATCCCAGGACCCCGGGATCATGACCTGAGCCGAAGGCAGATGCTTAACGACTGAGCCACCCAGGCGCCCCCTTTCTCTTATTGATGTGAGGTATAACATTGATTTATGAATATTGAATCACTCTTGCAACCCAGTAATAAATTCGCCACTTGATGGTGGTGAATGATTTTTTTTAACGTCTTGTTGAATCTTGTTTGCTAGTATTGTATTGAGAATTTTTGCATCTATGTTCATAAGAGATATTGGCCTACACTTCTCTTGAGAGCTTGTTTGGAGGTTCTAGCAGGGGAGTGCAGCTACTCGCATACCCTTGACCGAAGAACGGTCCTCTCCTCTATCGGGGAAGGTCGTCCTCTTCGACAGAGCGCGCAGCTTCGGGAGGGATGCACATGCAGTGGTGAGGGAGGAAGGGGACACTCGCCTAGCCAGCCAGATCAGCGGAATCAACCCTGGCGATCAATGGGGTGACAGATGTCGCAGCCAGATCGCCCTCACATCCTACACTTCTCTTTTTTAGTGGAGTGTTTATCTGGTTTTGTTATCCAATAATGGTCAATAATGCTGGTCTCATAGAATGAATTTGAAAGTTTTCCTCCCTTTTCTATATTTTGGAATAGTTTAAGAAAGACAGGTATTAACTCTTCTTTAAATGTTTTGTAGAATTTCCCTGTGAAGGCATCTCATCCTGGAGATTTGTTTGTTGGTAGTTTTGTTTTGGTTTTTTTTTTTTGACTCAATTTCTTTGCTGGCTATCAGTCTGTTCAAACTTTCTATTTCCTCCTATTTCAGTTTTGTTGGGTTATATGTTTTTAGGAATTTATCCATTTTGTCTAGGGTTGTCCAAATTGTTGGCATATAGTTTTTCATAGATTGTATTTCTGTGGTATTGGTTGTTATTTCTCCTCTCTCATTTGTGATTTTATTTATTTGAGTCCTTTCTCCTTTTTTTCTTGATAAATCTGGCTAGAGGTTCATCAATTTCATTATTTTTTTCAAAGAACCACCTTCTGGTTTTATTGCTTTGTTCTATTGGTTTTTTTTTATTTATTTCTATATCATTTATTTTTGCTCTAATCTTTATTATTTCCTTCCTTCTACTGGTTTTAACTGTTGTTTGTTGTTCTTTTTCTAGCTCCTTTAGGTACAAGGTTAGGTTGTTTGAGATTTTTCTTGCTTCTTGAGGTAGGTGGGTATTGCTATAAACTTCCCTCATAGAACTGCTTTTGCTGCATCACAGAGGTTTTGGACTGTTATGTTTTCATTTTCATTTGTTTCCATGTACTTTTTAATTTATTCTTTGATTTCTTGTTTGATCCATTCATTGTGTAGTAGTATGTTTTTTAACCTCCATGTATTTGTTCTTTCCAGATTTTTTCTTGTGGTTGATTTCTAGTTTCATAGCCATTGTGGTCAGAAAAGATGCATGGTATGATTTTGATCTTCTTGAATTTGTTGATGTTTGTTTTGTGTGCTAATATGTGGTCTTTTCTGGAGAATGTTCTTGTACACTTGAAAAGAATGTGTATTCTGCTGTTTTTGGATGGAATGTTTTGAATATAACTGTTAAATGCATCTGTTCCATTGTGTCATTATTTCTTTGTTGCTGCTCTATTTAGGTGATCTGTCCATCAATGTAAGTGCGGTATTAAGTCCTCTACTATTATTGTGTTATTATCGATTAGTTTCTTTGTGTTTGTTATTAACTTATTTATGTATTTGCATACATAAATATTTAATGACAGTCTTCAAATCATTCTCTGGTTTAATGACTTGGATGTGGATGATATCTAGTTAAAAATGTGGGATGGGGTGAGCTCAGGGTCCTCCTACTTTGCCATCTTCCCAAGTTCCCCCGGCTTGTGTTTTTAATTCTATATCCTAAAAGTGCTGCTAATTTTAATTCATCACAAGCTGTTACAATTAAGAAAAAATTGAAATTTTATTTGAAGGCAAAACGCTATAAGTTACTGGCAAATTAAATGTTTTCTGGGTAATTCATTACCCACAAAATAAATTCTATTTAAGATTAAAGCTTATTGCATGATATTAAACCTATATCACAGCAGAACAATTTTTTTTTTTTTAGATTTTTACTTGAAAGAGTGTGAGAGAGAAAGAGAGAATAAGCAAGGGAAGGGGCAGAGGGAGAAGCAGACTCCCCGCTCAGCAGGGAGTCTGATATGGGATTCAGTCCCAGGACCTTGGGATCATGACCTGAGCTGAAGGCAAGAGTTTAACTGGCTGAGCCCCTCACAGAACAAAATTGAAAGTAAGCCCCACATTATCTTCCATGTAGACTCTAAAGGCTTTGGTTTTTAATTTCTGATATTTAGTTATTAGCTCAACAGGTTGAGGTTTCTGCTTTAACTTGGGTAATACTTTTGAGTGTTGGGGATAAATAAAAAAAATATATAATCTCTGACTTCAGTGTGCATGTGTATGTATGTGTGTGCTGTGATATGTAAATAACCTACAATGAAATGTTGCTGATTCAATTTTTAAAATATTTGGACCAAATAGTCCCTGTTGTCTCTGAGACTTAAAAATATATGACATATTTAGTTATAAAATTAGACAAACACATTTGTAAGTGATAAAGCAAGGAAAATGATCATTTCTTCTAGATTGCTGGATTCCATTATGCACACTCTCATTGTTTCCTCAGGCAGAGTCTTTCTCAAACACAATCACTTTTTACTTCTTTTGGAGCTTTAGCATCATTTTTATATGAATCAAATATATTTGAATTCAAACACAGACCACACACACACACACACACACACATACACATATACACACTCCAAAACAACCTGGAAAGAAAATGTAATATTTAATTCTTTTTAGAGACCATGAATATGAGAGATTTAGCTAGTATTAAAGCTGGCATTATTTAAGTTCATCTCATGTTTTTCCAAATTCTCTAGAATACTGACTGAATAATGTGTGAAAGAAATTTTCACTGTAAAACATAATTAGAAATTACTAAACATTGGAAGAAAAAGTCACAGTGTAATTTTATGAAGTATAATATAGCTTTTAGATTACCTGAAAATTCCAGATACTTTTAACTCTTTAATTGTGTTACATATTTTACAGTAAAACATAACTTTTCTTTGACGTTTATGTCAAAAATATGTCCAATAGTTAAGGATTTTATTTATTTATTATTTTTTTAAAATAATTTATTTATTGGGTGCCTGAGTGGCTCAGTCATTGAGACTTCAGCTCAGGTCATGGTCTCAGGGTCCTGGGATCGAGCCCCATATTGGGCTTCCTGCTCAGCGGGGAGCCTGCTTCTCCCTCTCCCACTCCCCCTGCTTCTGTTCCCTCTCTCGCTGTGTCTCTCTCTGTCAAATAAATAAATAAATAAAATCTTTAAAAAAAAAGAATTTATTTATTTTAGAGGAAGAGGGAGAGAGAATATTGAGCACGCTTCCTGCTAAACACAGAGCCTTATGCAGGTTTCAGTCTCACAACAGATGAGATCATGACCTAATCCGAAAACAAGAGTTGGATGCTCAACTGACTGAACCATCCAGGCACCCCTAGTTAAAGATTTTAAAAATAAGCTTGATGCTTTATTTATATATGTATAAAAGATTCCCAAGTGAGAATATTATACCTCTCCCTCTTTGCTTCTTTTAGTTGTCTTTTTTATTCTCTATCTTTAAAGTATGTTCATTCCAGATCAGGACTTTTTAGGTATATATTGTTTTGTTTTAATTAAAGATTAGTGAATTCTAGCACCTATTTCATTCATACATTTGAATTTGAGCCACTGAAGCTAAAAATAAGACTTTTTATGGAACCAATACTCTTTCTACATCCATTTCTATATTATATGATAAATATGTAAACACCAAAAAAATAAAAGCTGAACTTGACTTACTCAGGAATAAATACTGTAGACAGCGTTTCAATTAACAAATTTTTCCTCTTTGGAAATGGCATCAAATAGAGTGATTTTATTTTATTTTTTTAATGTGGCAGATAGTGTCCCTTTTGAAAATACGGGGTAAAAGAACATTTTTATAATCACATTAATTCAACAATCAAGGAAAACTATCTTTGAAAAGTCAAGGAAGAAAATACAGTGCAGGTATTTTGTCTTTCTACTTTATCTCTTGTTTTTGTTTGTTTGTTTGTTTGTTTGTTTGTTTTTTACTCTAAAAGAATAAGGAGAAAAAGCTTCTTTTGGCTCCCTATAGTTTACATTACATTGTCTAGCAGAGTTAATATACTATGGTTTGTGTCCTCAAACTTGCACAAACTACTACAGATTGCAAGAACATTTTGGTCTCTGAGCAGCATTTCAAGTCAAACATTACAGTCTTGTAGACCATTTCTGTGACTAATCTCGAGCAACAGTACTGGTGTTATGGCTATCTTTTAGAGATTGAAGTGCTGCTAAACTGAAAATGAAATCCAATATTGTAAGGATAAGCCTATTGAATTACTCCAAAAAAACGTTGTCAGAGGAAATCATCAATATTTATTTTCTCAGTAAATTTATATGTTAAAATTGCATTTATTTTATATATAGGGATTTGTCAAACCTAACTGATGAAATTATTAAAATACACAGAACTAGTTAAAGAAATTCATGTGCTAGAAATGTTAAGATGGAAAAGGAAATAGATATTTAAGGGGAAAAAACAAAACAAACTTACCAGATTCAAATACAACACACACAAAGGTTTTAAATAAAGAGAGTTAAGAAAGTTCAAATCCATAAAGAAATAATAAAAGATTATAAACTGGTAAGAATTTCAAAAAAAAGAAGAAATAAAGTAAAAAGACAAAACACCTGCATTGTAGAGCGCCTGGGTGGCTCAGATGGTTAAGCGTCTGCCTTCGGCTTAGGTCATGATCCCAGGGTCCTGGGATCGAGTCCCACATCACGCTCCCTGCTCCTTGGGAGCCTGCTTCTCCCTCTGCCTCTCTCTCTCTCTCTCTCTCTTTCATGAATAAATAAAAATAAAATTAAAAAAAAAAACCTGCATTGTATGTTTTTTCCTTGACTTTTCAGAGATATTTTTCCTTTGAAATAAGTAAATAAATAAATAAATGTAAATAAAACATTCTCTTTATTAACAAATCCACAAAATAAAAAATGTAAAATCCATTCCTTTTTAGGCTTTAAAGTGCAAAAGAAAAAGAAAAAGAACATATTTAAATTAAATATAATTAAATAGTATTTAAGAATTTAGGTAGTGTTTTGATAGGGTATGATAAAATATAATAAATATTATAAAACAGCAGTAAAAATAAAATCAAAGAAATTAAAATGACCAGATAGTAAATGAATTTTATACTAATATTTAAATGATATTAAATGTTTAGTTCATAAGGGAATAAAGCAAATCTAACCTAGAATATAAAAAAAAAGGCAAAGCCTCATTATATTGGTTTTCTTTAAGGAATTAAAGATATTATCTAAACAGAATATTTTTAAAAATGGGTTTGTAAAGAGATCATTCATACCTTTTGACATCTATATTCATCAAGAAATAAATGTGCAGAGTATATAATAATGTTAGTGAGTTACTGAGTTTACTATTTCAATGTAGATATTAATCAAATTAAATTTCTCATCTACTCTAGGATATTGCTCTAGCAATTCCCAATTTTCTCTTCCAAGTTGTGATTTTTTTTTTTTTTTTGCCCAAGGTCCCACAACACATGCAAAATCAGAGACATGTTGGTGGCGTTTTTGGTGGTCTTCTCCACCAAAGGAGAAGAGAATTAACAAAATTAATTGAGGGACCCCACTGAGGGAGGGTCCCCTCAGTGCTGAAACTGAGGTAAGTGTAACTGGGAAGGGCATATCTACCAAAGTGTGGGGGTGAGGGGGGGTGAGGGTGGGGGATGTGGGTTGCTGTGAGCAAGGTAGGTAGTGAGTGTGAGTGCCTTGCTGGTTCCTTCACTTGGCCTTGTATTTATGCTGGGGTCAAGGCAGGGAACTGGTGCCTGCCAGCTCCTTTGTTCTTGGAGTGGTCTCTTTGTGATCTCTGCCTCTCTGGACCATGCTTTGAGATGAGTAAATAACTCCCTCCCATCTGCCCCTGGTGTTTCTCAAACTGCTGCTTTCTTTCTACGTTTCTGTTGGCTGTTTGTCACGCTGTCTCAATAAGGGCAGGGACTCTGCTTCCTAATACCCTCTGAGTTCTCCCAGAGTAGAGCCCACAGATTTTTAAAATTCCAGGCCTTAAGTCCTGCTGGTTGTAAGAACTCATAAGATTTGGGCCCTCTTCCTTTCAAAGCCAAGTGTTATGGGGATTTGACTTCCCCATGCAGGCTCCCCAGTTTAATAGTCTGTTTTTCACCTTCCCCATGCTACCAGCTCCCTCTCTACTGCAGAAGGCCATGGTGCATTTTGCTCCCCAACTGCATCTTCGCCCTTCCTACCTTCTTAGATTTGGCCTCTTCTCTACCTTTAGTTGTGGGGTTTGTTTTTCCAGTGTTCAGATTGTTTTGTGGGTTATTTATGCTGATGGCAGTGTTATCTAGTTGTACCCATGGGATAAGGTGAAGTTAGTGTCCTTCTACTCTATCTTCCCAGTCTCCCCCCATTTATGATATATTTTTAAATAATGCTTAACTTAAGGAGCTTGCCTTGCTGTTTTTGTTAATTCTCTTAGGAATTTTATTACCTTCATGTCATTGTTAGAAGCTTAAATAATTGTTAGTTTCTAAGCAAGAGTATTTAAAAATTTCACACTTTGATGTGAACAAAAGACATCATGTGATGTCAGGAAAACCTGCCTGATATTTAGGCATGTTATTTATTTATTAGACTCAATACTTGGTCTAATATATACATACATATGTAGCTAAATATACATATGTGATTAAATATGTATATTTAATTATATATATAATTTTTACTTATAATAAAAATTTTCATTATCTTTTATATGGGTGTGTAAAACATCAGCATAACCAGCATTTACCTCCCTGTAGGTAGAACATCAAAGAATTAAAGTCAGAAAAGAGCTGGAAGACATAGAATGCTAATATAAGTAATTAGATACTAAATAAATATTTGTTCAATGAATGAGTATATAGGCAAACTTGACATGAGAGAAAAAAGACTTATGACCTTTATTCTATAAGGGTATAGTGAGAATTTTTTATTTAAACACAACTTCAGAATTCACTAAGACTTACAAAACCAAATAGAAAACAAGAAAATAATTTAAAAGTATGACTCTAGGAGTGTCTGGGTGACTCACTTGGTTAAGTGGTTGCCTTTGGCTTAGGTCATGATCTCAGGGTCCTGAAATTGAGCCCCACATTGGGCTCCCTGCTCAGTGGGAAGTCTGCTTCTTCCCTTCCCTCTGCTGCTCCCCCTGCTTGTGCTCCTTGCTTCTCTCAAACAAATAAATAAAATCTTAAAAAAAAGTATGAGTCTAAGTTTGAGATGATAGCAAATATAATCATCTAAATTCAAAGAATTCCTTCTATGTAGAGGGAATATGCTATTATTTTATATAGATTACTTATTTGAATTCCAACAAAATTTATTTGAGATATTTTTCCATTGTATTGATGAAGGGATTGAGGCTAAGACATATGAATATGCCAGAGGTGACATAGTCATTAAAAGAATTCTTGAGACCATCTGTTTCTGGAGACAGTAATTGGTTCTTCCTATAAATTTAGTTTAAGTTTTCTGAATAATTCTAACAGTAAATGCTAATTTCAGTTCAGTTGATTAATGAATAAGTCTAACCTGATGGATATATGAATCACTAGCTTTGATGTTTGACTTGTAAATGGTAGTGTTTTCTATCTGTATATAATAAGCCTGAGGTACATTCTGGCAGTACCAAATGGATTTTTCATTAGATCAGTGTAAGATAGGAACAGTATAAATTAGCCATTGTTTACACATAAGAGAAAAATAATATAAATATTCCCAAATTATTCCTCACTCTAAAGGAAATAGTATACATATGTATTTTGCATGCAGAATGCAAAGGCATACAATTCATCCGTTATTTACATATTATTCTTTGAAAGTCAGTTTATGTGGCGTTCTATTGGAACGATGCGACAGGTGCATGGCTGCATGGTCGAAGGTGGAGAACTTCACTGAGGCCATATTACAAAGCACAGTTCAATAAACTTGGGTATTGCAAAATAATACACACATTTTAGGTGAGATCTGAGTAAGCCTTCCATTTTTTGTTGCTGTCAATAAGTTGAAAGAGAGACTTGTCATTTTTGTTTAAAATAGTAAAAGTGCTTTCAAATGAATGTTTTTGTGACAAGGTAGACTGTTAAATTGTCTTTTGCATCTTGCAGTTTGACCATTAATCATATAAATATGGAGCAGTAACATTGAAGAGGTGTGTTTCTAGCTATAACAAAAGCATCCTTGTCACAAACGTCAGTTGTATATTCAGCAAGAAATATGAAAGTAACACAACATTATTTTGGCTCTAGAGAAGGACTTACTCATACTGTTCACTAGAAAATACACTTTTAGATTATTTCTGTTGAGAAATCTGGCAGTTTATCTTTCACTCGCAGTATCCCATCCCTCACTGCCATGTGCCTGTTTTAGAAGACTTCAAGGTACAGTATGTGGGGAAAAAAAGACAAAAAACCATATGATACTCAGATTTTTTTAAACATTTGGATTAACTAATCATATTGCAAATCTTAAAATCTGTTAAATGTAGAGTTCCAGAAAGATTTGCATTTTTTCCTTGTTTTTCATATTGCTGCAGCATCTTAATCAATTTAACAATTTTACTACCTCAAAGGAACTGGATCATTTATATTTATATTTTAAAAACTCAAAAGTTTTGCTAACAGTTTATTAATCTAACCAGTTTTATTGTATTTCCTTTATTGTGTTAGATCCTTGGCTATGGATTAGTTGCTCAATAGAGACTTTGAGCAATTATCCAGGTAAGGACAGTGCTTCTCAGTGCCTTCCTGTCCTCTTGATTTCCATTTCCTTCATTCAGATATTTTAAATGGATTTTTTCAGGGTTTGACTGAATTATTCACCAACCAATGTGCTCTCTCCACATATTACATGAAGATAATATCTAAAGTGGCCCTCACTCTGGTGTCTTTTCCATATTCCTTAGAATTCTTACATAAATGAAATAGAATTTCACTATAGAGTTACTATCTTCATTCATGTGTTCTTGTACAGAATGCACTAAAGCTTTAACATTATGGATAGCAAAAAATTATAATTTTTATCATATCAGAGTAGGCGGTAAATACATCAGTGCCATATATGAGAAAAGGCATATAACTACTGACTTTTTAAATTGCTTTTAATACTTATTTGTATATTCTTTACCCTCATTCCTTTAGGAAAAATGACTAAAATGAAGCTCTTTCTGGATTCTTTGATTTTTATTTATTTTTTCAAGAATAGTATCTCTACAGGGGCGCCTGGGTGGCTCACTCAGTTAAGTGTCTGCCTCCGGCTCAGGTCATGATCCCAGGGTCCTGGGATGGAGTTCCATGTCAGGCTCTCTGCTCAGCGGGGAGCCTGCTTCTCCCACTCTCTCTCTGCCTGCTTGTGCTTTCTCTCTGTCAAATAAAGAGATATAAATGTAAAATACATCTGTATACTATTTCCTTTAGAATGAGGAATAATTTGGGAATATTTAAGAATTGTTTTTCTCTTATAAAAAGATAAATAAAAATCTCAAAAAAAGAATAATGTCTTTACAATACCACTGTATATTTTCCTCAAAGCTTTGTTATGAGAACAACAAAGAGAAATGCTAGAAATGTGTGTTATAAAGTAATAGTGGGATACGTACAGTCAGGCGTATTAAAACATCTCTTATAGTATTCATAAATCTTGGTATCTTTTCTGAACCATAAATAGGTATCACTTTCTACTCTCTCTTATCTGGATCCCTTTATCCCTTTATAAGGAAATCTATTGCCAGAGTAGTAAGGTTCAAGGTGATAGCTCATTGTGATCCTCAGGCAAGTACTGATGTGTCTTTTTACCACTATAGATAAGTTTATATTTTTTAGAGATTTATGTAAATGAATTCATGCAGTATGTACTCCCTATTATTTGACTTCCTTCACTCAGTATAATTATTTTGATATTCATCCAAGTTCTAGTATGAAATAGTTTATTCCTTTTTATTACTGAGTAGTATTTTAATTTTTTTCTTAAGCAATTATATAAAGTTTCTCAGGTCATGTCTGTAACACCTTAGATAATGTTCTAAAAAATGTCAATATGTTATATTGTTAAAAAAAAGACATTCCTACAATTTAGCCAAATTAGTATATTCTAAATTAAACTAATCTTAGAATTCATAGAATTCATTTGATATCATAATTGGAACAGTTGGTTTTTTGCTCATGTATAGCAAAAACTGCATATTTAAAGAAATGCACAATAAAAAATGAAGTTCAAAAATATAGCTCTCTTGAGATACTGAACAATAATGAATTATAGAAAGTTCTGTTATAAATGAAATAAAATGATAAATGGCCAAAGTAAAATGGGAGGTAATTATATTTGTTGATAAACAATATGATTAATAAATTAAGTTCACTTGCCAAAAAGAACAATGGTATGCTAAATTTTTTAAACAGAATTTCAGATAGTATATTACATTTTTATTTCTCATGTGAAATAAAAAAAGTAAGCAAAATTATTTGAATTAATAATTATTGAAGGGAACACAACCAATTTTTAAATGTTTCCACTAGAAAATTATTTTATGCCTGTTAGGCATGTAAATTGGGCCGCCATCTGGCTTTTAATAATATGATGATTCTCCAATGACTCCATGAACAAACCACACTTCATTCAAATTAATTATAAAACCCAAATAGTCACAAACAAAGCTTCTGGTATTCCATGTAATTGGTCCATCCTGGAGCCACTTAAAATATGGCTATGCAAATTTAAAGGTACATAATAGATAACAGAAAACATTTCAAAAGGAAATGAAGATGTGGTCATTGGATAAGAACAGCTTGCAAATGGAGTATTCAGATTTTGAGAGTTTCAAGTATTCATCAAAAATAAAATTAAGCTAAAATATAAAAAAATGAAGCTATAAGATAAATATAGTAATACAGTTGTGCATGTCTGCCACACATGCTTAAGACTTCTTTAAAATAAGATGCTTAAGTATGAGAACAAGTATGATGAGTAAATCACTTAGTAGGGAGTGAGGTTTATACTATACTGGTTTGCACTGGTGTTTATGCATTCATTCAGAAATATATTAAATTCTCATTATGAATAAATGCCAAGTTAGGTGTTGATTTGACATTTGTAAACAAAACAAATATACTCTGTCTTCATGGAGTTTACAGTCTAGTTGTAATTCAGGAAATTTACTGATATAAAATATGTAATTATAAAAAGTGGCAACAGTGATGAAGTAACTAAAGAAATAACAGGGTAAATTACTCTATACTGAGCTAGTTAAAGCCTGTCTGAGGAGTTTAATTTTAGCTGAGCTTTGAAAGAACAGTTTATATGAGTAAAATAGAAACATAAAATATATGAAGAGCTGCTCTTCTAGGGCAATATTTATTTTTTAAGATTTATTCATTTATTTTAGAGGGGGGTGGAGAGCGTGCGTGGAGTAGAGAGGCATAGAAGGAGAGGGAGAAAGAGTCCCAAGTAGACTCCATACAAAGTACAGAGCCCAACATGTGGCTTGATCTCATGATAGGCACTATGTTGTTTTTTTTGTTTGTTTGTTTATTTGTATTTTCTCATGCAAACATGTATTACTCTCCACCTTTTTCTTCTTCATTAAAAAAATTGTTTTCTTCCATAGGTCTTTCAAGCAAGAGACATTTGACAGCCTTAAACAAATATGATGTCTTAAACAATGGTTTTGCTAAAAACCAGAACAGTCTTTTTTATTGTTATGTTAATCACCATACATTACATCATTAGTTTTTCATGTAGTGTTCCATGATTCATTGTTTGCATATGACAACCAGTGCTCCATTCAGTATGTGCCCTCTTTAATACCCATCACCAGGCTAGCCCATCCCCCCACCCCCCCTCCCCTCTAGAACCCTCAGTTTGTTTCTCAGAGTCCATAGTCTCTCATGGTTCATCTCCCCCACCTATTTCCCCCCTCTTCATTTCTCCTTTCCTCCTGTCTTCTTTTTTTAACATCTAATGTATTATCTGTTTCAGAGGTACAGGTCTGTGATTCAACAGTCTTACACAATTCACAGTGCTCACCATAGCACATACCCTCCCCAGTGTCTATCACCCAGCCACCCCATCCCTCCCACCCACCACCACTCCAGCAACCCTCAGTTTGTTTCCTGAGATTAAGAATTCCTCATATCAGTGAGATCATATGATATATGTCTTTCTCTGACTGACTTATTTTGCTCAGCATAATACCCTCCAGTTCTATCCACGTCATTGCAAATGGCAAGATTTCATTCCTTTTGATGGCTGCATAATATTCCATTGTGTATATATATATATATATATATATATATATATATATATATATAGTACCTTTTCTTTATCCATTCATCTGTCGCTGGACATCTTGGCCCTTTCCACAGTTTGGCTATTGTGGACATTGCTGCTATAAACATTGGGGTGCACATACCTCTTCAGATCCCTACATTTGTATCTTTGGGGTAAATACCCAGTAGTGCAATTGCTGGGTCATATGGTAGCTCTATTTTCAACTGTTTGAGGAACCTCCATACTGTTTTCCATACTGGTGTTTACTGCACCAGCTTGCATTCCCACCAACACACAAACAGTGTAGGAGGGTTCCCCTTTCTCCACATCCCTGCCAACATCTGTCATTTCCTGACTTGTTAATTTTAGCCATTATGACTGGTGTGAGGTGATATCTCATTGAGTTTTTTTTTTAAGCTTTCACAATTTTTATTAAATCCTAATCTAATATAACAGTATCTGATTTTATAGACATCATCCCATGGTAAACATGTTTAATAAGTGAAAGTAAATCAGACATCGAAGTCATTATTCTCTGCAGACTAAGCAATAAGGTAACTACACAGAACACTATAGGTAACAACATACACTTACTTGCTCAGAGTTTTCATACAAGTCATGTTTTTTTAATCAAACTATATCTCCTAATATTTAATACAGTAGAATTAGTGATTGTAACTCATATAATATTTTAATTACAAGTACTTTATTGAGATAACTAATATTTTGACAGTTTCACTGACTTTCCAAATTAGTATAATATATTCAAGAAAGAGAACAAAAAAGTGAAATGAAAACTGAACATGACATTAAAGGAAAACGAAGTGAAAAAAAAAGGGAAAGTGAAATATCACTGGGGTAGAAAAATCCAACAAGTCTAGACATCGGGCTGGAAGAAAACAGATCAACTATGGATTTCACAAGTCAGCGTTTATAAATTCAATGCAGTACAAATCCTTTGAATGTAAAAGCCAAGGTGAAACCAACAGGTCTATAAACTGTTACTTTTGGCCTTAAACAGTACCAACCCTTGATCAAAAAGGCCACAACAGTTAAGACTGTATTACTTGATTTTATTTTATACTAGGTGGCGGGCACAAAGCAATCCTCCTTAATAAAGTTGACAATTAGCTTCACTCAGAACACTTTTAATAATGCACATAAAAAAAGTATTCATCTTACAAATTGTTCTGCAATCCAAATATGCAATAGCTTAACGTTTAGAAAACAAAAGCCAATGTAAAAAGACAGATTAAAACAACTAGAACAGTACAGGTTTCATGTGGCTCTGATTTTACAGCTTTCTTACTGAGTCATCAATGTCTGCAATCTGTTCCTTCAGCTGGCTCCATTGCTCGGGATTTAAAGAAATACCTTTTCTTCCAGGTTTCATTTCACCTTCTGGATCCATCCAATATTCTCTAATATCAATTAGGACTTTCCCTTTAAAGTCCCGAACACTGAGGTACCTCATTTTCCCAAACTGGAACATGTTATCATCTCTGCTGTTGCTCTGCTTAGAGGACGACAGGGCTCTTGAAGTTTCACCAGTCTTTTGCTTCTTCACAGGTTTTTCTGGAGTAGCTTGCTTTTTCCTCTTTAACTTTTTGTCAACCTCACTGTCAGAATCACTGCCAGAAGAGCTTGAAGAAACAAGTTCCTTTGATTTAGGCATTGCTCCACTCTCGCAGCCGAACCTCTTTCTGCTCGCTCGCTTGCCTCTCATTGAGGTTTTGATTTGGATTTCCCTGATGCCGAGCAATGTTGAGCACTCTTTCATGTGTCTGTTGGCCATTTGGATGTCTTCTTTGGAAAAATGTCTGTTCATGTCTTCTGCCCATTTCTTTTGTTCTTTGGGTGTTGCGTTTGATAAGTTTGATAAGTTCTTTATAGATTTTGGATACTAGCCCTTTATCTGATATGTCATTTGCAAATATCTTATCCCATTCTGTTGGTTATCTTTTGGGTTTGTTGACTGTTTCCTTTGCTGGGCAAAAGCTTTTTATCTTGATGAAGTCCCAATAGTTCATTTTTGCCCTTGCTTCCTTTCCCTTTGGCGACATTTCTAGGAAGAAGTCGCTGCAGCTGAGGTCAAAGAGGTTGCTGTCTATGTTCTCCTTTAGGATTTTGATGGACTCCTCTCTCATATTTAAGTCTTTCAACCATTTTGAGTCTATTTTTGTGTGTGGTGTAAGGAAATGGTCCAGATTCATTCTTCTGGATGTGGCTGTCCAATTTTCCCAACACCATTTGTTGAAGAGACTGTCTTTTTTCCGTTGGACATTCTTTCCTGCTTTGTCAAAGATTAATTGACCACAGAGTTGAGGGTCCATTTCTGGGCTCTCTATTCTGTTCCATTGATCTATGTGTCTGTTTTGTGCCAGTAGATAGGGCACTATTTTTAAAGACAATTTTCTTTTTTAGTTCACACGATCTTCTTTCAATAATACATCTGTATACATTACTAGATATTAAACGTATAATTATAGTTACTTTGTTAGAATCTAAGTTACCAAAGCATTTAAAAATGCAGTTAAACTGGTTCATTTTAGGGGTTCCTGGGTGGCACATCTCAGCGTGGGACTCTTGGTTTTGGCTCAGGTCATGATCTCAGGGTCCTGGGATCAAACCCCGAATGGAGCCCCATGTGTTGAGCCCCGCATCATGTTCTGCACTCTGCGGAAGGTCGGTTACGGATTCTGTCCTTCTGCCCCTCCTGCTAGTGTTTCTTTCTCTCTAAAATCAATCAATCAATCAATCATCAATCAAACTTTAAAAAAGATAAAATGGTTCATTTTCAAGTTTAAAATACCAAGCCCATATTTTATTCTGAGCAAAGATTCAATTCTTTAAATAAGGATGAGTAAATGAAATTATAGTAACAAGATGCTGTAGTATTCATGTACCTGAATATCACTTGACATTTCCAGCTGAGGTCTGTTTGAAATCCAGTGTGTAAAATACCCCAGGGTCACACCCAGTACTTCAAACTTAATATAACCAGAACTAAGTCTAACAACTACTTACCAGAATCTATTTTTCCTTTTCTCCTTGGTCATTCTGTTAAAAATGACACCTTACAGTTTCAAAATTTCCAAGTGCACAATAGTTTTTCCTCCTTTATCGGTTATTTACAAGTTTGAAAGTTTGAATGATTTAATGCCTATATTACTGCAAATCAGTTTTCATTAGCAAGGCCACTAATGTATTTAAATCTTCTCTATCTCTTGCTTCAATGTCTCTAACAGACAATTGTGTTGCTCACTAGTATTCCACGACTAGCTTCAGCTCCTTCAAATAAACCACTCACCCTAGCCCAAAGTAAGTTTGCTGAATCATAGTCCTTCTCAACTTACAAAACCAGACTGGTTAAATACTAGTCTCTGAAAGTACCCTACACTTTTCTGTTGTCTTGTGCGATGCTACTTTCCGTTTTCTTCACTCATCTATTAGGAACCAACTATTATATATGTCTAACTCTTCCTCATTTTAAAGCTTTCATTGTTTTTAATAGAATATATCTTTTTATTTTTTTAAATACTACAGGTTTTTATAGTTATAGAATTTATGGCATTTCACTTAAATTATACTTAGTCGCATGCGTTCTGCTTTCTCCTAATAAGTTGGGAGTTTGAGAAAATGAACTAGAAGAGTACATTGCATGAAGTACAAATTAGTGATTTTTTTCTGGAGTTGAATTTTGAGAAAAGTAAATTTCCAGTTTCATTTAATATAAATCACTTAATGTAATATCAGATTGAAGTGTAGTGTATGTTTTGGTGAACAGAGATTGCTTAACTGACCTTTAAACAAGAAAGGGCTTGTTAATGGATTCTTCCTTAATTGTTTTCATATTAGTTTATAGATCTGTCACTCTGTATACAGTTCTGTTCTAGGTAGAAATGATCCTAGATATTGCAATGAGTAGTAAAACAAAGCTTTCACACCACAGTCACTTTTAAAATTGCAGTGGAATATCTTTCACATAGTAAGTATTGCAGAGTCTCTTTCAGTATACTCCCTAACAATCCAATGGGGTATATTCAAGGACTTCATTTATCACATTATAATCTTCCAAAGATAATTTTTTAAAAAAGGTTGACTCAAAGTTGTAATATCATTTAGGGAATATAGATCTCTCATGCTTTACATTTTACTACATTCATAAACTATAAATTTATATACATGTGTACAGTGTATTCAATAAAGTTGGAATATCCTGTAATAATCTATTAATATTGTATTTTCATATCCACTCTAATAGGGCCACTTGTACTTATTCATATATGTTCTTTAGTAATTTATATTCCCACCACGAGTGCACAAGTGGTCCCTTTTCTCCACATCCTCACCGAGACTTGCTATATATTGTCTTTTTGATACTAGCCATTCTGACTGGTGTGCGGTGGTAGCTCATTGTGGTTTTGATTTGCATATTCCTCATGATTAGTGATGTTGAACACCTTTTCATATATCTATTGGTCACCTGTGTGTCGCCTTTGGAAAAATACCTATTCAGATCCTCTGCCCATTTTTTAAATCAGATTGTGTTTCGTTGTTAAGTTCTTTATGTATTTTGGATATTACACTCTAATCAGATATGTAATTTACAAATATCTTCTCCCATTTACTAGGTTGTTCATACATTTATTTTTAATCTAAATATGTGTTCATATTTAAAGCAAATTTATTGTAGATAACAGTTGTGACATGTTTTTTTGACATTTTCTGACACTTTATGTCTTTTAATTGGTACACTTATACCATTTCCACTGAAACTGATTACTGATATATTTTGATTATTATCTATCATATTTGTTAATGGTTTGTTTCTATTCTTTTTTTGTCCTTTGAGTTTTTATTTATTTATTTATTTATCTATTTATTTGAGAGAGAGAGAGCACAGAGGCAGAGGGAGAAGCAGACTCCCCACTGAGAACCCTGAGATAATGACCCCAGCTGAAGGCAGACATTTAACTGACTGAGCCACCCAGGCTTCCCTGTCCTTTGAGTTTTTAACGGAGCATTTTACATGATTCTATTTTCACAGTGTATCAGTTTAAATTTTTTTAACTTTTTTTAGTGGTTATCCTAGAGTTTGCATTATACACTTAAAACAAATTCTGGTCCACTTTCAAATAATACTATGTCACTTCACAGGTAGTATAAATGTCTTATAATAACAAAAGTAGTCCTAATTGTTTCTTCCCATACATTTAACATTGCTGCCATTCATTTTGCTTATATATACATATATATATATATGCTTATAAGCATATATAGTTGAATAGTGATTCTATTTTAAACTTGTATATGTTCTATCAATTAAGAAGAATTTTTTTTTGTTTTCAATTCTATGGTTTTCCTTTCTTCATGTAAATCTGAGTTTCTGCTTTATATCATTTTACTTATCTCTAAAGAACTTCTTTTAACATTTGTTGCAAGGCGGGTCTACTGGCAATAAAGTGCTTCAGTTTTCTTTTAGTGAGCTTATGCCTCTGGACTGGAAACTTCATACATGCATCTCAGTCCTCTACCCTGAACCCAGAGGTAAGACAGAAAGGCTACAGTGGGATGGAGTTTGGTACTTCCCTTCCTCCCCTTGGAAGGAAGGTTGTCAATGACGCTCTGATAAAACCCAAACAGGTTATGTTCTACTTAATTTCTCCATTGTTAAGAAAAACAGAATGCTCTGTCTTCTTTCAAGATGGATTCTTTGCCTGTCTCCCTGCTCAAAGCACAAGGGATTTTTTCTCTGAGATTCACTGTGAGAACTTTTAGACATCCATGAAGCAAAACTCACAGAAGAATGGGAGACCCTTTGATGACTGGGTCCCTCTGGAATTTTTAACAATCAGAATTGTCCACACTGAGCCTCCAGAAATTTGGCAATTACGAGTAGATTTTCCTTCCTGGACAGTGCTCCCCGCAAAGATAGCTAGGGTTAGCTGTAATTCTCCATGTTCACCTGTTGGTGTCTCCAGTTTTTAGTGTAGCAATTTGCCTGCAACCTCACTTGTCGGACAGATCTAAGTATTACTTATTTTTCAGTTTTTCCACCTTATTTCTTGTTAAGACGGAGTAACCCCTTCCAAACTTCTTTCATGCTGGACTGGAAACAGAAAATTTCATATTTCTTTTTGGATTCACCTACCTCTATAGAATGTCTCTATCATTTTATTTTCATATGACCACTCAAAATTGAACCATTTTCCCCTGTTGAATCTAAGGAAACAGAATCATTTAGTCCTAATTTCATGTTATTGGAAGAGAGAGACTGTGACTAGTCTAACTTGGTCTAAAGTAGTTGAAGTCAGATGGGAAAGTCACAGTACATGCAAGTGTCTAACCCAACTCATGAAAATGACTTTCCTTTTTAGAAATTACAGTTATAAATGTCAAATTAAACAATGAAAAGTAAAATTTAGTAAGTATAAAAATGCAACATTAAGAATAGAAGAAAACTTTTCAATAAGGGCTTGAATTTAAGAGGGGAAACTTGATTTGTAATTTATAAAATGTGGATTACAAAGCCAATGATGCCAAATTATCTTTCTTAATAAACATAATATAAAGAAGTCTTCACCTTCCAATCTTTACATAATCTTGACACATTGGATACAACAAATGCTTTATGACTTTTGAGACCCTGGCAGGTGTGTATTACGCATTTCACATATTATCCAAGATTTGAGACACTAGTATAATTAATTCTTAATATAAACAAATATACAAATATATTCATAAAAACATTAATAAATTTCACTTTATGGGGCACCTGGGTGGCTCAGTCGTTAAGCGTCTGCCTTCGGCTCAGGTCATGATCCCAGGGTCCTGGGATCGAGTCCCACATCGGGCTCCCCGCTCGGCGGGAAGCCTGCTTCTCCCCCTCCCACTCCCCCTGCTTGTGTTCCCTCTCTCGCTGTGTCTCTCTCTGTCAAATAAATAAATAAAATCTTTAAAAAAAAATTTCACTTTAAGTCTAGTTTAATTTAGCTACTAAAGGACAAATACTTTTTCACCTAAGGAATTATAGTGTCTGAGACCTTCGATGAAGAGCAAGTGAGCAGGGGGTAGGACAATTGTGACAAACTAACCAAACTAATAATTGGGATGAAATGCTATAAACTCTTCTTAGGTGTACACTACAGTATATGTAAACTAATTAAGACATGTTATTCATACAAATATCTCTTCAAAGTTAATGAGATAATTTCTATTAACTAAAGTTTGTTCTTCAGACTAGAAAAGCTTATAATGTTCAGTCACAAGATATTTTAAAATATTTTTCTGATAGTTTCAAAAAATGTTTTACTGTGTCTGTATTCCTAACTAGAGATAGGTTTCATGGGAAGGACATAACAGTGAATTAAAGATAACTTTATATGTTCTTTGACTAGGATAATTTTAGACTAATATCAATTAATTTATAGAAAAATATTAAGTAATTTGTTATAACTATGCTTCCACAGCTTTAAATGAATAAAACATAATGTGATTAAGGAGATTCAATTCAGAGCATATAACATATAACAAGGTTTACAAACATTCCTTTGTAGTAATATTCTCGTCTACCTCAGAGAGTTCCAGTTTGACAGATGGAAATAATAAGTAAAATCAGCAAAGAAAAAAGGGTTGTTTGACAGTATAATATCATTAATAAATACACAGCATGTGGCAAGGAAATAGATGTATTTCCATAAACTTTGGCCTTTTTCCTGAATATTTCCCTTAATGTCATAAAATTATCTAATTATATTTAGCAGCTCAGTTTATGAAACTGTAAATACAGAAAATGATTCCTACCTTAGAGAAATTATATTTTTTGCCTTTATTTCTAAAGGTCTCTGTTTCTATATTATTTGGTTAAGTGATGTGTGTATGTATGTGTGTGTGTTAAATTTTCTATATAATGCCTTTGTGGAGATATTTTACCTAAAATCTCAATCTTATTGCTTTGCCACAGTGTTTGAAGACACCATGGCTAATAGTCCTCATATGTATTTTTTTATTTTTATTAAGTTTTTTATTTTAATTCCAATATAGTTAACATACAGTGTTATATAAGTTTCAGGTGTACAATATAGTGATTCAATAATCCTATACTTAGTGCTCATCATGATAAGCGTACTCTCAGTCCCCATCACCTATCTACCCACCCTCCTCCCCTCTGGTAACCATCAGTTTGTTCTCTATAGTTAAGAGTGTGTTTCTTGGTTTGTCTCCCCCACCTCCTTTGTTCACTTGTTTTTCTTCTTAAATTCTGTATGAGTGAAATCAAATGGTATTTCTCTGACTTATTTCACTTAGCATTACACTCCCTAACTGCATCCACGTTGTTACAAATGGTAAGATTTCATTCTTTTTTATGGCTGAATAATATTCTATTGTGTGTATATACCACATCTTCTTTATACATTCATTTGGCAATGGACATTTGGACAACTTTCACTTGGACACTATTCTGTTCTATTGATATGTGTCTATTTGTGCTTTCATGTATTAGCCATTGTAAATAATGCTGCAGTAAACATAGCGGTGCATATATCCTTTCAAATTAGTATTTCTCCATTCTTTGGGTAATACCTTGTAGTGAAATTACTAGATTTTAAGTTAGTTCTATTTTAATTTTTTGAGGTAAAGCCACACTGTTTTCCACAATGGTTGCATCAATTTGCATTCCCCCCAACAGTGCAAGAGGGTTCCAATGAGTATTGTTTCTTGTGCTTTGGAGTCTAGCCTTTCTAACAGATATGAGGTGATATCTCATTGTAGTTTTGATTTGTATTTCCCTGATGATGAGCATGTTAAGCAACTTTTCATGTGTCTGATGGCCATCTGGTTGTCTTCTTTGGAGAAATGTCTGCTCATGCCTTCTGCCCATTTTTAAATTGATTGTTTATTTGGTTTTGAGTTATGTAAGTGCTTTATATATATTGGATGCTAACCTTTTATCAGATATGTCATTTCCAAATACCTTCTCCCATTCAGTAGGTTGTCATTTGATTTTGTCGATTGTTCCCTTCACTGTGCAGGAACTTTTGATTTTGATTTAGTCCCAATAGTTTATTTTTGCTTTTATTTCCCTTGCTTCAAGAGACATACCTAGAAAATCTTGCTATAGCCAACATCAGAGAAATTACTGCCTGTGCTCTCTTCTAGGATTTTTATGGTTTCAGGTTTCACGTTTAGATCTTTAATCCATTTGCATTTATTTTTATATATGATGTAAGAAAGTTGTCCAGTTTTATTCTTTTACATGTAGCTGTCCAGCTTTTCCAATACCATTTGTTGAGACTTTTTTTCATTGGATAGTCTCCCCTTTGTTGAAGATTAATTGACCATGTATTTGTGGGTTCGTTTCTGGGCTTTCTATTCTGTTCTATTGATATGCCTATTTTTGTGCCAGTACCATACTGAATTACTACAGCTTTGTAGTATGACTGGAATTGTGATACCTCCAGCTTTGTTCTTTCTTAGGATTGCTTTGGCTATTTGGGATATTTTGTGGTTCCCCACAAATTTTAGGATCATTCCAGTTCTGTTAAAAATGTTAAAATTTTGATAGGAATTGCATTAAATCTGTAGATTGCCTTGGATAGTATGGACATTTTAACAATATTCTTCTAATCCATGAACATGAAATATCTTCCCATTTATTTGTGTTCTCTTCAGAGTACAGATCTTTCACTTCTTTAGTTAGGTTTATTCCTAGGTATTTTATTATTGTGCTGCAATTATAAATGGGATTACTTTAATTTTTCTTTCTGTTCCATTATTAATATATAGAAATGCAACAGTTTTCTGTACATTGTTCTCTACATTTTGTATCTTGCAACTTTACTGAATTCATTTATCAGTTCTAGCAGTTTTTTTGGTGGAGTCTTTAGGGTTTTCTATATATATTATCATGTCATCTGCAAATAGTTTTACTTCTTCCTTACTGTGTTTCTCCAATGTATTTTTTTCAATTTTATTATGTTAATCAATCACCATACATCATTAGTTTTTGATGTAGTGCTCCATGATTGTTTGCATATAACACCCAGTGCTCCACGCAATACATGCCCTCCTTAATACCCATCACCAGGCTAACTCATCCCCCCACCTGCTCCCCTCTAAAACCCTCAGTTTGTTTCTCAAAGTCCATACTCTCATGGTTCCTCTCTCCCTCCAATTTCCTCCCCCTTCATTTTTCCCTTCTACTATCTTTTTTATTTTTTTAACATATAATGTATTATTTGTTTCAGAGGTACAGGTCTGTGATTCAACAGTCTTACACAATTCACAGTGCTCACCATAGCACATACCCTCCCCAGTGTCCATCACCCAGACAACCCTTCCCTCCCACTCCCACCATGCCAGCAACCCTCAGTTTGTTTCCTGAGATTAAGAATTTCTCTTATCAGTGAGATCATATGATTCATGTCTTTCTCTGATTGACTTATTTTGCTTAGCATAATACCCTCTAGTTCCATCCATGTTGTTTCAAATGGCAAGATTTTGTGGAGTTTTTTTGATGGCTGCATAATATTCCATTGTATATATACACCACCTCTTCTTTATCCATTCATCTGTCGATGGACATCTTGGCTCTTTCCATAGTTTGGCTATTGTGAACATTGCTGCTATAAACATTGGGGTGCACGTGCCCTTTTGGATCACTACATTTGTGTCTTTGGGGTAAGTACTCAGTAGTGCAATGCTGGGTCAGTGGGTAGCTCCATTTTCAACTTTTTGAGGAACCTCCATATTGTATTTTTAACAAGCCATGCCTTATTCACCTGAGAACACTAATAAATTGTATTATATTTATATCATAAATAAACTTTCTTAATAAATATAATACAAATATCTGTCAAGGAGTCAAGGGCTCAATCTAAGGACAATAAGAATATGATGAAAAAGAGGGAAGTTTTAAACTTTAGTTTTTTCCAGGGAAATTGTAAAGATTACTGAAAGCCCAAGAGTACTGAAACAAAATGATAAGGCCTGTCAAAAGACATTTGGCAGAAGCATTTGTGTTTATACACCCCTCTCAGGAAAAGAATATTACCCAGAGGACATATAGAGACATGACAACAATTAATACCTATCTATATGGGAAAAATTTTTAAGTTTAAAAAAGACATTCTTTCCACTAAATTTGTTAACTCATCAATATTTTGTGTTTGAACTGTGAAAACTGATAGAGGTTTTTAAGCTTAATATATAAACAAATCTATAGGTAGATAGATGCATCCAACATAACTACTGCAGTTATAATCATTTAACATAAATATTTTTCAAAACTAGGTGAAAATAAAAGTTTTCTATCTTTATTTGTTGATTTTAATGCCTCTAGTTAAACCTAGCAGATATTACTTTTCAATATAGTGTGAAATTCTTTTTCTGACTTTTCTTCAGGCCTACAAACCTTGGGTGTCACAGGAGAGGTCACTGTAGACAAAGAGAAGTTTATGGCCATCATATTTGATTTCACTAGTTCCTTCTTCCTATTCTTTCTTTGGTTTCTACTGTTAGAGCTGGTCTTTTTTTAAAGATTTTATTTATTAATTTGACAGAGAGAGACACAGCAAGAGAGAGACCACAGGTAGGGGGAGTGGGAGAGGGAGAACCAGGCTTCCCACTGAGCAGGGAGCCCGATGTGGGGCTCAATCCTGGGACCCTGAGACCATGACCTGAGCCGAAGGCAGACACTTAATGACTGAGCCACACAGGCACCCCTAAAGTAGGTCTTTTATTTAACACAATCTAATGTTTCTGTACTTAACAGATCTTGGAAAATTTTTACTCAGACATAAGGTACTTTAAAAAGTTCCTAAACCTGTTTATTTTCTAACTTGCTTTGTATTTTCTTCAGCATGGTTGACAGGTTTGTAAGTTTCAGTGAAAACCTTAACAAAGTCCCTACTTTAACTTAGCAGAATCATTTTCAAGGCAGACAAAAAGCATGCAAATTACAAAGCAGTACTATTTTCATGTTTATATGAAGACTCAGTTTGCAATAATGGCTACACATTTACCTCATGTATTAAAAGCAACAGTGCATGATGAAAATAGGAATCCGGTGAAGCAAGACGTGAAGCTCTCATCTGTAACAGTGCAGATTATATTTCCTATAACTTGTAATACAGAAAAAACAATATGATTAGAAAACAGGCAAATAAAACTAACATGGTTATTTCCATGTAGCATATTATTTTAATAGGATAAAATCTGGAATTTTTAAAAAAGATTTATCTTTGGATATAAAATAGTGATCTACAAGAACCGTGTTCCTTAGAATTTTTGTCATGTAAAATAGAATAATACTAGGTGCTGTATTAAACAGAATAATACTAGGTGCTGTATTAAAAAGCCACAATTATTTCAGTTGAGTAATACAATGTTTATCTTACATCAAGTTCCAACAAATGAAATGAAAAATATGCAGAGGTAATCAGTAGTAGATTAGAGGATGCAAAAGAACAGATCAACAATCTAGAAGATGGAGCAATGGGAAGCACCCAAACTGACAGGCAAAAAAAAAAAAAAAAAGGAGGGAGCCCTGATCACACAGAGAGGAGTGAGAGAGAATGAGTTAAAACATACATAGGGGATTCCACAAGAAAAACTCTTAGCCAAAACCATTGACTGGGAAAAGGAGAAGGGTGGACTACTACAAGTTTTATAAGCAATAGAGCACAAAGTCTGAAGTTTTAGAGGTCTTGTGCCTGGCAGGCATAGTGGTGCTCTGGTGAGGAAGGAGGGCAGAGACCCAGGAGTGGGCAGCATGGTCTGAGGATCCCCTGAGTCCGAGAGGGAGAAACTCTTCTTTTTGGAGTGCATTTGGGAGAGGTGGCACAGACCCTCCAGGGAAAAAAGACCCAGCAGCTGCCATTTAGCTGCCCCATTCACTAGTATAGAAATGGAGATGTCAGCTGAAGGCAGTGAGCCTTGGTGCTGGCTTTCTGCTGGGCTTTTCCATAAACTCTGAACCACTGTGCAGTTGTGCAACCATTTCTAGGACAAACCACCTCCTGGCCACAGTGGCATGAGACCTTTCCCCAGAGGATCAGCATGGGTCCACACCACAGGGGTCTCTGAAGTTTGGGTCTGAGATAAACACTGGAGTGCTGTGCCACCTGACAGCTGGATAGCTCAGCCCCAGGGTGAAGGCAGGGATCTGATAGAAGCCAGGGACATATGAGGGGTGATTGTTTGCTCTTCTGTGAGGGCTTCCTATGGAGTGGTGGGTACAAGCTCCCCATTCCAGGGATGAGAGAGCAGGGCCACACCATTCCCTGCCCTCCACTACCCATCAACACTGACTGACTTCAATGAGCAAAACAGTACTTCCAAGTGTAGGCCAGAACTACTTACACCAACCCCATTCCCCTATACCCCTCAGGTGCATGTCCACGAAGGCAAGTCTGCCTGAGAATCAGCACAGCAGGCCCCACCCCCAGAAGACCAGCACAAATCCCTTGACACACCAAGTCTACTGATCATAGAGTGCTGCAAAGCTTCAGCTCTAGGGGAAATAAGATCTAGCCTCCATTGTTTGTTTCTTTTTGGATACAGAAAAAGAAAATTTTAAATTTTTTTAAAAGATTTTTTATTTATATTTATTTATGTTTCATTTTTGGGTTCTAACTTCTTTTAACAAGCAGACCAAAACACACCTAGGATCTAGCTTCCTTTTTTTGACCTCTTCTTAATATAGCGATTACTCTCAGGAGCAGGAATATAACAGCCTTTTCTAACAATCACACACATACACACAAAACCAGTGACCTTGGCAAAATGACAAGATAGAGTAATTCACCTCAAAAGAAAGAACAGGAAGAAGTCACAGATTTAATCAATACAGATATAAGTTAAGATGTCTGAACTAGAATTTAAAACAATTATAAGGATACTAGCTGGGCTAGAGAAAAGCATAGAAAACACTAAAGAATCCCTTATTGCAGAGATAAAAGAACCAAAAAGTCAGCCTGAAATTAAAAATACTATAACTGAGATGCAAACCTGAATGGATGTCATGATAATGAGGATGGACAAAACAGAAGAATGAATCAGTAATATAGAAGATAAAATTATGGAAAATAAGGTGAAAAGAACAAGGAAAGAAAGGTATTGGATCACAAATGTAGATTTAGAGAACTCAGGGACTCCTTAAAGCATAATGACATTTGTACCATGTCCCAGAAGATGGAGAGAGAGAAAAAGGGGCAGAAAGCTTATTTGAACAAATTATTGCTGAAAACATCCCTAATCTGGAGTAGGAAACATACATCAAAATCCAAGAAACACAGAGAACACCCATTAAATTCAACAAGAGCCAGTCATTACCAAGATATATCATGGTCGAATTCACAAAATACACAGATAAGGAAAGAATACTGAAAGCAGCAATGCAAAAAAAAAAAAAAAAAAAAAAAAAAAAAGTTCTAACCACCAAAGGAAGATAGACAATCAGACCTGCAGATCTTTCCACAGAAACTTGGCAGGCCAGAGGGAGTGCATGGTATATTCAACATGCTGAATGGGAAAAATATTCAGCCAAGAATAATTTATCTAGAAAGGCTGTCATTCAGAATAAAGGAGACATAAAGAGTTTCCCAGACAAACAAAAACTAAAGGAGTTCATAACCACTAAACCAGCCCCAGGGACCCTTTGAGTGGGGAAGAAAAAGCAACAAGGACTAGAAAGGAATGAAGAACATCACAAGAAACACCAACTTTACAGGTGACACAAAGGGACTAAATACATATCAATAATTAGTCTGAATGTAAATGGACTAAATGCTCCAATCAAAAGACATAGGGTATCAGAATGGATAAAAAAAGCAAGACCCATCTATATGCTGCCTACCAGAGACTTGTGTTAGGCCTTAAGACACTTGCAGGTTGAAAATGAAGGGATGCAGAACATTCAGTCATGCTAATGGATGTCAAAAGAAAGCCAGAGTAGAAATACTGTATCAGACAAACTTGATTTTAAACCAAAGACTGTAACAAGGGATGAAGAAGGGGATTACATCATAATTAAGGAGCCTATCCATAAAGAAGATCTAACAGCTGTTAATATTTATGCCCCCAACTTGGGAACACCCAAATATATAAATCAATTAATAACAAACATAAATAAACTCATTGATAATAATACAATAATAGTAGGAGACTTTAAAATCTCACTTACAGCAATGGACAGATCGCCTTAGCAGAAAATCAACAAGGAAACAAGAACTTTGAATGACACCCTGGACCAGATGGACTTCACAGACATACTCAGATCATTTCATCCTAAAGCAGAATACACATTCTTTATGAGTGCATGTGGAACATTCTCCAGAATAGATCACATACTGGATCACAAATCAGGTCTCAACTGGTACAAAAAGATTGAGATCAAACCATGCATATTTTAGACCACAGTGCAATGAAACTTGAATTCAACCACAATAAAAAATGTGGACAGACCACAAATACATAGAGGTTAGAGGACATCCTACTAGAGATTGAATGGATTGACCAGTAAATTAAAAGAATAAAGTATATAGAAGCAAATGAAAATGAAAGTATGACAGTTCAAAACCTTTGGGATGCAACAAAGGCAGTCCTAAGAGAGCAGTACATTGCAATACAGGCCCACCTCAAGAAGCAAGGAAAGTCTCAAGTATACTACCTAACCTTACACCTAAAAGAGCTAGAGAAGAAACAGCAAATAAACCCTAAAGCCAGCAGAAGAAAGGAAATAATAAAATTTAAAGCAGAAATAAATGATATAGAAACAACAACAACAAAAGTAGAATAGATCAATGAAACTAAGAGCTGGTTCTTTGAAAGAATTACTAAAACTGACAAACCTCTGGTCAGACTTATCAAAAAGAAAAGAGAAAGAACCCAAATAAATAAAATCATTAATGAAAGAGGAGACCACAACTACCACAGAAATACAAATAATTATATTATGAAAAATTATATGCTAACAAATTGGACAATCTAGAAGAAATGGACACATTCCTAGAAACATACAAACTACCAAAGTTGAAAGATGAAGAAATAGAAAATTTGAACAGACCCAAAACCAGCAAAGAAATGGAATCAGTAATCAAAAATCTCTCAACAAACGAAAAGTCCAGGGACAGTTCGCTTCCCAGTGGAATTCTGCCAAACATTTAAAGAAGAATTAATACCTCCTCTTCTCAAAATGTTCCAAAAAATAGAAATGGAAGGAAAACTTCCAAACTCATTCTATGGTGACAGCATTCCCTTGATTCCAAAACCAACAACTCCGCTAAAAAGGAGAATTACAGGCAAATATCCCTGAAGAAAACAGATGCAGAGATTCTCAACAAGATACTAGCAAATAGAATTCAACAGTATATAAAAGAATTATTCATCATGATCAAGTGGGGTTTATTCCTGGGCTGCAGGGGTGGTTCAACATTCACAAATCAATCAATGTGATACAACACATTAATAAAAGAAAGGATAAAAACCGTATGATCCTCTCAATAGATACAGAAAATGCATTTGACAAAATATAGTATCCATTCTTTATAAAAACCCTCAACAAAGTAGGTGTAGATGGAACATATCTCAATGTCATGAAGGCCATAAAAGAAAGACCACAGCTAATATCTCCAATGGGGAAAAACTGAGAGCTTTACCTCTATGGTCAAGAACAAGACAGGAATGTCCACTTTCACCATTACTATTTAGTATGCTACTGAAAGTCTTAGACTCAGCAATCAGACAACAAAAACAAATAAAATGCATCCAAATTGGCAAGGAAGAAGTCAAACTTTCACTATTTGCAGATGACATGATACTCTGTAGAAAACTTGAGACTCCACCAAAAAAATTGCTAGAACAAATATATGAATTAATCAAAGTTGTAGGTTATAAAATCAATGTACAAAAATATGTTGCATTTCTATACTCATAATGAAGTAGCAGAAAAAGAAATCAAGGATTTGATACTAATTACAACTACAATAAAAACTGTAAGATACCTAAGAATAAACCTGACCAAAGAGGTAAAAGATCTGTACTCTGAAAACTGTAGCACACCTATGAAAAAAAATTGAAGAGGATGGAAAGAAATGGAAAAACATTCCATGCTCATGATTGGAAGAACAAACATTGTCAAAATGTCTATACTCCCCAAAGCAATCTACACATTTAAAGCAATCCCTATCAAAATACCACAGGCATTCTTCACAGAGCTAAAACAAATAATCCTAAAATTTGTATGGAACCAGAAAAGACCCTAAATAGCCAAGGTAATATTGAAAAAGAAAACCAAAGCTGGAGGCATAAGAATTCTGGACTTTAAGCTACATTACAAAGCTGTAGTCACCAAGACAGTATGGTACTGACAAAAAAACAAACACATAGATCAATGGAACAGGGTAGAAAACTCAGAAATGGACCCACAACCATAAGGTCAACTAATCTTCAACAAAGCAGGAAAGAATACCCAATGGAAAAAGGCAATCTCTTTGACAAATGATATTGGGAATACTGGACAGCAATGTGCAGAAGAATGAAACTGGACCACTTTCTTACACTATACACAAAAATAAATTCAAAATGGATGTAAGACCTAAATATGAGACTGGAAACTATGAAAATCCTAGAGGAGAAAACAGGCAGCAACCTCTTTAACCTCTGTCATAGCCACTTCTTACTAGACATGTCCCTGAAGGCAAGGGAAACAGAAGGAAAAATTAAATTTGGGACTTCATCAAGATAAGAAACCTCTTCACAGTAAAGGAAACACTCAACAAAAATAAAAGGCAACCTAGAGAATGGGAGAAGATATTTGCAAATGACATATTGGATAAAGGTCAAGTACCCAAAATCTATAAAGAAATTATCAAACGCAACACTCAAAAAACAAATAATCCAGTCAAGAATTGGGTAGAAGACATGAACAGACATTTCTCCAAGACATACAAATGGGTGACAGACACATGAAAAAATACTCAATGTCACTCAGCATCAGGGAAATATAAATGAAAACCACAATGATATACCACTTGACACAAAGTCAGAAGGGCTAAAATTAACAAGACACGACCCAACAAATGTTGGCAAGAATGTGGAGAAAGGGGAACTCTCTTACGCTGTTGGTGAGAATGAAAGCTAGTACAGCCACTCTGGAAAACAGTATGGAAGTTCCTCAAGGAGTTAAAAATAGAGCTACCCTACAACCCAACCATTGCCCTACTACCTATTTATCCAAAGTATATAAACCTAGTGATTTGAAGGGCACATGCACCCCAATGTTTATAGAAGCAGTGTCCACAATAGCCAAAATATGGAAAGATGTCCATCAACAGATGAATGGATAAAAAAGAGGTGGTATATATATATATATATATATATATATATATATATATATATACACAATGTAATATTACTCAGCCACCAAAAAGAATGAAATCTTGTCATTTGCAATGATGTGGATGGAACTAGAGTGTATTATGCTAAGTGAAATAAATTAGAGAAAGACCAATACCATAAGATTTCACTCATGTGGTATCCAAGAAACAATACAGATGAACATAAGGGAAGTGAAGGTAAAATTAAAAAAAGATAAAAATAGAGGGAGGCAAACCAAAGGAGACTCTTAACTATAGGGAAAACACTGAGGGCTGCTGGAGGGGAGCTGGGTAAGGGGATTGTGTAATTGCATAATGGGCTTTAGGGAGGGCACTTGATGTAATGAGCACTGGGTTTTATGTGCAAATGATGAATCACTAAATTCTATTCCTGAAACTAATAATTCACTATATGTTAACTAAATTGAATCTAAACAAAACAAAACAAAAACAAAAAGATAAAACAACAACAAAATTTTAAATAGCAAGAAAAGGAGGCAGTTACATAGAAGGGTAACCCCATAAGGCTTTCAGCTGCTTTTTCAGCAGAAACTGCCAGCCAGAAATGTGTGGCATGGTAGACTCAAGGTGCAAGAAGGCAAAAACTGTAATCCAGCAAGGCTAGCATTCAGAATAGAGGAGATAAAGTTTCTCAGATATACAAAAACTAAATTAGTTTATGACAAACCATCATTACAATAAATATTAAAGAGGACACTTTAGTGTAAAGGAAGGACCATAAATGAGAGTATGAAAAATAAATATATCTCCAAAAATTAGTCAAGTAAATTCATAAAATATAAGGATATAAAATAATGAGAAAATATTCCTATGTTGGGGCGGATAAAGATGGGGTCAAATTTAAGCAACCATTAACTTGATATACACTGATATATACAGAAAATGTTATATATAAACCTAATAATGACCACAAATCAAAAACCACTAACAGATATGCAAAGAATAAAGAGAAATGGATCCAAGTATATTATTAAGGAAAACCAGGAAACCATGAGAGAGAGAAGAATGTATCAGAGAAAAAGTATAGAAACAACCACAAAACAAGTAATAAAATGGCAATAAATACATACTTATCAATAATAACTGAATGTAAATGCACCAATCAAAAGAGATAGGGTGTCAGAGTGGATTAAAAACAAAAACCAAAACCCAAGATCCATCTATATGCTACCTACAAGGAATTCATTTCAGACTTAAGCCTCCTGCATATTGAAAGTGAAGAGATGAAGAAATATTTATCATGCAAATGATAATGAAAGAATGCTGAGGTAGCACAACTTATACAACACAAAATAGACTTTAAAATGAAGACTGTAAGAGACAAAGAAAGACAGTATATAATAATAAAGGGGACCATCCTACAAAAAGATATAACAATTATAAATATTTATACAACCTACATAGGAACACTCAAACATATAACAGTTAATAGAAAACATGAAGGAAATAATTGATAGTAATACAATAATAGTAGGGGACTTTAACACCCCACATACATCAGTGGACAGATCATCCAAACAGAAAATAACAAAGAAGCAGTGGCTTTAAATGACACACTGGACTGGATGGATTTAACAGATATATTCAGAACATTCCACCCTAAAATAGCAGAATGCACTTTCAAGTGCACATGGGACAGTCTCCAGGAGAAATCACATATTAGGCCACAAAACAAGTCTCAGCAAATTCAAAAAAATCAGTTATATCATGCGTCTTTTCTGGTCACAACACTATGAAACTGGAAATCAACCACAAGAAAAAATCTGGGAAAAGCACAGATACAAGGTTAAATAACATGTTAAAACACAGTGAATAAGTCAACCAAGAAATTAAGAAAGGAATGAAAAATTACATGGAACAAATGAAAATGAAAACACAATGGTATGATATCTTTGGGATGCAGCAAAAAAACAGTTTAAGAGGGAAATTTATAGCAATCCAGGTGTACTTCAAGAAGCAAGAAAAATCTCAAACAACCTAAACTTATACCTAAATGAGCTAGAAAAAGAAGAATAAACAAACCCCCAAACCAGCAGAAGGAAGGAAATAAAGGTTAGAGCAGAAATAAATGATATAGAAACAAAAATAATAGAAAAGATCAACTAAAAAAACTAGGAGCTGGTTTTGAAATGATCAACAAAACTGGTAATACCCTAGCCAGACTCATCAAATAGGGAGGGGTCAAATAAGCTAAATCACAAATGAAAAAGGAGAACCAACAAGCAACACCACAGAAATGCAAACAATTGTAAGGGAATATTATGAAAAAATTATATGTCAACATAGCCAACATACTGGACAACCTAGAAGAAATGGATAAATCCTTTGAATCATAACCTACCAGAACTGAAGCAGGAAGAGACAATCTGAACAGACTGGTAACTAGCAGTGAAATTGAATCAATCAAAAAACTCCAATAAGCAAAAGTCCAGGACAAGATGGCATTACAAGCAAATTCTACCAAACATTTGAAGAAGAGTTAATACCTATTCTTCTCAAACTATTGCAAAAAAATAAAGTGGAAGGTAAACTTTTAATTCATTCTATGAGGACAACATTACCCTCAGACCAAAACCGCACAAGGACACCACCAAAAAAGAGAACTACAGATCAATATCTCTGATTAACAGATGCAGAAATGCTCAACAAAGTACTAACAAACTGAATCCAACAATACATTAAAAAAATCATTCACCACAATCAAGTGAGTTTTATTCCTGAGTTGCAAGTGCGGTTCAGTATTCACAAATCAATGGGATACAACATATCAATAAGAGAAACTATAAAAACTATAGGATCATTTTAATAGATGCATAAAAAGCATTTGACAAAGTATAACATCCATTCACAATAAAAACCCTCAACAAAGTAGATTAAAGTGAGGCTTAACATAACAAATGCATTATAGGAAAAACCCACAGCAAACATCATACTCAGTGGTGAAAATTGAGAGCTTTTCCCCTAACAGTAGAAACAAATCAAGGATGTCCACTCTCACTACTTTTATTCAGTATAGTACTGGAAGTCCTAGCCACAGCAATCAGACATCAAAAAGAAAAGTCATCCAAAATGGTAAGGAAGAAGTAAAACTTTTGCTATTAGCAGATGACATGATATTATATAATAGAAAACCCCAATGACTCCACCAAAAAACTACTAGAAGTGATTTATGAATTCAGTAAAGTCACAGGATACAAAATCAATGTACAGAAATCTAATGCACTCCTATACACTAATAATGAGGCAGCGGCAGGAGAAATTAAGAAAAAAATCCAATTTGGAATTATGCCAAAAATAATAAAATACCTAGGAATAAACTTAAGTGGTGAAAGACCAATAACTCTGGAAAGTATAAAACTGTCATGAAAGAAATTGAAGACAATCCAAAGAAATGGAAAGACATTATACCGTTATGGATTGGAAGAACAAATATTGTTAAGATGTCTATACTACCCAAGCAGTCTACAAATTTATTGCAATCCCAATTGAAACACCAATACCATTTTTTACAGAACTCAAACAAACAATCCTACAATTTGTAGGGAACCACAGAAGACCCTAAATGGACAGATCAATCTTGAAAAACAAAAATGGAGGTATCACAATTCCAGACTTCAAGTTATGCTACAGAGCTGAAGTAATCAAAACAGTGTGGTACTGGCACAAAAAATAGATAATAGAACAGAAAAGTAAACCCAGAAATAAACCCAGAATTATATGGTCAATTAATCTTTGAAAAAGTAGGAAAGAATATGCAATGGGGAAAAGACAGTTTTTTCAACAAATGTTGTTGGGAAGATTGGACAGCTACATGCAAAAGTAAGTGGGCCACGTTCTTACACCATACACAAAAAGAAACTTGAAGTGGATTAAAGAACTAAATGTGAGAAATGAAACCATAAAAATCCTGGAGGAGAACACGGGCAATGAATTATATTATATTTTTTATTTTTTATTTTTTTATTGTTATGTTATTCACCATACATTACATCATTAGTTTTGGATGTAGTGTTCCATGATTAATTGTTTGTGCATAACACCCAGGGCTCCACACAGAACTTGCCCTTTTAATACTCAACACCAGGCTAACCCATCCCCCTACCCCCCTCCACTCTAAAACCCTCAGTTTGTTTTTCAGAGTCCATCATCTCTCATGGTTCGTCTCCCCCTCTGATTTCCCCCCCCCTTCATTCTTCCCCTCCTGCTATCTTCTTCTTCGTCTTTTTTTCTTAACATATATTGCATTATTTGTTTCAGAGGTACACATCTGTGATTCAACAGTCTTGCACAATTCACAGCACTCGCCATAGCACGTACCCTCCCCATTGTCTATCACCCAGCGACCCCATCCCTCCCACCCCCCCACCACTCCAGCAACTCTCAGTTTGTTTTCTGAGATTAAGAATTCCTCATATCAGTGAGGTCATATGATACATGTCTTTCTCTGATTGACTTATTTCGCTCAGCATAACACCCTCCAGTTCCAACCACGTCATTGCAAATGGCAAGATCTCATTCTTTTTGATGGCTGCATAATATTCCATTGTGTATATATACCACCTCTTCTTTATCCATTTATCTGTCGATAGACATCTTGGCTCTTTCCACAGTTTGGCTATTGTGGACATTACTGCTATAAACATCGTGGTGCACGTACCCCTTCGGGTCCCTACATTTGTATCTTTGGGGTAAATACCCAGTAGTGCAATTCCTGGGTCGTATGGTAGCTCTATTTTCAACTGTTTGAGGAACCTCCATACTGTTTTCCAGAGTGGTTGCACCAACTTGCATTCCCACCAACAGTGTAGGAGGGTTACACTATCTGCATTCCCGCCAATATCTGTCGTTTCCTGACTTGTTAATTTTAACCATTCTGACTGGTGTGAGGTGGTATCCCATTGAGGTTTTGATTTGGATTTCTCTGATGTCGAGCGATGTTGAGCACCTTTTCATGTGTCTGTTGGCCATTTGGATTTCTTTGGAAAAATTTCTGTTCATGTCTTCTGCCCAATTCTTGATTGGATCATTTGTTCTTTGGGTGTTGAGTTTGATAAGTTCTTTATAGATTTTGGATACTAGCCCTTTATCTTTTATGTCATTTGCAAATATTTTCTCCCATTCTGTCGGTTGTCTTTTGGTTTTGTTACTGTTTCTTTTGCTGTGCAAAAGCTTTTTATCTTGATGAAATCCCAATAGTTCATTTTTACACTTGCTTCCCTTGCCTTTAGCCATGTTTCTAGGAAGAAGTTGCTGCGGCTGAGTTCAAAGAGGTTGCTGCCTGTGTTCTCCTTTAGGATTTTGATGGACTCCTGTCTCACATTGAGGTCTTTCAACCATTTGGAGTCTATTTCTGTGTGTGGTGTAAGGAAATGGTCCAGTTTCATTCTTCTGCATGTGGCTGTCCAATTTTCCCAACACCATTTGTTGAAGAGACTGTCTTTTTTCCATTGGACATTCTTTCCTGCTTTGTCAAAGATGAGTTGACCATAGAGTTGAGGGTCCATTTCTGGGCTCTCTATTCTGTTCCATTGATCTATGTGTCTATTTTTGTGCCAGTATCATACTGTCTTGATGATGACAGCTTTGTAATAGAGCTGGAAGTCCGGAATTGTGATGCCACCAGCTTTGCTTTTCTTTTTCAACATTCCTCTGGCTCTTCCGGGTCTCTTCTGGTTCCATACAAATTTTAGGATTATTTGTTCCATTTCTTTGAAAAAAGAGGATGGTCTTTTGATGGGGATTGCATTGAATGTGTAGATTGCTCTAGGTAGCATTGACATCTTCACAATATTTGTTCTTCCAATCCATGAGCATGGAAGGTTTTTCCATTTCTTTGGGTCTTCCTCTATTTCTTTCAGGAGTACTTTAAAGTTTTCTGAGTATAGATCCTTTGCCTCTTTGGTTAGATTTATTCCTAAGTATCTTATGGTTTTGGGTGCAATTTTAAATGGGATCGACTGCTTAATTTGTCTCTCTTCTGTCTTGTTGTTTGTATATAGAATTGCCACTGATTTCTGTGCATTGATTTTATATCCTGACACTTTGCTGGATTCCTCTATGATTTCTAGCAGTTTTGGGGTGGAGTATTTTGGGTTTTCCACATAAAGTATCATATCATCTGCAAAGAGTGAGAGTTTGACTTCCTCTTTGCCGATTTGGATGCCTTTGATTTCTTTTTGTTGTCTGATTGCTGTGGCTAGGACTTCTAAAACTATGTTGAATAGCAGTGGTGATAGTGGACATCCCTGCCACATTCCTGACCTTAGGGGGAAAGCTGTCAGCTTTTCCCCATTGAGAATGATATTCGCTGTAGGTTTTTCATAGATGGCTTTTATGATATTGAGGTATGTACCCTCTATCCCCATACTCTGAAGAGTTATGATCAAGAAACAATGCCGTACTTTGTCAAATGCTTTTTCTGCATCTAGTGAGAGGATCATATGATTCTTGTTCTTTCTTTTGTTAATGTATCGTATCACGTTGATTGATTTGTGGATGTTGAACCAACGTTGCAGCCCAGGGATAAATCCCACTTGGTCATGGTGAATAATCCTTTTAATGTACTCTGGGATCCTATTGGCTAGTGTTTTGGTGAGAATTTTTGCATCCATGTTCATCAAGAATATTGGTCTGTAATTCTTTTTGATGGGGTCTTTGTCTGGTGTTGGGATTCAGGTAATGGTGGCGTCATAAAACGATTTGGAAGTTTTCCTTCCACTTCTGTATTTTGGAACAGTTTCAGAATAGGTATTAATTCTTCTTTAAATGTTTGTTAGAATTCCCCTGGGAAGCCATCTGGCCCTGGGCTTTTGTTTTTGAGAGATTTTTGATGACTGCTTCAATTTCCTTCGTGGTTATAGGTCTGTTCAGGTTTTCTATTTCTCCCTGGTTCAGTTTTGGTAGTTGATACATCTCTAGGAATGCACCCATTTCTTCCAGGTTATCTTATTTGCTGGCATATAGTTGCTCATAATATGTTCTTATAATTGTTTGTATGTCCTTGGTGTTGGTTGTGATCTCTCCTCTTTCATTCATGATTTTGTTGATTTGGGTCATTTCTCTTTTCTTTTTGATAAGTCTGGCCAGGGGTTTATCAATCTTGTTAATTCTTTCAAAGAACCAGCTCCTAGTTTCGTTGGTCTGTTCCACTGTAATTTTGGTTTCTATTTCATTGATTTCTGCTCTGATCTTTATTATTTCTGTTCTCCTGCTGGGTTTAGGCTTTATTTGCTCTTTATTCTCTAACTCCTTTAGGTGTAGGGTTAGGTTGTGTATTTGAGACCTTTCTTGTATCTTGAGAAAGGCTTGTATTGCTATATACTTTCCTCTCAGGACTGCCTTTGCTGTATCCCAAAGATTTTGAACAGTTGTGTTTTCATTTTCATTGGTTTCCATCAATTTTTTTAATTCATCTTTAATTTTCTGGTTGACCCATTCATTCTTTAGTAGGATCCTCCTTAGTCTCCATGTATTTGAGTTATTTCCGACTTTACTCTATGCAGGGAATGATCCCAATCTTTTGGTACCAGTTGAAACCTGATTTGTGACCTAGGATGTGATCTATTCTGGAGAATGTTCCATGGGCACTAGAGAAGAATGTGTATTCCATTGCTTTGGGATGGAATGTTCTGAATATGTCTGTGAAGTCCATTTGGTCCAGTGTGTCATTTAAAGTCTTTATTTCCTTGTTGATTAGATGATCTGTCCATTTCAGTCAAGGGGGTGTTAAAGTCCCCCACTATTATTGTATTGTTCTCAATGTGTTTCTTTGCTTTTTGTTATTAATTGCCTTATATAGTTGGCTGCTCCCATGTTAGAGGCATAGATATTTACAATTGTTAGGTCTTCTTGTTGCATAGACCCTTTAAGTAGGATATAATGTCCTTCCTCATCTCTTATTACAGTCTTTCTTTTAAAATCTAATTTGTCTGATATAAAGATTGCCATGCCAGCTTTCTTTTGGTGTCCATTAGCATGGTAAATGGTTTTCCACCACCTCACTTTCAATCTGGGGGTGTCTTTGGGTCTAAAATGAGTCTCTTCCAGACAGCATATTGATGAGTCTTGCTTTTTAATCCAATCTGATAGCCTGTGTTTTTTGATTGGGGCATTTAGCCCATTTACATTCAGGGTAACTATTGAAAGATATGAGTTTAGTGCCATTGTATTGCCTGTAAGGTGACTGTTACTGTATATTGTCTGTATTCCTTTTTGGTCTATTCTGCTTTTAGGCTCTCTTTTTGCTGAGAGGACACCTTTCAATATTTCTTAGAGGGCTGGTTTTGTGTTTGCAAATTCCTTTAGTTTTTTTTTTTTTTGTCCTGGAAGCTTTTCATCTGTCCTTCAATTTTCAGTGTCAGCCTAGCTGGATATAGTATTCTTGGCTGCATATTTTTCTCATTTAGTGCTCTGAAGATATCATGCCAGTCCTTTCTGGCCTGCCAGGTCTCTGTGGATAGGTTTGTTGCCAATCTAATGTTCCTACCATTATAGGTTACATATCTCTTTTCCCGAGCTGCTTTCAAGATTTTCTCTTTGTCTTTGAGACTCTATGTTTTACTATTAGATGTGGGGGTGTTGACCTATTTTTATTGATTTTCAGAGGGATTCTCTGTGCCTTCTGGATTTTGATGCCTGTTTCCTTCCCCACTTTAGGGAAGTTCTCTGCTATAACTTGCTCCAGTATACCTTCTGCCCCTCTCTCTCTTTCCTCTTCTGGGATCCCAAGTAGTCTAATGTTGTTTCATCTTATCGTATCGCTTATCTCTCGAATTCTGCCCTCGTGATCCAGTAGTTGTTTATCTCTTTTTTTCTCAGCTTTTTCATTTTCCATCAGTTGTTCTTCTATATCCCTGATTCTCTCTTCTTCCTCATTTATCCTAGCAGTTAGTGCCCCCATTTTTGATTGCACCTCATCAATAGCCTTTTTGATTTCGATTTGGTTAGATTTTAGTTCTTTTATTTCTTCAGGAAGGGTTTCTCTAATAACTTCCATGCCTTTTTCAGGCCCTGCTAGGATCTTTAAAATCGTGATTCTGAACTCTAGATCCAACATCATACTAATGTCCATATTGAGTAGGTCCCTGGCAGACAGTACTACTTTTGTTCTTTTTGCTGAGGTGATCTTTTTCATCTTGTCATTTTGTCCAGAGGAGAACAGATGAATGAGAGAACAAAATGCTAACAGGTTAACAACGTCCCCAGCAAATATACTCTAAACAAATCAGAAAAAACCTGAAACCAGGGGAAAAGAAAGGTAAAGAAAGAAAAAAGAAAAAGAAAAAGATAAAAACAAACAAAAACAGGACAAAACAAAAAGAAACAGAATATGATCAAATATGATCAGGCTAGTGCATAGATCAGTGCCACACACTAGATTTTGGGTGTATTTTGGTCTGTTAGAAGAAAGTGCCTCCTAAAATTTTAAAGAAAGAAAGACTTATATATGTACAAAATAAGTGTTGATAAAATGAAGGTGGAAGATGATGAAAAGATGAAAATTATAAAAGATTTTATAAAAGGAATTGATAAGAATTTGTTTGAAAAAAGAAAGAAGTTTAAAAAAAAGAAAAAAAAAGGGAGAGAATGTGATCAGGCAGGAGACTAGAACAAAGACATACACTAGTGATTCAGGGTATATTTTGATCTGTTAGAAGAAACTGTATCTCAAAATTTTAAAGAGAGAACAACTTGTATATATATGCCAAAAATAAGGGTATCTACTATGAAGGGATAGAATATGAGTCTAAAAATGAAAAATAAAAAATTTTTTTTCAAAAAGAGATTGATAAGATGTTGGTTGAAAAAGGGAAGAAGAAAAATTAAAAAAAAACAGTTAAAAAATTAACTTTCAAAAACTAAAGAATCATTGTAAAAAAAAAGCCATTAATTCTATGTGCAGCATTCCCCTAGTGCTGGAGTTCTCCCGTTCTCCTTGATCCATAAACTTGGTCTTGGCTGGCTGTTCCTGCTGATCTTCTGGGGGAGGGGCCTGTTGTCGTGGTTCCCAAACGTCTTTGCTGGAGGCGGAATTGCCCCACCCTTGTCAGTCCGGGCTAAGCAATCTGCTCAGGTTTGCTCTCGGAAGCTTTTGTTCCCGGCAAGCTTTCCATATAGCTTTGGAGGATGAGAGTGAAAATGGTGGCTTCCCAATCTCCACCCAGAAGAGCCGAGAACTCAGGATCCTGCTCCTTAGTGCGCCCCCAGAGGAAAACAATCAATCACTCCCGTCTCCCCAGTCTCCGGCCACTCTGTGCTCACCCGGCCTGTGACCGAATGTTTCTATCTCTGGCACGTGACCTGGTGTGGAGTCTCCAAACCCAGCAGATCCCTGCGGTGCGCTCCCGTGCCACTCCTCCTGGGGGAGGAAGGGGAGTCTCCCCGGATCTGCCGCTTGTTGGGTCCCTGCTGGAGGAGCAGTGGCCCAACTGTCACTGATCATAGTTTATTGCAACCCCTAGGTGAGAGCCTGCACCTCGGCTCTGTCTCTGCAGCCGGCTTCCCTCCTCTGATACCTGGGAACTCTGCCGCACTCAGGCAGCCCCGGTCTTTCTGTGACCCCAAGGGTCCTGAGACCACACTGTCCCACGAGGGTTCCACCCCCAGCTTAGCCACTGGAGCGACGTCCCTCAGCGGAGCTGACTTCTAAAAGTTCTGATTTTGTGCTCCGCTGCTCTATCACTTGCCAGAAGCGGCCGACAGAGGCCCCCTCCCCGCCATCTATCCTCCCGAATATTGCCTCAGATTCACTTCTCCGCATGTCCTACCTTCCAGAAAGTGGTCGCTTTTCTGTTCAGAGAGTTGTTGCTATTCTTCTCTTCGATCTCCTGTTGAGTTCGTAGGTGTTCAGAATGGTTTGATCCCTATTCAGCTGAATTCCTGAGACTAGACGAAATCCAGGTCTCCTACTCCTCTGCCATCTTGCTCTGCCCCTATATTTTTTAAAGATTTTTTTATTTTGAGAGAGAGAAAGAGAGAGAGAGAACACGAGTGGGGGAGATACAGAAGGAAAAGGGAGACCAAGCAGACTCCCCCTGAGTATGGAGACCAACAGGGGCTCAGTCTCACGACCCTGAGATCATGACCTTAGCCAAAATCAAGAGTTGGACACTTACCTGATTGAGCCTCCAGGTGCCCCAAAAGGCAGTAATTTCCTTGACATTGACTGTAGCAACATTTTTCTAGGTATGTCTCCTGAGGCAAGGGAAATAAAAGCAAAATTAAAATATTGGCCCTTCATCAAAATAAAAAGCGTTTGCACAGTGAAGGAAACAATCAACAAAACTAAAAGGCAGCCTACTGAATGGGAGAAGATATTTGGAAATGACATATCTGATAAGGGTTTGTATCCAAAATACATAAAGAAGTGATACAACTCAACATCCAAAAAACAAATAATCCAATTAAAAAATAGGCAGAAGACTTGAACAGACATTTCTCCAAAGAAATTATCCATATGGCCAACAGACACATGAAAAGATGTTCAATATCACCCATCATCAGGGAAATGTAAGTCAAAACTACAGTGAGATATCGCCTTACATCTGTCAGAATGGCTAAAGTAAAAAACATAAAAAAACAAGTGTTGGCAAGGATGTGGAGAAAAAGGAACCCTCTTGCACTGTTGGTGGCAATACAAATTTGTGCAACCACTGTGCAAAACAGTATGGAGTTTCTTTTAATAAGTTAAACATAGAACTACCCTATGATCCAGTAATTCCACTACTGGGTATTTACCCAAAGAATACAACACACTAATTCAAAGGGATACATGCACCCCTATGTTTATTGCAGCATTATCTGTAATTCCTAAATTATGGAAACAACCCATGTCCGTTGATAGATAATTGTGTAAAGAAGTATGGTGTGTATATATACAATAGATTATTATTCAGCCATCAAAAAGAAAGAAATCTTGCCATTTGCAATGACTTGGATACAGCTAGATTGTATAATGCTAAGCAACACTAGTCAGAGAAAGACGAATACTTTATGATCTCACTCATATGTAGAATTTAAGAAATAAAGCAAGCAAAAAAGAAAGAGACAAAGTAGGAAACACACTCTAATTACAGAGAGCAATCTGATGGTTATCATGGGGAAAGGAATTGAGGGGATGGGTTAAATAGGTAATGGGTGTTAAGGAGTGCACATCATGATGAGCACAAGGTGTGTGAAAGTGTCATATGTATAAAGTATCAAATTACTATGTTGTACACCTGAAACTAATATAACACTGTATGTTAACTATCCTGGAATTAAAAACAAAATAATACAGTTAACTGTGATGAGTATGGAGTAATGTAAATAATTGAATCATTACATGTTCACTTGAAATTAATACAATACTGTATGTTAATTATACAACAATAAAAATCCTGAGATAAATAGTATTGGAAGATTAAATGCTATTTTCTTTCTTCTTAAGTGAATGTCAAAAGGGAATTTACATTGCAGATGCAGCTTATTTTGTTTTATAGTTCCCAGGTGTTAAATTTATTTTCATTGATTTATATGACTTTATCCTGAAATATAATCAGAACTATATCCATTGTGGATACCGTCATGCTATATTGTTAGACAGATGGTATGTTTGTTTTTAAACATTAGACATTATACCCTATACACAGTGGAAAACATAAGTTATATGGTTTCATTAAAGAAAATTAAAATATTAAATACAGCATTGCTTAGGGGAACCAAAACTTTTATAAATATCATGTGCTTATTTGGCACTGTAAAATAGACTCTGAATTGAAGTTCATTCTTCAAAAGTAGTTATTGGATATCTGTTCATTCATTGTACAAATGTCTAATAAATATACAAGTTCTCACTTTCAAAATGCTAAAATTGTTACTGCATAATCAGTGAGGATATTTCTGTTTTCTATGCAGCAAACAATTGGAAAGGAAAAACTGAAATGTAATTTTTCTCTACCTCTTAGAAAAGCATTAAAGGATTTTGACCCCTAAGGTTAAATTCTTTATCTCTGAATGGTGTTGATGATATTTTTCTATTCCACAACCTGTAGATTTTCAAGGAGGGCTACACTGCTCTAATTTCTCCCAGCTCACTTATAGTCAAGAGATTTCAAGTAGGCAGTTTGCAGCCACTTCTGTGTCTTTAATGCCCTTGGATCCTCCATAATGTGGGGTTGTGATGAGTAGTTACTTTCTCGTGGCTACCATACCCTTTGATGACATCCATCTTGATGCAGAAATCTTTTGGATCCTGAAGAGGTTGCTATGTCAAAGGAGCAAGATCTGGTTTCACAACTTCATGGAGCTTACAGGTTGCAGAATTCTACACAGGAGTCAGTACATATTCCCATGTGTGGTGCTGTAAACTGAAACTTGCTGTAGAGTACATCTGCAAACTTTGGGATATAGGGAAAAGAAGCCTTTAAATAAGTAATAAGAGTAGGTGAGAATAGCATTTGAATTTTACGTGAATCCTGGGTAGCTTTATAATGACATCAGCTTTGCTGGCAATCCAAATAGGAAGGGTTAGTTTTCTTCTCATTGAGATAAGAAAAGTGTAAATTATGTGTCACTTTGGTTTCCTTTCCCATGTTAAATTTTATCAGTTTGACACCTATTTGCCTTCTCCCAAGTGACTGGTGCAGCTACTCCCCATCTTGTTGACTTCACATAGGTGCAGTCTTCTAACCGAGGTCTCCAATTTTCTCTAACAGCACATCTTTAATATGCTGATTTCCTAGCTATGTGGTGTGTGGATGAAAAAGGACTCTTAATGGTGGAATCTAAACTGATATGATGTAAGTTCAGGCTAAGCCATGAAGTGTACAAACCTGTGTCCTTGAACAGGGACAGGTAATACACTACCAACTAAAGAAATGGTGTCCTCATCTTTATTTACAAGGAAACCCACTAATGAAGAGAACCATCCCTTTCTGAAAGGGTCATCACCCTCACCCACCTGCCTTAAAGTCAGTTTGAGGTAGGGAAGGATAAAAAGATGCAGGGGAAATAGTGGAAATAGGCACGACAGAGAAAGGAAGAAAGTTCTGAAAAAGGGAAAGTGCCTTTAAATCTTTCATTTTCTTTTCCATTTATTCCTCAACGTTTTCTTCTGGTTATCAAATAATTAAACATTTTTTACAATGATTTTTATCTCATACACTTAGTAATTAATTTGCATGGGGTGATTCCTAAGAAGCCCAGAAATTACACTAATTTATGCAAATCAAAAGAACCATCCTCATGCAACTGGATTCTCATTTACTATTTCCAAATATGACATAGAGATATTGGTTCTTTAAGAGAAAACACCTGAAGGTAACATTCCTGGCTTTCCATATATTCTATTAATATAGTGATTCTGATGGAATTTTAAAGATTTTATTTATTTATTTGACAGAGACAGAGAGAGAGAGGGAACACAAGCAGGGGGAGTGGGAGAGGGAGAAGCAGGCTTCCCGCAGAGCAGGGAACCTGATGCAGGGCTCAATCCCAGGACCCTGGGATCATGACCTGAGCCGAAGGCAGACACTTAATGACTGAGCCACCCAGGCGCCCCACTGGTGGAATTTTAGAGCCCACATTACCCATGATTATTCAATAATAACAGGTTTTAATTTAGAAAGAATAGTCCATCCAGTTAGTATTGCAAAAGAGTGTACTAGAGAGAGCCTACAATTCAGGGTCTCTTATTTAACTGTTGTGCGGTCACAAACCTTCAGCCGATCTGCTCAATTCAGGAGTTTCCACACATCTAGTCCTCATCACTACAAATATAACTAAAAATCTCCTCTCAACCCAGAAAAACTCTCCACAAACACAGAAGAGAAAGAAAACTTTTTTTTTAATCAAATAGGCATTAAACCGGGTGATGCGCATCACATGCAATCTACTAAGAGGTTGAAAAAAGAAAGATATATTGCCCTTTTACATAGTTCAGCAGATACAACTCATCACATATTTTCAAAACCAGCAATAATAACAAGGAAGAGGACTTGACAGCACCATTTGTCACACAAAATTCATTCTAAATTGGTAATTGCGGTGATCATCTGTGCTAGCTGATTGGCTTTATCCATAGAAAATTAAAATTCTCATATTTTTATAACAAGAAGTAGTTTGGGATTTTGGATTGAGATGCCCACCAAGTTTAAACTTCTTCCACTGGAACAAGGAGATAGGAGCACTATCTCCCTTGATTACATTTCAGTAGAAAGCAGTTGAATAGGACTGCTGGCTTGGTTTCTTGCCCAAGAAAAGCTGTAGGATGGTCTCTGTTGTTGCCTGGGTTCTCTGATCATACTTACTAGACAGCCCCGCTGCTCTGCCAGTGCTAGAAAACTAAATCACAGCCCAATCTAATGCAAAATAGAGTACCAAATATATAGACCTGACCATCTAGTACGTATGGCCAGAGGACTGTTTTCTGCTAGCAGCACCCCTACACCCTGAACTCAGAGCTCAGGGCCTCACCCCAAAAATTTACCGATAGGAAGCCCCACCAGCAGACCCGTCCAGACATAAAAGCTGAGCGGATGGTGAAGAAATGTCTCTGGCAAAGTGAACCAGTACCATCTGAAAGAGAAGATAGTTGACTAAAATTTGCAGATACCAATGTAAAGAATCAAGAACCACAGAAAATCGGATAACTAGGACATGACCAAAGGAAACTAATAAAGCTCCAAAAGCGACCCTAAAGAAATGGAAATCTAGGAATGGTCGGAAAGATCCATACTAAAAAGCTTAATGAAATAGAAAAATGAAAAGACAGACAACCAAATAATACCAGAAAAGCAATTCATGAACTAAACAAGAAATTCAACAAAGAGATAGAAGCCGTTAAAAAAAAAAAAAAAACAAAACCTAGAAATTCCAGAGCTAAAACATACAATGCCTACACTGAAGAGTTCAATAGAGAACTTGAAAGCAAGCTTAACCATACAGAAGAAAGAATCGGTCACCAAGAGAATGGTGCATTTGAAGTAACTCAGGCAGAGGAGCAAAAAAAAAAAAAAAAGAATGAAAAAGCCTTAAAAGCCTACAGGACTCATAAAATACAATTATTTTTAAAAATGCATATTATGGGAATTCCAAAAGAAGGAGACCAAAGGACAAAATTATATTTAAAGCAATACAGACTGAAAACTTCCCCAACCTGGGGAGAGAAATGGACATCCAGATACATGAGGCCAAAGGATCAAAATAGGCTCAACCTTATTTTGGGTTAAACCCAAATAAGGCTACACAAAGACACAATATAATTAAATTGTCAAAAGTCACTGAAAAAGCAAATTTCGAAAGCAGCAAGAAAAAAACAGGTAATTTACACACAAGAAAAACCTTATAAAATTATCAGTGGAATTCTCAACAGAAACATTTCAGATCAGTAGAGAATGAGATGATATATTTAGAATATTAAAACAAAACAAAAACTGTCAACCAAGAATTCTATAGTCAGCAAAGCTGTTCTTCAGAAATGAGAGAAAGAATTTCCTGAATGAACAAAAGCTGAGGTAGTTCATCACCACTAGACCTGCCTTATAAGAAATCCTGAAAGGAGCTCTCTCAGTGGAGGTAAAATGACACTAATTTTAACATCATAAAGACATAAAAAGGTAGCATAAAACTCAATAATAATGGTAAATATGAAGTCAAAGTTAGGTTTTACAATATGGTAATGGTGGTGTTTAATTCAATTACAACTCCATGTTAAAAGTTGAAAAAGAAATGTAAAGAAAGTCATTATATAATGATAAAGGTTTCATCAGGAAGATATAACAATTATAAATATTTATGCACTCAGCATTGATACACCTATAAATACATATAAAGAAAAACTAACATAATTAAAAGGGAAATAAATAGCAATGCTGTAAGAGCTGGGGACTTTAATACACTACTCTTGACAATGGATATCATACAAAAAGAGAATCAATAAGAATACAGTGGATTTGAACAAAACTGTAAAGCGTACCTAACAGACATCTACATTTTTCTGACAACAAAATACACATTCTTTTCAAGTATACAAAGAACACGTTAGGCACAAAACAATCTTAGCACATTCAAGGAGACTGAAATCACACTAAGTATCTTTTCTATTTTCATTACATACTCACAGATGAATGAGAAAAACTAGAAAATTTACAAATATGTGAAAATTAAAAAATACTCTCATGAACAACCACTGGATCAAAGAAGCAATTAAAGAAGAAATAAACAAGTATCTTAAGAACATTAAAATGGAAACACAACATACCAAAACTTATGGAATGCAGCAAAAACAGTTTTAGGAGGGAAGTTTATTGAAATAAACACATTAAAAAAACAACAAAGAACTCAAATAAATAACTTAACTATATGCCTAAAGGAACTAGAAAAAGAACAGAGAACAAATTAGCAGAAGGAAAAAATAATAGAGATTAGATCAGAAATAAATGCACAGGGAACAGAAAAACGAAAAAGATTAACAAAATGAGTTGTTTTTTTGAAAATATATACAAAATTGACAAATTTTTAGCTAGACTAATCAAAGAAAGAAAAAAGAAAATCCAAGTACAAAAATTATAACTGAAAAAGAAGACATTACAACTGATACCACAGAAATACAAAAGATCATAAAAGCCTTCTGTAAAAACCTACACACCAACAACTGAAAAACCTAGAAGAAATGGAAAAAAAAATTCTTAGAAACATAAAACTTCCCAACACTGAATCAAGAAAAAATATAAAATCTGAAAAGACAAACTACTAGCAAGAAGATTGAATCAGTAATCAGAAATCTCCCAATAAATGAAAGCCCATGACCAGATGGCTTCATTGATGAATTCTATCAAACATTTAAAGAATGAATGCCAATACTTCTCAAACTTTTCCAAAAAATCGAAGAGGAGAAAACACTACCAAACTCATTTAACAAGTCCAGCATTATCCTGCCACCAAAGCCAGAAAAGGACACTATCAGGAAAACAACAACAGCAACAACAAACTAAACATCAATATCCATGATACATGTGATGCAAAATTTCTCAAAATACTAGCAAAATAATTTCAGCAGCACATTAAAAGGATCATTCGCCATAATAAATTGGTATCTAACCCTGGGATGCAAAGATGATTAAATATAAACAAATCAATCAATTTGATACATCACATTAATAGAAAGTCTGAATAAAATTGTATGGTCATTTCAATAGACAGAAAAAGCAACTGACAAAAGTCAACATATGTTCATAATAGCTCTTAAAAATTGGCTACATAGCCAAGAACTTACCTCAGCATAATAAAGGCCATGTATGACAAACCCACAGCTAACATCACACTGGTAAAATGGTAAAATGTTTAAGGTTTTTCCTTTAAGATCTGAAACAAGACAGGATGCCCATTTTCACCACTTCTATTTAATATAGTACTAGCAATCCTAGCCAGAGCAATCATGCAAAAAATAAATTAAAACCATCATAATTGAAAAGAGAGAAGTATAATTTGTTTCTATTTGCAGATGGCATCATTTCATATATAGAAAATTTTAAAGCTTCCACCAAAAAACTGTTAGATCTAATTAATGAATTTAATAAATTTGCAGGCTTCAAAATTAACACACAAAATCAGTAGCATTTTTATACCCTAGCAATGAATTACCTGAAGAAAGAAAGAAAATGTTCCCATTTACAGTAACATCAAAAACAACAAGATACTTAGGAAAAATTTAAGAATAAGATGAAATATTTCTACACTGAAAACTACAAGACATTAATGAAAAGCATCTCATGTTCATAAATTTGAAGAATATTTTTTTCTCATTTTTTAAAATTTAAATTCAATTAGCCAACTGATAGCACATCATTAGTTTCAGGTATAGTGTTCAATAAATTATCAGTTGCATATATTGTTAAAATGTTCATACTACCCAAAGCCATCTAGAGATTCAGTGCAATCTCTATCAAAATTTCAATGGCATTTTTTACAGAGGTAGCAAAAGAATCCTAAAATTTGGAATCACAGGAGTCTGAATAGCCAATGCAGTCCTGAAAAAGAAGAACAAGCAGGAGGTATCGTACTTCCTGATTTTAAGCTGTATTGTAAAGTCATAGTCATCAGAACAGTAATGTACTTGCATAAAAACAGACACATAGGCCAATGGGACAAAACCAAGAGCCTATAAATAAACCCATGTATATACCATCAACTAATATTTGACAAGGTAGCCAAGAATAAGGAGAAAAAAAAATCTCTTCAATAAAAGATGTTGAAGAAAATAGTATATTTACATATAAAGAATGATGCAAGACCCCTAACTTAACCACCTATAAAAATTAACTTGAAGTCGATAAAAGACTAAAATATAATACCCAAGCCATGGAAATCCTAGAAGAAAACAAGAAAAAAAGCCATTTGACATGGGTCTTAGCAATGATTTTGGATATGACACCTAAAGCATAAATCACAAAAATAGAAAAATAAATACATAAGATTACATCAAACAAAACAGGTTCTGGGCAGCAAAGGAGAAGATCAACGAAATGAAAACAATCTATAGAATGTAAAAAAATACTTTTAAACCATATATTTGATAAGGGGTGGATATCTTAAACATATAAAGAACTCCTACAACTCAATAGCAAAAAAAAAAAAATCCATCCAATTAAAAAAAAATGGCTTAAAGACATTTTTTTTAAAAAATGGCATAAAGACTCATAATAGACATTATTCCAAAAAAGATATATAAAATGCCAATAGGTACATAAAAAGAGGCTCAATATCACTAATCATTAGGGAAATGTAAATTAAAACTACAATGAAATATCATTTCATGCCTGTTGGAATGGCTATCGTCAAAATGACAAGAGATAATAAATGCTGGAGAAGATGTAGAGGAAAAGGAACCCTGTGGACTTTTGGAATTGTAAGCTGATACAGATGCCATGGAAAACAGTATGGAGGTTTCTCATAAAATTAGAAGTAGAACTACCATTTGATCTAGAAATTCTACTTTTGAGAATATATCCAAAGGAAACAAAAACGTTATGTCAACGCTACAT